>NC_060042.1:6405000-8905000 GCF_905333055.1 Maniola jurtina
AATCTGGTACGGTAGTCATATAGTATACCCATATGAATCGTAGCGTCCTCCTCTAAAGCTTAGCTCTCCTTAGTCGTAGGCCCACATCGACGATTTGTGTGGCGCACAAAGCGAAAAGATACAAAATTATATATATTTTATAATCAGTGATCGTTTTTATATTGGAAATGTTTTGAAAGAACGAATGTACAGATGAGTAATACAACGTTTACGATCCATTACATTGTGCTTAATAAAAAGGCTTTTGATGTGTTTATTTGAATGGAATTTGTTACCCGTTTTAGTGTTTTACAAATATCACAAGCGAAGTGTCGTGAATAATACAATTGTTTGACATAATAATATTAGGACGGCGTAGTCGTAACTACGAACACTAATCAGAGAATCTTACCTTGGAAGCGTTCGCACCGTGGCACCAGAGTGTCAGTGTACTTAGTTAGCGTTTAACAATTATAGTCAAGACTTTGGAATTAACAACTTTGAGTGCTCGTTAATCCAATGTAGATATTTATTTTTGTTATTGTAATGTACCCAAAAATTGCTATATTTATCGAAATATAATAGAATTTTAATCGTATTTGAAAATTAATAAAAAAAAATTGTAGGGCGTCAATAATAATATTTCTAATTGGAAAGTAATTTTTAATGAGAGTTGTTCCCTTTCAGCAAAGCATTTAACTGTGTGTATTGTAGAAATAAGTTGGTATCGCAACGCACATGTGATGTTCTCGACCCGTGGAGTCGGTAGAGCCATTCGCCCGCGCGCTTCTCGCTGTGACAGTTAGCGTTTGAAAGCATGAATAATATGAATACATGAGATAACGGAAGTGCTATAATCTATAATAATCAAATATTTAAATAGTTAAGTTATGATTCTCCAATATTGTGGAAGATGTATAATATTTTTTACTAATAAATTTAATATTGTACTTTCGGTGTTTTACTTGTCACACTTACAGCCTTTTTAATGAACTTTTCTCCCACTTGCTGGGAAATTACTTCATTATTTAAAAAAAAAATGAGAACTCGCCATTTTAACTCAGTGTCAACTGTCATACCAAAAGTACGGTTAACCTTTAAAATAAGGACTAAAATCGTACGTTTGATAAGAACAGTTGACACATACAAAATAGTGACTGAGATCTCTTTTTGTACGCATTACAACAGTGTTTATTGTTCTACGCAAAACTTTTTGTAAAATTACCTACGAGGTCTAAGGTTGAGATTTATAGAGCGCACTTTGACTTAGCTTAGACTTAAGAGACTGCTAAAACGAGACGGCGTTATATTACTAGCATAAGTCTGTCTCGTTTTAACTGAAACTTAAGTCAAAGCAATTACGTACGAGGTCTAAGGTTGAGATTTATAGAGCGCACTTTGACTTAGCTTAGACTTAAGAGACTGTTAAAACGAGACGGCGTTATATCACTGGCATAAATCTGTCTCGTTTTAACTGAAACTTAAGTCAAAGCAATTACGTACGAGGTCTAAGGTTGAGATTTATAGAGCGCACTTAGCTTAGACTAAAGAGACTGTTAAAACGAGACGGCGTTATATCACTGGCATATCTGTCTCGTTTTAACTGAAACTTAAGTCTGAGCTAAGTCAAAGTACGCTCTATAGATTTCATCCTAAGTTCGTATCGCTTCGAAGAAAGTGAATCAAAATGTGATGAGGGCAAGATAATATTATAAAGCCAAAATCAACAATAAATTATTTAATTTTTTAAATATGTCTATAAAATACTACAATTACATCACATTTTTATTTAAACTTAGCAACCTTAACATTTTCAACATCTACACAATTTGCGTAACAACTAAAGCTAGAAAATATATATTACATAATATTATGTGGTCAATTGTTGAAATTTACAATAATCCAAATGTGGCAGATTTCAATAACTTATTACAGCTAATTACTAATAGAGATAGATATACATAAAGTTGTGCTATGACTGCTATGCTACTTTTATTATCTTTTATTATTATATGATTTTTTCTCATTTTCCTGAAACAGGTCAACCATTTTTAAATAATAATAATAATAGTAATAAACATTTTTTTAATCAATATAAACCATATTTTGTGCTTATTGCTTTTCACATACTTATATTAACAATGAAAGCATGCATCCTATTTAAAATATACCCTAATATTGCACACATACCTACATTTGATAATCCTTCAATGTTATTAAAATTGGTGGTACAAAATTTATAGGTATAACCCTCACATACTCAATTTGATATATTTTTTATTAAATATAAATAAATAATAATTATTTACTTATTGTCTTTTTTACACCTACTAATTATATCGGTTGTTTACAAAATCCCTAAACAAAATGAAAATGGTATAATTCTAATATGCAGAAAAGTATATTACTACTGTAGCTTTAATTCTGTTGTATTCATTCTCACTAATTGACAATTAGTCTTAAACTTGCTATCCTTTTCCGCAGGGAACATTACGAAAGGGATAGCTATACATTTAGACCTGTTATTTTAGTTGAGAGATTATCTATAACAGAATGAGCCACACTGACTATTTTAATTTCTTTTCATTGCAGGATTGCAATGATGAGCTCTAACTAAGTTGAAGCGCATTTGCCACGAACATGCCTATTCACTCTTGCTTTGTCCATTTAGTTTAGAGATTCTACTAACAACCGAATTTGCATAACCATGTCAATTTTTTTAACTATGTCATGTTTTTATTTGAATCCCATATAATGTTATAACAGCTCTATTCATATTTGCCGCCTATGCCTACTTTTAAACTTAAATTAATGCAGATAACATATCACATTAAGGCTGACACCTTCAAAATTGTGGCAATGTTTCAAAAATTCAGGTGGTCATCTCGTTTATACTGGAATATTTTATTTGAACGCGTGTATTCAAACAGTAAGCATTTTATTTGTTTCTAGAAAGATATTCTCTATTTAGTATTTAACTACCCAAACATCACACGGAACCCGCGCACTAGTATTATTTGAAATACATGACTATACACAAAAAACCAAAGATATTATAAAATTGCAGATAGGCAAAACTCATACATTCATATTTTAAAGAGTGAAGACAAATTCGTGCGCTTGTGCGTTCAACGCTCATGCGCTAGGCGGCTCAAACTGTATGGCTTAGATTAAGGATTGGTCTCCGCTAGGCTCTGACTGCAGACAACTATAAATCACGTCACACTGCAGCATCACAGTTTTTAGCATGCTCTGTAGTATGAAAGTCTTGAAGCGCTTGATCCGAATATAAAAGAATTAGGACTGAAATCCCATGGAAGGTAGGTATAAAAACAGCGTCTGATCCGTTAATTGAAAATATAGTTATTTAAACATGGCTATTTCGCAACGTATTTCCTTGGATTCAAATCACGCTAGAACACAAGCGCTAAAGCATTACCCGTCACCTCTTTAAGCCTCTAAAGATCGCTAATTGGTGCACAGTTCACAAAATATTCCTGTATAGTTTGAATGGAAATCAAAATGTTTGTCCTCCGATAGCCAGCATGATATTCTCGAAGGCTATCCAGTTGATCAAAGCCCACGGTCCCAGCCTCATCCACAGCGGCAGGAAGCCTTTGTAAAGGGAGAGTATACCTTCGTTCTTCACGGACTGTTTGAGGCAGTCGATCATACCACGGTACAGGGTACCTCTGAAAAGTAAAGTAAGTTACTTCTTATTTTCTTAGTCCTTACGCACATGAAGATTGTCATAAATAGTAAGTAAAATTATAGCGTCAGTTACAACTAAAACGAGCTAGCGAGTTCAAGTAGCAGACTCAGTTCCAACTAGGTAGCTTTTTGGTAGGCCTTTGGCAGCTATATTGTGATGACTGTTAACAAATTAGCTAATAGTTTTAAAATGAACTTATTTTACAAATATATTAAGGGCCTGTTTCACAACCGCCAGATCTATCTAGCGAATAAAACCGTCAGATTTATCTAACTTATAAATACATTTTACATTTGACAGATTCCCAATACAAAAACTGTCATAACGTCAAATTCATTCATTAGATAAAGTTTATCTGGATGTTATGAAACAAGCCCCAAAGTATTTTATTTATATTATTTTATGAAATAAAAACGACCTAATGGACCAAATGACATTTGATCCAGGATTGAAAATATTTTTATACGTTTTGTTCAATAGCATAGAGCGACATAAATGGCTATAGGATTTTATATATTGTTATAGAAGAGTATCAATAAAATTATTTCGAGATAACGCCGCTTGAAATTCTTTTGTCCATTAAGTATATATCTCTTTTCTTTCTCTAGTAGGTAAGTCTTAATTTAGTGTTTTTATTTCATAAAGAGTAAGAGCAAGCCAAATGAACATTTTGTAAAAATAAAAAGTCCCTACAAACTTGATATATCAAAGGTGTAGTCGAAGTTTTGTCGTCTCTATTATATTTGTAACGAAAGGGAAAGGATTCATTGCAATGAGCGCGCGCGGGTCCCGACTTTGACCTCGTTTTTTGACCTCGACCCAGCTGTAAACACAGTACAACCTACTTATTGCCTACCTACCGCTGGCAGCTTTACGACAAACCCTTTCTATACTGCGCTAGCTGACCTGCACTGGCTTCGTTCGAGTGCAATTTTTGAAAATCTGAGAGAGGTGACATAGTCCTGAAACACGTACCTTCTTCTATATTTTTGATCAAAAGCTCATCAATTTTCAATTTGGGAAATTACGGACTTTCATACAAACTTTCATCTGCTATTTAATCCCCATAGGAATAAAGTCCCCAGTCTAAAAATCGTAAACTACAAGTCAGTCTACAATTAAACAACCTATCAATATCGAGAGATTATAATTAGGATGCATTATTAAGTATTATTTCAGCTATACGGTCGGTTAACGAAAAGTAGGTATAGATTAACGTAGATCTTACCTTCCATCGGGTCCCACAGGTTGGTTCATAAGCCGAGTCTTCAGCACGTCTGCCGGCGTGCCCATGACGGCGGCGACGAAGCCGGCCGTGAAAGCGGCCATCGCATGCACCAACGCCGTGTCCGCCATACCGAATTCCCGCATCAGAAACTGTTTGCTGTAGTCGTAGGCCGCCAGGTCGCCCATGTTGACCAATGCCGCGCGCTGCACGTTAGGGATGGCGCCTGTAAACATTTTAGGTTCTTAATTTTATTTTTCCTTTCTTAAGTTCTTTCTTGTGGTAAACAACATACATACAGCAAGCATCGGTGAATACCACAGAGTACTTTTTATACACAGTGTTTGGCTATGATTTGGCTTGCAGCCAATCGAACGACAAATCTTGTAGAGATTTCAATGATTGAATGGTGTTTCCTCAAAACGCTAGCCTGGAAAAAAATTTTTTTTTTGTCTAGTTGGAAGCCTCTGCCGTGCACGCCACCAACAAAGAAGTTCCGCCAAGCGATGTGTCGTTTCCATACGATAATATTATTATGAAGAAACCGATTGAAAATAATTCTACCAAGCGAGCAAATATCAGTTCCAGGTTAGCCCGCTTCCATTTTAGGGTTCATCATTCATCACTTAACACCAGCGGTGAACAGAGTCATTCGATAACATTGGTTGATTGTACATTGCTACTAGGTATACTGAGTGATAAAATAATTTCTCGCAGAAAACCTTCAATGGATTAAAAATAAATGTCAAATGAGCTCGGTGGTTATCACTCAGCGTTGAACACAGAGTTAGCGAATAGTCCCGCAGGTAAGGCCGTAGTCAAGAGCTAACTTGTCATCGAATAAAAAAAACTCACCCCTCCAAAAGCCCAAAATGCCAGCTTCAGTATAAAGCATCTTATAGACCTGTCGACAATTTGTGAAGCGTGAGGGTTTGCCTTGCAGCAAGCGACGTCCCTCCGCCTGCATCTGCACCTTCACCAGGTCCGTGGGGGACGCGATCAGCTGCGCGAGCGAGCCCGCCGCCAGCCCGCCTGCTCAACAAGGAGGTCTCCTTCAAATTACTTTACTCCCAAGTAAGAATTACTCTTTTCATTCTTCATGACAGTGGGTTAGTAATGATAAGCTTTTACCTCAAGCGTATCAAGACTAACAGTGTGACTCGATGGGGAATAAATCCCAACTAGTCACACTCTGACATGATTGATGTGAGTGTGACTTGTTGAGAACCTACCACGTTTTTTTAAAACTTTTTCAAATCTATATTTATTTTGGGCATTTACACACGCAGTCCGACAGTAATTCAATAGAAATACTTAATAGATGGGAAACCATCGATGCAAAACAAAATAGTGTGCTTAATGATGTCGATTCAGTTATAATCCTAAAGAAGGCTTGGTTGTTCCTAGTTTTTATTTTACTTTTGCATCAATTTTTTTATTTTTTTTATTCATTTATTTGTCTATGGCCCTCTATGCCGTCCCAATTCCCGGACATTTGTAGAACGCTATGCAATAAAATTAAATCGGATACCAACTGATAATGCCAACATGTAACTTTTCTTACCCCTGGGCCCCGCTATAAAAACAATAATATTGATATGTGGTATATAAATCGTAGGTAAATCTGAGTAGGTCATTCAACCGCAATCTCCTCAACCAAGCAACACATAAAAATAGAATTGAAAACTTAAATTGTTGACATCACGGTTTTGTCCTTGTCTCAAGGCCGGCTAAAATAAGAACTAATTTATCGAGCAAAATCGCCGTAAGATAACGTCGCAGCTATGACCGAATTGGCATTCTACAGATACACGTGTTGATAAAATTATGTAAGAAAATAGTGGGAATAGTTCTTCTAGAGTCTAGCTGGACTAATGAATTACACGCGGGCGAAATGGCGGGCAAAAGTTTGTAAATAAATAATAATTCTAACAAAGAATAGAATACAAACTTTTTCATTCAAATAAACATTTAGGTAGATAGGTAGGTATAAAGTGCATATTTTGAGTAATCAAACATACTCTAATTTTATCAATTACGAGTAAGTATTTATTATTTTTTATGTGACGGTCTGATATAAAATGGCCTTGTAATTATTGAGGCCAACACACTTCTTTATCTTATCGCTAGTATCAGATTACAGAAACACTAATAAAATTAAATATTAGTTTTGTCTCCCTAACTACTTACTTACGTACCACGTGAAAAGTCGTTTGTTTACGAAATATCAACCGATGCAGACATCATTCATGTTTCATTCGAAATTGAAATCAGTTCGGCCTTATCAATATCAGCATTAACAATATTATCACGCGATCCCCTTTATCGCGATCCAAATATTGATGGTATCGAGATAATATTTACAGATTTCAAAATGTTCTTGAAATAATAGTTCACAAAAATCGCAAGCTTTCGTTTCTAAGAAGTACAGCTCCATAAGCTATAACCCCATGCGCAGACATAGGTAATAGAAATACAACCATAGGTAGGTATATCTTCCTACCCGGGGCTGGCATATAAGACACCTAAAAAGCCCCTTAAAAATATTAGGATAAAAAAAATCTTCCTACCCACGCTCAGACACATCCTCTCCACTAATATTGCCCAGCGGTCTTTTTACGTGCAACGAACTGTACCTACCTAATACAATTTTTTTACCTATAGATGCGGCACCCAAAGAAACCTTCCCGTTTTCGTCTTTCAAGGCGTCTCGGAAGTGTTCATAAAAGATGAGCCGACAACCCGAGTAGATGGCGTGACGTTGGAACATTGGCATCAGACCAGTCCATAGCTTCATCACTCCTTCCTGCTTCGCGATGCCAACTGCTGTTTTGATCATCCCCAGATTCTCCAACTGTAAGTAATGCGTAAATTCTGTTAGTACAGCTTTTAGCTGATCGCACATTGCAATCAATTGACACCTCATTCATCAAAATTGGCCCAGTAATTTAGACGCTACGGTGGAACACACAGAATCTGGACACAAACATACATACATAGACTGCTAAAATCATTACCCTTCCTTTTGGCTTTGCCGCAGTAGGGTAAAAATAGGAGTTATAGCCTGGTTAAAACGTTGGCCTCTTATTCGATGGCTCAAAGGTTTATGTAAATATAGTAGAGTAAGTTCTCTAAATATGGACTACCTTATGGTTTTATTTAAATAAATCACAAGATATTGAAACTAAATCAGTCTTTTTAATTTCAATCAGTCAAGAAACTATTATATAATTATAACATATACTTGAAATGTCCTAAAGAAAAAAAAATTCTAACAAACTTATGTTTTTTATAAAATATTACAAACTTACAAATTTTAAAATAGGTAGCTCAATATGGACTAGTAGGTTTTTAATACGGACCTAGGGTGTCTAATATGGAGCATACTATAATTATGGTAGAGAATATAATAAATACAAGTGTAAATTAAAAATTTATAACACCCCCGACGATCCAAAGTATCTGAGTTTTCCAAATGTCATTTTCAAATAAATAATTATGTATTTAGGCAACGTCCATCTTGACAGCTTGACATTTGTCTATTGACATAATATTATGAACCTAACGGTTATCTAACCTTCTTTTCTACAAGAAAACTAGAAAAGAGCTGATAACTCTTAAACGGCTGAACCAATTTTTTTAGATTATAGCTAAGAACACTCTCGATCAAGCCACCTTTCAAACAAAAAAAACTAAATTAAAATCGGTTCATTCGTTTAGGCGCTACGATGCCACAGACAGATACACAGATACACAGACACACAGATACACACGTCAAACTTATAACACCCCTCTTTTTGGGTCGGGGGTTAAAAATAGGAGCTGGCGAACAAAACGGTGTAACTTCGCTTGTGATCAAAATGCTTTTTTAATCCGGTCATTTTTCGCGCACCAATCTGAACTCATTTCCAAGCAAAACGGCACGACTAGGTACAGTCAATTTCATGAGCTTACATTGACTTTCTTGTTCGTCCTATAAAATTTTATTTTGTGCCACCACACCGTTTTGTTCGCTAACTCCTTAGTTATTAAATATGTTTTGTTGACAATAATTATTATGATAGTAAAAATTAATCATAGTAAAATCAATCTGACATAGTTATAGTAAAGATGATCTTAAAAACTCAATATCATGTAGGATAAAACCCTTATTTTTTCTTCTTTTTGCAAAATTTACACATAAAGACAACACCTTCTACACCTGCACACTCTTCGTGTGCCCATAGCTTACAAAAAGGACATTGTATCCATTGTTCTCCACGAACATCTTCAGAAAAGAGACCTAAGCAATACAAACATTTTGCATTGTCATTCTGGTATCGATCAGGGCTTTCGTCAGTATCGTCGTTCACTGAATAATTGTCATCTTCGGAACTAGAAGTAAAATCCAGTACCTTTCTAGACGTTTTTCTTTTCTTTTGAGCTTTTTCTTTCGATTTTTTTTTCTTATGTTCTAATTTTATCTTTGGTCTCTTCTTTGACTCCGCATTTTTCGCCTTTGGCTCCTTGTTAAGTTGTTTTTTCACTCCAGATTTCTTTGTCGTCTTAGATTTTTCTTCTAATTTTCTTTTTAGGTCAGGTTTATGTTTTGCCTTCTTGTTTGAATCTTCCAACTCTTTGGTAATATTTCTTTTTTTCTTTAATTCAGCTTCTTCTTTTCGTTTTATTGATGTTTCCAAATCAAGTTTATATGGCGATGAAGTCAAAAAAGTGGAGGTAGTTGCTCTTCTTCCTCTGTTACTCAGTTTTGTTTTTAAACGTGGTACAGGATATAACTGTTTTGGCGATAAATAAAACGCTGAGGTAGAAGGACCAGCGGCGGATGTCAGATCTGATGTTTCTTTAGATGAATTTAGGCTATTTATAGCAACTTCTTTTCTTGTGCTACTTGTCTTGTTATCTGAAGTTGAAATTTCTACCATGTGTTTAGGAGATAAATTGTAGAATAGCTGTTCACTGAATTGACAAGTTGCATCTAATGCCAATTGAGCTAAACTTTGTACTATTTTTGCAGCGTTGGGTTCAAGAGTTTTGCTAATTATGGAATGTGATTTGTTGACTGTCAAAGGTATAGATTTATCTATTAGTAAACCTGGTCCTTGATCTTGAATATCAATAGTTTTGTTGATTGGGGATTGGGGTTCGTCAGCTGCTTGTTCAGGACCGTAATCGTCAAAAAAAGTCTGATCTGAATCATGATCATAACCATCATTCTCTGAGTTGGCTGATGGTGATTGGATTGTAGGCTGTATTTGTTGAATAGGATGTACTTCATCAGCTATTAAACGATCATTCCCATACTCAATAAAATCATGATCTTCAAAAACATTCCTATTTAATGGGTAGATTCCAGTTACACGAAAACCATTAATCGCCAGTTCAGCACGTTGACATCTCACGTAAGCACGCCCAAATAGTTCAGCAATATCGTAATGCGTAGCGGCTTGAGTTTTATTCCGTACAAACTGACGAGTTTCTTCAAAAAAATACTTTTTTAGAGGCCCCATAAATGTGCGATCGAGTGGTTGTATTTTGTGACTTGAATGTGGAGGCAGTGATAATAATTGAACGTGATTTTCTCGTGCCAAATCAATAAGTTCAATATTTCGCGTATGACTAGCATGCCCATCTAATATCAAAAGTACAGGAGAAGCAGCTGAAGGCTTTACATGTTGTAAAAAATGCTTGAACCATTGAGTGAAGAGATTGGTTTGGATCCAGCCTGAAGGATGGCATGCGTGGATAGCACCATGTGGAGCCCCTCTCATGAGAAGTGGATGGTCTCGTTTGCGAGGGAAAATCATCATCGGAGGAACAAATGAACCACTGGCATTCATGCATATAACTGAAGTTATAGTGGAACCCCTTTCAGCGGACGTTATAGCTTTTATTTGTCTTTTGCCTTTTTCAGATAATATTTCTGGTATCTTTGAAGGCACCACCGATATCCCCGTTTCATCAACGTTATATATATTATTTGGAGTATAGTTGAACTTATTCATAGCTTCTTCTAACAACTTGAAAAATGCTTCAACACTTTCTTTATTAAATCCCTTAAGCCTTGCAATTGATGTGCCAGTTGGTTGACGAAACGAGAGATTTGGGTGGCGTTTTAGAAACAAACGTAGCCAGGTCTTACCAGCTGACTTCTTTTCTTGTGAAAAGTTATGAGTTAACTTATTTTTTTCAGCTAACTGATAAGCTAATAACATAATATCACGTCGAGTCAATCCAAATCCTGATTCTTCCATCCGAAGTACATATTCAGCTAAATCTGCCTCTAACTCAGTGGGAAGTGTTGCTTTTCTCCCAAGTTTCATATTTGTCACTTCCTGTAAAGGCTTGTTTTTATTTTGAGATAAACGGATGAGTGTGGTTTTTGGCACACTGTAGGTTTTGGATGCTTTTAAATATCCCATTTTGCCCTCTTGAATAGCCAATATTGCCATAGTCATAGAGTCTTTGTCCCATTTTTGCCTTTTACCTTGCTTAGATGTTGACGCCATAACCTAAAACATAAAAATAATCAAGGCTTACAATATGGACCAGGATCACAATATGGACCACTAGTCCATTTTCAAATCCCTTGACGGGTCCATATTACAAAATGATGCAATTTCAAGGTTATAATTTCGTACAAAAATAATGTTAAGAGATACAGCTACGAGCTTACTGACGAATAATTAGTAACACAATAATGTTTTCAGAATGTGGACAGTCAAAATATCATGATTGTAATTACAGCAGTAATAATCTTACAAAACTTACCGAAAAATTACATCAAAAAGCTTGAAAATCTCAAAATGGTTGCCGCCGACACGTACACACATGTAGCTGCGCTACGATCCACTGGCGAGATGCCGCGAGGCAAGGGCATCGATTGTAGCTAACTTCGCTTTGATAGGAGCGTCATCGGGCGAAATATTACTATGGTCCATATTGTAAGACTAGTCTATATTTAGAGAACTTACTCTACGCGACGGATTAAGATGGCAATCGGGGTATAAGGCGGAGGTACGCCCCGCACACCCACGCTATCGCGTACCGGGTTAGCGCGGGGGCTGTGAGAGTGTGTGGAGCGTCCCCACTCCGATTGTCATCTCGACCTGTCGCGTACTATAGTTAGTGTTGTTGTCAGCTAATGTCAACTAGGTATATGTTTTTCTACCATTTTGTATAATATGATATATCTACCCGAAACATCCAGGGTCCGCTCTGAGTTAGTTCGAACATATGGTATACGAATATAATAAGTACATAACGTTATAGTTTATAGGCAATAGCCGGAGTCGTCCGAATGGTTCATCTTATCTTATTCGTTGACATTTCATAATTACTTCGTCATACGAAAGTCGTTAAACGTTGGTTCAAAGTTCAATCACAATAAAAATTAATTGGGCCTTGAGGTGTTTATTCTGTTGCTAATGTAAATACGTGGAAATTGCCGCGAGTCCACAGTCCACACGATAAACGATACGTTGAACGAATCAAGAGTAAAGGTCACATAGGAAATGCATACGGCTCCAGTGTGGCACTGGCATACAATTACTTTAAGGCTTAAAGCACACTGCGAGAGGTTCACTTAAAAAGTCACACACAGTCAGTTATCATATGAAAGGGCTTTACCAGTACATTCTAAAACAGATTTTTATTTATTTTTATGCATTTAATAGTTTTTGATTTATCTTGCAAAATGTCGGAAAAAATACTCGAGTGCGGAACCCTCGGTGCGCGAGTCTGACTCGCACTTGGCCGGTTTTTGTACATACATGATGTTACGTTCTTTTACCTTATATCCATGCTTAGCAGCGGCCACTTCGGACTGTATTTGTAGCCTCGTTTTTGTCAGGTCAAACGGGTAAGTAGCTGAAATGAAATCACAAATGTAAATTGAAAGTACAAGAAAACGGTCAACGAATTTAAATACTATGAAGTTGGCGGCTGTATTAATTAGAATTCAGACAATACCTTTATTTACTTAAATCAGGTCGAGACGTTTAGCATTTGGGGTGACATTACAATGTAAACCACTGCGTTTAACTTTGCCTTATTTCACATAGTTATAGAGAGCCAGCGCGTGCCAGACCTTCGTTATTTTATAAATGCTGTCCCCAACACAGGGAGGAACGATCAGCGACTATGAAGTTTGGATCATGGTGGCTTTGGGAGATAACAGGTAACAAAGGTGTAAAAAATCTTACGTCAAAGCATAAAGTCTAATTTTTTTTCTTCGAAATAGTATTTGAAATCACGTCATTCATTGCCAGACACTTTGTTAAAGTTATACTTTGACGTTAGATTTTTACACCTTTTTACCTGCTATCTCATAAAGCCGTCATGATCTAAATATTACAGTCACTGATCATTTCTTCCCTGTGTTGGAAACTGAAATTCAACTAAGTGCCTAATACTCAGGCGTAATAAAAAGGAACAAAAATGTGGTTTACAGAAAATGATAATTTTTTGTGAAGCCATATTTTATATGCAGGAAATATTGAATACACTTATTATGGAGTACCTATATAACGTACTGTACAAGGCTTCTCGCAGCGAGGGAACACACCCACTCCTTTCCCCGGCTCGATAGAAGCCTCTATAACTCTGACGTATTTTCAAAACAAAAATATTACCTATAGATGATGCCCGCAGCTTCGCCCGCGTGGATTGGTCAAATCCCCTGCAGCATCAGGATTGAGGAGTTGGAATTCAAATTTTTTGTGGAACAATATCGCAAAGTTCCTCTATCGATAAAAAAAAATACGCAAATCGGTTCAGAAATATCGGAGATATCAGTGTACATAGGTAGAAAACACAACTCCTCCATTTTTTTAAAGTCGGCTAAAAAGTAGCCTATGTTACTCCTTGGTTAATCCTCTACTTGGTCTGTGGAAGTCCCGTCAAAATAGGTTCAGCCATTCTGAAGATTAGGCCGTTCAAACAGACAGACACTTCAATTTTATTTTTTAGTAAGTATAGATACTTTGCGTTTTACGCAATGCGAATAATAAGACTTAATTTCATAATATAAATTCAGTCCATGGATTTATTATTATGGACCTTTTTAGCATTCCTAAGTGCCACTAAACTTTTCCACCAAGTCTTAGGTAATACTTAAAGAATATTTACCATCGTCTTTTATAGTTCAGAGAGCTGTACATAAATGGTATACAATATACTAAAAGCAGAGCAGGTAGGTACCTAATGCTTTTGTGCGAAGTGAAGCTCTAAGTTCGAGTCGTGGCGTCGATATCTATGCGCGTCAGCTCAATCATACACGCTTATATATAAAGGGGCCGTGAGCCGTCTGAACTTCTGAAAATTGAACTAATGCTTTTGTATACGAATTCCATCGTTTGGTTTAATAAGACGAGATATTAGCACTCCACCCACACATAATAATTTATAATTCATAGGCACCATTAACCATGTTTTCTATCGTGAAAATCCAAGTAGTGAACATTATATCACCTATATTAATATTATGCATTCACTACTTTTACTCAAAGTGTGATTTTAGCCATCTGAGTGTATATATGTTTACGTCATAACCGTCATAGGTACGTCGGTATCTCATAAATATTAAATTATGATAAATGATAATCATTTACTGCATCTTAACATTCCACATGGTCATAGTCCATAATAATATTATGACGCCAAGACAAAGTCTAAAAATTGGACTAACTTGAAATAAGGACATTGCTTTTATTTTTCGGGCCGCATTTGAAGCATTTATTACATATCTTATATCTAGATACTGTAATCACCGAAACGGTGAGATAATTGTTATATCGTCATACCTGTCTCGGCCGCCCAGGCTCCCAATACGGCCACACCGTATCGAGCGGCCACGGAGTCGGTGGCCTTCGAGGCGGGGTGGTCGGCGTTGCGGAGTACGGGCATCTTCTTGATTTATCACCTTACTATCAGCTCTTTCTTGTCCATAATACCTAGAAAAATATCCAGCACTATACTTTCTCTCCTTTTCTCTATTGAATTTTCTAATATGTACCTAGTTTGTCTATATAATATTTGTTTTTGAGTGCGGTTTGAGATGAACTTTTCGATTTAAACCTTATATTTACTGTTCAACTATGACCGACGTCGAGTTAATAGTCGATATATAATATAAGGGTCCAGATGTCCCGGATTTTACGAAGCCGAGGATAAAAGATATTCGAATATAAAACGGACACAGTATCAGCAATTTTTGCTTTATACTCAGTGACCACGTTTTATCACAAACAAAATATTGTTTTTAAATGATTTTATTAAATTAAGGAATCTAAGTCAAATTCAAAGCATTTGTAATTAAACAGAGCTTCAGTGATCCGCAAAAAAGTAGGTTGGTAGTATAGTTAGACAGACATTCTAAAACGATTAATTTACAACTCATGTATGAACCAGGCCAAAAATATTTGATATCCGAGACATAGCCGATTTACCGTTAGTAAACGAAGCTCGCATGTGCCCGCATGGTCAGAATATGAATACTATTGATCTCGGTTAGTATGTATTGCCGTGTCATTACCATATCCTATGTCGATAACTGAAAGTCAAGGAGAGCCGATAACTAATCGATAACTGGGCGACCTTTTAGGTGAGTTTTCTCTACACTTATGAATAGGTATTGATTAGGAACTGTCTGGTGATATTTTGATAATCTGGTCTTTTTTAACCCCCGACCCAAAAAGAGGGGTGTTATAAGTTTGACGTGTGTATCTGTGTATCTGTCTGTGGCATCGTAGCTCCTAAACTAATGAACCGATTTTTATTATAACTAATTTAGTTTTTTTTGTTTGAAGATGGCTTGATCGAGAGTGTTCTTAGCTATAATCCAAGAAAATCGGTTCAGCCGTTTGGAAGTTATCAGCTCTTTTCTAGTTACTGTAACCTTCACTTGTCGGGGGTGTTATAAATTTTTAATTTACACTTGTTTAATATCGGTATGCTACGGCTGATCACATACCTGTCTACCTACGAAATTGAATTTTTTGAAACTAGAATAACAATACAATTAATTAGATTTAACTTGGGATAGATACTGGATATTGAATAGTCCTAAAATGCCTTTTAGGATGACTAGCTATGAAAATGATAATGGGGGAAAATATGTTCCTACCTATAGTTAGAAATGCCGTATTCTTAGGTATATCTAAAAAGAAGAAGTTAATACAAAGAACAGATTAGCATATTAGGCTATTCGGCATACTCTTCCTGCATCCATGTAGAATTACATTAGAGAATAGATAGGTATACGAAATAAAGAAGTAGTTGATGCTTATACCAACTTTTGATTATTATTTAAATTTTAAGTATTGTCATCAAGGTATGAATAATTTGCAACGGATTATAAACATAAATATACTTACCTACTTTAAAATTCTATCCAGAAAGATATTATCGATTAGTTTCTTATATACTTGTATGATAGTTCTAGGATACATATAAAAAAATTGTCAACGTACCTACTACATACCTGCCTACTGAAACTAAGTAGGTATACTGAGTAGGTATATCATACAAGCATGAAATACGTAGATTATGAGAACGCTGGCATTATGCTCTATACAATTTCTTTAACAATGGCTTTCATGAGTAGGTGAACTGAAGTTGAAAACACTACTTATGTCAACCCTATTCTTGGATTCAACCCGTGAGATAGTTACTGAAAGATGGTCTAACTTCAATATTATGTATTTGTCTGCTATTTTAGACGCGTTTTATAGTTTATACAGCGGTTTTACTACATAATATTCTAGAGTTTTCACACTAACCAAACGAGAGTTTATAAATAGCGTAAAGGGAACGCGCTAACCACAACTCGCCCGCATTTTCATCGCAACTTCCTATACCATCTATAGTCTATACTAAGTAATTTAATAAATACGAAAATATGTCTGTCTGCTAGGTTTTCACGGCCCATCCGTTTAACCGATTTTGTCGATAGAGATAGCTTTCGTCCCGGGAAGGTCATATCGCGAAAAATCGGACACATGGACGAAGTCGCGGGCATTATCTAGTAAAATATACATACGACAGTGAAAACATATTAAGCAGGTCTATTATAATATCAGGGGGCACGGCAGTGCCCCCGCCAAGACGAGCCAAACGGCGGCCGGGGCGCTACGTAGTACCTTTTTCTCGAAGTGTTTCGCCGTATTTTCGACCCGTCATAACTTCGGTCTGGATGACGCTAGAAAGCTGAAATTTTCAGTATAAGGTGTCCTCAGCAAATTTACCAAATATACTAAGTATCAAATATCTAGCTTTTATGGTTATAGATTTATTGATACCTAAAATATGCCGTTTTCGTCCCTCACTGATGATCATCACAATTCATAGTCTGTAATTCTAGGGTACTTCCCGAAGTCCTAGAAGGCTGAAATTTGGTATGTAGACTAGAAATTGCATACAAACTACAGGAAAATTAAGAAATTGGCAATGCCCCCCCTCTACGCCTCTTATGAGTAAAGCAAATCTGTAAATTCTGTCGCTAGAATGCTGATATTTTCAGGATAAGATGTCCTTGGCAAATTGATTAAACTCATTGAGTATCAATTGTCTAGCTTTTATAGTTTCTGATTTATTGACAGTCAAAACTTCTAGTCTGTAATTCTAGGGTACTTCCCGAAGTCCTAGAAGGCTGAAATTTGGTATGTAGACTAGAAATTGCATACAAACTACAGGAAAATTAAGAAATTGGCAATGCCCCCCCTCTACGCCTCTTATGAGTAAAGCAAATCTGTAAATTCTGTCGCTAGAATGCTGATATTTTCAGGATAAGATGTCCTTAGCAAATTGATTAAACTCATTGAGTATTAATTGTCTAGCTTTTATAGTTTCAGATTTATTGACAGTCAAAACTTCTAGTCTGTAATTCTAGGGTACTTCCCGAAGTCCTAGAAGGCTGAAATTTGGTATGTAGACTAGGAATTGCATACAAACTACAGGAAAATTAAGAAATTGGCAATGCCCCCCCTCTACGCCTCTTATGAGTAAAGCAAATCTGTAAATTCTGTCGCTAGAATGCTGATATTTTCAGGATAAGATGTCCTTAGCAAATTGATTAAACTCATTGAGTATCAATTGTCTAGCTTTTATAGTTTCAGATTTATTGACAGTCAAAACTTCTAGTCTGTAATTCTAGGGTACTTCCCGAAGTCCTAGAAGGCTGAAATTTGGTATGTAGACTAGAAATTGCATACAAACTACAGGAAAATTAAGAAATTGGCAATGCCCCCCCTCTACGACTCTTATGAGTAAAGCAAATCTGTAAATTCTGTCGCTAGAATGCGGATATTTTCAGGATAAGATGTCCTTGGCAAATTGATTAAACGCATTGAGTATCAATTGTCTAGCTTTTATAGTTTCAGATTTATTGACAGTCAAAACTTCTAGTCTGTAATTCTAGGGTACTTCCCGAAGTCCTAGAAGGCTGAAATTTGATATGTAGACTAGAAATTGCATACAAACTACAGGAAAATTAAGAAATTGGCAATGCCCCCCCTCTACGACTCTTATGGGAAAAGCAAATCTGTAAATTCTGTTGCTAGAATGCTGATATTTTCAGGATAAGATGTCCTTGGCAAATTGATTAAACGCATTGAGTATCAATTGTCTAGCTTTTATAGTTTCAGATTTATTGACAGTCAAAACTTCTAGTCTGTAATTCTAGGGTACTTCCCGAAGTCCTAGAAGGCTGAAATTTGGTGTGTAGACTAGAAATTGCATACAAACTACAGGAAAATTAAGAAATTGGCAATGCCCCCCGCTCTACGCCTCTTATGAGAAAAGCAAATCTGTAAATTCTGTCGCTAGAATGCTGATATTTTCAGGAGAAGATGTCTTTGGCAGATTGATTAAACGCATTGAGTATCAATTGTCTAGCTTTTATAGTTTCAGATTTATTGACAGTCAAAACTTCTAGTCTGTAATTCTAGGGTAATTCCCGAAGTCCTAGAAGGCTGAAATTTGGTGTGTAGACTAGAAATTGCATACAAACTACAGAAAAATTGAGAAATTGGAATTTTCCCCCCTCTACGCCTCTTATGAGAAAAGCAAATCTGTAAATTCTGTCGCTAGAATGCTGATATTTTCAGGATAAGATGTCCTTGGCAAATTGATTAAACGCATTGAGTATCAATTGTCTAACTTTTATAGTTTCAGATTTATTGACAGTCAAAACTTCTAGTCTGTAATTCTAGGGTTCTTCCCGAAGTCCTAGAAGACTGAAATTTGGCATTAAGTACAAATTTCAAGAATTATGAACAACAGATAAATTAAGAAATCGGGTCCCCCTTCATCCCCTCGTATATGAGATGCATATCTGTAAAATCTGTTGCTCGAATACTAAAGTTTACATGATAAGATGTCCGTGGCAGATTTATCAAACGTACCAAGTATCTGTGTTTCCTGAAGTCCTAAAAGACTGAAATTTGGTATATCTGCTTCAAAATTGAGTTGCAAGATTCCACCCGAACAAACATACTTACATACGAGTACATTGCAAGTTGAATAAAAGCTTTTAAAAAAAGAGGTAACGATAGAGAGTGGGCCATGAAAATGATGAACCTACAAGAAATAGATCCAAAAAAAATTTAGGGCACCTGCCAAAAAGAAATGAAATCCCACCAAAAACATTTCATGTAAAAAGTTAGCCAAGACTCACAAGTTCATAATGTTTTCACTGTTAAAAAGTTATGAGATCTCTAGTAGAGCCAAGCCCCTAGCTGATCTTAGATTTGTGCTGGCCATGGGACCTATCCCAAGTCCAAAGTAATATAGCTCTTAAATGTTCTTGACTATATCACATTTATAACAATAAATAACAAATCACTCTACTTACAAGCTCTGATTCTACAAACCCTATATCTTGGTAAAAAAAGTACGGCTTGGCCGTTTAATGTTCGTAAAACTATTACATGACATAACATATTAAACGTTAAAAGTTATTAAACGGCCAAGCCGTCTTTTTTTACCAAGATATAGGGTTTGTAGAATCAGAGCTTGTACGTAGAGTGATTTGTTATTTATTGTTATAAATTTGATACAGTTTAGAACATTTAAGAGCTATATTACTTTGGACTTGGGATAGGTCCCATGGCCAGCACAAATCTAAGATCAGCTAGGGGCTTGGCTCTACTAGAGATCTCATAACTTTTTAACAGTGAAAACATTATGAACTTGTGAGTCTTGGCTAACTTTTTACATGAAATGTTTTTGGTGGGTTCGTAATTCAAAAAGCTTAAGTTTGTTCCAGAAAATAATTTGTTATTTCTGACTCCACGCAAAGTGATAAAGTTAAATCAAGTTCTTTTAAAATGGCTATGTTTAGTGTGGTTAAGCATTGTATATATTTTTTAAATACATATCAAAAATTGCGGGACTGGCAGGATTCGAACCTGGATCTTCTGGGAATCGCGCCCGATGCCTTTGACCACTAGGCCACAGTCCACCTTGCTGCCAGTGCCGCTATTTCATTTTTGATATGTATTTAGAAATTTCCTTGAGTGTGGGCAAAACACTATAAAAATTATAAACAGCTTTGCATAATTTCTCAGTCATTACTCATTAGATGCAAAAGCTCTGTAGGTAGGTAGATGTAAATAATTAAAGTAGCTTTCAATAATAGTGTTACGTAGGCATCTAAGTAGGTATCATATTTCATCACTTGTATGGAAATATTCCGTGAATTTTCATTGGGCAACGAAGGTCACATCGATTGAATGTGCATCACTGTCATGTTTATTAACCAGCTAAACAATATGGGTCGAAGTCACTTAACCTTAATATTATGGTGTTAGAAATAGATAGGTGGTACCTACCTAGTACCTACTACTATTTTTAACGGACTTTTCACTTTAAATGGAAACCCTAGCAATGGTCTTGCGTCACGATAGTCATTAGATCATATCCTTTATTATTATTATTATCGATAAATGTAATATGAATGTTGATGATTCAAAAGCTTTTAAAAGCTTAGCTATTTATCAAACGGTAAGCTTCAGACTGAACTCCTAGATAATAAATATCTACTTACGTAGGCTTAGTAGGTACGTACCTACTTAGATAAATAAATCCGTTAGTAGGTAGGTACTTTACGAGTTATCTGAGTCTGGCCTTTAAAGCTAGACCGAACAGTTATTATTAATTAAATGAAAAATGACTAGGAGCCATACATCGTTGATGAGTCATTAATTTCGCTGAATTTAGTTTATATATTTCGTCATTTTATTTGGCAATGCTTTTACTGCTGAAAGCGTTGCGTTGTTACAGTTTCTCAGCAATAAAAGTATAAAATAATAGTGTCGAGATTTGTGTCGAGCGAGAAGTTCTACATTCAGATTATGTAGTCTGATAAACCAAGTTCAAATGTTAGTTAAAGAATCTTAAAGCGTGGTTTATCAACAGGTTAAAATCGATTAGGTCAAACCTAATATGGTGTAAATACTAATATGGTGTTTGACTCCCGTAATTAGGAGAATCATTTGATTCAGCATAAATCATAAAATGTAAAGTTGTAAGTGAGATCGCAGCTAAACTGTTCAATTTGTACATGGTAACCATCAATCATCATCACCATCTCAACTCAACCCATCGCCGGCCCCTACTGAGCATGGCTCTCCACTTAGAATCCACTTAGAATGAGGTACGTGGTAATAACGCCTAAAATCTATACTTACTATAAATACTATGAAGAGGTGTAAGTTTGTTTATAAGAAGTAATAAGTGGAACCACTGAAATGATTTTGAAAACTCTTTCACCAATAGAAAGTTACATTATTCCTGAGTGACATAGGCTATATTTTATTTTCAAAAAATTAGAGATCTTTACGGAAATTGTAATAAGCCTGTCCGTGCGAAGCCGGGGCGGGTCGCTATACAGTGTGTTTTTTTAAAACATACTGAACTTTCCTCAGGCAGTTTCCCTGTATCTCCTATGGTTTACGATTTCCCCATACTGTCCCAGTTAAAAAAAACACTGTTATACGCCGAGTCAAAATATGTATTTCGAAATTATTTTGTTAGGTTTAGCATCGTGTTTGTCAACCAGTTCCATGAAGATTTGGCTTGCATCTAAAGGGTTTCTTGTACCCTGAACATTTTGGAAGGAAGCCAGTTGCCAGACGTTGCTCTAGCGTGTGCGTGTGTGTATGTGTGTGTGTGTGTGTGTGTGTGCGTGCGTGCGTGCGTGCGTGCGTGCGTGCGTGCGTGCGTGCGTGCGTGCGTGCGTGCGTGTGGGTGTGCGCTTATGTATAAGCGTGTTGTACAAATGTATGCGTGTGTATTTATGTTTGTATTTGTGTTATTTACATATTTGCTTCTTATAAGTATATTTATAATTATGTTTTTTACATACCTTTATAAATACCTATCAACAGTTATTTTTATGTGAACACCGACAACAAAACTGAACAACTTTAATTTTACGACAGTCATATTACGAGCCCAGTTTTAATGATACTAATTGAAACGCGCTAAATATACTTTTAATCGTCAGAAACTGACGAAATCGGTACTTTAAACTAAATAGGAAATGCCTGATAAAAATAACCTTGTACAATGTATTTATTTAAATAGAGACGTTTTAATAAGGCTATAAGATCTATTCAGGCATGTAAAATTGTGCCTATTATCTATCAACACTTCGGTGTTTCATTTACTTATATTAAACTTTTCAGGAATATAAATTTTTATATCAACCAATTCTGTCTGTAAAAAATTTAATATTATTTAATTAAATCAGGTGATAGCCGAGTGCTTAAGAGGTCGGCGTCCTAGTTGGGGGGTAGGGAGTTCGATCCCGGGCACGTACCTCTAATTTTCGGAGTTATGCCGCCGAGTTTCTTATTGGTTCGTCTCGGTAGGAAAGGCATTCCGAACCAGTGGTAGATGCTTTTGACGATTCAAAAGTAGGTACTACTTGTAAAAGTCTATTTGCATAAAAATATTTTGAATTGAATTTGAACATGACGTGGGTGTATGTTTTTACTTTTTCAACAATGTAAATATATGACTTCCTTCAACCGTGAAGGAAAATATCGTGGGGAAACCTGCATGCGGCATGCCTAAGAGTTCTTCATATTATTCTCAAAGGTGTGTGATGTCTGCCAATTCGCATTTGACCAGCGTGGTAGACTATGGCCAAGACCTCATTCTGAGAGGAGACCCGCGCTCAGTACCTACTGAACCGTTGATGGGTTGATGATGATGATGATGATACAATTTTAGTGGTGAGCGCCACGAATCAATTACTTGGACCAAAAACGAAACTTCTTGGTCCAAAACCTTTCCTCGAGAAACAAAGAACACTATAATTTTCTCGCGCAGAAGCCTGAAAGAAGTTTGATAAATTGGTTTAGACTGTGTGAAACAAAAGTAAATTGTATTAGTTGCGGATAGGATTTGCCAATCATAGATAAGCAGTATGTGTGCATACTTCAGGAACAAAAATTATTTCCTACTTACTGATAGAGCTGAAATATCCTATTAAAATGAAATATGCGTGCAACATAAATTGCAACTAGAACATTAACAGAAAGCTTTTTATGGCACTAGATGTTAATAACATCATAAATTCTAATATCTACCTAGATATTAATTTGAACCTATCTATTTGTTTTTTTTTTTTTTGAAGTTACGGCTATGAGTAAAGTACCTATTCTGATTTCTGATATGAGATAAAAATGACATGATGAACGACAATGCTTGTGGACCAATCCTAACGTTTATGTTCTTCTTATTATGCTAAGGTAATAAATAATAATAACCGCAGAAATTGACTGAAAAAATTTGGCGTAGGTACTTACGTACATATTATATGGGAAAGAAAATAAGAAAACCGGTTGGTAGATAGACAAATAAGTACCATGTATATTGTTATAAACAACGCAGCACACAGCGCGGCGAATTTAAAAACCATATTTTGTTCTTTGTACCTATTATAAAGTTGAAAGAAAAATGACGAGAAAACTTTCTATATAAAGATTTCCCGATTCTCAATCGCTTGAAAGATGTTAATAATGGCTATTATTCAAACACTTGATGCGTCGTTATCATCCATACTAATAATATTATAAGTCCAAAAGTGTGTCTGTCTGTCAAATGCGAACAAAGCCGCGGGCATCATCTGGCTTTATGAAAGAGTGATGAATTAGTTGTGTGTAGTAGTAGTGTTTGACATGCTTTGTGAAAAGTGTGTTAAAAAAGTGAAATAATTTTTAATTAAAAAAAACTAGCTAGAGTTGTCACCAACCTCGTGAAACACTATCTCAGCAGCCGATGCCAACGATTTGCAAGCACGTTATGAATTTTCATCGCTTGATACGGCACAATGTAAACATTGAACTGATTGCATCAATGACAAGCTATTTTATATTATCACTCATGAAAATATTGGAGGAGGATAAAAGTACGTGGTTAAGAGCGAGTTAGAAAGGGTGCAAAGTACGCGCTTGGTCCAATTTCGCGGTAACCAGCGGCGCGGCGCGAAAGAGCGCGAAGACAAGTACCGAACAGCTGCTGCCGTCCGACTCACATCGCTACCGACTTGTGACTATTCTATTCAGCACCGCAGAATATCCGACGCCAAAAGAAAGACCTCAATTATCTACATAATAATATATAATCCTCCTGTATAGTACGTAGTACCTATACTTGCGTACTATGCGATGACGTCATTCCATTCAAGAAAACTCGCGCAAAACTTTCATTGATGTCGCTCACATCTAAACGTGAACAGAAAAGATTAATATTTATAACTAGCCATTTTATTGATTCCGTAGTACAAATTAGTATTATTCAGAAATGTTTAATTTTGCACGCCATGATATCGCATATTGTGGCTCGAAACAAAAAATTGTAATTAACAACTTCATCATCATCATGATCAACCCGTTGCCGGCCCACTACTGAGCATGAGTCTCTTAGAGTCAGAAGGTTTTAGGGCTAGGCCATAGTCTGCCAGGCTAGCCCAATGAGGATTGGCAGACTTTATACACCTTTGAGTACATGGAGAACTCTCAGGCATGCAGGTTTCCTCACGATGTTTTCCTTCACGGTTAAAGAAAGTGATATTTAATTGCTTAAAAACGCACAAAACTGAAAAGTTAGAGGTGCATGCCCGGGATCGAACCCCCAACTACCGATTAGGAGCCGGACGTTCTAACCACTAGCCTATCACAGCTTTTTGACAATTAACAACTTATTTGATTTGATTTAAGCTAATTTAAATTCTTTAACGACGTATTTCCCGCCTAGTCATCATCATCGTCCTCATCAACAACCGATGGATGACCATTGCTGGGCATAGGTCTCTTGTATAGAGACTTCCACACATCACGGTCTTGCAATTTTTCAAAAAAAAATCCTACAATTTTGAAAGGCACGAAAGGAGGTCTTGTGACGTGAATAAAGGCGAAAACCTGAAAATCATTCATTCCAAATCTTGGTATGTAGGTGTGCCCGTATCGACGCATGAATGCAATTTACGTAAATTCATGAAAGTATAGTTTGCCAGTTTAGTGTAGGTACAGTTAGTTGATTGCAGCGAGCTGCAAATATACTACCTACTCTATAAACTTATGTCTTAAAATGGCAAAGTTAATTTATGACAATTATTTTTTAGGGTTCTGTACCTCAAAAGGAAAAAAGAAACTTATAGGATCACTTTGATGTCTGTCTGTCCGTCTGTCCGTCGTATCTATCAAGAAAACCTATAGCATATTTCTCGTGAAATTTTGCAGGTAGCTAGTCTTACCGAACAAGTATCTAAATGAAAAAATACGAAAACCGTGAATTTGTGGTTACATCACAAAAAAAAGTTAATTTACTAATCCTTCATTAACTTGCGGTGAACATACAGTGTTTTACATAAAAATGTTAGGTAGGAATATTTTGTACGATATAGTACCTACTACGGAACCTTTCGTGTGCGAGTCCGACTTGCACTTAACCGGTTTTTTTGTATCATACAACGTTACAGATAAACAAGTTCCAAGCTGGTTTTATGAGACTATAACTGCAGATGATATGATAACTTCTTGCCCGTCTCTTGACTTCCATACTCCTTATCAGGTAGGTAGGTTAAAACTCATAAAAGCAAAGCAAGCTTTGGAAAGACAACTCTATATATTGGGTAATATCAACAGTTATATTTTTAGAAGAAGAACGCATTGCCACCAGTTCACGACAGTTAGGTAACTTGTAACATAACTTCGAGGCTTTGACGTCACTGGCCGGCGTCAAATATTTCTACATTTGACGCTAGGTAGGCTGTGGTACTAGGTAGCCTATGAATCGCCTATTTTCCTTTGATTTCACGTCAGCCATACCCTAATATTTGACACATCATCGATTCAAGAACAAACCGAGAGGTAACTACCTTACTCTAGTTCACTCTGCTATTGCCGCATTCCAATTCTGAGCTGAAGTAATTACGATACTTATTATAATTATCTACTACTTCTAAGAGCATGAGCTCAAAACTAGGGTTGCCAGATGATCGCAAAACCTTAGTCTTAGTGTAAACAATAGCCGCTGAACAGTCTGAATAAGTCTAATACACAAGTGTAAATTAAAAATTTATAACACCCCCGACAAGTGAAGGTTACAGTAACTAGAAAAGAGCTGGTAACTTTCAAATGGCTAAACTGATTTTCTTGGATTATAATAGCTAAGAACACTCTCGATCAAGCCACCTTTCAAACAAAAAAAATTAAATTGAAAGCGGTTCATTAGTTTAGGATCTACGATGCCACAGACAGATACAGAGGTCAAACTTATTACACCCCTCTTTTTGGGTCGGGGGTTAATAACTAGTCACTCTGAGTAGTCACTACTCAGTACTGGACTAGTCAGTCTGGCTGTTGTATATATTGTTTTGTATTGTGTTGTATTGTTGTATGTTGTTGTAATCTCTAAATTTAGAGCCTCGATAGCTCAACGGTTGAAGAGCGGATTGAATTCCGAAAGGTTCAAAGCCCACCCGTTGCACTATTGTCGTACCTACTCCTGGCACAAGCTTTACGCTTAATTTGAGGGGAAAGGGGAGTATTAGTCATGATTAGCATAGCTAATATTCTTTAAAAAAAACTAAAATGACAGATCTATGTACAGTCCATTCAACCTTCTCCCAGTGGAAAAGAGCATTAGACTTATACCGGTCAATTGAGTTTTAAGATTGTTTACACCAAAACCAGCCACAACAAATTGAACGCGTCGCTTACCCAATAAAGGCATGATAAGGATAACGGAGTAGGTTAGGTGGGTACCTACTACCTAGTATGGACCTTTCGAATCCATCAGCAGTCTGGTTTTTATCACCCGATGTTATCACCTTATCATTATAATCATTTATTTACCTAGCTGAATACTTTTATCGTAAAACTAACTTATACCCGCAACTTCGTCCGCGTCGACTACACTTCCAAAAATCCTTTCTTTTCCTTTCTACGTCAAAATAGGTAATATCCCCAGCCCAATCCGTCCATTAGTTTGAGCTGTGCGTTGATAGATCAGTCAATCAGTCAGTCAATCTTTCCTTTTTAACCCCCGACCCAAAAAGGGGGGTGTTATAAGATTGACGTGTGTATCTGTGTGTCTGTGGATCGGTGTATCTGTCTGTGGCATCGTAGCTTCTAAACTGATGAACCGATTTTAATTTAGTTTTTTTTGTTTGAAAGGTGGCTTGATCGAGAGTGTTGTTAGCTATAATCTAAGAAAATCGGTTCAACCGTTTGAAAGTTATCAGCTCTTTTTAACCGACTTCCAAAAAAGGAGGAGGTTCTCAATTCGTTTATTTATTTATTTATTATTTTTTATGTATGTTCCCCGATTACTCAAAAACCCCTGGACCGATTTGGAAAATTTTTTTTTGTTTGAAAGGGTATACTGTGCAGGTGGTCCCATATAAATTTGGTGAAGATCTGATGAATGTCTTCGGAGATGGAGAACAGAACTCCTCAATGGATAAGAGCAAATTGCTCGCGATCACTGTAATAGCTTAGTAAACAGTAGGGTTTTAACTGGGCATAGCATATTATAGTACAGTGGGGCCACTAAAAATTGTGAAATAAAAATTTTTCAAAAGAAAAATAAAACCGACTTCAAAAACCAAAAACACTAAAAGTAGAAAATAATTTTTGTTTAGCTACACATGTAATGTACCTAGGTATGAAGTCGGGCGAGCTTCACTCTGGGATTTCTAATTTTGTTTTAATATGCTCGCTCGACTTCATACCTAGGTACATTACATGTGTAGCTAAACAAAAATTATTTTCTACTTTTTAGTGTTTTTGGTTTTTGAAGTCGGTTTTATTTTTCTTTAGAAATTTTTTTATCTAGTTACTGTAACCTTTACTTGTCGGGGGTGTTATAAATTTTTAATTTACGCTTGTATATATTTAACTGAATACTTACTGATTTCATCATATTTATTCAGATCACATTTTGTCGTCAGTCAATGGAAAGTCAGCTATTAAAACTTTAAAGTCTGGTCACTTCTCAATTTCGCAGAATCAAAATTGCCGTTTCAACGGTAGTAAGTAGTTCATTAAGCTCTACATATAAACGGTAATCCAATAAAAGTTGTTTTGGTACTTATAGATATTGGACGAAATTAATACTTTCATGCGTACCCAAGAACAATAATAGACGCTTTTAGACCTCTTGCGATAAGATATAAGTACTTAATGATAAAAGATAAACTGCTTCGTATTCTAAAGATAACAACTGTTGGTAAATATTTTCTGGAAAATTATAAAAAAAGTGAAACAGAATACAAAGAAAACTATGTATTTTTCATACAATACTGCTGCAGCGATAGTTTATCTTTTTTACCTTTGTTAAATTATAATCTTTGGACTAGAAACTAGATGGCGCTATTAACCCATGATGTGCTTAAAATAATATCTTTCCCTTGTACAGTACTGTTCAGATAAATGTGACTAATCGGGCATTTACCGATCAATATAATACATATAATATTATCGGTCCGTACCCTATTTACGTTTAATAAGTTTATTTCATTTTAATAATATTATTTAGGGTTAGGCGAATCACCCCGCATGTCTTTAACCACATCCATGCAAAAAATCACGTTGATCCGTTGCTTTGTTACGACGCGATTGTAGGACAAAACAGTAAACCAACAAACAAACACACATTGATTAGGAATAGTGATTTTATAGTACCAAAGCCTAGGAAAAATTGGCTCGCATATTTTATGAAAGTACACCTCAAAACAATAGCTTTTGTGTGCTTAAAGAAACTTGGGACTTTACATGCAGGTTTTCTTTATATCATAGCCCACCAAACAGTGCTTATCCTACTTTCAAATGAAGCAATACAAGATTTGGCAGGTAGGTACTTATTATCAAGTTCAAGAATCTGTCACAGCAAGGATTTATTATGTAAGAAATTATGATAGAAATAGGAATAAGATCCTACCTTTACCTTATCTATCTTCTATAACTACCTTAATCTAGGTAAAATCCTTTGCTAACTCACAGCGATATAAATTTTGACGTCTTTGCTCATTCATTTTTATTATGTGGCACTGTACAGCTTCGTCAGAAACAGATATACGTAGTTGGATCGTTGAATTCTCAGCTTTATATCCATGTGCATAGAACTTATTTTGCAAATATGTACCACTTGGAGCGCTATCGCATTTGCCAGCGTCGCCGTCATGATTACAGCCAGTCAACTCACCGACCTTGGCGCAAAAAGTAGAAACAATCTTAATTCCCAATGCGGCGTTTTTATTAACTAAGAGAATATTAATAAGGCGAGATCAATTCTGAGAACTTGATAATAATAATTTGAATATATACAAGCAAAAGAATACCAAACAGTTTATTGTAGGTGCCTACCAACGAGTATTTTTGACGTGACAACGTCTTATAATTCGATAGAGCCGGATGCACGCACGAAAAAACCTGACTCATGCGGCGTTACTTCGCTCTGAGGCGTTCCATGTAAGGCTTAAAGTGCAAGCGAGAGCGCGGATCGAGCGACAAAGAATCACAATCGGCCTTTGTTGTCACGTTCAACTATCGTCAGTAAACCGACTTTACAGACAACCAATTTTTTTGGATTATCGAATTATTTTTTGCATAATTGAATTAATATTGAATAGGTAAAATAAATTCACCTTCTCAATGTATTCACCAAAAATTTCGATTAGTAGAAATTACTTATTATCTTTAGTTAATTATTATTATTTTGAAATCTAGGGTAGATTTCAAAATAATAATTTCCCTACTTAAAATCTCCCAAAGACAAAATAAACCGTTTTATTCTTTAAATACTTACAAAATTAAAATATTGTTTGTCTGTTTGCTCACGCATCGTTGATCCGATTTAAGTGAAACTTTGTACAGTTGTTGCTGGCATTTGCATTGAGGTTCTGAGTTCTGACATAGTACCGATCTTACAATAACGCGCGAGAGATATTAATAAAATAATTGTTGCAACGCATACCGGGTATCGGGTATAGGTAGTGGTGTAACGACATAGGTATTTATTTTCGCTAACACCATTTGTCGTATAGTATAAACTCAAATATAAACAGCTTCACAGCATGCAGTCTGTTCAGTGGTCGATTTCCCCCATAAATTCAAACCTTAGCGGGCTTACTTTAAAGTTTAAAATTAGAGAACTATAACACGTTTTCCGTTGCACATGATAGGAATCCATAAAAAATTAAACCCCGAGGCCCGAATGCTGAGCCCTCGACGCGGGTCGCGGACGGCTCTCACTCGTCCCTTCATACTTTTTGTGTAACAACCCTCGAACGTTAGTTTACTTCTTTTGGGACCCGTTTTTGTGCCGCCACATCCGTGCCTGAGTCTCACCCCTTACCATAGATAGAAATAAAACTTAAGGGGACAGCAGGGATGTCTAATCGTTTTCCGCAGAATAATATTCTTAACAAGACCCATAGACCATTTAAATAAATAACGGTTTTAGCTTTTCGTTTATCTTTTGTTCTTATTAAAAAGGCGGGCGCTATTTTTAATCCAGGTAAGCAGGTATATCTGTGAAGAGCTTTTGAAATAAAAGATTTTGTGCCTTGGAAGCAATTTGAGCCAAGGGTCTTTGATTTTATAAAATTGGTCCCTCGTGTTTGGAACCTTTGAGAGAATATGCTTGAAACTTAGAAGGAAGCTTTGTTTATGGGTTAAACTGAATTTTAATATGTAGGTAGGTATATGCACAAAGTTTTATAGGGTTCCATACCTCAAAAAGAAAAACGGAACCCTTATAGGATCAATTTGTTTCTGTCTGTCTGTCCGTCAACCGTCCGTCGTGTCTGACAAGAAAACCTATAGGGTACTTCCCGTTGACCTAGAATCATGTTTGTCAGGTAGGTAGGTCTTATAGCACAAGTAAAGGAATAAATCCGAAACCGTGAATTTGTGGTTACATCATTTAAAAAAAATTACAATGTGTTTCAATTTTCAAAGTAAGATAACTATACCAAGTGGGGTATCATATGAAAGGGCTTTACCTGTTTTATTCTAAAACAGATTTTTATTTATTTTTATGCATAATAGTTTTTGGTTTATCGTACAAAATGTCGGAAAAATTACCCGAATACGGAACCCTTGGTGCGCGAGTCTGACTCGCACTTGGCCGGTTTTTATGAAGTGAAGCATTTTCAGATTATTCCTTTCAAGAAAGTTGAATTTTAAGTTTCTAGACTCAACGGTTTGAATGTCAGTGAGATAAACAAATTTAATAGCTACTTATAAATATCTAAGTAACCGAAGTAACCTAAGTAAATAAGTACTTACATAAATCTTTAATATAAGTGAAACTAGCTATAAAATATAACACGTCGCGCAGTAGGTGGGTACTGGGTATTATTGATTCTGAACCTATCGATTTTCAGTTTTGACTTTTGAATTTGGTGTGGATAAATCCAAACTAAGCCCATTTTGATAAAACTATTGCTAATCTGTTTCTTTAGATAGAAGTTATTACTAGTGGAACAATTAAACAATCTATCTTTTGCTATATAAATTAAGGGTCATTGAAGTGAAAGAATGAGCCTTTCTATCTGAGATTCAGTATATTTTGTGAAGAAAATAGTTACGAAATTAAAAATATAACATTTGAGATAGTCTATTATATTGCTTTGATTTCATTGAAGAACCATGATATGAATCAATCATAATGTTTCTTGAAAAACAATAGGTACCTAGGTAATATTGAAAGTAACCATATCGAAGAAAAGCTGTTATTAACCTTTAATCTGATAGACGTGACACAACAATGGTGCAAAGATTCCTATTTACAATAATTACAACGGACTAGGTAGCCAGTGCGCTTCACAATGGCTTAGCGGCTTATCATAAAGAAACGGATATAAGCGAAAATTAAAAAAGAGGGAGCAAAGCACGTGGTGATCTATCAAAACAACAAAGCCGATTGGTGTGGTGACGTTCCACCCCGGTGATATGTACGTCGTACTACCTAAATGCCTTATGTACACCACTAGTTACTACTTCATGACTACTCCGAGCTCAGTGTGTACTGCATTGCAACGGAAAATATGCGTGTTTACCAAAGTCGTTTCGGTAGAACGGTGTCGTGTGTTGCGTCACGTTTAAGGAAATTGATAGTGCGCCGAGGTCGACGTGACTAACATAATTGTGAACTTTACGTTTATTTGTGTCAAATCATAAAAATATCTTAGTTATATCAGTGCAATTGTGTGGTTTTACAAAATGGAATCAGTTTGCCCCTATCCCGATATCATTTGTGGAGACCTGATTACAGTGCAATGCCACGACTTCGAGTGTGTCCGCTATAACCTTGCTACGTTAGGCGAGTATGACTTTTTATTTCAAGCATGTAGCTAATTGGCGATATAAGTCTGTAAATCTAGATGTATTAATATTTTAGCTACTTTTTTAATCCTACATGTAACGAAAGATTAAATCTAAATATAAAATAGGTCAAAAAATAACATGTTTGTAGTAATAATATCGAACGTCATAACGAGGTTCAGTCGACAAGATGGCGACGAGTGGGGAGAGGGCGCCCAGTTGGCCAGGTGCTGCCGCCGCGTCGAGTTCGGCGCTATAGCTAACTAAATAGGTACGCAGAACACAGTGTTGTACATTTAGAACGTTCACAATGGCTACCGCGAAAGACACGTCTACTTTCTTTCTGGAGGCAGATGCAGAACAATTTGATAGTGTTTTAAAGTTATACCCAGAAGCGATTAAACTAAAAGCCGAACGGAAAACAAAGAGACCTGAGGAACTCATAAAATTGGACAACTGGTAAGTGCGAACGTCTTTCAGAGGAGAAAATGCGGCCGTGGCGTGTCAATGAACTTGTATTGTGTGTGTATCCGTGCAAACTGATTTGATAGCTACCTCCCTCGCGGACTGCATCTCTAGTCCGCGGACGGCTCATTAAAATCACTGCGTCACGTGGGATCGATGTCAATTTGACACTATCGTTTTTCCTGAAGCCAGTGTGGGGGAAAATATCGCCGCGCTTAGGCGTTATAAAATGGTGGCTGTCCTTTACGTATCATCGGTCGTAAAATGCATTTATTATGTACTAGTTTTACAGCGTACTCTCACGAATGCATTGATTTCTTTACAAAATACTATTCTTGATAATCCATATAAAATGTTACTGTATTCCTAACTACTTGTGGCTAGATAATACAATGCTTTGTTGAATACAACTCACATCCGTTCAAAATGGTGACTTGCCATTTAGCGTTGTAATATTATTTTGTCATCGTTATAAATGTATTAATTCCTACATGAAACCTTACTTGAATCCCTTATGCATATATTCATTGCCTGGATAGATTCGATTTCTCTCATAATAATGGTTAAAAAAATAATGACTCATCAAGCTGGTACATGTGTCTTGACACATTCCGTCATACATAATTACATGCTAACTTTGTTCATAGATATTGCTGCATTCCCAAATTCTAAAATAATGTTTGGATTACTTATTTAATATATTCCAACCATTTAATTTCAACTAAGTCACTCAAAAAAATATTTAGGGTGTATGAAGAACTATAAACTGTCATCAATTTTGAAATAAAAGTTTGCAAAAAAATTGTAAGTAATTAGTTCGCCTTGCTTATGATTAATGCAAAATTATGAAGATTTACGTTAAATTAAATTTTCTTTAATTTCTAGTGATGTTTAATAATAAATATTTGTACAATAGGTAGGTTACACAAAATACCTATTTGTAAGTGGTAAAGCGCAATTTTACTAATATACGTATTTACTTAGTAGGTACCTATCGCTAAGATACAGAATTTATTTAGGTAGGTACTATCCTAAAATTTTCTAAAATGTTACAATAATTATAAACATAATTGACATCATTTTATAAATTATTTTTTATCATTATTTAAATATTAGTATATAACGTATTCTTGTATTTCAGTTAAATAAAAATTTAAAAATATTCATTAAAAAAGTTACCTACCTACTTATTAAAAATTAAAAAGAATTTTTTGTTAGATAATTGTTAATACAATGCAATAGCCTTAAATAGACCCCGTTACCTTATCGTCTGATATTTCGAGAAGAAAGGAAGACCAGATGACACACCTTGGAATTTATAGAAGTTGTGAATAAAAATATTAAAAAAAAATGCAAAATGTCAATCTGTTTATTTTACTCTGGCCCTAACACTATCTATAAATACTTAATCATCACAAACATGACGATATTTTCGGTAATATTTTTGTATGTATTTGAAGAATTAATTTTTTTTAAGAAAAAAAAGGATCCCTTATAGGATCATTTCGTTGTCTGTCTGCCTGTAAAGACCCGTTAGGGGCATCAAAACTTTTTTTTCTCTCGTGTGGCTTTACAAAGTTTAGCCACACCACCTAATCTTATAACCATATGGTTATAAGATTTTATCACGAAAAAATTAAAGTGATATTTCTTATACGACGGTACGGAACCCTCGATGGTACGGAACCCTTCGGGTGCGAGTCCGACTCGCACTTGATTGGTTTTTTGTGAAATTTACCTACTAATTTTTATATCTAGTCATAATTTTCGTTAACTTTATACCTACGTGTGCCATCTTGCCCCCTACTTACCCTTTTTCTGTTTTGACATAACAAGATAATGGGGTCTAGTTACAGCTTATCGCGGGATCTAAAAACTTTACATTTTGCATATTATGGGCGAAAAATCAGTAAAGTAAAAGGATTTGGAAAAAGTAAAGGATTTTACGAATTCCAACCCCAGCAAAGCCGGGGTAACATCTAGGAGTAGGATGTTTTTGTAACCGCAACATGTAACAAAATTTGTATTTTACCATTACAGGTACCAGAATGAACTACCAAAGAAAATCAAATCAAGGGGCAAAGACGCGCACATGGTGCACGAAGAACTGGTGCAACTCATGAAATGGAAACAAGCAGTAAGTTACCTGAGCTGTATATACTGCGTACATTTGAAATCACCAAAAAAAAAATTTACTGTCACATAATATACATAGATGACGCAGTGCGTAATTAACTCTTGTAGTGGTCTCCATAAAAGTGTTCGTTATATTTTGTACGAAGATACGGAACCCCTCGTGTGCGAATCTGACTCGCACTTGACCGATTTTTTTAATTGGATACCAGAGCTGCTGCACCCATATTACTTAGAAATTCTGTTTAAGATTTAATTGGAAACTGAATCCATCTGGATGAGTAGCTATTATCCAGATGTGTTTAAGATTAAGTTATACCTATTATAATCTAGATGGATTTATATAAATTGGAAACAGCTCCGAAAAGGACAGGATTTTTATTTAAATACGTTGAACACAAGGTACAGTTAAGCAGCTAAGAAGTTGGAACCAATAATTTAGACCCCGTTCACACGGCATTAACACCGTAACTTTATTGCAGAATAAATTTTCGGAACACTATTGGTTGGTAGTGGCGCATACACTCAATATAGAACCGTTCACACGGTTAAGACTGTATGTGTTTTTTTGCAGTACAAACAACATGAATACGTAATTGTTTTATACCCAATGTATGCGCCCACTATGCATTCGGCAGGATAAATTTTATCCTGCAAAACACGTGCGGTGCAACTGCCGTGCGGACAGTCTTATTCTTCTCATTCGAGGAATCCAAACGGTATGCGTACTTATAAATTTAATGAGTTCTTCGCGGAGGCTTCGAGCGTTCCGGTACGATGCCGTGTAGAAGCCAAAGGGATATGGGTTTATTAAAAAATGCGACACCCTTTCCAGGTTAGCCCGCTTCCATCTTAGACTGCATCATCACTTACCACCATGAGAGATTGCAGTCTAGGGATAACTTGCATCTGAATGATTAAAAAAAAAGTTAATTATTAAAAACATTTGTTCCAGAGGGGAAAATCTTATCCTCAATTATCATACCTCATAAAAGTGAACACGCCGAGAGCAGTAATGGCAGAGACAAAGAAGGCGTTCAAGAAGTTGCCCAACATAGAGTCCGCGATGACGGCGCTCAGTAACCTCAAGGGAGTGGGGACGGCCACGGCGTCGGCGCTGCTCGCGGCGGCCAGCCCGGAGATCGCGCCCTTCATGGCGGACGAGTGCATACAGGCCATCCCAGAAATGGAAGGAAGCGATTACACTGCCAAGGAATACCTCAATTTTGTTAAACATATTAGAAATGTCTGTGATAGGTTAAATAAGGTACGTACACAGCATTTTTTTTATTAACTTGAGAGAACTTATTTATTTATCCTCTTTCTGTCCAATATTATATTCCCGGGAATTCTCTACAAATAGGTGCAGGACTGTGAATTCGTGGGTTAACTACATCTAGAGTCTAAACGCATTAAACAGCTAATTTTGTCTAAATTATTTAAGTAAATAGGTTTTTAGAAATACCGCTTATGTTCGAAGATACTGGTGATCACTAATATATTGAGTATGCTGATTTTCATTCTCTAAATTGAAATGCATCAACCTTGCGGTACGCCCTTGCAAATTGAAAATCCGATTTGAACAACTGAACATCCACTAAGAATTTGTGGTTACATCATAAAAAAAAAAAATGTGTTTCAATTTCCAAAGTAAGATAACTATACCAAGTGGGGTATCACATGAATGGGCTTTACTTGTACATTCTAAAACAGATTTTTATTTATTTTTATGTATAATAGTTTTTGATTTATCATGCAAAATATTGGAAATAATACCCGAGTACGGAACCCTCAGTGCGTGAGTCTGACTCGCACTTGGCTAGTTTTTTTTTTTAAAAAAACTTGTTAACAGGAACAAAACGGCTGTGGTAAAAAATGGTCCCCTCACATGGTCGAACTGGCGCTATGGACACACAATATAGTCTCAGAGCTACAACCACAGCTGCTCGGCAAAGAGCCCAGCCTCGTCGCGCCCACGAACGGCGGCTCCCCACTGCCCAGCGACGAGAGCAATCTGGAACCACCCTCCACTAATGGCAACGGTGAGTAAAGTATTCTTGTGCCAGACAAAATTTTTACCCTACTACGTAACAAGGAAAGGTTATGATTTTAGCAGTCTATGTATGTGTGTATGTTTGTATCCAGATTCTGTGTGTTATGTGTAAACTACTGGGGCGATTTTGATGGATGAGGTGTCATTTGATTCGTTGCAGAAGTCCAGGTGACATAGATTTTATACGAAAAATATTGACCTAATGGATGTTTCGTCAAAAAAAGTGGGGCTCTTCAAATTTTTTTTTTTTTTGCTATTGTGTCGAAAGGGATATCAAATGAAAAAGGAAAAAAATTCGAGTTCCTAAATATAAATGTACACAACAACATTAAAATATACCAAGCGACAGAAAAAACATTTTACTACAATATTTCAGTTTATCTTGTACTTAAAGCTCATTTTCAGAAACTCCTATTAACAAAACAACATAATTACCAAATAAAATTGTTTAACAATCGAATCTATTGGGGTACAAATAGACTCAAGGCCTCCGGGGATTTATCCTAACAACAAGTAACCTTTTGAGTTTTAATCAGAGCTAAAAATTTCAAGTTGCAGAATATAAAGTAGCTAAGTGACCATTCCTATTCTTTCTAAGACAGATGGCTTTCTAAGCTGTTTCTGTTACCTTTAGCAGTCCCCCGACGTGACGAGCGCTTGGATAAAAACTTTACTAATTAGATTAAACTTATACGGCCAATACATACTTACTTACTTATTTTTTTACTTTTTAGAGGTTGTAGTGTTGGGGGTTTTAAATTTTAATTTTTCCGACATTTCATTAAACTTGAATATTATACTTTTGGTGTATGGTTAAAAGTCTATTTTAGTTGTCTAATAATCTTATATTTATTTATTACAGGTAAACTAGGCGTGGAAATAGTAAACGACGACACAACGTCATGCACAGAAGACTCAATGGACGCGAAAGGCGCGTCCCCCGCAACCCCCGCCACCCCCGCCTCTCCCTCCGACAACTCCGACTCGGCCCTCAGCACGCCGCGCGCCAAACGGTAAATATCACTGCCCGTGTTACAAATGCAAAAGTGTGTTTGTTGGTTTGTCCTTCAATCGCGTCGCAACACAGCGATTTATTGCATGGTTATAATTAAAGACATGTCGGTCCGCAAGACATTACTAAAATAAAAGGAAGTCCGCTAAGAAATTAAAACATAACCGACCAATTCCTCCATAGGTACAAATGTGTACAGGAAAAACTGTCTGGGACAACGCTGTTAGTAAATAAATAATGTAAAATAATTGCTACAATCTTTTTCACAAAGACCCTGAGACCTGCTGCAGCGGGTCTTTGATTTTTTGAAAAAATATAATCGTCGATATTATTATCTCCCATCTGCCAATAATAATCATCGTTATCATCATTACCAACCGATAGACGTCCACGGCTGAACATCTTAACGTACACAATCTTGCAGGGACTTCCACACGCCATGGTCTTGCGCCGCCCGAATCCAGTGGCTCCCTGCGACTCATTTGATGTCCGTCCACCTAATCTAGCACCTTGAGACCCCAACGTCTATAAGTTTTTGGAACTATGTGCCATGCCCATTGCCACTTATGCTACTACTTTTCCCGCAGACAAGTGGAAGAGGCGAGCTCGGCGGAGGAGAGCTCGCTGGGCGAGGCCACGGACGCGGCGGACGCGGCGCCGCTCGCCAAGAAGCTGCGCGAGGCCACGCACTGACACCCGCGCGCCCCCGCCCGCCCGCGCCTATAAATAGCTCTTAGACTAAAATATTGTACCTAGGTAATTTATTTTTCAATTCCGTTTAATTTTAAAACATTAGGGTTAAGTTTTAAGACCGGTCGATTTTGTAAGTTTTATAGGGTATTATTATTAATATTTCGGATGCGTTTCGACTCGGACGGACTCACGGACGCTCTGCGAGCGCGAGAGCGGCTCGCGACGGGGCCTAGAGTTAGGTTTCGTTTGTATGTTTAATGTTTGAAAGTTCGCATCCCGCGAGACATTCCAATAATTGTAAAGTTGGGCGGCGCGAGGGGACGTCGCCGCGAGCTCCGGACCAGATGCCTTGACGTGGCCAGCAGGCCGTCACTCCATTGCCTTATGACACAGTCTGCCCGCAGAGTTTATATGCAACAAGATAATACAAAGGTCGTGTTACCCGGGCGCCGGGCACACGGGCCCACAATGTAGTTTTTATTGAACAAATATAAGATATTAATTTTATAATGTCGCCTTTTTAATCACCTTCCCTTTCTCCTTCGATAAGCTTCTTAATTCTAGGGTTCCGTATCCGAAGGATACCAACGGGACCATATTATTACTAAGTCTCCGCTGTTCGTCCATCTGTCTGTCAGCGTACTGTATCTCGTGAACCGTAATAGGTACAGAATTGAAATTGTCACTGTGTATTTCGGTTGCCGCCATAACAAAAAATAAAAATCAAGATGACGAATTTCGAAATAGCCGCCATGCAACTTTAAAAGTACTATCCGTATGAGAGTCAGACCTGACTCGCACTTCAAGGGTTATTTGTAAGTAACGTTTGAACTTTTTTTTTCTCTCGTTTGGCTTTACAAAGACTAGCCAATGTCAAGTTTGCAGTCACTTGCAACAAGTTAGTTAAACCATACAAGTATGCACCCCGTCTGTGCCGGCGCTCGCCGACACACGCACGGCACCCCCTTAGAGCACTTTCCAGTCTGTTTTAACAAAAAAAACACTCCAAAAAGGCAGAGCACGCCCGCCAGCTAACACCAACACAGACGAAGTCCACGTTTGAACTTTGAAATCTCAAAATAGAAGGAATATAATTTATCTTGGAAATAAAAACGAGTGCATAAAAATACATATATTTATTTTTAACAGAATTGTAATACTATCTCGTCAGTCACATTACAAATATTTTATATTCGTCGAGACAGTCTTTGCCTCAATCAATGTGGTGTTTCCACATCCTGCTGCAAATGTTGGTACAGTGTGGCCACGCGGTTCCCGGCTGCCATACGTCCTGCGAAGTCCGGTCTACGAGGCGGTCGTGGAGCTCCTAAGAGAGCGTCTAGAACGTTCCGAGGCGCCCACACATCGCTACTGTTGTTCCCGTTGCCGGCGCCAACTGGTGAAAGGGGAGAGTCTGTCGTGGCCCTTATGACTGTCGCCCGCGACGATTCTCCTACAAATTCATTTGTACATGTAAAGCTCTGTAAAGCTATGATAACATTGAAGCCGATGAGATATATTCTACTAGTACGGCTACTACAACTAAGATTACTACTCTTTACAAGGACTTGTATCCAGTCTTGTGTCTGGTATCTGTGGTCATACCTAAGGTATTTGGATAAAATTCTACTACACTCAAAATAAAGTCTAATCCACTTTTTGAATGGACTTATGAGTAAAATGACATTATGTACTGTGTAAATGAAACCATTGCAAAAGTATCAAACTTTCAAAAATCTTTTTCAATCGGAACCGATCCGACCGATTCAGTCCAGTCTGGTCGAAATTACTTTCACCGAAAAATAGAGGACGCCCAAAATTTTTCATCTTTGTAAGTTTCGTCTCCCACATCAATTGTTTGTGGTTTTGGATAAAAGCATGTATGTAAGTTGTAACGCGAATCACAGTCCCTATAAAAAAATGTGATTAGAGTTGTACTGTTTGTTGAAAAGGCAAATGTTGCTCGTGTGAGCTCTAACAACAATAAAAAAAATTGAGGAAGGTAGTTTTTCTTCTATATTAAGAATATATTTTTCGTTTCCATTTTTTTTAAAGAATATTAGCCATGCCAATCACTAATACTCCCCTTTCCCCTCCAATTAAGCGTAAAGCTTGTGCTAGTAGGTACGACAATAGTGCAATAGTTTGAATTGCCGACATTTCGGAATCCAGTCCCCTCCTCAACCATTGAGCTATCGAGGCTGTATATTTTTTGAAGGCGACTTGATTTTTTTAGCACCATGGTTTCATTTTCTTCAGATAAGGTTACTCCACTTTTTCACCCGTCATATTATAACATTGATTGACATGACCTAAAAAAAGCAATCTAAAGGGCATAGATAGGCATAGATAGTATTTTTCTGCCTTTCGCGGCGATCTATGCATTCAGAGACATCTATGATAATTTTATGGAACGTTCGCTGGAAAGTTCCTCATAGCGAGAGTATCGACCAATCAGAAGTGAATGCGATTGTTACATTGTAGCTATCATTTTACCGTAATCGACTACCAGAATGCGCTGTGCCCGTCACACATTACATTAATGTGTCTGCAGCTTACAAGTTTGACTCACCATCAGTATTGTGGTTATTGTGCGAGCGGCATTCGAGCAGTGTACGCAACAACGCACGGTGCGCGGGCGAAGCGGAGTGCGCGCGTATCAGAGCTTCTAGTTCTCCCCATACTTGACGCCATTGCTCTTCGCGACGCCCAGAAGACTTGCCTCTGCAAACGTTTTTCATCCATTATATTCTATGTTGGCTAAAAAGGCCGGACCGCATTACAGCGGGGCTGCACAGCGCGTCGCGGCATACAGACCGTATAGTAAAACTTGACCTCTTCTGTCATGTTGGCAACACTGCCTTGTTTGCTTTATTCCTTAGAACTTAGAATTTATTATGGTGTGATTTGCAAGGGTTTTAATGGTATTTTATTAATGTCGGTCGTTAAACATGACTTACATTGTACTTCCTCTTTCAACGAATTTTTGTGAGCAAGGAATATAAGTAGGCAAAGGCAAATACCTAAGTAATTTTTCTTTGGAAATAGAAATGAAAAAAAAAATCAGATAAACTTTTGCAGTATTTTGAATCCATGCTATTGAATCGGAATGAATTTCCTACCGAGAAGAACCAGCAACGAATTCAGCGGTTACTCTTTTGATTCGATGTTCGATGATATCAGTTTTTCCTTCCACTTTTATTATGGGTACCTTCAAATCAAGAGTGAATAGGCACTTCTAGGCAAGCGCGCTCCATCTTAGGCTGCATTATCACTTGCTAGCAAGTCTGATTCAAGCCAAGCGCTAGTCAATGAATTAAAAAAAACGCATTAGTTTTTAGCACTAAACCTACCTCAAATTAGAAGGTAATTGTGAAGCGGGGAACTCGTGACGCGACTCCATCCCGAGAAGAGATAACAGCACGCCACGACATGAGTCCACCTCTTCTTCCGTCAACGACTCTTGGACTACTAACCGCGTCAACGGCTCCATTACCTGCGGACAAGTTGATAATCACACTCACACTAATATTATAAAGGCGAAAGTTTGTGTGTATGTATGTGTGTATGTATGTGTGTATGTGTGTGTGTTTATGTTTGTTACTCTTTCACGCAAAAACTTCTGGACGGATTTGGCTGAAAGGAATGGAGACAGATTATACCCTGGATTAATATATGGGTTACTTGTTATCCCGGAAAATCAATGAGTTCCCACAGGATTTTTAAAAAACTTATATCCACGCGAACTAAGTCACGGACATCAGCTAGTTATAACAATAAAATTATCTCCTCATGCGAGTCTCATCCACCACCAAAACTCATCACTTTCAAGACAGTGTGTGTTGCCAGTGATGACATAATATTGTGTGCCTGAAACATGGTCACTATAGGCCTGATAAGAAAACTCAGTCGCTCAGTGGACGATGGAAAAGTGTATGTCTGTTTAGCACCTTATCACGCTGCCCTCTGAACTCGTATTTGCAGTAATCGACACTTTTGAGTTTTCACTTTTTTTACAAAAATAGACTCCCAAGGAGCTTTCCGACACGACAAAAAATAATTTTCAGGAAAATTTTAAACGGTAATGTTTATTGCTAAGGATTTTGGCAGTACTTGCATGAAAATTTTAGCTGTACAAATAAAAGTGCAGTTTCTCCGAACCGTTATTTAACAAGTGCTGCGTTTTCAATATGAAGGGTAGCACAGCCATTCTGTTTAACCAATTTTGATGAAATTTTGGTACACAGAAAGCTCACATACCGGAGACTGACAAAGGTTGCTTTTTAATCTTGAAAATCAAGGAGATCCCACAGGATTTTTGAAACCTAAATCGATGCGGACAAAGTCGAAATAAAAAGCTAGTTTTAGAATATAAACTGATGATAACTTACCGAACCCAAATTGAATATGAGAGTGGACGATATAGTGAGCGGCCAGTACGTCGTATGGCGCTGCAACCGCGCGCGGGCCCGCGCGTTCGAGCCCGCTCCTCGAAGAGGGTGTAATTTGTTCTGCTGCATAAGGGCCCCAAATTCTTTTATTCTATGATAGAGCGAAATAGACACTTTACAAGGGTATTTAAATAGTAATATGTACTCCAATGAATCTAAAAGTCATTCGGAGTTCCGTCTCTTTCCTATCGATAAGAACCAACGCGCGGCCGTTAGGGCCGGCGCACATATGGCGAAGCGCAGCGCAGAGCATGCCTGCGAAGTTTGCTGATCGCGTGACACATTACGGGAATTTCTACCAGAAAATACGCGAGCACGCGCGGAACTGCACGCGGATGCGCGAGTATCCGCACGGATGCAAAATTGATTTTAGATATTATTTCAATGAGGACAATGTCGATAATATTTTGACTGTGATAAATGCTCTGCGCTGCACTCCGCCATATCGCAGGCTCGCATCAGGTTCCGGTGTGAATTGGTCCTAAGCAAAGTCAAAGTGCGCTCTATAGATTTCAACCTAAAATAGTTTACCTATAATCCGTAACCCGTCCGCCAGCTCCCTCGGACAGCGCAGGCGGGTCCTCGTAGGGCGTGCGGCCGCCCAGCGCGCCGATCCACAGCTCGCCGCCCTGCGCCGCCAGCACGTGCGACGCCGATCTACCGCCGCCTTTCCTTGTACACGTTCAAACAACATTTATTTATTCATCCACCACGACTTCGTCCGCTTGGATTTATATAATTTTAACATCTCGTAACGTTGCGGGAATTCTTATTCAGGATGCAAGTAGGTGATGCCCGCAACTTCATTCATGTGGGTCTAGGTTATTTTTTTTAACTATTTGGTTACAACTACTACTAGTAACTATTTAGTTTCCGGGATAAAATGTAACCTATGTCACTCTCCAGGTATTTGACTATATTCATGCAAAAATCACGCCGATCCGTTACTCCATTGCAGCATGATTAAAGGATAAACCAACAAATCAACCAACAAACAAACACAAGTTACATAAGGACGACTGTCCAGAGCTGGTAGAGAAAGTAGAAATCCTTTTTGGTTGTGGAATGGTTTAATTAGGTACTGATTTACATGAAAATTACATATTATAACTAGATATACGTCCTTTTCGCACCGATGGTAGGTAACGAAGGCTCCGAGTGTAGTCTGCATTCTGTATATGGTGTTATTTGACTCTCTCGGCACGTTTTGCTGATGAAGGAAGTCATCCAGCGTAACACACACTCTCGCATTTATAGTATGGGTTGTGATCTCAACAGTTTGTATAAATCCACAAGATCATAGCTTGTACTACCTGGGTACTTCCAATGTAACAGATCTTCCGTTGAGCAGGAAGTTCACGAGACAGGCGGAGGGACGCGACGCGACATCAGCGGGAGTTACTCGCCATAGTGGACCATTGCAGCCGCCCGCGCCTCCTTCCGCCCCTCTTGGGGTCCACCATCGCAGCACTACCTAAATATAAAAACAAAGTATATCACACTGTGACTTCTTGTCAATAATTGAGCAGGAAGCTCACGATACAGACGCGACTTCTGCGGGAGTCATGTGTCAGGTTACCCATGGTCATAGTTGCATTCACCCACGCCTCCTTATTATCCTCTTAGGGTCCACCATCAGACCACTAGGTACCTAAATACAAAAACAAACTATTATATACCAGACAGACAGATTCTGTATTGAGCAACGAAGCTGACGAGACAGGCGGAGGGACGCGACGCGACATCGGCTGAAGCTTACGACATCCATAGGGGACCATTCCAACCACCCAACCACACACACAACATAAAATAATCAACACAAAAAGAAGACTGACTGGCTGACTGATTTTTTAAATGGGATACGCCAAAAGAGTTGCTACTTCCTCCTTTCAATTAGCTTCAACTAGTCAACCTAAAGTTCGCTACGAGTTAGCCAGTTTGCTTTGCTCGCTGAGATCTACTCTTTGGCAAGATTTTGGCTTTGGACTTTACAAAAACACTCTACGTATATTTTATTATTTTGCTGCGGATCCTCTGGATGCGGACTTTAAAAAAGAATTTGCCCATTTCGTGCATTTTTTCGAACATTACAACAAATTGGCTTAATTTTCAGATTAGAAAAATATTAAATTCTATATCTACCGATTCAGTAGACTCCGCGGCAGTTTGCAGCGCTCTGAGGCCGGCGTGTGCTTCAGCGGAATGTATTATTTCTACGTCGTAATTTGCGCTCGAACTCGCATTTTGTTCTTCCTGTAATACAAATTTTATTATTCAACAAATGTAATAAATAATCGATAATAAATAATCATTTTTATAAGTGCAAATGTGTGTTTGTGTTTGATTTGTCCTACAATCACGCAGCAACAGTACAATGGATCGATGTGATTTTTAAATGGATATAGTTTAATACTTGGAGTGTGATGAAATGAAATGAAAATTGCTAATGATGCTGATGTAGGCTCCTTTTAATCCGGAAAATCAGAGGACTTGGGATTTTTAAAATCTTAGATCATGTATCATCATCAATGTATTATCTACAATATAATTTAAAAAAATTAAAATATACTTTATTCCACTCCAAATATATATAATTAACAACTAAATTATAGAAGAAAAACTGTTCAATAGGCGGCCTTGTACCGAAGAAGCGAACTAAAAGTCAAAAGTAAAATCATTTAATTAAATTGGGTCCTTTTGTACCTACTCATTCATATTTTCAATTGCTGAATACAATGATGTAGTGGTGATAATTGATTACGTAAACTTCAAACTAAAGCTAAGAGGGTTTCAAACGCGCCAGTCTCTTCAAGATCACTTCCACGCAACCTAGAAAAGGAAATAATAGTGCCAAGAATTACCTTCATAGGAATACCGGTAACAGTGGTAATGGCCAGTCTATAGTGTGGTAATACCAACCGACCCAATAGATTAGCCAGAGCACTCGCACGACACACAATGACTTCCACACCCATTAGACCGCCACCCATCTAAAATAAAACTATTGTTTAGTTTCCAATAATTATTATTATTCTATTCTAATTCCAATTATAGTACAAAAATCCATACTAATATTATAAATGCAAAAGTGGGTCTGTCTGTCTGCTTGCTTTTCACGGCCCAACAGTTTAACCGATTTTGATGTTTGGTACAGAGTTAACTTTCATCCTGTGGAAGCACGTAGCGAGCCCTCGGGATTCTTAGAATCCCATCCGTTTAACCGATTTGTATGAAATTCGGTAGGGGTAGCATGCATCCCCGAAATTGATGTAGGCAACTTTCATCCCGGGAAAATCAGAGTTCCTTAGGGAATTTTAAAAACCTAAATCCATGTGGTCGAAGTCGTGGGCATCATCTAGTATTTTAATAAATATAAAAATAAAAATACTGAGGCTAATTCTGTTGTACACAATCTAACTAAATCTACTGGTCTAAATCTAGTGTTATCCTTTCCCATAGAGAACATTAAGAAAGGGATAGCCGGCAGACTTGACTGGTGTTATGTAAGCCACTGCTGCAAGGTTTAAACTGGTGTAAAAATCATGTAGTAGTGGTTCACATATTAATTCCCTTATTAGGGTTCCGTACCTCAAATGGAAAAACGGAGCCCTTATAGGATCACTTTGTCTGTCTGTCCGTCCGTCCTTCGTGTCTGTCAAGAAACCTATAGGGTACTTCCCGTTGACATAGAATCATAAAATTTGGCAGGTAGACAGGTTTTATAGCACAAGTAAAGGAATAAATCCAAAAACCGTGAATTTGTGGTTGCATCATTAAAAAAAAATTAAAATGTGATTCAATTTTCAAAGTAAGACAACTATAATAAGTGGGGTAGCATATAAAAGGGCTTTACCTGTATATTCTAAAACAGATTTTTATTTATTTTTATGCAAAATTGTTTTTGATTTATCCTGCAAAATGTCGGAAAAATTACCCGAGTACGGAACCCTCGGTGCGCGAGTCTGACTCGCACTTGGCCGGTTAATTTATTTATTCAATACATGTAAAGTGTCGACCTGTCATATTAGTTTAGAGATTGTATACAACAGACACATTATGTCCATACCTCTGTAACTGGCTGGTTGCTGACCCGTGTATCAGCTTTTTCTGGTGTTACATTGATTATAACTAAATGACAGTAGTGTACTACTAAAGACCTGCAAAGAAGACCTGGGTAGTAAAAATGTGTTTCGGTTAAAGAATCCATACTAACTAAAGCAAGCAAAAAGCAAAAGTGTGTCTGTCTGTCTGTCTGCCTTTTACCTTTTCACGGCCCATCCACTTAACTGTTTTTGAGAAAGGAATAGTTTTGTCGTAAGTTAATCATGTAAGCTACTTACTTGAGTAAAACTTACAGGTATGTTTGTATGGCAAAGTTCGTAAAGAGCCCATCCACTTAACCTTTTTTGAGAAAAGGTATAGTTTTGTTGTAAGTTAATCGTGTAAGCTACTTACTCGAGTAAATCTTACAGGTATGTTTGTATGGCGAAGTGCATAAAGAGTAACATTAAAGGATCAGCCTAAATTACATACTGTGGACTAGTGGACGCATCAGTTGTTGTCTGCGGCTGTGGTGTTGACGCCTTTTTGTTTTGTTGAACCAGTGTATTAAGAGCGATCTCCGCAAGACTCCGGATCGAATCGTCATCTCTGGCACTTGTTATACAAATTATACGACCGCTAAAACAAATAATGTCACCCTCTTTACTTAATCAATGGTTAAGAAATACTGTATTTACGATAGCGCATCGCCTGCTTACATTAAACTACTGAACTTAGTAATGAATGTTCAAAAATAATCTATAACAAAAATTAGAATATCATTGTTTGTAAACGGAGATGTGACTAATTCTGTTGTATACAATCTTTGCATGCAGTGTTTAATTTTAAATGATTTAACATAGTTGAGCATGATAGAAAAATCAATGTATTTATTATAGTTATTAAGTTTGTTAAATCACTAGTAAACCTTTAAATAAAAATTAAAAACAAAAATTTACAGTAAATTATTTTGACAATTCAAAAGCATTGTTCTACTCTATTCTAAACTATGCTAAATTAACAATCTTAATGTATTACTATCCTTGTCTTAATAGTCGTATAGTAAGTTTAGTACAAGATTTAGACCTATTAACTTAGTTTAGAGATTGTGTACAACAGAATTAGCCACACTGCCTCTTTGTTATATCAGCGTACAGTTTAAACCACTGAGCTTAGAAACTTAGGAATTCCATTTGGGTGAAACTGATGTGAGTCAGTCATTTAAGATAATATACCGATTCTGAAAGAGTCTGTCCGTAGGTTGTCTGGTTGTTTGAGTTGGAGAAGCTTCAGCTAGGGCTTCAATAGCAGCACACAAGCCCACCACATCGCCACCTGCCCCACGACGTACTGGACCAACTAGACATAGCCCATTGAGAACCTAAAAGTTTAGTAAAATGTAAAGATTAAATCCATACTTACTAATATTATAAATGCGAAAGTGTGTCTGTCTGTCTGCTACGCTTTCACGGCTCAACCGCTGAACCGATTTTATTGAAATTTTGTACAGACTTAGGATACATTCCGGGGAAGGACATAGGCTACTTTTTATACCGGAAAAACAAACAGTTCCCGCGGGATTCCTAAATACTCATCTACATACTTGATCGATTCGTATGAAATTTGGTACAGAGGTAGCTTGCGTCCCTGTAATTGACATAGGCAACTTTTCATCCCCGAAATCAAACAATTCCCACGGGATCTTTAAAAACCTAAATCCACGCTGACGAAGTCGCGGGCATCCTCTAGTGTTTTAATAAAATGTAAAGATTAAAATATGTAATAGTTAAATGATTAAAAGATGTAAATAAAGTAAACTAGTAAAATACAAAGAGCAAAAGGCTTGATCTACCAATTGAAAGTCACTCAGCGAGCTATGTTAGGAGTTACTCTGAAGGATAAGATTCAAAATCAAGAGATCTGTGGCAGAACTTAGGTCACTGACATAGCTAGTCTACTTCATCAGTAACTTAACTTCATAAGTAAGTGGTAGGTCACTTGTGACCAGCGCCAGCCCACCTTTATTCAGAATTCAAACAAAATATCTGCAATTCTCAAGCAACATGCACACTCACTCAACAGGAAAACAGAAAAATGTTAATGGCAGAGCAAACCACTTTCAAACACATCCTTCACATACTTAAGTTGCTACATATTTTAAGGTTTGTAATCCCCATGCAAATAATTTAAGCTTAGTTTAAGTTATTATTTATTATTATACTTACATGTGTAAGATTCTGCTGTGCCACAGCCCAAGTATTTAAAATATGAGCAGCTGAATCACTCACAACAAATCGGACCTGAAACATTAAAAGAAGATATTTAAATACAATTCACCAAATAGAATCCAAACCTCTAAAACTTGGTTAAATGAATGCTTTGTCTGTGGTTCAAATTATTGTAAGCTCACAAAAGTGGTTGTTTAACACTTAAGAAGTTTCACTGCAATTTGAAAATTTTGCTCTAGATCTCAAGAACTAAAAGCAACTCCTTTGGATGGTATCCGCTGCAACAAGCAATTGTCAAAGGTAGTAAGTGGCAATGTTACAAAGTTCCCATTTCAATATTACTAAAAAAATATAGATGCCTGGCTCTAACAGAACCATTTAATGACTTCTTAAGTGTTCGTAAAACCTAAAATCCTGTCACTAATGAATTAGTTATTACCTTTAAAATTTGAACTCTTCCAGACAATCTGATGAGGTTCAATTTTTAATGGAAGTATGCCAAAGGTGGTTTAGGGTAAAAATAAATGCTGCTGTGGTGAGATAAGAAATAATGAAGTCCTTAGATTTTAATTGGCAGACTGACTGGCAAACTGCCAATTTATTGAAAGCCAGAAGACTTGCTCCATTGTCCCTTCATTCATCTTCATCTACTTGACTTTCATTTCGGTTTGGATGACATTCCTCCTTCTCCTCTCTTCTCAAACTTTAGAACTTGCACTAACTATAGGGGTAGGAAAGACAAAACTTACCATTAGTGACAGGATCTTTTTATTAAACTACCATTTGTGACCGTCTAGATGATTTCAAAAATAATACAAGTATCTAAAGCCATTATTTCTTTATGTACTTGATACTTTGAGAGACACTTACCAATTTGCCTTCAGGAAACAAATCCCAGACTATACGACAGTACTCAACTGCTGCTTCAACACTGCAGGTCCACAAAGATTTACACACTGGAGGCAGTGGCACATAACCTGGACCCCGGCTTTTTGAAACATCGAAATCTATGGGGTTGTCGGAAGATATCCCAAAGTATGGAGTATGATCTAACACAAATATGGTTTTATGATTAGTTGGGAACATATTTAAACCAAGTTATATCATATTTTTTCGGTACTGGGTGGAAAACACAAGTAATTGCATTATTTATTATTTGCATTAAAATACTTGTAGTTGTAAATATTCACAGATATTTTTTTTTGCTCTCTCGTCTGGCTTTACAAAGATTAGCCGTGGATTAGCCAATGTCAAGACTCAAGTTTGTAATTATTTTAATTGTAACAAGTTAGGGAAACTATACAAGTATGGACCCCGTCTGTACCGGCGCTCGCCGACATACGTACGGCACCCCTTAGCGCTTTCCAGTCAGTTTTACAAAAATAAACACTCCAAAAAGGCAGAGCACGCCCGCCAGCTAACACCAACACAGACGAAGTCCCTGAAGTGGGGTTTTTTTTTTCTCTCTCTCTCGTCTGGCTTTACAAAGATTAGCCAATGTCAAGTTTGTAGTAATTCGTAACAAGTTAATTAAACTATGCAAGTATAGACCCCCGTCTGTGCCGGTGCTTGCCGACATACGCACGGCACCCCCTTAGAGCGCTTTCCAGTCAGTTTTAACAAAAAAAAAAATACACCAAAAAGGCAGAGCACGCCTGCCAGCTAACTAGGGGTTTGACAAGAAAAGTGACGTGACAATGATATGCCAATGATATAGCGCATGACCACAGATTTAAAAAAATCGGTATGTAATAGTTTTTTTTTTAATTGTTGGGTTCTAGACTCTGGAGCATAGACGATAGAATAGCATTAATATTTGAGCTTTTTCTAAAAATTATTTTTTCAATGCTGCCAACTTATCTAATGCCAATCTCAGACTAAGTATATGATCGAAGATGCCAATGCAATGCAATGCATGCAATGCAATCTATGAATGCAATGCGTATAAGGCATTCTGTATTGTCATTTGTATTCTATTCTATTATGATTCTATTCTACTGTTTGCTCATGACAAAGACCGTATGACACAGTTTGCTGTCATGCAAACTACACAGTACACTAGGTACCTACACTACTCAGTAGTACTCTCTAAATTATTTTGAACAAGACAAGATGGTATTCCGGATTTCGGCTCTATAGCCTCTAGCCTCTGTGCATCCTCTGTGCACATCCTGTGCATAAATCGGCAAATAGAAAAACCGATAAATAATTTAGAGAAGGCACATCACTACAGTGAATGTGAAAGAATAATAAAATGGTGTACATTCGTCCATCAAAACCGGGCCACACATTCGAAGCCAGAAATTAAATTAGATATCCACCATTTTGTTTATTTTTGCGAAAATAAGTTTTAAGTCGAATACGAAAGTGAAATTTTGTACTTCGCCGTTATATCACGTCAATTATGTACTTCTGGCAATGATTATAAGATTATGAACATGCCATTAGTGTACACTGCTATCGAACCCTTGTGTTGAAAATTGCAGACATCGGCCGCGCCGCTAGTAAACACTCTTTGAAAATTAACACCTTGCCCTCCAACAAAACTAAGAACCCGGGTGCGCAGGGTGCTCGAGTCGATGAAAAGGTTCCGTTGAATTTCGTTCAGCGAATATTTAACAAGTGCAAAGGGAGCAATCCCGTGCCGTTAAAGGTAGGTGCAGTGCAATAGTCGGGTGTTAGGGCTTGTGCAATTAGTCATTTGTTAAAGTGAAACATTTATTTAGGAAATTTCTAAGAGTTGTGGGCGACAGTCCCCGGTGGCGCGCCCGGATAACATGAATCACACGCCTGCACCTGACAGGCAGCAGCACGACCCCAATGTAAACCAAGTCGAGGAGATGGAAACGCAGGAAGGTGAGTTCGCCACAGTTCTAATTATTATAGTCGTTCTTTATGCCAAAAATTCTACTTGATTATAGTCTACTTTTTTTTAGATTCAAGTTCTACACTGTAACCTATGTGTTTTTACGTTCATTGACACGAAACCAGTCGTAATTGATAAATTTGTTATGACATCGTGACATCAGGTGTTTTGTATCTTTTGTGCATAATTTCTTCAGTATATTCTTTTGGCATTTTTATACTTAACCTCAATTTTTGTGAAGTGACAATAGTTTTTTCATTGTCAGGTTCAGTTCTACATTAATTAACCGATTCATGAAGTAAGGCACCACCTAAGTAAATGTGTAAAGTGAAATTCATACCTTTGTTGGGAAAGTGCAAGTTGTCAAAATCTATATTTAGAATGCTTTGTTTTAGCATTTACTAATGTTTTATACCATCAGATAAGCTAAGCTTAATCCTGTCTATTCTGAATAGTTCAGTAAAAGTTAATGTTTGAAGTATAGATTTTATTACAATAATAATAATTAATTGTTATGGCATCAAAATGATGATGATGATAATTAGTATTGATTTGAAATCCAAATATTCATCTTTAATTCTAAACAAACCACTTGTAGTTATGAAACTTTACTAGATGAGAATCACAATATTGATATTACTTAATATTCTGGAGGATTTTGGTCAAAGTATAGTAGCACTTGTGTGTCACATGTAACAAGTTTTGAGATCTTTAAACCAGTTTATGTATGCTTCAGTTAATAAGAACATAATGTACTTATTATGTTTCTGAAGAAGCTTGTAGCTTTCAGTGGCTTTGGAATTACTATGTCCCCACTTTCTGTATATTTTGCAGTCTATATATGAATATTTAGCTCTTTACAAAATTATTTCAACCTATTGAAAAACGAAGGATACTAATTATTATTTTGTGAATACAACTTTTTATATCCAAAAATATAACTAAATAAGTAGTATTATCTACATTAGCGTCCTACATGTACAAGGAACATAAATACTTAATAATATAAAAAAAGAGTTCCTGCTAGGAGTTGCGCTTGTCATTATCAGGTTTCCAAAGAGGGTTTTTTTCTGTGTACATGTATACTGATTTTTCTGACATTTCTGGAGCAATTTTTATGATCTTTTATTATTAGAGACAGTTTGTGAGATGTTCCCATCAAAATTTCTGGATTCAGTTCTGATATAGCAGCGATTCACCTGGGATTACCTTTCAGTAAATCTATACATTATTATACATTGGCATAGCCAAAACTGCTAGGGTTGGAAACACAATATATAAGTTCCTTTTATGATGTACAGAGGCACTCTCTAAGATTTTTTTTGGTATTTTCATTCCATGTGGGTGAAAATATGTTATTTTTTGAAGTATATTCATGAAAATTGGTATTTAGACTTTTTGGTTAAGAATGAAGAAATAACTATGTGTTCTGTAATTTTTGAATTCCACCCCCACGGTGGTTCAATAGGAAATGAAAGGTTATGTGTGACTTGAGAGTACAACATTTATGAATTATTATCTATCAAAATTGGTTGTTGAGCTTTTGGTTAAAAATGAAGAAATATTATGTCTTTCAGAAAAATGTCAAAAGAGATTGTATATTTTATTGGTTGTCAAATTATTATCAGAATATTTCAAAATTATTAAAACTGTCAACAATGGATGAATTATTTTCGCTGTAGGATGCCTGTAGGTTGTATCAATTGATTTTATTGCATTATATAAAATTGGAACCATCTAAGGATAAAAGTAAGATTTTGTGTAAATTTGGACACAGCACATAGTCATGACAAGCATTATTATGTGTGTGTTAGTTTGCATATTAAGTAGTGATTGTTTATTTTAGTGGAAACTGTAGACACAGCTACAGACAAGATTTGGGTTGAAGATCTAATGAAGGGACCTAATGGTGGTGTTGTTATGAATGATGTAATGAAAAACCAGGAGACCTCATCATCTGACATGCCTGTAAGTTTATTGATTCTAATGAAGATGGGAAAGATGGCATGTATCACCAGGTTAAGCTAATGATAAATGAAACATTCTAATTAAGAAGTATTTAAGTGCATTATTTATGTAAGACAAGATGTGTCAGACTTTTGATAAGGAATTTACTCCAAATAGTGTACAGTGGTTACAAATAGGAATCATATTATTTTGTTAAATCTTTCGACTGATTGTATTATCTTTATCTTAAGCTGAGAAAAAAAAAACATGTTCTTAAAGAAAGATACAGTAATGAGTAGAGATCAAGGTAGCTTGAAGGTGCAGTTTTGGCTTTTTATTGAGCTGGTTTAATTTTAAACTCAAAAATGTTTTTTATATTGATATTTATTAAAGGTCTCAGGGACTTTATTTTTAAATGATTGTGCAGCTGGCATGCTTGGATGCCGAAATGGAGGATGACGAAGCACGTTCGGAAGCAACCTTCCGGTTCACAGTACATAACTTCAGAAGCCTCAAGGACTCTGTACTATCACCACCATGCTACGTCCGGAATCTGCCATGGAAGATCATGGTTATGCCTCGACAAGCCCCATCACCTGATCGCCAGCAACAGAAGTCTTTGGGCTTCTTCCTTCAGTGTAATGGAGAGAGTGAATCGTCAAGCTGGTCCTGCTATGCAATGGCTGAGCTTAGGCTCATCTCTCACAAACCAGAGACTGAACCATTTTATAGAAAGATTCAGCATTTGTTTTATAGGTGGGTATTTGTTCATTTTAATTTAAGCTTGATTTATCAGATTAAGGTACGATTTTTCAATCCACAAATAACTTTTATCTGAGGAATAAATTTGAGGGTTTGATAGTTTTTCTTTAATTTGACAATTGAAAAATTTGCTCTAACTCCACTTGGTTTGAGCTACAATTATTGATGTTCATAATTATTATTCAACTAACTTACCCAGAGACATTTTGAATGATTTTTGCCTGCTTATTTATTTTTATTATTTAAGTGCTAAGAATTGTAGTTACATACTTGTAGTAATAAATGGACATTGGCTAAGAGATTTCTTCCTGGTACTGTTTATGATTAAACAATTATTATATAACATTTTTACAGCAAGGAGAATGATTGGGGTTTCTCTCACTTCATGTCATGGTCAGATGTGTTGGACAGTGAGAAGGGTTACATCAAGGACGATGCGATCACCCTTGAGGTGCACGTCACCGCGGAGGCTCCGCACGGTGTCTCCTGGGACTCGAAGAAGCACACAGGCTATGTTGGTAAGTGTATTACAGCAAGGAGAACGATTGGGGTTCCTCTCACTTCATGTTGTGGTCCAACGTGTTGGACGGTGAGAAGGGATTATGAACAACACAATGTCGACTTTCATCTCATTTTACTGCCACAGCTTACAGTGGCTTACACCTACTACAAGAGTTATGAAAAAATATTCAAAATCAATATATATACTTTGAAAATAGCAATCATCTTATCTAAGTAGGTGTACCTTCTTAATTATTGTACTTAAGAAACCCACTTAGTAATATTAATAATTTGTAAGGAGCAGAAAGTACTGTTTAAAATAGCTCACTACTTAATGTTTATTTTTGGCTCTCAATAAAATTATTTTGCCCATCCTTAATTTGGAAACTCAATAATACTGACAACGATATGTTACTTACTCAAACCTTGAAGAATCTGTATCAGCATTATACACTATTTTTATATTTATCTAAAAAAGAGTTAATTCTTCGTTTAAACTGACATAACTGACCTGAAAAAAGGATTCACATTTTTCCTTTATTTAATTTCAGGTTTGAAAAACCAAGGCGCAACCTGTTATATGAATTCTTTGTTACAAACTTTGTACTTTACAAATCAATTGAGAAAGGCAGTTTACAAAATGCCCACGGAATCTGATGACTCGACAAGGTAAATCTAGTTCAAAAAAAGACTACTCTAGTTTCTGTCCTGAATAGATCTTGCTATAATAATATTTTTAAACAAAGCCGCAAAAGTAATGTTTTTAGTTGATTTCAATGTGGTTTTTACCATCATTCACAAAAAAAAATCAAGTTCATTGAAAGTTTGTTATAGCTTTTGAGATTATGCCTTTATGTCTAGGTCCGTCGCCTTAGCACTGCAACGCGTGTTCTACGAATTGCAGTTCTCGGATAAACCTGTAGGCACTAAGAAACTTACAAAGAGTTTTGGATGGGAGACCCTGGACTCCTTTATGCAGCATGATGTACAAGAATTTTTGAGGGTAAGTTATACATACAATGTGTATAATCTGTGTGAATTTTGTTTTGCAGTGTATCACACTAATATTATAAAGGCGAAAGTTTGTGTGTGTGTGTGTGTTTGTGTGTGTATGTTTGTTACTCCTTCACTTTTGATTTGATTTGGCTGAAATTTGGAATGGAGATAGATAATATCCTGGATTAGAACATAGGCTACTTTTTATCCCGGAAAATCAAAGAGTTCCCACGGGATTTTGAAAAACCTAAATCCACTCCAATCCGGGTATCTTTAAAACAAGAGTGAATAGGCACCTTCTAGGTTAACGCGTCCCATCTTAGACCACATCATCACTTTCCATCAGGTGTGATTGTGGTCAAGCGCTTACCTATAGTGAATAAAAGAAAAAAAAAATCCACGCGGGCGAAGTCGCGGGCATCGGCTAGTTAAAAATAAGTACATAAGGATGCTCAAATTTCAATTTTTTTTCTATTTTCAGGTACTTCTGGATAAGTTGGAAAGTAAGATGAAAGGGACCTGTGTTGAAGGAACAGTACCAAGGTTGTTTGAAGGCAAAATGACTTCATACATCAAATGCAAGAATGTCAATGTCTCCAGCACCCGGGTTGAAACCTTCTATGACATACAACTTAATATAAAGGGAAAGAAAAATAGTATGTATTACAAATTATAATAATATCTAATCTTAACAATCACTAATATTTAGTTCTACCAAATTATTAGTTCATTTAACTTTGCCTTTCCAAGATTTAATTTTTATAGCTAAGGTGTGTGTGCACTTAATGGCAGTCTAATGTGAAAAGTTTGTATGATTGTTTGAAAATTTTGGTGGGGTTTGCCATAAAGTAAGTGGTGGCTACCAAATAAAAGCAGAACTATGATAAGGACATCGTAATATTATGTATGCCACACTCTATTAATCACATACACATATAAATGATTCCACTTCTATTATTATTATTAGTTATGATATCCAAATCAATAACCACAAGAACTGAATATTTAATAGTACCTTCCAGGTACAGAAGAATTATTTTTGTTTGTTTTAAACCCTTTATTGCACATAAAAAGGCTGGCAATCATCGATGTATATGGATTAGCCTTTCCCATACAATTCCGTCCGCAAAAATACGGTTGAATCTTACGTCATCGTCATTGACAAAGTCAAGAGACTTTTGCAATTTCTCTTGACTTTTTGAGCGCGTTTTTTATCTTCAAAGGGCCCATCCATATACATCGATGCTGGCAATGCATCAACGTTTCCTCTGGTGCTGAAAATTGCTGGTGCGTTCATGGGCGGCGATAATCACTTAAGATCAGGTGACCCGCCTGCTCGTTTGCTCGCTGTTTTAAATTAAAAAAATAGAATGTATATTCTACAAGGACATTTAAATAAATAGCGGGTCTTGTTACATCGCAGTTACGCGATACATGCTGCAGCCTAAAATTTAGTAAACACCTCTCTTTCTCCCTCTATCTCTCTCTCTTATAAGAAAAAAGAGTTACGCGAGTCCTGAAAGGAGCACGTAGCTGTAGATATATTATTTCTTGGGTCACGCGACTAAGTGATCCTGGCCTAACTAAACTTCGTCGTTTGAATCTTGTGTTTCATTTCAGTTGACGAGTCATTCAAAGACTACATCAGCACGGAGACGCTTGACGGCGAGAACAAATACGACGCGGGCGAGCACGGCCTGCAGGAGGCCGAAAAGGGAGTCATCTTCGCGTCATTCCCGCCAGTGCTGCATTTGCACCTCATGCGCTTCCAGTATGATCCTATCACAGATAGCTCCGTCAAATTTAACGATAGGTAAGTTTTAATGGTCTATTATAAATAAGATTATATTTCAGACCCACATGTGTTTATAGAAATAGGTCCATATACAAAGTTAGTGTGTTAGTAACAATCTTTCCTTGTAATTATGTTAGTAATGTTAGTACAAAGTAAGTAAAGTGGTCTACCGTGGCCACTCTAAACACTAATTGATCTATTTTTGTCCGCGGGCAATAGTCCCTCGTCTACGCAGGCCGCTACTATTAGCGCTATTTGTCTGGTGGGAGACTTCGGCCGCGTTCTAGCTCCCACCCTACCGGAAAAGTCGTGCCGCCGAGCGATTTAGCGTTCCGGTACGATGCCGTGTAGAAACCTAAAAAGTGTGGGTTTAATAAAAACTGCTATTCCTCTTCCAAGTTAGCCCGCTTTCATCTTAGACTCATCATCACTTACCACCACGTGCGATTGCAGTAAAGGGCTAACTTGTATCTGTATTAAAAAAATATATTTGTATAGGTTTGAGTTCTACGAGCACATAAACCTAGACGCGTACCTGCAAGAGAAGCCGGAGACGCCGGCTGACTACACGCTGCACGCCGTGCTGGTGCACTCGGGCGACAACCACGGAGGACACTATGTCGTGTTCATCAACCCCAAGGGCGACGGCAAGGTATGCTTTTTTTTATGAAGGGAAAGTCTCCTTGAGTTAACACTTCATATGCGCTTCTCCATACAAACGTATTACGCGGATTTTTCTATTACTTGTTGTCTTAAATCTAAAACTAAGCCAATTATCGATTTGTCTCTTCATAATAACAATAAATATAATAAAAAATGTATAGTTTATTTTGAAAGTTATAACCCTTGAAAAATCTCTACTTTAGAACAAGTTCAAGGCACATTCGTGCATAAATAAACTTTAAAAAACTAAAAAATTGGAAAATTAACAACTTCATGTCACACTTCGTTTTTGTCTAAAAATCTTGTATCTCAAGCAAAAAACATTCGCTCGTCCTTTCTCGGGGTAAGATGTGGTTAGAGGGGAAGGGTGACACAAACAGATACCGCACTATTTTAGGCTCCACCCACCATCGGGCTATCGCTTCCATGTACCGGGCTCTTAACTTACTTAAATATATTAATCTTTGTACAGTGGTGTAAGTTCGACGACGACGTGGTGTCGCGCTGCACGAAGCAGGAGGCCATCGAGTATAACTACGGCGGCCACGACGAGGACATGGCCCTGACCGTGCGCCACTGCACCAACGCGTACATGTTGGTCTATATCAGGTTAGACCCTTCCTATTTAACAAGTGTAAATTAAAAAATTATAACACACATCAAGGCGAGGGATTTTTAATTGTATTTGTTCCAAAATGTCCGAGCACCAGAGCTGTCCATTTAGGATTTAGTGCAATACACATAGGTCAAGTTTATACCTACGATCAACCAGACTGTCGATCTGACTGTGTTGATCGAGAGTGTTCTTAGCTATAATCCAAGAAAATCGGTTCAGCCGTTTGAAAGTTATTCGCTCTTTTCTAGTAACTGAACCTTCACCTGTCGGGGGTGTTATAAATTTTAATTTTTTTTATAATCAGGCACAAGCCTGATGCTTAGCTGGAGAGGAAAGGGGAATATTAGTCATTTAACATGGCTAATATTAAAAAAACAAAAAAATCACACTTGTCCTTTCAGATTTTGTTTGTGACTATAAATAAGTCGGTCAGAAACAAGACATACTTTATTTCAGACTATATTATAACCTTGACACTGATTTATTATAACACATGCTGGGCAATCGGGTAGTTTGCGAACAAAAACTTAAGATGAACTTTGCAGGGACTCTCAGCTGAAGACTGTGTTACAAGAAGTAACTCAAGCAGACATACCAACGGAACTCAGCGAGCGGCTTGCAGAGGAAAAGAGAATCGAAACTGTATGTTGTAATATTAGAATAAACGCTTAAATAATATTTTGAAGGCAGATTAAACTTTCATAATATATTTATTTGAGACTTATTTAGATTGCTCTGTTTTTTCAATTATTTTTTTACTTTGTGTAGAAGAAACTGATATAGGATAATTAAAAACACTAATGTTATTAAGTAGTAGTTGGACTTAACCACTTTTTGATGATGTAATCAATGATAAATTAATTTATGAAAGAAGTTATCTTCCTAAAATACAAAATTTAACCTACATAACGTTACTTTGTGGGAAACACCAGTTACTACTCAATCATTTCTTAAATGCGGACTAATAATGTGGCTAATTCTGCTGTACATATCTTTAAACTAAACTAACATGATAGATTTAAGTATATTTCTATCTCTGTCATAATGCTCTTTATAGAAAAGGATAGCACTAGATTTAGACCTATCAATTTAGTTAAGAGATTGTGTACAACAGAATTAGCCACAATGACTGTCTGATATAATATCAGACAGTCATTGTTATATCAGACAGACATAATATCAGACAGATAGTTAAAATCACTATGCCTAGAATCTTAATAAATCCACAAAATGGCGTATCGTGGTGGCGTATTGATTTAATAAATTAACTTTTAACAGATACGTCGCAAGGAGCGCAACGAGGCGCATCTCTACATGAACGTCAACGTAGTTCTCGAGGAGGCATTCGACGGTCATCAAGGCAACGACCTATATGACCCGGAGCGCGCGCACTACCGTGTGTTCCGCGTCCGCAAACAAGCCACTGTCACGGAGCTTATGGAGATGTTGGCTGAGAACTTCCGGTATCCGCAGAAGCATTTACGCCCTTGGCCGTTCAGTGCGCGCTCTAATCAAGTAAGCCATAAAATGTATCGGTTTAGCAGAACATAGTTCTACTTTTTTTTTTGTGATGCTGAGTGGCAACGTAGTCCTCGAGGAGGCCCATTCGAGGGTCATAATAGCAATGACCAATATGATCCGGAGCGCGCGCACTACCGCGTGTTCCGCGTCCGCAAACAAGCCACTGTCACAGAGCTTATGGAGATGTTGGCTGAGAACTTCCGGTATCCGCAGAAGCATTTACGCCCTTGGCCGTTCAGTGCGCGCTCTAATCAAGTAAGCCATAAAATGTATCGGTTTAGCAGAACATAGTTCTACTTTTTTTTTGTGATGCTGAGTGGCAACGTAGTCCTCGAGGAGGCCCATTCGAGGGTCATAATAGCAATGACCAATATGATCCGGAGCGCGCGCACTACCGTGTGTTCCGCGTCCGCAAACAAGCCACTATCACAGAGCTTATGGAGATGTTGGCCGAGAACTTCCGGTATCCGCAGAAGCATTTACGCCCTTGGCCGTTCAGTGCGCGCTCTAATCAAGTAAGCTATGCAATGTATCAATTTATCAGAACATTAGTTATGGGATTTCTTTATGATGCTGAGTGGCAACGTAGTCCTCGAGGAGGCATTCGACGGTCATCAAGGCAACGACGTATATGACCTGGAGCGCGCACACTACCGCGTGTTTGTTATGCCTACGTAAACCATTTCAGTCGGTCAATTATAGGTATGCATCAGATGTCAATAAAAAAATATCCTATAAATTGCCACTGGTAGTATTTTCAATTAATTCACGATAAAACAACAACTTACAGCTACAAATTATAGCAAATTATAGCTACATAATATTACTTATGGTGTGTTGAAATTTTCTCTGAAAATCAAATTCTTTGCAGACTTGTCGACCAACTTGTCTGGACTTCATGAATGACCAGAATAAGACAATAGCAGACATATCAGAAAACATGAACCCCTGGAACATATTCCTAGAGATGTTACCCCCAGACTCCGGCTTCAGTACACTACCGCCATTTGACAAGGAAAATGACGTGGTTCTGTTCTTCAAGTTCTACGATCCCAAACAGAAGCGCATACACTATTGTGGGCACCACTATCTGCCCATAGCCAGCAAGCCGGCCGACCTCATACCAATACTCAACAAACGTGCTGGTAAGAATAGAATAGAATAGAATAGATTTTTATTCAAATAAACTTTTACAAGTGCTTTAGAATCGTCAAATAATTTACCACTGGTTCGGAATGCCGTTCCTACCGAGAAGAACCAGCAAGAAACTCGGCGGTTGCTCTTTTCAATTGTTCAATTTACAATAATATTCTAAGAATTTTCTATGCCTTAATGTGTTGTGACTCATTGAACAAATGCTGTTTTTGCAGCTATAATCTACGTGTTCTGGTATTTAAGACATGACTCAGGTCACTTCAGGGCGACCTCAGAGCAGTTTCTAAGACATGTGGCAGGGGCAAATTTTCTCTAAACATCTACGACTTACCAGGCTGAATGGACTACGACCTTTGCCTTTCCTGAAGAGGATAAATTGTACTCTCTTTCTAAAATTTTCCCTTGTTCTATTAGGCTTCCCGCCCGACACGCCTCTAGTTCTGTACGAAGAGATCAAGCCGGACTTCGTGGAAAAGATCAATAACTATAATGATCCTCTCGAAAAGGTATTATTTATCAGTTTTACTCTGGCAAACTTTTCACTAGTTTTAATTAGTTCTAAGTATTTACTTTATACAAGAAAATTAAAAACATTTTCGAGTAACAACCTTACAAATTAATTCAGTAAAAATTATACCAGCATTATTTTGTTGATTTAAATTAGTGATTGAGTAGAGTAATAAGTTATCCAGCTTTAGGTACCAACTTGCATTATGTGAATTGTTTGCTTAGCGATATATATTTAGTAATCAATCAGAAGTACTAAAGTGCCAAAAGAATGAAGACTTTATTTGTTTCTAATAAAGTTTACTTCTCATTGGCTACATCTTTACATCAGCTTATGTTAATTATTTTTAGAATAAACTGTTTTAGCATGCAAATATTGACGCCTAAGGTATGGTACATATACTGGTATACCATTAAATTAGTTCTAATGGTTCTGAAGACTGAATGAGTTTTTACAAGACTTATTACAAAATATTAAGTATACTGTTTCTGTCTCGCAAAACGCAAAACCAACTTAAATATCTTAGTATTCGATCTGTTTTTAACTGAAATCAATTTTAGAACCTTAATCCCTTATTTTCTGAAATCGACTATTCCTGTTCCACATAAAAATGTCTATCTCACTCTTTTCATGTAAGTGTGAGTATAGTAATAGGGGGCTGTCGCCCTTCGAATTGAGCCCTGTACACGTGGCCAGGTGTAATGGACGGCGACATTATTTCCTACAAAAAAAAAAAATTATGATTACGAGTATCCCCGTAACGATTACAATTGAGACGTGCTGTTTATGTCTCAGTCATACATAACAGCGCGATCAGAGCGATATCCTTGATTTAAATATTGAATAAGTATAATGAAACAATTTGAAACTGGTGCACTGTACTGGTTCTTATACAGGTTCTCATGATTTCTGGTAGCGTATCTTATGTGTATCTCGCTCTGGTCGTGTACGTATGAGTGGGACAGGAAGAGCGGGGGCGGTCGCACGCTGCCGCCGCCCCTCGGGTTGAGTCGTGTGCACGCGGCCAGGTATTGGACGAGCTGATGGACGGCGACATCATCGTGTTCGAGCGGGCCGGCAACCGGCACGAGGAGCTGGAGCTGCCGACGTGCCAGGACTACTTCAAGTACATCTTCTACAAGGTGGAGGTGCAGTTCGTGGACAAGACCGTGCCCAACGATCCCGGGTCAGTGAACAACGTTATACAACCGTAGTATGGACAAGAAACCCTTAGGCTGAGATCTATAGAACAAACTTTGACTTTACTTAGATTTAATATGAGACAAATCTGTCTCGTTCTTGTTCGCTTGAAAAAAAAGGGAACAAGAACTTCAGGTACAACCAAACTAGTATTGTGGCGTGGAATTGTGTGACGATTGACCCTGAATCGAACCTGAGCCTGAACGTCTTCATTAAAAAAAACTACTTTTATTGCCTGCTGTCGTACTACGATGGTGTTTCAGCCAAAATATGTATTTGCGTCTTTTGTGTTATGCATCCTAAAAAGTTGATAAAATTAAACTCATAGGAGACAACAGTTTTTCATGATTTGAAGTCTATAAAATCCTTGACAATGTTTTGCCAGTTTTCATACTAAGTCAGATGGTTGAATTATATGTCTGCCGTAAACTGATATTTTCAGATTTACAATGGAGTTGTCAATGCAAATGCGCTATGATCAAATGGCGCGAGCGGTGGGACAAAGGCTAAATGTGGATCCTTTCTTAATACAGTTCTTCAAATGTCAAAAGTAAGTACAATGCGTTAAAAACCGGCTAAGTGCGGTTGCGACAACTTAATGTCACGCTTTACTTCATCATACTCTCAAATGTCTTTAGGTTGTGTAAAAAAAAACGTTTTCTATTGCCAAAAATAGGCGTAATTCTCACTTTATAGTTTTTGACTAAAAAATCTCTTGAATCTCAAAGAAAATTCATTCACCTGGTCTCTCTCGGGGTGAGATGAGAAAAGGCTGACACGCACAAATAACGTTGTTTGGTCTGTGGAAACAGCACTATTTTAGGTTAGGTACCACTCGCTAACGAGTTATCGCTTCATCGAAGCGGACTCTTAAGGCACCTCTCCACGAGCGAGGGAATCGTAACGAGTCTGACCTATCGTCGGCGATAGTGTCGCCCTGTAGAGATTGGTCTATAAGAGTTGAATCGAATTTGATAGCACGGCCCGACTACGCCGCGATATTCTCATCCCTGGAGATGGCGCCTAACGTGCTATTGAATCGTGTATTTGAAGAGAGAAGTCCCATACAAAAATGGTAAAACCTTGTTTCAGTTACAAAGACACTCCAGGCCTGCCTCTAAGGTACTCGTACGACGGAATACTTAAGGATTTGTTAGTGTACTGTAAACCAAAGTGCCCTAAGAAGTTGTTTTATCAGATTTTATCTATTAAAGTTAACGAATTAGACAACAAGAAGCAATTCAAATGTTTATGGGTAAGTTATCTTTTCAAAATTAATATAATTAGTTTATTTATTTGTGAAGAGAGCTGAATGAGGCACAAGACACGTCAAAACTGGAAAAGTTGCATTTTTCCATACTCAGCCAGTCAAGTTGGCAGTTGTGGTTAAGATACTGGCCTGCAGCTATTTGGGGGTCAGGAGTTAACAAAAACATTAAGATGATGCCTACATGCTGGAGAGGTCTGCATAACGTTCTCAAATATGTGGCCAATTCACACTTTTTTTTATTTGCTCACACTTGGCCAGCGTGGTGGAGTGTGACCAAAACAGTTGTCATTTTGACAGATCATGCATAGTGCCTTTAGATTTATCAATCTGTTCATAGTGGTTCTTAATTGAGGAGTGACGGCAAGAGTGTCTATTTTGCCGCGCGATTGGTTCTTCATTTAATCTTTTGTTTCTCGCGCGATTTGAAAGAACTTTCTATACATAGGCATGTGCTCTCCACTGTCGTTCAACACGTCTTACCGTGTCTTAAATCATCCTTAACTGATGACGTCACACTCATTTTCAGTATATGTATAAAAATGCATTATTAGTACACTTTTGGTGAACCTTTGAATTGCTTTTTTCAGGTGGGTCCGAATTATAAAGAAGACAAAGAATTAATTTTATATCCTAATAAAGGTGGCAAAGTGGCAGATATATTAGAAGAGGCAGCTAAGGTCGTGGAAATGTCACCAGATGGTTCCGGAAGGTATGTCTACCTGCTTTTGTTTAGTTTATAGTATTCAAAGCTCTCTAATTAGGTGAAAATTTTGATTTTCAAGCATCGGAACAATAAAGTAAAATGAACACCAAAAACGCCCTGATTTTAAAGTTGTATGTTCACTATTACCAGTTTATATTTGGGAAAAGTACTGCTTGGAGTGCAGGCTGTGAATGAACTAAAGCTCTAATACAGGACAATTTTACTTGTGATGTTTGGGTACTCAAAATTAATCAGTCATTGAGATGCACCTTCACAGCAAGATTGAATAGACATCTTCATTCAACATCCTCATCATTGCTTTTTATTAAATACTAGCTTTTACCCGCGACTTCGTCGGTAATTTATATCCTGTGTTACTTTTGGATAAAGTAGTTTTCTAATGGCGAAAGAATTCTTAAAATCGGTTCATAAGTTTCATAGTTTATCGATTACAAACTAAATCTTCCCTCTTTATATTAAGTATTGTCGTCAACTCGGAGTAATATTACTGCTGTCTCCAGATTACGAATCGTGGAAGTTTCATGTCACAAAGTATTACCGGGCCCGGAGCCCGAGCTCACGCTGGATCAGGTGACCATCTCTCCACCCCGGCTCTACAGAATAGAGGAGATACCGAGGGATGAGCTCAATCTATCGGTATGTGGAATCATTATTTCAACTAGCTTTTTGGTGTGGCTTTTCTGTGGTCTGATATTCATATTCTAGAAGACCAATTTTGATTAAAATATATAAATATAGAATAACAGACAAATTTTTTGATTGCCTTTTTTCCATCAAGGATAATTTAACGATTACCTTTTTTCTATCAAGGTACCTAGTTATACAATTGAATGAAAAAAGGCAAAGCTTATTTATTAACTTTTTATGTTCAGGAGGACGAAATCCTAGTGCCGTGCGCACACTTCCACAAGCAGGTGTACGCGACGTTTGGCATTCCGTTCTACACGCGCGTCAAGCACCACGAGCCCTTCCAGGCGCTCAAGGATCGCCTTCAGCAGAAGCTCGACATACCAGACAAGGAGTGGGAAAAGGTAGCTTCCTATTTACATATCACTCCTAGTGCCGTGCGCACACTTCCACAAGCAGGTGTACGCGACGTTTGGCATTCCGTTCTACACGCGCGTCAAGCACCACGAGCCCTTCCAGGCGCTCAAGGATCGCCTTCAGCAGAAGCTCGACATACCAGACAAGGAGTGGGAAAAGGTAGCTTCCTATTTACATTTCACTCTCAGGTTGAAACCTATAGAGTGCACTTTGACTTGGCTTAGACTTAAGTTTCAGAGAAAATAAATGATTTATAAATAAAAATATAAGACTGTTTATCAGTTGTTGGTGTGTTAAAAGAGTAATTGTGGTTTACTACCATTACTCTCTTGTTTAAAATTCAATTCCATTTCAATATGAAACATTTGTTCTGTGACAGCAATAAGTGGTTAGCTTAACAAGCGACTACGTGCTGACCGGTCGCTGTTGAAATGTTCTAGTTTACATGAAGAGGTTTATTAAATATGATCTTTCTACCGAACAATATACTTATGATATTATTATTTCTATTTCAGTACAATTTTGCTATCGTGACGAATGGCAGACCTAATTATATAAGCGAAGGAGCGACGATTAACATTATGGACTTCAGGCCAAACAGTAATGCAAGTGAGTATTTATTCACCATGCTAGTAAAACGGGGGTAAAACATAATTATGAATTATTAAACTAAATTCTTTTTCTTATTTTCTCATTTGATACTCTTCTTGTGGTTCCATACTCTTATCACGCATTTTAGCATTTTTAGAAATTAAACTACGACCGCTTCCGATAGCGCAATGGGCACAACTAGACTCCAAAGAATAGCTCCGTGTATCATAGACATGTGACGTTCTGAATATTACAACATAATGTATCGGGCTCAGCGATGAATAAGACAGAAGATAAAAACGTACGAAAGTAGAAGAGGAGAGAGTGTAGCGAGTAGAACACTCTACAAATGTAAACCAAGTGTCTCCTAGTTTTAAGTTTTCACTTTAGAATTACATATTTCTTTCTTACATAATAAAATTTATAATATTTTTAACGTGCACTTGACTCTGTCTTGTATAAATATAAATGAATGTATTGTACAGACTCCAGCCACATCGGAACTCGCCCTAAAATGTAATAAAGATCTGTCCCTTCCAGACGCAACGGGGCGGCCCTGGCTCGGCCTCGAGCACATCAACAAAACGCCGAAGCGCTCGCGCGTCAACTACCTCGAAAAGGCCATCAAGATCTACAACTGAGACACTCCCTGACTTCGCCCCCTGATACACACGACTAGTAAAATACATTTTACTGCATTCGATACGTTAATAAGTTATTTACTAGATTTTTCATCGATCCGCTGACTAATTTATGACGTCATAGGGTAAGAACGCATTATTATTTTTATCAAGAAAATTATATTGCCCAATATCCCAAATAGAATTTTTAGATCCAATCATAATTAACTAAGATAGAAGCATTTGCAATAAGGTGGTGAAAGATTGCACGTCGAATTTTAGAAAGAGATAACTGTCTCGTAGTGTTGTCTCTGTCATTGAGACCGATAAACGTCACACATGAGTGTGAGATACGACGTTCTTCAAAGCCAAAATCTCTTTCTAAAGTTCGATATGCAATCTTCCCTGCCGGGTAACTGGATGGAGATGTGACGTCACCACCATTAGGTGTGAGATTGCGAAGGAGATAATGAGATTTATCCCACTATGTTCCCGTTCTCGCTCGCGCCTTACACATTTTTTTTTTCACAGAAATAATTTAAAAGCAACAGCAAATATAATTAAATCTAATAATCAATAAGTAATTATTATTTTTTTGCTGTTGCTCAAGTCAAAATAAAACCGACAAGGATACCCTATTTATAGTTTATTTTTCCTAATAACTTGATGTTAACAATTTTTTTTCTTTTAACGTATTTAAATGAAATTTTAATGTAAGAGCCGAGTTTAAAAATAATCTTATTTATCTCTAGGCGATTACTAGTGCTCAGTGAATTGTGTATTATTATTTATTAATATGCTTTCATAAAATTGACCCGAATATGAATATGAAATGGAAATCAAGCAATAAAATGCTACCTTAGGTACATGAATTGATTAATATGATTTGTATTAAATTATCTAAAGTAAAGTGGAATGTATAAATGACAAAATATTCACCAATATAATATTAAACGAATTCCTAAGAATATAATATAATTTTTGAATTTCAAACAAAACAATAAATTTATGAATTGATAACTATGTGAGCAAATATGGTTTGTTTATAAATACCTACCTAAAGTTATATAAAGTAAATGATAAAAGTTTCACTAATTTAATTTTTGAATTCTTAACAATTATTGATTTACATGTTATGTATATTTTGAATAAAGCAATGGGGCCTTTTAATTTATTATTTGGTTCTTCCATCCAGATCTATCCAGTATGTATTTGAATTGTTTGCATTTTTTTCAATATGTATAACCAATTTTTAACCAAATAACAAAGTTAATAATTTATAGTACATTGTGATACGAAGGCGGTAAGTAGACTCGCGACGATGGTAAACCCTCGCCTGCGGCTCAGGCTTACAAATGTCAACTCGTTTGTAATAACATGTGCATCATATGATGTTTTTCAATACAGTTTTGAGAAAACAGGTAAGTAAACTCGAGTTCAAAAAAACCAAAAGACTATTTTGTGTGAAATGTATTAGAGAAGCAGGCGTTATTCTGCCATATACAAGGAACCAAAAACTTAATTTGCTATGATCCGCCAAACCAACGAAATCTGTATGGTGCACAGCAGCAGAGTGGTGTTAGAATTTGTGTGGTGCTGTGTACCTATTATGTGATTTCCGCCTCATTCAAAATATCGGGTGGAGTTAATTCCATTTTATTTTCTACCTTATTATTGTTTTAATCCATACTTGAACCCTTTATACTTAAAGTAAAAAAGAAAAACTACAAACTATAATTTAATTAAAATTGCAAAATGGCAATGTTTAATAAAACGCTCCATTTGGAAATTATGTAAATAATAAAACTCCTTGCTAGAAAACTTTTTTTAAATAATTAGTGTGGACTTACCGAATTTTAAAAAATGCAAAAAAAGCACTCGTGTTGTAAACAAATCATGATAACTAGCATTGAAAGTGCATTTTACAGCAAAAAAATCGCACTTGTGTGGTAAACTTAACTTACAAGCCATGTTTACTAGTATTAAAGTGCATTATAATATGAGCAACTGTATTGAAAAATATTTTATTATGTATACTTACCTTAATCATTTAATTTAATTAATATGAAGATAATTTAGTTACACCACCAGATATTCATATTTTTATATAGTACCGTAACAAGACAAAAATCCAGTAAGATATATTTCACTATTTTGTGAAGGAAACTGTATGAAAAAATGTATTTTACTGTCATGGTCCTTTTGAATTAATATACAACAATGATATATGTACATCATAACATCAATATTTAATAGTTTCCTTACTGCTTTGTTCTTTGTGTGTGGCACCATTTATTAATAATATGCCATGCAATAGTCCAGCTAGCAGAAACCATAGTAAATATTATATTTAATTTATCAACTTGCAGCAAACTTGTGTTTTTTTTAATGTCTGTGTCACTTTTGGTTATTATTTATTTAATATTTTCCCTCTAAGAAGTATCCAGTTTAGAACTATTTTCTAACATTTCGATGTGCAAAAAGTTCTGTATTTTTAATTTTATTTTGAGTATATGACTTGTTTACAAAGCAGAAGAAAGCTGTCATGCTGTGGCAAACGTGTACGACTACATTATAATAACATGCTTCTCTTGAATAGATGGAAGGTTTTGGTAATTCGTCAAAAAATCTTTTAAATATTAAAATACATACCCACTGTTAGTAAATCGTTGGTACTCACTCGAAATATATGATGATTCTGTGCCCTTGTGTAACTTTTCAAGTTTAACGTGGTATGTGTGCTTGCGTAAATCTGTAATTTAGGCTGAGATTTAAAGAGAGTGCTTTGAATTTGCTCAGTCTTAAGACAGTTGAAGAAGACACATTTTTGTCCCATAAATCTATCTTGGTCTAACTCCAAGTAAAGTCTGGGCAAAGTCAAAGTACTCTTTACAGGGTTCAGTCTTAAAGTGCGGACGAGCATGACTTGATTTGACATCTCCATAATATAATTTTAGCAGGTTAGATTATGAAATTATTGTTTAACTGGCCTTATTTTTGTATAATATGATTATTTATATGGATTATGCTATTAATATGTATTATTCAACATGAGATTTTGACAATGTTTATCTTAATATAGAATTGCTAAAATTAATTTGGTATTGAAATTATGAATTAAATCCTCAAGTACTGGAAAGCGTGTTATAGTTAATAATAATTGTATGGTATTATTTTGCAGGTACAAATTTATTTATCTTAAAATCTTCGTATTTTCTTTGTATGTTTAAATCCCGATTTTTTTATTATTGATGAAATATTATATTATTGTGATATCAATTTAGAGTGTGTAGTGGCAGTGGTGCTAATTCTGTAATAATATTGTCTCTAATCTTAAAACTAAACCGTTCTAGATTTAGTGCTGTCCTTTTCGTCGAGAGCATCGTGAAAGCGATAGCAATATATTATTTAGACCTGTCATTTCAGTTTAGAGATTGTATACGACCTAATAAATCACCAATGTTTTAGTAATTAATAATTATAAATCATGGTTTAGAGATTTTTTTTTGTTTTTATGCAAGTCAATGTTGAAAATTTCCTTGGCACTTTGTAATATATTTTTACAGTAAAATAATAATTGTAAATCATAAAATGTTTTTTTGCCGAATTACCAAATCATACACGCTGATGTATTGGAAATAGCTGTGACAAATTAAATCTATTATTAAGCACTAGCAACATACATTTACACAGAATGAAACAAGCACCGCAACTTTAATCCTGACAAAAGCCTTCATGTTGGAGCATGTATTTATATACGTTACTATTTAATTTTTTTACCTGCCAGAGAAATGTTACATTATTACTAAGTGATTATTTCGAAATTATGTATATATATGATGATGTAATAAATTAGGAAAAAATACGGTAAGTTTTCGTAAAGATGCCTTAAAGTTTTAAGACATTTTTAGTGATTTGCGATACTAATTTATACCCTTATCATTTTATTTTATGACAAAATTAGTAACTTATTCACATTGTATAAGAGATTGTCTCATGTGGAAGAGTTTTTAGCGCATCATTTTGAGGTGTTTTATGATTTTTACATTCTAACAATGTGTGTCGGTTGCGCTATTTGATTAACAAGGTTTGAGGTATTTTGAGACAAAATAATACATAGTGGCTTAAATAACTTGCCGAACCTAAAATAGGGCAAATGGGATTATAGACTTAGCTGAATACTTATTGATCCATCTAGAACCCCATGTACACAGCTTGTACGCAAACTATTGGGACTCGTTCCAATGTTTGTAATGTTGGATTTTGAATGTTTCTCTGAATATAATCCTATATTTGTTTATTTGGTTTGTTTCAAAGATACACCCCGAAAATTAATTCAAGCGCAATATCAAACAAACTATTTTAACAATAGAATCATACAAAAACAGATACATACATCTACTAGATGTGTATAACGCTCGAGTGCCAGAAGGGTGAAATTTTCAGTAAGTATAAGAAACACCGCAGTCAACTGGCGCACCAACATCGATGCATTATTGAAAAAGCCGGACCAGTGCGAATTGAACTTTCATGGAGAGGGTTTCGTACAATGAATTCATAATAGTTTGTATTTGATAGTTTTATTAGGTTTCCCTGTAATCTATAAGTAAAGAACTATTCTGCGGTTTTTTAGTAAAAGAAAATGAATTTTGATATGCGAGGTCCTTGTTCTTAGAGCATTATAAAACGACCAGTGCTCACGCAATTATGTCAATTTTTTAGTGCTTCACAGATTTATGGGATAAAGTCGAAAATCCCCCAGCGTATCGGGCCGCCTTCTCTTTTCATAGGTAAATAGAGTAGATTTCAAATATTATTTACATGATTGTGTGAGCACTAAATGGTTAATCCTATAATACCATACCTATAGAATAAATAAATAATTATAGAATACCTACCGCAACTGCACCTACCTTAATATATCTCTTGTTATAAGTAATATTTAGCTAACAAGAATTTAACAAACAAGGAGGAACATCCACCATCTCTAAGATCGCAATGCAGTGCTGAAGAAAAAATAATCCTCGTCATCGGCCCGCTCAAAAATTCGGTGAGAAGCAGGCTGTATATATCTGAAAGTGCTTAGTGTTACTTTAAAAGCTCGAACGACGGTAAATCGTAGGATTTTCCAGTAAACTAAGATTCACCAAGTCTTATTGGTAAAAGTCTGATCTGCTCTTGATGGTAAATTGTTGGACTGTTACCAGGTATTCACTCCGTAAATCTAAGGTTTTACTTCAGACAGAAGTTCCAATATATCATTAAAAAGCATTCTAGCGTCCTAGCGGAGAATTAATGTGATGAGGTGTTAATGATATTCTACCGCAAATTATTATTAGCTTAAAACTTTTGTGTGGACGACACCAGAAGATTTCGTCTGTGGGCCTTTCATTCAGCGAGCGTATGAGGCCGAAGGGAGGAGGACGCAAGTCAGTAACATTCCAAGCAAAACGAAGGGCCAGCTCCCTTCGTTTCGCTAAGGATGTCACAAGCTTTCATTTGCAATAAGGTTGGTAAGCTTTAGGTAAGATAACTCAAAATTTAAAAAAACCACCGACACAAAAATCTCTATAAGAAAACTGGAAAAGAGCTGATACCTAACTTTCAAACGGCTGATCCGATTTTCTTCGATTATAGCTAATAACACTCGATTAAGATTAAAATCGGTTCATTCGTTTAGGAGCTAGGATGCCACAGATAGATACCTACACGTCAAAATTATAACACCCCTCTTTTTAGGTCGGGGGTTAAAAAGGTGACTGACTGATCTATCAACGCACAGCTCAAACTACTGGACAGATCTGGCTAAAAGGCATACAGATAGCTATTATGATGCAGACATCCTACTAAGAATTTTTGAAAATTCAACCCCTAAGGGGATAAAATAGGAGTTGGAAATTAGTGTAGTCCACGCGAACGAAGTCGCGGGCATAAACTAATAGATGCATAAAAGCACTGCATCACACTTGAAACAGGCTCAATGCTCAGTTTCACTGTCCTGCCTGAAAAATGTAGATACCTGTCTGAATAATGCCTACCCTGCCTTCAAAGTTCAAACCCTGTGTATACTACTAGTAGTTACTGAAATAAGCAGGTGTGGTAGACCAACTGAGTTGCACCTTATGGGTTCCTTTACCATTTTGTTATGAAACGCTAAGCTCCACAACTAATACTTGCCTCAACATTCACTAAATTCAGTCGTCATATAGATTCAAAGAGATGAAAAATGTTTATGAAAATGAAAGATTTTTTGTTTTACCGTCGATAGTAATATTGACAATACAATTTAAATAAAAACATTCAATAACAAGTTTTAATACATTTATTAATTATAGTTAGTTAATGAGGAACTTTCCAGGTTGTGGTCCTAAAATAGCCTTGCCTGGTTTTGATACTAGATTTACTTATTACACTTGTATTTAGGTTTTTGAAAATCCCATGGGAACTACTTTTTTGAAAAAACATTGCATCTATCCTTACTTCCTTGGAAGGGCACAAACACTGACATTATGAGGCTTTTAAGTATACACTGGAAAGTTCCTTATTATATTATGCTCCCTGAAATATATTGATAAGTAATATTATAAAGGATACATTAAATTATATTTCAAATAATTATAACATTATTTATGAGCTAGCAACTTGCTTCAATGGACCTTCCAAGTATTGGGCGATTGCACTTATTTTTTCTTTGAGTATTCCAAAACCAACAGTTTCTTTTGCATATAAACATAAAAGCAAATTAGCTACTTGGGTAATTGCTATTTTACCATTTAAACAATCTACTAATATTAAGTGCAATTTATCTTCCTTGAAAACATTTCTGCCATGCTTCTCATATGCAGACCAAACGTTACTTGCAATAGCTGCAGTGACTCTTGCATCTTTATCGTTGTATCCAGAATACGCCAAAAGCGCTCCTTGATGATTAAGTAATCTGTAAATTAAATTAATATTTAGGTATTTTATAATAAAATCGCTCATAAACTAAAACTTGATGTGATGGCACTCAACACCTATAAGTTCATAATTTATTACAATGTATTTTCAACACCACCAGTATTTGCTTGGCTTAAGACTTGCGTTAAAGCTTTTGGTTTTAACATTTTGCTTCTAAAAGTAATTTTGTTGCTTCTTCATTCAACACCCAAATAAATAGATAGTAATATCTACTGTACAAAACAATTTAAAAAATGCGTATCAACCAAAATCAAAATGATAACATCAAAGAGTATGTAAATTGTAATCACAACATGACAACTAGAAATGTCAAACCAAAAATGATGATACCAGCATACAAAAATAGTGTTGGCCTCATGGTTCTGGTTTAGGTTAAAATCGTTAGGTAATAAAATAATATTTCGTACAAAACGACTAAAATAAACATATGAAATGTGTAATTACGAGATTAAAAAGTAGCACTAAATCATATTATTCGAAAGCCATAAAGAACAATCAGTAACAAGAAATAAAAAATATTTCACCTAAGGAATTTTTCAATACGTATGTAAAACTATTCAGAATCAAGCCATACTTATTTCATTTGAATTCGAATTATTTTCAACACATTTTGCTGTCTCACACATTTGTTAAGAATTCCTCATCGGGTGACAAAAGGGCTGGCTCATTTTAGCGGAACGGATCAGTCTGGCTGTCCAGCGCGGAAATGCAGCCAGTATTCTTGGCACCATTCCACATGGGCATGATTTGTAAAGTAAGGCAATAGCTTTAAATTGTTTTGTAATATTTTCAAAAGAATTCCTACAAATATTTAACGGTAAGTATCGATTGCAACACATCACTATTAAGTAGTAAGCACCATAGACCATCGATATATGCCATAGACTTGCTCAAGGCATTTTGAAACTACATTTTTTATATTTCAGGCCCCGGGTTCTTTTTCCGTCTGAAATGCACTCATTATTCTAAAATCTGATTTTTGTGACCATTTGTGAGCCATATAAAAATTTCAACTTTATCTAATATAGGTATTATGGTTCACGAGATACCTACATACAGCCCGCTGATGGATGGGCATGGTAGCGTAGGCTTGATAATCGGGTCTCGTTTGCATTCTTTGGGAACGGAACCCTAAAAAACTTAAATCCATATCCACGACTGGTTTTCCTCACGAAAAAAAGGTTACTGGTAAATCCATGTGAACGACGTAACTGGTATTATCTAGCATTTAAAAAAATAAATTTTTAAAGCAACTAGCATAAAGGATTTTTTGGTTTTAAATAAATATTCCCCTTTTAATGATTAGTTTAATGTAATAAAGTTATAATAACAATCTATACTATTCAACGCATTTTCTTTTGTTTCACAAGATAATTTCTGAATGCAATTTGTTTGTCTTTAAAAGACCTCTTAATTTTGCCTCTTGCTTTGTGCTTCACCATTTGATAAGACTTGGTCTTCCTTTTTTCTCTATTAGTTTTTGAACAGTTTGCATTCTTTCTACGATCTTTGTAACCATATTTGTCTCTCTCTTCTCTTCCTTTGAGTACTGTTTCAAGCCTAGCATTTTTGTCATGCTTTCTTTTCTTGTGAATATTTTCAATTGCAGATAGCTGCACCAACTCGGTAGATTCATCTTCTTCCTCTACTACACTTCTGTTGCGCTTGACACCTGTCACAGACTTTTTTATTTGGGCTGCTTCAATGCGTTTGAAGTCTTCATCTGTAAATATTTTATCCATGGCTATCTCTCGAGCTACTTTAATTTTTTCTTCCACATTTTGAGATTTCTTGGGTTTAAGTGATTTTCTAAGTTTATCACTGTCCTTTGCGTTAGAGCTAGCTTCTTTGGAACCATCAGCTGCATCAAAGTCTTGTTCATTTTTTGCCTCTTCTTTATCCCCATCACTAGCACCTCCATCCGGTCGATCCTCTTCACAAGCATCGTCATCTTCCTCATCATCTTCATTTTCACTATCAGTTGAAATATTAATTTCTGAATCAGATGACCCTACATCAATCCATTCATCATCAGAATCATCAGCCTTATTTTTACTTTTCTTATTAATTTTTTTAGAGCTTTTATCCTTCATTTCTTCTTTTTCTAAAAGCACTTCAGAGCCTGGTACATAATCTTTGGTGTCTACTTCACCATATTTCTTTGTTTTAAGTTCTATTGATGCTTCTGACGGCCGTCCACGATCCTTTTTGTGTAAAAGACTAGGCATTGATTGTCTATACAACTGAATAAGAGACTTTGCAGCCATCATTACAGATTTTTCCTTATATGATTTGTATTGAACTAAATCTCTTAACAAGTCTTCATCAATAGCCAAGGGGCATCGTGCACAGATTTCTCTGATTGCATTTAAACCTACTGCCATAACATCTGTAGAATTTCTTTCTGTGATAAAATTATTAGCAATAGCTTTCATTACTGGTTCAATAACTTCAGGGGGGACTAACTCGTGTGCTGCTTGAGCTGCAAATTGTAATATACGAGTTACTTCCCTTTGATGTGGCATTATCAAGCGGGCTATAAAAGGATAGAAGTTAAATAGAAACAGATTATGTAGACCAATTAATCTTGACACCACATCTAAAGTCATCAACTTAACTTCAAATCTCTCATTAGAAGATTCCATTTGTTTAAATAACTTTTCAGCAAACCCTTGTGGGTTATTGATTAGATGTAGTGCAGAGAAATTAAATATAGGTGCTTTCTGCTTTTTCTTTTTCATTTTCTTGGCAATTTTCTTGACTTTTTCAACCATTTTATCCCTTTTTCTAGTTTTCTTATTAAACTTATTTGCAATCATAGTATCTTTAGGATCAACTTCATCATCACTATCAGAATCAGGCTTTTCTTCTTCTTCTCTGCTCAAGAAAAATTTCAAAGAAGCAACCATAACTTTGGTCACTTTGGAGAAACATCCTACATCAGCAATAATGTTAACAGTTTTATGATCGTTCCATATATTCTTGTGATAAAGTTCAATCAAAATATCCACAGCCAGTTTTGCAGTTTTTGTGTCTGAGTCACGTAACATTGAATAAATAAAGTTCTGAAGAGTGGAATTCAGTTTCATATCCTTGTGTTTCATATTCATGCACTTAATGTCACTTATAATGTGTGTCTTGAGATACTCCCTGAGATGTTTGTCTTGACATTTTATCAAAGAGAAAAATAACTCAAGCAAGTCAAAAGATGTGATAAAATTTTTATTTCTAAGCAATATCAAACACTTGCACAGAGCCAGTCTCATTTCACTCTGCATTGTAGTATTATGCGTTTTTAGAATATCCACTATCTTTTGAGGGAAATGTTTCATATCGTTCTGGTAGCATTGTGTAACTTGTGCCAAAAACATTGCTTGCTCATCCAGCTTTTTGTTATACTCAGTGGGGTTTAAATTAAATATTTCCAGCGTCGTTTCAAAATGCGCAAGTTGTTGGCGAAACTCATCTTTATAAGAGTCACGATCCCTTTTTATTAAATTCTGGAGCTGGGTTAGATTGTTGGGTAATTGATTATTATGTCGCACCATTTTTATTATTGTTAAAATATAAAATCATTACACGTGTTTGCTAAACTCCTATGAATATTGCAATTGCGATACTTTTCCATGCGATTTGGGTTAAAAATTAATTTAAATAACCTCAAAAGTCAAAATCCAAATAATGACATTGACATTTGAGTATGACCACAGATTAATAGAGGAAGAGGATACTATTACGAGTATGACCTTTTTACAGTTTGCGTCGACCATGCGTCGACAGAGAGTCTGTGATCATCTTTTTTAAACTGGCTTTAAGGCTCTGGGTTCCAGCTGTTTCTGAGCTCAACGAGGATACTGTACAAGTCGTCACAAGTAAAAATTGTGATGAGTTGGCCGACGCTACGATGACGACGAATGGAAGTCATGGAATAAAATAAAAATCAATTAATTACCTCCCAAAGCTATTTTTTAAATAATTGTTTATGAAAGATGAACTCGCGTTTCTGAGTACGTATCTACTATCTACCCACGGGGACTAACGGGCTCACCGCATAGATACCCTATCCGCGGAATGAAGTTACAGAAGATTAAGTACCAGAGAGAGCTTACTAACTCCATTCAAAGCACTAAGTAATTGCCGCGTTTTAGTTTTTCACATAGTAGGTACCTATTAATCGACATTTAAAATAGTGTTATGTTATAAAGGAGAAGGTAAATTAAAAACAAAACGATGAACTATGGGCTGTATATTTTTTTCGTGATTTTCATTTCAAATAACTTCTTCTATACTTTGTTCAGGCGACTCTGACGACGCATGATCTTCTTTAGGTGGTTGCTGCAAAACTTTCAGCCGCATTTCTAACTCTGAAATTAAATTAATTCACATTAAATATAGATAGGTGTATCACTAGGACTGTTAGTCGTGTTAGGTTACAAATTGCGAAAAACCAAATTAAATTTGAATTTAGCGGGCAGGCCCGTCGCTTCCACCTTAACATAAAAGTCATACTTTCCCTTTCCGGGTGTTCTGTGGAATATTGTATAAGTAGTTTAAGCACTTTTTCTTCTGTTATCAACCCAGGCCTCCCGCTTACTGCATGAATAAGTTGTTGACCACTTGTGATTCCTGGAATGGTAGAATAGAATACATTTTTATTCAAGTAAACTTTTACAAGTGCTTTTGAATCGTCAAAATAATTTACCACTGGTTCGAAATACCGCTCCTACCGAGAAGAACCAGCGGTAATAATGGTAGAGCATAAAAAAAATACATATATAGAAATTCTCTTAATTTTCGATGCCAATGATTTTTCAAAAGAACTCATTCCCACACGCACGCATGCTCGCTTTACAGTAGGAAAATGAAGGACAACAATTAATTACATTACTATATGAAGCCTGTGGATTCGTCTGTGTGGATTTCAATTTTTAAAATCCCTAGGGTACTCTGAGTTTATAATATACCGGGATAAACAGAAAGACGTTCGCAACACGCTCACGGTACGTCAGGGTAAGTACTACAATACTGGTTCGATAAAAAAATCGGTGTAAAGCTGTTTTTAACAAAACAGTCGGTTAGAAACGTTACTAACCACCTTCTCATCCGTACATGAATGCAAACTTTGACTTAAATAAAATAATATAAAATAATTAAAGTTATATTAGAACCTGTATTAATTTCTCCATTTTGCAACACTTTCTTCACATCAAGGAACCGTTTGATAAACGTACTCTGTTCCTGAAGTGCGATCGTCTGTGCACCTGTAAAATAGCACATTTGAAGCGACAAAGCATAGAAAACGTGTTTCTAACAATGATAATTATCATTCGAATAGGGTGAACCCTAAGTAGTAAGTATGTGCTTCTTAGTAGGTAAGAATTTAAAGAATGTATTAATGTTTTTACTCATTTCAGCATCTGATGACTTTGCGATGCATCGTGTTGCTTCCTTCAGAGCTTCCAAAGCTTTTTCGTAGTTCTGAAAAAAAATAAAAATAGTATTTCATTCTTCTTTTTTTCATGTTTGTTAATGTCAGAAACAGATTTTAATTGGAATGTAATCATTCAATAAAATATTCCGTAACTGTGTAGAAGTGCAGCACGTATTGCGCCAGGTCAGGACGAGAGTGCAACGTCACGCACCGCCACACGTATTTAGTCGGTCGCCATTATACCAAGCTAAAAGGTGAAAAGCTCGTGCATACCGGACGGCAAAGCGTCAGGTGTGGTAAGTGGGCCTGTGGGCGTGTAAGAGCACAATTAGAAGAACAATCACCTCATAATCATCGATTTCCATTTTGGCGCGCTCGGCATGGAATGCGGCTAGCTTCCCGTAGGCCTTGGCCCTGGTGTAGAAGTGCAGCACGTGCCGCGCCAGGTCGGGACGGTCGCGCCACGCCGCGCGGCGCCGCAGGTAGTCGGCCGCCATGAGCTGCGTGGCGCGGTCGCGGCTGGCGGCCGCGAACGTCGCGATGCGGTCCGCGTCGCCCGAGCGCATCAGCCAGCGCAGTGCACCCGCCTGCAAACAACTTTGCTGCTATAGTTTAGGATTCAAAAATTAAAAAAAAACCCCAACTTCAACAACCACAAGGAGTAAAAAATAATTTAATTTATGACCGAATTTCTATTATGTATAGAAGAGTTCATTTTTTGGAGCTGGTGCCAATGTGCCGCACGAACCTGAACCGTCTACTCTTTTCATATTGTTTGACTCCACACTGGCACGGCATTGCCAAGCTCATCAAAAAAGAGCAGGTTCTCTAACCTCCGCCTTTTTTGAAGTCAGTTAAAAAGAAAATAATACGGAACACTTGTACTACAATTACTTTGTTGCCCGTCAATAACAGTTCGTAGATAATCCATTACTAGCCAGTATAATTAGTACGAGAATTTATTGCACAGTCCGAAAAATACCTTGTCCCCAATGTGTGCCAGTCGCTTGGCCGCCTGGTGGTACAGGCCGCGCGCGCCCAGCACGTCGGCCAGGCGCCGCAGAAGCGCGTCCCGGCCCGCTGCGCCCACCGGCGCGGCCAGCCTCTCGCTCAGCTCCTCCGACAGTGGCGTCGAGGACTGCTCCACTATATCTAACGCTTCTTCATACTATATGAAAAAAGTTTTGATTAGACAAGAACCCCAACCCCAATATGAAGACGATAATATGAAGCTTCGCTTCAAAAAACAGATTGTGGCTGATGAAAGGTGCTTTTGGTCTGTTGTAATAGGCCAATCTGACATAGGTATACCTAATGAATGCGCAAAAAACAAAGGACTCGCCATATTTGCTCTATTTGTCAACTGTCTTGTCAAAAGTACGGTTTAGTTTATGAATAATGTATGTTATATGTTTGATATGATAGTTGACACATAGTTAGGGCAAATATCGCGAGTCCTTTCTCGATATTTACGCTTTGTGCGGGTGTCTATGTAAAGGTACTTACAAATACTAATGAATCAAAATAAAAGATCCGTTTACATTGCCCGCTGTAGCCAGTAAAGCGGCCGCGTGAGAATGATGGTCCGCTTGTCGCAAATGTTCTGCAAGAGTGCGAGCCAATTCGGGATCGACTTTGTCTCCAAGCGACTCAACAGCAGTCACCATTGCATTTGTATCACCACAGCTGAGCGCTAACTTCAACGCCATGTGAGCCTTTCCTAAAAATGGTATGTTTATAGTGTTTGAATTAGAGTCCCCGGCCCCCGCGCAATAGGCAGCATGGCTGCGGCAGCCATTTCCAATCCAACGTTGATACTAGGATGCGAATAGCATAATTATTCAACTTTTTTTTTAAATTTTAAATTTTTTTATTGTCAAATAATATAATAATATCACCTGCTTTTTGATACAGAGCTATGGCATGCTCATTTTGGCCAGCGTTTTCGAGGATAGAAGCAGCATAGAGCGCGTGTTTGGCGGAGGAACTGCCCGCGCGCCACACGAGGTTCCATGCGCCGGCCTCTGCAGCTACTCGTACAGCAGATGAAATGGCGCCGCACTTTATATATAGCTGTAATAATATAAACATTTTCTTATCCTTTGTCAAACATATTCAAAAGATAGATAAGAAAAAAGCTAATATTAAAAAGTAGTAATGTCTTCCCCACCGAACTTGGGCGGCCAATCTCCATAGGGATTAGTCATCTGCGCGAGAGATATTATAGTGCACAAGTGTGTGTGCAAACACAAGGCACACTTACTATTCCTATTATGTACTAGCATAGTCCAGTGGGATGGCAATCCGACACGACCGGAGAGATCATGCAGGGAAACCACGGTTTTACGTGTTCTCCGAGGCACCGGGGTTAAACACTGCCAACTTCCTAATTCCAGGCTGTTACTAATAATATCTTGGGAGAAAACCCAATAACTACCCAGCTATTTTTGGACGTCATCATCTGCTGTCATAAAAAAGATGTAAGACTGTAGGTAATGAACGAATGAAATTATTGGCAGATCTCAGAAGAGAAAAGGGATAGAACTTTAGTAAAATTTTCTTGGGGCTTCATACCTTTACAGCACTTTCTGTTTCGTTGGCATTCATTTCCAAGTAACGCGCCATTTGATATAAGGATGACGAATTTTTCAGACACAATTTTTCTGCCTCATCTATTCTATCCATATGACAGAGCAATCGAGTTTGTTCCCCGAAATCATTTGCCCTTGTGTAAGCTTCTAATGCTCCATCGAGATCACCAATACTTTCAAGATAGTGTCCCCACCACATTATTAAGTTGCTATCATTCGATGTTATAACATACTGAGCCAGAACAGCAGCCTGGCCTTGAGCTATGAGCATTCGAGGCACGTGAGGCACTAGCGTCCCCGCACTTTCGAATAACTTCAATGACGCTGCAGTTTCACCGTTCGCCCATAGCACTTTTGCAAGTTTATGTTGGGCGCTTTTTACCAGAAGCATGTTTTCACCTTCCTTTTCTCCATTTATAATTTCATTTAATCCTCCGTCTTTTGCTGACATCAGACGTGTAATCAGATCCGGTCTCTGAGCTTCTCGAAACAATTTCTCTGCTTCTGCAATCATGCCCAAATTAACCGCCAAGACTCCAACTTTAGATGTATCGTCCATATTGTCCTCACTTAAGACTTTGCGCATCATTAGAGCTCCCTTTATATTTCCCATTTTACCCAAACAAATAGCTCCGATATCGGCTCGTTTTAAAGATACACATACTTTAGCCAAGCTATCCCACACTACAGAGTTTTTGCTTCCCGTGATATTAGAACCCATTACGACAGCTTTTTCTAAATGCCCTGTGGTCATGTAGTAAATGAAATTCAGCACTTGTTTCAATTTGGCTTGTTCATAATCATTGGTGTCTTCAAACTCATTCATTAATATTCTTTTAATATTTTGTTGCGTTAAAATTATAACATAAGGTGAAGACAGAGTACATAATATAAAATCAGATAAAAAGTAATCCTCTGACACGAGACACCAATTTTTGTATTCATATAGCTTACTTTCGTGGCAAAAAAATAAATGAATGTGATCAAATTCGGCAGAACGCATATGGACGCCAACAAGTCGGGGGTCATTACTATCCCATAATATTGCAATAGGCACGCTGTGATATGGAGCCGAGTTCACATTTGACAGAAGGGTACTATCGATCACGTCATTCGCTACATCCCATAAGTATATTCTGGGATCTGGAGCTAATCCTGCATTTGCAATACTCAAACAAATATAAAGACCAGAAGCATTGACTGAGGATCTCATGATTTCACCAAAATCTTCAATCATCTGATAACAGTTTTTGGAGGGGAATGGCATCCTTAAACCCTTTTTAGTGATTTCTGCCAATTTTATTGTACCATCAATGGTTGCAATAACTATGAATCTATTTGTACATGTTATAGCAATTGGTTCACCTTCTCCTTCAGCACTGGGTAAAATTCCAATTTTATTACCAGCTATGTTAAAACATTCAATATGAGGACTTACAATACCAACAATCAAATCATTATACAATATAAGGACATCTGTTTTCCATGCAAATGTGCGAATGAGGGAGAATTTGATTTCATTATCTTTATTGCGCATCCAAACCTGTAAAAAGGATAAAATTGTGTGTTACAAGTTAGAAAGTATGTTATAAAAAAAAAAAAAAATTAAACAAAAAATATTTGACTTTACTTACTTGTACATCTTTACCATCACCTAAAACTACATAATTATCTCTAAAAGCAAATGCCTTTATGGTAATTGATGTATTTATACTTGATGAAACATTCGCTTTTCCTGTAATAGCAATTTCTTGAGCAGATTTTTGTACCATCCAAATACTATTGGAATAGCCCCAACAAACATTTTGTTCTCTGAGTATGAACGCATTTGTAATACAATTAACATGTAATAATGGGTTCATTAAGCCTTCTGAACCCCAGGTTACTTCTTTCACAGTACCTTTGACAGAGGTACTGCTGATTAACTTCCACTTACTCCTATGGTCCCTTCTCCACAGGTGTAAATTTCCTTGTGAAGTACCACAGCATAGAGTATCACTTAAATTGCAATAACTTATACTTGTGAATACATCCCCTGGGACAGTTTCATCATCTTCATTGGGTAAAACGTCATTGTCTCCAGTTTCACTATCCCAAATCCTAATTAAATTATCTCCTGTTATAACAGCTACACAGAAGTTTCCCGCTAGCACTATGGATTGACCATTCCTTGCTGTCATTCGAACATGAGTATCTGTGATTAATGACCCATCACTTGATATTGCAAATCTTGATAGGCTAAGAGCACCACCTGTTTCCCAAGCGACAAGGAGATATACAGTGCTTAGAATATCCATGAATACTATGATGCCTGGGGCATTTAACACTTCTGAACAGGCTCCAGCATGGTCTATGTATAATATAACTCCATTATCTTGAGCTGCATAACAAGCATGGTTGTCAGGCTGAAGGCCCTCCCTCAGCTTGGCTGTAGTACGAGGCCGCCAAGCAGCCAAAGCATCCAGGGCATTTTCATCACCTGCAACTGCCGCCCGAGCCAATCCTCTGATGGAGGACTCTGATGTGGGATGAGGAGCACAGAATTTTACATGAGTGATGACATCACCTAATTGATGGTGGAAAGCTGTCAAAGGAGCCCCAGAACTTGCTTGCCATCCTGACAGGGAGCCAGCAGCGTCTGAAGCCAACAGTCTACCACCTCCAGGACTGAAAGTGACAGTTGTTAAGGCAGAATTGTGTGGCGCCTCCAACCTGGCCCATGAGTATTCCAGCCAAATGTATAATTCACCTCCATCCCAACCCACCACTAACAATTTTCTTATTGGGTGCCAGGCTAATGCTGTTACTTGATTTGATAGCAGCACCGGCCAGTCACAACCCTCTAAGGCATGACCCTGTAACAAAGGTTATAATATGATATGATAACTATTACATTATACCTATCCAAGTTGAAAGCGAGAAAGCATTTTGGGCAAGCAAGCTAACGACTGATAGAAGGAGTTATGCTTGTTGTGTGTGCAAGTTAGCTAACAATATTATTCGTGGTATTCCACATTTATACATACAGTTTCTTCAAAAATGGTTACAAATCCACCTTTTTCCTGGTTATATGAGCCAACAGCTAAAAATGGTAATGCAGGATGCCAAGAACTTAATGTGGTAACGACATTATTATCAATAAAATTAAGTTTTGTGTCCGTATAGAGAGTCATTTTATGGTAATTAATAATCTCTCTCCTTCCGAGACTTTTTGTTTTGTTTTCAATGTTTGTTTGTGGTTTGTTCAATCTTGGTTGGTTTCCATAGAAACCAGTGTTGCCGCTTGTAACCATTGATATCAAGACATGATGCCAGAACCACGAACGACAAGGATCTTTTGGCACTTGCATAACATTGACAGAGGAGCGTAAAGCTGCCGGCAAATAAAATCTCCTCAATTTTAGAGAATATGTTGAAAATGGTAAAATTGAAAACCGAGTACCTAAGTTTTATCCCTGTTTCCACAGCGAGAAAAAATAATATAAACCATTGATAGCATTTGCAACATGCTTGCAACCTATTATGTTTGTACATACTCGAATATTATATTAACGTAGTATTTAATATAGTTATAAGATGCAGTGCAGACACATTTATTAATGCTGTATTCTATTATTTAAAAAAAAAATTGGTTGTCTGTAAAGTCGGTTTACTGACGATAGTTGAACGTGACAACAAAGGCCGATTGTGCTTCTTTGTCGCTCGTTCCGCGCTCTCGCTTGCACTTCAAGCCTTACATGGAACGCCTCAGAGCGAGGTAACGCCGCATGAGTCATGTTTTTTCGTGCGTGCAGCCGGCTCTATCGAATTATAAGACGTTGTCACGTCAAAACCATTGAATTTCAGATTTTTTACTAATTAGCAACACCACATACCTACAAACGGACAGCGGCGTGAGAGTGAGACCACAGATCACTATATACCAGTCTGAAGAAGTGAGACCGTGGACTTCTCAAGATCACGTTAGTTCCGATTTTGGCCACGCGCCAAAAAAAATCCTTGTCGCACTGTATCATAAGTACCTATTGGGCACAGTACACATGTTTGACTCGTTTCTAAAGTTACCCGTGATTACTGCACTGACTTGGAATTTCGGAGGTAAATTATTAGTTTTTTTTTTTTAGGTATATTGTTCTGTGCTATATCCGAATCCCGATGTCCCGAATTCCGATCGGGCATCTTGCTTGTTCTTCTGAAATTATGTTCTGAAACTATAACTTAGCTTTTTTCTGATCGGTGAGCTAAAGAAAGTGGTGGCTGTTTACGTTTTTATTAAATAACTCATTCTCCACAATTAGTAGGTAACCTGAGTGGTTGCTATACAGCTATTTTATTGTAAAAATGTGGTATCTAACATCGGAAAGTGATAAACGAGTCATATTTGTTTTGCCTGACAAAAACATCACAATAGGAAGGAGTGCTGACGCTCAAAATTGTAATTTTGCTATCCCGGAAGACCAGTCAATAAGTAGAAAACATGCCACTTTATTTCTATCAGAAAATACTTTGTATGTAAAGGATTTAGGTTCTAAGTATGGAACTTATGTTAACAACTCTGAAAAAATTGAGGAAAACGTTATGATAAAACTCAATTCTACCGATGTCGTCAAGTTCGGTAAAATAAGCTGTGTTTGGAAAGTACAGGAAATTAATTTTGTCACATGCACATCCACATTAAAAGGAGAAAATTTACAAAATCTTAAGGTACTTCTCACTAAGTTGGGAGGAAGTCTGAAGAATGAATGGGACGACACTTGTGCATACTTAACTATGCCTGCAATAACATTGACGATTAAAGTAGTTCTAGCGTTAGTTCAGAGCTCTAACATTGTGACTATTAAATATTGGAGCAAGTGCTTAGAAGCAGCCACTAATAACAACCCATTGCCAAATGCAAGTGATTTCATACCTCAAATATTAGAGTCTACACTCAATAAAGAAAATGTATCTTTTCTCCCAAATAAGGAAAGGAGTTCTATATTTGCTGGCAAAGTAGTGATATTCTTTTCAAGAAGGCAATTGGAAATGTACAAGATGGTGTTGACCAAGAGCTCTGCAACACCTTTATTATTGAGTGAAACTAAAATGACCAAATCAGCGCTCTGTGAAGACAATGTTATTGTTATTCAATATAATTTGAGTTTTGCAGGTCAAGACACTCAGGCCCAAAAAGATCAAATTCAAGAAATTACTAATTATCTGAAAAGTAAGGGGAAGAGAGTTGTAGCTGATGCTGAAATTGGCCTTGCTATATTATTCTGTTCTACTATGAAATACTGTAACCCTGATTTCAATTTCTCTTCTGAAGTTATAAAACAGGTGCCAAACCAAAATGCTCCAAAAAATATATTAGTTCAAGAGTCTCAGGACTCATCGCAGGAAATATACAAGAAAGAAAATGTGCTTATTGATGAAAGCTTGACACTTAAACATAATTCCTCCAATAATGACAGCATTGTTGCTTCCAAAAGGAAGCTCAGTGAGGGTGATAGCAGTAATACATTTAATATGAACAAAAAACAAGCAGTAGAGACTGTTGAAAACAAAAACACCAACAAGAGACCTGGTGAAGATATGATTGAAACCAAACCATCTAAGAAAATGGCCCTTGGCGATGATGATGATGATAACATATTTAATTTCTTAAAACCTGCGGTAGCTAAAGATGATAATGAAGGCAATCAAAACAAAAAGTTAAATTTATCAAAACCATTAAAGAGGAAGCATAGTACAGATATGGATGAAGATGACTTGTTCAATTTTGTTGATAAAGGAAACAAAAAACCTGCAGTTGAAAATGATAATGCTGGTAGCAATATTTTAGATTTATATGATGATAATGATGAAAATATCTCCCCTATAACCAAACCGAAGATTATATATGAAGAAAAAGTTGATATAAAGAGTTTACGAGGATCAAAATTGGAGGAATTAAGGAAGATAAATGCAGAAATTCCATGGACCAAGCACATTAAGAAAGAAGATATCTCAGAATTAGATGACAAGTTAAGCAACATTAATTTAGGGTCTGTAACAGTTGTAGTAAGAACCGATTTGATTGTCAAAAAGGAGCCATTAGAGATACCATCCCCACAGGATGGATTGAAGAATTTCAAGAAGTTTAAAAAGGTTTGGCCAATTAAAAGGCAAGTCACTATTGTACCACAATCATCTCTAAGTAATGCTAACACTGATTCCAACATGGCAGGTGAAACCACTGCCTAGAACATTAATGACATTAATAATTACGAAATGAAAACTATTTTATTGTGTATTATGATTTATTTTGATTATTCAAATAAGCAACAGACATGTCATAATATTTAATTAATGTGAAAATAAATGAACATGATTTCTGAATAAGTTGTTTCAATTTTCATCATCTGTAGATAATGTGTCTTCATTTTTACTTGTTTCTTCTTTGCTCTCTAGGTCACTGGAATATTAAAAAAGCTTATTATGTGATTTTAGACCATTTTTAGGGTTCCGTACCCAAAGGGTGCCAACCAAAGACTTCTCTATCCGTCTGTCTGTCTGTCAGCGAGCTGTATCTCGTGAACCATAATAGATAGAGATGAAATTTATATAGAAAGTGTATTTCTAATGCCGCTATAACAACAAAACACTAAACATTTTGAAATGGCCACCATGAAAATTAAAAAGTGTTACTGCTTGTACTACAGTATGGAATCCTTCATGTTCAAGTCCGACTTTTTTATTAGTCCGACCATTTAGACCGATTTTTATTAGTTTATATTTGAACTAATAATAACTTATTTTATGTCAGTAAAAACAATTTCTGTAAAACTACCTGTGACTTTTTTCAGGCTTTCCTTTATTTAGTTTTTTCAAATGAACAGTTCCATCTGGTGCTACTTGAACAAGACTTTCTAGATGTGTTGTTAGTTCATCTTCATATGTGACAAAGCTCTTTGGTCTAATTTGTTTGATCTTAGGTACTCTGACTGAGCTTGATGGTCCTGTAATTAAATTGTATATTATTAACTAAGGATAAAGTCAAATGGCACTTTAAAGCCACCAAAATGTAAGTGCAAAACTTGATTATTTATTAACTGTAACAAGTAGTTAGACTCACGTAATGTAAGATACAATGGCAGCGACAATGATAATGGCAATTTTATTGACAGTGATCTTATGTTAGCTTCACCACCAGGAAATCTCTCTTTAAATTTTTGCACTAATGCCAAAATATTTTCACTTATGTGGCTCTGTGACATAGATGTGTGCCCCACAAGAATAGTTGATGTTTGCCCTTCACTTACGCGCAACATAACAGTGCGTAAGCCAGTATCAATATTTGCCTTTAAATATTTTTTTTCATTTATTTTAACTGGTATTAACATGTTATGTTTCTTAAAGAACTTCTTTCCTAAAACGTGTGAGACATGGTTCAACACTCTGTTGTCAACCATTATAAAATCATGTTGAGTTAACAGTCTACGTTTCAGTTCATACTGGTCATATTCTACTCTCAATTGTCTCATAGGTAGCACAGTTTTAACCTGAAAAAGAAAAGCAAAATTAATACCTTTAATTATACCTAAAATTAAATAAAATAGTCTTTTTGTTAGTAAAATATTTTGAGGAAAGATAATACTTATTGTGTATTTAAAAATTAAGTTATTTTAATTAAATTGTGTAAGTATAATGATTAATTATAGAAATTTAAAACTGTGAAATCAGTGACTAGTGAATAAAGACTCAGTGAAGTGTGAATTTAGGTGTTTGGAGAGATAGCTTGCTTTCCAGAAAATTAACATATGCAACTTTTTATCCTGGAAAATTAAAGAGTTCCCACAGGATTTTCAAAAAACCTAAATCCACATGGACGAAGTCGCTGGCATCATCTAGTAATGACAGAAATCAGAAATCTACTCCAAAAGAACCTACTCTTTTTTAGGAGTTCTGAAACATATAAGGCTGAAAGTTTTTATTAGAAAAAAGAGAAAAGCTTTATCTACTAATTTTTGAATGCTAATTGTTAAGTGCCCACTTTACTAAAGTGTTGTACATAAACTTACTGAGGTAACTCCAGCACTTCTCAACATTTCTTCCCAGTGTTCCACAGTAGGCTCATGGTCAATCTTCTTGCCCTTCCTTAAATCCGGTGTCACCAGACATACTTCCCCAGTTGTAGATATTGTAGAGTGAGGAAGAACACTGAAAGTATAAACATTTCGTCAAAGGTTACTGAGGTCAAAGTTATGACTGCCAAAGTCATAACTTTGACCTCAGTAACCTTTGACGAATTGAAGAGGCTACTTGACTTCCTGTCATTTAACTACATGTGAGCACCTAACCTTATGTTACTTGTCTAACTGTGAAGTTTCCAGCCAGTTGTGCAATAATTGCTATTACTTACAAACTTAATTATTGACTTTGTCTGTGTCAGTGTTAGCCGGCGGGCGTGCTCTGCCTTTTTGGAGTGTTTTTTTCGTTAAAACTGACTGGGAGGCGCTCTAAGGAGGTGCCGTGCGTGCGTGCACCTCCTTAGAGCGCCTTAGAGCACCACGCACGACACGGCAGACGGGGTCCATACTTGTATAGTTTATCTAATGTGTTACAAATAACTACAAACTTGACATTGGCAATCTCTCATCAGGCTTTACAATCTTTGTAAAGCCAGATGAGAGAGGGGAAAAAAAACTTAATTATTGAGATTGGCCATCTTAATTATTGAAATTGGCTGTCTTAATTATTGAAATTGGCTATCTTAATTGTTGTGATTGACTGAATTAATGGTATTTTTAACCGACTTCCAAAAAAGGAGGAGGTTCTCAATTCGTCGGGATCTTTTTTTTTTTTATTTATTTTTTATTTTTTATGTATGTTCCCCGATTAATCAAAGACCCCTGGACCGATTTGGAAATATTTTTTTTTGTTTGAAAGGGTATACTTTGCAGGTGGTCCCATATAAATTTGGTGAAGATCTGATGAATATCTTCGGAGATGGAGAACAGAACTCCTCAATGGATAAGAGCAAATTGCTCGCGATCACTGTAATAGCTTAGTAAACAGTAGGGTTTTAACTGGGCATAGCATATTATAGTACAGTGGGGCCACTAAAAATTGTGAAATAAAAAATTTTCAAAAGAAAAATAAAACCGACTTCAAAAACCAAAAACACTAAAAAGTAGAAAATAATTTTTGTTTAGCTACACATGTAATGTACCTAGGTATGAAGTCGGGCGAGCTTCACTCTTGGATTTCTAATTTTGTTTTAATATTATGCTCGCTCGACTTCATACCTAGGTACATTACATGTGTAGCTAAACAAAAATTATTTTCTACTTTTTAGTGTTTTTGGTTTTTGAAGTCGGTTTTATTTTTCTTTTTAACTTTTTAACTATCATGAGTGATTTCATTATAAGTACAGATTTTTACAGCTATACTCACATATTTAATCGACGTAAGCCTGATTAGTTTCGAACAAATCTGGGGTTCTATTTCATAGAGACTTAGCTCGCTGCGCGGCTCTGTTGAGACAGTTTACTAAATACATGAGTATAGCCGTAACAATCGATACTTATAATTTATGGTATTCTTGCTGCATTTCAGCCAATAGTGAAAGTCATCAGAGGTGAGCGAGTGAGGCCACACTACAGTGGTAGGCCCCCTGGTCAAGTAAATAAAGTTACAATATATAGATTTAAATTTGAAATAGCTTACAATCGCATGTTGGCACGAGTGTTAGGAATTTTAATGACACGTATCTCCATAAATATTGGTGTTTCATCACCAAAAATTGCATTCTTTTTGTCATAATGAGCAGTTAATTGCTCTAATGCAATTAAACATGAATTAACAAGATCCTTTGTTATTACTTTAGATGGCACTTTATAGTGAGATTTTTTCTTCTTTTTCACAATTTCTGTAGATTTATCTATTACTTTATTATCGCTCGGTGTTGGCGATGATGGTTTTAGTAATATTTTTTTTAGTTTCATAGTTTTTGCTTTTTTTATCTTTCCATTTTTTGCTTTCTTCTTTTCGAGTTTCTGTTGAGAAACTTTAACGGATACCATTTTATTGTTTAGAATAAAGAGTGCAATTTAAAATAAAAGTAGAAGTTTAAATTGTCCAAACAAACAAAATTGTTGAGGTTATTTTTTTGAAACTTGCTTGAAGACAAGAAATGTCAACAAAATGTGGTATGAAACGTCAAAGTCATATAGAGACATAGACAAGACAAACCCTCCTTTCCAAAAACAAAAGTCCTCGCACCTTAAGCTCCGGCTACACGCTCCGCTCTCAGGTAAGAACCTGAGAGCCATGGACGTATTATATAAATAGCTTTATGCTGAGAGCTTACCTGTATAAGCCAGTTTGCGCAGTTAAGTGCAGTATAATAAAAGGTTTTACCGTGGTTTTCCCATGGATGTATAATAAGATGGACGGAGCGCTCCTAATAGCTGGTCGTCAAGTATCAAACAAGTGGACGGCTCAATGGAGATAATATTGTATTCTCCTTATGCATTCAATAAAAGAAATAAAAACATTAGATAGGTATTTTATTAATGTCCACTACCATTTTAGAGCAGGTGGGGGTTTTCACTTGTGACTTGATTGGTAAGCTACAATACTAAAACAAGCACTATGACTGCACCAGCTACAATAACCACTGCACCCAGACGATGTAGGTAGAAGGCATCGCACAAGAGACACACCGGCGCAAGTTCTCGGCTGAGGATCGACACCCCTCATCTCTGAGGGGAGATCGGATCATGTGGGGTAGGTATCCATATAGAGAGGGCTACTCTGAAGGATATGATTCGAAATGGACACATCCCGAATTAGCAAGCCCTATCATCAAGTTGAAGTGGCAATGGGCAGGCCATGCTTGCCGTAGCCGGTGGAGCCAGAAAGTTCTAGGGTAGAGACCGTGATTTGTCAACAAGTAAGACCCGTAGTGTGGGGGCGGCCTCCAAATAATATTGTAGTCTTTGGCCTCCAACAAAAAGGACCGACGACGATGTAGGTACCTAAATACGATGGCTGGAAGTGGCTGGATGAGGACTAGGTGTGGTGGCGCTTTTTGGGTAAGGCTTATGTTCAGCAGTCGAAGTTCGCAGGCTGATATGTAATGACCTGTAAATGTAAATATTTTGTTTTGTTGATAGGTGTATTTTTTATAAATTGTCAAAATAGTGCTCGATCAGAAAAACTGCCGAGCATTCGAGTTTCTTGTTCTTGCAAAGTCTGCTTTTCGAACCGGCGGCGCCGGCGGTGGTAGAGCTTGACTAAGCTAAGAGAGCCCTATCTGCAGAAATATATAAATCAATTGCATTTATTAGGAAAGTAAGTAGTTTTTTGTTAATCGTAAATAATATACCTATAATGCGCGACAGGTCGATATGGCAACCGGGGTGAGGACGCCCCGCACACCCGCACAGCCCCTGCGCTAACCCGCTGCGCGTGAGTGCGGGTGACGTTCGGGTGTGCGGGGAATCCCCCCGCCTCATATCCCGATTGCCATCTCAACCCGTTGCGTAACTAATATAGGTAGTCGTGGGATACAATATATCTACCTATTTATGTAGGTAAGTTATAAATTCTATTCTTATGTAGGCAAGTTATAAATTCTATTGTAGTGGAGTCTAAAAACGTTAGTATATTTCAACATGGAGTTTTTGTAGTGTGCGACGACGGTTTGGGATTGGGCACACAGGACAAGTGGGCCTTTGCGGCGGGCCGCCGTTTTTTGTCGACTCTACTTCAAGCGTGCTAGAGGACTGTTTTGCTTGCTCTCATATTAAACTACGAGCGCTTTAAAAGTTTTAAGACCAAATTTAAGCTGCAAACAAAACATTTTGGTGTATTGATTTTACTATTTCAGCGTGAATTGTTTTTATTCTTTCGCTTTTTATATCAGAGGGTAGGTTGACAACTAAGTACAAAGGGAATATTTAATTTTTTTATTTTTACCACACCATGCACCTTTATGCAAAAGCTTTTTTATCTTGATTTAAAAATCTTAGGTAGGGAGTAAAAAGGGTCACATAACTACCCAGTAACTACCAACCTATAATAATTATTTACCTATTGATCCATTAAATACGTTCAGTTTCTCCTTTTATGTGTAGATAGATTAGAGTCTAACTAAACTAAATTTTAAAACCTACCTACACATAAAAAGAGAAACTGCTGACATCCCTATCAATTAGGCATATCACCTACAACTCAGAAAACCGTTGAAACTTGAAATTTTGCATGTAGGTTCTCTCTCCAATGTAACTTCAGGATAGGTAGGTAAGTATTCAGAAATTTCAACGGTAACTTTAAAAACTGACCAAGTGCGAGTCAGACTCGCGCACCGAGAGTTCCGTACTCGGGTATTTTTTTGGATATTCTGCACGGAAAATCCAAACTATAATGCATAAAAATAAATAAAATTCTGTTTAAGAATGTACAGGCAAAGGCCTTTCATATGATACCCCACTTGGCATAGCTAGCTATCTTACTTTGAAAATTGAAAGTAGGTACTATTTGTTCATGAACACATTTTAATTTTATTTTTGTGATGTAACCACAAATTTACGGATTTCGGATTTTTCCCTTTACTTGCCTATAAGACCTACCTACCTGCCAAATTCCATGATTCTAGGTCAACGGGAAGTACCCTATAGGTACAACAAAGTGATCCTATTAGGGTTCCTTTTTTCCTTTTGAAGTACGGACCTCTAAAAATACTATGCAAAATAAAAATAATAAAAATACTATGCACGCAGATGAAGTCGCAGTAAAAAGGTAGTAAGTAAGTGAAAAGTAGTATTATGAAATGAAATAATATTATAAAGGCGAAAGTTTGTATGTGTGTGTGTGTGTGTGTGAGTGTGTGTGTGTGTGTGTATGTTTGTTACTCCTTCACGCAAAAACTACTGGACGGATTTAACTGAAATTTGGAATGGAGATAGATAATATCCTGGATTAGCACATAGGCTACTTTTTATCCCGGAAAATCAAAGAGTTCCCACGGGATTTCAAAAAACCTAAATCCACGCGGGCGAAGTCGCGGGCATCGGCTAGTTATGAAATAAATGTCTTAGGTAGACTTTACTAATAGCTACTTAGCAGTTCCATTAGCTGAGTCAGCTGCACGATCATTTTATACTTAAGCCGGAACAAATGGGTGATACCTACCTAATAATAATATGTAGATACGTTTATAAATCCCTCTCGAGCCCACGCCACGTACCTTCCTACTTATAGTTATGGTAGGTATATAAATAACCCTGAAACACATAATTTGTGAGATTGCCCGCAGCTGTTAATTCAAGCGAAAATTAGTTAACTATTGATATTACACTTAGGTTAGCTTGTTTTGAGAGTAGGTAACTTCCGTAAGACTTCGACGGTTTACTTGTGGTTCACATACTGCCGAGAAATTTTGTTGTAGGTAGCTATCCTTCTTCATTTACATTTTACACTTCTCCACTGCCCAAGGTCACTGGTAGAGATCTCTTATAGAGATAAGTGCTTCCCTGTCCCTTTACTATAATTTTTTTTTAATAAATTTTTGATACAAATAAAAAAAAATCGTCTTCACTGTTCAAGGCTTCTATAGATTATTCTATAGATATCTTCTATAGAGAGAACGAGCCGCCATTTTTTGAAGCACACTCTAGGTGTCGTTTTACCCAAAAGTGCGGAACCCATCCGCACCAATATCCGTGTAGCCCTTAGCCTGTGCCGCTGAGCCCATACACGTCACAATGCGTGACACATAAGTGTACGAATTTGTTATCACTTTTCAAAATACAATGAATTTTGTTTGTTGTTGTGTAAAAAAAAATAACATTCTGTGATTCGAGAAAGTGTTGTTTGTTTGTAGGGTGTAATCTTAGGAAATAATGATCCTATTCTGAAAATTCTTTCACTGATAGATAATTTACATAATATACATCTGTAAATTATATCTATCACAGATGAAGTCGCGGGCAAAAGCTAATTAGGGGAAGTCCGGGAGACTTGCTCAGGTTGGAGAGTTGAACCACCTTTTAAAATTCAGCTTAAATTTCGCGCTAATGAAACGTCAAGACGGTCATTGGTAAAGCATGGGAGGCCAATAACCAGCACGCCGCCATTTTTTACAATGGCTGGTTTGTTTGGCTATCAGGCTCGGAAAAGTGTTTTTGTTACGACGGAGTAAATTTTATTAATTTATGTATTTTTGAGATTGCGGCCGTGTTTATAGAGTTACGTATTGTGTGTTATTACTATTGTACTGCCTGATTATTGTAGTTTGACATGTGCTAAGTATTTTTTTGCTAAGATTGATTGTTTTTTCTGTGAGTAAAATTTAATGTCAAAGTAGTATATGCGGGAGAGTTGAACCATGGCGGGTGCGGGAGATATGACCAGTGGTTCATGTCTCCCTCTACAGTGTTTTTAGAATTTAGAAATTTAGAAAGAAAACTTTGAAACTAAACAAGGTTCGAACAAAAAGCCCAGAGAAAGAAAACCTAAAAACTGGAAATGGCTAAAAAAAATAAAAATGTTAATGATGATAGTGAAACCGAGTGTGAAGACGTATGTGAAGATGTTGCGTACGCTGATAGTTCCAGTAATAGTGATTTTGCAGAATTCCTGACGTGAATGATCGTTGGTATTGTTTAGTTTGCACATCAGAAGAAATTATGACTATACGTTTATGTGGTTTATGCCGAAGATATTATGTCCATGAGATATGCGTAGGAGTTACACAAGATATTGATGAAAAGGTTAAGAAATATCAACAAATTTGATTAAAGAAACGTTATATATTTGACTTTGTTGGCGAAATGTTTAATAATTATGTTGATTGTGGAATGTTAAAGAATATGTTGAAATTTTCTTTTTTTTTAGGATTCCGTACCTCAAAAGGAAAAACGGAACCCTTATAGGTAGGTCTTATAGCACAAGTACAGGAATAAATCTGAAAACCGCGAATTTGTGGTTACATCATTAAAAAAAATAAAAATTAAAATGTGTTTCAATTTTCAAAATAAGATAACTATACCAAGTGGGGTATCATATGAAAGGGCTTTACCTGCACATTCTAAAACAGATTTTTATTTATTTTTATGTATAATGGTTTTTGATTTACCGTGCAAAATGTTGGAAAAAAATTCTGAGTGCGCGAGTCTGACTCACATCAGTTTTTTCTTTATAAGAAAAGCAATAGCTATGTTTATTTATGATTTAATTTCATTTTGTGATGTTTTGTTTAATATATCTGTAATTTAAGCTACAAAATGTTTTTATTTTTCCCTTTAAAATGCTATGTTCAACTCTCCCCAGACCCCGGTTCAAGTGTCCCTCGGGGTGGGGAGAGTTGACCCAAATCCCATTTTTCATTCAAATATATATAACATATTTCAGTATTATAAATTCGAAAAAGTAATTATGCATAAGTAATCCTAAATAAATAAGCTACTGTTTATAATTACAATTGAATCACTAAGCCTCATTTATAAGAAAATACGACACTTTAAGCAAAAAGCGGTTCAACTTTCCCGGACTTCCCCTACTTATAATCAGCTTATAATCGTGAAAATCGCGAAGCGAACTTAATAACTTTTCAAATAAGTAATGACTTTAAAATCTACAGTGCACGGAAATATTCTAGAGTTTCTAGAGTTAGTTCATGCCTACCTAGTTCATCTAAGTATCTCGTTCATGAAAGCAAGCATCGGAGCTTTTGGATTTCTGAAATTCGATAGAATTGTTTGAACAAAGCTTGAAATAGGTTCTAGTTTTCCGCCAAACGCAGTTCTGACGAAAACAATGTTTAATCATGTGAACGATGATTTGATATTCAAGTTTGGTATACCAACGTACCTAGATACTTTGTTGCTTACGTAGGTACCCTCCCATTAAGTATAAATGGCTGTATCATTAGGACGCCGTCGTCGTAGGTACCTAATATAACGAGCCTCAATATTACTTACGTTCATCATCATTTCATAGTTATTCAGGGATTCGTGTCTATCTCTCTATGCTAAGTGCCTATCTATATAGTGCATTAAACAAAGAAACCTTTCAACGGAGAATGCAGTTATGCCTTGTTGTATTCTTTATTCTTTGTTCATATTGCTACCCGTAGACCACGAAATGGTCTTACCAGAGTTAATAAGTGAATTAGTAGGTATTCAATATTTCAACTATTTTTTCACAGACTATTTTAGTTCAGACATGTGTATATATTTGACTACAAATAAAACCTAACTTTGATATTTTTCCAATTTTTCATTATAATATGCACCTGACCGCGTACTTGTACCTAACATATCCCCATTTCAATAGGTAATAAAGCGTATCATTTTGGGTTGTGATGTCTGACAATTGTACCTTAATCAATGTACCTTAGGTATATCATTGTGGCGTGATTGAAGGACAAACCAACAAACTAACAAACAATAAACCAACAAATAAACATATTTTGGCATTTATGATATGGGGACTATTAAGTTATTTACCTCATAAAAAATAATAATTAATTCTTTAGGATAGATAGGTAAGTATCTACCTAGCTTCTATAATATCTTCACACTTACTAAAAGTGCTTCCGGAAAGTTCCACTTATAAAAACGCTACTTAGTTCGTACTAAATTTATTTCGTCTGAAATTCTGAAGACCCGAGGGTTGGTAAAACGCCAGACTTTTAAATGACTTGGTTTAAAAATTACGCATAACATTATAAATAACTTGAGCTGCGCTTTGCAGCAAGAGAACCTTTTAATGCAAGTGCAGAAGTCGTCTACGAGAGCAGATTGTATAGCTTCTGCAAAAAATCTGGAGGCAATAAGCGAAAGCTTTTAATTAAAGGTGGCTAAGAGGTCGCTAATTGCTTTAACTGTTATCCATGTCGACTACTAACAAAACATTTCTTTTTAAATTCGACATTGATCCGTACTAGTTCCTATAGCAAAAAAGTCACACTTTGATATCTGTGTGTTTCTATGTTTTGAGAACAGCATATAGAAGCGACATCCTAATAAAATATAAATGATAATAGGTAATGAACTGTACAATGATAAAATTTTATTATTATACTAGCCGATGCCCGCGACTTCGCCCGCGTGGATTTAGGTTTTTTGAAATCCCGTGGGAACTCTTTGATTTTCCGGGATAAAAAGTAGCCTATGTGCTAATCCAGGATATTATCTATCTCCATTCCAAATTTCAGCCAAATCCGTTCAGTAGTTTTTGCGTGAAGGAGTAACAAACACACACACACACACACACACACATACAAACTTTCGCCTTTATAATATTAGTGTGATAATAATATTATGATCATCATCTTCGACGTCTACTGCTGGACATAGGCACTTGTTGGGACTTTCACACGCCACGGTATTACACCACCTGAATCCAGCGGCTCCCTGCGAGTCGTTTGATGTCATCTGTCCACCATATTACTCCGTATACAGGATCAGACTACGAGGCCAATCCAATTGCAGTGGGGAGTGCGAATGGGAGTTATAATCGCGCCGAAGGTCTTTACCGCTAACGAACTTGGCATTGATATCAACTGCGAGTAGGTACATCGTTCGCCTTCAATTTGCAGGTGTGATAGTCGTTATTGACTCTGGATGATCTTAATGCAATGCGCAATGACCAGTTTCTCAACAGGTGGGCCTAAAAATGGGACCTATAATATATGCCTATATGAATTATGTGTTAAGATATAAATAATGAAAATATACATTAAAGAAATAAAACTTTCAAACAAGCTGATAAGAAAATGCAGAGTTCGCAATTTGCTCCTGGCTGTAACAGACGTTGTTTTATTTAGGTAAGAGATTAAACTGGCCTTTGTGTTACTTTGTAAGTTAGAGCAAATAAATTATTAAGGACTAGGGGATGCCCCCGGCTTCGCCCGCTTGGATTTCGATATTTTTAAATCCCGTGGGAACTCTTTGATTTCCCGGGATAAAAAGTAGCCTATGTCCCTCCCCGGGATATGTCCCAAGTCTGTACCAAATTTCATTAAAATCGGTTCAGCGGTTGGGCCGTGAAAACGTAGCAGACAGACAGACAGACTGACACACTTTCGCATTTATAATATTATAGTATGGATAAGGTAATCGCCTCAGCTGGAAGCATACACATTACATACATTCCCGTCGTATTTTTATTCTAAATCCATAAGCTTACGGTGTTGAACGGTGAATACGGTGTGTAGGTACCTACAGCATACGTAGGTACAGTTTACAGTTTTATTGTAGTAGGTAATAATAATTACAGTATTAGATAAGTTTAGTTATGTACAATAATTTGCAGTACCTACGTGCGCGCAAAATAAGTGTAATCTGAAGTTGTAATATGGTGGTTTGCGCAGGTCATAGACTAAAGATTAAATACACAAGTCCGGCTGAGATTTGTTTTTGTAAAATACACAGCTACAGGCTTAGTGTTCAGATTGGACTACTTGTTTTGCGCGCACTATAGTACTAACATATATATCTTTAAATGACTTCCAAAAAGTAGGTAGTTCTTAATTCCGCGCATATTCCTTTCTTGGTATGTACTTACACCAATTATTCAATTATTATCCAGGATTACTGGATTTAAAGAGATTTGTTTAGCACAAGTAAAGGAATAAATCCGAAAATCGAGAATTTGTGGTTACATAATTAAAAAAATTAAAATGTGTTTCAATTTTCAAAGTAAGATAACTATATCAAGTCGGGTATCATATGAAAGGGCTTTACCTGTGCATTCTAAAACAGATTTTTATTTACTGTTATGCATAATAATTTTTGATTTATTGTGCAAAATATCGGAATAATTACCCGAGTACGGAACCCTCGGTGCGCGAGTCTGACTCGCACTTTAACCGGTTTTTTTTAACCGAGCTTCGTTTTTCTAATTTAGTGTACCTATTATGGCTATTAATTATAAAATATAAATATAATATAAATAATTACACGTGTCTAATTATACCAATTATAGGCTCGTAATTGTAATACTGAGGAGAATAGATACATAGCTCAAGGCTAGAAGAACTTAACGTCATGTACGTGACCAAACTTATAGAGATAACGGCGCGTAGTCTTTTATATATTATCTACTCGTCTCGTCTCAGCTCCTAACCACTCCTTTTCCTAATAAAAAGTTTCACTGCGTTGAAACACTTGAAGATTTTTGCTCTAGTCAACAGAGTTTCTTACATTAAAGTTACTTATATTTCTCACTTGCTTTACAACTTGTGTTCATTAAAGCGTTATAAAATTAGGTATCACGAGGTTATTTATTGTTGTAAAAATATATTAACTGTAAATGGTATTAAAAGATGACATTTTTGAACATTTAGGATGCTCCATAAATTAAATAACGTAGAAATAAGTGTAGGGTAGGTACGACAGTTTATTGGGTATAAAACATTAATGCACTTCGCGTTATATCAGTTTTATATATGTCGTAAAATATGCTTTTCACTCGCCATTCACTACTGGTAGCAATAAAAATTCAAGTTGAAAGGTCTTGCCTGTTCAAGCCATGACATTACAGCTTTGAGCTGTATTAATTTATTAATTTCAACTGTAAGAATGAAGTCGTCGTAGCTAATCCCGTTGTACACCGAATTTAGAAATTACCAGTCTAAATAATATGTTGCTATGCCTTTCATGGTACTCCGTGCGGAAAAGTAGGTATAGTATTAGATTTCTGTAAATTAAATTTTGTTTAGAGATTGTGAACATCAGAATTAGTCATAATACTGTGTATAAAATATGCTACGTTACTACTCTTCGGTGTGCTCTTATACCTACTATGAAATTAACACGTTATAAACTATAAAGTAAATACTGATTTTACAGACCGCTCAGGAAGTAGGAACCTACCGTAGAACCTACATACCTCATAATATGAATAATTATGTAGTACATAGTATTCAAATGAGTCACTGGATCGCGTAGCAGCGCTACGCGCTTCCTGCTACGCTTTTATTCAAGCTTTCATTTAACACAGCGAGCCATAAAGTCATCTCCTGGTAGCTTCTATTATAATAAAGTTCCTGAGAGTGATTAAAATTATAACAATTAGCTAATGTTTGTTTTAATAAATAAAGAAAGATCTAAACTATTGTGTTTTTTAACCGACTTATTGTAGAAAAAGGCGGAGGTTCTCAATTCGTCGGAATCTTTTTTATTGCTAAAAACAGTTCTATTAATTCGATATACTAGACTAGCTAGTATATTCACATTGCATTATTTAAAAAAAAATATCAGTATTTATAATTCGAACAGTTATTGAAATAATTTCGTTCTTAATTCAAATGTATTTTGATTGTCAAGGGAGTAGACTGAAATCCGAAAAGTTCGTCAGTTGTAGATCCATTTCCCTTCATCCCTTTGTTTTCAATACCCCAATACCAAAGTTTTATCCCCCAGCAATACTTTCTGATCTCCTCGTCGACCTTGTTGGCCTACTTGGATTCTGGATTAACCTCGGCTAGTGCTCCAGCGGGGAGTTGCACTGGTGGTTTCCACGCAACGGACCACTACGCCTAACCGGAAAAGAAACCCAGGAAAAAGAAAAAGACACGTTTTCGATGGAGAATTGGAAGCAACATAACTAGTGATTTCATTCATTTAATTACTTTCTTTGCCTTTCTTTCTGCGTCGTATTCTCTGACCTGCTTTCATTACTGGTAAGGTTAGAGGATTCTTGGGATCAGCGGCGTGCAGGTCATAGAGGCATAAAACCACTGCTTACCCTGATTCAAATAGTTCAACGCTCATTTTTCATCATGACCGCCAGTAAATAGGCAACTACCTAACATATGCCTACAATGGGTTAGACCCTGTGCGCGTCATTGTTTGGGATTATAATGCAATGGATTCCCAGATTCTCCCACATACGACTCTCTATACATACATACTTCTACTGTATTATGCAAAAATATTATCTTCTCATTTCTTATATGACGTGATATGAGATCGCAGCACGCAATAGCATTTTACACCCAAGGAAACTGTATAATTTACTTCAATGTTATTTCCTACATTATGGCGTACGTGTCAGCTCAACTTTTAAGATGTTATATCTCAAATAGAAGCTCTTTTATGATATTCTTACATTTATTTTGTCTCTTTGTTAGTTTTATAGCTATAATAGCGTTCATTCGTTCTATATAATATAACTCGGTACGATAATTGTCTAGCTTTGCTATTCGATAACATCTTACCTATACTTTTTATTTTTACTGTTATGTAACGTAGGTATCTTCTGATATATTATTTTTAAAACCAACGGCTTGAATATGTACCACTACCTAGCTATGTTTCTGACTTTGAAGTGAGAAGTAAAATATAAATAGAGAAAGTTAAACGCAGGGCTGTAATTTCACTCTATACTAAAGCCACATAAAGTACTTAGTTTTAACTTTTTTAAACAATAAGTTACCTCTCTATCTGGACAGTGTAAAAACATCGTATCAACTTTAGCATAGTAAAATTATGAACAATAGAACCTAGTTATTAGTGAGTGCTCAGTAGTTAGCTAGCGATGGATTGATTTTGATGATGATGATGAAGTGTACAAATACATCACCAAGAATAAAATAGTCATCTATCGCATCTCGTCTATTTAAAGCCCTAATCTCAGAAAGTGCCGCGATTTTATTCTCAAAAATAGAAGCGTTTATACCCACTGTCTTTTGGAGAACATTCTAGATTCTAGGGGCTATTTATATGAACTTTAACCCTACTTTAAACAGACAGATTTTATCAGGTGCAGAGGTAGCTTGCATCCCGGAGATGGTCATAGGCTACTTACTTTTCATTTCAGAAAATCGAAGAGTTCACTTGGCATTTTTCAAAATCCTAAATCCCCGCGGGCAAAGTCACGAATATCATCTAGTTACGTAATAATTTCTATAAAAGGTTTCTTCTTTTGCAAGACATAATAGACGAAGTCAAGATTGATTGTAAGGCTCCAATTTCACCGCGATAACGATGACAAATTCTCGATATTATTCAAACATAAAACATAATTTGTAATTTGTCTATCTATATACCACATTTTCAAGAAGCCGTCCTTAACAGGGCTCTCTCCGTCACTCGCTTCATACAATCGTAGTTCCAATTTCATTTGAATATTAAGCAACCAAAGTCCATGAAATTTTGCAGACATATTCTAAAAACTAACATCTGTGTCTGTGGTGTTTTAGATTTTTCTTTAGATCGACATTCGACAAGCGTCGTCTCTTACTAAAACAAAAAAGTAATGTTTCCTTAAGGTGCATGAGACGGGTCTACCCGCGAAATAAATGCTCTGAATAATTTTTATTCAGAGCATTTTTTATGACGCACCCATGGGGCATAGTCCCAGGAACGGAGGGTGTGACTGTGTTGGGAGGTTGGTGATGAGTGTTTCATCACCCATCCAATCACTGGCTACTCCACCGGTTTTTTGTCTGTCCAGTTCGGTGACGGGCGAGTGAGATGTTGAGGATGGGGAACGTGGAGATGGAAATGCCCTTCCCGCGAACCCTATCCTTTGGGAGGACCTGTGGATGATCGATACGGTGCGGTCCGTCGTTCACAGTGTGTGATCCTCGGGTTATACCTCTAAGGCTGTTTGGGGGCACGTAGTGTCCCAGTGGTGAGTCTGCTGCGGCGGACATCCGCGGGCGGAGTAACGAGGCGTTGGCGGTCCCTTGTGCTTTTTCGTTATGAGTGAGAACGGATTTCATACGCCATGTAATATGAGCGTAACATGTTTTAGTTAAAATCCATTTTTTGAGCTTTTTTTTAAAAATTGACTAACAATAACTAAATTTTTTTTAGCATAAATTGCTTTATACAATATCTAGGTAGGTACTGTTGCACGGTGTAATAGTGTGTTGCACTCTTATCCATAGTCTCTAATCCTTAAGATATATAATTAATAAGTTACGAATCTTGAATAACGTGAAAGTACTACCTAGTATTCAAGAAATTTTTAATTTTTCCTTCACTGACTCTACTTACTACTTAAACCACTATGAGGAGATAGTTTCTTGAACTTAAATTGCAGTTCGGTCTTCATTTCGAAGCTTGAAAATAGTTTTTAAGTAGGTACTTCCTAAAATATTAAATAAAGTTCATCATTATTTTGTGAGAAATGAACTTTAATTGGAAGGATAAAAGTTCTTACTTTTATACCCCATTTTGGTGCTAAAGCTAAATGCAACGTAATTCCTGAGAATAAAAAAATAAGCGTATTTCACCCCTTTCAAAAGTATATTATTTAAACAAGAGCTAAGGCCTAAAAATAGAAACCAGTGAAGGAAGAGATACTATGTTAGTGTAAGGTAATAAAAATACCTACTAGTTTGTTATTAGAAGTTCAGACAGAAACGCCCGACATCGATGGTACCCGTAATTTATCTCGTCAATCATTATGATCAACTCATCGATTCAGAATGAGAAGGGTTTGGCCATAGTCTACCACGCTGGTCAAATGAAGATTGGCCGACTTCACACACCTTTGAGAATATTACGGAGAACTCTCAGTCATTCCAGTTTCCTTCACCGTTAAAGCAAGTGATACCTATTTAATTGCTTCAAACGCACATAGCTCCGAAAAGGAGAACGATTACTGGACCCCCTGAATATGAGGTTATGAGGAACCTAAAGTTGTTTCCTATTTGTAATGTAATCATAAAATCACAAGAATTATGAACTTCCTAACTTGCCTACCTATAAGCAAAGATATTATAAAACTGAACATGTGCAAAGCTCATACAAAGTGAAGCTTTATACGGTAGTGTGTTAGTATGAGACGCTTCCAAACTGCAAAGATATATCCTGGTGCGGTGTTTACGCACCTTTGGGTGAATCGACACTCGAGTTTGCTTTAAAAATGACAGCCCTAGACTAGTCTAAAGGTAAGTGCGTTTAGACTGGCAATTGAAATTCAACGATTCCAGGAAATTTACGTATCCAGCATCAATCTTGAGTGAGCAATAAGTGGAGCAATCTGAAGCAATTATTTTGCACAACATGGTTGAAAATTGTAGATAAGTATGGCTGGGTATTGTTGCAAATTGCTTCGTGTGGTCGTGACATCATAACTGACTAAATTGCCTGGAATAGTGGAATTCAATTGCCCGTGTAAGCGTACCTTAAAGATAGGTAAAAATTATTCCATAACGCAAAGTTTTTTATATTATACCTACTAAAAAGCCAACAAAGAAATTTTTTTCGTTCTGGTTATAAAATAAAGTAATTGGAGACTGGAAAGATACATAGTAACTACAAGAACTTTATGTTTTTTGCCTTATTGATTTAAGATTACGCGGGGGTGATCTGTGTAATATTATGTATTCCGACATATAAATGTCTATGAATCGGTGCGTTTGTGAATACCCAATGCAAAACAAATAAGTCCTCAATTTTATGGAGTAAGGAATAAGTTGCTAAAAAGATTTGTGGTATCAAACCAGCGAAGAGTCAGGGAAACCGCAAAATGTAAAAAGTCGGCGTTTTAGCGTCCTTTTTGTGAATCTTGGCATCTTTCCAGCTAGACGTTACTTACGCTGGCCGCCGTCAATAGACATCCAGAAGGCTTACGAATTTCATTCAAAAGATCTAGTTATGTGAGTTTTCAGGGTTCCGTACCCAAAAGGTAAAAACGGAATCCCATTCTGTCTGTCTGCATATCATATGTATGTAGGTAACTCGTAGACGAAATGAGTTACAAACCTGAAATTTTGATATTTGGTGTAAGACGTTCACCCAAAACCGAATATTGATATACATAGAAATTCAGAGCTATCTTTATTCCAGGATCCATCACAAATGAATTAGTGGAATAATAGAATAAATTATCCTCCTTGCTTTAAGGATTAGATACCATGTAACTTTAAAGTTAATAACCGGGAAGGATGGTGGTCGGTAATACTGGGCCAGAATGGAAATGGCCAAATTAAGTAGGTACTAACACTAAAATTCAATTAAGAAGTTAGTTAAGTACTTAATCTTTCCTGTTTTAGGTACTTGTTTGCTCGCGTAAAATCCTATACATACTTATTCCTACACACTTTTAAAAATGGTTAATATGAAATGCGAGTTAGTACTTTGAACTACGAAATATAAACGCGAAATTGTGTCTATCTGTATGCTAGCTTTTCACGAGATCTCACGGAGAGCTTTAGTAGATAGATAGCTGTTTAATTGTGATAGTAATTTTGATGAAATTCAGTACATTATTAAAAAGGACATATAGGCCTCTTTTTGCCCCGGAAACCAAACCAAAGTTTAAATAGTTACCTAAATGCCTTTGATTCTTAAAGTTGAAATCTGAAATCGCGTAATAGGAGTGCTCCAACATATCGCCTCGGTCGAGAAAGCTGGCGGCTCGGTTATATTCATTATTCAATAGAATTGTGAACAAAATACATCGCTTGGCCGACGCCATCCGCTCTACTGCTTTGTGAACTCATGTTTATATTACAACACGAGAGCTACGAGTCATACCTACTCGTATCTATAGAGAGTTGTACCTAATGTTAATAGAGCCAATGTTATCCTGCTAAGTAAATAGCTTAGTGTCTAGGCTATTTAGCGGGATAACATAGGCCCTAGTAGACATATTATATACAAGTTCACGCTAGTTCACTCTAGTCTAGATTGATATTATTAATTTCGGCTGCTATTGGCGCTATAGCCGTTTGTAATCTTATCAGTAATATCGCTTCTATTCTATCTTTATTATAACACAACATTGTTGTTATGGAATTTACTTAAAACATGATTTTTCTTAGCTTCTAACGTACCTACTTCTTTGCAATCATAATTTTTTTCACGCCTGATGTTCTTATGGACCTAAGAAGTTTGCTACTCTAAGATTTATTTAACTCAAATATATATTTATTCAAATAATTATTAAAGCGATAAGAATTATCCAGTTCAAAGGAATGAAAATACCATTAAATGATACACACGATTTAGGTTTTTAAAAAATCTGAGGGAAAGTTTCGATTTGCCACATTCTACAAATTCTATAAATCGATAATTTTCTAGGATAATAATAATCTGTGTCGAATCCTGAATACAAGTTATTAAGTCTGTGCTTTTCGTCGTAAGTTTAACAGTTGAGCTGTACAGGATACACTTTCGCATTTATAGAAGGTATTCATATTATGGATAGAATGTAAGTATGTAGATATAGGGCAATACATTTTCTTATGCCTAGCTACGAATTGATTATTCGTAGCTAGTATGCTCAACAAAATCTGTCACATTTTATGCGGATTACGTTTGCAAATTCGAATTGAAGAACCGCAGTTAAATCCGTTTCAATCCACGCAAGCGGAATTTCAATAATACTTTTTTGTCAACAATCTGTTACTCGCTATTTCTGCTGCACGCCATTACATAATACATTGTATTATTATTGCATTGCAATAAGAATATTCCCTTGTTTTGTAGTAGTATTGTACTTGTGTAATCAGGCACGTGAGAAAAGTATGTGGACAAAAAAACAAAAATAAAAACGTTATTTGCCTAAATTCGCTCATGATTTACAGTTCAACCTACTCGTAGTTTTCGAAACATTACCTATGTCCTCTGATTCCCTAGCTTTGTTCATACACCGCAATTTGTGAACCAAAATAGCATAATAACGCAATAACCAAAATGGCAACTAAATCGTTTTATTAAACATTTCGCCACCTATCCATTAAGTGCCAGTACTTTTATGAATTTATATTTATAATATGTATACTTATCCGTTGTTTTATAGGCGTAGGTATATAATTTGTCAACACGCTTTTCAAGGTTCTAATATCTTAGTTCTTTCATTCTACTTCAGGCCGACTCTGTACGAATCAACAGTCTATGTACTATGCGATTTGAGGGGATTGAGGGGGGGAATGCTTCGTATCCATCACTTTGCCTAGAACTAGTACTTTTTCTAGTCTATAAGCTGTTTAAGCTGTTTAATCTTGTAGCTGTTTTAAATATTACCTACCGTAAATAGCGCAGGTAACATGTACCTACGCGATGCTATAAAAGTCACCCTCGGTCTCCTTATATTTATAGCTCATCGATTGAACTCGCTTTTATAGCCTCACTGCTGTCTAGAACCTGTAACTCTATTCTTTGTATAGGCTAGGCACTATTTTTACTGACATTATGAAACTAGGATCACCCAACTAGAAATCAATTTGTATTCAATTATAGAATTGTAGAACCCGCTTCCATCTTAGACTGCATCATCACTTACCACCAGGTGAGCTGATACTCTGGATTGACTACTGATAGATAGGCTACTTTTTATCTCAGGAAATTAATTAGATAGTTGATACATATAGACAAAGGAATATACATACATACACATCTAATTGCAAACCTCCTCTTTTAGAATTCGGCTAAAAACTATTATTTTCCTTTACTTTGCTTCTCACAATTTCACAAAATTTTCGCTTGTAATTTTACATTTCATATTTGAACATGTCGGTTTGAGCTGTGTTTATTCTGTCCGGGAGTAAATGTTGTGATTCTGAAACAAGTTCTCTGATATAAAGGTTGCAGCTTGTTTGCTATCCAGATAAAGTTATACATGAGACCGTTCTACCCTCGAGCTATTTCGATGTCTCTCACTGCAATCTACTAGTGTAAAAGTAATACAACTTCTGATATCTGAGTGTCTATTAAGTGAAGTATGTATATAACTGTAAGGTCTAAGTATGTAACTGGTTCTTTAGGTGATTAGTACTTACTCTAGGATCTCCACTACCCATAGCGTAAGCTTGAGTTTTACTTAAACTTAAGTATAGTTAATTCATTTCATACAGACCTTTGCAGGCTCTTATAATAATAAAATAGAGCAAAACGCTACCGGCTTCAATAGGAGATTCCACTGAGAAGAGTCCGCATGAAACTCAGCAGTGACCTAGACAGCTTTTTAGTTTTGTTTCAATAACTTCGTCTCGAGACCCCAGGGTCTAAGACAGGGTCTACAAAATTTTTACGAGTCATTTCATCGCGGGCGGGAATTCAATATTCGGTTTTGGGTCAACGTTCTACACCAAATACCAAAATTTCAGGTTTGTAACTCATTTCGTCTACGAGCTAGAGACCTGTGACACGCAGACAGACAGACGGATAGACAGACAGCAGAGTGACATTATTAGGGCTCCGTTTTTAACCTTTAGGTACTGAACCCTAAAAACTATGTCATGTTACAAAATCATCACTGATCTTGTAGGCAGCCGTAAGCAAAGACTTTTGGTACCAAGTAACTTTCTTTTAAAAAGTAATCAATTGAAGATATTTAACTCAGTATCAACCTTATTGCTTTTTTCGAGCTCGGGTATATAAAAAGTTTCTCTTAGTTTTTTACCTATTGAAGTAGGTTGGTACTTTACGTGCGTACCTGTATGGAGGTTGCTGTGTACCGGCGCCCATAAAGTTTACGATCGCACATAAACGTACATTAAGCATTCATATTGTACTAGCTGGTGCCCGCGATCCTGTCGCCGTGGAATTAAATTTTTAAAATCCTGTAGGAACTCCGATTTCCCGGTATAAAAATTAGCCTTAGCTCTTTACAGGTTTTTAACTAAATCCATGCAAAAATCACGTCCACCCGTTGCTTCTTTGTAAAGGACAAACTAACAAACAAACATATCTGCTTGGATCATATTATTTGTAGTTATTTTGTGTAGAGTAATCTTGCGAATATTTAAATTAATTCCACAAATTAATAAGTATCGTGGTTAGGTATTCTTTTCTGCGTTTTCGATCAGTAATAGCATATTAACTGAATTAAAACTCTTAATTTTTAGGGTTCTGTACCTCAAAAGGAAAAACCTTTTTAGGATCACTTTGTTGTCTGTCTGTAATTCCGTCCGTCCGTCGTGTCTGTCAAGAAACCTATTAGGGTACTTCCTGTTGACCTAGAATCATGAAATTTTGTAGGTAGGTAGATCTTATAGCACAAATACAGGAATAAATCTGTAAATCGCGAATTTTTGGTTACATTATTTAAAAAAAAATTAAAATGTGTTTAAATTTTCAAAGTAAGATAACTATACCAAGTGGGGTATCATATGAAAGGGCTTTACCTGCACATTCTAAAACAGATTTTTGTTTATTTTGATGTAAAATAGTTTTTGATTTATCGTGCAAAATGTTGGAAAAATATCCGAGTACGGAACCCTCAGTGCGCGTTTTTGAATTTTAATTCAATCCAATAACTTAAACGGTTTCAAGTGCCTCATCTCAGCATTGTAATATTTCACGCTAGAAGTTCTACATAATACACAACACACATTTAGGTATCGGAAATACACAGTATATTATCTTCTTGGCAAGAGTGTTGCATGCATAACAAGAGCTTTACATGCACGTCTCAATGAAGGTCCAGTAAATCACTCACAGCGCTTGTCATCTATTGTTTCACAAAGCGGGCTAAGCTCGTTTAGCGTGCGCAGTTCTGCACGTGAAAGTTGGAATACAGCCCCTACAAAAGTCTGAGCAGTCTTCTTTTTTTTATTCAAAAAAAGAAGCTCTATGAGATCACCTGATGAAAAGTGGTGATGTGATCGCGGACTACTAACGTGGGAGGTGTAGAAGAAGCATTACCTGCCTGTAATTGGTTTCTTTAGGCCTTACCACTGGAATGATTGCTTGGTAGTATCAACGGCACGGGGCGTATAGATATTGTGGCTACCAAGAACAAACTTTGTCACTGGAACCCAAGTTATAACAGCTTCGAACTGATGCTGCAGTGCAGATGTACTACCCACCAAAATCATGAGAACTACGTTTCTGCCGATTATGACAACAGAATATGGCTACCAAAAATAAACTATCTCTATACCTACTCCAAATCAAGGTTCAAGCTCCTCAACCTGATGCTGCAGCGATACTGCTCACGTAAACCGCGAGGCTTACGAAGCTGTTGATTGTACTAAGTACCAGGTATAAACTCCTGCAGGTCCCAACCTGATGCTGCATGCGTACTGCATACACAGGTGTACCCTCAGAGCAGGCTCTTTTGAGGTTTTCAGGGTGCGCTGGAGTTCAACATGTTTTTTTTAAAATAAGAGTGATTTAATATTTTTTAATGTAAAAAATATCCAAAATCTTCACGCCAATATTTTGCGGCGTTCGTTGGCTGTCACTATTGTTTGAAGAGTGGATCCCATGGAATCGATGTAATCAATCTGATAATAATCAGACTCATTTCATTATAGAGAGGTGTATAACATACATGGACTTCGTCTGTGTTGGTGTTTGCTGGCGCGCGGGCGGTGCCTTTTTTGAGTGTTTTTTTGTTAAAAGTGGCTGGCTTTTGTGTTTTACTGGTGTTTTTTGGTGGTGGAACTGACTGAGAAGCGCTCTATAGGGGCGCCGCGCGTGTGTCGGCGAACGCCGCGCCGGCACAGACGAAGTCCCTACTTATATAGTTTCCCTAACTTATAAATAACTACAAACTTGACATCGGCTAATCTGTGTAAAGCCAGACGAGAGATGAATAACATACATAAGTATTATTTATGTATGTTTTTAACCTAATCAAAAATAAGTAATCTAGAATTTTATATTATATTCAAGGAGCAGTCCACAGGAGCAGTCTCTCTAATTAACTCGTCGAGTTCTACTTACGGCTGGCAATTGACATCCACTTGTACGTTGCTGAGAAGCCTACGTCGCCAGCTCTCTCATATTGATTTTAATTTAAAGTATTCACTTTCAGAATAAATTACCGAATAAAAACAACGAGTTACGTATACAAAGCAAACAGAAATCGTAGCTTCATTCCATTAATAGTTAATACCAAACGAATAAAATATCAGTCAAAATAGTACAATAGACTTCAAAATTCCAAACTTAGGTAAGTTTGGAATTTTGAAGTCTCTAGAGCTAACGCTTATGTAAAGGAGGAATATTTAATTGAGTGGAAGCTTCAATTAGCCGCAGTCCCATTGTTCAGTGAATGAATGACATCAAGAGGATGCGAACCACATAGAAGGCTTTCGATGCAATCCGAAAACATCAGAGAGTAATTAAGCTGTCACTTCATTGCCCTGCATAGCTATGGAAATCCGCGTAATTTATAAGAATTTTCAAAAGAAACTTCTTCAAGACAATAAAATTCTATACGGTAAATCTTAAAACTTTGCATTTTTTTGTTTTTTTTTTCATTTTTATTTTGTTTTTTAAAAGAATATTAGCCATGCTAATCCTGACTAATACTCCCCTTTTCCCTCCAATTAAGCGTAGCTTGTGACAGGAGTGGGTACGACAATAGTGCAACGGGTGGGGTTTGAACCGCCGACCTTTCGGAATTCAGTCCGCTCCTCAACCGTTGAGCTATGGAGGAATTAAAATCTAAGATTTGTTTGCTAAGTCCTAATAGTTTTAACCGTTTTGATGATAAACAAAAATCATTTATTTTAGACTTAGAAGCTCGGAAAATCACAGGTTTCATTTCAGCGACATGTAAAAATCGGAATAGTCACAAAGTTTGAATTTCTATTTAGTAAAATTATTACTGCCTGTTTTTTACATGGGCTTCGCTACAAGACTTATAAAAGGTTTATTTGCTACTCTTCGATTACCCGTTAAAATAAAGAATGAACTTGAAGCATATCTACAGTTTTATTACCACTACTCTTAGATCTCTTCGCATAACAAATTTGTCTTGGGATCGGAGCAATTTTGTTCTACCCATCAATCCGATTTTTAAAGGTAGCAAAGCTACTTCAGCTTAAATATGTAAAACACTGATACTGTTTCCAAAAGGTCCAGTTATAATGAAAAGTCGTAATATATTTAGAAGTATTGCCAGTGAAAGAATGTTTAAAATTGGTTGTTTTAATGAAGGTTCTAATAGATAGTTATTATCTCTTAATTATGTGACTTACGATGTCAAAAAAAATAACGCGTAGCCAGTGTTAAGCCCGTTATAGCGCCGGGGTAGAGGTATAAATAAACAAGAGCTGAGGGCGTCACCACGTTTCCGGATGAAGCAACACGTTTCTATGACGTCACTGAAGACGTCACGTGGAGAGATTGGAGTGAGGTTGTGCGTCTTACGACTACGAGAGACGTATAGTGTGTGACGTGACGCACAACTAAAATAACTTTATCTTATTTATTTTTGCAGTAGATATTTAATTCATCAATTTTAATAAGTTTCCTTATTAGATAAATTCGATAATTCTCGAACAAATAAAATTATAAGTATCATCTGCAACTTGCATGAAACAGTATGAATTCTTCATATATGTTTTTTATAAATTTTAAATAGGTATGCACTATGTTCAACTTAGTTATGCTCAAAGAATCAGCACTTCCGCCAAATGTGACGGCGTTTAATCTTTCATCTAGGCACTTAAATATGTACATATAATGTACAGCTACATTTAAAAAGGGTCGTCCTCGTCGTATACCAATTTTTCTCTCTAGTGAACATATTGAAGTAATTTTTATGCCTTATCTAGGTATGTTTTTTGTTTTATACAATTTACGTTCATTTTTGGAGATATTAAATTTTTTTGAAAACATAAGTATTTAATTTAATTTATATCAACTTACATTATGAAGCTACTTCAACGTTTTAGTTTTTAAAAAATTGACAGTTGCTAACAACGTTGTAAGTAGGTAACCTGTCGACAGATTTACAGATAAATAGAATATTGAAATCCAACGAAAATTTTAAATTTATTATTCAGTTTGCAAAGCTATACAACGTAAAAAAAGAAGGTAGTTATTAATTTCTGAATACAACCCATTTGACTTATAGGTCTTCCTTTTTTGCTTTGAATACTAAAAACATTGCAGGAATTTATGGAAGTACTTTTTTTGTATATTAAACAAGATACATCCTTTCGCAATGTAAGTAACATTGCAAAAGGATGGATCGTGTGCACTCGCGAAGAAAGATTACCCTAACCTAAATTATTTATGTCGAAAGCACAAAGGAAAATCTAATCTACAGAATAAGTTATTAGTTGTAAGCTCCGGAAGTTATCTTTGGCTTTGAAACGGTAAATATGTTGGTTTTCACAGTAGATTTTGATCTCCATTCTTCTATTATTGCCCGACTACGGAAGGGCGACGACGTGTGTTTGACTGTTTGTATTTACCTTCATCAGTTTTCTCAAAAATCTAAAACCACCAATTACTTCTTGGCAGGGGTACTGCAGGGGTATTGTTAGCTTCGGAATCGCGACTAATGGCATAAAGTGCTTTATGGCAATAAGTTTTCTTACTGTGATAAACCATCACGAACGAAAAATTAGGTATATTAGGTATTACAGTCAATTGTTTATTTATATGTATAAATAGGGTGTTACATTTTTAGTGATGTAGCTATCGTAGCGTTCGTAGCAATGCTACGCGCGTAGCATCTCTAATGTTTTTAATTCTTTATTTTCCCGAAAGGCTGAATATATTTGTCTATTGATTATTATGTTAGAGCCTCAGTAAACTCTACGATCATCAAAACACATAAAGTCACTAGTTGACGCCCGCGACTTCGTCTACGCGGATTCAGGTTTTTCAAAATACCTAGAACTCTTTGATTTTCTGGGATTAAAAGTAGCCTATGTATTAATCCAAAGTATAATCTATTTCCATTTCAAATTTCAGCCAAATCCATTTAGTAGTTTTTGCGCGAAAGAGTAACAAACATACACACATACGGACATACATACACACAAACTTTCGCCTTTATAATATTAGTGCGATAGTGTGATTGATTGTGATAGTGTGAAATTACAACAATGAATTGTTGGATGAATTGTTTTATGATATACCCTCACATTAAGCTTTCTGTCTATAAATCACGACTTTAATAAATATGCATGGCTAACGACCCCATAAATTTGGTTCACTGTAGGCCATCTGTAGGCGTAGTCCGTGTTCTGTACGAAAAAAAATCTGTAGGCGTAGAAAATGTCAGGTTCCTTGTAATTTATAAGTTGTATACATTTTTATATTATTAATTTTGCGTTTTTCGATTCCACTCATGTCAAAAGTATCAAAGAAACTAATTTAGGATCAGAGAATAAGTAAAATAGTCAAAATTCAAATTATTGAAATAAAGTTTGAGTCCGTTGGTGTGTGGGAAAGCCTTGAAATATTGTATGATTGGGAGGTGCCCCTTTTATCATTCTTATCGTCAACCGTACCCTCCACATCCGTAGACAGCCACAGCTGGAGATGGCCAAGACCTTTCGCCATCTGAATCCAGCGGCTCCTTGCGACTCCTTTGTCGTTTATCCACCTAATGGGAGGTCTATAACTAACACTGCGCTTTTCGGTGCTAGACCGCCGTTGTAGCACCTTGGGACCCCAACATCTACCCGTTTTTCGAATTACGTGCCCGGCCCATTGCCACTTCAGATTCACATTCCATTGAGCTCTTTTTGGTAGTATTCCTTAAGGTTTCAAAATGAGCTTCTTTTAAGGGACGGATGAACACATTCCTGAAAAGCCGGAAACGCATTTGCAGTTTTCTGGAGCTGCAAATGTTCATGAGCGGCAGTAATCACTTAACATCAGATGATCAGCTTGCTCGTTTGCTCGCTATTTATGAAAAAAATTGATGAGAACACATATAGATTCTCATGTTTTTAGATCCAGCGGCTGGCTCTAGCTTGATGTGTCGGCCAGTCTATATAAAACTCAGCTTCCGTTCCGTAGTCCCGTTCTTACATACGTAGATAATAATAATCCATACTAATACTGTTGTAAATGTGAAAGTGTGTCTGTCAGTATTTCTGCTAGCTTTTCATGGCCCATCCGTTTACCCAATTTTGACAAAAAGTACAAAGATAATTTGATTCCGGGAACGGACAAATGGGCTACTTTTTGTCTCGGAAAATCAAAGAGTTCCCACGGGATTTTTAATAACATGAAGCCACGGGCACCGTCTAGTTTACTTAATAATAATTAGGTTTGGGAGGATAAAATTTGTTCACATCTGCAAATTCCGTCAGTGTTTTTAACGGTGGACGTAGGAAACGATCCCTCTGCTTAAATATTTATAAATAGGGGCAGCTATTAAATTTGAAAGGGTTGCCCGTAAATAATCAACGTTTTTTAGATGTTGATGAATTTACTTACGTAAAAATATCTTAGTTTTTACCTACCTTCAGATAAACAAATCTAGTTTTAAAAATTCGAGTAACGAGGCTTTAAAATATGCGATTTTGGCCACTTCATGGTTTTATAACTCATTGAACGACCGAACAAAATGTTTTTATAGATTATAAATAAAATAAAGTTTAATTACTAAAAACTGTAGCTATTTACGTACGAAACAAGTTTTGCAAAGTGTCCAACTCTATTGTTATCTCATAATCAATGCTGTTTGATGAAATAATAAAAGTTTCATCGTGTTTAAATCAAAATGAGGAGGGAATAAGGGACTTATAATAACAAATCCTTTTGAGCCAAGCGGTCCAAGTTTTACTTCGCCTCCAGCTAAAGGCTTAGTTCACATAGGCCCAAACGCGTTCAGGGAGTACCAGTGAACGGTGGTACAGTTTTAACGGTGTTTGAAAGTTGTGTGCATCGAAATCGATACCCATCGGAAACCCAGCACAGAGCTCAAGCGACAAATATAGCTAAACCAAGTAAGCATGTAAGGTTTCATTTAGGTCTAAAATCTCACAACCAACACTTTCATTTAGATGTTAATAGAATTAGAGCGTCGAAATACTTTAGCGTTAAAGTAAAATAGACCCTAAATACCTTGTTTATAAGCTCAAGTTTATCCACACATCTACAGCCAGGGATCCAAGAAAAAATCTTGCGAAATTAAATTCGATAGCACCTACTGAATATTACTTAAAAGCAAGAGCTTTTAAGTTCATTTTACTCTGACGTTATTGTGTATCGACGCTCGAATTCTATGAACGTTTATGAGATTATAAAAAATCATACTAACCCTAAGTGGATTGGTCGGACGCGTTGATCCTACGTGAACTAGGTACTTTACGCGAAGTTATCTTCGTGCTCCGCCCGCACGCAACGTTGACATTCCACTTTTTGAACTTCGCTGAAATATTATAATTGAACATTGCTTCCTTCATTACTGACATGCTTTGTCTTCATTTTGCCTGCCAAGGTTAGCAATTTTCTGCTGAAAAACCAAGGCAATAAAAATACTAAATAGGTATTGCAAAGTCAGACTTTGCGCAAGAAATATGCAAACCCTGTTACTCAAAGAGTCGATTAACTGTTTATTATGATTTTTTTTACACTTCAGGACCCGTGGTCTTCACAAAAAGATCGCATTAAATAGCTCTCGATGAAGTAAAGGCATACTAATTGAATCGCTTACTAGAATCCGCCATTTTAACTGCAATTCCGGTCTTTATTATGTTGTTCTCTCTGATATATTTCATTTTTGGGGCATATTATACTGAGATAAATAAAAGTAACCCATAGGAATAGGTTAGGCATTATACATTGTAAATATTATCCAACAGTAATAATTGTCAAATTATCGATAACATAGAATTTATATTGAGCAGATAATCGAGATAATGCTAAATTAAACGAGAATGTACACACATTTCGCTACAGGGAACTAGTATTTTATGTATGGAATAATTAATCTATCATGAATGATTTGTGCTCAATAGGATTCGACATTCGGAAGTTCATTACATATCGTCGAATGAAACGTAAAATATGCAACGAAACGTTTTAACAGGGCTCTCTCCGTCACTCGTTTCATACAATCGTAGTTCCAATTTCATTTGAATATTAAACAACCAAAGTCCATGAAATTTTGCAGACATATTCTAGAAACTAATATCTGTGTCTGTGGTGTTTTAGGTTTTTCTAAAAATATGTAGTTTTAAAATTACAGGGGCTCAAAGGTTTGTATGAAAATTTTTAAGACCGCGTAACTTTGAAACTGAATATTTTAACAGAAATCTGGAAAACCACAGACATAGATATTAGTTTCTAGAATATGTTTGCAAAATTTCATGGACTTTGGTTGCTTAATATTCAAATGAAATTGGTACTATGATTGTATGAAACGAGTGACGAAGAGAGCCCTCTTAAACAAGGATCGTGATGTTTTTTATTCAGAAGTCTAGGGTACTCGGGACAGTAGATATTTTTATGAGCGCAGCAACTTTGCGTAGATGAACTAGATGATGGTGAATTTTACTAAAGAACATTAGTACCTATATTTTTTTTACTTTACTGCCCTAATGTGTAACACAGAGAACCGCAGCAGAAATGGCTAAGCAAGCTAAGGTGAGCGGCGCAACTAGGTATGCCTCTCTTATCGATAGTTACATTTTTGTTCCGTTTGCCGTGGAGACACTGAGGCCCTGGAGTCGTAGTGCAAAAAAATATTACGCGACATTTCACTACGGTTAATACGAGTAGTCTCATGAGGTGACAGAAAGGCTGGCTCATTTTCTGTGCAAAGGATAAACCTGGCTTTCCAGCGTGGAAATGCAGCCAGTATTCTTGGCACCATTCTACCTGGGCATGATTTGTGCGGTAATTAGATAAGGCTAGCTTTAAGTTTTATTATAACATTTTCAATAAAAAGAGGTTAAAATAAACCTTACGAATATGTATCAAATTATGTGTCTAGCGACATTTTTGTGATTTTGGGAAGTGGTCACGATGCAATGGACCAAAACGAATTGTGGCATTTCTGAAAGGACCTTTACTTGGCTTTTCCCCATTAAAGACACAGCGAGCAAGCACATAAATTTTGTTGAATGTGTTGTAAGTAAAATGAGCCTGAGTTTGCAGCTATTTCCGGTTACTACAGAGAAAAACTTAAGAGGAAAGTTAAAGATTTATTTTATCTCGCTTACAAAGAATTAATGTTCCAATATATTTAAAAGGAAAATGAAGGTCACACACAGCTCAAACTACTGGACGTGTCGTCGAAATTTGGCATAGGTACCTAAGGGATATAATAGAGGGTTAAAGTGATTTTGTATGAAAGTTTTGAAGTTATATCCTTGAATATAATAATTGGTAGTTAGGCTTTCGGTTAAAAATGAATTAATACATGTTTGCGATTTTTGGAAATTTTAAGGGAAAGAAAAATTTGAAGGGACTTTCACATAAGGATAGAGTATAATACAAGAAGCACAGCAAGAAGTAATCACCACAAGTAATCACTTCTTGCTGTGAAATTAGGTTCTTAAAAAAGAATCTAATTCCTCGCGGGCGAAAACGCGGACTAACGCTAGTCATATAATATTTCAGTTATTTTTAGTATTAGACCTATATTTGTTATCTACCTATCCACATCTATTGTTCAGCGAGTAGTCTTAATTGGAAATTGTTGGAAGCAGGCAGGCTTTTAATTAATTATGATTTAGGTCCTAATTGAAGCCAAGTTGATAACACAATATGATTTTCATCTTTTGAGCACGTCATACGGTTGGAATTTTTCCATTACATCCTTGTTTATAAATTGGTATTGAAAATTGGGACTCGATTCTTTTACGTACCGTTGCGTTTACTATTGATTCATAATATTAAACACAGTAAGGTTCCAACAAAAATGGAAACGCAGTTTGTCAGTGTTAAAACTTTCCAAAACGTTTCACAGTACACTGAACTCCATCTCTACTACGTAAAATAGTTTCTGTATAACCGCACAAAAGAAGCTCAGCTAGGTGTAGGTAGGTACTAATCTATAAAAACTGGTTCTGTAGCATATCGTTAAGAGATAATACATTTTGTAATGTAACCACAAATCCACGGTATTCGGATTTTCCCCTTTACTTATGCTAAGTATAAGTCATTGCTTATTACCTGCAAATTTCATAAGGCTAGATCAACGGGAAGTACTCTATAGGGGTTACAGACAACGAAGTGATCCCATAAGGGTCCCTTTTTTCAGTGGAGATACGGAATCCTAAAAATAATGTTCCGTATAATATTTCCACAACTCTTGACCAAATCTTAGTTAGCCTTCTGAAATTCAGATGCCCATTGACTGAGCGTAGCGGGCAGACTAACTACCGTAGATGGACCAAAGCCAACATTTACATAAAGCCGTAAAAAGGTTCGGGGCAAGACCATTTTATTTTATAACCCGAACTGTAGACCGCAACTGAGTTGACTGGTTACCCTGGAAAAAAGATGTAAGATTGAAAAATATGTTGAGGCAGGTTATTTTATAACATGATTCAAGTGAGATATCTACAATAACTTAATCTTAAACTTTAAAAAAAAGGTCAGTTTCGAGTTAAGCTCACACACTCACTCACTTACGTACCATCGTAAAATACGAAGATATAACACTATGTACTTTTTAATTCAAACTCTATTAATTTCCCCAGCTTACAAGTAAGCCTTTGCAACTTTTAAAGAAATTATTAAATTATCCATACTAATACTAATATTATAAATGTGAAAGTGTGTCTGTCTGTCTGTCTGCTAACTTTTCACGGCCCAACAGTTTAACCAATTCTGACGAAATTAGGTACAGGGTTATCCCGGGAATGGACATAGGCTACTTTTTATCTATCTATCTATCTACCTAATTTTCCAACAATCGACCTCGGTTAAGTGACGAAAACCAACATTTACTTTCTTAAAAAATATAATGAAACTTTATTTTTCTCATTACCGAGATAGCTCTTCTAATTTTTTGCCTATTTGCCTTACCTGCCAGTTCGCTTTTCCCTCGAACTCGGAAAAGCAATAAATATTCAAGCGGCCTGATTCTTTGGTAGCGAGAAATACACTGTATTTACGGATTAAAAATCGAGCTGCTTAAAATTGAAAACCAGAAGAAGAGAAAGATAAATTAAGAGGATAGTCTAGCTGTCAAGTTTTCCAAATCCATACTAATATTATAAATGCGAAAGTGTGTCTGTCTGTCTGTCTGCTACGTTTTCACGGCCCAACTGCTGAACCGATTTTGATGAAATTTGGTTCAGAGATGGGCTACATCCCAGGGAAGGACATAGGCTACTTTTTATCCCGGAAAATCAAAGAGTTCCTGCGGGATTTAAAAAACCAAAATCCAGGCAGGTGAAGCCGCGGGCATCCTCTAGTTTCTTTCATAATCCAGTAGGCATTTGCCTACATTTTATTCTCAAAATATTGTTTCGGGTGATAACCTTATTTACCTAGTGCTATGCTATGCTATGTAGCTATGCTTTGACATTATTTAGTAATGCCACATTACCACTATACAAACGGTTATAACATATTATAATATTTGCCTCATATTTATCTCGCTTTCGCTTTCGTAAACCTGGTAACTACTTTGTATTCAACGTAACAGTAGGTTTTCGTAAATTGGTGATAAATATTGATTTGGTTTCGTACAACCATTGTGTATATCTATCAAAGATTTCCCTAGTTCTTTGCGGTAAATATAGTAAGGTAAATTATGAAACACAAAGCATAAAATTTGTTCGAAATCTGCCGTGGTGTCGGTCGAGCGATGCACCTATTTCATTCACAGTAATACTTCTAGAATCTGCTAATGGCCATAGAATTATGAGCCTCTAAGCTTTATTAAAGTCAGTTCACTTCCATTAGAGCCTAAAACTCAAGTTACAGGCTAGAAAAGCTATACCTACTTAGGTAAGTAGGTATAGCTTTTATAGTCTGTTTTCTAGCTGTTTGCCTAGGTAGGCAAAAGCCGATATTTTTAGTCATCATCATCATCAACCGATAGACATCCCCTGCTGGACAAAGGTCTCTTGTAGGGACTTCCACCCGCTGTATATAATAAATATATTATATACTGGCTGATGCCCGTGACTTCGTCCGCGTAGATATAGGTTTTTTTAATATCCCGTGGGAACTCATTGATTTTTCAGGATAAAATTTTTCGGGATAAATAGCTTATGTCTTAATCCAGGGTATAATCTATCTCAATGCCAAATTTCATCCAAATCCGTTCAGCCGTTTTTGCGTGATTGAGTAACAAACATCCAAACATCCACACTTTCACATTTATTAGGATAGTGGATAATAGCATCATACCACAAATGAAAAAAATGTAACAATGTCTCTAACCATATCTTTTAACTGAAGACAGCAAACCTTCTGAATGACTATTGACGGCGTACGGGCGTGAATGATGTCTGGCTGGAGCGTCGCCAACCGCTACAAATGATATGCAAAATTGAAAATATGAAGATTTCTTTCATTTAACTCTTAAGATGAAAATTATTATTGTAACCAAAGACATTGTAACACATTAAAAAACCGGTCAAGTGCGAGTCGGGCCTCGCTCTTTTGGGGTTCCGTACATAGTTTGGGTGTATGAAACATTTCTTTTCCAAGCTATAGAACATCCATCGCAGTAAACTGTACAGAAAAAACCCAAAAAATATTCGCTTGTTTTGGTCACAGCTTACAAACATTTTATAAATCGTTGTTTTCAGTATACTTAAAATTATTCAAGACTTTTTTTTATTGAAATGTTGTTTTCAATTTTTTTATTAGTAATGCAATGTAGACCAAAACTTTGGCTTTGCCTAGGAGTTTTCAGATCAGTCTAAAGGAGCCTAAATTCCTAGACTGAAGCCGACTTGGTAAAATAACAATCCTATCCGACAATTCTGAACCGAAATATACATATATAGGTATATAGGTATAGAAAATAAATAAAAACTTATAAAATTATCTATTTATGGTATCAGAAGACATGCAAAGTTTGATAAATTTTGTTCGTAGCGCTGAACATTGCGCTCGCATCTTAATTTCATTAATTATTATGTACGAGAAATTCATTTCTTGTTCGTCGGCTCCTCGCTACGTAGCGAGGCTTATGATTAAATTCTCTTTGACATTTCAAACAGTACCGCATATAGGTATACCTATGTTGTTAGTTGTCTGCCATAAAAAGTATTATAACCGTAATGCGCCTACTCTATCTACGGACAGAAGTTAATATAGAGCTCTCTCTGTTACATAATCCTATACAAAGGACAAAGACAAAAAAGTTTGTGGGCGTTAACCATTTTGAGTGACAACCAATTACAAACGGGCCTATGTTTTCTGCACTACTCTATTCACGGATTTTTTTCCGTGAATAGAATAGTACAGAAACTATAGGCTCGTTTGTACTTACTTTTGTTAGTAAGAAAAACATAGGTTCATTTGTGATTAGTTAGTCAGTGAAAATGACCAAAACTCGCACTCGAAATGGGCAATTGCCTACTGATTTCTTTATCTTTGTCATTTGTATGGGACTACGTAACAGAGAGAGCGCTATATTAACTCCTTCCATGAATAGAGTATTGTTTATTTGGTGACAAACATAACATCAGAGTTATGTTTGTCACCAAACAAAAAAGTTACCCACGTTATAGGTAGGTACCTAACATGCCTCTGTAGTTGTCTACTTTGCACGTCCATACCTATTAAATGACCGTTACACTTAACCATCTCAACGCTCTGAATGTCACTAGTTTAACCCACCGTAACGGAAAAATTACACTTTCCACTGTAAAGATCATTTAAATGCCTTGCCTAGGAGGCTTATCTATGTATAATTAAAATGTAGCAACTGTTCGGTTTCTATAACATGCGACAGTTTTTTTTTTCATTGTAATTAATCCATGTTAAAGTTCGTTATATCGTACCAATAAAAAGGAGTTATGTTGCCGAATATAGGTACTTACCTAAAATAGAATACGAAAAAAAAAAATACGAAGAATTCTTTAAAATACTACTAAAGAGTAGCGAGTTGGTGAGAACACCAACATCTGCAAAGACTTGTGTCTAAATCAGAACACAAGTAAGTTCCAAGAGTTTCATCAAGCCGCAAGAATAGTAACAAGGCTCAGCATAGTATTGACCTCTTTGGCCTTTTTAACACATTTGAAATTTAAATTTATACTTCAAGCTTGACTTCAAATCAAACAAACTTCTTTGATAATGTTGTCCCATCAAGAAAGGTTTCGCGAGCCCACTGTGCGAGGCTTGAGCTCCCGATTTTTAGGGTTCCGTAGGTACCTCAAAAGGAAAAACGGAACCCTTACAGGATAACTTTGTTGTCTGTCTGTTTGTTGTCTGTCCGGTGGTCCGTCTGTCGTGTCTGTCAAGAAAACCTATAGGGTACTTCCCATTGATCTAGAATCATGAAAATTGGCAGGCAGGTAGGTCTTATAGCACAAGTTAAGGAAAAAAGCCGAAAACCGTGAAGTTTTGGTTTCATCACACAAAACATTAAACAAACATTTCATCACACAAAAAATTAATATAACATGTGTTTCAATTTTCAAAATAAGATAACTATACCAAGCGGGGTATCATGTGAAAGGGCTTTTCTTTCATATTCTAAAACAGATTTTTAATTATTTTCATGCATAATAGTTTTTGATAGGTCACTTTTTACCGTGCAGTACTTTTTTGAGATAGTGGCTATCCATGCTCGTAGCAAGGTCTACGTGGCCAAACCCAAATAAGGGAATCCGTCGAAGAAGCAGAGTGACCCGCAAAGTTCACCGAGTCTTCAAAGCTGAATTGATGAAGAGTCGATAAACGTTGGTGTCCCCTGGGCCTGGAATAAATTTTTGACTTCAGTCAAAAATTTATTCCAGGGGACATTTATTCCATACCGAAAAGTACATACCTTGTATATTAACCAAAGCATCTACCAAGAAAACTTCCTTTTCTACTATTAAACTAATGCATAGTAGACGGTAAAAACTAAGTACGTGCTTCATCTCAGTTAAATTTATTATTCAACAGAACTACAAGTGAAATTCATCGTTCAACTGATACCGCGGTACGCTGCGCGCACATTACGGCGTCTGATTCATGGCTCACCTCACTACACCGATTGCGAGCCCGAATACATTATTAAAATTCACCACCAAATATTATTTCGATGACCTACTTTCTTTCATCATCATCATCACCCATCGCCGGCTCACTACTGAGCACGGGTCTCCTCTCGAAGTATTTTGGCCATAGTCCACCATGCTGGCCAAGTGCAGATTGACAGACTTCACATTTGACTTTTGAGAACATTATAGAGAGCTCTCAGGCACGCAGATTTTCTTCACGATGTTTTTCTTCATCGTTAAAGCAAGTGATATTTAATTGCTCGAAACGCACATAGCTCCGAAAAGATGGAGGTGCGTGTTCGGGATCAAACCCCCGACCTCCGGAAAAGTCTTCTCTACTTTCTTTACTTCTTAGGAATTATCACACTTCACACTAATATTATAAAGGCGAAAGTTTGTATGTGTGTGTGTGTATGTTTGTTACTCCTTCACGCAAAAAGTACTAGACGGATTTGGCTGAAATTTGGAATAGAGATAGATAATATCCTGGATTAGCAAATAGGCTACTTTTATCTCGGAAAATCAAAGCGTTCCTACGGGATTTCAAAAAACCTAAATCCACGCGGGCGCAGTCACGGGCATCGGCTAGTATTTTCATAAAGCTAATGTTCAAATATTTTAATCATTAATTTCCACAGAATGTGGTTTGTGTCGCTGGTCTATCGGCTCCCAACAGTAATGTTCCTCGATGCGGCAATTGCCATATAAAATTCAATGAATAAATTATTTTACGTAGAACAAAAGCTAGTGTTACTTAATACTATGTTTGGGTCTCTAATCTCCCTTCACCGGATATACCTTATATTACGGAAATAGGTTTCTATTTGTAGACTATGAAAGAATAAATTGTGAACTAATAAATATTTAATATTATTTTATAGAAGTTTATGATTAATTCGTATTACGTCAATTTTTAAAAGTACGGACCAAATCGATCTCAAAGAATTAAAAAAATCTTGTATTTGAGCCTTAAAAATAAAAACGTATAATGAAAACAGACTATAGCTAGATACTCTTGATTCATTAAAAATAAAAAATTGGAACTAATTTTTTTTTTTTGGTAAGTATAAATTGCATTTAAACATTAAATAGGTACCTACTTTTGTGGTTTTCTTTAAAAAATATTTACGTACCATTTTAAGTTTTAACATAGAGCGAAGGCATTCAAAAGTTTTATTTTTCTATTTCAATATTAAACTTTACAGCCTACGCGGCTACGCTCATAATATTTCAAAAAAATCTTTCTATTGTCACTATTTCACTCTGGAGTTAAAAAAATTGTAATAGATTACACTATCTATAAACATAGATACTGACAAAGCGGCCATTTCTGGCTTTTAAGGATTATTTTCACATCCAACCTATGAATAATTCCATAATATTATCTAACAAAATGTTAAGGGAACACAAAACAACAACAGTGAAAGAAAGAAAGATATAAGATAACAAAACAATTTTCTAGACTTTTCCAACAAGTTATTTTACAGATATTGTTATTATAAGCTTTTGTGTAATAACCAGATATTATGACTCGTTTGTTTTTTTCATTAAAAGTTTACGCTAAATCGTTAGAATAGAAAGACTTTATGTTGTATAATAGCATTCGTTTTTCTCGAGAAAACTTCACGTGACTCTGATAATAGGTATATTGGATAGTAAGTAAAAGGTAATTATTTTTTAATTAATATAATAAACTAGATAGGCGAGTTGGGACTTGGCAGTTTGCGCAGGTCATAGATGAATACTAATATTATACATGCGAAAGTCTGTCTGTCTGTCTGTTACCTTTTCAAGGCCCAACAGTTTAACCGATTCTGACGAAATTTGGTATAGAGTCAGCTTATATTCCGGGGATGGACATACACTTTTTATCCCGGAAAATCAAAGAGTTCCCACGGGATTCCTAAATAGCCATCCGCTTAACCGATTTGTATGAAATTTGGTACTGAGGTAGCTTGCGTCCATGTTATTGACATAGGCAACTTTTTATCCCGGAAAACCAAACAGTTCCCACGGGATCTTCAGAAACTTACATCTACGTGGACGAAGTCGTGGGCATACTCTAGTAGACTATAAAAAAAAGAATTATTTACAAAGGCCGGTGCAGTCATACACGCCGTAGTCTTATTTTGCGCGTACTTATACCCACCCGTATGAAGCCAGGGTGGATCAACTATGGTGAAAAGTGTAATTTTGTGTTATTATATTCTTGCTTATTTGTAAAGATTATGAGAAACACGCGATTCGCTGCGGATAAAAGCCAAGAGCTCCAGCATAATACATATAGTGATTTCCGAGGGCCCTAGTCTGTGAAAAGATAACGAAGAACTCGAGGCTCATAATATTGAATAGCATCCACTATTCATTTTAAGATATCTTCACGAATGGTTTTCTATAAAATACTATCTCCATAACAAAATGCAAAAAATACATTTTAGGAAAATGACATTCAATCAATTGAATTATCTTTGGCTTTGGAATCTTTTCAGCTCAGAGTGAGTGTAGCTATACCTAGATGGTATAGGTACACTCACTTCCCTTGGACTCTTCATTACCCATTAATGTAGGTAGCAAATCGCTGGGTTTACCCTTAGATTAAGGACTAAAATGATATTTTTGACCATGACTGTTGATACAGAGAGCCAATATGGCTAGTGCGTTCTCAAAATATAAGTAGGTATGCCCTTATTGTAGTTACATTCCTACCTACGTAGACACCTGCTAGTTTCCTAAAAACATCTGTCATCTACCTGCCCTGACATTTATCTGGTCTCGTCTTGACATTAATCCTTTTACAAAATTCTTTAATCGATCTAAAGGTTTTATTTTTCTATTACCACATGACCATTTTAACACAAATGTCACACCTTACCTTTGAAATGATGATCTACGTAACTGTGACAGATACCTATATAAATTCTTTGATAAATAGGTTTCTACTTATTACTTGTAGGTTCAGACTCTCTCTCTCTCTCTCTCTGTCGTATTCCTCATTGCTGAGGGTAGTAACCTTTTTCCATTACTCACATAATGCCTTAGGATAATAATGCAATAGGCGCCCAGGTCGTCCTTATAGGTTTTGTTCAGATTACAGAAAGTTTTTTAGATGATATTATTAAAGTGTATGTATTAACTATGACAACATTTTAACTACCTAGACTTCATATTTCAGCAGAGCTTTTTCTTAAAGTGTCATAATAATGAGATAGTTTTTCCTGATTTTCCTTTGTATTCTGTAAATAAAGTTAGATTAATTAATAAAATGGGACGGTTTAGAAATGAAAAAGTAATATTTCGTTGTTGTCGTCGCCGCCACCGTCTTGAAAATAAATCTCTTTATAAAGGTATAAGTAAATGCAAAATCTTGGCGTCAAATTAATTCAAGATCTTACTGGAAGGTTTTAAGGTTTTTCCTTCAAAAAAATAAATAACACCCTTGTAACATACTTTGCTATGGGTAGGTATTAGGTACGTTAAAAGAATGAGAGGAGCACTGGAGGGGCAGTAGCTGACAGATTCATTAAACAAAATTTTCCGCGCGAATGTATGCAGTATGTATATCTATATATCAACAAAATACTTATATTAGAGTGAAATAAAAAAACGGCGCCCACAAGCTTATATTGTGTGAAAATATGAAGGTCGGTTTTACGAAGGAATTTCGCCTTTCATGATGGCCTTCGTTCGTCCAAGTGCCACTGAGGCTTTTGGCAGCAGAATTAATGAGTTGTTGAAACAACAAGCACTTGTAAATGTAGCACGTCCCTCAGTGGTTTGCAACGCGTTAATAAAAAGTTTAACTATTCATTTTTTCTTACTTTTAATACTTGCCTAGATACCACTTTATGACACTTGTTTATGGTGTTTTTTCCGGCTTTTCTTAAATCAATCGGTCTAATTAGAGAAAATAGCGAACACTTATGCATTGCGTGTGACTCTAGATCTACTTAATTACATTAATTTTGAATAAAGTGTAAAACACATTTGTTAATTTGAGGCTATTGAACAATTGCTATTCCTAATTAGGTACAAAGTTGCATGAAATAAATCTGTAGTAGTTTTAAAAAAATTCGATAAACCTACAGGGAAAACGTGTTAGGTACTATAAAATTATTACTCAAATATTAAATTAGATTCAAGTAACATAAGACTAATTTGAAAATATTGCTGCTATATATAATTTGATAATAGTGCTGATTGTTACGTGTAGATAGATAATATTTAATGAATCTATATTTGCTCATAATAACGATATACAAACATCGTAGATATACATATATACCTACACCTACTACGTACTTAGGCTATTGCAACATGTCGGCTTTTGAAAACAGTACCTTTATCCGCTAAGTTTCTTGCTGTTTCTTCTTAGTAAAGTTTTTGTCTTCTTTTCCGAACAAGTAACTATGCTCTGTGGTAGAGTAACAACGTCATCTTAGGAGCCTGTAAAGTTGATTATGACCGAGTATAATGAATGGAGAATTGAAATGGAGTAGTTTTTGACAAAAATCGGCTATGATGGCATCCGTGCTAGAAGAACAAAGGTTCACCTGTGTTGTTTCCGTCGCGGTGAACCTCTAAATGCAGCGGGCTATATAAAATCTCATCCATTCTTCATAGCTATACACGAGTCAAATAGAAAGCGTTTCTGTGTCACCCCTCCACAGCGGAGCGCACCACGGCCTATTTTCTTCTATAATAGTAACAGTTTACTTTCTCAAGTCCCATTCACCTTTTCACAGAGTCCCATTTGTTAGCAAATGAAAAGTAAACACTGTTTACTGTATTACATTTATTCGAATTATTCGTGACAAATGACACATTAATTATTATATTAAGTTAACATACGCTAAGTTTTATTTTGAGCTTACCGGTTCTCTCAATTCCTAAATCAGCCAAGCCTGCAAACGCAAGGCATGAATATACACTCACACACACTGGGGATTCGTCAAATATTTACAATATAACATAATTAAATCGTAATTCATAATGCACCACACGTAGGTACAGTAATTTTACAGTAATAGGTGATTATTACATACATACAATACACAGTACGTCATATAATAGTTTACACAGACATCTCACTATGAGCAAACCAGGATACCAATTACTTAATGCATGTTTCGTTTAAGATGGTTATTTTATCTGTAATTTTTTTTATTCAGTTCTTGAAAACAAGAAATAAATACTAGTTTTTTTATTCTATATAATTGCAAATAAGTATTTAAATTAATAATAATTTACGGGAAAATGATTAATAATATCTAATACAATAAATACAATTTTTGAAAAAAAATACTAAGAGCCTGTTTCACAACCGCCATACTTATTCGTTAGATGAATATCTGTAAGTCGTGAAACAGGTCCTAAAGTGAATCTAGAGCCTAGGCACTGACAAAATAAATCCTTAATTCTCTAGTAGACGAGTTTGCTCTCCTAATCATACAATAGTTATCTACTGTCTAACTTATATTTTATACAATTCATAAAAAATGTTGACTATTCAGTCGTTTCCTTACATACTATATACGGATATTCGACATACAACGTCAAACATACTGACGAACATGGACACCTAGGATTAATTTATAAGTACAATAATTATGTAGTGGGTATTATTACAACCATGAAGTAGACTTTGTTTCCATCTCTCTCTTAATCATTTCTGTATTGTTTCTACGGCAGAGACACTGCTGAAGGCAATTTCAGGCTGCTTTATTAATTAGTGTCAAGATTTGTACAGTGTCTTCAATATTATCATTCAAGTCCAGGCAAGATAAAGCTTTACAGGCTATGTCGAATGCCTTTCAGTTTGATCATGACTTCAGGAAGTTGGCAGTGCATTATGTCACCTTATTTAGAATAACTTAAAACTTATAAAACCCCCGACACAAAAACCTCTATAAGAAAACTGGAAAAGAGCTGATAACTTTCAAATGGCTGAACCGATTTTCTTCGATTATAGCTAAGAACACTCTCGATCAAGCCACCTTTCAAACAAAAAAACTGAATAAAAATCGGTCCATTCGTTTAAGAGCTATGATGCCACAGAAAAATACACAGATACACACGTCGAACCTATAACACCCCTCTTTTTGGGTCAGGGGTTAAAAATGCCTGTACATGTACGAGAAACAAGTGAAGGAAATAGTCAGCTTACTCGCTATAAGTTTTCAAGATATGATATGGCAGTAGGTAATAGTTTTCCTAGATAGGTTTTAATCGCCTTCACCAGTGCCTAATGCCTTGACAAAGTGGAGGCAACTTAGTATAACTTTCATAGCCGGTCGCCCAAATGTGCTAGTAATTTAATGAATCAATGCATTTGTAATTTGGTAATACTTTATTAATGAACTAAAATAGAATTACAGTAACTGTTTGATTCATATTATAGTTTATTCGGGTAATTATGTGGTGTTACCTTAATCATAATATTATCCACCTTTTCATTTTCGCAACTGACCTATTAATTGGATCAAAAAGTGAACAGTCTACTCGCTGAGAAAAGTCTCGGTAGTTAGGTACGGACTCCAGAAAGATGCAACTTCATCGAAATGTCAAAGTCGTGACGATAAAATAATGAAGGAGCCGGTATAAACTTTAATATGAAAAGTTTTAAAAGTTCTACCTATGGTAGAATAGTTTACAAATTATATGGGTAACTTCGAACAAGACGTAATTCAATCTAAACATGACGTATGTATATTTTTATTTATTATCCTTACTCATTAATTTCAAATACCTAATTAAAGTAAGTAGACATGACAATAATATAAAGCTGTTCATTAAACAAATACACATGTTGAAATCTATACTCACAAATTACTTATCCTGGCTTACTGACTGATTGGCTGATCTATCAATACGCAGTCTAAGCCGATGGGGTTATAAAATTGATAAGGTTCCTTTTACCCAACACTGAGAAAGATTTAAATTCCATCTCTGGGTTAGATATGGGATGAAAATTTGTGTGAAATTCCGTCATTTTTTCAAATTATATACCAATGAAAACTGGTATTTGGATTTCGGCCTAAAATGAAAAAATACGTGTTGCAGGATTTTAAATATCATCCCAGTTAGAGAGGGGATGAAAGTTTGTAACAAAATCCTCATATTTCAAGATATATCTATGAAAATTGGTATTTGGACAAAAATGATGCAGTACATGTTTAGGATTTTTGGAAATTCCACCCCACAATTATTCCACTCGAGCGAAGCCGCAGCAGGTCAGCTAGTGTGATATAAACTTTAGTTTTGTAAAGGTATCGGGGCTTACTTAGTAGGTTTTTGCCAAAAAAACTCAAATATTCAAGCATGAAGTGTATCTATCGTAAATATTAAGAATGCCTGTATTTTTTTATTTTATATGTAGTTATGTTTACACGACGCACGTATTTCGTTAGAAATAAGTTTCATTTTTCACATTTGCAAATACATGAATGGTAGCAAATTATGGTATCTATAGCAAATATACTATATTCCCGAGACGATCGTACCCAGTCGCATTTGTATGCTTAGAATGTACTTACATACCTTAGATAAAAACATTAGGTACTCCAAGGGAAAGTGACTATAAAGGTGCCCACGCACTTGAACTGCACTGCAGCGGAACTGCGCGTCGCGTCAGCGCCCCGCACGATATTCTCTCCAGCCGCGACGTGCGTACGTCACTGCCGCGCGGCGCGGCTGGAGAGAATATCGTGCGAATATAAGAGCAACATCATGATGTCGTTTAGTATCGTTATTCGTTACTACGGCAGGAAAACCTAATTGATGAACAGCTACCTAACCGTAAAAATTTTAATATTCAATTCATTAGAACGCTATTTTTTGATGAACTCATTTATTCCGCTACAAAAAAGTAGGTAACTTAAAGTAAGTAGTATTAGGTAAGTTTTAAGTACCAATTTAGGGTGATTTCGTCGGGTCGTGTATTAAAATGATTACGGTATGAAGAAACTCATACAAGTTTAACGAATTACATTATATGGGTAATTAAATTGTTTATGTAGCATTACTTGCAACTTATTAAGCAATATTACATTAGGTATGGATTGTGAGCAATTTCTGTGTTTTGTGCGCTTTATTTCCATGCCGAATACCGTAAAGGCATAAAACTAAGCTATGTCGATGATAGATTAATAACTACTAAGCACCACAGCTGTTTACGGTGATTACTACTTTGCTAGAGCAATTGGATGGCATATTTAGAAACGTATTATGATAATAATTATGATTACAATCAATAAAATTTTAATCAACTCGAAAATCCTGTTGTTGATTTTTGCCAGTAATAGGGGTCATAGTCAAAAAGTGACGCCATGGAATGGACTGCACCGTTCCATGCTAGAATGAAATATCAAAAAGTTTAGTGTAATCAAATAGGTACCTTACTCAAATAAAACCTTAGGCAGGAACCTGTACCTATTCATAGTAGATGACCTTAAACAATTCCTTTCAATTAGGTATACAGATAGTTGATTATATGAGTAGACCCAAAATATATATGAAAGCATGTCTGTATAGTTGCTAACTCATTGTAAAGGCTTATGATACGATTCCAGTAGCACCTTAACACAAAATCCTCTAGGGTAGTTTCTTAAAAAAAGTATGTTTTCATTGTATATTTTTATGATTATGATAACATATTTGAACTTAAATCTATAAATGCAATAAAAAACTATTTACGATGTACTCATTAAAATCTTTCAAGAACGGTACCAATATATTTTTTTTGTTTTCATATTTCGTTTAAAAACCCCAAATAAAACAAATACCACAGGGAATTCAAGTGTCTTTATCTATAGATAAATATATCAAATGTACGTCACCTGAGGATGCAATACTCAATTTTAATATGTAAAGGGTATGTATTTACAAACAGCCAAAAATTTATCAAAATTCTACATTAAATGTAACCGTATCGTTGTCTCACAAAGTTTAATACTATCCTATTATGATGCATTTTTTAATTTTACCCAATTGACGCGCGTTCGAAAACACATTGGTCCTAGCTCACTTTCCTCTTTTATTATTATCAGAAGCATCTTAATTTCAAATAACATAACATAACAAATCAAGCTGGGTTTTTTTTACAAAAATATAGAACAAAATTGGGATGGTGCGGCCTTCCGTTCGGGAAAGCGTATTTTTTAAACCTATTGTTAATTACGTCCCTTACAAAGTCTATAGAACGGTAAAGGCACGGTAATGATGTGTATTGCACTTATCATACGGGAACTTCCATACAAAACAGAGAGAAGAAATTCCTTCTAAAGGGTTCAAAAACGCTCTATTCTACAAGTCGAATCGAGGAAAGCATTTCAAGGCACATCCATTTAGAAATAACAGTAAAGTGGTAAAGTTAAGTGGTTAAAATCAGAGCGACCGCTAGAAGCGTGACCTACGACGAGAGAGATCCGTTACGAGATCCACAATGACACAATTATTTCACCAATCCAATTTTTTTATTCTTTCATACTGATACAATTTTAACACATTTGGATACCTACATACACAATATGGATATATCGAAATATTATACGAAGCTCATATGGTTCATTGAAAACTCGCACCATGTCATACCTACTGCGTTCAGATAAAAATCTAATATTAATTAATGTCTTCCAGTGTCCCTTACACTCAGTCACTCATTCCTCACACTCCGCCGTTCGCCACGGTCGGAATATAGAATCCATTAACTTTTTGGTGCCCGCAGGAGGCTCGAGACGGCTGCGGTCAGAAATGCGGCGCTCGTCTCGTGTCGCAGGGCAGCTGCAGGCAGGCGCCGCGGCACAGGTGGCGCGCGGCGTGCAGGAAGGCGGGCGCGCGCGGCGGTGCCGGCGGCGGCAGCACCGGCGACAGCGAGCCCGCGCCGGAGGGGCTCTCCCGCTCCGCCGCGGAGGGCGGGCGCTACACGTGCGTGCACGCGCCCGCCGCCACGGGTCAGCCGCCCGCCAGCACGTCCTCCGGCTCCGGCGACCAGCAGTTGTCCGACAGCCAGCACCCCACCACCACTGTCACCACCCCTATTAGCAAGGCTAATACTATGTACACCTCTGCGTTTCCTGTTCAATCAAACATTTATTAACTGTTATCATTTCTACCTATATCCGTAAGACGTATCACGTTCGAAGACGTACCACTTCAGAAAAGATTGGACCACGTACGATGTATGTTAGACAAAGACGGAGGAAAGTTAGTGCTCAAATGTATACTAGAAAATTAGGAACTACGAGTATATATAATATTAAAATTATCATTAAAAAATTCATCAATTTGCTAGTTACATTACTAACAGGGCTCCACGAGCGTTACGCTTTCATATTCGTTAATTGTATTGTGGCAATTTACTGGAAATTGTACTTTGGTACATGTACCTATTAAAATATCCATTAAAACTTGTGGTAATCGCGATCATAAACCAATCATGCCCTAGGCACCTCAAGGGTCGTGTACGTGCCGTACGCATTATTATTATCAATGGTTTTAAATAGCTATCGAGGTCTTGATTGACTTCTCGGTCACTGAGAAGACGAGGCCTTTGAGAACGCAAGAACTGAGAATTGACGAAGATAATATAATCGTCTGATAGTTTGACAAAGGATACTGATGATGGTGATAATTTGGATTATGTATACGGAGTGAAAATGGTTTTTAGATGTTATTATTGTTAGAAGGCATTCGATCGATGAGCGTGACATAATTGTCAGTCGCTCGTAGTTATGGTAAATGTTGCTGGAAACATGCTCGAAACGTACCGAGCTGCTTCCGAATGCCTAATGGCTGCCGACTGCGCCACAGTGAATTGATGAGCGTGGGATCGCCCCGAGTGCGCCAGTCGCGGTATCCTCGCCCCCTGGAATACTGACTGAATCTGCGTACAAATACATTAATATTAACGCAGATTTTCAAAGTTCAAAACGGACTATGTATATAAAACGCATCGCCTCAAAATACATCGGTAACGAACTATAATCTGTATGGTAGTCTCAAATAACATTCGCAATCATCACGTTTAATAACTCAATAAAACTGCCAAAGGCTTTGCGGCTGGAGCATCGCCAAACACTATGTTGAAAGCTAGCAGACCATACAAATTGGAGTTTTTACTGATAGAAGCGACAAAGCGAAATTGAATTGTTAGCATTTTCCGTTTTGAGGACTTTACTTGCTTTCGTGCAGGATGCCTATGCGTATAACAAATGTGTATCATGCGAATGCAATCAACTACCGTGAGTCTTGCGTATCTAAAGCTAACTTTCAATTATTGTCGATGCGCGAATCAGGTGTAATTAGATTATACAAGCCGTATCATGTACTAATGAAATAAGACGCAATCAACATTACAAAATATTTTTACAAGTATATACAAACTGAGTCAATTGAAGCAACAAATATTAATTGAACAATTCAATTTCGCAAACCTTAAATTTTTAATTAGGTACATATCGAAATATTTGCCTGTAAAATGAATCTTTGCTTATTAAATCTAAATACCAGTTAAACGTGGGACATCTCAAGTTTGTTATACGAGTAAATATATTTAAGTAGTTCATATCCGTATACAGTATGCACTGAGTTTGCCTCAAATACGTACTTGCGAATACCTTAACTACGATCAAACGTGCATTTATGTTGTTACCATGCAGTGGATCTATGCTTACATCAACCATCGGTAATAATCGATGGTTTACAAGAATTCTTCTAGAATTCGTATCAGCGTTATGGCTTTCATTATACACAGATTACTGAAATAGATATATTGTTCTAAATAGTAAATACTTACATTATCTCGTCGGAGCCGTTTCGTTGCGGATGGTAACATATAAAATAAAACTTACATATTTACATCCACAATGAAATTTTCATCCTCGCGCATATTTAGGTGGACCACTGTGAATTAAGTTATCACAGAAATCCATCTATGATTATTATCATCCATAGGTGCACATCGAGGAAGCTAATAGCGTAGCTTATAGGTATTGTGGGTCTGTGCTGCTTGTTACTGGTTCTCTATTTCACGGAACATAAATTGTTATACTACGTTCAAAAATGACAGGGGCATTTTCATACTATAGTGCGGTCCACCTGAATGTGCGCTACAGCCTTTACTATATTAACCCAATAATATGAGTGATGTGCTATGAATTAGTTCTGTAAACTCACAAAAATCCGTCAGAAAACAATTAGACTACAGGCCCATGTTTAAAAATGGGTGGGTCATATGAACCACCAGGTGACGTATACAGGACGATATAAGAGCATAAAATAATAAGTTTCAGCACTATGCCGTCACTTGTAAGCTGTCCAACAGAGTGCTGGTGAGAATTGAAAAGTGCAGGTAGAGTGAGTACATTTTGGTCATATATTTTTGTACGGCATTTTTACCATCGATAGATCCATGAAAAATAATAAGAAAGCGCGCAGTGCCGTAAAAAAATGGTGCGCCACAAAGTCAGTAAATGTTTTGATTTTCTGACAATTTCCGGGGTAAATTTGGTCATTTAATTCTGTACGGCACTAGTTTCATACTGTTTCAATACAGCCTCTAATCCATTATTCCGCAACGCCGTACAAAAATCATGCGACAAGGGGAAAAAATTGAGGGTAGCAACCCCCTCTCTTTCCGTGGTCCGGGGGGTGATTTGAGAAAGTACGGCTTTGGTTCCAAAACATTATCTAGCACTCAAAAGTACTATTAAAAATAATGCCGTAAAAAAATTAGTGTTCATTTGAATGTGTATCAATAATTATCTTAATTTCATGGTATACTTAATTTTTAAAGCTGTAAAATCATTTGACTCTGTACGGCAACTTTTTTTTTAACATGACAGTGTAAAATACTATTGTTATATAGTATTGCCGTTCAAAAGAAACTGTTCTAAAAAAAATTATAGATAAATACAAAAACTGAAATTTTTCAAATTATTGCAAAAGTTTAAATATTCATAGATTAATAAAATATAGCAATTTTCTACGCTTTTCCCTTGTTTTAAATAGTATTAAGATAAATAAATTAGGAAAAAATTATGCCGTACATTTTAATGCAGACCATATCTTTTAGGCTGATGAAAATGACGCTACCATTTTAAGGGTAGTACTTTATGGCCATCTGATACTGTACGGCATTAACATATTTTTGAAGAGAACAATTGATAATATGATAAAATCACTATGCCGTCTAACTGAAGTGAACGGGTGTGTATATAATATCCACATCCCCTACAAACCTTTGGACCAACGAAAATGTACGGCATGTAAAAAAATATTATCTATGCATAAAACACTTTCAAAATAAATTAATTTTATGTTGTTTCAAATCACCCCCCGGACCACGGAAAGAGAGGGGGTTGCTACCCTCAATTTTTTCCCCTTGTCGCATGATTTTTGTACGGCGTTGCGGAATAATGGATTAGAGGCTGTATTGAAACAGTATGAAACTAGTGCCGTACAGAATTAAATGACCAAATTTACCCCGGAAATTGTCAGAAAATCAAAACATTTACTGACTTTGTGGCGCACCATTTTTTTACGGCACTGCGCGCTTTCTTATTATTTTTCATGGATCTATCGATGGTAAAAATGCCGTACAAAAATATATGACCAAAATGTACTCACTCTACCTGCACTTTTCAATTCTCACCAGCACTCTGTTGGACAGCTTACAAGTGACGGCATAGTGCTGAAACTTATTATTTTATGCTCTTATATCGTCCTGTATACGTCACCTGGTGGTTCATATGACCCACCCATTTTTAAACATGGGCCTGTAGTCTAAATGTAGTGTTAAATCAATGACATTGAGAGAATGTACTAAGTATATTATGAAGTTATTTTATTATGTACTAATGAACACACAGTTGACTAGACCAACAACACGCATTATGTTACGTAAGGGCTTCAACCCAAGATGTGATTACTGAAGAACGTGTTTCCAATGGAAATGTTAATGAAACAAGGCAATACTTTTATTTTAAGACTTTCGTAGATAACTTTTAAGTACCAATAGCGATTCATACCGATTCGCTTCGTCGATCTACGTAGAGAACAATAGTAAACAACAAAGAACGAAAAATGATGACCAAGTTTTCTGTGAATCAATAAGAGCTAAAGAATGAAATTCTCGATATTGCTGCTCTCACAATGTTGTGCCTTTATCTTATCCGCTTTCTGTGACTTCAACTTTATACATATAATATTATAACTAGCTGGTGTATTAGGTAGGTAAGGCTTGCGTTGCTATTGTGCGTTGATAGTAAATGTGATGATTGATTCACGTAAGTGTCGACATTCGACAATGTGTTTACAAAGTTTCAACTCAATCGGATGCGCGAACGTATAGGTAACGAACGAAAAGATTAAACATATTTAATGCTTATAACATACATGGCTTATTATTATCATATTTTGCCAATCATGTTACAACATGTTATTCAATAGCCGGGTAACAAGAAATAAAGTAAAGTAAGGTAAAGTCGATTTTAATTTCTTCTTATTTTCTTGTAGGTAGTTGACAGTTGGCGCATTTATTTATTCTCAGGAGTGTCAGACATAAGCTAGTCTTTAAGTGCTTTAAACCCATAAAGTTGTAGAAATTTTGCTTTGGCTTTCCCAGTTTGGACTGAAGCACAAAGCAATTTGTACGGCTTATTACACTTAGCGGGCATCGGAGAGAAACGCTGGAAAAGAACAGTTTAAAGCAAAGCGTGACATTTTTAATGATTTGTAAATGTATATAAATATGCAGCTTTAGTCCAATTAGATGAAACAATCCTTCATAAAATTGAAACTGAAGAATTTGACAATTTATGGATGTCAGCAAGACGAATTTCTCCTGTAGATCGATATAATATGGATTATAAAATATAATCGGTTTGACTCTAGCCTGACTATGTGCTTTGCGCCTTTTCCTTTTGGCCAAAATATACTTAAGATTAAGTAGGCAATAAAGTAAATTCATTCCCTCGTGCGCCAGGTGCAGCTTAAATAAATAATGCAAAATTTAGATCATTGGAAAACCAAAAATATTTTTCCATTGAACAGCTTTTTACAATTTGATAAAATTACACTTCAGTCTTTTTAATACACATCCGAGAAATTGTATGATTTAATATTTTCCGCAGTAAGAGCTTTGTATCATACTTATTTTAAACCGGGATTTTTTCCTATTGTAAAATGTAGGAAACACGTTCGTCAGTTGATGTTTTAAAGGAATTGTCAATTTACATGATCAGGATCACTGATCGGTGATCGCTCTGTGGGATTAGTATGAGTTATTACATCTCAACAACGTTTAATAGATTTAGAACATCGAAACAATATAACATCATAGTAAAATGGATCATAAATGGGTTATTTGAAATGAAATGAAATTATTTTATGTAGGACAACTTGTGCCTAAGATACGTCAAGATTCTATCACCGGTTCGGAAAGAAAATTCTACTAAGAAGGATCGAAAGAAACACAGCAGTGATCTTCTCTACTTCATGGCTTTAGTCCGACCATAGGTACATCTAGAGTCAGTGCCTCGGGGGATTTCGGTATGAAGATCCGTAATACTATATGCATAATATTTTAGTGTTTAAACTATCGTGAGTGATATTCATTATAAATGCATAAATGTATGGCGCCTAAACTCATGTTTTTGTCCGTCTCCTGGGCGTCACATTGTGAGCAACGTTACTTATTGAAAAAGGACTCCTGATGGGTTCGAACTAGTCAAACACGTGAGTTTAGGTGTCATACATTTAAACATTTTCAAATGTATGCATAGTATATATAATTTTGAAAAAAGTTGATTTAGGTCTATTTTATTCTGACGTTTTTGTTTTGATGTTAGAAATCTATAAACGTTAGCGAAATGCGCAAACTCGTATTAAGGTGCATGAGACGGGTCTGCCCGTGAAATTCAAAAATTTGGTTTATCGCAATTTGAAAACTAATACGACAAAGTAGTCTTATGGCACTTTAATTGCGCCAATGGCAGTATTATCCTCATTTATATAAAAATCTTTACTTGAAAGGATCCAGTTTAAGAAATTAGTTATAGTATCGACTAATTTGTGAGTAACTCATGTCAAACTCATTATTTTGACTAATTTCTTAAACTGAACACTTTCAAGTAAATATTTTTATGTAATCCTATGAAGATGATACTGCCACTGGCGTATGCCATAAGCCTACTTTGTCGTATTAGTTTACAAATTGCGATACACCAAATTAATTTCGAATTTCGCGGGCAGACCCGTCTCATGCACCTGGTTATAGACATAGTGTGTGAGCGTGCGTACCTTCGAACGCCGCCGACGCCGGCGGGCGGCGCGGTGGAGTGCGACACCGCGGGCACCTGCGCGCCGCCCTGCACGCTTCCTTGCGGCGCGCACACACAACACCCTGCGGTCACACAACAAACAGCTTAATTATACACCATACACCCGCTTGTTTGCAAACCACTTGTGTAAACTGTTGAGTTTTGTCACACCTCCCCCTGAATTAGAAAAGTATAGGGACTAACTTCGTTATGCCTTTCAAAGTTACTTTGATTTGGGCTTACAAAAACTTTTTTAGTGAGAAAGTTCTCGCAGTTTGCGAATTGTGATTTAAATCTAGTGTCAGCTATAATAGCCAGAATGCTATGTTAATGTTATGTTAACCATTGATGCTGGTCTAGAAACTGTGCAGACCATGTCCCCGATTGTGTAAGAAAAACGTATTCATGGTTATCGTTATCGTCAAGAAATTCTGCCATTTGATTGGCTGTGAAAAAAGGTAAACAGAATTGCGGATTGGCAGACCATTATTGTATTCTTATCATAATATTATTGGATGCGTTTTTAATTTTTTTACTAAATTCATTTAAATGTTTGTTCATTACTAATAAATACTTTGAATAATAAGAAAAATGCGAACCTTAACTGTAAAAACTGGAGTCAATTCAAGACCATAATAATAATTATTATATTTTGAAAATGGTCTTAATAAGATTTATTTATTGAATTGAAAAAAAAAAGATTCTATGGAGCTCTGATCGAATCACGTCTTCTATATTTTCCCGATAAAAGCTTCGATAGAACGATATTCTTTGATTTGATTTACCTCCTTTTGTATTCGAATTTTATCCATCAAAAGCAATTTAATTATTTCTTTGATAAGATACCTTTAGAAATCATTTGGATCGCTAATTTGGAAGTAAATAACGGTAGGTAAAGGTAAAATTTGAAAGGTCCAATTTTTTGTAAAGCCATGATTAACTTTAGAAATCAAATTATGTTATTAAAATTAACAATTAATAGAGCAAATAGAAAAGAAACCTATATGAAATAGAAATTTATTCAAGTAAATTTTAGCCTTTGAAGCGTCAAGTGACAAGAAGAGTCAGAAGAGTGAGAAGAAGAAGAGAAGTGAAGAGTGAAGTGTTGCCAGTTACACAGGTTTTTGTTCACACAACATCTCTAAGCGGTACAAATCTTTGTATAGAAGTAGCATTTTATTAAATTGACCTTAATAGCAATTACTGAACGCTGTATGCTCTAATGCCTACCTCAGATTTTATTTTTCACTCGAACAGTGATTACTAAAAGAGCAAAAGCCAACCTACTATTCCACGGTAAAGTTAATTAATTAGACGGAAAATTTCATCCCTTATGCTCTGCCTTTGACGTTGACGATATTAAGCTGCCTCTATGACAGGGATGAAATTAAATTTATTTTTCAACGGAAAGAAAATTGTAAAGAAGGAATAGTTCAAGCCGATGCGACGCGGAGACAGAAATAAGACAAATGTATCCGCTTTGTCAACAAAGCATTTCCGATTCTTTGCAGTGACAGAATTTTTTGCTGGAATCTTGCAGTCGAAATTCTTTTAAATCTTTTGTTAATAATATTATAAGTAATGCATTCGGCTATAAGCACAACCTTCGGCTTACTTGGTTTCGATATTTAGCTTACCTATATAAATTTCACTAGTATTTGAGCCTAATAAGTATTAGTAATCATTAAAGTAGGTACCTTGTGCTTGAGGTTTGAGGGGTAAGAAGGTATTCCAAACGTCCGTCAAATATAATATTCACCCGACTGAATTTTGGCCACGCAGGGTAATCTCCGTTCTCCACATAGATTAGCCATCTGCACGAAAGATCTTAGTGCACAGGTGTATACGTAAGCACAGGTAAACTCTCTATTCTTTTACTCTCATAGTCTGATGGGACGGCAATCTGACACGACTGGAGAGATATCAGGGCCTTGCGTACCAACCAATTTCCTAACTCCGGGCTAGTGCTGCGAATTTCTTATCAGAATAAACCCAATACAACTTCGTCTTTTGCAGTCGAACATGCTAACGACTAACCCAATGAGACAGTCCACCACAAACAGGCAGAGTTTACTGCCAAGAAAATATTAAGGAACTTTCTCATATTTCATTTAACTTAGACTACAGTACTTCATTTTATTAAAAATACGTTCGCTAAAACACCCGTCATAAGGTAAAAGCATCAAAGTCTAAGTTTAAAATGTCTGCTTCTGAGAACGGAACAAAGCGAGGATTTTCAAAGCGAATTCGGGTCGCTGCAGATTAAATATTGCTCGCTCTAAGCATGGAACTTCATGCTTACTCTGTACATAATGTATTAGATCTACTAAATAAATTAAATCTGACTTTTAGTTTTACAAAGCTTGCTGTAGGTATATTAAGATACTTAATAAAATATGATTACTGACAACAGTGTTCGCCAGTAGATCTAAAAAAATTGTGACCTGGAATCCAATAGGTTCTAAAACCCTGAGGGCATACTAGGTACCTAATATGGACTTTTTGAGTACCTACGTATAAAATTTTAGATCTTACATCACAGAATAAGGACTTTACTTTTAATTCATTTACATTATGTGTCCTCAATTTAATGTATACTTATTTATTTAATTTCTGTAAGTATTAGAATCTAAGTAGAGGATGATAGATTCCCATGTTGAAATGAAATTAATTTATTTCATGTACGAGTTGCTTGTGGCACTAATGATATGTTAAAAACTCTACCACTGCGCCGGTTCGGGAAGCAGTTTTTACTGAGAATAGCCGGTAAACTCAGCAAACGCTGTTTTCAAAAAACGAAATGTAAACGAATATGTAGGAATACCTACCTACAATACAGCAATGTAACTATAATCACAATAATATTATAAAGGCGAAAGTTTGTATGTGTGTGTGTGTGTGTGTGTGTGTGTGTGTGTGTGTGTGTGTGTGTGTGTGTGTGTGTGTATGTTTGTTACTCTTTCACGCAATATATCCCGGAAAATCAAAGAGTTCCTACGGGATTTTAAAAAACCGAAATCCACGCGGGCGAAGCCGCGGGCATCTTCTAGTATTGAAATACATTGTGCGCTGCTGAATGCATAGCCGATCATTTCCAAGCAACCTATTCGTCAATTGTAATAACCGCGACTCAACTAAATTTATGCAATGGCAAATATAAGGACTCTTTCGGAATCCTGTTATTACAGTGTATACTCATTCCCACAAAGGATTTCTGCACTTTGCATGTAGCGATATGACGCTGTAAATAGGTTATGATGATTTCATGTACCTATGTTGATTGGATATGTATCACTCATTTGCTTATAAAGATTTATATTCTGCCTAATAAGGACTGTTATTGTATACTAGCTGACGCCCGCGACTTCGTCCGCGTGGATTTAGGTTTTTCGAAATCCCGTGGGAACTCTTTGGTTTTCCGGGATAAAAAGTAGCCTATGTCCTAATTCAGGATATTATCTATCTCCATTCCGAATTTCAGCCAAATCCGTCCAGTGGTTTTTGCGTGAAGGATTAACAAACACACACACACACACACACACACACACACACACACACACACACACACACACACACACACACACACACACACACACACACACACACACACACACACACACATACAAACTTTTGCCTTTATAATATTAGTGTGATGTACTGCGGAGGCGGCTGCCTTCCTTTTTTAAAAATCGACTGACCTCCAAAAAACAAGACAATTTCAAAGAATGGTGTTTCTGAAAAATAATGCTAGGTAGGATCAAAATTATTGGTTTTTAGAAATGTCAGTTTTTCTACATTTTCATATTAGAGAATAAATTATATAATAATAAATTTTCATATTCATGAGAATAAAACTACGTTTTGGGGTTATATTGGTATAATACACGTTCATGCTCAATCATCTAGACGTAAACAAAACAAAAACTCTCAAGCACAGAATTAGGTATTAATTCGGCATAGGCTCAGTCATTATTATAATATAAATCGTCAAGCCATTTCTCCCAAATATAGGTTGCAAACGTATTATGATGGTAAGATTTGTTTGCGTTCCATTTACATAAGCGATGAACGATACTACCATATTACTTAGGATTCTATTAGGATTGCCAAACGTACTCTAAAGTAGGTACCTAGGTCTCTCGAAATAACGTATTGAGCTCTATATCATGTAGGTCCGCCTACTTATTTTGTAATCTCCAACATTATATTATCTATACATATAATAAAATTGTAGAAAAGTGGTGTCTGTACAATGGAAATATATTAAAAAAAAAGTAGCAGTGGTTGTTATTATATCGATGCCGAACCCGAAATCGTAATTAATTTTTTTTTGTCTGTTTGTCTGTGTGTTTGTGCACGCTAATATCAGAAACGGCTTATTCGATTTAGATACGGTTTTCACTAATATATTGTAGTAAGCTTCACTTAACATTTAGTGTTTATTTCATGTCAATCGGTTCATAAATAAAAAAGTTATGTCAATTTAAAGAATCACGGCGCCTCGCGCCTGAGCGTCCGTGGCTATTAAAGCGCGAAAAGTCACTATTCCACGCGAACGAAGTCGCGGGCACAGCTAGTTATTAATAAAGTACGCTAAAATGTTCTATTTCGGTCATGAAGTGGCGAAAGGAGAAATAGGTATATGTAGACCTTTACTGAAATTAAGTAAAATGAATAAGAGTTCTTGCTCTTATCGAGACATTGTCTAGAATCGTAGATTTATTTAAAAAACAAAGCAAAATTATTATTTACGTGTACGTATGAATACCGTAAAGAGTACAAAAAATACTATTTTGAAAATGAAAATAATGTAGTAAAGTAGGTAGGTAGGCACTCTTTTAGTCTGTAAGTAGTCATTATTTATGGTCCCCTCTAAAACCAGATACGTTTATTACCTACTTCTGAAAAAGTTGGCAACCCTTGATGTACTGCCAATAACCAGGCTCACTAGCAGCCAACTTCGCATCAAGAACCGCCAACAAAATTATTATGATTTATAAGTAATGACAAAGAGCTTTCTTTAGTCATTTGGGTATTTTTTTGTTTATAAGAAGTAGCGAAACGTTTGGAATAAGTAAAATTACTTGATTGTTTCATTTTGTAAATACATTGCGTGGTAGGTACCTATCCTGCACTTCCACTAGAGAGCTCATATTTCCACTTTCCATAGAGATGGAAAGTGGATATTTAATCTCTCTAATGATGATAGAGATCATCTAAGACGCGTAACGGTACCATAATCATCTATTCAAACCACACGTGTTTGCATTTGATAGCTAGTTTCCAATTTAAACGGACAGCATATTGTACGAACAAAGCAATCTTAATATAAAGCTTTTAAAAAAGAAAGATCTCCGACTCGCTTGATATTTTAGTACTTATCCTTCATAAGATTATTAGATACTTATCTATTATATCAAGAAACTTCGATATATGCAAGCACAGAACGATGTTATAATTTTGCAGAAGACTAAGTTCAGAAACGAGTCTGTTTAATCTGCAGCGACCTGAATTTGCTTTGAAAATTTTCGCTTTGTTCCGTCCTCACAAGCGGTAATTTGAATTTACACTTTTACCATATTACGGTCGCTTTGGCTTGCAAACAGCTTAAATATACTGTGCGCCTGTGTGTTAACGGCACAATATTAAGAAAACTTGCAATTATATACATTTTTAATTAGTCAGTTTTATATTAGGTTTACTCAAAAAGAACAATGATTGAAACATAAATTTTGTAAGAAAATAAACAATCAAGAACTTATTTTAAATAATTTTATCATCATCATCATCTTTGGCGATATAGCCATTCATAGACGTGATCCAGCTTCTCTACTTACTTAATAGAATTCTTCACTGTCTGACAACGAATAGCTTAATTCAGTGGGCTTAGCAATATGAAATTTTGCACAGGAATTCCTTGAATATAACGTAGATATAGGTAAAGATCCTAAGATATAGGGAACTGATTGAAAAACACATTGGGCAGTTACATGGCACTAATAAATTAATGACTTGATAATGATTCTAAATAATTTCTTAGTAATTTAATCTCACAAAGTTCAAACTCTAAGGAGGAAAGCCATTATGGGTCTATTGAATTATTTGAAACACATTTGTACGTTTTCAATAAAAGCTTAGACAGACGTGCTCTACTGAATTGATTCAACGCTGTATTGAAAACAATGAACGACGCAACCTATTCATGGCTGATGGTACAATATTAAAAGCATTTTGCTTTATTCTGGAGCCTTTGTAATATTCAATATTATAAAAAAATCACTAGATACCACCATCTTTGTTTGAAATGATTCCCAACTACGATTAAACGCACGCAGTTTTGAAACCCGGCAAACCGTAACGTATGGCTTGCTATGAAAGTGTACGCACTACTTGTTTACCTTAATGCAGCTTCTAATTGTAAGCTATACGAAAAAACAATTTTTTGTGTCAGTATTTCTAATGAGCGCAGCGTCTATGCTATAATAAATACAAAAAGATTGCCCGACTCAGAAACAGCAACATAGGTAAGTACTTAGATTTCGGAAATAGGTAAGTCTAAAAGCTGTTATTGAATTGATCTTCAAAAATTAAATCGATTGAGTCAAAATATCTTTGATCATGGGAATGAATACAATACGGTGGCGTTTTCGATATAATTAGTGGAGTAAACGAAGCATTTTCGTCGGAAGTCCTCAGAAACAGCTCCGATTTTGATGATTTTTTTTTTAAATTCTTGTTTTTTATACATTATTTAAAATCAGAAACGTTTTGAAGCGGGGAAATAATTTTTAGTATTTTTTTATCCATATGTGCGATATTTATACACGAAGTCCAGAAAAACGCTACTTTCTCTTTGAGAAGTTGTAGAGGAGGTCAAATGCTACAAATTACCTCTGAACACTTATGGGCAAAGACCGCCCGTTTTTGAGTTATTGATCGTTTTCAGAAAAATACGTATTTGTTTCTTTTAAAATTCATTAAAAAAAAAGTAAGTCATATTGCCGACTTTTTATTTAATTTCTAAGTACTAGACATCTCAATTAATAATTGTGAATACTAAAATAAAAATAATCTTTGTAGGTTCCCCGGTTAGGGATCCAAGACTGTACCAGTTTCATAATTTCTATTGGGTTACTTTGCCAAAAATGCTATTTATTTTTAAAGTTACAGAAATTTTTGGCCTGAAAATTATTTGCAAAACTTCTACACATTCTCAGCTATCTAATGATGTACAAAATTTTAAAATAAATTGAAAATTAGCTAAAAAAATGATAAAATAATAGCACAAGGGAGAAATTTCTTAACGCTTAAATTTTAAACAAATCGTTCCTATCGATCAATTGAGCTATCCCGTGGCCGATTTTATGATCAAACTTGACCAGATCACATATTCACAGTAAACTGTTACCTCTTTCTAAGTAGAGACCACTTCTAAACAAAAAAAAACGATTTGTTTAAAATTTAAGCGTTAAGAAATTTCTTCCTTGTGCTATTATTTTTATCGTTTTTTTAGCTAATTTTCAATTTATTTTAAAGTTTTGTACATCATTAGATAGCTGAGAATGTATAAAAGCTTTGCAAATAATTTTCAGGCCAAAAATTTCTGTAACTTTAAAAATAAATAGCATTTTTGGCAAAGTAACCCAATAGAAATTATGAAACTGGTACAGTCTTGGATCCCTAACCGGGGAACCTACAAAGATTATTTTTATTTTAGTATTCACAATTATTAATTGAGATGTCTAGTACTTAGAAATTAAATAAAAAGTCGGCAATATGCCTTACTTTTTTTTAATGAATTTTAAAAGAAACAAATACGTATTTTTCTGAAAACGATCAATAACTCAAAAACGGGCGGTCTTTGTCCATAAGTGTTTAGAGGTCATTTGTAGCATTTGACCTCTTCTACAACTTCTCAAAGAGAAGGTAGCGTTTTTCTGGACTTCGTGTATAAATAATGCACATATGGATAAAAAAATACTAAAAATTATTTCCCCGCTTCAAAACATTTCTGATTTTAAATAATGTATAAAAAACAAGAATTAAAAAAAAAAATCATCAAAATCGGAGCTGTTTCTGAGGACTTCCTAAGATTGGCTATTTTACGGCTTTATTTACTCCACTAAATACATGCTACTCTTTAGAAATCCATGGTGATATTGAAGGATCGCGGAACCGCCTACCTTCACGAACTTTGATATAAAAATACTATACACTCTTTAGTAGTTAACATACAAAAACTATAAACTGACTGACTAACAATATACAGTTAAAACTGATGCACGCTGGGACTAGAACTTTTACATGTATCTAGAATTTCTCTTAACAGGGCTCTCTCCGTCACTCGTTTCATACAATCGTAGTTCCAATTTCATTTGAATATTAAGCAACCAAAGTCCATGAAATTTTGCAGACATATTCTAGAAACTAATATCTAATATATCGTAGACAATAAGGAAGAATTTTCAGAAATGTCATCCGACCCCAGCCGAGATGCGAAATCGGTCTATGTTTTATAAAATCAAAACTTTTAATCATATTATGTTTGTTAAATTTTTATTGCTGCACCACCAACTGTGGTAACATATTATATACCTACCTACATTATAATAATAATAATGTAATAAACAATAATAATTAACATTCGGTACAAAGTAAATCATAAATTGATCTGCTAGGAAATTTCATTACAAATTAGATTGAAACAAAAGGAAGTTTTAACCAAGCGCACTCAAGGCATGCTTTGGTTTCCAATTCCTTATTGATTAAATTGCTTTTAGGGGCGGTTCAATTTCACACCCAATCTAGATTCACTTCACACTGCCCAGTACATTTTCACACAGTGTTTATCTCGATGCGGCATCGGAACACATTGCTGAAGATACGATTTCGTTTCATTTGTATCAATAAATAAAATACTAATTTTGTTTTATTTACAAATCTATTATTTATAGTAGTTGTTCACGACTTCGTCCATCATTGCACAGAATGTGATGTGAATGTATTAACAGGGCTCTCTCCGTCACTCGCTTCATACAATCGTAGTTCCAATTTCATTTGAATATTAAGCAACCAAAGTCCATGAAATCTAGCAGACATATTCTAGAAACTAATATCTGTGTCTGTGGTGTTTTAGATTTTTCTAAAAATATGTAGTATTAAAATTACAGGGGCTCAAAGATTTGTATGTAAATTTTTAAGACCGCGAATGTTTTTTTTTTTTCCGTTACTTTAGTTTTTTGTTGTTTATGTTATTTTATTTTTCTTTTGTTTCTGTTATTTATTGATTTTGTTATTGATGTTATTTTATTTTTTGTTGTTTCTGTTATTTTTTCTGTGTTCCTGTTATTTTTTCTTTGTTTCTGTTATTTTTTCTGTGTTTCTGTTATTTTTTCTGTTGTTTCTGTTATTTTTTCTGTGTTTCTGTTATTTTTTCTGTTGTTTTTGTTATTTTATTATTTGTTGTTTAAAAATAGGATAAAATGGGAAAAATAAATAAATGAGAGAAAATGAAATTGGAACTACGTTTGTATGAAGCGAGTGACGGAGAGACCCCTCTTAAGTACTACTTATTTTTAAAAATTCCTTGTAAAATGGTTAAAATTTTGCATAAAACGATATTAACATTCACTAAAATGTTCAGAAGGTATAAGCGAACATACCTACTTAGACAAAATTACTTTCAGCATTGTTTCAACAATTTAGAGAAATTATAATTACATTCAAAAATCTGCATGTTTTGTTCTGTTCCCATTACATTGGTATGACGGGCTTATGCATATTTAAAGTGTAAATTAAAATTACTGAGTCTAACTAAACAAAGCGAAACATTTTCAAAAGCGAATTTAGGTCGCTGCAGATTAAAGAGTGGCACTCACTTCCGAAACCAGTGTGTGACAAAATCATTTTATTGTAGGTAGTGGTTGTACTTTATAACTTTATCTTTACACAAGTGTAAATTAAAAATTTATAACACCCCCGACAAGTGAAGGTTACAGTAACTAGAAAAGAGCTGATAACTTTCAAACGGCTGAACCGATTTTCAGTGATTATAGCTAAGAACACTCTTGATCAAGCCACCTTTCAAACAAAATAAACTGAATTAAAATCGGTTCATTAGTTTAGGAGCTACGATGCCACAGACAGATACACAGATACACACGTCAAACTTATAAGACCCCTCTTTTTGGGTCGGGGGTTAATAAATAGCTACTCTATGTAAAGGGTGGCGTTTGGGTGGTGTGGCGATGGGTGTAGCTTAGTTGCGACGGCATACCTGCCTATCTCCGTGCCTCGGCGTACATGTTAAGCTGTTGATCATAGTTATTATCACTAACATACGATAATAATAATTATGCCTAGGAGGAAAATTATTATAAGTACCTAAAAAATATGCTTCCTGCTTATAGTCTCTATGAGCTACTTACTGCCATGAAGTAAATAAATAAGCAAGCTACAGAACCAAAGTCAATAGGAGCAACGTCGATTTCAATAAAACTAGCACTTTAAATACAGATATGTATATTTCATCTGGATGTTTCTAAAACATAGTTAATATTAAACTGTCCATTTCTTCATACCTTTATATTATGTCCAAACCAAAGTATTACTGTTATCATCATCATGATCAACCCATCGCCGGCGCACTACTGAGCATGGATCCTTTCTCAGAACGAGAAGAAAATACATAAGATGAGTCAACATGGAACAGTCTGAAACTATCGTTAGAATGAAATGTATTTCTATTGTTGCAGAGACATGATAGAATAATTTTAGTTTGGCAAAACCGTCTGTAAAATCCACGTTTTCAGAGATATTTAATTAATTATTATTCTAGACTAAGTAAGTAAGGTAGAGCATAATACCTCGCATAGATTCTTACATTTATTTGAAAAAATATCTTTAGTAAACTCATCTCAAAATCAATCTGTATGAGAAATTGTCTTATAAGTCCATTGTTCATCGCTTACGTAAATGGAATGCAATCAAATCTTGCCGCCGATATTGGTTTGCAGTCGATAGGTATTCGATACCCATAGCGACAGACCTTTACCATGCAAATATTCTACTTGCGAATTCTTGGGTCTTTGTATTCATTTATCACGTACCTATTGTTGAATTTTTAATTAAATATCAAACACAGTAAGTTTACGTTTTCTCTAAGTTTTATTAAAAAATATAGAAGAATCCTGAAGTTATAGGTAATTAACACGATATTTTAAATTCTTATTCTTCTTATTTACTCATTAAAAATTCCCACGTTTTTTGGCAAAAACTCAAAAAATATTTTTTACAGCTAAAGGATGGCGTCTAGTACGAAGTGCATAGAGATAGTTCCTACTAGGTATGTACAACTAATAATATTGTCTCAATAGCTCAACGGTTTAAGGAGCGGACTGAAATCCGAAAGGTCGGCGGTTCAAACCTCACCCGTTGCACTATTGCAGTAGTACCTACCCATTCTTAGTTACTAACTCTAAGTAAGCTTTACGCTAAGAGGGGAAAAGGGAATATTTCATGATAAACATGGCTAATATTCTAAAAAAATATTTAAGATCTATTTAAGGAATGAAATGATGTCGTTGCAGAAGAAATTCACTCACATTTCATAAATTTTTAGGTGCCCCAATATCGGATGGGAAAATTCAGAAACTCGGTAAAATTATGGAATTTACGTTACGTGCACCAGAAGCTGGGAAAACGTTTCGTTTTAAATAAGCGTGTTTCCTCCTTCAAAGTATGTAGTTACTGGGGAATAGGCAGTATTTTTCGGAAAGTATATTTACTAATATCCGTGAGCTAGGTTGTTTTAAAAGTGAGTAAGTAGGGGAGAGTGTGGATGAAAGAGCCAGTTTTGAATAGTGTAAAAAAAAACACACTTTTACTATATTATTTTCAAATGAAACTAGGTTTTCTTATAATCACTTTAATTGGCAATGTTATAAAATAAAAATAAAGAGGATAACAACGCTGATAATCTCTTATATAAATAGTTTAAAAAAAAAGGAAATCGGCTCTTTCATAGCAGCAGGTCAATGAAAGAGCCACCATGTGTTATGAAAGAGCCGATACCTACTTTTGAGGTACTAAACGGTTTTTTATCAATTAAAATTATGTTAAGTATTTAAAATCAGATTAATACTAAGCTTACTTTAGTATTTCTATGAAAATCACAATTTTTAAATAAAACAGTCTCAGTAATAATTAAACATTGTCTTAATCAACAATTAAAACTTTTGAACTTTGTCTTAGTCAAAAATTAAATAATTAATAAAAATTTGTCTAAAAACATAAAATAGAGCCCTTTTTCGTATTCTTACTCTATAACTTAAAAAATAAAAACAATATAAAAACAATTTAAAATTAAAAACATTTTTGGCAGAAGAAATTAATCACCCCTTTGAGGCCACACGATAACGCTAACGCTGTTCTATTTATGGACTGATTTCCAGCAAGCACTTCTTTTACAGCCTCTTCTATTGCAGCAGTTGTGGGCTTTACCCGTTCTTTAGCTGTTGACGCTTACGAAGACATATCTTTTTATTCTGAAACATATATCATATAATAATGAAATAACTAAAATTAAAAATTTTGGACACCCCCGACCTCTATAAATATGACTGGTAGAGAATACCATTAGGCATTAAGTCCGCCTTTTGTTTTTTTTTGTATTTTGTGCAATAAAGATTAAATAAATAAATAAATAAATTATAGCTAAGAACAATCTCTATCACATCAGTTATCAAACAAAAAAAAGAACCATCAGAATTAGTCCATTGGTTTGGATCTACGTGGCCATAGATACACACACACACACACACAGAGAGACAGACACACAGACACACACGTCAAACTTATAACACCCCTCTTTTTTCGTCGGGGGTTAATTAAAACTAAACGATGTATTGAATGAGCCAGTTTTCGTGTCATGATCTTTCAAAGCATAAATAACTAGCTCTTTCAAAACACGACGCTTTTAAAAATATAACTTCAAAAAAAAGGCACTATACCAGAACGCTGATCTGATATTATTTATGCAAAACAAGGGCAAATATATAGACGCCAATACTGTATATCAGTTTTGTCAACTTATGCAATACCCTTTTTGAAAAAAAAGATGAAAGAAACACAAAGAAACTTACTTTTTGGCTTCCGAATTTTCGTAACAGTCCTGTGAGGCCATTTGCTGTCGTAGAACTGTCAAATGTTTGTGGGTAACAGCTATCCAGTGTTGCCATTTAAGGAGTAAAATTAAACTTTGGTAGAATATCGATAAGTAATGGAAAATCACATCGGCTCTTTCAAAGCCTGGCTCTTTCATGCACACTCTCCCCTAGGCAGTGCCCGCGTCGTGTATTCTCTATTTGGCTGCTTACTTTCGCAATATTAAATACCTAACGTTAAGCAGTGTAAAAATATGACTTACTGGAATTATTCCAATTTAAGAATTTTATTTTATTTACTTATTTAATTACTATGGACATTGTCCATTTCCACAAATACACGAACTCAAAACTACTACAATTAAATAAAAATGCCTGCTTTGTAAAAATCTATTTGGTACTAAAAAATCTATTAGGTACGAACTTTACAAAAAAAAATTGACGAATTTCTACACAGAGATAACTTGCATCCTGATGATACTTTTTATCCTGGAAAATCAGAGAGTTTTCACGAAATATAAAAATCCTATTTCCGCCGGGCATCATTCAGTCAGCTAGTATTTCTTATAGAAGCTCACAAAGGCGATTCGTTAACAATTAACGTCTTATTTTCACAGTATCAATTATTTTAAGTTATATTTTAGACTAACAAATTTACGAGAGCGAAAAATGTATTATTATTACCCATAGTATCATTTTCATCATCATGTTAAGTCAGGGACGCGACAAATAGATGGTTAGTTGGGTGTGTCCATGTGTCGACGTGTCGTGTCGAGCGATGTGCCACAAGCGAATGCCAGAAGTGCCAATGACAAGCAGTGACAGATGCAGTACATGAGAGATGGATGAATTGCGAATTCGAACAAAGTGTGATACGCCACATCGTGCCGACACGCTGCCGCACCGCGTGTTGCGTGCCGCACATTATCTGGCCACTCTGTACTATAGTGTATTTCTAAGGCACTGTGCAGTTGCAAAATAAGATCGTCGAGGAATGATACCGTCCTATTTCTAAAAAGCGGTTAACTTCAAAATGTAGTTTTAGGATTATCGCCAAAAAACATGCAAATTTAGAAAAAATATTAATTTATTTCGCTTCTACAAAATTTATCTACGTAGGACCAAAGTAAAAACCTTGGAACTACATAGCATTATTTTTTAGAAAGTTTAGTTTATGAAAAATTCTAATTTTTTCTGGCAATAACTCAAAAATTACTTTTATAGTTCACCGCTTTGTAGAAAGAAAGGATGGCAGAATGTGAAAACAGGTAGCTCACGGGTGGCTCGCCGTGTAGCATACACTCCTAAATACCGAACTTAATATTACCTACTTCCTAATGTGAATGCCAATAATGTTTATTCTTAGTTCTACAACGAGTGTTCTGAGAATTGCTAGCTAAGGACGTGTGGAACACCTAAATGCGTTACTCGTATTTAAAAGCTGTGTATTTGTAAAGTACCAATTTCTAGAGCTCTTACCAGCGAGTGCTGTGAGAGCTGCCAGCGAAAGGAGGGCGAGTGACTGGGTGCCATGTCAGCAGGGCATGCCGCGCTGAACACGCCGCTTCATCGCTTCCACGTGCCGCTCTCACCCCAACATTTGTATAGTACATAATATATCTAGAGCTCTTACCAGCTAGTGCTGAGACAGCTGCACGTAAAAGGAGGGCGGAGCGGCTGGGTGCCATGTGCGCTGAGCACGCCACATGTCGCTCTCACCTCCACATTCGTAACGTATTTCTAGATCTCTTACCAGCGAGTGCTGTGAGAGCTGCCAGCGAAAGGAGGGCGGAGCGGCTGGGTGCCATGTCAGCAGGGCATGCCGCGCTGAGCACGCCACGTCATCGCCGCCACATGTCGCTCTCACCCCCACACCTGACGACTCCTCGCTACCGCAACCTGCGAATATTAACTTTAGTTATAAATACACATCGGATCATAAATCATAATCTATTTCATAATATAATAACTCAAAATTTAAAAAACCCGCGACACTCTATAAGAAAACTAGAAAAGAGCTGATAACTTTCAAACGGCTGAACCGATTTTCTTCGATTAAAGCTAAGAACACTCTCGATCAAGCCACCTTTCAAACAAAAAAAAACTAAATTAAAATCGGTTCATTCGTTTATGAGCTACGATGCCACAGACAGATATACAATACAGATACACAGATACACACGTCAAACTTATATCATCCCTCTTTTAAAGACTTGTTCCGACTGAATTAGACAGTAGATTCTTTTAATGGACGTTGGCGCCCGCTAAGAAAGAATTTTTCCAAACATACCTAAGGGGATTCAAAAGAGGGTGAAAATTTTTTATGAAAGTCCGTCATTTTTCAAGTTATATCTATGAAAATTGGTATTTTGGTTGAAAATAAAGAAATTCGTGTTATAGGGTTTTTATAAAAAGAGACTGGACTGTAGTTACTAATTGAACCGGAAAGCGTAGAGAACCTCTTAATTGCGAGGCTAGCTCTAGCCTTCGCACTGATACATATCAGAGTTAAGGTCAAAGAACCTTTGTATTTAGCTAAATTATTATGTTTGGTTTGTTTGAAACCAATATACGAAGTTGAGAATAATTATGTAAATTCTGTAAGCAGAAAAGGGAGAAACTTTTGCTTGAATAATAATGGAAACTCATGCTTGTGATAAAACGTGATAGTAATATTATATTTTCTTGAAATAGGCGGTATGCCTATTATTGAAAAATGTATGAAAAATATTTTTGGCTTAGAGTGTGTCTGCAATTAGAACCTAGCGAGCAAAGTTAAATTACAATAGCATTTACTTACTACTTGAAGCGGAAAGCGTAGACAAAATCTCTATGGCAAAGCTAGTTTTCACATTGGCTCGTTGATGTATTAGAGTACCTACCTAAATCATGGAACTATGAATCTGCTTTGCTTAGCCTAAATGTTAAGGAAGGTTTATGTTCAGCGAAATTTAAAAAAACCGGCCAAGTGCGAGTCAGACTCGCGCACCGATGGTTCCGTATTCGGGCATTTTTTTCCGATATTTTGCACGATAAATCAAAAACTATTATGCATAAAAAAAATCTGTTTTAGAATTTACAGGTAAACACCCCTTTCATATGATACCCCACTTGGTATAGTTATCTTACTTTGAAAATTTAAACACATTTTAATTTTTTTTAATGATATAACCAAAAATTCACGGTTTTAAGATTTATTCCTTTACTTGTGCTATAAGACTTACCTATCTGCCAAATTTCATGATTCTAGGTCAACGGGAAGTGCCCTATAGGTTTTCTTGTCAGACACGACGGACGGACAGACAGACAGACAGACAAAAAAGCGATCCTATAAGGGTTTTTCCTTTTGAGGTACGAAACCTTAAAAAAACAAGTTCATTGCATACCATAATAACGTTAGACAAAATTTAATCAAAGTAACATTATGAAAGAAAGACTAAAAAGTCCAAACACAAATTATTATTATTATTAGGTATAGAAAAGTAGTTATACGCTATCTGCATTCCAAATATCACCCAAATCGTTTAGTCGTTGTAGCGATAAGGAGTAACAAACATCCCAACATTACGATCTTCGCAAAGAAAATCTTCAAAATATACGTAATAAGCACTAAACACCGGTTTTGGTTCAATTGTTCTGACTGCGTTTATACGAGTAATTTGACAGTCGACACTACACTGAACTTGATTGGCACGCGCTTGAACCTTGACATTATATTTTATCGTGGGAGGACTATTTTCCTTTACCTACCCTATTCTGTTTTGTTTACTTTAGGGTGACTTTGATATGACAGTCGATCTATCACTCAGCTATAGGCCACATATAAGACGTTTTTAAGGTTCCGTACCTCAAAAGGAAAAACGGAACCCTTATAGGATCACTTTGTTGTCTGTCTGTCTGTCTGTCCGTCTATTCGTCCCTCCCGTTGTACTTCCCGTTGACCTAGAATCATAAAATTTGGTAGGTAGGTAGGTCTTATAGCACACGTACAGGAATAAATCTGAAAACCGCGAATTTGTGGTTATATCATTAGAAAAAAAAATGTGTTTCAATTTTCAAAGTAAGATAACTATAACAAGTGGGTTAACATATGAAAGGGCTTTACCTGTACATTCTAAAACAGATATTTATTTATTTATATGTATAATAGTTTTTGATTTATTGTTAAAAATGTTGTAAAATACCCGATTACGGAACCCTCAGTGTGCGAGTCTGACTTGCACTTGGCCGGTTCTCAATAGATGATATACCTATTGAGAAAAGTATTATCTAAGCTCGGCCTCTAGTCGCTACTTTTAAATTGAAAGTTCTCAATTCGTCAAAGCGCATCGAACTTTCGGAACTTTCATTCGACAGAATTATAATCCCGTTAGAAAGCATCTTCGATAGCTGCACAGTCACCCCTTTCAGCCCTGTTTAATTTACTGATGAGCTGCCTGCAGCCCTTTGTTTGAAAAACGGATCCATCATGTTGATAGCTCTAAGGATTTTTCTTTAATTAACTACGAAGGGGCGGTGCGTAAGAGAAGGTTCTTTATTACAGTTTTTTAGTACAGGCAGTTCTTTTCATTAAAGATTTTCTGAGATGGAAAATTTCTTAGGCCATTTTTTCTTATTCATCGTTAAGTATAAATGTAAGTAAGTATCTGAATGTACATATAATTCTTATTCATAGTATCTTTAATTACTTTATCTATAAGTATATTCAACGTATATATAGCATATATTTTGTTACAATTTAACTAGGTAGCATGATAAACGCATTAGATAGATTGCATTTTAACACATTTTTTTATTCAATCAATCATTTATTTATTTGCTCAAATGCAGGTTAGCATAGAAATAACAATTCATTTATAATTAACTAGCTGACGCCCGCGACTTCGTCCGCTTGGATTTAGTTTTTTCAAAAAAAGTGGAAACTCTTTGATTTTCCGGGATAAAAAGTAGCCTATGTGCTAATCCAGGATATTATCTATCTCCATTCCAAATTTCAGCCAAATCCGTCAAGTAGTTTTTGCGTGAAGGAGTAACAAACATACACACACACACACACACACACACACACACACACACAAACACACACACATACAAACTTTCGCCTTTATAATATTAGTGTGATGTATTATTAAAATTCATGCATCAATTTGGCTTGAAGTGCATCGATTTTGAGTTTGGTACATTATTTTGCAACTATCTAGAACCAAATAGGATTGGAATTATATAATTCTGATTTGACAATTTAGAATCAAATAATATTTTACTATCGAATTCCAACAATTATCCGCAGAACAAAATCGTCAGATACAAATGGCATTCTACTTGGCAATGTTAAAGCCTAAATTGCAGTGCAAATCATAACATGATATTCATTACGTCGTCGGCGAATTGGTGTTTATTTCATTCGAAATAGGTCGAGAGGACGCAGTAATGAAAGCAGCTGGAAAACAAGGGAGAATAACAGGTGGTCCATATTTAATGATCGTTGCTAGGGAACTGTTAATTTATCTGTGCCCTTGTTAATTAATCTTGGGTGAATTTGTGACCCCACTATTGGAATCGGGATTTGATTAACTTTTTTAAACAACTTTGCTGGTTAATTACTGTTCGAGCCTATAAATGATTCACGAATTTAATTAAATTCTTTCTTTTGACTTAAATTAAAAAAGGAAATTAAATCCTTTCTTTGCTTTCAATTGAATTGAGAAGAATAAAATGGTGAGTGATGATGCAATATAAAATGGTTTGTGGTGTAGGTACACCACACCACTTTTAATTTAAACCAACAGAAGACCAACAGATGTTATAAGCCATATTAAGTTGCCGTAATTATTAAAATACATTTCAATAGGTATTACCTAGGTATAATGCTTTTGTTTGATTAATCGCTATGTTTTTTATTCATTTGAGAGTTATAGCATAAAAGATTAAGCAAATTCAAAATGGCAGCCTTACATTTGTAAATATAGGATGAAAATGTTGAGTGTAGTTGCGATTGTTTCGTCGATTGTGTTGCAACAAGGCATTATTGTGTACAAAACACGGCGTACAAAAGGTCACGAGTTTCGGCATAGTAATAAGCTCCGCCCGAGCGGTCTGGCGCGAGCAGTTCTCTAGTCTCATTCATCATGTAGTGTACTGTGTACAGTTCGCTCGTACGCTTGAAAAACTTTTTAAACTCCTACATCTGTATGATGCTACGCAAGCATTCTTTGCGAGTTCTAGAGAACGCTGCCTCTTTATTTAGCGCTGCATTTCATAAATGCTTAGTTGGTTTCGTTTTCTACGTGTTTTTTTTTCGTGCAGTTGTAATATTTGAGATTTAGAATGACTCTTTCTTACGAGAATGATGATATTTATGAGATAGTGTAATACGAAATGCACTATGTTTAGATCTAAATATTTTTAATATACCTACGTAGTACGAAGTCAGTTTGTTTTTATTGAATCCAAACCAAAGGAGTATGGGTTTAATGAAAACTGCCATACCGTTTCCAGGTTAGCCCGCTTCCATCTTAGGCTGCGTCGTTACTTACCACCAGGTGAGATTGCAGTCAAGGGCTAACTTGTATTTGAATAAAAATAAAAAAAAACAATCTTATTATTGATATAATAATAGGTTATTAATTTCCGTTATTTTTAGGTAACTAGTATTAAATAGAGTCACAGTCTTATTTTGTCTGTGTGTTCACTCATAATCATTGAAATTTTAAAAAGATTTAAACGCCTTTTTACGCGCGAAATAAAAAGATTTAAAAGAACACCTCATGAGGAAGGTTTATGCCTTCCTCGTGAGGTGATCGTAATAAAAAATAATATATTTAACGCGAATATTTCATAATAAAACCACATATTTAACTCGGATGTCACCATAGGAAAACAATAGTCTAAATACATACCTGTATATATAAATCTGTATATATGTATAAAAGGAAAAGCTGACTGACTGACTGATCTATCAACGCACAGCTCAAACTACTGGACTGAAATTTGCGAAGCAGATAGCTATTTCTGACATAGACATCCGCTAAGAAAGAAGTTTTGAACATTCAATCCCTTAAGAGGTAAAACAAGGGTTTGAAAGTGTAGTCCACGCGGACGAAGGCGCGGGCAAAAGCTATTCTAAAAATATACAGCAAACCATCTCTACCACAAATGTGCATTATTCAGTAATGATCGTCTGTCTTTCTGATAAAAACGCGAGAACCAGAGTTCTGGAATCTGACACAAGATTTACCAGCCAAGCAGGCTTTTGTGCTTTATCAAAAGTAGTGCCAAGAATGTTAATAAACAGGATTGGCGCGGTCTAAGTTGGCGCTCGCATTCAAAGCTGGAAAAAATCAATACGTACATTTATTATCAGAGCAAAAATTATCGAAATCATAATATGGTAGAATGATAGAAGTAAAGATTAACTTATAAAGCAAGTTCGAATTATCTGAAATTTTATGAATAAGTAAGTGCCTAGTATTTAATTAATTTTATTATTTTAGGTTTACGATGAATCATTCTGAACTTTGACAACGCCTTTTTCAGGCTATTCATATTATTTTTGATTCAATAGTTCACATAGTATTTTTTTAATTGTTATAAAAAATTAATTGCATTGAAAATTGAATCCGCTGTGAATGTTTCTAAATTGATAGATGAAAACAATTTACTTGAACGTTTTCATCTATCGATTTATAATCATTCACATTTAGAAACACACGCAACTACAGCAGAGAATATTTGATTAAATAGAATCTCTGCGAAAATTGGAAAACTAAATTAATTCAGTCAGTCTCTAATTAAAATCGTATCAAAAAACTACGAGTAGGTACATATTCCCACTCATCAAAATTTTGTTTTGCATCAAAAACAAAAATATAAAATAAATTAAAACGTTAAAAGTAGGTATGAGTACGCGTTACTCTGAAATAAAAATCGAAAAAACTATGGCAAATATTATAACTCCAGAATATATTTTGCGTGTTCAGTTCAAGTAGGTAGGTAGACAGTCATTAGTATTGAAAAATCGCATGCCGTATATCTACGTTACGTACTTCAAACAAGAGTTAGAATAAAATATAAATTTAGATAATTTATTGTCATACAACTCACGTGATAATGACTTCTGGTGATAGTTATGTTGCGGGAAAGCATAATATGAAAAAGTAAATAATGATATAAATGACATAAAATAATGATACCTAAGCACGTTCTAAATTTTGATGAAGTTGCCATTGCGCGCCAAAATACTAGCCGATTGCAGAATTATTGATGTGTAGAGTTGTGGTACAACCTCAGTAACGCACAACGTTGGTACAATTTGAAATTATTCTGATGGTACATAAGTAAAATACATTTGGCCCAGGGGAGTGAGTAAATGTCGTCCATAAATAATTGTAGTATATGGTTATGAGGAGAGTGCGTGACGCCTATTGTTGAACTTCCACCCTTTCATCGTAGTGTCGCGATTTTATTGCATATTCATACATTTAACTTCCTTTTGTCGAAGAACAATGAATAAACAAACCTCTTTATAGCTATGCATAGAATCCAGTATGGGTAAGTTGATTAATATTACTTGCAGTATTTTTTACTATTTGTCATAACCACTCGTTAACATATAGTTTTGATTTATTAACCCCCGACCCAAAAAGAGGGATGTTATAAGTTTGACGTGTGTATCTGTGTATTAAACCTATACTTACCTAAATATAATAATACTTAAATATTTTTTAATTTAGTTTTGCTTAAAAAGAAAATATATTTTCTACTAGCTTCTTTGCACTTCATCTGCGTGGACTACACAATTTTCAAACCCCTGTTTTACTCCCTTAGGGGTTGAATTTTCAAAAATCCTTCCTTAGCGTATGTCTACATCCCGTTCAGTAGTTTGAGCTTTGCGTTGATAGATCAGTCAGTCAGTCAGTGTATTTCTAGTTCAGATGGTCGTAACATTGCTAAGTCACATCCTGAACATCTCACGATTTGCAGCTAAGCGAATACGTATGAACGAATAGTCGTGCACAATTATTATGCTCTACCTATATATAAGAATCTATGAAGATTACTTGTCGAGTTTGTATTTGTCTGGAGACTGGGGACCCAGCTGTGGACAAAAGTTATGCAAATGTCACGCAGCGCATTAAAACGGCAAAATCAATCAACAGTGGAATTGAATCGGTCATTTCGAAACCCCATAAAGTCAAGTTTTCTCAAAAATTCTTTTTTAAGTTTTTGACGCCTCCTCATAGGTGGACACAATATGTTCTAGCTGTAAAACCAATGTAAATCAGTACATTCCTTATTAAGTCCAAGCAATATATTCAGCCAAAAAAGACCTTGAAAATTCGTTTATTTTTGAAATTATATGGTTTTTATTGATTCCTGAAAAATTTTCACAATTGGATTTTTTCTTTTAGTTGTGCTATAAGACCTATCACCTGCTAAACTTCATGATTCTAGGTCAACGGCAAGTACCCTATAAGTTTTCTTGACAGACAGAGGGACAGACAACAAAGTGATCCTATAAGGGTTTCGTTTTTCCTTTTGAGGTACGGAACCCCAAAAATGATTCACGACCTTGCTATCTATCTTGATAATAAATTAGAGTATTGCCATAGGTAGATTCTCTCATTAATTTCACTAATACATACCTACTATGTTTAATTCACTCACGCATACAAATGTAAAATATGTACATTGTAGTACCACTAAACATTAATGCACTACTTAATGCATTTCGGTAGAGCGAAACGTAATCCTGGCTGTCTAAGCCACTTGTTATTATATAACACTGTATAGGCCCCGATCACCTAATCACTTACTGGAAACCACATAACCCAATTGCATAACCGACTATACTCAGAGTTACACTCGGTAGATGGTTGTGTAAATCTAAGTAGGTAGATAGATAGATTAATTATTATTAATATGCAAATGATTTTTCATGAGTCGCATCGCTCGGCATCATCTCAACGTTAGAAAAAACCGGCCAAGTGCGAGTCAGACTCGTACTTGGGTTCCGTATTCGGGTATTTTTTCGGACAGACGGACAGACAGACAGACAGACAACAAAGTGATCCTATAAGGGTTCCGTTTTTCCTTTTGAGATATAGAACCCTAAAAATATGCCAATTCAGTTTTTTTTTAAATAAGATTTTTTTACCATCGAGTCAAGCTGTTACTACATAGTTGCAACTTTTTATCTGTTAATCTGACTGATGAGTGATGACTCGTGAACAGATACCTACTTAGTCACACAAAATCTGACAGAAAAATGTGGTAATACATATTTTGTGTACAGTTTAGTAAAAAAGTACTCAATTGATTAAACATTGTAAGACTTATCTTATTCATATAATGTTAGAGACACCTTAATTACAAAACAGGTAGGTATGTCCAATGTTGAGCATATATTTTCACGGACACTTTTTGACGTACTCCGTAAGCTCTTCTTGTACCTACTTATTTATCAAAGGTTTCGACGACCGAATACTGCAGGTAATCTCTCTCTGGTGGTCTTGGTGGTCTCTTGAATGGACTTCCAAAATATATAGTCCTGTGCAGCTTGTATGTTAGTCCACCCGGTGGAACGTTTTCCGACATGGAATCGCCATTCTAGCATCATTTTCATTAAAATCTTAAAATACTTATAATATCATGACTTTCCAAAAAACAATGTTCTTTTTCGACTTGTTGATTAAAAGCCCTGCTTTTCGAACTGTGGATCGAGTTTGTCGCAAATGGCTGAGTCTCAACTTTCATCACTAAATTAAATCCAACTGAGAGGGGATGACGTTGCAGCTCACAAGGATTTCCTAATAAGAGTTATTACTTTTATGTGAATCGAGATACCTATAGATTAGAGACGTCTTGATTCAACATAATACTATATTTAAAACCATTTTGCATTTGACATATTAAAGAAATCGTCGTTTTTATTTTAAAAAAAAAATATACACCAAGAATTATCATTATTAAAGTACTAATTTTAACAAGCTATGAACTGATATGCGTGGGGGTCCCGAGGTGGAAGACGACATCAAGCGAGTCTCAGGGAGACGCTGAATACAGGCGGCGCGGCGCAAGACCGTGGCGAGTGGCAGTTCCGACAAGGGACCTATATCCTGCAGTGGAGGTAAGTACATCTATAAGTACCAACTTATAGAAGTTGATAATGATGATGATCTGTACTAAATAGATGATGCCCGCGACTTCGTCTATATGGAGTTAGGCTTTTAAAAATCCCGTGGCGACAAAAAGTAGGCTCCAATTATGTCCTTCCCCGGATTCAAGCTATCTCTGTATCAATTTTGCTCTCACGGCCGTGAATAGCTAGCAGACAAACAGAAAGAGAAACTTTCCAATTTATAATATTAGTATGGATTTTGTCATAATATTTTGAACCCATTCACATTATACTCACACCTCCCTATAGTTGACTGACAGCTTAGAGGTCCCGCCTTATGTACATACGTATATTTTTTTTGGCCAACCAGGTATTGAAAAAAGAGAAACCTACAACCTTATGCAAGGGAGAGTAATTTTATTACTTGCTGTATAGGTAGATACCTTAACTACTATTTTGCTATTTAGGTAACGTCTTTAAACGAAGTAGATTTAAGTATTGAAGATCTGCTGAGTAATACAAACATACGATAAACGATACTCTGCTTTCTACTTGATACTCTATAGAACATCGTCGATATAAAAATGATCGGAAGAGGGTCGCGATCGGTCACATTAAGAGGGCTAGAGGAACAAGAGTGTCATGCAGCCGAGTAGGAACTATATTAGATATCGAGGTTAAAATATTTTTCAAGGAATAGAAAAAGAACACGGTCAGAATATTTGACTGAAAAATACTAAAGTGTGTGACTGCATGTCTGTTTGTTTCCTTTCACAGCTTAACCCTTGGATTCATGTTCATGACAAAATTTGTCACTAAGGGAGGGATTTTTAATCACTATACTATATTCATGCGGATGAGACTACAGGCAACAAGTGTAAATTAAAAATTTAGAACACCCCCGACTAGTGAAGGTTACAGCAACTAGAAAAGAGCTGATAACTTTCAAACGGCTGAACCGATTTTCTTGGATTATAGCTAAGAACACTCTCGATCAAACAAAAAAAAACTAAATTAAAATCGGTCCATTAGTTTAGGAGCTACGATGCCACAGACAGATACACAGATACACACGTCAAACTTATAACATCCCTCTTTTTGGGTCGGGGGTTAAAAACTAGTGTCGAAGTTATGAAGTGCTCGTATATGATTTAAAAAAAATATGTCAGCACTACGTTTAAAAATTGCCGGCTAGAAGGTAGGTTAAAATAAATTAGGTCAAAAGTCATAAATTAAAGTTTTTAATGTAGGTAGCATAATCAATTTAACGCTAAATTTGTTTCATATGAAAATCACTAAATTACCTACCTAGGCTTTGATACTGTAAAAATCTCAGAATAAACAGGGGTGGCTCTAAAATCAATGGTAGAAATTATAGGTATCGTCGTCATACAAAGTTACGCGGTCTTAAAAATTCACATACAAATCTTTGAGCCCCTGTAATTTTAAAACTACATATTTTTAGAAAAATCTAAAACACCACAGGCACAGATATTAGTTGCTAGAATATGACTGCATTTCATGGTCTTTAGTTGCTTAATATTCACATGAAATTGGAACTACGATTGTATGGAGTAAGCGACGGAGAGAGTCCTGTTAAAACACGTTTGATATTCTTTGTCCACTTAGTGAAGGGATGCCAACGCTGCGTTTTCCAGTGCGAGGTCGCCATTCTAGCACTTCGGCAGCCTCCATTTTTACCCGACTGCGGCAAAGCCAAAAGGAAGGGTTATGATTCCAGCAGTCTATGTATATATGTATGTAATTTTTTAATGATGTAACCACAAATTCACGGTTTTCAGATTTATTCCTTTACTTGTGCTATAAGACCTACCAACCTGCCTTTCATGATTCTAACTCAACGGGAAGTACCCTATAGGTTTTCTTGATAGACACGACGACGGACGGACGGACAGACAGACAGACAGACAACAAAGTGATCCTATAAGGGTTCCGTATTTCCTTTTGAGGTACAGAACCATAAAAATGCACTTTGCACACAAATGTCAACCACAACAGGGTACATTTAAAAGTGCGTGAAAACCCAGGTAAATATACATGCACTGTGTAGGTACAGTGTGCACAAGGCATACGTCACCATTGTTTTGCTAGAAAAAGGGATATAGCATAAGCAGATGCAATACTCGTAAAAGTACGACATTATTATGATGAATGGGTGAGGGTGGAAGTTCAACAATAGGCATCACGCATTCGCTACCTCATAACCATTGAATTATATTTCATAGGCGACATTTTCTCACTCCCGGGGGCTAAGTAAACTACACTTAGTGTGGGAATGGTTTCATACTTTAGTATTCCATAAATATAATAATCTTTGAAAATATTTACTTTATTTGATACCTATTGTCGCTACTTGTATGTTATAGCTGGTCTGTCGACACTATTTAATACTAGAGGATGCGTGGGACTTCGTCCGCGTGGAATAAGGTTTTTAAAGATCCCGTGGGAACTGTTTGATTTTCTGGGATAAAAATTGCCTATGTCAATTACAGGGACGGTGGGAACTGTTTGATTTTCCGGCATAAAAAATTGCCTATGTCAATTACAGGGACGCAAGATAATCGGTTAAGCGGATGGGTCTTTAGGAATCCCGTGGGAACTGTTTGATTTTCCGGGATAAAAAGTAGCCTATGTCCGTCCCCAGGATATAAATAACTCTGTACCGAATTTCGTCAGAATCGGTTAAACTGTTGGGCCATGAAAAGGTAGCAGACAGACAGACACACTTTCGCATTTATAATATTAGTATGGATAAAGTTAGTTGTAATACCTATACAAATAATACGCATAAACTTAATTGATATTTAATTTTAAAATCCGTCTCCCTCTACTCTCTATTTGGATTTTGGACCAAATATTCCAATTTCATCATTTCGTTAATTACAATCACAAAAGTTGGCATTTTTAGTCATGAAGAAAGATATTTTCTATTGAGGTTGAATATTGTATGCTTTCCTGCTACGCTTGTTCTACTCCCAATTCCCTTTCATTAGGATTTCACAAGAACAAATTGTTTGCTGCCACTTGGGAGTCTGTTTATTCTACGTAGAATGTACATACTTGTGGTCGTTTGCTTTATATTTTCAACCCCCGATCCAAAAGGAGGGGTGTTATAAGTTTGACGTGTGTATCTGTGTATCTGTCTGTGTGTATCTGTCTGTAGCGTCGTAGCTCCTAAACTAATGAACCGATTTTAATTTAGTTTTTTTTTGTTTGAAAGCTGGCTTGATTGAGAGTGTTCTTAGCTATAATCCAAGAAAATCGGTTCAGCCGTTTGAAAGTTATCAGCTCTTTTCTAGTTGCTGTAACCTTCACTTGTCGGAGGTGTTATAAATTTTTAATTTACACTTGTTAAGTGGTGCAGCTATAAATACATATATTTACCATTACCTACTAGTTTTTTATGCGCCTTCTTTATTCTATACACTTTCTATCTTGTTCTATACTTTTTACGTTCTTCCGAACCTCTCGTTCGTCGTTCTTTAGGTTCTAGACCGAAATTCGAATTGCCAAATCCATACTAATATTATAAATGCGAAAGTGTGTGTAGCTCAGCTACCTTTTCACAACCCCTTCGGTTAACCAATTTTGAGTACAAAGATTTGATTTGATTTGACTTGTAATACAAAGATGGTGTTGGCATCCCGAGAACGGGCAAAGAATATTTGACTTTTTGTCCCGGAACATCAAAGAGTTCCACGGGATTTTTCCTAAAAATCTAACAATATGTGGACGAATTTGCGAGCATCATCTTTTTGGTACAGAGATGGCTTGCATTCTGTAGATGGACATAGGCTACTTTTTAACACGTAAAATCAAATGAGTTTCCACTAGATTTTTAAATATTTTTGGAATTTATATACATAAGGATGCAGCCGCGAAAGTTTTGCCTGTTTTGTGTCATGATACTTAATCTGATATTTGAAATAAAATTTGGCGGTTAAAAATTAGAGCTCATTTGACGATATAACATTTTTACCAACCTAATTTTATTTTATATCTACATTTATGTTTAACTACTAAAGTCAATATTTAGAATATTTTTAATTTTCTGTCTAGAGCTCACTCTGGCATCTGCGAGTAAAAATAAAGAGAATATTTCTCGAGCACTTTCGAGAAATACTTGCGTAGCGGCATACAGATGTAGAAGTTTGTAAAGTCTCTCGAGCATACCTTCAAGTGAACTGAGTGTACATGATGAATAAAACCGTGGAACTACTTAAGCCGGTCTGGCCAGGCCTGGGAGCTTATTATTATGCCGGGACTCGTGACCCATTGTCTGTTGCTTTTAGTCAACAATATGCCTTGCTGCAACACAATCGACGATACAAATGCAACTTTACACAACATTTTACTATTTAATTTTACCTTTTTTGCAATTCATGCCTCTTTAAATAAGCCCAGTGATACAGTAATGCAGTGAGCATATAGTTTGCATTATTAACGTGGAAGGAATAAATGCGCTCGTTAGCAATTTACGGATAAATGGTTTAAAACAAAAAAAAAACCAGTTCTAATTTTAAATATATAGAAACCTAGATGATGCCTGGGACTTTGTCGGAGTGGATTTAGGTTTTTAAATATCCCGTAGGAACTCCATCCCTGGGATGCTAAATCACGCGGAACCTAATTCGTCAAAATCGGTTAAAAGGATGGCGCGTGAAAAGCAAGCAGACTGATAGACAGACACACTTTCGCTCTACAATATTTTACAATATTATATTGATATATATGGATTAGTATGGATTTTATTTCAAACTAGCTAATGCCCGCGACTTCATTCGCGTGGATATAAGTTTTTGAAAAATGCATGGGATTGATTGATGTTCCGTGACATATTGATTTTCCGGGATAAAAAGTAGCCTATATATTAATCCAGGGTATAATCTATCAAACATTTTAAATTTCAGTCAAATCTGTTCAGTAGTTTTTGTGTGAAAGAGTAACAAACATACACACATATACACACAAACTTTTGAATAAAAGTAAAAGGAATTTGTTTCATTATTGTTAATTTTTTAACCGCTACAAGTGGTTCAACCCTAGTAACAAGTTAATTATCTACTACAATTAGAAGTAATTTGCAGTGCTCTACTCTTGCAAAAAAGTATATTAAAACAGAATAATCACGGTTGTTCTCCTTCATAAGTTCTCCAGGTCCAGTTAGTTGTGAAGAGTCATTTATATTCATTTTCCGCGACTAAAGTTACTAATTATTCAGGTCTCAGTGGCAGTATATTCTCTCCTTAATTGAATGATATGAGTTCAAGACAAAGTACTTTGCGATTAATGTGTATGTTACTATCACACGTGTTAGAATCACATATTATCTTAATTTTTTTATGCGTCTTTGAATCATCTATCATCTTCAATTTTATATCAAAAACATTCGCAATATTTTATTTTTGAATAATCAATATAAACGCTTGTATAAACGACAGTATCTGTCTGCCAGATTTTCATAGAAGTCTTACCTACATCCCGGGGACGGACATTGGCGGATTTTAAAAACCATATATTATCTACCTGGTCGAAGGCGTGGGCATCATCTGGTATTTAATAAAAAAGCAGAATATTGAATAAGGAATTAACTGGGTACATTAACACAACAAAACGATAATTATTATTATCATAACATCATTATGGAAACACGGGCACACTGCCTCGAGCTTCTGTGATATCGACGAAATTAATGATTTCCTGAAAATCGAGTAGGTTAAAAATATTTTTAAGTAGACACCTAATATATTTTTAAGTAAATATTTATTTACTACATGTTACAAAGTCGTGGGGACTTTTTCCGGGTGGATTTAGGTTTTTTTAAATCCCGTACGAACTCTTTGATTTTCCGGGTTAAAAAGTTGTCAGTTTACGGGATGCAAGCTATCTCTGTACCCATATAAATTGATTAAACGGAAGGGCCTTTAAAATCCCGTGGGAACTCTTTGATATTCCGGGATAAAAAGTAGCCTATGTCCTTCCCCGGGATGTAAGCTAACTCTGTACCCATCAAAATCGGTTAAACTGTTGGGTCGCGAAAAGCAAGCAGACAGACAGACAGATTCTTTGGCATTTATAATATTAGTATGTAAATATGGATTATTTAGTTCAACGACCACTCCGTAAAACTAAAAACCTAGTCACTGATTTATGCTCGATAAAGTATAATTATGATAGCAACATGGATGGATAGCAATTTAAAGTAAACAAGATCGTTTCTTTTAATATTAATTATTTCATATAGGAAATGATTTTCACCGTTTCGCCTCTGAATAAGGTAAAATGAAATTCAAATAACGTTGGTATTCGTAGTAAGCGCCTATTTCCTAGAACTAAATCACCGCACAAACTTAATTTTACGTATTATACAAGTCTTTAAACCCGTGTAACTTTAAAATTAGATATTTTAACGGAAATCTGGCAAATTATATTAGTTTAGTAAGTATTAGTTTTTAGAACTGTTCTCAAAATTTCATTGAATTTGATTGGTTCATATTCAAATAATAAACCAAATAACGTTTGTATCAAGAGCGATGACAGCACGCTAGAGAAACTTCTCGCAAAACGATTTTAGGAAAAACCAAGAATAAGTTCTTAGTCATTGTTAGATAAAGTTTATTAGAGTTTCGGAGATTAAGCGGATTGAACTTTATTTAGCAAATAAAGTGCTCTGTTCGACGCGTTTGCCAAAACTGTATCTGAACAAAAGCTACACGATGTTTTACATCGTTATGGGAATTTTCCGGACACAACTGTTTTGGTCATGTGTGGTGCAACGAATGGGCAGATAGCCAATGATAGAAATGTTATTTTGAATCGAATATATTATTGTATTCGGACTCAATTTATTTTATAAGACTGTTTGGACAGCTTTTCATAAAAATGGAAGTGTGGTAATTATTCATATTATTTGTATAGGTGGTACCTACATGGTACCTACTAATATTGTTATGAATGCGAAAGTGGGTATGTCTGTCTTTTTGCTAGTGTCTGTCTATTTAACAGTTATTCTAAGGAAGCATATTTTTTGACCCAGAAAATTCAAAGAGTTCCCACGGGATTCTTAAAATCCACGTGGATGAAGTCGCGAACATCATCTATTTCGTACCGAGATTACTTGAATTTTGGATGGAGATAAGCTACACTTACTTTTTGTCCCAGGCAATCAAAGAGTTCCTCCGGGATTTAAACAAAAAAATCATCACCTATACGTGCATGTATAAAAACAAAGCCTTTCTTCATTCGCTATCTATTAATTTCAAATACTTAGTAAGTAGTGTTGACTACTTACCTCATGCAAATCACCTCTTAAGAAGGGTCTCTCCGTCACTCGCTCCATACAAACGTAGTTCCAATTTCATTTGAATATTAAACAACCAAAGTCCATGAAATTTTGCAGACATATTCTAAAAACTAATATCTATGCCTGTAGTTTTCCAGATTTCTGTTAAAATATTCGGAAATTCACATACAAATCTTAGAGCCCCTGTAATTTTAAAACTACATATTTTTAGAAAAATCTAAAACACCACAGGCACAGATATTAGTTTCTAGAATATGTCTGCAAAATTTCATGGACTTTAATTGCTTAATATTCAAATGAAATTGGAATTACGATTGTATGGAGTAAGTGACGGAGAGAGCCCTGTTAAACTGAACATAACTAGTTTTATGATAACCAATGTACTTACCTAGTAGAGAATATCCGAATTTGAAATATATCCGGTAGGTATTACCTCATATGAAATTCATACTGGATTTCATTTCAAGAGAATTTAAAGTGCTTGAACTGGATTTTATTTCAATAATGAATTTAAACTAACTTTCAGCATTTCAGTTTTTGATGTTTAATTTTTCGTAAGTAGGTACCTATATTTCAGAAATTTAAATTATCTCTTTCGCTTTTAGAGAGTTGATCAAGGTCGCAATTTAAGATACTTTACTTTTAAACTTATTTACTAATTAAACTTATCTACTAGTAAAAACTATTTTTATAAAAGTTCATTATTCAAAAAACCGGTCAAGTGCGACTGGCACACGAAGAGTGGTACAAGATATAAGTAACATTATGAACTTTTCAATTTTTTTAATTTGCATGGCGACTAATTAAATTTTTTTATAATAATAATAATTAATAGAAATACACACTCTGTGAAAATTTCAACTCTCTACCTATTACGGTACCTATCTCAAAAAAAAATGCGCCCGATTTTTGACAGACAGACGGACAAACAGAAAAAATAATTCACGGGCGGACAGCAGAGGCTTAGTAATAGGTAGGATCCGTTTGGCATTCTTCGGATAAACCCTAAAAACCACCACAGTGTTTTGCAGTTTTGCTAGGTTGTCAGGTTATACGCTAAACATTATGCCTGATTATGCCCCTCTACAAAACGAGAAATTCATCAACGCATATTTACCTATATTAACCAAATGTTAATCAATTAAATATTTGTAATTAAAATTGAATATTTAATGTGCCGTAAACATTTGTGCTTAATTCGTTTGCCTTGAATATTGTTAGTATTATTTTAACATCAAAACCGCAGTAATTAATAAATCTTGTGGGAGCCTAACGATTTATTGCGATTTGTTGCAAATTGTTAACAAAATGAATGACGTATTAAAAATACCATAAATTAATCTACGGCTATTTAATTAAATCTATATATAATAAGAGGCAGGGCTCTTTTGTGATAACAACTCAAGCTAACCTCTATTTACTTGGCCAAAGATATAAAACTCCAGATAGGCAAAGCTCACACATTGTTTTCCAAAAAGCGACGACAAATTCGTACGCTTGTGTGTGACACGTATGCGACTTACGCGTAGCGGTCATGACTACATAGATAAATGGCACGGTGTTTAAATACTCAAAGGTGTAAGCACTTAACAATTCTTCAAAAAATGGCGACCAGGGTTGATTGGGGCATAAAAGCGACCGAAACTGCACGCGACAAAACAGGCGCGTCAAAACGAGCGGGAGTCGTTAGGTCAAAGTATATTTATAAAGCTGCGTTTTTAAGCTGTTATCGAAAAGCTCAGCTCTATTTTACGTTTGTTTGCGCTGACCTTTTCTGACAATATTTTTACAGAGACGGTGACTAGACCGTATGCCCAATAACGTTTCGCACAGTCATACAGGTGACACAGACGAACAAGAATAAAAAATTGATTTTATTCAAAGCAAATTCTAAAAATTTCATCTAAATTTTCAATAGACGCGAGTGTAGTAGGTCTGTATATTAATTTATTTTTTCATCAAACATGATTTCATAACATTTTTCTCTTTAAAATTACTTACGAACTGGGCTCAACCACCTCCCTGAAGCTATTTCATATTTTAATAATACTGAAATGGTAAAAAGCGTTGAAATTCAAAATTATATGCGAAAACGAGCACAACGCTCATTTTTCTGGAACGTAGATGACGATGCGTCACTTAACGAGGCCGCACAATTTAATAGATGAAAAATGAAAAAATGTGGGAGAAAATGTTTGAATATTTATTCCTGTATAAATGAGTCTACATCTGGATTATTAATAGCGTTAATTCATTTGGCGCGCTTGCTAATGATGCCCGGGAATAAGATGAAATGGAAACATTGTTCACGGTTATACTTGGTGCTGCCATAAATCGAATGCCAACGACCTCCTTGCTAAAAATTATCTCCCTTTTAAATACCTTATACTTCGGCACCACTAACTAAGCCAAGTTAGCCCTCTACCATCTCAGACTGCTTCATCCTTATCCACCAGATGAGATAACAGTCAAGGGCTAACTTTGTAATGGAATAAAAAAAACTATTGCTCTTACCAAGAATAATTATACTTTTAATTAAACTACTTTTAACAAAACTGTAACTGTAAATATAATTATTGTGTTAAATTTTTCTCTTAAATTTTTCTTTGTCTGTTTATGCATCTCACTGTATCTATTAACCGGATTTGAACAAAACTTAACATTTTTACCTCTAATCTCTTTTATTATCTCTCTTTTATTAATACTCGAGTCAACATAATATAGGTTAGGTGGTTTATATCCTGAAAAACAATGTTCGTCCAGTATATGGAATTAAATTTTCGAAGTTATTCCTTAACTTGTATCTGAACCATTTTTTTTTATAAAGATTACCAGTCCTTTGCTCAGGTTCGTTCCATGATGTGAATTTAGTGAATATCTGATAAATATTTTCAGAGGTGGAGGATGAAACTCCTCAACGGGTAACAGTAAATCAATGATGATCAGTGAAATAAGCTTAGTGAATAGTAGACTTTCAACCATACATAACTTCAATAATACATAATTTGCATAATACAAAATAATTTTGTGATAATGCATTGAGTAGTGGTGGTTCCTGAAATAAACAACTGTGACGGACGCACAGACAAACGAAGTCGATCATAAGGGTTTCTTTTTTGTTTTAACGTAAGGAACTCTAAAAAGAGTGGAAATGCTTGGAAATTCGCAAATTTTTGATAGCATCAGCGTTATGCAAATTAATGACTTTACTCAAGTCATAATAATAGACGTCCAATATGAACTCTGCCCTCCTTTGCCTTTAGGATGCGGAATACAAAATAAAGATGAGAATCATGACTAGTAACATTTTGAAACGATGTGCTCGTTTGAATGATACCTAATACCAGCTATTCATATAGGTCATAATGTGTCTGACTTTTGGTGTATCAAAGGTTAAAGACCTTCAGGCACCCTATTATTTTTCTTGATAAAAATATATTAAACGTTAACCCAGAGTACCTATCCTAAATATTATATAAAAGGAAATGCTGACAGTCAATCAGCATGCTGTCAATGAAATGATGACTGACTGACTGACTGAGTGACTGACTGACAGATTAACTAACTAAATACTAGGTTGTAGTTTCAACAGGGTTCTGCACACTACACAAGAGATACATATAATATTATACATACAGAAAGACAAAAAATTTAAAACTTTTTTGAGCCCTACATCGAATAATCCTTCATCCGATTATTTCCGAAATAATACTCTTGTTTAATGTAGAGAAATTGTCCCGTTACAATTTTATTATTTATGTAAGTATATAGGTCGATGCATAATTAATAAAGAAAAAATCTGATAAAAATAAGTTGTACATTTTATTATTACTTATCTACACTTATGAACATATTTATCTCCTTTTTTTTTTCAATTTTTAAAATATTTTTTAATAGTTTCGGGACGGACTTAGACTCATAATGATTGTCTTAAATATATTAAGTTATTCAAGTTACTGAGCAAAAACTTTGTCTCATTTGCTAATCTCAACAGGAATTCGGGGCTTTTGTTAAATATCTCGCTCTAAAGGTGCCTTTTTTAGGTAGAGGTCAACCTAATAAATATTTTAAAAACAATAATTGTAAAAAGATTTTTACACAAAATACTTAGATAAGTTTACAGAATATTTACACAAAGGAGAGTATGGAGTAAGGAGGTACGAGAAGCTGAAAAAATTTCCCGTTTAAAGTTTTTTTTAGAATTTGCCATTATATCCAAAGCAATATTTTCCAATTAGAATTATGTTGGCTTTTATTAACTACTTAAAGTTTGATATTAAGTAAACAATTTCAAATGAATTATCTACTTTTAGTCCTGTAACCGCTCGGTTCGTATTTCCACGTAGACTAAGCTTTTCTAAGCTCGTTGTCTTTTCACTGAAACAGTACTTAATCTAAAGAAAAATAACGAATCACATCACTTACAGTATTAAAATCGAAGTGATTTCAAATCCTCCAAACGCACGGTACCATTTTCAGACACCTTCTAAACACTCATTATACTCTTAATTTGCATTTCTCGATGGAATAAACAAATGGAGCACTGCACGATAATTTCCAAACAAGAGGCGACATTAAAGTTTCAGAGCCGGGCGTATAAATTAGACTGGGTCGTAGCGAGCTGAGCGCGCAGGCGACGGGCGTCGCCACCTGTCGCGTCGGTTGCGAGGCGGCGCGGACGGTCGACAGCGGCACTTCGGCTTCTCGCGAGCGACTGAGCCTTCAGCTTGAGCCTGGGCGCCCGCCGCCCGGGCACGTGGGCCGCCGGGCGCCGGCCGCCGCCCTGCTGCACCTGCACCGCGCGCCCCGCTTCCTCGCGCCACCGCCGCCGCCTCCGCCGCCACGCGACCATACTCTAGGTAAAGCGCCGGCCACACAGTCCGCGTATGCGTCGCGTAAGCGTAGACGTAGCACGTACCATTGCGTTGTAATGTATGGAGCTGTATGAGACATGGCATACCACTTGCGTGGCGTGAACTTTCGCGTAGACGTAATGCGTGTAGTTATGTCTACGGATTCACGCGCGTCACTACGCGCGCGTCACTACGCGCGTGTCACGTGTACGTGTTTGTTGTGAATCGGCTCTTATGCAAGTATTATTCAATGTGTTTCATATTTAATGCAACGTATACATGAAAGATTTATTCTCAAACACTTGAGCCTTCTGTGCATAAACTTCAGGTTTAATGCGTTAATAATATAGGTATTTGAAATATATCTTCAATTAAGCTGTCCACATTTTTAACCCCCGACCCAAAAAGAAGGGTGTTATAACTTTGACGTGTGTATCTGTGTATCTGTCTGTGGCATCGCAGCTCCTAAACTAATGAACCGATTTTAATTTAGTATTTTCTTTGAAAGGTGGCTTGATCGAGAGTGTTCTTAGTTATAATCCAAGAAAATCGGTTCAGCCGTTTGAAAGTTATCAGCTCTTTTCTAGTTACTGTAACCTTCACCTGGCGTATTAAATTTTTAATTTACACTTGTACAGCTAGTACTTACGAATACTATACCTATTATTACTATGTACCTTTACCTATAGACATAAAACAAGACTATAGAGGGTCGGGGGTTAAAAATATAGCTTTCTAGTAAGCCGTACTTACGTACAGTCTACATTGCCTGGACTAAGCTGATTGCCTGTTCTGTGCACCCGATGGAAGCACCCTGCCTGCACCTGCTTGCGCGCTGCACTGTCTTGTACTCTTAGCTACATTTCATTCATCATCATCATCATCAGCCTGTGGACATCCACTGTTGGACATATTTGAGGCCTTCCCTATAGAGCGCCACCACATATAGGTACATTACATTACATTTCATTAATATTGTAATTTAAATTACGCCCTGCAAATAGCACATGACGCGCATTATACTAGACTATTGTTCTTTATAAAACAGCTGATATCCGCTACTTAATTCGCAAAATATCGATAGCAAGGATATGCATAGCCAATAATAAGGATACAAAATGCAAACTAAGTAAAATAAAAAACCGGCCAAGTGCGAGTCAGACTCGCGCACCGAGGGTTCCGTACTCGCATATTTTTTCCGACATTTTGCACGCAAAATCAAAAACTTAAATAAAAATCTGTTTTAGAATGTACAGGTAAAGCCCTTCCATATGATATCCCACTTGGTACAGTTATCTTACTTTGAAAATTGAAACACGTTTTAATTTTTTTAATGATGTAACCACAAATTCACGGTTTTCGGATTTATCCCTTTACTTGTGCTATAAGACCTACCTACCTGCCTTTCATGATCCAACGTAAAGTACCCTATAGATTTTCTTGACTGACACGACGGACGGACGGACGGACAGACAGAAAACAAGCGATCCTAATAAGGGTTCAGTTTTTCCCTTTGACGTACGGAACCCTATAAATCGTAATACGAAATTTTGCCACGTTTGATAGAGCTTAATGAAACTTCGTGGTTAATACATACTTAACAATGTGTCGAAGTATGAAACCGAAGTAACATTTTCCCGTAGCAGCTTTGTGATGTGTTAGAATTAAAACTGCTAAGTGACTTAAATTAAACGTTGGTAAATTAACGAGTATATTTGCTGCAACCGCATTGGGGGCCGCATTTCATTTGAAGCCTCGTTAGGCTCATTAGCTGAACGGAAAATGAATAGTAGATTGAAATCCAAACTGCCGCAGCATCGAACTATAGGTATTATGTAGGGGAGAGTGTGGATGAAAGAGCCAGTTTTAAATAGTGTAAAAAAAAACACACTTTTACTATATTATTTTAAAATGAAACTAGGTTTTCTTATAATCACTTTAATTGGCAATGTTATTAAATAAAAATAAAGAGGATAACAACGCTGATAATCTCTTATATAAATAGTTTAAAAAAAAAAGGAAATCGGCTCTTTCATAGCAGCAGGTCAATGAAAGAGCCACCATGTGTTATGAAAGAGCCGATACCTACTTTTGAGGTACTAAACGGTTTTTTATCAATTAAAATTATGTTAAGTATTTAAAATCAGATTAATACTAAGCTTACTTTAGTATTTCTATGAAAATCACAATTTTTAAACAGTCTCAGTAATAATTAAACATTGTCTTAATCAACAATTAAAACTTTTGAACTTTGTGTTAGTCAAAAATTAAATAATTAATAAAAATTTGTCTAAAAACATAAAATAGAGCCCTTTTTCGTATTCTTACTCTATAACTTAAAAAATAAAAACAATATAAAAACAATTTAAAATTAAAAACATTTTTGGCAGAAGAAATTAATCACCCCTTTGAGGCCACACGATAACGCTAACGCTGTTCTATTTATGGACTGATTTCCAGCAAGCACTTCTTTTACAGCCTCTTCTATTGCAGCAGTTGTGGGCCTTACCCGTTTTTTAGCTGTTGACGGTTGCGAAGACATATCTTTTTATTCTGAAACATATCATATAATAATGAAATAACTAAAATTAAAAATTTTGGACACCCCCGACCTCTATAAATATGACAGGTAGAGAATGCCATTAGGCATTAAGTCCGCCTTTTGTTTTTTTTTGTATTTTGTGCAATAAAGATTAAATAAATAAATAAATTATAGCTAAGAACAATCTCTATCACATCAGTTATCAAACAAAAAAAAGAACTATCAGAATTAGTCCATTGGTTTAGGATCTACGTGGCCATAGACACACACACACACACACAGAGACAGACACACAGACACACACGTCAAACTTATAACACCCCTCTTTTTTCGTCGGGGGTTAATTAAAACTAAACGATGTATTGAATGAGCCAGTTTTCGTGTCATGAAAGAGGCGGCTCTTTCAAAGCATAAATAACTGGCTCTTTCAAAACACGACGCTTTTAAAAATATAACTTCAAAAAAAAGGCACTATACCAGAACGCTGATCTGATATTATTTATGCAAAACAAGGGCAAATATATAGACGCCAATACTGTATATCAGTTTTGTCAACTTATGCAATACCCTTTTTGAAAAAAAAGATGAAAGAAACACAAAGAAACTTACTTTTTGGCTTCCGAATTTTCGTAACAGTCCTGTGAGGCTATTTGCTGTCGTAGAACTGTCAAATGTTTGTGGGTAACAGCTGTCCAGTGTTGCCATTTAAGGAGTAAAATTAAACTTTGGTAGGATATCGATAAGTAATGGAAAATCACATCGGCTCTTTCAAAGCCTGGCTCTTTCATGCACACTCTCCCCTACGAATATTATGCCTTGACGCCGGTGGTGTATTACGTTTCCGTATACAATAGAAAGCCTTGCAACACCTTGCCTTGAAACACGCACGGGTTTGTTTCGCTAACTCCCTTTCCAAATCCGTGTTCAATTGAAGGCACGCCTCTTCAAATCGCGCACGAGTTTGCATTTTGCAACGCAAACTGTTCTTCCAAACACGTTTTCAAGGCATAAAAGTTGAATATCTCTTTCTCAAGGTTAACCAAAAATCTGAAGAAGTTTATATCTTTCGGTAACGCATTTAAAATCTCTTTTAAAGCTGACCTAAACTCTTTCGTGCTTCCAGTGGTACGTAATGAACACATACCTACTCGTACCCAGTAAGACTTTGATAGTAAGACTTGCATTGAAATTTGCATTATTGCTTAACTTTTATGAAGTAAGAAGCATAAAGGATTCAAAAGATAGTACTCTGAGCAAGATTAGAGCCTGCCTTTTAAGGAAACAGCGGATATTTAAAAACTACATATAAAAGTTACATACTTTGTCACATAAATTATATAAAAAAGTAGATAGTTGTTGTTAGAAAGTGATCCGTTTTACAACTTACTAGATTAAGGTTTTTTAAAAAACCCGTGGGAACTATTTGATTTTCCGCGATAATAACGGCATAGATTCACATATTCGAACGTGGTTCTATTAAACCAAGATCAAAATTACTTCTGTATAGATAACTATGTTATGGCCACAGGCTACAAGGGACGCTGAAATCAAGTATTTAACTTTTGAAAACTTAACTATGTTACCATTTTAATGAAAATCCATCGGTTTCATTTTAATGCGGTTTTTTGCATTACACAGATATCGCCCTTGGAACACGTTCTTAGACCAGTTCTAAGGTTAAAGGCCACTATAGAGTGCTGCAGTTCGTCGTAGATTAAAATAAAATTAATTTCATGTCTTATTAATACTTTCCTAATCCATATTATGCATTATATACCTATAACAAAATTTCAATTTACTTCTTGGAAGGCGCAAATTATTTTAATATTAATAAAAAAGGAAACATTTCCCGACGATGTGTAGGAGTACCGCTGGGAAGGGGCGAGGAAATAATAGCCCAAGATAACAAAGGGCAAATACAAATGCCTTAGGCTACTTTGTAATTCAATAGAATCACGAAAATATATACTTAAGATCTCACTAACAATATATTATATTATTATTATTAGTTAGCCCGTACTGTCCCAATGCTGGGCAAAGGCCTCCCTTTCTTCCTTCCACCTGTCTCTGTCTAGGGATATTTGGGGCCAGGCCGGCATATAGGCATCGAGTTGGTACATTTAAATTTTTGTATACTAATATTACAAATACACAAGGTGCGTGATAAAAGGAGAATATACATTTCAGGCGAAACAGATGAGTGGATTTCATTATGAAACTATTCACTGTGTTGTAAGTAAATATAGAAAGTTATAGTAAACTAGCTTATGCCCACGACTTCGTCCGCGTGCTCTGCACAAATTTCAAACCCCTATTTTACCCCCTTACGTGTTGAATTTTCAAGAATCCTGTTTTAGCGGATGTCTACGTTATAAATGCTATCAGCGTGAAAAATTTCAGCCCGATCCGTCCTGTAGTTTTTGGGCTGCGTGTTGATAGATCAGTCAGTTAGTCAATCACCTTTTCTTTTTACATATTTAGATTTAGATTCCTAGTGTTACAGTCCTACGATTTTATAATTATATACAAGCTAACCCTGTACCAAAGGTCAGAATCGGTTAAACTGTTGGGCCGTGAAAAGGTAGCAGACAGACAGATAGACAGACAGACACACTTTCGCATTTATAATATTAGTATGGATTACATTACCGCTCTCACTTGTTGAAAGAGATTTCAGAATAAGAAAGAGGGTCTCATTTGAAAGAGCTGAGAAATCGCATTGGGGTAAGCGTCTTCAAAAATAATATGGATATTTTGACAGCACATTTGTACCCTCTTTGGACACACGCCAAGCTTCTTCAGCGTTTCAACGGTTTATAAATAAAATAGGGTCATAGTTTAACGATTTTTTTTTCATGTGATATACCTACTACATCTATGGATCCGCAATCCACCTTCTAATACCTCGTTGTGAGGTGCTTTTTTGCTCAATGAGTAGGTACTGTAGTCCGTGGAGTACAAGAATTAATCACTTAGAACACATCGCACAACGTACACGATGTACGTTGTGCGATGAATATTAAGATAATAAAATAATAAAGTCTGTCTGATTCCTTGTTTGTTTGTTATATGTATAATAGGCGAATGAAATCGCGGGGAAAAGTGAGTACATAATTTCATTAAAAAAATATACTGATACGAAAACAAATAGAACTCTTATTTATAAATAAAATTTAAAAAAAAAGAAATACATGTTCATGCAACCACACTTCTGCATTTAAAACCACGCTCTGTGAAAACCCCTAGGGGGTAGATATCCGAAGTTCCGATACGGCTAACGAGATTACCTCGTATCCTACTTTTCGCTACGTTACATTTTATCTTCAGTAGTCTCGCTAACACGTTTGACCACAGGCAATAATTGCATCCTCTTTGTGCTAATGCCAGGAACAAGGAGTAATATATTATCCAATAAACTTGAAACATTTCAGAGCTACGTGTAAATATCACTTGCTTTAACGGTAAAGGAAAACGTCGTGAGGAAACCTGCATGCTTGAGAGTTCTCCATAAAGTTTTCAGAGGTGTGTAAAGTCTGCCAATCCACACTTGCCCATGCAGCGTGGTGGACTATGGCAAACCACTTCTCATTCTGAGAGGTGATTTGTGTTCAGATATAGTAAGTCGGCGATATATTAATGATGATGATAATAATTGAACTTGAAACTGTAGCTACTAAAGATTTTTTTTCTAAATAATTAATAGTATAGGTATGTGGGTATAGTTATTTTCCTTCATGAATTCCATTTAGCATAGTACAAATCACACGAAAGCCACGGAAAATCTTAAAGTCTAACTACTCAAATCAGTTCAGTAAATTTATCAGAACTCTAAGCATTTGATTCTACTGAAAAAAGCCAGTCCAAATACATCCTATAAAATAATGTATCAACGAGTACTTCAGAAACTAAAAAAAACTGTTCCGATGAATTGAAAACCTCCTGCTTTTTTCGAAGTCGGTTAAAAAAGCTTTTCGATGTACGAGTTACAAGTTTATACACAACACATAGGTAGCTATTTCTACAGCGTCTGAGCGTAACCTAGCTGCTTCGATCAGACGTACCTAGTACCTACCTACAATTTATTATCACACTCATCCGATCCGAATCCGTGAAAACACGGATATAAAAAACTCGGAACGAACTCGGGCATTGCTTACGCATTACGATCTCTGATTCAAATCCAAGCTATTCAGTGGACATCAGTGACATATCTATGTCATATTATGTCAAATTTGTTTTTTTTTTTAATTTGCTAATGCTGTTTAATTAATTCTTAATTAAATTATATATTTGTAAGAAACGAAAAGCTAAGGTAAAACAGGCCACGCGCGTTTCACATCTCACTTTGTATATTACGTAGTACGTAAATAGGTTTATAAGATAGATACGTAGGTACGTAAAATATTCCGTTGCTTCATTTCGACTCTACTGCAATATATTATGTGCCTTGAGCCTTATTAGACTACAGGCCCATGTTCAAAAATGGATGGGTCATATGAACCACCAGGTGACGTATACAGGACGATATAAGAGCATAAAATAATAAGATTCAGCACTATGCCGTCACTTGTAAGCTGTCCAACAGAGTGCTGGTGAGAATTCAAAAGTGCAGGTAGAGTGAGTATATTTTGGTCATATATTTTTGTACGGCATTTTTACCATCGATAGATCCATGAAAAATAATAAGAAAGCGCGCAGTGCCGTAAAAAAATGGTGCGCCACAAAGTCAGTAAATTTTTTGATTTTCTGATAATTTCCAGGATAAATTTGGTCATTTAATTCTGTACGGCATTAGTTTCATACTGTTTCAATACAGCCTCTAATCCATTATTCCGCAACGCCGTACAAAAATCATACGACAAGGGGAAAAAATTGAGGGTAGCAACCCCCTCTCTTTCCGTGGTCCGGGGGGTGATTTGAAAAAGTACGGCTTTGGTTCCAAAACATTATCTAGCACTCAAAAGTACTATTAAAAATAATGCCGTCAAAAAATTAGTGTTCATTTGAATGTGTATCAATAATTATCTTAATTTCATGGTATACTTGATTTTTAAAGCTGTAAAATCATTTGACTCTGTACGGCAACTTTTTTTTTAACATGATAGTGTAAAATACTATTGTTATATAGTATTGCCGTTCAAAAGAAACTGTTCTAAAAAAAATTATAGAGAAATACAAAAACTGAAATTTTTCAAATTATTGCAAAAGTTTAAATATTCATAGATTAATAAAATATAGCAATTATCTACGCTTTTCCCTTGTTTTAAATAGTATTAAGATAAATAAATTAGGAAAAAATTATGCCGTACATTTTAATGCAGACCATATCTTTTAGGCTGATGAAAATGACGCTACCATTTTAAAGGTGTAGTACTTTATGGCCATCTGATACTGTACGGCATTAACATATTTTTGAAGAGAACAATTGATAATATGATAAAATCACTATGCCGTCTAACTGAAGTGAACGGGTGTGTATATAATATCCACATCCCCTACAAACCTTTGGACCTACGAAAATGTACGGCATGTAAAATAATATTATCTATGCATAAAACACTTTCAAAATAAATTAATTTTATGTTGTTTCAAATCATCCCCCGGATCACGGAAAGAGAGGGGGTTGCTACCCTCAATTTTTTCCCCTTGTCGCATGATTTTTGTACGGCGTTGCGGAATAATGGATTAGAGGCTGTATTGAAACAGTATGAAACTAATGCCGTACAGAATTAAATGACCAAATTTATCCTGGAAATTGTCAGAAAATCAAAAAATTTACTGACTTTGTGGCGCACCATTTTTTTACGGCACTGCGCGCTTTCTTATTATTTTTCATGGATCTATCGATGGTAAAAATGCCGTACAAAAATATATGACCAAAATATACTCACTCTACCTGCACTTTTGAATTCTCACCAGCACTCTGTTGGACAGCTTACAAGTGACGGCATAGTGCTGAATCTTATTATTTTATGCTCTTATATCGTCCTGTATACGTCACCTGGTGGTTCATATGACCCATCCATTTTTGAGCATGGGCCTGTAGTCTATATGTACATAAAAGGATAGTGTTATTCAAGTTCCATAAAATATTTTGCCTAGCGAGTTCTAATATTTATCCAAGCACATTATTATTGTAAATATTTTCCAAGATATAGCAGGACTATTTTACATTTGCTTTTGTGTTTAGTATGACTTCGGGTTATTTGTGCATTTTTCGTATACATGAAAATTTTATACAATTTTATTTATTCAAGCCTGCCGGGCTTAATATAGTGTAACTACATTTTAGCACGTTTATTGGCATACAAGTTTTGTAAACAAAGTGTTTTATGTTTTAACCAAACACAATTGTGGTTCAAAGCGTCACCTACTTATTCAAAGTGCTAACTTTGCAAAATATACACAGATTTTAGGGTCTATATCAATGATGATATTTCTTACGATTTAATTTTTTTAAATAGGTATACATATAATGTACCTTCAGAAATAGTCAAGTTACAGTTTTAGTATAAGTATGGATTAACTGGCCGCGAGAAAGCTTTGGAAGGTTAAAATGAGTCATGGCTCATCATCATATCACCATATTTATTTTTAACTAGGTGAAGCTCGCGACTTCGTCCGCGTGGATTTAGGGTCTTCAAAATCCCATGGGAACTCTTTGATTTTCCGGGATAAAAAGTTGCTTGTGTCAATTTCCGGGACGCAAGCTACCTATGTACCAAATTTTATATGAATCGGCTAAACGGATGGACTTTTAAGAATCTCGTGAGAGCTCTTTAATTTTCAGGTATAAAAAGCTGTATATGTTCGTCCCCAGGATGTAAGCTAACACTGTACCTTTCATCAAAATTGGTTAAACTATTGGGCCGTGAGAAGTTAGCAGGCAGAAATTTTCACATTATTAAGTATGGATAGTTTGCTCTATTCAAAAATATCCAGGAAATATAACTAAAATATTTTTTCTTTTAAATAAATAAACTAATAAAAGTTTATTCGGCTTAACAAAATCACAAAAAAAATGAAAATAATAATACTATTCAATCAAATTATCAACTAAACTTAAATCTAGAAAATACTAAGACCAATAATGTGTCTGTGAGCTAAAAGGGCTCTGCCTCAGCAAGATGCTGTAGTATTTGACTACGAACCTGACAACGAAACAGTGCATCTGCATATTATTATATAAAATAACAAAAATAAAAAACATATAAAAAAAATATATTTTATTTTACAAAGAAATCTAAATAACAGTATAGAAGTGAAATACCTGCCTACATAATATTCTTTTATACGGATGAGGTGCACTCGTGATCCAACGACTCGCTCTTACTTGTTAGTTAAGCATAATGAATTGTTAAAAAAAATAACGATGAGCTCTTCTTTAAATGAAATATATTATGTACATATTCGCTATAATGATACCTAACCGTATTTTGTAGCCTTAGTATAAGATTGTATACCTTAACAACGTTGATAGTATTCGAGCGTCGAAACACATTAACATTAATGTAAACTGGAGTTCAACAGCTGCCTTGTTTTAATGCTCAAGTTGGTCCATATATACTCGTATCTATACCCAGTGTTCCAAGCAGAAATGTTTCGGATGTGAAATCGCCTGTACTGATTTTTGTTGATTGTTTTAGTGATTTTATTACTTAAATCAAGGAGTGTTTAGGTCCATTTTACTTTGACATAGGCGCCGATTCTGTTGTCTTTCTTTAAACTTTTAGAGTATCTGCATCCCCTTCATTTTAATATTGCTAAAAAAGGACGGGACATGAATGAATGACATGACATGAATTTTACATTTAAAGATTACACGTTACAAATTTAAACAATAGGCTCGCGACTAGCAGTTAACGTCACGAGATTTGACAGCTCTATATAAAATTTAAAACTGTCAAACTGTCTGTCCTTTTCATATCACATTAGTAGGAAGATAATGTGAATACTCTATGCTCAGAATCAGTACCATTATTTTGTTTCGACTCTCAACGTTGGTGAGAAATAAAATCTCATACTAAGCATACTGCACTCAAGCCATCGGGATCTGGAAAGTACAGTATCAGTAAAGTAAAGTACAGTACTATTCGACAAGCATAATTTCGATTATTGGCGGCGGCTTTTGTTTTTCTCACTTTTGTATTTCCTTTGCGAATCAAGTAAAACATTGTATGTTTTATGTTTGATTCGTGCACAACTATAGTTGAACTGTAACAACTATAGCACGAAACAAATAAATGCTTACACGCTCCCAGTGACTGTGGAAACTGGCAAACTAGGCGTCTAGAAGTTTGTTAATATTCCATGCGCATACAAGCCTCGAAACTTCTATTATACTGCTTAATGTGTAGTGAACATTTGGCATCTGGGTTTAGCCAGGGAAAAATAAATAATTTACAGGCTAGTGATAGTTAAGGCTAGATTATGATAGCAAGTACATACTTACATACGTACCGCACTACTTAGATATTGTATGGATTTGGAAATCACAAATGAAAAAGGAAATTTTATACCTATACAGGGTGTTTGGTAATTAGTATATAATGACGACACATACCCAGGCTACTTTAATCTGATAAACACAATGCTGAATGAAGTATAATGACGAAATAAAATTATAAAAATTTCCATACAAAATTTTAAAAAAATCTTATCGTCATTTTACTTCAGCATTGTATTTATCAGATCAAAGTAGCATGGGTACGTATCGTCATTATATACTGATTACCAAACAACCTGTATATAGGTGCTTATTTTTTTACGTATGCCCTGAGTATATTATATATTTTTAACCCCCGACCCAAAAAGAGGGGTGTTATAAGTTTGACGTGTGTATCTGTGTATCTGTGTGTCTGTGTATCTGTGTATCTGTGTATCTGTGTATCTGTCTGTGGCATCGTAGCGCCTAAACGAATGAACCGATTTTAATTTAGTTTTTTTTGTTTGAAAGGTGGCTTGATCGAGAGTGTTCTTAGCTATAATCCAAAAAAATTGGTTCAGCCGTTTAAGAGTTATCAGCTCTTTTCTAGTTTTTTTGTAGAAAAGAAGGTTAGATAACCGTTAGGTTCTTAATATTATGTCAATTGACAAAATATGTCAAGCTGTCAAGATGGACGTTGCCTAAATACATAATTATTTATTTGAAAATGATGTTTTGGAAAACTCAAATACTTTGGATCGTCGGGGGTGTTATAAATTTTTAATTTACACTTGTATAAATATTTATTTTCAATCTGACATTATAAAGGCGAAAGTTTGTATATGTGTGTGTGTGTGTGTGTATGATTGTTACTCTTTCACGCAAAAACTACTGGAAGGATTTGGTTGAAATTTGGAATGAAAATAGATTACACACTGGATTAACACATATTATGCTACTTTTATCCCGTAAAAATATATGGTTGCCACAAGACTTTTAAAAATAATATCCACACGGGCATCTCATAGTATTAATGTAAAAGGATTTTGCACATATTATTAGGAAATAGGAATTTCCTAAATAATCAGGTAATATGTTATGTGCAACGAAGAGTAACCCCGAATTATTATTGCATGATGTACCTATGCACGAAATTGTGGCGAACATACATTTAAATTATTTAAATAGACCACAATTCCAATAAGAGGTTCAAATCGTTATACCTACATTGCAAACTGAAAATAGGTCAATCTGTTTAGGTGCAAATCACAAAAATAATATTATAAAATACTACTTGCAATTAATTGTGCGCGTTACTAGGCAAAATTTTTCACTACAATGTCGGAGCGGCTCTGAAATTAATTTTATAATGATATTTTCTTCACTTGCCAAAACGAAATCAACGCCATTTAAACGGGTTTGGACATTTTGTATGGAACCTGGCATACCTATGCCAACGAGGTTCATGATTAGGAACTAAATATTACACTGTTAACTTACAAAGTATTTTTTATGAAGTTAACAGGGCTCTCTCCGTCACTCGTTTCCACTCGTTTCATACAATCGTAGTTCCAATTTCATTTGAATATTAAGCAACCAAAGTCCATGAAATTTTGCAGACATATTCTAGAAACTAATATCTGTGTCTGTGGTGTTTTAGATTTTTCTAAAAATATGTAGTTTTAAAATTACAGGGGCTCCAACATTTGTATGAAAATTTTAAGACCGCGTAACTTTGAAACCGAATGTTTTAACAGAAATCTGGAAAACCACAGACATAGATATTAGTTTCTAGAATACGTCTGCAAAATTTCATGGACTTTGGTTGCTTGATATTCAAATGAAATTGGAACTACCATTGTATGAAACGAGTGGAAACGAGTGACGGAGAGAGCCCTCTTAAACAAAACCTTTAATTTACGAGTAATTCTGTAGACGATTGTCAGCTATCTATCAGTCAGTCTATCTATCAGCGGGCCTCATTCACACGAGAGCTTTTTTAACGTGCGTTAAAAAGCGTTCAAATAGAACAAATGCATTCCCAAGTATCTGTTCACACGTCAACACTTTTTTAACGAGCATTTTGATTATCAGCGCAACGCTGGGTTTTAACGCAACGCTTTTTTAACGCCCGTGCGAATTATTGAAATTTTTACAGAATGTGTATTTCTGTAACCCCTATAACAACAAAAATTAAAAAAATTAAAATGGCCTAAAAATAAATTAAAGTGTTATTTCATGTACGATGGTGTGCGAGTCCATGTTGATCTTGGTTGAGGGCAAATAATTTGAATTAATGAACCTAATAAAAAGCTCTAGAAAAAAATCTAATTAATTGTAGTACGACAAAAAGAAGGCTGCATTATCCCCTTGGAACGACGCCAACTTCCGCCTTTGACTAGCTCATAATATTTAATAAATCGTGGCCAGCTTGTATAACTCTACTCGAACTGCATGAAAAATGCATTTAGAAGTAGTGAAAGTAGTGAAACTTCATAAATGAGCTTTTTAAAGCGATAATGGATCGTAGCAATTAGTGCTCTCGGTGTGGCTATAGGTATGTTAAGTGCATCAGTCCTGTTTTCATAATAGTAAGTGAACAGATCATCTGATAAGTGCTTCCTTATAACGAAACTATAACAAAAAGAATTCTTGACATTATAAAATAAATTATTTTGAAAATTTCAACTAAAGGAAGCTTTATTAATATCGATAAAGAGCCCAAAATATAAGTTTTATCTGTCTGTTGGTTCGCGCATCACGCTGAAACTACTGGACGAATTGGAACACAATTTATTTTATTTTTGGTATATATTATTATATTATAGAGATATATAAGAAAAGTATATTAAAATAGCCTACCAGTCTAGGGCCACACTGCGAGTGTAACAAGTCACAAAATATGTATCTCTTATACGGGTTCTGGTGGCCAAAAGTCGTGAGGAAACCTGCATGCCTAAGAGTTCTTCATAATGTTCTGAGATGTGTGAAATCTGCCAAATGCCAATCCCCACTTGGCCACCATGGTGGACTAAAGCCAAACTCTTCTCATTCTGAGTGAAACCTGTGCTCAGTAGTGAGCCGGTAATGAATTGATGATGATCATGATAATGGGCTCTTACCTCATTTAGAGTAAACTTAAAAAAACTAATAATATTACAGTACCTACAATTAAATATGTAAGCAATACCGAAAAGTCTGTACGTTTGCTGACTAATTTTCTTTTCTTCGGAAACTTTTCAATTTAAGATCTTAGACCGGGAACTTTTTGTAACTTTTTAATTAATGTGTTGCAAGATTAGCAATTGCAGTACCATCTACGACGTAGCAGTTTGCTACGGTCGAACGTAGCACCCCATATATCACAGCGCGGCCAGACTGTCTGTCGTTTTAAAGTTTAAAATAGTTAATACGGATTGCCTTACATTTTTACTGGCGCAAAATAAGTTCTTGGTTTTGGTGTTTCTTGTCACTTTTTTTTGGACTTTTGTCTTTAACGCCAATATTATGTGGAAATAAATAACGCCAATAAGTTTCAACCATATAATGAACACAATGAATCCAGACGAAGTATTTTTATGCTATGATAATTTAGCGTAATTATTATTAATTTTAATCTGGAAGTGACTGAAAAGAAGCAGTCGTGTGGCAGTTTTATTAAACATGTATTGTTATAATACCTTTTATCAGTTTTTACGCGGCATCGTTCTAGAAGACTCATTTGGCAGTAGGTATGTGTTTGCCAATAGGATAATAACTAGCCTCAGCCGAATCTCCATACTAGACCACAGGTGACCAGCCAATGGACAGAGGCCAATTAAGAAAAAATTATCCCCAATTAAAGGATTCCCTCTCTTTTCCCTAAGATACAGGTTTGCAAACTTAATTGAGGGCCCCGGCACAATTTGTAAAAGAACTAATTTTAAAAAACAAAAAAATCATTTCCCAAATTGCTGCCGTTGGAAATTGATCCCGGAACTGCAAGCCACAAATTAGACACAACTCTCACCATTGAACCAGTAAAGTCGTCCGATGTTCAGAATGTTTCGGATATAAGCAGCCATATACTGACATAAAATGAAATTTAAAAAAAACTCTGTCATTTTCACAGTTTTGCAGTAACTTTGCGAACTAATAAAATAAGTTTCTAGAAGTTCGTCAATATCCCAAGCGAGAGCAGTGCTCGAAACTTCAATAACGCTGCTTAACGCGTTGTATGAGCTTCTGGCATCTGGTTTCATTTGAGTTAAAAATAAAATATTAATAAGCAGGACGTGCCGTAGCAGCTTCAAAAGCAAATAAAAATAACGTATAAGTAATTAGTATTACCGACTAGACTCACGTGATTAGTTGCAGTAAGTCCGACTAATATTGTGAGCAGAGGCAAAAAATCCTGAACGGGTTCAAAACTAGTCAGGCTTGTCATTCCTTCAATGCCGGCACGCAACCTACCGGAGGTTGTGTCCCGGCATTGAAGGAATGACACACGCAATACATGGACTGTTATTCAACTTTTTAAAAGAATGAATTGATTTTAAACTGCTTTAGTTTTGTTTCAATCGGTTCAGTATTATCTGTATGACGTACAATATGCAATGTGTATTCTAACTGAATACGGTAGGCGGGTAAACTCTCACATTGTAGAACATACTGCAGTATCATCTACGACGTAGCAGTTTGCTACGACCGAACGTAGCTCCTCATTATCACGGCGTTGCCAGCCCTGGCTGTTGTTTTAAAATTAAAAATGGGCAAAATGGACATAATATACTGTCCACAAATGTGTTTTTTCTATTATTAAGGCCCAGATGTATGTGTGTAGTGGATAGACCACGAGGTTAAAACGTTACGGTTACGGTTAAGAACTCTACAGTCAATAATAGCAAAATAGGTTTAGCATCATGAATACTAACTTGCGGAACCTACTTTACTTGCCACTACTGGTCAAAATTTAATGTTGATCGTAACATAACTTTAACCGCTTGTGATGCAATAGGACTTAAGACAATGTTTATTGTCATTATTTACAAGAGTAAAATACACATTCACAGTGAAAATTAAATTTTCTTGTCATAATACGGTAATGTAAATAGCAATTAAATATTAACAAGTAGGTTCCCGTGTTTGTGTTATACGCATATACGTTAAGCTTGTCTATACTGCCGTATTCCTGACTTAAAGCAACTTTTCTCGTATTTAACCTTCTAAAGTATTTACTGCTTTGAAATAATCTCAAACCGTGTATCCACAACATTCGCGCCAGACTTGTAATCTACGCTTTTTTTCTGTAGTTTACTTGTAAGTTGGGAGTGATGTTGGTGAGGAGTGACACGGTATACCTAATATACGTTAAGTACCAATACCTATGTTTGGTCAGACATCACACGCCTTTGAAAACTATCAGGCATGCAGATTTCGTCACGATATTTTCCTTCATCGTTAAAGCAAGTGATATTAATTGCTTTAAATGCATATAACTCCGGAAAATTTGAAATGCATTCCCGGGAACGTCGGACCCCCGAAAAGAAGGCCTACGAGCTACCTACTAGTCTATCACCACTTTAAGGAAAAATAGAATGCATAAATTTATTTGAGACTAGATGATGCCCGCAGTTTCGCCCGCGTGGATTGGTCAAATCCCCTGCAGCATCAGGATTGAGGAGTTGGAATCCAATTTTTTATGGAACAACGTCGCAAATTTCCTTTATCGATTAAAAAAATTACGCATATCGGTTCAGAAATCTCTGAGATATCAGACATAGGTAGAAAAATACAACTCCTACATTTTTCAAAGTTGGTTAAAAAAGTAGCCAATGTTACTCCTTGGTTAATCCTCTACCTGTCTGTGAAAGTCCCGTCAAAATAGGTTTTGCAATTCCGAAGATTAGCCCATTCAAACAGACTGACACTTCAATTGTATTTATTAGTATAGATCAAACTCATTGCCGCCCACAAATGGACATGCCTCAGAGCTTGGTCACGTCCCAAAGAACTACAAAAAGCCCCTGGGGTCTAGGTACTTCGTCGGAGTTTCTATTTTGACAACAAAGTCTTACCCTCTCTGGAATTGCGCCAAGTTCTTCACCCTCACGATAGCTCATTACACAAATAAAGATCGTACCGAACTTTGACTTGTATTGTAGCTCAGAAATAATGAACGTAATTATTATTATACTCAATTCCTTCTTAATAGACTACAGTATAAACCAAAACGATATTATTTACCTACTTTACTGTAGTAGAAACTGTGAGTAGAGGATTAGCCCATGTCTGTCTGAAAGCGCCAATTTAGAATATTGTCTGAACCGTTAGGTAGGTATAGGATCCTTCACGAAAGTGAATACGACAATTGTACAAAGTCTCAACACATTCGGATGAAAAATGCTTGAACGCTAGGTATCAAACAAACAAACAAACACTCATTTTTATTCAATTCAAGAATGAAACCAGCGACCTCGTTCACATGGTTTTCAATTGACTTTTGCGGGATAAAAAGTAGCCTGTACCAGATTTTTATTTAAGTATACCCGTCATACCCATGCGAAAAATCAAGTTGATTCGTTGCTTGCTCTGTTGCGACGTGATTGAAGGACAAACCGACAAACCAATAAACCAACAAATGTTTACGACATTCCAGCATAAAATTACAGTAGGCACCATGAGTAAAAAATTTATGTAATTTTGAAAGAAGCTTTCTAAATAAGCCCCTATCCCATAAATTATTTATTATATCATTATTGACCAACGCGGTCGCCCTACGGTACTTAAAGATTCCAATAGAAAGTAGATTAATTAGTCAATGTATAATCATAAGGTAACTGTTGTTGATTTTCGTTAGGAGGGGTCTCTCCGTCACTCGCTTCATACAAACGTAGTTCCAATTTCATTTGAATATTAAGCAACCAAAGTCCATGAAATTTTGCAGACATATTCTAGAAACTAATATCTATGTCTGTGGTTTTCTAGATTTCTATTAAAATATTCGGTTTCAAAGTTACACGGTCTTAAAAATTTACATACAAATCTTTGAGCCCCTGTTATTTTAAAACTACATATTGTTAGAAAAATCTAAAACGCCACAGACATAGATATTAGTTTCTAGAATATGTCTGCAAAATTTCATGGACTTTGGTTGCTTAATATTGAAATGAAATTGGAACTACGATTGTATGAAGCGAGTGACGGAGAAAGCCCTGTTAATATCTAGACCAAGTTTGAAACAGTGTATGCACACTATATGGTTAATCACTTCATTTTGCTAAGCGGAATCGATAAGTTGCTGCCTAAGTAAAGAGCACTATCTAAACTAAGAACATACATAAACTAAAAGTTTATACTCCCACAAGTGCAGTTAGGCAAGGAAGTGGATCTTCGGTTACGTTGAAGTAAAGGAAAATTCAATGTAAGCAAGCTGCTCGTCAGCTCGTCAGTCACTTAGACACATTTTAGTCATTACTGTATTTTATTTATAAATATAAGCAATTAAAATAATCTCAAGAAACGTGAGCTTGGCAAGTGATACGATATTAAAGTACTAGTAATAGCTTATTTTACTTTTTAAACAGTCTTTATCAAGTACACATCAGTACAAACTATTGTTAGACACGTTTACATAGATTACAAGCTCTATAAAATCTGACTTTCCTAGAATAGTCTCGGGAAACTCAGTTTGTCAGCAGAAAAACTGTTTTATTAGATCATTCGAAGTTTAACTCTAGAGTTGGTCTCCTTACAAACAATGTATGAAAGATAAGCGTAAGTCAACGGAACTAGATATTTTACCTTTTATTTGAAGCTATTTTTACTTTACACAAATTTGTATTTTCAGGGTGAAGTATAATCTAATAACCTATCAGACTTATTTTATGAATGCAAATACGTGTCTTTTACGAATACAAGGCTTATTATAAATGCAAACATGGATCTTTCTGTTAAATTTCCTCGCTGAAACAATCTTGACTTTTAACACACATATAATTTGCACGTTGGAGACCATTGAAGATAGACATAGAATTTTTTTATCCCGGTAAAATAAAAGAATCTTACGGTACCGTGAGAAAAAGCTAAATATAGCGTTGGGGTTAATAATAAATGGTGATACGCAGGTATTTTTCCACATTATTTTTATTTATAAGTATTGTACATTTTTCGCAAATTAAAAAGATTTTTATAAAGAAACTAGTTTATGACCTTGACTTCGTCAGCATTGACTACACAAATTTCAAACCCCAATTTTACCCCCTTAGGGGATGAATTTTCAAGAATCCTTTCTCAGCCCGATCCGTCCAGTAGTTTGAGCTATGCGTTGACAGATCAGTCAGTCAGTCAGCTTTTCCTCTTGGATCAGTATTATGGAAGGATGAGTATTATGATCTTGTCAGCAATTAAGCGGCTGAAAACTAGATTTCAAAATGGATGAGTATAATGATCTTGTCAGCAATTAAGCGACTGATAACAAGCTTGCGAGCAATTCCGGCGCACTGCTTTATTCAGCGACTAGAGCAGAGGGAGCTTTTCTCACTATTAACAATCTAAATATTCAGCATCACGTTAATTAGACACTCGTACACACTCATGCAAAACTAGTAGACGTGTCTTAGCATCTAATACTAGTTCAGTCTTTAGTAGTAATTTAATCATGCCTATTTTGCTTTATGCCTACAATAAGTTGGTAGGTACTTTTATTATTTCTACACTCATTCTAGGATAAGATAAGACCTAACGACGGGACCAGATAGTTTTTGGCAAGTCTTTTCCTTGTATAGTATTTGTCTTGTTGTAGTCTTTGTTTACTCATTGTCATGCCTTTGTCTCTACTTTGTCCAGTCTTTGTCTTACGTTCATCTTTAATCTAATTATCTAATTATTAGATTAGATCTTATCGTAGTTTTGTCGTAGTCTTGTCGTGGTCTTGACACTACTTTGTCGTAGTCTTATCGTGGTCTTGACACAACTTTGTCGTAGTCTTGTCGTGGTCTTATCGTAGTATGATCGTAGCCTTGCATGGTGTTAGACTTGTCGTGGTCTTGTAATCTTGTCATTGTCTATTCGTAGTTAAAGTCGGCTGCTATAATGTTAATTTAACTAGGAAGTTTGAAAGTTACCATGTACCTAATAAAGATTATTTTACTAAGTAACAAAAGTTGCAAAGCATAATGAACACACATGTGTATGTAGCAGCCGACATATTTATAGACGATATTTATAGACTGTAGAGTATTTATGATCCAGACTGTTAATTAAGATTGTCAGAATGATTTAGGAGCTATGTTCCCTCCTTATTTTGTCACGCAAAATCTTCAGGTGGATGTACCTCATATTTTACTAAAAATAATTAAGTATATGAGTTTACCAACACCTCACAGGGTGTAGGCCGGTGTACAAAGCCGGGGTGGGGTGCTAGTTATTTAATAGAAATATACGTGAACCCAACTATTTTGTAGATAGTGAACTATTAAATACACTTTTGACTTTCCTTCCGCACCAATAACTGTTCAACGTTATGAAGCTTTGATACTAAGTCATGCAGTAGATGCAACTTGCCATTTACTAAATCCAGCATGATTATGCTCTAATCGGTTTTCAAAGCACATTGAATTTGATAGCGTCTGTGTTAGTTCCGGATTTGGTTAACAAAGTTAGAGTTCCGCTGGAACCGCACTTAGATACTGAAAGGCTTCTAATATAAGTTGGGCATAATTAGATAGATTCCTTCATTGTTTGCTTAACTACCTAAGCATATTATGTAGTTTAAAATCGACGATCGATTTAGCTGCTATTTCGATTCTGCATCTTAGGTATTTGGCGTCTTGTTGCATTAATAAGAGTTGTTTGTTAGTAACTTTTATAAAATCCATGGTGATTAGGACTAATATTCCCCTTTTCCCTCCAACTAAGCGTAAAGTTTGTGCTAGGAGTGGTACGACAAATAGTACAACGGCTAGGGTTTGAACCACAAACTTTTCAAAATTCAGTCCGCGAGCTCCGCGAGTTATTAAGGCCTGTTAAATTTTGCCGTTCAAATTGAAACGTTTAGGTAATTGCTGCGTAGCTTCCAATAATATACTAACAATCAAATATGCAAGCGTTAAAAGATTAATGCTAGCCTCTGAACGAAATAATATCGGCAATTGCTGATGCCAAAAAATCATGTTGGGTTTGGCTATATATACCATATAGTTATATTACCATTCTGGAATTATTAACTTAAATCTATCTTGAAATAAGAAAGTAGAACATTATTTATGGCACAAAATTGACTTAGATATTCAAAATTTCCTTCGGAACTCTTTGATATTCCGGGATAAAAAATAGCTTATATGTCACTCTATGTTTTAAAAGTCTATCCTGAAAGAGAAACTGGAATGAACTGATGTCGTACTGATAAAGCCTGCCACTTCGTCCGCGTGGATATATGTGATTTATGTTTTAAGAATCCGGGATAAAAGAAGCCTCTGTCACTCTCCGAGTCGATGTTTTTGATGGATGTGTCTATATTCATGACAAAAATCACGTCGACCAGTTGCTTCGTTGCAGCATGATTGAAGGACAAACCTACAAATATACGCATAGTTTATAATGGGTAGGGATGAGTCGGGATATACTTACTTAATAATTAATATTAGGTCACTTTGGCCCGGATCAGATGGCCTAGCAGTAAAGCAATTCCATTAGGTATGCGACGTTGATCCTAGCCGTCTATAGTCGGACGAGCAAGCTATGTGATTAGTTACGCTTATGCACATTCTAGGTTCTATTTAAGTCAAAACTGGGCAAAATGTTAGCTATTTTTTAACTATCCTGGTGTTACGTAAATAAATACTTTGAGCTAAACTACTCATTCTATCAACCTTATAAATGCGAAAGAGTGTTTGTTTGTAAGTTTATTAGTTAGTCGTTCAATCACGCTTCAACAGAGCAACGAAACGATGTGATGTTTTGCATGGATATAAGTAAATTATTTAAAGACCTGGATAGTGACAGACTACTTTTTAGCCCGGAAAATTTAAGAATTCCTACAGTTTTTAAAAAAACCAAAACGGCAAAGTTCTTTAAAAATGTGCTGAATTTAAAAACAGTTTTTAAAAACTATTGTGAAAGACGGATACACCGACGTAATTCCATAAGTCACTGACCTCTATTAATAGAAGTAGGCTGGACTTGTAATCGCCGACCTCTTTTTAAAGCAACTTGATAATCTCTATTTAAACGTTGATAACAGATAGTAAACGTACTCAGAGTTAATTAATATTATTTATGATCTGTCAACACCTTGTCAACACGAATACCATTTGATAAATAATTTCCGGTACGCTCGGTGGGACGCTTCGAATCCTCACAAAAACTAACTGTCATTTTATATGGCACACCATCTCTAGAGTTCTTATAATATGTTATGTCTATATCTGTGCCATAAGTGCATACGAAAATAAAAATAAGAAATATTACATACTAGAGGATGCCCGCGACATCGTACGCGTCGATTTAGGTTTTTAAAAATCCCGTGGGAACTGTTTGGTAAAAAGTTGGCTATTTCAATTACAGGGACGTAACCTCGGTACCAAATTTTACAAAAATCGGTTAAGCGGATGGATTTTTAGGAATCCCGTGGGAACTCTTTGATTTTCCGGGATAAAATGTAGCCCTTGTCCGTCGCCGTGAAAAGGTAGCAGACAGACAGACAGACAGACAGACACACTTTCGCATTAATAATATTAGTACGGATTTTTTGTAAATGGAACCGTAAAAATAATAATACTGGTTTTGGACTCTGATCGTGTAAATGTGATTGCAATGTTTTTGTGACCCAAGAGTAAGACACGCTCAAAAATAGCGGATTATCTAGATTCGCAAAATTATGTTGTCCAGCTGCAATTTTTCGTTGCGCAAAAAGAAGGATGAAAATCGGAATACAAATTGAACCTGTTATAAAATTCTCTCGCAATAAAATTTCGTTAGTAGAAATCGAAAAGGAACACGCTGTCCAATACTTGCCTATTTTACTACTACTTTGAATAAGTATGTTAAATGATTTGATTATTTCATTCCGCCGCCCGCCCGCGTCGAATAAGGCAATAAACCATTTTCAAATTTTTAGAACGGACTTCTTACCTACCCATCATAATATGATGTTCAATTTTATTCAGAGTGGATATTTATTAGCCTATTCCTCTGTTCCTATAGCATTGGAAAAATGTAATTTATTATGGGTTTTATAGTCATTTGTATCATACCTAATATGTTATCATACCTACACAAATTCAGAGGGTCGATTCACATTGACAATGATTCAAAGCGAATCGAAAAGACAATCTAAATTTTACATAGCAATATAGCATGCACAATGAAATGCATAAATTTCTACCAGGAAAGAGTATGAGTTTAATTTTAAAAAAACTGCCATAACCCTTCCAAGTTAGTCTACTTCCATCTTCGACTGCAACATTACCTGCTTACCAGGTGAGATCGCAGTCAAGGACTTGGTATCTTTTTTTTAATTCAACTATGGGATTTTGTGACTATGTAGGTACAAAAGCCAGCTTCATAATAAGGGTTAACTTATAATCGAATAAGAAAAGAAGAATAGGCGCATTCGACAGAATTCTCGCGAAACGAATGAATCTGTTTGTCATTTTTCTCGGTGCTAAGTAGTCGGTGGAGATAAAGGTCATACGATATGTAAAATATTCTAGTTTGTCGCTTTGATTCGCTTGTGTCTCTGTGAATCGATCTTATGATGTTCAAACTATAATCAATTTTAAAATAAATACCAGATTTACATCTTCCAATCAGGTATATGAGACTCCACAATTCTCTTTGATTTTTCCGAATTTCATTAAAATCGGTGCAGCGGTTGGGCCGTGAAAACATAGCAGACAGACAGGCAGACAGACAGACAGACACACTTTCGCATTTATAGTATGGAATTATGGATTAATATTCCACGTTGGTTTTAACGTAGCTACCTACTTAGTTAATTTTTACCCGACTACGGCAAAGCCGAAAGGAAGGGTTATGATTGTTTAAAGATTTTAACTCGTTTATTCGGACAGTTTTGTAATATACCTACCTGTTAGTCTGACGTCCGAGTATGTAGGTAAATCATACCTGAGTTACTTTATAAAAATTTGGTTACTGCGCCATCCAATTCTAAAAAACGAATCCCTGGAGCTGAGCCAAGCCTTTCGACCGTTCAACGGCTTTCGCAGCGTACGGGTAAATAACATTTCCAATTGAATGATTTGTGATTGAATCACATTTTATTTAAGAATTTTTTGAGATAGAATATCGTCGGCTATTTTTTCATACTGATTTTTAAGGGTCCAAATGTGACGAAAATTAAATAGACACAATTTTTTCATTAAATACACCTTTTTATATAGAACCTTCGAAGTTTCTATTACGTAGGTATAGATTATGGCACCATAATATATGCCTCCATGCAACTAAGTACAACAGCACACTAGAAAGTTTCTTTCAAAAGCTACTCGTAAGTTAAATCTCGGTGGAGAGTTTCATCTGTCGGGAAGAGTTTTAACTTGCCCGCAGAGGTCTACATACTTCCCTAAACAAACACATAGTAAAACAAGTTTATTAACACGATTCTTGCATTATTACTTTCACTTTAGAATCCCAGACCGTTATTTGTATTTTATTCTATTTTTAGGGTTCCGTACCTCAAAAGGAAAAACGGAACCCTTATAGGATCACTTTGTTGTCTGTCTGTCTGTCTGTCAAGAACTCTCAGTGCGTTCCGTACCTACCATCGTACAAGAAATAACATTTTTCTAATTTCTTTAACTTTCATGGTAGCCATTTTGAAATTTTTATTATTTGTCATAGCGGCAATAGAAATAAACATTCTGTAAATATTTTAACTCTCTATTCACGAGATACAGCCCGATAGACAGATAGACGGACGGACGAACGGAAGGATGAACGGTGGAACCCTAAAAAGCGTATCCAATAGTAAACATTGCAAGCTAGGCGTTGCACTTGAACTGTAGTAACCTAAAGGAAATAGCCTCGACGTACTCTATTCTTGATAATAGTCTGTCCCCGGACTCGTGCCAAAGCCGGTGTTTCGCATTTCCGATAAATAAAGTCTTTTTAATACAGTTGCTCAAAAAGTGGCGTATTGCAGGGACGTATAGCGTTCGGGAAGTGGGCTATTACATAATCGTGCTTTTTTTTTACCTTTCCCGCACTCGTGCTTTTTCTTTCCCAACTGTCAAAATATTAAAAAGAAAAACCAACCATGAAGTTTTTATTAAAAAAATTCATAGAAGTTTTTATGATTCATGCAAATACGTATATTTCTAAAAAGAAGCTACTAATTTGTTTCAATATCAGATTTAATGATTTGATTGAATGAGTTTGGTTAGGTTTCGTCTCATTAAATTTCATTTTCATTTCATATCAATAAAAAACTTCTACTGAAGACTTGGCTGTATGGGCATAGTTCCCTTTGCCTACCAGAATGGGTGAAGAAAAAAAAAACTCTACTTATATTCTATGGTTGGCGCCATTTTTCAGAAAATTTCTTTGCGAGTTTAGTTGTTGGTTGCCTAAAATGAGTAATTTCGACCCTAGTTTTTTATATCTGTTAACAATAAAGTTGTTTTAAATTAAATTAAATTAAGTTAGTTGAGTTTATTGTGTTTTTATTATTTTATTAAATTGCTTCATTTTTTCGCAACTGTATTAAAAAATAGTCGTTCAGTACACGTGCGGAACCGTCATTGCAACTCGTTCCGACTGTCAACCCTCGCCTTCAGCTACGCCTCGGCTCGGGTAGACATTTGTCGGAACTCTTTGCAATGACAGCCTTTCCGCACTTGTAATGAAATATACTATATTCTCGTTCCTCTATTCTTCAACCCTACGTAAGTTTTTTATTAACATTTTAATTATGGTAGGTACTACCCACATCATTGCATAGAAAACAACTTGTTCTATCATGTACTCTGAATAAAATATTTACAAAAAAATTAGATTTTTGTTTGTTTATTTTGTTATTTCAAACATAACTCACGTAGCTATATTATTTATAAATGGTCACAAGTTGATCACAATAAGGTCACAATAATGATTTTGTTAACTTTACCATTCAAACAAGTTGTTTTTTATATCTGCCATGAAGTACTTAGCTTTAAGGATTAGAGACATTTAATCGCATGCAACGCAGGCAACGTCGACCTGCGATATTGATCGGCGTGGGAAGGTGGAGTCGATGTTCGTGCACTATTTCACGAAGACCAGTGTGTTTCCAGATCCGACTGGCAGTACGTCATAATAGCAAACGCTCAAAACGTACACATACCTAGGACAAGTGCGCACACCAACCTGAAAAGGTTACGTATGTCACGTATGTGGGACCACTCTGTTCTTCCCTTTATGTTTTTGTAGAGCCAAGCATATTCTAGGTATTTACTATGTTAAATAAAGAGTGAAATTATAATCTACCTTAGGCTGCATTATCTCCTGTTTGGTATGATTGCAGGCAAGCGCAAGCCTATATGTAGATTGTAGGTATACTTTAAAAAATATCTCAACCGGGAACCTCTAATAATCTCAACCCACTACCGTCCCGCTATTGAAAATGTGTCTCCTCTTAGAACGAGAAGGCCTAGGCTATCATAATATCATAGGACCATCAAAAACGTTGATTATTTATTATTATCAGACTTCACACAGCCTTGAAAAACATCGTGAAGAACTATTAGGCATACAAATTTCCTTCATCGCAAGTGATATTTGTTGTTGTTCTGTATGTGATCAAACGAAAACAAAGAGAAATTCGATTGATATTATTTTACGAGTAGTAGTTTAGGTACTTCTTCTATACATATAATAAAATTGTAGAAAAGTGGTGTCTGTACAATGGAAATATATAAAAAAAAGTAGCAGGGGTTGTTATTATATCGATGCTGAACCCGAAATTGTAATTAATTTTTTTTTGTCTGTTTGTCTGTTTGTCTGTGTGTTTGTGCACGCTAATATCAGAAACGGCTTATTCGATTTAGATACGGTTTTCACTAATATATTGTAGTAAGCTTCACTTAATATTTAGTGTTTATTTCATGTCAATCGGTTCATAAATAAAAAAGTTATGTCAATTTAAAGAATCACGGCGAACATTTTTAACGTACAGAGTACGTACTACACGCCTCGCGCCTGAGCGTCCGTGGCTATATAAAGCGCGCTGAGAGCCGCGCCGCTGCCATCTATTTCACGCGAACGAAGTCGCGGGCACAGCTAGTTCGAAATAAAGGAGGTGGCAGTCATAACCACTAGTCTATTACCGGTTTTTAGGTCACAATATTATAAGCCCGACAAAGTTCCAAATCAAATAATAATAGTTCAAGCTAGCTTATGTAAATAATGTTATAGATATACCTACTCAGTCTCTCAGGGATTTATATTGTATTGTATAGAAAAACATGAATTAAAGTAGTACTCGCAGTTAATATAGAGATACGAGCATTTTGTGTTTGCCTTATAAATATTTTAATGAAAGGAGAAAAAAAACTCTTAAAGACTTTCCGAGAAATGTTTTTCCTCCGGGGTCACAGCCTCTGGAGCTATTATCTCAACGCATCACGCATTCACAGTTCACACCCTTGTTCACTAAGCTCGACGTTGCGCTCACAAATTCTGCAAGCAGCGCTTTTCTCGCCATTACTAATCAACTATTCAGCACGCTAATTAGTCCCTCTGTGCAATCGACACTTCGAGCAACAACATTTTTCCTCCAGAAGATGAGAAAAAAGAAAAACTTTCCAAGATTAAAAGTTCTGTAATCTACTTTTCTACTAGGTACTACTAATTTGAAATGAAATTAATTTATTTATTCTATATACTTATGATATAAAAACTTCGTTATTTTATAAAAGCTGAAAGTTTCTCTGCGTATTGTCCCCAACACAGGGAAGAACGACCAGCGACTATGAAGTTCGATCATGGGAGATAACAGGTAAAAAGGTGCGATAATTTTCACCTCAAAGTATAAAGTGTAATTTTTTTATATTTTCTTCGGAATACTATTTACAAATCATGACATGCATTGCCAGACACAGTATCATAGCAATCCCGTGTCAGACACCCTTAAACTTTTAATCTTTAAAGCCTTCTGGGAGGGGTTTGCCACGACACATTACAAAATAAAAAGTTACTTACTATTAACAGGGCTCTCTCCGTCACTCGTTTCATACAATCGTAGTTCCAATTTCATTTGAATATTAAGCAACCAAAGTCCATGAAATTTCGCAGACATATTCCAGAAACTAATATCTGTGTCTGTGGTGTTTTAGATTTTTCTAAAAATATGTAGTTTTAAAGTTACAAGGGCTCAAAGATTTGTATGAAAAATTTTAAGACCGCGTAACTTTGAAACCGAATATTTTAATAGAAATCTGGAAAACCACAGACATAGATATTAGTTTCTAGAATATGTCTGCAAAATTTCATGGACTTTGGTTGCTTAATATTCAAATGAAATTGGAACTACGATTGTATGAAACGAGTGACGGAGAGAGCCCTCTTAAAAACTGGATCTATTAATAGGTACTAGGTATACCAAGTTTAAAATAGGTCCACTAATCAGAGATAAAAAATAAGTTTATGCAGGCGAAGCCGGGGCAAAAGGTGTGTGTGTATTCATAAAAGGCTTTAGGTACCCATTCGATTCATATTTATATTCTCGAATTTGTTTCTACTTCAATTGCCAACATAATACTTTCCCACATGGGGCTGTATGCCACTAAAACAAACGAATCCTTAATATTATTCATGTTCCCGGAAAACCGGTTCGATAACGCCGGGGAAGGAAGTTTTCAGCAAAATGAAACCTACCCACTGTTTTTGTTTATTTTCTCGTTTGCATAATGTAGAGATTTTAAACTTGTTACGCTGGACGACTTCCATCATCAGCGAAACGTGCCGAGAGAGTCAAATAACACCATATACAGAATGCAGACTAGACTCGAAGCCTTCGTTACCTAGCATCGGTGCGAAACGGACGTATCTCTAATTATAATATGTAATTTTCATGTAAATCAGTACCTAATTAAACCATTCCACAACCAAAAAGGACTTCTACTTTCTCTACCAGCTCTGGACAGTCGTCCTTATGTAACTAACTACTAATTAGTTTATTTAATTGCAAAATTATGTCTGTGTACCTAATTGTTAACTTTTCGTTCTGTATGCATACCAACTTATTGAAGTTTCATCCAGCATTCGAATATCTATTTGGTACCTACCACAGAATTGTAGTTTTACGTCTTATGCCAACGATAAAGAAATCTATTATTTATATTAAAAATATTGAAAATCTTTAATTTACTCTGAGTTGTCTTGTCAACTTGTTGGTAGGTTAACCTTATTCTTTCTAAATTAGAGTAAATAAGTAAATATTCCAACACTTTTAATAGATAGACCGTAAGAAGTTAGCAAGTTTTAAAGTCTAATTTCAAACTTCCGCTCGTTTAAAGTAAAAGTCATGTAAGATAAATGGTACACATCCTTCTAAACTTTCCAAATCCAACGAGCGCTTTTCAGCATTATGTTCCATCAATCATTGCCTCGACTTCCCCCGACATCTAAAAAATCACACTTCCAAACCAGATTATGCTTCGAGCGATTTAGGAGCGGACTACGGAAAAATCGTAGAGGTTCGTAGCACGAAAGTGAGAAGTAATACTGCTAGAGTACGGAAAGCGTTTTCGATATTGCCATCATTAGATAATCTTGAGGTGGGTTAGTGCTTAATGGACGGGTCTGATACGTTAAAGAGTGGAATTTTGCGTAAAGTAGCAGATTTCTGAACCTTGCCTACCTAATTAAAAGCCGCTTCACACCAAGCACGTACACGTGACACGCGCGTAGTGACGCGCGCGAATCCGTAGACATTACTGCACGCATTACGTCTACGCGTTCACGCCACGCAAGCGGAATGCCATGTCTCATACAGTTCCATACATTTCAATTTTCAACGCAATGGTACGCGCTACGTCTACGCTTACGCGACGCATACGATCAATTGTTTTGAGTATGCTACATCTATAATTGTTTGACTACAAAAATAACTTTCATATTTGATAAGGTACTCTGAGTGACTGAGCGACCACGTCTCGGATCCATATGTCATCATCATCACTGGCAACACGAACTGATCGAAGACTTTGTTCTTTGTGCACTGAGGAATTTTGGACGAGAAGACATCTTATCATTGGCTGCAATAGAAAGTCTATGGTAGGCAAGTAGGGCAACGTTAGGGGGTGGATATTTTAGGAACTCCAAACTTTAAGCTCAATTCTGATTTCGTCAGTTAGTTTTCAGGTGTCTTTTTTTTCGCTTGTCCTGCACTCACACAGAACTGGCCACCAATCTTGGCTGTTCATTAGTCAACGAGGCACCTGAAGAGGAAAAATTTTCGGTCACCATCCAATTTTCTCTACTTAATTTATAGAGGTATTGTGTACTGTGTAACATAGCAAAAAAACACAATTTAACGCTTTTTAGATGAAAACACTTTCATTCTCCACTCGAATTTTATCTGAAGCGTAACAAACATTTTCACGGGGGATTTTATCGTTTCGCTTTTACGAACACTTTTTAAAAATGTGACGCCGTTACTCGGAAAACTGTTCTATGTAAAAAGTTGTTTTGTGCTAGTGCAGTCATGGTGCAGTTATAATCTACGTCAAAAGTGCTTCGGTTTAAAGGCCTTTTATAGGTTTTCGCCATAAAACGGGAAGTACCATGGTCTTCGCACATCGCACACACTCGACGCCGACTCCACTCTGACTCGACTTATAGGTACCTACATATTGAGTTCCTTGCGGTGGAATTTTCAACATTTAATTAAAAGAACTGTCCACTTTTTAGGGTTCCGTAGCCAAAGGGTAAAAACGAAACCCTATTAATGTCACTCTGCTTTCTGTTTGTCTGCCCGTCCGTCGTCCGATTGTCTGTCCGGATCATGTAACAGGTCTGTAGCTCGTAGACGAAATGAGTTACAAATCTGAAATTTGCAGTATAAAATCGCTAAAAGATCTAAGCCCGACTTGCACCTGACCAGTTTTTATACTTTGCCGTAAGCCGAGTTGTAATGAAATTCAGTCAGCGTTGAGTCTATTATGTAACGTACCTACCTACTGATACCTGACACGCGTGATACATACCTATTACCATTTTTTAAATAAATTTCATCTGGTGCCCGCAAATAAGTATATGTGTGTTTAATAATAATATTATAATACCCGATTTTGAAATGTTCCTCGCCCTTCTCTTTTCGACCCCGTTTGCAATTATTGTAATGATAATATTTTCTGAATTATTTCATATTTTGCAAAAAGGTTGGGCAAGCATTATAATAATACAAGCCATTGCAAACAAGTCATAAAGCATTCCGTAAGCAGCTTGACGGGCAGGTAGACAAGTGGATGAGCACTGATGCGACTACGGGACGCAACGGTCCATTTTTACCCGACTACGGCAAAGCCGAAAGGAAGGGTTATGATTTTAGCAGTCTATGTATGTATGTTTGTATCCAGATTCTGTGTGTTCCACCGTAGCGCCTAAACTACTGGGCCGATTTTGATGAATGAGGTGTCAATCGATTCGTTGTAAAGGCCCGGGTGACATAGGCTATATTTTATACAAAAAAATCAGCCAGGCGGATGTTACATCAAAAAAAGTGAGGGTCTTAAATTTTTTTTTAAATCTTACTCAAGCAATTAAATCTTACTCAAGACGATGATAGCACTAAGCACCTATCTTGTTTCTTTCTTTTTAGTTTATTTTACTACCAAGTCGGGTTCAAGTTACCTACCTCATTTTTCCGTAGTCGGGTTTTAGTTTTTTCAACTACTTTTTTTATTACTATTTTGTACGGAACTTTAAGGATAAATGTTAATTATAGGTAGGTGCACAGCCAAGCTGATTCATAGCTCCATGAGTAGCTAGTTAAGTACATTATTCAAGCCGTTAGACCATCGGCGCTAAATTATACTAATAACGTACAAATACTGAACGGCAGAGATAGACATTTCCTGTCGATCCATTTTCCTTGGCAGTTTGCCAAACGGAAAATTGAAAAGTTCCGATACAGTTCAGCAGTTTCTGACGCGAGCCTTAAAATATTATTCCTTTGATTGGCTTGATCGTAGCCGTGAACTTTGAAATTGTCAGATAACAAAGTTATTAAAAGAGAATCGGTAGGTACTTATACCTCTACCTACTAGCATTCTTAAATCGTAAAAATCGTAATTTATATTTTATGCGATTCTCGCACTTTATGAAGATTAAAGGTCCTTTCCTTTACAAGTTTTTTTTTTTTAATGATTTAAATAAAACAAGTAGGTACCTACTTAGTCAAATGTGACTAATTGATTTATATAAGAAATTGGTTTATATGAAAATCTTTACTTGAAATGGTCCAGATTAAGAAATTAGCTCTAGTATCGACTATAACTCACAAATTAGTCGATATACTAGAGCTAATTCCTTAAACTGGACCCTTTCAAGTAAAGATATTTATATAAACCTGTGAGGATGATATTGCCATTGGCGCATAAGCCTACGTTGTCGTATTAGTTTACAAATTGCAAAAAACCAAATTAAATTTGAATTTCGCGGGCAGACCCGTCTCGTGCCCCTTATCATTTTCTTCTGTTCTATTTACTTTATCCTGTCAGCAGTAATTTTCTTTGCAAAATAAAATGAAACAAAATAAATGAAATTTTAATAGACACTTTTTATACACAGAGATCGTGCTCCTTTGCTTTTATCAAATCAAAGCTCCTTTAGGTCTCTATACTCCCTCATTGCCATGTTATTCTCTACACAAGTCTGCCCGCGAAATTCAATATTTAATTTGGTTCTTCACAATTTGTAAACTAAAAAAAAAAGATCTTTAGTGGTGTTGGCAATTGATGGCGCGCGTACGCCAAACGGACGGACAGACGAACTTAGCCAATGTCAAATTTGTAGTTATTTACAAGTTAGGGAAACTGGGTGGAATTTTGTAATGCCATCTGAAGGGAAAGTACTCTTAATACTGTAGATAGAAAATTTTACTCAAACAAAACATTCCTTTATTTTTGAATAGAATGAAAACTGCATTCAAAGATTTTCGAAAATTCGCTTGCCACATCCGGGAATCGAACCGACTAAAATCTGTAAAAATTACAACCTGTACTTTTATTGCATCGATCGTTTGTAGTTATTTACAAGTTAGGGAAACTATATGTATAAGTATAGACTTCGTCTGTGCCGGCGCCCGCCGACATTTATACGCGGCGCCCCCTTAGAGTGCTTCCCAGTCAGTTCCACCATCAATAAACACCAGCAGAACACAAAAACCGGCCACTTCTAACAAAAAAACACTCCAAAAAGTCACAACACGCGCGCCAGCAAACGCCACCACAGACGAAGTCGAAGTCATCTGTCATTTCCATAACTTTTTTTTTTCTCGTCTGGCTTTACATAGATTAGCCAATGTCAGGTCTTCCATAACTTGAAAATAACTACAAACTTGACCTTGGCTTATCTGTGTAAAGCCAGACGAGAGGAAAAAAAAAGATCTTTGGTTTCGTGACTTTCATATTGGTTTCGTGTTTCGTGAACCTTTCCACAGAACCTTCCTAAAAAATGCACTTTAGTGTTCTGTGATAATATAGATTAATCAAAATCAAAAATATACTTAATAATATTTAAAACCTACAGCACCACTAATAATCAATATAAAAATATTTTTTAAATTAATTTAGATCTACAATCGGTCAAGTTCATAAAAGATTTAGACCGCTAACACGTTATATTATATTGTGGCTTGATAACATTTCCAGCTTTGTTTCCAGCCATTATTACAGCATATTTCTTTAGAACCTTGCCTAGACCCTACAGACATGTCTGAAGATGTAAAAACATTCCAAGGAGTTATCGACAGATATAATGGAATAACTGTGGACTCTCAAGATGAACCGTGTGATCAAGATCAGTTTACTGCTCAACTGATAAGTAAGGCCCGTTTTTAAAACACAAAACAAGTTTCAGAACTTGGTATGGTGTTACAGTACTTGGATTGAAATAAACTAAAACTTGCGTAAATAAAATTACTTATGTATAAAATACTCAAAAGTTTCATCCTGGAAAATGGAACAATAAAATATAATTTTTGTTTAGCTACACATGTAATGTACCTAGGTATGAAGTCGAGCGAGCATATTAAAACAAAATTAGAAATCCAAGAGTGAAGCTCGCCCGACTTCATACCTAGGTACATTACATGTGTAGCTAAACAAAAATTATTTTCTACTTTTAGTGTTTTTGGTTTTTGAAGTTGGTTTTATTTTTCTTTTGAAAATTTTTTATTTCACAATTTTTAGTGGCCCCACTGTACTATAATATGCTATGCCCAGTTAAAATCCTACTGTTTACTAAGCTATTACAGTGATCGCGAGCAATTTGCTCTTATCCATTGAGGAGTTCTGTTCTCCATCTCCGAAGATATTCATCAGATCTTCACCAAATTTATATGGGACCACCTGCACAGTATACCCTTTCAAACAAAAAAAAAATTCCAAATTGGTCCAGGGGTCTTTTAGTAATCGGGGAACATACATTAAAAAAAAAAAAAAAAAAGATCCCGACGAATTGAGAACCTCCTCCTTTTTTGGAAGTCGGTTAAAAATATAATTAGGTAATAGGTAAATTTATTAAAAATTGAACATATTAAACTTATAATAGAAATACTTAATAAAAATAAACAGTTTTTTTGTAGTATGTAAAGCAGCATTCTAAATTATTATAATAAAATTAATATTCATTATTATTCTGTGATTTTTACTTCATTAATCATTACAGACTCATTAGGAAAATGGGATGAAGAACAAAAAAGATGTATTTGGTTCAAAGTACATATCAAAGATGCAATATGGGTACCAGTACTTGCTAATGTAACTATATTTTGCATTATAATTTTAATGAGCCTTATGGTCATGGTTTTTCCTATATATTATATAAGGTGCCTAAAATTAATGAAAGCAATAGCATCAACATGCAACAACAATAGTATAAAGAATAAAGATCACTATGTGGCAATAGTAACCAAATTCCAAATTGTGATTATTAAGTATATTTTAGCACTTTACCAATAATAATATATTTACCCAATTTTAAAACAATGCAGGTCTATAGAAAAAACTGCAAGCAACATAAAGTTTGCAATCTAACTTTAATGGAATAATAAATGCTGATATCTATTTTAGGAAGGGTTCAATTTCCATCACTCAAGGGACAACTTTGTAATGATGTACAAATGGTTACCGAAGAATAGAGAAGCTAACTTACCACCAGCCTGTCATACTAATCTAGGAGTTGGAGGCTTAGTTTTCAATGATGACAGTGAAATACTTGTTGTGACTGAGAAGCATTTTGAGTATGCTCATTGGAAGCTACCTGGTGGTTATGTAGAAAGAGGTGACTTTTTTTCTAATACTTAAGTTTAGGATCTAAGAATACTTTTTTGTACTTTTAAAAATTTGCAGGCATCAGCTAGTGTTTAAATAAACTTACAGTCAATCAAGACTAGAACTGCAAACTATTTATACTTGCCTTCAGAGCACAGACACTGCAGAATAACTTAAGATTTGTGTTTAAAATTAAAGTACTTAAACCAAATAAATTATAACCATCATCTTACAACCAAAAAATTAAATAAGACTAATTAATATTACCTATGTTAAGGAATTACATTTTGACTTAGGAAACATCAGAGACTTAAAATAAATGTTATGTTTTTATTGGTTGTTAAATTTTTTGGGTAAATCTATGAAGTAATTCCTTAGCAAAAGTTATAAAAAAATACCTATGATTTATTTAAAATTAAAAAAAGCAAAATAGAGGACATAAGGGAAATAAAATCTAGTGTACATTTTATTATGATTTAGATCGCATGCATGGAAATTTTATTAATATAACATAATTAATTATTTTAGGTGAAGACATTAAGGATGCAGCAATACGAGAAGTGAAAGAAGAAACTGGTATTGATGCAGTGTTTGAGTCAATGGTCACTTTGAGACACACACATAATGCAATGTTCGGTAATTCAGACATTTACATAGTGGTTATGTTAAAAGCCACTTCAACAGTTATAACAAAATCAGAAGAAGAAATCAAAGAGTGTAAGTGGATGAAAATAGATGAATATCTTAGTCATCCACATGCACATGAATTCAATCGCTTTATTGTGAAACAAGCATTAGAATTAAAGGAAAAGAATATTAAGTTTAACCTTCTCAAGAGTAATGTTAAAGTTGCAAATTGGTCCAGAGATATAACTTCACTTGTTGTAGATGTTTAATTTTTCCAAATGTAAATAAAATTGGTAAATGTCCAAATCAACAAAGGGAAAAGGTTCTGCCATGTTGTGGCATCTTTTACGATGCTAGAAATGTATTTTGATTATATTTTCAATGAATTTTGTAGAAAAAATTATATTGGATCAAATATAGGTAATTAGGCAGAATATGGCACAATATGGCAGACACAATATCCCTTTCTAAGTTGGGATGCTTATTATATCCTGTCGAGGGAAATATAAAATGTATGTGTTATAATCATTTTAACTTATCTCAATTGGTTTGGGTTTTATAATTGAGAGCTAAGTACTCTGAAACTTTTATTCTGGTATTTTACAGTGGTAATTCCTAAATTGTCTACAAATGTAATATGTATATATTTATATTCAGAGAAAAAAACTGTAGTATAAAATAATTATTAAATTAGTATGTTTTATTTTGATAAAAGTTGAAGTACAAATGTATGTAAATAATATTTAATAAATAGAAAAACCAAAGAACAAGTGATTGTAGTATGTTATTAATCTATATGATACAATTATTTAAAACATTTTTGTTATAAACATACACTATATGTATTATACGACAGTGGCTTTATGATCTAAGTTCTGAAGTTGTAATGGGGCTACAAATATGTTGGTGATGTAGCATTTACTTCAAAGTTCCTATTTAATAAAAACAAATCACTCATAGTTCACATAAACTTTTCAGCACATGTGCCACCTGACCTTCCACCAAATATACAAATTTAATCTTCCCATTAAAGTTATCTCTATGTATAACTAATTGTAGTTAGTATTTTTTATTTACTGAAACATGCACACTCTAATCTAAGTCGGGAACTGATGCACAGTTAGCCATAAAGTCCCCATCTTCATCTGAAGAATCAACATCTACATCTCCTATAATAGATTTAAGAAGTCCACCAAACACAGAATTTGAATTCCTACTATCCTGTGGTATTTCTATTCCAAACCATATACGGCCAATAGTGTCTAGATACACAGAGTAATTTGGATCTCGTTTTATACTTATAGCATAACAGTTTCTTAGTATTTTAAATTGGATGACATGTTTCCTGAAATACAAAAAGAAATATTATAAACATATAAATTATTAGAAGATGCTCATTTCCACATACATTTCCGTTTTTTAAAAATCCTGTGGTAACTCAGATTTTTTGGGATAAAAGTAGCCTATATCTGTCTCTGGGATGCAGGCTATTTCTCCCTTAAACATGATGCCCACAACTTTATCGGCGTAGTTTTTGGTTTTTTAAAATGCTGTGAGAACTCTTGTTTCCCACTGTAAAAAATTCCCTGCAATGCAAGCTATTTGCACCAAATTTCTTCAATATCAGTTAAACAGAGGTGCGAAAAGCTAGCTGAAAGGTAGAAACTGTCTCATTTATAATATTACTAGAAGATGCCCGCGGCTTCACCCACGTAGATTTCGGTTTTTTAAACTATGTAGGAACTCTTCGATTTTCGGGATAGAAGTAGCCTATGTCCTTCCCTGAGATGTACCCCAAGTCTGTGCCAAATCTAATTAAAATCGGTTCAGCGATTGGGCCGTGAAAACGTAGCAGACAGACAGACAGACACTTTCGCCTTTATAATATTAAGTAATGATATGGATGTAAATTCAAGACTAACATTGCCTTCGGTTTCGCTCATTTGAAACATGACAATTACAGAGCTAGCTGTATTTCTGGTTCTTCAGTTTCCTACAGGCTAATGAAAGAAAAGTTTTGTCTTAATCAGTTCAGTGATTTTACACAATGCATGCACAATAAACAGACAAACTTACATAAATTATAATTTTATGATATCTTTTGTAATAATTTGTAACATATTATAAATATTGTCTTTTAAAAGTAAGGTAAATATTGTCTATAATTATTGTAAGTGATATGGTGAGATGGTGATAATAAAAAGATTACCTACTCCACTGAGTATTTTTTGAGCTTCTCAGACCAGGGTCCCTCTAAGCTTAAGTTTTTATCTATCACCACCAATACTTCATTTCTTTTAATTCGAATATTAGCATTCAAAAAGTGTACCAATTCTGGTAAAATAAACATTTTAATACTACTAGATACTTACTGTTCAACAGCCCTTAAAAGGAACCATAGGAAATTTAGTAATGGCAACAGGTATGGTGGGCCTTTATCATTTTTTATCGTAGGGTGTGAACCTGTGTATTTATTAAACGCTTCGCTGGCCATTTGTATATTACGCAAGCAAAGACACTGTAGCACAGCCTGAGCTATAAATAAGTCTATTTCTGACTTCAGACCCTTAGTTGTGTGCAACTCTATTAGCATGCTAGCATAAGCTGCCCCATCGCTTGAGTGTAGGAAGTGTCTATGTGCTGATGTATATTTCTTTTCCTGCCAATACACTTCTGCTATTTTCTGAAGAAAAAAAAACATTTTCAAGTTATACAGGAGCATACTTTCCAATCAAATACTAATTAATACTAATCTAAATATATTCTTAAGCTATATTATTAGAGTTATTAAACTTTACTAATCAACACAAGAAAATTTATTAACCTTATGAAGAAGAGGATGACCCTTTTTATTATTATCCATTGACCACTTCACAGCGTTTGTAAGGAAGCTTTCCCGCTCAGGAATACTAGAGTTCATTAGTTCAAATAACTTTGCTATTTTCTCTATCCATTCTTGACAAGGTTTTGTTTCTGATTTCGTTAAAACATCTATTAAAAGTATTGCCAAATCGGCACCACTGCCTTGTTGGTCGCGTTGTAGCAAAAGTGTCGATCCTTTATATAGTAAATTTAATAGTTCAGGGTACTTCTTCTGGCTTAAATATCTGAAATATGTAGTAAATTTAGTAAAGAACTATTTAAATTTAAGGTTGCAAATACACAATTCAAGCGTGTCCTACATAAATTTACCTGAAATAAAGTGTTCTATACATTTGATGTGCCTCGTAATATTGACCCGAATTGACGGATGCTTCTAATTTATCTAAAACTCGCGATACACCTCTCTCTCCTCGTCCAGCCATTGCTAATCTTTTATAATATTAGAAGAAATCTTTACATCACTTCAAGATAATTTGTGAGTTCACAATTTATTGTATCCGTGATTATAGTCCACACATTCCACCACATGAAATTTATCATTTAAATGTCATTTTTGTTGCTCTTTGCTTGTATAATGTATTCTGTGCTCTTTTTTTTTTCTCACTCGTCTGGCTTTACAAAGATTAGCCAATGTCAAGTTTGTAGTAATTTGTAAGGAGTTAATTAAACTATACAAGTATGGACCCCGTCTGTGCCGGCGCTCGCTGACACACGCACGGCAACACCTTAGAGCGCTTTCCAGACAGTTTTAACAAAAAAAAAAACACTCCAAAAAAGCAGAGCACGCCCGCCAGCTAACACAAAGTCAACAATTTGGTAGGTAGGTAAGCAAAAGAAATGCCTCTCATTCATGCTCTATTTTATTAGCCATAATGCTGTAGAGTAAAAGAGAAACAATCCTTTTCTTATAGTTGCATAATTCTTTCCGTCTGTCTTAAAGCAAAGCTGCCCGTTCATAGATATGTACGCCTGTTGCATAAAGTTAAACGTTTCACCCAGATCTCAAGAAGATTCTGGTGTTTCTAGCCAGAAGAAGTTAGAATCTTAAGTCGCGAAGCTGATAAAAAAATTACAATTGCCAGAGCTTATTGTTTGATGCAAGCATGTTGCGCTACTATAAAAGCAGCTATCAATGAGCCAGACACAGACAGTCGAAGCCGAAGCAGTCGACTACGCTCAGAGATTTGATACTGACCAAAAGGACCAATGCATGTACGCTTGGTATATGTATGTACGCTTTATATTGGTCAATGTACCTACTGACCATTTTTTTTTTATAGGTACGCTTTGATTATATTGCGCGGTTTGTATTCTGCGTACTGGTCTGTGTTCTCTATTAATCTGTGGGTCTGTCACAGATGTCTAATTTTACTCTGTTGTGTATACGTCATCCGTCATCAGTCATAATTTTCATATGATTTTCATGTGATTTTCATCATCATCATCATCAGTATAAATTATAATAAGTACTGTATCTTTGATTGTGATTTGAGTGAGAAACTGAGAAATAAATAATAATAATTACGAGATAATGATAGCGTAAATATGTATTGTATAGGTATTGGACATATTACAATCAAAAATATATAATCAAAGTTAAAAATAGTTATATAAAATATTTTACAAATTGTACATTTTTATTTTATTTAGCAGCTAACTACAGTAATTTTACAGTAATTTAGGTTAATTTCCTATTATAATGACTGCTGCTTTGCAAAATGTGTTAAAAGGAAGGATTTTAAACAATGTTTTTAAATTCTCGAGGTAAGGTATGAATAACCAATTTCACTGTAATCTGATATTGTTTTTCGCACCATTTTTAAATGAATTATTTTCAGAAAGTTTTCATGTACGAACTACAAGTATCCTTTATTCCAATTTTTCATTGAAGAAAAAGATAGATTTAATGGCATCACTGTAGATTCTGCTTCCTTGAAATGCACAAAAGAAATATTTACCAAAACATTAACTGGTAAGTTAATTTACTATTATTAAGAGTATTAAATTATAAACATCTTTCATTTCTTTCATTGTTATCAAAGTCAATTTTATTCTATACACTAAACATGTCAAACAGTAGTTGGTTGTACTTGTTAAAAGTCAGCAATGTAAGGAAGTTAGACAAAATTTTTATGAACTGCAAAACTTGCATTTTGATCAATCCAGTGATATAATATGTCTAATAAAAAAAAAATCTGACTGTAATAAAAACTCTCTGTATATTTTAAATGTAAATAATAATAATAATAAAAAAAAAATAATACACCATAATCATAGACCATCCCTAGAACCTTAAAAAAGATATCTTATGTTCTTATAACTTTGATTTCAGAATCACTCAAAAAATGGTCTTCAGAAGGTAGAAGGTGTATATGGTTCAAAGTTCATATAGAAGATTCAATATTTGTTCCTTTATTAGCACAAGTAAGATTTTTGAATTCACCTACAAAAAGACTAAAGATGATTTAATAGTATTACTAAAGTATTTTACCTACACTTGAAGAAAATTCCTAAAGGGACTAAAGCCACTCCAAGCTAAGTCAGTTTGATAAGTTTAAACTGGCATAAGATGGTGTTAAACATTTGAGGTTTTATCAACCATATTGGATTATCTTGGGGGCCCTCAAGATCAATATTGATCATGCATTTCTTTTTGATTATGCGGTGTACCTCATAAATATTTTGTTAGTTATTTTTATAATGATTGTGCACATTATGCCTAATTCTGTTGTACACAGTCTCTAATACATGCCAAAGATAACTTGAGGCGAAGCAGAATGCACTCCACCTCCCAGTCCTTGCACTCCTTACTACTCTCCATCGACACATGTTTTTGCCGTCATTATGGTTTGCTCAAGTCATGAAATGAAGCCTCAAGTTAACTTTGCCATGTAGTTACCTAAACCTAAAATGACAGATCTAAATATTGCTATGCCTTTTAAAATGCTACTTGCGAAAAGGTTAATATCAGATTTAAGCCTGTCAATTAGTTTAGAGATTATGTACAACAGAATTAATCCCATTGTTTAAACAAATTGGTATTCTTAGAAAGGTTTTAATTTTCACCATGCCAGAGATGATTTTGTGATGATGTTCAAATGGCTGCCTTTGGACGTGGAGCCAAACTTACCACCACCTTGTCACACCAACCTCGGGGTTGGAGCTTTTGTGATAAATGACAAAAGTCAAATGTTGGCTATATCTGAGAAACATTATGAATACCCGCACTGGAAACTACCTGGTGGATATGTAGAGAGAGGTAACAAATAACACTGTTCATTGTTTTACTGTGACTTAGCACTGACAAAACATTTACATCAAGATATTATGTTGAAGACTCTCTTTTCTTTTAATGTAGTGAACTGTGATTGTATTGTTCCTTCATAGAAAATAGAAATCTTGAAATCTGTCAAAGGATTTACCCGAGTTTCTGCAATGCGAATGTTAAAACAAATTATGAGATTCATCACATACGTCAACCTGTCAAACATTCACATATTTAATATTTGTTGGTGCAAACTCATAGTTGTGCTGCAACATTATCAATATTTACCCTAAAAAAGTTTTTTTTTTCAAAATTTTGTATGTAGGTACTAACTACTAAGGGTTTGTTTCAAACCAGGCGGTCAGTTTACGTTTTCGATTGTTGCTTGCATGAACTCGTATTTATAATATCTGGTCATAGGTAAAATTTTGATTCAAAATTAACAATTCCTGACTTATGGAACCTACTAATTCTTCATCGAAGTGAAACACTGAAGTTCAAAGTACGTAGCTGTCATGTAACTTTAAGCTCTGATACAAAACTGGTTATTAATGTGTATGTCGCAGCAAAAAGCATAAACTGGGAGTTGGCCATAACCCTAACCCATATACCTAAGGGATATGACCCAGCTTATGCCATTTTGCTGCGACATATACATACTTTTACTTACAACAATACAAACATTTACTATCTTTCAAACTAGGAGAAGACATAGTGAGCGCAGCTAAACGAGAAGTTAAAGAAGAAACAGGAGTGGAATCAAAATTCTTATCATTGATCACATTTAGACATACTCATAACATGATGTATGGAAACTCGGATATTTACATTCTCCTTATGATGAAGGCCTTGACAGAAAAAATACATTTGTCTCAAAGAGAAGTAAAGGCCTGTCAATGGATTGATATAGAAGAATATATAAATCATCCACATGTACATTTGTTCAATAGATTTGTGATAAAACAAGCTCTTGATTGCAAAAACAGGAATATCAAATTGGATTTACAAAAACAAACAGTTCAATGGGCTACTAATACAAGAATTATGGACTTTTTATATGTCACTGAATATGATCGATGATAACAACTAAGAAATAAGTTCAAAATATGATATAATCAAAGGTTTATTAATACTTGTGTTATTATGAATATTTTTTTATATTAATATATAATGTTAAGTTTCTTGATGTTTTATTAATTACCATCAGGATACATACAAAAGCCAATACATATACATAATACAACGTGTAATTAGAACGCTAACAAAAACTTAGCGCTATTTTTGTATTACCTAAACACTATCCAACACCAATAACCATTTGCCTTATTATTGTACCTACTTACTTGTAGTTTTAGTGATTAAGTATTTTTTAAACCCGCAATGTATAGCGTGCACAACTCGGGGTCAATGCCCCGCCTACGACGCGGCGTTGACCCCGCAGCAATGCGACCTTTGGCCTCTAGCGTCAGTCAATTTTTTTGTGGTATCTTGTTCGTAATCAGTACTATCACCTGTCATCGTTTTTGCTAGCGTTCTGGTTACACCCTGAATGGTAGACGTAAATCCTTTCTGTTATGAGGCTTCGCCGCGGTTTAATTAAGAACGGTAGAATTCGTCTTTTCGAAAAATTTACGTTTCTTCATACGCAATATGTTCCTACCCGGGTATTACCAAGGCAAGGAATGATGCGGATCAAATGAATTAAGACGTACACCCGTATTCACAAACGTTACTATGAGGTCTCATAGTGCGCTCAAACGCACAGTGTACGTTCCACCAATCAGATGACTGTATCACATCAATTTACAATGATCTGATTGGTGGAACCTACACTATGCGTTCGAGCGCACTGTGAGACCTCATAGTAACGTTTGTGAATACGGCCGTTAAGTGTTTTGCTATTTAAAACTTTATATATAGCCACAGGTACAACACCTTTTTAATGTTGATGTGTAGGTAAATAAAAGTAAAAAAAAAACAAGTAATCACAATTTAATACTGTTTCCACCGTCTGCGTTTGGACAATGAGATAACTTGGGCGCAAAAAGACGTGAAAGCTGTTTCCACATCGATACTACGTTGTTTCTCTCTGGCTTGGTCTGCAAACTGATCTGTAACAGAGACATTATGGTACTTAATAGGTAAAGTAAGTAAAATATTCTTTACCAGCTGATGCCCGCGACTGCGTCCGCGTGGATATACGGTTTCCAATATCCCGCGGGAACTCTATGATTTTCCGGGATAAAAAGTGGCCTATGTGTTAATCCAGGGTATAATCTATCTCCATTGCAAACAGCCAAATCAGTTCAGTAGTTATTGCGTGAAAAAGTAACAAACATACACACATACACACAAACTTTCGCCTTTGTAATATTAGTGTGATTAGGATATTAGTACACACCAAAACAGAAATGTTTAGCAAAATAGATTTTTATAAATAGGCGGCCTTATCGCTAAAATAGCGATCTCTTCCAGGCAATCTTACTTTTAGGTTTTGAAGACTTCCCTGGCGCAGTGGTGAGCGCTTTGGCCCCGGGTTCGATTCCCGGCAGTCGCAATTAGAGAATTTATGATTTCTAAAACAATATGGTCTGGTCTGGTTGGAGGCTACGGCCGTAGTTAGTTACCGCTCTAAGGGCAAAGCCATGCCGACAAACGATTTAACGTTCCGTTACGATGCCGTGTAGAAAGAAACCTATAAGGGTATGGGTGTAATAAATAAATACAACCAGCCATTATATAAATACGATAAGTCATTTTGAAATTTTTATTATTCGTTGTCATAGCGCGGGCGGCAATAGAAATACACATTCTGTGAAAAAATTCAACTCTACCTATGTATTACTGTTTACGAGATAAGAGTACAGCCCGCTGACGGACAGACAGACGGATGGACGGCGAAGGCTTAGTAATAGGGTCCCTTGGGTACGGAACCCTAAAAATGTACAATAATAAAAATTTATACGTTTCAAACAAGATATTATCACACGTCTAAGTTAGCAAGTAGGTACCTTTTACCTTACTTCCTAGTCAACGAAGGCAAACGTTCTTATAATAATAACAGGATTTTGGAAATACGAGTATTCGGGTCGTTACTCCTTTTGAAACTTGTTTTACTCGAATGAACCTAATCTAATACTCGCTCATTGCCTGCTCATATCGTTAAAATAAAATTTGGAGCCCCAGTAGCTTAACCGTTTAGTGGGTGAACATAAATCTTAACTTCCCGATGGACTCTTATTGCCCAACAAGCAGAGGTAGGATGTGGGACTCTTTATCATATTTATGATCGAAGCATCCCAACTTGGATGAACTTTAATCAACGCGAGTCTAATGAGAGTAAGTCTAGGATAGACTATTTGGAACGAGATACTACCTAGTACTTAGATACTTATCACCTACTGGTAGTAGGTAACTAAGTTTATTAATTTAACTGTTCACACTAGAATAGAATAGAATAAATTTTTAGTTTTAACAAGTGCTTTAACAAGTGCTTTTGAATCGTCGAAATAATTTACCATTGGTTCGGAATGTCGTTCCTAACGAGAAGAAACTCGGCGGTTGCTCTTTTCAATTGTTCAATTTACAATAATATTCCATACTATAGAAGCTATTGTGCAGCCCCGCGCATTGCTGGAGCGAGTCAAATCCATGCTTTATATCATTTACATAATCTTCGATTGTATAATATGCTTTTGCCAGGAGCATACTTACTTTTAATAGTTTTTTAAACTTTTGTAGAGGCAAGTCTAAAATTGGCTACGGAATTTTATTATAAAATATTACACTCATTCCCACAAATGACTTTCCTGAGGCGGCGCGTAGGATTTGCAAGCTTATTACGGTTTCTAGTTTGCCTGTCGTGGAAGTCACCGATTTTGTAACTGAGAATGTTTTGTCGTACAGAAATTATATTAGTTAGTGTAAATATATTGAGAAGCTACTGTAAGAATACCTATTTCCTCAAAATTTCTCTCGTAGGGAATCGCGCGGTTTTAAATTATAAATTGCACGTATTACCCTTTTTTGGAATACAATTTTTTTTCCAATATCTACCGCTTTACCCTATAGCAAGATTCTGTAAGACATAATACTGTGAAAACACTAAATAGTTTAATAACTACAATTAAGTAACTAGGTATTTAAGTAAGTACATAGATGCGCGTTGGTAATAGTAAAATAACAAGCGAGGCTAAAGTGCTAAAATTACTAGTCATCATAATTTTTGTCTGCGCGTAAACACTTTACATAAATTGATTTCTTACCCGTTTATCGCCATAACATTCTCTAAGCGTGACGTACAACGAGAAACTCATGAACAACACCTTCAAACTCAGCGCCACGGACACCACAATTATAAATACGCTTATACATATCATCATTCTTAGCTGTTCCTGGTTAGAAATATACTTAGGTACTTAATTAAAAACAAAAATAATACTGTTACAGTCTACACTGCCTCAATGCCACGTACGAAAACACAAACTGATGGCTACAATGAAGTGAACGACTTCGACTACAGGTTTTTTTTGTTCTTATTGTTGTTATGGTAGGCAGGTAGTGTGCGCACCGTGTGGGACTTTGTAAACCTACAGAAATGTCAAATCTTTAAACTTTGATTTGGATTTTGTAATCAATAATAATGAAATTGGTCATAAACGTGTACGTGCCTGAGTTACAGCACGTTATAGTCCGGTACCTATTGATTATATACAGACTTATATTATGTATATTCCTTTACATGCGCAGGAATTTTTGTTTTAAGATCGTACAGTTACGCAAATTTAGATAAACTAACGTGATAACTGATAATAATACTTAGGTAATAAATATTATACACTTGTTTACTTAGAAATAAGTAAATAGGTAGATATATTGTTTTAATTTGGTAGGTAATATTATAGGTTTATAGGTACCTACCTAAATAAAACAATATACCTATTTACTTATTTCTAAGTAAAAAAGTGTATAATATTTACTACTGCCTATGTATTGTTATCTAGCATAGGTTAGGCATAAAATCAAAAACTAAATCTCGAATCGTTTTTATTAATAAATATTTCATTAATCGATATGTAGCTATAGTAGATAGGTACAGTACCTGGATAGCACAGACCACCGTATAGTGGTTTGTTCTGGATAGGTTAGTATATTTTCCTACTAACTACTAGGTACTACTACTTAGGTAGCTAGTTAAAGATATCTGTTGTGAAAAGTTCCAGATTTTAGATAAAATATATGAAATCATATCCATGTGATTCATAAGTCGCCGATGGTTTTATAAAAATGGTTACCTACATAAAGGTGAAAAGATCCGAGGCATCTTATTTATTCAACCTAATAATATTAGGTAGGTAGGTAATTTTTTTTAAATTATAGCCAGTATCACTCGGACTGATATGTGTGACCAGAAGGCTAGCAAAAACGAAGACAGGTGATAATACTGATTATTATTGATAAGGCACCATAAAAAAGGGAGAAAAAATAAATAAAAATCCTGTATTTTTTATATTTTGAAATTTCAAAATTTTGGCTGCCATTTTGAAATTTTTATTTATTGTTATTAGAAGTGTACATTCTGTAAAAATTTAAACTCTACTTGCCTATTACGGTTCACGAGATAGGCACGTCCCGCTGACATACAGACGGACGGACAGCGGAGGCTTAGTACGGTCCCTTCAGGTACGGAAACATAAAAATAAGCTGCGATCACAGACATTCTATATTCTGTGGTTGCGATTGTAAAACTAGGTACTTAGATATGTTTAGTGTGAAAACGCCTTTAGAAAATTGGGCAACAATTTGAAGTCATGGCCCCGTAATGACATTCACTGATTGTTTGCAAGGTACCTAGCTGCTGACGTTGTGTATAGCATAAAAGTTACTTAAACGACTTTTAGAGCCTTAGGAGTGCGGATATTACATAGGTACATCAATTTTTAGTATTGTTAAAATGAAGTAGGTACCTATATTGCATATTTTAGGGTTCTGTACCTCAAAAGAAAAAACGGAGTGCTTACAGGATCACTTTGTTGTCCGTCTGTCGTCTGTCAAGAAACCTATAGGCTACTTCCCGTTGACCTAGAATCATGTTTGGCAGATAGGTCTTATAGCACAAGTAAAGGGAAAAATCCGAAACCCGTGATTTTGTGGTTACATTACAAAAAAAATGTTCATGAATAAATAATTAATTAGTGTTTTCTTTTTCAAAGTAAGATAACTATACCAAGTGGGGTATAATATGAAAGAGCTTTACTTGCACATTCTAAAATAGATTTTTATTTATTTTAATGCATGATAGTTTTTGATGTATCGTGCAAAATGTCGGAAAAAATACCAGAGTATGGGAACCTCGGTGCGCGAGTTTGACTCAATTTTATAATTTTGTACGTGGTTTTATCGCCCACATGAATTTCTTGTACGATGGTACGGAACCCATCGTGTGCGAGTCCGAATCACACTTCACCGATTTCTTATATCTTTTGATAAAATGGTCTGCAGATATCACACCAAATTGCAACAATATCATTGTGGTGCCAATTATTATCAAACATTATAAGTTATAACTTCAGAAATGCTGGCTATATTACAAAATTTGCAAACCATATTTATTGCGTTCGCTTTTTCGACATTGGCTCTAAATGTAGTTTTTATGTTTCTTTCGGTTCTATTTACTCTCTGCTGGCAAGGACAGGTAAAATAAATCATAATCCTATACTTTAAACGAGCAACTTTTGCGTAGATCCATATCCATAATATCTTTATCTACTTCCGTGTACTATATAATAATCATATTACATAAATAATAATATTTATCTATAAATGCTAAAGTGTGTTCTTGTTTGCCTGCTAGCTTTTAACGGCCCATCCGCTTAACTCATTTGGACGGGTACAAAAACAGCTTTGCACCCCGGGCAAGGACATAATATTATGCTACTTTGAATCCCGGAAAATTGAAGAGATTCCACTGGATTTTAAAAGCCTAAATCCACGCCGACAAAGCATCATCTAATTTTATATGCCTAAGTAGGTATGCATAGGATATTAATAACTTTATTCAAATCTAAAGTGACCATGAGCGACAATCGGATGTCACCTTTGTTCAAATAAAACAGTCAAGTCACTGGAATATTTTCGGAATTATTTTTAGGGTTCAGTAAAGGATGGAGAACAACAAAATATGCCGACATTTATCCCGGTCAAGAGTTCCAGGTCGAGCCTCGTGCCGTCTCTCCCTCAGGTTATAATATACAAAGCTATAGCCAGACACAGCAGTACCAACAACACTGTCCTTGTGCAAAATCAGAAACCTTCAGACGGCATAGTTGTGACTTAGGGGTTTATTCATAGTGCGCTCCAAACAATAATTTACGCGACAGGTTTAGATGGCAATCGGGGTGGGGACGCCCCGCTCATCCGCACAGCCATCGCGCTAACCCGGTGCGGGATGGCGCGGGTGTGCGGGAAGTCCCCCCGCCTCATATCCCAATTGCCATCTCGACCTGTCGCAAACTTGTAGTTTAGCCTGAGGTTTGGCTTCCATTTGTATATTAGCCAATCTTAGAATAACCACCCGTAGTATCTGTGGCTGTTGTTTTCCAAATTTCCGTTGAAATATTATATTTTCAATTTACACGTGCTCAAGGATTTACATACAAATCTTTAAACGCAATAGTTACTTTTCACACTAGACATTTTTACGGAAATCTGGTAAACGACAGATACAAATATTAGTATATTAGAACGTGTCTACAAAATTTAATTGTGAATGAAACTACGTTTGTATGGAGCGAGTAACGGAAAGTAGATATTAATAACTTTATTTACTATTGGGCTGTATTTAACTGATATTAAGTTAATTGGTACTAAATATTATGTAATCTTTAAATAATGAAATATTTTTTTTACACTTCAGTAAAGCCTTTTAATGATTAAAATCCTTACCTATGTGTAATTGGAACGCTAGCATAAACTTAGCGCTATTATGACACTACCTAAGCACAATCCAACACCAATAATAGTATTAGTGATTTAATATTTTTAAACCCGCAGTGTACCTATTTGGTACTCCGATATCCTATGTACGATAGTCTAAAAATTCGGCAAAGGCCTTTACTTGTTTGTTTGGACTTCGCCTGAGGCCTCTCGGCATTCCTAAATATTGCCTAGGCAAATCTAGATTTGTAGTGCAGTTTTGTCTTTAACATTTAAGAATATTACAGTTTTAACGTAGCTTTTTCATTTAGCTATTAAAGTTAAGTAGGAGATACGGTACATATTTACATTTATATCATACAGGTAGGTAATAATCAGGTAAATATATACAGAAAGAATACCTGGCTGAGATTGTTGTGGGCTCTTCTCAGACTTGGGCGCGTTTGGAACCCTCGTAGCTTTAGTTTTAAGTTTACGTAACGTACGATTTACAATAGTACCTGCCTACTTTGAATAAATGAGTTTGAGTTTGAACGTAAATATAAACTAGGTAGGTAACTAACTACCTACTAGACCTACTAACCTATAAAACCGACTTCAAAAAAAGGAGGAGGTTCTTACTTTTACCTAACTCTATAGTTACCTAGCTATCCGGCGTATTATTTTAGGGCATATTAAATTTTAGATAGGTATTAGATACCTACTATTATAAAAGACAGGAAGATAGGTAACACATTATGCTACTTGACTTGAATTACATTAATAGGTACCTACTTATACATAGCTTATCATCAAGTTTAAGATTTTTTAAGTGCCCAGATACAATAATAATACTTGTGTTAACAACTACCTCAAGATGCTGCCTTATATCATGAGTCATAGACATCTAGACCTATATCAGATTAATTATTATTATTTATAAATAATTGGCGGGAATGGATTATAAATCACATTTAGTTATTAACTATTTAGATCAATACATATTGTGTCGTATTTTACATTTAGCTGATATAATTGTTACGTTAATTGTCTATTACATCACCTTGGTTTACCTCTGTGGTAATTTGTCAAATAGCTACCCGAAAACTAGTACCTACCTACCTTAAAAATATATCTGTCAAACTGATATAAATAGCGAAGGAATCGAATAAAGACGGGTATTGAGAAATAATAATTGTAAGCGAAAACTATTCTCAAAAATACAGTGAAGTGAAATTGGAAAGTGTCTATTATTCAAACCTGTCCCTATACTTCTGCAACAGTCAGAAGTGGGATCACAAGAAGAGAAAAGAGCAGAACATTGAAGAACGTGAAAAGAAAATTTTTTTTCTTCTCTTCTGAAGACACCACGCCTCTCTTAGAAAATAACATCATGGGCCTATATCGACGCAAACTCATCTTTAAGATGCGACCCGAGGACTGTCCTGTGTATTATAATATCAGGGGACTTGAAGTTGAAATACCTACGAGCAAAATTACGGTCTACCAATACCAGAGCCCTACTTACTTTATTAAGGGTACCTACTTATCATCATCGAAAAATTATAGAAGCAAAATTACGGTCTACCAATATCAGAAGCCCTACTTACTTTATTAAGGGTACCTACTTATCATCATCGAAAAATTATAGAAGAATCTACTACTTCGGCGCAGGCTTCAAGATGAAGAGGAGGGGAATAAAACTCTACTACGTCTTTGCCACGCGGGGACAAGAAGCGCAGCTGTAATCTACTGACGGGCTAGCCACCACTCGCCGCACCGTGCTAGCCGCCACTCGCCGCACCATGCCAGCCACCACTCGCCGTACCGTGCCAGCCACCACTCGCCGTACCGTGCTAGCCGCCACTCGCCGTACCGTGCTAGCCGCCACTCGCCTCGCCGTGCCAGCTGCCACTTGCCGTGCCGTGCCAGCTGCCACTCGTCGCACCGTGCCACCCACCACTTGCCGCACCGTGCCAGCCGCCACTCGTCCTCCTGTGTCGCCATAGCAACAAAGTCGAGCATACCCGCACCCGGTGAGTCGTTTTAGGTATATTCACTCTAACCATCAATTTTCTGAGCATATGCAAATGCCTCTCAAAATATTAACATTAGTGCAGATAGAATATTTGCCTGCCCACATTGATACTGGAAGTTAATTTTTCAAATGATTTGATAATACCATAAGTATCTAAAGTTTTCATCATAGAGGAGGTTTTGGGTGCGCATACATACAATCACTTAGCAGATTATGTAAAAAATGTGCATGCGTGTGTTATAACAGAAAAAAATAAGTATCTACTTAATTGTGATCTCTGCGATGTAGGCCAATTCACTTAGCAACAGATCGTATGGCATTGAATGAGTGAAATATCGATTTTGTCAAACTACCATCGTTAGATAAATTAATAATTTTAGGTATATCATCAAATCATTTTTTTTTGTGAGATTATTATTTACAAATTAAATAACCTGTATACGCGTTATTAAGTAGGTACTCCAAACACCGCTAATCCTGTGGAATGAATTGAATCATAAAAATTCTGGCAACCGCCTCTACCGCCATAGCTCAGTGTGCTGATTAATAAAGTATATACCAATACAAAATACAATAATATTTATTTCGTTAAAATAATTTTACAGAGAACACATAGAAATTAGGACCATCCTAGTAAGTGCCTAGATTTGCTACTAGTACTTGTGGCAGACGGCCCCGCTCTTCCATAACATCTTTTACAATTGAAATAAATGAGTAGTTTCTAATAGTAAGTAATATTCTAACTTGTGACAAAATAATTTAAGCTATTTCATTTCTGGAGGTGTTAACCGCATTGAAATATGTAGATATACAACTTATGAACGTAGGTGATAAAGCAGACTCTGTACTAGTCCAAAAATTAAAGGCTCATGTCTAAATGTAATTACTCTGATTTGTTAGGATAAACCGCAACTAGCGATGGCTATCCGTTCACCATGGTACTTTAAAATGTGAGGATAAAATGTTAATAACTTAATCCTTAGCTAACTTTAGTGACTGTGTGACTTATTCATGCTAACGGGTGAATGACTCCCCAAATATCTATATAAATAAGTCTGTGTGAATTATGCAAATTAAAGACTGTATGACAAACCCAATGAGAGTAAGAAAAACAGCAATACTTCCAGCCAAATAATCTTAATGTACATAATTAAATTTATAAAATTAATTATAATAGAGATTACTAGATGATACCTAACCATAAAGACCAGAAAATAGAGCCAGATTAACCTATATCGGAAACTTAATTTTTGATAGTGCCAGTATGTACTGAACTTATTTTTAGATAAATGTATACTTACCTACTATTTTCATAGTTAAAAACAAATCATTTACACAATTGGGAACACTTTGATCGTCAATTGAATTTATAAGATAATGATGTAATGGTGACAATTAATTGCATAAATTCAAAACTAAGCGAGGATTCCAAACGCGCCTAGGCTAGGTCTGAGTAGAGCCTACAACAAACTGAGCTACTAGTTTTATTTTATTTGTTTTTGACAAATCATATATACTAAAAATGGGTACTTATACAAAAGAGACTATTGTACCAAACTACGTTAACTATTGGCTAGTAGTACATGGAATTCAATAATAGGATTATGTAAAGGTCAGAAGTTTATAAGTAACAGTATGATAGGTTTAATTTATTTTATTTTACGAATTATAGGAAGACAATTTGTTCGAATGCTGAATGACTGTATCAATCATTATTACAATCTCAATCGCTGTGATTGGTATTCTTATCTCAACAATGCATTGACATAGCCGGAAATGAGTGAGCGTCGACCAATTAGAGGTGATTGCGATTGTGACATTATGACCTTATTTTGCCGTAAACGAGCTAGGACGTCGTAACGTCCAAGCATAAAATTTAACTTATTGATTACTTAATAAGAAACACTTAAAATATACATATTCTACATTTATTAAATACATAACACTATAACTACACATATTATAGAATATATAACCTAGATAATATCGTATATCGATAACCTACTAGAACAACAGTTATTAATTTTGAAACGAAAGAAAATCTTATGATATTACTAAAACAGTAAATGCTGATTAACATCAAGATAATGTCTGAATGTCTATGCTAAAGATATTTTTGAGTATCTTCACTTAAAGAAATAAGTGACTTCCCTAACAGAACGTCTGTGTGACTTCAGTAACGAAACATCTGAGTGACTTCCCTATCTGAATGTTTGAGTGAAATCCATAACGGAACGCATGTATGACTTCCGTAACGAAACGTCTGAGTGAATTCCCTGACAGGACGTCTAAATAACCTCTGTAGCGAAACATCTGAGCGACTTTCGTAACGAAAAGTCTGAATGACTTCCGTAACGAAATGTCTTGGTAACTTTCGAAACAAAGTGACTTCTTCTTAAAAAAATATGTCAACATCGAGAGTGAAGATTGATAAAATACAACAATAGATAATGTAGTAAAAGAGGCTAGTAGACTCAAGAGTCAAGACTACTTTACTTTATTTTCACTACCGTTGATAAGCATTACAGTAAATAACATCCTCTTGTTAGCCCTTATTTATCCATTGTTAGACATAAGTAGGTCTCCTCACGTACACGCCATTCTTCTGAATGCTGGGTGAGCTTCCTTCAAGTTTTCCCCGCAAGCTTGGTGATGTCGTCGGACCAACAGTATGGTTGTCTTCAGTAAATATAGTATGTTTCAAAAATACAAAAGTCATGAATAGAATAAAATAATTTTTTAAACTTATGTCTAAAGCTCTATATGCCCTAATTAATTACTAATTAACTTTTGACATGGATGGCCCATTAATGGAGTAATAGTGTTTTATAAAATAAGAAATTCCTTTTGTTTGCATTCTGGTATCTAATATAATAAACTGAGACATGATAATATTTGCCAACTATCTCGAACCTTGGTAACTTTATTAATTCTCAAATAGTGCGGATAAGTGCTAAAAGACATTCTTTCATTTTCAAAATTGATCTCCTAGATGCCTTGTTTTGTATCAATCCTGTTTCTTGTTTCTTGTGGAAATAAGATTTGTTCTCTCGTACTTATGCTTTATTCTGTTCCTTATTCCTCATAGAAATTCACCTTCTGAGTAAAAAAAAAATGCATTTTAAGTACAATGTCTGTACCTACTTTGAGGCATATCCTTAGAATATGTCTGTGAGAACTTCCTATGAATAATCCGTATGAAATCACAAAGAAGACCGCATGACCTATGCAATGAATCTGAATGAGCTACTTATTCGACGCACTCTGTCACCTACGCAAATAATCTGGGATACCTGCACAAATGGTCTATAAGACCTACATAATGAGCCTGTGTGACCTGTGCAACGAGTCTGAGTGACCTGTGCAACGAGTCTGAGTGACCCAAGCAACGAGTCTGTGTGACCTGTGCAACGAGTCTGAGTGACTTACGCAACGAGTCAGTGTGACCTACACAACGAGTCTGTGTGACCTACGCAAACGGTCTGTGTGACCTACGCCACGAGTCTATTTTGCTTATCTAGTCTATTTACTACTTATAATATATACCTATTATAATATCTGTGTGACCTTTCAATGATAAAAAATTATGCTGCATGATTTATTCAAAATGGGCAAAATAAAGGTATATACTACGTATGTACAACATGATTTGAAAGTACCAAAAATAAACTCTGCTAAAACAAAACCCTCTGCCGACCTGTTAATATCTAGGTATAAAATTACAATTATAAAAATATCAAGTAATTGAAAATTACATATACATTAGAGAAAAATGAGTATGAAATTCAATAAACGTTTAGTACGGATTAAAAGAAAAAGGGCTAGAAATGAAATTTCGTATAAATATGGAAACTGTTTTGCTTTCCAGGTTTATAGGTGTCATCCCCGTGGCAAATTCATCTTTATAATAGAAAAAAAAAGCTAAAGCATCGAAAGTCAGTTACTTACCTAGTTACTAACATGATAATAATATTATGTTAGCGACCTCGAAAGATACCACCGAAACCTGCGAGATGTTACAATTTGATACCTAACTTTTCCCGTGTACCACAATAAGCAACTAATAAGTGCTGAGCCAAACATAATTCTAAATCAATTTTAGCTTCTTAATAAAATTGTCTCATGAGTCATGACGTCAGCTGTATAGAACTTATCTTGATAGTCATTTAAGTACCTACAATTTTGGATAGTAGGAAGCTACAACGAAATCTGTTACTTATATTTCGTCAATGTTAATCACATATCCACTGGTAATCAAAAGTTATTTTTATTTAATACCTAAATCTTATAGCAAGTCATTAAAAAAAAGAAGAAAATGTTGGCAACAACTCGTTCTCACGTTCGGTGTTGCTTGATGTTGGTGGTTATGCTGTGGTCGTGACGTCAGAGCCCCCTCCATCGAGACGAAAAAGATGGCGCTAGGGCGAGGACGTGGCGTGGAACGACAAGAATCAGTTGCTGTTTGCGCTCCAACCGATTTACATTGCATTATACGGGTTGATTTTACTATCTGAGACTTTAATTGTTTACATCAGAAGTGTGTAGTAACTTACGCTTTGAGGAAAAATCGGTCGAAACGCAAACGTACTTTTCCAGCTAGAGGTCTTTAAGTGCCAGGACACCGTCGGCCGCGATGGAAACGTAATAAGGTATCTCGTAAAGATACCGAAACTGTGAGTACTTTGAATAATTATTAAAGATTAAGTGAATATGGTTTAAATTACTAAATCGTATTCTCAAACTTTTGTATAGTCAGGTGAGATAATTCGTTACTAAACTAAGTTGAAGGTATCAGCTAAAAGTCTGGCACGATTTAATATTGCGTACAGTCTATAAGTGGTCCTCGTGGGAATAGTGATCGGTAAACGAAATTGTCTTTTAGTTCCAAATTCAAAGGAATATGTTTTAAAATGGTTAATTTTTAGTTTGTTCGAATTTTATTTTGGAACTAAATGTTAAATTCACGTTTGTCTCAACTTTTTTTTCGAACAAAATATTATTTAAATTATAGTGGGTCAATTATTATAGTAGAATCAGTAATATACGTCCTTAGAAGATAATAATTTAAAAACGTGTGACGATTGAGCTTGTTATTTACATAGAAGTTTTTATAATAAAAATATTAAACATGTGGGTAGTATACGTGACGAACAAGTTAAAATGTTATAGTGGTAGTGGTAAAAGTAATCGAAGAATGTCTTAGGTTAGTCAAACTTCACAAGTGAAATGTTAGCTCAGATATAAATCATGATAACCAATCCCGAACTCGTATACTGAAAAGAAATGAAATTTATTTATTTGCTGAATATCAGTTGTTGAGTTCAAAATTATAACTAAGCAGCGACCTTCATATTCTACTTAATAAGCATGCAAATATTTATTTTAATACTCATCAGGAATAATCCGTACAAATAATCCTAATGAGACCAAAAAGTGAATTAATTTCTATGGTAACATGTCTCTTAATTAAATGTCAATATTAATATTATAATAATAAGTTATTATATTAATTGTAAGTAAATGTTACATAATATATGGGTTAAAAAGTGTATATTTTTGATACATGTCACGAGGCGTTTATAGATACCGGAAGTAGGTAGTTGTCCGCGCATATCAAAATCGTTAGTAAAGGGATTTCAGTTTAAAAACATTTATTTATCAATAAAGAGCATAACAGTCCTTTTAGATATCAGGAATTACAGCTATTTACATTTACAATGGTAGGTACTTACGCACATGATATCAAGTATCCATTTTAGTACTTCATATTATCTACATTGAATAATTGTGTGGGTAAGTAATAACATCCATACGTTTACAATACTAGTTTTTAGGGAAGTTTTCGTAATTGTTCTTCTTTTAAAGCATAATTGGGAGTGTATATATCCTGTTATTATTTTCTTGATAGGAATACAAGTTTGAAGCGCGTACGAGTGACTTATATTTAGAATTTTCGTATCTTTATAGAGGTAATTCTTTATTCTTTCTTTATTTGCATTCATGTCTTACATCATAAATAAAAAAATATCATAATATTACAACATGAAACCCCGTTGGGGCGTTGCAAAGTAAAACATATGTAAATAATCAAAGGTAATATTACAATTCTTATGAAATATGAATAGCAAAAATTATGAATTAATGGTCATTAAATAAAAATAAAATAAAAAGGTCACATATAAATAAAGACTATGTGAGTTTTCAAATTATGTCCTATTATAATTAATCAGACTTTAAAGGAAAAAGTACTTACAAATAAAAAGTGGTTAACAAAGTTATTACAATCTTCTTATATCGTATTATCGTATTATTGAGGTATATTCATTCAATAGTTCATGCACACTGTAGTAACATTTTTGGATTAGCCATTTTTTTAGTTTTGTTTAAATATTGTTTCTTTTGTTTCATCTATTATTATTGCTATACAGGTTATTTAAATCAGTAAATATTTAAAAAAGAACCTTTGTTGCAGTTTTAAATAAGTTCTGTACAGGTTTACCTTAGTGCTACCTAAGTAAATAATTAATTAGATAGATAATAACTTTAAATTATTACAGTAAAGATTATTTACATATGAAGTTTTAGTTTTATTTTTTTTATATTCTGCGTGATCATCGACATAAGCATCCCCTTTTCGATATAATATTCAATATACAATAGAATAGAATAGAATAGACTAGACTAGAATAGAATATGATATAATATAAAAGAATAGAATATAATATAATAATTCAAGTAAACTTTTACAAATGCTTTTGAATCGTCAAAATAATTTACCATGCATTACAATATGATGTTTGACTAGAGCGTTATAATATTAGGGCGTACTTTTGGCATACAAGATGAATAATTTTACGTAACGTTTCTATTTAAAGATAAAGCTGATTTTTTTTTTGTTGATACAAGGGTTTTTAGCAGAATTACAAAAAGGTAATCAAAAAAAAATGTGTTAACATTCCTTTTGATTCAATTGCGTTAAGCGAATTTATTTTTACGTTATAGGTATGTACCTATTGGGTACTAGGGAGTAATAACTTGCTTGGACGGAATGTAACAGAGTGATCCGATTTGGTTTATCCCCGAGAAAAGTAATGTAATAGTAGTAGACTCGTATACACATTGACCTCTGAAAGCATTTTAGCTATTTTTTGTACATCCAAACAGAGAACCGTTTTGTATACATGTACAAGTCAATTAGATTGAACTAGAACGAAGGTAAAAGGATTGTACATCATATTTTAATAAAATAGACACAGACAGACTAGTAACGATGAAAGTAATATTTCTCTTCAGAGTTAGAACTATTGCCTGTAGTCTGTTCAATTCAAAAGTTTTGTTGCATTTGTTGGGTACCTGCTTCGAAAACAAATAATAATTACGGATTGTGGTGTGTATAATATGATAATGAAGCTTTATTTAGTTTGTAAAGTTATAGTATATCATTAATAATGCAAATTAGAATAATATTTAAAAAAATAACTATGATTTATGTTGGTAGTTAATACCTAATATTACAAATTTGGGTAAAAGCTTCACATTTGCGTTGAACAAAGAAATATTCTTGTCCGGATAGCTAAGTGGGTAGTATTAACTTGAGAAATTCTCATTAAAAAGATTACAATAAGAGGGTAGACAAATGCAACATTTTTATGCTCTCAGCTGCAATTCTGTGCTATAATCAGGACGGGCCGAAAATAATAAAAAGTGACAGTAAGAGTATATTGTGCGAATAGAAATATTAAATAGCATACAGTGGCAGTAGATGAATTCCCTGCGCGAATGGACAGATGAATGAGTTAAAAAGAAAGTCTTGGTTTTGGCAGTGGCATGCATCGGTGTCGCTCATAATCCATGACTCTCTGTTTATCATTTTTAATTAGCCTAATAATTATTTGAGATAGCGTAATTTAATATTTGCATATATGGAATATGAAATACCAATTATTATTATTGTTTGATACTAGAGTAATTCATGAATTAAAATAGTTTGTGGGTTATAAGATTATATTTGGTGACCAACCGTTGTAATTAATAATGCAGTGAACTAGTGAAATCATTAATATAACTGCAGTTAAGATATTGATTAGTTTAAAAAGTGATAGTTTTAGTATGATAATAATTATTTAAAGTTAACTTTGATAGCACCAGCTGTACAATCAAATGATCCGTTTATAATAATAAAGCATTGATAGTTAAAATAAAACGGATGAGATCAAATATGATTCTTATGAGATCAAATACCTTGTATTATGGTGAACTAGGCACCGGTGATCCCTTGCGTGGATGCGCGGTAGATAAAGATAGTGTGGTGATTGCATACGTGGATGAATAGTGTCGGAGCACTGTGTGGGTGCACGATGCTATGGCATTGAGTATGTGTTCAGAATTTAGTAAAGAATTTTGAGATTTAGTAAAGAGGTATGATCTGATGTTAATCGTGAGTGCTAATGCATTGCTTCTTTAAAGAATATTCATGGAGTATTAAAAACCGTGTTGGCAAGGCTACCCTGTGTATTATGTTGAGTAATCTATTTAAAATTAAGTATGTATAGCAACATAATTGATACAGCGAGCCGTGATAAAATTTTGGAAGATTAATTAGTTGGAATATTGCACCATGGATATAAGATATCACGCTGGGATACGAAGCTTGAACTTTGATAAAATATTCGAAAGATAATTGGGAATATTGTACCATGAATATAAAATATCACATTGGAATACGATGCTTAAACTTGAAGGCGAACTTGGTACGCTTAAGTGAGTGAAATGCTCTTTAAGTGCAAGTGGTCTTCAAGTGATCTTCTACGATGCTTGACCTTGATGGCGAACTTGGTACGCTTAAGTGAGTGAAATGCTCTTTAAGTGCAAGTGGTCTTCAAGTGGTCTTTTATAATGCTTGGAACTTGATGGCGAACTTGGTACGCTTAAGTGAGCGAAATGCTCTTTAAGTGCAAGTGGTCTTCAAGTGGTCTTCTATGATGCTTGGAACTTGAAGGTGAACTTGGTACACTTAAGTGAGCGAAATGTTCTTTAAGTGCAAGTGGTCTTCAAGTGGTCTTCACCAACTTGGTACGCTTAAGTGAGCGAAATATTCTTTAAGTGCAAGTGGTCTTGACCAACTTGCTGCATTTAAGTGAGCGAAACGCTCTTTAAGTGCAGTTGGTTTTCAACTACGACAAATCTGGTCCCCTAAGTGTGGCAAAGTCCCTTTAGATGCGGTTGTTTTGTTCTTTAAATTGAAAGCTGTTGTTGTGATGAGTGATAACGAATGGACAATATTCCTGGATCTTACGAGTACATAGTGGAGGTATCTTGTTAAGTTGCGAGCTGTCGTATGATTGTTAAGTGATAAGTGACAATGAATGGGCAATATTCCTTAGAAGTTAGGAAGGATCCTTACAAGTAGGTAATGTGAATCAGGTGTTAACGGTTGTTTATTTTGCAGTAATTTTATCCCGACTCGTGGGGTGCCCGGGGCGGGCACCATGCAGCATGGCCGTGTTGGCAACAACTCGTTCTCACGTTCGGTGTTGCTTGATGTTGGTGGTTATGCTGTGGTCGTGACGTCAGAGCCCCCTCCATCGAGACGAAAAAGATGGCGCTAGGGCGAGGACGTGGCGTGGAACGACAAGAATCAGTTGCTGTTTGCGCTCCAACCGATTTACATTGCATTATACGGGTTGATTTTACTATCTGAGACTTTAATTGTTTACAAAAATCAATAACAATTTTAATATGAAGTAGGTAATAACTAAAATGAATCTATTGAATATTATATCATATGTACATATTTCTAATTTAAATTATGAATGTCTACATGACTATGGTTGACTAAGTGAGACACTATTATTATTTAGCCTTTTAATGTTGATCACTTGGTGGCGAAACAGATTGACCAAGCGTTTTTTTAGGTAACCTCTTAAGTGCATATTACTGTTCGGTGTTTTTCTTTTGCCAGGTGGCCGATGATGCGAAAGCCGGGATGTAATCTGCGGGCCGTGGGGCACGGCCTTTCCAGGATGGCCGAGTGTTAACAACTACCTCAAGATGCTGCCTTATATCATGAGTCATAGACATCTAGACCTATATCAGATTAATTATTATTATTTATAAATAATTGGCGGGAATGGATTATAAATCACATTTAGTTATTAACTATTTAGATCAATACATATTGTGTCGTATTTTACATTTAGCTGATATAATTGTTACGTTAATTGTCTATTACATCACCTTGGTTTACCTCTGTGGTAATTTGTCAAATAGCTACCCGAAAACTAGTACCTACCTACCTTAAAAATATATCTGTCAAACTGATATAAATAGCGAAGGAATCGAATAAAGACGGGTATTGAGAAATAATAATTGTAAGCGAAAACTATTCTCAAAAATACAGTGAAGTGAAATTGGAAAGTGTCTATTATTCAAACCTGTCCCTATACTTCTGCAACACTTGTTTGAAAGAGAAAAACTACCTACTTTCAAAACATAATCTTACCGAAAATTGACACTAGATGGGGTTAGTTATTTGGAAAATTTAGTTCGATATTCTTTCCATCCTATTTAATATAAAAAAAAAGCGGAAGTGTTTATATTTGTCTGTTTGTCTGCTAGGTTTTGACGGCCCAACTGTTAAACCGATTTCGACGTTTGGTACAAAGATTTCTTTGCATCCTGGGGAAGGACATAGGATATTTTTGTCTTGGAAAATCAGTTCAGAGTTCTCGCTGGATTTTTAAAAACCTAAACCCATACGGATGAAGCCGCGGATATCTAATGGGAAATAAGAAAAGGTATCTATAGGACCGTAATATCCTTGGGAAAGTCAATAAATAAATGTTTGTTAACTTTGACATATTTTCACGCGTCACTGAACTATTTTCCAGCGCTGACATTTATAAAGTGGGAGGGGTGACCTTTCCGTAGGAGTGGTCGCTAAGACACTTGTTGCTATTCACAGATACTGGTGCAACAGGTCTAGACAACGAATTTATTAAATTATGTAGAATAAAAGACAAAATTAGGTGCTAAAATGTGCCTAGATATCTTACAAGTAGGCAGGCGTACCTAATTGTCTTATAATAATATACTGAACTAGCTTATGTCTGTGACTTCGTCCGCGTGGACTACACAAATTTTAAACCCCTATTTTTAAACCCCGACCCAATAATAGGGGTGTTATAAGTATGACGTGTGTATCTGTCCGTGGCATTGTAGCTCCTAAACTAATGCACCGATTTTAATTTAGTTTTTTTTTTGTTTGAAAGGTGGCTTGATCGAGAGTGTTCTTAGCTATAATCCAAGAAAATGGGTTCAGCCGTTTGAAAGTTATCAGCTCTTTTCTAGTTACTGTAACCTTCACTTGTCGGGGGTGTTGAAAATTTTTAATTTACACTTGTTTATACATGTAGGCACAGTATAATATCCTCAAATGTCTTTAGCTAACAAAATGCTTAATTTTTATTCACTCAAATTATCTAGTTATGTCAGTCTAATAAATTTATATCGGCCTTGGAACAACATTTTAATTATACCCTCAAATGTTACTTGTCCTTAATTAATGGTGTACCTATTATGTAGTTATTACCTACTGATAGGTGATATTAGGCACCTAAACGGAACAAGAAAATGACATACCTAATTTAAAGCGTTAATATTGTTGGTTGGTACATGTGACTAGTTTTGTTGTATTAGAGATTGTTTAGGTAATTAGGTAGGTAGAATTAGCCGCACGCGAATACCTACTAATTATTATACATATACTTATTATTTTTATTCAACCAAAATGTGTCTTTCAAAGGAACGTAAAGTCCTATGGTTATTTGACTGGTCTCGTTCTAATAGACGTTGGATCATGGATGACGGAATGGATGTGCAGGGGAGGCTGGTCGTCAGGGTTGGTGGCGCGCTGACGTAGCACGAGGTTCGCGCAAGCTGCTTGGAGGCACGATTCACTCGCACTCTCCGCGCACTACTCATTCCAATACGAGCCGAGTGGCCGACGTGAATGCCTGTGCCGCACCGCTACGTACAAACCGCTAGAACCGACACGTTTACGTTGACGGGTTCGCATCTCGCCGCGCACGAATACGCGATAACTATCACTTTCGCTACGTGCAATCCTGTTTGGAACATGATAACGCAGTGAAAATTACTCTGTGCACTTCCTGGGAGTCGACTACGGCATCGCAAGGTAAGTTGATCCCGACTCAAACCAAAATTTAACCTACGTGTCAGCTCTGACTGCTAAGTGAAAGGCGAATTCTTTGTTAAAATACACGAATAGATTGACAAACAATATTTTCTTAAATCATGTGTTTAGTTTAATTTAATTTAGTAATCATGTATGTATGATTAGTTAAGACAAAGTTATCTACATTAAATTCTTAATGTTATTTCTGTGTCTGGTCAAATAAACTTTATATAGTTAGGTAGATACTATACTAAATTATTCGTAAGCTTTAAAATGCCTTCTTTCGTTAAGAATTCGTAACAGATAAAGAAAATGATATGCAAATATTATCTTCCACATATTTTTAGAAAGAGATCTTTTATATCTTACGAGTTAATGAATATTATGCAACTATTACCTACATTACCACTTACTATTAAGTGTTTTGCAGATATTGCATTTCAAGATTAGTGTATTAGAAACTTTAATAGACACCAGTTATCTATGCAAGTTGGATAGGTATGAAATGTAACGTTATATTCGGTGAGGAAAAACCGTGATAGATAAATAATACCTAATTTAAGTTCAAGTTTCACGCTTGGTTTCAAATAATATTTATATCATTGATAAAGTAAATTACTTTAAATGTAATATGCTTCTGTTGTTTACTTAAGTACTATGAGTTTAAAAATACGGAAAACAAAAACCTAACATGCAAAATGAAAAAAATATGTTCCCTGAATATCTAAACACTTGTCTCAGAGCTACTACGATTTTCAAAGTACCTTTATTAAATATTATTTTCAATTTTCTTATGTACCTGCCTGCCCACATTTCCATACCTACATGAAATCAATAGTTAGTACAGGATAATATTATAATAGTAGGTACTATACGTACTATAATAGCAAAACATACTTAGATACGTAACTAATGTGCAATAACAAGAAACAAAATGTACCCACCAACTATTGTCGTCACACCTTAGCGCATGTCATAAATCCAGTGATATCAACCTGAGTAGATGTAAAAAAAATGAATACCCGGTTGAGTTTGTTGTGGGCTCTTCTCAGACTTGGGCGCGTATGGAACCCTCGTAGCTTTAGTTTTAAGTTACGTAATTAATTATCACCACAAATTTAACAATGTCGACCATCAAAAGGAGTACAATTGTACCTACTTTGAATAAATGATTTGACTTTGACTTTTAAATGAAAATTTGTCTGCCAATCCGCACTCGGCCAACGTGGCGGACTATGTATGGCCAAATTCCTTCTCATTCTGAGAGGAGATATCCGCTCAGTAGTGCGCTGGGCTTTGGGTTAGTCATGAAATGAATTATTTCATTTTATTGTTCTTAAAAAGTATTTTTAATCTTTAAAAAATCTAAGTAGACGTAGGACAATCAACTAACAAGGAGAGCGTATTCCTGAAATGTTTTTGACACCAATTACTATGCTTAGAAACTTACAGCTTATCATTTAGAATCCTTTATTTTCATTTCAAAAATAAAATATTTAGTCATATCACACATTTTTTTAGTCATCAAAGTTACCAATTTATTTTTTCTAAAGTGTTTTATATGTAGTAGATAGATATACATAGATACAATATTTGCCGTGCATCAGACTTGCGTCAGAGACCTAAAATACCTAGGTATAGCTACCTATACTGTTATAGGTAATTTGTTAGCTTCTCGAAGCACAATCGCAAGCGAAAGTGAATACGTGCCTTCACTTTCAGTGTCGTTTCTTAATAAATTAAGTATTGAAATAAAATAATGTAATGGGTAGGGTAAACAATCCAGGTAGCACAGTACGAATAATAATATGCAGTAGTACCCACACAAGTAATTTAAAAATTTGCATCTTTTTCAGCTCGCACATTGAAATCCGCCATTTTTATTTATCACATCACATCACATCACACTTCACACTATCACACTAATATTATAAAGGCGAAAGTTTGTGTGTATGTGTGTGAGTGTGTGTGTATGTTTGTTACTCCTTCACGCTAAAACCACAGGACGGATTTGGCTGAAATTCGGAATGGAGATAGATAGTATCCTGGATTAGCACATAGGCTACTTTTTATGCCGGAAAATCAATCAGTTCCCACGGGGTTTCGATAAGCCTAAATCCACGCGGACGAAGTCGCGGGCGTCAGCTAGTCAAGTATAATTACGATCTGCGATCCAGTGGCGCTCACGCCACGAAGACGAATCTAATGAGGTACCTATCGTTTATTAAAGTCGGCTAAGCCCTTGAGTAGTTATGAGCGGACATACATACCGAGGCACATACAGATAAGTTAAACATATAATATAACCCACCTTTTGGGCTTCGCCGAGTCGGGTAAAAATAAGAAGGGTAATTTTGTGCCAGTAGTAAATTAATCTCAAGTTATCATGACTGAAAATTTAAATGGAAAGTAAATTGTGTATTATTAGTAGGTACTCTAGGACCTAAAAAGAAGACCTAGGTACCTATCTGATAGGTCATCAAATTTTGTGGAAAAACTCAATCTGGCCTGAGCTAGGTAAGTTGAGACACTGAGAAATAAGTAACAGGCAGGTACCTAGTTGCCTGCGGAATGTACTTTTTCGAAATCATAGTACTAATATTGTGGAAGGCAATCTTAGATCTTGCTCATCGACTTTCATTCTTGCAATCGCAGTCACGTTTTTGTATTTATTTTTGAGAATTTTTATTGCACAGCTGTATGAGATATGTACCTACCTAGTTAACTAATTAAATTATTCTTACTTCAGTTGTAGCTATGTAATACATACTTACTTAGGTAAAATTTTACATTCTTTAAAATAGTAGGTATATGTAAGCAACTTGACGAAAAATGGAAACAATCGGCTTTTCATATAGGCTAGCTTTAACAGGGCTCTCTCCGTCACTCGTTTCATACAATCGTAGTTCCAATTTCATTTGAATATTAAGCAACCAAAGTCCATGAAATTTTGCAGACATATTCTAGAAACTAATATCTGTGTCTGTAGTGTTTTAGATTTTTCTAAAAATATGTAGTTTTAAAATTACAGGGGCTCAAAGATTTGTATGAAAATTTTAAGACCGCGTAACTTTGAAACCGAATATTTTAACAGAAATCTGGAAAACCACAGACATAGATATTAGTTTCTAGAATATGTCATCATATGTTTTTTCCATCAGGTGTGATTGTGGTCAAGCGCTTACCTATAGTGAATAAAAAAAAAATTAAAAAAAAAATATGTCTGCAAAATTTCATGGACTTTGGTTGTTTAATATTCAAATGAAATTGGAACTACGATTGTATGAAACGAGTGACGGAGAGAGCCCTCTTAAGTTTTATTGTAATATTTTATTGTATCATTATTCATAATATTAGGTACCTTTGCATCAACGATGATTCTATATGAGACAAATGAAAATAAAACTAAAATATAATGTCGTTCAAATAGATACCATTGAAAACAAACGAATGGATACAATCTATTTGTTGTAAGTTTGACCAGCTGGATATGTTTTATTATTCGATATGGTAAATGTTTGCGTGTAATTAATTACACATTCACACACGTTTCAGTATTACATGTTACATGTCAAATATAAAATTTTACAATGCACGTAGCAAGTAAATGCTCTCACGTATAAAATCTTCTCCTAATAAGTAGGTACCTATATAAGGCCTATACACCAAGATTACCTACTTAATTTCCTGATAATACTTATCTATTACTATATAATATTACCTATTATAGGCTGCACCTATGCATGGGGCGTTTTGAATGTAGATCATTAACCGACTTCCAAAAAAGGAGGAGGTTCTCAATTCGTCGGGATCTTTTTTTTTTTTTTTTATGTATGTTCCCCGATTACTCAAAGACCCCTGGACCGATTTGGAAAATTTTTTTTTGTTTGAAAGGGTATACTGTGCAGGTGGTCCCATATAAATTTGGTGAAGATCTGATGAATATCTTCGGAGATGGAGAACAGAACTCCTCAATGGATAAGAGCAAATTGCTCGCGATCACTGTAATAGCTTAGTAAACAGTAGGGTTTTAACTGGGCATAGCATATTATAGTACAGTGGGGCCACTAAAAATTGTGAAATAAAAAATTTTCAAAAGAAAAATAAAACCGACTTCAAAAACCAAAAACACTAAAAAGTAGAAAATAATTTTTGTTTAGCTACACATGTAATGTACCTAGGTATGAAGTCGGGCGAGCTTCACTCTTGGATTTCTAATTTTGTTTTAATATGCTCGCTCGACTTCATACCTAGGTACATTACATGTGTAGCTAAACAAAAATTATTTTCTACTTTTTAGTGTTTTTGGTTTTTGAAGTCGGTTTTATTTTTCTTTTGAAAATTTTTATTTATATCCTGAAGATGAAAGTAATAGAAAATGATCCCAATGCAATCATATAATAATAGAACTAGGTATCCTATAACTTCCTATCACGAGCTTATAGAAGGTAATATTTTCGTACCGATAAATTCGTAAAATAAGAGCGAAATTAGAAAACATTGCGTTATTATACCAGAAAACAGTGACGTAATTTATGACTAGGAACACGATAAAATGATATTACATATTATTATGATTAGATTAGGCGTATCTTTTGTTTTGGATTATTTTAGTTAAATTTTAAAAGGCTGTTAAAAATGAGGTAATACAATTTTCCAATAGAAGTGACTAAAATTAGTAAGGGAAAGTACCTAAGACTAATGAATTCTTCTTCTTAACACTTAACTTAACTTCACAACTCGATGTTTTCAATTAAAAAGTCAAGTATGCAAATTATTATAAACATCAGTATACATAAAATCTGTTCAGTAGTTTCAACATTATGTGTGAACGTGACAAAATTTAAAAAAAAACTATTTCGATAATAATGCTTCCTCCGATTAAAATTTTCATAAAATAATTAATTACTGTAGGAGAAATGGTCCAGTTACAGTTTAATTATAAGTAGGTAGGTGGATTTATGAAGTCATAAATATGCTAGTTATTACAATACGTAGTCAGGTAGCTAGCCTTTAAAATAAAAATGTTCTGCTTATCACATAAGTAAATGCCGACTTTAGACTTATCGCGTCCATTTTTATTTATTTTTGCACCACAGTGTTCTAATTTGTGGAACTAGGAAAAACTAGTATTGCTTTATATTATCCATAAGCGACTGCAGTTATGTAGCAATTGGAGCAAGTATGTGAAAGGGTAGAATATCTTATAGGTTTCCGCGCAAACTACATACTAATACTTATCCCTAGAGATCTGATTTAAAAAGATTTATGGTCATTTGCTTATAGTCGGGCTGGAAATAAAAATTTAAGGTTAGGTTACGAGATCAAGTGTAATATTATGGAAGGGCTTCATTTGCACATTCTGAAAAGTATTTATATATATTTTTAAGGTTTCTTTGCATGGTGAAAAATGTTCTACTTTATAGGAAATATAAAGTCTCTAACTCCAAGTTTATTTAAGAAATCTGGAATAAATCTTTTCCAAAGTTATACAAAAGTGAGGTGGTGATGGTGTAATATAAAATTGTATGTAACTACCAGGTACTTAATATAAAACTCACCTCTTACATAAACTTACAAAAATTTAGTTTCGCAAACCCAAATAGCTTTTGAAACTTTTGACAGATTTATTTAACCAAATAGCTACTTGTTTTGTTTACTCCTAGCTACGGAACCCTCGCACTTCACCGGCTTTTTTAGTACACGTATGCTTATAAAGAACAGGGCAGCTTTTTTTAATATTTAAAAGATGACTGCCAATATATAGATTCAAAACATTGTAAGGAAATTGGAACTGGAAGTTGGAACAGAAAGTATTCTTTCAAAGTACTCGCACATTGTTATGCAATTTTTTGTAGTACAATAATAATACACATAAATCTAAGTGGGCTAACGGTGGAAGCAAGGTGAAAGTGTATGGCGAACGAAGGTCGCCTGCCACGCGGACTTGTTAGCTACGTAGCTTACTGGACATGGAATTTAATACGTTATCTCATCAACAAGATAAAAATTTAACGAACAGTTAAATTAAAAATAAATTAGATTCGAAACAGTTAACAGTGAAATGCTAGCATGAGTGGCAATAGATAATTAGAAATAGGTATGTGTAAAAACTATGTGCTAGTTACAAGTAGATATGTGTACGAGACGAGGAAAATGTAAATTGTATTAATATAGTTTTATTTCGAGAAAAAATCGATTGCAAAATTTTTACAGAATCGAAAAACAAGCACAAGAAAGCGAGTTAGTAAAAACTATGATGAGATGTTATGACCAACAACGGTTTGCTAGTGGTAATTAAGCGGCCTGTAACTAACTAGGTAATTAGTAACTAAGAAAAAATTATAAATATTCAACAAATCGCCAAACTTTACATTTGAGAAATAATGCGAATACGTTGTAGTCGCAAAATATCAAAAATTGCGTTACTGCATCCCTCTGGATGGCATGTAGTCCGTTTAGACCACGGTACTTTTATTCTTTTAGAAATCTGGTCATCATTTTGGAGTACCTGATATATTATTCGAGTCATTGTTACTTAGCCAATGCAATCCTTTGTGAAGTGGTGTTATCTCAAATCGTATCATTATCAATTATTTATTAAAAATGGACAATAAAATTCTGAACCACGCTATATCTACCTAGAATCATGTATGTCTGTGTTGGCCTCACTGACTATCCGTAGTTCCAAATGTCACGCAAATGTCAATGATTGAACGCGTTGAACGCGTTTTATTAAGCTTATAAGTAAGTGTTATAATATTGAAGTAATATTATGCAGCGGCTGATGAATTTATGTACCTAACATAAGTAAGTACCTACTGGTTTCTTGAGTTAGCGATGCTGATAGGTAGGTAATATAATATGTTTAAGCCTCGAAAAAACAATCTACTTTCATTAGGAAAGCAGGATATATCTGCAATATGTCGATAGGTTTTTATTCGTTAAAAATTGTGTGGTCTATTTTGGCACTTAAATACTCGCTAAGTAACTTATAGACAGATAACGGATAGATTGATAGGTTCGAATTCGGCTAATCGGAAATATTCTTACAATATTTATATAATCAAAAGATTCCAGATTTAGGTAATAACTAAACACTTTCTTAGATCACGATTCTTTTTGTTATTCAGATTCAAAGAAGAAGGATTTTACAGATTCAAAGGCTTCACATAGAAAAATCTATTGTGTAATTGCTTAATTTTTAACATTTTACCTATAGGTACATATCTACTGCATCTTATTCATTCTCGAACAATACATACTAATTCTCGTATTTAATTTAAATCTATATTCTATACTTACTTCAAATACTAGAATTAGTAAAATTTATTGTTCGAGAGTGAATAAAACAAAAGTTTCTTTATGGAAAATGATAATATATAAGGCGCAATTAAAGAAAACCCTTTATTGAAACAAGTGTTTGTTACGACATTGACGCAAATTGCTTACGTACAGTTGTACAGTCTGTCTGGAAAAAGATATCTATAATATTATGGCTTTTGTAAAGGCATATAAAACAGCGCACAGCAAGCACAGGAATGATTTGGCGGCCAGAGGCGTAGCGTGGACTAATATAGACGTGGGCAAAATCGCATCAACCAGCAAGGCCCCTTTTCTTTCGTTCCCAAAATCTGCCCAAGAGGTCTATCCTACCAAAAATGCTTTGACACGACATATATTTTGCTCATGATAGTGAAAAAATATAAATGCGCGGTGGGAGAATATTGAAACACATAATATCGATTTGAAAAAAGGTTTTATTTTGTTACTTGCGTGATTTCATTTGTTACAAAAGTTAAAAGTATAATGTTCTTCAGCTTTTTGCTTTACTGAAGTCCTCTATTGATTAAAGATTTGTAATTATTTTTTGCAGCTATACTCGCTTCGATTGAAAGTATTGCTAAAGGGGTCTTGAATTTTAATTTTTTCAGCAGGGGCTTACGCTAAATTCGTGAGCGAAGTGGGCCCCACTTCGCCCACGAATTTAGAGGTACACCACTGTGTCCCAAGCGCACTGTACACACCTACTACGTCCTAAGTGTTCGTTTATAGCACAAACTCGAGTAACTAGATACCGCACCTAGCCAGGCGTATAAATATAGTGTTATATCTTGGTACGGAACCCTTCTTGTGCGAGTCCGACTCGCACTTGGTCGGTTTTGGTATTATGTATCAAAAATTTCTCTAATGAAAGTTTTGATGAGACTCCAACTAGGCACCACAGAATAAGGATCGCGGTACACAGAATATAAATTCGACCAATGAATAATTTAAGTCATGCATTCGTTACATTCACCAGACGAGAGAGTCCAAGTGCTTCGTATCCAAATATTTCTGCTTTGCTATTTGGGAATGAAGATTTTTTTAACTTACTTGCTACTACTACTTGCTACTTAACTACATAAATATATAATTTATGAATTTAGGTAGATAAACATTTTACCTATTTGTCCACGAATACATTTACATTATCGCGCATACAAATATGTAAGTAAACCTTAAAACGAATTAGCTTACCGTGGATTAAATAAGGTTCCCCACTCAGCATAAAGCTGCAGCGTGCTGCAGCAAAATGCAGCGCTGGTTTTCAGCATTTAGCAGTTATACATACGTCTTGTACTTTGAGTACTATCTCTATTTTTCCGGAACGCATTCTACGACGATTTATCGACATATAAGAATATGTCGATAAATTGCCAACCGCAATCAATTGCTAACTACATAAAGCATTATAATGTTATCGAATAAAAAACCACTAAAATTGATATTTTCAAATAAAAAGTCACAATTGTGTATATTATATTATATAATATTTTTATATAAAGTATCCGAAAAATTAATATAATTTCGATTCAAAATAGGTGAATTTTGTCTGGTTGGGATTTTGAATATTACAGAAATATTGAAAAAATACTGAAATTTATCTTGTTGAGATTTTGAATGTTACTAAAATACGATCAATAACAGGATAGTTAGTATTTATAGACTAAAGGTACACGCGCAGATTATAGGACGCGTGGGAAGATTACGGTAGGTATTCTAAGTTTGTAGCATAATATTACATACAAAAAATAATATTCATCTGTCAGTCTGTTCCTTATCTCTACCTCCGTTTGCACATCGTTCGTCTGACTGAGTTGAAACTTTGTACACTTGTTGTTGGGACTTGAGGGAAGGTTACTGACATAGTACCATCAACTAGAGATATAGTAGAAGAGGTGGCACGCTAGTGGTTTTAACGCATATAAGCTAATGGGTACTTAGAGCTAGGTAGTAGATAAAAAAAAACTTCAAGCGCAAACCAATCTTATAGTTGAAAAATTCTTTTCTATTCGTATAAAGAAGTTTCACTTCGAAACCTATTTTTACCTTGCCTTTTCAATTTCAATTTCAAAGCCTTTATTTACTCCTTATCTTATCTTAATTCTAATTATTTACATATTATTTTTTAAGTTATTTACATTTTATATCTAGTATTAATTTAATGTTAGTAAGTATTTCTCTATTAGTATTTTTGATTGCTATGGTGAGCGTATGAAGTGTGTGTGTGTGTTTGTATGTGTGTGTGTGTGTGTGTTTGTATGTGTGTGTGTGTATCTGAATGTATACTTGTGTGTATGTGAATACGAGTGTTTGTTAGTAAGTTAGTAAAACTTAGTATATTTTATTTAATATTATATTCTTCTTTCTTAGATAAGGATCCCTCTTGGGTATAGGCCTCCTCCAGCTGGTGCCATTTTTTTCTGTCTTTGGCACTTTCAAGCCAATTTATTCCTGCTATTTGTACAATATCGTTCGACCAGCGCGCCTTCGGTCTACCAATTTTTCTTTTGCCTGCTGGACCTGGCCAAGTAGAGATTTTTCCTGTCCATCTTTCATCTGTAAATCTCGATACATGACCAGCCCACTTCCATTTCAGTTTTAAGGCATGTTTCAAGGCGTCTGTAAGTTTTGTCTTCTTTCGTATGTCTTCACTTCTCACTTATACCTTGCCTTAGTTCTTATTATATATAGCTATATATATCTAGCTATGTAGCTGTAATTTTCAGCATGAGGAATACAATTTAAAATTGATGCATATTTGGGAATACAAACAAAATACATTAACCTCATCCAAGACATGTAAGTACAAAATATTTATTTGGTATTCATCATCATCATTGCATCCGATCGCTAGCCAACTATAAATATAACAAAAATAATACATAATATAATATATTAGATCAATCGATGTAAATAAATAAGTTCTTGAAATCAAAGGAAAGTCGTTCATATTACTGAAGGAAAAACGCAGCCCTTTCGACATTCGTAGCGGCGGCGGCGTAGCAAAAATCACGTAGCATTTGCCACGTGGCAGTAGCGTAGCACATTAATATTACTACGTACATGGAATTAGTTAATATTAATATTTTGTTCAAGTATTTTAACCGTTGTATTTCAACTGGCACGAGTTTAAATTTATAATATGATTTTCGGAACGATAAAGTAAACTTTTATTATCAAAAGATGTTAGTAACCTAATAAAAATAAATTGGTAATTTTTGCGGTTTAGTCTTTTTACATCGTTAAATAAGCGTACTTCATGATATATATAGTTGGTTCGTGACTATTACTCGTTGATAAGAGCTAAGAACTGTTAAAAAAAAAACTTTTACAACTGCACAATAATAAAAAAATTTAAGAAAAAAAATTTTAAGGAATCTACCTCCTAAATATGAAAAATGTGCGTACCAACTCTAAACTACACTAGAATGACTTTAATTCCTCAAGTGTGGTTGGGAGTTGTGCTTTTTTGTGTGTTTTTTGGGTAAAAAATTATATTATGTACTACGTTATAAACACCTGCTTTACCATGGACCTATAAATCAGCTTACAGCTTAAGCCAAGCTATAGGTACCTTTATTATATTTATTTATTATTTATTATATTTATTTATTATGTGCTACACTTAAATACCTTCATAGTTTAATAGCTTTAGAATAATTAAAATATAAATTGCATGGCAATATAAATAATTAAAATACAATTTCCACGGTGGCTTGATTTGTTAGATAAGGCTTTAGTTTTATTGTAATATTGTCAAATATAAAATAGAAGTTGTAATATCAAAAGTCCGACATTTTAGCAATCCATTTTGATTGTGACATCTGTTATTCAATTTTAAAAAAATACTTTCGATCAATTTACGATCATTATATTTAAGGCCATGAAAACCGGTTCAAAACGATCTCTTGAAGCATACCAATACCTACTCCTTAAAATGTAGGTAACTATAATTTAAAACAAGAATGAAACTGGCTTAAAATAAATCAAACTAGTTGACTCGCCCCGACTTCGCTTAGGGTTTTTTTTTTAATTTTAACGTACAAACTAATATCGTGAGTAATTTTCATTAGATGTATAAGTTGTTACGGCTATATTCACGTATTTAGTCGATGTAAGCCCGACTAGTTTTGAACCCATCCGGGGTCCTTTTTCATAGAAACTCAGCTCTTCTTTACAAATTCCGAAAATCCTAGGGGGTCTACAGCATTAAGGAAACGTACTATTACATGCAAAATCTAAACTGCGTTCTAGACTCCGTTTAATTATTACATTGATATAGTAGGTACGTCAATCAGTTTATCCCTCAGATTAAGGAACAGTTTACCCTTATGTATGTGTACAATTAAGTGTTGTAAACCCCTGTAGAGAACAACAAATAATTAATGATCATCCTGAGCGCTGCCTGAGCGTCACTCATATTGTATAGTCACGGGTGTTAACTGTAATGTCATTTGTCGCGCACGGCGCCTCTAGGGCGCCTCTGGTCGCCTGGCGACCAAGCCCCGCCTTCAGTTAAAGGCGAATACAGGCTCGTGATCACTCTGGAACAGACGTTTTTATTGGAAAATTTTATGTAGCACCACTTTTAACATAATATTTTTTTTAAATCTTGGTATTAAAATAACTTAGGTATACTGCACCGATTGTTACAGAACTTCGTACCTAAGATACCATTTTTTCGAATACAGAATTTTATTTCTTCAATCCTGCTGTTTGAGTAATGTTCACATAGCCGTGGGACAGGCGATCTGTCGACTATTTTTTTATTGATGTTATACATATGCTATATGATATACAATCAAAAGGGCTCTTGTCACCATAGATATTCCTACGCCCATTGAGCCGGCAGGGATTAGTCGGAATGATAGCACGAGACCTGATGGATTGACGCTGGTTCCCTGGGCACAGGGATGGGTCCTAATGTGGACACAACGTGCATTGGCCCCACGGTTTAATAGCCTTATCTGGTGACAGAAGGGCTGGCTCATTTTTTGTGCAAACGATAGCCTGGCTGCCCAGCTTGGAAATGCAGCCAGTATTCTAGGCAACATTCCACGTGTACATGATTTGTACAGTTATTAGATAAGGCTAACTTTAAATATTATTATATTTTATAATACTTATGCTATAAGATTATTATTAAACTTAAATGTTTTCATGTTAATTTATCGACTTGTACACTTGCTGTTTGCCAGCTGTATCAAGAGAGTTTTCTGAAGTATAATCCAAACAACTAAAGTAAAAACAAGCTGTAGGTACAATACACGTCGCACGTTGCAATCTGCCACAGCATCCCAGGAGATTGACTATTAAATTAGACTCCTACACAGCCTTTGTGATTATGCTTTGTAGAGGCTATTATTCCTAACAAAATAAACCTACCTATAGTTAGGTATAGGTACCTATAGTTTACAATATTATTGTAAGTATTATAAGTTTTAAAGCAGTTTTAATATTATAATCATCTGAATAGTGTGACCATCTCCTTAGACCACATGCTGTTCCTCCATATAGCGAACACCATAATCAAAATATATGTTTTCTGTTATAATATGTAAGTACAATTAATACTAACTTCACTTTACTTTTATAACTTTAGGTTTAACTATGAAACATACGTCTTTAGATGTGAAGTATACAGGTACTAAGATATCAAATATATACCTACCTAAGTATTTTCATGTGGAGAAAGTTAGATTTCACTTTTCAATGTTTGAAAAGTATTAAATTACGTTTCTTACATTTAATATTATGATGTGATAGCAAAACGTGGCAATAATAATAACATATCACTTGAAAGATCACAATGCAAAATTCATGGGCAAAGATTTCCTCCCTCGTATAAATATAGGTAAGAAGGATAGAATGTAGGAAATTTAAGAGCATAGTATAGATATCAAACCGGGGGCCTACGAGCAGCAGGCTCCAGGTAAATGAAATCCAAGTGTCATCCATACTTTATTAACAAGTGTAAATTAAAAATTTATAACACCCCCCACAAATGAAAGTTACAGTAACTAGAAAAGAGCAGATAACTTTCAAACGGCTGAACCGATTTTCTTGGATTATAGCTAGGAACACTCTCGATCAAGCCACCTATCAATCAAAAAAAAACTAAATTAAAATCGGTTCGTTAGTTTAGGAGCTACGATGCCACATACAGATACACACGTCAAACTTATAACACCCCTCTTTTTGGGTCGGGGTTTAAAAACACGGAACCGTGTTTGTTGGTTTGTCTTCCTCTTTCCAGATAAGAGTTCCTAGGAAAAGCCTAAAATCTTACCTACCCACATACATTTTATTTAGTAACAAGTGTAAATTAAAAATTTATAACACCCCCGACGATCCAAAGTATTTGAGTTTTCCAAAACATCATTTTCAAATAAATAATTATGTATTTAGGCAACGTCCATCTTGACAGCTTGACATTTGTCAATTGACATAATATTAAGAACCTAACGATTATCTAACCTTCTTTTCATCAAGAAAATTAGAAAAGAGCTGATAACTCTTAAACGGCTGAACCAATTTTTTTGGATTATAGCTAAGAACACTCTCGATCAAGCCACCTTTCAAACAAAAAAAACTAAATTAAAATCGGTTCATTCGTTTAGGCGCTACGATGCCACAGACAGATACACAGATACACAGATACACAGACACACAGATACACAGATACACACGTCAAACTTATAACACCCCTCTTTTTGGGTCGGGGGTTAAAAATGTACGGAAGTTCCCCTAAACACACACCTTATCTAAAACGTTAATGCATTGTACACGTTTACTATTGATTACAGCACGGTTATCAAATAAATTCAACATTTAATCAATATAAGTATAATATAATTTAAAGCGTGCACTTCTCGTTGGCAACAGTGTTCCGCAATAATTCAGTTATTATGCCGTTATGTAGGTAGGTACTTTCATTTTATAATTTGCATTAAAGTAATCAGTTTCACTTGTTTAAGATCAATGTAATATACTGGAAATAAATCTTAGCACGATTCGACTTAGGAACAAATGAAATAGAAGATTCAACTGAGGTGCCTAAGTAGCTATTTTTCGTTAACATTAATTAATAGTACTTTGAAAGTTTTATACTATCATTTAGTACAAAGCAATAAATCACATTGTTGCTCTTTATAAAAATTATACCTAACTACTATAGAAACAAGATTAAATGAAAAATGTATAACTCCCCCGACAAGTGAAGGTTAAGTAACTAGAAAAGAGCTGATAACTTTCAAATGGCTAAACAGATTTTTTTTGATTATAGCTAAGAACACTTTCGATCAAGCCACCTTTCAAACAAACAAAACTAAATTAAAATCGGTTCATTAGTTCAGGAGCTATGATGCCAAAGACAGATACATAGATACACAGATGTACACGTTAAACTTATAACACCCCTCTTTTTGGGTCGGGGATTAAAAGACGCAGATCATACATAGCCAGCAAGACCCTCAAGAGTACAAGAACAACCAAAGCTGAAAAGATGCGCTTTTCAGTAGCGAAAATATGATTCAAATGACGTCAGTAGCATCAAAGCCTAGAAGTCATTGCCGAATATCTGCTGAGATTACATACATTTTCATCATCGAAAAATTTGACTTTTGTTTCTTGCACCTGGTACAAGCCTTCCGACTCTTTTATTGTTTTCACCTTTGTTGACCATTAAGATTTTTTTGAAAATGTTACAATAAAACTTAAAGCTAGACCCTATCTAATCTAATTACTGTACAATGCCCGCGTGGAGTGGAGCTAAGATTACTGGCTGCATTTTCACGCTGTACAGCTAGATAGCTAGCAGCAAAAAGTGAGCCAGCCCTTCTGTCACCAGATAAGCCTATTGACCGCGGTGAAATGTCTCGTAAATTGGTTTAGACATTAGTTTAGCTATAGCCGGCTTACACTCGCACGTGAAGTCGCGCCGTTATTTCACGCCGTGAATGTATGCCGCGATCCACGCGTGAACTGGGTCTCTTCCACACTCGCAAATCTTCACAGTCTTGTTCGTGACCTCCTTAAAATGTCCTGTCCGCTACTGCAGAAAAATGCGAGTGTAGATGCGTTCACGTTCGCGCGCCGCAAACCCTTTGTCGCGGACCAAAAAACCGACACTGATCGGGGAAAAGCGAGAAGCGCGAACGCGAACGAAGCCGTGAACAACATCTACACTCGTGATTCGCAGTTGTCCAGTGTAGAGCCCACTTTAAATTGGTTTTAGTCAGATTTTTGTATGGCTTATTTCAGGTGTCAAAATGCCCCAATGGGCCAGCACTGAAGGCGGTGGCGGTTCAGAAGCGGCATCGCCCGACCAAATGATGATCTGCTATGAAGAGGACGCCACAGAATATTATGACAAAAAACAAGAAGATGCTGATCTTAAAATAGAACAAGCTGATGGTACGTTCGAAAACCGACTCTTTATAATGTTGAAAATTATTTTCCTTTCCCAATAAATTAAGCGTATTTAAAGCTTGTGTAGGTATGACAAGTGCAACGGGTGGGTTTGAACCGCCGACCTTTCAGATCGTCCGCTACTTTAACCGTTGAGCTAGTGAGGCTACTTAAACTTAGAAAGTTAGAACATTGCAGGAGTACGTCACGCATCCTTGCTATAGAATGTTTTAGAGTAATCTCTGAATGCACGCACTTGCCTGGAAATAATCCTGCCGAAGTAATATACCTAAGTATAAATAAATTAACGTTATATTTCAACAAATGTAACTGTAATCAAAAAGTACGTTATCCGTACCTAATTATTTGCTTGCTTATTTATTTTATCGGTTGTCGTAGGGCTTAACTAATCAACTTAAAGTAAGTTGTAATGGCTTGCATCCAGCGAAAAGCGTACCTATTACTTACGGATGTTTTTGTTCTCGCAAAACAATGAGTTTCATAGAGATTTTCCAAAAAAAAACTTAACTCACGTCGACGAGAGCTAGTCACAGATAAAATACTCGTAGTAGCTAGATGTCATATTATACTCAAAACTGTGATGGTGAACATACAGACATACAGCAAGACCAGAGTAGGCAACAAAAAATAATTAAGCTTAGATACAATACATCACGCGTGTAGAGTAAAAATAGTGGAAATGACGATGTTTATAGATAAGGCATTACGAAAATCACCCGTAGCCGCGTACAAATCGATTTGTCTGTAACTTTGTACCGCGCTTACGCAAACATTTCGAGCGTGCAGTCACGTCACGTAATACTCAAGTTTCAATCTAGCCACTTGCAATGTTCGGGCGATCTTACTTGATCGCGTTAATTCCCAAGTAGGTCGGTGATCCAATGAAATACAAACACTTTCAGACTAGATTAGTAGAGCTTGATACTCCGGATTTAGGATAGTTTGTATCCCGAAAAAAAATAGGGTTCAGGACAGGGGATGAATATATTTTTGTGGATTTTACTCCATTAACCGATCTTCACATTTTTTTACTAAGGTATTAGTGAAGGTCTGATGGATAGTTTCGGAGCTGGAGGACGAAACCCCTCAAAACAGCAAATCTTTCGCGTTCAGTGTAATAGCTAAGTTTTAGATAAGCTTCTAGTCAGTGGAATTCAATAGTAACGGGGTTTCAATTATTTATCATTCAAATGATAATAATAATTATTCAAAACATTCAATGAGGAAGATTAAAATATAATATGTAGTACCTACTTAGATCATATAGCGCATATTGTATCTATGCCATAGATTCTAAGGAATAGCTCACCCGTGCAAAACCTGATGAGTTTAACTAGTAAATATATATAGGTAACACATGCGTCGGTATAGAATATAGATATCATAATGTTTCCTTGAAAATGTTCGTTGTAAATGGCACGTAATCATAGTGACGTATTAATGGAGATAAAATTTTATGATAAGAAAAGTGATGCCCGAGCCTCCCACGCAGTTCACGCCAACGCGAAAAATAAAATGCTACCTAATTTACCTTTTGGCTGTGGCTGTCTGTGCCTAAATATAATTTTTTGTACCAATAATACATATTCAACTAACTAATCTACATGTTTCATTGTAAGCGTAATGAACTTTAATAACTAAAGTTAAATAATTGATTCTGCATATCGCTACACAAATTCTAGTAATTAATTAATAAGCTACAAACATGCAACTGACTGCAAAAATTAGGTGTATGTATTAGGTAAGGGCCTACTCATTATTGAGATAGACACGGTCGGATAAAAAAATATGCAAAAATCTTCTTAGATAAATAAAACTGGCCGGATCAGGTTCAATTTTCATGCAAATAGCTCTTATGACGTAGACATCTAAGAAAGGATTATCGGCCATATAACGATCGCGGACGAAGTCGCGCGCAAATGCTCGTAATATTTTAATTTGATTGTTGGAACCTTGGCATATTTTTAACCCCCGACCCAAAAATAGGGGTGTTATAAGTTTGACGTGTGTATCTGTGTGTCTGTGTGTCTGTGTATCTGTGTATCTGTGTATCTGTGTATCTATGTATCTGTGTATCTGTCTGTGGCATCGTAGCGTCTAAACGAATGAACCGATTTTAATTTACTTTTTTTTGTTTGAAAGGTGGCTTGATCGAGAGTGTTCTTAGCTATAATCCAAAAAAATTGGTTCAGCCGTTTAAAAGTTATCAGCTATTTTCTAGTTTTCTTGTAGAAAAGAAGGTTAGATAACCCTTAGGTTCATAATATTCAAGTGTCAATTGACAAATGTCAAGCTGTCAAGATGGACGTTGCCTAGATATACATAATTATTTATTTGAAAATGATTTGTCGGGGGTGTTGAAAATTTTTAATTTACACTTGTTAGAAAATAAGTCCAATTGAAAGTAGCCGAAATCAGTAAAGAATTTCAACGGAAACACAACAAGTTAACATTGCTCAAGTTAACATCCACATTTTAAGAATTAATTAATAATATTAATTCGTGTGTTTGCCTTCTTTGGGTTGAATGCGAACTATGCGTCCAATTGAGTTGAAACTCAAAACTTCTAGAGTTGTTGGCACTTGCGTGAAAACTGACATCCATAAATAGGTCTATCGGCAAAGGGGGTGCGCGAGTCGTTCAAACAAAATTTTAAACAAGTGTAAATTAAAAATTTATAACACCCCCGACAAGTGAAGGTTACAGTAATTAGAAAAGAGCTGATAACAGCTTATTCAAACGGCTGCACCGATTTTCTTGGATTATAGCTAAGAACACTCTCAATCAAGCCACCTTTAAAACAAAAAAAAAACTAAATTAAAATCGGTTCATTAGTTTAGGAGCTACGATGCCACAGACAGATACACATATACATACGTCAAACTTATAACACCCCTCTTTTTGGTTTGGGGGTTAAAAAGACTTGTTTAAAGAGTGCATGTATGCATCCTTCATTATGTCTTATAGATTCTATTAATATGTAACATGTTCGATAACAATAACAAGATATCCAATCTGCAAGGAAAGGAAACAAGCTCGAAAACGATAAGTTATTCGTACAAATGTAAATAAAAATACTAAATTGTAACAAAACTAGTTTTAATGGAAAAAGAAAGTCAATCTTGTTTTACTGGTTCGGAAAATTTCCTATTTTGCTTACACTGTGTTGCAGCTGAGACCTACCTTTGCCAAAAGAGACCCTTCCTTTTGACAAAGGTAGGTCCAGGCTAAAAGGAAGGGTTCCTTTTGGCTTTGCCGCAGTCAGGTAATAAATAAATAGTGTAAAATATAAACATAAATGTTTCAGATTTCTATGACAGCGGCAGTGGTAGCGACGAACAAATTCCTCGTCGAGTATGTAGGCCGCGGCGGACGCCCGCGAGCTCGTCGTCGTCGGGCACCACGAGCGGCTCCAGCGGGCCCGGCCGCCGGCGCCGCTGCGGCATCTCGGCCCGGGAACGCAACCTGCGTCGATTGGAGAGCAATGAACGGGAGCGCATGCGGATGCACTCGCTGAACCGTGCGTTCGAGGTAATTAAATAATTAATAAAATTAGCGAAAATACAAGCAATATTGATGCTTTTAATTACTCTATTATATTTCCAAGGTATTCACGTTACGCATATTTCTAGGGTTCCGCACTTAAATGCTGCTATCCAGTGGGATCCAGCTATTACTAAGCCTTCGTTGTCGGTCTGTCCGTTCGAATGAATTTGATTTATATTTAAGAATTTAATTTAGAATGAACTGTAGGTACATTTTAAGATGTATAGAAGATACTTGTACCTACATATGTTTTTTGAACGATGAACAATTTATTTAATCATTTTTGTTTTTTTTTCAGGATCTCCGTCGCGTAATTCCTCACGTGAAAAAGGACAACCGAAGTCTATCGAAGATAGAAACACTAACCCTTGCCAAAAATTATGTGAAAGCACTCACTAATGCCATATGCACAATGAGAGGAGAGGTGTCTCGTTACCAGTAAGTTTACCTAAACTAATTAAATACCTAATTAGAAATTTAAGCATAATTGGTATTTAATTAGTATTAAATACCAATTATGCTTAAATTTCCGGCTTAGATACCTACAGTAGGCATTGGCTGAATAAAATAAAAATAAAAACTTCGTTGTCTGTCTCTCTGTCGGTCTTTCGTGTCTGTTATGAAACCTATAGGGTACTTCCTGTTGACCTAGAATCATGAAATTTGGCTGGTAGGTAGGTAGGTTTAATCCTATAGGTTTTCTTGAAAGACACGACGGACGGACGACGGACAGACAGACAAACAACAAAGTGATCCTATAAGGGTTCCGTTTTTCCTTTTGAGGTACGGAACCCTAAAAAGCATTAAAATGTGTGTGATCGACCGAATTTGGCCTTTCGTTTCCTCCGTACCTCAGAAGTCGGAGAACACTGTCGTAACTGTAAAACGTAAAATCTTAAATTCGAAATCACTTTCTCTTAGTCAAGTTGTACCTATACTGGAAGGATTTAGGCATCCACCCGCCGCCGCATTATTATCCCAAGACAACACGACTACTAAGAAAGACCATCACTACCCATATGACACTCGTAGATGCGAAAGTGTTTATTTGTTGGTTTATTGGTTTGTTACTTGTTCTTCAATCACGTCGCAACGAAGCAACGGAACGATGTGGTTTTTTTTGCATCCAGAGTATATTTTTAGACCTAGAGAGTGGCACAGGCTTATTTTTATACCGGAAAATGAAAGAGTTCCCAATGGATTTATAAAAACCTAAATCCACCCAAACAAAGTCGCGAGCGTCAGCCAGTTAGATAATATTAAGTTAAATTAACCTACCTATTTCCTTTCTTATCCACAGATTCAACAGCGATGACGAAAACGTAGAACCGGTATTTGTTCTAAGCCGGGATCAGGAACAGAACAATAACTTGCCGAACGATCAAGACAGGGAAGACCCATCACCGTTACAACAGGGATGCCTTTGACGAGGCCACACTTCCTAAGCACCGGCCTCTGAAATACCATTAGAAATGAGCACGAATGCGATTTCCATTAAGCTTTCCACACATCATTGACCAATGGAATTTAAAGCCTCGTCGTGAATACAAAATCTCCGTTGCATACCTTGATGTGGATAAAGCTTTATTGATACAAATTCATATGTATAGAGTTAACACAGAGAGTTTTTGCGGTCAAATGATTACAAGTGACTACTTATACCTACCTACTCAGTTACAAAAAAACTTGCTCGAATTAATTTTAAAGTTTAGGAGTAGGTCTAATTTAGACGATTAGAATTCTAACTCAATGAAGGATGTTCTTCGTTGTTTGTAAAGCTCTCTAATGTTAGATCTATAATCTAATTTGCTATTTAAATGCTTGCTATATTGATCCTACGACTACTGGCATTGTTAGGAGGAGACCAAGAACAAACATGCTATATTTTTACCGTTTTACCTAGTCGTAGATGTACTTTTGTGATGATTAGGTAATTTATGAGTTTGAACTAGGTAGTAAGATGTTAAATGTACAATATGAACGTTGCCTACTACCATACCGAAAATGAAAACGAAAGGTATGCATGCCTAGGTGTTCCATTAATTTACCAAATTTTTTTGTTAGGTGATATTTTAAAGGCTTGTTCGGCATTTCGGTGGATGCCGACAAATTAATTATAGTTCAAACCATTAGGTACTTAGTACTTACCTACAATATTTGAGAAACTTATATGTCCATGCCTTCGAGAAACCAAACTGTGGTAGAGATAAGTAGGTATTTTGTAAAGAACTTCAAGGCATTCGCTTTTGTATGTTAAATTAATTACTTACGGCCACAGAATAATATAAAAGTACTACTAGGTATACACTATTACGGCTAAAATAGTTGCAACTTTCTCTAACGTTACGACATACAGTTTGGCAGGATTATCAGTATTAATCTGAAGAAAGAGCAGAATAAAATGATTAAACACCTAACTTATGTCTTTGTAAATCATTGTTGATGTGCCACGAGTACAAAAAAATGTTTCCGCATCGTAGTGGTACCTAGTACCTACCTGCCTAACTAATTACATTCCTTAAAAATAATTATTACTATCACAGAATAATGCGTAAATGTGTTCCTAACCCTATATTTTAGAACTATATTTTTCATTTTTCCGATCTCAAATTTTCAAAAACTTACCTAGACATCGGAATTAGACATCGGAATACGATTACCTACGGATTACTACAGTACGGACTCTACCTAGTAATTTAGATACTTGCAGAGATCTCTCCCAGGGTGCCAATTAAGTACATAATTTATTATATTATGTATTAAAGTCAAGTATTATCTGTATTTTAATTTTTTTTCATATATACTTTGGTGCAGGTATACCTACAGTCAATTTTTTCAAAGATAGATAAGTATGTTTGTCTATCTCTAACTACCGACATGCTACCGACTTTATTTTTTGTTTTGTCGCTTATTTCAAGCGTTAGATATAGGCAGCCGCAGAATTCAGAATTATTTAACCTGTCGGTAGGTATAGTGCTAGGTATTGTAGGTAGGTAGGTAAGACTCACTTCGTCGTTCCTTCATTCAGCTTCACCTACTCGAACCTACGAGTATATCGTAACTAATGGGTGCTCTCTTCGCTTCGGTCAGCCTCGGAGGTTCGCTTCATTAAGAACATCGTTCACAAGCTTCTGGCATCTTTAAAAACATCTCTAGGTGTAGGACAGACAAGATTGCGTGGCGAGATGACCGGAGGCCATTAGGTATTTAATATAGGTACCTACCCGAACTACATTTTGCCGAAGATTTACGGTAAAAGTTTTCATGGATATGAGAATATTATGTCAACTGGAAATTCAAGCAACATATTAAGTACGAGTGTCGATTACCTATGTAGTACCTACGCATAGATATGTACCTACGTGATGATTTGGTGTGCCTACCTATCTATTATTTAATAATAATTATTATTATTACAGTAATCTCAATTGAAAGTTACCGATTAATTTAGATATATTTTTAAGTTAAAAAATTATAGTTATTTTTAAAGAATGCAATTGCATTTTTGTCAAATCACCTACTTATTTATAGAAATAAAATACCTAATATATTTTAGACATTTGTGATTTAGATTAATGTTAAGGTCTTGAGATAAATATTCTTTACATGCTAAGGACGACTCGGCGATAATACCGAAATATGATAAATGTTATTACATAAAATAAAATTTATATACATGCAGATAATAAATACGCATTTAAATATTTTCTGCTCTATCCCCTCTCAATAGCTAACCTAACTAGTTAATTTCGAAAACTTCATCACCGTTACCTCGAACATAGCTAGTACGATTGTTTACTTAAAGAAGCTTTTATTAATAGTAAGTTTTAAGCCTCAATAGCTCAACGGTTATAGGAGCGGACTGAAATCCGAAAGGTCGGCGGTTCAAACCCCACCCGTTGGACTATTGTCGCACCCACTCCTAGCACAAGCTTTACGCTTAGTTGGAGGGGAAAGGGGAATGTTAGTCATGCTTAAAATGGCTAATATTCTTTAAAAAAAAAAGTGCTTTGAATCGTCAAGTGAATATACAACTGATTCGGAATTCTCTTCTTACGAAGAAGAAAAAAGCAAAAAACTCGACGGTTGCTCTTTTCAAAAATTTATCGCACCGCACCCCACCACAAGCAATTTCACCCTCACCACCACAGATAACTATTAAGTAGTATCCTCTATTAATCTGTGACTATTATACCTACTAGACCTGGGTGCCTGGTGCACATCGACCGCCCGTTGCACCAGATCTTTTTTCCACGCACATAAAAAATGTGGAATCAACTCTCATCGGCGGTGTTCCAACCTGGTTACAACATGGGGTTATTCAAGGGGTGGACCAACAAATTGCTGAAAGGCCGGTAACGCATCGGCGATAGCTCTGGTCCTGCAAATATTATGGGCGGTGGTAATTACTTAACATGAGGTGACCCGCCTGCTCATATTCCCGCTATTTTTTATTTAAAAAAATGAAGTGTATATACTTACCTACCTATTGTGTAAATGCCGTCAACGCTAATTAATAGGGTATGCATTTTTTTGTATAATAGGTAGGTAGGTATGGTTTGCAAAATCCTAAAGGCAAAATATTAATGCCTCACCAAGGCCTCGTCTTTTTGTAATATGCCATGAAACTCATTGATATCGATACAAACGAAGCAGCAAATTAAACTTTCCGAGAACCGATAGCGGTGTTTTGATGCCCTCGTTAGAAGACTCCCTTCATCAAGAAACATACGTAATATAAAAAAATATTATTGACTCAAAGGAGCGCTTTATCGTTCCCTAGTGAGCTAGCTGTGCTTTGTGAGCGTTCGGCTGACGACACATACATTATTGGCCTGTGCTGACGACTGTACACTTTCCAAAATAATATGGAAAGTGCGATTTACAAAGTTACCTCAATCTGTGTGGTAACTTTATCATGGCACAAGAATCTTATTAAAAAAGCTTATATAAAAGTGGGAAAACAGCAATTAAAACTAATTTTGTTTTTGTAGGTAGTATGGGTAAATTATGTCCAATGATCGAGCTACTAGCTAATTTATAATGATACATTCACAAAGTTACCCCAAAATTAATCATAGCACAATTGCTGTATTCTAAGAACTGCACAATTGCTGCAATTTAGGAACCTTTGGTAACACCTGATCCTACAAAAACTTTTACAAAAATGTACCACATTTACGCAAAACTGTCTTGGGGAGCGAAATCAAGCGAAATGACCGCCGCTGCGCCGTTATTATACCACAGATGACAAAGATCGGGTACTACATAATAATATAAGACTAATGTTACCCGAGGTAGGGTGCTACTTTTAATTTGAACGCATCAAATTGAATGAATGAGTGATATGTAACTTTGAGTATTTAATTTAATCTGTGAATGAGAAAATGCTAGAGAATGAAAATGAATGAAGATTGATTCAGAGGTTACAAAAAAAATCTAAATGCGTGTGTGTAAAAGAGAATTTGTTAATATTTTGTAAAAGAAAGATAGCGTATATTTCAGATTCCTGCTACTAAACTACAAAAGGTCGACCGTGGAGAAGCTATTATTTAATATATTTCATCCAAAGTTGAAAAGTTCTATCTAATAAAGATCTGCGTCTATCGCAAATATGGCCGTCCTGTAATGAATCGGCCATCAGTGATATTAAAGTAATTTTATCATGCAAAATTTCAAAATGGAGCTTCGCGTCGGTAATAAATACAGACTAGGTCGTAAAATTGGCTCAGGATCGTTCGGAGACATTTATTTAGGTGAGTGAGAATAGAAACCATTGTAAACAAAGAAAGATGGTTGCTATTGTAGGCCAGCTGCATTTTTTTTGTTTCGAAATGCCTAGCTGCAAGCCCTTTCATGGTACAAGCTTATTATCTGAAACTAATTGCCGTGGCAACGTACTATTACTATAATTTTGGATCTAATCTCATAATTTATTTTATTGTTTTTATGTGTGATAACATGTGATTTGTTCTGTCTTGATGTTTGCGATGCTTGAACAATATATTAAATAATGCATGTTAATTTAATTGCTCAAAAGATTACAATATTTCTGTCAAAATATAAAATCAGGATAATCACTAGTTTTTCAGTTTCTGTACATATAAACAATAACCATGAAAGCAAGGGCATAGAAAAGGGCGAAGTATATATCTTAAAACACCCGTTAAGAAGTCAATAAGCTCATTACTAACATTAATAAAGTTGAGTCATAAATTCCAAACATCAGTTGTATCTGAATGAATGGTTATTATTAACAATAATTCATTTTATATTTCAGGAACACACATAGTAACAAGAAAAGAGGTAGCCATAAAATTAGAATGTAAAAGGACAAGACATCCACAGTTACACATAGAGAGCAAATTTTATAAACTTATGCAAGGGGGTGGTGAGTAATTCATATTGTGTTTAAACTATATTGACGCTTTTATCGTAACTTGTATACATTAAGTTGCTAATGTATTGGCAATACTGTGTAAATATAATAGATCTGAATAGCTAGTGCAATTTGGGGTAAACAACCTTAAACATCATTATGGATATTATGGATAGTGGGATAAGATCCTGCATTTAAAAAAGATGTTGGTTTTCTTGTATATTTGTTTTATCTGTAAAACAAGTCAAGGTCTTGTTAAAATAGTCAGACTACTCAAAATCACTATGTAAGTATGTACTTGCTCAACCTCACAACAGGAATAAACTTTGGTGCTACTTAAGAAATTATTCAGGATTTATTGTCTCTTTCTAATAATATAAGTATACATTTTTAATGCTATACTTATTTCATCAGACTGTGTATTTGTAATTGTTTTAGTTAGTACTTAATTGCATGTCAATATTATGATTCATCATGATATCCCCAAGAATTTGCAGCACCCATTCCTATCACTAATAAATAATTATTAAATTATAGTAGTGATATTTCACTTTGTAAAACAAAATCTATGGTTATAAACTGCATTATATTATCACACACCATAGCTCTGAGAGCATAGTATAAACTGATGGTCTTGCAACTCATCTTTCCTGTCCTATTCATTGGACTATGAGAGTGAGGGAATAAAGAGTGCACGTGTTTGAGCACTTGTGGTTGGTGTGATTAGCTGCCATAACAAAACTTTGGTCACAAAAAGATAATAAAGTATAAGGTTTTATTCATTTTTTTAATTATTTTAACAGTTGGTATCCCAGCAATAAAATGGTGTGGTTCCGAGGGAGACTACAATGTTATGGTCATGGAACTATTGGGCCCTTCTTTGGAAGATCTCTTCAACTTCTGTTCGCGTCGCTTCTCCCTTAAGACTGTGCTCCTACTAGCAGACCAGCTCATCACTCGCATTGAGCACATACATTATAAGAACTTCATTCATAGGTAAATATTCTACAAATTATTAAATCACTGTATTATGATGCCTGTGACTTTGTCTGTGTGGATTTAAGTATTTTAAAAAACCTGTGGAAACTTTTTATTTCCCAGAGTAAAAAGTAGCCTATGTCATTCTCCAGGTCTTTAACTGTATTCATGCAAAAATCACATTGATTTGTTTCTCTGTTGCTGTGTACAGTGTAATATAACGGCAAACTAACAAACATCATTTTCACATTTATAATGTTAGGGAAAGTGTTAGTATTACCATCTAGACACTAATATTATAAAGAGGTAGTAAGTTTGGATGCAGGACTAGGAGGTAATCTTCAAAACTACTCATCCAATTTCTATGTACATTAGCTTTACAATGGCGCCGATTCTGCGCCACTTTAGTCTTCTCTAAACTAAATTTAGAGCATCTGCATCTTTTTCTTTTTAATATTGCTGAAAAAGAACAGAGCGTCAATTTTACAATACTCCTAAATTTAATTGTGCTCAGAATCAATAATACTAGCTACATTATCCCCAAATGCTATAAATTATTTCACGCAGACTAAATCTCACGCAAAAGCTAATGAATGATAAACAGAGAGTGTAGCAAGAGAAGTAAAACTTTATTCATGTGATTGCCATTTAATAATAAGTATTAATAACTAATTGAAACTTGATTTATTGTTTCAATAATAATTTATTTTCCTGTTTGTCTTAATTGCAAGGTTTTCAGAGTAAGATCTGTTTCAATGCTAAAAAGTTTTGAATGACTAGAACTTTTAGTATCCAAAACAGTGGCATCAATTCCGATGTTTTTCTCAGTATTTACATCTTTTTCTGTTTTATATTGCTTTTTAAAAATGACAGCAAATGAATTTTAATTTAAAGACCCATTAATTTTAGTGTACCTCTACAAATTTAAGCACTAAGGCTTCAAGAACTAAGGTCACAAGGTTTGACAGTTAAATTTCTCCTTCCTTCTTGTCTTCCTTCCTTCTTTCAGTCCTTTTCTTGTAACATTGGTAAGAAAAAGATGTGAATACTGATTTTAGTTGCAATCAGAATCAGTACCAACTACCAGTGATATATTATACACAGAGAGTGATGGTCAGGGCACTTCATGTTTATTGATGCAGGTCATTTTTAACCCCCGACCCAAAAAGAGGGGTGTTATAAGTTTGACGTGTGTATCTGTGTATCTGTGTATCTGTGTATCTGTGTATCTGTGTATCTGTGTATCTGTGTATCTGTGTATCTGTCTGTGGCCTCGTAGCGCCTAAACGAATGGACCGATTTTAATTTAGTTTTTTTTGTTTGAAAGGTGGCTTGATCGAGAGTGTTCTTAGCTATAATCCAAAAAAATTGGTTCAGCCGTTTGGAAGTTATCAGCTCGTTTCTGGTTTTCTTATTACTTTTATCCCAGGACCACCAGAGGTTACGTATTTTCTGACACAGGAAATATGTACGATTGAGTAGTGTTAGTAAGTACTAAGAAAGCATGCCTAGCCTACGTGCTAGCTTGCTTAGACGGCCAATTTTCAGGTATCTGATAATCAAGGTACATAAAACCATTATTTACCTCACGTAAATTCTCCAAACTGATTTTTACGTATATTTTAGGCAATATCCTTAAAAATATGTCGCCAATACTCCCAGACACTTCCCGCGTCGGCCGTATTGCTTTGCAGACGCTTTAAAGCTCCCAAAATAAGTAATTACTTAACTGCACGTATATTCTGATGCTCCATTTTTATATATGTCCACCAGACAACTATTTTAAAACCTTTTACAAGAAGACAGACCGATCCAGAGGGCCAATCATCCCCTAAATTCAATTTTAATGCCTCTGTGGGTTTGAGCGCGAGGGCATCATTATCTACGCGCATGAGACTGAGTAAGACATGTATTAGGATATATTGACTTCTCTCTCACTCTCTTATAGTTTACTTATGTCAATTAATTATTAATATTTAAAAAAAAACAGCTAAAAATTAAAAAAATTGGAGAATTCACGTGAGGTAAGTAATGTTTTTATGTACCTTGATTACCTGATACCTGAAAATTGGCCGTCTAAGCAAGCTAGCAGGTCTGTAGGCATGCGTTCTTAGTACATACTAACATTACTCAATCGTCCACATTTCGTTCGTCAGAAAATACGTGACGGCTGGTGGCCCTGGGATCTTTCACTATTGTAACAGAGGTTCATAATATTATGTCAATTGGCAAATGTCAAGCTGTCAAGATGGACGTTGCTTAGATACATAATTATTTATTTGAAAATAATGTTTTGGAAAACTCCGATACTTTGGATCGTAGGCGCGGAGTTTCTAATTTATAAAATATTATAATCACAGTTAAACGAGAAAACATCAATTCAATTATAATATCCAACAGTCAACCAAAGGCCACGAACAATCAACCCAAACCCAAACCATAGTCAAACTATTTTTAGGGTTCAGTAGGTATCTGTAGAAAAAAAAGGATGTTGTAGCCTCGACTGTTTTAGTCGCGTAGGTGTGCATGGCACCATTAAATATCGTAGGAGGCGATGACCCTCCGCGCGGCTGAGGTTCCCGCATCGTAGTCGCTTTGTCGCGCAGGTTTGGATGATGCATTAGGCGCACCTTCTTTATATTTTATCTGCTTGAACTCAGCTTATTTATTTTGACAAAATACGTTAAAAATTCATCATCATCAGGATCAACCCATTGCCGGCTTACTACTGAGCACAAGTCTCCTCTCAGAATGAGAAGCTACCACACTGGCCAAGCACGTATTGGCACACCTCACGCACCTTTGAGGGAGCATTATGGCCAACTCTTAAGCATGCAGGTTTCCTGACGGTGTTTTCCTTCACCACTTCGTTGTCTGTCTGTGTGTCATCTTTCAAGAGAATCAAAACTTATAAATTGGGTACTTCCCGTTTACGTAGAATCATGAAAGGCAGGTAGCAATATCTTATAGCCCAAGCACTCTACTCCTGTGGCCCAAGTAAACAGAAAAATCCGACAACTGAATTGTCATTACATAAATAAAAACTTGTACGGAACTCTTCATGTGTGAGGCAGACTCGCACTTGACCGGTTTTTGAAAGTTATGTCAAATAAAAATTTTACATGCAATAACAAACAAAATGAAATACAAGCCACTTTATTCCTTATTTCATCGGGTGAAAGTCGATTTCAATTTAATCGTAGGTATATCTTGAAAAGCGAACTATTATACGACTACGTAAAATGGGTACATTTTTAAAGCAACGACATGTTAGAAACAGATATTTCGTTTTGGTCATGTTAAACTATGTGATCATTCAGATAATTCTTGATTTAGTGATGTTCGGTCAAAAATATTTCATGGAACGTATAATTAACATAACATTGATGTTACTTTTGAAGAGATATTAGCTGCCTTATTGGATTTATATTATTATAGAAATTGGGTTTTAGAATGGCACAAATAAACGGTAATTTATGAATAAAAGTTTAAAAAGCGTGAAATAAAAATTAAATTAAAAATTTAAAAAACCCCCGACACATACACCTCTAAAAAGTAAAAAAATAATAGGTAAGTATGTATGGGCCCTTTAAGAATAGTATAAATAGTAAAGTTTTTATCCAAGCGTTCGTTGCGTCTTGCGTTCTTGATTTCAGGCTTCAGATCAGCTGTTATTGGTGCAGTGACGGCAGCGATGGAAAGGTGTAAAGTAGTCAATAAATTATATCAATAAGTAAAATAATTATACTTAAAATGATTTTTTAAAATTGAGTCTCCAAAATATTTTATAAACAAATAAAAAATCTATCCAAATTTTCAATTTGTTGTTTCATTAATTAGGTACCTACCTACCTGGCCTACCTGTTGTTTCTTGCTAGCGCCACCACGGTACTATTTTTTATTTCGCTAATATGTCGCGAAGCTTGGAGAAAACACGAAGGAGGTTGCTCGGTTTCAGAACTACTGCTACGTATTGAATTTTCCCTGTAGGTACACGGTGCAATAATTAGGTTACCTATCTACTTAAATTAATAACTCTAAAACCTTCTCACGTAGCAATAACAAATTAGTACCTGAGTTCTACAACCTACTAGGTATCTAATAGGTACCTATTTTATAAATAGGTAGTAGGTATTTTCCAGGGCTTGGTGGCATTAAAATATGATGATGGTATTTAACGTTGCCGTTTGAACTTTGAACAGACTAGGTAGGTATATAGGGTATATGTAGGATATAGGCACATAAATTGTCATTCCATATGAATGAAATGACAATTTATGTGCCTATATCATCATTTTCTATATGATTTTGGGCCAGGCCGAAATACCTTATACCTACCTAGCTAATTTGAGGCTTCAGTGGCAGGGTAGACATAAAACCTGTAGGTATCTAATATTATAGTAGATGAAAAAATTACAGTAAAACTTAAAGCTAGTCTTATCTAATTACTATACAAACCATGCCCGCGTGAAATGGTGTAAAAAAAAAAGTGTCTGCATTTCCGCGCTGGACAGCCAGACTGATCCGTTGCGCAATAAATGAGCCGGCCCTTGAGGCTCTTGTCACCCAATGAGGCTATTAATCGCGATAGAGATGTAATAGATCTAATAGATCTAGTAATCTCTATATATAGTAACATAATAATAATAATCTATTCATAAAACTTAGGGTAACTAGAGTTATAAAAATTAAATTAAAAATTTAAAAAACCCCCGACACATACACCTCTAAAAAGTAAAAAAATAATAGGTAAGTATGTATGGGCCCTTTAAGAATAGTATAAATAGTAAAGTTTTTATCCAAGCGTTCGTTGCGTCGGGGGACCGCTAAAGACTATTGATGACTTTCATAGTTTATGATAGGTAGCGGTCCCCTGGCGCAACGAGCGCTTGGATAAAAACTTTACTATTTATACTATTCTTAAAGGGCCCATACATACTTACCTATTATTTTTTTACTTTTTAGAGGTGTATGTGTCGGGGGTTTTTTAAATTTTTAATTTAATTTTTATATAAGGTTAAAGATAAGGATGTAACTATAACATTGCAGACAGTAGCCTTATCAACACAGTACATGACCAACCTCAGACTTTCATTATGAATCTTGTTTATTTATTATCTAATGTGGTTTGTATTTAGATATGACTAGCTAATGGCAGTGACTTCGTCCGCGTAGATTTAAATTTTAAGAATCCTGTGGGGGTCTTTATTTTCCGGGATAAAGAGTAGCCTATATTGTACCCATGCAAAATACCATGTCTATCCGTTCCTCCGTTGCGACGTGATTAAAAGACAAACGAACACACTTTCGCATTTATAATATGGTTAGTGATTAATTCCTACATCTGAGTCAATATTGTGCTACTAAGTTTGGCTTATTATTAACCATTTACTTATGACAAAGACATTGTTGACCTTCCATATTTATTTTAGCTAATTTTGTTTGAGGGCAGTTCAATATCTACCTTATATGTAAGAAGTTTAAATTCCAGTTAGGTTGATGTCAAAATTTGTAAAACTGACACACTAACAGATTACTGGCATAATACTATAAAGGCGCATTTTCACTAGGCGACATGTCGCAGATACTTGTCGCTCGACATTCACGTAGTTGTCTCTGTAAAAGTTGTGGGACAATGTCCCGCGACATATGACTCGTTCTCATTGGCCAGTCGTGACCAGTATGTCGCCCGAGGAAGTAGTGCTGTTCAGTGCAGTGGAACACAAAGCGACACACGTTCTCACCACTCAAAGCCTGCCCGGCGATTGTCGAGGGACACGAAGGTCGCGCGCGTCGACGCTCGCAGACCATCGACTAGCGACAAGTTGCGCGACACGTAAATGTCCCAAGCGACGTCGGACGACGTCGGGCGACATGGCGCGGGACACGTGAATTTCGTGTCGAGCGACAGAGTCGCGCAACAAATGTCCCCTAGTGAAAATGCGGCTTTAGATCCAATTATGGATATGGACATAGTTTTTTACGCAGTGACAAGTTTGCTTATGACTGCGATCTCACCTGGTGAGAAGTGATGATGTAGTTTAAAATGGAAGCAGGCTAACTCCTATCGGTTTTGTTTTTTTCTCTCTCGTCTGGCTTTACAAAGATTAGCCAATGTCAAGTTTGTAGTTATTTGTAACAAGTTAGTTAAACTATACAAGTATGGACCCCGTCTGTGCCGGCGCTCGCCGACATACGCACGGCACCCCCTTAGAGCGCTTTCAGTTTTAACAAAAAAAAAAAACACTCCAACAAGGCAGAGCACGCCGCCAGCTAACACCAACACAGACGAAGTCCCCTATCGGTTTCAACGCGGCATCGTACAGAAACCCTAAATCGCTACACAATCAGGCATCCAAAATTAGTACAAAGTACAATTCATATTTAACCTATTCTTCAAATTTCAAAAATTCATCTATTGTGTATAAGCACCTTCCCACTAGCAACCCTTTGAGCCTTAATTAGGTTTAATGTAATAACTCTATTCGTTTTGGTATTTTATTGTATTTTTAAACCCCCCCCCCCCCCCCCCTCCCCCCCAACCTAACCCAAAAAGGGGGGTGTTATAAGTTTGACGTGTGTATCTTTGTCTCTGTCTGTGTCATCGTAGCTCCTAAACTAATGAACTGATTTTAATTAAAGTTATCAGCTCTTTTCTAGTTATTACTGTAACCTTCACTTGTTGGGGGTGTTACAAAAAAATTAATTTATACTTGTGTAAACTATAATTGATTTTACTGCACAGTTTTTTACTTGTATGAATGTATTATATTATTATTATTTACAGAGACATTAAGCCAGACAACTTTTTAATGGGCCTCGGCAAAAGAGGGAACTTAGTATACATTATAGATTTTGGACTAGCCAAGAAGTACAAAGATGGACGCACCAACCAACATATCCCTTATAGAGAAAACAAAAACTTGACAGGTGAGTAATCCATACTAATATTATGAATGCGAAAGTATGTCTGTCTGTCTGTCTGCTAACTTTTCACGGCCCCACCGTTCAACTGATTTTGATGAGATTTGGTACAGAGTTAGCTTACATCCCGGGGACGAACATAACTACTTTTGTCACGGAAAATAACAAGTTCCCATGGGATTTATAAAAAAACACCCACGCGGGTGAAGCTGCGGGAATCATCTGTGTGTTTAAATAAATTTGTTCTTTCTCTTAGACAAGTATTTCTACCATAAGAAGTTTCAATTGTATAGAATCAACATGAAACTGCAGTTGCTCCTTTCTTTCAATGATGAGAATCACCATGATCAACCCATTGCTGTCCCACTACTGAGTACATGAGAACGGTTTAGGTCATGCTGGTCAAGTGGGGATTGGCTGAATTCACACTGAGAAAATTATTTAGAACTGTCAGGCATGCAGATATCTCACCATGTTCTCCTTCACCAGTGATATTCAATAGCTTTTTTATTCAGATACAAATTAGCCCTTGACTACAATCTCACCTGGTGGTAGGTGATGTCTAAGATGGAAGCGGGCTAACATGAAAGGGGTATGTCATGGGAGTATGCTTAAAACGCGCATAACTCCGAAAAGTTAGAAGTGCATGCCCGGAATCGAACCAATGACCTTCCGAATAAGAGGCGGGCGTCTTAGCCACCAGGCTATCAGGTTTTAATACTTTACTGTATTATATAATTTATTTAGGCACTGCAAGATACGCATCAATCAACACTCATCTAGGCATTGAACAATCCCGACGCGATGACTTGGAGTCGCTGGGCTATGTGCTCATGTACTTCAACCGCGGCAGTCTGCCGTGGCAGGGCCTCAAGGCGGCCACCAAACGCCAGAAATACGAGAGAATATCTGAGAAGAAACTGTCCACACCATTTGACGAACTGTGCAAAGTAAGTGGGAACTGCTAATGCTGTGAGAGCCTCTCTGGGAGATATTTAAATTTTTTATTTGATAGGAATTCGAATGGAATTCTAAATTAAGTGTTTTTAATCAAATATACTATACAAATATAACTATACTATACAAATATTTATCAAATATAACAAGGCAAATAAACGTTAACATATTTGCTAAATCCTCTAGTCTATTGTGTGAACTCTCTCTCCCTCTGTCTCTTTCTGTGCCCCCCCTTTTCTCCTGCTCTCTCCGCCGTCCCTCTCTCTTTCTGCCGTCTCTCCCAATGCTGTCATCAAAACTGCTGTCTTATTCTTTTATCTCTTATGTGAGAGAGAAAGGATAGAGTCCGCGACCTGTCGTTAGTGCCGTCAAAGGGGCGCGCCGCCGTAGGTATAGCACCCGCAAACCCGCACAGCCCCCGCTCTAACCCGGTGCGGTATAGCGCGGGTGTGCGGGTCGTCCCCCCGCCTCAAATCCCGATTGTTATCTCGACCTGTCGCGTACTACATATTTCGATTCACCAAGGGGTCGATTGACCAAGTGAACCTGGCCTGTCAAGACCATTGTTCTTGTTTGAAGTTGTGCTAAGCGTGATCTGTCCCGCAGAACCACCCGATCGAGTTCCAGCTGTACCTGAAGTACTGCCGGCGCCTGCGCTTCGAGGACCGGCCCGACTACGGCCACCTGCGCCAGCTGTTCCGCATGCTCCTCTACCGACAGGGTTTCACCTATGACTACGTATTCGACTGGAATATGCTCAAGTTTGGTGAGTACAGTTAATTTTAGATAATAGGGCTGTGAATGCTGTTCTTTGACTGAATGACTTATGATTGTAAGGACTTAATAAATAAAATTCTGTTGAATTCCAGGCCTTCCGCGAGGATCATTTCCACCTCTCGACCGCACGCTCAGACGCCCCGATCAAAACCAAGAACAAGAAGAAACTAGCCGTATGTATCATTTATAAAATACTAGTTGACGCCCGCGACCTCTACTTTTCGGGATGCAAGCTATCTCTGAACCGAATTTCACAAAAATCGGTTAAACGAATGGGTCTTTAAGATGGGAACTCTTTCAATGCTAACCGACAGATAGACCCGCACACAAACACACTTTCGTATTTATAATATTAGATGTGGATATCAGATACTTCGTTACCAAAAAGTGTAGTAGGCGCATGCTATTATTTCAAGAACGTCATATCTCATAACGCAACGTCGACACAGTAAAAAACGAAAACCGTGTCTAGAAGCAAACCTAAGAGTTACAAATACTACTCCAAATGTTTTTTCATATCGTAAAAGGATCGCTATATTGTGTTGATTGTAGCTCATTCTGAAAAGAAACCCAAGCTCAGTATCTGTGATGAGTTAATGAAGATGATGATGATTTTGTTTGTATAGTGGATTTTTTTAATCACTATTTTACAAAAAATAATTATTAACCTAAGGAATTTTCCAATAGTATGTAAAACTCATAAATTGAGAATCAGCCCATACTTATTTCATTTGAATCGGAATTATTTTCAACAATTTTTGTTGTCTCATACTTTATTATTAACCGTATCGATTAAAATCGGTAAGTATTAATTGCCACATCACTATCAAAGAGTCGTAAAAAACAGGCAACACACGAAACGTCATTTTGGTCTCCGGGATTAATAAATGAACTACAGTCAAACAAGGCTCTTTTGGCTCTTGAGTGAGGGCGCTGTTGTAGCTTTATGCCGACACAGCGAACCATCAACAAGTGCACTTCTCAAGATGGCGGCTTTAGTTCCGATTTTAGCCACGCGCCAAAAGAGCCTTGTTGGCCTGTATAGTTGTAGTTTGAAGCCCTCGTGTTCAGTTAGGCAAGTATAACCCACCCGTAGTGTCTGTGGCAGCGGCGCCGGGCCCCACGGCGCAGCCCAGCACCACGGTGGCGGCCATCTCCGAGTGGCGGTGAGGGAGCTCCGCGCGCCGCCCAGCGACGCGACTGCACGCCGCCCGCCCCATGTTCGAGTGTTAAACTAACAATCAATTTTGTACGCATTCGTGTTAAACGTTCATATATTGTAAATTATTTTTAAGGGCTTCCGAGATGGTCGAGCCGCTTGACGCCAAGCACGCAGTTTTGCCTCGCTTGATTAAGCAGCTTGATGCGCTCATCGAGCAGCCTGAGCCAGCAAACGGCACTTTTCTTTCGAAGACTGTCCGAACATCGCGTCTAGCAAAAATATAAAATCGCATCAATCACCGTCAAGCATGTGAATGCTTGACTCAAGCATCAAGCAAACATTGTAAATTCATGCAAAAATCTACGTGCTTGAAGTCAAGCCGCTCGACCGTCTCGGATGCCTATTAGGCGAATCGTCGAGCGGACCGGGAGCCGTCTCCGAGGCGTCTCGCTATGATGCGACTCGTTTGAGCGTAGCGCATCCGTTCTGCCGTCCTATATCTAAAAAGCTGTTAACTGCAAAGAATAGTTTTTGAGTTGTCGCGAAAAAACATGGGAACTTTCCTATGACTACTGATTAGAGCAACGACTGAGATCTTTTCGGTCGTCCATCAGTCATCAACTCATCAGTCATTCGGTACTTTTCGGTACTTCGGTACTTCAGTCCAATCAGTCATGATTGCTCTTCGTTCCTCACGAATGTATCGGTACTCAGTCTCAGTAGTCAGTTGTGAATCGGACGATGAGATTCCAAGTCTCGATTGCGCACGCTCGTTTCGTATAGTTTCGTGTTTCATTATAGGTCGTCCGACGACGCGGGTTCAAAATCGCTGCATTATTGTAATATTTTTCCCGATTGTATGCACTGTTATGATGTAATTACCTATCTTTTTAATTGAACTTTTATTTTTAAACGTGTTTAATCATTATGTTAAGATTTATACATACTAAAAACCTTATGCATCTCATATACACGTGTTGCCTAAATGAAGTAGTAGGTAGTTTTCCTGTGCCATCATGTTGGCCTAAACAATAAAGCAATCGTGCTAACATACCGGCAATGAAGAAATATTGAATGATCTGTAGGTAATCAATATTTCTTTCAATATTTTTTAGTTTCATTCTTCGTTCTCGGTTCTTGGCGACTGGTTGAACCGGATCGGTCAAAACGACCGATTTCAGTCACCAGTACATTTGCGCGACGCGACCTCAATCAAATGACCGAATCGGTCATGACACACCAACTGATACAGGACTAGTGGAAGAGCATTTAATCAAATTCAAACCATCGCCAAATTTTAAAAACATGAAAAATTGATAATGTCTCGTTTAGAGACCACCACTTCGGGAACTCGTGTACCAGTGGCGCTAAGTGCCCCGGATCCACCGCCACCTCCAAATTTGAGTAGAATGGATCTTCGTCTGGACTGGCAGAGGCCTGAAGTTCAGCCTCCTTTGCCTACATATCCCCCACCTCAAGACTACATCCCTAATCTACAAGTTCACTAACTAAGACTAAGAATCAGTTTCTAAAAAATAATGCTCCGTAGGACCGAGGTTTTGAGTTCGTTTTTAAGTTTGGTCTTACGTAGCCTCTTAGAAACATCAGTGTTCTTAAATTCCCATGTTTTTGGCGATAACTAAGCTGAGATCTGTAGTGCGGACTTTGACTTTGTTCAAACTTAAGGTTTATATTATAATCTATTATGTTTGTCTCGTTTTAAGTCTGAGTGAAGTCAAAGTATGCTCTATATGAAATATATCAGCCTTAAACTATTATTTACAGTAAACCGCTTTTTAGATATAGGACGGCTGCATTGTACTTTATGCTCAGTTATATTTAGATGTTAAGTGAAATGTGAATATATGAACGGGTGAAGCGTGTGAGCGATTTGACTGTCTGATTGAGGAGTTGGTCGAGATTGAAGGTAGAATGCCATGGTCTTTCTCGACCCTACTATTGACAAATGCATTTATTTGACACAATCAGAGCTCTATTTGAGTTATACAAACTGTATAAAAAATAATAGATCTTGAGTAACCAAGCCAATCGACAATGCCTTGTTCTGGTACCAATAAATGCGTTATGGCGTTTTATCTACATGGCAATATTATAATAAATTGCTACTCTGTTTTGGGTTTATTTTTTATTTTGCAATGGGGTTTCACGTGCAATACGATTTATAATCTTTCCAAACCGATTGTCTTCCATACATCAGCCATCAATTAACAGTTGGTACAGTCACTATCAAATAAATATGAGTGATAAGTTATCCAAAAATTAAACATTTTAATTTACCTACCAAGATCAGAAAAAAATGCCTTGAAAAAATATTATCTGGTCTTGACTGTACTATCGAAATACGGGTGCCTAAATCGTTATATAACCTGAGTTACGCGCGTGTTTTAGATCAGTTCGAATCGTCCAGCCACTGCCATAGTTTTAATTAGGTAAGATAAATCTGGAGTAATAGCCATTTCTGTTAGAATAATGACTAGATTTTCATACGAAAATAGTTGATTGTTTCATTTTGGTGGAAGACAATGTGAAATTTTAAATTCTTAACTGGCCGTAATTTTGCGATACGTTTGCAAAGGCCGAAACACAAAACAGCGTCCCAACGCGAAAAACTGCGGTGCAATACGTCTTACTTCCATGGTTCGAATAACCAAACCATTCATTCAGAGATCCTAAACACTAGGTACTGGACGTATTTTTTGTTATTGAGGATTTGTCTTATGTATTGTATCGCAAAAAGCGTGTCGTACTTCTATTATTATTAAATAACGAAGTAACATCGGAACAATGCGCGATGCGTTGTGCGAGATCATAGATTTTAAAGATGCGGCGTCACATAACAGTTTTATGTTTTGGCCCTAATATAAACTATCCATGTAGTCTAAAGCCGGGTACTCATGTGCGAATGATGAACGTAAGCGAACGCGTTGCAAAGCGATTGACAGCGCATATATACGTATCGATACAAATGTGTACCTATTAGTTTATTCTGTTATTGCGTTTGCTGATGCCCGCGATTTAATCTGCGTGGATATTTTTTTCGGGATAAAAGGTAACCGGAGTAGTCCGTCCCCAGGATGTAAACTTTCTCCATACGAAATCTTCTCAAATCGTTAAACAGATGAGCCGTGGAAAACTAGCAGACAGACAGACATTTATACAGACTTTCGTATTTATAATATTAGTATTGATAGGTGTATTTCAACGACTTCTATAGACTATTCTTCAATTCGTCGATCCCTCGAAGATTAAAGACGACAGCGTTTGATGATTATCCAACCAGTGATGACGTATGATGCTGAAACCTGGACACTGACAGTTGGCATTGTCTATAAGTTAAGTCGCTTAGCATGCTATGGAGCATGCTAGAACCCTGGTGACCGACATAGCTCAACGAACTAGTAAGCTAAAGTGGCAGTAGGCAGGCCATATCTGTCGCAGAATCGATGGCCGCTATGGCAGATTTACCTATCGAGAAATTCCAAACAAGTCCATTGCATAAGTAGTTACTGCAGTAAGCAGGTGTGACAGACGGATGGACGGGACTTAATTAATTTCACCATAAAGGTTCTTTTTTACCATTTTGGTACGGAACTATAAATAAATAAACAGGTACAGCTCGCGTACTATGAGTACCTGGCTTAAATAACTTTGATCTCGTGTGAAGTACCAAAATCTTTCACCTCTGTATCTTATGTTAGCTAATCGTGGTACGAATTTTACGAATTTATATTATTATTTACAAAATATTAATTTAATAGATGGAAGTACATGCAAACGCAATAGAACATTGAAGGATAAAATATAAGGCAGTCTTACAAAATATTTATAATTTACAAAACAATTAAAACATAGTAACTAAAAATTATGTCAGATATTATTAGTAGGCCTTGCAACTACATATTATTTTTGTCATGATATGTTGCAAGTATTTTTAATCCTTGAATTACCTATTTTTCTTATAAAAAAAAACTATATTGGTAATAATTATCATAATACTATTTTTTAAAGTATCTGCCTGATGCCCAAGAATTCGTTCGCGTAGATTTAGATTTTAAAAGTCCCGTGAGAAGTCTTTGATTTTCCATTGGTATAGGCTACTTTCTAGCCTTTCTTTTAAAAGTAGCCTATGTCACTCTTGGTTTTAAACTGCTGCGTTCGATCCGTTTCTCCGTGATTGAAGGACAAACAAACACACTTTGGCATTTTTACTATGGATAGTGATTCTTTCGCTAGTTCGCATCGTAGATTCTAATAAGACAAAGTAAGTGACCGCTTTAAATTCACGCTTAGTAATTTATAATTTTTATATTGAATAACTTAGCCTTTTTAAATTCATTATCAAACGAATAAAAACATTCAATATTCTATTTTATGGTTTGTTCAATAAGGCAGAATTATATTATCAAGTATGAATAAAACACTTCGAATACCTACTTGAAGCAAATACCGCTTGATAGTATTGCTATGCCACTTCGCCTACCAAATTAGAGTGAGATATCGGACACCACTGGTATTCGATCTCTCGCTCTCGCGGCAGTCGAAATGGGATAGCGACTATTAAGTCTTTGCTTCAAGTGGGTATTAGGAACGCTCCAACTACCTATAATTATTCCATTCATGGGCAGAACGCATGATGCGTTCTCAAAAAGGAAGCCTTGTCAAATATTATGACAGTTAATTGCATTTAATGTATGGCAATATATTGTATAATATGTTGATAATTAATTAAAGTTACTTTCTCATTATATTGGATGTGTGGAAATATTTTATTGGACTTCATTGGACCATCCATCTCTAATATGACTGAGAATTAGGTTCAATTTTATGTAAATATTATATTATATTTAAACTAGTATTTTGTTGAATTGATATCATGGGAATCTATTTTCCCGCAGTTAGGATATTCCATAAGGTTTTAGTTGTTAAATAAAGTCCACGTTATATTTAGTTATTTTTATGAAACCTAGCACATCGAAAAGGATTATACTTAGTTGTGAATTTATTGCTAACGAGATGTGTTGCTCTTCTATCGAGGTCGAATATGCCTATCACTTTACCAACTTCCGTTTAAGTTAGTCAACAGTATTTTTAGCATTTTTGTTTTCTAGATTGTGGTTAATTCTGTTGTACTCAATCTTTAACTAAACTAAAACTTAATTTACTATAACTTTGTAACTACAATTTTGGTACATGAAAAATAAAAATAAACAAATAAAATGATAGATCTAAATATATTGATTTCCCTTTCATAATGTTCCATATAGAAAAGTATCTCTCTAAACTTTTCTAAACAGACGTTTAGAGATTGTGTGCAACAGAATTGATACCATTATCCCTTTGCGTTTGAATTTAATTCATTTAATTGCAATAGAAATATCATCTTTGTACAACATAATATTATGCCCTTTTGATATTTGGGTGCCAATTTTGTAGTATTGGCATAACTATGTTAGTATGACAGATGTTTGGTATTTTGGAATGTTAGTATGCTATTAATACCTACCCAAATATACTTTAATGATATTGTTTTACTAATACTTATAGATATGTTTATGTTAGCTGGTTAGGTATATAAACCCTGTGAGAGGAATGTATAAGGTGGGCGGGAGTTAGTCTCCCGGTTCAGCAGTGTATCACAGGGAAAGCGGCGGACGATGTAGCGGACATGTGCGTGTATCAGTGAAAAGGGACATGGAGTGCAGTGCAGTGCATTTCAAAGAACGATACCCGACGAGACAAGTTTTTCTTCTCGAGTTGTCCGCTCCGATCGACAAAGACTTATCGGACTTAATTTTGTATATAGTAATTGTAACACTGATGTCTAAGTAGTAAGGTTTAGGTAAGTCGGATACACTGTTTTTTACAATATCCTAGATAATGGAAATTATTACGTAACTGTTGTAGTATTAAAGCGATATAATTTTTGGCTTTTGTCATCTTAATAATAATATATTGATTGCCTCCATTCTTTCCGTAGCTGAGCGTCGTCGTGTACAGCATAATACTGATAAGTGATAAGCTCCTAAAATGGTCTTAGACATCAGTGATCCTGAGACTAGGATGTCGGATACGAATAATTAATATTTATTAGGATATTACAAAAATACCTATTTTACAATCGATTTTCAAAACGATATACATCGATAAAATAATATAACTTCCACAGAAATATCGTATGAAAAAATTGCTTAACGAGCCTGTAATGTTAATAATAATTAAGCCCCTTATTACGAAAAACACTTGTGGAGAATAATTGCCGATAATGACGGCTTTAAAATGTCGAATTTTTGCATCAACCTTTCCTTTCTTGTACAAACAGCTGAGATAAACATTCATATTTGTAAATTGCTGGAGTTTCGTGAATCGGCATCGGTCATTTTATTACAAAATATTACTATAATTTATTTAGATAAATCTCCATATTAATAAAGCATACCATTTTTTTATTTAATATATCAATATCAACCAATAAAATATTATCGTGTATCGATACTTATATTCATATTATGCGATGTATCAATACCTAACACATAATTTCAGCATCCCTGCCTAATGCCAAGTTTCCACTAGCAATAAAACAAGCAGAAGCTAGCTGCTCTAGCAAGTCACTTGCTCAGTATAAAAAGTGCAGAATTCCAGCAGTAAAACTTGCAGAAGTTAACTCTGGCAAGCTATGTGCACTGTAAATATGTACTCGCAAGTCAACTTCTGCAAGTAAAAGCTGTGGGTAATTACATTGACAGATGACTTCGCAAATATTGCTAGTGGACACTTAGGCTGAAATCTATAGAGCGCACTTTGACTTTGCTCAGACTTAGGTTTCAGTTAAAACGAGACAGATTTATGCCAGCGATATAACGCTGTCTCGTTTTAATCGTATCTTAAGTCTGAGCGAAATAAAAGTGCGCTCTATAGATCTCAACCTTAGCATAATGACTAATACGGAAGGAGGGAACGGAGCGATAGACGTAGGATAAGGGAATTAGACAATGGAAGCTTTTAATGGATTTAATAAATTCTAAATTTAAGGTCAAGGGGATGAGTATGTTCCCTCCAATTTGAGTATATTATACTATCATCATCATCATAGGCCTTCCCTATAGAGCGCCATCACATCTGGTCCTCAGTCTTCCTCGTCCAACCACTTCCCGCCAGCCGCTTTATATCGTCGGTCCATCGTGTTGGAGGGCGTCCCACACACTACGCTTGCTTAAACGCGATCTCAACTCGAGGACTTTCCGGCTCCAACGGCCATCGCCTCTACGACAGGCATGGCCTGCCCACTGCCACTTCAGCTTGCTAATAGTTTGGGCTATGTCAGTGACCTTGGTATACTATAGATGATAGATAATGGTATAACTATACTATACTAATATGTAAAACGTAATAGATCTTGTATCTCAAAGATGTTTGATTTACATTATGTGATCGTGTTTCTTTATGCAGTCTGTATAATGCTGGCCCATATAGCTTAGCATATTATGAATATGCTTTATTACAAAAATTTATTATGCTTGCATTGTTTTATACGTCCAGTATGTACGATTCCTTTGGCACAATAAAATAAATAAAATAAAACCGATTTTTTGTTTTATTGATTAATTGTGAACGCTTATATTACGCACAGAGAAATCCTCCGTCGACCGGGAGATGCACCGCGTTGATCATACTTGCTTTATCGCTGAGAAGAAACACTATCGCGTTAACCACTTCTTGGACCTCGGCAAATCTGAAATACCAGGTGCATTTGTAATCGGCTAAAACATTTCACTTTTTGATAAACATTTCTTGCAAAAAGTATACTTAATAATAACTATTGGTAAAGGTTCTCCCCGGTTAGATATGTTCCTTTTTACGCTGGCCTTACACGATCAAGTTGAAGCGGTGTCCAGTCAAGTGTGCATGACTTGATGCATACATACTCATAGCCATACAACCGCCCTTCAAGTTTACTGGACGCCGCGGCCGTTTCAAGTCCGCTGCAAAATTGATCGTGTATGGTCAGCGCTATGCGACTTCCCGTCCTCTAGGAATTTTTTAAAGCACAGATGGGCTTGAAAAATTTTGCTCACCTTCCTAAAGGAATTTTCGAAAGCATATACTGGGCTTTGCTGGGTTCTGACCACACTCGTCGGCCCAATTCGGTCATTACAACGGTTGGAAGTACCGCATTGACTCTTATTCCGTGTGAACCCAATTCCAGCGCCATGACCTGAGTCATCGAGTCTACAGCACCTTTGGAAGCCGCATATGCTACATGATCTTTTATTGCTGCCTGCAATTGATTAGTCAAATTATTGTTTGCGAACAGGTAACCACACCCTTGCCAGAATTAACGAGGCAGAGTTAGGGCTCTGAACATATTCAGATCTGTCTTTCAAGTCTGGGCAATCTAAGGCTAAGATCTATAGAGCGCACTTTGACTTTCGTCAGCATTAAGACACTATTAAAACGAGACAGCGTTATACAACTGGCATAAATCTATAGGTTTCAAGTTAAGTATGCTCGAGTAGGTAGGTACCCATATACCTAAACTTTGAAAAGCGGGAAAAGCTGATACGTAGGGATTATTTATTTTGATCTTACCTTCGACGTTTGTGATGATATGTTAACTATCGAGCCTTTTATACCATTATCTATCATTTTTTTGGCTAACACTTGAGTTACGTTGAGAATGGCTTTGACATTAATATTCATAGTTCTGTAACGTAAAAGTTATACATTTTGAAATTGTCTAATTAGATTCAAGGGTTTTCTTATTCTTTATTTCTTGATATCATCAACAACAACCTATTGTCGACTCATTACTGAGCACGGATCTCCTGTCAGAATAAGGTGAGTTTTGGCCTTAGTTTACCACGCTGGCCGGCCAAGTGCAGTTTGGCAGACTTCACACACCTTTGAGAACATTATGGAGAACTCTCAGGCTTGCGGGTTTCATCACGATGTTGTCCTTTACCGTTAAAGCAAGTAGGTATTTACTACGAAAATTTTAAGGTGCGTGGCCGGGATCAAACTCTGAATCCCTCAAATATGCCGATGTCTTAACTAGTGGGCTATCACCACTTCTTAGTATAAACTAGGTAGTACAGTAGGTAATAAAACTTACTGATCGAAAACTTTTGGCGTACATTCTAGAAGCGACTCGGTTACGACAAACCCAGCACAATTCACCAAGCCGTGGAAAATCCCCAGCGAGTCTACTACTTCCCGAGTCGCATCCCAGTCGGCAAGATCCACACATGCAGTTTCTATTGATGGATATTCACTTTTTAATCTTGCCAAGTTTTCGGATTGGTGCGATAGAGCGACAACATTAGCACCAAGACGCCACAACTCTAGAACGGCGCCTTTCCCAATACCTGTATAGTGCCAAAGAAAATATTGTAAAGCCTCTCGTTCATCAACCCATCATCGGCTCCATATCAGCATCAATCCACCACGCCGGCCAAGTGTGGATTGGCAGACTTAAGACCTTTGAGAACATTGCGGCAAAATCAACAGAACTCTCAGGCATGCCGGTTTCCTCATGATTTTGCCTTCACGTTTAATCCAAGTGATATTAAGTTTAAATCTTTAAACACACATAACTGCCGAAAAGTTAGAGGTGCGTGCCCGGGATCAAACCGATGGAGAATCGAGAGGATGAAAAAGGTGGACGTCTTAACCACTAAGCCACTAGGCTATCACTAGTGTAAGGCCACTAATAGTAAAAGAAATACCTACCAGGAACACGCGTTCTATTAGGAATTTCAATAAAGGAATAATATGGGCACTCCTTAGTGTAACTGTAAACGTCTTCAGATTTCAACAAACTTGCCTACTTAATAAATTCAACGTAGTTAGGAGTCGCATTGACACACTACTGGATAGCCGCACCACTTTCTCTCCTGAGCAATAAGAAAGCCGTACATAAAATAAAAACTATTCAAATGCCTACCTTGGCATCCTCCAGTTACGAGAATTCTTTTGCCCTCAAAGTATTTGTCCATCTTGACCGTATTGTATTAAACTAAAAATCGATATTTTCTTTATCTAGCTACTTTTATGCCGACATCGATAATCCTCGACCTCACCGGAATGTTTTTATACGGACAAGAATGATACAGGTTGATAAGATGTTTTTCTAAGTTTAAGGTGCTTTCACTAGATGGCGTTGTACCGAATGACATTCCATGTTTCTTGCTTGACGAGTGTAATGTCAATTAGTGGAAATCATCATCATGATCAAACCATCGCCGTCTCATAACATAGAGTTCACATACTTTGGAGAACATTATGGAGAACTCGGAGTTCTCAGTGAGCAAACCTGCCTGTAAGTTCTCCATAATGGCCAAACCCCTTCTCACTGTGAGAAGACACCCGTGCACTGTAGTGAGCCGGTGATGGGCTGATCATGATGATGGTGATGAAATTTAAGTACCTAGGCATATAAGTAGTTTAAAATAAAATACATAATAAACATTTTCGGTGTATTTATTTCCAAACAATCATTTTATTTTTTAAAGTAGGTAGGTACTCAACACACCAAAGAAGCCCGCTACACCGGCTTATATGCTACCTGCAAACTGATTACGTTTCCATGCAGCCGATCAGCCAATCCGTTGCTTGGTATTGGTGTGTGGAGTGCCTAATATTGTATGTAAAATAAATGCTGCACTACCTAATAGCCATTCAAAGTGCCCAATAAGCAAACTTACGGGTATAAATTATAGTTACTCTTCCGTTGATCTTCATTTCATAAGATTAATAATTAATTGCAGAAAATTAAATATTAATGTTCATTATAAGACAAAAGTTAATAGATTTATTTTTAGTAATACAACATGTCATAATATACCTACTTAGCTATATGTAACATACAAGGCATTTGTTTTCTTTGGTACTTACAAATATCAACAATAAAAATTGTAGCATTAAACAGATCTCAGATAAAATTTTAAAAAATATTGAAAAAGGAACAATTCGAGCCTTATTGCTTTGGTTTTGGACGTATTCAATACTATGTAGCAAGAAAGCCACCGTCAATGGGCAATTCAACACCAGTTATCATCGTGGATTTTTCGCTTAATAGAAAAACGACTGCATTCACCACTTCAGAAACTTCACTAAACCTGAAATAAAAGAAATACATATCTATTTATTGATGGAATAAACATTACCAAGTGTTAGGGTGGTTGTACACTAGTTGGAACCAAATTGAACAATGATGGCTGCCTGGCATGCTGCTTAGGTTACAGTAACATACCTGATGGTTACTATTTTGGTCCAAAAATACACCACATAATTACATCAGTAGAACATTTTATTGCAAGCCCCACTCAATATGACAAGTTTCATACAAAATCTGTTACTAACACATATTTCAGACTAAAAAATAGAGCACATTTTGATGGATGTGCGGCTGACAATGCATATCAATCAATTGGGGTTTTTAAGCAATGTACACTCTACTTGGTAGACTTTGGTCTGAATTTGGCCACTTTGTTTCCTTCATGTCTTAAGAGAGCTTGTTAACCCTTCAGTCCTGGTTATTATCACTGACTGATCTGAAACCTAAGTTGATATCCCATTCTCTTAGTGATTTTATTAATGGCAGGACCTTGGAAGTGGGAACTCACTGCATATTATCCCAAGAAAATTCTAAACATTATGTTGTTAATGGAAAGTGGTTACAACCCTTAGCAATGAGAGAGACCTGGTGCTTTATTGCAACCATTAATAATCACTGATTACAATTTTTTTTTTTTAATAATAAAATAGCGAGCAAACGAATAGGCGGGTCACCTGATGTTAAGTGATTATCGCCGCCCATGAACACTTGCAGCACCAAAGGTAATTAAATTAATTACATACCTTCCTAGTGGTATTTTTGCCTTCATTTCTGCACTCCTTTCTGGATCAGACCAGCCGACCTTAGCCATAGCAGTCATGGTAACAGTTGGATTAACAGCATTCACTCGGATCCCATGAGGACCAAGCTCCAAAGCCATGGCACGAGTCAAAGCATCCAAGGCAGCCTTTGATGCACTGTATATGGCATGATCTTTCAAAGCTGCCTGAAAAAAAAACAATTTTTTTTAAATTAATTAACCTGACAAGTAGGTTTATATTTATACCTTTATCATAATATAAGGTTGCTAAATTAATTACTATGCAGTATGCACACAGGTGCATATTAGGTATTATGAACACTTAGCTGATGCCCGCGACTTCGTCCACATGTATTTAAGTTTTTTTAAACTTTGGTAGACTTAAGTAGTTTATGTCACTCCTCAGGTCCTTGTCCTCTTTGACTATACCCATGCAAAAAACCACATCGATCCGTTGCTCCATTACAACCTGATTGAAGGACAAACCAACAAACGAACACAATTTCGCATTTATAATATGGGTAGTGGTACAAATATTTTTTATTACCTACTTATTTATGTAGATCAAGTAAGTAATAAATATAAGTATGGAGGTATTAAAATATGTTTTAATAATAATCCACTATATAAAAAGATATACTAATAAAATATATTAGGTTGTAGATAAGTAATAAACATGCATGTTTTGCTTGAGTTTCCTCACAATAGGTGTTTCAGTACACTAAGATAAACATTTACTGATAAGTGTAAGAGTAAATAAGTGAAGTATAATAAAGTATCATATTTGGCTACTTATTATACTACGAATATATTAATTGTAGTTCTATATAGTATACTAGCCGATGCCCGCGACTTCGCCCGCGTGGATTTAGGTTTTTCGCAATCTCGTGGGAACTCTTTTATTTTCCGGGATAAAAAGTAGCCTATGTGCTAATCCAGGAAACTATCTATCTCCATTCCAAATTTCAGCCAAATCCGTCCAGTACTTTTTACTTGAAGGAGTAACAAACACACACACACACACCTACGCACGCACGCACGCACGCACGCACGCACGCACGCACGCACGCACGCACGCACGCACACACACACACACACATACCACACACACACACAAACTTTCGCCTTTATAATATTACAGTTTACATAGGTACCAATGAGGGAATAATTAGTTTACCTTGGAAGCTTGTGAAGATATGTTGACAATGGCACCACGAGTTTTATTTTCTACCATTTTTCTGGCAACTACTTGACTAATATTTAGAGCTGCTTTCACATTGACATTGAATGTCCTGTAAATGCATAAATGTTTTTAAACTTGATTGTTGTATCAATGTTGCTAATATTTATAAGAGGATGATAGCTACATTATAATATCATCATCAGTAAAATGAAATCAATAAATTGGCTGTTTTATTATGGAAGCCTATATAGGTAATATAAGAGCTCATATTGTAAATTAACATAAAGGATTGTCAGGTGCAAATCTCAGTTCTGAACCACTATCAAAAGGTGGTTTCAAAACATCCTATAATTTCTATCCTTATGTATCATCATCATGCAAGAACGTAGTTCATCTAAATAATAAATCTTCAAACTATAAAACTAAGGATGTGTGAGAAAATGCAACAAAAACTATTCTGAAAATACTAGTGTAAAATTGATTGAGCTCCATTTTACTTATTCAGATCCTATAACCAAACGGTGCCAACGGCACCCCATTACTGTCTCCTAAGTGTGTATTTCTATTGCCTCTATAACCACAAGTAATAAAAATTTCAAAATAGCTGCCATGCAAATTAAAAAGTGCATAACCTTGCACTTAACAACAATAACAATTAACCCTTTGTGTGCGAATAGGACTCGCACTTGACCAGTTTCTTAAATTGATATGTAGTCATATTATCATAACAGTTTTCTGATAACACTTAACCCTACTGTGACCGATTGTTATTATCTAGTGATGTATTTACAGTGACATGGTAATAACCTGTCAATCTGTATGAGATATGCTGTAAATCATCATCATCTTCATCATGATCAATCCATCGCCAGCTCACTACTGAGCACATGTCTCCTCTCAGAATGAGACGTACTTCCCACACCTTTGAGAACATTATGGAGAACTCTCAGGCATACAGGTTTTCTCACGATGTATTTCATCACCGTTAAAACAAGTAATATTTAAATGCTTATAACGAACATAACTCTGACAAGTTAGAGGTTCATGCCCGGGATCGAACCCCAACCTCCCAAATATAAGCCCAACGTCTTAACCAATAGGCTATCACCACTCCACTGGAAATACTAAGTTAGAATAAATGTAGACCCTAAAACAAGCAACTTTATACCAGAATGCTGAATAATCTTTTAAAGTAAAATTCCATAAATTAATATAATGATACCAACAAGAATTACACCAAGAAACTTTTGCTTACAATGTAATAGTAAATACAACTGCCAGTAGAGGTTGTTTAAGAAATAAATAACATACTTGTCGAAATCAGCAGCTGTGCAAGTAAGGAATGGTTCGCATACAGCAACAGCAGCATTGTTAACTAGTGCATCAAAATGTCCCAAGGATTCTACCACTTCCCGCGTCTTGTTCCAATCTGTTATATCTACATCAACAATGTCAATAGAAGGGTATTCACTTTGTAAACTTTCTAAATGACTTCTTGTTCGAGATAAAGCAACTATATTTGCTCCAGCCCGCCATAGTTCGACTGCTATTCCTCTGCCTATACCTGTGATAAAATAATACAAAATATATGGTAGTAATAACTACAATAGAGTGACTGATATAGCTTAAAGAATTAGACAGCTGAAGTGGCAGTGGGCAGGCCATGTCTACCATAGAACCGCATTGATTGATTGATACCTAACTATAAATTCTTGATATCAATAGACAATTTTTGCTCTTTTCCAAATTATTCCATTGGTAAAATTCAAAGTACCAATATAATAAGTATATGGGTACCTACCTCACTTTACAATTTAAGTACTGTTGTAATTTAATTTGTGAGTATACAGGTAGTAAGTACTAACCTTGTCCTGCACCGGTCACTAAAATCCGTTTACCTTTGAACGCTATTTCCATTTTTTGCACTTATTTGTTATTGTTGAAATGAAACGTAATAAAATTAAGATGTAAGTACTTTATTGTATTAAATGTACGTGTATGTTTAATCAATTATTAATGTATGTAACCTACTTTACTTTACTGATAAAAATATACGTTGGCGAAAGCAACTTTTAGCGTACAGTGCAATATTGCAAATTGAAAATGCAAGATTGAATTAATTCAATTCAAAAATGAATTTGATGTCAACGTCAACGATGTCAACTTTTTTTTTCTCGTCTACGATGTAAATTTTTTTTTTTGCTTTCTCGTCTGGCTTTACAAAGATTAGCCAATGTCAAGTTTGTAGTTATTTGTAACAAGTTAGGGAAACTATACAAGTATGGACCCTGTCTGTGCCGGCGCTCGCCGATACACGCACGGCACCCCCAGCGCTTTCCAGTCAGTTTTAACAAAAAAAAAAACACTCCAAAAACGCAGAGCACGCCCGCCAGCTAACACCAACACAGACGAAGTCTACGATGTCAATTATGTAGACACAAGAGTAAAATAATACAAACTAGAGTTGCCTATTCCATAGTCCCTGATAGTCCAAATATCAATTAGTCTATCGATAGTTATGGCAAAACCGTTTGAACTGCAACCTGCAACCAATACTATCGAAACTATCGATAGAATCGATAGTGCAAAACAAGCAATGCTATTTGTACTTATTGATATTAATAGTATCGATGTGATCGATAGTATTGCCACGTGGCAAATGCAATATTACCAACGCAACAGTACCAAGTACTTACCAACCATTGATTTCCAATAGTTTTGTAGTTTTGCAACTATAATGTTCAACTTGACATTGGGATTTCATCTGTGTTGGTGTTGGCTGGCGGGCGTGCTCTGCTTTTTTGGAGTGTTTTTTTTTTTGTTGAGACTGACTGGAAGGCGCTCTGAGGGGATGCCGTGGAAGGTGCCGTGCGTATGTTGGCGAGCGCCGGCGCGGACGGGGTCCATACTTGTATGGTTTCCCTAACTTGTTACAAATAACTACAAACTTGACATTGGCTAATCTTTGTAAAGCCAGACGAGAGAAAAAAAAACAATGTCAAATATCATTCACTGACCAATGTCAAGTTAGTTAAACTATACAAATGTGGACCCCGTCTGTGCCGGCGCTCGACGACATAAGCACGGCACCCCCTTAGGCGCTTTTACAAAAAAAACATTCCAAAAAAGCAGAGCACAGACGAAGTCTCTTTGACATTGTGGAAGTTTGAAGAAATTAGAGCCCCATAGAGTAGATGAAGATAATGCTATGTTCCTATTCGTGTAGGAAAATAGGATCAAAGAATAAATCCAGTTGGTTGTGGGTAACTTTAGAAACGTATGATACCATTGTATTTGAGACTTGTGAATCAAGCGCGTTTAGCGCGAGGATGACGCGACGTGAGACGGTTCAATGGAAATAATGGCACAAAAATTATGGAAAAAAATGGCTGCCATGTAAATAAAAATAAAATAAAAAGTGCCCACCCAAGTGGTTTTATTTAGTACGATAGTACAGAACTCTTCGTGTGCGAGCCTGACTCTTGACACTTGACCAGTTTTTAAATGAATGAAAACCAGTTTCCCCTGTGTCTATTTTTAGGGTACGTAGGTTTTATAGCACAAGTAAAGAGAAAAATCCGTAAAGTGAATCGTTACATCACAAAAAAATATTCAAATGTGTTTTAATTATTATCAAAGTAAGATAACTATACAAAATAGGGTATCATATGAAAGGGCTTTACCTAACTGTACATAATATAGAATGCATAATAGTTTTTGATTATCGTGCAAAATGTAGAAAAAAATTCCCAAGTACGGAATTCTCGGTGCGCTAGTCTGACTCGCACTTGGCTAGTTTTTTTTATTTAAAAATAATTTTATTAAAAAAGTCCAAGATATCAAACTGGTTGTTCAAAATTAAAACAAATTTAAAAAAATTAGGTACCTAAATGAATAATTACTTAGGTACCTACCCAATTTATAATTATTTTAGCAGCACTCGGTAATAAATGATGATAAATGCGTAGGTAACTATTATTATCAGTATTAAAAGAATGTTTGAAATCGGATGAGTAGGTAGTTTCGAAGATTACTCGCAGACGTACTTACAAACCAAACTTACAAACTCCACCTCTTTATAATATTAGTGTAGATTCATGTTTTAGAACAGCTAATATTATATTATTATTTATATTATACGATAGATACTTAACTGATACTGAGAATTGGGAATTGATATAAGTTTTGATTTTGATTATGATGAATTATTTATGAACAAAAATGAATAAATAGATTACTGTAACACAAGATAGCTATAAATGTATTAGGAAACGTATTAGATAGTAAAGGCTTTTTTACTTTTACTTTACTTTTACTTATACGATAGGTACCTACCTGAGGTTACTTATATAGGTACGAGGAAAGACAATATTATATGACTGATGAGGTGATCAGTGATGGCTTATGTATAGCTACAATAGGGGTTAAAAATTAAAATACGAAACAAATCATCATTTAAAAATGTTTATTTTATAGAAAATCATTTCACATTAAAAATAAAGTAAAATAAAATAAGTTAAAATATTAAAATATAATAACGTAGGTACGTACTTACAACATATTTTTTTTGAATAAGTATCTATAAAAGGTACCGGCTAATTTTGGTAACCTTTTTATTAATATAACTTATCTAAAACTTTTTATTAGATAGGTATAATAGGTTTGAATAGATAGGTTATAAACATCATAGAGATAGGTTTATGGTAAACATTGAAATATAAATATTATAATATTTCGATGTTTGAGTATGACGTGTTCCATACCTAATAATACTCGTATTTAGGTAAGTATTTTAATTATTGTGGACCGTATGTATGTGTTACTGTTACTGTAAAAGCTCAGCCTGCGATATATTCTAAGATTTTCAAATTATGCCCAAGGTTTACCCAGGCTTTTTAAGACTCTGACTGTAAAATCTGAAATACCTAAGTGATCGTTAATTTCGAACTGTTTTTATCAGTTTTCTTGACAGACACGACGAACGGACGGCCGGACAGGCAGACAGACAACAAAGTAATCCTATAAGGGTTCCGTTTTTCCTTTTGAGGTACGGAACCCTAAAAACGAGCTACGCCATCCCTTCAATATGCTTCTACTCGCTTCTACTCTCGTTTCGTTACGAATGTCGCCGGCTCGCTTCTCTCGCCACCTCCACCGTAGACCGAGCTTTTACAGTTGTAATAAACCAGTGGTGTAAGCACACACTTCAATTTGCCTTGTGATGTAAAATTTTTGTACTGTGCCGGTTGGAGATAACATGTATTTTATTCTTATAATTATATGGTTCTGAGATTGAAAAATTAGAAAAAAATTAATTCATAAATGTAAATATTTTACAAGAACTGGTTCGCAGGTAGGAAAATACAAGTATAAAATGCTTAAAATTACTTAAACAAGAGAGTTTCTCAGTCATTTGTAATTAGGTAGGTATACCTAGTTAACTAGGTACTTATCTACCTACATATTATTTAGTGGGCATTATTATGTAAAAAAACAACATTTCGACGGTAAGTATGTAAGATAGGAGTTAATATTTTGGGAATCTTGTAAAACGTAGGTAGGTACCTATAATAATATTGGAACATTGTATCTTGAGGTACCTACTTTACTCGACTATACAATATCTACTCATGTGCCCATAGTGCCCAATTCTTCTTTAGTTATTATATAGCTGCATTAAAGTTTGCGTTTTGTATTTTTATTAGGTACTAGATGCTCGTAGAAAAAAATAAACTCAATATGTGGTAGGTACTAGGTAGGTATATCCTTATACATACAATCACTGCATAAAAGGCACTTCTTTAGTTCTAGATATATTAATAACATTAATGACTGGGAAGAGAAGCTTTTATCGTTTGTAAGGAGCTTTTCGATATCTGCCCCTTTCTTCTTCGTCGCGGATATCCAAGTAATGGCTGAATACAACTGCCCAGAGGTAGAGGTATATGCCTGTAAAAAGTTATAGAAACACGTTAGGTAATGAAAGTGAGGAAATAGAGAGTGCATATTGCGTGCACTGTGGACTAATCTTCTGCGTAGGTTAGGTACCTAGTTGGTTATAGTCTCCGCTGAAATTCCTAATCGCTGGAATTCGGTCGGAATTCGGAGGGAGCATTAATTCATTCAATTAGTTCTTGGAGTTCTTTATGATTGTACTCGTCTCTTTTTTACAGAACAAAGGGGTATCGAATAAAAAACTTCTAAAAGAAAGAGATTCTTAGTCATAATTGTTTTTCTTATTTTTGCCGCTAACGAAACATTTCTATTTCTGTCACATATTTTCATAAGATTAGAACTACCAAATTTAATTTCACACTAGTTTCACGCTCATTATCATTCTATGCTTTCCACTCTCTTCCTTATACCTTAGTATATTTAGATGAGGAAATCATAAAAATAGAAACAACTTTCTGTACCAGTATATTATGTATCTACCCATCGTCAAGACAAGTTTGTCGTTTCTATTTGTATTGTAAGGTCTATAGTCTTTGCATAGACAGCAATAAATAAATAAATATAATACCAGTTAATCAATTCAATAATAATAATCTGACGTATTATTTTGCAGTGGCTATCTTTTTTTCGTTTGGGAAGGAGGAGGAAAATCCTGATGAACGCCTGTTTCAGGCACTCTATTGGAGATGCTTCATGCTAACGGTCTACGGACTAAAAACCTCCTCCCTTACTTCGCTCTATCTACGTACTATAAAATATAGTACGTAGGTATATGCTATACATAACATACTTCTATATTTTTCACATAAAAAATAAGCTTTAACATTATGTACATACCTAGGTGACACGTGATTTTTTTTCTCCTTTATTTATTTCTGGGCTTTTATAACTATGTATATGTCAGCCCGATTACTAATTAAACTACAAACACTCGATTTTTATAGCTGTAGTGCAGGTTTACCCGACTACCAATCTATCTAATTCCGAACCCTTCCGGGATCTCTCTTTATTCATGACTATGAGTAATTGCTAATAGTTTTTCATAATACTTTTTAAAGAAGCTTTAGAACGATGACAAAACTTACACAAGTAAATAAGTCCACCGATGAGTATAAGCGTAGCCAGAATAGCGTGTTCCTGACCATCGAGGTAATACGTGATCGAGGTATGCAGAATGCTGATCAGCAACCCGATCGCCAGCACAATGCCCAGCACCACCCAGGGCAGCATCAGCCAGGACCGTCTCTGCAATATTGAGTATAATTCAACTGAACAATTGTTCATTCGTATAAAAAAAGAATCGACCAGGCAATTTATCAAAACAATCCTCGGTGACAACTGCAGCAGGGGAATCTCATTCTATGATATTTTAGTTACAAATTACCACGCGTCACAGATCACCGTATAAACACAGAGAAGGCGTCCCTTGTTTTAGCTATCAGTTAGGTAAACAGGCAGCTATCGGATATGATGGTATATTATTATATTTTTTTACAGAGGAGAGGGTAGGAACTAGGGAGCATTTTTTTGACTAATCCTTGACAAACAAATCTGGAGCAAACATAGAATTCATAACCAAAGACTTTTTGAATTAGGCAGGAATTAGTTAGGTAACTAGGTAAATGTAATTTCTCTTACCGAAAACGAAACCTGTGCAGCGTTAAATAAAAGAAAGGTTAAATAATATTCTGAAATTATTCCGTAAAAAAATATTCTGGTCCCACTTGTTTGAAATCTTACCTTCAATACTGCAATGATGAGAAGTCCACATATCAAAATTGTAAAGCATAAGTTGACTGTCAGAAATATTCTCGGAACTGAAAAAGAAAACATAAAAAAATTAAGAAAATAATAGATTTGTTAAGTAATTAGATAAGGCTAGCTTTAAATCTTATTGTAATATTTTTAATAGAAAATATGGACACATTATCTAACTATGTATCTATATCTAATCAAGTAATTTAGATCGACTTAGCTTAAATATTGAGAATCCATTGAAGTCTACTTACTGTCCATATCAGCCAGCTTCTTGTCAAAGTCATCCGCGAAGATGAACGTCCTGTAGGAAACATAATGCTTGTCAGCCACCCATATCGTGATGATGGTCGCAATGGACAAGAAGATTCCAAGAGTCGCGGTGATGAGAGTACCCGTCCGCGTTGAGGCACAACAACAGCACTTTTGTAAACGCTTCATTTTGCTCTTTTGTGTGAATCACTGTCTTCTTCTTAGTAAATCAATGTCCTCGATGCCGATGTTCCTTGAATTTTCACCTCCTCATGGTTCCTGTAACAAATAAGAAATATTATGTAAGTAGGTATCCTAGATCTATTAACGAACTTCACTGACCTTATCAATACCTATATCAAAAGGGTCAACTTTCACGGGACTAAGATCCACGCATACCTACGGGCTACGAATGGACCGAAGTTTGACAGAAGCCGAGCAATTTTTGACAATGCCCCCAGGGTATTTTTCTATTAAAATTATTAAGACCACTAGGTACAAATAAGTATCTTTCGCCTCGGTACCACGATCATCTCAAGTGAAAAGTCCTAGTTCTAATAGTATGATATTTAAGGTTTAGCTACTAATATAGGATTAAGTAAATAATGTTACTAACACATAAATATGGACTATGTATAATGGTCTGAAATAAACTTTATTATTATTATATTATTATTAAACCAGGAACCTATAGGTAACTTTCGTATACGAACTTTTAACCATATTTAAAGATAACCGTTATTTTTAGATCACGTGTTCCTCATTAGGATAGGTGCTGACAACGTATTCCCGGTGGTAGAATATTTTGAAATACCTGTCAACGATTCTGTTAAAGGTGTTGAAATACCGCTAAAGTTAGGAAATTTTATGCTGCAGCAACTGTATTTTATGATGCGGATATTTTTATCTTAGATCGTAGTGCCGGTAGTGCCAACAGTGTAGCCAATTTATTTTTAGCTTTAAACGATTTCTAGCCGTGTTTTTCATCGCCAATAATAGGTATAGTAAAGTTATAGTAGCAACAAAGATTAACAAATTGAACGTATAGTAGTCGTATCTATAAACCTACATTCTATTTTTTATTATTAAGGTGGGTAGGTACATAGTTTGTCGACCATTTCGTTGATAAATTGAGGCAATAGCCATGGACCTAAATACTCCATAGCATAGGAAGCTAACGTTACAAAAATGAACTCCACAATCGAGTTATTGGTTATTGGCTAATGCATCTAATTCTGGAGCCGTTGGTGTTTCCATTCCCATTATACAAATGACCGTTGCGAAATTTTAATGCGTTACCGAATATTATGGCTATTACCTACGCAAGAATTGATATCATAATGTATGGTCTATCTGTACTTTTCTAGAGCTTTGAGGATGTTGCAACAGGGCTGATATACCTACTACTTCCTTACTTAATAAATAGAAAATGAAGATGTGATTTTTAACAGGGCTCTCTCCGTCACTCGTTTCCACTCGTTTCATACAATCGTAGTTCCAATTTCATTTGAATATTAAGCAACCAAAGTCCATGAAATTTTGCAGAAATATTCTAGAAACTAATATCTATGTCTGTGGTGTTAGATTTTTCTAAAAATATGTAGTTTTAAAATTACAGGGGCTCCAAGATTTGTATGAAAATTTTAAGACCGCGTAACTTTGAAACCGAATATTTTAACAGAAATCTGGAAAACCACAGACATAGATATTAGTTTCTAGAATATGTCTGCAAAATTTCATGGACTAAAGTTGCTTAGTATTCAAATGAAATTGGAACTACGATTGTATGAAACGAGTGGAAACGAGTGACGGAGAGAGCCCTCTTAAGAAGAGGCCAGTGGTGGAAATGTGGCACAGATACATTGGACATGGCGCCACGTTTATGTAGTGTGGGTAGATTATAGGAAACTACTTGTTCTATTATATAGGTGACACTTCTTCTGCATTCGGCACTTCTATGTAAACTGTTACCTAGTTACGATTGGAAATTTAAAGTAGTTAATAGTATTCGACACCAGTAACACATAGGTACCTACCTAAGTTGTAAGTATGTAGCTGTTAAGTGATACCCTTTCCTGACATTGACCTAACCCAGTTTGCAGATACCCCACCTTAAAGTTATATAACATCACATCATTCTGCTGGGACAATATAAAGTGCGCCGCGCCCAACCTTTTACAGGCCATTAACTAACCTTGGCTAACCGGGATTCATTTCCTCTAGAACGTCATTAGAAACAATAGAAACATACCTACTTTACACAAAACAGAAATACTGGTCAAACTGGTATATAAGCCAGCTTGTGCCTTGAGTGATAGCTTAGAGTGGATCTCGTTTTGGGGTTCCAGGTTCAGTCTCTCTTTTTGGAGGCACACATCTGTAGCTTTTTGGAATAAGTAACAAATACGATTAAAATTTAACTCGCTGTAACGGCGATGGAAAACATCGTGAAGAAACCTGCATGTCTGAGGCATCAAAATGTCTGGTTTATGAAGTCTGCCTATCCGCATTTGATCAGAGTGCGGCCTAAACCTTTCGGATTCTAAGAGGAATGTGATTTTGTGCTTGTCAAGATGAAAATACTGGACATGGATATGAATTACAGACATCGCTATTTAATAAGGAAATGCTGCTACTCCTCCTCCTGAAAAATCGACTACCTCCTTGTTGGGTACTAAGCCAGCACATATTTTCTGCCTTTTCTGGATCATTTCTGACTCACGGTCAAATATTTCTCTTATTTCTCAGATCATTTGTACTGTAAATGTAAAGTGAAAAAACTTCGACTAACCAGGTAGGACCGATTTGATTGATAAATAATTTTGTTTTTAGACTGTACGAGTATGCAAATGCGCAAATGATAAATAATAATTAATTAATCAGAGTGTTACCATTTCGGGCGCGGCACGCCACACAGAGCCTTTGTCTTACAGCTCACAGATTACGCAACACGTCTTGAATTCTTGATGACCATAATAGTACCGTATTACCGAGTCCCTCGCACAGCCGGCCTCTGTATTTGTCGTGGCCTTTTTAATTACGATGTAAACAGTTAATAAATCAGAATAGTTCTCTTTGAGCATGGCACAACGACTTTGTAGTTTGTTGCTCGTGTAACCTACCGTTTTACATTTGATGACCATAATTACGCCATTGTTATTGTCCAGTTAGGTACCTAGACCTAGCAAATTTATATCAAATAATTATTATTAAAAGTATTTTATAATCAGAGCCGTGATAGCCTAGTGGTTAGGAGTTAGGACGTCCGTCTCCTATTCGGGAAGTCGGGGATTTGATTCCGGGCACGCAACTCTTACTTTTGGAGTTATGTGCGTTCTATGAAATTAAATATCACTCGTTTTAAGGGTAAAGGAAAAACATCGTGAGGAAACGTACACGCCTGATAATTCTCCATAATATTCCCAAAGGTGAGTAAATCCAGCCAACTTGGGCAGCGTGTAGACTATGTCCAAACACTCCAAACACCTCATATCGTAAGCCGGCAATGGGTTGATCATGATGATGATGATTTTATTACCGTCGAGTCCCGAAATGTACATTAATAATATTGGTAAGTCTTATAATATTACAATTCCCATTGAAAAGTGTTAGTAGCTATAGCACTTGGCAAAATAGTATAGATGAATTGGTTAATCTTGGCTCTCAAACGAAGGTCGCGAGTTCAGTTCCTGATAGGTATCACAGTTCTGTGTCATTGCCATTTTGTTACCATAAATAATAAACCTCAACGAGAACAAAGTTTTTTTTTAAAAAGTCTTTTATTTTTTGGAGCTCCGTGGCCGGCTTCCAAGAATAAAGCTGAACCTCTGATTATGCAGCTAGATATTAATTACTTGCTGAATAGTGCGACGGGTGGGTTCTGAACCGCCGACCTGTCAGAATTCAGTACTCTTCTTAACCGTTGAGCTATTGAGGTTCAAATGATGACTTTACCATGATTTATGACTTATTTTATGTACAGACATTTTATTTATCTCATAGGTAGATATTCCAGAGTCCACACCCAGTTTGAATTGAATAATGTATCACAAATACGTAACCCAATTTAATATTACTTGAGTGTAAGTGCAGTTACATCGCTCCTAAGTGTCTGTTCCCAGACATTCAATCTTGCAATCATTTAGGGCCAAAGCACACACTATATATACTTTTATTGTCGGTGATGATGAACGATTTTACGATATTACCTATGGCATCGAGTTTTGGCAAGCTATTGCAATCAATTAAGTTATCAAAATCATAAATTAAGTGGATGATATGACGCAGCCAAGCATTTTAATGTGTAAATTGTGCACTTTTGAAAATTAATGTTGGATTTAACAACTAAATAGAAGTGAGATAATAGTGATAATTTTATTATTTAAACAACTTAAAACTAAAATTACAAGGTATTTCAAAGGATCCCCTGCTGCTGGATAGGTACCGCGTAATTTTTAGCAACAATGTGGCTAATTCTATTATACGCAGTGTACCTACGCACTCTTTAGAGTAACCTAATATGTATAGCAAGTCTAAATATTTTATTCCTTTCATAATGCTCACTGCGGAAAAGGATAGCACTAGATTATTTCAATTTAACTTTATTCAAGTGATTATACATATTTTATCGTGTATACAGAGTTTTATATTTTATGGCCAACCCACAAACGCCCTCAATGTGGTGAGCCCGGACCGCATAGAACACAACAAGACAATTGCCACAAGCTCTCATCACATTCATCGTCGTCGTGACACTTGGGTCACCCAAATATTATAGACCTGTCAATTTCAATTCAGCGTGGTATCAACTATTAACATGACAGCTACTTATATCAGAGACAACAAACAAGTCACGATCTGCAACTGGTGTTCGATTGAGCAGTTTCGAGTAGTGTTGTTATGGATATCTATATCCGTAACCGAAACTATCGGATATCCGAAATAAAAAAATATCCATAACCGTAACTGAATCCGTAATAAAAGTTTTGGATAGTTTCGGATAGGGCGGAGTCTAACTAAATACTACACTCGTACGAATTAACTGTGCACTCCGCTGGAATGCGACACCTTCATCAGTTCACATTTTACAGTTCCTTAAAAAATTAATATCCGTAACCGAAACTATCGGAAAATCCGAAATAATTTAATATCCATAACCGTAACCGAAACCGATATTATTTTTTACCAATATCCATATCCATATCAGGATCCGAAATTATATATATCCATAACATCCCTAGTTTCGAGCTTCTAAAAGCGATTAAATCACTGATAGCACTATGCTAAAATAACGAGTGTATGTTGGCCCTTATTCAAATGGTATGATCACGGAGTGTCCCATATACAGGGTGGTCAAAAAGTCGTGGATCAAACGCAATAGGGAGATAGAGGAGGTCATTTCCAGCAAAAAAAAATTCTACAGCATGGCCATATTTAAATTGCCCTAAGAGTTATGAATATTTTTGGGTTTTTAAAAAAAATACCAGATTCTCTTACAATTAGACTAATTAAAAAAAAAATGAGATAAAAAACAATAAAACAAACGATATTGTGTCATTACTAGATAATGTATCAGTACTACAAACCTTCTATTGAGGCTCTGGCTACCAAATTACAGGAGCAATTAATTTTTTTCCAAAACTTTTAAAGCGTTACCAAAAATTAAATGTCACTTTAAAAGCGCACTGTGAAAAAAAAATGTACTACGGAAAAATGACCCTGTATTAGAAAAACTTGCTGATTTAATGCCAATTTAAATGAGGTATAACACATTACTCTCTGTTTCGTAATTCTGGTATTATAAACGTTTTTTCATATCAAGGTGCAAATTTCAGTAGATTAGTTTACTTCAAAATAATTTTGAAGATTATCATGCTGCTAGTTAAACTGTTAGTTTTTTGTACGTTCGAATGCTAGAAACATCACTGTGCTTGTCACACTTAAAATTTGTGAAAAGAACAGAAACTCTTCACTACCACCACGTGCCAGAACTACCCAGAACGCCCTCTTTTCTAGGAAAAAAAGGATAAAAAACTATGCCTCTCTTTCACATCCTTCTTTATTCCAACAATGCAAATAGAAAGGATGATTAGTGTGAACGAGAGGCATAGTTTTTTTATCCTTTTGTTTCCTAGAAAAGATGAACTACTTGCAAGACGGGCGTTCTGGGTAGTTCTGGCACGTGGTGGTAGTGAAGAGTTTCTGTTCTTTTCACAAATTTTAAGTGTGACAAGCACAGTGATGTTTCTAGCATTCCAACGTACAAAAAACTAGCAGTTTAATTAGCAACATGATAATCTTCAAAATTATTTTGAAGTAAACTAATCTACGGAAATTTGCACCTTGATATGAAAAAACGATTATAATACCAGAATTACGAAACAAAGAGTAATGTGTTATACCTCATTTGAATTGGCATTAAATCAGCAAGTTTTTCTAATACAGGGTCACTTTTCCGTAGTACATTTTTTTTTCACAGTACGCTTTTAAAGTGACATTTAATTTTTGGTAACGCTTTAAAAGTTTTGGAAAAAAATTAATTGCTCCTGTAATTTGGTAGCCAGAGCCTCAATAGAAGGTTTGTAGTACTGATACATTATCTAGTAATGACAGAGCATCGTTTGTTTTATTGTTTTTTATCTCATTTTTTTTTAATTAGTCTAATTGTAAGAGAAACTGGTATTTTTTTTAAAAACCCAAAAATATTCATAACTCTTAGGGCAATTTAAATATGGCCATGCTGTAGAATTTTTTTTTGCTGGAAATGATCTCCTCTATCTCCCTATTGCGTTTGATCCATGACTTTTTGACCACCCTGTATATCACATTACTTTAACAATGGTTCATATTATGTCTATGTGGCTTAGATTGAAATGGAAATAAAATACCTAGGTAGTAGACACCTGCACCTTTAGGAAAATTGGTTACCTAAACGTACAAGGTATATAATATGTACGTAAATATAACAAGGCAAAAAAAGTATTTTAAGATGAAACAGGAAAATTTTAGAAACCTTAAAATTAGTCTTCGTCTACGTATATAAACAGTTTAAACAATAATAAATCTTCTCCTTAGAAAAATTTAATTTGTTTAAATGTATTTGTAATAAAAGTAGAAAAAATACCTAAGTAGTATCTGTAGATACCATACAAAATATACCGACTGGTTTTTCATGAGAAAAAATAAGTAGAGTCGTGCGTAAAGTTGGTAAAATCTTGGCGCTCATAAAAAACTTTTGTAAATTTTTTTATTTTATTTTTATAAAAGAATATTAGCCATGTTAAATGACTAATATTCCCCTTTCCTCTCCAACTAAGCGTCATGCTTGTGCTAGGAGTAGGTACGACAATAGTGCAACGGGCGGGGTTTGGACCGTCGACCTTTACCGGTTGAGCTATTGAGGCTCTGAAAATTGCTGTATTCCAAATTAGGAAATTAACAAAACTCAAACCATAATTAGGTAGGCACTAGGCAGGCAATTGCTCGATGCGTCGAGCAAAATGTAGAGTATGTAAACAGTCACGGCCCGTTCACACATGGGAGTCCGTTTTACTGGTACGTTTTTAACGGATACTTCATAAATTTATGCTCTGTTCACACATAGGCACCGCATAACGTTCAACGGATCCGTCATTACTGGATGCGATGTGTGAACAGAAAACTCGCAGTATACCGTCGCTATTCTACAAGGATGGACTCTGTCGTGTTGTATTGTACGCACACAGTATCTATCCGTTAAAATTCTACGTATCCGTATATTGCCGTTCCGTCCGTCCAGTATTCGATGACAAAACGGAATGTAATTTTTTTACGGAACGATATTTTTTACTGTATACAGAATACTGTGCCATGTGTGAAGTCGCTCATACAACTACGTACGCCATCGACGAAAAAAAACGTACACGATAAAACGGAACAGTAAAACGGAGACATGTGTGAACCGGCCGTCAGTGTCATCATCTATTAACATTGACCTTGTTTGTCGCTTGCAGTTTTCCTGCATACGTGCAATTAGCAATACTGTACCTACTCGAACATGAACTTTGAGATAACTTGCTATTTGTCATAACCTCTGAGGTCATCACGGCTTGATTTAATACTCGTCATATAGTAGGTAGTAAATTATAAGAAAATACCTATAAAAATTAATTAAGATGCGGGCACTGGCTTCTAATAATTCTATTTCTACCTATTGGAGAAAATGTTTGAGCTCACGCATTAAAGCGTATAAAATCCGCTTAAAACATCAAAAATGTTGGTGTTTTAAGAATTTAAGGTACCTGCCCAGTGACACTCGCGCCATCAAGACGAGTCTAATGACGTATCATTTATCAAAATCGTTTGAGCCATTCAGTAGTTACAAGCCGACATAGAAACGGACATCCATACATACATACATACAGGTCAAACATATAACCCTCCTTTGGGCTTCGAGGCAGTCGGGTAAACCTAGTCGACGACTTGTAAAGCTGTATTAAAACCAAATATTTAAACATTTCTCAGCATTGGAAATGTTATCATGACTTTGGCACACATAAATAAAACTTGTACTTTTAAACAAGTTTTGACATATAAAAATAAATAATTTAAAATGTGAGAATTTCTTGGTAAGTAGGTAAACAAAATCTCCGACTCCGTCTCTCCATGTTGGTCTTGGTGACCATCGGTTATTTTATGCCGGTGATAACATGACTGAGAACTGAGAAGGCCAACGCCACCGCAGGTTACGTCACCACCCTTGTACTCCTGCTCCGTATGTTGTGTTTATACATATGTATATGTCTGACTGTATGTGCGTATGACGCGTGACATTCATTCATTTATAACTCGCACGCATATTGCCACATATTGCTATGCGAAATGTAAACATTGCGACCGAATTTGTACTCAAAAAATATGTTTTCTTGCATCATATAATTTTACCGTTTAGAATTTTTTTTTCATTATTAAGAAATTAAATTTATCGTAAATTAATGTTACATCTCAGTTATTTAATTTGGGGTTTTTTGAATACTTTATGCTTATTAGGAAGATATATTTTAATAACTTAAATTCACTAGTAAAGATATATGATTAGCTGATGTTTTTGAAAATATTTTAGAGATAATTTTGGCAAGCTTATCGATTGATGGTAGGTATAATAATATTGTACTTCAAATCTTTGAAAAGAGCAACCGCCGAGTTTCTTGCTGGTTCTTCTCGGTAGAAAAGGCATTCCGAACCAGTGGTAGATGCTTTTGACGATTCAAAAGTACCTACTTGTAAAAGTCTAATTGAATAAAAATATTTTGAATTTGAATTTGATGTACGCAGTAGAGTAAGTCATATTCATGTACCTATTAATATAATTTTATTAATGAACTAATGAATAAACTATGAGCTGTAATAAACGATGCAACATATTTCTTAGTAAGGGAATTGCGTTAAATTGTGGCTCATGTACGCGTCATCGTCACCTCTGTCCAAGATAACGTAATAATACTTATGACATTGAACGTTTTCCCCACGTCTGCAGTCCGCAAAAACCATGTATGGTCGTGAACCTCGAATGAACACTGATCACTGTGCAAGGTCAACCACCGACAACGTGTTACGTGTTTAAATAAATGGACCTTTTTCTTCCGGTAGTTTGTCAATATTTTATGTACTGGTAAAGGCCTTGAGAGATTAAAAAAAAATTGCTACCCGACAACGCAATACAAAGGATGGGATAGGTGTTCATCAGTCTATGTTCTATTAGGTATATATTTTATTGATTATTTTTTATTTCTTTGTGGCGCTTAGTACAAGACTCATTAAAATTGGTCCACGCGTTAACTAGACGCCGTCTAATATTTATATATTTATTTGGGGTTTAGTCGGGTTTTGTATTTTTTAAAATCAAGACGAGCGTTTTGCACTCGCACTTGACCGTTTTTTTCGCAATTTTAACTTATTCAAAACAAATAAACATAACTGCTAATCCATATTTAGTTTCGCTGCTAATCATGTAGGTAGGTAGGCATGTTGCTAGTTCACAAAAACTAAATTCTTCTAGGTGCAGTCGTGCAACTCTATTTAGCATTGACTACAAAACAAGGTCAACTTCATATAGCTAGGTCTCGAATCTGGATTCAATAACCTTCTGGTACAACGGTAGTTTAGTATTTACTTGTTACGACGGATATTAATTGAGCAGGTCCATTTCAATTAATGCCAATTTTCCAATTGTGCCTTAAACGCGGTGCTCCTAATTTCAAGATATGCAACAGACTGCGAGTTCAAAGAGAATGGGGCTAGTTTATAGAAGAAGCTCGAATGTTTTACATTGCTAAAGGCTAGTTTATAGAAGTACCTAGATCTAACAAAGATGAAGAATCTCAAACATTTTTGACACGCGATACGTAACGCAGAAAAGCATCCTCTCCTTCCAACTTTATTCAAGGGAAAATGGCAGGCAGACCGAAGTATAGTCACAGAAGAATATTGTAGCTAATGTAGTTAGGTAGGTACCTACCTACTACAGGATATTCCATGATAATAAGCTATTTTGAATATTATTAGGTGCCTAGCTATTTTTATCTTTGCAATACCAATGCATTATAAAATAGATTTATGATTGAGAAAAGATGATAAAGTTTTTTGAGACCATCAAACCGACGACGCGACGCACCGGTAGTGGGCCTTTGTGGAAATAGTAAAATTAACCTAACGTTCTTGGAATAAAAACCCAGCTAATGTTGTTTAACTTATGTAAAGGCTACATGAAATTAAAAATACAGACTAGTATAATGCGGCAGTTGTGTATATTCTGGGTAGGAATCAAGAATATGTAACAAATATGTATGTGTGTGTGTGTGTGTGTGTGTGTGTGTGGGTGTGTGGCAAAAATCAAGAATATGTCACAGTAGGGGAGAAATAAAGTAAAAACATAATCCCTATAGTCACTAGATAGGTACCTATTTTGTAACATGCACGTATTAGTAAACGAATGACATCATAGAGGTTAGTTTAATTGTGATGCGTAATCCAATACGCAAAATAATTGAGTCATATAAAAGCGCAAGTAAAATAAGAAGTCCTTCGAATTTATATTTGACGGTTAGTCTCAGAATATGCCCAGCGCAATGGTTGCATTCGTCATCTCATTTAGGTAAGTAGCTATATCAAAATTCAAAAACGTTACGAGTAAAAATGTAGCGAGTGTTACGAGTAAAACCAAAACTAAAGTTTGTTTTTATTACCACTGAATACAATAATATTATTACTTGTGGTTCGCCCCGAACTGAAACCTCTGACAGACGAACGGATGGACGGACGGACAAGTGCAAATTTACTCAAGTAGATTTCGCTCGGAAAATTATTTAGTTCGACTATTAAAGTTGCTTTGAGGAAATTCTGGACTAAAAGTTATTGTAGAAAAATCATAATTTTTTACGATCAAATAAATTGTTATTACGAGTTCACGAGAAATAATATATGTAAATGTTTCTATTTTTTAATATTTCATTGAGTTAAAAAGTGCATCTGAGGTCACCGTCCGATAGCACATGAAGTTTAATGCAAGGAGTCTTTGATACAGTTCAAAGATAAACTAATTTATCTAATGAATACGCCAATTAGAAGACAAACGGTATGATAATGCTCGGTTTGTTACCCTGTTGAACTGGTTTTTTCGGTCATTAGCGCGTCAACTTTCAAAACTTTGAGTAACTAGTGATAATTTGATCAAAGTGAAGATGAATCATAAATTCTCATACATTTTGTAAGAGTTTAGGTACGGTTAAGTATAGACAATAGTTTTAAACAAGGTATCGAAGATCATCATCAAAGTCGTCATGCCAAGTAGTACCGTAACCATAGACCATAACCGTAGACTTCGCACGAATTCAATAAATCTGGTTCTTTCCATATGCGGTAGTTGAATCCTCCTCGGGGGGTTGTAAATACGGTGAAACGTTACGGTACTGTAAATAAGGTGCGATAGAAAGCGCGGGAAATCGTGGATAAACAAACGGACTACGTTATTCATGTTAGTAGAGCCTTATCTGGACGTGCCATGTATGGGGACGAAGGAAGACGTGTTTTCACGTAGGTGTATCTATACTACCTATCTGTCATGTTACCACGCTAAGAAGGATATGGTTTACGGAGGAACCTCTTTTTTAAATTTAAATTTGAAAAAAGGCAAGTTTAGGATAATTGCAAGAAGGAATCCTTGTTTTTCACTGAGGCAAAGTGTGTGAAAATTGATAGGTAGGTACCTACTTATATATGTTGTTTACTTAGGCTATCTATTTGATTTTCATATGCGCTTTGTGATAAATATGACATAAATATTCTACGACGTATAGTTTTCATTTGTAAGTAGGTAAGTAAACTACATATCTCTATCTGAAATTAAATAGAATACCGTAGCTAAGTATAAGGATTGCCAGTAAATCCTAATGAAGAGGAATAGGCTAAACTAGCATTAAATAATGCTAAATGCTTTAATCAATATGGATATGGAATGGATATTTGCAGTTTGGGTATAACTATCGACGTGGAAGTTGGCAAACAGGATTTTGGGTACAAGTAACGTGGAAGAAGTAAACAATGACCGTGGTAACGCGTAAATAATTTGTTAAATAGCTTACGGCGACGCGTGGGTAGCGGATCTCCCACACCCATGTGTTACCACTGCCCACTATCAAATACTTTACAGATCTTCAAATGATATTTATCTCGAATATCTCTTCCAATTGGTCGATAAGTAGGCTAGTTACATAGCAACTTCGTACTGCCTTTGATTTTAATATCAGAAATGTTACTTTAGCAGGGGCCCTAGTCAAGATACAAAATAAAGAAATTTTTGTCTGACTAATAAAAGAATCGTGCCTATTGTATAATGTTGTTATAAAAAATTTCGCATGAAAATTTACTTTCTAACAAATGTAGAGTTTTGGCCTTTTAGGATTCGTGTAGCCGTGACCTATATAAATGGAACAATGGGGCAATTTGCAATGTTTTCTATTATGTAGGAACTAGAGGAATATAATAAATACTATTACTACTACTACTAAATACTTACTACCTACATACTTAGATTAGTTAGATACTTTCAACAATTGAACGGGTGATTTGAAGGACTAGTCGTAATTTAAGCTATACATTTACACCGTTCAGCAGCTATCGAAGTATCGATAATCGATATAGTTGGTGGGTTGATCATAATGATGATGATTGCTGAAATATTTGCGACTTCGTCCGCATGGGCTTAGTTTTTTAAAAATCCAGGGAGAACTCCGGACATTTTCCGGTACAAAAAGTAGTCTATAATATTATGTGCTTCCATGGGATACATGTACCTTTGAAATGAAAAGCTAGAAAGACAGACAGACAGACTTTCACATTTAGGTATATAATGCTAAGTATGGATTATTAGTTTTTAGGTAAAAAGTAGAGATAAGTGGTTGGTAGAGTTTCTACTCTTATTTAGAGAGTAAGAGACGTTATCTTTATCAAAATATGATTCTACCTGGATCTTTGCATGGTGCATTATACATCATTTCCAGGCACCACTGCCTATTGGTGAAAAATAAAATAAAATTGTGACTACCTTTAGAGATTAGAGCTTGTAAACAAACTGACGTGATGTGGACGGGCTGATTCTGTAAGGTCCCAGTAGTACCTATATAATGAAATAGCTTATTCTGTATCAATAAAAGTATAGTGACGCCATATTATTTACTAAAAACCGAAATAACCTGCGACTCACGCGTCTCAAGGCAAGGACGTAACCCGTATTATTCTAAAACAAAATCCAAGGTCTCCGGTAGTGGGCACATTTTCTTAATCAGCTAAACAATTTAGTGTTCTTTTGTAACTAGCGTCATCATACCTGATAGTCTGAACCACAAAGATGCACTACACTTGTATCACAGTTTGTTTCACTCCTTTTTTTTAAACTTTGGGTGTCGCGGATGTAAGGAAATCGGCACGTATTCCGTGAGGCGCGCGGCAGTCTCTCACGTCGAACCGCCAGAGATCATCTGGCTGTAGCGAATGACGAGTTTAGCGATACAGCTTTACGTTGATGATGACTCGTGCCGGACCCACTAGGGTTGCCACCGTTTCAGTAAATTATTTCATTATTTCAGTAATAAGCTGTAAATAAGAAAGAATTTTATGAAAAGATTATTATATTAAGATTAAGATATTTATTATGTTTATATTATACAATTTAATTTGTATTCTAATATCTATATTTAATATATTATGTACTTTTAAGCTTATTCATTTTAATTAGTTCTTGCACCGTCCTGCGCTCTGGTCAGTTAAATCCTTTCTCTGCCTGTAAAAAATTGCTTTAGCAATAAGGTCGCTCTTGCACCCGTTATATAATTTCTTGAGTATACTTGTTTTCCTCTAATGTGTGTGTACAATAAAGAAGGTGTACAATACTAAATAAAATAAAAATAAATAATTACAATATTTAAAAATAAATTTCTGTAATTTAATCTCATTGTTAATTGTGTCATTACAGACTAAAAGTCAATCTAACTAAAATATAGTATCTTACGTACTATAATATTATACTTTCCATATTTCTCCAACAGTATAACGCAGAAGCGATGCATAGTGCAATTCTATATACATACACACATATTTAGGGGCAGCCCTAAGACCTACTGCCGCGTCCGTCGGTAGTAGGCGCCAATTTAAATGTTATCTGGTTTGAAAATTAAGGCATATTTAAATTTTTATTACACAGCGTACTTTACATACCTAGGTACATACTGTTTTGAAATTGTATGGTTAAAATACCTAGTAGGTAATAACAGTACAACATTACAACATACTTAATAAAACAAAAGCAATCTTCGAGAAAGCATCTTCTTGTTTTATTACTGTTTAATATTAACAAGGATTTGTACCAGCAAGAAATAAAAAATATATAATGGAATAATTTGTTTCGTTTTTTTATTAATTTTTAAAGTGGCCTTTACCTAGAAACGAAAAAAAAATTACTTATAACTCGAAAAATCGAAAACGATACACATTTGCACACAGCCAGGCTTGCATAAGCACTTTAGGAATCGTTTGATAGCTAATGCCCTCCTCTTAGGATATCGTGAGTCGTGACATATTTCCCGGTAACCCGTAGGTATATGGAGTAGGTGCTCATTAGCTAACAACAATATAGTAAGATCAGGCAATATAATTTAGCAGTAGGTACTTACTTTCTTAATTCTATATTAAATAATTATACTATCGTGCACGGTTTCAAATAAAACTACTTTTTTATAGTAAAATGTTTTATTTATTTTAATGTAATTTTTTTTAACAATTACCATCTTAGACAGAAAACTCAATTCCGGCAAACAGTGCTACGAATAGCGGTGTTCGGTTCCAAATACATTAGTCTGTAATTAAACTGATTCGGATCAATTAAATTAAACTGATACATAGGTAATCGGTTTGTTATTATCCACACAGTCTGTTGGAATTCATGGTCTACTTGCAAGTCGATAGGAAATATTAGGGTGTAATTGTTTTGCGCAACAATGTCTAAATTTTTAATCCTGTAAGCTTTGCGCGTATTCCAACACCCGATACTGTCGAGGGAAACTAGGTTAAAGAACATGACACCATTGCGGTCTACAGCTGCAATGGACACTTGCCCCCTCAAACCGCGACTGTCGCCAAGGAGCTTAAACTCGCCAACAGAATTATTTACACGCGAAGGATCTCGTATCACTGAAGTTGGCACCGAAAATGCCAGAGAGCTTGACAATGAGTGATAATAAAGCAGTCGATTTCTGAGATTTATTTGGCCTAGAGACATCCCAAAGATACCATCAGCCCATTGATAGTTTATTCCGTGAATCGAGTAATTTGATAGTAAAGGTTCCGGGTAGAACGTGTAGTGGCTAAACCGCCAGAACGATGCATCGGCAGCCCTAAACACGAGCAGCCCAAATCGCCAAGCATCGGCAATATAAACATGTGAATCCCTGCATTGAGCATCTATTGTGTCTACTATGAGATTTACCAAGAGAGTGTTTTGTAAAATAAATTCGGTGGGGATAGGGAAACGTGCAAGAACTGTATCTGTTTCTAAGTCTATGGCAAAAAGTGTGGGCGGGCATAATTGGCGTGGTGTGTCGAAAGCTCCTACTTGTCCAGTGTCGAGGGCCCACATGACTCCGCAGTGGTCTATGCTCATCCTGACAATAGATGTGAAACCGGTGCAGTTGTCTGTCAAAAAAATTCCACAAATAATTTTTCTAATTATTTTTGAACCCCCGACGCAAAAAGAGGGGTGTTATAAGTTTGACATGTGTATCTGTGTATCTGGTATCATGTGTATCTGTGTGTCTGTCTGTGGCATCGTAGCTCCTAAACTAATGAACCGATTTTAATTTAGTTATTTTTGTTTGAAAGGTGGCTTGATCTAGAGTGTTCTTAGCTATAATCCAAGAAAATCGGTTCAGCCGTTTGACAGTTATCAGCTCTTTTCTAGTTATTACTGTAACCTTCACTTGTCGAGGGTGTTATAAAATTTTTAATTTACACTTGTATTTTCTAGCTTTCCTAGCTCGTATAGGAGGAATAAACCAACCTGCAGTGTGCCAATCCCAACTAGGGAACGGTGTCAGCAAAGGAGATTTCTCCCGTGCCGTGACAGGCAGCACTGACAGAGATGCTGGGACGCCTCTTCTCCAACGGGGAGTGCTCATAAAAAGCCGATCTTTCCATCTTCCCACACTCAACGGAATCACATTGGTTTGGTTAAATTGCCTGAAATATTTACTTTAAGATAGGTACAAAGAATTTAAAACTATGTGGAATTTTTATGCTATTTAAATGTGTCTTGAAAAATTACTTATTACTGAATGTATTTAGATACTTTACTCGTTTTGTATGGCCAGTTGACGATGTAGAGCTGTTGGAAAAGCAAAGTCAATTTGCTTCCATCGGTAAAGGGTGCCCAGTGGATTATATTGAGCATAGCCATTTAAACTCGTAGTTAGAAATGCCACTAATAACAGAGATCTCAAAAGCATCTGCAAAGAAATTATTGTAAAAATAACTCAAAATTAAAAAAAAACCCCGACACAAAACCCCCCATAAGAAAACTAAAAAAGAGCTGATAACTTTCAAACGGTTGAACCGATTTTCTTTGATTATATAGCTAAGAACACTCACGATCAACCCACCTTTCAAACAAATAAAACTAAATTAAAATCGGTTCATTCGTTTAGGAGCTACGATGCCACAGACAGATACACAGATACACACGTCAAGCTTAAAAAAACCTCTCTTTTTGGGTCGGGGGTTAAAAATAATGAACAAAATTTAATGTTTGTATAGGTATCTGTCTGGTAACGAACCTATCTATGCAGGCATCCTTTATAATATCGTATTGAGTTGAAACTTTATACATGTCGACTTGTGGGAAGGTTTCTGACTACCTATATACCATTAACGTAGAAATAGGTAATGAAGTGAGTCACTGTACATTTTCAGGTTACTGATTCAGATTCAATGGGGCGCTCATAGTACTATAGAGACACTAGCGGAAAACTCAGCTCAACTGCTTTCGCTGTCAGGAAAATTAGACAATTTTATTGATGATCCACAGGATTATGTCGTGTGGGGCAAAGCGGCTGATTATTATTTATTATTCAAATTTTTTTTTAATATATTTTTTTAATTGCAGAAAATTGGTATACTCAGAGATGCCTAACTTTGCAATACACTTACACACAGTCTAAAATAAGTGATAGACACACAATCTACCAGAAATCGTCATATCGTCTACGCGAACTACAGCTAAATCCTATGTGGGACGTAGAGTGTACGCTTTTATTCATGATTCCGAAAGAATTCTAAAATTTGCCTTTGCATAAACTTTAAACACTGAAAACTCCTTACCTTTTCATGTTTTGATTTACCACACTTATGTTTGGTTTATGAACGTCTTTTCGGATTAGTGTATTTAGCTAATGTGCAACGCCGATAATTTATTACATAACTTATATAAAAGATTAGAGCAAAACAACAAGTAGGTACTTAAAGCAGTTTACCTCGTGCTTTTATAGCCATGTGGCTAAAAAAAATACATGGGACTGAGGACACATCACAACGGTGTGGCGTCGCTACCATAGCATTACTGCCCCTGTAGTAGGTATGGTGCGGCAAAATGCAAAAGTATTGAGACGCATATAAGCAGTTAGATAATAGGTATATAAACTCTCACTAGACGTATCCTCTTGCAACTGCTTGTTGGTTGGAACATCAGCCTCGCGACGACGGCGGCTGAGCCTGCTGAAAGTTTCACGATGTCGTAAAACTTTTAGGTTCAGCAGAAACGGAGCGGCATTACTGCGAGAGCTTAATTGATCAAATACTTCTATAACTGGAATGATGCCTATGTCTCAAATAAATTATTTATTAGGAGTCATTGAATAAAGGGACTTCGAAAATTCGTAAAATCCACGTCCTATGTTAATTTTAAGTTTGTTAACTATTTTAAATTATCGATTTAATTAAAAAAGTACGTCCAATTATGCCAAATATGTGTGACGTCACATCTGTGAATTTCATACAAGCTCCCTTACTAAGCGAGCATTTTGACGTTTAATAAAAATTCACTGATTTGACTAGTAGTCACGTAGAATGGCGCCTTGATGTTATGGTGCGGCGAACGCGGACCGCGGTAAACCTACGCATTGATGTGTTCCGGCCCTAAAGTCAATGTATAGGTAGGTAATGCACAATAAAAATCATTTAATGCTATAAACTAAAAACCATAGCTAAAAACAATATCGCACAGATGGAAGGGGAGATCAAAGTCAAATCAACTTTCAAATTCTAGTTGCCGTCCTGAAAAGGCGGATATTAATTTCTGTGTGTACCTACCTATGTACCTACTCTATTTAAAAATAGTAGCCTAAGGGCCGGCGCACATATAGCGGAGCTCAGCGCAGAACATTTTTCACAGTCAAAGTATTGTCGACATTGTCCTCATTGAAATAATATCTAAAATCAATTGTGCATCCGTGCGGATACTCGCGCATCCGCGCGCAGTCAGCGCGTGCTCGTGCATTCTCTGGTAGAAATTCGCGTAATGTGTCACGCGATTAGAAAACTTCGCGGGCATGCTCTGCGCTGCGCTCCGCCGTGCTCCGCCATATTATGTGCGCCGGCCCTAATAAAAATCCGCCATTTTTCTGAAAAACGTAATGCTTTTATTTACCTATTCAATAATTTTTACCCAAATATATTATGGGTTATAGCAGGCAGCATATATGTATATACATATAGGTTGAGCTTTCCAGCTTTCCTACAATTCATAATATTATAAGCGATCGTGACGTTTTATCCTTAACATGGCCTCATGCCTCAGCTGAGTCTGGACTCTGGAGCCGGCTTGAAACACTGAAGCCTAGTTCAGAATATGCTATAATACGAATACAGAATGCTAAGCTGATTCCTAGTTCCATACATAGAGTAAGGGTTCAATACCTCAAAAGGAAGAAAGGAAACTTTATAGGATCACTTTGTTGTCTGCACTAGATATCATTACAATACATATTAACTTTTAAAAAAGTTCAGACTAAGTACGTCACTCAAACATACTATGATTGATATTGCCGTGACATAAAATAAATAATTCATCAAAACCACAACAAACATAGTCTTTTGCACAGTCCATAATCTAAACAACAAACAAATCAAAAACTATTCAAAAACAATGTAAATACAATAACTGTTCATTTTTAAAATAGAAGCATATCGTATCAAAAAACATGTTAAACATACTGTCTTACGTAGGAATGAGCTTACAGTCTGAGGTATGCCTGTGGACGCTACTTGGACTTTTGCGGACAATCTTCGATGCTACACTTTTCAAAGTAAACGCTAATCTTAAACAGGTGCCTATAATATGTAATTTATCAGCTGTATCATGTACTGATTAGGTACCTATACCACAATATAAGGAGAGAGACAGTACTCGGACGACTTAGAAATCACGTTAAGTAAATGACGACCAAAACGACTCTGCCATTAAAGATCCCGGAATTATTGGGAGCCCCTCGGGTCGCTTCCTTGCCGCACGATTACTCTAGCTCTGCCTGGTAGGTAATAACATACTATCCTTACACTATGATCCCTTAAACGAGAGGTAGAGCTTTCAGCTAGAGAGTTCATTGAAACTGACCACCCCCTTTTCTACTGGTATTAATATATAAATTATACTTAATATCTTTGGCCTGTGTTGTAATACTGAGGAGTCCTGGTGTTGTGTGGTATTGCTTGAGTTACTTGCTTTCCTGCAGATTTAGTAGTGGCAAAGAGGGCGGTGCATATCGCATGCTGCACCGCGTCGTTTCATACAGATTTATGTGTTATGGCGGATTATAGCGAATTAAGCTTGTCGTTCCTAATGAAAAAACTATAAGAAGAAATAATGATTGCCAAAGCAATTAGCATATTATTGACTACAGAACCCTACCTATTATTATTTGTCTTTTTATACGCACTTGACCAGTTTTATACTTTCTCAAGGTATGGCAAATGAAGATGCCTCCGGAGATATCGCTCCCCGTTCAACGGGCAATCCGCACCATGATCTCTGGTTTGATGCTGGCCCAATGTTTCACGGTTTACGTCTACCTTGCCTCTTACATTGTGCTGTTGTATCCTGTATTTTTGGTTTGTTACTTATTCATATCATGTACTTACCTTACCAACTTATAATTCGATGATCGTGACATCCCAGAATTGTTGCTTTTTGTGGTCCTATTAAGTAGGTAGGTAGGTAGTTCCTACCTAGATTATCCAAAGCGAAACTTTTAAGTTACTAAATGTATCTACACAATAATACTGATTGCGATATTTGCGACCTAAGAGAAGAGACGCTATTATTTTTAAGATGAACGCACATTCGGTGCACCACGCACGCCGATTCGGGCGATTCGAAGCGGGAAAGTGTGAGAGGATTCATGAGATTTCATATACAGAATTCTAAAATTCGTTTTGTTCGACCCGTTATGCATTCGGCTCGGATAAATGTGCATTCACCTTAGTAAACCATTGTTTATAAATTGTGTCAAATAGGTAGTCGATCATTATATTATTATTATTCTGTGATGGTATATCGATTGGAGCTTAATTATTATGACTGCATTCCAATGAATGATCAATCAATTCATAACCTATTAGCTGTGCGTGGCTGTGCGCCTATAGAACATTGTAGCTATATTTTTTGAGTTACCTACTTTGACTCTTTGACTCAAGAGATGATGAGTAACTTAAGGCGTACCTAACTGCGCGTAGTGATTAGGCATAGAAGTAAATTAATATATGAGTAAAGACTAGGTACCTTGTAGGTGCTACCTACATAATATTGGCGTCACTCAGAAAAGCAGGTATTATTGAAATATTTTTATCGAATTATTGGAATGTCCTCTCCAAAACCAACACAAAAAAACACAAGTTTAATGTGTAAGGTTATCCGAGAGTTTTAAATAAATAATTTAATTAGAGCGTGATTGCTATCACAACATCTAATTATTCAGTTCACAATCCAAATACCGAAAATATGCGATATCGCTCCGAATCTCAGAAGGAGACTAAACTAAAACCTTCGAAACACCCGTATTTATGCAAGTTCAATCTTGTTGGCCTCCTAGCAACAGATTGTATGACATCGAATGAGCGAAATATCGATTTTATCAAACTACCTGCATTAGGTAAATTAATAATTTTATATTATTTTTGACAACTCAAATCAATTTTTAAAAATAACCTTACAATAAGTGTACACCTTTTCTTACACAAAGATATAATAGTTGCTCAAATAATAAAACAATCGTATAATACCAGTAGTGGTCGCTTTATTAGAGTTACATCTATTTCAGAGAGCCTAAGACTAAGAAAAGCTCAGAATCACAGAAATCTAAATAAGTAAAAATCTAACAAGATTATAAGTAGATTTCTGTCATCGGAATCCCATGTAGACACGAGTAGGTACCTACTGGCTACTCGTACATGTTAATCTCGTTCCCATATTATGTAACGTTCTACAGTTCAGAGTTTTATAACTCATAAGTTTTCGCAAAAGTGTACTGACAACTTGGACATCTACATAAACAAAATATAGGTCTAGTTTTTCGTATTGGATGAAAATAAAAGACCGGTCTTTGATTACCTATCTAGTCAGAAGTTACCGAAAAACTCGGATCTGTAGAACGTTGGCTGGGGATTCACGGCCTATGAAACTTACAACTCAACAGGAAGAACGTCCCACTTTAGTGCTCCCATGGCTTCTACTAGCTGCAATAAGAAATCTGCTGTGTGAGCTGACGAGCCTGGCAATCGGGCTTGGTACCTGTGTCCTCCTGGGACCGGCTCGACCACCTTGTATTAGATTCGTCATTATCAAGCTGGCTTCGATCGTGCCCGCGTTTTATATGTGGATGCTTATTTTTGGGTAAGTATAGATAATCCATATTAATATTATAAATGCGAAAGTGTGTCTGTCTGTCTGCTACCTTTTCACGGCCCAACAGTTTAACCGTTTCTGACGAAATTCGATATAGAGTAAGCTTATATCCCGGGGATGGGCGTAGGCTACTTTTTATCCCAGAAAATCGAGTTCGAAAAAAGAGTTCTTAAAGACCCATCCGTTTAACCGATTTGTATGTTTGGTACAGAGGTAGCTTGCGTCCCTGTAATTAATATAATATAACTTTTTATCCCGGAAAATCGAACAGTTCCCACGCGATCTATTAAAAACTAAATCCACGCGGACGTAGTCGCGGGCATCCTCTAGTAATTAATATTGCAAAATAGCAATTTATCAACTAAAAGATCCATGAAAAACATTTTTGGAGAAATCTCAATGTTTTATATCACAATCAAACAGACCAGTAGTTAATGCGATACTACAACAAATAAACAGACAAGCGATTAAAATTTCATTATATTTGAAATATTTGTTTGTCCCTGTAGATATTATCACAATTTAAAAATGGCGTCAGTATTCAAAACATTCCCGACGGTATTGCCTTCGAAAGACCTTGATTGCGGATTGGAATTAGCCGTACGTAGACGTCGAACTAAGTCTTTACAAGGTGAAGATCAGTTACGCGAAAAACTTATTGCCAGTCTGTAAGTTGCCATATTATAACCAAATGTACCTAAATATACCTACCTAATTATTAATAAAATATGACAATAACGATGGTTTAATATTATTGTCTAACAGTTACTCCGAGCAAACATCATTGCCAGACAAAATGGCCACACCAACTCTAACAAGTATTCTCGAATCAAAAAAAGGGTCACCAGTAGCCAGTTACGTAGACATAACGTCTCCTTTAGATGCTCTGTGTCCCTTGTCCGTTACTTCTAACAGAACTGTATCAGATATAGGCACAGATGAAGACTGGTTTGGTATCGAAGTAATGGTACCTCGTGCTACGGACCGCATTCTTGAACAGTTTGTATTAATGCTGTTGCGGATAGGTGCTTATTTGAAAAAAGAAAATGCAGAACCGATTGGAAATTTAAATTCTAATTCGCAAGCGGTTCTACCGAGCCACAATCAAGAATGCACCGCTATGCCTTCTGAAGAAACAGACACACCTCTCTTAGTTGGAAATAGTAAAGGAGGAATCGCTTCATATTTGCGCGATTATCCACAGATTTTCGGAAAAAAACCAGATATATTAGGCGCTTTAAATACATCAGAAAGTAAAGTACATGCAGTTAGAAGTAGTTCTAGTTCCCAGTCTGCCAAATCTACTAAAGAAGTATCAACATACACTATTAATCCGAAGTTGAAAAACAATTTGACGACACAAAAATCCAGTCACATACATATAAATTCACAAGAAAAGATAAATGAGCAATGTTCTAAAAACATTTCTGAAGGTTCAGAAAATAAACAAGTTACAAATAATTCAAAAATGGATTCAAGTAGAACAATAAAGAGTGTCACTGAGAGAGTGGATGCTTCTGCTGAATCAAAGAAGAGTGAAGATAATCTAAATACAAAAAATTCAAATTCAGAAGGTATTTTAAATCTTAGCAAAAATAAAAGAAAACCGTCAACGTCATCTAGTGGTAGTAACAATACTGATAATTCAGATAGATCTAGCACTAACTCTTCTAAACATAGGAAAAGTAGGTAACAATCAATATCAAAAAAATTGATGCTTGAATTAACATTTAAACATGTTAAATAAAATTTCTTTTAGGAAGGGTTAATGAATGTGACTAGAGCATACGCAATGACCAAAAGAGGAGCAGGGCACAAAGAAAGACATGATAACCGTGACGAAATTGTTAATTCGGACAAATAATTAATAGATCAATAACCAATTCTAAACAAGTAAATAACTATTGGTTTCATAGTTGAATCTTGAATACCACCTCAATAGAACTTAAATAAAACTTCATATATAAGTAAAATCCAAAAGCTTTATTCAATGATTGATATTTAACAATTACCATCTTAGACAGAAAACTTAATTCCAGCAAACAGTGCTGCGAATAGCGGTGTTCGGCTCCAGATACATTAGTCTGTAATTAAACTGATTAGGATCAATTAAATTAAATTGATACATAGGTAACCGGTTTGTTATTATCCACACAATCTGTGGAACTTCGTGATCTATTCTTAAGTCATTAGGAAAAACTAACGTGTTATTATTTTGCGCTACAATATCTAAATTTTCAATCTTGTAAGGTGTGCGCGTGTTCCAACATCCAATACTATCTAGAGATATAAGGTTAAAGAACATGACACCGTTGCGGTCTATAGCTGCAGCGGAAACCTGGCCCCTCGGACCGCGACTCTCGCCGAGGAGTCTAAACTCATCAACAGCGTTACTTACGCGTGAAGGATCTCGTATTACAGAAGTTTGCACCACGAACTCCAGAGAGCTGGACATAGAGTGATAATAAAGTGGTCGGTCTCCGCGATTCATTTGACCTAAAGACATTCCAAAGAGACCATCAGACCATTGATAGTTTAATCCGTGAAGTGTGTAATTTGATAACAGCGGTTCTGGGTAGAATGTGTAGTGGCTAAACCGCCAGAACATTGCATCCGCAGCTCTAAAAACAATAAGCCCGAATCGCCAAGCATCGGCAATATAGACGTGTAAATCATTACATTCAGAATCTCTCGTGTCGACTATAAGATTTGTAATGAGAGAGTTTTGTAAAACAAATTCGCTGGGTATAGGATAACGTCCGAGAACAGTGTCTGTCTCCAAATTGATAGCAAAAAGTGTAGGCGGACATAGTTGGCGTGGTGTTTCGAAAGCTTCCACTTGTCCAGAGTCGATGGCCCACATGACTCCGCAGTGATCTATACTCATCCTGAAGATAGACGTGAAGCCAGTGCAGTTACCTGTAACGCGAAATTAAAATGGGATAACATTTGAATGTTTTTATTTCAATGCTAACAATGAATTGATCACTTAGGTAATACATGAAAATAACTATTTTTGTTTTGTCTGAGCCACAGCCTGTTTGAATACAAAAGCTTCTTAGCTTTTAGTCCTAAACGTTTGTCATTCACCTAACTCAACAAGGAGCTCTACTTCGAAATTGTAATTGCACATCAACTTCCAGCTGCAACCTGGCGCTCAGCACTCGTTTAAAACATTTTCAGTTCAATCGGCGTTAGAGAAACAAAAGCTGGATGCTTTCGTCGGTCGGATGCGATCGTCACGTTGGTTAAATAGTAAAAGTAACGTAAATTCTAATGAATGAAAAAATGACAACCTGCAGTGTGCCAGTCCCAACTAGGGAACGGTGTCAGCGAAGGAGATTCCTCCCGTGCCGTGACAGGTAGCGCGGATAGCGATGCTGGAACGCCTCTTTTCCAACGGGGCGTGCTTACAAAAAGCCGATCTTTCCATCTTTCCACACCCAGTGGAATAACGTTGATTTGATTGAATTGCCTGGAATATAGGTTTTAGGAAATTAAAACGTGAAATAACTAACAACGGTACCATCTAATATTTGGTGCTTATTGTATGGCTTCTGTTTCTCGATAGTAATAATACTAAGCCTCCTGTTGGACACTATTACTGTGGTACTACTAAGTTCTATAAACTTGTGGTACTTACTTACCTATTCTATTAAAATGTATATTTAAGGAAATAATCCGGGAAGTGTTAATTACAGCGCAGATTTAATAAAAACCTAAAATAAATGGACTGTAGTAACAACTGAATAAGCCGCGCTGCGGATCAAACATTTAAAAAGCCTCTTGAGCCTCATCATTTGAGTTTGGATCTATCTACCGTATGCAATATTTTACGGACCAACAAAATGAACAGTGAGCCTATATTCTTTCGTGTTTTCAATTATGGCTATAGTACAATATGATTTATACCAGTTAGATTTGTTTCGTGAAAATTGATTAACAAAGATAGATCATTTTACCCATTTTGTAAGGCCAGCTGACGATGCCGCGCAGTCGGAAAAGCGAACTCAATTTGCTTCCATCGGTATAGAGTGCCAAGCGGTTCTTGTTGAGCGTAGGAATTTATATGAGTAGCTAGGCACGTTAGTAGAAATAATGTTCTCAGAAGCATCTGTAAACATAAATATACAAAACTGTAAAACCTCCCATTTCTTTATTTGTTAGTCGTCTGATTTGTAATCTATTATCTATTTCATTTTCACATTTGAGGTAATACATATAGTACAGATTATGTTTATTATTATAATTGACTTTTCAAATGCAGAGGAAAATGTAAAAAAATAATGTGTAATTTTATTTTATTTTTCTATGTAACTACGTAATTTTATTATTACACAATATTTACGAAAAAAAATCTCGTTTATGTTTTGATCGACCCTAATACCTATCTAGTAGTTCGAAAACGTGGTAAAAACATGCTCGAATGGAAAATTGTGACATTAATTGATTAGGTAAGCACTTATATTTGATTATTACCTTTACGCAATCCTAAATCAGTCTCACGAAAGTCTGCAGCATTGGTAATAATATATTTGGGAGGTGAAAAAATAACCTAAACTAAACACTTGTACAAACTACACGAACAAAAACCAACAGCCAAATACCTAGTTTACACTTTAAATACAACGAAAACAAATGAACGTACTGTTACATTCAATTGCAAAATGTAAACGGAAATGACTTATTTTCATAAATCGTGCCAGGCACTCAGCAAGCATGAATTACGAGTTTAGCCACACCTCCCAGTTGATAATTAATTAGTTGAATAATTATGAAACATAATTGAGGAGCTGGCGAGGTAAGTAATTTTACACGAAATAAAATTTCACAAGAGGAGCAAAAAATTCAGTGAAAGCTCTTGAAACATTAATGCAATTGTACCGTTTTAATTGTAAGCTCATACTTTGGACTTAATGGTATTTAGCATTGTTTTGTAGTTTTAGCCCATTTTGCTTAGAAATTCAAGTTCAAGTTTGTATTCAGTGATCGAAATCATGAAATTGGGACTCAATTTCAGTACAGTTTTAGGCTGTTTTGCTTGGATATGAGTTCAGGTTAGTATTCAGTGGGCTAAAAATGTTCAGATTAAAAAAAAAGTATTTTGATGTCAATTGTAAATACACAATTTTGTTCACCAGCTCCTCAACTAACAATTTTTTTTTTGATTTGATTTTTTTACTGTACGTTATTAAAATTCGTACAAAAATACATAATATTATAAGCAAGTTTTACTCGTATCGTTGTACCAAAGCCCAGAGATAATACGAGGATGAGTATGTACCTACCAAGGGATCTGGGTGGAACCCACCAACCACTCATCATCATGATCATCAGGATCATGGTACCCTTTGTCACTAGGTATAGGTAAAATTAGCTAAACCACACAGATAAAAAGGATTTCTTCATCTAAATCATATTTAATTAAGTCAAAACAATTTTCTTTAATCCAAGAAAATCATTTCCTCCCTAAAGACGTGAGACAATATTTTCTTGCCAGAAGATAAGGCAATCGAGATGGTTACTTTCACTAACATGTCCATCGCTACATGATCGCTACGCATCTGCTTTCATAAATGACTAAGTAAAATGTCGCTAAATAGATGACTAAATAGAAGACAAATAAAAAGCTTCTTGTTTCTATTTAAGAAAAAGGTTTCGTCCAAAAACCACACGCCTAATTTTTTTAACCTACTGACTATTGTTTTTATTATTTCTTTCATTCAAGAAAAGTATTTCAAAATTGAAGAACCATTTTATACTTACGGTTTTGTAACACACACGAATTCTATCAAAAACAATAAACACAAACACTAAACTTATTGACTTCATTAAACAGATTTATATGTATAATATAATACACGTATGCCATTACCGAAAAAGAAAATTGAAAACTCTTACCTTTTCATTTTTTATTATTACACTATTATGGTTACTATACATGTTTTGAACGTCTTTTCGGACTAGTGTATTCAGATATAGTGCTACAGCGGTTCACTTCGGCTTGTTGCTTGCTAGTTATGTAAAGAAGTAGACCAACTTGCGGCAAACCCGTTTATTCTCGAGTTTTTACTAATGGCCCAAGAGCCCGTAGGAAATTTTCAGGAGGAGCGTAATAACTACAATAAGTTGTAATTTTAAAAGATGGTACGACGTAGTTATTATGGCAAACTAGCACGTAGTAGCTTAAAAAAAATATCTTTTTCTTTTATTTATCCTTAGGTCTTTCTCTTTTTGTGTTGGTTTACTTTAAACGTATTTCATTCAGTCATTTTCATTCATCGTCGTACTCATCTACCACTGTAAAAATCTCATACATACCTACCTACTCGAAAATGAAACTGTTGCTGTGTAATTTTATCTTTACATACTAATATTATAAAGGGGTAAGTTTGGATGTAGGAGGTAATCTCTGAAACTACTCATCCAATTTCAAAACTCTTTCACCATTTGAAAAGTACGTTATTCCAGGCTATACAAGTAGGTACCTATTATGTATATACATATATGTATATACGTTCACCCTTGCGAAGCCGTGATGTGTCAGCTAGTAGTTTATAAAATACTAGAGGATGCCCGCGTCTTTGCCCGCGTGGAGTTCGGTTTTTTGAAATCCCGTAGGAACTCTTTGATTTTCTGGGATAAAAAGTAGCCTATGTCCTTCTTCCCCGGGATGTATCCCAAGTCTATACCAAATTTCATTAAAATCGGTTCAGCGGTTGGGCCGTGAAAACGTAACAGACAGACAGACACACTTTAGCATTTATAATATTATATGGATATGGATGTAACTTTTTGGCATTAGTCAATAGGTCCCAGCAGAATTTTGTTAAAACACGTTCCGCTGGTTCTATAGTTTCTACCATACAAAAACCCAATGCAGAACAACCAACTTATATTATCAAGCACTTCCTCAAAAGTTCCTATGGTCTCTCGGTATAGTACTGCATATTACAAATATTTTGTGCTCTCGGGTCGTTATAACCATGAGGGTATACAATATCAAATATGTAGAAGGTCAAACTTCTTGGTTTTCATTTCATAACTCTTAAGTAAAAATGTTAATGTTATATTCAATTCTGAATCATGCAACAGTAGAAGTAAGGTGATGAAATTGATACTTCACTGATAAGTACCTTTGCTTGGGTAAATTACGCACAGGGAGGGAACAATCAAAGCGATTTTCAAATTCAAAGAGCTGTGAAAAAAATTGTTAATTTATTTCAAAATGCACAGCATAACAATTACATAAAGATAGGTACGTAGATGTTGGAAATATGTACTTATAAGTAAATAAAAATGAAAATATAAATTAATCTATAATACCAAGTATACAATTTTTGAAATACATTTTTATATTACGAAAATGCAAATAATATAACACTGGAACATACAGTATAACAAGCATGTATTGCGTTAGTGTCTGACATTTAGATAAATAACTGGTCAAGTGCGAGTTAGACTCGCACACGAAGAGTTCTGTACCATCGTACAAGATGGATTAACTGTTATATACCCAACACTTTAATACAGAAGACTGCAAGTTAATGACGGACTGCGCCATCTACATAATATATGTGATTTTGTAAATTAATTTTTTCGTGAACACATTTTTAATTTTTTTGCTTAAAATTAGGTAATAACAGGGTAACGCGAATACCCCGCGCCCTACCTGGTTAAGGAGGCTGCGCCTCGAGGCCCGAGCCCGTGAAAAAGACCCTGTCGTTCGTTATTTTAATTTTTTGGGGTGTAACCCCAAATTCACTGTTTTCAGATTTTTCCTTTACTTGTGCTATAAGACTTACTACCTGCCAAATTTCATGATTCTAGGTCAACAGGAAGTTCACTATAGGTTTTCTTGACAGACAAAGAAACAGACGGACAGACAGATAGACGGACAACAAAGTGATACTTTATGAGTCTCTTTTTTTCTTTTGAGGTACGGAACAATTTACACACATTACGGACATTTTAGGCTACAAAATAATAAGACAATCATTATAATTTTATTAACAGCAAAGTTTATTTAGTGTAATTTGCTAATTTTTTCTCCCCGCAATATCTTTAACGTGGATTTTTGGGTAAGCATGTAGAATATTAAGTTTATCAATGGAGCTACCGGCCCCTATATTAATTTTATACTGTATCTTATCTATGAATAGAATAAAGGACTAGTTTTATAACATCTGTTTTAAATTAAAATTGAGAACTATTAATACGTAACTAGGTACCTAAGTTTTGAAAAGGACGAGCACAATATAATATTATTTCACCCAGTTATTGAAGGTTTGAGAGTGAACTGGCAAAACATTTGGATCACACACAGTGCCTCGCACCGCTTCAGACGTATCTGCGTACATTATACGGTAGTTATAGTCGTTAGGATCTAAAGGTCCAGCTTGAAACATTGGCAGCCTGTTTGATATCACCCATACACTCTGACGCACCTCTTGATCAACTTTTATATCGTTAGGAAAAATCAAAGTCTCGGTATTCATTGCAACTACACCCGTGTTCCTTTTCAGATACGGCTTCCTCGTATCCCAACATCCTATAGTGTCTCTTGTCACTAAACCATAGAACATGACGCCTCGATTATCAATCGCTGAGGCTGAAGATTGCCCGAAAAGTCCCCTACTTTCTCCGAGCAGCTTGAATTCAGTAACACTGTTGTTTACACGAGAAGAATCTCTTAATATTGACGTCTTCACAAAAAATTCTCTGTAACTTGACATGGAATGGAAGAACAGTATTCGCTCATTATGTTCGTCGATAGGAGAGAGTGCGAGCCCAAAAATTCCATCTGACCACTGAAAATTCAGCCCATGTAAAGTATAATTAGAAGCTAGTGGGTCAGGATAGAATAGATGGTGTGAAAATCTCCAAAAACTTTCGTCACTTTCGCGAAAAACGAGCAGCCCAAAGCGCCATGTGTCTGCGATGTAGACGTAAAGATCCGAGCAGTCTCCCATCCGGGTATCAACAATAATGTTTGAATACAAAGAATCTTCCTTTACATATTCTTTTGGTATAATGTATCGTGAGATAGGCAAATCAGTTTGTAGGTCAAAAACTATGATGCTTGGTGGGCATATTTGTTTTGGATCGTCCTGGGAATCTATTTGACCGGAATCCAAGACCCAGAGTCTTCCGCAGGGATCAACACTCATTCGAAAAACTGATGTCAGGCCTGAGCAGTTACTGCTTTTACCTGAAAAAGAGTACATTGTATATTCTGTAACTGCGTTGCATATTCAATGTTAGTAAAGGTTTAATCATTTGCATACAATATTTGCTATCCAGTTAATCGAAGGCGTGCGCAGAAACATTGTGTCGTTGGTAGGTAATACCACAGTTTTACGAGTGGTAATTCTTTAACCCATTAAGTTAGACTAACGATTATAGCCTCTAAGTCTCTAGACAAAAATAATAATAATGATATACCTAATAATAATTTTATCTTTAATCAAAAATTGAATCATTTTCGAATTACATACGTATTACCGCTATTGGACTAAAAGCCAGCGCATGGCAGACCTATGTTATTTTATAAAAGCTGAAAAATTCTCTGCGTAGTTATAGTCCCCAACACAGGGAGGAATGATCAGCGAGTCCGATCAGAAGTTTGGATCATGGTGCCTTTGGGAAATAACAGGTGTAAAAAAGTATAAAGTCTAATTTATTTTACAGTACTACAAATCACGTCATGCATTGCCAGACACTTAGTATCGTGGCAACCCCCTACTAGACACCCTAAAACTTTTAATATTTATTACTAGAGGATGCCCGCGACTTCGTCCGCGTGGATGTAGGTTTTTGAAGATCCCGTGGGAACTGTTTGGGTTTCCGGGATAAAAAGTAGGTAGCTTAAATTTCGTCAGAATCGGTTGAACTGTTGGGCCGTGAAAAGGTAGCAGACAGACAGACCGACAGACCGACAGACAGACAGACACATTTTCACATTTATAATATTAAGTATGGATTTTCATATTTTTTTATAATACACCTGAATAATATTTCACTTACTAAAGGCTCTATGGTAGCTCCAATCAGGATACGGCTTGAGGCGCGGAGATGTAACTCCCCCGTTACGAGAAACCGTTGCCAGCGTAGCAGGTACACCTCGTTTCCAACTAGGCAGCGTCACGAACACTCGGGAGCCCCAAACTTCCAAACCCAGTGGTAAAACATTGGCTGGAATGAAATCCCTGAAAAGCAATATGTTATAAAAAATAAGAATAAAACTGCCTTTAAAAATACAGTCCTGGCAGCTTATCATGGCTATGTCGCATCAGTACTTCGATATGGTCTCATCTTTTACTTGTAGGGAAACTCTAGCGAGGCTAACGGAGCTTTCATAGCCCAAAAGAGGTGTATAAGAGCTATGACAGGAGCCTTTTATTTGGATTCGGGTCAACCACTATTTAAAAAATTACGTATTCTCCCACTTTCGTGTATGTATATCTATGAATTTTGTATTTTTGTCAAATAAATGATGATCTATTTATAAAAGCAAGAGATATTTATACGAGAAATACAAGAAACGGCGACAGACTGGTCATTGCACATAGGAAGAATCTTTTTACATGGTTAATAAGAAAACTGGGACTTCGTCTGTGTTGGTGTTCGCTGGGGGGCGTGCTCTGCCTTTTTGGAGTGTTTTTTTTTTTGTTAAAACTGACTGAAAAGTGCTCTAAGGGGGTGCCGTGCGTGTGTCGGCGAGCGCCGGCAGAGACGGGGTCCATACTTGTATAGTTTCCCTAACTTGTTAAAAATAACTACAAACTTGACATTGGCCAATCTTTGTAAAGCCAGAAGAGAGAGAAAAAAAATAAGAAACTTAACTGTTATGGGAAACCTTTAATGGTTTCGGGAAGTTAAAATTTTTTGTTATAAAAACTTCAGACACCTAGATCATTCTTTCTATTCTATCAACGTTGCGTAATTTCCTTGATCGTCATCAACATATAGAAAGACTAAGTAGGTGCAGCTTACTGGACATTCAAAAAAACCGTCAAGTATTTAGATGAGACTCTTCGCAATATTTCGTATGTGATACTTATATCATTATTAGTGTAAACATACTATGAAAAGTTTAACAAGTCACAGAATATGTCGAAAGATGTTATTCACATCGAATAGTTAGGCACTTGAAGATAATACTATAGGTAATAAAACGCATAACGTCCATTTACGACACGAATGTCTTACAGAAATTAGAATGTACCAGTGAAAATACTTTCATACTTTAGTTTCAGAACTAAAATAGAAAGGTATGTATGGTAAAGGTAAAGGTATGAACCTTCCTCTTGAATCACTCTAAATATGTATCTAATGATGAAAACTTAATTCCGTTACGTAGGTAGTTTAAAAGATTTTTGAAGCGTATCTACAAAAGGACAGACAAAGAGAATATAATGGGCCTGACGACGGCGGGAAGCGACACACATATTATTACACTATTATTTAGAGATATTATTTGGCTGTTCCTCAACAATATGTGTAAACCACAATATGGAATAAATAAATTGATTGATTTATTGGTTGCAATAAGCGCCGGCCACACAGGCCGCGTTTGTACCATTGCGTTGTAATGTATGGAACTGTATGAGACATGGCATACCGCTTGCGTGGCGTGAACGTTCGCGTAGACGTAATGCGTGCAGTTATGTCTACGGATTCACGCTCTTCACTACTCGCGTGTCACGTGTACGTGCTTGGTGTGAATCGGCTTTAAATAGTAAAGTAAGTACCCACCCATTGGCAATGGCGTAGAGACGATGCCTCTCTGACGGAAATTCGAAATCCACATGCTTCCACTTGTACAGCGTACTGAGGGGTAGAGTCTCGGTGTCAGTGGGTACCGACTGCGAATGTGAAAGCCCTAACATCGTAAGCCATAGTGTGACACCCGCTGCGCGAGTCCGATCTGAAATCAAAGAGCGATGCGCTTGTTCATAGGTTGAGCTGCCGCAGATGAAGAACATAAACCGGTCAAGTGCGAGTCGGAGTCACCATCATACAAGATTATGTACCTACTTTCATTTTTTTAATTTACACGGCGGCATTTTGAAATTTTTATTATTTGTTGTTGTAGCGGCAATAAATTACACAACCAAGTGACAATTTTCAACTCCCTACCTATTAGGTAAGTTTATGAGGTAGAGCCCACTGACAGATAGTCAGATAGACAGATGGACGGACTGACAGCGGAAGCTTAGTAATAGCACATGAGTAGAGTGGTAATAGCACAGTTTTAGGGTCCGATTGGTACGCTTCCGCTAATGACCCCTACAACTAAACATTAGACAAAAATTGATGAATGAATGAATAAATGATTATATTCATATTAAACTACTAAGCGCAATATAGGTAAGTACATTTCTGTAATATAATATATTTGTAAAATATTTTGACTTTTAAATAGGTATAAAATTATTATAACAAGTCAATAAAAAGTAGAAATAAGTTTTAAAAAAACTATATTTTATAATACGTTGTTATATTTATTAACAGGAAAAATTATTCTCTTTTTTTAATGAAAATTGAAAAATCTGTTAAAAAAAAAACTCCCAGTATCATTCCAGAAAAAGTAAAAAAAAAAACTACGTTTATGGTCCAAGACTATAAATTGGCAGACAAAACAAAAGCGTGCAGCTGATATGCGTACGTTACTACTACACAGTAACATTACTCTATCCCACACATTTTGTTTCTCAGAAAATAAGTAAGGTCTGGCGGTCCTGGGATCTTGTTCTATTGCCCTAACTTACATTTCAAAACTTAAAAAACGTAAAATTTAAAACCCTCAGACACAAAAACCTCTAAAAGAAAACTAGAAAAGAGCTGATTAACTTTCAAATGGCTGAACCGATTTTCTTCGATTATAGCTAGGAACACTCTCGATCAAGCTACCTTTCAAAAAAAACTAAATTAAAATCGGTTCATTCGTTTAGAAGCTACAATGCCACAAACAGTTACACAGATACACACGTCAATACGTCAAACTTATAACACCCTTCTTTTTGGGTCGGGGGTTAAAAAGCATGTAAACCAAACTTACCATTTGCTAGCTCTATCATAGTCTATCATTGACACAACAATAGAATAAAGTTAAATTGTTTTTTATATAAGTATGTGCCAATACACTCATAGTATCACTAATTACAGCTACTCCTGTGATTACAGGCTGTGTTTATGCGGTGGTAACGATGAAAATTGCAGTTCATGCACCAAAGAATATGATCAGCTTACATAATTATCTATCTATAAGGATATAATTAGTTTTGCATGATACAATTTTGTAATAAAAAACATAATTAAATGGTTGTTAATTATTATAAACAACCATTCATCTCACGTAATAAATATCTGGAGCGGACCATAAAAGTAAATAGATACTCGTAACTAAATAGAAGTTCAGATCTCAACTATTAAGGCGATTACGCACTGCATCCGATCCGAATCCGAGAAAATATGTTCCGAAGTAGCATAGAACTATTTGCACCTATTTGTATAGTAGCTTACGCACGCTTACGCATCCGACTTCCGTCATCCGAGTTCTGCCCATCATCCGTGAGAATATCTCGGATGTGCCACGGGTTCAAATCGGACATATGACAAAGATGTCTACTGAATAGCTTGGATTTGGATCAGATATCGGATTAGTGCGTAAGCAATATCCGAGTTCGGTCCGATTTTTTTATAATTCGTATTTTCACGGACTCCGAGTGCGTAACCGCTCTTAATAAGAAAACCGAGTCGGACCTCGCTCTTTTAGGGTTCCGTACATGAATATCATATTTTGGGTATGCCTACTTATGAAAAATTTCTTTTCTGGGTTAGAACATCGCAATAAATCGTGAAAGAAAACCCCAAAAAATGTTAGAATCATGAAATTTGGCACCTAAGTAGGTCTTATAGCCCAAGTAAAGGAATAAATCCGAATTTGTGGTTACATGTAAAAAAATTAAAATGTTTCAAAGTAAGATACCAGGTGGGGTATCATATGAAAGGACTTTACCTGTACATTCTAAAACGGATTTTTATTTATTTTTATGCATTATAGTTTTTGATTTATCGTGCAAAATGTCGAAAAAATACTTGAGTACGGAACCCTCGGTGCGCGAGTCTGCCTCGCACTTGGTCAGTTTTTTTTTTTTAATTTTGTGTTACGTAGTTTGGAGAGCAGCTTATAGGTACGTTAGATACCTAGTAGACCGTATCACACAATTTAAGTATATTTAATGTAAGAAATGTATGTAAAACAATAATATTATTATTATGTATGCAAAGTATTAAAATAAAATATAATATGTAGCTACCTAAATAAAATAACGCAATGAATTGCAGTTACCTACTTACGTTAAACTAGGTAGGTACCTATATACTGCAACTTGTAATGGTTTGTGTGGTATAAAATATTAATTCCTATAGGGTACCTTAATACTAAATAGGTACCTACTACAGTTGACATTATATTATATTGGCGTTTTTGTAAAACGATAGGCCCAAGAAGTTTGATAATTTAGTCCATCCTTCAATAAATTCTTGCTGCAATTCATCACCCATCCATTGCAAATAGAATACCAACCTACTATTTCTTAACCATTGAAACTCTTCATTGCCAAGTGCCAAGTTGTCGTACCTACTTAGTCACAATGGATATTTCATTTGTATTACGTAATCACAGATAAAAATGTATTTTTTTTAATTCATTCAATTCAATTCAATTGTAAAAAGCATTCTTAGTTTTAATAAACTTCGGGCCATAAGAAAATTTATTAATTTGGAATAGTTTCCCTGAACAGAATTTCTGCAATAGGTAGGTAGGTACATAAATAAATATTTCCTTCATAAATTATGTAAGTTTGTAGAAAATTTGAATTGCGGGGAATATTTCTGTTTCCCATCTTTACGCATACAATCTACAGTACCTACTTATCTATGTATAAGAAATAAAAGATGCAGCAGAAAAAAAAGGTAACTAGGTATAGGTACCTTAGATTCTTACTCTTGTACGTATACGTATAATACAATGTTCTACTCTCTTGTAAATGTATCTTCACAAATAAGTGTTCCTCTGTGAATTAGAAATAACTGACTTTTAAAGTTCATAATGGAATTACTTACCTACTATATAATGCCCGCGACTTTTTTTAAAATAAATATCCCACAGAAATCATTTGATTTTTCGGGATAAAAGGTTTCCCTACCTATCCTCTATCTATCCCTCTATACCTATACCTCTAGGCTATCTCTGTAATAAACGTCAAAATCTGCCGTGAAAAGTATATTTTTGTGATTATAAGTGATTTATTATATTTTTTAATTTCAATAAAACGCAATCCATTTTTTTATATCTGTCTGTCTGTTAACGGCTGATCCATTACATCTGACAAGAACGTAGAACTTTGAAAAAAAAACTAAATCCACGCTGACGATGTCGCAAGCAAAAACTAGTAGGTACTTAGTAAATACTTAGGTATATATTGTTGGTGTTCGATAATTTCCGTGTGTGGCTAAACGATAGTTTTAATAGCCTTAACTTTCACCATTACTTATTTATTGCACCAACATCGTATCTTGCACTGTTCTTAAAGACCATGAACATGAAATAATTGCTTCACGCTGTCTTATTATTCGGACTTGATATTATTTAAATAAATATATACATGGAAGGCTGTAGATTGCAATTAGGTAATGCTTACAAGAATCGCAAAAAGGAGGTCGTACGTTGTATATTATATCTGTCTAATATTCCTCCTTTTCTCCAACTATGCAGGATTGTTTCGGTGTACAATAGGTACTAATCTATATTAAAGTGTGTACTAGGAGAGTAAACTAGTAATAGTGCATCTAGGATGCATGCGCATGTAGCTTGCGCATAGAGGCCCAGCTACATGTGCTTGTTACTTGACCTGTGTAAACGACCGTACAGGCAACAGCATTGATGTTCAATCAAAATCCATGCCAAATCCAACAGGTTACTTACGCGGGCTATCACGCACTACTACCATGGGAGTTGTAGAAACCTACCTAAGCACTTTTATCTTCTTGCTACAGTTCCTGTGTGTACAATTTGACTCTATTGAGCCTTCAACTTTATATTTTGTCAATTTTTGTCTTTTCTATTTGTCTTGTTGACCTCACAAGCCCAAAAAGCTTGCTTCTTTGCTCATAATCAGATTTGGGAGACCTTGACAAAATAACGGAGTTCTAAATAAGTAGGTGAGTACACTATTTATTTTTTATCCCCTAATTGATGATTGTTTATTATTGTTGTTAAAATAAAGTTCAAGGTTCGTATAACTTCAACTATGTTGCTGAAAACTATAATAAGTATATGAAAATAATAACTAACTATAACGCTTGCGCCTGAATATTTTGAACTAGCGACCCGCTCCGGCTTCGCACGGGTGGACATTTATTTTTTCTATTTTCCGGAATAAAATATAGCCTATACGGATTCGGAAGAATCCCTCTAAGTAATGGTAAAAGAAATTTTGAAATCGGTCCAGTAGTTTTTGAGCCTATTCAATACAAACATACAAAAATACAAAAATACAGAGGTTTCCTCTTTATAATATTAGTATAGATTAAACGCCCATAGCTCTAAAAAAGCTAACTAAACAAACTGTTAGCGCCTTTTCTTAGGAAATGCACCTAGCTCCAGTTTTTAATTTCAGAGAACAATAGAGAAGCTCATGAACCCGTCTACGTTACGAACAAACGGTACCTATCGAAACATTCTGATCAAAATACTGTTTTTATAAGGTTTTTGACCCACTGAATACGAATCAAATAAAATCTAAATTATAACGGCCCAAAACTGTGCTAACTCGAGTTCAAAGTTTGTTATTTCAGTCATTGAATACAAATCTGATCTCATTTTCAAGTGTATTCAGCACTATGCTAAAATTCAGTCTAAAGTTCGTGATTTCGAACAAAACAGCAGTGTTTACTTTTAAAAGATTTAACATAGTTGAGCATGATTGGAAAATCAATGTATTTATTATAGTTATTAAGTTTATATGTTAAATCGCTAGTAAACCTTTAAATAATAATAAAATAGAAATAAATTAGATAGAGTACCTAAAGTTTCATTTTAATGCCACAGTTTTATGCAAAATTTAATTTCGTGTATATAAACCGTTTTATTCGTCTGCTCTTCAATAGTTGTAGCTAATCTTCTAATGGATTAGAATTTAGCTCTCTTAAATAATAAAATAGGTGATAACAAATCAGTATACCTACATAATCACTCACAATAAATTATTAATATTGAACGGTGTATGGACTTGGTAACCGCAATTTATCTGCTTGAATAAGCATACATAATATTATGTAATCAATACTTATTATCACGGAACATTTATTTAAAAAATGTAAAATTCATTTTCAAGCACTTACCGCTAACTTTTGATCTTTCTGCTTCATAATCATTATTTTTATTATTACTTTTTCCATAATTAGGTCTATCATCATAATAATAATCTTCATTAACAGCTGTAGATGGACGTTCGTAAGGGCTTCTATAGTTTTGCTTGTAATTCCAATTGGGGTTAATATTGTTGTACTCCCTATTTATATCGGCGAAGAGCAACGATGGGGGTGACCACTGAATAAACCACTGATGTGACACGGCCATTTTATTAAAAAAAACGTTTCACTCCAAAGAATTAAAAAAAGCTATGAAATACATTATTATTGTTTAGTCAAATTTGAAGTTCAAAGTTTTATTAAATATCCGCATAACTGTAGCTCGCATTGCAGCCCGCGTGAACGTAAGTACAGGCTCAACTCTAATCTCAGTCTGCTGCTGCAGTTACAGCCGGTTGCCCTTTCATAAATGCCTCACGAAACTCTTCGATCGCTTGAATATATTACCTTCTAATAATAAGTGACATAAGTACACATAATATCACATATCTAGAGACTTCATTGTCTTGTTTTGGTTAGCAATATAACAATCTTTTTTTTGCTTAACCAATGCGTTACTTTCAAAGACTCTGTTGATATTCATATTAGATACCAATGCGAAATAGCCAAATAATTTAATTGACTATACTTACCTATATTAATTGGAGTTGATACATAAACATGAAAATACCTCTCAAGTAAGCTAGTTCATCTGATTAGAATTTATTAGAAAGTTTAACAGAGTTTTCTTTAGCCGCATCATCCGTAATTTAGGACGATTCGTTAAGCAATATAATTAACGGTTTCTTTAGACAAGTGAAAACTACTATAGCTACCTGTAAACTGTAGCTATTCAAGTTAAAGTTTGTTTCAATATCACAGGAAACAGCTTGATCTTTTAATTACCGCACATTCTGCACAATTATGTTGTTCTCGTTCCTTTTTCCCTTGTTAGGGTTCCCGTACCTAAATAGTAAAAACGGAGCCCTATTAATGTCCTCTGCTGTCTGTCTGTCTGTCTGTCAGTCCGTCTGTCTGTACGTAACATGTCACAGGTCTCTAGCTCGTAGACTAAATGAGTTACAAATCTGAAATTTTGCTATTTGGTGTTGATCCAAAAATTCCTTAAAACAAATACTTATTGAATTATTTTTAACGGGGGCTCCCATACATGAAAAAGGAGCCGAAAAAAATAATTTTTTTTCTCACCCTAGCATGTGGGGCATCATTGTTTAGAGCTCATTGAGTAGAGTGCGAATGTATTTTTTTTTATACTAGAAAATAAGGAAATGGACAATTTTTGTGACGGGGGCTATCTCAAAAACTAAACTAGTTAGGAATATGAAATTTCAGTATATTATGTACCATATACTGTATTTAAACAACAAACACTGAAAACAAAGATTTATAAAACAGTTTGTAAGCTGTGACAAAACCAAACGAACACTTTTTGGGTTTTTCTTTTACGGTTTATTTTTTTTATTTTTTATTTATTGCAATGTTCTAACTTGGAAAGAAATAATATATCACCCATCCAAAATATGATGTTCATAATTTTATACGGAACCCTAAAAGAGCGAGGCCCGACTCGCACTTGACCGGCTTTTTTACCATGATAACCACAAGAATCGCGAAGGTACATAGCCCTTATGTAATTGACATTCCATGAGTAGGTACGTTCAAAACGTCTCGCTTCCTAGTTTCTTGTGCCTAGACTATGGAATCTCTTTCCGGCATCGCTTTTTTTACAGATTTAATGATTGGGCATCATCCAGGAAATAAGTGCGTGGTAAATACCTTAGGCTTCATCAGAGAAATTCCTTATCAGGTGTTTTTTAGGGTACCGTAGCACGGGAGAAAAACGGAACCCTTATATCACAGATCACTTTGTTGTCTGTCTATCTGTCTGTTTGTCTGTCCGTTTATCCGTCTGTAGTGTCTGTCAAGAAAACCTATAGGGTACTTCCTGTTGATCTAGAATCATGAAAGGCAGGTAGGTATGTCTTATAGCACAAGTAAGAAAAAATCCGAAAACCGTGAATTTGTGGTTACATCACAAGAAAATATTAAAATGTGTCCATGAGCAAATAACTAGTATTTCCAATTTTCAAAGTAAGGTAACTATACCATGTGGGGTATCGTATGAAAGGGCCTTACTCGTGCATTCTAAAACAGATTTTTATAAAACCCCCGACCCAAAAAGAGGGGTGTTATAAGTTTGACGTGTGTATCTGTGTATCTGTCTGTGGCATCGTAGCTCCTAAGATAATGAACCGATTTTAATTTAGTTTTTTTTTTTGTTTGAAAGATGGCTTGATCAAGTGTGTTCTTAGCTATAATCGGTTCAGCCGTTTGAAAGTTATCAGCTCTTTTCTAGTTACTGTATCCTTCACTTGTCGCGGGTGTTATAAATTTTTAATTTACACTTGTTTATTTTTACGTATTCGTTTTTGAGTGATGTGGATCAAGTGGATGAAGTCGCGGGCATCATCTAGTACTTTAATATGATAGCTGGTTTTAAGTTTCACCATGACATGGTTGCTGCACTTAGAGTTGGGTCCTGACTAGGGATCTCCTCAATGGTTATCAGTACAGACGTGAAAATGTTGTATACGCATTCAATTATGATAAACCATTCTAAGTGTCACCATGACATGGTTACTGCACTCAAGGTTTACTCTCCTAACGAAGAAATTCTTCAACGGTTAACAGCTTAGACACGAAATGTTGTATACGCATTTAATTTTGAAAGCCCGTTCTAAGTTTCACCATGACATGGCTACTGCCCTCAGGGTCGTATTCTGAAAAAGCTTGTTTTTAGGGTTCCGTAACTCAAAAGGAAAAACGGAACCCTTATAGGATCAGTTTGTTGTCTGTCTGTCTGTCCGTCCGTCCGTCCGTCCGTCATGTCTGTCAAAAAAACCTATAGGGTACTTCCCGTTGACCTACAATCATGAAATTTGGCAGGTAGGTAGGTCTTATAGCAAAAGTGCAGGAATAAATCTGAAAATCGCAAATTTGTGGTTGCATCATTAAAAAAAATTAAAATGTGTTTCAATTTTCAAAGTAAGATAATTATACCAATAATTGAGGTATCATATGAAAGGGCTTTACCTGTACATTCTAAAACAGATATTTATAGTTATTTTTATACATAATAGTTTTTGATATATTGTAGAAAATGACGGAAAAATAATTGAGTACGGAACGGAACCCTCAGTGCGCGAGTCTGACTCGCACTTGGCCGGCTTTTAAAAATGTGTTTTATTTTCATTTAAACATCGGTGTCTCTACATGATTTATATTTTGGATCGTATAATTATATAGTATACCTACTTAGTTTGCAGGATTTCTAAGAATGGTTTTACTTTCAACCAAAGCTAACGTGAAACGTGCAAACCAAAATTTGTATTATGCATAGTATGCATATTATTATTGTTTTGCATGGCACAATCTCCTTTCGCAATATTAAAGCGAAGGTAGGTAATTACAATTTATTCCAAAAAACTAGGTCATAATATTAATGATGTTAGATACCTATCTAGTTAGAGAAGAAAAGATCCATTCATTAATCATATGATTATGGTACCTATATTTTGTAAATATTCAATTGTCTACACACTACATTTAATAGTCTATACAATCAATTAATAATAGGTAATTATTTCACGATTTCTTTGGTGCGGGTACGTACCTACTCGTATGTATATATCCACCTTCAGAAAGTGAACCCTTAGGATAACCACGTAAAACCCAAATTTATATTATTCCCAAAAAGCGATCTCTACAGCGACTTAAAACTGTTTTAAAACAAACCAAGTTTTCAATGTGTTCTCATGATACCGAATGATAACGAAAATCTACCAAAATTGTATAAGTAGAGGTCACATTCATATAAATCATGATATTTCCCGGTTGCTATATTAGATTTCAGATTTAGATGTAGTTAACGTTAACTTAAAAGTTAGGAAACCGAGAGGCTGAGAAGAAATACAATATTATGTACGTCAAAAAATAATAAATCTGTTTTTTTTAATAAAACAAAATCGTTACGAGTTCCTTTAAGTTCAGAAAAAAATTGATTAATAGGTATGTACATATTTTATGACTACAAAGATTGTATACATAAAAATAATAAATTAATGGATTATATATCCACAAAACAATACTCAGATACTGTTGACAAGGGAAAGGAAATTTTTTCATTTCAAGTTTTATCCTCGACTTAGTAATTCGCAGACATCTCAAATATTATGTCAGATATACTTACTTTTATGTTTGGTATGAATCTATGCAATCGGATTTTATCGCTAGATACTAGATAGGCATGAAATCGACGTTGTAGCAATCCTTCAGACTTCGAGAAGATTTAATATATTGTAAGCTAAGCAAACTTTCTCTTAACTAAGCAGGAAGCTTCTTTATGAAAAGGTACCTCTAAGAGTTACATAATTGACAATGAAGCCAGAAGCTCTAGGCACTAAATAATTAACTGTCCAAGCTTCAGAAATAGAAAGCTACAGGGTGAATGTAGTTAAGAACAAAAATAAAATTGATAAAAATAAATCATAGCAATTTTATGTAACTCATTGACTAGGTTGTTAAAAATTAAAATACAGCTTTGTATCTTCGTATCTTTGTTTCGTTTGCTTAGCTTTTTGTAAATAAAACAGTAAGCAACTGACCAAAAAAAAAACAACTTTTATCACCATCCTTTTTAAAATTTTATTATAATAAGTTAAATAGGTATGTGTACGATAAAATGTTTTTATCGATCAATTTACCCAATCAGCCGCTAACGTGTGGCCTAAGGTTTATTACGCTGCAAGTTTCTTTTCACTCCTTAAAGAGCCAGTACAGAGCAAAATGTATGGAAAGTACATCGCCTTGTTGATTTCACTGATAGGGACAACTCTCTCCATTTACCCATACTTTGATACTCAAGACTTCATATATAATGTCCCCAAAGTGTACAGGATTTCCCTCACGCTGGACAAATTGTTGGATTATTACGAGAAGAAGCCCTCGAAAGATCCAGAATGGTACATCGCTCTTGGAATGGCTAGGGGTAAGACAGCAGTAAAAATATGGTAAACTACCCTTGTGAAAGCATTATACCAGGTTTGAAATTACAGAACTATGGATTATATACAGATTTATGGATTTTTTTTATTCATTATAGTCACACACTTGACCGTAATCACGCCTGATGGAAAGTGATGATGTGGCCTAAGACGGGACGCGTTTACCTACAAGATAGTTTAACTAAACTTATATGTTGTGTTTTGTAATATTATATAATCTACGTTTTACTAAGATATTAGGTATATCTTATCTCTTCTACTGATCGGCATCGATTTGTTTCTCGGCTTTTGAGAAGTTCCGCCAGCCCCCAGCTCCGAAATTCTTCATCAAATCTTCACTTTTACATAATTTATCTATTGGTACAATTTTTGTAAAAAAGAATTATTAAAATCAGTCGAGATTTGACACTAAAAATGATCATTTCGTCCAATTATCACAACCCGAACGATGCCTATTGATTTTCGGAATAAAACTATTCTATTAATTGACCTTGATTAACCCGGAGTATTAGGGATCACAAATTGCGTTTAGAATTCAAATCCGTTTAATATTTTCAGCGTGCACGGTGCACAGATGTAGACAAATACTTAAAAAATACTGTATTGGACTCGATATCGGTAATAATGCCTACTTCGACTGAAATTTTCAAAATATATTAAATGTACAGAAATCACACAAATCGTCCAGTTTCATTAAAAGCACAGATTTCATAGATAGCTAATTACAAAATCAGCCACAAAACTTTCTAATCGTCCATAAAGGGTTCCTAATTTTAAATGGTTACTAATACCTACGTGTGATAAATTCTTTTATATTTTAACGATAAGTGATAAGTTACATATTACAGGTCAACTGGAGTATACAATAAATGAATTGGACAAATCGGTACCAGCAAAGTTGAAGGAGAATTTACAGAACCTCACGAGGAGAATGGATCGGATTCAAAATGGCACAAATTTCGCAACTCTAGTTTATCGCAGTAAAGATTATGAATATGGTAAGTGTGTTTATTTTGTAGAAGACCTTGTTCGCCTAGTATCTCGATCACCTCTAAAATAATTATAATTATTTATTAAAAACGTTAATAATATATGCTAATAAATTATAGTCTAATGTTAAACAACAACATGTATGACGTTTCATAAAATTATCCACTTAGTATGAATTAAAAATTAAAAGAAAAGATTTCTGGTACAGGGCCGAATAATCCAAGTGGATGAGGCGATATCCTCTAAGCCTTTTAGGAGGCTCCAAATCTTGAAAAATCACCTCTAATAAATACCCAAATCAGGCTAAAATTATAAGCAGACTACATATTTTTATCGGAAAATCAAAGAGTTCCCATGAGTTTTATAAACCTAAATCCACGTTAAGTCGCGAGCATCATTATAAAAAACTTTCATTTTTTTAAATCAAACACTATCACGACATTTCTAATGAAAAAGCTGCATGTAACAACGTGACAAGGTTCTATTAGCATACCATTTAAGCGTCATTACGTAAACCGTTTGTATGGAAAAACATGAAACGAAGCCTGCATCCGACGAGTATTCGGCTGTGCTTTCGTAACTTTGAACCACGTGCGCGATCCAGTTACTTTCCTGTACAGATAGGCCGTTAGATTCAATCTTGTAAGGAAGTAGACATCGTTCTTTATTAAGGACTGTATACATTTACTTGTTTGTTTTTGCTTGTTTTATCTTCTTACATACGTGGAAGCTTTTGTTTATTTCAGTTTTAACATTTCAATAAACTGCGATGATGGAAACTTAGCTTCACTGAACTTATGTCAGTTAGATACTGGTACTTGAACACTTGTAACATCGAATGCGATTTTTACTATTATTCAGAAAGGAAAATACTTAGATAATAATATCTATGTTCGCTATGTCGTATATCGTATTGTGTTCAATAGTTACCTACGAGTATAACAACGCTATTCAATACCGTGCGAAATTAGGGTTCGTCAGCTATCGTTCCCGTAAAGAATACTCCTGAAAAATTTTTAAAAGGAAGAAAGATAATTGCAACAATTTTTTTTTGTTTTATTTAGGTATAATTCATACCAATCTAATTTGCGTATAGATGTTCAAATCAACTTAAAACTCAAGTTACAAGTCGCTTGAAAGTTTTACACCTCTTTTACACCTCTTTTCCCCTATTATTATGAGTCACGGTTAACAGTTTCCGTAATGATGCAATTTAAATTTTTACAATGTATTGTTTTTCTATATTATTAGGTAAGATCGGATGTCTGCGGTGTTTACTCTTATAATACGGACATTTTATTTCAGTTGCCAAAGCGATTTTTGAGAATTTGGAAGTTTTTTCATCGCTGCTAGAGCCGCTGACGATCGGTACGATGGGCACACAGAAGCCTTTTCGGTTCAAGTTTGAACAATACGTCCAAGAGGCGAGAACAAAGATGCCAACTCGAAAAGCAGCTGGTAAGACTCTCAACTTTTTTTCTGTTCTCACCGCTGATTTAATGCTTGAAAGATACCCGTATAAGTGAACAACCCTTAGAACAACCATAGTACAGTTCACGACAGTCAAGAAACTTCTAACAAAAGGTCAAGGCTTAGACGTCACTGGCAGGCGTCAAATGTTAGCACATTTGGCGCAGATAACCCCTAATGTAGCCTTATTTTTTATGATTTTACGACACAACAGCCTGATATTTGACATATCGTCGATTCAAAATCAAACCGAGAGTTCCCTCACTCTAGATCACTCTGACCTTAATGACGTCGGGTCATAGTTAAAGCACGTCCAAGTGACGATATAGTCGACAGTGACTAGGCACATAATGCTGGAAATGGTAAGTACGAGTATAAGATGCCAAAAGTAACTTTCTGGTCGGCTAAAATATTTTTTTAGCCACGCCAATATACCTAACTGTTTTTCTAAAGCAGAGAATCTAGGTTACTATTAGGAGTTTTGTCACCTTCATTGACGATTAAGATTCAGGGTACCTACGTGGCTTACGTCAGATTTTTGAACAACTGTTCTATTGGGTAATGGTCTACTTTTTATTGTGTACCTATACGCCCTGACACGATTTTTGAATAGTCGACTGAAGGCCGTTTTCTAGTTCAATAATTGACCACAACGAGGCGTTGATTGTATAGTTTACTACATTAACTTTATAGAAATAATAAAGATGAAAGTACCTTGACATAATAACTGTGAACAAGTCTTGTAATTTTTTGTGGTCTTTGTATTTTAGATGCATGCATGATGCAGCTGCTTATATCAGCTATGGAGACCCAGACAACACAAACCGATGGAAGTTGCGAGATGACGCCAGAATGCCAAGCACAACTGATGCAGGGATCTGGACTGGCTTTCCAACAAACTAGCCGCGTCCGTGCAATGATTCTTGCACGCCTCTTTGACTGCATGGAGGGCGTAGATATTTCCGCTAATATTTATAAGCTTTGTATACAGGTTTACAAAGAAACGAAGTCGTTAGAGGCCTGGGATCATCCAGCTGGTACTAGAACACTATTTATGCAACAGAGTAAGTATGTAATTTAACATCAATTTTACAGGCATTATCGTGGTTAAAGTAACTGTCATGTATCGAATGTGTCTCATCTGTCATGAAAAAGCAACGACATATTATTAGGAAAGTATTCTTTCTCATTCTTCCAGTACTCTTTTGCGCTTCGCAAGGCTATGGAGAGTTTATAAAGCCACGGTGGATGAACAAAATCATGGCATGGCAAGAACCCAAAGGTTGTTATTCGGATACCCGACAACCATTTCTAAGGCTTACTGGATTTGTTGGACCTGCCTCATCCGCGCCGCCTAAAGAAAGAGAGGTAGCATTTACACATTCATCTGTGTGTGACAGCCGTTTGACGGAACATTACGTTTTTGCAGATGGCCGGCGCTTTATATTTTTTCTCATTTCTCATACAGTACCTAGTACCTACCTACACATTAAAAGAACATTTAGATACGTATGACTTAAGTATTCCATTATTGCATGGCGTGAATTAGCGACCGAGCATAGCAGACCGTGCAATAATAGACTAGACTTGCTTAACTCACGAGTAGGTATCATAATATTGTATTATTTTATACCTCGTGTGATCTAAATTATTTTAAGCCCGCATAATGCCGCCGTGACTGTGTCCATTTTCACACCATGCAAAAACAGAAGGCCAACAAATGACATTTCAGTATGATCCGATTCTTAGAACTTCTACAATGTTGCTCATATAAGATTTGAGATTATGCAGGTAAATAAAATTAAACCACACCCAGAATGACCTTTAAGTAAACTTCAAGAGTGCCAGCACGCTAAAAGGTTAATCTACTTAGTATGAATACTAACCTGTCCAATTCAGACTTTGGAATACTAATGAAGGGATTTTAAAAACTTAAATTCAGGTGGACGAAGCAGCGTCATCTAATGTTAAGTGATCACCGCCACCCGCCCATTTGCTTTTGCACAACCAGAGTGACATCTTATGATTTATTGAAATCTTGTGAGGATTTTACGAGGTTCCACAGAAAATAAACAGGACTGTTACCCTATGTTTCATATTAAAATATTATTTAATAGAAGATGCCCGCGACTTCGTCTGCGTGGATTTAGATTTTTATAAATCCCGTGGAAACTGTTTAGGGACGCAAGCTACCTCGGTACCAAATTTCATACAAACCGCTTAAGCGGGTGGGTTTTTGGGAATCCCGTGGGAACTCTTTGATTTTCCGGTATTAAAAGAAGCCTATGTTCGTCCCCGGGATATAAGCTAACCCGTACCAAATTTCGTCAGAATCGGTTAAACTGTAGGGCCGTGAAAAGGTAGCAGACAGACAGACAGATAGACACACTTTCGCATTTATAATTAAAATATTTGTATATTAGTATGGATTAAAATATTATTTATATCTATAGGAAGAGTACCGAGTGAAAAAGGCTGCGGCATCTGATGGCGGTTCCTGCAACTCGTTAACGTCAGCTATGGCTCTGGGTTCTCTGGTGCTATATGTTCGTGCGCTGTTAGAAACTGATCAAGCATTCCAGTATGACGTTCTTATGTGATAAGGGCTACCTATTTATTAAAATATTGTGTAATCTGAACTGCACTTTTTTGTTAAATTCTTACTTCAAAGATCCAAATAATATTTTGTTCAGCTAATACCCAGCGTACGTTGCAATGCAACTCGCGTGTATTGTATGATACTGGGTATTATTAGAACGCTAGCAAAATCAAAGACATGTGATAGTACTTATGATTACTGATAAGGTACCTACCACAAAAAAACTAAATCCTGAATTTTTTGAAGAGTTTGCAATGTATTGCAATAAAACATCTTACTGACGCTAAAAGTTAACGAATGCTGCGTAGATAGGTACCTATCGCAAGGTCAATGCCGCGGCGTAGGTGGGGCTTTGACCACGAGTTTTGTACAGGCTTTGCAGGCTTAAAACAACGAGTAAATCACTAAAACTATACTATAAAGCAAACGGTTATTGGTATTCGACAACTGTACAACGACACTGACAAAGTTTCAACGCAATCGGATGAACCCATAGATATGTATGAACCTAACAAAGAGTCAAACATTGATTGTTTTAATGAATAAAAAGATAGATAGATAAGATAATTAATCAATGGTCGGTAAACGATTTAGTGACGAATAATATATGCATACATTGGCGCAATTTGAAATACTACTGTACCAGCTGTAAGCTTGGCCCATATTAATTATCTATAAAACATAGTTGGCGCCACTCAAATCATAACATCATATTAGAAGGCGTCATTGATTGGCTGAAGTTGTTCAACATCTGATCGATAAACGTACTGTATATAAAATTCTTATAGTTTTTAGTTGATGAATTGTAGCATAATAAAGGATAATATTTGTAATCAATATATAAGATGAAAACATCTTTATTACTTAGATGATTTGTGAAACGAGCTTGATGATTTGTATATTAGTCACTAAGTTTATTCATTGTACAATTTGGATTGGCCGATAACGATAAGATAAAAAGGGGAGTGGCTAATAAACGTGGAGAGGTTACCTGTAAGAGTGGTTTTAAAACGACGACATTCAAAAATATACTAACGTAAGAGGAACAACATTTATTTGACACAAATGTAAAAGTTAATAAATTTAAATATGAAATAAAAGTGTAATAATTTATCATAAAGATTGTGTTTGTGATTTCGTCAGACCTTACCCAAAAGGTCAGAAGTGGGATATCAAGAAAATATAATATTTTCTTGTCACGCTCACGACTCAGAGAAACAAGTGGAAATATACAGAGGAACGAGAAAGAAGTGGAGGTCTAGTAGACCACAGACATTTTGGAGCACAAGGCCAATATTTGGGCCTCAATATATCAAAGTACCTAGTCATGGCATCAAAGGATTTCTGGATAAACGGGTAGGATCTTTCCATGATTTTATTTTTATTGATACCTATTAATGGTAATTTTTTTTTTATTTGTGTGGGTTTTCGTTTTGTTTGTTCTACATTTAGTTATCATTTTGTTAGAAAGCTTTGCTCCGAGTTGGAATGGAAATTATATAACGTTATGATACCTAGAATTACCCACATGTTTATAATTCATCTTGTATATTGGTTATACAAATGCGATCGACCTTCAAATTGTGGTTTAAATAACATTGAGGTATTTAGAAGGCTTATTTTACAATGAAAAATGAAAAATGTTTATTTACAAAATACAGTCTTGTACAATTTTCCTGTGTCTGTGTGGTGGTACCCGCACTAGGTTATCCTGTATCGTGGGTACAATGGAATAGATAGTGAACATAGTGTTAAACAATATAAAAAGTGTGGTTTACTTAATGATGGGCGTTATTGTTACTTTTAAATAGTTTTCAGGATGTATCTACTATGTCCTGCCGGGGTTTTATTTCTCATTAAATGATTTCACAGGTGAATATCTCACGGAACGTGGTATTTCAATCTTCACACTTGTAATCGTGTGCCGAATTAGTTTGGTTAAGAGTTACGATAGGGATTTATTTTCACATAGTGGTTTTGTTTTACGGAAGGTAGGTTCTGGATTTAGGTTCAATCGTTTGCTGCACTCATTGTATAGATAGATGTTTTCCTTTTTCTAGCACACAGTGACGCGATATTATCACACAGCACTCATTGGGCATCTTGAATGTTGTTTTGTGAAATTATTATTTTTTGTAAACCGCTTTGGGATAAGGTAGAAAAAGTTACATGAAATAGCTTTTCGTTTTACGCCTGCCAGTGAAATAATCCGTCTCTACTTGTAATGGTTACTAAGTGATTGGGGATATAAAATGTTAATTGATAAAAATGAAGGTGATCCGTTGTAATAAAGTAATAGTGACCAGGGTTAATAAATTGAGCATTTTGAGAAATATAAATCCTAAAATGGGTGTAAAAGTAGGTTTATCTTATCTGGTTATTCTTTAACTAAATTTAAAATTATGGTAGGTAGGTAGTCAGATAGTTTTAAAATACGGGGTGCATAAATAAGTGTTTTTTTTTTTTTTACAAAAGTGAGGAGAAATGTTTTCATTTATCTATTTTTACCACTTGAAACGCGTAATGTTTGAGTTTCAAACATAACTTTGCTGATAACAGCTCACCATGAACAACCCATGGCCGGCCCACTACTGAGCAACAAGTGTCTCCTCACAGAATGAGAAGGGTTTAGGCCGTAGTCTACCACGCTAGATAACAGCTAATTTACTTTTAATACTGGCACAATAATTTGAGTACTACGAGTAGCAGGTAGGTATAGTATATGGGCAGCGGGGTTTTTTTTTTTTGTTTACCTGTATTCACGCAATTAACTGTGTACTGCCGCATTTAAATGCAATATGATTTTGTTTTTATTGGATTAACATCGCTTGGCGGGTTAAATTCCTGGCAAATGTTCTATTAAAATTAGAGTAAGTTTTTTTTTAATGGTAATATACCTACAGTACTGCCCTTAGGGCAGGGCGCGATTATAAGTACCTACTACCAAAATACTATTTTCTTTGTTGTACGAAAGAAATTTTAGGCAAATATCTTTGCACTACGCTCGCGTTTGTGGCATGACATTATCCCAGAAATATATTTAAAAAAATTTCACGCTCGCTTGACTCGCTTCGCGATAGTTCAGTTTCGATATGCATTTAGTTAACGAAACTCTCAGGAAACCACGTTTGTTGTGCTCTCGAAATTGATCAGTCTGTTTGATAAAATCGAAATGCGGTGCCTTATAAATTTCGCTTAGGAGCGCCGGTAGTATCTCATGATAATATGAATAGTGATCATAATTTTTTTTTAGGCTGATTAAGCATTGAAGGTTTTTCGGCTGGTCTGGCATTTCGCCTGATTTTATGTTTTTGCTTATTTAGCGCGTTCAGGAAAGCTTTGACAACGTTTTATAACATGAGTATATATATATTTTTTTTGTTTTAGTTACCGAAACAGAAAAAAAAAGCATTAAAGATGTGGGACCGAGGGATAAATCTAGTGTGATTTTTGGTTGGATTATGAAGTTGTAGTTAGGGTATTTAAAATAGAAAGATTTCAATTGTAGGAAATGATGTAAAACATGTTGAGGATAAGTTGTGTAATAAAGTCGATAATTCACTTGTTGGATGTCACGCGATCTCATTGCGAGGAGGAATCTTTTTCTTGTCTCTGTTTTTATAAATACGGTGTTCTGACGGGTTTTTTATTTACGTCTCGGATTATTGAATACTTTCGGTGTTTGATTGGACGGTTAGAGGTTGCAAAAGCAATCGCCCTCTAATTAAAACATTTATTTAGGCATTAGTTCAATTTGGATTAAATCTCGCGAAAAGCCACGGTGGCTGTCTCTCGCGCGTCTTGGAAAGACATTCCTAATGCCTGTTTTTCTGAGGGAGGGATGCATTATCAAGTGAGATGAGCTGCAATGTTTGCGGCTGACTATTTTGGAAAATTTGCAATCGTGGCAAGTGGAGTAAAGTTTGACTAAGCTATTTAATGAACAAAGTATATAATGGATTTGGTGAATGGTTATATTATATAACATTTTGATAAATGGATGAATTTGAAGAGTGTATGTATGTGGTTGATGCACATTTGTTTCATATTTTTACTTAAGTTATAAAGTATTACATTTGGTGAGTAGTTATTTATATTTGGTAGGGTAGGTTTGATAAACAGGTAGTTATCTTGATTAATAAGTGAGTTATCATTTTATAAATGCGTACTTTAATGTTTGATGAACTGGTATACTTGATAAATGTGCATATTTTCATACTTCAAAGACAAGTTGTACCTATTAGTTTCTTCAAGCTTTTAGTTGCTGATAATTATATTAACATTCTTTAGAGCGCATGTCCTATGGACGAAATCGTTTATACATACTTTCACTGTTTGAAATGTTACAATCATAAAGATATAGTTATGACTAGAGGGGGTCATAGCTTGTTGCCGCTCTTGTACATCCATGTGTCAACTAGGTATTGTTATCTCAGTATATTTCAGGGAACCTCCGTTCGGGTGAAAGCGATAGCTGTTGGATAAATGCTTGTTGGGTTATGAGAAGACCGTGTAGTCTTCGATGAGGTTACTTGTAAATATTATAGCGAAATAGTAAGTTTAAAAATAGAATGAGGCTAAACTAAAAAAATGAGACAAAGATAAAAATAATAACTTAAAGCATTGAAACAGCATAAAGTGAAATAGTAACTTACAAACTATACATACATATTTACGAATTATGTAGATAGATATAGTATTACTGGATTATGTATATCAAATAAGAATACTGTCAGCTCATGTTTTGTTTTCGGCGTGGTAATTTTACGCTTAAAACTCATAAGAGATATCATGAGGTTCGCTTTCTGTAAAAGTTATTAGCTTTAACAGTTAATTGATTTATTACATTATTTATTTATTATACACTCAACAAGTAAAAGTATTTTGTTTTGACAAAATCCAAAGAAGTACCTATTGGATTAATAAGGCAAGGTACGAAGCATTGGCTGGATTTTACAACATTTAAAGTTTCCTGTTCATTTTTATCATTGAGTTAATTTGAGGCGGAAGGATCCTCTGGAAAATTTTTAAGATTAAGTTATTAGTAAGAAAGTATATTTTGATTAGGTTAGTTTAAAATGTACAGCCGGTAATTTAAAAAAAATATATATATTTAATTTTACATAATAGGTGAAGCTGGTTGATGCACCAAAAATCGAATTATCATAGGAATTTAATTAAGCTAACATTTTTATTTATTATCAACTTCAAATATACAGTAGCAAACTGATTAGTTGGAATACATGCAGTGATTGGAATATTTAAGTTCCGATAGAAGAATCTATATCGTGGCTTGTTCCTTTATGGACAAGAATATTTTTTTTTGACTCGTGGGACCACTTACACAAAATATCAACGTTCGGTTTGGAGGTCTTCCATGGCTATTCCTACAGTTCCATGAGGTATTGAAGAGGTTAACACTTTGTCGCTCATCACATCAACCAGCACGGCATTTGGGTATGATGGATGGATGTAGATAGGTACACATTTGATGGGGGGGGGGGTTTAGTGGTTTGTATCAATAGGAACCAGGGGTTGAATGAGGAAGGCTGAGGACAGTACGTGTGGTGCTTACTAGGGAAGGTTTATGTTCAACAGTGACCTTATGATGATGACGATGTAGATGACGATGATGATGATGATGGACGTACGAGGACGAATCTTTTACGAAACGAATAAAGGAAAATCGAACAGATGCGGGTCATTACGGTTAACATATAAAATAATGTATAAGGTACCTACTTTCTTCTAATCTTTATGATCGATCAGCTTGTGATAGAGATCTTGATGTCGTAGAGAATAGAGATGTATCGAACGGAATATTTATTTCATTTTTTTTCCTGCTATTATGTTGATATCGCTTTTCTCTATGAAAAGGAATTAATGATAAACTAATAGGTATCATTCGGCGGCGAGTCGCGACTGTGTCGTTCCCAGGGTCGAATTTGGTAGTTCTGCTTAGGTTACTCGAAACGACAAAGTACGCCATATGGTGCATATTATGGCTAAAATAAAATATATAAGTATCATGTGAAATTATAAATCAAAGATTCTTTTTGCATGTAGATATTATATGGTTAAGAGGCACAAGTGACGCAACTACTGTACCCTGGCGTTTGTTTAACATTGTCCATTAGTACTTCAGAATGTGGATTTTGCTAGGAAAAAAAAAAAAAAAAAAACAATAGGTAATTGTAAGAAATATGGGAAGCGTAATCTGCATTAAAAGAAAAAGTTTGAATTGGAAGCAACCAGGCATAGGATTTTCATACATCCGTAATCACGTTCCTTTCAACTCTCTAACTATCACGGTTCACGATACGCCGTTCACGGTTCAGGCCGTGACGCACGTGCAGACGGACAGACGGACGGAGAGCAGAGGTTTAGAAAATAGGGTCTCGTAGGCACCCTTCGAGGGGTACGGAACTGGAGAAAACTAAATTATAATAATGATAATAGGTTTTCTAGGTTACCAAGTAAAATTACTTCTCTTAGGTCGGATTGTATTATGATGGATGCTTATGAAACAAAATTAAATGAACGGTCTACTCAAAGTGTTTTATGTTTGCAGGATCCAAGGATGTTGGAAATGAATAAATGAGGAAAAGAAAGACCCAAAACTAGGTATGGGTCAGGGACACAAAGTCCCAAGGAAGGAAAGCCCCGAGGTTACGGGCTATGGACAAAAAGTCCTATAGGAGGAAGGAGGTAGACCCTAGGATAAGGGTCATTAAAAATTTGGATCTGGAGGGAAAGAACCCTAGGATAAGGGTCATTAAAAATTTGGATCTGGAGGGAAATAAGGACAATCACATATGTATCCCGGTAGAAGAGAGACGCGCCAAGGCTCGGAATCCGCGATTTTCCAATAAGAAGGGAAGAAGAAAATATGTGCGTAAAACTATTGCGTTGAAAGTGTATGAAAATGTTTTGTGATTTAAATCGAGAACTGGCGGCGATTAACTTTAAGTTTAGAGAGTTTATTTTATCAAAAGGACAAGAAGTTCACTTACACATATTCATATTAAGAATCGCTCCCGATTCTAAATATAAATATAGAAGAAAACATAATCTTTAAAGGTATGGTGACTATACAATAATATAAAAAGTCAAAACACGTTATATTCGTTAACAAACTATACCTACATCTAGCTAAGATATCTATGGTGTTTGACACTGTTTGATTAAACTTTAAACTTTGTAAAAGATTTTTCCTCCAGTATGAGTTTCGGCAAGTACATTATGTAGTAGAGCTAGGTAGTTTACATACCATAATTAGTCCTAGCTTTATGTAATTGTAGCATAATAGGTATGTTCGTTTTGTGTACCATATTTATGAGATTTAGCTTTAAAGTGATGCGTGTATGTACGGACTTTAATAGTATTTTCCTAACAAATAGACATATTTTGAATTTGTATAATTGACTTATATAATATAGTTCATCAGTTTTCTTATATAATTCTTTAGTGGGAAGGAGAGTCTAGTTGGAACAGAACTTTTAACAATTTATTTTGAGATACTTGAAACCCTTTAAAGTAGTTTTTAGTAATTAGTTTTACATGCTCATCCCCAAATCTCTATTGAGTGTTCCTGTAAAATATTGGCTTGTGAGTTATAATTGATGCTTCGGACTTTATGCATATACCTACCTTCTTTGATTAAATTGAGGCCTCCTTTAGTTGCTACTGGTCTCGCAATTTTTGATATCTTTATGATTTTTGAAAAATTATTTATAAATTTAGAGTGTCTGCATCTTTTTATTTTAATATTAGCGGAAGAGAACAGAAAAATGAATTTTAGATTAAAGGCTAAATTTGAGTGCTACTGTAGACTGGCAGGTAAAGTTGCGAGGGTAAATAGTTTGGAATTGAATTGAGTTTATCTGCTATTTTCTAATTATATCGGATGGAAAGGGGTGCTGCGAGTGCTCTAAAATTAAGTTGCAATCATAATCAATACCAATGTATCAATAAAACTGTATATTCCTTCTAGTTAAGTTAGCAAGAATATTAATTTAATTAATTACTATCTTAATTTTTTTTTGTTTTGTTGAACTAAGTCTTTGTCATTTTGGTTGTGAAGTTTACATGTTACTTAAGTTTTAATTTTTTTTTAAAAGCGATGAGACTCGCTTAAAACAGGATGGCCGAGCTGTAAGCTTGGCCCATATTAATTATCTATAAAACATAGTTGGCGCCACTCAAATCATAACATCATATTAGAAGGCGTCATTGATTGGCTGAAGTTGTTCAACATCTGATCGATAAACGTACTGTATATAAAATTCTTATAGTTTTTAGTTGATGAATTGTAGCATAATAAAGGATAATATTTGTAATCAATATATAAGATGAAAACATCTTTATTACTTAGATGATTTGTGAAACGAGCTTGATGATTTGTATATTAGTCACTAAGTTTATTCATTGTACAATTTGGATTGGCCGATAACGATAAGATAAAAAGGGGAGTGGCTAATAAACGTGGAGAGGTTACCTGTAAGAGTGGTTTTAAAACGACGACATTCAAAAATATACTAACGTAAGAGGAACAACATTTATTTGACACAAATGTAAAAGTTAATAAATTTAAATATGAAATAAAAGTGTAATAATTTATCATAAAGATTGTGTTTGTGATTTCGTCAGACCTTACCCAAAACTACCTATTTATCTATTTAATTGCAGAGATAATGCGTAGACAAGACATAGACGTAGTACCTCTGACACCTCTGACCGTTTTAATTTTTTATTGATATGGTGACCTCGTTGACACTTATTTGAAATGTATATAGACAAGTATTGACACTTGACACCAAAGTAAAAGCATAAACCGAATTTGTAAATCGTTGTTGATAAAATAGAAGTACCTAATGTTTCGCATAATAGCGAGAAAAATGTGCTCTGTACCAAAATCAAAAAACACACCTATTCCTGTGTTTGGTAAGTTAAATTAAAGTTTTCAGTTTTACACCAAGCCTTATATACCTACTAAAATTGGTTTACCTTGGTTTACCTGCATAATATTTTAATATAGGTGTAGAAGGACGATATGTTTCGGCCCTATACAGTGCGGCGCATCAAATGAATCAACTTGACGAGGTCGAAAAACACCTTCGGAGTTTGCAGAAAGAGCTGACTAAACCTAAAATAGTCGACTTCCTCGAAACTAGTATGGTATCATCAGCTGATAAAGCTAAGCTTTTTAAACAAGTCGGCGAAGAATCAGGTAAGTAACAGTTGGAAAATATTAACCCAAAATTAATCCATACTAATACAAATAATATTATAAATTCAAAAGTGTGTCTGTCTGTTAGCTTTTCAGGGCCCAACAGCTAAACCGATTTTGATGACGTACAGAGTTAGCTTACATCCCGGGAAAGGACATAGGCTACTTTTTATTCTCGTGTTTAAGTCTCGTGCATCATCTAGTATTTTATAAAATGCTACAGAAAAATGTGTGAACTTTGCATTATCATTTCAGGGATGCCCCCGGCTGCCGTTAACTTTTTAGCGGTCGTTGCCGAAAATGGCCGATTGAAATTGTTAAAGCGCATTATTCAAACTTTTTTAACTGTGATGATAGCACATAGAAATGAAGCTTTATGTGAAGTAATCACTGCTAAGCCGCTCGATGACATCTCTCGTCAAGCTCTGATGAAGGCTTTGAAAACATTTGTCCAAAAGGGCAAAAATATTCAACTAACTGAAAAGGTGGATCCTTCAATTATTGGTGGACTTATCGTTGGAGTTGAAGACAAGCACATCGATTTGAGTATCGCACGAAGGATACAAATGTACACTGATATTTTAAAACAGTCTGTCTGAAAAAACATAGTTTGTATTCAAAAATTAAATTCATAACCCCCGACTATAAATCTTTTAATGTAAATATTATTAAATAGATTTCCATATTTCATTGGTCCATTGTAAAAGTTACAATTAAAAGCTATTTTTCGGGATAAAATAAAAAAAATCATGAACTAAAATAATAATTTATGCAGTACAATTATCGATAACAAACAATGTAATTATTTATATAATAATATGGCAACGCATACCACATAAATTCAAACAAAAAATCGACTTAAAATACCCGAACATCTATCTACAAATATGATACGGCACCATATTTAAAAGAATATTTTGGGATGTCCGGTCCTGATATGCGATGAGCATGATCACCAATTGAATTATCTCTTGGTGGCATTGAACATGCTGAATTGCCAAGTAGCTTTGGAATTTTCTCAGCGTGAATTCTAAAATTAATTCTATCGTCACTAATTGATCCAGTCATTACTCTTTGGAAACTGGAGGTCAAAGCCCATAATTCTTGTTCTCCTTTGAGGTTATTAACTATTTTCATTCCACTTGAAAATTGTAAGGTTTCTCTATTGATTGCAATTTGGTGGAAATTCCTAGTAGAAAATTCGGTCGCCGAGTTCCAACACCATATGCCAGGTGGCTCCATAAGTCCAAAATATAGGACACCGTCTTTGTCCATAGCTTCGGCTGCCGACTGGTTTGGTCGTTCTTCAGGGAAGACCTGTAAACAAATTTCAATTTTTTTGTACAGGTTTGCATATAAGTACATAATTTATGTAAGTATACAGGTCAAATTATAATAACTGTATTATAATAACTACTGACTTTAATTAAGTCAAATGGTAGCTACTTCGGCAAGCTAAGTTTCCCAAGTGTATTATGAAATCATAGAAATAATCACATCCAAAGACGATGATGAACTACGTTTTCCTTTATATTAGTCAATAAAAATAATCTATAGCATCTAAAGGTTGACTGAATCTACTTAATAGCAAGCTGTTATTTCGTAAGAACCGAAGAAGGAAATGAACAATGAATAACGATTACGAGACAGAAATTATATGAGTGACAATGACGCTTTAGAAAGCAGTTGTAGGTATCTATACAAGTATACAGTGTGTTCCTTTTTTGACTGGGATATTATGGAGAAATCCAAAACCATAGGAGATAGATGGACACTTTCTTAGGAACCTTATTTTTTGACCAACTTCTGCTGTCCCGATTTTTTTTTTTTGATGAAATAATCCTTAGATGAATCTGAGTCGATCGGCATTAAAAAAAATTTTGTCAATTTCATTCATTTTTATGGACAGCTCACGCTTTACCTTAAAATTGACTATGCCAAAATAGTTTTCACGGGTTTTCACAAAAAAGACCTAAGTTTCTTAAGACAGTTAATTCCCTGTACCTATCTCCTATGGTTTTGATTTTCCCCATACCTTACTGTCCCAGTTTAAAAAAATATAATATTCATAATGGTTTTAGTTTATACTTACATTAATAGAATACGGATTAGCATTAGAATTGGAAATGAAAGAGTCGTTTCGAATAACGCTGGTACGGACAACGTTTTCTGTGGTGGACGCCAAAGCGTGGAAGTAGAGGAATCGATCTTGCCCACGCTCGTATGGCGACATCGCCAAGCCTAGAACTCCGTCCATCAGATCGAAGCTCTCACCTTTAAGGCAAAAATTATTAACATTTTATTTTGGAACAAGATAATATAATACAATAAACAAAATCAATGAACATTTAAAAAAAGATTTAAGTAGATAGCGAACCGAAATGAAGCTTTCAACCATATAGTTCTCAACATAGATTTGCTAATTTAATCAAAATCTAGGGTTAACCCTAAATTTCCAATCTCTAAGTCATATAGACCGAAATCCATATTATTAGATACATAATATATTATTATAAATGTGAAAGTGTGTCTGTCTGTCTGTTAGCTTTTCATGACCCAACTGTTTAACAAATCTTTTGACGAAAGGTACAGATATAATTCGTACACCGGAGATGGGCATTGGATTAACCTGGGTAATCAAAGAGTTCTCACAGAATTTTTAAAAGCCTAAATAATAATGCCCATTATTTCGTCAGTCGTGTGAGTAAATGATAATAATACGATTTATTTTTGGGTCACCACTGTACTTTTTACGTAGTATAATATATCTATTACTTGACCATTCCGCAGGCAAACGCACATAACTAAGAAAAGTTAGATGTGAGTGGCTGTGATCGAACCCCCGACCCTCTGAATGGGAGGCCGAAGGCTTATAACCACTAAGCTATCACGGGTTTTAGGGTTCCGGGTTCCTCAAAAGGGAAAACGGAACCCTTATAGGATCACTTTGTTGTCTGTCCGTCCGTCCGTCCGTCGTGTCTATCAAGAAAACCTAGGGTAGGTACTTCCCGTTGACCTAGAATCATGAAATTGGGCAGGTAGGTAGGTCTTATATCAAAAGTAAAGGAATAAATCCGAAAACCAAGAATTTGTGGTTACATAATTAAAAAAAATATGTTTCAATTTTCAAAGTAAGATAACAAACCAAGTGGGGTATCATATAAAAGGGCTTTGCCTGTATATTCTAAAACAGATTTTTATTTATTTTTGTGCATAATATTTTTTGATTTATCATGCAAAATGTCGGAAAAATTTCCCGAGTACGGAACCCTTGGTGCGCGAGTCTGACTCGCACTTGGTCGGTTTTTTTTGCTAAGAGGGCACTACTGTACCCTAAGTGTACTAGAACTATTGAATAACTTACCATCAATAGTAAAAGTACCATGATTCGGGTATGGGTAAAAGTAACGGTGGGTCACCCTCCAGGATCGGTCGTTGGCCACGTCCACCACCAACAGTCCGTAGCCCGACACATCGGCCACGTACACGAAAGTGTCAGAACAGTCATTCGGGTCATTTCCTCGCACGTCAAGGACCTGTAACGCAAAACATTAATTTCTTAACTACTTCATTCAAACTCAATAATACTCAACACTTCAACGGTGGCATAAAAGCTACGCTAGCTATTATATTTTGAAGGCATTCTTGATCCTATTTGTTTAGAATTTGAGCCATTTTTTTTAAATACCTTAGTTAAATTCTTTAATACTTAGATTATAGAATGCTTTCAATTAGACTTGGTACTCGAGTTCGGGTATTACTATATGTATACTCGGGTACTTATATACAAGGTGTAACCAGAATGCCACCAAAAACCATTTGCCTTATCTTGTAGTTTTAGTGATTTAGTATTTTTTAAACCCGCATTGTATAGCGTGGTATAGCGAACAAAACTCGAATCAACGCCCCACCTACGATGCGGCATTGAGTTCGAGTTACCTATTTATGGAACGTTCGTTGAACTCATTCGAGTTCAACGAACTCTAATAAGTTCCACGAGTGAGAACTAGCTGGCATTAGTTAGCCAGATGTTTTGTTTGTAATATATTGTGAACTTTTAAAAAATACAGGACTTTTTATAAAAAAAAACGTAGTTTGTTAAGGTATTTTATCAAAAATCATCAGTACTATCTGTGACATTCAAAATGACAGTTATTTTCTATGCCGGTTTGAAGCACCCCAGCGCGCCGCCGCCGCCGCTCCGGGAATAACACTTGACTCTTTGTTTCAAATGGATTCGTGTTGACACTACGTTGTCAGATGTCTCATCACTCCGAGTACGCTCACATGACACACAGTCCAGCGTAGGTACTTGTATTAGTAGAGGTCATTGCCTTATCCACAATGTTTACCCAAATTATTAACTTCTCTATGAAAAAGGCGCTAGTAGGTAGGATTCGATGGTGTTCAATACACTTAGTTGCTAGCCAAAATTAGGTACATTTTGTTCGTTTTATAGGCATCCAGTTTAAAACGATCAGTTGCTTGTATATATAATTAATAAATAATTACGGGTAATTAACCACTCGTTGTAAAATGATAACACGATGGTCGCAGAATCCATGTTTTGCAATTTTCATTTTTCATTGTCTGGTTTTATCAATCAGTCAAGTAATTATTGAATTGTTCAATAATAATGATTAATGACTTTTATTTTCATTCGTGAAATTAATTTTAGTTGCAAACCATTAACAGAAAAGTAATATTACCTATTCAATTAAGTTTTTATAATGCTTGTGCATCGATTTACAAAGTAATTGTAAATCGACGTGCTTGTGATTGTTCAATTAATAAATGTTTGAAAAATGATTTAGACTTTTTTGCTCCGCTATAATTGTCGAGATATTTTATACATACCTTGATATAAATGTATATGTATATATAGGAATGATTTGAAAAGTTTTGTTCTTATTCACCAATCACGCATAAAAAAATCATAGTAAGTCAACAGTCGTAGCGTGGTCGTAGAACTAACGGTAAATTCTCTTTGTCGTTTTGTCTGCGCAGATAATTATATTATGGCGCTGCCCTATTATTTCACAATGTTACATTGTAGCAGAATTCCCCTAGTCTCCCGAAGAGAAAACACAGTTTCACACTATAAAACTGTTTCTGCTAAGTGCTACGACAAGGCCTCAATTTCTTATCGGTCGAGCCGCGTGCGTAGGTACTATGTGACGCGTACGACTACAACAATTAGCGTCGCTAATAAATTGCCGCCATACGCGACCGATTTCTGCGTCGGACAAATTACTTGACTTACTGTCTTGTCGCTTTGTGTTTGTGCAATGGTTTATGCAATTTAGAAAATATGAATATTGTGTTTTTTTTTGTTCTAACAAAGTCCTCATCATCGTCATTAATATTAACCGAACACGTCCACTGCTGGACATAAGTCTCTTGTAGGGACTTCCACACTACACTGTACTGATAAAAACAATTACCTACTACTATTTTTTGTTTTAGGCTTCCGTGCCTCCAGATGAAAAAAATAAAAAGTAACTCTTATAGGATCGCTTTCTGGATTCGTCGTCTGTCTGTCTGTTGTGTCTGTCAAGGAATCAAAACCTACAGGGAACTTCCCGTTGACCTAGAATCATGAATTTTGCCAGCTAGCAATGTGTTATTCTTATAGTACAAAAATTAGAAAACCGTGAACTACAAATAGTGCCTAAATCACAAAAAAAGTTTTGTTTCTCCTAGGTACGAAACCCTTCGCGTATAAGCCCGACACGCTCTTGGCCGGTTTTTTTTATTCCAAGCAGCCTCCTACCACCTACCATTACATAATATTTTACACATACCTACCTACCAATACCACTGCATCCATGCTAGCTCGCGTTTTTTAACTAGGTATCGTAATAGATCGTAAAATTGTAATAATAATAGGCTTGCGCTGACTGCATTACTTGAAACAGTAAGTGACAATGTAGGTAGGTAAGTAGTCGAAAGTGGACCGCGTCTGCTTAGAAGGTGCTTATTCGCTCTTCTTTTGAAGGTATGTGTACCACTTATACCAGTGTTAAAGCTGGCAGGAAAAACAGAAACCGGAAGTCTTCGGAAGCTTTGGAGATTATAGTGGAACAAGTTATTCCTTAAAATAATAAATATTAATAAATAAAAAATAAAACTAGCGACCCTCCCCGACTTCGCACGGGTGCAATACTGACAGTAAATATAAAAAGTAAAGGGTAAAACCTTGGTAAAACATGGTTAATGTGGGTTATACTTAAGAGATAAACAAATGCCATCGCGGACTTTCATTTTGATTATTTTGATCTATCTCGTAGGGTTCAGCCAGCGTTTGCAATGTAAGCGCAAAAAAATTACAACATCGCATCTGAAACCTCTAAAATTATTATCAGTGTTTCTCTACTATATTATGCATGTATCATACATATAAACCTCTTGGATCACTCTATCTATTAAAAAACTGCATAAAAATCCGTTGCGTAGTTTTAAAGATCTAAGTATACATAGGGACAGACATCCGGAAGCGAATTGTTTTGTACTATGTAGTGATATTGACTCACCGGAGTGATAAACAATGACGTAGCGATATAGTTCAGTGGATCCACTTTGTGGCGGTAGACGAGCTGGTCGGTGTTGAGGTCGAAGGCGAGTAGTTGCGGTGGACACACTTGCTTCTCGCCTATCTTCCCCGCATCCATCACCCACAACCGGCTGCATGTGTCTATCTGAAATTGGAACATATTTCTTGATAGTATAGAAGTCTAAATATTGGTAGTAGGTACAGTCAAAGGCCGTAAGTCGTTTAGCACCTTAATGATCATATTCGCGTGACACGATTATGCACATGCGTTAGAGTTTTTGATGCAATAGTTTCGTGGAATTGCTACTCGAATTCTGAGGCAGACCGTACCTATAGTGAATAAGCGGTGATAGCCTAGTGGTTAAGAGTGAATCCGCCTACGTACGTTACGTAGGTACGTTTTAAGCAATTAAATATCCCTTGCTTTAATGTACAAGAAAAACATCGTGAGGAAACTTGCATGCCTGTGAGCTCTCCATAATGTTTTCGAAGGTGTGTGAAGTCTGCCAATCCGCACTCGGCCTGCGTCATTCTGAGAGGAGACCCGTGTTCAAGTTAGCCGGCGATGGGTTGTTGATGATGATGATGATAGAAGTCTTTATTGCATACAAACCAGGAGAAACACAAAGAGACTAAAAATTAGCGATTGTATGCAAAGGCAGCCTTATTGCTTATAGAGTCTCCACCCGACAGCCTTCAAAGAAAAGAGCCACAGTAGTATTAATACCTACGCGCAATACACATATAGGTACATCGGTATTATTCTTCTGTAATATAACAATATAGTAGGAAGGTATTATTCTACTTTATATTATATTCTTCTATATATATTTTTTTTTTAATATCATAAAGTGCTGAGGACAGTACTTTACTAACATTACAATCTAGCCTACGAATAGCGCTAATAAGCAATATTATATTAACCTAAACTTATAAAAGTACTTATATCTAAGAATCGGTCCATTAACTTATCTTAGTTTACAGTTAGTTTTCATTGAAAGACTTTTTGTTCTTGTGTTCTTTATATTCTTCTATAGAAGAATAGTAGAAGATATTCTTCTATATAAATGCATATATTTTATTGATTAAGTTTTTGTTTTTATTCATTAGATATAAGCGGCTTTGCACGGGTTTATACAATCGTTTCATTAAAAATACAAGTGTAAATTAAAAATTTTCATCACCCCCGACCAGTGAAGGTTACAGTAACTAGAAAAGAGCTGATAACTTTCAAAAACTTGGAGTTTTCCAAACATTTTCCAAAACATCATTTTTAAATAAATAATAATGTATATCTAGGCAACGTCCATCTTGACAGCTTGACATTTGTCAATTGACTTAATATTAAGAATCTAACGGTTATGTAACCTTCTTTTCTACAAGAAAGCTAGAAAAGAGCTGATAACTCTTAAACGGCTGAACCAATTTTTTTGGATTATAGCTAAGAACACTCTCGATCAAGCCACCTTTCAAACAAAAAAAACTAAATTAAAATCGGTTCATTCGTTTAGGCGCTACGATGCCACAGACAGATACACAGATACACAGATACACAGATACACAGACACACAGATACACAGATACACAGATACACAGATACACACGTCAAACTTATAACACCCCTCTTTTTTGGTCGGGGGTTAAAAATCATATTCGGAAGAGAAGTAGATACAGCTGTAATTTCATTTCATGGTCTAGTAAAATGAAAAACACACAATGTCAATAACTGAGCTCAACGAATATTTAAAGAAAAATTCAAACAAAAGGAATCTTTGGTAAATGTTTGTCGTGAAAGCAGCTGTGCCTCTTGAAAAATAAGCTAATCTCTGCGTCATTTAATTGTGAAAGCAACAGCTGAAACTTAACAAATATTTAATTTGTAAAATTTAACAAAGACTTTCATTTTGTACCTATAATATTTTCATATTTTTTACTCTAGCTGAATGCTGATCGTCTAGGTATTTGTTAATTTAAATTAAAATGCCTAAAAGATAGGTTTATAAGACGTACCTGTAAAATGTATGTAGTACCTATTTAACCAAGTGCAATGCATCCCTAAATCCATTAGCGCTTATATTCTGGCAGTACCTAATCATTATTACCTATTGTAATTAGTAGATAAATGAATTACAATATGGCGATCTAAATAATTCATAGAAAGCAAGTGAAGCTTACTAATAATAAAATTTTAATGATAAATAGATGAGGCCCGTGACTTTGCTTACGTGGATTTAGGTCTTTAAATTCCTGTCAGAACATTTTGTTTTTTTAGGATAAGAATACCGATCAAGTGCGAGTCGGACTCGCACTCGAAGGGTTCCGTACCATCGTACAAGATAAACCTAATACCTTTATGTAGAACTCTGCAAGTTAATAACGGTCTGCCTGATTTAGTGAATTAAGTTTTTCGTGAACAAATTATATTTTTTTTTTGTGTGATATAACCACAAATTCACGGTTTTCGGATTTTTTCCTTTACTTGTGCTATAAGACCTACCTATCTGGCAAAATTCATGATATAACCCAATAGGTTTTCTTGACAGACACGGCAGACGGACAGACGGACAAACAGACAGACAGCCGGACAACAAAGTGATCCTATAAGGGTTCCCGTTTTTCCTTATGAGGTACGGAACCGTAAAAATAGCCTATGTAATATGTACATCTCCGGGATGCGAGCTTTCTCTGTATCCATCAAAATAGGTTAAACCATAAAAAGCTAGCAGACAGACAGACACACTTTCTCATTTATAATAATAAATATCTACTTACAAATAACTCTTATTTTCCAAAGACACTTACAGCAACTCTAAATACAGAAGTCATCCCATCACAGTTTTGTCCCTGGTTATCGTGCCAGGAGTAGTCGGGATAGCCGTAGATCAACGTGTCATCACCAACGGTGCCGAGGGTCACGGGGCGGCCTTCGTCGAATCTGGGATTAGTCACGAAGATCCGAGACTTTTGCCCTCCTTTAATTAGCAAAAACAAATTGTAAGTAAATACATATTACATATATGTATATTCCATTCAATTTTATACTTAACTACCTAGCATAGGTAATAAAAAGATCTAGAAAGAAGCATGATATTTTTAAATTCTGATACAAGTTAGCCCTCACCTGGGTGGTATTTTTTTTCTTTCTGAGCATTAAACCAAAACAAAATCTGAGCACGACCGACTCCACCCAGTCTTGTCTGCCCTACCCCTAATGTTTGTGCCACAACGCGTTGTGAGCTATTTATTCGCTCAATCACAATGAGCGTTTTCAGTGTTTGAGCGTAGCATACGAGTATCTAAATGGAATCCATTTTTCATAACGGCCATTAATTTTAATGATTGATCCTCTTTTTAAACGATTGATCTTATTGATTTTTTTTTAGGTACCCAACAGAACCTAAGTGCCCAGCCTGGTTTTTGTGTTCTAATCTTACTCAACCTAAGGGGTATGGCCCGACAAAATATGGCCTTAAGTGGCCTTAAGTTAGGTAGAAATACTAACCCAATAGAACCTAACGGCCGGGCACATGATTATTTATGTTCTAATCTAACTGAACCTAAGTCATTCAATCATCAAAAAAATATATCGTAATTTTCTCGTATTTTTAAAAATTGCTTATTTATAATAGACCAATTAATATTTTAGAGGATCAAATAATATTTGATAAAGATAGGTAATCTAAATGTTAGATATTTTTTAAGTGTATCCTGTATTCTCACTCTTTGTAATTTGGTTAGCAATAAAGTTGTTTAAATAAATAAAAAATAAATAAATGGACTGATTATACTATTCATTACCTCCTCTATGCTGGACGTCAACATCGATCGGCACGGAAGCACCGGGGACGTAATATCGTTTTTCTAAGGCAAGTTGTTTGGCTTCCGGGCTCGGGAAGCCGAATTCCAACGTTGACCATTGCTTCACTATCCTCAAACTGTTTTTAGCGCCAAACGCCGGAGGCCAACAGCAGGCTAGACAGTACGATAAAAGGAAAAATCTCTCTATACCGTACGCCATTTCCGCCTTATAAATATCTAAAAGTTGGGGGTCTGAAACAATATATATTTTTAACGGTTAAACACTTTATCATAATACAAAATTATTTTTTGTAAGGTGAATATATCTCGCAGAAATGTGCATAAGACACGTGGCTTTTGTACGCATTTCTGCGTATGAACGATGAAAATATTGTGTTAGGAAACTACGCAAGTTAGAAATCATTAAGTACGTATGATAGATATGTCATAATATATTAATATAATATGTACATACAATACACACTAATATTATAAACAGGTAGAGTTTGTACTCATTTCAAAAAATCTTTCAATGATAGATACCTATTTGATAGATACTGATAGGCTCTACATTATATCCACCCGAGTTCTATTGGTTATAAATTATATAATTATTATGAAGAAATTAAACAACATTCCGGTCTTTTCTATATTTTTGATATAAGAAAAACCTTAAATGCCAAATGTTGGAAATAATTTAAAGTTATCATACTCAATTCAGATATTTCATTTTTCTTAATTGAATTCTCTGATAATAATATTTAACGACAGTTAATATTTTTAAACCTATTATAAAATAAAATATGTTATAAGTCGCCAAACTTGTGTTGACCACAAGATTCTATGAATAAATTATTTTATGTTAAAAATTAAGCTTAAATTCGCGTCAACACCAATAAATTTTTTGTGATAAGAGGTAAATCATAAATGGACCTAATTGGAAAAAATGTTTATTAATTAAAAGTAATAAAAACGGTAGATCATCTCATAGAAACTATTGTACAAATTACCAAAATGCACCCTTTCAACCTACTTAAAAAATTTTTTATTTTAACATAATTAAAAATAGACGTTGTTATTTTAAAAACGTCCAACACTCATTTTGCCACAACTTATGTGGGAGGCATCGAGTTCATATTGCCAGCTGCTACAGCCAACGCAAAATATTTTCACCGCAAATTCTACTTTCGACGTTCACTAGAAAATGACGTGCTTCGACGCAAAATAGGTTTCGCTGGACATGATAGCTTTTTCCGTTTATCCACCCTGAAACCGCCACCCTAGGATGTAAGTATGTAATGCTAATGAAACTTGTGCCGTATATTATCCATCTTGGACTAAAAAATGATGGACGGACACAGTTCCCGAGTATTCACTTTAGGCACTTAGGGGAGTATTTTATGATGCGTAAATGGAGTAAGCTAACACGATGCACAGTGCAGATTATGAAATTGGTGGGGACGTGGCTTTATACGAGTAGGTGTAATATTTTAAGAAAATAAAATTACCATAACGATTGAGAAGCGATCGGCATACTCTGTTTTGTCGAAGTGTTGTCATCTCGCCTTACACTTTTCACAACAACTAAGTATCTAAGACTTCAGTTTTTTTATATCATGTTAAATAACAATCAGGTGATAAGCGATTACTTAATTTATTCTTAATTTTATTATAAGTAGTAAAGAATTAATGTGACTTTTATGAATTTTGTATCTATTAAATAAACCAATACACTGTAAACAGCAGTTTTCCATGATGTAAAAAAAAATCGCATGTATTCAGATATATTTACATACTAGAGGATGCCCGCGACTTCGTCCGCGTGGATATAGATTTTTGAGGATCCCGTAGGAACTGTTTAATTTTCCGGGGTATAAAGTTGCCTATGTCAATTACAGAGACGAAATTTCATACAAGTCGGAGAAGCAGATGGATCTTTAGGGATCCCGTGGGAGCTCTTTGACTTTCCAGGGTAAAAAGTATCCTATGTCCATCCCCGGGATATAAGCTAACTCTGTATTAGTATAGAATTATGGATATGGATAAACATTTCCCTTTCCGAATTTGCTCTATAGAAAGTTAAGAAGGTTTAAAATATTGATCCTAATTCATTTCTAGTGGGTAACTACTCCAAAATTAAAGTAAACTAAAAGCAGCGCCATCCTTTTCGTGTTAGTTAGGTAAACGTTTTATAAAATTCAAATTAGATATTTTGTGTCGTATCTTTTAGACTCTAAGAACTACCACTATATTCCTATTACTATTATTTTAATAATTCTTGTCACGGCCACGCGGTCACGGTTCTACTTGTTTGAGTTTCAGGTAGATATTTACAGTTTTCTGAATACTGATTGTAAACTTTTTTTATAACACTTTCAAAAATTGCTACCACTGTCAATTTCACTGTACTAAACAGCTATCCAAAACAGCATTTTAGTCAAACGTGTACAAACGGTCAGATAAAATGAGGAACTAACGGCTCTGTCCAAAACATTTGCCAACCGTTACGTCCATTTCAATAATCTAACACAATATGAAACGGTATTTTTGATTCAATCGAGTTTTAGAGAGCCCTGTCCACAAAAGAGCGTTGAAAGTTTTATCATTTCTTACTATGCAAATCTTTTTGATAATAATTAATTTTTGAGCCTATTTTGATACGAACTTCATTATATTATAAGAACAAGTACCTATAAAAAACAACTAATATAATAAACAGGTTTTTTACTATTTTTGATATGTACCTATTCATTATTCACTTACGATATGTTTTAATTTAAAAGGAATAGATGCCTTTGAAAACATGAAAACTTTTAACACACTGACTTATCGGCTTACAAATATATAAAGGAATACCGTTATCTTTATCGCTTACAATTAATGTAGAAAGGTACTTGTAATAAATTAAGTAGTAATGCACATTATTCTAAATTACATTCAAATAAAATTGGGACTTAATAGCATCCGCAACAAGCGATAGTCTTAATGTTTTAAGATAAGTTATATACATGAAAAAACCAATTACAGGAGCTATTTTAATTTGTCATAAGAATTACATTCACAACTTTAATGTCTATGCAAACGGCTCCTGTTTATAGCTTAATTCAAATTAATCAATTTAATGGTTATTTTTTTTTATTTTCCCTGAACTGCGTTATATATATTAAATAAGTACATATTATCTATTCAATACGAATGCTTAATGGTGCAACCGTTTCTATTAAATATTTTTTATACTTATTGCACTCAAGCTCGGCCTCTTCCGCAGAAAATATTCAAAAAAAGATGACGCTACTTATAATATTTCTTTTAACAAATTTTATATAAGTAAGGTAAAAAGTACATCAAAAAGTACATTTGAAAGTATAAACACCTAAAGATTTTTTATTAACACAAGTGAAAACACCATCGAATGCCAATAAGTGACAACTGGGAGAGAATTATACAGGCTAGTTGTTAATATAGGTTCAGATAGAGACAGAAGACAAGGAAAATGAACATCACAATAATCACCTGCTAATCAGTAATAATTGATGTTACAAAAGAGAAAATAGGGATTGTTTAGTTCAACTATTATAATCAGCGAGTTGCGACCCGCGTGACTTTGAAATGCTAATTTAAGTACGTATAACTAGGTATTATTGTTTTATTGATTATGTTTGAATATAATGTTGCTATTTTAAGTATCTGTTACGTAATCTGGTAGATTCCGGTTCGCATAAATAATAATCATTGTAGACAATTATTATTCTACTCATCGTGACATTGAACTTGCCTATGATTAACCCTAAACCATTACACTCGGTCTATGTAACCACAAATGTTTAATAATAATCTATCTACACATTGCTCAGTTTTGCATTTGACTATCATGCTAAACGCTAAACTGGAACAACACCTACTGGGCTATGCAAGTGTATAATACGATAATATACCTAGTTTCGGTACGCTAAGATTTCTGGCATATTATTTATCTAATAACTTCTTAGCTGCAGCTTCCAAACAATCACACTTGAGTAAAATAACTCTAAATATGTGTTGTGAAAAGTCCTAATTCACTGACTGGCTCATCATCGCCCAAATCAAACTCTTGGAATTCCTAGAAAGCTGAAGCTTTGCTCATATGTTCCTTTTATAACTTAGACACGCACAACAGACGGAAACGTTTAAGTGCGGAAACCATCCCCGAAAGAAGAAAGAAGAAATTTACTCAGACAAGAAATAAGGCCGGATTTTTAAAAATTTCTACGGGAGCTAAGTACCTTGCTAGAACTAAAAATCAGACCTCTTTACGTTATCAGTGAATGAGTATAATGCCAGCGATGTAATTAATGTCTTTGGTATATACCTATAACATTATTTTTCACGAGAATTCATCATTCGTCCTTGGACCTTAATATAGTTTTTAAGTATAAATTAGCTTTTTGACCAGATTTGACCAGCTATGCCAGTTTCCACAAGGAACAATATCAGTTTTTCCCACCACCCATTTCTTAAAGAAAACCAAACGTCCTAGAGTTTTTACATTTTCCCCCACTATTGTGTTAGCTATTGCTAAGAATTTTATTTTAATAATTCTAGTCCCTGGATTCGATCAGTCGACTCATGTAGTTTCAGACTGAATTATTGTAGTTTACCCGCTGAAAAGATTTGATATGCGCTATCGATAAATGATAATAAAATACCTCTGAATTACGAATACTAATGACCCATGAATGAATATTATGTATTAAAAATTTGCTATGGCAAAAGTTAAATCGTTTCCTAAAGTGGACAGGTTTATTTATAGTAACAAAAAACCGGCCAAGTGCGAGTCAGACTCGCGCACTGAGGGTTCCGTACTCGGGTATTTTTCCAACATTTTGCACGATAAATCAACCATTATACATAAAAATAAATAAATATCTGCTTTAGAATGTACAGGTAAAGTCCTTTCATATGATACCCCACTTGGTATAGTTATCTTACTTTGAAAATTGAAACAAGTTTTAATTTTTTTTAAAATGATGTAACCACAAATTCGCGGTTTTCAGATTTATTCCTGTGCTTGTAGGTCCTATAATACCTACCTACCTACCAAATTTCATGATTCCAGGTCAACGGGAAGTACCCTATAGGTTTGTTGACAGACACGACGGACAGACGGACAGACAGACAGACGGACGGATGGAAGGACGGATGGATAGACAGACAGACAACAAAGTGATCCTATAAGGGTTCCGTTTTTCCTTTTGAAGTACGGAACCCTAAAAATAACTTTTAGTAGTATGCTGATTTTCAATTTTTATTTTTTGTTTTCAATTCAATTCAACAAATCGTTCAAATGCTTTACGGATGAGATCAATTAAGTTTTTCTCATATCGTGAGATTGTAGCTATTGTTAACTTTTGCTTGTCCTGTAGATTTTTTTGCAATGAGTGTTCAAGGTCTTTTACCTACTTACTATTAGATTAGATAAGAGACACCTTGCTTGTACCTTTTCACCAAGGAGGTGAGAGCATAGTGAATGACGTGTGTTGGAACAAGCTAAAAACGGTCGGTTCATTTTCATCTAATAGCCATAGGTGCATAAAAATTTCATCGATGGCAGTGGTCTCTTTCTTACAGTAATTTTCAAGTTGGAGCTCGCTGAGGGGATCACGAGCGAGCCGATCTTGATCGGAGGTGGAAACATCAGAGCACCGCTAATCAATTCTCTGATCCATTCATCTAGTAGTCCCAGGCGATGAGCTCCTGCCGTACCTACATCGAGATGCATGAGGCCAGGTCAGTACATCCTCCAGTATAAGCCCATTGGTCATCACGCAAGAGGGGCACTAGTGCACTAGTGTTCAGAGTTTCCGAAGCCTCTTAATACTCGTATGAGCTGAGGATGTTCAGCGGAGGAATTTTACTGTGTAGAAGTCCCACATAATCCAATTTGTCCAAAGAGACCGGGTAGGTAGCTTAGGGTCCTCACCCCCGTCAACAAAAAAACAGGTGTAGATATAGCAATAATTTAATACGATGAGCTACGAGTAGTAGCACGAAAATAAAGTAATCCTTATTCATGGGTTTTCATTCACATCCCTAAGTATATCCTGTCAATTGTCTTGGTAGAGAAGCAGCGAGAAGCAGCCTTTTTTAAATTAAATTAAATAATATTGTAAAATACCTATAATAGTCTTATATCTTTATAGTGACCAGTTACGTCGTTTTTGAGCAAACTGCTCGAATTTGCATACATAAATGGTATCTTTGTTCAGAGGTCATAATAATTATGCTATTAACCTTACGACTACGACGCACTTCTACGAATATGACACAGACTAAAATTCCCAATTACCGGAATTTCTTTCATTATTTTATTATCTCGACCCTGGTAATTACAGGTTGATAGGTATGATACAGTTTAAAATTGACAGCACCACCCGGCTCGAGCAAAGTCGGAGCCCTAAGCGAATTACTGGAACCGCGCCCCTTGAGATAAAAAATTCGAAACAAAAAACACAAAATATGATCAAATCTAATTTGTAAAATAATCCAATTACTAGTTTTTTTAGGTGACGTTTTTCTTTTTTCCAAGATAGGAGGCAGGTAAACCTTTGCGTCGAGTTTTATGGCATTTTGTATTTTCGACAAATAGGTAAAAATTCTTGAATTTTACAGAAAAGATGCTGAAACGATAATGAAAGTTTATAAGCTCAGGAAATCAAATCCAGACACTGAACAATGTCTTGAGTGAACACGTTTGACTTCTTACAAATTATGCAAAACCAGATTCGCTGGTGAAACAAGCGCGAAAATTTTCGCGATATTTTTTTAACGATTCATAGCTAACCGCGCCCACACGAGCTCGCCTCTTCCCCAAATTACCTACAGCACTAGCACAGACCGGCCCTGGATTGAGTCTGATTGACTGGGATTTTTTTTTTTTTATTTTTATTTTGAAAAAGGTAATTTGGAAATAATAAATCCATCTAACTACTCATCAGATTTTACATGAACTGACTACATGTTTTCTACAGCCTTTGTGAAAGATATAGAAAATCGATTAAGATTTGACGGAGTTTTGAAGTTAAATCGAAAAAAAAAAAACATTTTCTATCCCGAACGAACTCTATTGGTTTTCGGGATTAAAATTCCAAAATTAGATATATAAGTACCTTAACCTTCTCTCAAAATCCTTCTATATATTGGTGAAAAACATGTGAAAATCTCGACCGTAATTTTGGAGATTAGACTGCACTAACGGACAAATTCGGCGGTGTTACTTTTATTTATGTACCTAGTAAAGTTACGTTAATAGGGGCATATTATATTACAATTGATGACAATTATTATTATTGATGACAATATTATTATGGCAAAGCTTACGTACCTGTGTTTTATTATGAAGTTACTTCCGGTTGTTTGTAAACGAGGTAAAAATATCACTAAAGTAATTTTGTATGAGCAATTTACATGCGAGCGTCTCTCACGAAGGACTAGCGCTGACTGTAAGGAAACATCACTAAATATGAATAAGTATGTATTTTTAATATTCAATCGATTATTTGTTTTATATAGCACGAACCAATTCTTGCTATATCTAGGAACCATTTGAAGTAGGTACACTAAAACGTCAAGAGTGGACACACCCACATAATAAACGCGCACGCATATGTTAAACAACTTTTTATGCCTGGTGAACGTGAGAGCTTAATTTGCTTTTATTATATTTTTAGAACATCAATTAAGATTTAAAGGACGGGATTTATGTATTTTAGTAAGATAAAAATAAACTTTACGGACACATTGCGCCCCTCAGATGTTTGCGTGCTAAGCACACAGCGACAAAAAAAATAATATCGTATCTCAAGTTGAGATTTCCAGAATGTTACTAAAATATTAGAATTTCTAAGTTTATTTAAAGTGAATTACTAAGTGATCCCCACAACTTCGTCTGGGCTTAGATTTTTGGAAATCACGTAGAAATTCTTTAAAAAATATCCATCCATAGAAAAAAATACGTCAATCCGTTGACGTTGACACGTGATGACGTGATTGAAGGACCAATCAACAAACAAACAAACATACTTACGAATTTGTAATATCAGTAGTGATTCAGCCTAGACTATTTTAAGTTTTAACGCGTTTTTACTACTTACACCTAGATAGGATAAGTTCAAGGATTTTCAATATTTCTATTTTAAAAGAATAAGACAGTATAATATCTTGCAGCTTGAAGATTCTAACCTGCTGCGCCCCTATATCACATAGTGTACTATTATTTTAATACCATTTTTTTTTTTTCAAAAAAAAATGTAAACGTAAGTTCACACGTTTTTGTGCCTCCGGTGTTCATAGATTCTAGACATCAAATCAAACTGGTATAAAACAACTCGACCTCCTTCCTGACTCTGATAAATCGAGGTCATAAGTATCTCCTGGTATCAATGATAAGTACTCTAATAATCAGTATCTCAAGATTTTTTTACCCGAATGCCCAAAAAAGGAGTGTAATGTTTCAGAGTTCATGTATTATGTCGCTATGTGAGTTTCTTTTTCGACCATAACTTCTAAATGCCTGAACAGATTTGGATGTAGGTATGGGGTGTCGTCAGCATCATTAGAATCATTACAACTCCTGTGCTCGCCATCTCGTCTCGAGTGACACTGGCTATATAAATTTATTGAAAAAAAATGCAATAGGTATGTCAGAATAGTCGTGTTTTTAACTTTTTTAATCGTTCCTTCATTGTGAGATAAAGGAGACACTTGTTATCATTGATATATTATCAGCCATCCAAGCTTCTTATACCTATATGCATCCTATATGTGACGTAGACCGCAGTCTGTACAATTCTCTGGCAAATGCACATTCATATTTTCTTTGTTATTTGCGTTTACCTAATGTTGGCTTATGCTAATCTCTCACAAAAATGTTGACAATACAACTAATCTCTGCATTTTTAACCGACTTTTAAAAAAGTAGGTTATTTACTTAAGTTAATACGTCGGTAGAACTTCGTATTACTTTATTAGTCTTCTTGAACCTTATCAAATTGATAAAAACTTCAGGAAAATAATTGTTCTTGACAATAATTTTATTATTCCTATTTATTAAAAATATTTCATTAGGTTTTATTTGCAAAAGATTTCAATTTTTATCATTTTTGTACACCGTATCTGAGTTGCCAATCAGGTATCTATATGTATACCTACACCATGGATGAATGATTAACTGCACAAACAACACGCATGACAGTGCGCGATTTGTTTCACACATTACACGTAGGTCCTTCAAATACTTTACTTCACGAGAATACAAACAAACTTAACTTATAAATAAACAATTGTTTTAATAATGTAGCAGCAGCGATCCGATAACGCGGGCTACCGCTTATATTTTACGACATAAATGATAAAACAATCAACAATGACCGGACATACCTTGACGAATGCAACTGTGGTTTTGATTTTCAGCAAGAGCTTAGCAACTCAAATCCGAGCTAATTGAACCCGGACGTGATTTGAATTGATTCATAATAATTGGGTCAGATAAAAAAAAAGATTCGGACGAATTGAGAACCTCCTCCTTTTTTCGAAGTCGGTTAAAAACACTACTTTAACAGATTTTGATGAAATAGAGAGAAATGACATAGAGCTTACATGCCGATGACTCTTTTTAACCCGGAAAATCAAAGAGTTCCTACAGAATTTTTAAAAGCCCGCATCCATTCCATGGATTTTAGAAAAAATGGTATAGAGATAGCTTGCATCCTGAATACTCACATAGGCTTTTCCAGAAAAATCAAAGAGTTCTCACGGAATTTTTGAAAAACCTCAGGTCACTTGAACAGCTCTTATGATAGTACGGTATCCGGTGAGTCCGTGAGCTTGGATTTTTCGCTCCGTAGTTTGGAGATTAGCAGCCTTTAGTACTTACTACCTACTAGTGTTAGAACCAAATAAACTTAAGATCTTACCTGCAAAATCATTTCCAAGTGCGAATTGTCTCAGACTGCATCGTCGTCTAGCATAAGTCGACATACGAGGATATTCATACGCAAACCTGCCAATGAGAAAAAAGTAAATAAGTATATAAATACCTAGGTACTCATTTAAATGGGTATTGGGTAGTACTATGTATGGATGACTTCATTATGAAAACGAGTTTTAAGGAAACAGCGTGACAGTGGCAATTAAACTGGCAAAAAGTGTGAACCTTATTGCCCACTGAAATGGACATTAGTAGATAGGTACTACGAGTAGGTACGCTGGAAATATTACGTGCCATTCAAAATGACACTGAAGGTAAGGTACGGTCTCTCGTGTTGACACTATGTTGATAAATGTCTCATTATTCATCACTAAGTTTTAGTTCCGAGTACGCTCCCATGACGCTCACTGCTGCTATCGGCTTACAAGTGTACCTTAATTAAAAATTTATAACACCCCCAACAAGTGAAGGTTACAGTAACGAGAAAAGAGCTGATAACTTTCAAACGGCTGAACCGATTTTCTTGGATTATAGCTAAGAACACTCTAGATCAATCCACCTTTCAAACAAAAAAAAAACTAAATTAAAATCGGTTCATTAGTTTAGGAGCTACGATGCCACAGACAGATACACAGATACACACGTCAAACTTATAACGCCCCTCTTTTTGGATCGGGGGTTAAAAATGGCGATAATCAAGTTTTTTCAAAAACAGGTCGGCAATTATAGCGATTCCAGCGTAAGTAGGTACATACTTGTATAAGTAGAGGTCAGTGTTATTGCCTAATTGCGTCTTCATTTTTACGACTACAGTAAAACTGCAAATGAACTTGAGATTGTCAAGTCCAAATCATTCTTCCAAATTCTTTCAAAACTTTTTATTTCAAAACGCCGCGCCAGCACCGGGGCCAACTGAACTAAAATACTAACACAAAAACTTCTCAGTAAAGTTTGTTGGCAGACTTGGAAAACCATGAATCGATTGGTATCCCTACTAATATTATAAATGCGAAAGTGTGTTTGTTTGTTAATTTTTTGGTTTGTCCTTCAATCATGCCGCAACAGAATAACAGATCGATGTGATTTTTTGCACGGATATAGTTAAAGACCCAAACACAGATATTAAGGCTACTTATTATCCCAGAAAATCAATGAATTCCCACGGAATTTTTAAAAACAAAATCCGCGCGAACGAAGTCGCGAGCGTCATCTATTTTCTTATACTTACCTATTACTAGTAGAACTACAAGCAATCATATCTGAACCTACTCAGATTTTGAGATTACTGAACTCACAAAAGAATGGTCGTATTTAGCCATAATTTATATAGTGTCAAAGTACATTCTTTATTTGTGAACATTGAAACTTGCCTGAACGGTGACACCTCTAACTATTAATTGGAGTTATGCGCGTTTTATAAGCAAATATGTATAACTTGCTTTAACAGCGAAGGAAAACACCGTGAAGAAACCTGTATATCTGAAAGTTTTCCATATAATGTTCTGAAAGCTGTGTACTTAAAATCTGCAAAGTGAATCCATAGCCAAACCCATTCTGAGGTTCATGCTCAAGAGCGAGCTGCGATGGGTTGATATGATGATGAAAGCTTGCAAACCAACAGAGAAACAAACATGTCAATAGCACGGCCAAAGCCGGGCCGAGTCAGAAGTAACTTTCAATAAAATTAGCTCGGGAAGCGAAAGTGATCTACCGTAAAATTGTTTATTGAGTTTGTTTACAAAAAAATAATTGAATGTAAGTACGATGGTAAATTAGTCCATATTTAGAATATCGGACAGCTTTATCGACTGTTTTAAGGAGGATAATAAAGATAATTAAGTAGTATAGGGTATGTATTTAGACTTCGAAGGAAATGAATAACTTTTCTAAACTATTTGCCGCCATTCACACCACAGTCCACTTTTTGTAGGTATGATTCATCCATAATCCAGATTCCTGAATATTTCTTTTAATTTTATTAATTCTAGCAGATTCCCACGCTTGTATCATCATCATGTCATTTCAACCTATTACTCATCTACTACTAAGCACAAGTCCCCTCTCAGAATTAGAATCATTTAGGTTATATTAGTCGCTGAAAGTCCAAGTACGGATTGGCAGATTTCACGCACCTTTGAGAACAAACACTGCGGGTTACTTTCAGGCACGCAGGTTTCGTCACGATGTTTGCCTTCAAAAGCAAGTGATATTTAATTCAAAAATCAAAATATTGTATTTCCGCAAAATAATGTATACCGCAATATAATATTAAGGTCCATCCTATTTTTAGTTTGGATATATTGTATACCTCGCACCTTTTAGGTAGAATATATTATAATGATGTACCTTAACTATTAACTAAAATGCACCTAACTCCAAAAAGAAAGAAGTGCGTGCCGGGGATCAGATCCGGCAACCCCGAATAAGAGGCCGACGCGGACGTCTTAACCACTAAGCTGTCATGGATCACCATGTCACTGCTGCCCACATTAACATTTAAAGTAGGTATAAACCTTCTCAGGCAATGTACCTATCTACCTAGGTACCTACCTACTAAAATATTATGATAATGAAAAGTGAAAACCGCATTGAAATCCATTAAAAAAATTGAAAATTATAAACATGATTAATAAATGATAACACAGACATATTATAGGTTTATCACAGAATAGAACTAAGTAGTTTATGGTAGCTTAAAGAATAATTAGAGAAATAACAATTACTTACCCGGTGGCCATTGTTTAATCTGCTTCCTGCACCTGTCCATAGCTGAATGTTTTTCATCTGCTCAGTGACGAAGAACGATTGATTGCTTTGCAATAGTGATCTAGGCGGGTGGTAGGGCTTCCGCAGGCCCCTCCGAGTAAATTAAATCCATTCACCTAGAAATCAATCTTTCGTTTCGGATTGGAGAACGTACAAGCCAATTGGTTTGACACAAAATTATTGAAATGCTTGAAATAAACATTTTAGGGTTCCGTATCAAAATATAAAAAAAACCTGGTGCGACTTCTTTTTTGGTCGTTACAGCTTGATACTTATTAACTATTTGCTTATTCTAAAATAGATCTTTGTTTTAAACTAATTATGATGAAATGACTAAAAAAAAAAAAATTCCCACCAAAAGCGTAAAAGTATTAATTCATTATTTAAGTAAGTATACTTACTTATGTTTAATTCCAAAATCCCTCGGTGAACCCTCGGCGGGCGAGCCTGGATCGCACATCGCACTTGGTGGTTTTTTTTTTAATTTATTTAATTTTTTATTTACTTAATAACACCCATGACTTTTGCCGTGTGGATTTCGATAAAAAGTTTGCGATTTTCCGGGATAAAAACTAGATGCTTGTCTACGGGATGCAATTTAACTCTGTAGCTCGGTTGAAGATTGGCCGTCAAAAAATTTTACGACAGACAGTATGTATTTATAATATATAAGTATTTATTTATTATATGTATATATACAGTATGTATTTATTATATATAAGTATGTATTTATATATATTTTATGTGATACGAGTAGGTACTAGATGTTCGGGAATTTTTAACTCCACCGCATGGCGCGTGGCGCGTGAAGGGTCAATCTTGACCGTCATCAATTTATTTTCTTGAGAACTATCGCTTGCGCAGCGTCATTGATGACGTTATTTCACCTATTATTATTTACTTAAAGACGTGACTTATTTGCAGACGCAAATACTTGCACAATAAGTTATTGTTTATCTCGGTGTAATCTCGGTCATAGCTTTGGAAATATTGATAACGTGTTTTCCTGTACGTGAGGGTTTTACATTTACTATGTACATAGTTAAGGCAGTCACGATTTGGCACAAATTAAGGTAATCCCCTTTTAGTTGAATTTTCATTTATCGGTAACTAGCTGATGCCCGCGACTTCGTTCGCGTGGATGTAGGTTTTTTAAAAATCCCGTGGGAACTCTTTGGTTTTCCGGGATAAAAAGTAGCCTATGTGCTAATCCAGGGTATAATCTATCTCCATTCTAAATTTCAGCCCAATCCGTTCAGTAGTTTTTGCGTGAAGGAGTAATAAACATACACACACACACACACACACACACACATACAAACTTTCTCCTTTATAATATTAGTGTGAAGTGTGATGCAATGTGTTCCACTAATTTACTCTGTTTTAGATTACATAGATGTGGAATTATAAGCCATAACCGTACTTTTTACTTCGTAATAAAATGTAAGCATTTATAACATTTTAGTTCAAAATGTATTTATTTAATTTACTTGGAAAAAGTAGTTTCTCTTACGTTACCCCTCTGACTCTACCATCGATTCGCGAAGCTTGGGAAAATAAAATTCTACTGAAAAGAGCCGAAATGAAACTCTGGATACTCTCATAAATCTTTACCCAGAAGTATCTACAATCTACATAGTACATACCTAGATGTTTAGCATAAAAAATGTAATTTGTAACAAAATAAAAATATCGTGCATTGTACTTTTCCCTGTTTGCTTTTTCTACCATTGTTAAACAGAAAAAGGCCCTAGGTACTTAGTCGAAAAAAAAACAGACAATCGACTCTACGGTCGATGAACGGATCGTATTTAAAGTAGCGGTCAGCGGAGATATTAAAAAACTACTTTCTAAGCACTAATCGAGGCTACTAGGCCTATCGTTCAATCTTGGTCTTTTAAAGACCAGGATGCGTCAAGGTGCAGTAGGTAGCATATTGGCATCAAAACGGGGGCGTATGTTCCCCTGAAACACGCCTTATATCGCTGTGCGCAGCGTGTTCTAATGATTTATATGTGTTCCACAGTAGCTCCTAAACAACTGAGCCGATTTTGATGATTGAGGTGTCAATCGATTTGTGATTAATTTGTTATGGTCCGGGTGACATAGGCGAAAAAAATCGATCTGACATTATCCTCGAAGAACTCATTTACCGTGTAAGAGTTTGAATATTTAGAGTTTGTTTAGATTTAAAATTGCTTATTAGCTTGGAGCAATAGAAGCACGCAATTTATTAACCGCATATTTTTTGCTCTCACGCTCGTGTCAAAATATACATATAAAGCCGAAAAGAAATATAATACACATTATTCATGTTTTATAATGTTATGGATAATTATTATGGAGATGAACATGTTTATTAGGTACCAGTTCCTGGTCTAACGTGATTCGTGTTCGTCAAATGTTATTATTACCTAGCTATTTTTATTACAAGCTAGCTTTTGCCCATGACTTCGTCCGCGGTACATATGTAATTTACAGCCCACACGTTTGTTACCTCTGGACAAAGTAGCTTAAAATCGGTTCAATAGGTTCGGAGTTTAAATATTGATTTAAAAAAAAAAACAAATCTCTATAAAAATTGTATAGATATATAGATATAATTAATATAATTTTATTATATTATATTGGTAGGTAGTAGGGTACCTATCAAACAGCTCAACCAGCTCAACAGCTCTAATCCCGACTAGTTTCAGACCCGTCGAAACGAGTGACGGAGAGAGCCCTGTTAACTGGATGGCTAGCCGCAGCTACGGACGGAGCAAAGGGGAATTCCTTGGAGGCTTTTACCCAAAGGGGGTCCATACAAAATAAGAACTGACACTATAGACACACACCACCTATGTAAATAATCTGTACTAACAAACTAACCATAATTTAATTTGTAATACTTACTTACTTACTAATCATAACTATTAAATTATGTTATTTATTAGTAGGTAGCTTTAGTCCGTCAAGCTGTCTCTGTTCCTGTCAAAATCCAAAGGAAGGGCCGTGAAAAGGTAATATACAGACAGACACGCTTTAGCATTTATAACATTATAAGTTACTTAGCTATTTATATTAAACATTTTTTTAATTATTATTTTTAGTTAGTTTTGTTCAATTACTACACAACTAGCGCTTGACTGTGGTCACGCCTGATGGTAAGTGATGATGCAGTTTACGAGTAGGTATAATGCAAGGTCTAAGTATTGATAACTGTGCCTATAATGTAATATATAGTAACCCGGAAAGTGAAAAGTTAAACCCATAACATGAACTTTTATGGGTATCCCAAAACAATTAGGTATTCATAAATAAAACAACTATTTCATTTAAAACTTTTATTACAATATAAAAGTACAAAATTAATAAGTACCTATTAAAAATAATAAATAAATCATAAAATATTTATCGCATTTTTTCGAATTGTATATTAACTAGGTATCTTAAACAAAATGGTATATAATTCAATAAAAAGTTGTATAATCTTTTACGCATTTTGTTCTTACAGCCATTACAAAATACATTTAGGGTGCCTACTATACGTATCAAATGTAAAGACCATCTCCATAACTATAAATGTTGAACATAGTAAATTAATATTTTACTTACAACAATATAAAGAGCTGTCTTTATTGATTTTGCTTACTTTTTAACCGACTTAAGAAAAGGAGGAGATTCTCAACTATGTATTTGGAAACTTTTTTCTGTAGTATGATTGGGTTTTATTCTTTACATTTGAAACGCATGCAGAAATAATTATGGTATAAGTTTACACACTAACTTAGTTTTAAAATTAAGTAGTGGTAACTTATTAATAATTATTATTATAATCACATAATATTATTATCACGCTGACACTTGAATTCTTTATTATAAGTTATAGCTTTGGATTAACAGTGTACATCTCTTGTGAAAGAATTTTTGCTGAATATACAAGACAATAGTATAAAATTAAGACGTAAATAAATATATAATAGATATAATTATTATACATAGAACAAAAAATCTAAATTATTAAACATTAAAATTAACAAACGCAATTTCTTCCATTACATTCATACAGAGGTATTTCCGACCAAAGGAAATTATTGAGAAAGAAAATAATTAATCACTGAGCAGATCTGGTATAAAAAGATCATACCTACATGACGCAAGACTAGATCTTACTTTACAAAATGTGTGGCTTTTACTGCCGCAGACTGCATTCGACATTTAAATTAATAATTATGATAAATTATTAACCTAGCAAATGTTTTGATTACTGGTATACCGTTTTTATCAAAGGTCTGTACAAATTAAGGTGCCTACATCTAGTACCTATAGCTAGGTACACAAACTGTTTCATTTTAATATCACAAAGTACGTACCTACTTAAATAAAATGTGATGGGTTATTTGGAAAGGCTTGACTAATGAGAGCGTGTTCCATGAGACAATAAGGCTACAGGAAAATTACGTATGTAGGTACATAGGTACATTCATTTTATGGCATTTAAAACTGTATTACCTCGCTCTAAAAAGATAAGAACGATTTCATGAGTAAATAATTCTCGAGAAACCTATAATTCTTAATTAATTTGTTGACGAGAGTGTTTTTTATGAAGGAAACAAAAACGCGTCCAATTCTATTGTGTAACGACGAAACCATTCAATAGCTTTTTAGTTCAGTATGACTGAATTATCGAAAATAGTTGAGAATCTATTTAAAATAGTTGCTTTGAAGTACAATATTTTGGCACCCTCGAGGTGCCACAGTATGTATATAATTTTATTTATTGTTTCACGTTTTTCAGATATTTTTTTTAGGTACATCTCATGTTTAATATTTGTTTGAGTAGGTAAAATAAAGTTCATAGATGAAATAATCATCATTTGACACTATAAGCTCGAGCGATGCGAGCTTCAAATCTATACTTACTTACCTACTAATAATAAAACTGTCACTGGTCAATTTCTGTAAATTAAATATTAGATAGTATTTAAAAAGTTTCAATGGGAGGATACATTATCATCGGTATAAAGCCCAAAACAGTATTTTTTTTTAAATTTCTATCTCCCACTATCTGTCAGTGTACTCGCTGAAAACACGAAATGCGTGTACGGTCTGTTACGTGTTTCATTTATTTCATAGTTAAGCAGGCTTTTCATCGCTCAGCGAATCTTCTGCGCAAATCGTAGAAACCCAAGCAATATGAAATTAAAAGCAAGTTGTTCCTCCAAATTCTCTATTGGAAAACTGAATAGAATTGCAACCTTTCGGTTAGCTAAGCCTCTTTATAAAATTAATCTATTGATTGTAATAAAAATATACCTAAGTATTGGTATCATGTTTTTACATTTAACTGAATTAATAAACGTATGTGATTGTATTGTTATTTCAATAAAACTTTAATTTATTTTTGTATGGAAGTCGAGACTTATTAATACGGATTAGATTTCTTGCTTAGAATAAAGAAGGCGTGAAGTTAGCTGATCGGCGAAGGATGTGTGGCTGGACGGTGACGTACCCGCCGCGAAAACCCGGCTCCACGACACGCACGATACGTACATTAATCTGAAGAAGAAAAAATCTTATTATTGTCCATACAAAAAATACAAGTGAATAGAAACAAGAGTTAGGTACCTAAGCTAGTTAAATACATGCTTTTTATATGTACCTAGGTAATAATGTATCGAAAAATATTCGAAATATTACTATAAACTGCATTTCAGAGATATATATGTACATACTTTATTTTATGTAAGAAAATTCACTTTATAATAACTCAAATACTGATACCTACTTGTAACATACTACTTAGTAAAATGCTAGTAAGTACTAGTAATTGGCAGGTATACATTATATACAATTTGCAGCTCGATTCAGCAATACCTGGGACTGCAATTACATACATACATGGCACATACAATCATAACATAAATTAGGTACATAGTACATGGCATAATTTTATTGTAAAATGTAAATCAAATATTCAAAAAGAGCAATCGTCGAATTTCTTCCCGGTCCTTCTCGGTCGAGACATTCCGAACCAGTGCAGTTCAGTGCAGCTATTGGACTTGACGATTCAAAATTACTTTGTAAAAGTTTATTTGAATAAAAAATATTTCTATTCTATTCTAATAGATGTTAGAAATGTACCTAGCAGGTACATTTGCGCAAAGTCAATCAGGTGATAGCTAAGACATTTAATCACTGTATATTGGAATTATTCAACAATTCTTTCGTTTGTCAAAAAGTTACGCAATGATGTAACTTTGTATGCAGGTCTCATCAACCAGCTAAATAGGCACCTACATAATATCTAGACCATAGAATTAGGAAGCACTTGTTGTACGTAGTACATACCGTAGATACCCTAAGTACTTCCTGATTCCATGACTGTAAATACATTTGACTGTTGGTAGATAGGCACATAATTGGAATTCCCAAAAGAACACTTCCATTCCACACGATACTTGCGTATGTAGATGACTTGAAATACCTACGAGTATCTTATACAAGGTGTGATTCAAGGATAAAGTTTATTGTTATAATAACAATGCACTAATTACCTACAGGATATTGGATATAAACAATGCCAAGTCATAGTTCAATTGACATCCGCTGATGCAATAGTGTGTTATGTGTAGGACTAATAAGTTAGTTATTAATTAGTTAGTTCCTACCTGACTAATAAATGTTTTCCACATTCGGAAAACTACACAACATAAAAAAAGTTACAAAGGAATTTGGTCTCCCGTAAGGTACCTGCTACTACAAATTAATTACCTACTAACGAACCACCCCGACTTCGCACGGATAACTTGAGAGGAACTATTCATCTTACACTGTTTTCGTGTAACTTTACCACTAAAGCTCGACTCAGATGACGCGATTTTTTCGACTTAATTCACAATTCATAAATTATAGTCTTCTAAGATAAATAATCGTTATTCTATAGTTGAAAGCAATATCCGTACAGTACACTTTCAGAGATTAGCCCGAACAAACACGAACGCAGGACGGCGGGGGACTTTTGCCCCCGTTTTAAAAAGTGCTCTACAGTTTGCAAAAATTAAAACAGTTTTTCGTCTCTCTTGAATAGCAAAATATCACTTGTGCGGTATTGTTTACCATCGAACGATTTTCTCTATAATGTACCTACCTGCTTGGCTTGAATCGATGTTTAGGTCCAGTTGGATAAAAGGTGATTAAAATTACGTCACGGTTACGGTTAAACATTGACCACCAATACCAAAGTAACAAAACCTGATTTAAAGTTTAAAAATCTGACTGTGCAACCCATTTTGCTTTTATTGACTGTGTCATGCAACTATGGACCTTAATATCGGGAAAACTCCTGATACGAGGTTTTTGCGTTTTCCTCGGCTTCGCCCATGCAAATGGCGGTCAAGCTGTATACAGTTTAAAACATTGACTTGAACTGAAACCAGATACCTGGAAAACAGAAGTGATAGGTATATTTTCATTTAGGAGCTTACCTCATGCTTAGAAACAGAGCGCTTGAAGTACTTGTGGAAGCGCGAAGAGAGTGCCCACACCGCACCATTGTCGCGTGCCACCCACCTCACCTCTGCACAGAACTGCAGCTTCTCAGGATCCTGCGCCAGCACTCTGCCGACAAAATGTTTTATGACGTGAATAGGGATTTGATTATGTCAGATGTTATTTACATTTTATGTATTTTGGACGTCACTCTATTTAGAAATCACCAAAAAATAATTGAGGTGATTACGAACAAAACAGTGTAGGTATATATACTTACTCGATTGCACAAAATAAATTTTTACAGGAGGAGCAGAAAACTGAATGAAAGCTGTCGAAATTTTACTGTACCTAATATTATGTAGTACCATTTTGATCAAAATCACGAGCGGACCTTTAGACTGAGTTTTAGGCTGTTTAGAAAATGAGTTCCAGTTTGTATCCAGTGATAGAAATTACAAACTTTACAGACTTGTTCAAGTCAGATCAGGCATTTTTAGGACGTTTTACTTGGAAAGGAGTTCGGAGTTTTAATATTTTTTTAACGTTTGTTTCAGTGCATTTTCAGTGTCGATTTCCTCCATAACAGCCGACATTTAGTGAAAGAGGTAGACCTACTTTTTGAAATGTAGGTACAGAATATAACCTTTGAAACTAGAAACTTTAAAACTATTTTACTTCGACAATTTGATATCAAAACTCGAGCATAAAAGTTATCGAGATGAGTAAACCAAGGAGTAAACTAGACGTGCTTAATTCAATTATTTACTGGTCTTGGCAAAAATTGCTTTCGAGTTTCGATAGGCTCTATCAAGGCTTCTAGGTAGTAAGTGTATACAGGTGCGCCTTATTGACAACTAAGAGCAATACCTAAGTAACTACTGAAAAAAACTTATAACTTCGTGGACGAAGTGATCAGTTTTTTTCATACTCTACTCTGTGATCCTTACTCTGTCTGCTCTCTTTAGTCCTGTCTAATGCTAAGAATAATATAATAATTTAAGTGGGTGAAATGTGAATACTATACCTAAATCAGCTATAGATCTCTGTTCAATTTAGAATATCTGTTCAATTTCTTACCTGTGCGAATTGGTAATGGGGTTCCAGGCAGCAATTGCGGTTTCTGTCATAGGGCTAAAGATGATCGTGTCGTCTCGAGGATCGACTGCTATTCCGAGGCCCTGAGATGACTTGCGCCCGACCAGGTTTACGGGCAAATCGGCGCCTTCCGCTGGAGGGCCCGATTGTAGTACTGCCGTGGATACGCTGAATATTCTATAATTCAAAAATATTAAGCTATTTAATAAACGGCACTTAATAAAATATAATATAATAATTATTTATTATTAGGACGGGTGATGCCCATCATAAGCAGCTAAAGATTTTTATCAACTTTATCATTTTTATAAGTATCAACTAGCGATCCGCCCTGGCTTTGCACGGGTAGCTTATTACACTTTTAGTAGGGGTCTCAAATTTTTGAAAAATAAAACTTAGCTTATGTTATGTTATTTATATTTATTGTTTATAGGAGCTTTCTACTAGTGAAAGCTCCTATAAACAAACTGACAGATTTTACCTCTTTATAATATTAGAATAGATATAAAATCTTAATAGCCGTTGTGAACCATTCAGGAAAGTAGTAATACCCAACAAAAGACATCAAAATGTAGACAAGCAATATTATACTTGTTACAGAGTAGTATAAGTATTCCATGATGTTACATAAAAACCAAAATAAACATATTTAAATGAAAACCAATATAGTGATTTTTAGTGACGATTTTAGTCCCAATGTTGCAAAATCAAATACTTGTAAAAGACACAAAAATGTACCTCAGAGGTAATATTACCTGTCAGTGGCCAATGGCTGATAATACACAAGTCCTTGCGCAGCAGAGTGAGCGATACCCACAACTCCGTCCATGAGGGTAAACTTGTCACCACCAATGTCGTATTCGCCCAGATCCGGGTCGGGGTACATAGAGGCGTGAGTCACACGCCAGGCGTTGTCCCTGCGAGCATCATATACGATAATGCCTGAAAAAAATAAACACTATTCATCATCATCATCACTAACCCATCGCCCGCTCATTACAGGGCACGGGCCTCCTCTCAGATTTGTCCAGACTTCACACACCCTTGGATACATTATGGAGACATTAATGTAGTATAGAAGCAGGCGTTATTTTGCGGAAGTCCATGATATAAAAGAAACCAAAATTCCTTCCTGCATGTTTATAAGTCGGAGGGCGGGCGGTGCATGTCGCATGCTGTATATTGCACCATACAGATTTTTTTGGTTTGGCGGATTATAGCAAATTAAGCTTTTGGTTCCTTGTATACATACTCGTATAATGGAGACAGCGGAATTCTCAGGTATGCAGGTTTCCTCACGATGTTTTCCTTCTTCACCGTTAAAGCAAGTGATACTTATTGTCAGTAAAAAAAAGTTGAAAAAACTATAACCCGACTACGAAAAAATAAGATAATTTGAACCCGACTTGGTACAATTAAAATAAACTAAAAAGAAAGAAACAAGATAGGTGCTTAGTGCTATCATCGTCTTGAGTAAGATTCAATACAAATGCCGTGGTCGTGCGTTGTCGACAGCGTATTTCTTATCCTTGATTGACGGCATTCCCAATGATGATTTTATTTGTCTACAAAATTAGAATATTTTCTTTTTGCTGTCGATCGTAGAGTTTTTGCGTGAAAGAGTAACAAACACACACATACATAAACGAAAACTTTCGCCTTTATAATATTAATGACGCCCGCGACTTCTTCGCGTGGATTTAGGTTTTTCGAAATCCCGTGGGAACTCTTTGGTTTTCCGGGATAAAAAGTAGCCTATGTGCTAATCCAGGATATTATCTATCTCTATTCTGAATTTCAGCCAAATCTGTCCAGTAGTTTTTGCGTGAAGGAGTAACAAATATACACACACACACACACACACATACAAACTTTCGCCTTTATAATATTAGTGTGATATTAGTGTGATAAGTGTCACTAGTGTGATATAGTGTTATGCGACTGAGATGAGCCAATCTCCGTAGTATGCTAGTTTTTATCATGAATGAAAAATCAATGAGTTCCCAAGGGATTTTTTGGGATAATGGAACACGCGAAAAAAGTTACGCACGTCGCGTCGTCCAGTTATGATAAGAAAGTCGCGACAAGGGACAGTCGGACAGAGGTAAAACTACCAAAATATTATATTATTAGGCATAGATGTGGTGTTACCTATTAAATCCACAAAGTCTAGGTCAATCCTGAGTTGGTAATCAAAAGCAATCAGCTTATTTATGATTGGTGCAACTTCAAGTAGTTTAGCATTTGTCTCGGTATTGCAAACACTAACGTTAAAATAATTTCCATCTTTGATCTTAATTTTGTTACTATGGATTTTGTTATTATATACCTACCATAATATATAAAAAGATAATTGTGCTATATCTTTTAGGTAAGTATAATATTATGAAAAATTATGATTTATGATCAAGTAGAATTTAGGCATATTATTATCTTTTACCATCTGATGAGATCGCAGTCAAGGGGTAACTTGTAATAGAATGAATAAATAAATTAATACAATATGTCAGCCTTTCATAATCTAAGGCACCACGATGTTTATAATAGTGGCTGACCAGAAACAGGGTCGAAGAAATTTTTATAAGAATGAGGAAGTTCTCTACTATGCTGTGCATAACTTCGTCGCTTGTATCCGTGATTATACACATCTTATGCAAGTGACCTTAAATGTTAAATTATGTACAATAACGTAAAATACGCGTACGCATGTGCGTGAAGGTTATCCACCTTCAACTATACTATTTCCACCGCATACAGACCTACGTCATGGACGGGTTGGTTTCATAATGCGATTACCACACATTTTGTTCTAGATCGATGTCATATTCAAGTGCGACATGTTTTCGGTGAAAGCACTTAATACCCCGTCCACACACTGCCCGTGTGGCATGGGAAGGAGTGAGGAACATAGGCAGAGACGTAGTGTGGACGCGTTACTCGCATGTTCCTCGTTCACGCCCATCGGTCCCTGTTTTGTAGGTAAGTATGCAATAGCGCACAGTTTCGACGTCCATCGTGTTGCAAAGGCAAACGACCTAGTGCGGCGAACGTCGCGATTAATTGCGCGAGTAGAGCAGTGTGTGGACGGGGGGTAAGGCTCGGAGACAACATGCGATGGCAGCGACGCGCCAAGCCGTACAGTTGTACGGCAATACTTGTAGATACGTCACATTGTATGGCAACTTACAATGGCATGCGACTGAAAGATCGCGGCACCCAAGCGCGCTGCGTACTGTCAACGCCTTCAAAGAGTTCCTTGTACCTATGACAACTTCTAAGAACCCGAAGCCAAGGAATCAAAACCTATTGCAGTGTGACGTGCTTTATGCAGTTTCTTGAATCACAAACGTACCCGCATACGTGCGCGTTCTGTACGACATTTCGAAGTAGAGTTACCGTCTCACATCACGTGGATGGAGAGTTTTATGGTCACACGCTACTGATTGCAAAGTGAAACATACCAATTACTGCAGAACAACTTTTGTTTTCATTACCTACTTTTTATATTTTATACATAGGCTTATCCTCGTGTGACAATATGAATTTGGGGATAAAATTTTTTTTTTTTTTTTTTTTTTTTTTTTTTTTTTTTTTTTTTTTTTTTTTTTTTTTTTTTCTTTTTTTTTTTTTTTTTTTTTTTTTTTTTAAATATTACAATAAAACTTAAAGCTAGCCTTATCTAATTACTGTACAAATCATGCCCGCGTGGAATGGTGCCAAGAATACTGGCTGCATTTCCGCGTTGGACAGCCAGGCTGATCCGTTGCGCAAAAAATGAGCCAGCCCTTCTGTCACCCGATGAGGCTATTAAACGCGGTATAAATACCAAATATATATAGCTAAGTTTAGTTACGAAATAGATTTTCAAAAGCAGCCTACGTGAAGAACTAATATTACATAAAACAATAAACTTAGTACCTATCTATATAAACTGTCATTTTAATCATGATCTGGTTAAGGTTTGTTACGTCTATTATTCATTAGCCTAAGTATTACGTAAAAATCATAAATTATAATACTCACAAGGTATCTAATATTATGCAGAAACACTAGAGAATTACTATTTACTACACTGGGGAACTGAGAATACGTGATCCAATCAAACTTGAAATAGGTACATACCTATCTCTACTTGGTACTATTATCTCAACTAGGTTTTTTCTCGCTGATTTGCTTTGATTTGCTTTCGCGGTTACAGTTCCTTCAACCGAGGAACTGCAAAATTGTAGCCGACATAATTACAAGTATGATTTCCCGCGTGAACATTTAACACACACCTACATAGCGTAAATTATACGATTAAGCCAACCTTCAATTCGGTGAAGTGCATGTATCATAAACCAGTCGAAAGTATCAAATTAACGTTTTAAAAAATGATGGCAGATTTATAATTCGTTCTCCTTTTTATTTCATGCAATATCTACCAAGTACTTGAGTGGCACGTTCAGTTTCTTGCACGCAATACCTACAATTAAACAGTTCCGCAAATTGGATATTGTTCCGAATTATCGATGGATAGATTTCGGTAAGTAGCTAAGTAGTTACTATTGAGACATCTGGGACTTTTCTGGATAGGCACTGAAAGAGAACTACCGCGGGTGTCTGTTTAAATGCGAAAGACAAGGCAAGTGGGTAATTGTTTTGTGCAAGTTTTGTAAGTAAAAGTAGACTAAAAAATAATAAATAGTGACTTAATAAAAAAAAATTAACAACACGACCGCTCTTTGAACTTTTGTTTTTTTTTTAAATTTATATCCAGTGTCATTCGGGATGATGTAAGAATTTTATTTAACGATAACCCATGCACTGATAGGTATCTCCGAGATTTCTGAACCGATTTGCATAATTTTTAGTCAATAGAGAAACTTTCGACAAAAAATTGGATTCCAACTCCTCAATCCTGATGCTGCAGGGGATCTGACCAATCCACGTGAGCGAAGCTGCGGACATTATCTAGTTACTTAATAACTTTTCGTGGTGAATATAAAACCTTACCTGGAGCGACAGTGTCAGTGATGTAGGCGAAGATATTATCACACGAAGGGGCGTGGTGTCTTGAGCTGGACCTGGTCTCGTCCAGCACGAGGTTGGTGAGAAGGGAAGCAGGGCGCAACAACTCCCGCGGGAAGTACACGCTTCGCACCTGAAAATGTAGAAAATCCTCTTATTTTTAGAATTTCTATATTCGGACAAAAAAGGAACCCTCTTTTGTCTGTCTGTCAAGGGAATCAAAATCTATCGGATAGGTACTTCTTGTTGACCTATAGAATCATGAAATTAGGCAGGTAGTAACGTCTTATAGCATAAGTAAAGGGAAGGATTTCAAAACCGCGAATTTGTGGTAACATCACATTAAAAGTGTTATTCTTGTACGATGGTACGGAACCTTTCGTGTGCGAATCCGACTCTCACTTGACTGGTTTTTTAATGTTAAAGCCGGAAGCGGAAGTTGGAAACCCGACAGTGGACAAGTTATATTATACCTACATAATAATATTATCGCTGATAATAATAATTCTAATACGATGCGCAGATGCGTTTAAACACTTTGTACCTACCTATTAGAGATGTTACGGAGGTTGGATTCTGATTTGGTAGGGACGAAAGTTCGAAACTTCCGATTGATTTTGCATTGGAAACGAAAATGCTAATGCTGCTTGACTTCACTACTAGTAGGTAGGTATAACTGGTTAAGATTTTAGGTCTTATAGCACAAGTAAAGGAATAAATCTGAAAATCGTGAATTTGTGGTTACATCTCAGAAAAAAAAATTAAAATGTGTTTTAATTTTCAAAGTAATATAACTATACCAAGTGGGGTATCATATGAAAGGGCTTCACTTGTACATTCTAAAACTGATTTTTATTTATTTTTAAGCATAAATTTTTTTGATTTATCGCGCTAAAGGTCGGAAAAATACCCGAATACGGAACCCTGGGTGCGCGAGTCTGACTCGCACTTGGCCGGTTTTCTTTTTGAACTCATAATCAGAATATAATTGATGAATAAAGTGTGTTATTTTATTTTCTTAGACCTGCCCTTGACACATCTCTCTTTTGGTTTTGGCTCCGATTCTAGTTCCGATTCCGGTTCTAGTTCCGACATAACCAAATTAAAAACTCCGCTTCCGAATTCCGATATAACCACTTCCGTAATATCCCTGCTAACTACTTTCTATTAGTCTATATTGCACTCTACATGACTTATATTCTGTATTCCTTTACTCTGAAAAAAGTTTATATACTTACTTGCCTGTCCTTATTGTTATCGGAAAGCTGTGCTGTTACCTTAGTTTAATATCTTTGGTGACTCTACATTACATCTACTCACCGTAACTATAATTTGGAATGGGAACACCTACCTACCTTATGGATAAGCAAATCTTGCAAAATTGGTGCATTCCGAATAGGCACGGTGCAGTGATAACAACCAAATAAATGATTTACAAGGGTAATTGAGTTTATTTTGTTTTGCAATTAAATTAATACACACATTAAACCTTAACTTATTATCAATAAAAAAACCTGTACAGTAAAAGTGTAAATGTAAACCTGTATAATATTCCATTTTAGAAGAATTTAATTATTACTTAACACGAATATATTAATGGTAACAGTGTGTGTAATTGATACACTGATTCTTGAGTAACATACAAAGTTACTAATCTTATTGAGGCTAATTACTGTGCATTAATAAGTGCAGTCTTATATCGATAATTACCGAACCTTAATTGGATGAAAAGTAGTAAATATACACGTTATTTATAAAACAATTGACCCGAAAATGTATTCAGAAACTAATTACGGAGAATGGTCAGGAAATACAAACAAACGCCAATTTAGTAGAGCTGTGGCTAAAATACGAGTAGCTACTCGCAATTGCATTGACTTACCTGCTATATATTTGTCATTAGAGCATTAGTCTCAGTCTCGGTTCATTTGATTGTATGTAGTTAGGTACCTATTATACGTAATGAGGTTAGGTATATCTACTTGACCCTATGTAGGTAGTTCTAGGGCAATGCCCTCAAAACTTTCCTCAAACTTGTCAATGTAGGGCGGAAAATTTGTGATAAAACATGAAGCCCAAGAACATAACCTTCAATTTTTTTTTGTCTAGAGTATTTTTAATGTCTTTATTTTTAGTCTAAAAGCAACAAGCTGTAGGAACTAAAAATATCCGGTAAGTATCACCGATGCAAAACTATGAAAGTAATAGTAGCTCTAGTAATAAGTATCCACACTGATAATAATATATACTTACTCGTAAATACGAAAGTGTGTTTGTCTGTCTGTCTGCTATTTTGTCACGACGGATCCGTTTAACCGAACTTGACAAAAGGTACCTACCAACAGAATATAATGCCTAACAGAGTTTACATCTTTGGGTTTACATAGGCTACTTTTATCCCGGAAAATCAAAGAGTACCCACGAAGTAAGGATGGTATGTGGCTTAGTCGTGACAACGCATGTCAATCGACTCCGATTGTTAAACGACGTTGATCGAGGCAGTAACTAGATGGGTGATCGACTTGGGAGGTCCTTTGATATTATTGTTACCTCTGTATCTAAACGAGCATGTTAAGCCATCGGGCTCGTTGCTAAAAGATACAGAGATAGTTTGCTCCCCGGGGACGAACATAGGCTTTTACAAATCCCGGAAAATCAGAGTTACCATGGGATTAAAAAAAAAAATTACAACCACGCAGATGAAATCGCGGGCATCACCTATCTAGTAATATAATAATAATGATAAATAATTAATTCGTCCACACTCCACGGCACAGTGGCCTCGGAGGTCGTTCTTTTATATTGGAAAGGGTGCGCCGTTTTATTGTGTGAGTTTGATACCAATAAACCATTCTACACTGACATTTGATTACATTCCAAGTCATTCATTGGCTTGTTTGGGTTTCTGTGCATGGCCGTAGCCAGATAAAGAGTTTTTTTAATGCATGGGTAATTAAATGCAAGACTAGTTCTTGAATTTTGCGCTTGCTCCCTCGCACTTTTATATACTTAGTTTTAGTTGATTCCCGGAAAATCATTCGCAATGATTTGAGTTTAAAAAATCCCGTGGGAACTCTTTTTGGGATGAAATATCTATAGGATGCAAGCTATCTCTGAATAGTACCATATTTTGGCTAAGAGGATGGGCCCAGAAAAGGAAGGATTAATATAGATTTTTGTAAATGTGTCCTACGTAAATAGATCATTATCATAATTATAACATTCGTATGTAAGTACCTACTTAATGATGTACAAAGTACAAACCATAATGAAAGGATGAAACTTAATTAACTAGCTTCTAATTTATTGTAATTCGATAGTGATCGGCAAACCGCAAATTAATTAGGTATATTGTGGCATGTCGAATGTTATGCATTTTGTACGAGACAGGATTACGATAATTCTAGTTTCCTTAGCGCGCTCCCCAGTGGTCTCCATACAAACGTATTTTGGTTTTCATTTAAATAGTAACCAATCTAACTGATGCATCTTTTAGACACGTTATAGTCTCTAATAACTACATAGGTATGTCGTAATTTTCAGATTTCCGTAAAATATCTAGCAAGATTTGTATGTAGATCCTCGAGTGCTTTTCGCTTTCGTTGGTAAATTTATTGACATCATAAACACCTTTGGCTTACTGTATCATATCACTTAAGAAGTCAGTAATAATAGGTATTATTCTTACTAGTTCGAGATAGAGGCCGAAAATAAAATTAGACTTTTGAATATCCTCAGAATCTACAAGTCATTGGTCATCGGTTAAGTTTTTTTACTTGTACTTAGGTAGGTACATTATCATAATGCATAAGTAACTTATGTCATAAGTACCTCCTTACCTGCCTAAGTATTATATTATCTACTCGTGTGGTGGTATTATCATGTTATATTTTGTGGTTTTAAATCAACAAATAGACCCGGATTTCATAACTTGCTTCGTGGTTTTACGGTTTAACAATACTGACATCTATAAATTCATTATTATAAAAGTGTATGATCACGAACTTGGATATTAAGACACGATATTTTTATTTTAATCACCTAACTTAGAAGGAAATAAAAGGAAAGGTCGCTATAACTCGTGAAAATACTTAACAAATAGTATAAAACCCTACCTACATACCTAACTAACTGTTATAAAGGTGATTTAAATAACTACCAAAGCTCCTAATGATAAAGGTACTCGTATGTATTAATCTGCCCCGTTCGTCGGTGGGGCAGAATGATACAAATCCCGTTTTTATCCTTTAGTAATGAAAATTTAATACATACACCCTATAAACCTTGTGTCTAAAATAATTACTCACGGTCTGTTATCGTAGATAAATAATTCTCTTTTAATTTTATGCAATACATTTTAATTTATTGCAACAAGTGAATTTTTGTTGGTAGGAAATATAAAAGCAATTAGTATAACCGATTCAGGTCATAACATTAATCTAGTTTTTGAAGGCCTATCAAAGTCCACGGCATTACAAATCTATTTAAAACTATGTAACTAATCCTTATTTATGTAGAGCTTTCAGAAAAGCTTTTTCTGAAAGTACAGAAATATTAGCTTCCCGCAGACTCAAACACGAAGGGTTCGGTAGACAAGAGTTAACACTATTTATTTATTTTTAATCTTCATGACGTCCATTTTGAAATTTTTAATAGAAATTCATAATCTGTGAAAATTTCAACTCTCCACCTATTACGGTTCACGGGATAGATACAGCACGTTGACAGACTGACGGACGGATGGACGGACTGACAGGGGAGGCTTAGTGATAGGGTCCCAATGGCACGGGGCACCCTTCGGGTACCTACGGAACCCTAAAAATGCTACTTTTTATTCCGGAAAATCTAAGAGTTCTCACGGATTAAAAAACAAATCCAAGCGGATGAAGTCGCACGCATCATTAGGTATTAGGTACCTGCCTGTTCTACAGTAGTTATGTAATTTATGCTTACTTGTTTGCGTGTGTGTTTTTTCTAATTTATTTATCAAATTTTTATTGTTTTGACACACAATTTAAATAAGTATAGTAAAAAATAAAATACTTATGGCAAAAAAAATCTAATATGGTAAGTAATTATAAGTCGTTACAAAACCAGCGCGAAACTAGGTTCAGTAACCGCCTAAAGTTCATTTTTTGCTAACCTATTAGGTATACTTAGCTGTGGTTGCGGAAAACTTATCTAGCGACCTTGATTGTTACAATCTTGAATTGAACAATATGTTTCATTAAATAAGTACTTATATACCTACCTACCTACCAATTACTTCAATTTATGAGCACAAAAATAAGCCGAGCTGTAAAAAGAACTAAAAATATATTGTGAAACTACTTACATTTCTTTTAATAAATATCTTTCAGAAGTGGGTCCCTAAGCACCTTCTGATAGCGCCCGGCTTAGGTCGCCATAGCAAAAACCTATAGGTAACCTACCTGCTTCTCGTTGACCTAGAATCTTAAATAGCATGTCTTATCTAAGCACAAGTAAAGTGAAAAATCCGAAAACATGATGACAAAATTAAAAATGTTATTTCTTGTCCGGTGTACGGAACCCTGCGTGTGCGAGTCCGATTCACACTTTACAGGTTTTTAGGGTTCTATACCTCAAAAGGAAAAAGGAACTCTTATTTTCATATAATTGCAGTTATATGTAAATACCTACTAAGTGGAAAAATCTAATTAAGTATAACGTTTTTTGGTGTCAAAATCTCAGATCTCTGAAACTGAAGTCAATTACCTACATTCTGGAGATAACAAGCCAAGTTTTTACTGAGTATTTTCTTTAATAAAACAAGTAGGAAATCTTGACACTATAGAACAGCTAATTATGTGGCTATCTATCTGTCTGCTAGTTTTTCATGGCCCATCCGTTTTTGAGCATTTGATAAGTACCGGGGGTGTAAGTTACACCCCCGGTACTTATCAAATGCTCGGGGTGTACCGGGGATGTAAATTATGGAGGGATTTTTAAAAAACCTAAATCCACGCGGACGAAGTCGTGGACATCATAATGTAGCAATTTATAAACGAGTTAGAACGAACGAATGCGAACATGTTATCATAGTAAGTACCATTAACCTGCAGGTTAATTGCAAGGACATTTCATGTCTAGGTATGGTCAACAGAAAAATTCCCTTCGAAATGCTTTAAATACATGGTCTCCATACAAAAAGGGCGTGTAGCGATACTAATACTACACTATACAACTATGTAGAAGGTAGATACTATTACCAGGTCATACACCGTTAACGCACCTATAAGCACACACAGCGATCCATTGAATTAATTATTCTCACAGTCAGTAAAGCGTAACGATTGCGTCACGAAAAAAATCAGTCATTCTTCTCGAGTTTGCAAGAGTTAGGTACCTACCTACCCAGTCTTGTTAAAATTTAATGAGCCACTATTTCGTAGTTTTCACACCTAGGCACACACCATACATAATAATCTGGACGCAAAGTGAACTGCAGTCTCAAAAACTAATAAGTGTCGTAATAACTAAAGTGCTTATTGTTTTTAACAATTTAAATCTTTTTAATACCTTCGAAACCTTTCAAAGTTAAGGTGGAAAAGGGCCTTTTTATGCGTAGATAGACTGTACTACGGAAATTAAAAAAAAAAGTATGATGAAATAAACCCAAGTTTCTTAAGATGCAAAAATAATTATAAAAATAAGACATTCATGTCTTCCTACAAAAAATATCAATTTTCTCATCAGCTTTATTTGACGATCGTTATTTTTTTTTCTATCTGTGAACTCTGCTTTGTTAATAAATCTTTACGCATTACAAAAATATACATAACTGTAAAATGATCCTAAATATATATTTGATTAATCTAACTTTCAGTGTTACCTATTCTCGTATTTTATAGATCGATATTAATATGGCTTTGAAATATCGCAGTTGCGTAGGAGGTCAAATCAAAAGCTATTATAATATCGAGGTCAAATTGCGGAGCCTATTTTAAAACAATATCCAATAGGTAGATACCTTGCTACATATTATTTAACAATAGCTCAAATTAGTTAATTAGAATTATCGAAGCTCTGATATTTTAATTAGATGTGCGTACCAAATTAGTAAGTAATTACAGTATTACCACAAGTCGTTTTGATGATCTACCACTTTCAAGAAACTCGTTTCTTGAAAGTGGTAGATCAAGTGGTAGTGGAAGAAGAAAGAAAGAAGAAGCGAGTTTCTTGAAAGAGATAATTTCTTCTTCAACATGAACGACCATGTGCGATGTTGGATGAAGTATAATATAATTACTCGACTAGCTTTTACCCACGACTTCGGCTGCTTGTGCTTTATCAATGAATAATTTGCAGAAACCGAATAGTTCTGTAGAAAACCCCCTATATACAAAGTCACAAACACTTAACTTATAGTTAAAAATGTCACCTTATCCGTAGATTTAGGTTTGCTGACTTAAAAATTACTTACCAAGCGATCTGTAGCCATGTCAAATAGAAGAATCTTGGGAGGGCAAACTCTTCGGAAGTCATCGATACTGGTTATCACACCAGAATCCAGTACCCATAGTCGGTTGCAGCGGTCAGCGCGTATCCGGTACACGGAGATCAGACCAGTGCAGTTGATGTCCCCCCGGCCAGCTGTGTGCCATGACCAATCAGGATATGCCTGTAAAAAAGGAAAATCAAATAATTACAACAATGTTCGCAAGTTCGATTCACTGAACATGAGTTAGTATCAGGTTAAAATTATTATTCTTTCTACAAAATTAATAGAGTAAGTAAGTACGATACATTTATTTTATGCTTTCGCACACCTTAGGCTTTCTTCTTTTTTAAACTTCCGGCCAAGCAGCCTATCTAATACAACAACAATAAAATTATCGTGTTGCATACTTGTTGCATAATATTGTCTTTAGAATATTAAATCTCTCTACGGCGCTAACATTATACGGATTATGTAAATTAAGACATAATAAGGTTAATGACATTTTGTGCTTATATTTAGTAGTGTAGTGTTCCGAAAATAGAAAACACTACAACTAAAATTTAGAAATCTAGAGATTTCACCGATAACACAAAAGGAAAACATATAAGTACCTACATCAGTGACCAATAAATACCTAGTTTATTTAGTATTCGAGTCTGTTTATTGCAATAAATAGCGCCAAATGCCTCTCAACTGTCAACAAAAGAAATAGTTAATCACGTATCGAGAATGCGAATTTTCGAACAGAATACAAATTAGGAAATGCAACAACGAAGTTACCTACTACAGGAGACAGGAGTCAGTCCGCAGCGTGTGAACTGCCGTTTTGCAATAAAATTACCTAGTATAAATTGAAAACTACAATTGATTCTTATCTAACCACAATTTTGCTGAATAATAAATATCTATCTAGTTCCTTTGTACTGCAAGTTAGCTTTACCTCTCAATCATTAAGGTATAAGATTTCTTTCAGTTCAGCGTTTTTGTGAATTCTTTCTTACTGTCTGCGTAATCAGCCCTTCTGTGGTAAGTAGGTTTGTGTGGAATGTGGATACATTGGCGGAGTGTAAACATATTTTGTATATTTATTGCAAATGTGAAATGTAGCCGAGCCCACGTATGAGGCAATAAGTATTTTATAATGCCTCAAAAGCTATGGCGAATAAAAACTCAAAAACTCTTTTTTAGGTTTCCGTACCTGAAAAGCAAAAACGGAACCCTTATAGGATCACTTCGTTGTCTGTCTGTCTGTCTGTATTCAACCGCATGATTGCCGCATCTCATCTACACTTCGCTTAAGGCGCAATGGAACTCGCCAAGGCCACATCTAAGTTCCTGCCCTTCACGCTTTCTCACAACAATTGTAAACTGCCTACTTCGTATAGGTATAGGCACAATCGCACGCCCACGACTCGAGGTCGGACACGACAGATAGTTTTGTAACCAAACCATATTTAAACCAGTTGTAAAATCAACTCAAATTCAACAATAACCGTACAAATAGCTGATAAAACAGATTCCTCTCAAATTTCAACCCACTTATTATCAGATGTCGTCTGTCCACCTGATGTAATGTCTGCCATCGCTGCGCTTTCTAGTGCAAAGTCGCCATTGTAGCATATTCGGACCTAACCCCCCGTCCACACACTGCCCGTGTGGCATGGGAAGAAGCGAGGAACAGAGGCCGACACGTAGTGTGGCAGCGTTACTCGCATATTCTTCGTTCATGCCCATCGCTCCCTATTTTGTCGGTAAGTATGCAATAGCGCGCACGCTGCCACAGTTTCAATGTCCATCGTGTTGCAAAGGCAAGCGACCTAGTGCGGCGCGTCGCGATTAATCGCACGAGTTGAGCAGTGTGTGTACGCATAACGTCTGTCAGCTTTTCGAGCTACGTGCCCTGCCCAGTGCCCATTGCCACTTCAATTTCTCAAACCCTTGGGCTATGTTGGTTTCTCTGGTTCTCCTACAGATTTCCACATTTCTGATTTGATCACACAGAGAACCTCCAAACATAACTCTCCATTGCCCGCTGAGTGACTCTAAGCTTTCTTATTAGACCCACCATAATATTTCGGATCCATATTTTTATTATATTATTCCTGCTGGCAAGTGGCAACACGCGCTATTCGAAGACTTATAAGTAGGTAGGTACTATTCAGTATCCCTGTCCATTCAGACCACGTAGGAAGAGTATGCTTTTATTTAAAACTTTCAAAAATATTTTACTTTTAAGACGATTAATTAATTATACATAATAGTGGATCCTAAATGAGTTAAGTGTTGTTTTTAGATTTTTTTAGCGATTTTTCTTTAAAAAAGGTAAGATATTACTATGATACCTTGGATCTCGAGTCTCGAAGAATTTTATTCAAAAAAAAAATTGACAAAGTCACACTCGCTCAACGAGGGTTTTGACTTCCGTAGTTGTGAAAGAAAAATAAACATAATTAATTATTTAGTCAAATTCATTTACCGTCTCAAAATTTGAATAAAATTGTATTTTATAAAATGCAAATGAAGTTCTTTCATAATATACTTACTTACCTAGTCCACATGAAAATTTCCACATTTCGACGCGTTTTGCAAATTGTAGTGAGTATTATATTTTTTAATTCTTTAATTTGTAATAAGGTTGGGCAAGCATTATTTAAAACTACTCCAAAAGTCGATAGTAGTTACCAGTTTAAGTGATCAAACCAGATGGTTCCACATGGTTCGACTAAATCTCTCAAACATTTTTGCTATTTTGGTACGGAACCCAAAAAAACGCACAATAAGAAAAAAGCTTGGCCTTCAGAGCCTACCAATACTTGAAAATAATCCCATAAAAAAACTAACAAAAAAAGGTCAAAAGGCTATAGACGTGTTTAAGTAATCTAGAATGACTAGCGCATGACCTTACTACATAGTTAATTTAACACTTTCATAATATTATTACGAATATTAAATAACGTTGCATCAATTTACATTACAGTCCAGAAATGTGATATTACATTACATTAATGGCAATTAAGTATGTACTGTAAAATGGAAATGCCTGAACGGCCGCATTATTGAAAGTAAAGTAACGGTGCGATACCGATCCTGTTTGCTAACAGCTGGTGCCCTGGCTCACGACTGTTTGTGTTATACCAACTTTGAATATAAAGTATTTCGTAGTTAAATTTGATGATGATGCTTAAATTAATTCAAACATTAAAATACCGTTTACCTAATAAGTATCATGCAGTTGAAACTTGAAACATATATTATTTGCAATAATTTTGTAGGCCATAATAAATAAATTAATTATTCCAGATAACATAATTCATGACTCATGAAATAGGTACATATTATGTCTTCTTTAAATATTTTGCTTCGTGGCTTGCTTTTCCTGCATATTTAGGGGTGAGAGGGTTAGCAAGAGAGCGGGTTCTGTATATCGCACGCTGCATGCTGCAGAATGCAGATTCGTCTATTTCACCGCATTATAGCAAATTAAGCTCTTGATTCCTTGTGTAAATATAAAACTATAAGTACATCATATTGTACGAAAATAAAAAATACCTGCCTACTTATAATAATATTTTCAGATATCTTGTGTACATAGGTATACTTCCATTGTATTAACTATGTAATTACTATAACTTAAAGTGATAGTAAGTATTTTATACATAGGTCGATTATTTTGAACTTCCAACTTAAGTGAATTAATAATTACAAACTGATCGTCGATAAAACGGAATGATTGATATTAAACTGCTATATTTGCTAGTTTGCTATAGGATGTAAACCGCATGTTTTTATATTGCGTGTCTGCACTTGCAAAATGTTGTTAAGAGATGCATGACAAGATAGAGAAGCCGTTACTGTAATTGGTAACAAGGGAAACATACCTTTTATTACATTAAGTACTATTGCGCCAAACTCTACCTAAATTGTGAGTGTGACCAAGGCCTAAGCATGCTTTTCATAATATATTCTATAAACGCTCATTGAGCGAAAAAAGAGCTCACAACGCGTTGTGGTCGTATAGTATGACAGCCACGATACAAATTTCGGTACATGGCTTTTGTCTGATTATTACAATGTGTCGTGAGCGTTTTCTTATGAGCCATAACACGAGTTGGTCACAACGCGTTGTGGCCTTTCTGCGATTGCCACAACGCGTTGTGAGCTGTTTTTTCGCTCAATGAGCGTTTTCAGCCTTTGACGTAACACATACTATGAAAAGCATGCTTAGGCCTTGGTCACACTCACAATTTAGGTAGAGTTTGTGCGCAATAGTACTTAATGTAATAAAAGGTATGTTTCCCTTGTTACCAATTACAGTAACGGCTTCTCTATCTTGTCATGCATCTCTTATCTTAACAACATTTTGCAAGTGCAGACACGCAATATAAAAACATGCTGTTTTAAATCCATTATGGAAAATGGATATTTACCATCGATACACAATTTTAATTATCACAGTTACTTTTGTTATTAGTCAGCGATATGAAGTGTACATGTCTGTGTTATTAGTCAAGACCTGTTTTTAAAATAAATTGTGAGAGAAATTTAAACCTGCCCTTAGTTTCTTCGTGGTGACCACGATCTAGGTATTCTTTTAAACTCTATACCACATTAACTACCTATACGACTAGGTTGAAGACTGATATAAATAAATATTATATTGTACCTTATTATAATTACATTATGAAGGTTAGCATACGAAATTATAATTTTAGTGGTTGAACTACGATCTGTAAATATAGGTATTATTTTCTGATAAATAGGTAAATAATTTCTTAGTACCTACCTTACTTACCTTTGCAATACACATATTTGTATATTCTGTACATAATAAAAGAGGCCAATATAATGTACTTAATAATAATCGTTCACTTTCCGATCAGAGATGTTTACATAATTAAGAGCGACAAAATAACTGACAATAACGAAAGGAGCGAAGTTATATAATACTTCCTATATAGGAAATATAAATTACGTACCTGTAAAACCGGACTGACGCCCGGTGGAAGAGATCGTGGAACCCACGCAATTGTAGCAGGAACACCGGCACGAAGGCGAGGGATGCCAAGGTAGAGCCTATCCCATCCGATTTCTAAACCTGCCGGCACGGTGTTCTCAGGTTGGAATTTCTCGAGTAACACCGGGTCTGGTGGGAAGTCGAATTGCAAGAAACTCCACTGGTTGACGACTTCAAGGCTTGCGCTCGCCACCGCCACGCAAGCACACAGCAACACTGTCCGCGTTCCCATTGGAATCTGTTAACTGGAGAAAAATTTTCATAGATAAATAATAATACAATAGCGGGATGATTTAGGTGTTAACTAAGCATCTTAAATTTTTATTAAAACTTACAATAATAAGGAAAAGTAAGTTGATAGATATAAGGTTTTAATACTGTAAGTACTTATAATTCAAAACCTTTTTTCCATTTTCCTTTTCATTTAATACAACAGATAGAATTAGAATATATACCTAAGTAGAAATTAACCATTTTATCTAGATATTTATTATAAAAAAAACGTACATTTACGTAGTGATACAAAAATAAATTTAGTTTACAATAAACTACAACTCTAAATATATTTATCTGTTGTTTAATCTCCCGAAGGTTTTTTAGCTATGAAACCACGAAACTATGATCGCTTACATAACGGCGAGTAAAAGTGGCAATGACCCTCATAGTGCTTTTGTGATTGAGGTCGAGTATGCATCAGATCAAGGACATCTTTTCATCTATTAATTGTTGATATAACAATAACAATCGGTTTTATACTTATCACACCACAACGGATGATGAGATATATCTAAATGGAAAAACTGGCCAAGTGCGAGTCAGACTCGCGCACTGAGGGTTCCGCACTCAGGTATTTTTTTCGACATTTTGCACGATAAAGCAAAAACTACTATGCATAAAAATAAACAAAGATCTGGAATACTCCTCTTTCCCCTCCAATTAATCGTAAAGCTAGTGCCAGGGTTGGATAGGACAATACTGCAACCGCCGGTTTGAACCGCCGACCTTTCGGAATTCAGTCCGCTCCTCAACCGTTGGGCTATCGAGGATTACATGTTACGGATATGTTTCTAAGTTCAATTTTATTGAATCAGACTACGTTTCTCTTAGTTCCTTATAGGTATTGCAAGGCCAGCTCTGACCTTACAAAATATTAAGTGTACCTTTACCAAAACAGGATCAACCAGTTGTGGGCATGTTTCGAAGTATTATGCTTAACATTTTAAAGTTACCTATAAGGTTAATAAGTTATTAAGACAAAGATGTCAAGAACTTAGAGGTAAGTATAAGTACCTACCTATAAATAGAAAAAAGAAGCATGTATGTAAAGAATAAAGAGGTAGAACATATTTACTTTACTAAGCTTTACCGAAATTAAACAGCGCATTCATCTAATGATTATTAAAATATTATGTATTCAGGATAATAAAAACCTAAAACGAGTCAGCTACCGACTCTATTTTATAAGTATACAAAAGTTTTCATCGATCGAGACAAGGTATTAAAATAAATAACACCTATTAGGTAAGTTTATGGATGAAATACACAAATATTTCTGATTATTAGAATGCAGTGTAAAGAAATAGAAATACAATAACACTGTAAACCAATGTAAGAAAATAAAATACTAAATACTAAAACCGATTTTCCCATTTCAGTTCTGTCCCTAGCTTGCGTGCAATTGTCCATGCAAAGTTCTGTTTCTGATAACAGTCGCTTGAATTTTGATACCGCTTTACATAACTAAACAAATACCGCACAACTAATTTACGCTTACACAACGTGATCACTATCTGGTTCCTGCAATAAATAATTAAGAGGCTTGTCCGCACGGCATATAGATAAACATAATTATTATTATAATATGTGTAAGTATACCTATACCTCTCTCTACCTCCTTTTTTCAAAGACGATCTACCTTTATCCGGTCTCTTATAAAAAATACTTCCTTTCAAAATTCCTGCTGAAGTAGGAATCCTGAAGTAGATACCTAAATTTGAAGATCACTTCTGAGAATAATATGATCCTGCCAAATTATTATCTTCTTACTACCTTATTGCTTACTTATTTACTATCTTATACAAAAAGAAAAGTCCTACTTCACTGAGTTACTCTTCGACATCCAGCCCAAAACCCTTGGACCTAAAAAGCTGAAACTTTGCAAAGAAACCTCTATGCCTTTTATGATTTAGACAAGGAAGGCCGAATTTTACGGAATTCCCATGGTAACGAAAATGCACACAATCGCTGCCTAGTATCTAAATATACAGAAAATTGTTATATCTATTATTTATCTACCAAATTATATTTTGATCTAACTAAAATATTATAATATCTAGCATACTATAACAAGACTATAACCTATAAGGTACCTAGGAGTATAATTTATTAAGTGTACACTGTATTATTATTTTCTTCCTGCGGGGCGCAATCTGTCTGCAGTGCAATTTTCCATTTTAAACAATGCCCGACAGAGTACCTACCTACATAAAAGAGGTACAATTTGTCTCATTTAAATGTCACTAAGTCACTCAGCCCGTCAAAGTGTCGGCTCTTGAGCAAGATGAACGACATACTAACTCAGGCTTTTGCAGATTTAAGCAAAATAACTACTTACCTACCTTTTGTCTAAGGTTATTTATTCACTTTGTTATTGCACGTTCAACGTTTTTCACGTATTCAAAACATATGGTGAATAAATAATATTTGGAACGCGAAACGCATCAGAAGACTTACCTATTATCACCATTTTTTTTACACAACTGCCCAAAAAATGAGTTTAGTATTTTCAGGGTTAACTTAACCATAACTTGTAAATGCCTAAACAGAATTGAATGTATCTGGTATCGTTAGAATTCTTAAGTACATCAACCCGAATGGCACTAGAAAGGAACCTTTCCAGTGCCATTCAGGTCTTTATGACTTGTTAATTTAGCAACCATTTAACATTGCAATTTTAATAATCTTATTTGTAAACTAGGTAGGTATTATTAATTAATTATCCAAGTTCATATTTTATATTGTTGACACCATTACCTGGTTCGCAAAAACGGATTGGTTATGATTGCAAGTAACGTTTTTTTTTCTTTTTGGAAGGAAACCTTTTAATACACAATACCTTACCGTAAACGTAAAGTTATGAAATTGGCAGAAAAAATCATAGGCTTGTCAATAAAGTAACAAGCCTATTTAACACACACGTGAGCCTAAATAGTTTAAAAGTTTCTCTTTCCTTTTAGTTCAACTAAATATCCTATCTATTTCTGGAGGTCAAGATTACAAAATAAATTCTTTGAGTATTACATTTGTATGGCCTTTCATACTTTAAATTTATAATACGGACATGACGTCTCTATTGAGTCTAAAATAATATGGAAATTACTAGTCGGATAAGAATGTAGTCTTTCAGAATATAAGTTCGCGGGTGCAAACCCAAGGCCAGGTAGACTAGGTACCTACTACTTATTAACACGGCCTACACCATTCAATTAAATTCTATTTATTTATTTCACAAAAAATAAATATACAATTTTCATTACTCCTTACTTAATTATGCTAATTCAAAATGTGATCCTGAAAAAAGAGTGCTAAAGACCATGCTTCATTTTCTACTATGCTACAAATCTTGTGTTACAAGTGTCGTCCGTGTTGTTAACTTATCGTTAACATATCGTTAATTAACATATCGTTTCCTAATGGATTAATTTATTAATTGATAATTATTTATAATTATAATGCAATCAGTATTACTCAGTTATTTATTTATTATTTACATAATAAGAAAACTAATATACATGTTTGCATGTATTATTTTTGTGTGTGTGTTGTGTGTGCGTGCGTGAGTATGTTGTGTGTTTGTCATTAAATATAATTGTAAACATACTTATTACTTTATGATTTTATGTAGCTCTTCCGTCTCAGCATAATAATTATGAGATTTTTAGCACGCAGTAAGCATTTTTTTTTCAATTTTTAGGGTTCCGTATAATAAAAGGAAAAACGGGAACCTTATAGGACCACTTTGTTGTCTGTCTGAATATACAGGTAAAGTTCTTTCATGTATCATATGAAACAGCTTTACCTGTATATTCTAAAACAGATTTTTATTTATTTTTATGCATAATAGTTTTTGATTTATCGTGCAAAATGTCGGAAAAAATACCCGAGTACGGAACCCTCAGTGCGCGAGTCTGACTCGCACTTATTTATATGAAACAAACGCAATCGTAATGAAGTGATTTGCCGTGTGAGTTGTCTAGAATCTAGATCACCCCGGGTACTATTTTCTGTTGAGTCAGCACAGATATATCAATTACAATTTTGACATAATTATTTATTTTCTGTATTTTACATACCTCAGTTTGTAGATTAGTTACTTACGAATAATACTTATATCTATGAGGTAACATTATAAGCTTTAAAGTCTTCCGCATCCAGCCACTTCCCGATCTATCCTACAGTGCTCTTTCTTGTTACTACTAAGTTATCCGGCTCCAATGACCATCGCTCCAACAATTTATGACTAACTGGTTTTCCTGCAAATCTCTTCAATTTGCATTTTATCTTCCAGAGTAGGTAATCTATACTAATAAATAAAATTGGAGTGTCTGTCTGTAATTTCGAAATAACTACCGCATATTAAGGTCATATGGTTATTTGAACGATACTATAACTGAATCACACGTTTTTAAAATTTTTGTCTGTCTGTCTGTCTGTCTGTCTGTCTGTCTGTCTGTCTGTTTGAAAAGGCTAATCTTGGGAACGGCTGAACCGATTTTGACGGGATTTTCACAGACAAGTAGAGAATTGACCAGGGAGTAACATAGGCTACTTTTTTAACCGACTTTCAAAAAGGGAGTTGTGTTTTTCTACCTATGTACACCGAAATCTCCGAGATTTCTGAACCGATTTGCGTCATTTCTTTTTTAATCGATAGAGGAACTTTGCGACATTGTTTCATAAAAAATTTGGAGTCCAACTCCTCAATCCTGATGCTGCAGGGGATCTGACGAATCCACGCGGGCGAAGTTGCGGGCATCAGCTAGTTATAGATATAGCTCGCATCCCAGTAGACGTTTACAAAATCCAAAGTCACAACTTAACCTTATTGCAATGATTACACACAGAGGATACACTTATAATAATATCTAGGTTAATAAGATTTCATAAAAGATAATAAGTATTGTTTAATTTTCTTGCATAATTTTATATGCAGAATGGTAAATTTACCTAAAAATCGCGTTGCATTTGGAGAATTTTGTACATTGGAATACAGCAAATTTTTAATATTGCGTACCTAAGTATCTACGGTCTATACTAGAATAACCTTATTTGATATATTATATGACAAAGCAATTAAATATGTTTTTCAATAGTCGTTGTTAAAATACACTCGGCGTCACAAAAATCGCACCTTTTGAAACAATAAATTTAAATCAGTTTTAATCCCGGTATAATATTTTGAGGGGAGCAAAATAAATGGCTGAAGATAAGCACAGGTTACAAAAATTATCGTACCGAAGCATATAAATAAAAATTAATATGTAATTATTTATTACAAAGTTTGTGTACCGTGTGTCCGGTTAACCTAATATTTATAGAACGCGTTAATTGCTTTATGTTTATTTAATTAATATCTTATACATCGTACATTTCTTAAATCCATACTTTTAATAACACTGTAACTTTATACATAATTCCTATAAGTAGGTAGGTACGTTAAACTAATATATTTTGAAAATTTTAATCGGAGGAAATCTTGTGTCTGGCTGCACGCGTATCACGCTAAAACTACTGAACGGATTTAAATTAAGTTTGATACTCCGGATTAACATAATATAGGTATATCCCAAAAAACATTAGGGTTTCTTTCTTCGGGATACGGGATTAAACTTTTTATCGATTTTTAGTCCATAACTCTGTCTTTGAACCGATTTTCACAATTTATTTCTCTTTACAAAGGCTATACTGTCAGGTTGGTAGGTACCTACCATGTAATGGTTTTGCAAATTTGATGAATAGTTTCCAAATTAAAGGACGGAACTCCTCCACGGGTAACAGCAAATCGACCGCGATCATTATACACTTGTAGTTCCATGCTTTTAACTACGAGTATGAGGTACGCAGCTGGAGAGAAAAAAATCTCTTTCAAAAGAAAACAAAAGTTACGTGATTATACTCGTACCTTAGAATAAGAACCCAGACTCGTACCTATACGTATACAACGTGCGCAGTAAAAGTGCCATGCGAGAATTCTATAATACATAAGTAGGTACATAACATAATATAGTATATAATATAAAATAATTGTGAACATGCACTACTGATTCCAACTAGGTAGGTACTCGTTCTTATTGTATAGAGAGTAAGAACTATTCTTACATAAAATTGTGGTTTTGAACCTGCGGTCAGTAGCAGCAAATGTGGTGACAACAAAACGCATATTTGTAAACAAGTCGCTAACCACTTTCACTGTTCCTTTAGCAGAAAAACCTAAAGATTTCGCTTAAAACTTTTTAAACTCTTTTTATATTATGTACTTACTAAGTTACTGCTACACGTCTACAGGCCCGGTCTACGGTAAATAGGGATAATCCAGTAAAACCAAAGATTTCAAGTTCAAATGAACTTTTCTATGATAATAAAATTTTTGTACTTTTACCAGGATTCACTTCACTTGGTAAATCTGAAATTTTATCTCAGAGACATATAGGTACCTTAGTAGTCCATTTACCTACCTATATAATATAAAGGAACCGTCCTCTCCAAAGAAACCCCTATTACATAGACCTATTACTAAGTCTCCACTCTCTGTCTTTGATTCATCGTCTGTCTGTCACAGAGGTTTACAACTTCAGCAGTAAAAGCCGTTTCACAGAGTGCCTCTATAACGATTGAAAATGACAATGAAATGAAAATTTATTAATCAAATTTACATTCGAGTTTCATGGAGTCCTGGCCCCTAAACTAGGACAGCCCGTATTAAAGGGGCCAGTGCCTTCCCATACAAATGTTTATACGTAAGTAATTAAGTTTGATTAAAAGCAAAAACATTCACGGCAAATGCAAAATACTTCGAAAAAATAGCATTATTTCAACGCTATTTGTTTCAGCTTTATGCCAATAACAGTAAAATATACAAGTGTCAAAGAGTAAAACTAGGAATAATAAAAATTAGGGTTCCGTAGGTATTTAGAGTAGTGCAACTTACATTATAATATCATTGAGCATCAACATCATACTTAGATAACAAGTTACTACCTTAATAGCGCCTTTTAAATTGTTAATTTATAGCGCAATCTAGATTACTTTGTTTTTGGGGAGGACGAATAATTCAACCAATAGGTATTTAACCTACGTATCCTTCCAAGGTATGGAAACTCTGAGTCTAACTTTTACTTGACCGGTTTTTTCTAATCTATCTAGTAAGTATTTAAAAAGAAAGATAATATAATATGACCTTATGGCCTTACACGCTAGATTTTCGACATGCAGCGCACTGGGTTTTTATTCTAAGGCAGCGCAGCTATGTTACGAGGTGGTAGCTTTACTACCTAAGTACAGTACCTACTTGTAGATTTAGCAAGTAGATAATTATGTTCATACAGCGGCTTTGAAATAACTTCCCGCCATCGTCTCATTGTTCTTTGATATGTTAGTAAATATACCTACGTACTCTATCTAGTACCTAACTAAATTATTCACAACTAGGTTTATATTCTTGATGTTTACGTTCTCTAAGTCTAGTAGATATAGTCAATGAATACAGGAGCGGTCGAATACTATCAGGTTCCTATAATCAATCTATTTGTTAATTTAGTTAATTTAATTAACTTTTCAAATGATAAGAGGCACAAATAAATTGAATATAGGAAATCGACGTATATAACTTATGAGTAAAATTGACGGTTTTAGAAAAGATATGGTATGTTTTCTAATGAGGTTTGAATAAAGGCAACTATTGTTGAATACTTAATCCTTGACATAGAAAACCATGGTCCAACTCCATGCCACAGTAGAGCAAAAATTTTTGTAGCGGTCTTCGCCTTATGTTATCGTATAGCCTCAAGGCTGTGCTTGAGGTATGGACGGGGTCTACTCCTACTTTTGGTCTGCCAGATTAGCTTATTATAAAAAATATATAATTTTAAAGAAAAAACAAATCCTGGATACATCTACAATTTTGACTATCAATCACCTAATATGAATTTCTCCAAATCAATGCGTATACTTTTCCAGTTTTCTTAAATTGTCTGTTACAGAAAATGCCGTTTCAAATTCGACACGCGCTCCGTCATATTTTGAAAATACCTACCTATTTATCAACCGTAAACACCTGAGTGCGTTTTCCTACTTCCGATTTTTTATTCCTTAGTTTGTCTGTTATATTAAAATAAACATTTTACCTAAAATTAAAGTCTTACGTTTATGAGGGAAATTATCCAAATCGCCGCCGGCGCCGGTGCTCCCGATTTGAACGCACGTGCTAAAGCCAACAACAGCGAAAGAGGCGCGATATGGCGTAGCGCCCGAGTGCAACACTGAAGGAGCCTTGCCGCCACACGCACACTGAATACATTCGCCCCCCTACAGCAAATTAAAAGTAAAAGTGGTCCTGAAGGCGCGGCTGACCGCCCTGACTCGTTTTAATCTGATACAAACGACACCTTATCATATTTTTTAATTGTCATTGTTCTCGCGTGCACGTTCGTCGGTTTCTTTTGAACTTCGTCCAAGGTCGCCATAAATGTGATCAAATTATTCACATAATCCACTTATGCGAAAATGCAGTCGGTATGTTTGTTGGTTAGCCCGTTCGAAGCCTAGCTCCCGTTTCACGTAGCTCAGTGCTCCGTTTCAGTGTGAAAGAAGGATCAGAAACGACGCAACGCTAAATAGGACGGGATCGACGTTTTTTTGCATGCGTAGATAGGTATAGGTAATTGAGAAGCCGGAAAGAAATATTTTTTTTAACTTATTTATTCATATTAATTCTACAAGGTTCTTAACATTACTAACTCGCGAAACTGGTGGGCCAGTTTGTTGGCGAACTGACGCTCTTAATAATACTTGAACTAGATTTTTCCTGAATTTTTCCGGAACAACCTAAATCCACAGAAAACGAGGTCACGGGCAAAGTTTCGAATAATTTCTATGGAGAATGGCATGGTCATCTACTTTCAATTGCGCCCATAACTCAATCCAGTGACACCTCGGGCCATGAGGTTTCAAGGATGTGCCAATTCCCGTAGGCTATGCAATGTTGTATTTATTGCCTGTAACGCAATTTTTGCGGAAGACTAAAATGATAAAGTGACCATAATATTCAAATAAGTAAATTCAAATAAATAGTTCCACCTCATTATTAAATCACTTTATTGACAAAAAGTTACAAAAAAAGGTGGCGCTACCAGAGCACTTTTTTATACAAAGATATTATACTCCAATTTTTTATTCTTTATTCTTCTAGATCTTAAATTAAGCTCGGCACCTAGGTGTCAGAACCACCCCTCACATTAAATGCTTTTAAACTCTAATGTCAGTCGTTGCATTTGCATAGCAAATTATCTATAAGACAACAATGGGTTCTCTGTTGATTACATAATCCATGGATAGGTAGGTATAGTGCAGGCGCCAAGGCACAACGTGAGAGGGAATTGATGATGGATACCTTTCGCAGGAGACGCATCCGGAGGGCGAATGACGACCTCCAGCCTCTGTGAGTTGCCGGCCTCCGATTGACGGACGTAAGAGGCCTGCTTCAATCGAAATATAAACAGGTCAGGAGGTAGCGCGCCGTGTTCCGGACGCGGTTCTGAGACAGATCTGGCCAGCCTAGCGATGGTACTCGCCACCAACTGGCAGGCGGGATACTATAGTACGTGATACCCGCGCAACCGCCAGTCCGTTGAAAGACAAACACAGGATTTAGTGGGTGCAAGCCCCACATAACCCCTCCGTTTCTCCTAACGGATGAGGTATGCGTTAGGCATTTCCTATGTATAAAAAATAAGGCGCCTACCAATACAGGCTAGGAGAGGTAGTTATTATACCTATCTAATTACTCGTATACCTTAGTCTAGTCTTTTTGTTAACACAAAAATATTTTAAAAACTTAGAAGTTTTATTGAATTGGCAAGGAAACATTTAGGATGTAGGTAGGTAATAGATGATGCCTGAAAGTTCTCCATAATGTTGTCAAAAGTCTGCCAATCCGTAATTGGCCAGCGTGGTAGCCTATGGCCAACATCCATCTCACTCCGAGGGAAGACCCTTAGGTATTCCGTAGTGAGCTTACGATGGGTTGATCATGATGATGTTGAGATCATGCCCGCAACTTCGTGTGCCTAATGACGTAAGGTTTTTTACAGCTTTGTTACCTGTTATCTCCCAAAGCCAGCATGATCCAAACTTCATAGTTGCCGATCGTTCCTTCCTGTGTTGGGGACAATACGTAAAGAAACTTTCAGTTTTTATAAAATAACGAAGGTCTGGCACTCGCTGGCTCTTTCTCTATGTGCAATGTGCATACTATACAACTTAAAAGGGGGCGGTACCTATCTACTCGAATACTAGATAGGGCAATTCACGTACAATATTTTGCAATTCTATCCTTTTAGTTTGCTTTTTAAAGCATTGTGTCCAGTTGCAACTTGGTTGCGGAAATACTTACACAACAAGAGGTTGGAATTTCTAATATCTATACTTAGGTAGGTAAATGTATACTTACTATGGACCCATCAAGCGACCCCTACCAAGACATATTATATGAAACTGTGTATATACCTAGCTTTACTTAAAAAAAACATTTGGAAGTTAAGACGACGAGGCACTAAAAGTCACCTGATTTCCGTATTTTAGCATTGGCATAAATAAATTATTATTAATTGTTATACAACCATTCATACGTAATGCACGCGCGTGTGCAAGCTGCACTGTTTAGAATTTACATAAATACATAAATTAATTACCATATTGGCTTTAATAAACTTTTAAAACCACTAGCCAAAAATAAAATTTATATATTATTTTAAATTTCCTAGGTGGATATTGCATAGTTACTTAGCCTTGATAAGATTTATATAAGCTTGCAGATAGATATCTACTTAAATTTAAATACACACAATTAGTTACTTAAGTCATACCTACTAATTCAATTTCTTCACAAGGAACTCCTACGAGTATCTAGGGTAATGGCGCAGTTTTTTTTTATTTTTCCTCCCCGTTAATATTACGAAAAATGCCTTCGACCGACAATTTATATGTAACTCTAAAAGTCTAAAACATAAAAATAGATAGTATATAAATGACTTAGGTACTTACCACATGTTTAACTAAGAATTAAGTATGTCCGAGTGATAATTATTATTATTTGTTTAACAGCAGACCCATAGCGACGAGCAGAGCCGCGAATACAATTTTCAAAAATCGACGAGGGGATGAAATTTCTGAAATCCTGAAACACGTACCTACTTCTTCATTCATTTCTGATCAAAAGGCCAAATATCTATTTTCATGGGTATAGGTACCTAACTTGAAAAATAATGGACTTTCATACAAATTTCTATCAGCTGTTTAGCCCCCTTAGGACGAAATTTCCAAATATTCTGAAACATAAAGGCACTTTTTTTTTTGATTGAAAGTCTAAACTCTAAAATATTAATTTATAAGTATGAACGTAATTGGAAAAATTACGGGCTTTCATACAAACTTTCCCTATTTACTGGACCTACGCATCGAAGTAATAAATACTAGTACCTAAGAATATTATTACCTCCTACATCCGTGGGGCTGCGCTCCTACGTCATACAAGAAACCTACTGTCAAAATTTCAAGTTTCTAATTTTAGGCTGCTTTTCCACCAGAGATGTGCTACGCTACGTTGCTATGGATGCGTTTGATATCCACCAATCATATTCATTGGTTCACATAGCTTAGCACTGGTTGAAACGGATTCAACTAAGATATGTTTTTATAAGAAAGGATGCGTGCTATGGCTGCATGCTATGGATGCCTGCTATGGGCCATCGACAGTGGTGCAGAACAGAATACCTACAGTATGCGCACCTTTCTCGCGCAGCTACTTTGCGGCGGCGCGCGCATCTTCCTCGCACAGCTACATAGCTTAGTATTGGTGGAAACGGTCATATATTTATATTTTTGTAGCGTAGATCTCTGGTGGAAAGACACCCTTAACCTGCAGTACCTGCAGTATTACTCGTGTGATTATTATAGGCTGTGCGTTTATAGATCGTCAGTCAGTCAGGGCAATACTTTTTATAATATGTATAGATTAGTAGCAGTTTCCCGCGACTTCATCCGTTGTAGTAGGTATAATATCAGAAAACTTCAGTCTCACTTTATCTTTTTGAAAATACCTACTTACGCAGGTACCTATACTATATAATATTATGTATAATGGAATATCGACGCCGCGCCGTCAAATCAGGACCCGGCCGGCCCTGGATAAAATTAAACCAGGTATATTAAGCCAGGTATTCGAACTGCTAAAAAAAAGACTATATCGAAAAAAGTGCACATTTTTGGTTCTCCGGAATTATCGTTTGCCTTAAAATTGAATATTGAAAAAAAAATAGTTTTATTTTACTCTAGGTATAATATAGGTAATGTAAGCGGAAAGATTGTTTGTTTCTTTGTAATGGATTAACTCTGAAACTATTGAACCGATTGTAATAATTCTCTCACCATTGGAAAGCTACTTTATCCAGAAGTAACATGGTGAGCTTATACCTACGAGAGCCGAGCGAAACCGTTTAGCTAGGCGAAAACGGATGCAAGCGAATGATAAATGCAATTTTTGAAAAAGTAAAACTATACCTAGACGAAATACATAGTTACTTATCAGTATCAATATGAAAATCAGGCAACTAAAACAAAAGCAAGCATGTGTCGACCAAATATTTTGATATGAACGATTAGCTCGTAAAAAAGTAGTCAATTTAAAACCTTGATATAAAAAACTGACCAAGTTCGTAGCAGACACGCCTACCGAGAGTTCCGTAGTAGCTTGGAATGAAACATAGTATAGTCACAGACAGATAGATATACGGATGGTATCTGTATAGTTACCTACTTGGTTAAACCAATCTAGCGTCTCAAAAAAAAATTCTTTTTATTTAGGACCGCAAAACCTGTTTCTTTCGCTTTGCAAATTTTGAAGATTTCATTTTGCAATAATAATATAATAAGACAAGCATTATTTGAACCCACGGAATAGAGAATCAATTGCTGAAAAGTGAAAACTATTCCTTTTAAATCTATACTTAATATTATAAAGAGGGATTCCTTTGTATTTTTGTATGTTTGTATTGAATAGGCTCAAAAACTACTGGACCGATTTCAAAATTTCTTTTACCATTACTTAGAGGGATTCTTCCGAATCCGTATAGGCTATAATTTATCCCGGAAAATAGATAGGATTTTTCGTGGTAGTGTCCAGTGTCCATCCACCCTTGCGAAGCCGGGGCGGGTCGCTAGTCTATGATAACTTTAGAGTTACCTATTCTGTTCTGAAATGCTCTATAACGGCCAGAGTCCAGACAAACTTAGCCCATAAGGCTTTTTCACTATTTTGGTACGGAAGCCTAAAAATGTAAATGTGTTGAAAGTAAATTTAGATTGGCGAATTAATCACCTGTCTTAAACAAGGCCTTTGTACATAGGTAATGCTATGTACTTACATGTAGAAAAATCAGTTTAGATGCATATCACTAAAAACCAAAATACCGAATGACTAAAAACGGTACGCAGAATGCCTTTGCATAATGCATGCCTTAATATTATTGCGCTATGCTAATGAAAACTTAATTTAAAAAAGCAAACTAAATAGGTATCTAAACAAATTAAACTATAAAACATCTTTAAATTTAAGAGACCCTCTTAAAATTTAAGAGACCCTAAAAAAAGAAGTCCTTATATTGAACTACGAAATTTTGGGTTTGATATTTCCAAACATTTCAATTTTCGCATTTAGCATTTTTCGCGTTATGTAGGTATCCTGTTTGGCGATTTAAAAGTATTCTTTCAGTATCGCAAAACGTCACAATTTTTATTTTTTAACCCCCGACCCAAAAAGAGGGTGGCATCGTAACTCCTAAACTAATGAATCGATTTTAATTTAGTTTTTTTGTTCGAAAGGTGGCTTGGTCGAGAGTGTTCTTAGCTATAATCCAAGAAAATCGGTTTAGCCGTTTGAAAGTTACCAGCTCTTTTCTAGTTACTGTGACCTTCACTTGTCGGGGGTGTTATTTTTTAATTTACACTTGTGGTATTTCGCCTTTTTAGCTTTGTGCGTCATTGCGAGTACATTTAAAACTAGATTTTTAATATATATTAGGTAGGTACATTACCTACGACCTTTTATGAAAATTTTCAGTTATTTTATAAGTAGTTACCTAATTAATAGTTAGTAGGTAATGAACATTAGGAATTGATTGTTACGAGTCTATGTAACAAAGGAAATACTTATCTAGGGAGTTAAAGCGTCAATGCTGCAACGCAACATTTATCGATGTTCCCAGGCTTTCAATTGAATTTTTTGTCCTCATTCGATATAATGGCTTGATACCGTGTCTGTGAGAGCAACAGGAAACATGAGCCCTACCCTCAATGTTGGAAGACGGTAATGTTTCTATGTAACAGCCAAATAGAGCGAGACGTTATTTCGGCACAAAATATTATGGACTTGATCAGGTTACTTATTATCTCATTTTGTGTACTAAGTACCTACTTATAGGTTTAACTAGTAGGGCGCGTGGGTGCGCACTGCGCAGACCACTAAAGTGGTCCGAGAGCATACAGAGTTGGTTTTTAGGGTTCCGTACCTCAAAAGGAAATACGGAACCCTTATACGATCACTTTGTTGTCTGTCTGCCCGTCCGTCCATCCGTCCGTCCGTCATGTCTGTCAAGAAAACTTATAGGGTACTTCCCGTTGACCTAGAATCATGCAATTTGGCAGGTAGGTAGGTCTTATAGCACAAGTAAAGGAATAAATCTGAAAACCATGAATTTGTGGTTACATCATTAAAAAAGTTAAAATGTAAGATAACTACTTACTTTTCAAAGTAAGATAACTATACTAAGTGGGGTATCGTATAAAAGGGCTTTATCTGTACATTTTAAAACAGATTTTTGTTTATTTTTATGCATGATAGTTTTTGATTTATCGTGCAAAATGTCGAAAAAAATACCCGAGTATGAAACCCTCGGTGCGAGAGTCCGACTCCCACTTGTTTAAAATGCGAACCTTTAAATTAGATATTTTTAATAGTTAGGTCGTCATATCTTTCATATGGAACAATAGATTCCATCATCTTGATTTTTTCTGCTCATCAAGTAGACTTTCAGGTCCTGTCATTTTTATCTGATAAACCTAACTCTATATTTAGAGTTCCGTACCAATGGAACTCTATTACTAAGCCTCCGCTGCCCGTCCACCTGTCTGTCAGTGGGCTGTATCTCGTGAACCGTAAGTAATAAGTAGAGTTGAAATTTTCACAGAATGTGTGTTTCTATTGCTGCTGTTACTGCAAGTAAATGAATGAATGCGGCTCTATAAGCACCTAGGTGATTTAGTATTTATTTACTCGTAGTATTTACTAGTATTTGTTTTTCGTGAACACATTTTTTTTTGTGATGAAACCACAAATTCACTGTTTTCGGATTGAGAATCATGAATTTTAGCAAGTGGGTAGGTCTTATAGGGGCTTACCCACTTGCCAAATTTCATTAATCAACGAGAAGTGCCCTATAGCTTTTCTTGACAGACACTACATACAGAAAGTGATGCTTTCTTCCTTCCTTCCTTTTCTCCTTTTGAAATATGGAACCCTAGAAATGTTATTTCTTGTAGGGCGGTACGGAATCCTTCGTGTGCGAGCCCGACTCGCACTTGACCGTTTTTTTTCAATAATACTAACTAACTAGAGAGTAGGTTTTTACTAGAGACCTGCGTACTAAAGACAAAGCCTGAATGTATTAACACACAACATTGGTCTCAAAATATTTCAATAGATCCTTGATAGCTATTTTAAGAATTGAAAGTGTCTACATGTCATAATAGCATAATATTATTATGCACTAGAATTAGAACTGGGGCAACTTTCGATTGGCTTGATTAGTGAATTAAAATAATATTTGGTAGATACCTAATGATGTGGGTAATAAATAATTTATCAACGTCGATTTTGTAGATATTCTAATGATAGATTCTAACGATATTCGGATTCGGAAACTGTTAAATAATATCGTGTCTATTAAGATTTGGCATAGATATACAAAGGTCGGAATCTAAGTAGGTATCTATGCTTACCTATAATTTAACTGTAACGGAATGATTTCATTTTTTAAAAATTTTAATCGGAGGAAACATTATTATCGATGCAATATAGACCCCAAAACAATTTTTCTTGGAATTTTTGTCTGTCTTTGCGTGCTTGACGTGATTACTACTGAACAGATTTAAATGAAATTTGGTACAGTTGCAGTGGTAGCTGATACTCCGTTAACATATTGGGTAGTTTTTATCGCGAAAAAATAGGGCTTTTTTGGGATACGGGATCAAATCTGCCGAGTTTCTTGCTGGTTCTTCTCGGTAGGAAAGGCATTCCGAACCAGTGGTAGATGCTCTTGACGATTCAAAAGTACTTGTAAAAGTCTAATTGAAAAAAAAAAAATATTTTTAATTTTGAATCTTTTATCGATTTTACTCGTCAAAGAACCGATTTTCACAATTCTTTTAGGGTTCCGTACCGCAAAAGGAAAAGGAACCTTTATAGGATCACTTTGTTGTCTATCTGTCTGTCGTGTCTGTCTAGAAAGCTATAGGGTACATCTCGTTGATCTAGAATCATGAAATGGTCAGAAACCTATATACATTTTAACAATTTTTAGATAAAATACATACATATTTACATTAAGAAAAAACGATTATCTTAGATATTATTATTATATATATATATATTATGTATATATGTTATATATGTATAGATGAGTAGGTACCTAATTTAATCTACGCTGATTAGTTTCCTTCACGCTTAAATACACGTCCAAGCGATTAATAGTCGCTAATTGATTTGGTCATAGACGATTGATTTCAGCAAATTAATATGCAGCCAATCAAAATAAATTAACCAGCTCGTGAAAAATGCAAAATAATAATTATGTAGATTACCATTACTTACTAACGTTCTTTTGGCAAAACTTGAAACTGTAATTTAAAAAAACCTAAAGTAGGTAGGTACGTAGGTTCTGTAAGTGAACCAATCGTAGGTGATAGCCTATTGGCACAGTGATGCATATCCCGATTGCACTAGGATTACAGTAGCCAGTAATAAACTAGCTTCGAGGCCTTACGGTCGTTTCATTGCACTCGTACTTACCGATATACGACACAGCTATTGGTTAAGACGTCAGGCCTCCTAGTTGAGCGGTCCAGGGTTCGATCCGAGCACGCACCTCTAACTTTTATGTGTTACGAGTAGGTACGCGCGGTTTTGACAGTTTTATATATGTATCACCACTTCAACGGTGAAGAAAAACATCGTGAAGAAACCTGCACGCCTGAGAGTTCTCCATAATGTTCTCAAAGGTATGGGAAATCTGCCAATCCGCACTTGGCCAGCGTGGAAAACTAAGGCCAAACCCTTGTTTCTGAGAGGAGACACGTGCTCAGTAGTGAACTGGCGATGGGTTGATGAAAATTTATTTTAAAAAATGGTACGTTGGACCAATGATAGGTAAGTTTGTTTTTTATTTTGGTCCTATGTATCAAACATTTTAAAAACATCAGTTTCTAAATTCCCACGTTTTTTGGCAAGGACTCTTTTGCAGTTAACCGCTTTTTGGATACCGGACGGAGTCATAATAATGTTCAAGTTTCAAAAACTGGTCAGTAACCGTGGTCGATATCAACTTTTCGAAAAAGTAAAGTTTTGTACCAAAAGCAAGGTCTGTAAACTGGTGTCGGTACCTACGTATAAAGTAACAGGTACCACATATTAGGAAATAACTCAAAAAAGTGAAAGTTGAAATGTTACATTTTCAAAAACTAAAGTCCAAGCGTTTACCAATTTCGAGAAACTACGTAAATCGGTCACAAAGGTCAATGGTGTAAAATAAAAAAAAACAAGCTCTGGTGCATAACACTTATATTTTAAAGTAACGTGGACTACTAAAGTAAAATAAACATTTTTAAATTAAAACAACAAAATTTATACAAAATAGCTCAAGACGAGCGGCCATAAGTGTTTACTGAATCAGGACAAAAAATAATGTAGGTAAACAAAAATGTACTTCTACCACTATAATAGGTGTGTAAAGGTCGATTTTTTAAGCATATCATACTAGGATAGGATGTTAATAAACAAATTTTAAATGTCCTGATTGTCATTTAGTTTTCTTTTGCGCTTTGGTTACCTAAATTCCCTTCTCTCGCATATTCTAATATTTCCAATAATAATTTTATGAGAATCAGTCGGTACACTATTAAACAAAATATGTGGCTCAGCCAAGTCCTAAACAATAAAATTGCGTTCATTTTAGAAATTCTAATTTTACCTAATATCAGAAGTAGTTTCATAGAGAAAAATGGCGAAAACATTCAATATTTTTCATCGCCATTTTTGTCTATCAAAACTAGATACCTATATTACGACAAATATATGTCTGAAATAAACGTTGTTTCAGACTTGGCTGAGCCACATTTGTTAAAAGTGTACGGATTCTTTCACTATCATTGAAAATTTTTGAATGTGCGACAGAGAAGGAAACTTAGGTAACCAAATCACCTTAATAGTTTTGATCAAAGATGATGCGTTCGGTTGTACACAAATCCTTATAAAGTTCTATAAAATTAGTGCCATCTATTCTCGCAGACTTAATGGATAGGATGTCTGGTGCACTTAGACCTCCCATGTGCCCGATTTTTTTCCACGCCCATGCAAAAAAAAATCGGATTTCAACATGGGGTATTCAAGAGGTGAATCAACAAATTCCTCAAAAGCCGGCGATACATAGGTTTTTGGATTTTCATGTGCGGCGGTAATCACTTATCATCAGGTGACCCGCTTCCTCGTTTGCTCAGTAGGTATTTATATTTAAAAAATATTTTTAAACCCGCTAATTTAGTTCAGTTTTAGTGTTCAACCGAATTAGCACCACACCAATAAAATAAATTAGTTTTATTAACAAATAGGCCGATATCATCCACTACTATAAAATAATGAGAGCCAGTCATTTAAACTTAAAGGCTTGTCCACATATGCATTATTTGCCCAACCAGATCACCGTTCCGTATCGCCGACGCGTATTACAATCGCATAATTATGTGGGCAGGTGACGATATGCAGTTATCATACGCGGTCTCGAATCTCGATACGCCGCCGCTCTGATACGATACGCGAAACGATTTTTATCCGATGATCAAAAGAGATACGAAGCTTGGATACGATACGACGAATAATATGCCAATACAGATACATCGGATCGGACACATGATATACATCTGGGCTCGGCCTAATACGACTTACATCGACTTTCAAGAGTTGTAGACATTAACTCTTTTCAATAAATAATAATTAATAAATAACCGAAAGCGAAGGCTAACAAGATTCTTTTAATTCAAGAACAAATGAACAGTGAAAAGTTATTCTACTATTGATGACTTACTTATTTTACCTTGTATTTGATTAAATAAGTTTGTCTATATTTTAGTTAAGAATAAAATTATTAAGCATTAAATAAAATTTTAGGTATAAACTGTTTTTCGAGCAAATACAAACATTCAATATGACAATAATTATTATTCATATTTTATTCGGTTGATTCAAGCTTCATAATAATATGTCATTGGTAAACATCTGTTAAGTAAATAATAAGATAACATTATACATTACTCTTATTATACTTGTCTTTTATATAAAACAATTTTAATAAAATTTAATTATAAAATCACATCGTGGCATTATTTCTTACCTACGTCCGTAATGAAAAAATTCTCCAATATTTACATTCGACGTTTAATCCAAACCGATAATATCATATTTTGGTACAAAAACGTATATCTCTATCTCTATTATTTATAAAACAAATTACAAAGCCACATATTATTCTATATACAATATTTCACAAATTATTCTTAAATTATTATACTTTGCAAAATATATTGACATAGTTTACTGTGTGAAATAATTGAGGAGAATTTGGAACGTGACGCAAATATCTGCTAACCACGGGTCGCATAAAGCCGCGTCCACACCAATATAAAGCGTCGTGTACGATACAATAATTTTTGTGTTGACCAACGCAAATTATTTATAGATGTGAACGCAGCTTAAACTACAAGGAGACAAAGCAGTGGACAGCGCAATAATTATGAAAAAATGATTCATTCATTATATTAACGAGTGATGGCAATCTCAATTTGAGTAAAATATTTATTTTACGTTATTTCGATCAATTTTGTTTTCATTTTTTAGTATCAGTTCAACGCATATTTTCAACTAAAACATTTTGGCTTCAATTTTTCTTGTCTTCTATCCTTTTTACTGCATGTCTCCAAAAAAACCGAGGTTCAATGAATTACTATCCCACTGCCTTGCCGCCTCATATCGAATCTGTGTAAAAGTGACTTTTAACTACCTTTATATTTTATCGAAAACATTATTAAGCACAAGTAATCAAAGAACATCTATACGACTTTATCTCAGTTGCATTTCATACAAGTTTAATTATTATACTTGTGTTCGTCGGGATATCGTATCGTAAAATGTAAACATTTTTAAATTACAAATTAACACCCTATAGCCAAGGCACAAGTGTGGTATTGTATGTCATTTTTTATTATGCTGTAACATACTACTGCTGATTAATAATAATATATTCTACAGTATACTCGTACGCCACGTACACTGCGCCTCAAATATAAACAGGACTTATTCCACACCATCTTGCTGTTTAGATCTATACCTACTTTAGTTGTCCTTAGTTTGCTTAGAAGATAAATCGCAGAAACCTCGGGGAAACGCATAAAGGTGCCCACGCACTCGAACTGAACTGCAGCGGAACTACGTGTCGCGGCTGGAGAGAATCTCGTGCGGGGCGCTGCCGCGACGCGCAGTTCAGTTGCAGTTCAGTTCAAGTGCGTGGGCACCTTTAGCGTAAAGCGACGCGATTTGCCGGACGCTTTAGATCTGGAATTAGGTTTTTTTATCATCACCATCATCAGGTATCATGATTTCATTAACAATTCAGTTAGTCACAAGTGTGTATAGGTTGGGTACAGTACAGTGCGCCTCTTACACATTTCAGCGAAAAGTTACTTATTTACCTTTTATATAAACTAAGGAAAACTAAAGTGTAGTAACCCTTATCGTCAGCTTTACACTAATTTACTGTCGGTAGTGTGTACAACAAATATTACAGAAAATTACGAAATTGTGAAATAATAACGGGAATTTCAATACCAGCTGTAACATAGACAAGGTTTGATATCTCATGCAAACTTTACTCACAAATTCGTTGTTACCAACACTGAGTAGATTCAGCAGGTGTCAAATCGTGCCTACAAATTTTGACTTAGGTCATAAAATTTGACTTGCACAAATAGAATTCATTAAAGGATACTGGGCAAAATACAAGGACCTTGATCCTCAGAGCGGAAACTTCAGAGAATATATATTTTTCTAATTTCTTTATGTTAAAACTAATCATATATGTAGCTTTAATGTAGGAAAAATGTCACGAGATTTCAAAATTTGGCTTATGAACGAATGAGTCTTAAAACCACTTTGTTTATTATGCTGATAGACCTTTTTAGAACTAAGCCAGAATACCCATCCCACCTTACGCCCCCGCAAGAGCGCGGCGCGCGAACTTTACTTGTGGTTACGTCGTGTACATTGCGCATAAGTGTGCGTCCCTATCGGACCAATCAGCAGCGAGCAAGCGCTCGCCACAAACGCACATTATTTACTTTATTTATACCGATACGACTTCAACACAGGCATGAACTAAGCGCACTCGTGAAATGCAAGATCTATTCTTATGTTCATGACTACCTACTATCTGAATTATTATCATCTTTTAATGTCCATAACTTCATCATTAAACAGAGAATATTTAATGAATATATAACAATTTATGTGAAAGTAAACTGGTTTCAGAAGTGGCTACAATGAGGACCATTTTGCCCAATGTTGATTTTAATGATGTATTTTTGTTGCATGGGGTAAAACACAAATACTGAACTACTGACGACGCGACGGGTAAGTGGTCCGCCCTACAATACTGAGACGCGTAGTTACACACACTACATCTAGCATTACATCAAACAAATGAGTTAAAACATCTGTTAGCTACCTATTGTATAGCTATAATGTGTTTCAGGTAGTTATCCAATATGAGGATTTTCTAGCCATTGAAACATAGGCCTCTTGAGTATATAAATAGTTATGATTATTTAAGTAAAATTGACAACTCGCTTAGTTATTATCCTATTTTTTAACTATGTCGATAAATAAAACCTAAGCCGTAATTCATCGTTGGAAGCTCGTATTGTATTCAATGAACTGGTTTATAATAGAGTATTTTTAATGAACATCTCAAGCCTTGCTCTAGCATTTCGCATAATTATAACTACTCAGGTATAGGTGACGCTAAACTTCTTGAATGCTCAGGAGCCCTGCCGCGGTAGTTTGACAGTCGACAGCTAGTTTAACGATGGCAATCACCTCTATTGGTTGACACACGCTATTGGCTGCAATGCATTGTTGCACCAAAAATACCAGAAATTCAGCCAATCACAACAATTGCGATTGTAATAATGATGGATATAGGTTTTCCGGAATAGACCTGCTGATGTGGTATCGAGTAGCATCGCATTAGCATTAAACAGATATCTGCAGGATGCGAGAATGCACTCACCGAGCGTGCTGCTAACAGCGCCAAAATGGCGATAATTAAGTTGCTTCAAAAACAGGTCAGAAATCGCAGGTCCAGTGTATTTGTATTAGAGGTCAGTGGTTTCTATTAGGTGTGCGAATACCTGCGCATACAAGAACGTCAGAGCATTCAAGAAATGCCTCACCTATACTTAAAACAACGAAACCTACACGGAATCCTCAGATCTACGGGTACTTGTAAAATAAATAAAGGGAAGGGGTTTCTATACAAATTAAAAAAGGTTTCAGCTGCTCTCATGTGGATATTCGAGTTTTCCATACGGTCGATTTCTCGCCTGCAACAAAACCAAATTTATCTTAATATACATTGCCAAAAAATGCCTACGTAAAATGTTCAATATTGTAGCCGTTGTATACAATCTCTAAACAAATTGACAGATCTAAATCTAGTACTATCCTTTTCCATAGGGAGCATGATAAAAGGAATATCTAGACCTGTTATTTTAGTTGGTTTCAGAATTCTGTACAACAAATTAGCGACTTTACTATTCCAAAGACACACACCTGTCCTATGAGATTCCCCGGTGATGTGGTGTCTAGGCACAATATACTTCGACTCTTGAAACATAGATAGCATCAAATCTTCCGTGGTGGGATGGTATTCCACTTCATTAATGCTCGCGACCAGCGGAGAGCTCTCGTAGTTTCTATTGGAGTCTCTAGACGACGGCGACGTGCTCGATCTGGCCGGGTAGTCGACGGAGCGGGGCCGCCTCGTGTCCACCGGTGTCATTTTGGGATTCACGTGAACATCCTTGTGGATGTATGGCTCAATCGACATGCTCGATTCGTTTTCATAGTCGCTTAGTTCATCGTTCGTTATATCGCCGTTCACTTCGACGATGAGCGGCCTCTGAAGAGTCGGTGATTGGATTATAGACGTCGTGCTGTGTATAACGGTCACATGTTTCGTGGGGCTCGAACTGGTTTTATCTTCGGCGAGACTCGAAATACTTTTGGAGGGAGACGTGTTTGGTTTGGTTGTGATGATGGAGGTTCTTGGATTATTTTTATCATCGGAATCGTCTATCACCTCTTCTTTGACTTCGGTGATTTCGTTCAGGCTTTCTGTGGCCAGTTTCGCGAATTTCGGCATCCGTAACGCCCAATGTCCGCCTTCCTCGGTGGAACACGAGTGCGTAACGTTGGGTTTCTTTCGTCTATAAAACAACATATAGGCGGAGTTGTTGACGAGTTCGCTGTAAACGTTCTCATCGTCGACCGATGTGACTCTAGAGTCGTCGAACTTGTACCATCGGGCGTCGTAAGGGTTCTTGCAAGCGGCCGTGTAGTGACCCGTCTCCAAATCGTCGCCGTGGTGGTAACAAATGGCGTACAGGTCGTAGATGTTCTCCTGTGGATTATTCGACGGCTTTGAATGCCTCCGTCTCGGCGATCGAGAATGACTCGGTGATTCAACGTTAGGTGGGTTTCTTCGCACGAGGTGGGGTGTCATATCGAAATCGTTAACTGGAAACTCGACCATTGTGGTCAGTTTTGTACTTGTACGACCTTTGGCTTGTCTGAAAAGGGAAAGGTCGTTCAAAATTCCGATAGTAAATAAAATTATAGATTTATATTTTTTTAAGTTGGACTTATCACAAAAAGTAAACAAGTTCAACTTTTTCTCTACTACAATTGAAAGGTCATAAGTTTTTAATTACTTACTGTCGAAAGCGTTTAAGATGTATCACTAAAATGTCCGGTAGAGACCACAGACCAAGAGTTTTTACCACCGGCATATATCTCTGGCACTGTGGACATCTGTAAAAAATGGAAACATAAAAATATATATAAATTTAGAAAAGTGCACCAGAAGTTTTAAAGAGCAATAGAAGCTATAACTTACAATCGTGTCAATGATGTATCAATAATCCCTAGGATTCTGTCAAAATAAATTCTAATACCAAAAAGTATAATGATAAATTAAAAGTAAAAAAAAGCCATGAGGTTGTGGGACATCCAACCGCAGAGAATGTGTACTGTCTCGCTCACTCATACCACCTGCTAGTACACAATAACCAAAAGAAGTAAAGACTATGAGAGTGAGGAAATAGAGAGTGCTCACCCAATGGTTGCATCTCGAAGTCAACGTGTGTGCGAGTTTGCGTGTGCATACACATACATATGTATACATTACCTCCAGGCGTCTTCCTGCGCCAGATGCTCTGCGCGCGTGTAGTGCGCGAGGCAGGCGTGCAGTGTGAGCGGCGTCATCGCGCCCGCCGCCGACACGTGCACCTCGCACGCCTCGCCCGACTCGCGGATTATACTGCGCAAATAGTGCCCTCAGTATAAGTCAAAGTTAAACATTTATTCAAAGTAGGTACTATTGTACTCCTTTTAATGGTCGAAATTGTTATTTTTTTTATTATCATCACTTTACAAAATCACTTATGCTTATTAGAACTATCAAAGCTTATTAATCTTAAGTTAACGCAACGTTGATTTTGTTTGAAAATCAAGGCAGCTGATGTAACAGTGACACTATTAATATTGTATTCAAATTGACGAAATATGTATAATACCTTCCTATTTATTAATATACAACTCTAAAGGGTTATGTTTTAGTTAGGACAGAAATAAATCAAAATTCTTGCAAGAGATATTTATCACATTAATCTTCTTGGAATTTACCTGTCCCTGTGAGCGGGATCCCAGAGTAACTCGAGACGAAGGTGGGGATACTTGTCGTGTGCACACAGCGCTTGCTCTACATCCAATGCGAACAGTGGGTGTGGTAGCTGAAACAAATTGGAATTTTAAATATTTTTTAAGGAATGCTTCTTATCAGACATTTTGCACTCAAATTCTGAGGATAAAAATGATATAATAAATCATCACCGCCACCGTCACCACCACTTTCACTGTTGCCGGGGATTCTCTCACACTCTTAGGTTCCTTCACCTCTGCTTGAAAAGCCCTGGTGGCGTACACTCAGGCTGGCACTGTTGACATAGAATTCGAGATGCAAGCTGTGGGTGAGCACTCTCTATTTCTTCACTCTTTCAGTTCACTTCTCTCTGCTAATTATTGTGTATGATCTAGCCGGTACTGGACTCCGTGACGCAATCACTACAAACACACTCTATTACACACTCGCATATGTTGATTTTATACATTTCCAAGAAGGACCTAAGTGTTTGATATTAATTTTATATTGATTTAAAGATACTTGATAACTTTACCCATTCCTGAGAAAAAAGATCGTGACAGACACACAGATAGAGATACTAGAAAATAATCGTTAGAAGATTCCTTTTTACTTTTTGAGGTAAATACACAAGGGCCAACATACCTCTGGCTGCAAGTACGCAGGGTCCCGGGGGCGGTGCGCCTCGGCGATGCGCGCGCGGAAGATGTCGCAGCCCTGCGCGCTCTCCAGCACGCTCTCCGCCACCACCTGGCACATCTCCTTCAACATCAGCTTCTGCAGGTCTTCGTACGACGTCTCGCGGGGCACTTGCATTGCGTATGGTGAACCTGACACCGATTTGTAAAGACAACTTACATAAAAGAAATTATTACCAAAAATATTTTTTTTAAATCGCAGGCTGATACTAACCTAAGGTCGCGGCCTAGACTATAGCGATCAGAGTATAATTTTATGTATCAAGGCATGCAAAGTTCACAGTCTGCCATGGCGCTCTAACACGGTAATTATGTTAAGGGTCAAGATGCCTGAATATGTTGAAACGCAGTAGGTTGTTTGCACCTCATTTATATTGTAACGGAGCAGTCTTAAGAATGAGTATTATGAAGCTTGGATGGATATCACCTGTCCAAACTCCATATTCCTCTCTCTTATAAGAGGTGAAGTATACCCATCAATCAAACTTTATTTTAATTCTTATATCCAGTTCGAAGGATAAGATTAATATTAGAGATTTATTACTAAAAGACACAGCATAAACGTTAACAACTGGCTAGTACAGAACATTTACAATGATATTATAAAAGTTCAAAAGGTCTACAGGCTGTACTATGTTAAATACAAACCAAAGCGGTCCCCATCTAGCATATTGACCCACAACAACAGCAAGTAGGGAGTGGTGGGCGGCTGCAGTATAGGCGGCGCTTCGAGGCAGTACAGCGCGCCCAGCTCTATGCCTGCCGGTTCCCAGCTGGCGCGACCGGTGCACCAGCCTGCAAACAAGCATAGGGTTTATTGTCATGGCCAAATGTGACTGTGGCGCTCACTAGATTATGTCACACTGCAAGCGGGGACCGGCGCTACGTTGCGCAGAAATTCCGTCCCTATACTCTATCTATGTTTTCGAATTGAATTTCGAATGTTTTTTGAAAACATTTTCGAATTGAATTTGAATGTTTTTTTGAAAACATGTTTGTGATTGGTTCATCAACCAAACATTTTGGACATCTCCAAACTGATTTTAACTAATAAAGATTTTCTAATTTCTAACTATGTGATTAATAGGAAGGGGTCACGACCTTCAGCAATGAGATGATATTATACATTAATGTATATCCTTGCACCACCTGCCTCTAGTATCTATAGCTATGTCCTTTGCACCATTTCGGTTGCCTGGAAGAGACCACTAGGTAGCGATAAGACTGCCAAATTGTAGCTACCTACCTATATTTTGTTTTGCTTTGTATGTGTTTTTTCTGTATTAATTTTGTGGTGTATGTATGGTGTACGTAAAAAACATAATTCATTTATTATTTAAGCACTAACCATTTTCATTGATCTCAGCTAATATGATGTGATCGCGATCAATACCGGTATCAGCATGTAACGCTGTGCGGAGGTCGTCCATTGTCGAGTTTGGAGGCAACTCCACGCCTATACGCACTTGTCGAGGTTGCTGATTTACATATACCACCTAGAACAATCAAAGCATACAAAACATCTTCATTTTCCTTATAATGTCTTCTCAAAATTTATTACTTGTTAACATAATATAAAACCGGTCAAGCGCGAGTCGGACTCGCACACGAAGGGTTCCGTACCATCGTAAAAAAAAACTTTTTTGTGATAGTATAGTCACCAGACACCAACCAATCACAGAAGAAACTATGTTTTCGAATTAAATTTCGAATGCTTTTCTAACGCATTGGCGTTGCTGCAAATGTTCATGGGCGGCGGTAATCACTTAACATAAGGTAACTCAACTGCTTGTTTGATAGCTATTTTTATTTTAAAAACAAATATAATGAACTTACATTGACAGGCAGAGGGGATGGTTGAGCCGTCGCCGGTTTAGTTGGTAGCTGCACACTTACACAATGAAACGGGTCAAATGTGCAAGATGTTCGCTCACATTTTGCACATGTAAGTGCAGACCTGTTGAACAACGCAATTCATTGTATTTCTTTACATCATTTAGAACAATTTTAAATAATAAATACAATAAATAATAAATAAAATTCCAATGATATGGAATTTTAATACATTTAATATAGCAAGAAAATTAACTTTAACAGATTGCAAGTCATGATAATATGAAAACTGATAAATTTTTACTATTCACCAGATTAACTCGTACAACAGCCAGTCCCAAATAATTCATCATAATAATAATAAATAAATAAAATAAAAATAAAAAAGCCTTTTATTTATCCTTAATAAATTTCTAAACAAAGAATTGGTTGACAAAAAAATAATAATTTTCATTTTAATATTAAGGACCTCTCATTGAGTAAAGGCCTCCTCCAGATTTCTCCAGGTCTTCCTGTCTAGGGCCTTTTTTTTCCAGTTAATGCCTCCCGTTTTTTTGATTTCATTTTCCCAGCTTTCGACAGGTCTACCTCTCTTTCGTTTCCCAACTGGGCCACGCCATTCAGTCACAGTCTTTGTCCATCTTTTATCTGTGAGTCGAATAACATGACCAGCCCAATTCCACTTTAACTTCATGGCATGTTTTAATGCATCGATAGCTTTCGTTTTTTTTTCTTATAGCTGCATTTTTAGTTTTGTGTATTCTACGCAGACCAAGAATGCTCCGTTCCATTGCCCTCTGAGCAGTTTGGATTTTATTTTTTGTATATTTGTTGAATATCCAGGTTTGGCTAGCATAAGTAAGGCAAGGTAGCAAACATGAATCCATTATTTTTGTTTTTAAATTGAGAGGTAAATCTGACTTGAGTATGTATTTATAGGCCCAGAATTTGTTCCATGTGATTTTTAAGCGTCTTTCAAGTTCATCTCGGTGTCTTGACTTTTTAAACGAAATTTGTTTGCCAAGGTATATATAGTCTTGCACATATTCTAGTAGAGTATCTCGAACGTATATAGGTTTTTCTACACTGTTGGTCATGATTTTCGTTTTTGTACTATTTAACTCAAGGCCTATTTTGAGACTTGCAGAATTTAGGTCATTGATCATTTTTTCAAGACCATGTGCCGTTTCGGAAAAGAGGACAATGTCGTCGGCGAATCTTAAGTTGCTTAAATATAGTCCATTAATATATATTCCTTTTTTGGACCAGTCTAGGTCTTTCATTATGCTTTGAAGGACTATTATAAAAATCCTCGGCGAGACTGGGTCACCCTGCCTAACGCCTCTACATATTTTGATCTCAGGTCCTTTTCTCTCCAGCCTGACTCTACTTGTGCTTTTGCTGTAAATATCTTGTATCAGTTCTATGAGTTCTACAGGTGTATTGCATTTTTGTAGAGCCACCCACATACTTTCATGCGAGATAGAGTCGAACGCTTTTGTATAATCGATAAAAGCCAAGTATAATGGGCGTCTTTGATCTTGATATTTCTCTACGACTTGATCTAGCGTGTGTATGTGGTCGGCGGTTGAGAAGCTCTTTCTGAAACCTGCCTGTTCAACTGGTTGATATTTTTCAGTTATTTCTGATAACCGCTGCTCTAAGCAAGTAGCTAGAAGTTTGTAGAGGCACGGTTGAAGGCTGATAGGCCTATAGTTTCCAATATCACATGGGTCGCCTTTCTTGTAGAGCAAGACAATATCAGATTCGGCCCATTCTCTAGGTATTTTTCTTTCTTCTAAAATTTTATTAAAAAGCTGAGTTAGGGGTTTCAATAGTAGAGTTCTCCCAACCTTTAACATCTCATTCGATATTTTATCTGGACCGCTACTTTTGTCAATTTTTAATTTTTCCAACTTTTTTAAAATCTCTACTTCTGTAAATTTTTTTACCTTTTCATCTGTGTGTGATTTATCTCCATTTGCATCTAATATATTATGGGTATCTTCAGGTGGTACAATACGTTTGCTATACAGATTTTGATAGAACTCCGTAGCGATATGTATAATTTCAGATCTAGAATAAGTTTTTTCACGAGACGTATTTAAGCAGGGAATCCAGAATTTACTTGAGTTGAGTTCTTTGTCGCTTTTCTTCAAACTGCCTGAACTGATTAAGTGCTTTTCAATAATTTTAAGTCTGTATTCGTGGTGTTCCCTTTTAATGCGTCTGTGGATGTGTTTATACAAATTTTTTAGTTCCTGTTTTTCATCTTTACTTTTAGAGGTTTTGTTTTTTAATGCATTTCTTCTTTGTATCATATTTTTTGTTTCTTGGGTTATAATAGTATGATTCTTGGGGTTTTCGTCCCGGCTTTGCTTTATGCTATTTAAAATTGCTGCTTTTATTTTTAAGTAGAAAGACTCTACACTTTCTGATTTAGACAAATATACATTGCTTATGTTTTCTTTTAAGTTTGCAAGATAATTTGTTTCGTCCTGGGCACTCTTCAATTGAATAATTGAGCTGCCATATTGTGCTCTACTTTTTTTGATTTTTTCTATTTTTACTGTGCTTCTCAAAAGTCTGTGGTCACTGGCGAAGGAGAGTTGATTGAGTACTTCAAAGTTTGTAAACTGGCTCCTCATATTGGATAGTATGTAGTCTATTTGACTTTTCTTACTCTTTGGGGAAATCCAAGTCCAGAGAGATTTTTCCTTTTTGTTAAATATGCTGTTAATTATGGTCAGATTGTTTTCTAGCGCAAAATTGATTAGTTTGCTTCCTCTTTTATCTCTTTTTCCGTAGCAGTTTTGACCTAGGATTTTGTATTCACCTCGTACTTGTTGACCAACACGAGCGTTAAAATCGCCCATTATTATTAGATTTTTGTTGCTAGTTTTTATTGTTTCATACAATGATTCATAAAATTGGTCAATATCTTTGTCTGTAGAGTCGCTAGTTGGTAAATGAACTTGTATAATAGAAATCTCCATTGTTGATAATTTTAGGTTTAATATACATATTCGTTCCGAAATACCTTTGAAACTTTCGATGCAGTTCTTATATTTAGATTTTATTAGAAATCCAACTCCATATTGGCCTTTAGTTTCTCCGTAATAGCAAAAAATATGTTTTGAATCTTCTACTATATTGTATCCAGTTCTTCTGATTTCAGAGAGGCCAATTATATCATACTTAATATGTGATATGGATTCTTTAAACTCGATAAGCCTTTCTTCCGACAGGAGTGATCGAGCATTATAAGTGCAAATGTAGAGCAGGCAAGTATTGGGTTTATAGTTTTGAATTCTGTTTTCTGGAGGGTAGTGGTCTTCTTCCCCCACGGTGACCAACCGGGTTGGGGTGCTTTGTGTTGTTATGTTATGCTTTAGAGATTTTTTTATCAGTGATCTTCCAGTTCCTGGTTTTAGTTTAATTTCTATAAGTGTTTTTGTCGGAGAGTGAATAGGCTCTTTCGCGCATGAATTGAAATGCATTTTTCCTTTGCATTTTTGGGGTATTTTGTTTTGCATTCGAAGTGCCAGGGCTTGGGGTTTCTGATCTCTTCCGTTTTTCGTTTTCCTTATTGTCCATGTGCCTTTTTTCTTTTTTTAGCTGTAATTCCGCTTTTGTTAAATCGTGGGTAATATATGTATTTTGTTTCATCTTCTTTTTATTTTTAAGGATTTGTATTTTTTTCTGCAAGGTGGTTGTAGCTAGGAAAATTGGTCTAGTTTTGCTTTCCTCGTTTACTTTTTTCCCCAATCTTTGTAGTCTGTCAATTTCCCCATATTCAAGTTGCACATCAATCTCTTTCATTGTTGAAGTTACTAGTGTAGTTAAGTCCTCATGAGTTTCCTCATTTGACTCTGGGAGCCCGTGGAGTATTATATTCTTCCTCTTGCTGTTTGTTTCGAGATTCTGTATCTTTGTACTTAATTTTTCGATTTCTCCCTTTAGCCTCTTATTTTCCTCTATTATCGGCAAGATTTTTTCATCTACCTTCTGTAAAACGGCTGCCGTGATATTTTCGGTTATAGTGTTTGTTTGTATATTCAACTGATCTGTCATTTTTGATAATAGCAGTGACATTTCGGGGGACAACTGGGTGGACATCTTACCGTGAAACGGAATACGATCATGTACGCGTATCCGAATGTGTCTTCCAGGTAGGTATTTACTCTGAGGTGTCTCCGACGATTTATGTTGGTAGCACTGTCTGAATTGTCAATCGTTCGTTTGATATTTTAACCTTAGTGTTTTGAGGTTATAAATGAATCGTACGATCGAAGTGATTTCACTTTTTGTACTTATCTTTCGGTGTAATTTAGATTGTATTTCGACGATCCTTTGCACAAAGTTGATTTGGAACAACACTGTTTTGCGGAGATGTTATTATTTCTTGCGAAAACTATTTAAAATTGTTAGAGCGTATCACAAAACGTCTGGCGTACACGACAACCGGAACCGGAATACATCATAATAATATAAAAACATAAATACATATATGTTGTATAGAGAACTTTCGGAGTTTATCTGTTCATAGAAAATATAACAAACAACTAAATAACAACTAACTAACAAAATAACAACTTGACTCAATAATATACATAAACAAAACAAACATGGCTCACCCCAAACTAAGACATCGCTTCCTGGCATTATCTAAACTGAAGTTAATTTATAATTTTATAATAATACTTACCTATACTGTGCTTGAAAAACTGCCTGAACAAAAGAACTGTTCCTGCGAGCATGATTGGCTAGAGTTTCAGCTGCAACAACTTCATCTGATTTACCAACTGTATTCTGAAACAATATTAAAACTATACAAAACTAGCTGATTTGTCCACATGGATTGTTTTCAAAAATCAAAAAAACCGGCCAAGTGCGAGTCAGACTCGCGCACTGAGGGTTCCGTACTCGAGTATTTTTTCCAACATTTTGCACGATAAATCAAAAACTATTATACATAAAAATAAATAAAAACCTGTTTTAGAATGTACAGGTAAAGCCCTTTCATATGATACCCAACTTGGTATAGTTATCTTACTTTGAAAATTGAAACATATTTTAATTTTTTTTTTTTAATGTAACCACAAATTCACGGTTTTCAGGTTTATTCCTGTACTTGTGCTATAAGACCTACCTACCTGCCGAATTTCATGATTCTAGGTCAATGGGAAGTACCCTAAGGTTTCTTGACAGACACAACGGACGGATGGGCGGATGGACGGACAGACAGACAGTCAGACAGAAAGACAGACTGACAGATAACAAAGTGATCCTATCAGTGTTCCGTTTTTCCTTTTGAGGTGCGGAACCCTAAAAAAAGCAAAAAACTCAATGAAAGCTGTTGAAACTTTACTGTAATCGTACCATTTTGATTGAAATCAGAAACTTTGGACTTAATTTTAGCAAAGTTTTGCCTGTTTTGTTTGAAAATGGTCTTCAATGTTCTAAATTATGAACTTTGGACTCAATTTTGTTACAGTTCTAGTCGGTTTTGCTTGGAAATGAGTTCAGATTTGTGTTTAGTGGGCCAAAAACATTCAGATTTAAGGGATTTAAGGATTCAGATCTGGAGTGTAATCACAACATTTTGTTCCCCAGCTCCTCATATTCTTGTTACTTGTTTCAGTTTCCATCCAGCATATTAAAAATTATCATACCTTAATAGTTTTGTATTTTTTCTTAGTTGCCGTATTTAGATCCTCGTGAACTTTGTCTAGCAGCCAAAATAGAAACTCTTGTGCATCATGCTGACTATTTCCCCTATACTGGTTACCATGCCTTTCCACAGCTGCCTGAAATTTAATAAGTAAATTAAATATTTGTCACAAACATCAAATAATAATACCAGCAGACTTGATAATTGTAAAATGGCATATATTTACAGATTAATTCAAAGCTTATATATACTAAAAACTTAGTGGAGGTAACCTTCTGGACCTGTACAGCTAAGTCAAGAAATGCTAAATTAACAAAAACAAAATATCCAACAGCAGTACAACAGAATGCTGATTCTACTATGAAGACATGTATGTAAAACATAAAATTGTAAAAATCTGACTTATAGTCACATAATGGACACATCTTTATATGCAATAATAGGCATTCATAATTGACCCGCATCTTTCTTTCTTATTTCTCATTGCTGAGGTTCGTGTCCCCTTTCCATTAATCACATAGGGGTTATTTTGGAATAATACTGTGGTGGACTCCTAATTCCTGCTGCATACAACAATTAAAATAAGAGCATGATTTTGACTAACAATTACTTAGACTAGAGGTATAACAATTATTTAGATGTTAGTGATATGGCTAACACATGCACTAAGGCATGTAGCAATTATTATCATTGAGGCTAAATAATAATTATTTAGACCTCCAATTTTGGTCATCTATTCAGTTTTCACCTTGAATAATGACAAACACATTTTGTCATAATTTTATATGTACTTATATATCTTTTTATATAATATTATCTACATCCTCATAAACTTTTGTTATTGGATTATATTATGTTTTTAATATTCTAAATCAATTTAATGCAAGAGGAAGCTTTAGTTTATCAGTTAAAAATTATTTTTAGCTGTAGGATTTACTTACATAGGCAATTGTGACTATTGTTACATTATTTTTTATATTCCTTATGTTACCATCTTCCCATATTATAGTAAGTTTATAGAAAAAAAAGGCAAAGAAAGACAAGCAAATATTTATAAAAGGCACATTGATTTGGGGTAATTGTATCAAAATTGACATTCAGTACTAAAATTAGCTATAATATAAACTTGAAGTCTTCAAATGTAATTGGTTCAGAGTATTATCTAGATACATAGCAAGTATATATTGACTGTTCAAACCTTAAAAGATGTGCTCATGTCTGGTGTGTACCTACAAGACCATAGCGCTTTTAACAAAGCTGCTAACTGTTCTGTCACCTCTCCCCTAGTACCATACTTCTTAGAATTAATCTTATTCCGCTTTTGTAAATCAATCTGAAAGAAAATTTCACGAATGAAAATACTACAGCAGTAAATCAATCATCTGGTTACATAACAACAACAGTGCATAAGCAAACAAACAAATAGTTATATAAAATCTTTTAAGACACACTGCACATTACTATAATTAAATTAAGTAATCACTGGCACAGAATATCTAAGTCAATTTATTTGTTTTACCATGTGACCATAAAACATGTTTTATATTAATATTTTCAATTTTTTTTATCAGCTGACCTTATAATGTTCTAAAACAAAATATTCTGCAATGACATCAGTATGGGATAGGCACTGTAGCACAGCATTCATGTAGCAAGTATTGCCATGGTTTTTGATGCCTGTGGCTGCTGGAACTGTCCCAGGAGGCCATGGCGGTTCCCCGCTGCATGGAACACGGTCGCCGTTCACGGTTGCTGGGCCAGACTTAACCTGCAAATCAAGTAGGTAAGTAAAAGTTTACCTTGCTACTGAAATATCGTCATATTTTTCAACATTCGTGTTGCACTTACACCAGATACGTTCACAGTACTCATGTGTTGCGCGATCTTATTCAAAAATATCTTCCATGACGGCCTCCTGAACAACTTCCTTTCCAGGCCACCTTCATCTTTTTGCGTAACATTTATCACAGAACTCGCGCTTGATGGCTTATTATCATTCTCGGTGGTTTTAGTTTTGCTTGAACTGGGCTTCGATGTCCCAAAGGGATTGCGAGGCAAGGTAAAAGTACGTTTTAATCGGGATCCTTCTACCTGTTTTGGTGTCATGTTCGCTTCCGCTACTTCGTTTATAAGTTCACTTTCCGAACATGATTTTAAAACTGACGATAAATTATTTGTAGACATAATAAAAGTTAAATTAAAACTATCCTACGAATAATTAATTCCATAAAACTAGAGAAAACCAATTAGAAAACATTGATATGCTACTGACATAAGCGCCATATTGTCCTCTATGTCATTTACTCATTTATTGTCTTTGCTCTATACTACACGGCGCTCAGGCTCTATATCATATAAAATGTCTATGGTTTTTACAGTAAAAATGGGTAACATTTGCATTTGACTAGGTCGAGATATTCGATGGATTTTTTTTAAACTAAATCTACGACTTTTCTTTCCTATTATTTTCTTATCTGTTCTTTCGGTCAACCTCTGTGAAATACAATATCATTGTACAATATAGTTACCTACAAATACTAATGGGTAAAACGGGTAAAACCTTGGAAATGTGGATTTACTGGAAAATGCTCAAGATAACCTGAAATAGCTTTACACCGAACACCAAGGTACTGGAATTGGTCCACAAAGAGAGAGAACTCATGTCCACCATCATGCGAAGGAAGCTTGCTTTCTTTGGGCATTTACAGAGAGGAGGACAATAATTTCCAAGATTAGTGTTGGAAGGGAGAATTGCAGGCAAAAGAGCTCAAGGTCGCCAGAGACGCAAATAATTGGACGATATAAGGGGATGGATAGGGCTTAGTTACCCAAAGTTGAAAGAGGCGGCTTTTAATAGAGAAGCTTTTCGGATGATGATCGCCAAACTTCTTCGTTTCGAAGAAGGCACGCGATGATGATGATGATGATGATAGCAATGTTACCCATTTCTTACAGCTTTCAATACTCAGTCAATCTGTCAAGTGTCAACCGTGACTAGGACTAGTGTCAACTGTCACGTAATAGCTGTCAAGTGCTACCTGTCAATTGTCAACCTAACTGTCACTGTCAATTGTCAAACCACAAGTCAACCGTGAACTGAAGTGTACGGCGGTGAGGTCTGAATTTCTGAAAGAGAAACTGGAATTCGGAAACTCAGAAAACCATTATTTATTTTAAATTGTGACTTTGGCGTTGGCTCGCCAATAATTATTAAGTGGTAGCTAATTTGTGATTAATGTGATAGTACTTAACTAGAATTATTGATTGTGTGTTACTAAAACTGAAGGAATAAAGATTTTCAAGTGTACAATGTATGGGTAAGCTATTTTTAATTATATGGATTTCGTAGCCTTCCTATTTTTATAAATCGCACTCGCTACATCACGCAGGAGCGTCAGATTAATATTTACAGTATATATTTGTAAATAACATTGAATTTTACGAAAGAAAAATTACCGTGTGTTACACAAGAGAATTCTTTTTATTTATGGAAGGTTGCTATAAATTTAACTAAGTTATTTCTAAAAGATAACACCATATAAAAACGCGTTTTATTTCAGCAGTAATTAAAAATGTCTTGTTACGAAAAATTAAAGCTCCTTGTCTGGAAGAATTTTCTATTACAGAGAAGGCATAAATGGCAAACCATATTTGAAATAGCGTCTCCTGTGATATTTTCTTTATTTTTAATACTAATACGATGTCTCGTCGATCCGCAATCGCAACCACAAGTTGCTTATCCACCTTTCCTGCCAACATACTTCAATATGACTGGAAAACAATTGTAAGTTATTGTATTTTACTTGCAAATAAAAAATACTTATTAATACTTAAAAATATTATTTAAAAATAATCCATACAATAATTACTTAAAAATAATCGATTAATTATTCTTTAACCACCTATACAAGTGACATTTTCTTACAAAAATCCACTGTAATCTGGTCAATTGTAACTTTCTTATGAAAGTATTTCTTATCTTATCAGTTATGCCTATTATATCTTACCTTATCAGTTATGTCAATGAAACAGTCTTTAAAATTTGGGACACTTTGCTTATTCATGTATTTTTATTTAGAGGGAACCTAACATCTGCAAAAAGAGAAGGCACTTTGGCTTTCTCCCCAGAAAACCCACTCACCAGAAAGGTGACACAGGATGCCATGGCCATGGTGGCATTAGATAATCTTGATGGTTTCATAGCTCTATTGTTTGACACTAAAATGCTCCCTGATCCCAAAGGATTTAATGATTCTAAGGCACTTGAGGTAGCCCTAACTCAACCAAATGCTATGAATCACATCCTTGTTGGTATACAATTTGATGATAATATGGCAAGTGAGTAATTCATATTGTTTACATAAATTAATTGGGTAGATATATACATTAATAATAATATTAGCAAAAAAACTGTGTCAACAAAATAACAGGGTTATCAGATTGATTATTTATATTTTAAAATGCAAAATATCTCACACTGATACAGATGACACAGATTTTTTACTATCTGCTCTAATTTGTAGATGCTACAGAGTGGCCGGATAATATTGAGGTGACATTGAGGTTTCCAGCAGTAATGAGGATTCCTATGGTGGAACATCCATTGAGGATTAGCTGGAGGACAAACCTCTTATTCCCATTATTCCCACAGCCAGGCCCAAGGGATCCTGAAGACATGTATGGGGGAAAAACACCAGGTTTAAAGCTTTTTATATAATTAAATAATAGTTAACTTATTAGGTATAAATACAATTATTTCAGAAGATCACCTACTGCATGAAAAGATATTTTTAATTAAATATTCTGAAGGATAATCTAAGCACAAAGTTTTCAATCGTAATACCTATCTTATTGTTTGTCGTCTTGATGATTTTTCCCCGTAATAATTTACGCAGAGGCGCCGCACGTGTATTTATCGATGACGCAAAGAAATAGTTACCTAAGTACTTAGGTGTTTAAAGATCGCCTAGGTAGCTACATAGAATTTACCGCGTCGATATTTTTTTATCGTCAACAACCTACTGGCCTATACTGCTTATCCTACAAAACAATAGTGGATTAACGCATTAAGTAATTAAATTAGACTAATTTCGACAAAACGTTCCCCCTGTTGTGTTGGGGAAGGCCAGGCAAAGTGAACACCTTAATTATATTTTAGACTTTTGCGGAAAAGGTATTAGATACAAACACAAGACAAACATCACAAATCAGTCTTTTTTCATTGGTGTTCTGAATTAAATCATCATTGGCATTTTATAATTTAACAATTTACTTACTTAACTAAAAACAAAATTCAAAAAAGCGTGACCTAGGTTCACCTAAGTACCTACCTATTTATTTAGAAACACATCAATTAATTTTAATCAAGTCTCTACGTCGTTTTCTTCGTCGGTGTTTTTCTATGGGAATAGTAACGCGAATAATAATGCGTCCGTATTCTTTGAATGGTAAGGCGATCCCAGACCAGCTAGATCATTCGCTAACCTCAATGTCCAACGCTGAATGATAGCCACCGAAGTTGGTTGGTTCTACATTGCTGCTTCACTGCATGATATTACAATAATTTTTCGTTGGAAACCTTCAATGGATTAAAAATGAGCTCGTTGGCTATCATTCAATCGAAAAGAGTTAGCGAATCACCCCGCTGATCCTTCCTATCTGGGAAAATAAAAATCGTCGAGCAATGTTTAGGCCAAACTCCAAACGTACAAGGGCACGGTTTCGTCTCTTGCTCGGCGATAAATATATTATGTTAATGATACTGATGATAATCGCGATCGACAGTTTACGTGCTCTCCTAAGCACGGAGACGGTAAAAGCCTTTATCATCCTTTTACCGTTTTGGATCAATTAACACAGTCATCTATAATAATGCGCTAATGCGAATACGCCACACAGACACACCCCTGAATTTATTGGAATATTTTCAGGTTATTCTCCGGAAATGTTCTTAGCCGTACAACATGCCGTTTCCCAAACAATAATAAAACAAAAGACAGGCAAGTCGATAAATACTAAAGTGTACCTTCAACGTCTACCTCAACTGCCGTACAGGAAGGATGATTTACTAGTTGCAATGGAGAGGTTCATATCAATGATCATTATGATGTGTTTTGCTTATACTTTCGTCAACACTGTGAGAGTCGTCACGGCTGAGAAGGAAATGCAGCTAAAGGTAAGCTTTTGAACTTTTTTATCAGCGTTGAGTCATATAGTGCCCGGCAAACAATTTGAACCTGAAGCAGCGAAGCGGGAGAAAGTTGGCGAATCTGGGAAGCGAAAGTCAACGTATCAACCAATCGCGTGCGCCCGCCATGCTCAAGTTGTTTGCCGGGCACTAAACATTACCTCCAACAATAGCGCTCTTCTTGTCCGAACAGCGTAGATCTATTTGGTATGCCAAAAAGTGTTGGATCTCAACTTTCGCTCGTACCTATCGATCTCTCGTATCGGTCGTCAACAACCATTTAAAAGTATTGAAACAAGCACAAGACAATCTCCATTTTTGGAACTTGGTTGAAAATAAAAAGCAGTAATATTTTTCCATTTAGATACTTATTGATGTGACCGCGTTGGTTAACATTGCCGTATTTATTAATTACCAACGAACCTGTTTACGATGTCTTAACAAAAATTGAAAGTTTCGACGATAATGTCAATTGTATAATATAAACTATTAAACAAGTTGATTAAAAAAATAGCACTAAAGTAATAAATGCATAATAAGGCATCAGATAAGCTCGAGATTGCACGCACGCAGATGCAACATTGCGTAATGAGAAATACTGGTTAGTGTTTACTCATAGTATACCTACCTACCTATTAGTGGGTTTGAACTTTCGAAGGTTCAACGGAAGGCTATAACATAAACCAAAGGTATTTCGTATTCCGTAACATACGATCTTCTTGAAATTGAATGAGGCCGTTAAAATAAAATTGTACCTTTGCAACTTTATGTATTCATAATAATGGTCATATCGCGTGACAAGAACGTGAAAATATCTCTTCAAATTGATTTTATAAAGAGGCAAAGTTTGTAATTTTTGATAGGAATGAATTATTCCGATCCTAAAAATTCTTTAACTGAAAGATAGAACGAATTTTGAGAAATGCCCCATCGCATAGAACATCGGCTGCTTGACAAACTCCTGGCGGTCTCTCCATCCACAATGATTGGAGAATCGACGTAGTTACTTGCCCAGTTCGGTCCCCATTTCTTATCTAAACATAGGTTCCAGTCAATCCAACCCACTAAACTACGTTATCTCCGAGCGTTATAAGACTTAATATTACGTGGTTCAAGTCGTGGGTAAAAGATAGTATAGTAATATAAATTGAAATGAAAGCCCTTCTAAAATTCATCCTTCTTATTCTTACCTTATAAAAAACTGAAGTTATGACCGCGTTGATCATGCATTATATAAATCGAAGTCATTACAAAATATTCATTGGTAAACATTGTGGACTGTTATATTGATGACACTTCGGTGCAATGGCCGATTTTAGTTCCTATAAAAATACTAATAAATTAAACTATTTGTGCTAAAAGATCACGGACTCCGAGTCGACCCAATGTAGGGTCTTTGACCGCCCATCAGCTGACGTTTGCAAAACAACTCATTTGACCGGACTTACCAGTTTACTCCATGTACAGACAAGAAGCGAATCAAAGACTTATGTGTTTTAAATTGCTTTTTTCAGCTTCATATTGAAAAAGACAAAGGCTGAGTAGTAAATAAATCGTACTTATAATATAAGCTTACATAAAATAGTAGAAGATACCTATATATATTTCCATCATTTACATTAACTGTCTTATGAATAGTTTTTGTGCGTCTGGCTCAAAAATTATAATGAAATTATTATTGTGCTGAGTAAGACGTATTGTTTTTACACATACTAAAATACCTGTAGGTAAAATTAAAAATGATGACTAGGTATCTCTTATTTTTTTTTTAGTAAATAAATGACTATATAATATTATAAAGAGGAAAGATTAGTTTCTTTGTTTGTAATCGATAAACTCTAACAATACATCAATCAATTCATTGATTTCAAAAATTCTTTTACCATTTGAAAGGTGAATTATTCCGGACTTGTATCAGAATAAAAAAGACTGTCGTCTCGATCAATCAAAAGCTCCAAAATAGATGAAAAGACGAAGAATGACAATTTTATAATATTAATGTGTCCAATGTAAACAATGCCCTTTGTTTCAGGAAACCATGACAATAATGGGACTACCTTCTTGGCTCCACTGGCTGGCTTGGTTTATTAAGCAATTCTCGTTCCTATTGATTTCTATTCTGCTTATGGTCATATTGTTTAAGGTAAGATTTCTTATTTATTTTATGTGATAATACTGTTTTTACATAAAATTCTATTGTTTTTTACCCGACTATGGCAAAGCCCAAAGGAAGGGTTATGATTTTAGCAGTACATGTATGTATGTACTTATTAAAGTACCATTTGTGACCCTCTAGAGACACTTTTTATAAACATTGACGCGCTCCACGCCACGCCACAGGTATAGACTTTCAAGTCGAGCGTCAGTGGCGTCAGTAACGCCGCAACGGAGCGTCTGATTATATGTAGTATTAGCTGTGCCCGCGACTTCGTTCGCGTGGAATAGTGACTTTTCGGGCAGCATATACTATGTACGTTAAAAATGTTCGCCGTGATTCTTTAAATTGACATAACTTTTTTATTTATGAACCGATTGACATGAAATAAACACTAAATGTTAAGTGAAGCTTACTACAATATATTAGTGAAAACCGTATCTAAATCGAATAAGCCGTTTCTGATATTAGCGTGCACAAACACACAGACAAACAGACAAAAAAAAATTAATTACAATTTCGGGGTCGCTATCGATATAATAACAACCCCTGCTACTTTTTTTTATATATTTCCATTGTACAGACACCACTTTTCTACAATTTTATTATATGTATATAGATGTACTATCTAAATGTGGCGAAAACGTCTTTCAAGCACGGCGACACTGACGCCTGAGTGACGCGGCGTCTAGTGTCGCTGCGCAAGAGTGACGTTCCCTACATTCATAGTACTTACTTTTATGATGTGTGTGAATAAACCCGAACACAAACCGGCGAATAAACTGACTCTCGCTTTTATAAATATGTATTAGAAATACCTACTCTCCAAACAGTTTAAAATGTGGAAATAACTAGGCATTAATTTTAATAATGGTGTTTTAACAGTTAACACATTACTTAAGTTAATAACCACGGTCGGTTTTTATCTACTTACCGAATTACTTAATGGCCTGCGCGCGTATAATAATTTGATTTATTACAGCGAGACGGACATACGAGTGAATTACCATATTTTAGGGTTCCCTAGTATAGGTAATATCAGATAACGCATTTTTTATTGAATCGTCATGCGTCATAGTTTTGTCACTTTTTTGCCTTTTAAGTTTTAACCTTGATTCCTTTGAAGTTCAAGTATCGTATCAAGTGAATTATTTTAAACCCTGGTCAGAAAAACCGCACGGCGGCAGCAGCCAAGAGTAAAGGTGCCCACGCACTCGAACTGAACTGCAGCTGAACTGCGCGTCGCGTCAGCGCCCCGCACGATTTTCTCTCCAGCCGCGACGCAAACAATGTTTCTAGTTTTGTCATAAAATGTGTAAAACTGGTAAACAGTTGCAGTTGCAACCAGCTCCGCAGATGACCTATGTTGACATACTCGTACCTACGTAACTTTGCAAATTAAAAGTTGCAACGGCAGCAGCGCTGCTTCATAGTGTGTTTAACCACGCGTGAACACCGTAACTTTCTTACAGTTCCACGTGTAATAGTAATAACTACAAACCTTGTCGTGCACGTTGCCGTAGCGCGTTTTGTCTGACCAGAGCTTTATTTATGCCAATAATTTCACGTGCTCGCTAATGAGTCGCTAAGAAAAATTGAATAAAGTTTTTTAAGCTCTTTGTTTTTACGATCCCGAGGTTAAATTTTATGGATACGTGCCAAGGAATTATGAAAGACAAGAATTAAAATTTAGGACTTCCCAACCGTTCGTTTGACGGCTATCTAGTGAATTTTTCCCCTCAATTAGGCGCAAAGGCCCGGTAACTACCAAAGCGGAGATGGAACTCCGCCCATCTGATTGATCTTCTTAATACATCTCCAAAGTTCAAATTAATCTAATGCTAATCTACAAGTTCAAATTAAGTTAATGCTAGTTTGAATTGTTAGCGCTACATAAAATGATTCAGATAGGTAAAATTACCTGGGTTCAAATTGCGTCGGCGTTGTGAGCCGAATATGTAAAAAGTTTATTGAACTGTCATCCGACTCTGGATGATATTAGTGACTCGTAACGTACCTAAGCCACAGGCTGTCGTGCCTTTATACTTTAGCCTTTGCACGTGACTCCGTCCTCATCGAGCAGGGTTTTTGAAAATTCCGCGGGATTTTTTGTGGGATAAAAAGGATCCTATATATATTTCCTATAGGTAGTATTTTTAAGCTTTATGCTTTTCTTGAAATAAATCGAGTTTAGACAGTTTGTGGTTCCTACAGATTTGGTTGATTTTTGACGATCGACACGATCGAAAAAAAAAACCCTAAATGTGTAAGCAACAAATGATCGACATGAAATTTTTTGACGATCGTTTCTGTTGATCGATAAATCAACAAGTGATGTGATTTTAACCTTGATATTTATCGATCGTCTGTTGGTTTTGTTGGTAGCTATGAAATGGCCACCTACAAACACTTTCGCATTTATAATACATATTTGTATAGATTGGTAGGTACCGGTACTATTTTTTAATATTTATACCTACATTAATTTTTCCATAATAGGCCTATAATACTAACCATTTATTTTTTCTAGATGTTTACAAAAATATCGTGTTTTAGATCCCGTTCAACTCAACCGAAGACGGAGAAGGGTATGCAGTGTTAACTTTCACGCCTTGGACAGTTTTGTTTTTCTTTTTGATGCTATTCGTTATAGCATCTTTGGCCTTCAGTTTCATGGTCAGCGTATTTTTTACTAGAGGTATGATCATTTATATCATTTTGTTTGTGAATAATAAAATCTGTACATATAATTACACTGATCAAAATACCTTTTTTAATCCAAACTTTGGCCCACTGAATACACTGTGGTCTTTTAACTAAAAAGCTGTTAATTGCAAAAATAGTTTTTGAGTTATCACCAAAAAACGTAGGGAATTTTTAAAAACTATTTTTTCTAAAAAGGAATGCTACGTAAGACCAAGGTTTTTACTTAGTTGATTTTTTATTTGGTCCTGTAGCTGTGTAGCATATTTTTTGAAATCATCAGTTTTTCTAAAATCAAATATTTTGGCTTTAACCCTTAATTTTTTTTAGTAGTTATAGCTCTATAAATATAATGTTAATACAATATTACAAATCTGAACTTATTTTTAACCAAAAAGGCTTAAACTGTGCTGAAATTGAGTCCAAAGTTATTCATTGATCAAAAGTTCCATGAGTTCATCCCATGGATTCCATCACTGAATTAAAACTTCAACTAAGCAACACAGCTTAAAACTGTCCAAAGTTCGTGATTTTGATCAAAACGGTATAGTTACAATAAAGTTTCAACAGTTTTCGTTAATTTTTCAGCTCTTTCAGTAAATTTTTATTTCGTGTAATTACATCGATTTTTTTGCCAGCTCCTTAGTTGGCATCAGATAAAAATAAATAGGCCCTTCGTTCCACCAAATATATCGACAAATCACCCACCCCCACGTAAATAGTCAAAGTTCTTTTGTGTTTTAATCCCGTGGGAACCCTTTGATTTTCCAGGACAAAAATAGCCCATGTACTTTTCCGGGATGCAAGCTATATCTGTACCATTCATGAAAATCGGGAAATAGGATAGACCTTTTAAAATCTCGTGGCGACTCTTGTTTTCCGGAATAAAAACTAAAAAGTAGTTTATATCCGTTGCCGGGATGCATGCTATCTCTGTAAGTTTCCTCAAGAAAAGATGACAGACACACACTTTCGTTTTTATAATATTAGTATAGATTGCACTTTTATCAACTAAAGTATAGTTACAGTTAAATAATCTACAACTTCTTCAAGAAAATTGCTTAAAACATTAACAATTAATAATATGGGAATTTCCTCAACTGTCACATGTGGTCATTCTGATACTTATAACAAAGATGCTTTTCGATTAGAAACTGGAATATGTATTTAGTTTAATACTGTTTTAATACCGAAACGAGAATGGACACTAATTAATTGAATCAAATCATTCTACATATTGCCGCGAGACCCCATTACTACCCATATCATAAATGAAAAGTGTGTTTTTTGTTTGTTTGTCCTTCAATCACGCCTTAACGGAGCAACGGATCGGCGTGATTTTTTTGCATGGGTATAATTAAAGATCTGGAGAGTGACATAGGCTACTTTTTATCCCAGAAAGTAAAGGAATTCCTATGGGAATTTAAAAATCTTCATCCACGCGGACGAAGTCGCTGGCTTCAGCTATACTAGTAATAAAATAATTCTTTGTCAACCCAGGAATGAACTTGGCAAAGAGTGACTGGATTACAAAGTTTAACTAAACGAGGATAATAAGCAGTTTGGTGAAAGTGGACCTTAGCACAGTTTTACGAGATCGTAAAATGTTGTTATTTGGTAGTACGTTACTGCAATTAAATATGTCAGGATACTTTGAAGCAGACGATTACTTTTTTAATGTTATCTTTCGTTGGATCAGTTACCTATTATTATGGGTTGTTACCTTGTAGCATGTACATTGTACAATGTACATATACCATTAAAAAACGACTGTGACTTGTTAATATTTTACAGCGAATACAGCCGCGTCATTCATGGGCCTCATGTGGTTTTCAACGTATGCGGCATACATGCTCACCCAGATGCTCTATGAGGATATAAGTCTCACGACTAAGTTATTACTGAGTCTGATATCGAATGCAGCGGTGGGATATGCGCTTCAAATGCTGATCATCTGTGAAGGCACCTCGAGAGGTAAAGTATCCAGTAGTACAATGAGTCTTATGTTGAGATCTATTGAGCGTACTTTGACTTTGCTCAGACTTATAACAGAGACAAAATAAAAGGATTTTTTTAAAGAATATACATCTGTCTCGTTTTTACTCTTAAGTAAGGCCTGTGCAAAGTCAAAGTACGCTCTATAAATCTCCCGGTGGGAAACCAGAAAAAACATCTAGAACTGTTGAACAATAGGTTAATTTATTAGGTTGTAGCTAGTCCTGTTAGTCTTTAAGGCTCCATTCACATTAGCAACGAATCGAAGTGAATTTCTAAAAGTTTGCATAGAATATTAACCTCATCTTTACCACGTGCACTAATTTCTACCGAGAAAAAAAAGCGTGCTAATTTTTTGACATTAATTATTAAATTAAGAAATTCGCTTCGATTTGTGGGCAATGTGAATAAAGCTTTAGGGCGCGTTTATTTAAGGCGATTTTTTTTTTAATTATATAGACTAGCTCTTGGCTGCAATCAGACCTGCTAGCAAGTGATGATGCAGCCTAAGATGGAGCGCGCTTGCCTAGAAGTTGCCTATGTATTATTGTTGAATTATTCACGTGTAAGCGCGCCGAGTGGCCGCTACGCCTAAGGCTAAGTTCAGGATGACAAACAGTTGACGCGCGACGACGCGTAATTGACCGTTTACCTGTCGAGCGGCAACGAGCGATACGCGCAAGTTCCAGTCTGTTTTGATTGAGTAGTATATGGCCAACATTTTATGGTTGTAAAGTGGACGCGACGCCGCCCGTGTGGCTGTGTGTACGGACCGCGCTGTTCTAGCAAAATAAGCCCAAACTTCGTTTTTCAACTATGTCACTGATTGGTGCGGGAGAGAATGCAATGCAATTGGGTTATTGTGAAGAATTTTAATTGTTGTTGCCTAAATAGTGTTCACACTTGTGTTTCACAAACACGAGAGCGCGCCGAGTGAGCAGCTCCGCGCATCTGTCGCACAAAAATTTTCGCATAGTTTAACCGCCGCCTTAGCCCAGGTGTCCGATATTCCAGACGTCACGTTTCCATACATAGTTATTTATTAGTTTTTTCATCGATGTATATGGATGGGCCCTACGAAGATAAAAAACGCGCTCAAAAAGTCACGAGAAATTGCAAAAGTCTCTTGACTTTGTCAATGACTATGACGTAAGATTCAAGCGTATTTTTGCGGACGGAATTGTATGGGAAAGGCTAATCCATATACATCGATGGTTTTTTTAGATTCGATTAGAACCAGTACTAGTTACCTATAAATGAGCTTATGTAATTAGCTGCATAAATGACTAAGGACACCGATATAAGTTGATAAAATCGATGCAATATTAACAACTTACTGAGACCATTAGTAAACTCAGTAGGTACATAACTAACACTACCTAACACCACGTAACACTTTAGTGTTGAGTTATTTCAAGGTTCAATAACCGAAAATATTGATTGACAAACCGCAAGCTAAGAGCCTTTAGTTTTTAGAATTACGCGTAATATAATATCCTAATGATTATGCAATGTGGTTGAATTTTTTGAGTCCCTCTTTTATTTGATGCACCTAAGTGAAGGTTTTAGATGATATTCCAATCATTATATTTACCAAACCAGATCTTATCTTACTAATCATGTAACGTCATTTCTTTTGCAAGAAATTCGTGTTACTTTCCCTGAGTTGTCGTGTTTTTGTGCCATTATTATTCACCTTTTCATCACATTTTATCAGCTCTACTCATGATTTTGTAAAGAAATCATTGATAGCTATCCTGTTGTTAAAAGTAGGTATATTCTTCTGTAATCCAGGATTGTCCTTGCTTGCTTCTACCATCTTAAATTAAGGATTAATAATAATGATTGTCAATAAATAAAAAATATGGTACAGTTTCAAAGAGTGATAAACTCGCTTTCGAATGTTAATGTTAAATAAACATATTGCCAACGAGAAACTAGTAGGAAAAAGTAAAAACAGCTCACAAAAAAAGCGATCGAACTTATACTTCGATTGGTTACCTAAAGGTCTGGAATTTTGCGAAATCAACGGCTTCAAAATCAATTGTTGCAGTTTCGATGGATCGATCCGTCAACTGACTTTCTTTTCCAAGACAGATCGATTAATTAAGACTTTAATTATGATTTAATATTCATATAAATGTACGCTGTAGAACAGTCAACGTTGGCTTTCAATGTTTGATGATGATTCAAACAATCATTGTTTATTAAGGAACAAATTGATGCTGCTAGCGTATAGTCGTTAAGGCCCCAAATGACGTTGCTTATATAAAAACATTACAGTCAATTGAACTACGCATTCTGACTAATCTATGACCGTGGCCTGTTTGAAGTTTGAACAATACATTTAGGGCTGCCAACTGTTATGTTATCCCATTGCGAATAAATTGTTTCATCTTTTTATTTATAAAGTTCAGCAGTGAAATCAAGTCAATCAAGGTACATTTTTATGAAGAGATCAATCTAATTCGTAAACTAACTAGCAACTGTATACAAACATCGTCAATAAAAAACAAAATACTTATACTAACGGCACAACAAACGCCTATTTTATCGCTTCATGTGTTGAATTTTCAAAAACCCTCTCTTAGCGGATGTGTACGTCATAAAAGCTATCTGCATTTTGCAAGCCCAGCCCGATCCATCCAGTAGTATGAGCCGTGCGTTGAAAGATGAGTCAGTCGGTCAGTTACTGTTTCCTTTATCTGTAGATTTAAGCAGTCTTTAATTTTAAAAATAATAATAACTATTTGACCCTACTTAAATAAATTATAAAACATAAATACGAGTAGGTATATAAGTAGGTACCTACCTGATAAGTAAGAACAGCGCGAGCGAAGTAAAACAATGAAATATCATGTCAATGACACAGGAAAGGTCAATATTAGACTATAGAGGTTAATTTATAACAAAGCCTGAATTTCATTTTAGAACATTAGAAATGCATAACCGCATACATAATTTGAATTAATTATATGAGGCATACCCGAATGCCAAGGTCGACGTGATAAATAGCGCGTCTGTATTTTTATTTAATTTAATGTATTTTTATTTAATTTATAATTTAATATTAAAGCTCACCCCCCAAAATATATCCGGCAGAAGACCTTATAAACATGCGATTGCGTCAGAAAACTTGCGTCTAATGATTATTAACTTTTTAAATTTTGTTACAGGCTTACAATGGGAGGACTTTTTCACCCCCGTATCCTATCACGATCAGTTCCAACCTGGTCACGTAGTCTTAATGTTAATTTTAGATAGTATATTATACATGCTAGTGGCCATTTATGTGGAGAAAATTCGTCCGGGGATGTACGGCGTCCCGTTGCCATGGTATTTTCCCTTCACCAAGAGCTTCTGGTTTCCTAGTAAATCGAAAGTTGCTGGTAAGTTAATTTATAACCATGAAAATCATTTTCACTTCCTGCTTATTTATAGTAATTTGTTCGGCGGCTTGAGTGAGAAAATTTTGTGCGCAACAACTTCACATATCTACTCGTATATTTAAAGAGAAATTTATTTCGTAGATTTTAAGAAATATTATCTGTCCATTTAATACTTCATTCATTTAACAGTATTTTTGTTAAAGCATATATTTTTACCTGATTACTGTAGGTTACGTGTTTATCGGTTCCCCAGTTGCATCGTAGTTATCAAACTACTCATTAGATTTTCATTAAGGTATCAATAACTTCGTTACGTCATGATAAATCCAATATGGCGTGTATAAAAAAAATATTATAAAGTAAATACATAAATAATTATTTACCTATGTGTACTTATACCTACGTATTTTTACGAGAAGCGGGTTTTATTTTTTGATATTATTTTTTTGAACTCTACTATGCGAGTCCAACTAGCTAAAATATATCTACAACATTTTTTTTGTACAGGTAATTGTATAAATATAAATACATATTAGTGAACTATCCCTCTTTTTCGTTACCGTATTCTGTAAGGGGATGCAAAGTTTACGTTTTATACACTAAGGCGCTAACTCCACGGACGAGAGTATCGCGGCGATAGTCTCGCAGTGCGACCAAATCCGATACAAACCGTATGGGCCGGGCTTATCACCCCAGGGCGATACAATCGCGGCGATACGACGCGTATAACGTCGCGGACTCGTCGTGTTTCGCGACGATATCGTCGAGCATCGCGGCGATAGGTACCGCCACGTTACGCCACAGTTGAGAGGCCCAACGAGGCGTTGCGGTCACGTCACGCGGCGATCCGATGCGGTCTCGTTGCGTATCGTTGCGATTCGCGACAACGCGCTCGCGGATTTATTGTTGTACCGTGGGGATTATCCGACGATAGTAGGACGGACTCGTCGCGATACTCTAGCCCGTGGAGAAGGCGCCTATAGTTTATCGATTCGGTATGATAATTGTTTTGTCAACGCGAACGCCTGACCTACTTAGCTATTTGGAAGGTTCAAGGTAACGCGACAACTACTGAGCCTTTACCTACGTGTGCTAGTTTACGATATCATACTATTATCTTCAGTGATTCTCTATGTTATATATCTCTGATAACTTCCAAATGTTTTATTGATTACGAAAATTAAATCATACACTACAATAAAGACTGTTTATTAATTATTATTAATGTAGTAATTAAATAAGTAGTATTTTTCTAAGTAGATAATAAGACACACATGAGTAGTGTTACATGTGAGTTTGCACGAATAGATAGATTGACGTCAATAGAACAAGATACTGGTGCAAACTCAATTCAGAAAAAATGTAACTCTAACCCTGATGTGTGTTTGCACCTTGCACGTAGGTAATAAGTAGTTAAATTGTACCTATAGATACGTTTGTCGTTATAGATAAATAACCATAGCGATCCGATGCTGACCAGGAGCATTTTATTTATATTATGTAATATAACAATTTGAAATCCGACTTAGCATTACTTTAGAATAATACAGTAATGAGCGGAAAATATTCACTTTAGTAAAACACACTCACACACATTTTCGAATCATTACATAAGCGCAATGATTTTGACGTAGATACACACCGATGTTACGCTCGAATCTGAGCGGAAATGGTCCTGATCAGTACGCACCTTAATACATTATTCAAAAGACTATTTATTACAGCCGTGACAAATAAAGACGGTGTTGATCAGGAATATAAAAATGCCTTGTTGAAAGTGGTTCACGATGAAGAACCGAAAGGAGTACCGATGGGTATTAATATCGAAGTAAGTATAAAATTCTGGATACATTATTTCACTTTATAAACAAAGATTTTATTTACACTTTTTATTATTAAAACACCGGGTTCTTAATCTGGCTAAATACCTGTAACCTGTTTAAAAATAGATGCCAGAGAGAGGTGCTCATTTGCTGAATGACAACAACTTTTAGAGATAAACCACAAAAACAGTCTTTGATAAACCCATGACTCGATAGGTTATGCCTACTGTGATCCGTTTACTTTTTGTACCTCCACATATCGATATTCGATACGAATGACTCAATTTTTAGTCCAACGGAACGTTGTAAATGGTAATCAAAACTGGATTATAACATTTAACAAAAACTTTAAGACTGGAGAAATTAAATTAAGATTTTAATTAAATCGTATTATCATTTTTTGAGTTTGTAATTGCTCTATATTTAATCTTTATTTTATATATTTTTTTTAAATTATATAGACTAGCGCTTGGCTGCAATCAGACCTGCTAGCAAGGAATTTATTTAATTTAACATAAACAGATTTCATAAAAATTAATATGTGTTACTTTCAGAATCTCACAAAAGTGTACAGAGGACGAAAGAAAGCTGTAGATAATTTAAACCTTAGGATGTACGAAAATGAAATAACAGTATTATTAGGTCATAATGGCGCCGGAAAAACCACAACCATATCGATGCTAACCGGTAAGTATTAATGTACATATTTATTGTGTTGTAATACATATATACAAACACATTGTTCTATCTATGACCTTCATATTATGAACTATCTGTCAAGTATATTTATGTTGTTATGAAATAACTGAAATATATGTATGTTTTTTTTTCTATTAATCTAAATACATATAAAATGTAAAACATTCTTAGGTAAAGAGGAGATTGGTCATAATATTGTCTAAAAGGTTAAATGGGTGTGTGTGTTAGGTATGATGTGTCCTTCCCTAGGAGATTTTTTTAATCCTATTTTTTAAACAAAAAATTAAGCCGAATCGGGTAGAGAAAAATACTACGGTTGCGTGTTTTAAACTCGTCTAAAGAGTAGGATTATAATATGTAGTACTTTTCAGTTATTGCGCTGCAAAGTTAACATTTAGTGCATGAAAGTTGAATTATTTGACCTTGATCACAAGGTCTAGAGCGCCTAAGAATTGTAACCTTATATTTGTTAGGTTTCTCGTTACTTACACGAGTTACAACATTGTTGCTAGCGCGAGACATTTGAAATTCATTGTTAACTGAACAAATACACAATTAGTCAACATTAGCTTAGGTAACTAACTAGCAAACATACAATCACACTAGGAACGGATATTTTCCATCCCGTCCGATGATTATTCCGATACCTAAAATTCTCTTACGCTGATTTCGGTTATTCGACGTTGGTGGCGTACTATTCGCATTGTAAGCGTACACGTACACGTATAATATGTGACAGGTCAAGATGGCAATCGGGGTGGTGACGCACGCACCCCCGCGCAGCCCTCGCGCTAATCCGATGCGGGATAGCGTGGCTAACGTGCGGGTGTGGAGGGCGTCCCCCCGCCTCATACCCCGATTGCTATCTCGACCTGTCGCGTTCTGGACATACGTACAGCGTATACGTATACATGACCAAATTAAACGTAGGTATAAAGTTAATATCACGGCTTTAACGCTGAAGGGAAATGAGTAAACCTGCAAGCCTGAGAGTTCTCCGTAATGTTCTCAAAGGTGCGTGAAGTCTGTCAATCCGCTCGTGGCCAGCGTGGTGGACTCAAGAGCCTAAACCATTCTCATTCTGAGAGGAAGCGCGTCGATGAAGTAAAGTGAGATGTAGGAACATTTGACGCCTATCAGTGACATCCAAGCCGCGACGTTTGTTACAAGTTTCTTAACTGTCGTGAACTGTGCTAATGCTACAACCCTATTTTTTCCGAAAAAGGTATGGTCCCACCGACGTCCGGCTCGGCGACCATCAACGGGTACGACATAGTTACTGAGACGGAGCAGGCGCGCGAGTCCATCGGCATCTGCCCGCAACATAACGTGTTGTTCCCTGATCTCACGGTCGCCGAACACATTATATTCTATTCGCGGTTAAAAGGAGTGCCTGCGTCGAAGATAAACGATGAGGTCGAACATTTCGTCAAACTTCTGGAGCTGCAAGAGAAGGTACAGTTTAACAATCACTTGCGTTTTTCCCAATAGTAAAATACCTTACGTGATAATCTTAATTGATTGATTGATTACATTTCTAATAAAATCAAAAATATTGGAATCGATTCGCTCCACACGATATTTTTAATAGTCGAGCAATACTACTATTGCTTGACTAGCGATATTATAGACGGTATTTCATAAGCTTTTTATTTACATAATATATGTCACGAATCACGATGTATAAAACCGGTATCCAATACAGAACTACTAATTAAAAAAAGAGATAAAATTTAGTCTCAGGTTAAAGGATAATAAATAATTCAATTTACTCGTAATACTTTTCCATTAGAGGAACGTGATTTCAAAGCACTTATCGGGCGGTCAGAAGCGTCGCCTGTCTGTTGGCGCAGCGATGTGCGGTTCGTCTCGAGTGGTGTTATTGGATGAGCCCACGTCAGGCCTCGATCCGGCCGCCCGTAGATCGTTATGGGATCTGTTGCAAAAAGAGAAAAAAGGTAAGGTAAAAATTTTAAACACGTATTTAAAATTATAACCTTATGAGATTGACCTATTCCGAGCGCCTCCATAAAAATGAAGTTAAAATTCTTTTTCCAATATTAAGCAAACAAACTCAATGTTTTGTAGTTTGTAGTTTAAACTACATATTTTTATGGAAATCTGTCAAGTGATGCAGTTATTAGATTTCGGAGCGTACGAGTATCTACAATATTTCATTGAGTTTGATTGGTTATATTAAATTAAGAGTCGATTTGTATGATACACGCTCGAAGGAGATTCCTCGTAAGCCAACCGAAATAGTTTTTATTTGTAATTTTTCTCAGGTCGGACAATGATCCTAACAACTCACTTTATGGACGAAGCAGACGTGTTAGGGGATCGTATTGCCATCATGTCCGGGGGGCGCTTACAATGTGTTGGGACACCTTATTTCCTGAAGAAACACTATGGCATTGGATACAAATTGACTATAGTGAAGATGGATCATTGCAACGTACAACAAGTCACTAGATTCTTTAAGAATTACGTGCCTGATGTTAAGGAAAATACTAATATCGGTAGGCCCAATATGCATATAAAACGTAAATATCTAACTTATCTGTCGTAAAATTAGCCCTTTTAAATCTGTTTTGATTTTTAGGCTCTGAGTTGACGTATATCTTACCAAACGAACACGTCAGTAAATTTCCTGATATGCTTAAGAAATTCGAAGACGAAAAGGATGATTTAAAAATTTCTAGTTATGGTTTGTCAATAACGAGCCTTGAAGAAGTCTTTATGAAGTAAGTTACTGTCATTACGTAGCTAATAAAGTTATGATGTTTCAAAATGCTGATTTTAATATTGTCTTTCAGAGCGGGTGCGGAAGACAACGAAGTGTCATCCTCTAAAAAAAATAATTACAAATATTTATACAATGACTGTGCCATAGTTCCGATCAACGGACACCGTAACAGTATAAGTATGAGTGTGCAAAATAATCCTTATTTTAATTCGGATAGAGTTCAAAATTTAATGAAAACATTTATTACAGTAGACAGCGAGCCCATACAGAAAGTGCGCGGGTTCAAACTGTTAAGGAACCACATAAAAGCAATGTTCTTGAAGCTGGCCTACAATACAATGAGGAATAAATTGGCTTCAATGATACAGATAATTACACCTATTATAAACATTACTATATCTGTATGTATAGCGAGGTCATGGAAATTCATGACGCAGCTCCCACCATTGGAACTTAGTTTGAAAAGTGGTTTTAGGAAAACTGAAACTCTGCTATCACAAGGAGCAAATTTGACTGACAACAGTTTAGAAAGAAGGGCGATGATGGCTTACAAGGATTACTTCAAAACGGTTAATGATGCGAACATGCTATTGACAGATATAGGACAGTTAGACTTAGGGAAATTTTATTTGAAATTGGTATGTTAGAAATTTATTTTATTTATATTGTTGAGTAAGTTTTTCATGTATTGGTCTGGTCACTTTTAACAGTTTTAACCCAAATCTTCCATTACACAAAAAAAGATTTAAAATGTTGAAATTGTGATTTATTCGTTTTCACCTATGAAACACCCAGGAGTTAATAAATATTCAAGAACTCCGACGAATAGTGAAATATCTTCTTTATTCGATTCTAACAAAGTTGAAAATTCAATACAAGACAGAATTTGTTTGAGCAGTCTCGACTTTCGGATTCGGAGTTCGGACTTTCTTAAAGTGGAGCGAAGGATAGAGTCAGGACTTTTCTCTTTATGTGTAACTAGAGGATGCCCGACATCGTCCGCGTGGACTTAGGTTTTTAAAAATCCCGTGGGAACTACTGTTTGATTTTCCGGGATAAAAAGTTGCCAATGTCAATTACTGAGAAATCAGTTATACGGATGGGTCTATAGGAATCTCGCGGGAACTGTTTGATTTTCCGGGATAAAAAGCAGCCTATCTCCGTCCCCGGGATATAACCTAACCCTGTACCAAATTTCGTCAGAATCGGTTAAACTGTTGGACCGTGAAAAGGTAGCAGACAGATATACTTTCGCATTTATAATATTAGTATGGATGATTTTATTTTTATTTTAGAGCGAGGCAGATCTACCTCGTGTTCGCTATGAGAACCTTATCGGCGCTACATTCGCGCCGCACCGCATCACCGCCTGGTTCAGCAACTATGGCTACCACGACTCTGCGATATCATTGGCTCTCGCGAACAATGCGATATTAGATGCGCTCTCCCCGGGCAGCACGTTGTCTATTGTAAACCGTCCTCTGCCATACTCCATAGAGAATTTAGTGAGTAACTTATTACATAATTTAGTTCATCATTATCAACCAATCGTCTCAAACCATCTCCGGCCCATGGGTATCCTCTCAAAGTAACAAAGGTTTAGGCCATAAAATTGACACAAGACTTCACACAAGTTTTACAATATTATAGAGAATTCTCAGGTGCAGGTACAGATTTCCTCACAATGTTTTGCGCTAGCATAGTAAAATGTACTGAGATGGTACAGCTGTTAGAAACAGTTGGTACAGAAAGATCCTTCCACCAACAATGCAGTCAACAATTATTATTATCTTGTTGACTACGTCTGTACACGCTTTCTTTGGAGAGTGGCTAGTTTTTTTTTTTTCATAGCTTGTATTACTTGATTGTACTATTGTCATTTTTTTGTAATGTGTGTTTGTAACTGAATATAAAAACATTAAATTCTGAATATAATAATGTACAGAACATAGGAGTAATTCAGTAAACTTCGATCTTTTGTTTTTAGGTAAAAGTAATGGCAAGTGGTAGCAGTATGGCATTCCAATTTGCCTTTAACATTGGATTCTGTATGGCATTTGTGACATCTTTCCTCGTGCTTTTTGTCATTAAAGTAAGTAAAAATTCTATACTATGAATAGAGGCACCTTGGTGCTTATGAACGCACAAACGCACTGTGTAATGTCATACATCAAGGACCCCTATATTAACTATTATTTTGTCTAATAGTGCCTTCTACTAAGCAGGTATAGCATAGAAATTAACATTATACTATACACTGGAAGAGGTATGCCACCCAAAATGACAGTTATTTGTCGTGTCGATCTGAATCACCGGACGTACCGGGAATTAACATCGATATTTTGTGAAATGGGCTTCGCGTTGACACTGTTGTCAGGCGTCTCATTACTAATATTTAGTGCCGAGTACGCTCACATAACGCTGCTGTTTTCAGCGCCATAATGGTGAAAATTAAGTCGCGTAAAAAACAGGTTGACTATCAGCCTATCGCAGGTCCAGTGTATTGTGTAGAGACCAGTAAGTTGTAGTAATTAATTTAAGAAGTGTCTAGACGGCCACAAGCGATTGTACTATATTAAAACTATCCAGAGTTTACCATTAGATTTTGAAATTTGTTCCTTAGTGCAAACTATTATGGATCAATTTATTAATGGAATAATTTTACTTGTGGTCGGTTAATTTTTTAAATCAAACGACCGTTTGTGGCTGTTTAACACATCCATTAATTTATTCATTTATATTTTAATGTACCAGGAGCGCACAAGCGGCGCGAAGCTTTTACAGCGCGTGTCAGGAGTTCGGCCTGCCATTCTTTGGACAACTGCACTAATATGGGACTGGTTTTGGATGCTGATGGTGTTTTTCGCCATAATCCTCACATTAGCTTTCTACCAAGAAAACACTTTGGCCACACCCCAGGAATTAGGTGACTCAATTTTTTTAACTGTCTCAAATCGGTAGCAATCAATTTATTCGGATTCTTAATATTCTTCCTGTTTAGAGTATATCCTGGTGAATATTCGAAATTTGTGTAAGAAAGAATTCTTTTATATGGTATTATAAACAGTTCCCGAATACCGAAAAGCTAAAGCCATTTCTAGCTAAACTGAAAGCTATATTTTTCACTAAGCCTGAGATCTATAAAGCGCACTATGATTTTGTTCAGTCTAACTTAAGACACTGTTAAATCGAGATAGGCGCTATATCACTGACTTAAATCTATCTTTTTTTAACTAAATCTATATCTGATCAAAGTCAAAGTTATGGTTAATCTCAGACTAAGATTACATGGTTTAAGTATTTATCGAATTCTATTTTTTTGCAGGCAGAGTTTTGCTCGTACTGGTGACATTCGCTTTCGCGATGATACCATTGCATTACCTGGCCGCGTTTTACTTCGAAGCCGCTGCTACGGGATTCTCGAAAATGTGTTTCATCAATATTTTTTCAGGTACCTGTGTAATGTTTAATTTAATGTAAAATGTAGGTAAAATTAAATTTCTGTACTAGCTGATGTACCCGTTGCTTTGTCCGCGTATATTTAGTATTTTTGAAAATCTACGGGATTTTTCTTAATTTTCTGGGATAAAAATAATGCTGTCTGCAGGATGTAAGCTATCTCTGAGCCAAAGTTCATCTAGATTCAAGATCGATGCAGCGTTTGAGCCGTGACTAGGTAACATGCACAACGTATTTATATTAGAGATAATCTCTTCCATCTATTACTCTGATCCACGTCATCTGTTACTTTGTACTTAATTATTACAATTTTTGGTACATGAAAAATAAAATAAAGTGTGGTTTTTCTCAGTTTCTCGTGTTTTCAATCAAGCTTCGTTTGCCTTGCACACTTAACTGCATTTAAAGAGTTGTTCTTTGACTTTAAAACCTTATTTTGTTCTAATATTCAGGTTGTATGCCATTCCTGATAACAGAAGTTCTAAGATTGCCCGTAGTTGGTAATCCGTATTATGCACACATTTTCGACTGGGTCTTCTCACCATTGCCCATCTATTGCATCTGTAGAAGTTTCAGGTATGTGTGTGTTACTTATTATAATTACAAGGAACTACAAATTTAAATCAGTATAAAGAGACAAATCTGTATCTGTATGCACCGCCCACTCTCTCAATACTATAGAAGTAGAAAAAGCAATACGCCACCAATACGTAACACAACACAAATCTAGAATACACTTAACGTATGTTTCACTCCAACACCGGAGCATCCTCAGGAGAGCACGCACGGGTCTCCTCTCAGAACAAGAAGGGATTGGCCATAGATCCTGTTGGCTAAGTGCGGATTGGCCGTTCATTTGATTTTTCAGACCATTTTCGAGCAATATGGCTTAAGCCTGTGAAACTTGAATCCAAGATATGGTACTCATATTCATTTCCATTCCTCCAAAACTGAATAAAATACTACTGAGTCTAAAGTTCGTGATTTTGATCAAAACACTATAACACGCACTGTGAAGTTTCGACAGCTTCATTCTTTTTTTATTTTGCATCTGTGAATTTCGTGCAGTTACGCCGTTTAGTCCGCGAAAAGAAGTTAGATAGCACTCTCTGTAATCCCATACAAATGATAGAGGCGAGCGCTAGCCGCTAACCATTTTTCCAACCAATCACAAACGAAACTATGTTTTTAATTGAATTTCTATATTTTTGAAAACATGTTTGTGATTGGTTGGTGACTCAAAATAATTAACGCCTACTGAAATTTTTGCCTCTATAATTTGTATGGGATTACGTAACAGAGAGCGCTATGCTAACTTCTTTTTTCTTGTTTTTTGCGGATGGAGTATAAAATAATTGGTGTTGTAGGGATATGAGCCATTCGTCATTCTCGATGCTGGCTTGTGACGCGCTGTGCAAGCAGTTCGAGAACATAGAGAACTGCACGCGACACACCGTGTGCCACAAACTCAACGTGTCGGTTTGTTGTAGTAAGTGAGTTTTGTATCGCCGTTTCTTTCATTTTACTTTTTATAATTTAACTAGTTTAACTGCATGAATGATCTACTAAGTTCTCGGGAGTACTCCTTTTTCTCCCGAGAACTTAGTAGGCCATTCATTCAGTATTCGTTGGGCGATTTTGTGATGGGAAGAAACGTTATGGTCGCGTCACTGACATGCTAATGCTCAAATGTAAAAATTGTTCAAAAATAACTCGGACCACCGTACAAGAAATAACACTTTTTAATTTTATTAATTTTCATGGTAGCCATTTTTATTATTTGTTAAAGCGGCAATAGAAATAGACATTCTGTGAAATTTCAACTCACTACCTATTACTGTTCACGAGATGCAGCCTGTATAGTTACTTCAAATAGACTCAAAAGAGAATAATATATTGGTTATTACTTATTATATGTAGTTACATATAACATTTTTCTTATTTGTTTAGTCGATGACGACCCGTATCTTAAATGGAGTGAGCCAGGCATCGGTCGATATTTGTTTATGATGACTCTGGTGGGACTTCTTGGCTTTACAATTCTGCTCATAAAGGAATATGAAGTCCTGAACAAGGTCAGTTTTAAAATAGTTTTCAGGTTTTATTTGACGCTGTAGCTACTTGATTCTTCACTGAAACACTTTCTGGCGAATAAACTTGCTTTCGCACACATTATTTTTAAAATAAATTAATTAAATTTTAGCCAGGAAAATCGCCTTCATCTCAAAATAACATTAAAAAAATGGTCAGTCAACACTCAACGCCATACACAGTCAACTGGCATCATTCTTGATTCACAGCATTCTAATAGGTATCGTAAATCATTAGAATGCCCTTCTGTATACTCGCCACTTTTAATCTAAATACCTTCAAAGCAAGTGTAATAGGGAAGCACGCTCTAGCTTAAGCTATATCGGCAAAAACCATCAAGTGTGATCGTGCTATTGTCTATTTTTTTAATTGACTGATTTAAGTAATAGCGTGTGACCTCTTCATTAGATTTTCTACACGGAAAGTTCATACCGGCCGCCGCCGCCTAGTCCCGATGAAGACAGCGATGTAGCCCACGAGCGCAAAACCGTCCAATCTCTCACTCGGCCCGAATTAGCGCAGCATAGCCTCGTGTGCAGAGACCTCACCAAGTTCTACAAGGACTTCCTCGCAGTTAACAGGCTTAGCTTCGGTGAGTACAACAAGATAAAGTTGGAAACTAAAACCCGACGAATGCCGAAAGACGATCATACGTCTTAATAAACTGAAATATTATAGTCAAATTGTTTTTCTGTCGCTTGGTATATTTTTATGTTGACCCTATTTTTTTTAATGTAACATCCGTTAGATCATTTTTTCCGTATAGAATATAGGTTATGTCACCCAGACCTTTACTAAGAATTAATTAACATCTCATCAAAATCGGCCCAGTAGTTTAGGCGCTACAGTGGACACACAGAATCTGGATACAAACATACGTATACACTATACATACATAGACTGCTAAAATCATAAGCCTTCTATTGTAGAAGTCGAGAAGAATGTGTCAGTTTTAGTTTATTTTTGTAATGTTTATTAATAAATAAAATGCAATAATTGCAATAAAATATTTTTTGTTCAGCGGTGAACAAGGGCGAGTGTTTTGGACTGCTGGGCATCAATGGTGCTGGAAAAACAAGCACGTTCCGCATGCTGACCGGCGACGCGCGCATCAGCTGCGGCGACGCCTACGTGCACGGCCTGTCGCTCAAGACGCGCATAGAGGACGTCCACGCGCACATCGGTGAGTGATGACTTACAACGCTTCCTCAGTCCTCCCAGGACTAGGGAAATTCATACCCACAGGCCTCAGCCCAGCATCTTTGCCGGCGAAAAGCGTGTCCCTGATTCCTTAAGTTACCTGGACATAGATCATAATGGCAGTCAGGAGAGCGCTCGGACTATTTAGGTGGAGCTGACCCATTTGTCCAAAATCAAAGTCTGAGCCTCACTGGAGACGATTTTGGGAAGACGTTGCCTCCGATCTCCTCGAAAAATAAAACATCATTAAGTTCGGTGCCTGAAGCCAAGGACCAATCTAACGGAATAACGCAAGCGGATAATAGGTGATGAATTTTCATTCAGCGCGGCATCTAGATTGCGCACTAACACTTAATATTTTATGACTTGGCGCATTGGTATTGCAAGTGCGAGGTCCCGGTTTCAATTTTCGGGTAATTTGGGAATTAATTACATATCCTTTAATTTCACACTATCATCGGTTTGGTATTTTCTCTGTGTATCTAGTATCATTCTGCTTTGTAGGATATTGCCCGCAATTCGACGCGTTGTTAGACAACTTGACGGCGCGGGAAACTCTCAAGATATTCTGCCTTCTTCGCGGTATTCCGGTGAAAGTGGGGTCAGTGAGAGCGATACAGCTGGCCGAAATGTTGGGATTCATGAGACATTTTGATAAAAAGGTAAGCTGTACCTAAATTGAGCAATACCTAACCAAATATTTGGTTCATAATCACATGGTTAATTTTTAATTTTTATTTCATTTACTCAGGTACACGAATGCAGTGGTGGGACTAAGAGAAAAATCAGTACAGCTCTTGCACTACTAGGGGATTCACCATTAGTGTTCCTAGATGAACCGACCACAGGTATTTCTATGTTTAAATATTTCTTTTTATAAATGTGTAATTTATAAACAATTAACTCTCCACTTAAACTATACTTATGCTTAAACAACTTTTGTAGGTGTATTTTCAGTATTATTATCAAAAAGCTGCATATACATTGTGTTTGGGCACCAACTTTTGTCTGCACAACTGCTTCAATAGAAATGATATGGAAGTTTCAACAAAAAAATACAATCAAATCAGACTATCTACTTTTAACTCTTGTTCACACGGACTCTTTTCTAACGCGAACCATAAAACATCGTTTAAACCACACAAACAAATTCGATTTATCTTATAATTTTTAAGATAGTGTTTTTTACCTACACTTCAAGGAAATTTCTAAATAGTTTTTGAATACATATCAAAAATTGCGAAACCGGCAGGATTCGAACCTGCGTCTTCTGGATTCGCGCCCGACGCTCTGTCTGCTAAGCCATTGCCAAGCCGCATATTGTATTGTAGGTATGGACCCAGCATCAAAGCGTCTAGTGTGGTCGAGCATCAACGACGCGGTGTGCGGCGGACGCAGCATCGTGCTGACGTCGCATAGTATGGAGGAGTGCGAGGCTCTGTGCTCGCGCCTCACTGTCATGGTCAACGGCCGACTGCACTGCTTGGGGCCGCTACAACATCTAAAGAATAAGTTTTCCCAAGGTACGTGTCTTGACCTTTAGTACTTCATCATTATCATCAGCCTGTGGACGTCCACTGTTGGACATAGGCCTTCCCTAAAGAGCGCCACCACACCCGATCCCTCAGCCTTCCTCATCCAGCCACTTTTCGCCAGCCGCTTTATATCGTCAGTCCATCGTGCTGGAGGGCGTCCCACACTACGCTTGCTTATACGCGGTCTCCAACGGCCATCACCTCTACGACAGGCATAGCCTGCTCACGGCCACGTCAGCTTGCTAATAGTTTGGGCTGTCAATGATCTTGGTTCTCCTGCGGATCTTATCCTACAGGGGAACCTAACATAGCCCTATCCATAGCTCACTGAGCAACTTTGAGTTTGTGGACAAGGCTGATTGTCAGTGTCTTACGTTTCAGCATCATAGGTGAGGACAACGAAGTAGATGAGGACTTCGTACTTGGGGTAGTGAAATATTGGGGACTTTTTACGAAAATAATTGAGGAGCTGGTAAATCAGACTCCACGAAATTTTTTACAAAGCGGCGAAAAAGTTTTTTGAGTATTTGTGAGATTTTTAGCACAGTGCGTAGTATTCGTGCAATGAAGAAAAAATTTGCACTCGTTACTTGTAATTTAGATACCTGCTTTCACCTGCTTAGTTAGCCCATTTTTTGGTTGCCAATGTTTCTGGCGAAAAACTGTAATTGATATTATATGGACCTATTATGTTGTTCACAGGGTACACTCTAATAGTGAAATGTAAAGCGGGACCAGAAAGGGATACAAATATAGAAAATATAAACCAATACGTCCTCGATAACTTTAGAGATGCTAAGATTATGTAAGTATTGTCTTGTTATTTTGTGTCAAATCAAATAGAATGTTACATTCCACTTCAATATGTTTAGTAAGAGTTAGTGGTACTATGGTCGTTTATTAAAAAAAAAAACAATAGCATGCCACCATGCAATGGTGAGTTAAGAAAGGATGATATTCTTTCTACCACAAGTTATCTGAATCTTTTGGCTCTGGAGGTCGCAGACTGGCTTAGCTCGCCACTCCCTCATTTTCGGTCCACATTGTCTGACCTCCACAAACTTCTGGCTTTGTGCTTTACAAGACTCCATGAGTAGAAGAGACAAGACTGCATATAGTTGGGGTGGTCAGATTTCGTTCCAGGCTACTTAAGAGATACTCCGGCTAACGAAAACACACACTTCCATGAAAAATTGAATCTTAACAAGTTGTGTTAAGGATTATTTAAAATAGTCTCAATAGCTCAACGGCTAAGGGAGTGGACTGAAACTTTAAACCTCCCCGTGTATGTCGTATCTACTGCTAGCACAAGGTTTACAATTTGAGGAGAGAAAAAAGCAAATAACTTACTCCTGGCAGGATAATTTTTGTTATTAAACAACCACATGTGGGTTACTAATAGTAAACTAGATGATGCCCGCGACTCCATCCGCGTGGAATTAGGTTTTTAAAAGCCCGTGAGAACTCTTTGCTTTTCCGGGATAAAAAATTGCTGAAGTCGAGTTCCGGAAGCTAAACCGGCTAAACGGATAGACCCTTAAGAATCCCGTGGGAACTCTTTGATTTTCCGGGATAAAAAGTAGCCTATGTCTGTCCCCGGGATGTAAGCTAACTCTGTACCTTTCATTAAAATCGATTCAGCGGTTGAGCCGTGAAAACGTAGCAGCCAGACAGACACACTTTCGCATTTATAATATTAGTATGGATAATGGATATGGATTGTATTCCAGAGAAACCTACCTCGGCATAAGTACATACTACCTCGACGACGCGGGGCTGCCGTGGTGGCGCGTGTTCCACCTCATGGAGCAGGCGCGCGACCGCTTCAGCCTCGAGGACTACTCCGTGTCGCAGACCACGCTCGAGCAGGTGTTCCTGCGCTTCACCCGCGCGCAGGGCCAGCCGGACTCCTACCACAACTCTTTATCCAGGAGATAGACCTCAAATGACGTTCATATTTTAAATTTAGAATAACTAATACATAACAAACTTTAAAATAAATAATAAACGCGCGCAGGAGCCTGGTCTTGAAGATGAATTAACGTTATGTGACGTAGTTTGTAAGAAATAGAGTTTTTAATATTCTATCGTAATATTTGGTAGACACCTTGCTAAAAATGTTAGCTCCGAAATGTTTTTTCGTTGACAGCCATTATAATACTGCACTAGTGCAAAAATGACTATTACAATAGTATTTAATATTTGACTATAATATACTTAAATACCGCCTAACATAATATGATTACCTGTGCTACTGCTTGACCTTCGTGATTTATTTAAGTTGTTTCTTTGCCAACAATTTGCCGCCATTAAAGTCACAAGACCGAAAAAAAAAACTCGGATATCAGTTGTATCGAAAGTCATCGAAGAGTTTTAATGCATTGAATATATTTATGTTATTGTAACTACATAATTAACACGCGTAAATAATGCCATTAATAATGGCAAAATTGTACAAATATAAAAACTAGAACTGACTAGAATCAGGAGCATGACAAGGAAAAAGCAGCTAGAATTTAGCACAGCATTACTAATATTAATTTGTATTCGCGTCATCGTTGGTTAAGTCTGACGTAGCCGCTAATTACATACGTATAATGAAACTTAATACTAATCGATGTGATGTCTTAGGCGCAACGCTCACCTGCAGGGTGAAGTTTGAGCAGAGCGTCATTTTTTATAACAGTGCGTTTTCAACTTGCTTAATGCATCATGTAAGCTGCATAGTATTAATTCACATTCAAGGCCGCGTTGTGTGTACATCACAAACGAGGTTGAGAATGAAAGAGAGTGCGTGCGTTATCGCGTGAATCATAGGATTTGATATATGCGCTATTGCCATTGAGCATGAGGCACAGGCATACGTCTGGGTAGTTAGCGCATGCGTCTAACGCAAGTTGAAAGCGCACCAGTGTAGTTAGACCATTTGAATTGATACCGAAAAAGATGCTTCGCTTCGCTCCACGCCACTCCGTAGGTACGCGACGGCTCTTAGTTCTTACTACTTACCTCTTCTATTTTATACATATATTAAATGTTTGTACGTGTATATGTTAGTGTTGTTATCATGTTATTTATACTTTATACCGTCACAAATACAATTCCTAGCGTTGTTTTATGGTATGGTAAATTATATACTTAATAATTATAGCGAATGGCTAGCAACTAGACAATGAAGCCTTAGTCAAGTTTTTAATAATTCTAAAGAATTATTGTACTTTACATTGTATTGTACTTTATCAAATTAAATGATGTTTTCAAACTATAATATGACGATCTGAGAATACTCATCGTGTTCAATAAACTATTCAATAAATTGCAGTTTATGGATTTCTCAACTGTACAGTGAACTTCTTACTGTCTAAGACTGAAGTGTAGATAGTGTATAACCTGCCCCAATAAACGACGTTGATATAGCCTTTCCCTTACCTATACCTGTCCTTACTCACACGTCATTTCTACATGCATAAAAAACGGTTTATAAAATATAGAGTTGTGTAGAATTTACTCACATGTATTAATTTTAGAAAGAGATTTTAATCTTGAAATTCCCGACTGTAGTTTATCGGCAATTTTTCGTAACGTTACTACTATCGTGATATCTGCCTGCTTACTAAGTCAAAGTCAAAGTCAAAATCATTTATTCAAAGTAGGTACTATTGTACGCCTTTTGTACAGTATGAAAAATAGCTTGGTTCGCGTAATATTTAGGTATGGCTGCGGGCCTATCAGGCCAATAGTTTACGACTAGCAAACTCTGAGCTGCAAATTGGATGCAAACCCATTGATAAATAGACTACAAAAGCGTAGAGGCTAACCTAATGAAATGGCAAGCTAAAGCGGGTAAAGTACGTGTGATACGTTTTATTTGAACGCTCCATCTAAAATATATGGGAGTCAAACAGTCTGCCTAACTGTTTGCCTATTGGGTCCGAACTCGTAGTAGGATGTATATTCATATTCATAACGTGTTTGAGTAAGGATCAAATCCTTGTTATTTATTATTATTGTCACTCCAAAGAGTACGTAGATAGATATAATACTACCACTTTTATAAGTTACGCTGATGTGCCTGCGCAGAAACCTTACTTTTGAATGGCGCGAAAATATCTCAGCCAATCATAGTGCGCGTCCGTCCGCTATTGGTTGTTGCCTACATGTCTGTTTTGTATGCGCGAATTAGCACGATAGCAAATAAGCGAGATAGCTAGAATAACGAGTCTCTGTTATTCTTGTGTTTAAAATGTTTAAGTCAAGCAATAAGGTCTGTATTTCTTTGGTGTACATTAATTAGGTTGCGCTTTTTTGGGCAAACGATTTTGCCGATGCGACTTATAAAAGTGGTAGGAACTGTAGTAAAGATTAATAGCTCGTTCACACAAGCTGCGTAAGCGTAGACGTAGCGTGTACCATTGCGTTTTAATGTATGGAACTGTGGCACACCGCTTGCGTAAAGCGTGGACGTATGCGTAACCCGGTGTGTTAGGGGTTTACGCGCGTCACTACCACGTGTCACGTGTACGCAATTGGTGTGAACCGGCCGTAAGGGCCGAATTTTCAATCGCTAAATAATGTGTAACTGAGAAATAACGAGATTTAACTGTTTTTGCTTGGAAATATGTATGTTTATTTGTCACTGTTTTTTGTATTGGACTAATGTAATCAAATGGCTTTATTTGTCAGTTGAAGCTCATTTGGCGATTGAAAAATGAGCCGAAAACTATGTAAGCTAATTATTTTATGTGACTTAGAATGGTGATTGGTGCTTGGCATGATGTAAACTAGAAGTAAGTAGGTATAGTTTCGGAGTTGAAAATGTGTTGTATGGAATATTGTACATAATTATTTATTACTTGATAATGACCGCAACTTAGTCCGCATAGATTTTAATTGTTTAAAAATACCGAAGGGACTAATTTTCCAGAATAAGTGTATCTAAATAAATTTTGTCAAGATTGGTGCAGAGCTTGAGTCGTGAAAAGGTAACACACGTATATACAGATACACTTTTACAATTATGAATGGATAAAGTTATAATTATTCCGAAATAAATATTTGAAACTCAAAATGTTAGCTTGAATTATTAATTTTTTGCAAGGAAAGGTTTTGCGTGGTGATAATTCGCTAAAGATTTTCCTTCCAGTTTCGGTTATACGAACCTAAACGGTTAACGAAAACTTATTTAAATTGTACAAAATATTGTACTTTTTAGTTTTTTTGTACAAAATATTTCATACCTTATACCTTAGAACTGCCTGATGTACAAACCGACAAATATTAGTCTTAAATGTATAAAAATGTACAAAAAAACTTGAAATAAAACGGCTAGAACTTTTAGACAATCACTGTCCAGTATTAACTATGTTGTTTTACATACAACTGGACCACGAATGCAAAACTTTCAAGTATTATTATTTACTTATTATGTTTAAATGGTGAGTTATCAAACAACATTTATTCTTTAGAAATAATAAAGCCATATGCTTTTTTTTTCCTTACTTACGTATTACTTACGTAAAAATATTGTGTAGGTACAAAAATAAAATAAGTTCAAACAAACTGAATATTATAGGCACCATAGAATATGTTTTGTGTTGCGGAGTTATACTGTATGACATATCACTAGAAGAGCAATAATCCTCGTCAATCGCACTTTAAAAAAATCCCCGACCTAATTGTCAGACCCGAGTCTCGCGCTCGCACTAGGGTTCCGTACTCAAGTATTTTTTCCCAGATTTTGCACGGTAAATCAAAAACTATTATGCATAAAAACAAACTAAAAGTTGCTCCAGCTGCGTTAATTTAAGATTGACAAACAAGATAAAGTTGAAAACTAAAACCCGACTGCGCTCGTCTTAATAAACACTGAAATATTAGAGTAAAATTGTTTTTCTGTCGCTTGGTATATTTTACTGTTGTTGTGTATTTCATGAATTCAGAATTTTCTCCTCTTTAATTTGACATCCCACTCGATACAATATCAAAAAAAAATCTTTTTTTTTCGTTTAAAATATAGCCTATGTCCCCCGGATCTTTACAACGAATAAATTGATACCTCATTCATCAAAATCAGCCCAGTAGTTTAGGCGATACGGTGGAACACGCAGAATCTGTATACAAACAAACATACATAGACTGCTAAATTCGTAACCTTTCCTTTTGGCTTTGCTGCAGTCTGGTAAAAATGCAACTGATGTGTGCTTGTACAAGACTTTGTAAATACCGTTTTGCAAGCTCTAGTGATATGCCATCTCTCTCATTTGTGATATATTTTGTGATTTTAATTTATAAAATTACAGCCAGCATCTGATTATGGTTATAGTTCTTGAAATTCACGAGTGCGTGAACTTTATTTGTGGTTACGTCGAACACAAGCGCAGCGCATATCTGTGCGTGCCTGTCTGACCAATCAGTCGAGAACAGCGATTTAAATATCTACAAGATCCATTATCACACTAATAATATTATAAATGCGAAAGTGTGTGTTTGTCTGTCTGCTAGCTTTTCACGGCCCAACAGTTTAACCGATTTTGATGAAAGGTACAGAGTTAGCTCACATCCCGATGACGGACATAGGCTAGTTTTATCCCAGAAAATGGAAGAATTCCCACGGGATTCTTCAAAGCTCATCTATTTATCCGATGTATATGTACAGAAGTAGTTTGCGTTTTGTAAATTGACATAGGCAACTTTTATTCCGGAAACGCAGAGTTCTCGCGATATTTTTAAAAGACCGAAATCCACGCAAAGTCGCTGGCATCATCTAGTTTTGAAATAAATGTTTCAAATGCGAGACTCCTTGCCACTAGTTGGTACTTTAGATTTACAGTTCCATGATGAAGATGTTTTTTTCTAATCTGAATTCATTTTAAAATTAATCTGCGTCCCGATAAATACAGATAATATCTCTATTTCAAATTAGATATTTTACTTGTACCGATACTACTTAAACACAAGCATGAGCCACGCGCGCTCGTGAAATGCAAGAACTATAAACTCATTCTCTGAAAGTATGTAGATATGGATCGTACTGTTGGTACTTTTCAATAGTTGTCTATAAATAGTTACTCATACCTGAACAAGTATCGGTGATAAATTATGAAATTTTCATTTTGCTATTTAGATGTTGACACTAATTGTTGTGATGTGATAATATGGCGTGTTTCATTAACTTTGTAGGTAAATGTTGCGCTGACTGTACAGTTATGATTGAGTATGTTCCCAACTCTCTCGGCAAAGTCGAAGTTATTTTTTTGAAAGTTTAATAGTTAATTTTTAAACAAATAAAATTATTTTTCAAAATTAAATTATACATTTTGTTATACAAATTTATTTGAATATAAAAAAATATTTATACAATAAGGCTTTCGATGTCTCACTTGTCATATATTTGCGATATTTTCTAAGCAGTGTTCGTATGTACTTTTAATTAGGTTTACAATTTTTTTTAATAAAACATATTTATCGAAATATTTTGTTTTATTTGTTTCATACATCTCTAATGAATATACAAAAAATCTCAATATTATAGGCATTTATAACATTTGTATAAAAACTCTTATAGGTAAATAGATATTTATAAAATGTTTACCATCACGTAATCTGATGATGACATGTAAATATTTTCTATAATAATAATTTATTCTAAATGAAAATATTTTTAAGTCAAATTTATGCATAATTGATAAATAACATCTTTACCTAGTTTGTAATCACGTCCATCTAAATAATTGTCATGTTATAATTATTAAGACACAAACAAAATTATATCAATGAAACTATAAATATATTTATAATACAAGATAATATTATACAGCATAAAACAGTTAATTAATACTATTTTTTAATTTAGATTATAACAGGCGTAATGAAAGATGTCTGTGGAATAATTATTATCCTTCGCCCACATTACAAAAATATTTACAGTTTATACAAGTAATACAAAAGTTAAATATTTGCTATGCTTTGCTGAGATATAACCGAACGTGACCGTGACAGACATACCATATGAAACCTTGACATGGTGATAATAATCTGATAACGTTTTCGTCTTTATTTACCAGTTTATTTGTCCTAGTTATCTATCATAAGCCTTCGCGTTGATATTTAGTAAATTGTAAGAAAATTTGCTCTAACGACGTTTGCAATATACTATAATCTTCTACGGCTAAATCTCGTTTTGCTCGCTCCATGACGCCGAACATTTTAGACCAAGCCATGCTGCGGTCCGGCAAGTAGAATGTTATTAGGCCTTGGTACTCCTCCCTACAAAACAAGTAATACAGTTGGGCTTAAGTAGAATTTTTGTTTATTTACTAAGAGAATAACTTTGAACAGGTCGGAAAATGCTTGACTCAAGCATCAAGCAAACTTTGTAAACGGTCAAAATGCTTGACTCAACCGAAAATCTAAAATGCTTGACAACTTTGAACAGGTCTGAAAATGCTTGACTCAAGCATCAAGCAAACTTTTAAAACGGTCAAAATGTGACTCAACCGAAAATCTACGTGCTTGATGTCAAGGCGCTGGACTATCTCGCAAGCTCTTTAGGTGGGAACGCTCAGTTAGGTACTTTTAATACCACCATAAACGAACAGGTCATACTTACATCAACTTAGGGTCTGTGTAGTTATCCTGCACGTAACGCTTCACAGTTTCTGTTCTGTCGTCGATCTCTGAACTGTCTCCATCTTCTAGCTTTATCTTAATCGTCAGTGTGAATCCTACAAACAAAATAATAGGTAATTTAAATTAAGGGCACATCCACACATTCCTCAGTGGCTTGTCGCCGGGCAACGTCCCTCGAAATAACTTATCTATACTATTAAATAAAATTGGGGTGTCTGTCTGTAATATCAAAATAACTACCTCATATTAAGCTCATAGGGTTATTTGAACGATACCTTAACTGAATCACACGTTTTTAAAATTTTTGTCTGTCTGTCTGTCTGTCTGTCTGTCTGTTTGAAAAGGCTAATCTTGGGAACGGCTGAACCGATTTTGACGGGATTTTCACAGACAAGTAGAGAATTGACCAGGGAGTAACATAGGCTACTTTTTTAACCGACTTTCAAAAAGGGAGTTGTGTTTTTCTACCTATGTACACCGAAATCTCCGAGATTTCTGAACCGATTTGCGTCATTTCTTTTTTAATCGATAGAGGAACTTTGCGACATTGTTTCATAAAAAATTTGGAGTCCAACTCCTCAATCCTGATGCTGCAGGGGATCTGACCAATCCACGCTGGCGAAGCTGCGGGCATCAGCTAGTTCTTAATATGCTGGAGCGAACCGAGGCACTAGAAGCGGCCGTTGACCGTGATGGTGAGACTGTCGCACAGCGCCTCGCACTCCTCCATTCTCTGCGAGGTTAGTACAAAGACGAGTGCACGATAAGTTACGGATCAATTCGGACCTCCAAAGTTTGTAACTCATTCAGTTAACATTGCTTAAGAATCTAAATCGATTGATATGCGTTGTCACAACTATGACACACATCCCTCGCCCGTCGCTGGTCACTGTGTACTTGGCAGTATCTATTCTTAAAGGTGCCTAAGCATTTATTATTATTTATTAGTTTACAACAAGAATTTTCAAGTTTTATTACGACTATACGACACGTACGTTACGTTTATGTGTAAACATAAACTCGGTTGAGTTTTCTGTACACCACCGTAGTGCAGTCGACATAAGGCACACAATAATAATTATGAATACACAGTTAGGTTAGACTAATCACATTTATCTAATACTAAGTATAAATTCATGTAGAATTAAAAATATTCACTGACTACAACATCGGGAGCGTCACTGTACCTTGAGAGAATTTATTCTTGAGATGCTGCGGCGAGCCGAGGCACTGGAAGCGGCCGTTGACCATGATGGTGAGGCGGTCGCACAGCGCCTCGCACTCCTCCATGCTGTGCGAGGTGAGCACGAAGGCGCGGCCGGCGCGCCGGGCGGCCCGCACGGCGCGCCACACCTGGCGCTTGGCGGCCGGGTCCACGCCCGTCGTGGGCTCGTCCACGAACACGAGCCGCGTGCGCCCCAGCATGGCCACCGCCGTGCTCAACTTGCGCTTGTTGCCGCCCGAGTATTGGTACACCTATTCAAACAATGTATCTTAGGTTGTGTGAATCCTTCATGGCCGTTAATCCATATAAACATAAATGCGAAACTATGTCTGACTGCCGAGTTTGATGTTTGGTACAGAGATAGCTCGCTTCCTGGGGACAGACATAGATTACCTTTATCCCGGAAAAGCAAATAGTTTCCACAGGATCTTTAAAAACCTAAATCCACACGGATCACGATGATAGCTGAAATTAAAAACGGGTTTAAAATTTACCCTTTTATCGAGATGTTTGGTGAATCCGAGTGCATTGGCGAGAGTTTCCGCTCTGACCGGCGAATTGGCGTCCCGCAGACCGCGGAATCTCGAAAATAGATGCAGCGTTTCACGTCCGGTCAACTCGCTAAATATTGCGTCGAATTGTGGACAGTAGCCTGAAAAAGAATAAGTTAATATAGTCGTAACCGCTCTAATGCCTTTAAATTAGAGCCTCAATAGCTCAACGGTTGAGAAGCGGACAGAATTCCGAAAGGTCGGCGGTTCAAACCGCACCCGTTGCACTATTGTCGTATCTATTCTAGCACAAGCTATACGCTTAATTGGAGGGGAAAGGGGAATATCAGTCATGACAATCATGACTAAAAAATGCATAAACATACTATCCATCTAGAAAACAGTATTCAAGCCCCCCTCCCCCCTAAAATTTAGCCCTGATACCTCCCTCCCCTCAGAAAATCAATTTCTGGCTATGGCCCTGTTTGAGCATATCTTACCAATATTTTCGTGAACTTTGGTGATATCAGATCCAACGGAGAAGCCACTAACGAAAGCGTCTCCGCTGGAGATAGACTCGTCCCCCATTAGCATTTTGAACGTGGTCGTTTTGCCCGCACCGTTCACACCCAGCAAGCCGAAGCATTCCGCTTCGCCCACGGCTAAAAATAAATGAATGGTTAAGAACTTATTGAAATGTATCTTATTTAATTAACTACAAAATCATTGTTACACCCGAAATTAATATAATCGATAGGTATATATCTGTAATCTGTCGATACGAAACTTTTATAATATTTCGATGATAGCAACGTTATTATAATGTCAAGATAGATATGGGATAGAAAATGAAGAGATAAATCGATATCACACTAATATTATAAAGGAGAAAGTTTGTATGTGTGTGTGTGTGTATGTTTGTTACTCCTTCACGCAAAAACTACTGGACGGATTGGGCTGAAATTTAGAATGGAGATAGATTATACCCTGGATTAGCACATAGGCTACTTTTTATCCCGGAAAATCAAAGAGTTCCCACGGGAATTTTAAAAAACCTACATCCACGCGAACGAAGTCGCGGGCATCAGCTAGTATGGTATAGTTATGAATCTAGAACAACAAAATAATTAAATAAGTAAGTAATAGGCACATTTTTTTTTTATTAGGAAAACAAACCGCTACACCTACATATCACATAATTTGCTAGTCTAGTTTAGATAAATACATTAAGCCAGTTAGTTTTCACATATAAAGGATTCATTACTTAAGTTAGCACAGTTCCCGATCGGGTAGATTATTTTGGCTCGCATACAAAATGCCGTATTAACGTTTGTATGGAGACGCGGGTAAGATAAGTGTACCTACACTTAATGGACGAAAGCGGACTTAATGTTAGTTAATAAACTTTGTCTTCAACCCACAATTTCTAGAAAATATCGAGAAATACTTACTGAAAGAAATTTGATCAACAGCCAGATTTTTGCCGTAGTATTTAGTGAGGCCGCGCGCAACTAGACTGACACCAGACGCGCTAGTGTCGACGCGCTCAGCGTGCCTCATCTCGTTCACCACGTCGGGATCTAGCGATGATTCGTCTAGAGGCGGGGCTTTCTTCTTGCGAATAAAAACCTGCATAAGACAAGATATTCGTTATGACTTTGACTTTGTAGTTAGAGTGGGTACTGGGTATTTCTTTTAAATTCTCATTTAGTGAGCGGAGTCACTAATACGACCATGTGGCTCTCGTAGGTCTAAAGTATATTAATACTTAAAACTATATCTAAATACTATTTGAGGATTATGTCTACGACTTATGTTACTACGTACCATCCTGTACATACGTTTTACTGCCTCAGACGTCGGGTTTGCCAAAATAATATTTACATGCCCCAACGTCCTTTCCGGCACTTCACTTCGGACACATTCCGTCAGTATATGATACACATCTTCCCTTGCACCTGGGCAGTCTGGACAAATAGATGAGGGCACTTTTTAAAGTAAAAATGCAAATTTGTTTAACGGAATGTGCCCGAAGTCTATGCGAAGTAATTAAGTCCTACCGGCACAATTTACTATAAGTAGTGATTTTAACGTACCCTCTGAAGCCAGTTGTATTCCAACACCATAAGTAACGACCATAAGAAGGCACAGACAGCAAGGGTGGCGACTATATAGCGCAATACGCCCGGCGACTCCCACTGGAAGTACGGGTTATCACGAACTATAAAAGAAAAACAGCTTATATAATAAGTGGCTCTTAAGCACAGAAATGCTCGTTAAAAAGTCTTAACTAAAAATTAAATACACGACTGCCCTACCAAAAATTAAAAAAAAATTACACTCGAAAATGGAGTCATTGCCGTCATACAGCCGCGATATTGAATTATTTACATTTAGTACATACAAAAAGTGATGATGGATATCAACGATCAATATTAATGAAGGTACGGTACATATTATATCTGATACAGGATACCTAAAATTTAGTCTTCGGCACAAACTACTCGTAGCAGATATGCATACCTACTTATAAATATGCACAAGCACTACTCTATCCCACACATTTTGTTTCTCAGAAAATAAGTATCGTTTCGCGATCTTGCTTTATTTAATTAAAGAATTTTGTCTTCTTTGGAGGCTGCGGCTGTGGCTAGTTACCACCCTACCGGCAAAGCCGTGGCGCCAAGCGACTTAACTTTCCGGTACGATGCCGTGTAGAAACCAAAGGGGTTTGAATAAAAACTGCCATACCCCTTCCAGGTTAGCCCACATCCCTCTTAGACTGCATCATCACTTACCACCAGGTGAGATTACAGTCAAGGGCTAACTTGTATCCGATTTATAAAAAAGAAGGTAGGTAGTAACTTAATCGTGACTTACCGCAACATTGTTCAGTTATGTTTTTGCAAAGGAACTCCATAGTACACTCTTCCATGTCTGGTAATACTGACGCGGACATCAAGTAATCACAGTATTCAAGACAAGAAAATCTCATCAACCCGATTTGATTCAGCTGCCTATAAAATAGAAAAGATTGTAAGTACCTAAGTATGGTTTGTATCTGGAAGTTAAGGTAAAAATAACTACTATCACAGAATAGAAAAAAATACCCGACTGGGATTGGTGTTTCATACCTAGTGGAGGTGATTAAACTGTAAAGCGGAAAGAATTGCAGTATGTAATCCATGATCTTAGCCGCTTGCTGCGCTGAGGCTGCTAGCGACATCAATGCTTCCACGATTTGAGCACCTATCAAACCTGTAAACAACAGAACGTTAGTGCGTTACATTGAACGCGCGGGTATAGGTGTACATTTTCAAGTACAAAGAACTGTGTACTCTGAAGCGCGAGTTTGCAGATATGCGGCTTCTACACGCGCTCCTCTTTATTCATACCTTTATTCTGTTATCTATTTTGTTATACATTTCTATGTAAATTTGCTGTACAATCCATACTAATATTATAAATGCGGAAGTGTGTCTGTCTGTCTGTCTACCTGTCTGCTACATTTTCACGGCCCTACCGCTGAACCGATTTTAATTTGGAACAGACTTGGGATACATCCCGAAGAAGGGCATAGGCTACCTAACCCACGTGTTTGAGTGAACGCACCAGAATGAACGAGTGCACGCGCGCAAAAAGTAGCGTGCGTTTAAACGCGTAGGTATGCCGTAATACGCGCAAAAAAACGCTTATCTAAAACTGCCTGAACAGCAAGGCGTACTTTATAATTGTTATAGGTTATTTCATTAAACATAACCTCACCCAGGTAAAACTTACCGAAGAGAATGTTGATGAAAAACATGATAACGAATCCGAGCGCTGCTCCGTTGAAAACCAGCGAGAACAGGTAGTGGAGCGGCAACATCGCGGCGCCGTATATCATTAAACACAGGTACAGCCGACCTGGAAGTTCAAATTAGTATTTTATCCCACCAGACAGTGCGACAAATATTTTCAGCCTTTGTCCTACAACTACGCCGCCCTGTCAATATCAACTAGTGAGACTGGTTGTCAATGAAACCGGTCTGGTGCACATCGGTTGGATGGTTTCTCTATAACGGACACAGGCAGAAACATGTTTTGTTTTTAACACAAATTATATTAAGATAGCATACCCAGCTCGGGGATGGAGCTCATGCCGGTGACCTGGAAGGCTGCGCAAGAGACGATGATGCTGACGCAGAGCAGCAGGAACCAGAGCCAGTCGAACAGCGCGGCCGCGCCCCACAGCACCGCCGGCTGCATGCCCGCGGCGCGCTGCAGGAGCTTTGCGCGCGTCACTCGCTCCTACACGATAACTCAGTTTCTAGAGAAACAATTTCTAGGAGCCTACCAACCATAAACCACACCAAAGAAAAAAAGAAATCGGGTATCGAAAAACTTTAAAACGTCCCAAGAATATTCAAAGCTGATACAAAGAAGTTATATTAGTGTGTGCATCGTAGAACTTCACATATTTTATTATATTTAAGTTTATCCAAATTAACTTAATTAAAAATTTAATTTTTAGGTATAGGTAGCTACGGGACCTACCTTAATATAAAACATGATGAACACCGCACTCACGATGGCAAGACTATTGCCAATGCTATTTGCGACTTGCACTGACATGAACGACACCATCAGCTGAATGTTGGTCTGAAACAAACAGGTAGTGTTAGGCTCTGCTTTCTATTACTTCATCATCTATCACTTAAAGCGCATGAACAAAAATGTTGGTGTTGCTTATTAAAATCGGAATTAGTAAATGCGAAAGTGTGCCTGTCTTTTGGCTGCTAGCATTTCACGAACATTTAACCGTGTTTGACGAAATTTAGTAGGTACAGAGATTGCTTACATCCCAGGGAACGACAGAGGCTACTTTGTCCCGTAGATTTCATTTCACGAGTTCCCTCGATAGGTAATTAAATAAAACAGAAATCAACGTGGACCAAGTCGCGAGCATCAGCTATTTGGTACGATATAGCTTGCATCCCAGGGAAGGACACAAGCTACTTATTGTCCCTGAAAATCAAAGAGTTTTAAATCGCGTCTAAATCGCATCATCCAGTAATATATAAATTACAGAGGAACTTACTTCATCCCTATAGTTGGCTTGCAGAGGATGATTAAAAACGTTGAGACTAGCTGCAGGGTTGATTCCTTTGAGTAGAGCTGAATGTAGCGTGGCGAGAGACGTTGCTACGTCGTGGTAACCGAAGTTGCTGAACCAGGAGGTCGCAGAGTTGTCGTCAAACGTCGCGCCAATAAGCAGTCTGTTGCGGTATGCGCCCATTATTACGGGGTCTTCATTCTAAGTAAGTAAAACCATTGGATTAAAGATATGGAACACAATGACACCTGCTAACAATTGACAAGTAGGCTAGACTGGCTATGGCCAACCTGTTTTTGAAGCAACTTGGCTGTCTTAGCGTCAATGGTAACAAGCCGACAGTGAACGTCATGTGAGCGTACTCAGAACTTAATGTTGTTAGTGAAGACTGATGAGACATCTGTCAACACCATGTCAACCTAACCGATTGCTCTCAATTATTCCCAATATAGCGCATCGAATCGTCACAAAAAATAACTGTCATTTAACTAGTCACACCATTTCTAGCGTACTTGTCCATGTCAATTTCAGCCTCCGTCTTCCTAATCCACTCGCTCTCCGACACCTTCTTCAGGTCATCAGTCTACTGCGCTTACCGGTATGCTGTCTCCACTCCAGAATACGTCGGCGGCAGACATGACCTGTTCATTGCCACTTCAGCTTGCTAATCCTTTGAGCTATACCGGTCGCTTTTGTTCTTCTGTGAATTTCCTCGTTCCGGATTTTATCCCTGAGAGTAATACCCAACATAGCTCGCTCCATAGCGCGCTGAGCGACTTATAGTTTGTGGACGAGGCCAACTGTCAGTGTCAACGTTTCCGCTCCATACGGCATCACAGTTGTAGTAGTAACGTGGGGATAAATAATATTTATCAAGTTATGTACTCACTCTTTGTAAATAGAAATCGTCGATTGGCTGTCCATTTACATCTGTTAATCTCATGGAGTTTATGTTTGAGGAGTTGAACAGCTCTTCATACCCTTGCCTGGCCAAAGCACCCCATGAAGTTTGATTAGTTCCGTTGTAACTTAAGAAAGTTTCCGTAGTTACGTATCTGTAAAATAACCGTGTTAGTCAAAACCATAAATCAAAAGAAGAACAGTAGTCAACAGTCGACATAATATTATTAATTTAGCTGATTCGCGTGGATTTATGTTTTTAAAAATCTCGTGGAACTTCTTGATTTTCCGGGATAAAAATTAGCCTGTCGCCCTTTAAACCGAAAAATCACGTCGATCCGTTGCTCCATTGCGACGTGATTGAAGGACAAACCAACATACCGCAACAAGTCCCACGTGGTCTTTAAAGAAATAATGGTACTTTTTACTTTTAATAGATTATGGGCATGGTATTTGAAATATTATGTAGGTATTTGCCTACCTACATATTTCAAATATTTTTTATCCAATAGTATGACGTCGCGTGCACTTGATAAGGGAAATCTGCGGTAGGTAGATAAGAATGCCTACTTACCTAACGATGATAAAAATTGGAGTTAGGTATACCAACATCACTTTCCATCAAACAATGATAAAGTAGTTTTTCTAAGGTACGTACCCTTGCGTTAGCGTCAATGCCCTGGAAATGACAGTAGCGCTTTTTCCTAGTATGTATTGCAAAATTCCCAAGTTAGTATTTATTTGCAGGATAGGCACCAAAACTTGCAACAACAGCAATCCCCACGAACGGGTCCACACCAAGAACAATTTTAACCAAACTCCGGTTACGCGTAACCAGAATAAGCGAAATCCGGTTTCGTTTTCATAACTATTATCCACTGTAACAAAAAGAATTTGATTAAATTTCTAATTCAATGTTTGGATTTGGGTCAACGTTTTACACCAAATACCAAAATTTCAGGTTTGTAACTCATTTCGTCTACGAGCTAGAGACCTGTGACATGATCCGAATAAATATACAGACGGACGGACGGGCAGACAGACAGCAGAGTGACATTAATAGGGCCAGGCGTGTCAGAAGCCTGAACACCCCTAGTAGAAATTTTTGGCGGTCAATATTACTCTAACAGTTTTATTTTTCATAAAATTTCAAAGAATATCATAATCAATAATAAAATTTTAAAATACCTATTTAACGAGGTAGGTACCTATCACAAATTATCAGGGTTCCGTACCAGGACCCTTAGAAGAAAACCTATAGGGTACTTCCCGTTGACCTAGAATAATGAAATTTGGCAGGTAGGTAGGTCTCATAGCACAAGTACAGAAATAAATCTGAAAAAAAAACTAAAGATTATTATTTATCTATAATATTTTTGAAGAGTAGCAAATATTGATTGGTACTCTATTACTTTCGTTATACAAACCTAGTGAGTTATCTCGTTTGGTTCCTTCATAGCTTATCATTGATACTACTACTACATCTTTTATCAATGTGACTCATAAAATGTATCATTAGCTTATTGTTAGTCACTACTCACTAAACTAGCGGCACGCTATGATGGCCGGTTTGACGTTTGTCCGCTCATGAAGTTCCGTATTAATTGATAACGACTTTGAAGGAAATAATTGTATTACTTTATTGACGATAGTGATGTGCAGAGATTCATAAATTTTATCGAATGTAGTTTTAGGTTTAGGACTCAAAATTTATTTATTAAATTGATTTCTTAAATGTATACAAGTGTAGAAAAATCAGTTTGCACCATTTAAGGGGTGAATGTACTTGTGAATATGAACAATTTTCACTATGTGGACAAACCTCTGAAATCGCAAAAAAATATCAATAAATTTTTAAAAATGGAATCTAATACGATCGTCACATAGGATCGCTGGCTAGCACAACTACTACCTCCGGCAAACTCGCGTCAATGCTCAATGCAAAACAAAGCAGTTTCGAATTGACGTTGCTTCGAAAAGTATAAACTGTCAGTGCAATGCGATTGTGATATAGTTTTGACCTGGCTTTGGATTTCAAATATTGATACTGCATTACTGTTGACCCTTGCTCGTTAATTTGGACTCTGTTCAAGCCCTTTGTTGTGGATTTCGTCGATATGACCGAACGTACGCAGAGAACTGTTCTAAATAGTCAGACACGTGAGTTCGTAATACGCCTTCGTAACTATTTCGATCGTGAAGCTCAAAATGGAGGGCCAATTTTACCTATAACGTCAGTGGTTGAACGCGTAGCTGATGCGCTTAATATTGGACAACGAACTGTTAGACGGATAACTAAAAAAAAATATGGCGAGACTGGCACAGAAGAAAATAAACTTCACACACCAAAAAAGAGAAAACGAGCAAAACCAGTCGTAGGCATCGATAGCTTTGATGCCGATGCTATCCGAAGACATGTTTACGGCTACTATTTACAGAAGGAGTATCCAACAAGAAAAAAGTTGGTGCATTCACTGAAGGAAGCTGGATTATTCTTCGGTGGGGAAAGTTCTTTAACGAAGATTTTGAAGACCATTGGATTTCGATACAAAAAATGTAACAAACGCAAAATATTGATGGAAAGATTTGATATAGCGATGGCAAGGTATACTTTTTTACGGCAAGTGAAAGAAATCAAAAATTGGCAAAATGTTGTGTTCTTGGATGAAACATGGCTTAATGCTAACCATACTGTAGGCCGTTCTTGGAACGATGACACAGCAGCATCTACTTCCAAAGTTCCTGTAGGAAAAGGATCGCGACTTATAATTTGTCACGCCGGAACCATCAACGGGTTTGTCGAAGGTTCTCTCATGGCTTTTGCGTCAAAAACCACTGGAGACTATCATGAAGACATGAATGGAGAAAAGTTTACTGAATGGTTTACCTCAATGTTGTGTAGCCTCCCTGAACCATCTATTATAATTATGGACAACGCCCCATACCACTCGATGCAAATTGACAAGCCACCTGCCCAATCCCAAAAGAAAGCTGATATCGTCGCATGGCTTCGTAAAAATGGCGTAGATGCAAACATGAATATGTTAAAAGCGGAATTAGTACGTCTTTTAAAAGAAAACAAACCAACCAAGATCCGATACGTCATTGACGAAATAGCATTAGAACATGGGCACAGAGTTATACGGTTACCGCCTTACCATTGTGAGTATAATGCGATTGAGTTGGTGTGGGCTCAAATTAAGGGATATACTGCAAGACACAATACAGAACCCCCATTTACCACAAAAAAATGCTAAAATTATTAGAAGAAGCTTGTGAACATGTGACTAAGAGAGACTGGGAAAAGGTTGTGAATAGAACTGTTAAATTAATAAGGGAAGATTATGAAAGAGATGTGAAAATAGATAATATTATAGAAAACGAACATATAATTATTAATGTATGTGATGATAGCAGTGACGACAGTGAAAATAGTAGTATGGACGAATCTGATTAATTATGGCCTTTTGTGGCACCTTTTTTGGTATCTTTTGTATTCATATGTTTCTTGTGTGCATATAAAGTATGTATATTCATTTTTGTTCAAATATTCAGTTCGTTCAAATAAATTAAATAAACATATACATTTTTGTTTTATTAAACCTATTTAATCAGGTACAAAAACAAAACTTAATTGTTTTTTGTTCGAGAATAAATTGACATTCCACATCACTATTGTAATGTGTCAAACCGGCCATCATAGCGTGCCGCTAGTGTACACATAATAACAACTTCAGATCGAGTACCTACTTACCCCTAAAGGGTTCTCAATACTTACAGTAAAAAACAAAAATAAGTATATAAGTATCTATTTTATGACTAATGCCTAATAGATAGTTTGGTGGACTCGATATCTAGTAATGATAATTTTAATAATTGTAATCCTATTCTTATTGTAACTTTAATATTTACCATTTTATTGTACCTAAAATTGTATTTGCAATACTCTGACAGGGTCTCATGTATTTAGCTTTTAGCTTTAAGCACCCACCATCAATTAATGTAAATATACATGAAAGCAAATAAATAAATCTGAATCTGAATCTGAATCAACCAATTGAAATCTAAAAGTACCTACACCAAATTCAAAAGTAAAATACTACACATTGAGATTTGGAAAGACATAATCGGCAGCTTCGGCTTCTTAGAGCGCAGTCTCTGTCACACCATACCTATTCGCTGACTTGTCAGTCTCAACGAAAGAGACGAGAAAAAATAAAACGAAGTCTCTACAACTAATAAATAATAATTATTTAAGTATAAATGTTTCTTTCCAAGAGCTACGGAACCACACTTGACCGATTTTACATTATGAAAAAAATATAACTTACGATCTTCCAAGGATATTTCATCACAAGTGCCATCCTTGTCGTCAGACAAATCAGTAGTCATTGTTAAATCGTCTGACTCTGAATGTGTTTCTATGTCTGAACCAACTCTGAAAAACGAGGACAAATTAAATATTAATTATCCATACTAATATAATAAAATGTGAAAATGTGTCTGTCTGTCTGTCTGCTAGCTTTTCACGGCCCAACAATATAACCGATTTTGATGAAATTAGGTACAGAGTTAGTTTACATCCCGAGGAACGACATATAGGCTACTTTTATCCTGGAAAATCAAAGGGTTCCCACGGGATCTTTTAACCGATTTATATGTTTGGTACCGAGGTAACTTGCATCCCGGAAACAGACATAGGCAACTTTTATCCCAGAAAATAAGAGTTCCCACGGGATCTTTAAAAACCGCGCGAATGAAGTCAATGGCATCATAGAGTTTTTTTTATATACATTTAAGAAGATTATTTATCTGTCTAGCAAAGTCTCGATCGGGGAAACCTTTTAATTCTGCTCTGTCACAGGGTTTGCGGTTCCTATGTAGATTATTATAGATACATAGATGAAGTAACTATAGTGTATTTATTAGAAAGTGTACAGGCAAAAAATATTCTTACGACATAAATACATCTTCAAGCGTTGTAGCAAGTAATCCGTAGTCCTTGAATTTTATAATTTCTATATTTCTCTCAAGATCGTTCAGCATATCTTCAAACACGTGTGAATAATGGTTGGGCAATTTATACGTCACTTCCATGCCTAAAAAATCCTTCAAAAATTATACTACACAAAGGTAAGGTAGTTATCTACATTTCAATGTTTGCACTCGACATTTGCTTTAGAAAAACGATACCTAATAATTTCGGCATTTTCTTGACAATCTACAAATATTTAAACGAAAGAGCGGCACTTTTTACATTTTAAAGTTAGAAAAATCAATTTCGCATTATTTAGAAGAAACGTTGAAAATGCTTTATTGTACAACATAAAAAGAAACGTAAAACATAAAGTTTTTTATAAAAGTATTTTTACGGCTATAAAACCGAATACTAAATAATGATTATCATCATGATCAACCAATTGCCAGCCCACTACTGACCACTCTCAGAATGAGGAGGGTTTAGGCCATAGTCAGTTACGATGGCCCAGTGTGGATTGACAGACTAAATAAATAGATGATTATAAAATCTCACCTCGATCTTCTTTGACCATAGTGCCCGGTATGTATTCTCCAATGAGCGTAGTGCAGTAATTGATTTGAAAGTCTTCAGTTTTGACGATGACCAAAGTGTAACCTACTCCATAATGATGTTTCAAGAAATAGGGAGAGCCGACACATTGTAGTCGGCCGCTCGACATTATCGCAACACGATCGCCGAGAAAATCTGCCTCATCCATAAAATGGGTCGTAAGAATCATTGATCGACCTTAAATTAATAAATTGTTTCACCAATAATCCTTGAAATCTCACTAAAGTGTTAAAGTCTGTCTAGTGAACGCCGATAGTGGGAAAGAGTGGCTTTTTAAAAAATAGCTCGTGTATATCCCCGTGCATATCTAGGAATAAATATATTTGATACTTTTTATTTTTTCAATATTTACCTAAGCTGAATGTTTAACATAATTCTTTCAGAAAACATAGAATTTTAAACTGATATAATTTTTAGTAACAAAAGTAGGTATACTTGTTTACAGTATAATTGTATTGATACAATGCGATTTCTATTCGCTGTATGTGTATAAGGAACTATTAGATTTCACATTCAAAACTTTTGTATTGATAGACTCGGTCTAATAAATATAAATAATCATGCAGAATTTTATTTGAGTAATAAATATATGATTCATAAATAAATATACATACGAGTAGTATCAAAACCAGGTGTCGCTAGTCAGACTCTATACTCTATCCGAGAAAAGAAGTTAGTATAACGCACTCTCTGTTACGTAATCCCATACAAATAATAAAGACAAAAATCTCACTGGGCTTTTTGAGTCACCAACTAATCACAAACAGGTTTTCAAAAAAACGAAATTCAATTAGAAAACATAGCTTTGTTTGTAATTGGTTGGTGACTTAAAATGGTTAGCGCCCAGTGAGATTTTTGTCTCTATCATTTGTATGAGATTACGTAACAGATAGAGCGATGTACTAACTTCATTTCGCGGATAGAGTATCATGTTAAAACTCAAATCTATTTACTAACAAGCCTATACCTTTCTTTTCCTTATTTAACAGTTCCCAAAGTGCACGACGTGATGCGGGGTCCATGCCTGAGGTGGGTTCGTCGAGCAGCACCACGCGCGCTCCTCCGCACAATGCGATACCCACACTCAATCGCCGTTTTTGACCTCCAGACAACCCTTCAGCTAGCTGATGTCTCTAAAATATAACAATTGTTATACAAAAATCAAAAACACGCTCTGGATTTAAAATTTAAATCCACACTAATATTATAAATTCAAAAGTCTTCCTGCTAGCTTTTCACAGTTCAACCGTTAAACTGATTTGACGAAATCTGATACAGAGATGGCTTACAACCTGGGAAAGGACGTAGGCTACTTTTTATCCCGTAAAATCAAATAAGTAATTGAAACTAATTTTTATCGCGTAAGTAACCGAAACTTATGCTGACGAAGACGTGGGCATTGTCTAGTTGGATTAAAAATTCTCATTAAATTATTTAATTGCATTCATAGAAAGAAAATGGAAGGTGCTTTCAAATGGAGACTAAAGAACTCGGGGAAGAACCTTAGTGAATTAATAGCCTTTGCTATTATAATACATTTCGGCTAGGTACGCACCTTCTCTTGCATCTCCAGGCGATCGATGAGTGTATCGATGTCTTCATCGAGTTCCTTCCCAGTGAAGCCTTTGAGTCTGGCAAAGAATTCCAGATGTTCACGAACGGTAAGTTCATTGAAAAGTACGTTGTGTTGTGGGCACAGGCCAAGATGCGCTCGGGCATAGTTAGTTTGCGTCGTCACGTTGTAGCCAGCCAGCCATACGCTGCCTCGAGTCACTTGGACATTACCTTTAACAATTAAATTATTGTAGATCTTATTTTGATCCACGATGTCTATAAACTAGTAATGGTCCGACATCTTTTGAAGCGTGCTCGTGGGTGTCGTTTAACGTTCGTAAACGCCGCGCTACACGCATGCGTGTCACAATCAAAGCGGTCTTCACTTTGTATGAGCTTTGTCTGTGTGAAGTTTTATATTTTTGTTTTGCACAATGGCGCCGATTCTATTGTCTTTCTCTAAACTAAAAGAGTTTTGGCATCTTTTTCTTTTTAATACTGTTAGAAAGGACGAAACATGAATGTTACATTTAAAGACTACAAAAAACAATAGGCTCACGACTGGCAGCTAAAGACACGAGCTTTGTCAGCTCTAAATTAATTTAGGTTTATCTGTCTTTTTCTTAATACATTGGTGGGAAAAGATGCAAATATCTACTCTAAATTTTAGTTGTGTACAGAATCGGTACCATTATCTACATAAATATCAGATTTAGATTTCTTTTTCATTAAATTCACGTGATAAGGAGATAAAAATTGTTTAATGTGTAAGTTTATAATTTAATAGGCATGCATATTATTTATTCTAGACATACCGGTTAACATTGATATTGTTGTCGATTTTCCAGCGCCGTTGTGTCCCAAAAGGACGGTGATTTGATCTTCGTAAATGTTCAAACTCATATTATTGACTGCGATATTGTTTCCATATACTTTGGTTAAGTTCTGTAAAAATGTCCAAACATATAAATTTATTATAACAGAAATAAAATATATCCTAATATTATATTACACACAAGGATCAGCTTACCGTCATCTTCACGCCAATCGGCAAGTCTGTTGGATCTTTTTCTTTAATTGTTCCATCCAGATCTGGATCGTCGAATCTTTCATCTGAATATCATATCAAGAACATGAAATTAAAAAGATATAAATGCACAACATCATTATTTTTCTGATTGCATACTCTATCCTACTGAAATTCTAATCTTATTAGGGTTCCGTACCCCAAAAGCAAAAACGGAACTCTTATAGACACTTTATTGTCTGTCTGTCTGTCTCATGAAATTTGGCAGATAGGTAGGTCTTATAGCACAAGTACAGGAATAAATCTGACAACCGCAAATTTGTGGTTACATCATTAAAAAAAATTTAAATGTGTTTCAATTTTCAAACTACAAGTCGGGTATCATATAAAAGGACTTTACCTGTACATTGTAAAACAGATTTTTATTTATTTTTATGTATAATAGTTTTTGATTTATCGTGCAAAATGTTGGAAAAAATACCCGAGTACGGAACCCTCAGTGCGCGAGTCTGACTCGCACTTGGCCGGTTTTTTTTTTTGAAAGTTCTGTAACCATTTAAAACTATAATAACGAAGCTAGAAGTGACTAACCGTAATCGATCTTCGAAGAAGGACACCAAAACGATTTCTGGAGTGGAAAATACCAGGGCTTAGGAGCTCCGCATGGTCCCGGAAGAACTTGTTCTAAGTACAGAGCGGCTAACATATACAGTACACTGTCCACAATTAGAAACATGCAAACATGCCCGAACAATAGTCGATTAGATTCTACGGAGTGTGATGCGAAAAATTCTCCCCATTGCATTCCTATAACATAATAAAAAAATACCAAATTGTACAAAGTCATATGTAAGCCCATAAAACTCATATCTTAATATGAGTAGTTTTCTAAAGAAATTTTTTTTAAAGTTCTTGCAGTTTTGAACAGCAATAGGTACTACAGAGCGGCCGTTTTAAGTTGGCCGTTTGATGTTTTTGACATCTGTCAGTCACATATAAACAAAATAGAAATAAATAATTTTGTATTTTTTGTATTTGTATGTGTAATCTACCTACCTTCAGTGCTCTCTTTGCCGAAAATCAATTGAAATCCATACGACATTGCTGAGTTGATACATAAGCACGTCATAGCTTGGACCGCAAGTGGGATTTCGACATCCATTCCTAGGAGAACAGCTGGAACAAACGACAGGAACCAAATAACGCCTCCGAACAAAGCTGCCGTACTGCCTGGAACAGAAATAATGGTCAGTTTTATTTTTAAAACACCTAACAATTAGGTATTAGTAGGGTAGGTAATTAGGTAGTTTGCGACAGGTCGAGCAGGTAATCGGGGTGGGGACGGCCCGCACACCCGCACAGCTCACGCGATAACCCAGTGCGGGATAACGCGGGTGATGTGCGAGTGTGCGGGGCGTCCCCCCACCTCATACCCCGATTGCTATCTCGACCTATCACGTAGGGGAAGTCCGGGAGACTTGCTCAGGTTGGAGAGTTGAACCACCTTTTAAAATTCAGCTTAAATTTCGCGCTAATGAAACGTCAAGACGGTCATTGGTAAAGCGTGGGAGGCCAATAACCAGCACGCCGCCATTTTTTACAATGGCCGGTTTGTTTGGCTATCAGGCTCGGAAAAGTGTTTTTGTTACGACGGAGTAAATTTTATTAATTTATGTATTTTTGAGATTGCGGCCGTGTTTATAGAGTTACGTATTGTGTGTTATTACTATTGAACTGCCTGATTACTGTAGTTTGACATGTGCTAAGTATTTTTTTGCTAAGATTGATTGTTTTTTCTGTGAGTAAAATTTAATGTCAAAGTAGTATATGCGGGAGAGTTGAACCATGGTGGGTGCGGGAGATATGACCAGTGGTTCATGTCTCCCTCTACAGTGTTTGTATGCGAAAATTTGAAGTTTTATTTAATAAATTTAGAAATTTAGAAAGAAAACTTTGAAAACTGAACAAGGTTCGAAACAAAAAGCCCACAGAAAGAAAACCTAAAAACTGGAAAAGGCTAAAAAAAATAAAAATGTTAATGATGATAGTGAAACCGAGTGTGAAGACGTATGTGAAGATGTTGCGTACGCTGATAGTTCCAGTAATAGTGATTTTGCAGAATTCCTGACGTGAATGATCGTTGTTATTGTTTTGTTTGCACATCAGAAGAAATTATGACTATACGTTTATGTGGTTTATGCCGAAGATATTATGTCCATGAGATATGCGTAGGAGTTACACAAGATATTGATAAAAAGGTTAAGAAACGTTATATATTTAACTTTGTTGGCGAAATGTTTAATAATTATGTTGATTGTGGAATGTTAAAGAATATGTTGAAATTTTCTTTTTTTAGGGTTCCGTACCTCAAAAGGAAAAACGGAACCCTTATAGGTAGGTCTTATAGCACAAGTACAAGAATAAATCTGAAAACCGCGAATTTGTGGTTACATCATTAAAAAAAAAAAATTAAAATGTGTTTCAATTTTCAAAATAAGATAACTATACCAAGTGGGGTATCATATGAAAGGGCACACACATGCCATTGTAAAATATAAATATAAATAAATATAAATATATAATATAATATATAAATATAAATAAATAAAAATCTGTTTTAGAATGTGCATTACCTGCACATACTAAAACAGATTTTTATTTATTTTTATGTATAATAGTTTTTGATTTATCGTGCAAAATGTTGGAAAAAAATTCCGAGTGCGCGAGTCTGACTCACATCAGTTTTTTCTTTATAAGAAAAGCAATAGCTATGTTTATTTATGATTTAATTTCATTTTGTGATGTTTTGTTTAATATATTTGTAATTTAAGCTACAAAATGTTTTTAATTTCCCCTTTAAAATGCTATGTTCAACTCTCCCCAGACCCCGGTTCAAATGTCCCTCGGGGTGGGGAGAGTTGACCCAAATCCCATTTTTCATTCAAATATATATAACATATTTCAGTATTATAAATTCGAAAAAGTAATTATGCATAAGTAATCCTAAATAAATAAGCTACTGTTTATAATTACAATTGAATCACTAAGCCTCATTTATAAGAAAATACGACACTTTAAGCAAAAAGCGGTTCAACTCTCCCGGACTTCCCCTACTATGTGTGACAACTAAATAGTACTCATTTATCACCTTTTGAAAAGAATCCACTAATCATGAAGCAGAAGAAAATGGTGCACGTTAAATACAACGTAATGTAGAACAACATGACCGTCCACGGGGTGTTAGTAAATACGGCGTATTCACTGAAGCCTTCGTCAGTTGTGAACCAATTTATCTAAAATGGAAGAATTAATTAAAACAAGCGTCAATAAGTAGGTATACCAGGTAGAAAACTTAATAAATATATTGATTATTATACTTAGGTATCACTAGCAGAGACAATGGATTAGGTAGACAGGAATCAATTTAATGGAATCATCATGTGTGTATAAAAAATAAAATACGAAAATACGTATACAAACCTTTAATAGAAGCGTAATAAGCGCTCCTGTCAAGAACAGGTATACAAACTGTTTGCAGAACCAAGCAGTCCAATGCAGCCAGGTAGGGAGTCCCATTATCTTCATCGTTTCCTATAAAAATTGTGTCGAGTTGTAGTAGGTAACTAAGTACATAGAAATGTAAATTAAGAAAGGTACTTTTTGGTTCAGCGTTTACCTTTAGCTGTAGTTCCTTCTCTATAGTAACAGCTCTAACAATGTTAACAGCTGTGTAGCTGAAACTTAGCATGAAAAACATTGGAAATATGAACATGAGTGCCTCCACTGCAAGATCTTCGACATACGACGGATGTGGGTATCTCTGCAAGTTTACTCGAAACATTCGTAGATTTTCGCCTGTAATTTGTGAGACTAATTCCATTGATATGGCGTGCTGCAATGCTATGAACATTTCGTTCACATAACCTGTAATTTTTTTAAACATAGATTTTGATTAATTATATGATTATCAAAGAACAAAAATAATCAAAAAAACCAACGATCTAAATCCAAATATATTTAACAATATAACTAAATAATACCTGGATCGTTTCCTCCTTCCCAAGAAAATGGAAATCTTGGGCCAGGTAATTCGAAGAAAGGAAAAGCAAGGTCAGTTCGCCAAGTTCGTCCGCCGAGGCCAAACAACGAATTCAGACGCGGTCTGTCAGGGAATCGTAAAGCGTATGACAAATTGATTGGTAACTCCGTTGCACCTAAAATTTTTTGGTGAATTAAAATATATGCATTTTATAAAGCTAATTAATTTGTGTAACTTTAATTTGATAAACAAACCGAATAATTGATCATCAAATTCCACAGCAGCAATAACTTCTCGAATAGATTGCTCATCATTATAAATACGTATGAGGTCTGAACTATTATTATACGCCTTTATTCTTACGAACTGTTTAACGATTTCGGTAGCATTTAATTCGATACCGGGCGGAATCTCGGGAAAATCTGGTAAATCAGGACCATCTTGCTCTCTTATCATGTCAATGATATCTCGTATGTTATGAGCAAATAAATTTACAACTGCGCCTCGCACCACACCATCTAAAACGTCGTTTTTTGGTGAATATGCTAATGATAGTTGACTTATATTAAGGCCCATGCTGAAAAGTAAAAAACAATACTAGATTATTATACGTATTATTCAGAAAACAAGTGATAAATATTATAAAAAAATAGCAAAATTCTTACAATATTGTACGTGAGAAATTGAGAGTGTGTGCGGGTATTGGTGGGTATCTTATGGTGTCTTGTCTAATAGGCTCGATCTGTTGTCGCAGGATGAGCACGAGCGCCATAGTAGCAACGGGCAAGAGCAGTTCTACTAAGGTCTGTCCTTTGTGCCGCCATTGCTGGAGAAAGTTCTTCCACATCAACAACCGGAACTTGATCCAGGCGCTTGCCTTGTGTGCTTCCTTTCTCACCTTCATCTCTTAATTGAAATTAAAGCGAAGCGTTAAAGTAGCTCGAAGTAGCATGCTAAAATAGTAGCAAGACTAGATGGAAACCTTGGTGGGTATATTCGTTACATCATAAATGGTCTACATTTTGAAGTGAGTCAGTTGGCTTTTAAGGATCTTAAATAGCATTCTTAAGCACATAGCAACTGTTGAGTATTGCAGAACGCTTGAATGTTTGTGTGGGCGAAATACTAGCTCTTGTTAATTTGCTTAGGTATTGACCTAGACACGAATACGGAAACGTGGCAGACACCGACGACGGGCTCTACTTACCTTAGCAGGTAACTATTCCTATCATCTAAATTACCATAAACCCCCGAAGAAAATAGGGGGAGGGGGGAAAAATTTGACCACTTTGTCTGTCTGTGGCTCTGTATGTCCGTCTTAAAGAGCAACCGCCGAGTTTCTTGCTCGTCCTTCCCGGCAGGAAGTGCTTTTCGATACAATGGTACAGTTAACAGTACCTATATTATAATGTAAGTACGATTAATACGATAATTTTGAACTATCGATATTTCGATGCAATGAATACATATAATATGTCGTTAACCAAGAAATACGCCTAAAACCTGCAATGGTAGACGATTCAAAAGCACTTGTAAAAGTTTATTTGAATAAAAAATATTTCTACATCTATGTATTTCAGTGTCATCATAGCTCTCAAACGAATTTAAATGAGGTTTCTATTCGAAAGCCTTATCAGGGTTTATCTATTGATCCGCCTAGCAAATGGGACACGTTTGGAAAAAGACCATTTTGTAGGTAGGTAGGTATCTATAACTGAAAACCACTGAAAACTGACTTCTGACCGTGTTACACTGATTTTTGCTTCCGGTATTTATCGATTATTAATATTATTACAGGCAACAGAAAGTATACGATCTACACAGACATGATAGGTATGTAGGTACTTATTGCTATCAAAAATTGATAACTGAAGTAAACCGATAATCCTGACCGATTATATTCAATTAAAACATTTTTAGATAGCAAAATATTTTCATTATTAAAAATAAATAAAAATTAAGTAAGTAAATTAAGGAAATTAAATGGAAGGCGGAGGACCGTGTTTGGTAGCGCGCTCTTGGAAAGACCTATGTCCAGTAGTGGACGCTTACAGGCTGATAGAATGGAAAAAAAGTAAATTAAATCAATAATTCAAATCACCCCTACAGGTCAAGGTTACCATAATATTGCATTTTAGTCGGGATCGAGTCCATAAGACAAGTGCAAGTAAATTATAGACATATCAATATACCTATCAACGATATGAGATCGATAGGTACACCAAGAAACCAGGTGATAATCCTCAAATGGTTGAACTCATCAAACATAGCTAAGAACTATCTCGATTAAACAGGATTCCGAATAAAAACAAACCGTATTCAAATCAGTACATCCGTTTGAGCACTACGATGCCACAGACAGACACACAGATACCCTACACACGTTAAACTTATAACAAACGGTTTGCGCCGGGGGTTCAAACAAAATTTTAATCAAGTTTTCAACTATCTTTTAGCACAACCCAGTGCTTGTTGATAGGTAGGTACCCATACATTATTAAGTGAGTAGGTACACCTACTTACTTATATATTATTGTTGCCACTGCAAAAAGGCCCGTAATGGGGGCTCGTGATTTTAAAGTGGTGTTTTAAGACTAAATTTATTTATTTATTAATTTATGATAAAAAATTGTTATCTGCGAATGTTGCTTAAGCTAAATAATTAGAATTTATAATATAATTTTTACAGACAAAAAGAAACGAAACATCTAAGTTTTTAGAATCAACAATAAAACTTTAACAATCAAATAAAGTTTTGCGGTGAAAAATAAAAGGGATAGTTTTGAGCTAAAATTAAATCAATATACTTAATTAATTAATCATAATCATAGAATGCATTTTAAAATTATCTTACATAATTAGGTATGTACCTACCTACCTAGGTATCTATATTATTTGATAACAGGTATACTATATTTATAAAATCATATAAATTAAACGCACTCCATTTTTAAATTAATATGAACAAGTAGGGCGTACCACTTACCTCTGTATTAGCTTTGTATAAACAGTGTCGTATCCTGATCATATCAAATCAAAATCCCGATTTTCTATCACTTTTCATGAACACTTCACGCAATCTCGCTGAAAACTATCCGTAGCCACGACTGTTCTCGTATCTATTCAACCATCAACAATTCGTTTACGTACGAACGTTTCTTATCATTGTAGATATTAATTTAGTTCAGTACATAGGCAGTTGAATATCATCAGTCTCTGTACATGTACTGAACACTGCAATACGCTTGAGCATTTAGCCTTTACTAGGTGTGTATCTAGTACCTATGAGTCAATAGTAACTACTTGCTGCATCGTCATTTAACCTCAGAAATTGACTTCGTAAGCTCTAATAGGAAAATCTCTATGAAACATTAACATAACATTAAAAAAAATGTTTGTATAATAAGTATTCGTTATGAAGAGTTACTAATCACTTCACGTTTGGTAGTAATTTTTCGTTTAGGTAAATATCCTTTGAGAACGGATAGTGCCACGGCCCACGACACGGGTCGCCGCGATTACGTATGCCGGACTGGCTCTGGCAAAAATCCCACGATGTTCGACCAGACTCAAGCATGCCGCCTGGCGGCAGGCATTGTAACTTGTTTCTTCAGGGGGAAATCTTTTACCGCCGTACTCCTCTACCCTGCCGTACACGACTGCTACTCACCCACGGTTGCCTATAGGAAAGGGATTCTTGGGGATCACCTAACGACGCATCGCTCCCTTCTACGACGCTACCCCAATCATGCTGGTCGTTATCGTACTTGTACGTGCATGCCGTCCAAACCTTGGCAGCAGCTTGAAGTCTACGACAAATAGCTGCCATCTCCTCGAACAAGATCAGCTGTAAGTGACAGTCAGCGTAATAGATATCTAGTTAGGTACTGACTAGTAGGTACTGACTTATGCCACTTAACAACCAAATACACTTGGTACTTGGTTATGAAGCGGCCAAGTTCAACAGAATTATCACCGACATCAATTCAAGTTCATAATAATACGAATATAATATCTCCCCTCCCTCCATGTACTCAGGTCGCGTCGTATGGCCTTGCAGAAGCTTCGTAGCATCGTCGTAGCTTCGTAGCGCCGCTTTTCTACCTATCAGTAGATATAATATTAATTCTCGGATATCTATGAGTATGGTAATTTGTAATATGATTAATAATGATAAAGCTAAATAGAATTTCAGGTTTATCGTTTTCACAAAAATCTAATACGCAGCCGATATTGATTTTTGATACCAATCTCTACGGTATGAGTCACCGGCCAAGCCAGTTTTAGGTCAACCTAAAAGCCAAACTGGTTCTTTAAAAACCGATCAAGTACGAGTCAGATTTGGATACGAAGGGTTCCGTACCATCGTACAACCACACTTTTTAATATTCTTTGATTTGCATTTTGAAATTCGCCATATTGGTATTTATAGCTCCGTACCCAAAGTGTAAAATGGAGCCCTATTTATGTCAGTCTGCTGTCTGTCTGTCCGCGTGTCACGGGTCTCTAGGTCGTAGACGAAATGAGTTACAAACCTGAAATTTTGGTAGTTGGTGTAGAACTTTGACCTAAAATCGAATACTGAATTAGGAATTCAATTAAATTATTTTTCAAAGGATTTTTTTTTCAATTCCCATGCATGAAAAAGGAGCCGAAAAATCTTTTTCATTCGTAACCCAGCATATGTGGGGTATCATTATCTAGAGCTCATTGAGTAGGGCACGAATGTATTTTTAATCTTATTTTTCTTAAAAAATAAAGAACTGGGAGGCGTCAGTTTTAGACCATTTTAGTGAAAAAAAATTACATTGTTTGTTTGATAGCCCGGTTAATCTTCGAAACGGCTGGACCGGTTTTAACAGAACTTTCATAGACAGGTACTTAAACCCTGATGTAGATACGAATCCAGACAGAAAAACGGTAACAAACTAATAACTCACGACCATAGTTACGGGCAACTGCTAGTCGTAATTTTATTCGCACATTTACTACGTCAATTATGGATTTTTGATAAAAGATAATAATAAACTGAGCACCTACGCAGTTCAGATTGCCATAAGTCCTTATCATTATTAACAAAACAAATAAATATGTAGCTATTTATATGTTATATAGTAATTTTAATACCTAATATGCACTCATTTGCAAATCGGTGCAACAATCAATTTTCAATTTGTTTTCCCGATGTATGCACTATACATAGTGCATTGTACATATTCAATTTTCAATAATATAGTCTTACCTTCGCTTCTTACTGCACTGTTCTCAACATTGAAGATCACGGCGATAACTCTTCTAAGAATGTTTTACCCCTTTTCTCTAAGGCCCTAGTGTAATTTGCCAAGTTAACGTATATATTATAGACCTAGTCTTTTCCCATGTTAATTGGGAGTCGGCTTTCCTACCATATTTCTCCAAGTTATGCGGTTTGGGTCGTCATTGTGTCTATTTGGGCTGTTTTAAAGCCGTTCAATATTACTGACATCCAGCAGCATAACGTAAACTGCAGAAAAGTTTTCTGTCCTTTTTCCGTCCATACAAAATGACAGATGTACGCAATATTATTAATTTTACCTTGAAACTTACACTAGGGCCGTTGTTTACCGCGGGAACGGCATCGCAGATCTGTTGGAATCTTGCCATACCATTCATAAAACAATGCCTCGCTTTATTGGTCTAAATATGTCTAGCTTATTTAGCTATTAAGTCGAATCATGAGATTCTGGCTTAAGTCACAGGTCGGGCCAAAAGAAGTTATTGCGGTTTTCTGTAAAGATTTGTTCAGTAGCAGTAGTAAGTTGGAAAGGATAGGCTTTAGAAAGGAAAAGAGAAGGCATCGTTCACGAGGCATTGTACTCTCGTACTGTCTTGGTTACTCATATTAGCTGCCCAGCCAAGGAGCGTTCCATCACCGCGTCCGTGCATTACCCTTTAACGGGTTAGGGCTCCATCCCTAATGTCCATTAAGATGCTTTGTTTCAAGAATAAAATTCGAAATTGTTTAAGTAACATTACTTTTTTTATTTTATCGTTTTAATTAATGTCGTGTTTCATTTATATTAAACGGCTTATATAAACGGCTAAACTCTCGCGAATTAAAACACCACGTAAGCACCTGGACAGATTCGAATCAAGCTAGACATATTATCACAAACTTTGTAACAAGATAAAGTTGAAAATTAAAACCCGACTACGATCACCTTAATAAACGCTGAAATATTAGAGTAAAATTGATTTTGTGTCACTTGGTATATTTTAATGTTGTTATACATTTATATTCATGAGTTCATATTTTCACTCAACATCCCACTCGATACAATAGCAAAAAAAATTTGGGAAACCTACTTTTTGTGATGTAACATCCGTTAGGTCATTGACCCCTCATTCATTGAAATAGGCCCAGTAGTTTAGGCACTACGGTGGTACACACAGAATCTGGATACAAACATACATACATAGACTGCTGAAATAGGCCCAGTAGTTTAGGCACTACGGTGGTACACACAGAATCTGGATACAAACATACATACATAGACTGCTGAAATCATAACCCTTCCTTTTGGTGTTGCAGTTGTCGGGTAAAAATTAGCAAGCATTTAGCCATTTATATATTGTGTTTAATAGTTTTATTCTTATGACCAGGTAAAAGAATTTTTGCAGCACTTTTGAACTGTCAAAGCGATTGCTCCATGTATGTTTACGACACGACTTCCAATTGTCGATATATTAAACCCAAATAGTCTCTATCATATCAAGGAATCAGTGGTATTTTGCGAACCATTTCTCTAACGTTTTATTTCGAGACACTTTTGATATAAGTGGAAGAAAATGTATAAAATGATTGGTAATAATTGGTATTACAATGGCATACATCTTTAAAACAAATTATCAAAGGTCAATAGAATAAAACCATTGCCTGTACCAGTATGATAAAAACTCAACAATTTATTTGAGGTTTAATATATCAATAATCATGAGTTGATAAATGTGCAATTCTTTTGACAAATTAAACATACTACAAAACATTGGAACCCTGGTTATGATTTATGACTTAAGTCATAACAAATATTTTTTGTTACATATAAAAGAAATATCTACTGATTTTTACTAAGCATAAGCTATATTCTACACTATCTACTGCCACCTGTAATGAGCATATGCTCTGTTGGCTTCACATTGTCTATGGAGGTCTTGTTTTCTCTTCACAACTTTGCCTGTGTTATTTGCTGCATCCAGGAGCTCCCAAGCAAATTGCTCTGGAAAATGTATGGTCCTCTCCTTGTCATTGGTAGCCTCCAAAAGCCACTTTATGGCCAAAAATAGAGATCTTTTTTCTGTTATAGGACCAGGAACCTAAAATTAATACATGTAACTATGTAGTACATAATATTTTATATTGAAATCTGGTTTTTATTCATTATCTAACATGTAACAGATATATTCCATTTTGATAAATTTTGAGAAAAAGTATAAAAAGTAGAAAATATTTTTTGTTTAGCTACACATGTAATGTACCTAGGTATGAAGTCGAGCGAGCATATTAAAACAAAATTAGAAATCCAAGAGTGAAGCTCGCCCGACTTCATACCTAGGTACATTACATGTGTAGCTAAACAAAAATTATTTTCTACTTTTTAGTGTTTTTGGTTTTTGAAGTCGGTTTTATTTTTCTTTTGAAAATTTTTTATTTCACAATTTTTAGTGGCCCCACTGTACTATAATATGCTATGCCCAGTTAAAACCCTACTGTTTACTAAGCTATTACAGTGATCGCGAGCAATTTGCTCTTATCCATTGTGGAGTTCTGTTCTCCATCTCCGAAGATATTCATCAGATCTTCACCAAATTTATATGGGACCACCTGCACAGTATACCCTTTCAAACAAAAAAAAAAATTTCCAAATCGGTCCAGGGGTCTTTGAGTAATCGGGGAACATACATAATAAAAAAAAAAAAAAAAAAAAAGATCCCGACGAATTGAGAACCTCCTCCTTTTTTGGAAGTTGGTTAAAAATATTTTTCATAAATTTCTAAAGTTGTGTTAGTACTACTATGTAATTTGTTTTTACCTGGTATGTAATGCCACCTCTTTTAATTGGAAGAAGCTGAAGTAATGGTCTACAATTTTCAATTGCTTTGTGTAATATATCCTTGGGATCAAGTATTACTTTTGCCTTTTCCTCAGCTGTAGATGCAAGATGATATCTCTCTATTTGTGTTCTTTTAACATTTTCAAAGGCTTTCTCAACTATTTCACGAGCTAGCTTTTTGTTCCCCATTTTCATTACATGATTGATAACTTTGCTAAAATGAAATATATTAAAAAATAATTACCTATTTGAAAAAAGACTAAAAATAATAAATCTACCAATAAAACTGCATTCAAATGACAAGTGTAATGTTATTACTTACACACTTATGCTTCTGAAAAAGCATATTATACACTTGAAGATTAAGTAAAAGATTTGGAGTTGAATTACTTTATACATGGAAGAATATTGTACATATCAAATCTTTAAAAAGAGCAACCGCCGAATTTCTTGCTGGTTCTTCTTGGTAGGCCAGGCATTTCAAACCAGTGGTAGATGCATTTGAGGATTCAAAAGTATGTGTAAAATAATTAAGACTGCAATCTCTGAACCCACTGATCTATTTGAAAGGTACATTATCCCAAATGGGCATAGGCTATTGTATAATAATATACATATCGCCTGTTTGCAACTATAACATGTTATTTCAAAAACTTGATTTTTGAGAAAAAAGATTTGCAATAGTTGTGAATTAATTTCTATTGATAAGAAGAATTTCTAAGAAGGATAGTGTGTTCTGTGTAGTTAACCATCCAGTATCATAGATTAAGAAACAATATGAATTGAATGACGTTTTATCATACAATGTTGGATAAATAGGTTTGAACATTGTTAGTTAAAAATTACACTTTTTCCGATATAACATGTTGTATTATGTAACAAAATAATTATAAGTTGAGTTTGCAGATGTTAACTGAGCCTGTTGTCATCTAAATATAAATAAATATTTGACATTTCATACTTAGTACTTTTTAAAAACTACCTATATTAATTATCAGGGCTTTTTACAACTTGATAAATTAACACTATTTTATTATTATAATGTCTTACTTCACAAGTGGATCATAGTACACTGAAGAAGTCTCGCTGACGCCAGGCGGCTTTACTGGAGCCGCGGCTAACTTACTCAGCTCATTACTCTCAATCAGTTTCGCTTGTTCTTCTTTCCTGAATATTGGGTTATGGAAGTAGTCGGGAAAACTTGTAGGTCCAGAATAGAGTCTACATTGTAGGAAAATTGGTCGACTGCAAAAAATACATATCCAGTTTAAAATCATTTACCTATTAAAAAAGAGAGTAAATTTTACATTTTAATAACAAGGTTAATAGGTTATGATTATGCGAAAAGTACTAACGAACTAAAATTCGCCGCTTGCCATACACTATAAGTAACGCCGCTTAATTTATATCGTAAGCTATTCATTATTAACCACTTCTATAAAAATAGTTAATTTTTTATTTAGGATTGTTTATTTTCTTTTCCAGTCATTGATCATTTTCAGTTTGTGTCCACAGACTCCACAGACCACGAATCCGGAGAACCGATTTGTGTCACCGACCAGAAACAATAAGGTTTGTGTCACAGACCACGAATCCGGGTTTGTGTGGTGATTGCAGAGACATGCTACCTAAACAAGATTGTGCACTGAGACACCAAAAACGAGCCTATTGAGATAGCGCTAAATTGGATTGTGTCCCTTTCTATTAGGGTGACAACACGATTTGATAATGTAAGACATTTGACGGATTATATGAGAATAGGAGAGGATGAATCATCATGATAACCCATCGCCGCTCACTACTGAGCACGGGTCTCTTCTCAGAATGATAAAGGTTTAGGCCATAGTCTGCCGCGCTGTAGTTATAAAAGTAGAGAAATTCAATTTTTTTTTGTTCTGCGAAAAAGTACCAGTCATGTTAAGTATGGGTACCTATAATATAGGTAGTTAAGTAAAATTATTTTGTATAATCTGGTGCATGTGTTTAGGTCCTAAACAGTTTTAGGAAGTTCGTAAGCAAGGCATACTTTTGGGAAAATTGATGGTACAGCGTTTCTTTTTTAAAAAAATTCAGTGCACACGAAGCCGTAGCAAAATCTTCCGCTTTAAAATGCATTCCGCAAACTGCCGAATATTTGGTGATATTTCCTGGAACGACAGCGATCCATTTTTGCCTTAAGTCTTCATTTTTGAGAAATCTATCGATAAACAGAAAAAAACACTTCCATTAAACAATCAAATTATGGTTACCTTACTACTTCTGTATAGTATAGTACAGAATGTTCGCCATATTGTTTTGCTTGACACCCAGTGTTGTCATCCTATTAATTTAAAAAAATATTTATAATACTTTTTAAACTAAATGATATTTTAATGACATTATAAAATAAAGATAACAGTATGAAAATTACTGCGAAAACAAAAGAAAGTAATCTTGTTGTTTGAAATTAAATAAACAATGAATAAGAACTTTGTGAGCTACATCATAATTCGTACCATAGAAAATATTTTTTTATGCTTGCAATCCATTAGACAGTGACACACTCCAATTTATAGACCTCTCGCTCGGCTCGTTTTTCCGCTTAGCATAATTGTATTAGAAATTGGACTTTATGCTAATGCAATAGAATTTATTTTTGCAGGGAATTAAAGCTGAAGTGCACAATCATGTTTAGGTAGCACGTCTCTGGGTGATTGTCAAAGAGTAACACAGATAACTACTAGAGAGCTAGAGAGTAACCAAAGAGAATATTATCATTTGAGTAACGTACTGTATGTACGTAGTGATTACATACTCTTTGATTGCGATCGTGGAATGCTTTTATTTCAGGTGTGCAAGATATTTGAATTTGAATTAAATTTATTTGAATGGAATAGATACAGTGCCATGAACTTAATATACCTATAGTGCGACTAGCTAAGAAATATACTGCTGCATTGCATAATTCATGACATTGAAACTACAGGCTTATAAGGGCTAGAACCCAGAGCCGTAAAATCAGTTAAAAAATAAACATTGTAGTTGTTGAGCTGTCAGTCATTCCTAACATGTTTTACTTTTATTCTACAATCTACATAGCGAATACAAAATATAAATATGTCGAATATTATTAAATTCGATTTAAAGGAGCTTAGAAAATTAGCCAATGATAAAAATTCATGTGTGGTGGAAAAGAAAGTCACCCAAAACCTAGCGTTACAACCTTGGTGTCTTGGTAATCTTAAAGATTCTATAAATAATTTACTTGATTATAAAATAGGAAAATTTGATAAAGAGTACGTATTTCTTCATTTAAATCTCAATTGGATACCTTTAAAAACAATTGAATAATTTGGGTTTGGTTATATGTTTCTATAAATTAGATAAGTTATGTTTTTCAGATTCAATGGAATTCTTTTGAGCTACAAAAATCTTCAAGTTTTACAAAATGTAGGTGCAATACGGAATGACAATGCAGATGTACACTTCCAAGTTCAGGCAGATTACTTCATATTTCAACCCCATGTGGGTGCAACATTAAAAGGAATTGTTAATAAAAAGAGCTTTACACACCTTGGTATCCTTGTCCACAGGTAAATGAAAAATATGTTTGTTAAAATCATATATTAATAAATTGTAATTTATAAATCTTAGGGCTTCCAAGATGGTCAAGATTTGTGCTGGAGCCAAGCATATTGACTGTTTACAATGCTTGCTTGATGCTTGAGTCAAGCATTTAAATGCTTGAGAGTGATTAATGTGATTTCATATGTTTGCTTGATGATGTTCAGACAATGTTAAAGAAATGAGGAAAGTGCCATTTGCTGACTCAAGCTAGTTAATAGGTGTATCAAGCTGCTTGAGCAAGTAAAACAAAACTATGTGCTTGACAGTCTCGGAAGCCCTTTAGTATTGTAATACACAATAATAGGCATGTTATTATTTAGTAGTTAGTGTTATAGTTGGCAGCTAGATGTCACAGTGTATCAATAAAATACGCACACACAATAAAGTGCTATTTATTTTTATTATTATTTCTTGTTCTATGGTATGAAACCCTTCCTGAGCAAGTCTGACTTGCACTTGACTGATTTTATTGTATATTTCATTTTAATTTTTTACTTCACCATAATAGTGTATTAGATTGTTTTTAGGATTTTAGGGTTGTTTATATGCCTCTTATATAGTATTTAAACCATGTTATTTTTGGTCAGGGTTGTTACTTTCGAATATCTTGATTATACTTATTATATTTTTGTCCATAGTTGCTAAAATAAAATAAGACAGAATTATATAAAGCATGCTTGGATTTTATGAAATACTATTTATCTTAAAACTTAAAATGTTCATAACTTTGAGATAATGCAGTATTAGATGTGTTAACTCATTAGATATAATTAAAACTATACTAGATTCACTGGCTCTTTTTCACAATTTTTTTGTAGTTTTATGTCTCAAGTAAAGGCTAGTTTCATTAGACATTTTTTTATTTGAAAAAACTGCTATTCACATTCAACATGGTTTTTAAAAGCATAATAAAACTAATCATTTTTACTTTTAGAGTATTTAATGTAGTAATCCCAAGACCCACCGAAGAGCCTGATGATTGGATAGGATCAACAGTTGAAGAAGGCCAAGAAGTAATGTTCCAAATTGTTGTACTAGATTTATATGGAGCCTTGCCATATATCAGAGGAAAATTGGACAAGCGGTAACAATTTTATAGTACTTAATATATATATTTTTACAAGTTTTTAGGGTTCCGTACATCAAAAAGAAAAAAGGCACCCATATAGTCATGTCTATCAAGAAACCTATAGGATACTTCCTGTTGATAGGTTTTAAAAACCTAAATCCACGATAGCAAAGCTGTGGGCATCATCCAGTATTATATAAGTACTTAAATAATATTGATCTTCGTTCCTAGGTGGTTGAATATTGAGGCTGATGGAGCTGACGAAACAATAGAAATGAAATCAACGAGATCAATCAACGTAACATATGTGAATTTTGACAAAACAAAACCAACCCAAAAGCACAACAATGAATTGACACCTTCTACATCGAAAACGAATATGAGTTCCACTAATATAGCAAAGAATTCTTGCAATGGTCAGCCTATTAATCTTGATTGTGAAAATTTTCCTGAGAAAATTAAGAAAAAAAGACGAAGTAAAGTACTAGAGTCTGAACCAAAACAAGCAGACATAATTCCTAAGGTCTCAAAAAAACACAAAAAAAATGGATGATCATTATAATATACTTTATAAAAAATTTAAATACCTAGGTACTTACCTATATTATATCTTTAATATTAAGAAAAACATATTACATTATTTTAAATATATTTTGTTTTTTTTTTTATAAATACTAAGTACAAGCTGCTGGATACTGACTTTATCATCGAATATATCGACTATAGTTGGCACAAGAAATACAACGAGCCGCATAGCGTGATTAATACCAGTGGGAGATACGAGGTCTTAAAGAAATTGCTTAAAACCATTAGGTGTCAACCCTGCCCTGTAGGCAGTCCCTTTATTACAATGAACTTGTGAACTCTAGGTACCTATACCCTCATGATGTTCACGGACCAAATGCCAAATTCCTCAGCAAAATTCTATTTTACTTATGGTCTAAGGCTAAAATCTAAAAAGCGTACTTGACTTTGCTCAGATTTAAGACACTGTAAAAACGAAACTATTCTCACAAATTAGTCGATACTAGAATTAATTTCTTAATTGGACCCTTTCAAGTAAAGATTTTTATATAAACCTGTGAGGATGATACTGCCATTGTCGCAAACAAAATACCATAAGCCTACGTTGTCGTATTAGTTTACAAATTGCGAAAAACCAAATTAAATTTGAATTTCGCGGGCAGGCCCGTCGTTTCCACCTTAACTACTATGGTTTGTCGCATGCGTGAAGCGCGTTCATTAGACTATGGTTTGTTGTCAATGATTTACATTTGTTGGTGTCCGTGTTGTCTGTCATTCAGGGCCGTAATATAAATTTAAAAAAAGCTAATGTCAAATGTCAATTATTGTCAAAAGACGCATCCATATTTTGCATATTTTGTGTCATTTCATGTTTTCGAAAAACGAGAATTCCTAAGACAATGCATTTTTAGAAGCGTTTAATCTTGTTATGAAAACGATAACACACTTTTATTATTGGGTACTAATGGAGAATTCAGACCTGGACACCTAATAAGAAGCACTGATATAAACTTACTGATTACTTTGCTTTTAATCGTTAAAAATGTCGAAGAATGGCGAAGTGTCGTCAAATCAAGGTAAATCAAATAAAATTAAACTTACTACTAAGTACTAACACCTCATTGACAGTGAGTTTTTATAATAATTTAAATAAATGTTTTAGGTCCGAGCAGACCGAGTATGCCAAAACCTGAACTGAATTTATTTTGCTCAGACAAACGAAAAGTGATGAACCTACCGTTTGGAGGTCCGTCAGCTGGTGATAGTGCTGCATTTATGCCTTTTTCACAAAATACATCGGCACCAAAACCTCGATTACCATCGCGCACCATCAGGGATGTATTGCCTGATAATACAAGGTATAATAACTGCACATTATTGTGTACAAAATCAAAAAGACCAGCATGTTCAGTAGATATTTATTTTGGGATTATATTAGAATCTCTCTCTTTTGCCCAGCAACTTTGATCATAAGGATTTAATTTTTTTAAATCCTCTAGGAAACCTTTTGGTAGTGTAGAAACTTTAGTGCTAAATTTTGTCAAAGAAGAGGTGTAACAAATGGATATATTTTTGAATTTACAATACTAAAGGTTTAATTTTGGTTTGCTATATTTTTACAAAAGTATTTAATGAACTTTTAATCATAATTTAGATTTTAATCAGGATATTTTCTAAATCATCAAACTTATTTCTGTTATAATGGATATGCTTTGATTTCCAGAGATAGATCTCGAATTTACCCTTCAATGCAGTCCTCTGGAAAATTACAGTTATCTGCTACTGAAATTTATGATTTCACTGCTGATGATTTACAAGATCTTGGTGAAATTGGACGAGGTGCTTTTGGAGCTGTCAATAAAATGGTTCATAGAAAGTATGTATTGTCAGATTCTTGTTAAAAATGTTGATGTGTGGTTAGAACGCTAACTTGAATGATTTAGTGTAAAATATGAGTGTTTTGACAACATCCTGAGACTCAACATGGTTATTTAAAACTTGCAAGTGTTTAGATCTTTGATTTTGATCAAGTCATTGCAATGGAAATTGTGCCCTGATCAAATGAATATTTTAGTTAGGTTTGCGAAAGATTAAACCTCTCGATTAGTCTCTACCCGTCATGATCAGTATCCCTGTGAAGCTTAATCTGTGAGGCCTTTTTAATTACTTGTTAAAAATAGTTAAAATACCTGCTTTTGGATTTATGTTGACAGTATATTCTAGAATGCCTGAAATAAATGACTATTAAGAAAAACAACCTGTTTTGCTTAGTGATTGGATGTTTCCTTATACATATAATATTAATTACAACATTTTGTTGAAGGTCAAACAGAGTAATGGCTGTGAAACGTATTCGGTCCACTGTGGATGAAAAAGAACAAAAACAGCTATTGATGGACCTTGAGGTAGTCATGAAGAGCAATGAATGCCCCTACATTGTACAGTTTTATGGAGCCCTGTTCAAAGAAGTATGTTTAATATTTATTTCATATTTTATAATATGAATTATCACTTCTATTATTATTAGTTCTAAAATATACTATTGCATTTGGCAATAATAGGGATGATGACTACTAGTCAAATCAGCGACTTTTGATCAAACATCAAAACGCTCACTTATTAAGGAGCTTGTATAAAATACACAGGTGTAAAACTTAAAACTAACAATGGACGCGGATTTTACGAATTTTGGAAGTCCCTCTATTTAATGACTCCCAATTTATTTTAAACATAGGTATCATTCCCATTATACACCATTAACGAAAAATGTGAAAATATTGAAGTTTTTAGTAAAACAATGATCTTTTCTGCAGGGTGATTGTTGGATTTGTATGGAATTAATGGATACCTCACTAGACAAATTTTATAAGTTTATATGTGAACGGATGCAGCGACGAATACCTGAAATAATAATAGCAAAAATAACACTAGCTACTGTCAAAGCTTTAAATTATTTAAAAGAAAAATTAAAAATTATTCATAGGCAAGTACCATTACTATGTAAACACCAAATTATGATTAAAGTGCCTTTTTTAAAATTAACTCAAACCTATATTTTTATAAACAGGGATGTTAAGCCATCTAACATATTGTTAGATAGAAGAGGGAATATCAAACTGTGTGACTTTGGCATTTCTGGTAAGCTTGTCGATTCAATAGCTCGCACTCGAGATGCAGGATGTCGTCCTTATATGGCTGTAAGTAGTTATAATTTCTTCTCCTTTCTTCTTTAGGATTGTGCAGGTCCTTGATTTTCTGTATCACTTTGACCAACGTCAATCATACACTATCATACCCTATTGATAAATAAGTAGGCAGAATGACACACACAATTCTAGGTCAACGGGAAGTACCATATAGGTTTTCTTGACAGACACGACGGACAGACAGACGGACAGACAACAAAGTGATCCTATAAGGGTTCCGTTTTTCCTTTTTAGGTACGGAACCCAAGGTAGGTAAAAACCATTGTGACTACCACCAATTCTAAATTTGTATGTCTGTGTGTCCATACTATGGCCGACAGGTTATATTTTACACTAGCACATTCTTTCTTCCTGGGTTTCTTTTCCACCCTCAGATGTAGCCATGTGTTGTATATGAGATACATTTACAGATCTTTATGACACAATAACATATCAGTACATGTATACAATAATGTATAGCGTGTAATTCAGTAAATAAAGGTTATTATTATTATTATCACACAACACTGGATCGTCATCATCATCATCACCGGCCTACTACTGATTACGGGTCACCAGAATTAGTCAGAAGAAGGGTTTAGACCATAGTCTGCCTTGCTTGCCCATTGTAGATTGGCAGACATCTTCGAGAACATAATGTACAACTCTCAGGCATGCAAGTTTGCTCACGATGTTTTCCTTTACCGTTTAAGTGATTAATTAATTGCTTTAAACGCACATAACTGAAAAGTTAGTGGTGCATGCCCAGGATCAAACTCCTAATCTCCCAAATAGAAGGCTGTGTTAACCACTAGGCTATCACCACTCCAAACATTGAATAGTTATCATAATATTATTGTTGAATATTAAAATAAAGCTTCTGAGCTTTAAAGCTGAAATAGGAGGTCAATTTTAACATTCTAATAACAGTTTTTACACTACAGGCAATTTTTTACAGTAAAGGAGCTTTATTTCAGTCAACTCATGTTATGCACTGTCAATCTTCCACTTTTATTAAAGATACCCACATGTTTAGGTCTAGTTACTGATTTCTTTTCTTAGGTACAGATAATGTTATAGCATTTTAGTCATTAACAGTAATTATTTGTTATTTTAGCCTGAAAGGATTGACCCAGGGCGAGCAAGAGGGTATGATGTGAGGTCAGATGTATGGTCACTAGGTATTACTTTGATGGAAGTTGCTACAGGCTCCTTTCCTTACCCACGATGGGGGTCTGTGTTTGAACAGCTCCAGCAAGTTGTACAGGGAGACCCTCCTCGCCTTACCAACAAAAACAACATATTTTCAAACAACTTTGTAAATTTTGTTAATACTTGGTAAGTAAATAGACAAACTTTTCACAGTTCATTCATATTGGTATTCCCAACATTTGTACCAATTTTTATCTCTATGCGAATTATTGTATCCTTGAATGTTTATTTTGACCAGACTGTAATATATATTATATATGCCATAGTCTGAAATGAGCTTAACCAATGTTTTAAAAGTATTAACTTTTTCGCGAAAAATTTTAGCCAGAGTTGATTCTTAACCATCAGTTCTTCTAGTGGCTAGCTTTTGACATTACATTTGACAAAGAGCAAATAATAATTATGGCAAGTGCATTTTCAAAATTATACCATAATCTTTAATTTGAGAGCTCTAAATCTAGTGTTATTCTTTTCCACAGAGAACATTGGTACTGATTCTGAGCATAACAAAATTTTAGAGTATTCACATCCTCTTCTTATTAATGTAATATGAAAAGGACAGACACAGTTTGAAAGTTTTTTTAATTCAGAGCTGACAAACCTCATGACTTTAGCTGCCAGTCGTGAGCCTATTGTTTTTTGTAGCGTGCACTAAAATTTAGAGTCTTTAAATGAAAATTCATGTTCTGTGTGTTTGTTCTTTTTTAGCATATATTTAGTTAGCTTAGAGAAAGACAACAGAATCGGCGCCATTGTGAAGTGGATAGCAAACGATAAAGTCATAAGTTTCATTAGGTACAGATTGCTTGATTGATTGATTATACAGCAGAATAAGCACCATTATTATAAAGATTTCATGATCACCTGTTTAATTTTTTTGATAGTTTTCACTTTTGTTTCTCTGGTGGTTTTAAAACATACATTTGAATAAAAGTTTTGTTCTAGCCTAATCAAGGAGGAAACTCAGCGTCCGAAATATAATCGATTATTGGAACATCCATTTATAAAAGGGATTGATCAAAACCGAGTTGACGTAGCTGCCTACGTCTGTGAAGTCCTCGATGCCATGGAACGCAATGGTGTCAGCCCATTCACCACAGATCAACCAGCACAGGCCTGGATAGATTAATTCATATATTCCAAAACTACTTTAAATAGTTACTTTACAAGTTTAACTTGTTCACACGTGGTATTAGTGATTACACTTTCAATCATTGTATTTATTATTAGTTTCTTTAATTTAAAAAAGAAATATTCAAATTAGCTTGCCTAACAAATGATATCCCAACCATAATGATAGAAGCAAAGTTCAAATTCTTTTATATTTGAATAGTAGTTCATAAATAAATATTAAGAATTAGGAGAAGTAGGAAATTCTTCTATAAAATATACATAATTATTATATGCTAGGTATGTATGCATTGCACTTATATAAAATACTTCATGTTGCTAGTACAGATTGTATGGTCTAATTTTAAATTGTTCCCTTTATCATTATATTATGTATTATTATGATTAGTAATTATAATGTAGAAAATTATTCCAGATACAATTTTACCTTATGTGTTAAATAATAGGATGTATTTAGATAATTAATTCCTAAATTGAGACAGACTCATAACTTAAAATTTAAAAAACCCCCGACACAAAAACCTCTATAAGAAAACTAGAAAAGAGCTGATAACTTTCAAACGGCTGAACCGATTTTCTTCGATTAGAGCTAAGAACATTCTCGATCAAGCCACCTTTCAAACAAAAAAAAACTAAATTAAAATTGGTCCATTCGTTAAAGAGCTACGATGCCACAGACAGATACGATACACATGTTAAACTTATAACACCCCTCTTTTTGGGTCGGGGGTTAAAAATAATTGGACACTAGAATGATAGGTGAACTGTCAAGACCTATTTTAGTTTAGCAATAAAATATATTCATAAAAATTTGACTTTGAAGTCAAACTGAAGCGCGCCGAATCGAGCCGAAACGCGGTGATTGTTTGTATACTTTTTTACTTTTCACGCAAAAACTACTGGACAAAGGCTGAAATTTAAAATGAAGATAGATTATACCCTGGATTAACACATAGGCTGCTTTCTATCCCGGAAAATTAAAGAATTCCTACGGGATTTCTAAAAAACCTGTATCCAAGCGAACAAAGGGCATTAGCTAGTTCATTATAGGAGGCGAATTATTACAATTCGATTCGACTCGGTTCGATACGCGTGTTTGTTGTTCATCGATTTCCTCGTAATGTGAAGCTACTACATTATATTTTAATACAAATTGAGGTGTCATTTGTTTCATCTTAGCACTCTGAATGTATGCATATTAATATTATACTTAAATGCGAAAGTATATTAGGTATCTTTTCACAGTGCAACCAGTATGAAACCAAACTGTCAAAATATGCTGTGTAGAAACCAAAGGGGGATGGGTTTAGTTTAATAAGAACTGTAATCCCCCTTTCAGGTTAGCCCGCTTCTATCTTAGACTGCATCATCACTTACCACTGTGAGATTGCAGTCAAGCTATGCTTTTTAATACATAGTGCTAGAAATGAACAGAAAATGTATTTTAAATTAAAGCTTCAAAATTTTTGTGATACTCTACCACTATGCACTTAAGAGTTAAATTAAAAGTTTGTCTGATTCCGAGCAAAACTTAATTTTAGAGTATTCGCATCCTCTTACTAATGTAATTTGAAAGGGACAGACACAATTTGACAGTGTTAAATTTAATACCAAACTGTCAAACCTCATGACTTTAGCTGCCAGTCACGAGCCACTGTTTAAAGTAGCATGCACTAAAAAGAGTCTTTAAATGTAAAGTTCACATTCTGTCCTTTTTTAGCAATTTTAAAAGGAAAAGGATGCAGCTTACTCTAAATTTCGTTTTCAAGAGAAAGACTACAGAATCGGCACCATTCTTTACTAAGAATGACATCACATTCAGTAAATAATACTCATTTGATCATTTGTAATTGTAAATTAATTCTTCATCTGTGAAATGCTTATAGCTAATAAAGTAATAACCAAGATTGTATGTATAGATATAATTTTGTAATAAATTGTATATACAGACAGATAATAACTATACATAAGTAATGAAATATATAGCATTCACTTTTGTAAGGCAGACAACATTTAAGATTGTTCACTAAATAGACATCTTCTTGTGATCGAGGACATTGCAATTATCAACTAATTTGGCTCACTATGATACTGTTTAATAATAATTAAGAAATAGAATGCGGTAAAAATATTTTAGTTTTATTTACTTACTAAACTTCTCTATTTTTCCTACTCTCATAAATATCTACTAATGTCTAATATGTTATTTATTCCAAAACTTGTCCCATTTTTATTGGATTTTTAACATGACCAAACTTAACAAATAATTTATATTTTGTACCATCCCTCAGCTGAGGAGAAAGAAATAACAAATCTGTCTTTTTAGGTTTCATTTCTAACAATGGTATCCAATCATTCACACTGACTATTCGATCTATTCTCTTTCCTGAATATCCTACTGCGGATATCTTAATTTTTTCATTGTCCTCACTAATATACAGATGACCAATTATATTTCTAAATGGAAGTGTACCTAAAGCAAGTACCACTGCCCCTGTTACACCTGAAATTTTATAAATAAGTAGTGTATTTGTTAGAACTGCATTGAAGTATTTTCGATCATGCAAAATACTATCTACTTACCTATATAAGAAGAAATTAAAAAAGTATTGTCAGATACAATATTTAATAGTTCCAGTATCCCAGAACTAGGGACTACAATTCCCGTACCATATAGGTGGTATATCTTCAGTCTGTTTACTAGAGCAATGTATTTCACTAAAGGAAACGAAAATACATGTTCGAAATAGCATTGCTCAGTAGGACGGTTGTTCTGTATTTTAACTGTTGATGTTAAGTTCCTTAAAACTCCATGCAATTTCGAAGAAAGCATAGCCAAGTCTTTGATTCTCCTAACCTTACGCTATAATAGTTTATGTAACTTTAATTTATTTAAATAATGCTTATTAGATTTTAGGTTATGTTGTATTGTATGTGTATTACACTCTTTTTTTTTTCTTCTCTCGTCTGGCTTTACAAAGATTAGCCAATGTCAAGTATACAAGTGTGGACCCCGTCTGTTAGAGCGCTTTCCAGTCAGTTTTAACAAAAAAAAAAACACTCCAAAAAGGCAGAGGACGACCGCCAGCTAACACCAACACAGACGAAGTCCCTTACACTCTGGTATGGGTTATATATATTAGGCTGTCAAGTAAGGGAAGAACTCAGAGCCGTAAAATCAGATAAAAAAAAAGAAGTACCAAAATATGCAGGTATTCTATAGTGCGTTTCATCGAATAGTAGGTACCTACTACCTACCTATGGTGTTATGTTGGCTCCCCTGTCTGTTGGGTGGTCATTGGCACCATATTGTCATGAGAAGACGCAGATTTTGTTTATTTTCATTTGATTTTCCTGAATGAATGAAATGAAAATGAACAAAATCTGCGTCTTCTCATGCTAATATGGTGCCAATGACCACCCAACAGACAGGGGAGCCAACATAACGCCATGGTACTATTCGATGAAACGCACTATACTTACTCAACCGGCTTTACGGCTCTGGAATTTAGTCTATTTGAATCTTCAGTGTACTTTAGTGGCTATCTGCCATAGACTACAAACTATGGACTCGAATACGACGTAACACGTAACATTAATTATATTACTAACAGTCGTCAGTCACCGTCGTTGTTCGGGAGTTTTTGTTACAAGCGTGTGGATGGCTCACGCATGTTGCATCGAATGGCAAGCGCTCCTAAGCGTTGGTAACCATTTAGCATACGCAAAACCACACGCTCGCCAGTGTTTGTTGTTTGTTTTTTGTCACAAGCATGTGACGCCGCCGTAACTTCATAAAAACACCTTTTGTCTATGCTCTTTGTTATCAAACTGTCAATCACCGACCAGCTAGAACCCAGAGCCGTAAAACCAGATAATTAAAAAAAAACGATCGACCAGAAAAGAATTGACTTGACATTGACAACTGTGTTGTCACTGTCACACTCACGTGTTTTTTGTAATGATCAGCGAGGCGAAAAATAGAGCGATTTGCAAAAGTTTAATTTTGAGTTCAGCGGTATTATTTAGTTACCTTGTTTTCATGATGTGATTTCTTGGTTAATTCATGTGCTACATAATTGACCAATTATTTCAATTTATTTATGAACTTTAATTATATTAACCTACAGTATCAAAACATAGTGGCACTATAATAACAACATTAGTGCAAAATATACAAATTGATTATATTTTAGTATACCTAGCTCATTATGGCTAGTTCACTAAAAGAAGTGTAAGTTTCATTTAAAATTACTTTATTAAGTAAAAAAAACAACACTATGTGCATAGGCCTACAAACTTAATCAAACTTCAGTATTAAAGAGTGCTAGGGGTACACAAAAGTACAAGCTGTTGATTGTTAAAATTTATGACCCTGCCTGTGAAATATTTTGAATATAATAGTGTAATTAAGTTTGTAGCCTTCAGTCTCTGCTTGAAATAAAAATTGATACTTAAAAAAACTTCTTTTATCAATCTTTACTTGAAGCATTTTTTGGTAAATGTAAGTAAATTTTTTGAAAAAATAAAAAAAAAGTATTACTAGGTGTGTGTACCCACTTATTTACTCAATGTAAGCCTGACTAGTTTGAAACCCATCCGGGGTCCTTTTTCATTGAGTGTCTAAACTCATCAGGTTTGGGAACCACAACTACTTGTGTAGTTACTGGTGTAGGAATTGTCCTACACCAGTTACTAGCTAAAACCATGCAGCAGTAGTTAGTGCTATCATGCTCGGGACTGTTTAATTAATAATAAAAAATATTTATTAAGTTTAACACCTTATTTCCTTTACTTATAATTTGTTCTATTTTCAATTTCGCTTAATAATATTATGTGTTAAAAGTACCTACTTAATAACAGTCTATATAATGTCTAATATTTTATTTTACAGGTATGAGAAAACAGCTGCATATGAAGCATTCTATACTGGTGGTGATGTACAATGGACTACGGATGGTGGAAATTTTCTTTGCCAGTGTGATGATGTCATTAAAATCATTGATGTTAATACCGTCTGTAACACTCTCACTATCGGAGACACAACAGAGGATAAAGATGGAACTGATCAGATATATACTTTCAAAATGTCACATGACAATAAAACTGTAATAACTGCACACAAGAGTGGGTTAATCAAACTATGGGATAAAGAAACTGGTAAACAGCAAAAAGTTTGGAGATCAGGCCACAAGGGAGCTGTTGCTAAATTAGCTTTTGACTCCAGTGACGCCAATGTCGCATCAGGAGGGACAGATGGAAATATAAGATTGTGGGATATTACACATAATACTTGCACTAGTAGTCTTAAAGGAGCAGTAGGTGTGTTTACAGTTTTAAAATATCACCCTGATTCCACAAAACGGCTCATATTTGGAGCTGCAGATGATACAAAAATAAGGTCATGGGATTCTAATACTGGTAAAGACAACTTGATATACAATGGACATTTTAGTAAAGTTACTTCACTGCAATTTACACCTGATGGAGAATATATGATAAGTTCTGGAAGGGACAGAGTTCTCATACTATGGAAGTTAGGTGAAAGTAAATCTTTAAGAGTAGTGCCAGTATATGAGAGCATTGAAACAACTATTCTTATGCCACCTTCTTTTAAAATACCAAATTTTAAGAAGAAACTTGAAACTGAAGGAATTTATGTTGCATGTGCTGGTGAAAAGGGTGTTGTTAAAATATGGAATGTACAAATGAGCAGACTTATGTATGAACAGTCTAACAGCCTAGTATCTCCTGCGTCTGAAGAAGGTGGATTGGCAGTGACACACTTGTTGTACAATGAAGCGAGAAATATGTTTTCTATTGCCACAGCTGACCATAATATTATAATTCATGATTTAGAAACATTTACATGTGTGAAACAAATGATTGGTTTCACAGATGAAATTTTAGATATTATATTTGTTGGAAAGGATGAAACACACATTGTTGTCGCAACCAACAGTAGAGACTTAAAGTTTTATGAACTAAATAGTATGAATTGTAAGTTAATCAAAGGTCATACTGATATTGTCTTAGCTTTGGCAAATTTTCCCACTAAACCAAATGTTTTTGTTTCATCTGGCAAAGATAACTCTGTAAGAGTTTGGTTTCAAGATGAAGAAAATGAAATTAAATGCTTTGGTATAGGTTCTAGACATACTGGTTCTGTAGGCTCCGTTTTCACCTCACAGACTTCTGATAGCTTTTTTGCTTCAGTTAGTCAAGACAACTGTCTAAAAGTGTGGACTGTACCCAAGGAATTAGACATTGCTGATCAAAAAATTAAATCAAGCCACACTGAATTGGCTCATAATATGGATATAAACTGTGTTGCTGTATCACCAAATGACAAAATAATAGCAACTGGCTCTCAGGATAAAACTGCAAAATTGTGGACTGAAGATCTATCCTTATTGGGAATATTAAAAGGTCATAGAAGAGGGATATGGTGTGTCAGATTTTCATATGTGGACCAAGTTGTTTTAACTTCTTCGGCTGATTGCACAATAAAATTGTGGTCAATTGCAGATCTTAGTTGCTTAAAAACATTTGAAGGTCATGAAAGTTCTGTTTTGAAAATTGAATTCTTAAGTAAGGGACAGCAAATAGTATCAAGTGGAGCTGACGGTCTTTTAAAACTTTGGGATATTAAAACTTCAGAATGTAGAATGTCTCTAGATAATCATGATGGCAAAGTTTGGTCATTAGCTGTCAATAAAAACGAGTCGCTCATCATAACTGGAGGATCAGATTCTAAGCTAGTTACTTTAAAGGATGTGTCAATGGAAAGACGCGCAACGTTGGCAAAGGAGAGAGAGAATCTTATTCTACAAGAGCAAGAGCTTATGAATTTGTTACATGACAAAAAGTTAGTTAAAGCTCTTAAATTAGCATTACGAATGGAAAGACCTTTGCATGTGCTGAAGATTGTTAATGAAGTTTTGAAATTCGGTCAAAATAAATTATCAGAAACATTAAAAGAAATAAATAATACACAGAAAGAAACACTGCTAAGATTTGCCACAGAATGGAATACAAATAACAAGAACTGCCATGCTGCTCAGCTTGTATTTTATATTTTAGCTCCTGAAATTATTTCAGGCAGCCTCCAAGTGTCATCTTTAGCGAGCCTCGTAGAAAGTTCATTGCCTTACACTGAAAGACATTTTGAAAGGTTGACAAACTTATTGCAAGACCTTAACTTTATTTCTTACACTGTTAATTGTATGCAACCTCATGCTGTTAAAAATGTTGAATAACATTAGGGTATACCCCAATTCAAAGGTATTTTTATTTAATTTGTTCTCCAGAATTTAATATTAATTGTAGAAGATGTCATCATCATCATGATGAACCCATCGCCGGCCCACAACTGAGCACGGGCTTTAACTCAGAATGAGAATGGGTTTAGGCCATCGTCTGTCATGCTGGCTAAATGTGGATTAGCACTCAGAGAGACCTTTGAAAACATTATGGACAAATCGACATGCAGGTTTTCTCACGATGGAACTAACATTTACGAGTAATTGATGCTTAAAACGCACATAACATTTTGACATTACTGAGACTTATGACACTTAAACCGAGACAACGTTATACCACTGGCATAAATCTGTCTCGTTTTAGTTTAAGTCAAAATGCGGTCTATAGATTTCAACCTTATAGGTGCGTGCCCAGGATGGTACCCCCGACCTCCTGTAGCATCCTGTAGGAGGTTTTAACCACTAGGCTATCACTGCTCTGCTTGGAAGTTTATGGTTGAGCACAATTGGTTACTCTAATCTTCGAAACGAGTAAAGTCAATAGACTATAATTCCATACTTATCTCCCGCGCACGTTTGCACTGACGCACGTACATACATGTGTGTCATCAAAACTTAAACTTTAAACAGTAACAATTATTGTTCATTGGTTTAACTATATGTAAAAGCTCATAGCTCATGAACGACACGTTTCCGCCGCCTGCGCAGCCTTATAGGCTTTCCGTGAAAACTGCTTCCTAATATGCAGTAGTGGTGAACCGATAACGCGAAGCAGACGCGTTGATAACAGCGCGCGCTCCGATCGCCCGTGTCATGTTAACAGATTCATCATGAACTCAAGAACTCTTTTACTGAGTGCAATATTATTTTTTATTTTAAAAAGTGCAGCGAACCAAAAAAGTAATTCGTAAGTAAATCATTGTTATTCATATTGTACCTACAGTAGGACTAGCTGCACTACAACTGCGGTTTTTCTAATACTAACTAATAATAATTACTCTTATATATTAGTTTTACTTTTAATCTATTTTAAAATTCTTAGAACAAAATTTTTTTAATTTCATTTTTCTTGTTGTAATAATTATTATTTTTATAACTTAACAAACTTGCATATAGGATATTATTTATTCAGTAAAGCTGTAATGAAGTAAGTAGGTACTTAGGTAAGTACTAAGTAGGTAATATGTTAAATACTATTAAGTATTAAAAATAAACATAAGATGTTCCAAACGGATCAATAATACTGTAGGTATATGTACCTACTATATTGATAACTAGCTGATACCCGCGACTTCATTCCCGTGGATATAGGTTTTTAAAATCCCGTGAAAACTCATTAATTTTCCGGAATAAAAAGTAGCCTATGAATTAATCTATCTCCATTCCAAATTTCAGCCAAATCCTTCCCGTAGTTTTTGTGTGAAAGAGTAACAAGTGTAAATTAAAAATTTATAACACCCCCGACAAGTGAAGGCATCTTGACAGCTTGACATAAATTTGTCAATTGACATAATATTAAGAACCTAACGGTTATCTAACCTTCTTTTCTACAAGAAAACTAGAAAAGAGCTGATAACTCTTAAACGGCTGAACCAATTTTTTTGGATTATAGCTAAGAACACTCTCGATCGAGCCACCTTTCAAACAAAAAAAAGTAAATTAAAATCGGTTCATTCGTTTAGGCGCTACGATGCCACAGACAGATACACAGATACACAGATACACACGTCAAACTTATAACACCCCTCTTTTTGGGTCGGGGGTTAAAAACATCCATCCATAAATACTTTCGCGTTTATAATATTACCTACCTAGTAGGATAAATACTAAGGGCGAACCGCGTTTGAACGTTTCTATAAGTGGTATTTTTGGTATAATAATTTTGATGGAAAGAAAAAAGTGAGGGTGCGTACCTACGTCATCCCGAGACCATAGTTTGACAGATTCGAATTTCAAATGACTTTTCCACGCTGGCCGTTAAAATGGACTTTTCCAGGCATATTTCGAAGGACAATAAACGTCTTTCCAAGCTAGTGGCGTGAAAATAGTTGTTTGTAATGCAAGGCTGTAAAGTTGTTATTTTGGCGCGAGTTTGTATTGTATTCCGAGCCAGCGGAGGGTTCTAAGGTTATTATAGAATAGAATCCTGAGCGACACGTGGAATTCAAGGCACGAGCGCAAATAAATTTGCAGCCGTGCGAAACACAGCTTTCCATCTCACTACAGGACGAAATACAAGTAGATAAGGTACCTACTGAAAGACCTAAAAAAAACTACAGGCAATAGAACGCGTCTCGAGTTTGGGCTAATCGATTTCCTTAAAATCCAAAGAACAGGAAAAGTTTCATTCTGCTAAAATTAGCAAAGTACCCGCTTAATTTATTGTCTCAAAACGTGACCGCATGTCCCCATCAATGATAGAATTAGCACAAGAACTAAACAGTATTAAACAATAGGCTGTGATCGACGCATATGTACCTACCTAGGTATGTTTAATGGGTAGGACAAATCGGCACGCAATATTCATACATATTGCCACTGATTTTAGGTACTTAGGTGTTCGATTTTATATCTGTAATGGAGATCTGATGTACTTAGATATAAAATTGACAGACTTCCGCTTACCGGAAATCTTACAATTCATTGACAACCCACAGTAGATATTAATTTTAAGTTATTAATACCTACAGGTCAATGATACCTAAATAACAGTTATAACCTGACTTACGACCCAAACCCTATGGAGAATCTTATTGGACGTTTTGCATAGTTGTTGCATTTCCAAAATTTTTAACCCCCGACCCAAAAAGAGGGATGATATAAGTTTGACGTGTGTATCTGTGTATCTGTCTGTGGCATCGTAGCTCCTAAACTAATGAACCGATTTTAATTTAGTTTTTTTTGTTTGAAAGGTGGCTTGATCGAGAGTGTTCTTAGCTATAATCCAACAAAATCGGTTCAGCCGTTTGAAAGTTATCAGCTCTTTTCTAGTTACTGTAACCTTCACTTGTCGGGGGTGTTATAAAATTTTAATTTACACTTGTTGTGAATATTATATCCAAAACTTCTTTATTTTGTATTAAGTTAGTGATGCCCGCAACTTAGTCCGCCTGGATTATCGAACGTTTTTAAAAATCCCGTGAGAACTCTTGGATTTTGTGGGATAAAAAAGTCTATTTAGTTTTGGTTAAGAAGATGGGCCTAGAAAAGGTATCTAACAGGTAAAAGACACTTCCGCATTTTTGATAGTAATATAGATTTTTTGTAAATATAACTACCAATTTTTTTGTTAGTAAGTACCTAGATGCCCACAAGTTCATATACCTAACTACATGGATTAAGGTTATCAAAAACCCCGTGAGTAGGTACCTACTATGATTTTCTGGAATGAAAGCCTTTAAGGTGGTTTCAAACATACTATGGCGGAACTCCTTTCCCTATTTTTCTGTATTAATACAAAAAAAATGTTATATTTTATCTCACTGTCAAATTGATAGGTAAAATTCCACTAACTTGGTCCTTACCCCATCACGTCAAGTGGGCAAATTTTTTTCTCATGAAAGGATTTGGTTAATTTCCTGAAAAAACCTCCCACCCTCCTCCGCCACAGGCATGATGTGAAGTAATCTGTAGGTATTCTGCTCAAGGGATAGCGCCAGTTAACAATTAACATTTGTCGTGCTTGATAGAGATTCCCACCTAGTTATTACCTACCTATTGGGGGAACCTAAGCCTAAGTGTCTTTATCTAACCCGAGATTTAAAATAGTGAAACGTACCTACCTAACAAATTCCATTTTACCAAGTTCAGAATCAATAGCGTAACTGAAACCTTATTAATATTAACTAGAACGTTAGGTAATTATGCACAATCACGTTATCCGCACAATATGGGTAGGAGTAGTAGAACCTATCCTATAGGTATCTACTTCAAATCCCTCTACACATACATCGATTTTTTACAGACCTATTAACCTATTAGGTACCTACCTACCTACCTACCTATCTATATCTAATAGGTACTTACCAACAGGTCTGAGGTCTGACCAAGCGCTAGAGTGTAAATAGTTTTGTTTTACTTCACTCTCGTAACTTTAGCAAACGTAGACCAAGTTCCGAAAGAAAAAAAATATGGTTCAAATGTTGCGATGTTGCGATCATTTAATTTTCCTGAACCGTTTTAAAAGAAACTTTGCAATTCATTTATTTACCTAAGTATCATCTATCTGAACAAATTAGTTTCTCAATAGAAGCAATTCTATGTATTTCAGACAGAGATTTCAGTCATAAAATAGATACCTGGTGCCTACTTACCTACTCCTTACGGTCTACCAAAAAGTCATAATATGAGAATACAATACACTTTGATAAATTATATTTAGGTAGCAAAGTAAACATCTTACAGTTAAGTGCCATTTGTCTAGGTAGGTAGGTACATAAGCCACGATTGTATCATGCACCTTTTAAAACTAATTAAGAACGTGCTGTATCTATTATTATTTTACCTCCTTTTTAAGGTTCTGTACCAAAATGCTAAAAAAACCGGTCAAGTGCGAGTCGGACTCGAGCATGAAGGGTTCCGTAACATCGTACAAGATTATGAACTTTTTTAATTTACATGTGGACATTTTGATTTTCTTATTGTTATAGCGGCAATAGAAACTAATGAGAGTTAATAAATATTAGGTACCTATCTATAGAAAAAATAAAATGAAGTCTGTAACTAGCATAGTTTTTCAGCAGGCCTTTACAAACCAAGTTTGCGGTTCAATGAGCCCGAAACAATAAAGATTATTTTGGAGGTAGTACTAGGATCATTTAACCAAATTACTTACTACTTATAATAATATAACTAGCGGATGCCAGCGACTTCGTTCGCGTGGATATAGGTTTTGAAATATCTCGTAGGAACTGTTTAATTTGCCGGGATAAAAAGTAGCCTATGTGTTAATTCAGGCTATCTATCTCCATTCTAAACCTCAGCTAAATCCGTCCGGTAGTTTTTGCGTGAAATATTAGTGTGATAATTATACATTATGCTATATTTATACGTTGCATGAACCGGAACCCCCGGTGGGTGAGTCTGACTGGCACTTAGCCGATATTTTCAATATTATCTAACCATCGATAAAAATGTCGATGGTGATGGTGCTAACAGATTTACCACGAATCTAGACGTCGATTTTAGACTTATTAGTTGAGTATTCATCAAGTGCACATTTTAATTGTGAAAAAAAAATATTACGAGTAGCAGCTGTGGACTATTATATTATAGTGGATTATAAAGAAATGTAATTGTTCAACTAGGACGCGGACGGACGGTTCAGTAAAAAAAATTCAAAAATAAAATAAAAATACTAAAAACTGGCTGGTGGCTTGATCGAGAGTGTTTTTAGCTACTATAATCGAAGAAAATTCGGAAAACGGTTCAGCCGTTTGAAAGTTATCAGCTCTTTTCTAGTTTTCTTATAGAGGTGTCGAGGGTTTTTTTTAATTTTGAGTTATTTACAGTGCAATCGTAATTTAACGCTGGGGAATGCATTTACGTATATGTACCTACATACAATGAGCTGAGAGTACTTGCTCCATTGTGCTCCCAAAGGAGGCTGCACCAAGCCTGCAAAATCGCACCAGCGAAATCTAAACCATTCTGATTCTGAAAGGAAATCTGTCCTCAGTAGTGGGCCGGTGATGGGTTGATCATGATGACTTATTACGCTATCTATTCCTTATTTCACAATTAACTTTAAACGATGAGGCCCTGAAATAATAAAATTGTTGTGACCTCGTCGCATACCTAGATATAAAATAAAATCGATTTGAATAAATTTCTTAGTCAATAAATCTAACTGACTATTCACATTGACAATAAGTATATTATCTAACAATAAATAATACCCAAAACGAATTTGCACGCATTGAGATCTTTTAGAGAAATAATAGAAATAAATTGCCTCATTTGTTCGTAACAGTTAATTTGAATAAACTTGGCATCCATCTTTTGCATCATATAATAGGTAACTATAACTATATCTACTCTACATGCATATTATATTTACTTACATAATAATTATTATTGTTCTTATATCTACTTATTGCTTAAGTAGGTACACCCGGAAATGAAAAGAGAAGATAGTATTTAAGGAAAAATTAAACCGACTTCAATGTTACCTTTAGTAAACTGTTGCAATGATTATGACGAAGCTGTTGTTTGTTGAGGTCTTCTATGCTCTATCTCCAAAAACCACCATGAGATCTTTATTTACCTTTACTAGGCAACCATCCCGAAGGCATACTTAGATACCTACCTACCTAACAATAAAAACTGGCCTGCGTGAAAAACTTCATAATTTTATGAGGTCGGTTAAAATATCTTTCATGAGTCATACGTGAAGGGTATGCCAATTTTTTTACTCTCACTTTTAATGTTGAGATAGATAGGCCTATCTACCTTTCAGAGATTTTTTATTATCTGTATAATTTTGCGCCCTTTACTTTAGTCATAGAGATCGGTTAACGGTCGGTCTAATAACTTTAATTACTTACCTAATTATATAGAAAGTCCGCAAGTCGTTGGCAATGAACTTGTAATTCTTTAGGCACACAAGTTTAAAAATCTATTAAAAATATGCTCCTGAAAAAAGCTTAAGTATTATTTTATACAATTAAAGATTATGTAAATATTAAGCTTCGCTAATCGCCGGTTAAGTTACAGTTTGCTGAATCTTCTCGGTAGAAAAGGAATTCCGAAGCAGTGATAGATCTATGCATAATACCAGCTATTAGTGGAGATACGAGTTTTCATTGTAGGGGTCTACAGCCTACACTCTATAAGTCTATAGTATAGAGTAGTATAGGTAGTCTATACTATTGGTAATGTTAAAATGTGGTAGCTGTACCAAAGCCGAACAAACGCCTCTTTTCTCTCACAGGAAGTTGTAGCTAGCTATATAGGTACTCACAGCACTTTTGCTTTTACACTTTTCCTACTCCATCTTGTACAAGATCATCACTTACTTTCCGGCTACAAATGGAAACATTATTTCGCAAAAACCAAATTATTATTTTTCAAAGATATCAGAGTCCGAGATGCACTGAAAACTTTACTCTCAGTGTTTTACCTACTATTGTGTGTTAACATTATCTGAGGAGAAATTTTATTATGTAGACCCAATGACTTTCTAAGCAAGGACATCGCACTGGCGCGCATAACAAGGGACCAAGTAAGTGTGCTTATACTCGGTGTAAGCACACTTTCTTCATTAGTCGCATGTTGACTGCAAAGCTGTCAAGACGCCTAAATGCGCGATCAAAAAGTGCCAAAATAATACGTTAACGACGCAGAAAAGAGATGGTGTGACTTACCACCGGTAAGTTAATTTTATTTACGTAAGATAACATGCGAAAAAGTGTAAAATATTTAGTAAAACCATTGAAAACACTAGAAATATCTAAAATTATTTACAATGTTCCCATTCCTTTCTCTCACGCACATCGGAAAGAGACAGATGGAAGGGCGCGTCACGAATGTCGGAAAAACAAAACTGTGGAGTAGCTTTTTTTTGTTCAATGTAAAATCTATTGGCCATTATTGTATCACATTTATTTTATTACTAGCTGTGCCCGCGACTTCGTTCGCGTGGAATAGCTCTCAGCGCGCTTTATATAGCCACGGACGCTCAGGCGCGAGGCGTGTATCTGTACGTTAAAAATGTTCGCCGTGATTCTTTAAATTGACATAACTTTTTTATTTATGAACCGATTGACATGAAATAAACACTAAATGTTAAGTGAAGCTTACTACAATATATTAGTGACAACCGTATCTAAATCGAATAAGCCATTTCTGATATTAGCGTGCACAAACACACAGACAAACAGACAAAAAAAAATTAATTACAATTTCGGGTTCGGCATCGATAAAAAAAAAGTAGCAGGGGTTGTTATTATTAACAACCCCTGCTACTTTTTTTTATATATTTCCATTGTACAGACACCACTTTTCTACAATTTTTTTATATGTATAGATAGATCTTTTGACGACCTCCAGTGCGCAGTGGTAACGCGGTGGATTTGTATGACGAGGGTCCCGGGTTCGATTCCCGGCTGGGCCGATTGAGATTTTCTTAATTGGTTTAGGTCGGCTGGTGGGAGGCCTTTGGCCATCTTGATTCAAGGCCCATCTTGAATCCGCCATTTTGGTTTTATTTTTCAGCTCCCTGTCAATTGGATGAAGTTCTGAGTGACATTTGTTCGAGCACCCCCCACCTATCTTCAATACCCTGGCCGTGCTCCTCACCAAAATCCTCAATCATCAGCTCTATCCATATTTTTCCTCCGAATCATTTTTTGTCCTCTATACGAAACAATCGGTAAAAAAAAAAACATACAAAATTTTACAGAAGAGGTGATCAAATGAGTCAGTCAGTCAGTCAGTCAGTCAGTGAATCAGCACGAGCAGAATAGTATATAGTAGATATAGATATAGTATAATAGTTTCATATTTACAAAAACGAAAAATCTCTCAAAGAAATAACAAAAATTAATAGTGCTACACTACTCCATTCCATTTTTTGTTCAAGTTTGCTTCTAAAATCACCTTATTCAGCTTCGAGTACAATAATCGATTTACATTGCGGCTTAATCACTGAGGTTAGTTTACAGGACTTGAATGTTAGCGGAAATGTATAAATGGAGCAGTTGAAGCTACATAGGGTGAATTTAGAAACGTGTGCCATGTTTGGGCTCTTGTGTTGTATGCCGTGATGTGTCCATGCTTAGAAAGTCATTGTGTAGACCGTACTTATTTCAATGAGAAACGCTCAGTTATCAAAGAAGGTAGGTCATTAACAGCTTAGTTACACATGAAGCTAATCTGATGAGTATAGGTATGCATCATAATCCATAGGTGTCTGTCATTTTTCATGTCTGTGAAATCTTACGGGCTAGTACTTACTACTAACGTCTACCTGAAATTGAAACTTTCGTTGCGTTTGTTACGTTGTTTGTTTACGTACGGCGTCTTGGAGTCTTTTGGCTCATCATTAAAATAGAGCAAATTTTGGATAGAATCAGGCGTTACTTTGCGGAAGTTCATGTTTAGCAAGACTACTAGTACTACTAGTAGTAGTGGAAAAGTCTTGTGTGGTGGTGCATGTGAGTGGTGGTGGCAGTGCTTGCTTGGGAACTTGGCTTTATTGCTTGGTTGGGGAGGTAAGCGGTGCTTAGCTTGTAACTGCATGTTTGACCATACAGATTTTTTCTGTTGGCGGCTTATAGCAAAATAATTTTAACTGTTTCTTGCTAGAGCAAATTTTTCAAACAAACTTAGAAAGCACTTCTAACTATCAGATAAAGAAAGGGCTCACAGGAAAACTTCATTGGTGAATTATTCACCGATCAATTATTTTTGTTCCTACGTAAGTGTATTTTTTAGGTGCTAGGTAGTTACCTAGCCTGTAGTTTCTAATAATATAATTAGTATAATATATAATAATTAGTTACGCATTATTTAAAGTTCGTGTATGTATGAAAGTTAATATTTATTTTAACCTGTAACAAATACTAATTATGAAACTGTTAATGAGCTGTGCTCGTGACTATACCTCATTATGAAAACAATGACATGTGAAGTGTTTGCAGAAGACGTGCACTTTTCTATAGTGTTCATAACAGAACAAAGCACAATACTAAAATGCTTGGAGGCTTTGATATTGGATGATGGAGTTATGTTAATTTTTATAATTACGTTACTTACGACGTCCCCTTCTCCTTCTTAATAAACCACCTTAAAACTAATTAGACTTGACTTCTTAATGCCTGTTGAATATTATGTTGATTTGAAGTCATATTATATTGAGTCAATTTCAATATTTTCAATAGCTCATCGGTTAAGGTCTGAATTCAGAAAGATCGTATTCGAGGTTCAAATTCCATCTAAACTCTAAAGGCAGACACAACACAAACTCGATAAGTTTCAAGCTTCATTTGAGGGAACACAAAATATTTAAATAAATGCATTCGTTATGTACCTACCTATGTATTATTAAGTATAAAGTATGTTACGTAGTAGGCAGTACTTAGCTTGAAAATTTCTATTCTATACCATAGATAGGTACTTATAGAACGTAATCTACTTATGTGAAACTTTTTTCTTCATTCACATTAGGTACAACCTATCGCTTGTTACTTCAACTATATGATTACCTAAGTATATTATATATTTTACTTCTTGCGTAACGTATAACTATATGTACCTACTTATCACACGCACTTTATTTTGCTATAAACAGCTTTTAGATATCTTCCAAAGAAAGCTAATAGTTGCGAGGTGGTACCAACCGATTTAACTGTGAAGATAAGATAAGATATACTTACTTACTACTTACCTATGCACATTTTCACTATTCAGGAGATAAATTAGAACGTTACGCGTCACGCCGAGGGCGAGGAAGCTATCATTTGACCTTTCATCGGTTTTTTACGCGTCAAGGCAACTGGCACTGATAATGCCAACGGATTAGGCCTCACTTAATATACATTTTGATATGTGTTATAGCCTGACATGATTGTATAAGTACTTAACTTAGTAATAACCAATTCTGTGGTATAACTTTTAAAATTTTCCCTCACAGGCCACTAAGGTCTGTGTTTTCCCTATACGTTTTCCTTAGCTGTTAGGGTCTAGCGGGCTCGAAACTAATAAATATCTACTGTACTACTCTCGAAACTAATAAGCAGTTTACGGGAAGAAAATTATGAAATTATGATAATAATACCCCGCCCCTGCTCTGTACCGTTTGGCTTACCTACTTAGATAGATGCGATTGACCAAAATTTAAATGTGGTGGTTCTAAACCAAACAAGTGTAAATTAAAAATTTATAACACCCCCGACAAGTGAAGGTTACAGTAATAACTAGAAAAGAGCTGATAACTTTCAAACGGCTGAACCGATCTTCTTATATTATAGCTAAGAACACTCTCGATCAAGCCACCTTTCAAGCAAAAAAAACTAAATTAAAATCGGTTCATTAGTTTAGGAGCTACGATGCCACAAACAGATACACAGATACACACGTCAAACTTATAACATCCCTTTTTTTTTGGTCGGGGGTTAATAAAATAAATAAATAAATAATACGAATGTGCTATATAACTATTACAATGTTTGATGAAGTTCTCTATCGATAATAATAATTATAATAGGTAAATACATAAAGGTGAAATGTTCTGAATAAGAATGCAACCCGTATTAAATTGCAATTAGAAGTTTTGGTATCAATTATTTCTTAACCGAAAAGAAATGAAAATGTATGTAAATTGCATGTTTTGTATCATTAATAAGGGTCTAATTTTTACTAAGCTATTACACTGATCGCGATTGATTTGCTAGTACTGTAACGTACGAGTAATAACTCTTTGAGCATTGCCGGCCTCACTCCATCTCCGAAACTATTTCATTATCATCATGATCCACCCATCGTCGGCTCACTATGGAGCACGGGTCTCTTCTCAAAGTGAGAAGGGATTAGGCCATAGTCTACCACGCTGGCCAAGTGTGAATAGGCACACCTTTGAGAACAGTATGGAGAACCCGCAGGCGAGCAGGTTTAGTAACGATGTTTACAAAGCAAGTAATTTTTGATTGCATAAAGCAATTAAAACGGGATCGAATTCCAGACCTTCCGAATTAACCACTCCTCCAATACGGCTTTTATTGTATTGAAGAATATGTATTTATATTAACACCAAAATGAAGGTAAATACCTAGTTTATAAACAACACTGATGTTCGTAACAAGTTGTTTACCACTAGCTTGCTCTACATAGAACTTTATTGCTCTACTTTTATGTATTGAGTAACTCATAGGTAGCTGTAGTACGAGTTTGAGTAACATTATTTAATAAACTGCTTTTTCGGAATAGATAAGTAATTTTTCTAATTCCCATTCGTTTACTCTTAGTAGAGTGACTATGAGTTATCTTTCTTTGCGACCATTAATTTTCAGAAGGTAGGTAGTTTGATAAAAATCTAAGGGTCGATTTTACAATCGCCATAAAATAAAATATCGCCATTATCGCAGTAAAATTTTATATAATAAAGTTATTTAACGATTTAAAAATCATACCTTACCTAGATGGCCTACCTCAGCCAAGTGATAACATTGATGAACGTGGGTTTTAATTATTGGATTATTAATTTGATTATAACAAAAAAAAAAAAACCGGCCAACTGTTTTATTCCTTTACTTGTGCTATAAGAGCCAACCTGCCAAATTTCATAATTCTAGGTCAACGGCAAGTTTATACCCCATACCTAGGTTTTTCTAACAGACTCGACAGATGGGCCGACGGACAGAGAGACATACAGACGGATAAAAAAGTAATCCTATAAGGGTTCCGTTTTTCTTTTTGAGGTACGGAACCCTAAAAATAAGACGGGAAAAATATTAGAGTTGACCTCGATCGATTAGGTTGGGAGGGTACCTCAGGCGGTCACACGACAAGGTGCGCCGGCAGGGTCAAGGTAGACCGACCATCGCCACTTGCGAATAGTTTTACTCCTAATCACATTTTTTGCAATCAATTTGAACTTCGATAAAATCGAACTGAACTTGATTAGTTTATTACCCAACTACAACAAATTCGTAAGATAGGATTGTGATTTTAGTCGTCTATGTATGTGTGTATGTATGTATTTACGTATATTTACGTCTATGTATGTATTTACCTACGTACCTATGTTGAACCCTAGCGCCTGAACTATTGAGTTGATTTTGATAAAATGAAGTATTATTTGAGTCGTAATTTAGTCCAGGCTACATTACAAATTAATTAAAAATACACACAAAGTTGACAATCTTTAGCTCGTTACAAACGATACTACTTACAAATTAAGTAACTAGGAAGTATAACAATAGAGAACTTGGGTAGAAAAATGTAGAGTAATCGATTATCATAATTCCACGTCAGTATAGTCTATAAATAATGGAGAAGCTATAAGTAGGCAGGTAAAGCAAAGGCTGCATGTTAAACAGCTCTCTTTAAGTCTTTACAATTACAAGCCATTTGATGCAGATTCGTTCCGTCAAGTGATCTCGACCTTCACAAAATGAAGGATCACGATCGCCTGCATGTATTGTAAAACACTCACTATTTCCAAATTCGATTTCCTGTATCGGTGACCTAGCGATTGAGGTAAAAGACTTCTCTATAGTTTATATGATCAGAATACTAAACCCGATAGCCCGTTTGATATAAAGATGCGGGCTCGACCGCTCGCGCTGTCGCTTATCGCTATATCGCGAAATTGTATTTGGGCACCTACCCGCATTTGAATGCTGAAGGAATTCGGGCTAAAGATAACGACTGGTTCTTCTCGGCAGGAACTAAATGTTAGTGATGAGACCAGAGACATAATTTGTTATCATACCTATATAGTACGCGACAGGCGCGCTCACCCACAGCGGATTAGCGCGGGGGTCGTGCGGGTGTGCGGGGCGTCTCCACGACGTTTGCCATCTCAACCTGTCGCGCACTATACTCTCAACACGAAGACCAGTTAAAGTGTCGATTTTAATTCCCGGTACGCTCGATTGAGCTTTTGAATCGGCACAAAAAATAACATTTTATCATTATTTATATTAGGCATTTTATCTTCTTCTTCTCTTGATAGGTGGCTTTTTGTAGTGCCAGATTTTCAGCGTAGATACTTGTATGTCCATTTTAGTAGGATCGAACTAGCCTGAATTCGGGTAAAACAGCGATCATAACTGCCAGTACAAATAAAATTTGTCGACAGGTAGTACACACGTACCCAAATATTTATAACGGCAAACGATCATTTCAAACCACGTTGTAATAATAAGTACACCTAGTGAATTTCGTCAGCATAATGTAGGTACCTAGGACCTCGATAAAAAATGGGAAATAAAACCTAATTGTACGTCTAAACGAAATAAGCAAATAGACTCATTTACAGTGTCGTATTAAATGATTAAATGTTTTTGCCGCGGCACGCTTCCCCGCGGGACAATGCGCCGCGTGTTTTCGTCACTAGCACTCAAATTTGTATTATCAACTTAGTAGGTAATACTTGGTTATTTAGGTAGGTAGATAGGGTCCTAATGATAGTCCTCATGCGAAGCCGGGGCAAGTCAACTAGTCGCTTATAGAGTTTCCCCTGGTGAAAAATTTATTTTATTAGGACAAAATTCGTTCACTATAAGTATAATTTTATTAAAAGTTGTTTGGTACTTACTTATTACCTATAGGATCGGATTAAAGGTACATCCCATCACAATATATCTAGTACCTAAACTACTTATTTTAGTAGTTACGAGTAGGTAGGTACATTTATAAAATAGTAGGTAAAAATCTATTAAGTTATGTGACAACTTAGCTTACTTGAATAATTTTATGATCTCATCATAATTGTTATTGATATTCTATTGAATTTGAAGTACCTACTTAAGTATAGGTAGGTAGGTACGTAGGTAGGTGTACTTCTTATAATTGTAGATCTGAAGCTGAAGAATCTGTAGTACTAAAGCTAAAGAAGCGACCAGCGCTTTTCCATGACTGAAGGCTTCAACGCAGTCACCGCTGTGGCAAAGGTGAGGCTGGATTATTGTGGCGCCAAGTTTAAGGTCAATCACCAGGGAAACATGGTATCGTCTAACATAGTACCCAGGTTGGCATGGGGAAGAGCAATTTAATTATTAATTAAAATTAATCCATTAAAAATTAGATAGCTGTACCGAAGCAAATAAAACATACAATTAGATCATATAAATGATCTAAGCTGAGTCAAGGGAAGAATTACTTATTAAAATAACAAGTCAGCGAAGTGCAAAAGTCACCTTTTGTTTATACCTATTATGTAGTTAGCTAGGAGCGCTTCAGGGTTGAATTTGTAATCCAACTAATCTAATAGTTGTAGAAATAACATTTTTAATAGATGATAGTAGGTACACAGGTACTCAGCTAAAGATATTTTGTACCGAGTTACGAGACAAGGTAAATTTGCTTTCTAAGATAGATTAGGAATCATAAATATAACGGTTATCTCGTTAAATAATCCTGTCAACATCGTTATTGTAGGTAGGTTACGTATAGGTAGGTATGCAAAAAAGCAAAGAGCAAACATCACGTGTTTAGTAAAAGAGGTAACCAAAATCACTTCAGAGAAATATAATTAGGTACCTACGCGCGTAAAAAAGGTCAGTGATTATATACCTACCTAAATAATTGATAACGAATTACGTTAAAATAGATACATAAAACGAAATACTAAAATTAATGACGAATTAAGAATTGAGAATCGTACTAAGAAATCTGCCATCTCTGTTATTGGCTATATATATACCTACATAATACCTAACGATTAAAAAACAAAAAAAAACGGATATTTACAAAAGGGACGCTTATCTAACGCCTATATAATATGCAGGTAGCCAGAAAATAATCAATCAGCATTCAGCACAACTCGAAAGTGAAATATATGAGTATCTGCTATGATTGGTTACCTATTTAGTTTCTAATCTTACCAATTTCCAGGAATATTAATCTTAAGTAGGTATGTTACCTACTCATCACTTTCAGAAGACTCTCGAGTTCGCCATTACCTATCGAAAGATAGATAAAATACTTGCTACTAAGTAGTTAGTCAGATTATATAGTTTAATTTCAATTTTCAACCATAGAGACTGCAAAACCAAAACGAACATCAGTCAAAATTAGTTTTAAATACCTTTTAGGGCTGATTTTTCAATCAGCAAAATTGAACCTGATGAATTTTTACAGACTTTCAATACAAAAAATATTCACTCCGCCTAATACAAAAAATATGCCTCCACCCCGAGAACCTATCTGAGCTTCTGCCTTCAGGACTATAAAGCGTGTTGTATACGTGTGTATAAAGTGTGTTTCAACTTGAAGGTTGTAAACAGCTGCAGTGCAGATTCTGAATGTAGGTAGTTACCTAGGTATTATACGTCGCCACCACGCTTGACGCAACTATACTACAAAATTGATTATTTTGTGACTGTTGGGAGCAGGGACGGGAAACCTGTATAGCATACAGTATACTATTGTAAACCTTTACTCGTAGCTACAAACCCTTTGCCTGTAGAGCTGGCTGTACTTCTGCTCTATCTGTAACAGCAGATAAACTGTGACTAAACAATTACTTACCTAATTTCGTTTATTTATAGTTTTGAGAATGAGATTCGTAGAGTAATAATAATTGTCTATTAATATAAATGATTCATCATATATTACACACTGCGTTAAGGATTTGTTTTGCGCTATCAGCAGGCAATTTAAATTTAGACGCTTGTTTAGATTAAGTAGTGTGTGTATTTGCTTTAAAATATAAGATAAAATGATATCAGGAACAATGAGTTGGATCTTGATCCTATTTGCCAGTAAATGCGGTTACAGTAGTGGTGTCATAAAGATACCTACTCTTACTTATGCAAAATAAGCTCACGATCAATAGTTGGATGTACAAATAAAGCAGAATATTATTATATGGAATGGAAAATCAATGTTGGTTTTTAAAATTTATTATATTGAATTTAATGGTTTCAAACTTGGACTGCTACGGAAAATGTTTTGTAGAGAGCACGTAAGCAATTTTTCGTAGGTTGCTACGGTCTACGCAGAAAATACATAGGTACCTAATATTTTATGTGTATGTATGTATTCCACCTATTCTACGTAGGAACAAGGATTCTTCTTCGATTCTGCAAGTTCTAAGTTAAAATAAAACGTTTACTCAATAATAATTAATTAGAAACATGTAAAAGTAGTACTTACTAGATAAAAATTAATCAAAGATTTTAAATAAAAAATTTCAGACTTTCTACCTAGTAGTGAAATTTTAGTGAAAAACACCTAGTTACTTATGTACACTTATTTCCTGCTTTATAACTATTAACTAGCCTAAGAAATTAAATTTTGTAACATTTAAAATAGTGTTAACTTTATTGTTCTATAGAAAATGCAATAAGTAATATTACTTGCCTACTCTTTAATTTTGATACTATACGACTAATAATGTACATACCGTAATAATATTGTACACGTAGCAAGCAGCTTAAGGTCTAATCTGAGAGCAAATCTCGTAGATATCTCAGTGTATTGGTTCACAATGTTATCAGGGGCAAATATTGGCGCAGACGCCGTTAGCTTCCACCATCGACCTTGCCTTACCATGAATCTATATTAACCTGAAATAATAGCTTTCTGTAAACATCTCGATTCTCGCTTTTATTGTGAAAATGAATAGTACTTACTGTTTGTGGAGGATGTGTCATTAGTCTTGATGTGGCAGCGATTTACCCGACTGCACCAGAAGGAAGGTAATGGTTTTCGGATGTATGTACGTATGTATCTATCAAAAAGTTGTTGACGTAGTCTGCAGCTCGAATAGTTTAGTAGATTTTAGAGAGATGTCGTTAGATTCGTTTCAATTGACGGGGTGAGTCACAAAAAATAGCGAACCTCCGAAACAAATACCTAATTTCTGGCGCAGCCTAAACGGTTTGACCGATTTTGATAAATATGGTGTAGTCCGTTTTGTTGTAGGTTGTAAATGTAGAGCAAGATGTAGAGATGGTAACTGGTAGATGATAAATTTTGAGAAATAAAAATTCCCTAACAAATACAACAAAAATACAAAAATATTTATTTCGGTATAAAACAAGTTTACATATAACATAGAAATTGGGACTGTCCCAGTAAGTGACTAGTATTAAACTAGTACTTGTGGCGGGCGGCCCCGCTCTTCCATAGCATATTCTGTTACAATGGAAATAAATAAGTAGTTTCTAAAAGTAATAAGCAAATTAATTATTAAACAAATGAGAGTAAAAAATAAAATAAAAAATAAGCAATATTAGGTAATTTTAGAGTTACAGTTATATAAAATTAAATAGTAAATACAAGATGCTGCTAAATACAAGATGTGTGTGTGTGTGTGTGTGTGTGTGTGTGTGTGTGTGTGTGTGTGTGTGTGTGTGTGTGTGTGTGTGGGTGTGTGTGTGTGGGTGGGTGGGTGTGTGTGTGTGTGTGACCGTGTGCATGGAAAACTGCTAACAGAAAGTGAGCAATTAAAAAAATTTCGGCTCACTCTCGAGAACCTCTGTTTTTTTTTACAATTAATGTGAAGTTTATTTTACTGTTTTTTAGAGTTCCATACCTCAAAAGAAAAAAGGAACCCAGGATCACTGTGTTGTATGTCTATCTGTTTGTCGGTCCGTCTGTCCGTGGTTAGGTATTTCCCGTTGACCTAGAATAATTAAAGGCACCCTTTAGCTTTTAATTTTAACTCTGCACAGGCAAGCTTTTACGCAGTCGGGTTCCATTTTTAAAAATTTATTAATTATTTATTTTTTACAATACGTAAAGGCTACTTTTAACACACCACACTGTGCAATAATATGTCTGCATCTTAACAATTATTTTGCGTCACTCTGAATAATAATAGGTATACACTATACACCTACTAATAATAATTACAATTTTATGCGGGGATTTAAAAAATAATAATCTTAAGTGCATATATTGATTATGGCTATCACAGTCTATTTGTATTTTGATAAAAGATAATTTAGGGAATGTAAATTAAGATTTGGTGATTTTGTCTCTAATATAATATATTTACAATTTTGCCCTTTGTGTAGTAAGAAGTATGTTCAAAGAAGTTATATTTATTTTAGGTTTATTCGACAATATAAACATTAAATAGCTAATCTAATAATACACTTTCAAGTTCTATTCGTGATCTGAGTCCCGGACGCGACGTCTGCATCAGAGAGAAACCTATTGGATATTCTTGATTTAATATTCAAAATCAGATTGGTAGAAAAAAAAGTTTCTTTCATATTTTTAGGGCTCCGTACCTTAAAAGAAAAACGGAACCCTTATAGGATCACTTTGTCTGTCTGTCTGGATGTCTGCCCGTCCGTCCGTCCGTCCGTCGTGTCTGTCAAGAAAACCTATAGGGTACTTCCCGTTGACCTAGAATCATGAAATTTGGTAGGTAGGTAGGTCTTATAGCACAAGTACAGGAATAAATCTGAAAACCGTGAACTTGTGGTTACATAATTTAAAAAAAAATTAAAATGTGTTTCAATTTTCAAAGTAAGATAACTATACCAAGTGGGTTATCATATGAAAGGGCTTTAACCTGTACATTCTAAAACAGATTTTTATTCATTTTTATGTATAATAGTTTTCAATTTATAGTGCAAAATGTTGGAAAAAATACCCGAGTACGGAACCCTCAGTGCGCGAGTCTGACTGGCACTTGGCCGATTTTTTTTTTACTCATTCCAAGTAAATACCTATTAAAAGATAAAAAAAATCTTTTCAGGCAAAATCCAGTATTAGACTGTCCATCCCTCGAAAAAGGCGACGGCTACACCCAATCAGAGTTCCTGTCTCGACTGGCGAACGAGTGCCGCTATGACCGGCTGCTGCTGCCCACCTACCAGACCGGGGAAGTGGTCTACGTGCACGCCAGTGCTTATGTCTACTTCATCCAGCCAGCCGAAGCACACGATTTGGTAGGGAGGATTATTAAATACTAGCTGATGCCCGCGACTTCATTCGCGTGGATGTAGGTTTTTAAAATTCCCGTGGGAACTCTTTGATTTTTGAACACACACACAAACTTTCTCCTTTATAATATTAGTGTGACTATCGACACACGCGAGGGTGTCCGCCAAGTTCCAATAAAACAAATTCTAATAAGAACGGCGAACGCCCTATCAGTGTGTATTACACGAACCATTCAAGCTACTTTCGTTACCTTTTTATCTCAGAATTTTTTTCCACATCTATTAAAATGAATTTCACATTCACGTAGGTTTTCTTTACAGCCTCTTATACATAACATAAAATAAATGTAAAATATATCTGTCTAAGAGACTAGCTCATTTTTTCTGAGATATGTTCAGTAGATATTTAAAAGCAACATTCAAAATAACAGATATCAGCTACAAGTAACTAATATCATCATCATTATCGTCAAATCTTCAACGGCCCACTACTGTGTACGGGCTCCCGCACAGAATGAAAAGAGTTTAGGCCATAGTCCATCTCGCTGGCTAAGTGCGGATTGGAAGCTTTATTTTATTTTTGATTTGTACTAGAAAGTTGTAACAATAAACAGAACAAGTGTAAATTAAAAAGAAAGAAAAAGTCGGGAGTAGTTATTGCTCCTTTGAGAATATTATGGAGTATTCTCAATCACGCAGGCTTCTTCACGAGGTTTCTGTTAATCATAACTGTTCATCTTAACTGTTTAATCAATTGATATTTAATTGTTTAAAATCATCGATGTTTTAAAATAATAGCTCGGCAAAATTCAGAGGTGCGTGTCGAGCCTCGAATCCCTGATCCCCGAATAACCAGCGTTTAATCACTAGGTTAATGTCACCGTTCTTAACTATAATATAGATTTTATAGGCTATTATAATAATATCAGGTGGACAGCTGAATGTAAAGCCGATTGCGGACATGATACCTTTTATAGTCAGCCACCCGGTACCCGTTACCCCTCACCCGTTTAGCTGTCTAGTAAAAATAAGTACCTAGTCAAAACACATGCGTGTGCAACATAGGTACACGTGTTTTATTTTATGCAGGTTGTACCTAGTGGGCTTCTATTATTCAGGTTTCCCGTTTCCACAATATACCTACCTAAACGCTCCGTACTAACCTACTTAAACGTGTACGTAACCTACCGACAATGGGTAGGTACTTCTGCTCTGTATAACAGAGTTTAATTAGTACTAAAGGGTTTTCAAAATCCGTAACACGAGTTACTGACACAAGTTACTTAGACAAGGAATTGAAATACATTTAAAAACCAAAATTACAATCATGAGGGTTTTATTAAAGGTTATTTAAATATTTGTTACAGAATTTCAAATTGCATTTCCTTCTTCAACTACGATGGACAGACCCGCGGCTGGCGTATGCCCTGTATTCGCCGGAACGTACAAAAATCATCGGTGAGAGCGATCTGCGTCAGCGAATATGGGTGCCCCACTTGTACATGTCCAACGAGCAGGTTTCCAGCCTCATGGGCACGGACAGCAAAGATGTACTCATTTCCATAGCACCAGATGGAGAGGTGTTGTTCAGCCGCCGAATGCAGGCTGTGCTTTATTGTTGGATGAATCTCCAGAAGTTTCCATTTGACGAGCAAAAGTGCTCTATGAATCTCGAAAGCTGTAAGTTTTTTTTCTGGCTTTACAACAGATTAGCTGTCAGTTTTGTAGCTGCAAGTTTATTTAATAGTAAAGTTAGGTAGCTACCTTATATGCTACTTAGTATATATTGCTCAATTGATGTAGATTTTTAATTATAACTTTGATAAGTGTATTTTCATAAAAACGGGTGAATAACTTGTTAGATTAGATACTTATCTAATCATAGATGGCTGTCTAAAAGATTGTTAGATTGTTGTTTTTTGTTTTAATATAATTAATGACTTCTCAATAACTCAGCTAAGCATGTGCATTGTGCAATGCGCATGGTGCAATATTGTTTTTGATTTATATGTATTTACTTAGTAGGTACTAATTATCCTACTGGGTGGATACAAATCTTCATTCATCAAGCAAGCTAGCTTTATGACACGAAACTGATCAATTTAAAAAAAATTGAGCATTTTTCTGACCAAGAGCATAGGAATCAATGCATAACAGTTATTTTCAGTAACATTTAAATATAATCGATCCTATTCTATATCTGTGTTCAGATACATACCAAGACTCAAAAGCAATGCTAGAGAAAATGAGCCAGGCTGAATTTACTTGCCTTTACACAAAACAAAAGCAGGTGCATTGTAGTAGGTAACTTATATAGACTGAAGTATGTCCTTAAGCATTTTTGTAATATTTCAGGGAAATACAATGCATCAATTTTGCGTCTTATGTGGGAAAAGGACAATCCAGTCCGACTTTCCTCGGAACTGCACCTAACAGAATACTCTCTGCTGGACTATTGGACCAACGAATCCGTTGTGCGAGGCGATATTGTCAATATGCGTTTGGGAGGAGGTAGATGTAATGTCGTTTTGCGTGTTTGTGACGTTTTTTTTAATACTCGTTTTTAATTGAAAATTTACTTAAACTAAAGTTCTTTTCAGCTGGAAATTACAGTGCTCTAAAGTTCACATTTAAGCTGGGCAGAGAAGTTGGTTATTATCTTATGGACTACTTCATTCCATCCATGATGATTGTTGCAATGTCATGGGTCACTTTCTGGTTGCAGGCCGATGCTTCAGCACCAAGAATCACTTTAGGTAAATATTGCTTTATTTATATTTTCTTATCATTATTTCACACGACATTCGATTTTAATCCAAAACTACAGTGCACAATACAAAAACCAATCATGCAGGATTTTTATTTGTACCTACTTACTAGTCCGCGTCGATTTAAGTTTTTAAAAAATCTCGTGGGAAATCTTGCCAGCGCGTGCCAAACCATCGTTATTTTAATAAAAGCTGAAAACTTCTTGCGCTTGCTCTTAGTCCATTGGATTTTCGAGCATAAAAGTAACCTATGTCCATTCCCGGGATGCAAGCTATCGCTGTACCTAATTTCATCAAAATTGGTTTAATGGATGGGCCGTAAAAACTAGTAGATAGAGAGACACAAAACATTTTTGTATTATAATAATTTGGATCGTATGGATTTGTTTAACAAATTAACACAATCTGCAAATTGGCTTAACCACAAGCGTCAGTCACATGACACACTAAAATAAACGTAATAAACTTTATTTCAGGAACAAGCACTATGTTGTCGTTTATCACACTTGCGTCGTCACAAGCCAAGACTCTGCCGAAGGTCTCCTACATCAAAGCTAGTGAGATCTGGTTCCTAGGCTGTATCGGCTTCATCTTCTCTGCTCTTGTGGAGTTCGCGTTCGTCAACACAATTTGGCGCAGAAAGTACGGTTTCTATTGATTTTTCTTTTTAATTTTCCCTATTTCACCTCGAGTACGTATAAAATAGCGAGCTATTTAAAGCTTGTTTCATTCCGCCCAACGTAAGGTATCTATGATAAGTCTTTGAATTGATTACTAAACTGTTTTAACTTTTGTGCCGCCGAACATTGTAACAACAGATGTCCACATAGATTGCATTCTAGACAAAAATGGCCGCTACATATGATAATGCATTTTGTCACAAATTCAGCAATCGATTGCATTAGCACTTTGAAGATTGATCTACATATTTGAAATTAAATAACATTGATTGATGCCGTTGGCAAAAACTTTCCAAATTTTACATCTTGGGTTATTAAGTATACCTACTACCGCGAAAAGATTTTATTTCCCCACTAGTTAATGAAACTGAAATTGTGAATTGCAGAAAAGTGGTGAACTTAAAGAAGGTGAACAGCAAGTACATTCTGAAGAGCACGCTAACCCCTCGCTTGGCGCGCAAGGAGTTACAGAAGGAGTTGCAATCGTCGCCTCAACTCACCAAGTCGCGATCCTGCTCCTCGTTACAGCAAGAAACTAGTAGCGATCCAGCTGGACCTGGATATAATAACTACCTTACTGTACATGTAAGTAACTTTATTAATAGTGGTCAGGGTACATACTTACCAAATATTCCTCTGCTATTCAGTCGATAATATACCTACCTAACAAAACAAGCAACGCCAAGTCGGGGCATTATTATGTCGGGACTCGGGATGACTTTCTTCACTCAAATTAGGTACCGTAGAAAAAATTACACAATTCTTTCAAATTTTTATACTTAAACTACTGACCTCAGTACGGCTTAGCTCTGCTGGCTCTGCTGTTGAAAATTCTTTCTTAGTCAGGGTTGTTATAGCAACGTTGATCCAAATCAGTTAGGTAAATGGATGGAAGACCGACTTTGGAGCTTCGGAGAAGTTGGTGCGTTAAATTTTATGCGATTGATTTACTGTCCATCCATCCATTGAGGAATTGCAGCGTACTTCATATTCATTAGACCAAATTCAGATAAAACTAACCTGATGATCGGTACAACCTCTGCTGTAAAAAAGAATTGAAAGACAAAAACATTGATCGACAAAAAAAATCTTTAACGAGGGAACCCTGTGGTTTTTCAGAGTAAAGGATTAAAAAAATACTTATGTCCTAAATGATAATCCAGAGTATTAGATACTAAACGAAATATACCTAAATATATAGGTTTAAGTAGCAGATTGCATTCAAATCCATTCAGTAGTTTCAGCGTGATGAGCGAATAAACAGACAAAAAAAATTAAAAAATAGGTACTTTTTTGGCTCTGCAGATATCGACGATAAAGCTGCATAGGGTTCCCCCGATATTTTTTAAAATTTTCATGTTTATATTTTTTTATTCCAATATATTATTGTTAAAGTAGGTACCACCTTTCAAGATAAGCAAGCATGGTTTATAATATCTAAGATATATTTTGACCCTAGTTTACCTAATATATTTTATTTATTTATGCTGCATTTGGAAAGGCTAAAGGTAGGGAAATATTTTATCCTACTTTTTCCTAAGTATGATTTTTATAAATGTTTTTGGCGGTGAGATATGCCTAGATAGTAGAATTAATCATCTTATTGATCACTACTTCCATGTACTAATTCTACGCATCAGCGATGGAATGTTATATTAATCGTTTGACAGTCTTTACAGTCTGTGTGAGGAGTGAGTCGTAGCAAAGAACGTTTTTATAGGGTGGTGTAGGTATAAATGTAGTGTGATGCGTAATTATCTCTTCATTCTATTTTTATTTATTCAACAAAGATTACTCTAGTAAGCTAGCCCGCATACCTCCTAATTCACGTAATCCGCCAAGTTTTACGACTACTGTCCTAACCAGTGTGATTTTAACGGATTTTGGGAGAACATTTGAGCTTAATCTGAAACTTCAATAATAACTTACAGTCCGACAAGGCTCTTTTGGCACTTGAGTGAGGGCGCAGTTGTCGCTTTATGCTGACACAGCTAATTACCAACAAGTGCACTTCTCTAGATCGTGGCTTTAGTTCCGATTTTGGCCACGCGCCAAAAGAACCTTGTCGGACTGTACCTATGTGTTTGAATTTCACTTTACTTTTGCAGAGTTTCCCGTCCGCACTAAACTTACCAACGATCACGACTCAGAGCTATGACGAACTCATAGCCGGAGGGCGGCCGCGGACCGCCGGCAGCGACGGCTCCGACGACCCGCCCAAGCACACCTGGACGCAGATGACGCCGCAGGAGATCGCCACCTGGATCGATAAGCGATCCCGCGTGCTGTTCCCGCTTCTTTTCATCTTCTTCAACATCGTGTACTGGACTTTTGTCTATTGTCTATGATTATTGATTAGATACTTACAACCCGATTACGATCGAACCTGATTACGGTCGAAAAGATTGGACCTGGCGTCAAGACGTCACTGCGACGCATGGGTACGGTGTGCAAAAAAGTATCATTAAGAATATTTAGGTATGAAACTTAAATGTTTGTAAAAACTCTGGGTATGCTATGTTAGTATTGTCTTAGTTTGACGTTTATCATAATACATTGAAATTGAAAAAAGCGAGGTCCATTCTTTTAGTAACCGGGTTTGTAATTTGCACTGTGTGCGGACACCAAAGTATTACGACTTTTCGGAAGATTTGAAGTAAAGTGTGTATACGGACCGATATATAGTAGCTGCTCTTTATTGCCATATTGTCTGATAGATACGCCGCCTGTCCCAATACACAACATACAAGTCCTTGAGGAGCGCGCGCTAGAGAGATCACGAATGAATTACTTAGTCATTTCCAGTAATGTACTAAATCTAAATCCAATTAATTTTTAGCGCTCTCAATAATCAGGAGCTAAAAAAATGGGGATGATTAAATAATGTTCCTATTTAAAATGATTATACCTAGGTATGTATTATGTATGAGGAAACCCAAAAAACTGTCCTATTTATCTAATCGTGTTAAAAATGCTAAACAGTTTTTGAGTTAAATTTTTAAGTTACGTGTAAAGTCAATTTCCGCTAGGTATAAATAAGTTTTTTCGTAACTATAAAATCTTCTCTCGAATCTAAAAGACAATTTTTCTTAAATTGGCGTATTTTTTAACTACCTAAGTAAACGTTTTTGTCGCCTTTGAAGGTCTAGTGACTAGTCGAATTAAAGGCAAAAAGTCATTGTAATTGCTAAGTTTTTTTATGTGCCTAAGCTGCATAAAAGATGCCGCGATGGGGAAAGGACCAAAAATATTAATAACATTAGTTTTAGATTCTATTGAAGAACTTTGCATGCCATTTTATTAGGATAAAGGTCTGATAGTGATAAAAATGTATCCATTTTTTTATTTTATTTACTTATTTTTTGTATGTATAGTTTCCGATACTTTTAAGCAAAGGCAAAATAATTTGGCCTGAAATTAAGTTATACCTATACTACCTATTTAATGTTATTTGAAAAATACTTACGAGTACAATATAGTCAAACTTAGAATAGATTTATTAATAGATCCAAATGTAATTTATTAAAATTAGGTAAGTACTTATATTTATTAAAGTTAGCCATAAGTTTTTTTTTATATTACTTAAATTAAACATTGTTACAATACTTAAGTATTACATTTTTATTACATTAGAAAAAAAATGTAGGTATCTTTGCCTATTAGGTCGGTAGTTGGTAAGTACATAATATTATGTATTGTGTGAACTTTAAATAATAATTGTAAATAGAGAAATCCTTTGAAAGCTTTTATCTTATCTTTCAACTAGTAACAAACCTTACCTTTAACAATTAATTTTTAGGCATTATTCGAAATTAAGTTCCAAGAATATTCTGTGCAGTCGAGTTTAGCCGCAGGTGGTGAATTTTTCACCCTGAACGCAATTGAGAAGGAAAATTTGTATGTTCGGGAAAATAAAATCATAGCAATATTGAAACGATATTTATTAATAAATAAATACTTAAATTAAACATTTAAGTAAACAATATTTACTAAATATTACAATTACATATAACTTAGATGAAACGCGTCAACCTGGAATGTACCAACCAGTACTTTCCAGGTATTGATAGGTACCTAGGTAGAAAGTACTAAAAATTGTTCACAAGAACGCCAGATCATACCATCGTGTCTTGACGGTACAGTTTAGCTAGCAACTAGCCAGTTGAGCGAAGTTAGCCAAAACAGACAGAATTCTAAAGTAGGTAGGTACTTATTTTATTTCTATGTGTAATTATGATACTCAATTTGACTAGAAGCTTAGTTAATAATTTTTTGGACTACCATAATCAAATCAATCTTCGCTAATTGTCTTGGGCAGGTTTGAATATTTAGGACTCCTTGGCGGTGTTTCATACAGCGCAGATTTCTCACAAGGGCTAGAGTCCAAGAACATTAAAGACGATTGTAGAGCATACAACAGATTTCCCGAAAATTACACCTATATAACAGCTAGCCACCACTTTTCAGATAAATTACGAGTAGGAAGCTATCACAACCAAGACAACACTTTAGTTAAAATTTTATTAACACCTAAATACATATAATCTAATTCACTAATAAGTAATAATTTTTGGTAAGAATATTTACAGTACGTAGGTACCTAAAAGGTTACCTACATGTAGGTACATACCTATAGTTACCGTGAGGTGCCAAGCAAAGTAGGTAAGTAAACCGTTGTTTAAAAAAATCTATTTTAGATCTAACCTCATCAATAATTACTTTTGTGATCTCTGCAAAGTACCTATAGTTACCTATATATATACCTACATTGACATATTACAATTATTTCACTTTTGCCTGCAGTCCGCCTGCAGGCAAAAATAATTATTCGCTTCTACTTGCATGTATGTAGATGCATTTTAGGAAAAACCCGATCAAAATGAATAATGTCGGTTCAAGGCGCTGCTCTGTCATTGCCACGGGGTGCTGTGACCACCAGACTGTCGTCGCTGGAGTACCGCTTGAGCGTTGCAGCACTTGCGTGACTGAAACATACCACAATAATTGGTACATTACCTACTGTTCAGGCCTGAAATAAAGCTAGAAGAAATCTCTGTTTAGAGATAAGCATTTCCAATGGTTACTTGATGTATTATTACTTTTTAAATATAGTAATTGTGGTACATCACACTAATCACACTATCTATGATACTTCTATGATTGATTGATTGTTACTCTTTCACGCAAAAACTACTGAACGGATTTGGCTGAAATTAAGAATGGAGATGGATTATACCCTAGATTAAACATACCTAGGCTACTTTTGTCCGAGAAAATCAAAGAGTTCCTAAGGCATTTTGCAAAACCTAAATCCACGCCGACGAAGTCGCGGGCGTCAGCTAGTGAAAAATAAAAATTAATAAATAAAGCAATTTGCCTTCGTCTCGTCTTTCCGAAGTTATTGCAAAAGGTGTTAAGAGCGCCAGCCAAGTCCACAAACCCTGTAAGACACTCTGAATACCTGTATCTGGTGCGTGGTCGCGGGGTGGGCGCCAGTTGCGGCAGATGGTGGTCCAGCGCCAGCGTGCCTCCAGACCCCGAGCTGGAGCCGCGCCCGGACCCGCTCGAGCTTTCCGACCATGTTATCTCCGACACGCTGTTTCAAATAAATTAAATCTAATATTACAAGAAACGACGAAAATCCTACGTAGCGTCGTTAAAATTATATTTCAGTTAGGTATTGCGTAAGTTTGAACTTGCACAGGCCCAGGTCAGGACTCCACGCCAGTCCTTAGATGATATCTTCATACTAAGTTTTTTAACTTTCGTGGAACGAATTGTATAAAGTCTACATTGCGATTTTCTATATACTTAATCTTCATAATATGGTGACCTTGCACTGGAAAGCGCAGCGTTGGGCGGCAGACCCGCACTAGGTGGATAGACGACATTAAACGAATCGCAGAGAGCCCCTCAATTCAGAAGGCGCAAAACTGTGAGCTTATGAATATCCTACAAAAAACCTATGCGGTGGATGTCTATCGGTTGTTGATATCTTCGTATCTAAATATAGTTATTCTTATGATTAAGCAAAAAAATATTACCCAGAAGAAATAGGTGGTAGGCGATAGGGCGAATATTCATTACTTTCCGTGTAGGTGGAAGCATGAATTTCTTGCTGGTAGAGCTCGTACAACTGGGACAAATCAGGCTGGACTCCAATACCAAGTTCTGCAAATGCCAATTTTTACAACTCGGTGAGTATAGCAATTTGCTAAAATATTCGTTAGGAATTTTATCATAAAAACTCTGGAGATGTACGTCTATCGGTTGATAATGATGTTGATGATGACAGGTCAATTTACCCTCGAGAGCGCGTCGCTGCCTGGTGATGATCTCGTCGGTGAGGCGGCGCTGCGCATCGCGGCGCTGCAGCGCGAGGTCGCGGCGCCGCAGCTCGTGCGCGCGCGCCGCGCGCTCGCCCTGCAGCGCCAGCTTGTCGGCCTCCAGCTCGTGCACGCGACACACCAGCGCCAGCACCTCGCGCTCCGGACCGCTCTCGATGTACGCCGGCAGCTCCTTGACACACGAAATAGTTTGAGACGGCTACACATTTGTCATTTGTGACGACATAAGTTCTGTGCGAAGGATAGGGTCAGGACCCTCAGCGATTAAGAATACGACGCAGAGGGAGAGAGTTACTTGTATTCCATTTATTCAAATAACTCCATGACTACTTCCAGTTCCATCTCTGAATCGATGGTGCTACGCTCGCACCATCGATTCAGAGGCTTTCTTCCTCTGCGCGCTCACTGTCTACGCTGTTTACAGTTCAAGTTTTACCTTGAATCGAAGGTGTTACCTGCTCCAGCTGTGCGCCCCTAAGTCGCACTTGCTCCAGCTGCCGCTCCACACGGTGTCGCTCTGATCGCGCCGCTTCCTGCTCGCGTTCAACTGCCGCGAGCTCGGCCCACGCCTGCTCCACGGCTATTTCTGCTTCAGCACGCTCACTGCCCACGCTGTTTACACTGCCCGTTCCACCTCTGAAGGGAAATGATTTCTAGATATTTATACATATAACTAGGTTATTAATAAATTATTTAGGGTTGAGAACTAGGACAAAGATTTGGACGTTACAGCTAACTTTTTTTTTCTTTTTCATATCTCTTCCATCTGCAATCAGTCGGTGGACTATGAACAGATTAGAGGACCAAATGTTACAGCTAACTATTCACAATTTTTGAATCTTTTATAACTTTTTTACTAACTGAATTTCTAAAATAGGTCAGAAAAACTACACTCCTACCTATAACTTTGTTGCGTGCTCAGCCTGGAGCCGGTGAAGCTGATGGGCTTGTAGAGCCTGTTGAAGCGCGCCTCCCAGTGCGAGATGGTGGCGTGCTGGCGCTCGGCGTCCAGCGCCAGCCCCAGCAGGTTGCTGTCCAGCTCCATGAGGCGGCGCCGCAGCCGCATCTGCTGCTTGAACGTTGACACGATCGCTTCGCGCAGAGATTTCAAGTGGGCCGTCTTTTCTTCCGATTCTTCTTTTGTTATGGTCTCTTCTATTTTCTGCTCATCTTCTTTTTTCCTAGACGTGCATTGATTTTATTGACAAAATTAGTGAGGTAACGTGGAATACCCGTCTGAAGCGAAGATGTACTCTGTCTCACTCACTCCTATTGTCCCTCTAGAGTCTAGATCTGACACCTCGTAGATAACTACAATAATTGGGCAATGTTATGTTTTGATGCAAAAATAACCGTAGCATAATTTCCCATTCTAAGTCTAGTTATGAGAACGAGAGGTCACTAACAGTCAGTTTTTTGCGAATTAAGCTCCTATACTAGTACTAGTGAAACTATTAAGTATGTAGTAATACCTAATTCGATTTTTCCCTAAAAAGATCAGATATCTTAAAAGATTTCCTCTCCGTCAACGAAAACAGCTCCCCTTCCCCAAATGTCCCCTTTTGATAGCCGTTCCCTATTTGCGATGCTAATTATTTATTATGAGAAACGATGCTCACAAGTCTAAGAATGTTATGTGTACCTAACCGTCCGTCGGCGTCGGTAAGCTTTCCTGGATCATTTTAATGTCTCTTTTTTATTAAATTACGTACCTTGATCGATCATCTTTCATTTTAGTCTTGAGACGTGCAATCTCCTCCCTTAGTTCATTTATTACCGTACGATATTGCGATAAGTGCATTGGAGTTTCAATTAATTCGCGTTCAACCTGAAAAAAATATTTACAACTTTATCATAGTTAAAGTTAAGAATTATTAGGGTTAAGTCAAATAAAAAATTCATAACATTTAACTCAATAGCTAAAACTATAATATTAAATAGACATTAAATTATTTAAAACTTTATTTATTGAAGTGATTTTAAAATTTTTGGGCTCAGTGCTCCATGCAAGCTAAATTACATTTTATTATTATCCCACAATTTCTGCGCCAATACCTACTTTATCGGGAATAAATACTCGTAAAATAATATAGCTTAGCGAATTAGCCAGCTGAAGTGGCAGTGGGCAGGCCACGTCTGCCGCAAAACTGATGGCCGCTGGGGCAGACTTGTTCTGGAGTGGAGACCGCGTATCAGCAAACGCAATGTGGGACGACCTCCAACCCGCTGCACTGACGACTTTAAGAAGATAGCGGGAAGTGGGTGGATGAGGAAGGCGGAGGATCGTGTGTGATGGCGCGCTCTCGGGAAGGTCTACGTCCAGCAATGAGCGCAAACAGGCAGATTGATTGATTGACCTACTTTATTAGTAATGGCAGAGGCTCTCTGCGCGTAGTGCAGCGTGGAGCGCGTGGTGTCGCGGTGGGCGGCGGCGGGCGACACGTGCGCCACCATGGCCGTGCGGCAGCGCCCGCCCAGCACCTCGCGCAGCAACCGCGTGAGCTTCGAGTCGCGGTAGTTCACGTACCTGACAACCAACTCTTCTACATTATATCCGGGACTGGTCTGTTCACTAACATAGTATCGCTACTCGCTACACCCGAAGACGCATTTTGTTATTTTGATTTTATTTTATTATTTTATACTGTGTTTGCTAAATAAATATTTTCTTTCTAACAACAAAATAGAATACCATATTATTCTTATAGTTATTGTACTAAAATACGAATAAAAATAATAGACAAAGGTAGCGACACTATGCTAGTGAACATCAGGCTTAAATACAATAGCTGGGACTGAGCGGTAATAGCCTTGTGGTTAAGTCGTTCATCCCCTATTCGGAAGGTCCCGAGCACGCACCTCTAACTTTCACAAGATGTTCGTTTTAAAAATATATCACTTGTTTTAACGGTGAAGGAAAACATCATGAGAAACCATGCACGCTTGAGATTTCTCCATAATGTTCTCAAAGATGTGTTATGTCTACTGTGGTACTGGTAGACTATAGCCTTCTCATTCTGAGATATTAAGCTGTTCTCATTAATGGGCCTACGATGTGATGATAATAATGATGTTTAACGAAATGTATTACCTAGCACCTCCGGAAAGAGCCATGATGCAGTTGCCGAGTGCGAGCAAGGAGCGGTTGATGTGCGCGCCCTCCAGCCGGCGCGCGCGCAGCCCGGCGCGCTCCGAGCCTGCCAGGTCGATGAGGAAAAGTCTGCCACGTTGTACGCCCTTCGAAACGGACTTGCTCACTGATACACTAACGACAACAAGGAAAAATTCATTATTGATATACTTACTTAAACTGTTTTAGATTATTTCAGAATGCCTACAGCAACACCGATTACGTTTGTATATTCGAGTATTTACTGTACTTATATCATTTTTTTAGTTATAAACTACGTAAGGTTAACATTAGCGGAGTCTCGACTCGCTCGAGTGGCATATTTGAAAGCTCTTTCTTAGTGAGGATCAGGCCAGGGGATATCAGGAGTCTACGAAAATCTTATTAAGTTTTTAGACCGAGCGGTTTGAGCTATACCTACCAGTACCAATATGATATACTTAGCTGCATATGATAGCATATTATCAGTCAGTCAGTTTCTTTTTTGATTCATTCTTAAAAAGAGCAAATGTACCTCAATAAAGCATGCCCCCGTGAGGACTGCTGGTTCGCATGAGTAGCCTCCGCGGTACGCGCGCGATCGCCTCTCGCTAACAGCTCCGCAACGTGAGCTGCGTCATTAGCACGCACCTGAGAAAACCATTCGTGCTTGTACAAGCTTGGGGAAGAAATATTAAACCACGACTCAAAAATAAAATTTTATTTCATTTAAGAAACAAATGTTTTCTAATCTCGAGAATCGAGATGGAATACAAAAGTTAAAGATGTCACCATTGCATCGAATAGGGAGTGGTCTGTGATCGAATTACAATGTAGGTAGGTAACCTACTATCTACTTACATAAAATTATTACTTATATAGGCACACATCGTTTTAAACATCGTAACATGAAGGTACTTACGTGATGTTATAAACTCTATCTACGTACCTATGTCGCCCACGCTATCACGCGTCACGCTATCATACCACATTTTCTCCTTTTTAGACTTTTTATTTTTCTTGAAAAGGGGTGGAACTAAAAGATTACCTCGCTCAACCCCGCGACAACCGGTGGTCCACTGCCCCCTTCATCACGTAATTCTAGCGGACCCAGGCTGGGGTTTAGTAAATCTCGTATGTTTTCGTTGTAGATCTCAATGTAGGACATCTTCACCTAGGACAAAATATTATTAACTTTATTAAAGTATATATATTTTATTAAAAAAAACATCTACTTATTTATGTAAGAACCGGCGCGAAGGGAGTTAATCCTATACATAATTATATATGTATTACGCCCGATACCTACTGTTATTTCTTGTTTTTATGTTTTGAGGGCACAGAGAATTAGTGGTTTGTGTTTGAGTTATAGTTAGTTATATATAGTTTTTAGTTATGTATAGTTCTTATAGTTAGTTAATTTAATTCAATGTTTCTATGACTTTAAATTATGTGACTTTATATTAATAATTATTTTTCTATGAATTTAAATTTTACCATAGGCGGCCGCTATAAAAAAAACAATTTTTCAAAAACTTTACCTACGTACCTGTCTACCTACCTATTTAAAATTTCGCTACCCGCTATCTGAAACGAAGGAAGCGTCATTCGCGTCTGTTTGCCAACTATCAGCTGATGATTCCTATCAGACTATAGCTACACATTATCTAAACGTTATCAACAAGTTTGCCAATTTATCACACTTTATTATGATATTCGTAATATGCAACAAACAGCGTGACGTAAAAGATAGTTAATTAGTTATCTACCTAAGTAGGTACCTATTTCCTGTTTCTAAGATTTCAGGTATTAGATGAATAAATGGACAAACGAAGTTTTTATAAATAATGTCAACACTTGATATTAAAATATTTATATTGTAGGTATACGCGGAAACGATTTTCGCAGTTTCATTTTTCATATGAAACAAAAATACCTATAGATACCTACCTATACATAATATATTAAACATCAGGCCTGTTAACGTTCCTACATAAAAAATACATTAGGCTACATAGTAAACATGTGGTTTTCAAGGAACTTCAGTCGTACGGCGTACCTAAAATTGACGTTTGCTTTAGGAACATTGAAAATTCAGAATCGATAGGAGGTGGGTATATGTAAGCATATAAAAATGTGTCGACTAACGCCCGATGACTAATGATCTCACTACCCCTGTCGTTTGCAATATTAAAAGGCAACTATTATTTTACAATTTAGCCCATTACAAACGTAGAGTTAAGTGCGGAAGCAAGAAATAATTTAATAACAGAACGTTTACAGGTAAATACTTCGAAAGGTTAGCGGCAACGTAGTTTTAATATGCTAGGTAAGTTCCGTCTTTAAGTTTCGACTTACATATGTGCTTAGTAAATCGAATAAAAGAAACTTTTATGGTTCTCAAGTCATAGAGTAAGTAACTGAATTGTAGAGGCACTAGCGAGTAATCATTTTAGAGGCTACGCGTGCAACGACGTAGCGTAATTCGTTAGTCGCCTCTAGCCCGTTGTATCATGTTGTCGTTTACAAATTGTAACTTAAAATTGTGAATTATAATATATATTTTTTTTAGTGTTCATTTCTTTTGTTTTTATTACTACCCTGGTAGAGAACACGGCGCTACTATATATCCAGCAACATCAGTCGTACATTAAATATATATACATCAAATATCTGTACGTAAAACACCTGTACATTGGTGACTCAGACTTTGAACTACCAGGGTAGCGCGTGTTAATTTTATTAAAATAGTAACGTAACGTGAGCTAGGGCAACTCAAGTTAACACGTGTAAGGAAGTGAAAAACTAAAAAACTTTAAAAATGGCGCAACCTACGACAGTAGTGAAGGATGAAGACACGTATCTAGCGTCGATATCTCTCACGTCGAAGATCCCGGAGTTTTGGACCGACCAACCTAGGGTCTGGTTTATCCAGCTGGAAGCAATACTGGCACCACAAAAACAAGGAGACGCATCCAAGTATAATATAGTGGTATCCAAGCTGGGTAAGGATGTCATACAACAAGTGACGGACATCCTCATCAATCCTCCGGAGGAGAGTAAGTACGAGGTACTTAAAGAAAGGTTGCTGAACATATATGAAGAGTCGGAGAACCGCCAAATACAGAAGCTCATCGGGGAGATGGAACTGAGTGATCAGAAACCCAGCCACCTCCTCCGAAAGATGCAGGATCTGGCAAGGGGTAAAATTAGTAATGAGACCCTAAGCGTTTTATGGCAGAATCTGCTACCAGCAGCAGCACGAGGCGTTCTGGCTGCGACAGAAGCCAAAGATCTAGACAGACTAGCCGTGATTGCTGACAAAGTAATGGAAACTATGAAGTCCCAACCAGTAGCAGAAGTGGCAGCAAAGGAGGCGGTACCCGGAAATTCGTCGATAGCAGCTGAAATAGCCAGGATACATGCAAGGTTGGACCAGCTGGACAGGTCCAGAGACAGTTGGCGAGGCAGGCGAGGTCGCGGAAGGTTCCGTGGTCGTTCGCGTTCCCGAGGACGAGAGGACAGCAGGTCCAGACGTACCCCGGATAGCCCGGACTGGCTCTGCGTGCATCATTTTAGATACAGGCAGAGAGCTAATCGCTGCGAACAGCCGTGCACCTGGAATACGAAGCAGGAAAACTAGTGGAGATGCAGGTAGAACCGGTGGGTACCTGCGTCGAATTAGGGAACCACCGTTTATGTATTACGGATAAGGACAATGGCATACGTTATTTAATAGACACAGGTGCGAACATTTCAGTGTTGCCTAAAAGTTATAAATCAGTGTGTGACAGTGCAATGAATAATAAATACAAACTTTATGCCGCGAATGGTAGTGAAATACAGACTTACGGAACAAAGACTCTAGTGTTAAATTTAAGATTGCGTCGTGCCTTTAAGTGGACTTTTGTGATAGCCGACGTTAAACAACCCATTTTAGGTGCGGATTTTTTAGCTAAGTATAATTTGTTAGTAGACTTAAGAAACAGACGATTGTTAGATCAGGAGACTAACATGTATGTAATTTCCACTATAGTAAACTCGGAGCATTCATCTATTTTTACTATAGCCGAATCGCATCCATGTTATTCTCTCCTAAGTAGGTTCCCAGAATTGACAATGCCAGCGACGTTCAAAGAACCACCACGTCACAGCGTAAGACACCACATCGAGACTTCAGGACCTCCGGTGCATGCGCGCCCAAGGCCGCTGCCGCCGGACCGATTTAAAAAGGTAAGAGAAGAATTTCGCCTTATGCAGGAAATGGGTATTTGCCGCCCGTCAAAGAGTGCGTGGGCGAGTCCTCTACACGTTGTACCTAAAAAAGATGGTAATATAAGGCCGTGTGGAGACTATAGAGCGCTGAATGCAATTACGAAGCCTGATAGATACCCAATTCCTCACATAAAGGATTTTACGTTTATTTTAGCCGATAAGAAAGTATTTAGCAGGATTGATATTAACCGAGCGTATCATTTTATTCCGATAGCAGAGGATGACGTGGAGAAAACAGCAATCATTACACCTTTTGGTTTATTTGAATGGCCATGTATGTCTTTCGGTTTAAGAAACGCAGCACAAACGTTTCAACGTTTCATGAATAATTATGTTTTACAGGATTTAGAGGCAAATTTTCAGCAAAATAACCCGGATAGCGCGAATTTTAAAACTGAATTTGTTTTTTCATATTTAGACGATTTAATAATAGCTAGCGAAAATAGTTCGCTCCACGAAAAACATTTAGAGACCGTTTTTGAAAGATTACAACAAGTTGGGCTAACTATTAATTTAGCAAAGTGTGCGTTTTCGCAGGATAAAGTTGAGTTTTTGGGTCATGAGGTCTCAGCCAGTGGCTTAAGGCCGTTGCCAAGCAAGGTCCAAGCCATTGTAGACTTTCCCAGACCGAAAACGGTAGAGGAACTTCGTAGATTTTTGGGCATGGTAAATTTCTATAGAAGTCATTTGCGTCAGGCAGCCGAATATCAAGCTGAATTAAATAAGTATCTTCACGGAGCAAAGAAATGTGATAAAAGTAGTATAGTGTGGACAGAAAGTGCTATTCAAGCTTTCGAACAATGCAAGTTGAATTTACAGAATGCTGCTTTGTTAGCGTATCCGATAACAGGTCAAGTGCTTGCTATAATGGCAGACGCGTCAAATACTTGCGTTGGAGGCACATTGCAACAAAGAGTAAATAACGAATGGGTTCCGTTAGGTTATTTTTCAAAAAAATTGACTGACACGCAACAAAAGTACAGTACCTACGACAGGGAGTTACTTTCGCTTTATTTGTCAGTGCAATATTTTAGGAACATGTTTGAAGGTAGAGATCTCATTTTGTATACAGATCATAAGCCGTTAACGTTTGCGTTTAAAAAGCTAAGTAGTAGTAAAGAAACGCCGCGAAGGACCCGTCAGTTATTATTTATTAGTGAGTTCACGACGGATATACGCTATACAAAAGGCGAAGAGAACGCGCCCGCGGACGCGTTATCGCGCGTTGAAACAATTTCGTGCCCGTCTGTACTTGACTTCACAGAAGTGGCTATTGCGCAAGCCAACGACAAAGAGCTCACAGAATTGCTAGGAACAAAAAACGGTAATACGAGACTAATAAAAATTGACTTGCCGAGTGTAAATAAACCGATTGTTTGTAACTTGCGAGGCGATAAGGCTAGGCCTTACTTACCAAAACAGTTTAGGCGTATCGCATACGAAACAATACATAACCTCAGCCATCCAGGCATTAGAACAACAAGGAAAATGGTAACTAATAATTATTTTTGGCCTGGGATGAATAAAGATATAGGTATTTGGGCTAGGTCGTGCATAGAGTGTCAAAAAGCAAAGGTTCACAGACACACTATGTCACCTTTAGGGCAATTTGCAAAAGTAGATAGAATGTGTCATTTACACATTGACATTACAGGTCCATTTACTATTTCAGAGGAAGGCTACAGGTATTGTCTTACAATGATTGATAGGGAAACAGGTTGGCCGGAAGCATTTCCAATTAAAGATATTTGTGCGAAGACAGTAGCCAAACTCGTGTATGAAGGATGGATTACTAGACATGGGTGTTTTATTAATTTGAGCTCAGATCAAGGAAAGCAATTTGAAAGCAGTCTCTTTAGACAGTTAATGAAATATTTAGGGGTTCATAAGTTTAGGACGACACCGTACCATCCACAAAGTAATGGCATGATCGAACGATGGCATCGTAGTTTTAAGGCCGCCTTAATGGCGAGATTAAAGGACAATAGATCGTGGGTTGAAGAAATGCACACCATTATGATGGGACTACGTGCAGCACCACGCAGTGACACAGGGGTAAGTGCCGCGGAATTAACCTTCGGGCGAACTCTGAGGCTCCCTGGAGAATTTTTCGAACCATCGGATAGTAAGATAACGGACGGTGAGGAGTACCTAAAGCAGTTGAAACAGGTAATTAGTAATTTAAGACCGAAACCCGAGACACACAGAGACTCTCGGACTATTTTTGTGCACCCTGCCTTAAAAGACTGTAAAAAAGTTTTTGTTAGAAACGATGTAATGCGTAAATGTCTACAACCACCGTATGACGGTCCCTATGACGTCATAAAGCGGTTGGAAAAAGCATACTTAGTACAGTTACCCAATAGACAGACCCTTATTTCTATTGACAGGTTGAAACCGGCTTTTGTCCTGGATATCGAAAATCCACGACAAACGCCGGGTGAAACGTCATGTAAGAAAAAATGTAGATTTAGTGACGATGATGTTTTGCCGACTCATACAATCCGTACTACTCGGAGTGGGAGAGTCAGCAAAACGCCCGTTAGGTATCAGTAGAATAATTTGAGTATCAACTAGCAATTAAGCAATAAGTATTACGAAATAAGTATTGTAAAATGGCCCCGATCCGCATATATTAGTTTTCATTAGAAGACATAACTAAACCTTATTATTGGGAGTGTTAGAGTGGTTGACGATTGTTATAGTTTATTGGATAGTGTGTAAATGTAAAATGTAATGTAACAAACATTCGAAGCGTTGAGTGCAACGAAGGCTGGATGGCGTGGGAATAGCAACAATTGTAAGTGGACTTGCCACAGCGACCCCGTCGCCACCCGCTCAAGTTGTAGTGACCTCATCTCAAGTATGATGTGTTAAGAGATGTACCATGTATCGAATCAAAGAAACACTTTAACTGGGTGACGTGTTTAAATTATGATTTGTTGGGTAAGCGGATCGGAAACATTGTTAGGGTTGTCGAAAAATAAAGAACGAATATTGTGAAATAAAATTAAGGTTGCGGAAATTTGTATTTAGTTAATTTTTATTAAGATAAAAATTTGGGGTGGTGTGATGTAGAGGCACTAGCGAGTAATCATTTTAGAGGCTACGCGTGCAACGACGTAGCGTAATTCGTTAGTCGCCTCTAGCCCGTTGTATCATGTTGTCGTTTACAAATTGTAACTTAAAATTGTGAATTATAATATATATTTTTTTTAGTGTTCATTTCTTTTGTTTTTATTACTACCCTGGTAGAGAACACGGCGCTACTATATATCCAGCAACATCAGTCGTACATTAAATATATATACATCAAATATCTGTACGTAAAACACCTGTACATGAATGAAATAAAAATTGGATAAATAATTGTACGAAAATTTTATACTTACCTACGTTTTCCGCCACATTATACCTAAGTATAAGTAGCACTTATTTATTTTCAAAAACCTAGAAACCTATTTGAAGATCGTTTCGAGAGCGACATTCTTCACCGCAGCATCTTACAGTACAGGTCACATCATTACAAAATCTCTATAGGTACCTATAGATATATTTTGTCGAAAAATTCCTCTGTCACAAACCTCCTCGAAATCCGTCTTTCCATTTCGTTCACTATCGCAGCGAAGGCGTTTGAGCGTTCAGTATAGGCATCCATTGACCACTCCCACAATTCGAGTTCTTGGCTTCGGTGCTCCGGCACGACCTAACATACATGTACCTAGTCTTCCATGCATTGTACGTTCAACCAAAAGGTTTATGCTTTATAGGTAGGTACTTACCTACTCTTAAACAGAATAATACATAATATCACATAATATATGTAATAGTAGGTACCTACCTACTACGTAGATAGGATTATTTGAAAGGTGCCAAGTAGAGTTCGTGCTAGACATTAATGGAATACCTCGTGTGAGGAAAATTACCATGAATATTTAAGTAAACCTACGAACTCCATTTAACCTCTATGACGTCGTAATATCTGACAGTCTGACTATATCTACCTATCCTATAAATGAACCCTCTATCCAGAGAAAAAAAAGAACCCTTATAGGATCACTTCATTGTCTGTCTGTCTGTCTGTCCTTCCATCCGTCTGTCCTGTCCTGTTCCCTTACATTTGATCCCTATTAGTAACAGATTCTATTTCGTTAAATAAAATTAAACTTCTCAGTGCAATTCAATACGGGTTTCATTACGATCCTGAAATCCAGTTCGGAAGACAGGACATGTCACGAGGATGGTTTATAATAATAATAAATAATTAATTATTATGTAGGTAAGTATTGTAAATTTTAATACCTAGGTAAATAATCGGTTAGCCCACCCGTGGGAAACCGGAGTTGGTAACCAATAAAATGTCATTCCAAGAAAATTCATTGTATGTACCTACCTACCTATCTACTTTCCATTATGTGAAAAACTGTTTTCGTAGAATTATAGCTGACTAAAAATGACATTCCGATGTTTTCATTCCCCCATTTCCACATTGTGTCAATCACGGTTCGCGAGCGTAGGCAGTGACCTTGCCTCGGTCAACTGACAAGAGGGTGCAAGGGGCTTAGGTCATCATTCATCGTCATATGCATCGATGTATGTCATATGCCATCGCCAACCTCTAAAACTATAATCTCAGAAAATTATTATTATTACTTAAGTATTGTTTCAGCAAGGTTTCAGCCTTGTCATGTTAAGTTTGTATTAGGTACTGATTATGCTGTAGGTACCTAGTTAGGTTTAGTAATTTATTCTCATAAAAGGTACGCACTAAGTACTATTATAAATTTTGTAGCAAATATTGATATATTATAGTGTAGCGAACGCAGGATTGGGTATACGTCACTTCTTATCTTACCTGCAATGTCTTGGTAGGTAAGTACCTACTACGTTTAATTTACAACTTGCGAAAAAAAAATTAACAGCATTTAGGCATATAGGTATCATTAAAAATTAATTGAGCCACCCAGCTTCGCCCGAGTCGGCTGTACCTATTACGTAGGTACTACCTACATGGATAAATGTGACTTTACAATATACATAAACCTTCCTTGTGAAACTCGCACAAATTATTGAACTGAAAATTTTACCTATATATTTAAATATATTTTTAAAAACTTACCTGCGGATGTGTATATTTTTGTACTTAAATGTTAATCAGAGTTCCGTACAAAAAAGTTAAAAATGGAACCCCTATGCGTGGTACTTTCTCCTCCATCTCGCGTGGATTAAGGGTTTGGCATAAAAATTTGCCTATGTACCTACCTAGGTATATTATGTCACCACGATTCAAGCTAATTAGTTCTGTATCTTTCGTCACAATCGGTTAAACTGATGGGCCGCGGACAGCTAGCAGACACAGTCTTTCGCATTTATAATATTAAATACCTATGGAATTATAAAAAAAAAAAACAAACCAAACTGTACATTTAATTTAATATGGAGAGGGTGCCTAAATGTGGCTAGTATAGGTATTAGGTAGTTAGTAGGTAGGAGTTTCCGACCGGTCAAGGTTTGGTATGTAATTTACACGAAAAGCGAATAATTTCAATAGGGACTTGCATTCTTGTGAGTGGTAAATGGGAAATCTGATTAGGTACCAAGTAGGTAAAGGAGTTACAAGGTTAGAATAAAACTATTATTGTAAAATATTATTTTAGGATTTGGGTTTTGAAAAATCCCTTAAGAAATCTTTGATTTCCAAGCATAAAAAGTGGCCTATGTCCATCCCCGGGATGCTAGCAATCTCTGTATCTTTTGTTGAAATCGGTTATACGGATAGACTTTTAAAAATCTGGTGGGAACTCTTTAATTCCGTGACAAAAAGTAGCCTATTTCCATCCACTGTACCTTTCATCAAAATCGATTACACAAATAGTTACAAAGCTAGCAAACAGACACACATTCTATAATATTACCTACATTGTTATGGATTTTATGGTTAGACCGGTTAGCCCGATAAATACCTAATCCGATTATCTGCTAAAAGTATTTTTCTCTAAAGTAGGTAAAGCAGGGAATTGCTATTTTCAAGAACTGACATTGGATCATACCTATAGTACGACACTTCAGTATCTACAAGGCCATACTGAAAAGCAAGTTGTTGATGGATTATCTTGGCTACTTGATTATGTCTGTGCAAGTATTTGCAGTTAGCAAGATGAGAACAACCAGATACAATATGTCAGAGGGATTCCCCAGGAAGATGGCACGCACGACAAATGTCAACCGTTCCATCTATATCTACGGAAAATTATTATTATAGGATCAATATTTAGGCACATAAATACGCTTTACAGCATGAAGGTACATTGACATAGCTAGGCATTAATAAGAATGGCACGGAGTAGAACGACCTCGTCTAGCAGCTAATAAAGAAAACGTGCGAATACTACAAACACTAAATTCAACATCCTTTTATTGTTACCAACAAGAATAAAACCTATAGAAAAAAATGTTGGTAAGTGCCTTACCTCAATGCAATTGATTGGATACGGGTTTTATTCTTACATGGAAGGTGTGTTGCAATTTTTAACCCCCGACCCAAAAAGAGGGGTGTTATAAGTTTGACGTGTGTATCTGTGTATCTGTCTGTGGCATCGTAGCTCCTAAACTAATGAACCGATTTTAATTTAGTTTTTTTTTTTTGTTTGAAAGGTGGCTTGATCGAGAGTGTTCTTAGCTATAATCCAAGAAATCAGTTCAGTCGTTTGAAAGTTAGATAGCTCTTTTCTAGTTGCTGTAACCTTCACTTGTCGGGGGTGTTATAAATTTTTAATTTACACTTGTTATCACATTAAACCCGGTTGAAATTAGGGCGGGTCAACTAGATAATTGTAAACTACGGTACCTGTGTTTAAATTAAAATGTATAGGTAGGTAGGCACGTCGCATGTGTAATAGTTTTGTACTGCAGTTTAAAATGACCTCAATGTTAGCGCTGATATGCATAACAGCCACACTGTTTGGCCGGACGCACTTATGTAAGGGAATTATTGTTGCTCTTGTATGAAATATTAATATTTACTAGTCTACTACCTAGTGTGCTTATCTACATACTACCCACATACTAAGAGCAACCGCCGAGTTTCTTGCTGGTTCTTCTCGGTAGGAAAGGCATTCCGAACCAGTGGTAAATTATTTTGACGATTCAAAAGAACTTGTAAAAGTTGTTTACTTGAATAAAAATTAACTCAATTAAATGAAATTTTCATAAATTAGTTTTAAGTTATCTCATAGCTTTCCACTGATGATATTTTAGTACATTGCTTCCTCATATTGTATGAAAAAACATTTACTTATTGGCCAACTTTCGCTGTCCCGATTTTTTCTTTATCGGCAATGAAATAATCCTTAGGTAGATAAAACTGAGTCAATCAGCATTTAAAAAAAAATTGTCAATTTCATTGATTTTTATGTACAACTCACGCTTGACTAAAACACTAACTATGCCAAAATTGTTTTCACAAAGAAAGACCTAAAGTTTCCTAAGACAGTTTCTCTACGTGATCAAATCAGAAATAAGGAGATCCGTAGGAGAATCAGAAAATAACCAACATAGCTCAGCGGGTTGCGAAGCGGACATGACAATAGGCAAGGCACATAAGTTCGAAAAACCGATAGACATTGGAGTTCCAAACTTCCAAGGTAGGCACTAGGCAGTATACTAGAATGGTGACCGAGCACCGGAAAGCAATAGCTGCTGCAGCAAGAGTGGTGTCTCCTAGGTGGACAAACGACATCAAACGAGTCGCTGGATTCGGGTGGCGTACGAGCGTGGCGTGGCCGTGGGAAAGTCCCTACAAGAGACTTTCCTGATGTATTAATAATTATTACTAACTATCAATTCTGAGTACTTAAACTATGTACCTAGCTAGCTATAGTACCTACTCTTCGATAATTTACACGGAACTTATCTTTACATAAGTAAACCCACCTTCTTATTAATAGCTAGAGATTACCTACAACGGCGATTGCAAAAGTAGTCTTCGCATTCCGCATACCGCCACACAAAATTAGCTTAGATAAATCATTATTTTGACAAGGTCAAGAAACATTAATAATAATGAATCAGTTACCCACCTCGTAAGAGTCAGGTACATCACTCTCCGCTATGGACGTGAAGAGATGGTTTAGGGCCCGGGACATGAGCCCGGTCATGGTGTGCGTTTTGCCGGCCCCGGTGGCGCCATACGCGAAGATTGCACCCGCGATCCCGTTCAAGGTGTCGCCGACGAGAGGCGCACACACCGCTTCGTAAACTTCTTCCTGGCGCATATACACAACAAATAATAGTATTCTCAATTTTCAAAGTAAGATAACTACCAACTATACCAAGTGGGGTATCATATGAAAGGGCTTTGCTTGTACATTCTAAAACAGATTTTTATTTATTTTTATGCATAGTTTTTGATTTATCGTGCGAAATGTCGGAAAAAATACCCGAGTACGGAACCCTCGGCGCGCGAGTCTGACTCGCACTTGACCGGTTTTTTTCTTTCTTCTCAGTGCTTGCATGCATTTGACTATTCAAGAGTATTTTGTAAAACTTTATTTGAATAAAAAGTATTCCTATTCTATACAAAAGAAAAAATTAATTAATTATTGGGTAATTAAAGTACTTGTGTGCTTTCTTCGCCAAAGACGCGGTCGTAGACGTAATGCTTCTCGTTGAGACGACGCTGACGAAGCACATCTTTTCGGATGTCCGCCTCTTCTTCCAGAACTAGCATCTATTTGAAATGAAATGACGATTATTATCTAATTAATGAATGTCACTAATAATAACGATACCTAGTAAATAATACACTGCGTTAAATTAGAATAGTGCTTTGGTAAGTTACGTTTAAACTTTAGTTACGAATAAATAATCAGATAGATACGAGTAGGTAGACTAATACATTTAATTAGGCATTTAAGTATCTAACTCTACGCTTTTTTTTAATTTACAGACTAGCGCTTGGCTGCAATCAGATTTGCTAGCAACTGATAATGAAGCCTAAGATGGAGCAATCAGACCGGCTAGAAAGTGAGATGTAGCCTAAGTGCAGCGGGCTTGTCTAGAAGTTGCCTATTCACTCTTGACTTGAAGTTACCCATATTAAAAGTGGAAAGGAAAACTGATGCCAGAAGGGCGTTCCATATCCTAGCGGTTTGGATTAACCAATAAAACGCTGAAGCAAAAGTTGTAATTAAAATTAGAGAAAAGAAGTAAATTAAATCAGATTATCATGGACATTTTGCGTACATATTTATAAGTATTTAATCTGTGTATATGTGAGGTAGATAAATTGCATAAGTAAGTGGAAGAGTCAATAAGTACGGATGTAGCGGTCACCTTATCGCTGACCACGTGCACGATGCGGGGACCTTCATCGACGCGCAGCGGTCGGACACGCACCGCCACCTGCCGTCACAAGACCATTTTACACTTTTCATTTTCCTTGACCTCATCGTGCTATACGACACGCGTAGTGCACGTACCTATATACCTAATATAAAATGGGTCAGTATTCAGTAGGAACAAATATGTATATATGTAGGTACATATAACGTACATGACCTCGTGCCTATCAAAAAACTCTTCTAATGGTGTGGCCCACAGTGGCCCCATTGGCGAACATTCGGTAAATCTTCGGCAAACATTTGTTGGTGGAGCCGGCGTCAATCGTATAATTTGACATTCGCAAAACGTTTGCCAAATTATTCTTTTCAATCTTATCCATTGAGGAGTTCTGTTCTCCATCTCCGAAGATATTCATCAGATCTACTCAACCTATTTTAAAATTCTTTCACCTATAGAAAGCTACATTATCAGCAAGTAATATGGCCTATACCTATTTTCAAGAAATTAGAGATCCCTCGGAAAATTGTAATAACGGAAACAATCATCTGATCTGAGAGCTTCCGTGGCGTGCGCTGCCTAAATAGCTAAAGTTACACGAAAACAATGTACCTATTGGAATACCTAGTTCCTCTACCGTACGAAGCTGGGGTGGGTCGCTAATTTATACTAATATTATAAAGAGGAAACCTTTGTATTTTTGTATGTTTGTATTGAATAGGCTCAAAAACTACTGGACCGATTTCAAAATTTTTTTTACCATTACTTAGAGGGATTCTTCCGAATCCGTATAGGCTATATTTTATTCCGGAAAATAGAAAAAATAAATGTCCACCCGTGCGAAGCCGGGGCGGGTCGCTAGTAATAGATAAAATAGATCGCTGATCATCGCGCCGAACCGAATTTGAGGCTCCATACTGCTAATTTATCCCGACCATCTGCATCGATTTCCCGAAACAGCTGGTGCCGCATAAGCGAATTGTGTGTGGTATTTGTATAGTTAGGTAGACCTACCTAATCCTGACGTTCACCTACTTAATTACAAACTGCAGCGCGATCTATCTTTTAGTATATTTATAGGTAAGTTACTAGTTAGATAAAATCAAACTGCAGGGTGAAGTGGATTTTTTCTTTCAAAATTACGATCATCGGCATGATCAACCCATCGACGATTTACTATTTAGCACGGATCTGACATGCTGGCTTAGTGCGGATCGGCAAACTTCACACACCATTGAGATTGGGGAGATTATGTAGAACTCTCAGATATGCAGGTTTCCTCACGATTTTTTCCTAAAGCAGGTGATAAGGCACAGCTCCGAAAAGTTAGAGGTGTGGGCCTGTGATCGAACCTCCGACCTCCCGAAAAGAAAGGCCGAGACGTCCTAACCACCAGGCTTATCACCACTCGCACCGAAAATTACGATACAACGACGTGTCTACTTTCTATCCACCTATTAAGATTAATAAAAAAGTGAAATTACCATCAATTTTTCTTCACTAACAACAGAACGTCCATTGCCTTGAAATTTATCAGATGTTGAACTGCTCTGGGTCATCATACACAATGTCCAAAATATACCTACGTACCTATTCAAAATCACGCTAACTTTTTGAACAAAAAATTGCGACACTCAGGTATCTACCTGTACCAGCATCTAACTAAATAAACAATCTCTAGAGGTGCTATTCGATTAGGTCAGTTTATGATAAAAGGGGTAAAAAATTTTGCTTGATGGAATAGTATTTTTTAAAATTCAAACTCGCTTATTCTGAGCGCGCGGTTTTCACCATGGTTATTCCATATGGACTGAGCACTGATCAAAATATAGCCTTCGCCTTCGACTGGTCGCTGGGGTAACGGCTAATCACCACAAACATAACTTTCATGCGTCGACACCTGTGTATTTGAAGTGCCTAAATCGCTAGTGTTTACTTGAGAAGAACCCAGGCTAGTTCATAGCAAAATAGACTACCTACACAGCAGAGTGACACTAATAGGGCTCCGTTTTACCCGTTGGGAACGGAACCCTAAAAAACTGACCAAAACTAGTCGGGCTCGCCCTTTTAGATTTCCGTGGGTACATGATAATATAGAACAACATATTATTTTGGTTGTATGAATTAATATTTCATTTCCGAGCTAGACATAGCAAAAAACCGGAAACAAAACCAAAAAAGTTTTTTGGTTTTGGTCACAGCTTACAAACTAGGCTACTTACATACTTTGTGAATCGTTTTCAATACCAGTTTGTTGTTTAAATAGTAGGTAAATACTGTATCTAGGTACCTATGTGGTACCTACATAATATAAGTACCAAAATTTCATATTCCTTATTAACTAGTTAAGTTATTGAGATAGACCCCGTCACAAAAAAAAACCGGCTAAGTGCGAGTCAGACTCGCGCACCGAGGGTTCCGTACTCAGGTACCTATTTTTTTTTCGACATTTTGCACAATAAATCAAAAACTATTATGCATAAAAATAAATAAAAATCTATTTTAGAATGTACCTGGGTAAAGCACTTTCATATGATATCCCACTAGCCACTTAATTCTTGCTTTGAAAATTAAAAATACTAATTAATTATTTGTTCATGAACACATTTTAATTTTTTTTGTGATGTAACCACAAATTCACGGTTTTCGGATTATCTCCTTATAAGACCTAACTACCTACCTACCAAATTTCATGATTCTAGGTCAACAGGAAGTATAGGTTTTCTTGATAGATGGGCAGACAGACAGACAGGCAACAAAATGATCCTATATGGGTCTTTTTATTTCGTACTCGACTCAATGAGCTCTAGACAATTGATAACCCATAGGCTTTTTCCGGCTGCTTTTTCGTGTGTATGGGAGGTTTTTCAAGGGGAGGCCGTCTAAAAAGTATTGCATTTATAATTCATTATTTGGTTTTGGGTCAATATTCTCCACTAAATACCAAAAACGCGTGACAAGCAGAAGAATAGGTACCTATAGGCAAACAAGTAAAAGACAGGCAGAGTGATATTAATAGGGTTTGGGTACGGAACCCTAAAAACCTTTATCCTAATCCATAATAATATTATAAATGCGAAAGTGTGTCTGTCTGCTAGCTTTTCACAGCCCAACAGTTTAACCAATTTTGATGAAGTTTGGTACAGAATTGGCTTTTATCCTGGGGAAGGACCATAGGTTTCTTAAAGGTCCATCCGTTTTACGGATTAATATGAAAATAGAATGTGAACAGGACAATATAAATACAATTGAATAGTGGCAACCCAGTGTCTATGGTCTAGTCTATGGTTGAAGTCTCTGTCAAGATGTCCGACGCTACCTTGTTCTAGTTGTGTGAGGCTACAAGTAATGTTTCTTATAGTCGACCATGTTAGCTCCGTACCTAATTAAACAGTTCAAGCTTCCAGCAGACTTTCATTTGTCCTAACATAGAAAGCTTGCATCTCGGAAATTCTTAACACTGACGATTAAGGGTTCCCACGGGATTTTAAAAAACACCGGCCAAGTGCGAGTTAGACTCGCGCACTGAGGGTTCCGTACTCGGGTATCACACTAATATTATAAAGGCGAAAGTTTGTATGTGTGTGTGTGTGTGTGTATGTTTGTTACTCCTTCACGTAAAAACTACTGGATGGATTTGGCTGAAATTTGGAATGGAAATAGATAATATCCTGGATTAGCACATAGGCTACTTTTTATCCCGGAAAATCAAAGAGTTCCCACGGGATTTCAAAAAACCTAAATCCACGCGGGCGAAGTCGCGGGTATCGGCTAGTTTTTTCAATATTTTGCACGATAAATTAAAAACTATTATACATAAAAATAAACAAAAATCTGTTTCAGAATGTACAAGTAAAGCCCTTTCATATGATACCCCACTTTGTATAGTTATCTTATTTTGAAAATTGAAACACATTTTAATTTTTTTTTTTAATAATGTAATCACGCGATTTTCAGATTTATCTGTATTTGTGTTATAAGACCTAGCTACCTACCAAATTTCATGATTCTAGTTCAATGGGAAGTACCATAGGTTTCTTGACAGACAAACAGACAGACAGAAAGGCAGACAGACAGACAGACAACAAAGTGATCCTATAAGGGTTCCGTTTTTCCTTTTGAGGTACGGAACCCTAAAAATATAAGTCGACGCGCAAGAAGTCGCTGGCATTCTTTTTATTTTGCGTTAAGACTTTTCGTAGTGCCACCAATATTTTTTTGATATTAAATTGATAAGGAAAATAATTTCTATTATTATTTATATGATCAATAAATAATAATAGATATAAGAATAATAATAGGTTGATAAGACAAATTAAAAAATCTATTTAATTACATACTTTTTATTGTAAAAATATTTTATATGCTTAGCTATTACATATTTACAAAGAACAGTGATGAATGTGGCCAGTCAACTATGGAGTATCAGACTGAAGCCAGTAGAAGATTGGCGGCCTGTCTTTGGCTACCAAATACTATCTCCCACTCTTTTTATGTAAAAAGGCTTTGTGTTTAAAGGGTTATTTGAAGACCTTTACTAAGAAACATATTATTATAAGATATTTTAAACAGTACCTGGAGCAAGCAACTTTACTCCTCTATCAAACAATTTAAAAAGGTATTGGGACGTTTTAGCTTCTAATGTATGCAAATGGTTCCTTTGATATTTCTGATAAAGGTATTTGAAAGTTAGGTGACCTGAGACATCAGCGCTCAATCCTGAGGAGAGGCTTTCTACTTCCACTACAATTTGCGCTTTGTGGCAGAGGAGATTAGCAAACACATTTGTTACATCATCCTCCATAGCAACATAACAGTGAAACAGTGCAAAGGAATTATTGTATGATCTTGTAAGATCAATAATTTCTTTGCATATTCTATTCGCTTGTCTCAAATCAAACTGAAGATCAAACAGATGAGAAACCCCATCAAAAATAACATTTACAGAACCATATTTTTCAGACATGTCATTAAGCTTTTTTTTAACATTACACAAAAAATCCTGTGCAGAATTATTACAATTTTTCAAAATATTATTAAGTAGTTCATTGCCTGCATCATAAAAATGAATTAGACCCAGTTCTATTGATTTGTGTAAGTTATAGTTCATCTTGAGACCAACATTATGATAATGCAAAAGGGAGTTGTGGGTAGATATAATAAGTACAGCATTTTTATTTTTGATGCAGTTTCCAAGAACACAACTTGTTACAAAAGAGCTATCACATCCATGTATTTCTTTAAGAACAATTATTTTGCTGGACTCAGCTTCTTTATCCAATTCAAAGCTTGATAATATATCTGCCGCCATTCTGAAATAAAGTTAGGTAGGCATTTTATATACAGTTTTGAAGCATTTATTATAATATTCATGTGCTAAGGTATAATGTAACTATTTGTAAAATCTGTTCTATTGATTCTTTGATCTCACACATTATAGGTATAGAATAGAAATTTTTTACCACAAAAAGCGATAAGGCTAACAAGACTGCAGCGGTGATCTTAGTTCGTGAAAGTCCGAGCGACACTAAGCTCGTGGCTTGCGCCGCGCCGCTCGTTTAAATACGAGTGTCTGAATGTTTTCGAGTTGGTTATGTAATGAACCACCGAGGCACTAATATAAATTAACACAAAACAGGAAAGATCGTTCTTAATTATTATCAATAGGTATGGTTATTGCGGCTGTGACAATTTCAACATTCAGCAGTCATTCCTATTGTGAATAACATAATTCCATCATAATTCTATTTAAGAGTTAGCTTAAAATGTAAGTACCTCATGAAAATTCTGTTAATACATAATTTATAATTAAAATTCTTGCTTTTAGAGTTAAATTATCGGATCGAAAATAAAATTATTATCCAAAGACTAAACATAACCTAAAATTGCAACATTTGATTGAGCATTGTGAAATGTGACGTGACAATTTGAATTGACATTGATATTTGATTGACAATTATTGTCATTGTCAATTTTTTCATACCTACTCTATTTATCTAAATAGTATTACTTAATAAAAAATATAGGTAACAATTTAAAATAAATAAATAAATCATATATAAAATATAACATAATTTAATATAAATTAAAATTGTATCTTTAATTTTCAAAAACTTTAGGGAATAACAAGGTCATTGGGAATAACTATAAATTATTCCCACTGTACCGGTTCACTCAAAATCAAAAATAAATGGGTAACTTTGTCATATTATCTATTTGACGTAAAAACTCACAAGTATATTAAAAACTTTTTTAATGACTGGCATTCTAAAATATTCTAGTCTGGCTAATGAAAGATGAAACTGAAATCGCCCGGCAAATTTTAAAAAAATTTGGAGGGCATCCCCAAATAAGTTTGTAATAGTATAAAAATAAGTAGTGAAAAAATTTGAATAACTTAATTTGATACTTGCAATTATTTAATTTTTTAAATGTAAATTTACAGATTAAAAATCTTTTCACACTTATCCGGTTTTACAAACTTCTACGATTTTAAAAACTCATCAAGGGATTGGGGGTTCGGTTCCCACTTTGACGTCCCTGATAAATCTTCCAGTTTTATTATCAAAGGAAACATTTTTTGTGTTAAAATCAGAAATCATAACCAATGATGTAATATCAAGTATCAAAATTAAATTGTCATACTTACATAAGAAATGGATGACGTCAATCGACGTTTTGGGCTGCCCACTAAAAAGTATGGAAAAAAGCCGAGGGTCATCTTTCATTAGCCAAACTCTAGTACCACAGCTAGTACTACATCAATGTAGCCCATTTTTGCTGTGTCAAGCATGGACGTACTATACTAAGGTATCAAGACATGAGAAATAGTATTGAGCCGCTAAATTCGTATTCCGTGCAAATGCGCGTCCTCATGATACACATGGTAAACATCTAAAAGCGTAAGCGAGCATCAGCAAACACCACAGATGGCTTGGCCAATCGGAACGCTCCAAAGCGTTGGCAAGCACCTGTCCAGACGCTTGCTGTTTGTTACAAACATTCGGCGGCCCTATTACAGTTTCGTAAGGGGTCCAGGATGTGAGCAAATTAGTTACATAAAAACTAAATCAAAATCGGTTCATTCGTTTAGGAGCTACGGTGCCACAGACAGATACACAAACACACAGATACACACGTCAAACTTATAACACCCCTCTTTTTGGGTCGGTCGGGGGTTAAAATTGGCCAAAACACAAAATCCTAAATGTTGTCTCAGCTGTGAACTCAAAGAGTATGTAATCACAATGTGAACTGTCAATGGTGTCAATGTCATTAGACTGGTTTATAGTGATCTGTGATGTCACGTGATAATGGGGGCCGGGGGATGCCAATTTGAATTTTGTCAATGGACCCAAACTAAATCACTGAAAGAAACAGAGTAGAAGCCAGGAAACAGAAAATATGAGTTCCTATTTCATAACATGCATTACCTATATATTTTGGCGTAACATTGTGGCGATTAGTATAAGACATAAATAACTTCCACTAATGTGGAAATGTTACATAATATTTTAACTTCAATGACTTATTCCGGTTTAGATCCCAGAATTCAATGCAACTATTGCAAAAGTAATTAAGGAAGTTTGAATAAAATAAAATATGGAAAAAGGAAAGGAAGTAAGAGTATCATTATGGTATTTTGGAGGTTTGGCATCTGCTGGAGCCGCCTGCGTCACTCATCCTTTAGATTTACTGAAGGTTCAAATGCAAACTCAAAAAGGAAAAAATATATCAATGCTCCAGCTGACAGGAATAGTTCTTAGAAATCAAGGTAACATCACACTCAAACATATTCTAATTCAATATACGTACTTATTTTTTATTAGCTTTTATGCCTGTCACTTGGTGGACAAAACAAATTTAAAATCCTTAATCATAGGGGATTGAATTCTCAAAAATTCTGTCTTAGCAGATATCAGTATATAGATATACAGATAATAGCAATCTGCATGCATAGCAAATAATAAATTATAATAATAATAGCAAATTGCAGCCTGATCCATCCAATAATTTGTGCTGCGTGTCGATAGATCAATCAGTCAGTCAATTCCCCTTTTCTTTTTACATATTTAGATTCCCCAATTTTTAAATAATTTCTTAAGCTTAACAAACAATTTAATTACACTTTTTTTACATTTTACAATCCATGGTGCAAATAAGCCCAATGGTTTACAATCTCCAACAGAAGACAGTATTATGAAGAGAAGAATGAATCACATTTCGCACAATAATTACATTAATTTTTAAACACCCTAATATGAGTAACTGAACTAATATACAAAATTGAATCTGTTTCAGGGATTATGGGGTTGTATAATGGTATTTCAGCATCTCTTTTGCGTCAGCTAACATATTCTACGGCTAGATTTGGAATTTATGAAGTTTCAAAACAACAATTTTCACCAAAAGATGTAAGTTTTATTGGTGTCAGTTTGAATATAAAAAAGACAAAGTTTAAAATTAAATTATTGAGCCTACAATTTACAAAATGTGAACTTAAATTAGCATAGTGATTGTTAAAAATCATAACCCTTCCTTTCGGCTTTTCTATAGTCGGGTAATAAAAAAAGATAAGGATACTCATTTAACTCTAAACTTGGTAAATTCTATTCATGAACAAATACAAGGAAAAAATGGATATTATTTATGAGTATGCTTAAATTAATAAAATTAAAATCAACATATTTTTCAGGGTAGCGGTTTGCCATTTTATATGTCAGCCTTTCTAGCGGGCTTAGGAGGCTTTGCAGGTGGATTTGTGGGAAATCCTGCTGACTTAGTGAATGTTCGCATGCAAAATGATGTCAAGCTTCCACCAGAGCAAAGAAGAAAGTATGTATAAATGAAATGTTACTAGATAATGCCTATAGATTTGCTGATTTTCCAGGATAAAAATAGCCTTTGCCTGGGATGCCAGCTATCTCTGTTACAAATTTAAAATTTGGTTGAATGGATGGGCTATGGAATAGGTAACAGACGGATAGATACACTTTCATATTCATAATATTGGTATGAAGTTAAAATAATAGTAATAATTTTGGCTTTTATATGTATCTGTTTTTCACATGGGCATGAGAGTAAAATAATTTATTGATGAGAATGCAGGTGGCATAAAGTTAGAATATCACAGTTCTAATTTCGCCATTTATAGTTTCACCAATTTATTCATATTATTATCTTAGATTAGCTATTCTTTGAAATAGTGTTTTAGCCACCATGAAAGTTAAAAAATAAACAAAAAGTGTTATTTCTTATACAATGTTATGGAACCTGTCTTGTGTGAGTCCGACTCACACTAAACCACTTTTTTTCAGTTTAATTGCAGGCATAGTTAGTTTACATATTGCTGATCATAATTAATCCAGCTTGACCTAAACTTTGCTTGGATGAAAGTTAGATTAAGTATAATATGTATAATCTTCTAATACTATAAGTACTGGTTTTTAGTTACAAGAATGCTATACATGGGCTCTATCGAGTGGCAACTCAAGAAGGCATTCTACGCCTGTGGGCAGGGGCTTCAATGACCTGCAGCCGTGCAACTCTGATGACTATTGGACAGTTGTCCTTCTATGATCTAATCAAAGGCATACTACTATCATCACCATACTTTGGAGATAATGTTGTGACACATATAACTTCAAGTTGTTTAGCTGTAAGTACACCAATCTTATTTTTATTTTAGATTTAGGCTGATGGATATTTAAAAGATGCATTAAGCATGCACAAAATTAGTGTCACAGATAAACAATTAAATCATTAATTAGTATTTTGTTAAAAGCACAGACATTAATAAAATAAATTTTAAACTAAAACCCTGAATACACCTTATAGTCAACAAGTGTACAATGATACTAAATTTGAATAGATAACTTGAATTTGAAATGCTGAAATACTGAATGCTGAATTGTTTTTCTGTGTTGTTTAGTATATTTTAATACATAGAGTCCCACTTTTTTGGGTGCAATAGCCCTCATATTAATTTTATTCATATAAAGTGAGGCCTACTCGGACAATAATAACAAATCTCATTCATCAAAATCAACTCAGTAGTTTAGGCGCTACGGTGGAACATACATAAACACAAGCATACATACATAAAGTGCTAAAATTATAACCTCTCCGTTTGGCTTTGGTGTAGTCTGGTAAAAAATAAAGCTATCCACGGATAAAACAAAAATCATACAGTAACAGATACAAAAAATATATTTTAACTAGGTACTGTAATTTTCAGGGTGCTATCGCAACTACATTGACTCAACCTGTAGATGTATTAAAGACCCGTGCAATGAACGCCAAACCAGGTGAGGTGAAGAGCATTTTACTCCTAATTAAAAACACTGCCAGGGAAGGACCTCTAGCATTCTTCAAGGGATACATTCCAGCTTTTGTTAGACTCGCTCCACATACTGTGCTTACGTTTGTGTTCCTAGAACAATTGAGAATAAACTTTGGACATATACACAATATACCGGTAATATAAAATATTATTTTTTACACTAGTCTTACTGATTGCATGCACAATTTGGAATAACAGCCAAATACTGAAAAGTTTCTAATAGTTAAGAGCATCATAAATATAAAATAGTTCTTTTTTTATGATTACCAGATGCTTCATTTTAGACTGCATCATCAATTCATCACAGTGTCAGGTGTTATTGCAGGCTCGCGCTAATCTATACAAGTAATTTAAAAAGTTTTCAAAAACCTGCTAACAACATCTTTTTCAGCTCGCTTAATGTATATAATCCGTTAATTTTTTTATTTTTTAGGAGTTTTATGTACCCAGTGACACTCACGCCATCAAAATCGGTTGAGCCGTTAAGTAATTACGAACGGACTTAGAAACAGACATACAAGTTCAAAACATAATCCTCCTTTTAGGCTTCGCCCCAGTCATGTTAGTTACCAAACTACAATTCTCTTAACTTTTAAAATGCTTTCAGTATTCAGAGCTTGTGTTAGTTTGCACAATAGGATTGGAGTGAGTTTTTAGGTTTTTTTGACTTATTTATAGGTAATATCTTGTTAAATGGTTATACTGTAGAACTTGAAATAAAATTTCAAGTAGGTACTAATGCGATAAAATATTTCTGGCCTGATTTTAAGATTTCAGGTATATTGCTTTCTTTAAATTCCATGTTAGGCTGTTGTTTACTAATATGAAAGTTTAATATGTTAATGGTTTTGTGTTATACGATTTCACTTTATTTATTTTTGAATTTTTTTAATGGAATAATAGTAAATAGGTACTTTATGCTGTCATATAATGACACAATAATATATAGTTAGTATTTAAATAAACCAATTTACAGTGAGAGTAATAGCAACATTTAAGGAAAAAAATGGTATTGTTAACTATTTTTGAAATTATTGGATACTATTTCAATAAATAAGTTTATTTTATTATTTAGCCAAATTAAAAGAAAATTTTAATACATTGTTCACCTGTTTGAATTAATTAGTTAAGAGTTCTTTTGTTTATTCATAAGTAGAACAAAGTTTAGTACAAACACAATATTGACATGGTATAGGTCTAAGGGTACAGTATATTATTATAGTTTTGTTATAGACACTTGGGCAAGCCAAAGCCTAATCATTTTCTAAACTTGCCGATCCATTACAAAACTAAGGTTTTGCTATTACATATTATATTATTATAAAAATAATACTTTCAATATTTCTGATGCATTTTGAATTTTTAAAGCACAAAATATCCTTCAAAATAGGAACATAATTTAAGATCCTTATTAATAAAAGTTTTGAAAAGTTTATTTATCAAATATTAGGTGCTACAAAACTTCCGTATAAACTCTTTAAATCTTTTTTTAATAAAAAACAGTAACTACAACAATATCTGATGTAGTATATGTTCAGGTCGTGCAGTGTACTATGTAAATACGTTGATATGATACTCTTACTTAAACATTTGCATTTAATGACGTATGCTTATAAGTAGACTAAATACGTAATTAATGTTTTAACACACGACCTGTACGTTTACAACACATGCCTTGTGCCAAAGTAACAGATCTTCAAATTTTTTATCAATTTCTGCGCGTTGGATATTTTTTTAAGATACCTAGTAAGTACATAGTTTGTCCATATAAATGAAAATGTCAAGATTTGGATCGTGTGTTGCATGCATCATGTGCACAAAATTGGCTTTAAGTTAATAAATAACAGACAAAAATGTCTGTTAATTACTTTTTATTATCTTAAAAGGTAAACAAGTATAGCTCGTGACAGGTTGACATGGCAATCGGGACGGGGACACCCCGCCTCATACACCCATGGCCATGACGACTTATACTTAGTTACTGTACTGTAAGTTTCTCGCTGAAATGTGTTAAGCACTTACGCGGTCTATACGACTTTGCTACCGTAAACTGACTCCAAAATCGTGCTACGAGTGAAGTGAGATCTAAAGCGCCGGACAAAACGCGTCGCTTACGTGTTTCCCGCGTCGCTAACGCGTTTCTCCGAGGTTTTTTTAAGCAAACTATACCTAGCTCAAAATATACCTACCTATAAAGGGTAATTTATAACACTAGCATGTCGCGAAAATATTGAAGATCTAAATAAAACATTAAGCCAAAAATTCCTGTAATGAAATCGAGTTACCTAGGTACTTTAATAGTGGTTTAATATATTTTTTGACTTTTTTTAGATGACTAACATTCCTCAGTAATAAAAACTATTCTGCCAAGAATATGCATAAGTACAATTTTTAAATACCTAATGTTAAAATATATTTTGTCTAAATAAATACATATTATTATATAGCATTGTGAAGAAAGCTTATAATTCATGAAAGTTTATATAAAATTGTTGTGACTGTCAATCCTATTACATATAGGTACCTCTGTATTATTATAAAACGATAAATGTGAAAATATATTATGCAATTCTATTCATTCATTATCATTACGCAAATTAATGTGGAGTTTGTAATACACATATTATTCTGCATTATGATACCTATTATACTAGATTCACTAGTCATGTAGGTTCATTATCTAAATGTTGTTGCAAATTTCAGGCAGAAATAGATGTCCATACTAAATGCGGTTGTGTAATAAAGTGTTGAATATTATTATGATATTGTTTTTATTTTTTTACGTTTCCGACATACAGTCTATCGGTGAAAACACCGAAGTCTGTGGTCAAAAGAAAGAAATAACACTTGCGCATTCTCCAGCGCTTTCCACACAAACTCAGTCACTCAAGAAATTTCGTAGATATTCTTAGAAACAAATATCTGTAACGGTTTGTCAGGTTTTCGTAAAAATTAAAGCTACGTAATTTTAAAACCACTTTTTTACAGAAATCTGCAAAAGCACATAATATGTATATTTGTTCCTAGAACACAACTACAAATCTTGAGTTTCATTGATTAATAATAATAATCAAAACTAACTGTTCGTATGGAATGCACTGTGGAGCGCGCTAGTGTTAATAGTGCTGTAGAAACTGACGAATGGAAAGGAGGGAATGGGTCTGATACTGTAGGTCTTTAGGTGATGTAAATAATATATTTTTACTTTCATATTATTTCATTTATTTTTTTGATACAATAGCCATCACAACAATAGGAATACAATTTATATCTAAAATCTTTGGACGATAACATCTTGCACCATAAGTTCATAGATATAACACAAACACCTTTTATACTTTGTATTACAAGTGGCTAGCGCACAAACTTCGCGGATACACTAACAGCAATAATAATAACAAGCTGAGGCTGAGCGTAGGTACTTTGTCTACGCTCAAAAACAAGTCACATTTATGTGAAAGAAGACAAAGCTTTTTAACTTCTAGTTAAAATGAGATAGATTTATGTCATATAAGTCTTGTTTTAGATCTGCGAAAAGTCAAAGTAGGTACCTACGCTCTGTAGATCTCAACCTTACTTTACTAATACTCTACCGGCTACCCGCGGAAAGAAGTTAGTATAGCACTCTCTCTGTTACGTAATTCCATACAAATGATAGAGACAAAAATCTCAGTGGGCGCTAACCATTTTGAGTCACCAACCAATTACAAACGAAACTATGTTTTCTAATTTAATTTCGAATAACTCACATTACAAGGACATATTTTGGGTTACCCATCATGTTTTCCGTCAGCTCAGATAGTTCTGAGCCTCCAAAGGTTTACAATATTATGCAACTGGGGTCAACACCTATGGTACGAGTGCGCTAGCTATTAACTAAATATTCACTATATAATTCACACAATAATTACTATCTATTGCTTAGTCTAAAATGGAATTACACTGAGATTATTATAAAGTTTGTTAGATAGCCTGAAAATAATGAGGCCACATTTAAAATAAACAGGTACAGTTGGTGATATAGCAATATTACCATATAATAAGTTATGACAATATTCTGAGTATTTGTAAAAACATGTTCTATTTATATTCTTTGACGCACTTACGTTTTATATCATTAAAAATCGAAGATTATAATTATGATAAAAAAACTGTGTAAACATCAGATCTACAAAATGGTCGCGCTATTTGTAAATTATTCCATAATACAAAACGTTCCTCTCTTTATAGCCTGGTCAAGTTTTTGTCGTCGTCGTTAAATTATGTTGCATTGTTCAAGCATAGCCTCTACGTTTAAATAGCATCATCTCTAAAAAGAACGAAATAGTCTAGTCTACTCGAATACTATCGACTAGAAATGGAAGAATACTAAAATCGAAAGGTCAATAATTGTAAAGAATATCTCAAGTGTTATGGGTCCCCTTTTGGCATTTGCGTTTAGATTTTAGTAAGGCACCATCACCACGGGCGAGAGTATCGCGGCGATAGTAGTAGTATGGTAGATTATTCTTCTAAAAGTTTAATTGAATAAAAAATTTTTGAATAATCTCGCCGTTCCACCAAATTCGATACCAAACTCTATGGACACAGAGCAATATTATCGCGGCGATACGACGAGTGACTCTGGACGAGTATAACGTCACGGAGTCGTCACGTCTCGCGATGATATCGTCGAGTTCAGATGGCTGTGAGCACGGAATCTCAGACTGGACCGCGATCCAAACCATGGCTACATTTAATCGAAATTCGCAACACAGTTCGGCTCGCAGTCGGATCCGCGTGGATCTATCTGCGGTTCAAAACACAGTCCTAGATACTCAGTACGAACTCTACGTGTGCACTGTGGAGGTCGCTATTGTGTGCTGTGCTAGAGCGATGCAGCAGAACTCAGTGACGACAGACAGTTTATTCTACGCTCATATGTTGCTGAGAGCTTTGTCGCAGCATAGTGCTCCGGCCCGCGGGCTCGATGTGTATGGAGGCCGAGCCCTGCATCCACGGCTCGCCGTCCACTTGCATCGCGCAGCAGCCGTCCAGCTCAATCTGCCAAAATAACATTTAATAAACTATTAACATTATAATCATCAGCCTGTGGATGTCCACTGTTGGAGATAGGCCTTCCCTAAAGAGCGCCACCACACCCGGTTGTCAGTCTTCCTCATCCAGCCACTTTCGGCCAGCCGCTTTATATCGCCAGTTCATCGTGCTAGAGGGCATCCCACACTACGCTTGCTTATACGTGGTCTCCACTCAAGGACTTTCCGGCTCCAAACTTAGGCCGGCAAATTCCTGAAAGACCGGCAAGACAACGCATCGGCGGTACCTCTGGTGCTGCAAATGTTTATGGGCGGCGGTAATCAGTTAACACCTGCATGCAGGTGACCCGCCTGCTCGTTTTACTCGCTATTTTTTATTTTAAAAAAATAGGCACTAGACAATGGTTAACGGGATGGACGACCGACTTTGAAGTCCAGATATGACCTTTTCGTTTCCTCCTTGCATTGGCGTTAACACGTTGGTCCCGGTTATCATAACTAAAATCTGATAATGACTGAAAACCTAAGTCGACATTTGGTTCTTTTAGTGTAGTTGCGTGCAAAAGAATCTGAGAACCCACCACACTAATATCCCAATAAAATTCTTATCATCATGTGATTCACGGTTAGGGGTCACAACCCTCAGAAATGAGGTATACGGCGCACAGAGACTCAGAGATACTTACCCACACATGAGAAGCTTGAGCGAACCGATAAGGCTGGGCCAGGCCGCACTGCAGCCGCGCTATGTGGAACGACGACGAAATGCCAACTACCTGTGTACAGTCAAAGACCGTAAGTCGTTTAGCAACTTAATTCATATTCGTGTGGCACGATTACGCATATGGGTTAGGTGTGTGTGCCATGTTTATAGAAAAGGGTCATAATATTGTGACAGGTTTTAGATGCAATAGTTTCGCGGAGTTGCTACTCGAATTCTGAGGCCGACATACATCTTGTAGTATGTCTGTTTACTCGCTACAGTTATGTCTGCTATGCTATGACAAAATAATGAAATGATTTTTCTGAAAAAAAACCGGTCAATGACTCGAACTCACACACGAAGGGTTCTATACCATTGCACAACAAATAAAACTATTTATTTATTTATTTTGAATAACGGCGGCCATTTCGGGATTTTTATTATTTGTTGTTATAGCGGCAATAGAAATACACATTCTGTAAAAATTACAGATCTCTACCTATTACGGTTCACGAGATACAGCCCGCTAACAGACAGACGGAAGGACGGATGGACAGCGGAGTCTTAGTAATAGGGTCCCGTTGGTACCCTATGGGTACGAAACCTTCAGAATTATTACGTGAAGGAAAATATTACTAATTTAGTATTGGAAAAAATTCTAAAAATATTACCTCAAGTTTGCCATCATCCATGTACTGATCTCCAACCTCATCTTCACTGCCCAGACCTTGAAAAATTAAATTTGCATTATGTTAACAGACAGAAATGATTGTACACTCTCCGGTCGTTCTTTCGTTACTGATTATCGTGATCCTGGCAAAATGGCCTTGAATGGATCAGTTGTTCCATTTCCTTCTGTAGGTAGCCATTTTAGGGATTGCGTAGAGCTGACACGGATTCCTTCATTTGGTCAGACCATCTTGTTGGTGGGCGGCCTCTCCCTCTTCTGCCCTCAGCGTTGCCCGTAACAATCAGCTTCTCTAGGATGTTATTCCCACGCTGCATGTGCCCGAAATAAGAAAGCAGAGTCGTTATACCATGTTGGGACAGGATAGATACATTTGTGCGTTTGGCCGACCACAGAATGCGTAACATTCCTCCTGTGGTGCCTCCAGCACCACATTTTGGACGATTGTACAATCGTCTGTCAAATGATTAGTTTTAGTATGAAGGTATAAGACCACGACTACCGCCCGACCTTTGCGAATAGAATACATAATTTGCCCGAGTCGGGCAGTGACTACCTGCTGCGGTCTCGTGCCGGTTTTTTTTTTTTTTTTTTTATTCTATTATTTTTAAGGGGCTTTTATAGGTGTCCTATATGCCAGCCCCATCGGTACAATCTAAATTAAAATTAAACTAGGTATATACCTAAAACTACAACAATTTGAGAGAATCACTAACAAATTCATACACTTTCATTGCCGAAACGCTCAAAGGTTTGTTTGAAATACAGTTGAAAATACCAATATTCATAAAATTTAAATTTAGTTCACATATTAGTGTTTCTCTCAAATTGTGATTCTGAACACATGCCAGTAGCAAGTGTGAGACATCATCTACGTTACCACATACTTCACAATTGGGAGAATCCCTTTTCCTCATTAAATATTTAAACTTGCCTAACGGCACGTGTCCAGATCTAAGTCTAAATGCTATAACTAACTTATTTCTACTAATTTTACTATTTACAAACTCTGGCAGTTCCATTGCATAATGTTTAAAGTGCATCTATTGTTGCAGCTATCCATTGTGAAATATACTAAAGAAATTTTTCAGCATGTCATTATCATTGATCAATCCAACTACTAGCATTTTAATCTCCTCTATGATAACTTTAAAAATTAATTTCATTTTATTCTCCAAACTTGTTTGTGAAAAGCACACATCCTTAATTTTTAATAGCAACCTTACAAAGTCAAATCTCTTATGTCTCTTCTCATATTCTTCTCTATTTTCTCCTTGGCGTCTTTCTCTTTCTGTGTTTTCAGCTATATATTCTGTATCACCAACTACACGTTCTACCTTACTTCCTTTTTTCTTCCTTTTTTTTTCTTTCTGTGACCCAGTCTGTACCGTCTCAATATTCTCCATTTCTATTTCACTATCTGATGACTCTTCTTTCTTCTCATTATGAATTTCAGCTTCAGTAACTAGAACATCTCTATAAGTCTTATTCAAATTCGTCTCATTATAATTTACGTTACGATTGTTGAATTCTTCATTTGTTTCGTTCATATTATAACGCTGACGTCTATCACTTAATTTCTTTTTATCATAATATATAAGCAAAGCCTGTCGATATTTACAGTTTTCCTCACACATAATCTTCCTGATCTCCTTTTCTTTGAGAAATACTGGACAGGACATTCTTTCAAGTGCCATATGATTCCCATTGCAGTTAATGCAAGAATATATCTTGGTCTCACAATTTGAGTGTTGTTCTCCACATTTTGGGCAAAAATCCTTCTTTCTTGGACAAAATTTCTTTGTGTGGCCATAGCGCCAGCAGGAAGAGCACTGCGTGACAGGAAATGTGAATGGTTCCACCTTAAATCTGCACCCGTATATCAGTATATACGAGGGTAAGGTAGGACTCTTAAAACACACCCTTACTGATTCACTCTCAATCCAGTCACCATTTTCTAAACATCTCCTTAATCTCTTAATAGATAAAATTTCGAATTCACTTTCAAAACTCGCGAGCATTTCTTCTTCTTGAACATCTAAATCAATATTTCGTACTACACCGAATATCATTTGCAACCCCTCTGTTAATTGACATCTATAATCTGCTTCCGCAAACCTTTTATTGCTTAGTAGTTTATGAGCATTTTCTTTGTCACCAAACTCTATCAAAACTTTAAAAGGACTTTTATATTTAATACTCAATATGCTTAGTATATTTTCTGATCGTAATAGTTTCGCTAGTGCCATTTGTTTAGGCAAAATTTCCTTTGACGTAACACTCACCTCAATCTTCTCATTTTCTTGTGTTTGTCCCATCATATCGATGTCATCATTCAAATCACTACTACCCGACTTGCGTACAGCGAGACGTTTTGTACGCCGCCGCGCTACCATTGTAAATCCTTCTTCGTCAATACTCGCGCCGCTACTGTCACGCAAACTTTTTTCCCGTTGCCTTTTTTCGCATCGTACACTTTCGTCAAATTCATTTTCACACGAAATATAACGTTCGCACTCCATTTCCTTACTAAATTCACTCATATTCCCATTTTATTATTTTGGTGTGGGTAAACAAAAAACTTTTATCAATTATTGAGAAAGCGCCCGCTCCAAACCAGTGCGTTCGCACGAATGCTCGTGCCGGTTAATATGATAAATTGCTCCGTGGCACAAGTAAAAGTAGATCCACACCTGCACACGCGCACGAGCCGTATCGAACATTTATAGCCGTATCACTCTCTGTGCGCAATTGTATGTAGCGAACGCATATATCATGTTTGTACTTATTCCCGAAAACTGACGAACATTTACACGCCGTGACTTGTACAACATGCACGCAAACAACTCATGGCCACGTCCACATCAAGTTCTTATCATGCGCATGCGCAGGTGTGGATCTGCCTTAACGCACTCACTCCAGAGGTCGACGCCGGCGCCCCACGAGGGTATGTTGAGCGCTACGAGCGCCTGCAGCGGCGGCAGCTGCAGCGCGTGCGTGCCCGCCTGCACGCGCAGCCGCCGCTCCAGCCCGCCGCAGCCGCCGTCGTCTAGCGCGCGCCCCACTCCCAGCAAGGCATACGCTATCTACAAGCAATGTATACTTCGACTTATAATAGAAGTAACAAGTTATAAGACAAATTTCAAAAATGAAAGAGCACGCCCTAGCTGTGTAACCACCCCAGCTAACCTTGCCTAGGCTTTACAGAAGACTCACGTAGTTGAGGTACCGGCTCGCGTACCGGTACAGGAATTGCGAGCGCGCGCGGTGGAAGTCGAGCGCGACCTGCGCGTCCACGCCGATGCTCGCGTAGTTGTACGCGTACAGCACGCGCGAACTGCGCAGCCGCCCCAGCCGACCTTGTCTTGGCTTTATGGTGATCTTCCATCTGAAATAATTCTACCAATGAGTTTCTTATAAAAAAAATAAAGCCTCTTCACTTCAATATGAATGGATTACCACCTAAAAAAACCAGTCAAGTGCGAATTGGACTCGCACACGAAGGTTTTGTTAGAGTTAGAATTGTACGAGATTATTCACTTTTTAATTTTTTTATATTTACAAAGCTGTCATTTTGAAAATTAGTATTTGTTGTAGTGACAATAGAAATACACATTCTGTAAAAATTTCAACTCTCCACCTAATGCATAACAGTTCATAAGATAGATTTGTAGGAAGTCGGCGCCCCGGGAAAACGCCAAGTACCGAACGAACGCCCTCCCGCGGTTCGACCCATAATATAACCTACAGGTTGGTGGGGCCGTGAGAGGTGGAGGGTTGTCCCTGGTTGATGAGATACAGGCCGCTGACAAACAGACGGGCGGACGGACGGACAGTAGAGGCTTAGTAATAGAATCCCATTGGCACCCCATTGGTTACAAGGTATATTCTGTTATTGTACATACAGCCTTAATTTTCACCTGTCTAAAATTTGTTCATCTGCTTGCTTCAACGATGTGATAATGGAATGTGCATCGAGGTCTGAACAGGACGCTCCCCAGCCCAGCGCTCGCGCCAGATCGTTGCCGGTGCCCATCGGCAAAATGCCTACTGAAGCCTGTAATAGTATACCTAATATATTATACACTTAAAGTTAGGCAAGCCTAGTAAATATGCAACAGTTCATATCCACACATATAAGTACAACACACGTAAAAGTGTCTGTCGGTCTGCTCTGTTATAACTTATAACCGCCCATTTTGACGACATTTCGTAAAGATAGCTTTCATTCCAAAAAAACAGTAACCATGGCAATGTTAAAACCTAAATCTACGCGGACAAAGTAGCGGGCTATAAATTATATAATTAGATGCATTATTTGATACAAGCCTACAACGTAGAAAGAGCTTCCATACAAAATCTCAAGTTTCTAGACAAGTTGTGGCACTGTTGTCAATCACCTATGAGCCGACTGTGTAACCTTGATATGTGGGGCGGAGTGCAACGCGTTGAGGACCCACGCGACAGTTCCGTCGCCGCCCGCGACCAGCACGCGACACCTGCTCGGCAGCCAGCGCACGGCGCGCTCCGGCGATGTGGCACTGATGTCAATCACCTATAAGGCAACACTGTATTTTGTTTTTCATAACTTTTCATAATAACTCGTATCTTTTATATTTTCTTATGTACGGGTCTCTGTGTTTATTGCATTACAAACATGGGCTACTTCTTAGACCAGAAAAACAAAAAGTTCCCACAGGATTTTATTAAATAAAACAACTCTACTCAGACATAGTCGCAGGCATCATCTAGTATTATGCAAGTCAAACAAACCTGAAGAGGATTAAGAAGACCTCTGAAAATTGAAAGAACCTCATCACTTCTATTACTGCCAGATTTTCTATTAGCTGCAACAAGATATTATTATATTTTTAATATTGTGTATCTAACTACCTACAGACAAATAAATTAATATTTCATAAACACTTACCAAAAATTATCAATGGCTCCCAGTTATCATTGGGTAGGGGTTTAATATTTACAATTTTTCCTTTTTCAACTAGTACATTTGTAGGTGGAATAATAATATTTTTGTACTTTTGGAAATCACATGGCTAAAATAAAAAATCAAAAAGTAAAAGTTAGTAAATATGTTAAGTACCATTATAATATTATTTTCTTATATTTTGTGGGACTAAGGTATTTTATATAAAATAAAACCTGTGTCTGACTCTAGAATACAAGCTGCATGCAGTAGTCAAGATGGGTTCAGCGGGCAAATTATAAAAAGGTGGCAGACACATTTGCACATTTTTAGTTAGACTCTGCTTACCTCAGTAATATCTATTAAATTTTCTTGACTGACTCTAGTTCTTTGGCACCAGGAGCAAAAATATTTATTTAAATGCTCAGCATCCTCACTTTGATCAACATGGTCTTTGGTAGCTGTTCCCACTATACAAAGAAAACTGCAATTAGTCAAAAGTACTTCATATAAAGTTAATAATGTTTGTGTTTGTAGTTATAATTTTTGCAGATTTGAGTTTTAAAAAATATACTTTTTTCAAAGATAAAGAGAAGAATAGGATTATTTCCAGTCCCATTAGTAAGACCATTTATATATACTTAGTATTTCATGAACAAAATAATCCCTTTGGCAGGGTTGGTCCTTAGGATCCAAGGATGAATTGAAGAAATCCACTAAACAAATTTAGCATCCTTGATTTATTCAAAAATAATATTAAACTTGACCTAGTAGCTTAACTCCAGTTCTCAAGTCCATCCTTGTCCATCCTTTCCAAAGGAAATCTTCTTTGGAAAGAATGGAAAGGTTATGTAGTGCACACACACTACATATTCTTTCATTCATTTATCACCAGGTTACAGACAACAAAGAAAAAATCTCTGAATGACTTTCCATTAATCAGCTTAATTATAAAGAAGATAATATTGATAATGGTAAAGTTCTACTACTATTCTATTATCCTGTGAATTAGAGTCCTCTTAATTATTTACCATTAACCCAAAGATGATGGAAGGTCTTGTCAATCGGCCATGTTATTTGTTTGCATCGAAATTTCTTATCAATCATGCGATGACACTTTTTGCATGCACTCACTGCACAGCATTCGCAGAATAAGCCCACTAGAGGTAACATAAGTTTGCTGCAAACTGTACACTAAAAATGAGTTGAAAAATATTCGTTTGACTTTGTAGGCTAACTGTTTTAAGTACTTCAGTAGTTTAATTAAAATACTATTTTGTCTAGTTCCTAAAATACTTACATAAATGTTGTATGGTATTGATTTATTACAATCAATGCTTCTCCAAGTATGACCCCGGACTCTATATTTCGTTTGTATATACGTATTATCTCCCAAAAGTGAATGTATAATACGATAAACAAGGTAACCAAGAAATAAACCACCGATCAGAAAGTAATAATTAAAATGAACGTTTGATATAGTGTCCATTTTTAAGAACTTTATTGAACACGAAACTTTTAAATCCTATTTAAATATTTAGATAATGTGTAGCAATGTAAATCAGCTGCTGCAAAATACTAAACACTATTTTACAATCAACGTACTCTGTGTATTATTTTACTATTTATTTGGAGTTCTGTGATTTTACTTCAATGCAATACCTAACTACCTATAATAAACACAGTAATTTATTAATCACGATTCACCTCAAGAATGCTTCAGTACGAAATATAATTCATCAGAGAAAGACAATATATATTCGTCGTTTTGATTTCAAAGTAAAATTTTCTTTACCTCAAAACCTTCACCAAAACAAATCAAAAGTCAAAAGTCAAAACAAGCAATTATCAATTTTTTTCTCTCGTCTGGCTTTACATAGATTAGCCAATGTCAAGTGCACGTCAAGTGGTCAAGTCTATGGGGAAACTATATAACTAGGTAGTGATCTGTGTATAAGTCGGATGTCGGACTTCGTCTGTAGTGGCGTATGCTGGCGCGCGTGTTATGCCTTTTTGGAATGTTTTTTTTTAGACGTGGCCGGTTTTTGTGTTCTGCTGGTGTTTTACGCACCCTTTATACCTGCAGTAACAATCTATGGTAACAATAAATTATAAGTTGGCTGATACTAAAAAATTATTGCATGCTTTCAGATCAAAGCTAAAGGAGAACGGTCACGCCCCATACAAAAAAAACCCAGGCCCGACAGAAACGAGACATATCTCATTTTTTTTGGTATATCGTGTATTGTTAAATTACATATATTTTATATTCTAAATCAATGGCTAACGCCAAAAAATATTGCCGTATGTTTTTGTTCAGGCGATACACAAAAAAATACAAAGTGTCTATTATCTATAAAATTCGCATATTTATTTTTAATTAAATGACAATACAATAGCTATAGGATGTATCTAAATACAGTTAACTTATATGATTAATTAAAATCGTGGCATTTGATGATTTATTGCATAATATTAAGTTAAATGTACAAAAATGGTCACATACTTACTGTCTACATGCTATCATAACGGCTCAGGTAGCCTGGCGGTGACAGAAACCAATCATTGGGTTTCAGGATTGAAACAAATAAAAATAAAACTAATAGGTATCTCGATATAAAGTTTTATTGAATTTCTATATCTCTTAAAACATAATCCATACCCATTGCTGGGTGGTCAAAGTGATCTCGATGTCTAGCCCACCCTAGGTAATATACAACACTAATGACGTGTGCGCAACTTCCCAATGTCCTTTTACCATGATAGCATGTGCAGTAATATTCCGTTATTGCGTTTCTTCCATTTACATTCTCATCAAACATAATATAAGTATAATATATTTTTGTCGTAACGTGTCGCGAATGGATTCTGCACCTGATTAAAGTATTATTGTTTCTGCCCTCTATTGCCGTTGGATGTCTATATAATTCCATATTATATACTCCCGCGGCTTTCAAATGCTCACTGCAATACGACCGTGCTAACTTCACGTGATAGGTGCCGATTGAGAATTTAATTAACTCTTCAATTGTTAATTGTGGAAAATGTTCAATATCCGGATCATTTCCAGTCATCCTGTGAAACGACACTCTTTGTCGGTTTAGATTATTTTCCTCCACATACTCAAATAATCGATTGGGGCGTTGTATATTTTGATTAATTATTTCAATGAAATCTTCTGTGTATGGACTGTCTCCGTAAGGTTCTTGAAAATAATTAATTAAAGCTGCAGCAATTTTAAAATCTTCAAAATGCGGCACATGTTTGTTGAATACTCTGTTTTTAAAGATCTTGAAGTCGCGCTTGAATCTCCCGTTTATAGTTTCCACGACCCATCGCACCATTGTAATGAGTCGTGATTTATTAGCTTGTTCGGTGCTTAATTGCGTGTCTTGTGGTTGTTTGGTTGGCGGCATGTGAGCAACATAACCATATGTTTCTATTAAAGGTATTGAATCCCGAAAGCCTCGGTCCAAAATAAATGAGTCTCCTTCATGGAAAAAAAAGTGGAACGGTCCGTCTTCAATGGGTCCATCATGGTTTTGCAATATCATTTTCATTATATCAGCATCGGTAGTCCGTGCAGAGTACGGACCTGTTACATCCAAAATATATCCATCCGCGCACACGATCATGAATGGTTTTATTAAGTTTCTGAACTTATGAAGGCTGTAACTGCGGCGTTGAAATAAAAAGTTAGAACTTTTTTCTATGTATATGTAGGTTCCATCGAATGTAACTATTGCTTTTGGTGACTCTTCGTTACCAAACAAAACATTTGGTAAAACCCGGTTGTGGGCTATTACTTCGTCCCTGGTTATATGGTCTAAACCTAGGTGCAATGGAACAAAGTCAGTAATGAGACACTGCCTGACTTTATGTATTTTTCTTCCAATAGTTCGCTCGGTTATATTAAAAAGTGAAGCGATTCTATTATTCGGCTCCCCTGATCGAATTTTGCACAAGTAGATAGCCAAATCATTTCGTGGAGTACTTGAGGACCGATTAAGGCTTGGTATTTGACTCAGCAAATCGTTGAACGTGGCTCTGTTTCTTCCAGTCCAAAAGCTTAACTCGTCGTCAGAAACGTCATCTACATTGAACTGTGACCTTTGTTCCAAAGCTTGTGTATACATGTTGATGATGTCGCCAACACTCTCCGCATTCAAGTCGGTCATTTGATTTGTTATATTTTCCGGTATCTCTTCTATCGCCATGTGTAGTAAATGCCGTTGGCAAATGCGGGCAAGATTTGGTACGTAAAAGTGATAATAGCTAAGGAGTTGTACCTTCACCGAATTAGGCACTTGAAGCAGAGAACTGTTGTTGCAGTTGTCAATTAAACATCGCCGAGCCGTATTAGGTGCACGTCGAACGCCTTGTACATTTACAACAGCAGCTGGTAGGACAGGAGCTGCTGGGACTTGTCGCTCTTGATTAATTGCAGCGTCGATTCTATGCCGACACGAGTGGCAAATCGACCGAGTCCCATCAAAAGTTATCTGTCACAAAATATAAATACACAACATTAATATAAATACACAACGACTTAATCCCATCATATAGGTAGGTATGGTGAAATCAAACTAAATCTAATTGAGACTGCCAGAGCGCCGATTACCTGCGTCCTGCATGGACCGGTTTCGATAAGCGCTGGCAGATCGGCGCCGCGCCGATAACCAGTTTTCTACGAGTGTACGGACTGTATAATGAGTGATGTAGTCTATTTACCCTAACTAACAAAGGTATCTAACTATCAACACTTGACTTTACATTTTTGACACGCTTTTGTATTGGGAAAGGCTTTAATTACAAATATAAAAATGATACATACCTCACCACCAACGATGCGTAATAGTTGCTCTACGAAATCTCTTCGTGTTTCCAGTAATCGTTCATTGAGAACGTATGGACGACGACGGCGAAGTGTACGTTCACACGCAGCACAATTATTAATATTGTTAGCCATATCAACGAACCACTCACAATACAAAAATCAAGTCCAGTAAAGAGAAAGCCAAAAAACGTCGAAAAAATGTAGCCTTGAATACAAAAACGCACAGATCTCAACACAGAAAGCGAAGAACTGCGCCTGCATCTGCGCTGCGTCGGTGCACCCCGCGGCCCACCCCTACCCTACCCCCTCCGCTCCGCCACTGTGTTTTAATGAAAGAGAGAGACAGCATGATTGGTTTCTGTCACCGCCAGGCTACCTGAGCCGTTATGATAGCATGTAGACAGGAAGTATGTGACCGTTTTTGTACATTTAACTTAATATTATGCAATAAATCATCAAATGCCACGATTTTAATTAATTATATAAGTTAACTGTATCTAGATACATCCTATAGCTATTGTATTGTCATTTAATTAAATAAAAAATATGCGAATTTTATAGATAATATAGACATTTTGTATTTTTTTGTGTGTCGCCTGAACAAAAACATACGGCAATATTTTTTGGTGTTAGCCATTGATTTAGAATATAAAATATATGTAATTTAACAATACACAATATACCAAAAAAAATGAGATATGTCTCGTTTCTGTCGGGCCTGGGTCACAGATGACCGTTCTCCTTTTTATTTTAGTATGTGCTGGGTATGTTATTCAGCTTCCACATAGAAAAAGAAAAAGACTTCGTCTTTGTTGGCGTTTGATGGCGCGCGTGCGGTGCCTTTTTGGAGTGTTTTTTTGTTAGAAGTGGCTGGTTTTTGTGTTCTGCTGGTGTTTATTGGTGGAAGCGCTCTAAAGGGGCGCCGCGCGTATGTCGGGGGTCGCCGGCACAGACGAAGTCCATACTTAAACATATTATAGTTTCCGTAACTTGTAATCAATCTTGACATTGGCTAATCACTGAAGCCAGACAAAAGAGAACGCGTAACCGCGAACGCGCCAGCAAACGCCAACACAAACGAAGTCCACAATTATACCTATTCCACAGACCAATACATTTAGGATAATATACTCTGTATTGAATATATCGGAATATATTATACAAGTATCTTGTCATTAATTGTCAACGGATGGCGAGCAATGGCGACTGCGTCGAGTGAGTTCTCATTTTGTAATTTGAGTGCATGATAATGCAATGTTATGGCAGCACCACATGCTTGCGGCAAATAGCAAAAGTCGCACCGTGTCTTCACGGCTGGTACTTTACGCTTGTGTAGTGGTTAACAACGAACGTCAAGCATCGGTAAACACCACAGCTATGGCTTTCCTGCCAATCGGAACGTTCCAAAGCATTGGCAAGCATACGCACCCTTTCAGATGCTTGTTGTTTGCTGTTTGTCAAGCGTCTGGCGCAGGCATCACGCTTGGTCTATAGTCTTTTACTTAGTGTATATATACTCTTTGGTCTTTGACGTATGACGGCCGTGGTGGGTGGTCACTGGTCTGCCGTCTGGTCCAAATATAATCCTACTCTATGGTCCACAGGTCTGGTCCATGATTTTGAATTTTGAGACTTGCGTTGTAAATTGGTATTCGGTTATTACATGGTTAATACATTGAATTGATTAATTTAACGTCGTTAATATCTCGTTAGAGAGTACCTATTTGTATTCCTTGATTATTCCAATCAAGGTGGGAAGTTTACCCTGTGGTCTTGCCTATAAATAAATATGTCTATAGGCACTGTTTATGAAAAAGCATATAAAGGTGATTTCAATCAAGTTAAAGTTAAAATTGACGAAAATAAATCCTTAATAGCAGTTGCAGACACAGTTAGTACTACAATATTTTATCATAAATTGCTTTATTGTTATTTAATCAAAAAACCACCATCACCATTCAACAAATCATGATCATTATTTGGTCATAATCCAATTTTTTTAAATACTTTTTAGAATATTATTTTATTTTTTAGGGTCCCATACCTCTAAAGAAATAACTAATACTATGACTAATAAGTAGTTTAATTTTAACCTAAGCTTATTAATTATCTAATATACAAAAAAATTGACCATTGACGCATGTTAGTCTTTGTTACACTTTGTTCACATGTTCAGAATTTTCATTTTTTGTGTTCATTGTTTTTAGAATAACAGACTACTTATTCATTGGGCCGCCTTGGGTGGCAATGAAAATCTTGTGGATTTTCTCATAGATTTGGGTAGCCCTATTGACCCAAATGATGACACAAACTGTACTCCATTATTATTAGCCTCTTCTGCTGGCAGGTTAGAGGTTGTAAGACTTCTAATTGGAAAAGGAGCTAATGTAAATCACAAATCAAATCGTGGCCAATCATCTTTACATTATGCATGTTCAAAAGGACATATAGAGGTACTTATTACAATTTATATTGTTACATCAGAATGTTGTATTTGCTCCTTGTAATTATTTTTTAATATTTTTCTATAGCTTTGTAATATACATATATATGTCTCAACAAGAACAACTCAATTAGTGAACTTCACTAAACAGTGATAGAATATTGAGCATAGTTTATGAAATGTAATGACAGACCGAACTGACCGACTTTCTTCGTCACTAAAATACTCTAGGGGTAGGATAGATAAGACTGCATGGGTTCGGGATGATCAGATTTTGTCTAGTGAAAACCTAATTGATTATATATTATGTATATTACTCAAGATAACCTAAGTGCCCACCTGCGGCTAGGCACATGAATATTTATGTTCGAATCTAACCTAACCTAACTTTAGATTTTGGTACTTAGATTTCATCCTGAACCACATTCAATGTAATTGTTAAATCCCTGAGGAAGAAGGGCACTTAGGTTCTATTGGGTAATATTATCAGATGCTCAGTATTTTATGATTCACTAGATTTGTTTAGTGAAATAGTTTAAAATTATATCCCAAAGGCAGGGTTTCCTAAATTTTTGGCAGCCATGGACCACTTGCAGAATGTTAAAATTTTATGGACCCCTGTCAAACCTGATTCAGGGGAAAAAATAAACAGTGAATTTTAAAAATCAGTTATATTGGTAGTTTCAACTATTTACTATGACTAACTCATACAAAGAAAAAATCATGATCGATTACATGGTCGGCCAGTGAGGCGTGGGCGGCGCGCGAGCCAAAGCAAGGCAGGGCTTACTGAGTTGCTGCGGATCCCAAGTACACATGTTATGGACCCCTAAGGGGTCTATGGACCTCACTTTTAGAAACTCTGCCCTAAGGGATTCGGCTGACTCCCGGCTTATACCATTTCGCTGCGATATATATATTATACTTACACTACAGGACCGCTTGAACAATGTAGTTACCTTGTCTCACCACATGAACAGTGCAGTTACCTTGTCTCATGCGTCCTCGCACCACACCTAAATTAGAAGTGCACCTTTAGTAGAACAGGTGGTAAATTTAACTGAATTGTTTTAGGTAGCAAAATTATTAATTGATGCTGATGCTAATATAAATGAGGTAGATATACTGGGTGCCACACCACTCCACAGAGCTGCTGCCCAGGGAAGATCCAATATAGTTGAATTGCTTTTGGCGAGTCCATTAATTCAAGTAGATCTAAGTGACTCTACTGGTTGCACAGCATTGTAAGTACGAGTAACTAGATTTTACTTAAGTAATACATTTATCTCAGCTTTTCATAATGACCACATCTGAAACGATAAGTATCATCTCCACCATGACATAAACCATGTTTTTCCAGACATTTAGCTTGTGAAGAGGACAGAGAAGCTACTGCATGTATGTTAGTTCAAGCTGGGGCGAATTTGAACGTAATCAACAAGGAAAAGAAAACTCCATTAGACGTTTGTTCCAATAAATTAAAAAAATCCTTAATAAACTTAACTATTTGAATTGAAAAAACTTGTGTTTTCTATTAATCACTCTGTCTGTATGTATGTTAAGTAGGTAATTGATATTTGTTTTACAAGGCTGCAAAGTAGTTATTTGGCGCGAGTGTAATGTATTGAATTCGAGCAAATGAAGCACTCAAACTTCTTCAAAAATCTTATCCTAAGAAAAATTCATCACTTTTTCTGAGTGAGCAAAAACAACTTTTGCTCACTGGTTTTAGACAGCAAAGGTGCCCTTTTTAACTAGTGAGCTTAAAAGTTGCATGTATCACACAATAGCAAACTTTTTGTTCCTTGTGCCTTTGAATCCCCACTACACTCAGGATTCTAACTTAGAATCACGAGCGTAGCGAGCTAAAAGTCACGCACGACGGTAGTATGGATATGGGGGGGGGGGGGGGGGGGGTATAGAGTGGTGATAGAAACCTTCGCGCGCTCGGGGTTCCTAGGCACTCACAAAAATGAACTTTGCTATCTTATTGAACAAGTAAGTATTCAAAATTTTAATCAGAATTTCTGTCTGTCTGTCTGTTTGTGCCCGCATCCATGAAAACTACTAAACTATGGATCAACGGATTTAAATAAATAAAAATTGGTACAGTGGTAGCTGATATTCCGGGCTAACATATTATAGGGTAGTTTATATCCCGAAAAAAATTAAAGATTCTTCGGGATACAGGATCAAATATTTTATTGATTTTACTCCATAAACTCCATCAAGTCTGTCAAATTAGAACCGATTTTCACAATTCTGTTTTTTCACAAAGGCTGCACTGTCAGGTTAAATAGTATGCCTACCATGTAAGTTTGGTGAAGATTTGACAAATAGTTTCTGAAAGAGGACTGCACTCTTCAACGGGTTACAGCAAATCGTTCGCGATCAGTATAATACCTTAGTAACAAGTAAATGTCTTATCGTAATTTCTTATTAATATTATAATTAGCGAAAGTGTGTTTGTTAGTTTGCCCTTCCTTAAATAAAAATATTAGGTCAGTACTAGAGGTACCCGTGGTAACAGCTGTTTTAAAAGTGATTACACTCTTTGGACTTATATCAATGTTACCCGTTTCTGTGGGTTTGGGTTATAGGTACTAGGTACCTACTTCGTGGTTATGAGACACTACTCTATGGTATATGACAGCGACAGTTTGTTGCACGGTTGTTGACAGCCGTTGTCAAGTCAATTGTCATGTTTGAAACACTGCTTTGTACATAAACCTTTTCAATTCAATTTTTCAATCAAACTTTCAAAGCAAAATGCGAAGTTTCTTCATACAGTTTTGACGAGATCACATTGTAAACTATAATAATAGAAAATTGAATTGACTCACTTAATAAAGTGGGTGTGCTGTCGTACATTGTGCATTGACGTAATAGTTAATAATTCAGTAAAGGTAATATCAGCAATACATTGGATACATTGGTGCAATGCTGTTTTAAAGAAATTGAAAAATATAAGAAAAGTACCGAATTTATTGATTCTGTGAAAAAACTACCTACCTACAAACATTTAGTTCCATTTACTGTTTTGAACAAACTGATTGTTGTTTGATTATTATTAATTGTACCCGTAGAGCACTTTCGAACATTGGTTGAAAGTTTTATGTGAAAATGTCTTCAAATTATTATGATTGCTACGACGGAAGCAAGCTATTTCTATTCTTGTCTAATAAAATCGGTCTTCCAATTGATTTGGTAAGTATTACCATGTGTTTTATACATAGAAGCTGTTTATTATTACATATTGGCTTTTATTTTATGTACATATTTATCTTGTTTATGTTATTTGCCTAAAAAATAACAGTGGCATGTTTTAAGCAATATCATTACCAAAATAATTATTCTAAATTAAATCAAGTGAAAAAAATAATTGTCAAGCCCCTATTTGATAGTTATTTATTGCCTTAATTGTTACCGTCTATTGCCTCACCTTACCTTGTAGGTGTTGCAAATGAGGATAAAAACGGGGTCATATTTGATCAAGCAAATAATGAATCAGTCATTATTTTCTGCTGATCAGTAATAATTTTCACTGATCAGTCCTAATTTTCATAGCTTCTGAGTAGTCACCATTCTAGGATTTTTTTAAAACTTGTGATTCTTATGATACTCATGTATTTTATTAAGTGCTAAATAATTTAAACACTGACCAATCATTTCGTATGCATAGATCATAGTTAGTTAATAATTTTTTTTGCTTGGTTTGATATTAGGTAAGTACCCTTAAGAAAATGTTGACCTTCAATTGCGTTGATTGTAAACTGATGTTTTGCACATAGATTTGAAGGAATAAATAAAAGGAACAACTTCTTAAGTAGAAAAAAAATTGAAAAAATGAATAACATGCATGCCCATAAACTAATCTTCCAAAGTGTAAAACTTATAATTTTCTCATAAGCACATACTTTTATTTCATAACATTTGTTCTTTTTTTTCATTAGGTTAATTTTTTGATAGCACAATTAGCTGCATTATGCGTTGCCAGACTTTTTCGGAAACCATTAAAGCTAGCTTCACCAGAATTTCGACATTCATTGTGCCTTGTTATAGGGTTGCTAATGGGATATTTCTGCTTTGGAAAGTAAGTTATATTTTTATTTAAAATTGTACACTCTTTAAACATCTTTTATTGTATAACTGATCTTTTCATTTTATTTTATATACTTAAATACTTAATTATATAAATGCAAAGTCTAATTATCACTAGTATTTTTTTGACATTTTGCAGGATAAATCAAAAACTATTATGCATAAAAATAAATAAAAATATGTATTAGAAAGTACAGATAAAGCCCTTATCTATGATACCCCACTTGGTATATTAATATTACTTTGAAAGTTGAAAATACTAATTTTATTTGTTTATGAACACATTTAGTTATTTTTGTGATGTGACCACAAATTCCAAGTTTTCGGATTTTCCCCTTAAGTGTGCTTTACCTATCTACCTGCCAAATTCAGTATTCTAGGTTTACAGACATGACAACGAAATGATCCTTTAAGGTTTTTTCCTTTTGAGGTATGGAATCCTAAAAAGAAACCTGGAAAAACGGCGGCCAATGATAAAACATGTCAATCGATAGAATAAGTTATTACAATCAAAAAGAGTTCAGTGATGAAATGTTATATAAGTGATATAAATTCTTAGACATTTGAGTCAAAGTTATTGATGCTTTATTTTTTATGGTTTCAAACTCAAATATCTCGGAAAGTATATCACTTGCGACATTTCATCACTGAATGCTTTTTGATTGTAATCATTAGTCTATCGATTGATAGTTGACACAATATGTTTTATAACTGGCTGCCATTTTTCAAAAGGTGATAAGGTATGCCAGGTTCCATGCAAAAATGTTCAAACCCTTTTATTCATACTTTAGTTTATTTGGCGGAAGATAAATCAACTCTAGATATAACTAGAACTGAATTAGGTACATATGAAGTTTATTTTATAATATTAGAATTAATTAATTTTTTATTTATATATAACCTACATTTTTTATTGAGTCAATTGATACACATTATTATAAAAATTATGCATGCTTCATTGTAAATATTATAAGGGTGATTTTAAGGTCAAAATACTTCATACACTGCATATTCATTAATTAGAAATATTTTATTAAATCAGTTAATTTATAGCCATTCAATATGACTAGTATGCAATATACTTAAATTAAACTTTTTTTCAGACAAGCAGTTCATTTATCTGTACTACCCATGCTGAGTTATACATTACTTAAATCTGGACCACAACATTTGATGGGAAAGTGTGTATTCTGTTATATTTTTTTTTTTAAAGTTTGTACTTACCCAACTATCTACCCTAAAATATTTTTTACATAATTTAAAAATTAATAAGATATGCTTTATTTAAAAAGAAACTATTCAACTTTTTATAAAACCATTATATTAAGTGTCATTGTCATTTAAAGTGGACTGAATACCTAGTCAGCAAATCTAAAATCTTAATTGAAATTTTTTTTAGCATTACCCTTACTGCATCAATGTTATACTTGTCGTGTCTACACCTGCATCAACAATTATACCATACAGGCGACTACACACTTGATATAACAGGTAAGTAATTATGTGTGTATTAACACAAGTATATACATATTATTAAATAAAACTGTAATAGCCTAGTGGTTAAAATGTCGACCTTCTAAGTCTGGGGTTCAATCCCAGTCTCACAATCCAAACTCTTCAAGCGTTATGTGTGTTTTAAGCAACTAAATATCGCCGACTTTAACAACTACCTAAGTATGATATGTAACTAAGGCATATGTTTACATTATAATATTATTGCAAATTTTTTGTCACCGCTATTCTAAATGTATGCACTTATCTATGTATGTAGGTTGAGGTCTGTATGATAAAACTTTAATACATTGCAGGTCCTTTGATGGTCATCACTCAAAGAGTAACATCATTGGCGTATTCATTACAAGATAACTTGACCAAAAAGGAGACAGACGCAAATTCTATGGGACAATCCTCCGCCAAAGATGAATCTCAAGTGGTCAAATTACCTTCCCCACTTGAATATTTTGCATACACATTAGCCTTTCAAACTTTAATGTGTGGACCAGTCGTGTTTTATACAGATTACATTACTTTCATTGAAGGCGATGGAATTAATGCAGTTAGTGTTTTTTTTATTTATTCATTAAGTTCTAGATAATAACCGCGACTTCGTTTGCGTGAATTTAGATTTTTAAAATCCCGTGTGAACGCTTTGATTATTTAAGATAAAAAATAGCCTGTTCTTCCCCATACAAGCTATCTCTACTTTCGTCAAAATCGGTTAAACTGATGGGCCATGTAAAGCTAGCAGACAGACAGACTCACAAAGTTCCACAGATTATGAGGAAGATAAAAATATTATATGGCTACACATTAACTCTGTCTTAAAAACTTACACTTATCCATAGACGTCAATGTAATTAAATTGCTGTACTTACCAAAGATGTGTTGAGTTACAAAAGTGTAGCATTACAAATAGCGTACGCGTGCATACATTAATTTGCTAATCAAATACCTACTTCAGTTGTGTGTATACCTAAGTGACTTTGTTTATGGAAAACTTGCCCAATCTAATTGATTTGAGCAAATATATTAAGTACCTATGTAATTTTCATTTGAAAAGTCAAAAATCGTCAAGTTTCAATAAACTGAGTTACATACTTGATATGTCTGTTCAATATGAGTTTATACTCTGAATTAACATGTACAATATTTTTTTTAGAATCAAAAGTACATATCAGGCGGTCGTAAGGAACCCTCCCCTCGTCTGGCAGTTTTGTACAAAGTTGCCGGCTCCATTGCAGCAGCTGTTCTATATTTGTCTCTTGCGCACAAATACCCCTTAACGGCACTGGAAGGTAACTATTAATAAACTATATTAGGTATTTTAACAGTTTCCAGTATTTAAATATATCTGAAAAAGCCACCAGCGAGAGTAGATTTCTGTTTTTGATACTTGGTCCTACGAACCGGAGCTGTGTATGCGCTGTGCAATGAAGTATGTATCGGTAGCTATTAGCTCCATTACAGGTAATTAACCTGAATCTTGGTCCTACAAACCGGAGCCACGTACGCGCGGCACAGCGAAAAATGTATTGTGCGCTTCATTAAACATAACCTGAATCTTGGTCCTTCGAACCGGAGCTAGCCGTGTACGAGCAATAAGGCGAACAATCTTCTTCTATATAAAATACTAGCTGATGCCCGCGACTTCGTTCCCGTGGATATAGGTTTTAAAAAATCCCGTGGGAGCTCATTGATTCTCGGGGATAAAAAGTAGCCTATGTGTTAATCCAGGGTATAATCTATCCACATTCCTTTCAGCCAAATCCGTTCAGTAGTTTTTGCGTGATTGAGTAACAAACATCCACACTTTCACATTTATAATATTACTAGGCACTAGCTGATGGCGCTGATGCCCGCGACTTCGACCGCGTGGATTTACATTTTTCAAAGTCCTGTAGGAACTCTTTGATTTTCCGGGATAAAAAGTAGCCTTTGTGTTAATCCAGGGTATAATCTATCCACATTCCTTTCAGCCAAATCTGTTCAGTATTTTTTGCGTGATTGAGTAACAAACATCCAAACATCCACACTTTCACATTTATAATATTATAATAGGATTGGGATGGCAGCCCCAAATACTGCTATCCTCTTAAGAACACAAAGAAGATAAAAATTGCCGCGACTGCGCTCTCTACCTACGCCCCTTTACCGCGCGGGGGTGAAATGTGTAAATGTTTTCCATCAGGAACGGAAAGCAAAAACATTGTTGATACACACAACAAACATCACAAATGTGTAGAGAAACAGTGTTTTGTGTAGAGGTTTTTGCGTAGTGTTTCGGGAAAAATATGCGTAGTAACTCGGATTTATAGAGACAACCTACCAAAAATGATTACTTAAATTATTTGAAAATAAAAAAAAATTGTGGCTATTCATTTTTAAATAATCTCTATAAATAGTAAATAGCTGATATAATATGACCATTGAATTTACTAATAAGTTCTATAAGTAGCCCCACTTGAGAAAAATGTAACTGTATACTAATTTCATGGCATGTAATTATGTTGTGTTCATGTGTTGTTTGAATGAATGGCCAATATATTCTTGGTAAGTAGGTATATTATTTCGACCTTAACCCGTACCTAACCTGTTACTAAATTTAGGACGTCATTTAATTGATTGAATATTTATCAGGACTGTGTGTAGAGGTCACACAGTTCTGGTTCCCGAAACACTACGCAAAAACCTCTACACAAAACACTGTTTCTCTACACAATTGTGATGTTTGTTGTGTATATCAACAATGTTTTTGCTTTCCGTTCCTGATGGAAAACATCTACACATTTCACCCCCGCGCGGGTAAAGGGGCGTAGGAAGAGAGCGCAGTCGCGGCAATTTGACATGGATATAGTCCAAGACCTGGAAAGTAACACAGGCTATGTGTATCTGCTAAATTTTATGGCCCGTTGACTAAATTTGCTACAGAGATAGCTTGAATCCTTGGGACTTAGGCACTTTTGATTCCGGAAAAACAGGATTTTTATTAAAAACCTAAATCAACGCAGACTTCGTCGCCAACATCATCTAGCATGCCTATATAAAAAGTTTAGACTGCCATACTTTTATCATCTCACAATATTTCATCTAGCCCACCTGTACCTACCTAAACTAAAAAATCTTACTTGTGTTATTTTGTTGCAGAATTATCAGATCCCACTTCTGAAGTGGCCCGATCATGGTCCGTGTTTTATCTCTTATGGTACGCTTATTTGTCCACACTTGTAGTGCGATGCAAGTATTACCATGCGTGGCTCTTGTCGGAAGCCATTTGCAATAACTCTGGAATGGGTTTCAATGGATACGACAACAATGGCTCACCTAAGTGGGATAAAATATCCAATATTGACGTGTTCGGTTTCGAGGTACGTATTTAACCTTTTCATGATTTTAGTTGTAACATGAAAAAGTTTCCTGATAATAACTATTAGGATCAAATGGACTTTTTCGTTTTGACGCCGCGCTGGATTTTAAAGCATCATGTGTCATCATCATCATCACCTATCTTTCTAAACTATGCTCCTTACTTGAATTGGCAGACATACACACCTTTAAGAACATTATGGAGAACTCTCGGATATGCATTTTTCCACATGATGTTTTCCTTCACCGTTAAAGCATACTTTATAAAACGAAAAGAACGATGTTTTGAACAAATACAAACCATTTTTGATTTATTACTTGCTTAAAATACACGTCGCTTGGAAAATTTAGAGGTACGTGCCTCCCTGGACCTCTCCGAATAGAAGGCCGATGTATTAGCTAGGTACTATAGTATAGACTATCATCACTTGACAATTATTGAAACATTAATTAGAAAGTAGTTCTGCAGTTCGTGGCGGCTGTACTGGACTAGCGACCCACCCCGGCTTCGCACGGGAACAATTGTCGTCATATTCAAAATAATATTAAACTACACGTATAAACCTTCCTCTTGAATCACCATCTATTGGTGAAAACCGGATTAAAATCCGTTAGTTTAAAAGATTTAAGCGTACATACAGACAGCGGGAAGTGACTTTATACTATGTAGAGATGTAATTCATTGAAGGGGTTTATTCTAATTTCTGCTATAATATTATATGATCAACCCATTGCCGGCCCACTACTGAGCACGGGCCTCTTCTCAGAGTGGCCATAGTCTGCCACGCTGACCCAAAACGGATTGGCAGACTTCACACACCTTTGAGTATATGGAAAACTCTCAGACATGCAGGTTTTCTCACGATGGTTTCCTTCACCGTTAAAGCAAGTGATATTTAATTGCGTGAAACGCACATAACTGAAAAGTTAGAGGAGCTTGCCCGGGATCGAACCCCCGACTTCCGATTAGGAGCCGGACGTTCTAACCACTAGGCTCTCACAGCTATAATATTAAGATGTTTGTTTTCTCGAACAGTTTGCGCAGAACTTTCGCGACGCCGTGGCAAGCTGGAACAAGAACACGAACGCGTGGCTGCGCAACGTGGCGTACGAGCGCGGCGGCGCGGCGTGGCGCACCGCGCGCGTCTACACGCTGTCCGCGCTGTGGCACGGCTTCCACCCCGGTTACTATCTCACCTTCTTCGCGGGCGGCCTCTTCACCGTCGCCGCTAAGAAGGTAAGCGTGAAGCGCTGTTGCAACACTTCCACTTCTTGAAAAGGAATGGCAATTAACCGGATCTCAATCTTTCACCTAATAAAAAAGAACCCGACTTCAGTACCTAATCACAAACAGTAAAAAATAAAAAATAATTTGTTTTATCACCGAATATAATTATGTATACAAGAGTTAATGTAGTTCTATAATAATAATTTTTGGAGCAGGTGCCAATGAGGTGCCATTGTAGTCACATAAACTCTTATGTGTGTGTGTGGACGCTGTGGACACAAACAGGCTGATTGATTGACTCGTCAAAGCTTTGAGCCAACTGTCAAGTCAAAAGTACGGTTTACCCTTAGATTTGACAGTTGACACAGCAAAAATGGCAAGTGCATTCTCAAAATGTATGATGAACTATACATTACTTTTGTTTCAGATGCGAGCCTTCGCGCGTCCTATGTTTTTGGAAAGTCGCCCCAAGAAACTATTGTACGATGCGCTGTCGTTTATGACAACTAGGATTGCTATGACGTATACTACCGTTCCCTTCGTTCTACTCCATCTCTCGCCGAGCCTTGCCTTCTACGGGTTTGTTATACCTATTTATTATAATTATGTTTTTCAGACTTCTCTCTCACTATCACTACCCAAATTTTTAAATACGAAAATGTGTTTGTTTGTTCTTCAATCACGTCGCAACGGATCGACGCGATTTTTTGCATGGTTAAAGACCTGGAGAGTGACATAGGCTACTTTTTATCTCGGAAAATCAAAGAGTTCCCGGGGGATTTTGAAAAATGTAAATCCACGCGGACGAAGTCGCGGGCATCAGCTAGAATAATATATAATATTTATTCCAGAACTCTGTTGTTTGAGTAGTACTTTTGCTGATAGGGTGGTAATTGATCAGAAAATCTGATAAATTACCACCAATGGATCAGAAAATTTGGTTTTCTAATTTTACACTAGAAGTTGAAACCACAACTGAAGCAGGTTCTTACACCACCAGTTATAGACATAATTCTTGGACATAAACGATAGATTTTAGATACGATATTGTTATTTATTGGCGAAGGATGATTTATATTTACGATTACATGTTTGTAGTGTCTAATGTCAATAAAATGCTATTAATGTGCCATTAAAAAGTAACTAAAGTCTTGTAGGCTACCTATTGCATTTTCGCGGGTTCTACACAATATGTTCTTTTATTTTTAGGAGGTTGTACTACTCTTTGCACTTCATAGCGTTGGGCGCAATATTCCTTCCGGCAAAGCCTATTCCACCACGAGTGTCTTCTCAAAATTGCTCAGAGCTTCCTCCGACGTCTTCCAAGTTAACAAAAGAGGCCTCACTGAGGGATATAAATGGAAAACCAAATGGTGAACTCGCGATTTCCTAATAATATTTACCTTCATCTTTAACGAAATGCAATGGACTGGCGGATATAGGTTTAAGGTATAGTATTTAATAAATTTTTTGCCACTATATCGAAAGACACAAATATAAAAGGTATTAAATAATATACATAATTCTTATGTAATAGAAACATTATACATATTATGCATTTACGAGTATTAACCAGCACAAACGAGTACCTATTTTATAATTAATAATATTTTATTTTTACAATAATAAAGTTTTACTCCCAGTTAATAGTTATTAGAGAATATTAAAAAGAATTGTTTTTCCATATTCCAATAACGTAAGAAGTTGGATTTCTTTATTTTATTGGTATTAAGTAAAATTAGACATATAATGTATACATTTTACGATGATTTTTCAATCATCAAATAATAATTATCTTTAACTGAGGAATGATCTTGCTGCTTTGACAGTATTCCTTCTATTAATGATTAATTATAATTATTTGACGATTGGAAAATCGGACCTTTGTAGTACATAACGTCTGGCTATTGTTTTTTTTTAATAGTACATAGGATAAAGATATGATACTGAATATTTTAATTTTTATGATAAAGTAACTAAGGGCGTACCCCGTGACTGAGTAGCTTGCGGTAGTGGAGCGGTGCGGGAGGGATGAGATGTCGTGACCCGAGAGCTCAGTGATTCGTCAACTTGTGACACCCTCCCGCACGCACGCTCCACTACCGCAGTGACACGGTAAGGTCCGAATAATAACTAAAATAAGTTTTAATTCGGCATTTAGTGATTTTTTACTGAATGTTGTTAAAATGAGTACGCCGGAAAAACGTTCCCTCGTACTTTCAATCAGGAACTCCTTCGCGCTTCACAAAATCACTCTAGGGGTATGATGAGACTGTTGTGGAGTCGGGGTTCTCAGATTTCGTTCTGGTTTAGATATTATTCAGATTACAGACTTTTACGAGACTCTAGAGGTAAAAATGCACGATTTGCCGATCGATTGCTTGTAAAAGTCAAAAATTTACAATTATCACTAAACAGTTATCTAAGACTTAACATTTATAAAATTTAGTAAATCCTAGGCTTTATTGTAATATAGCACATTACAGTCCAGGGCCGAAATAAAGCAATTGCCGGCCGAGTAATAGTGAAAGGACGAGGCGAAGCCGAGGTTTATAATCACGGTTGTGTCTATTCAATCGAGAATGCGCATGCGATCTTTTGGTTCCAAATTTTTGAAAATAGGCTTTATATAATATACCGCATTCAGAATATGTAATAATAAATCGTGTATGTGAAAATACCTAATTTTATGTAAGTGTTAATTTAAAGGAACTCGTTACCAATACGTCCAGCAATTTCTATTATATTTCGAACTATTGGAAAACACATGAATGTGGGAAAATCTCATGCAATTTACTATGATTATATAAAATTTGCTACAACGAATAATCCAAAATGGCGGGTATAACAAACAAAAATACGACAAGGAAAAAAATAAACTTGAGATGAAGGGATCGAGTTTGGTATTAAATGAAAGGTATCATTACAATATATATCATCAATTATTATCATTAAAATATTAACACCCGTATTCACAAACGTTGCTATGAGGTCTCACAGTGCGCTCGAACGCACAGTGTCGGTTCCACCAATCAGGCGACCTATTGCTACAATCATGAAAAAGCTTACGCGGTACAGGGAATATGGACTGTAACGATAACGATCCTTAAGGATATTTTTGGATGTGAGATATGAGACAATTTTTACGTGATCGACCTGCTGATTACTGTGTCACGTCAATATACAATGATCATTGGTGGAACCAACAATATGCGTTCGAGCGCACTGTGAGACCTCATAGTAATGATTGTGAATACGGCCCGATAATGTCCATCTGCATTGATGTTTTGTTTTTAAGTCTGCGGCCCAGGTGGGAGTAGGTGGGCGGCCAGCGTGTAGAACAAACTTAGGTAATATTTACAAAAATTGGAAGGAAGACGCGCCGACGTTTCCTAATCGAGAGCGGGTGCTGGGTGGCATGGCTGGGCTGGCCGGCCAGCTGTGCCGCAGACTAAGACTGAGATCTATAGAGCGCACTTTAACTTTGCTCAGTCTTAAACACACGGCGATATACCGTTGGTATAAATCTGTCTCGTTTTAACTGAAACTTAAGTCTAAGCAAAGTCAAAGAGCGCTCTATAGATTTCAACCTAAGAGTAGTCCGGTTTTAGTTATTGAACTTTATCTTGTTAGAAGTATTTTTACTAATGAATTAAGGCTATGGGTGTGATGAGTATTATATTTATTTAAATTAGGCAGCTGTATTTATATTTAAAGTATGTGGATACTGGATAGTACATAAGATTGTGGTTGGTTGCAGTTTAATGTTTATGTAATCATCTATTACAGATTTATGACACAGTTTATTACATATTACAGAAGTTTATATACCTTATGTCTTTAATGTTGTGAAAAATAAAAAAAAGACTGATCAAAAGATGTTTATATAACAAACAAGTTGGGCTAACTATTGATATTCTAATTCAACTCTTATTATTGGACGGGTAAGAAGTATATTTGATGCTTCAATATCATGATGATAATAAGAATGCTTTTGTTACTAAGATATGAATATATCATTATTTAGGTGCAGGGCATTATGGTGAGTAATCAGGTTATTGTTAGAGGACATTAGCACAATGTTATCTCTAATATAAACCGAAAACGCATGTCTCTGCTCTGTTTACCACATCCAATAAAGGAACACATGACGTGATGTTCTGTCATATTTCTTTTATCCATGCCCCTGGATATTAGATCATAAAGGTGGCTTATTAGCCCTTTTTCACAACCTTTTGAGCCCTCATTCGCACGAGAGCTTTTTTAACTGACGTTAAAACAGAACAACTGCTTTCCCAAATATCTTTTTTAAAGCGCACTTTGTATTTTCAGCGCAACGCCGGCTTTTAACGCAACGCTTTTTTAACGTTCGTGCGGATTAAGGCTTATAGTTTACTTCTACCATTTTAAGATGACCTTTAATACCTTTGTAATAAAAGGCATTTTTCCAGTGACCTGACAGTAACATATTGTATTATCTATAATATGTATTAGCATAGTAATGACAACATGTTCAAAGCTATTATGACCTGATAATGTAAGAAATGTGCAAAAAAATATATTTGTACCTACCATATAAAATGTGATCTTTAAATTAAAATACAAATTCTGTAAATTAAATGTATCTCAGGAGTTTTTGTGTAATGTATTATAATTTATATGCAATGGTTGTTACATTGTTATAGTGATTACAATAAATGTTTATTTTAATAACCAAGTTGTTTTTATTTAACTACCTATAATGTTTCTATGAAAATATAACAATTATCCTATGCCCCTTAGCTACTGTTGGCATTCTTGTAAGATGGAGTTATTTTACAATATATGTTTAATTCTTTTTCAAATAAATAAGTTTTATTACTTAATATGTACAGCTTCTACTGTGATCAATAAGCTTTTGCTTTTCAAGTAGTCAAGACTGCTGTCTGCCTGCCAGAATTTGTATTAAATTTTAAATCATTACAAAATTAACCTTAATTGCAGAAATAAGCTTCAACTTTGATATTACTCATAAATCTATACTTATTTACTTTAAATTTTTTCACTGATAGATGGCAACATGCTATACTTGGCTATACTTAAATTTATGCATAAAATATATATCCCACAGACAATGGTACTGATCCTGATCACAACTAAATTTTAGAGAACTTTCATCTTTTTCATACTTGTCTAATATGAAAAGGACAGCAAATGCAGAATTAGTTTAGAGAAAAATACCAATGTCAATGTCGTGGGCAAAAACTAGTTCAAAAATAAAAGAGTTCTTTAGTGCTCTTTATCTTTAAGCTTGTGTGCTATAAATGCTTCCCTTATATAACATAGGACACCAGCAACATCATTATTTTCTTGTAATCTTCTTTGGAGTTCTTTGAACAACTTAATGGTTGGATTTGTACTTTGCACTAGAACAAAACAGCACAAATAAATTGATGGTAATTTAGAATAATCATATAAGCTACAAACGCTTCATTTTCATTTAATAAGCAATACTTACATGTATACTGCCGAGTTTTAATATTTTTCAATAAACACACAGAATAATTGTCACCATTCTTCTTAAGCTCTGTAAAGAATTGTACGAAAACTATTTGTATTTCCTTTGATCTGGATTCTATTGAATAATAGATATTCAAACTTTTTTTAAAGTGCTTCCTGGCCATCAGAAATGCTTCATGTGTCTCTTTGACTTCCTGTTTTAGAAGTTTCTGATCTATAATAAATAAAATTATATGTTAAAATTCTGTTCAATAACTTTTGCATAATAATTTGGAAAATGTCCATGAACATTTTTATATTTTCTTGTAATTCAAACTCTTGGTCTTTAAAAGCAGTTTCTCATCTATGATTGTCAATGAAAGAAAAGGGAAAGGAGCCTTACTTTTCAATGGTGAATGTCGGAAAAGAAAATTAAAAAAGTAGGAGTTCTAAGTTATGAGTGGGAAAATAAACAAAGTTAAACCTCAATTTTTACATGACTGCATTGTAAAAAAGTATTATAGCATTACTAAATTCTGATTGTATCCAGCAAAATGTTGCACAAATCAGGTATTTTCAGTGAGAGGTGGTGAGGCAGACAACCACTAATTACTAATAAGATTTTTCATTGAATATCAAATTAGAAAGAGATTGTAAATTTTTGAAATATATTTTTAAGTACTTGCAGTACAAATACTCCAAAACAAGTATTTCAATGTGTGTAGCAAGATTGATTGATATACAAGCCCTACTGAGATCTGTTTCTGTACATGACTGCACAATAATCTTATTCAGATTTGTTAGACTACTTGTTTTGCAATCACTGCACCCAGATTTAATTATAATGTTATGAACTTGAAACAAAGCTTGCGGGCTTGAAAAATTAGGGTTTGGATGGATGGATAATGGATGGATTGAAGATTCTGGAAAAATGACATTAAGTAAATACATTTTATTATGAAATTATACCTCGTTTAAAATTTTCAAATTGAGCTTGCTGTTGTGATAACTCTTTAAGTTTTATTTCAATGTCTTGTTTTATCTCTTTATTCCTTTCAAACAATAATTTTAATTCTTCATCATTATTTCGAGCCAAGCAGTCCTTGTCTTCAACAATATTTATAAAGCCTTTGTCGAGAGCTTTAAGTATACTTTCGCATAAAGTATTTATTTGTAATTCAAAAAGTCTGTTCGCTCTTTTTTCGCATTCACCAATATCAATTTCATAATTCCAGTTTTCATCGATGATACCCATTATGGAAAATAAATCGCTGATATTAAACTTATAAACACATTTATTTAAATCAAATGAAACAATGATTGCTTATTGTTTTGTGAAAATGGAAAATAATTTATATTGTTATAAAAAAACGATAACAAACGCAAGAACCGTTACAGCCCGTTTTAAATATTTTCAAAGATGTAAGATGTTCAAAATGACATGACGTTTGACAGTATTTTTATCTATGACCGGAAATAGTAACAAAGACTAAAATCATGCTTATTTATTTCTAACAAGCTTATCATGCCGTAATGGTCGTATGATAGGTTTATATACTAGGTCCGTGGGTCGTAACAACAAATGCTTATGCTAACTTTATTTCGGTACCTACTTTAACCTACCTACCTAACGGGTAACATTGGTATAATATATTAAGGGCTTCGGTAAGAATTTTTTAGAACATCACGAAGGTTCAATACAAAAAAGAAACTTTTGTGTTTTGTGCTATGACAACCCCTGTATAATTAGTATTTTTTCTGTGGTCGTTGTTGTTGTTGTTTATTTTAGTGGCTTTTTGCTGTACCACCACAGCACAATTCACTTCGTCAAAGACGCGTTTTTCTGTGGTCTATCATGACATTTTATGACATAATATGTCATTTGACAAATGACATTTCGAGTTTAGACATTTCCAAACAGTTTCCAATTGTTCCAAATCGAAAAAAAAATATTGCTTTTATTGTAAACGCTATGAAGTTTTCTTTAATTTTCTATTTCTAAGCTTTAAAATTGATAAAAACAAATTTTAGGCATTCGTTATTATGCATGCAAGAGATTGTTTACTGCAAATTCACTCGATTTTCACTTGACCCTTGTCGTGTCTTTATATGAGGATGGTTAGTAATGTTTTCTATTCAGATTTCTTATGTTGTATTTAGTTGTCCTGAAGAAGCTTATTAATAAAAATTAATTCATTATAATTTCCTTGATTTTAGGGTTGTATGAAAAGGTTACAACTTTACAAGAAACTGATTTTTGGTCATTATGTTGTATAGTACATTTCATGAAATATTGAGTATAGCTACAGATGCACTAAATAAAGCTTTTATGTTTTGGAAGATTTTATTAGTTTTATCAAATGGGCCATTGTCTTAGCTGCTTAAGAAACCAAACAAGTGCTGATGTAGTAACAACACCTAACAGAAAAAAGGATGGTAAGTTAAAATTTTCATACTCATAATTTTATTATTACAAGCATTTGGTGTACAATAATATTAAGAAAGTGCATATAAGTAAGTAAGACTGTATTGTGTAGTTTATGTGATGTGCATTATAAAGCTGACATAAAGTATTCATTTTCTTGAAAAATTGTAAAATTATTGTATAACTAGATGATGATAAAAACCAAATTTTGCTTTTTTTATAAATCCCAAGTAGGGTTGCCACTTTTCACTTCTTGATTTAAGGGTCACCAGCACTGAAAATGCAGGTCTTAGATTTTTCACAGGAGACAAAACAGTAGTGTTTTATGAAGAGAATTTGTAAATAGTGGTTCACAAGGTACAGCTTTTCTAGTAAAAGTTTTTCGCGCGTCAAACAATGAATTCAAAGCACAGATTCAAAACCCACTTAACATACACCATCCAGCCAGGGTTTTATATTATCATAGCTTGAAAAATGGGCTAACCCCTAAAATACAGGGCATAGGGCAATCCTAATCCTAAGGGGATTCTCTGAGAACGGATATGTTATGGATGTAATATATCTCAGGCATGCAGATTTCCTCACTATAGTTTTTCCTTCACCATTAAAGCAAGTGATATTTAATTTTTTTTACTAAGCCACTAGGCTATCACTGCTAGCAATTTCTGTGGAATTAGTTTTTTTTAAATCCTGTGGAAGCTGATTTTTCACGACAAGGTCCATTCCCAGAATGCAAGCTATCTTTTTACCTCATCAAAATCACTTAAACAGGAAAGGCTAAAAGACTGACTAGGATAAAGCAAGCAATGATAGTCTTCCAAATATGTTCTTATTTGTAATGAATAGAAAGTAATTATAACAATGTTTCTTTTTTAGAGATGACAAATATAGTCACTACTAATCAAGTACCTACTGTCATGATTTCTGACTATCCTCAAGCAGAACCACTTTTGCACAGCAATGAAAATAGCATAAACTGTTACATAAATAGTAACAACTTGTTAAATGCCAATGCATTAAACTCTGTGAACGAAAACTGCTCAGGTGATACAAATGCAGCTCAGAAAATGCATGTAATAAATGAAAAAATTCCTAAATCTTTTTATCAAAAGTTACCATCCATTCCTCGAAGTATGTCTTCCCTAGGGTCAAGTGAATCTCGTGTGTCTGAATCAAGAATTAATCAGTTGTTTGACCAGTACAAAGACAATTCAGAAGAGGCTATACTGGCAGAGGGCATTGAGAACTTCTGCCGTGATCTACATTTCAATCCAGATGATTTTGAAGTGTTAGTGTTGGCATGGAAATTAAATGCTAGTCAAATGTGTCGATTCACAAAAGAAGAGTTTGTCCAAGGATTGAAAAACATGAAAACAGATTCCATAAAGAGTATTCAACAACGACTAAATGATATAACAGGTGAACTAACTAGAGATTCAGAGCAATTCAAGGATTTGTACAGATTTACTTTCAAGTTTGGGTTGGATGTTAGCACTGGACAGAGGATACTGCCATCGGATATTGCTATTGTACTTTGGCGCCTAGTCTTCACCAACAATGAACCTCCTATATTAGATAAATGGTTGAGCTATCTTGAGAGCAATCCTCATGTTAGGGGGATTCCCAAAGATACTTGGTACATGTTTCTGAACTTTTGTGAATTTGTGGGAGATGATCTTAGCAGTTATGATGACACAGAAGCATGGCCTAGCTTATTTGATGATTTTGTTGAATATGAGAATGATCAAATGAACCAAAATGTATCAAAAAATGAAATCAAAATTCAGGATTAGATTTCTGCAATTGCCAAATTGTAATAACTTTAGATACTTAACGAATTGAGACTGATATAATCTGATAATGATGTCTTAGGTCATGTAATGAATAATTTTAATATGACCTGACAAAGTGGATATGTTATCGGAAATGTATGTAATCCATCATTGCATAAAATTCCTAGGAAAGTGTGAAAATGGTTAAAACCAATGGAAAATGTGAGTAATAAATTCTACTTTGTATACACATTTCCTAGGAATGTTTTACATTTCTTAAACAGTAGTCCAAAATATGAAATCCAAAAAAAATTCAGTTGGGACTTTTAGAGGTAAAAATGCTCAAATTTTTTTTACAAGTGTAAAAATTTATGTCTCTCTGTCATCCAGTAATGGATAAGATTAGGTTGGATGTGGACCAGATCGAAATCTGATCGATATTCATTATTGTCACCCATAATCATCATTCTCACTTCCTAGAAATTGTATATTATTGTACTAAAAGGCCTTTGACAACTTTTACTAAACATATTTCCTAAACTGGCTTAGCAAAAGCAGGGTACTCACCTAGCCATGTAGCATGTAACCTATCTGATACTGTATCAACCTGCAAGTGGGTACGGCTCGTCCACGGTCACCGCGTATCCAGCTATTTGCCGTCCACGCGCACACTGCGAGCTGCCTTTGTGTTCGCAGTGATACCGACACTCTACTGCGCTCCACGCGCGAGCGGCTCACAGCGGGCTCGTGCCTACTACTCACTTGATACAGTATCAGATACGTTACATGCTACACGGCTGGGTGAGTACCTACTCTGCTATACATTTCCTAGGAATTCTATGCAAATCCTAGGAATCCATACATTTCCGCTAATAAACATAACTAATATACAGAGCTCACAAGAGATTCAGCAAAAATGGATTCTATGTAAATATTATGTCACTACAATTTTTTATTCAAAAGTATTTGTGAGACCATGTACATATAGTTCCTGCACATAACGAAAAAGTGCAAATTATGGGGTTTTGTGAACGGAAGATTTCCTTTGGTAGGATTTGAGAAGGGGGAAGATTATTGATATAAGTTTTTGGGGGGAGTAGGTATCTATATACTAATAAATAAAATTGGAGTGTCTGTCTGTTATTTCGAAATAACTACCGCATATTAAGGTCATATGGTTATTTGAACGATACCATAACTGAATCACACGTTTTTAAATTTTTTGTCTGTCTGTCTGTCTGTTTGAAAAGGCTAATCTTCGGAACGGCTGAACCGATTTTGACGGGATTTTCACAGACAAGTAGAAAATTGACCAGGGAGTAACATAGGCTACTTTTTTAACCGACTTTCAAAAAGGGAGTTGTGTTTTTCTACCTATGTACACCGAAATATCCGATATTTCTGAACCGATTTGCGTCGTTTCTTTTTTAATCGATAGAGGAACTTTGCGACATTGTTTCATAAAAAATTTGGATTCCAACTCCTCAATCCTGATGCTGCAGGGGATCTGACCAATCCACGCGGGCGAAGCTGCGGGCATCAGCTAGTCTACCATAAGTTTAATCTTGATACCTATAGATGGCTCCACTTTTTAAATTTATCCTTGGGTCCCAAGGACTAACCCTGCCAAAGGAAATCTCTGGTTCATGAACCGCCGTATAGTGTCTTACAGAATACAGATGAAAGTACTATTTCCACTGGCGAGTGTATCGCAAAAATTCCGCGCCCCTCATCGTCAAGTAAACTCCTCGATACAACAATAATTCCGACACTGTTTCACGCGAGCCGCATCTCGCAACTGTGAATGGGGATGATTATCTATAGCAATAATTTTTGTCGTAAGTTATTACGAAGTTTTTTATTTTGTATTGTTACATACAAATAAAAATTACAAAAAAAAAATGTCACTGGTAAGTAGGTAATAGATTTAGGTACTCTTTATTGGAAAATTGTCAACGAGATTATGGATCATGTAAATCTCGTCAATCGATTGCTGGAGCGAAAGCGTGCGTGCGCGACGAGTATGAGACGTTTTGTTCGTCAAAAGCTACTCATCTTATCGCCGTGTGGAATTTGATACCTTACGTTTCTACTGAATTTGATGGCACGGGAATCGAGACAACGCCGCAATACACTCGCCTGTGGCGATGGCCGCCAGCTTTAGTCTTACGAATTACGATACGACATTCCAGCAATGGAATTAGCAAAAATTTGTAAATAGTCAGTCCTCTAGCCTTTGGTCGCTTAAAATGCTAAATGATTTTAGCAGCTGTGTGCAAACTTAATAGACTCTTCTATATAACGCTAGAATACTTAATTTAATTCCTCATATTATGCATAATAGTTTTAAATACTTATTACTAAAATTAATAAAAATATTTTTTCTAATAGCCAAGCACTTGAAATTGATTTATAGATGGTACGATGTATTGTATAGATCTTTTATTTTAAGATTTTGTTTTTTGTTGTATAGGTATCCTATGATTTAATTTGTAAGTAAATAATTTATTTAAAAATACTTGAGTTTATTAAACAAATATTTTTAAATAAGTAATGCTTTGTATTCTGATGAAAAGCGACAAGACTGTAATTGTATTATAAATGCTAGTAACTTCGATGAGGTCAGCACAAAGCCAAATGCAATAATTTCATGTTATTGTGTATAAACCATGATAACTAATAAACCTAAATTTTTCAAACCGCAAAACTTTGTAATCCAATAAGGATAAAAATAAGATATTTTAAAGCAAAACAAGTATTTTATTTATACAAATTTAGAGTTAGGTACTATTGTGGTTTCTGACTGCACTGACGCCTAAAAATTGCTATTTTGGTGCGTCTTGCGGCTAAGTTCAGGTACAACTATTTGTTTGGCGCAGACTATTCTAGATTTATTCATCGACGTAGTCTACCAAAATCAGACAGTCGCAAGTTATTCTCAGGATGGCCGTCACAAATCTAACGAACCTAACATCAGTACCCTTTGAAAATTCTTGGATCAGATCCTGAGACCATCCCCACACATTGTTATTATCATTGATAACAATGTGTGGGGTCTCTGGATATACTGAACCAATTTTGAAAATACTTTAGCTAGTAAGTAGTTAGAACACTTTTTGTATGAGGTGATATTCTCTTTGACATTATGCTCTTGAGTCTTGACAGCGCGTCGTGGTCGTCACTACAGTGCTGTGGCATGTGGCAATCTTGTGGCGGCACGCTCAACAATGTCTTCATTCCTCTTTGATGGCTGCGTTCCTTGTGCGCTCATGCAACTTGGGGACGTCATCACAACCGTCACTTGGTTATATAAGGCTATATTTTGGAAATTTACTAGGCGTGTTGGGCGATTTCTGGATGGTTCAACGCGATGCGACTTCAAGGTCGCGTCACCGACATGAAATGGTTTATTTCAAGGGTGTGCCACATGTTAGGACGCTAATGTTAATAGTGCTCAGGGTGCCGATAAATTTAAAAACTAAAATTAATGGGGGTTTAATTTACAAATTATGAATGAAAATTTGATTTTTGATAGTACAATATTTATGAATATTTGTAAATTTATACATCTATCGGCACACCGAGCTCTATTAACATTTGCATGTCGGTGACGTGACGCGGTGTCGGCGACTTGAAGTTTTTATCCATCCCAAAATCGACCAACGCGTGTGAAGAAGTTTTCACTTCAATAAATACCTATCTAGTTTAAAAGAAGTTACTTTTTTCATATGTATACCTGATAGAGCGAGGTCTAACTCGCATTTGGCCGGTTTTTGGAATAGTTTTCAATAATGTGGGGAAATTCCAAAAAGATGTTAATGTTTCAAATTGCAATGTGTCGTGTGGCAAAGACAATTCCAGTAAGTAAGCTTATCAGTTACCTACTGTTTATTATGTATTTCATACGATTTTTTTTACTAACAAGTAACAAGTTTCATTATGTCTTTATTTCAAGACAACACCTTTTGAGTGAAAAAGAACAAAACCGTATTTATAATAAAATTTTATTTTATTTTAAACAAAATAATATACTTGTCGACAACCGGAAAGTTGTCGTGCGGCGGTGAGGCGCGCGAGACGGACGCGGCCCCGCGCGGGAACTGAAAGGCACTACGACGCGGCCGTCGCGCCGCGTCCTACTCCCACTACAAGCGTCACAAACTACTGCACGAGGTGAACCGAGGTGGGGAGCTGCGTTCGTCTCACGTTTTGTCCACTGATATACACAAAATATTGACAATAACATAATTCCGCCTCGGTCGTTAGAAAACTGATTATATTAATAAGCAGATATTTTATACTCCATCATAATAATTATTTATTCATAACGTCGCAAGATGAGTCGATGTTAAATTTATTTCCATACAGTACTTAAGCCATTGTGTCTTGTTTCATGCAAGTAATTTGTGTTCTCATGTTAACTTTAAAATGACGATTAACTAATTTCATAAATTGGCTACAGCGGTGTCAACTGGTCGTTTCTAATTCAACCTTTATGTATTTCACGTGTCTCGATTTGAAAGCAATGGATGTGTAAGCCGAAACAGAAACACCTTAGAGCTTTGCCAGTGTATTGGTCGTTAATCAGAGCAATAATTTATTACATATTATCATAATTTTATAAACAATATTGCAAGTAATATAATCAATATTATAAACATACATAATTGTTATGAGTTGGATCTACACAAATATTTATTCAGTAAAACGCTGATGAAATTATTTGAAATAAAACAATCTTGCATTAAAAGTATTGGGCCAGTAATATAATTACTAATAATTCATTATAATATGTGAAAATATAGGTTTCACTATTCGTTCAGGATGATCATTACAATATGCCATATCATTCAATGAGCACAGCTCCTGTTGTATAGTTATTATTATTACTTATTAATTACATTACAGCCACAAAATAAATATGGTTATGCAAAACTCATTATCTGTGATACACTATGTGATGATCATCCCAACAGTACATGAGAGCTTCATCCACTTTTCCCGTCATTGTATCGGGGCATTCAATGTTTCATAGTGCTCTATTATTTCATGCTACCAAGACTTTAGAAACGCTTACCCCATTCCATTTGCATCACATTCACTGATTCATTATTAAACAAACATAAATCTTTTGCCCTCATTAACTTCCTGGAAAATCATGGCTCGGATACACTCCAAAACCCACCCACCTATCAAGCTACAAGTTATATTACATTGTAATGTGCAAATGTACAAAAATATTAATTTATGTTAAACATCATTGCGGAGTTATGCAGTGTCATGAAATAAGAGCACATAGAACACCTACTATTGACACTTACTCACGAAATATTCATTCCATACTAATACTATAAATGCGAAAGTGTCTCTCTGTCTGTCGTAGTCTCTGCTATCCGTGATCCGTTAAACAGATTTTGATGAAATTTCGTACAGAGATAGCTCGCATCAGGGGAAGGTCAGAGTTCACACTAACTAACCACCATAAAAATCCACGTGGATAAGTAGTGCGCATCATCTACTCTGTAGTTTGCATCCTGAAGATGCACAAAGGCTAATTTTTATCCCGGAAAGTTAAGGAGTTCCCACAGGATTTTTAATGAACCTAAATCCACATGAATAATGTTGCAGATATCATCTACTTTCTACAGAGATAGCGCCCAGAATACCCTACGGATTTTTAAAACATATCCGCGCGGACGAAGTCGCGGGCATCATCTAGTTAAAATATATTTTTCAAATAAATAAATTTGTATATTTCGTAAAATTGAGGAAAAAATTTGTCTACGCGGTAGCAACGCTCAACCTGTTATTTATCATGGTTTGTCGCTTTAAATTATCACTTTATTTTAAACAAAATATATTTTTATTAAAAAAAAGTAGTTTCATAATAAAATTTAATTTAAACAAATAAATATTAAATTATGCTAAACAGAAATTCAGTTGGTAAGAGCACAACTATTTCTTTAAAAGTTATATATGTATGTTCATAAAGTGCAGCAAATTATTACATTATGTAAGATCTCATTTGTACATATTCATAAGCAAATTGGTAATTGTACAAATCAAACAAGTCAGAAACATGATTTGAGCTCACAACTAAAATATAACAGAAAATACAATGGGTATTGTCAATATCAGCTGATTAATAAATAACGCAAGACAGTATTCAACGTTGCTAGCGTAACTTGTTTCTATACTTAAAAGAAAAAGCATTAATTTATTGCAAGTCTCAGAGACGATAGTAAGATTCTTATGAATGAAATGAATAATAAAAGTATTTAGTTATTTTTCTCTACTAAAATGCCTGCCTATTATTTCTCAGACCAAGTGTTCACTGACAAGTAACTAATGCAAATTCTTGCAGAAGTCAGCAGCTTTCACACTGTAACTTCGCCAACTTTCAACTTTGCAATAAACTCACAGAAATTGACATGACAATGACATTGTGGCTAATTCTGTTGTACACTATCTCTAAAACTAAAATGACATGTCTACATCTATTGCTATCTTTTTGATAATATTATCTATGGAAAAGGACAGCACTAGATTTAGACCTGTCAGTTTAGAGATTATGTACAGCAGAACTAGCGACATTTGACTTCTATAAGGAAACTTGCAAGTGGACATTTGGCCTTAGGGAAAATAGATTTGTAAAACAGGCATAACAAACTCATTTATAGTCACGATTTAGGCGATTTAAGACCATAACAAGATTAGTTTAAAGCAGCATAAATATAATTAAATAATTGTATAATACTATGCATTTCATTCACAAGAAACATTTGCCTTGTCCGTTTGGTGTAAAAGTATAATTTTGCTCAATGGCAGTGGCTGTGATCAGTAATATTCCGCGAGGACTAGCTTCTCTATAATTCAACAAACACCGATGATGAAGCGACACACTCGAGCTCTCACATAAGATCCCAAAATTCAGAATTACATATTATATGCATTCTCCGATGATACAGGTTTTGGAAAGGCCTATCCTAACTAAAATACGAGTCATAGTGCCAAATTTACTCGATCACCTTCAGGACTTTGCCGATCGCGATTGTTTTATCTGTAACAATAAAAAACATATTATTAAAAAAACCGGCCAAGTACGATTCAGACTCGCGCACCGAGGGTTCTATACTTGGGTATTTTTCCGACATTTTGCACGATAAATCAAAAACCTCAAGCATACAAATAAATAAAAATCTGTTTTAGAATGTACAAGTAAAGCCCTATCATATGGTTGGGTACTTGGTATAGTTATCTTACTTTGAATTTTATCATACATTTTAATTTTTTTTTAATGACGTAACCACTAATTCGAGGATTTTTCCTTTACTTGTGCTGTAAGACCTACCTACCTGCCAAATTTCATTATTTTAGGTAAACGGGTATAGGTTTTCTTGACAGACACGACAGAGGGACAGACAGACAGTCAGGCAGATAGACAAACAGACCACAAAGTGCTCCTATAAGGGTTCCGTTTTTCCTTTTGAGGTACGGAACCCTAAAAATGAGTTCCTATTTCCCTTGGTCACGCCATAACTTGAGAAGGGCTGGACCAAATTAAATAATTCTTTTTTTATTGTGTTTGTAATTGTCTAGAAAAATTATCTGCATTCGGTCGATACAGAACAGACCCGTATCAGTATACCATATACCATATGTAATTTTTGATGTAGCAAAAATGCGCAAGCAATAAGATTTAAGTCCTTTAAATAAACATAAAGTACTCACTTTCATCTCTTAATGTGAACCTGCCCATTTGAGCAAAGTTCTTGAAAGGTTCGAGGCAGATAACACCCGCGCACTCTATCCTCATTATGGCCACTTGGTCTTGCTTCACGAACCGCGGCCGCGTCTTAGATTTGTCTCCAGTCTTTTTGTCTACCAAACAGATTAACGCCTGCAAACAAACATTTTTTTTGTAAGTATAAAAGTTTGCACAAGTGTTAAGGTGGAATGCGCCTGGTTCTATAGGTACATTTAATTCAATCATTCTAAAGAATCTAATTCTGCCCTATTGAAAACGCAGCACGTGCAAAATAACGGCTGCACTTTTCCTTAGCACAGCTAAAATTTTCATGCACATACTGCCATAATCCTTAGCAAAAAACATACTTTCAATGAAAATTTTCCTGAAAATTATTTTTCGTCGTGTCGGAAAGCTCCATGGAAGTCCATTTTTGTAAAAAAAGTAAAAACTCAAGTGTTGATTACTGCAAATAGATTTACAAGGGCAGAATTATAGAGATAGAAAGTTTACCTTAACAGTAACTTCTTCAGCGGCGCAATGTATGTGCATAACGGCGGAGTAGCCCGCGCAAATGATGGACTTGTGTTCCAATATGACCACTTGGGCATCAAATATCTGAAACGCATTTTAATCTATAAACATAGAGATATCTATCTGTACAAATAAATACATAAAATCTGTACTAATAAATAAAATTGAAGTGTCTGTCTGTTTGAACAGGCTAATCTTCGGAATGGCTAAACCTATTTTGATGGGTCTTTCACAGACAAGTAGAGGATTAACCAAGGAAATAACATAGGCCACTTTTTAACCGACTTTGAAAAATGGAGGAGTTGTGTTTTTTTATCTCCGAAATGTCTGAACCGATATGCGTAATTTTTTTTTTAATTGATAAAGGAACTTTGCAACATTGTTTCATAAAAAAATTTAGATTCCAATTCCTCAATCCTGATGCTGGAGGGGATCTAACCAATCCACGTGGACGAAGCTGCAGGCATCATCTAGTTAGAACTAAACTCTTGATTTACAGCCACTTTCCACTTTAGAACCATGTCAAGGTGGTAGTCAAACACAGGAGGACATGGAAAACAATTGCTGCAGCCCTAAGTTTCACGGAAGAATAAAAGAACTCTATCATGACGTGTAAATCGTCCCTTACCCTGCCAGTTCTGATTGGATCGGCCGTGTCACAGAGGACGAAGCCAGGAGAGACATCCTCTTCTTCAATTCCTTTGAGTTTAACTTTCACATTTTCGCCTGGGCCAATTGAGGTCACCTCAATGTCATCTGACCATAATTGATCTACTGTCACTTGGACCTGGAATTTGAAAGTTATATGGTTACTGTTGTTGAAAGACAATGTAATTTCCAAAAGGGTTTTAAAGGCTCATCTGTTTAACTGTTTTTAACGAAATTTGCTAAAAGAAACTTGCATCCTGGAGAAAGACATATGCTACTTTTGACCTGCAAAATCAAAGAGTTCTCACAGGATATTAAAAACCTAGACCCATGCCGACAAAGCCACAAGCATCAGCTAGGTCGTCTATAAAATCTATACACCTTGCCCATGAGCACTACTACACCCATGCCCTTGTAGTTGTCCATGCAGGCATTATGACCAGACCCATCAATCTTCTATACAATAGACGTACCAATTAGGTATAAGGAAGTAACTACTGCCTTTGCGCGTGGTGCCCGCTTCCACCTTGCCCATGTGCACTGTGCTGTGCCCAGGTGCTTTAACAGTCCACGACGCGCATTACGACTGGATCATCAATGTTGTACGTAATGTACCAGATTAAGTGCCAGTGTACTGCCTTTGCTCATGATATCCGCTTCCACCTTTACCAATGTTGTACACAATATACATGCCCAATTAGGCATAAGGTATACTACCTTTGCACCTAGTGCAAGCTTCCATCTTACGCATGAACACATATCGTCCAATCCTCCACAGGCATTATGGCTGAATGGTCAATGTTGTACACAATATACATACCCGATTAGGCATTAGGACCAGAGTACTGCCTTTGCGCGTGGTGCCCGCCTCCACCTTGCCCATGAGCACTGTGCCCATGTCCTTGTACTTGTCCACGACGGGCATTATGAACGGACCGTCCATCTTGCGGTTGAGGGACGGCAGTTCGTCGATCAGTTGAATAAACGATGGACCACGGTACCAGGGACAAATTTCCTCAGTTACCTATTAAAAATAAAATACTTATGAAGAATATTTTACATTAAGTTTTGCAGACTGAAGTACTCCAATTTTGACCAAAATCTGTCAACTAGGACACTAACAAAATGTTCAATATACTTTGCTATGATGGATTTTTTCTATCGATTTTTATGTGCTAACCTCAGTGTGGTTTCTTGATGACATGTTGCAAAAAATATGAATCACAGTATGTATTAATTTCACAATGACATCATGACTTAAATAATCTTCACTTAGTCACAATGCATAATTTTTAAAACATGTCAACCTATAAAGATATACATACAAAGTAGGTAAACTTACTCTTTCCAGTAAACCTTGTCCAGTTTGTCCGGATACAGGCAAGAAAGATAAGTCTTTAGCCGTATTGAAGCCAAGCTTTTTAAGGTATGGAAGGATTTTGTCTCGACATTCATTGTACCTGAAAGAATCAACAGTTGTTTGATATCTTTCAAGCTACCTTCAAATTGAAGCGCTTTGTGCGAACCTCGTGTCAGCGCGTTCGTCGTGCGTATGTGTCAAATCAATACTACAAGGCGCGTCATTGGTGCCTACAATACGCCTCAATTTGCAGGCTGCCTCAGTCCAAACTTACAAGAACTATGCAGATAGATCAAAATCTTGTTTGAACATTTTTTTTAAAATATATATGAATATGAGTCTACTTACAAATAATGTTATTCCAAAACTACTATCGAGATAGTAAAAATATTATTGACAAGCAGTGTGTTATCAAATCGAATTGAATTATTTATTTGGTGATTGTAGGGGCATAGTTAAATTAGTTATTGATTACAATTTTCTGCCTCAAGCCACAAACAATACCATGGCGTGCAAATTTAAAATTATATTATCATAACTAGATGACGCCCGCAGCTTCGCCCGCGTGGATTTAGGTATTTAAAAAAAATCCCGTGGGTCAGGTCCCCTGGATTGAGGAGTTGAAATCCAAAGCTCTCTATCGATTAAAAAAAATTTTACGCAAATCGGTTCAGAAATCTCGTAGATATCTGTGTTCATAGGTAGCAAAATACAACTCATCCTTTTTTGAAAGTCGGTTAAAAAGTAGCCTATGTTACTCCTTGGTCAATTTTGTCTGTGAAAGTCCCATAAAAATAGCTTCAGCCGTTCCGGAGATTAGCCCGTTCAAACAGACAGACAGACAGACAAAAATTTTAAAAACATGCAATTCAGATATGAGCTAAATATGAGGTAGTTATTTCGAAATTACAGACAGACACTTCAATTTTATTTATTAGTATTAGTATAGAGTATAGATATAGATAAGTACACAAATAAAATAATAAAATTAATAGGAATCATAATAGTAACAACCAACTTTTATACCAAGGTTTATAAATAAAGCAAATTAATTATCTTAAATCAAAAAAAAAAAACTGTGTAAAAGATAAAAATGTTTAGAAAGTGCAAGTATTACCTCTTTTCATCCCAATTGACTGTGGGATCATCCATTTTGTTAACAAGCGCAACTAAATGCTTCACACCTGCGGTCTTAGCTAACATGGCATGCTCACGGGTCTGTCCGCCTCGGTCGAATCCTGTTTCAAATTCACCTTTCCTTGCAGATATCACCTGCAATTGATCAAATCAAATATTAAAACTAAATCAAATAATTAAATCGAATGTCCACAACCTATTTAACCAAAAATATTTCAACACATAGAAATTATGCTTTAAAAATTAATAAGAACCCAGAACCAAGCAAAAAGGCGAGAAGGAAATATTTATTCACTAGCCGATGCCCGCGACTTCGCCCGCGTGGATTTAAGTTTTTCGAAATCCCGTGGGAACTCTTTGATTTTCCGGGATAAAAAGTAGCCTATGTGCTAATCCAGTATATTATCTATCTCCATTCCAAATTTCAGCCAAATCCGTCCAGTAGTTTTTGCGTGAAGGAGTAACAGACATACACACACAAACTTTCGCCTTTATAATATTAGTGTGAAGTGTAATTGTAGTGCACTGAAAAAGAGATACAACTGAATTTTGTTTTTCCGGCACACAGCTGCCAAATAGAGGCAATTTATTCCGCCAAAGACGTGTGGAATATAAGAGACACCCTAGACTAATGGTTGGTGATAGCTACGAATTACTAGTTGCTTATACTTGTGATAATTTATAAATGGCAGGTTTTTCAAAGAAGGTAAATTATATTATTTTGTGTTGTTCCGAGCTAAACAACACAATAGTATTCAAAGTACACACTAGGGATGTTATGGATATATAATTTCGGATCCGGATATGGATATGGATATTGGTAAAAAATAATATCGTTTTCGGTTACGGTTATGGATATTAAATTATTTCGGATTATCCGATAGTTTCGGTTACGGATATTAATTTTTTAAGGAACTGTAAAATGCGAACTGATAAAGGTGTCGCATTCTAGCGGAGTGCACAGTTAATTCGTACGAGTGTAGTATTTAGTTAGACTCCGCCCTATCCGAAACTATCCAAAACTTTTATTACGGATTCAGTTACGGTTACGGATATTTTTTTTTATTTCGGATATCCGATAGTTTCGGTTACGGATATGGATATCCATAACAACACTAGTACACACTACATTACATGAGGTGGCAATAAAGCAATGTTGGCTGTTCAGGATAACAAATTAAATTATAGTGTTTTGCAAATAAACTATGTTTATACAATTACATTTTTATTGGGATTTACAATTATAAACCAAAAGAAACAGAGGAAAATTAATAATTACTGTGTCTGATTCAAACTGTATAATATATACATACATTTGGAGCAATTCAAGGAATTTTTTTCTATTGGCGATTTGTACCCAATTTTGTTTCGATTTCATGAGGAATTTAAAGCCCCAAAAGATAGATATTGAAATATTAAAGTTATTGTTTTAGAATAGTATAGTCTGTTTGTGTGTGCAATATTTCTAAATAAAAAATAAATAGTTAGTAGTAGTTAGTCTAGTTTCGGAATAAAAGCAAACAATACATACAAGTACAGCTAGATCAGCCTGCGCCGCGCCGCCAATCATGTTAGGTACGAAACTCTTGTGCCCGGGAGCATCCAGGATCGTAAAATGCTTCTTATCAGTCTCAAAATATGCTCTTCCAACTTCCACAGTTTTTCCCTTGTCTCGCTCTGTATAAATTCAAATACAAGTGAATATAACACCCCCGACAAGTGAAGGTTACAGTAACTAGAAAAGAGCTGATAACTTTCAAACAGCTGAAGCAATTTTCTTGGATTAAGAACATTCTCGATCAAGCTAAGGTGCTACGATACCACAGACAGATACACACGCCAAACTTATAACACCCCTCTTTTTGGGTCGCGGGTTAAAAATGGTTTAATAATAGTGCTAATTTCGATGTACAGATATCTCTTAGCTAAGTTTAATTGACAGATCTAAATCTAGTGTCATCCTTTTCATCTGGGAGTTTTATGAAAGGGATAGCAATAGATTTAGATTTATACCTACCAACTAGTTAATGTAGTGATTTGATGATGACACAAACAAACACTTGATATGTATATTATCACAATAAATCTATTAATTTGTTTACCTTCTTGATTGGTGTCAAGAGCCCAGGAAAGATACCATGATTCTCTTGATTTCTCTCTGGCCTCTCGTTCATACTTCTCTAAAGTTCTCTTGTCTACCATTCCTGTCAGTGACATAATTTGCCCACCAATTGTAGATTTCCCAGCATCTAAAAGATATGTATACTTTGAGATTTTTTAATAGTACAAATATTAAGGCTTAGATGTTTGTTACTCCTTCACAGCACAATGATTGAACCAATTTGGTTGAAATTGAAATAAAACCTGAATTAAGGCATAGGCTGCCTTTTTTCTTGGAAAATCAAGGAGTTTCCATTGGATTTTTAAAAACTCGTGGGCAAAGTTGCGGGCATCAACTAGTACATACATATTATTATCTTATTATTTGATTAAACTGTACAAAGTATACATATATAATCTTTAAGGATCAATCAATTTATGTTAAATTTTATGTATTTGAAATCTTTATTTAATAGTAGCTAATGTCCACAACTTCATTTGCATGGATTTAGGTTTTTAAAATCAAATAAGAAAACTGTTTTCTGGTATTAAGATATGCAGCCCTGTTTTCACTCTCCAGGATGCAGCTATCTCTGTGCCTTTCATCAAGATTGGTGTTGTACTTGAACCATGAACAGGTAACAGACATACACATTCACATTTAGTACTAGAGGATGCCCGCGACTTCGTCCGCGTGGATTTAGGTTTTTAAAGATCCCATGGGAACTCTTTGATTTTCCAGGATAAAAAGTAGCCTATGTCCATCCCCGGGATATAAGCTAACCCTGTGCCAAATTTCGTCAGAATCGGTTAAACTGTTGGGCCATGAAAAGGTAGCATACAGACAGACACACTTTCGCATTTATAATATTAAGTAAGTATGGATGGATGAAATTACATGAACAATGTTATGATAATGTTACATATTACTAAATGAAATCTAAATAATAACTCACCAACATGGCCAATGAATACAACATTTACATGTTCTTTCTTGCTGCGTGTATCCTCCACTCGGGTTGGTTTTTTCTTAGGGATCTTTTTTGCTATTTCTCCATCATCCTAGGTGACACAAATTTCAAAGAGTGAGACATTAGTGTGTTAATAACTAAGCTAATCGAGATGGCAGTAAGTCACAAAAGACAGTTATTGAGATGGCTCTTAAAGTTTTGTACTTAAAGTACATAACTACTGTTTGTGAAAAATACAATTGATTTGCATGTTCAATACAGACATAAAATCCAGACAGGAAGAAAGACAGTTTGACAAACATTCTTTATATTAATATGCAATTTAAAAAATCAAAAATCCAACTTGATGCCCTCTCAATTACCACAGCAGGATAGAAGTCATTGAATTTCCTAATCTTACTTTGAACACATTGTTTTGCTTGCTTATCAGACATCCACACATGGGTTATATAATTTTTATGAAATATGATTTCGATAGAGATCTAGATTAGCACATAGTTTATCTTATACCATATTATATGGAGATAAATTTCCTTGACATGAAAAGTCAGTGAAAAATGAACTATTAGCACATCATTTTGATTGAACAACCATTTTGGTTGACTAGATATTTGAAATGTTTCTTACAGTTTTTCGAAAAAATCAATGTGTATGTGTACTTAGTTATCTTACTTTGAAAATTGGAACACATTTTTTAAGGTTCCATACCTCAAAAGGAAAAACGGAACCCTTATAGGATCACTTTGTTGTCTGTCTGTCTGTCAAGAAACCTATAGGGTACTTCCCGTTGACCTAGAATCATGAAATTTGGTAGGTAGGTAGGTATGTAATACATATTTGATGAGATATATAATGATTTGTGCTATGTATTATAGCAGAAGTACAGGAATAAATCTGAAAACTGCAAATTTGTGCTTACATCATTTAAAAAAAAAATGTGTTTCAATTTTCAAAATAAGATACCTATACCAAGTGGGGTATTATATGAAAGGGCTTTGCCTGTACATCCTAAAACAGATGTTTATTTATTTTTATGTTTAATAGTTTTTGATTTATCATGTTGGAAAAAATACCCGAGTACGGAACCCTCAGTGCGCGAGTCTGACTTGCACTTGGCTAGGTTTTTTTTGGTTTTTCCTTCACTTGTGCTAAACCTACCTACCTGCAAAATTTCAGGATTCTAGGTCAACATAGTGAATTGTTCCGCTTGAAAAGGTATTTCATAGAAAAATGGCTTATTCACCCTTTCTACAAACCAGTGACAATATTTATAATATAAGCATGAATGGGTTGCTAGTTGCTACTATTAATAAGGGACACTATTTTCTCAAGTCCAGTGATATAATGTAGTAATGTAGAATATTTGTTGAACTTTCTTAGTCTTATCACAAAAGACCTACTTAAAACAGCTATCCTTTGTCATTATCAGTTGTGTAATGCTGTAAGATCTGTATACCTGTGCATCTGTTTCTTCTTCCTCTGCATCATTGTTGTCTTCCGGAGTAAGTAGGGCATCATCAGCTTCAGCCTCCCAGCTGTCTGCTGTGGGGGACACATCTGGAGGAACCGGGAGTGGAGCAGCTTCTGCCGCAGCTGGTGGCACGGGAGGCGGTTCTTCCACCCGAGGCGATGCAGATGCTGCTCTACCATCACCACTTTCACCACCATCGCCACATCCTTCAAACCCAATCAATTTATTACTGTTCATTTTCTAGTCTAGAAAAGATTGACAAAAACTAGTAAGCAAACAAAAAATTATAAAAAGTTAGCTTTATCATCAATTTTGTTACATTATTACATAAACCATTTATAACACATTACCTTTCATATTTCACTCTTAGTTACTTTATATTGATAATGAATCCCAATCGATAATAGTATTAATTTTCTGTACACGCACGTATCACTTATCAATATGACTCAAGTATGGTACATAAACGTGAAAGTAGCAGTCACTTTATACAAACTTAAAAATTAAAACACAAATTCGGAAATGACGTTTCTAAATACGTTTTCCAACATGAAATAGTAACGAATTAACTATTGAGAGTGAAAGTTGGCTCTGAATAACTAAAGAATCACGCCGCGTGTCACGGCATAACCCGTTAGAACTGGATTTAAGAAAAAAAAACATTGCAAATATTTTTACAGTACTACGTGGACTCTGTAAATATAAAGTGTTCTTTTGAATTATCTAAGTACTAAAGTCGAATTATTTTAACTAAGTGTTTTCTACGTAAAATAAAGTTACCGAATAACATTGAGATTGACAAGAGACTTACCGTTCAAGACAGGACTCCCTGCGGAGTTTGTAGATCCGCTTTCAGATTTTTGTGGTGAAGGTGAAGTAGGCGAGTCGCTGTCATCACCTGGTGAAGACTTACAAAAAGAAGGCACGAATTCCACGGCATTTACATTCAACGTGGAAAATTTTGTAGACACATCATTGGGATCTTTTGCACCTTGTTCACCTATAACGTCTGCTTGAGTTTCCCAAGAGTCCGGAGCACCGTTATTGGACATTTTTAAAAACGAGACAATGTAAAATTAATAAATAAGTCTTGCTTTTTAGTTATTTTTATAATTATTCGCGTTCTTTTCTCGATAGATCCGCGTGTGTCTTTATCTTGCACCGGAAGTTCATGGCAATTTGCCAACTAAGTAATGGTACATATTTATTTATAAATAAATTTACAGGCTATTTCACTAAGTAAAAAAAAAGTCGCAGATTTTGGAATATTATTTAATGATTTAAACCCTTAAAATTTTAAGAATTTTCTGCACTAAATGGATTTTAAAATTTAATAGAAATAACCATGACCAAAATTAATTCACTTCCTGGTTAGGTTTATTGCCATTAAAAAAAAAAACAGAAAAAATCGGGAAATAATATTCCGTATTATGACTATCTAACTACCTGGAATCAAATGTCTAAACTTTTAGCTTATAATATTATATCAATACGTCTTAGATATATTAAATAAATAGTCCAATAGTCCATAGCCTATCATTATTTAATCGGTTGGCAACCGGTGCGAATACCTTGCAGATTCCTGATCTGTGCCTTGCAGTTTGCCATTAGCTGAGTATGAGCATGAGCACTGAGCAGGCGATTCATTGATGTTGACGAGCAAGTACGTATAGTCTATGAACACAGAGTACATTGAATATACGGGTATCTATGAGCAAAACCGCTGGTTTCGCTGACGCATCCGCTCGTTCCCACTCATGGACGTATTATAACTATCTCTATGTTCCCACTAGTTCAACGGTTGAACTCAGTTGAACTAGTGGGAACGAGCGGGTGCGTCAGCCGTCAACGAACCCACAGGAACAAAAGCAAATTCGCCCATGGAGCACAGTAAAATACCTCTTATTACTACAATAATAAAGGCTCGTTGGTTCTTTATGCATATTTAAAAACCCTCCGCGGTAAGAAAAGATCGCCAGTGGATCAGCCGATTGATTTATATTTGCCTCATCGTAGGTAGGCCCCTACCTAACATCGTTGGCTTCCTAATAAAAAAACATTCAGATTGGGAACATGCCATGCACAGACCAATGACATATAGGGTAAATGCCATGGTCCATGCCCATTCATGACCCATCACTAAGTACTAATAATTACTGTGTCCAGTTTAATATTGTAGTCTTTGACTGAGTCCATGAGTCAATGACGCTGGCGACGTCAACTGTTTTGTCCACTAAATCTCGAGTCTACGAACTAGACAGACTAGCTTAGTTCAGATAGGTACCTAGACCTATAACCCGTTTAACTAGGTTGGAAATGGGTAAGAAGATAGGTCTGTGGTTAAAAGTTGGAATGTAGTTAAGTTAGAAAGTCGGCTAAATTGTTAAAATAATTAGCTGATGAAGATCCTGAATCATAGGTACTAGTTATAGTTTGAAGTCCGAACCTATGGTCCGAACGTCAACGTCGTAAAACATCCGAGAAAAAAATAATTGCAGTAGGCTGAAGGCAAAACGTACCAAAATATAGGTACCTAGATAGGAAATTAATTCCATAATGTAGGTAGGTACAGCTGAAGTTTGATATTCACTCCAGAATGAATGTTCACTCTGTGTTTAAAGCAACAAGTCCTGACTCCTGACTCAAGACCTCATAGAGATATTATACATAATTATAAACATTCATCCAAGCATAGAGCATCCAAGCAAGACCTTATGACATTATAAAAGCCTTCACAGAACGCCGCGTCAGCCGACTGCCGATGCCCAATTCAACCCGACTCAGACACTCAGAAAGTTGGGGACTTATGGACTTAGGGTGTAAAATTGCAAGCAGTATGGTTAAATAACTGGTCAAGTGCGAGTCAGACTCACACTGAAAGGGTTCCGTACGATCGAGTACAAGAAATAATACTTTTTAAATTTTTAGTGATATAACTATGTAGGTAGGTAGGTATCTCATAACTATCTACAATAAAACCAAAATGCCTGTGTTATTAAAATATCTAATGTTTCTATTTCTTTTGTTGAGGTTGAATGCTAGAACGGAACGTTTATAACTTATTTTAAAAATTTCTTTTGCTGGCGATTGGTTTTTTAGGCGATCATTTCCATTTAGCCGTTGACTGTTCTGTGTCGTCTACTCTTTAAATATAGGAACTTACACTATCTAAGATGATCGCTAGGGTCACTAGGGTCGGCCTTTGGGTCGACTCACAATGTTTGCATGATTACAATGTTACCCGTGGTTACCCGTGAACCCGAGACCATCGTTTGATCGTGACGCTGAAGACTATATTTTTGTCTATGATTTTGAATCTTAACTCTATGGTTAAATCAAATGATTTTTTTCCTGTGCCTTACTTTACTCTATGCAACTCTATGGAAATTTTTAAATGGCGGTGTTCGCGTCAGTTGTTCGTGTCGTTGGTGTTGAATTTATAGTTGGGTTAGAAAGTAATATAGAAGAAAACCTCAGAAACATTAGTGTTGTTTTGTATAGTATAGACTAGTTAATAAAACTTGTATTCATTAGAATTTAGAATGCTAGAAAACAATTGATTGGACTGTAACCAAACCACTGCATAACTTGCGAGACTGCAAATCGTCGCTAATAAAGTTGATAAAATATACATGTGGACCTAATTTTGTCATGTTACATAAAATACCGATACAGTGCTCTTTACGGAAATGTCTGTGCATTATAAATTCAAAAGCGCGTTGGATTATGATACTGTTACATTCGATGGACTCCATATTTCTGTAGGTGACTTGAAAGCTGCTATTTCACAGCAGAAGCGTATAGGGAAGACTTCTGATTTTGATCTTCAAATAACTAATGCTCAAACAAAAGAAGGTTGGTTTTATAAAAATGATTTCATTTGTTTTTTTTTTAATAGTGGTGGATCAAAGCCCCTCCTTCAATTAATTTGTGCTACAACTTTGAATAACATAGATTTTTATTCCTAGTATCAATTTTGGTAACAAAATTTAGTAGGTAACGAATTTATGTGTTATGTTTATATAGGCTTTCAGTTTGAACTGTTATCACTTTTATAATGTTAGAACTTCACAGTTTGACTTTGACTTAAATATGAATTCATCAACAAAAAATATAGTATCTTAGTATGTAGTGTTAATTTTAGTGTTACATCTCCAATAAAGATACATGAGTTATGCATAAAACTTAAGTATATTTCAATTTTTATTTTCGTTCATTGCAGTGTATGTAGATGACAATACATTGATTCCAAAAAACACATCACTACTAGTTGCGCGGGTGCCACTTTCACAGCAACCAAAGAAACAGTGGGAAGGCTCAAGTAATAGTCAGTCTCTCCATAAAGATGTTGCAGTTAACAAAGGACTGGCCGATCTGTCTCGCATGGAAGGTAGCGAGCAGGATAAAATTAATGCTATGATATCACAATCTACGTTTGATTATGACCCTAGCAAGTAAGATAATTTACCAAGGCTTGAACAGAAAAAAATATAATGAGTTATACCTAACAATAAATATATTGAAGTATTTTAAATAAAGTACAATAATTGTATGTCACAATAAGTATTTTTTGTATTTTTTGATTTCATGCTGTTTAAGCTTTGATTATATACTAGTTCATTGTTATATTGAAGATTGAATTTTATATTGATTATGATGGATTTGAGTTAACTTTGTGGTAGTTATTTTATTTGATTTCAATTAGTTTGCCATAGTCATTTCAAAATTTAGAGCTGTTAGAGTTTTATAATTGAGTCTACTCTAGCTAATTTAGAGTAGCACACTATAAATATAATTGTGTCAAACAACTACAATTTTGATTTGAACAAAAACAGTGATTTTTCCTTTTGTGTTATTTACTTAGTTCTTTATTTTCAATGCTTATGTATATATTTTTTGAACTCATGCATACATATATCAGCATAAAAAAATTCTCATCTTAGATATTATTCTTGATTGATTACTAAATATTTATTTGTGTTTTTAAACTTCCTACATACTTATTTATATTCAATTGTTTCAGCTATCAAAAAATTAGAGGACAGAATCAAAGAGGCATTGTTCCTCCTAATTACATTTGTTATAAGTGTCAAAAACGTGGGCATTGGATTAAGGATTGTCCAGTTGCAAATTCGGTAAAAATCATATTTTAATATTGCAGTTATGTACATTTAAAATGGTTACATGAATCTGGTGTATTTTTTATGGCTTGAAAACTGTTAACACACATCTGAGCTGAATCTAAGATTTCTCTATCTAAAGTAGCCATATTAATATTTGTATGTGGGGTTGTAAACTAAATCAGCTTCGGAAGTTTACATCGAATGTGCAACTCTTAATACAAAATATAGTACTACAACTACTTCAAATCAAGCTGTAAAGAGCTTTAGGGCTTTTTCGGGTGAACATTTTGAATTTATTCAGATTACATGCCTTGTTTACCAGCTTAGTTGTCACCCATAGCTTGTGCCCAATCATACTCAATTAGAATTATTCTATGCAGGCAATAAGAGAAATAGAAAGATATATGATTCAACTAAACTTTTACAAGTGCTTTTGAATTGACACTGGTTCAGAATAAGAACTAATCTGCCCAATCCTTGAAATAGCTTCGAGCTGCTTATTTTACTGACGTGACTTTAGCTAAATTTTTTCATCAATATTTTTCCACAAGTTCCATATTTTTTCACCTTAGCTCACATCTTCAGAAAGTTCCACTTAAAAAATGTGTTTCTGTTTTGTTGTATTAATAACATTTAAAATCTTTCTAGGGAGATCCAATAGAGATAAGAAGAAGCACTGGTATACCTCGTAGTTTTATGGTACCAGTTGATGGTCCAAAAGCCCCAGGAGCCATGATGACCCCAAGTGGAACCTTTGCTGTGCCAGCTGTGGACCGGTAAGTAAAAAGTATATTAATAAAAATTAACATCTTTTAAAACTTAGCTTTAACTTGTCTTGATAGCTTCACGACACTGTCGGCGCATAAGATAGATGTTTGCATAGATGTATGCGGTGACTCCATACAATTTCAAAAGCCTTCCTTTCTCCGGCCGCCAAAATGGCAATAGTATAATAATTTTGTAAGGTATAATTTAAAAATAATACCTAGTTAGAGTACTTTATTTATTTAAAGGGCTTAGTGCTTGGTTTGAGAAGTCTCAAACTAAATTGAATAATAAACTTTTATGATATTTCTTTAATATCGAGCTTAGGGTTGTCACAAAAAGAACCTTACTTGTAATTACATATAATATTTGGTAGTAATAAATTCTTATTTTTCCACAATCCAGTGAAGCCTACTTGGCTTCAGAAAGTGCGGGTGGAGCAGACACGCCTACAAACGCGCCTGTTGCTCCAGAGCCCACAATTCCTGATGAATTGATTTGTAGCCTGTGTCGGGATTTACTCACTGATGCTGTAATGATCCCTTGCTGCGGAAACTCTTTTTGTGATGAATGTTAGTATTACTCAATTTACTATTTTCATTTGGACCCTTGTTATGCCATGGAGAACATTTATTTAAACCCTTTGATGTAATTTAGCCTCATAAAATTTAAGTTCAGTTTTTATCTTTGTAGTTTTTAATGTTTTATTCGTGCATTTTTCTTTTTCTATGTGGAAGCTGAATAACATACCCTGCATTTAAAATGAGAATATACTAAGATAAAAATCTAGCTTTGATCTGAAAGCATGCAATACATTTTTAGTATCAGCCAACTTATATTATTGTTATTGCAGGTATAAGGGGTGCGTTATTAGAGTCTGAGGACCATGAATGTCCAGATTGTCGCGAGAAAGAAATAGCACCAACAACTCTTATTCCAAATAGGTAAAATATGTTTCCTATTAAAATAATTTCTTACTGCCTGCGCTGTTAGCTGTTAATGGAGTAGCGGAACAGGTTTTGTTTTTGCCTGACTTTGCAACACAAAGAAATGGTTTTGTGTTCATCAGGCTATATTATGTTTTTGTATATGTCTCACTGCCTCCTGAAACACAGTTTTCACTTCATCAGGAGGCAGGGCCTCACACCAAAGTCTGTAAATAATGTTCTACTAAGATAATAAAGATTTATTTATTTATTTATATTCCTCTAGAGATTAAACGTGTGGACTGATTTTAATGATTCTTTCACCAATAGATTTGTCTAAGTCTTGCAAGTGCTACTGAGGATATAAAAGTTATTAAATACAATGTTGCGCTTACTAAACACCATGTTGGAACAAATAAAAAATTACAGTTGGAGGTGATGGCAAGTGTCATTGAATAGGTTTTTTAATGTCATAGGTTTCCTGAACAATTTTTTCCGTTTAAGTGACCATTTAGGATTTTCAGGGTTTCATTGTTTTCATTGATCATGATGGGATAATACAGTTCAAACTTAAAATAAGTAATATGTTCCAGGTTTCTACGGAACTCTGTATCGTCATTCCGCAATCAGACTGGGTATAGTCGCCGAGCGCCTCACCGGCCCTCTGCGGGGCCTCCTATTATGGGTAAGTTTTTAGAAGCAAAATTGATTTGAGAGAAATTATTTGGTCTGACATCTGCTATTCTTTACTTTATTAAGTACTAAAATTAATTTGCATATTTATAATATTTTTATCTTTGAATTCAGAACCACCACCTGCTGGGCTGGTGCCACCTATGAATGGTCCGATGCAACCAGGCCCATCAAACAATGGTTAGTACTCAAAAACCTTACCTTTTATTTTGTGTCTTACAGTCGTTTTACTTTTCTAACTGTAAATTTGAGTTGCACCAAGCTTTCAAATGTGTTTAAGTTGTGGCTAATTCAGTTGTAAATAATTCTCAAAACTGAAATGACAGGTCTTGTTCTCAATGTGTTGCTATCCCTTATATAATGCTCCTTGTAGAAAAGGATATAAATGGGTATAACCTGTCAATTTAGTTAAGTTCAGATATTGTGCACAACAGAATTAGCCACATTAAACTCCTATACCGTGATTTGAAGCCTACATATTTTGACATAAAAGTAACATGCAACAATTAGAAAATTCAATTTACAGACAAGTCGGTATTAAAATCATGAATTCAATCATGTATTAATTTAAGTCATTTATTATATTAAAATAACACTTGTAAGTATGAATTGCGTTTGACACAGCACGGTGAAAGCATTCACTCGGTAGTAGAAGTGGATAACTGACACAGTTGCGTTTACTCAAATGGCTAAGGAGTAATTGAACCGTATTGTACATGGCCTGTGGTAGATGCGGGCGTCCGGGACGCGCGGCCGGCGCGCGGCGGCCGGGGGGACGAGTCGGACGGCTCGGCCGACGACAACATCACCGTGACTGTGCCGCCCGCGCATGCGCACCACGGCCCGCACGCGCCCTACGGCCCGCCGCCGCACGGCCCGCCGCCCCACGGCCCTCCGCCTCACGGTCCCCACGGCCCCCGCGGCCCGCCGCCACCGCACCGCGCGCCGCGCTACGGTACTCATTGCGACCGCTACACTGCTTTGCATGTCACTTACTGTGTCGATGTCGAGAGAATTGCTTGTGTATACCTATAATACTTGCATAGTTCCAAATCAAATCAAAATCATCTATTCAAAGTAGGTACTATTGTACGTCTTTTGATCGTCTGAATTGTTAGATTTGTAAGTTGTGGTGATAATTAATTACGTAAACTAAAGCTACGAGGGTTCCAAACGCGTCCAAATCTCTGAGAAGAGCCCACAACAAGCTCAGCCAGGTATTCCTTTTTACTATCACCATTTCATAAAATCACTTAACTTATTAAAACAATAACAAAGCTGTTAAGCAACTCATTCCCAAGCTTTCTTATCATTTAAAGAGATATATTTAATCATTCCGTCATGAAACTTCGTTAAACGAGACGAAGAGCGAGAGCTTAAACGAGAGCTTTTTGAAAAGCGTTAATGCATGCGAATGAAACATAATGATGAGTCAAATTCGATATACGAGTTTGATGCTGATTAGTGACCTCCGGTAAGGTAGTACTACAAACACAAGTAAGCTGGACCTGCGATTGCCGATCTGTCTTTGAAACATCTTGATTTTTACCATTTTAGCGCGCTGATAGCAGCAGTCATGTGATCGTATTCGGAACTAAATATTTGTGATGAGACATCTGTCAACATAGTGTAAACATGAACACTATTTGACAGAAAGTGTCAATTATAATCCCCGGCACCTCAGTAGAGAGCTTCGAATCACTTCTTAGCTTGCCCCTTATCGGAGCAGGCGAAGAAGCTGTGCGAATTGTTATTGGCAGTCCAGTAATTGTAGTAATATTCACAAATAATGTTTTTCTTAGTGATTAATTAAGGTTTTATATAAGTAGATTTACTCATGGGGGCGACATAGTCACAAAGTGATTAAGCCCCATCACAAAATAAAGAATTAAAAAAAAAAAAAGAATCAGCACAAAAAAAAACTTTTATTTTGTATGGCACACCTGACACCTCTTCCAGTATATATACTTGTATAATGTCCATTTCAGTGGTACCGATCGTCATTGAAAATCCAACTGCTCGGTGAAAAGCGCTAAGGTGTGAATAAATGACGTATTGTTTCCCATTTATTTTATTCGATCGCTTTTTAATGCGCTTTAAAAAGCACCCCTTTGAAAAGAACCTTTTACTAAGAAACTAGGGATAATTTGTAGAATGATACTTGACATGTGAATGTTATATGATAAGTGGACGATCTGTTGAGGTAGTTTTTTCGAAGAGCCCACGAGTTGCTATCTCATGTGTTAATGCACATTGCTAAATTTTGGTGTGTAATGAATAGAACTGCGTCTTCACAATTGTCGATTTTCTTCATTGTGTATAGTAGTTTCAAGTCGAGTGCTAGATACTATAACTTCCATTTCGAAGTGGTGATGGACAAATGTTAATTTACTTAGTGCCAGAAACGTGACAGCCGGTTAAAGTTACGTTACGTTACGGTTAGTGTTAACCACCAATAGATATCAAAGTGGGCTGCACAAGTTCATATTCAAGTTCTCGTGATTAAGGTGCATTTTCGAGTCGAACGTCAGTGGCGTCAGGTCTGTGATGCGTCGACAGAGCAGCAGACTATGTAAATGTACGTCATTCACTGACGCAGCGCCACTGACGCCCTAACGTTCGACTCGAAGGTCCATTTTAGAGTTATGGCACAAACTTAAGAAATCCTGATTTGTGAAGCCCATTTTGCTTTTATTGATCATGGTTTAAGTTTAACGCTAACCGTACCGTAACTTTAACTGACAGTTATGCAACTGGACATTAGTTTACTAATTTCACAACATTTGTTACCAGCATGCACTATATCTACTTGCGAAGCTTGAGGCAATACTGTTGGTTTGTTCTCAATAACTCACAATATGTTTCTATTGTTTTAGGACCTCCACCAGGGCTGAAGCCACCTGGAATGGACACTCCTCCCAGTAATGTAAGCCTATAATTTTTATTTTATTTTAATTAAGTACCAAACCCATTGCATCACTATCCAGTATCCAATATTATAAATTCAAAAGTGTGTTTTTATTAGTATGCCTTTCAATGCCGCAATGGAGTAGCCTAATTTTTTGCATGAATAGATTGAAAGACATTTACTGATTCATTCTAAACAATAAGAGTTCCTACAGGATTTAAACCACATGGACGAATTCGCGGGCATCATCTAGACATTAATTTAACAAAATAAGGACATTAGGTAGAGTAGTATAGACCTACATATTATAACTCTATTTAGGCACAAGTAATCATAATATGCAAAGTAAGGACAAGTCCCCTGGTAGGTTCTGTTTTCTCAATCACTGTCCAATAACTTTAAGACATCCTCACAGTTTAATAAGCAGGCATGTCTTTGTAGCATAAGGTTGAGGAGTTTGAACCTGGATTATAGAGACAAAAATACCTGGTAGTCACAATAATTGTTCACAACCGGCAGATCGGTCTTAGTCCTCACAGTTTACATTGACAGTACCATATCAGAATCAGGTTGAGCAGTTTGAACCCGGAGATTACATTTCATTGTATTTCCATGGTAATAAAATTCATATGGATGAGAATCAGTTCAGTAGAAGTAATTGAACATGTGAAAAATTAAAACAAAACTGCAGCGCCGCCAGGTTACTTGTAACCTTAAAACATATCTAAACACCTGTTTTGATATAATGCCAAATATGCAACAGAATCGGCCCAGTTGTTTTCCAGGAAAGGAGACCTTAAAAAATTAAAATCATGATTGCTATGCTTGACCTATAGCCGTAAAAATGTCTGAAAACTGCTCAGAAGTGTTACGTACTTAATGCAAAAATTGCATTAAAATCGATTCAATAGTTTATCAGGAAACGTCAATCAAAATTTTCATTCTCTATCCCGGAAGAACTTTATTTTTGATATAAAAACTTTTTTTACTCCGGAGTATTAGCTATGAGTATGCCAATTTGCATTCAACGTTCAGTAGTTTCAACGTGAAGCGTACACAGACAGACAGACAAAAAATAATGATAAAAAAATATTTTTGTGGGGCCTATATCGATAAAGCAAAATTATATTTAATGTACAGAAATCTCACAGTTACAGTTTTATTATAAGTATAGAATTATTAGATTTAATATTTAAAGTTTATAAATATCAACTTAACCTCAAACCCTTTCTGGGAAAAAAGCCTTGACACTTGGACAACAAAGTGATCCTATAAAGGGTTTCTTAAATTTCTTAAACTGAAATTTTCAAGTAAAGATTTTTAAGTAATCCTGTGAAGGTGATACTGCCATTGTTGGAATTAGAATGCCATAAGCCTACTTTGTCGTATTAGTTTATATGCGAAAAACCAAATTAATTTTGAATTACGCGGGTAGACCCGTCTCATGCCCCTTAATATAAAGGTAGACCGTGCTTTTGACATGAATAACACACAGAGCAAATATGGATGGATGTCCCAAAAATTATACAATGAGAATACATTAGTGAGACCTTTGTATTTACTTGTTTACTTTGGCCTATATTTCATAAACAGTAGCATCCCTTACCACCAGATTTTTAGGTTTATCGGAAATGTTATTCTTTCTAAAGAATATAATTGACCAAAATGTGAAGATCATTCGTAATTTCCCACGTTTATTTTGAACCTAGATACCGCGAATCGATGAACAGCGTGCGAGCACCCCGACCATCGACGAACGCAGGGATCCAATGTCATCGCAGGTAATTTATGGTTGACATTTTTATACAAATATTATAAAAAGGAGAAATTTGTTTGTTTGTTTGTAATTGATAAACTCTGAAACTACTGAACGGATTTTAATGATTTCACTATTAGATAGAGCCTGCTTTATCCAGAAATTACATAGGATATAAATATTAGAATAGAATAGATTTTTATTTCGGGGTGGGGGAGGGAGAGAGTGAGAGAAGAGTTTACGCGATAGGAAGAGGCGTTTGTTAAACTTGAGACCGCAATGCTGTGTGAGCTGAATTGTACTTTATGTGCTGTTACAAATATCGCTATTATTTATTTAAACGTTTTTGCGGTGTGAGCCTTCTGCACCTGTAAGATATTATTAAGTATTCTGTAGCAAAACCTCTGTAGTCAACTAATGTGCGCCTTTTTAACCCCTGACCCAAAAAGAGGGGTGTTATAAGTTTGACGTGTGTATCTGTGTATCTATCTGTGGCATTGTAGCTCCTAAACTAATGAACCGATTTTAATTTAGTTTTTTTTTGTTTTAGAGGTGGCTTGATCGAGAGTGTTCTTAGCTATAATCCAAAAAAATCGGTTCAGCCGTTTGAAAGTTATTAGCTCGTTTCTAGTTACTGTAACCTTCACTTGTCGGGGGTGTTATAAATTTTTTAGATTCGAAAGCACTTGTAAAAGTTTACTTAAATAAAAATAATTTGAATTTAATTTACACTTGTTAATTGTCTCCATTTCACCAAAATGCCACTAATTTTAGGTGATGTTCAATCGTGGGCCGCCTCCGTTTATGCCCGCGCTGCCGCCACCTTCACATTTTAATAAGTAAGTACCTATTCAAATAGTCGTTTAATTTTGTAACATCGATTAAAACTAGTTAAATAGGTGTTAACGGCTAAAATAATGAAAACAATACATAAAACATGTCTACAGACCTGTTAGAACAGCAAAATGTTGTTGTTGAGCAGAATGTTGTGGGCAAAATGGTACTCATTGCGGCTACTTCCAACACTGGATTATATCCATAGATAAGATAATAATTATGAAGAACAGTTATTATGAACATAACTTTCAATCTCACTTAAATATTAAAAGATAACCAGTATTGCATGCAAGGCGCAGGATGCGAAATGCAGGTCCTACAATGCGAAACGTGGGTATTGTGGCTTAATACAAAATGAGGACTATCAGAGTTATGAACATTTAGTTAGAAATTATTTTAAGTAGTTTTCAACATGTTATTATTAATGACTTGTTTTGAAGCTAAATTTTGATGATAAGTTTTAGATTTAGGTCAAACTGCGTATGATTAGTTTCTCATATTTCTGGGGTAGCTGCTCCGAGGGCAAAGTCCTTATATTTTCCATTGTCCTTTATTTGCCAGTTAAAGCTCATTGACGGTTGAATACCCGGTCCTTAGTTTATGAAGGTGAGAGATTGACATGTATAACGTTGTTGGCAGCCCGCCTTATGGTCGGCCCGGTGCCGGCTACGGCGACCGCTACGCGCGCGAGCCCTTCCAGCCGCCGCCGCCGGGCATCAAGGACTCCCCTAATGGGTAAATAAAATGCTGTTTTCTATATTACAACAATTTTGTACTAACTTGAGTCGTACATATAATAAAACTAACCGGTCAAGTGAGAGTTGGACTCGCATACGAAGGGTTCCATACCATCGTATATCTATCTAATATTTTACTACTACATAGATCATAATAATCTACTTTAATTTGCATGACTACCGTTTCAGAATTCCCTATCTTGGTTTTTTATTATTTTTTGTTATAGCAGCAATAGAAATAAACACTGAAACTGAACTGATGAAAACTGAAACTAGATGAGAACCCTGCCCATGTAAATTGGGTTTTTTAAGATAATTCTTGTGGGGATTCTTTGATTTTCCGCTAGCTATCTCTGCACCAAACACCTAAACCCGAGACTTAATTGGTGTTATTAGGTTTTAAAAATAATTTTTAATTACTCTTTGATATTGAAATTAAGAAACTGAGATTTTGTAGATTGAGTAGGTTTTTGTGAATCGATTTTTAGAAATTCCGAGCGAGCGAAGCCGGGGCGGTGCACTAGTCATATAAGGGCTATAAGTTGGCCTACAATAAAGTGATGAAATAATATTTGTCTCTAAAATTATGATTAGATGTTGGGCCACTTTGATCGGTGTATGCCCCACTAGGTCGTAGTGAGAACGCTTTGTAAGTCTCGTAAGACTGTTCTAGAGAGAGACTAAAGAGTTCTGGAGGGTTTGAAACTTTTGATCAAAGTGTGTGCGTACAGTTCTCATTAGGCATTGTTCCATATTGTAATAATAATGATTAATAAAAATTGTAATAATTTGAAACATAAGTGGCACATATTTTCCCTTCAAACTGCATCATATTTTTGTTCGATCAATATAATTGTCACCTTTGAGTTATTGTTATTTAAAGACTTAGTAGTTCTTTTCATGAAATAGTTCAGTAGTTTTATATAATTCATCGTTAACATTGGATATATTATAATGTTTTGACTATATCTTTTCTTTTCATTTGCTTTTCTTGATACTTAATAATTTCTTCTGCTATCATCTAGATAAATATCATATTGTGCAAGTTATTTGATTTTTAAGAAATTCACTATATTTTTGGCATTTATGATTTTGCCATAAATTGTCTCGAAAATGGTTTAGTTATAAGCGTTTCTTCGGTACTGATTGCTTATCAACTATTGTGTTGTTATCGATTTCGTATTTGTCATAGGCACGAGGACCCGTTGGAGGCTTTTAATAGAATGATTCGCGAGAAAGAGATGAGGGCTAAGCGGCGTGAAGAGGAGCGGAGACGCGCGAACTCGGGGTCGCGCAGTCCGTCTCGCTCGCGCACGTCGCGCTCGCCACGCTCTCAGCGCTCGCCTCGCTCGCCGCGCTCGCCCCGCTCGCCTCGCGGCGCGCGTCCCCGCAGTCGCGCTTCGAGCAGAATACGATATTCTCGGTTCGTTTGTCTTTGTTACTTTCTCTGTATGCATCGATAAATTGATTCGATAGATATTTTTTTAAATCTTTGGAAATTTCTTTTTCTAATTTTGATAATTTGATAATATTGTTTTAAATATGAAAGTGCCTATCAGAATGTGATCAGTATTAGATAATTTTTACAAGAAACGAAAACTATGATGAGTTTTTTCTTTAAATTAGTAAGTCGCGAAGGAAGTTTATTAGAAAGGTTGTAATATGTTATAATATTGCTTGCAGCTCGCGGTCTATGTCCCGCGGCCGCCCGCGTCGCTCGCCGTGGTCCCCGCGTCGGCGCCGGACGCGCGAGCGCACTCTTTCCTTGACTCGGTGAGTTTTTTTATACAATATACATATAAATGACTATTTCCTCATAAGTATATTCTATTGTTATATTCAAAAAATCTACAAATAGTCAACAAAGGAATGCAGTGTTAAGAGCAGTGCAGTGTAAGTATTCTTAAAAAGATTTATTATTGTCAGTTCTCCATCCCCGCGGCGGCGCCACCGCTCGCCGTTGCGCTACCGAACGCCGCTGCGCTCGCCGGTGCGCTCCCCGCTGCGGTCTCCATTACGCTCGCCGTTGCGTTCTCCGCTGCGCTCGCCGCTGCGTTCGCCGCTACGTTCACCGCTGCGCTCGCCGTTGCGCCCGTTGCCGCCGCTGTCGCCTGTGCGCTCTCCGCGCCGCTCCGCCGTGCGTTCGCCGCCGCGCCCCGTGTCGCCACAACACAGGTCAGTCATTTGTCACCGTTAAAGAAACTTGTTACCGTAATATACAAGTATTTTCAGATGTCAAAAAATCTTTCAATGTACCTTTTGCACATGAAAAGTGACCAGACCAAAAAATATTTTTGAAAACCTTACTATTCACGAAATAATGGGCCCTCAAAGAGGCAATGTTACGTGCCCAGCCTCTAACTCCTGAAATATGTTAAAAGATTGTGGAATATTGGCACATAACACGCAGTTGTAAACAAATATTTCGCTGCAGTTTTGCAGGATAAATAATAATTAGAAAACATGTTGTTACAGATTTGCCGGAGTATACGATGAACTAATGTCGCCGCCGCGTCGTAGTGTAGAGCCGCCGTTTGGAGCCAGGTACGATTGTAAAAGTCTAACTAGTGTCTTCGACAGCCCTAAGTCTGCATCTAAGAGATTGCGTATGTTCGTTGATGTTGCGAGTTTGCCGAGCGGACCGAACCTGTGCTTGCGATCAGTGATTTGCGTGTAACTGCGGACTGCCCCTTGTAGATGTTTGAAGCGTTTAAATATAAGCTAGTCATCTATATGTACCTTATTGTATATTTTGTAATCGTTTAGATGTCGTGAAACCAAAAAAAAAAAAGATTCGCGATAAAACGCGTGGTAAGTATTATTCAGTGTTTAACAGTGGCGGTTTGGAGGTGAGATCCTGAGTCAACGCTGAGCTTCCTTCGCGGCTGTGCAGTATTCTTCGTGAAATTAATATAATATAGTTAGTTATAAGAATTTATACATAAAACAATGTATTAATAAATTGTTAAATATAAATATCTATTATGATAATATAATTTTGTAACTTTTGTTGAATATTCATAGCTGTGTAATGTGTGTTTATTGATAATGTGTATTGGTTGCGGTATTACTGAACAGTGAGCACATAATAAGCTTTAAGAGTCTAAGCCGTATGGCCTTTAAACGCTCATTTGTGTACATATCATACTCATGCCACTAAAGAAACAAAACGAAAGAAACTTATATGTGCCTTGAAAAATTAATACTTTAGGGACCTTACAATTATTTTTATGTGCGATCTGTCTGGTTATTCATAAGGTTAAATGCCAGCTCAGACAAAACTGTCATGTCGAAACAACAATCACTTACTAGATAGGATGTTGATAGCATGAATTTGTATATTGTATCAGTTTCTCGCATGCCAAAAGTTGCATGCGAGAAATGCGTGCCATAGTGAAGTGTTGAGCATAAGAAACGCCTCAAATCACAATTAATTTCTGGTATAGCACACAACTGTACCCTCAGTATAAGATTTAACTTCTCACCAATTTTGACAGTATTCGAGAGCCAAAACAAAGCGTCAAAGTAAAATGGATTTAAAGGTCTTGATTTAAAGTATAAAATTCAGTACCATTGATTTTAATTTCGCAATGTTTAATATACGTACAAACTTGAGCAATTAATACAAGGCAGTAAGGGCCATTGTACTTTAACGCTAAAGTGTTTCGACTCTCAAATACTATCAATGTTGGTAAGAAGTAAAGTCTTATACAGAGGGTACTGAGAGGTTCCTGAGGTAGTGGAGCAATTGTCACAAGTTGACTAGTCACTGAGCGCTCCACTACCGCAGAAACCTACTCAGTTATGGGTTATGCCTGTAATTGAATTTGTAAAAAATCTATCCAAAGTCATTCGCTCGCATACGTTACATCTTTAAACTTGAATGATTTTAATTTGTTGATATTTCGGCTCACTGAATCGAATTTTTTTATTGTGTTGAATATTGTGAAGTTTATGTACCTTACCCTTGTTTTGTTTTTATCTTTTTAATTTTTTTTTTTATGTTTGTGTTTAAATGCGTTGATAAATAAGTATATTATGTGAACCACCTTAAGTATAGAAACTTGGTATTAGTGTTCAGTTAATTATACACAAATCTCTAAATTTATGGGTCTAAAGCTCTAAAGCATGATTCACGTTATACTAGGGTAGAAATTCAAGTGCTGGGGCACAGCGCGGCGTCCCGGCTTATCATTTTCATACAAAGGTATGCTATAGATCTTTGCCCGTGCCCCCTTATGGTACGTCTCGGCCCTGGCACAGTGTAGCGTGAATCATCCTAATAAGCAATGTTGAGAGACTATGTTATCCTTTCGATTACAGACCGAAATTAACAATGTAATCAATCTTATCTTATTTTTGCAATGTAAAGGATTATATTTAAATGATAAGATTTATGATAGGATGATAAGAAAGCTTGGGAATGAGTAGTTACTTAACAGCTTTGATAGTTTTAATAAGTTTAAGTGATTTTGTGAAGTGGTGATAATAAAAAGAATACCCGGCTGAGTTTGTTGTGGGCACTTTCCAAACCTGCGGGGTGATTCGCTAACTCAGTGTCTAACACTGAATGATAGCCACCGAGCTTATTTGACATTTGTTGATTCTACATAGCTGTTTCACTGAGTGGCAATAAAATATTTTTTCGTACAAAACCTTCAATGGATTGCCAAAAATGTCAAATGAGCTAGGTGGCTATCATTCAGTATTAGACACTGAGATGTATGCCCTTTCACTTGTGGGGAGAGCGTGTACACCTTTTAAAAAATGTAAAAAAAAAAAAATTTATATGATAAATAACGGGTACATACCACGATTAATTTGTTTAGTATAAGTGCCGATATTTCAACTCAGTTGCATGAGTGGTGGTGACGTCGGGACTGCAGTGTTAAGAGTGATAAGGGATGGGTACTGTCCATGACAGCTCGAACTTGATTGCAGCCAAGCGCTAGACTAAATTAAAAAAAAAAAATAGAAGAAATTTATTCGAGTGCGCCAATTATTATTGAGAAAGGATGTTAATTGAACCCTCAAGTAGCTCCTATTCAAAAGACCGAATCTTCCATTAACTTATGTCACATTCAAATTGTCAGATTATTGAAATGCACACTTTTCTGCATGTAATTAACTTGCCTTGCCTTAATCTGACGCGCTCGAGTAAAACCCATAATCCCCGCTTGCGCTGCCTTACTATTTAGAGCTACTAAGGGTAAAAATTAATTATTAATTGTTATTTCAATTAAAGTTTTTTTTTTTTTAATGTTTTTTGTTTCAAAATTATAGCCTAATCTAGTTTTGTATTCAAATAGGTATATCGGCCTGTAATAGTAGAAACACATTCACGCACATCAGCGACCCACACAGGTGTGTCTTCGGGTGTGTTAAAATACTTCTATATCAAGAGAACAAGAGTTGTGAAGCTTTGAACAAACGTTTGAAAATGCACCGCACGAACGTTGCTTTACCTAATAAACTGTCATACACGAACTGGCACAACGACGCGGGCGGTCTTAATCTTTCTCGCTTACTTCCTCCTATCGCGCGATATGTCTGGCAATGCGATCGTACTTTATATCGTGCTCATAAAAAAAATCTAATTGAATTTATGCTACCACTAGCTGACGCCCGCGACTTCATCCGCGTGGATTTAGGTTTTTCGGAATCCCGTGGGAACTCTTTATTTTTCCGGGATAAAAAGTAGCCTATGTGCTAATCCAGGATATTATCTATCTCCATTCTGAATTTTAGCCAAATCTGTCCAGTGCTTTTTGCGTGAAGAAGTAACAAACATACACACACACACAAACTTTCGCCTTTATAATATTAGTGTGAAGTGTCATAATATTATTGCATTGTCATTAGAGTTGTATAGTTTGCAAAGTTTCAAATTGATACTACATTGGTACTGATTATGAGTTCAACTTAGAGTATTTGCATCCTCTTCTTACTAATGTATCGCCAATGTCGAGTAGCTTGAAGCTGCCATTCGCGAGTCTATTGTTTAAATTTGTAACTTGGCACTAAAACTTAGAGTATACGTAAATGTAAAATTTATGTTTTGTCGTTTTTAGAAATATTAAAACGAAAAAGATGCAGATGCTCAAAATTTAGTTTAGAGAAAGACAACAGAATCGGCGCCAACGTAATGCGCCGCGTGGTGACTGGTCCCGTCGAATTATAATTTCTCGCAAGTTATGCCTGCCTGCCTAGGACGAGTGGTGTGCATTTGTGTTTCTACTAAATATCGATATTGTGATTTAATTTTAACTTTTAACATGATTCTTGACCTTATGTTTTTAAATTTTTTTGCAAAATAACTTAACAGTAATTAAAATATCGTATCATTGACTGTTTGTTCAATATTACAGGCAAAATAGTGTAAATACACGTTTATACTTACCAGAATTTTTCCACTAAGTGTATTTTAGTTTGTAATTTTATAAATGAGTTATAACCTTTTTTTTTCGCATAATAACTCAATAATAATTGAAATGTATCATTGATTGTTTGTTCAATATTACAGGCAGAATAGTGTGTATAACTTTGTACTTAGCAGAATTTTTTCACTAAGTGTATTTAGTTTGTAATTTTATAAAATACCTAGATACTTTGTAAAATATAATGAGGATTTACAAAAAATGAAAGAGATAGAAATGTATTTATTTATCTTATTGTTGTATGAACCTAAGTTAAAATAAAATTGACTGTGTTTAAGTTTTTAATGATCCGTAAAATAAATAATACTGTCTTATTGGTTGTATAAATGTAGCTTTTGATTTACATAGCTTCGCAAAATGGTTTTTAGGTACATCGGCGCAGATAACACAGATGCAGCACGATGGCAGGACAGGAGACTCGATGGATTTGACTATACTATTGTAACAGTTGACGGTCTGTCAGTTTGATGAGATTGCTATTTGTACGACTAGCTGGACTGACGCCGGATGAGAAATGACTGCTAGACTAATTTAATGCTTTTTGAATATGAGAAAAGGCAGTATAGATGATGCTCTAAAACTTAACCACTTGTCTTGACGTTCCCAGTTTTTTTGGGTACTTCTTGATATTGTGGGTCCGAACTCCGTGATATTTTGTTATTTAAATTCTATTAAAAAAAAACAATGGAATTATTATTTCGCAGTTTTCGAAACCATATCGCAAAATTGTGTTTTTAAGGTCATGGTGTGTTAAAGAATTTGTGACGTTTTTATTTATTTGTTAACCTTTTTATAGTTATTGGCACGCACGTATTGACTTTAGTTACTGAATATAGTTTTTATACAGGATGAAACGTCACGATCCCGAAGGACTGTAGGGGAAGTCAAATGCTATCAAAATGATCCCTTATTAGTTGTTAGCTGTAAGGTAAAACGGCCCTTTTTGACTTTTAACCATTTTGTTATAAAGAGTATATAAAACTACGTATGTATATATTTATTTGTATGGCTTCATTGACGCTTGTGAAATAATTATAGTAATCCGCCTGATTATAAATTCAACTTCTTACACTTACCTAGGCTGTGATCTAAAGAGTGCGCTTTGATTTACTTAAAACGAGACAGCATTATATCGCTTGCATAAATCTGTCTCGTTTTAAGTGAAACTTAAGTCTTAGTTATTTAAATTAAAATTATGGATAAGTTTTAATTGAAATGAAATTTTTAAGGATTCTGAAGGATGAATAATTCTCTTGATTTATTTTATGCTTCAGAATCCTTAACTTTCTAGTATACCCAATGTATAGATTAAAAAACATACCAGATAAACATACATTATAAATGTAACATTAAGGTTTTTGCCTTGTATTGTTTTTTTTTGTTTTTAGTGATTTTCGTACATTAACATGCCATGCCTATACCAATTATTATCAGCTTTTTGTTAAAGAAAAATTTATAAATTCATATCACTGGACTGGATTCGGAAGAAACTTGAATGAATGACTCATAAGTAACATTTGAAAATTGTAAATCGCGTGGTAACTGATTAATTGCTAAATTGGCTTCAAATAAGTCTGTTGTAAGTTATCGCGAGTCAACTAAATACACTAAGGTTTTTGGTTCACTTGCGCCATAACCGGTTAGGATGCATAATAACTACTAAGCGAAGAAGATATTAAGGCTAAGCGTATGCTGGCACGCAGGCGACGTAGCACTCACTGCACAGTACAGATTTTGCAGGGCATCTGAGGCAGACATAGACCACGCGCGTTTGCCGCGACGCAGCTAAGTGACTCAGCCTGAGCGTATAATATCGTGACGCAGGTCAGCACAACGTCGTTTTTAGGGTTCCGTACCTCAAAAGGAAAAAAGGAACCTTTATAGAATCACTTTGTTGTCTGTCTGTCCGGTCTGTCAAGAAAACCTATAAGGTACTTTACCGTTGACCTAGAATCATTAAATTAGGCAAGTAGGTAGGTCTTATAAGTTAAAGCAGAAGTAAAGGGAAAAATCCGGAAACCGTGAATTTGAATGTAGCATCACAAAAAATTAAAATATGTTCATGAGACAGCGCGCGAGTCTGACTCGCACTTGGCCGGTTTTTGTATACAAATTTCTTTATTGCGAATATGGGTTAACAGTGGAGTACAATGCCTTATCATAAATGAGCATATACTGGGACACACGCACGTGCGGCACGTACGTGCCCGTGCAGACCTGCGTCGCGCAGTGCTCGGGACAGCGCACTACGTGCACGCGTCGAGCAGATTTCTGCGCCGGCACTACAACGCGACGCAGAGCAGCACAAAGTCTGCGTCATACGTGCCTGTGCCGCAGCGCATACGCGTAGTCAATAAGTTAATGCATTACGAAATCTGCACTGCTTTGAACTACGTCGGCTGCGTCTCAACATACGCTTAGCCTTATATGTCCTGATTCATTTGACATAAAATAAAATAAGTTTTGTTATCAATTATTGTTAATAATTAAATATTGTATATATGCCGTTTGCTTGATCAAGCAAAACAAAACTACGTGCTTCACCGTCTCGGAAGCCCTTTAGACATGAAGTACTTGTAAAACTTTAATTAAATAAAAATGTTTTGAGTTTTGAAGAGACGAACCGTAGGTACGTGGCTCACTATTTGCTTCATTTAATTGGGGCTTTTTCACTACAAATACTTCTCTAGTGGACATTAATGATAGAAACAGATTTCCATCCCAACCATCCCACGCCACGCCACGCGAATTGATTCTGATTACATTACGAATCACGAATTTATATCATAGATACATTACCAACACCTTAGGCGTACCCAAGCATGTTAGCACGCTATCTTAAAGAGTTGCATTTTGGACAACAGCTGATATGCACAATATACTTGGGGTGCTAATTACATCTCGCGTAGGGGGTTGTGCAAATGACGTGTTTTACCATTTTTTTCCACACTTAGCTTTAATATTTTCTGTTTTTGTAAAATTAGCCACAGAACAATAAAATATGTATAGATAAAGGAGGAATACAGGAGAATCTGTATTGTCAAATGTACAGCGTGTAATAGATGTATTTTTTTATATATTTTGGTAGGGTCAAATCTAGCGTTCGGCGCGTGGAACCGCTTACCGTATAAATTGCTATGTAGTTGAACTGTGCATCAAAAGAAACCAAACTACGAGTTACTTCCACTCAACGCTTCAGTTGGGTATCCCCCGACGATGCCTGATATTTTAAATAGGCTACGCCAGAAGACTCGCTCCGTCGTCCCTTCATTCGTTAGCTCCTGACATTGCGCTTGATAAACACTAGGAATAGGATAAGTAAGACTGTGTGAAATTGGGGTGATCAGTTTTGTCCTGCGACATTTAGTTAATGAGGTACTATGTATTTACTTATTTCCCCAAGAAAAATTGCTGATATTCCGCGTCAGCCAAACAATTTCAAAGCGAAATTCAGCTAGATTTGATCCTAGCTTTAAGAATAGGATATCTTTCTGTCAAGGTGGATCCACACCTGCGCACGCGCAAGAACCGTGTTCACAACGCGCGTCGAACACCTATGGATGCGTCACTGTAACGCTCCCAAAAACTCACAAACATGTGCACGCCGTGACTTGTACAACATTGTATGATAGTTTGTGCTAGAGGAACATTTAGTTAATATAGTGTGATTAATCAATGTTTGGAGTTTTATTTTAGTGCGGCTAGTTTGAGCACTCGTACTTCGATGCGCGTTGTGTGCACGGTTCGTGCGCGTGGGCAGGTGTAGATTTGCTTGTAATAGTTTAAATATTTTTCGGATCGGATCAGATTGTTTACGAATGAGAATAAAAGCGTACTTAGATTTATTGTTATTTATATTCATTATTAAAAGACTGATTTTATAGGTGCTATGTATCTATGTTAGTGTCGCTTTTTAATTTTATTAGTCGGCAGGACTAATTATTATTATTAAATAAAAATATTACCAAACCTTATATTATTTACTGATAGGTAGGTACCTAGTGATTATTATTAGATATTTGTTAACTTTTTTATTTTGTGTAATTTTATATCTACGTACTTAATAAATATATTTTACAAAATGAACATTTGTTTTTAATTGAGTAGATTCCTATACTATATATTAATCGTGCCAATGTTTTTTTTACATATTATGTAACCTTGACTAAATTATTTCAATGCCACTTAGATTTGTTTAATTTATGTATTGTGTATTTAGGGAGGTGTTTAAGAATTTTAAGAATCAGCAGCGTGGGTTCAACGGAGGTAGGAAAGAACAACTCCTGCCCGAGGTTGGTCCGATTGAACTAATGAACTAATTGATTAGTTATGCGGTGTAGAATTCACTGAACGTAGTGTTGCTGTCCATTTGAGTATAGCCGGGATCAATCGTTTTTATAGTGGATATCACTCATGATAGTTTAAACGCTAAAGTAAAGAAGCTATTCTTTTTATGTATACTAGGTATCGGAGCGTGTGATAAGCCCAAGACATTTCAGGCTCACTACAATCTGATAAGCAGAATTTTTCAAATGTTTGCTTGCAAGACTGCTTATAAGTTTTATATTCCGCTGCGCGATTTAAGTTTATTAAGTTACATGGAATAATTTTAGTGCAAAGCATTCTATGAAAAACAATTTCAAGTTCATCGTAGATACATTACGTATTTATTGAGTTAAGTACCGATTAATTAGTTTTATCAGAATTAAACGTTTTGCATTGAAAGGGATGATGTAATTGAATATATGAAATTATATTTTTTTCAAGAGGAACTTAAGGCAAATGAATATTTCTCAGGTTCTCTCCGTAAGGCAATACTCTAATTCAACTAAATCACCTTAGTTATTAAGTTTATGATTTATATTCATATTATATAAATCAACTTAATTACTAAGGTGATTTATATAATATGAAGCAGGGAAACAGATACATATGTGGAATTATACATTCAGGTACACATAATGCAGAACATACTTATACTTATTTCACGAATTTGCAGCATATCGATGTGTTTTGAATTTTATGCGCCATATCCAAGGACGAGAGCATCGCGGCGATAGGTTCGCCGTGCCACCAAATTCGATAAAAAATATGACCTATATCTCCACAGGGCGATACCTAGGTCGGACTCGTTGCGAATACCTCGCCCGTGGAGATGGCACCTTAGTATTGTAATAAAAATGCTTTATAGGTACATACCTACTTAATCAGCACTACGATACTAAAAGGTTTCGATATAACCTCTAAAATTTTTAGGACTTGCTTCAGTAAATAATAGGTAAGTCTGGACACTGAAAAGCATCTCAAAAGAAAAAATTAAGAGTAGGTACTTATCGTAACTTTTACTTTTATGTGTGACTAGCGTGTGCTGATGGGATCTCTCATTGAATAGTAAGAGAGGATTTTTGGAATTTTATCACCTGAGGGGATGAAAGTTTGGAAATTCGTCATTGTTGAAGTTAGAAATATAGAAATTTATTTTTAAGTTTTTGTGTATAGGTTGTGTATAGTTTGAAGATGTTCCAAAAACTCTGATTCATCATTATCAACCGAATACCGATAGACGTCTCTATGAAAACTCTGACCATACATTTAAAGGACAAAAGCCAATTTCCATATTTCTAATTTCAACAATGAAACTTCCATACAAATTTTCAATCCCTTATTGAATTCCTTGCATTTTCAAAAATCCTTAGATCTCACCCACGTTATACGAAGAACTCTTGTGCACAATATCTTTCTAAATCCATGAGTTTAAGCTGTGCGTTGTCTCTCAATCGGTCAATAGTAAAGTTTAAGTAGATCTTTTAGTTTTTTTTTAAACAGAAAACCTCCAAAAGCAGACATATTACAAATTAAAATAGGAACTTATAATGTCTACGACGATGATAGAAGATTGACTTGATAGAGTAGTTAATTTCAGACCAGATGGAATAAAAACCTAACTATCCGTGTATAGAAGATTTTGCCTATAAAGGGTGTGACATAAAACTTTTGTAATCTTATGTTTTGCAGGTATGCTTCTAGAAACAATGGCCCACCATCCGGATACCCTCCACTCGGCGGAAAACCAATTCCTCTTTTGGGAAATGTTACATCAAACGATCCACCGCCGGGCTATCGAGGACGTTATGATGCTCCGCCTTTTGAAGATATTCCTCCGGGTGTAGACCCACCAGTACCTGGATTTGAACCATCGCCATTTGAAAAACCTGCTTTTGGTCCACCGGGGACACTAGATCGGGATAGATTACCACCGCCGAATTATAGAGATCCTTACCGAGCTCCGTTTGTTGAAGTACCACCTGGTTATAGGGACGCTCCAGGATTGCCACCGGTTCAGGGTGAAATACCCGTTCATGTAGGAGATCATCCCCAACGTTTCCGAGATAATTTTAGACCTCCACCTGGACACTTTCGGGATCAAGGACCGGTTTCTTACCGAGATGGACAGCCTTACAGGGATCCTGGAGCACCAATCCCTTATCGTGATGGCAATTTTAGAAGTGGGCCACAACCACTATTTCGTGATAATAATTTCAGAAACAATCCATATAGAGAAGGTAACTTTCGAGAAAACATACCCCACAACTTCCGCGATGGACCTCCATTTAGACCTCCCAGTACCGATCCCAGAGATCCTGCTGCTGCGGTTCCTTATCACGACCCTAATTATAGGGATAGCTTTAGGGATGAAAATAACGTCAATAGGGACGTGCGAGCTGGTTATCGTTCTAATTTACGCAATAGGTCTGGCCCTAGACGTAATGAACATGAAAGACACAGAGACAGAGATGGCAGAGATAGAGAACGTTTTAACGAAAATCGTGAACCAACAGACAGACCAGAAAGATCTCGTGAAGTTGATAAAAGATCAAGAGATGACAAAAATCGGGAACCACGTGAAGACCGAATACGTGAATATGATAAAAATCGTGATTACGATAGAGATCGTGGACATGATAAGTCGTCACCGGAAAAGAAAACGCGCTCGTCGCCAAAACGGAGCCGAGAGGCTCGAGAACGTAAACGTAGTGAATCCAGAGGTAGGTCTCGTGATCACGATAGTAGAAGGGAGAAGAAGGAAGAAAGAGTTCGAGATAAATCTTCTGCAGATAGGAGTAAAGAGCATAAAGATAAAGATAAGAAAATTAAAGAAAGAAAAAAGAAGAAGAGAGAAAAGGAAAAAGAATTAGAAAAGAAAAAGAAACGGGACAAAAAGGAGAAGAAGGATAAAGATGTCTCTAAAAAGGAAGATGAGAATCCGGAGAAATCAGATAATCTTCCAGAAACTCAAGAGGAAAGTAATGAGAGTTCGAAACAACAAATTGTTGTAAAAATGGAAACGTCAGAAAATGAAAAACCTACTAATGAAAATGTTGAAGCCATAAAGTCAGAAAATCCCGGTGAAGTCAAGGATAACTTGTACGGTGATGAAGCCGCCGAGGCTGTCGATAAGGAAATCATACAAAATTATATTAAAACTGAAGAAAAGGTTAAAGATAATGAAAATAATGAAACTAAAATTTCTGATAGCAATGCTAAAGAGGAACCCTTTGACGGGATAGAACTTCAAGCACCTTTAGATGAGTTGGAAGCAGACATAGAAGGTACTAATAATAGTAACAATAAAGAAATGTTGGCACCATTACCTGTTCTATCAAAATGGGAAGTTGATGATGACAATGTCGAAAAGTCTAAAGAACCAGGTGAGATCACATCTCCTGAAGAAGAAGAAGATGGAGGCAAAGTGACATCAGAAGTTATAAAACGAGCTGAAAATGCTATATTTGCTAAAGCTATCAACTCTTTACGACCCATTGAAATTAAGAAGATAAGCAGTGATCGTTTGAAACTATACGGTGATGACGCACAGGCAAAAACTTCATTAAATAACATTCAAATAACCGTTCCTGTCTCAGATCAGGAGCAAAGGTCTGTAGAAGCAAATGATCGAAAAAAACGCTTCTCTAAAACCCCTCCTCCACGTCTATCTGTAAAGGAAAGATTGGGAGGTAAAGTTGATGATATCCGACGGACAAGAGAGCCCAGAGTAGTGCACAGTACCGTGGAACGTGTCAAATCGAGATCAAAAACTCCGAAGCGTGAACAACAACAGCAATATCGTCGAGTCACAGTAGACAGAGAGCGTGGTCGGAAGCCCGAAAGTAGAGTTGAAGTATCAAAATCGGAGAAAAGAGGCGTTGCTGCAGACAGCGCAAAATCTGATCACAACTACCAAGGTAATAACCACAGTGAGTATAAAAAAAGGGATTTTGGAAGATCGAAAGATGAAAAGAAAATAACCGACGAAAGGGTTGGTTCAAGTTCTCGATCCCAAGAGAAAAATGAAAATCGCAAAGAGTCACAAGAACGTGAGAGAAAAAAATCTACTCTAGATGAAGCACACTTTGAACCTGATTATGATGAAAATGTGGAATCCGAGAACGAAACAAAAGAGGAGACAAATAAAAAACGTGAACGGTCTCGGGAACCATCCCCACCTGGAGCCAGTGAATCAAAGAAAGCCAAGTATGATACGGAGACTATTAAACTAGATCTGACGAACGTTAAAAAGAAACCAGACTCTGACAGCGAATCTTCAAGTGATTCTGAGTATTCGTCTTCATCTTCTTCATCGGATGCTCGTAAACGCAAGAAGAAAAAGAAACGTAACAAGAAGAAGAAGAAACGTGCCGCTAGTGACAGCGACAGCGACTCTGACTCTAGTTCCGAAGATCACAAGAAGAAGAAAAAGAAGCGTAAGCATAAGAAAAAGTCTAGCAAAAAGAAAAAAAAGTCTAAACACAAGTAACTCAACACTTGTATAAAACATACATTAAAAACAACATTATAACCCTTATTAATTAAGTTTGTGTCTTATGGTCTCTGTGTAATGTTTTACATAATAGAAACATGAACTATGAAATGTTTTAGGTAAAACTGTTTTATTGTACCACGATTTTTCTTATTATATTCACTTATTTACCTAATAAATTTTAAGTATAATTAATAATTGCTCTTTTATTGATTTTCCTTTTTCTTTTCAATAGACCCTTCGACGTCCATTTTTATCACTTCAACGAGATCGATGTAAATAAGTAGGTAGGTAAGCTTACAAAAAGAAAACAAGAAGAACTGCCTCACTGAACAATACCGAAAAAAAAACTGCAGATTTGGAAAAATATAAATCTAAGTTTTATTATTTACTAGCTGATGCCCGCGACTTCGTTCGCGTGGATGTAGGTTTTTTAAAATTCCCGTGGGAACTCTTTGATTTTCCGGGATAAAAAGTAGCCTATGTGCTAATCCAGGGTATAATCTATCTCCATTCTAAATTTCAGCCCAATCCGTCCAGTAGTTTTTGCGTGAAGGAGTAACAAACATACACACACACACACACACACACACACATACAAACTTTCTCCTTTATAATATTAGTGTGATTACTACCTGACCGCCCCGGCTTATCTACACTAATTATAAGGGGTAATCTCAGGAACTACTAAACCGATTTTAGAATTTCTTTCACCAGTAAAAAGTAAATTAGAGATCCGTACGAATGCTGTAAAAAGCTACCGGTGCGGGCGGGTCGCTTTGTAAATAAGTGCACAATACAACTCGCTGTCGAACCTCATGTTCTACGTAGACCACAAACTCTTTCCACACCAAGGTACCAAACTATAGAAGTTATTCTTCTTCTTATTTTGTTTGATGGCTTTTAGTAGTGCCACACCGGTATATGAGTTATAGGGCCGGCGCACATATGGCGGAGCGCAGCGCAGAGCATGCCCGCGAAGTTTTCTAATCGCGTGACATTACGCGAATTTCTACCAGAGAATGCGCGAGCACGCCCGGATGCGCGAGTATCCGCACGGGTGCACAATTGATTCTAGATATTATTTCAATGAGGACAATGTCGATAATACTTTGACTGTGAAAAATGCTCTGCGCTCCGCCATATTATGTGCGCCGGCCCATAATACAGTACAGCTCCCTATGTCTACCGTCTTGTCAGACAAGTGCAACAGGTAATAAGTATTGTGACATTACGCTCACCCCAATTAAGAGGGCTCTCTCCGTCACTCGTTTCCACTCGTTTCATACAATCGTAGTTCCAATTTCATTTGAATATTAAGCAACCAAAGTCCATGAAATTTTGCAGACATATTCTAGAAACTAATATCTATGTCTGTGGTTTTCCGGATTTCTGTTAAAATATTCGGTTTCAAAGTTACGCGGTCTTGAAAATTTCATACAAATCTTTGAGCCCCTGTAATTTTAAAACTTCATATTTTTAGAAAAATCTGAAACACCACAGACACAGATATTAGTTTCTAGAATATGTCTGCAAAATTTCATGGACTTTGGTTGCTTAATATTCAAATGAAATTGGAACTACGATTGTATGAAACGAGTGACGGAGAGAGCCCTGTTAAATAACTGAAGTTTCAACTCGCGCTGCCTTTACATATTGATAACGTGATATAACTTTTTTCGCACAGAGATAGAACGTACGAAAAATGACATTTGCCGTTATTGGTCACTAGGCTCAGATGTCTAATGTCCATCCTCGAACGAATTCATGTTTCCTCTCGATTTGCGTAACATTCACAGGAAGTTTAGTGGCCATAGGTAGCGAAATAATACACACAAGTCATATAAAAAAAAAAAACTTTATTGGACTCGAACATCTACTGAACCACTATTAAACTATTCACATAGGTACATAATAAGACTTTAATCTCATATACACAGTTCGGAGAAAGCTTACTTTTAAAGCATTTCCTTAAAAAGTATGTTAGTACCGTCTTATATTTTATTTGTTCGGCTAATTAATTATTTCACTAGCGGAATTTGAGAACCTAACAATAATAGTACACGACGCATGGGTGTCGCATACTATACCTACCTACTAAGTACTTATTTTAATGTGCTAGCATTTTTTAGTCTTACGAGTAACTAGACAGTTTAATAATATTTAATCGTTTGCGAAGTGAATAAAGACGTATGCAGGTATGTAAGAAATAGCCAACATACGTAATTCCGAGATACAATATTGAACAAGTAGGTTTAGGTACATTTTCTATTTAGCTGAGTTTCCTGTTGCTCTATATCCTTTGAATAGTATTATGCCTACATGATGGATCCAGTTCCTTTGCTGGTGTATGCGATCATGTTTTGCTTGCCTTCTAAAAGCTTTCCATTCTTCGAGTAGCACTGGATCGCTCGGACCGTAGGTTGGTTTCTTGCGGAAAGCTGATTTGATCGTCTGTAGATAAAAAGTGTTTTGTTCTCAATAGAATTCAAATAAAGCTTTGTAATAGTTAGAAAGTTGATTAGTGCGGGGTGCGTATACAAAAGGAAGATGAATTTCTTGGCTTGGCTTGGTTTGACTTTAAATCGTCGTCCTGTCAACTATAGGCTACAGTATATGCTCTATACTGTATCCACGGAAAAAGTTAGCATAGCGCTCTCTTATACGTAATCCCTTACAAAGTCAAAAAAAAATCTCAATGAGCGTTAAACTTTTTCGAAACAATTCAAAATTTAATTTTAAACTGTTTTTTTTTTAAAACATTCGAAAATCAATTCAGAAACATAGTTTCGTTTGTGATTGGTCGGTGTCTCAAAATGGTTAACGTCCATTGAGATTTTTGGCTCTGTCACCTGTATAGGGTTACGTAAAAGAGAGAGCGCAATACTATTACTTCTTTCCGTGGATAGAGTATAGTGATAGTGTAGAACCATATTCGTAGCTGTAATTAGTGGGCTACGCCAGCGCTGAGCGCTTATATGGATAAAAACTTCAATTTGACTAGTTTCATAGTAGAGGTACCTGCCTACTAAAGGTTCTGCTCGTAGACCAAAAACTACAATAGTAGGTATACTTACCTATCTAGGTAATCTAGTTTCTTAAGTTAGATTATGCTTAAATTACCTCGATGATATCACCAGTCCTATATTTCCACAAAGCGAGTGCCATGAACAGCGGGACCAATGCCATTCCGACATATTGAAGAACCTGCCCAGCAACTGAAAATTGTATTATTGTAAAGCTAGGAAGTCCACCAATCGTTAATGTCATCTATAGGAGTAGTGTGAAAGTGTTATTTCTACAAGAAATAACACTTTCACACTTCACTAATATTTCTACAAGAAATAACACTTTACTTAATTTTTAATTTTCATGGCGTTTTGATTTTGTATTATTTCAACTGTCTACCTATTACCATTCCGGTTCATGAGATACAGCCCGCTAACAGACGGATGGACGGGCAGCGAAGGCTCCCGTTGGCACCCTTTGGATATGGAATTCTAAAAAATGGGAACTGTTTTGGGCTCTGGCCTCTGTGTATTGATAGCAGATAAGGCTTCCTCCGATAAAATTTTCAAAATAAGTAGGCTATATTTAATGCATAGAAATCGTTCAATTGAAGTTTTCTTATTTTACTACCCGTTCCCGCTTTCATTAGGTAACACGTCTCGTCAATAATTCAGTGCTTCCAGTAAAAACAGAACACTCAAATTCGACATTTTTCGGAAGAGCAATAAAGTATAAGTATTTCGCAGTTGAAATTATAACTTCGAAACCATTCAACTGTAAAATATTACAAAATTATCATGTAACTTTTTGATTTTCCGGGATAAAAAGTCAATGCCTAACTATATCAATTTCCGGGACGCAAGTTCTGGGACGTACCTGTCATATAAATCAGTTAAATGGATGGACCTTAAATAATCCCGATTACTGTGGGAATTCTTCGATTTTCCGGAATAAAAAGTAGCTTGTATCTGTTCCCGCGATGTAAGCTAACTCTGTACCAAATTTCATCAAAATCGGTCAAACTGTTTGTTCGTGAAAAGCTAGCAGAACAGGCACACTTCCGCATTCATAATATTAAGTATGGATGGATTAAAATATCTAATACTCACTATACGCTCCCTCAGGATATTCGTATTTGTTGCCAAACAAAATTCTCTCCGTTGTTATCATGGCATAGAAGAACACAGTTATCATGAGCACGGGTGTCACGATCGCCCAGCAAACTCTCCAGAAGAATGATGTCTTGAATCCAAGCATGTATTGAATATCAAGACACAAATTTTCGAGTCCTGTAGAAAAAGATTTAATCGTAGCGAGTGTATAAACCTCAGAATAAACGGGGGCGCTTCTAAAATCAATACAAACAGACGATAAGACGGTGGGTATAGTATAGGTCTGTACACCTACGAGTATTTAAATAATATAGATTTCTAAGTACCTACCTATCTTATTATTATGCATCAAAATTCAAAAACTCTAATTAGTATACTTTTCTATTGTTCTGTCAATTACTAGGTAGATAGCTAGGCATATAAAGAGGAGAGCAAAGATTTTAGAAGTAAGTACTAGTACGAGTAGTAGGTACTACTCGTACCTACCTCCTATGAAGTAGGTACTTCCTAATTCCATGGAGAGGAGTAAAAATTGTAATACGGAAAAATGACCTCATTTGACATCTCCATACAATTTTGGCCGATTTGCAAAAGTTGCACCAGGCTGATACGTACGAAGCCATCCATTGGAACTTGTCCATTATATTTTTCCGTAGTTTCCTGGGTAAAAGTAGGCTATATCTGTTTCCGGCATGCAGGCTATCCGGTCTCAGTGTCAAACGTCATGATCGGTGCAGCGGTTAGGCCTAATTCACACGAGCGTTATACATAAAAGTGTTGCGTTAAAACCTGGCGTTGCCGGGTATTAACGTTGTACGCGTTAAAAAAGCGTCGGGTGAATAGATACTTGGGAATGCATTTGTTCTATTTGAAGGCTTTTTTAACAGACGTTAACAGAGCTCTCTCCGTCACTTACTCCATACAATCGTAGTTCCCATTTCATTTGAATATTAAGCAACCAAAGTCCATGAAATTTTGCAGACATAGTCTAGAAACTAATATCTGTGTCTGTGGTGTTTTAGATTTTTCTAAAAATATGTAGTTTTAAAATTACAGGGGCTCAAAGATTTGTATTTTTCTTTAAAAAAAGGCCCAACTTTGTGCTCGTTTTTCTAGACAACGAAGCAATTTAATGAAATTTGGAAAAACCACAGACCTAGAAAATTTAATGAATATTATGTAGTAAAAAAATTATCGTTATATATTTTATATTGTTATAATTATGTGGGAACTACTCAAAAAAGCTATCGAGAGGCCTTAGGACGTGGAAACGCAAGGGAAAACACACATTTGGCATTTATAGCGTTAAGTAGGTATGATTAACGAAAGTTTTAATAACTCAGTGGAAAGCTCGGCGAAACATAAGCTACCGGCTCACGTAAATAGATATTATATCAGCAGTGAGTATAAACGACTATTAATAATGTTCGAATTCGAACCTGCTCTATACCTACCTAATAGTCAAGCGGCAGGATGGGAAGACGTAGAACGTACAGAAAAATAAGAAACTTACCATAAATCCAAAATATGGCAACTGTTTCTGCAATAGCCGAGAACAGCCTCATAAAAGTTCCACCATAGTGATCCACTATTTCCAGGACATACTGTCCACCCTGTAACATAATATTATGTATGAAGCTTTTTAGTTTTTACTGTTTTCTCAACATTGCCAATTTTAATTTTAGGGAATAAATTACCAAAGTACTTATGTGCTTTTGATTAAATAATTCAGGGCTGGGTATATTGGGCAGGGTAGATACCTACAAAAAGTCAATAAATAGGTAAGTCTACCGAAAAGGGCGCCTACATCCACCTCTTACATCAATGCCCAATTTGCTGTTCCGTTACGATGCCGACTAGAAGAGCTAACAAACAGAAGGAGGTAACTAAAGTAAATAATTTCATGAATCTGTTCATTATTTTATCGAATATTTTTTTTTACAAAGTAATAGGTATAGATATACTTACAGGGGTGACATACACGAGTCCCATGAGGAAGATGGCGGAGCAAACGCCGGCGGACATGAAATGCGTGGGCACCCGCGGGAAGGCATCCAGAAGCACGCTGTTGATCACTGACAGCAGTGCTACGCCCGACCCGATGCCCAAAGTGGCCATCATCAGGAAGAATAATACGGCGAATAACTGAATAATTATTCATACACGTTATTACAGTCTGATGACACTAGCGCAGTTGTGAACTGTGTTCTTATAAAGAGCTCTTCTTATAAAGCTCATAACCCGCTCAGCGCGAGCTGAGCCTGCCTTACCTGCGAAGGTAAGTATAAAACATGCTCTTTAAATGGCACGACCTGTATTCGATTCCCCGTAGTGTCAATTCGGAAATTTATAATTTTTAAATTGGCTTCGGTCCGGTCTGGTAGGGTGATAATTACCGGCAAAACCATGCCACCAAACGATTTATTTAACGTTTCTATGTATTACCTATGCTCTGCATAAACCTATTAGGATTATGGGTTTATTAAAAGTGCCATACCCCTTCCAAGTTAACCCGCGTCCATCTAATACTGAATAATCATGTGCCACCAGAGGGTGGCACCAAAGTCAACGGCTAACCCGTCATCGAATAAAAAAATTAAAGACGTAATAGGTACATAGAAACTACGGGAAACATCCTGTTGAACGTTTAATTATCAATTTCAGTTTGTAACTAGACGAAACAATGAGCGAAACGCGCCCTGATCTGAGAAGAGCCCACATATTTTTATAGCCCATTTATATACATACCTACCTGTATATTTTAATAATAGTAAGTTAAAGTAGTTAGTTTCGGTATTTACCTGAGGCACAAATGGTGATTTGGCAATGGCGTCCGGGTAGGATACAAAGGCCAGACTGGTGCCGCCACTGCCTAGAACCTTGTTTATGTCATCAACGTTCAACTCGTACGCGAGGTTGCCCAGAACACCAAAAATTGTGATGCCAGAGATTAAACTGGTGAAAGTGTCTAATGTCGTTACGATCATCGAGTCTCTAGGAACAAAAACAACAAGAATTTTATTTTCTGAGCGGCAAAACTGAAACTACTTATTAGGTAGAGATAGAGGAAATTATTGGGAATCTCGAAACATCCATTACAAAAATATCTCATGAAATTATAGCTGGGATGTATCCCTTAGCTCAACCATTCCGACCGCCCTTAAACTCTAAATTAATAACATCTGTAGGCATATAATAAGTAGCAATATGGAATGTTTAATAATATAAGCCTGAAACAATGCGTGATAGTGCAAATCTTACACGCATACGCGCGCCATGCAGGTGCCATTGCGCCGACTCGTCACCGTTGTGTTCGTATCAAGCAATAATCATAGCTAAACTGATTTAAATCAGTATCAGTTACGAACAACTAAGCGGCATTTTTAAAACAGATACATGTAATAATATTATGTATGAATAATAAAATAGTTACGCACCTGTAAACGTTTTGTTTAAATCCGTTGTAGGATGAAAACATAATTAAAGTACCAGAACATACTGATAACGAGAAAAACACTTGAGTAATAGCTGCATACCATACCTGAAATCAGAATACCCGCTAGTATTACCGCTAGTGCTTATTTTTCTTAATCTAAAACGGCCTAAGCCTATATATTGTTTGCAAACTAATTGTGCGTTTGGTGTAGTTGGGTGTTAAACTGATAACTGAGAGCCTTCGGAACATTACTAATTGTACGCTACGTGAGTGATGTGCAGTGTGTGTACCTACACACACTGCACATCACTCACGTAGCATTATTCGTTACATTTTTTTTAATGTATGCACATAGCACCATTAGACTTTAATGGGAATAGTACGTGCAATGGGAACCTAACAAGGTATTCGTAGTACCTTGTAACTGCTCTAATCATTATAGCTGTTGCAAGATATTAGATACCAAAATCATCATCAAAGCAACAAGTAACTGCCATTCACCACCTTGGTGGTTAAGTGTTAACATGGTGTATTTTACATCAAGTTAACAGCGTTTCGGAAATTCACAGTATGTATATACTTACTCGGACTTCAAGGATTTTACTCCATACTGGTGTAATGAAGAACAGAATACCATTAACGGCACCTGGTAGTGTAACTGCTCTGAAAATATACAACATGTTTGTGTAAATTAGTATTAGGTACAATATTTTAAGAGAAACTTAAAATACTATGATAAAAGTATAATCCTACAGACTATAAGTCTTCGTTGGCGCCATGCATTATTAGATATTACATAAATTTAATAAATCTGGGTAACTAACTATATATACAGGTTTAGTTAATTTAATAAATAAATCCATCATTGGAGATCGCACAACGATATCGTCTTCACGAATCACGATAGACTGTTTACATAGATATAATAATATAATGACAGCTTAATACTGACTTACATTTAGCATTGATTGTTTATTATATACAGTGTGGAAACAATTACCTATGTGTACACATATCATGTTAATTTTCTTGATTATAAGATATTTTAAAACTTTTTACATAAACCATTAATAATAATCATCACCTACTACTATATCGATACCAGTTCAAGCTTTAAGAATACATACCAGTATAATATTGTAGTCTTTGCATACATACATACAAACTTTAAAATACATCGCTATTAAGAAAATTATCCGCTACGCCTCTTATCTTTTCGGTTCCATCTTGTATTTATACAATATAAAAAAATAGAATTTACCTGATAAGAAGGATGAACATCACCACGTAAGGGAAAAGAGCGAGGAAATAGGCCGCTTTGCCTGAACTCTTTACACTGCGGGCAACGATCAGGAATATAATGATCCAAGAAATAAGCAAACAGAGAGTGAGGTCCCACAATGGAATACCTGAAATTGAAATTATTACCTAATTTTAAATACTCAATATTATGCAGCATATTATGAGCCCCGCGAAGCGGATGCTCCTCGTACATTTTTTTATCAAGCGTGTCTTATTGTCATTTTTTAGGGTTCCGTAGCCAAATGCAAAAACGGAACCCTTATGGATTCGTAATGTCTGTCTGTCTGTCTGTCCGTCAGTCACAGCCACTTTTTTCCGAAACTATAAGAACTATACTGTTGAAACTTGGTAAGTATTTATTATAGATTTATACCTTTATATAAGTATATACGTTATACATCATAGATTTATACTTATTAAGTACCTACTGTATAACAATGCAAAATAAAATTTAATATCAGTTATAGGTCTAGGTTTAAACTTGAGGTAGGTACCCTAAGTATGTAAATGAAAAAAATACACAATAATGATCATACCGATTCCATCGTGAATTCCATCTGACCGGCGAAGGACTGTCTTTCTGGAATTTAATATTCAATTTTGTAGAGAAAATAGTCTGTACTAAATACCTAAAACTACTTATAACTATTTAACTGGATGATTTCTACACATCAAATAAAGGGGTGGTTTCGATATCAATGATTTTGAACTTTTTTTATTGAATTTATTATTATCAGTAGGTACAGTTTTTCAGATGCGTACGTTGGGACGAGGCAGCTAGTAAGTACCTACCTACCTACTTTATAATACGTAAGTATAGATTTTTTAAAGGAGCAGGATAAATAAGTAGGTACAAACATATTATATCTTACGAGAAATACAACTCGGCACTGCTCACAGGATTGCCTTGTATGGCGCTTATATTGACTGACTCTCCTGAAGGCACACAATCCTTCCACTCGGGCTCGCACACTGCCCAAGGTAGAGGATCCTGGAAGCTCATTGCAAGATAGTAAAAGCACAAGGCGATGATCGAAACATAGTATGATACTAAGTAAATGGCGCCCAAAGTTTGCGCATATCCGGTACCTGTAACAAAAAAATATAAATACGACGATTATACGTTTACACTGAAGCTGACTTTTAAAGCTATTAATTTATAATTTAAAACTTTTGAAATAATATGTACCTACCTACTTATTAGTAGGTGTCTTATTCGATCATTTTCTTACCTTTCATAGCCGGTGAAAGAGCCCACACCTTCACGCAGTTACTGTTACTGAATTGTCCCAGTACAGTTTCCAGATAATACATAGGTTTTCCTATGACTATTAATACAATAATATAAGGTATAAGAAACGCCCCGCCTCCGTTTTGATACGCCACGAAAGGAAAGCGCCATACGTTTCCTAAGCCCACCGATGTAGATATGCAAGACATTAGAAATTCGATTTGGTTTCCCCATTTTGGCCGTTCCTGAACAATTTTTGTTTTTTTCTGTAATAAATGTTAATAATACCTATTAAACTGCTTAGTATCACAAATATGGGTCAGTACCTAACTATGTAAAAGAAAATTTAAAAAATAATTTAACTTATAAAATCAGTCTAAATTAATATCTACGTAATACTACGTAAGAGTGATGACGTCAAAATATTTTTATAACATAGTTATCAACTAACATAGTAGTATTGACACTATTCTAATAACATAAAATAGCCTACCATAAATTGATAACCCGAAAAGCGGGCGACTATTTTATGACTTAGCAATAAGTTTTTGTTGGTGATAAATAAAACTATAAACTAATAAAATAAATTACGCGATAATTCATAGCCGTGGCCAGGAACGAGAGTTTATCGAGGCCTTAACCGAATTCTTTCTTGAAGATAACTCTTGCCCGACTTGACCGTGTAAGTACCTGGTTAGTGGAATTTTACCTTTCAGAAGATCAAGATAAAATACAACAATAAACAGGAGCGCGAGCGCATCGAGCGCAAATTGTTTTGTTTCTGTAGATACAGAAAACATGTAAAGCAAAAGAGAAACGAGCGCACGCATAACAATTAATCAACAATCCTAACAAAACTATCCATACTAATACCACATACCTACTAACTTATTATGAAAGCAAAAGTGTTTCTGTCTGTCTATTTATCTGTTACCTTTACACGACCCATCTTCTTATCTAAAATTTGGGACTCGGAGATAAAGTATTTCATTGCGGTAACGGACATAGGTTTTTTATAGGTTTGTCTAAGGGCTTGTTATCCCGGAAAATCAAAGACTGTCTTTATTTGTCGACTGTCACTTGGAAATTACCGTTTGCATGGTGGTGTACGAGCCACTCGTACATTTTTATTTACTTAACCAATAGCTGCACTGTGCATTGCAACTCTGCAATGTCGGCGACATTAGAATGTCCTCAATAATGTAATGAGCCTCAATAGCTCAACCGGTAAAGGAGTGGACTGAAAACCGGTCGACGGTTCAAACCCCGCCCGTTGCACTATTGTCGTACCTACTCCTAGCACAAGCCTGACGCTTAGTTGGAGAGGAAAGGGGAATATTAGTCATTTAACATGGCTAATATTCTTTAAAAAAAATGTAATACATGTGCGCCCTAGTTTTCCTTTAAATGTAGTAACTATATAAATAACTGATTTCTGCTTGATCTATATTTTTAAAACGATATTTAAATAAATATTTCATATTTTTAAGCTACTTACATCAACTTACCTTGTCTATTTTAACTGTTTCATGTAATTTATCTATATTTTCTGGGCTGACATCAAAGGCTGCATTTACCCTTTCCCCATTTTTCATCGGAATTTCTGTACCGATATTCTAAAACATATATTTGAGCACATTAATTTAAACGTAATTCAATCATTTACACAGTAGGTATTTAATTACGTTAGGTATTTGTAACAATCACCATTGGTAGGTATAAGAGGTCAGCACACGTCGATGTGCGTTATGTCGGAAACAGTTGTGGTGTTTCTTTGTTGTAGGTGTTTATTGAAACCTGCAATAAATACGATGATAAAAAAATATCAGATAACTTTGATATTAAAGATACTTACTTACATCATGTATTTGCGTGAATAGTTTAACTTTAACAATAATTTTCTTTAATGCACTTACAGATCATACCGCACTCCAGACATACAGTATTATCGATTTAGAAATACGAGTACGTAGGTACTGGAATCTCATTTTTAACTAAGTCATAAACCTGTAAAGAAACAAGAGAATTTAAGATCATATACATATTTACTGACAAGCAATTAGCTTTCTCGAAGTTCCAGTACGTCAATACCTACACAATAAAGAATTATTGTGTAGGTATTGACGTAGTGAAAGTTCCATTTCGTATTCGTAAATATTATATTAAGATATGCTATTTTAAGGAAGTAGTATATGTATATTGATGGCTTTTTTTGGACAGTCAGTTTTCAATAAAAAGGAGACAAGTGTAAATTAAAAATTTATAACACCCCCGACAAGTGAAGGTTACAGTAACTAGAAAAGAGCTGATAAATTTCAAACGGCTGAATCGTTTTTCATGAATTATATCTAAGAACATTCTCGACCAAGCCACCTTTCAAACAAAAAAAAAACTAAGCTAAAATTGGTTCATTAATTTAGGAGCTACGATGCCACAGACAGATACAAAGATACACACGTTAAACTTATAACACCCCTCTTTTTGGGTCGGGGGTTAAAAATAGACAATTTTATTTTTACAATCTGTAAGTTTGTACAATTTGTACAAACTTATACCTTTACAACATGAATGGCACATTAACCTAATTTACTATACTTAATCATTTGTTTTGATTGATTTTACTTTAGATAATAAATAGATTTCGTAATAAAATATATCAAAGTCATTGGCGTCATTGAGATTTCAATCGCCTTAAAGTGCTTTTACCTACTTAGTTTTTGTACAAACTTAGTTACTTTTAACTAAAATGGAAAAGGGTCCGGTTAGGTTTCAGTCTTAAAGAATAAACTGACTTACATAATATATCAACGTATGGCTGCTTTCCCACCACTAAATGCTATGCAGCTATTGAGGTCAAAGATAAGTTATGAAACCGCTTCTACTAATAAGATGTGCTATGAAAATGCGCCCGCGAGGTAGCTGCGCGACGTAGATGCGCGACTCGAGCTACGCAAATACATCGACTCGACGCGGACGACAGGGAGAGCAATGGGCTTACACCACTTGCGCATCCGTAGCTCCAATCCGTAACTCCCATTTATTATGTGTTCCTGGGGATAACTTTAGATACAAAGCTTCAATGGAACGCCCATATATCAACACTTGCTGGCAAACTCAGCTCTGCTGCTTACGCTGTTAGAAAGATTCGACAGATAACTGACGTGGAAACTGCAAAAATTGTATATTTTGCCTATTTTCACAGTATTATGTCTTACGGAATCTTGCTATGGGGTAAAGCGGCAGATATTGGAAAAATTTTCGTTTTACAAAAAAGGGCAATACGCGCAATTTATAATTTAAAACCGCGCGATTCCCTACGAGAGAAATTTAAGGAAATAGGTATTCTTACAGTAGCTTCTCAATACATTTACAATAATATAATTTTTGTACGACAAAACATCCTCAGCTACAAAAAAATCGGTGATTTCCATGACAGGCCAACTAGAAATCGTAATAAGCTCGCAACTCCTACGCTCCGCCTCAGAAAAGTGGGAAAGTCATTTGTGGGAATGAGTGTAATATTTTATAATAAAATTCCACAGTCAATATTAGACTTGCCTTTACCAAAGTTTAAAAAATCCATTAAAAGTATGCTCCTGGCAAAAGCATATTACACAATCGAAGATTATGTAAATGATAAAAAAGCATGGATTTGACTCGCTCCAGCAATGCGCGGGTCTGCAATTGCTTGTATAGTATAGAATATTATTGTAAATTGCACAATTGAAAAGAGCAACCGCCGAGTTTCTTGCTGGTTCTTCTCGGTAGGAACGGCATTCCGAACCAGTGGTAAATTATTTGACGATTCAAAAGCACTTGTAAAAGTTTATTTGAATAAAAATCTATTCTATTCTATTCTATGGTCCCTATTCGTAGCTTTCATCGTATTCCTCCATATAAAAAGCATAGCTTCGCTGAACCCATTTCCACCTCTATGTGGAGCTAAAAATGATTGGTTGTAGCAACGTAGTGCACATACTCTCTCTCTCTCTCTCTCTCTCTGGTAGAAAAGCAGCCCAAAGCTTAAATCGCTATAAAAACGTTTAACTGTAAGGTCTACGATGTAGAGAACCTACGAATTTGACGATGAACTTTTTAACACCTCCCTGCCAAAGTATCATATAATTATTATGCGCTCCCAGATTCCACAATTTGGGAATTTATAATTTGACTCTGATCTGAAATATTTAAAACAAAATATTTGCCTTCATCGTAGACTCCAGCTGCTACGGGCTACGGATATGCTACGACGCCGGTGCCACTGCTACCATGAGGTCGTCTGGGCGCTTAATTTTTTTTATTACCTGCCCTTTGAGTTTCCAAGAACAGTAAATAATTTTTTTAAGGCTTTCAGTGGAATTGTTAGTATGCATTTTTCACGATAAGTGCGTAATTTAGACACTTGGTTTGCTCTTGTTTTATTATTTACTATTATAACTACTAAATATTCTTAGTATCGTGGCAAACCCCTGCCAGATACCCTCAAACTTTTGAACTTTAAGGGCGTCTGGCAGGGGGTTGTCTCGACACTGACTGGCAATGCATGATGTGATTTCTAATATTATTCCAAAGAAAATATAATAAATTAGACTTTATACTTTGACGTAAGATTTTTTACATCTTTCTTACCTTTTATCTCCCAAAGCCACCATGACAACTTCATAGTCGCTGATCGTTTCTCCCCGTGCTGGGGATAATATGCACAGGAACTTTCAGTTTTTATAAAATAACGAAAGTCTGGCACGTGCTGGCTCTTAGTCCATTAAGGACTTTGTCAGTTGAATGAAAGAAGACATTCCTTTGATCATTGATATGTCGAATGAATTTGCTTGTGACGTATTAGGTACTACTGATATATAAGTACCTAATAATATGTACCTATTAGGTAAATGTTTCTAATATATTTATTGTTTAATATGCCTGATAAAGTTTTATGATTAGCTTAACTTATCGTAGAGGAAATAAAACGTAGGTGTTCGTCACAGCAATTTAGAAAACTAATCTGCGTAAAATAAATAAATTAGATTCAATCAATCCTTTTATTGAATAAAACATTTTTATTTAATATTTCTTAGATCTTTTTGATACCTCTAACTAAAATTACTAATTATGGGGCCAGACCCATTACTTCTCTACATAGAATAAAAGTAAAACATAGTTTTTTCCGCTGTATGTCCCTTTGCACACTTAGATCTTTTGAACTACGCAACGGCTTTTACTGCGGTTTTCATCAATAGATGAATAAGGGATTCAAGGGGAAGTTTTATACGTATGGATTACAAAATAACCACACTGACACGACATTTGTATCTACATAATCTACATTGCGTTTATGCGAAGTCGGTGTAGGTCGCCAGTATAGTACAAAATTTATTATTAGGTAGGTACCTAGCTTCAAAGTCTTAACTTTTTTATTATAGATACAGATCTATAATAAAAAAGATAATATAATACAAAACTATTATCACTGTCTTAATTATTTATTTACAAGGAGTACAAAATACACAACCATATCGAGATACACTTCTTAATTCAAACAGAGTTTTTTTTTTCTCTCTCGTCTGGCTTTACACTGATTAGCCAATTTCAAGTTTCTAGTTATTCACAAGTTAAGGAAACTATATGTATAAGTATGGACTTCGTCCGTGCCGGCGCCCGCCGACACACACGCGGCGCCCCTTTAGAGCGCTTCCCAGTCAGTTCTACCACCAATAAACACCAGCAGAACACAAAAACCGGCCACTTCTAACAAAAAAACACTCCAAAAAGTCACAACACGCGCGCCAGCAAACGCCACCACAGACGACGTCCTCAAACAGAGTTATTCACATTAGATGGACTCTTAACAGCTTACATAATATAGAACATTTTACATATAGAGCATTTACATGCTCTACATATCGAGAAAGGTTTCGCCTAGTTCTTGTCATATTTGTCCAAATGTATTTACTTTTGACTTGACGCATAGATCAAAAATGGTGAGCCCTCTCTCAAAATTTACGCATCATACCTACTATACCTACAGCCACACAATTTACATTTATAAAATTACAACTAGGAGTGAGAAAACAAAAAAACTATAGTATATAAGTAGGTAACCTAGTGTAAACAAAGCAAAAATTATGAAGTTAGTTAAAACCAGATAACTTTTGCAGCAACACAAAAAATATCAGATAAATTACAAATCCTACAAGATTCCATTATATAAACTAGATTTAAGCAAGTGCAAACTACTCAAAATTAGATGATCTAAAATGCGGGTACCGACCACGTACTTATTAAATAAAAAATTACTCGTAGAATAAAAAAATGTGAACGAAAATTTAGATGCCACAATCAAAATAACTCAATTAAATTCGTGAATAATAGTGTTTAGGTGTGCCAAATGGGCACAGATTTTTCGGTATACTTAATTGCGTATGGGATTAAGCGGCTGGCGGGAAGTGGCTGGATGAGGAAGGCTGAGGACCGGGTGTGGTGGCGCTCTTTAGGGAAGGCCTATGTCCAGCAGTGGACATCCACAGGCTGATGATGATGATGATGATGAATTGCGTATACAGAGAAAGCTACAATAAAGTAGGTCTTACAAACAATAAAAGTAGGTTAGTTCTAAATTTAATGAGTAAAAATTCGCGGACCTAAATCGATTTATTTCTTAATGCACGTTGATATCCGCCTGATAAACTGCGCCAAATGTGTCTGGGCCAAGATGTGTACATTTTGAGGCGTTTGGTTTGCATGTCCTGTGAGAAAAGTTCCCATTCCCTTCGAGTGCTCGCAGAACGGGGCCCCCAGGAAGATTTCTGACGGAATGCCTTCTTAAGAGTCTGAAATCGGAAATAAACAAATTAATCCAAGAAAAAATTTGGAACCTGGTTTACATTTATACACATTTTGCCCAAAGTTTGGTTTTGGTTTGGTTTACATTTATACACATTTTGCCCAATGCCTAAGTTTTTACATCTGTCTGAAATGACGATTGACATATCTATCTTCTGGCATGGTTCACAAAACTAAGAAGAAATATTTGTCTCCATGTAGGCAATCTTATTTACAATTCGGAACAGAGCCCTTATAATAATCAGAGGGAAAAAATATGTTTTAATGTTCTAAAATTTTCCTTACCTCAACAAAGTTACCAGATCTGTTTTTGTGCATAGCTAAAATCACGAAGATTGGTACAAATGCTATACCGACGAACAGCATTAGATAACCTGCCACTGTAACAAATAAGGTTTTTTTAGTATTGGATTTACTCATAGTAGATAGGTATATTTTATATTTTTTTAAAATGATTTACTAAGAAGAAGAATTAATTTAGAAATTACATTAATTCATTCAAAAAGATATAATTTCTAAAAATACCTACTTATCAGTTAAGATCTTATAAGATCTAACGTGTTTTGTGAGTTTTGATAGCAAAATTTTGACTTTTTTAAAGATTTTGTTAATTTCGTTGGTGTCGATATTTTAACGAAATTGAAACCTAATAAGATAGCAACTTACCATAACCTGCTGTAGGATACACATAATGACCAGCAAACAATAAGTTATCAAATGAGAACAGAGCGTATATAAACACGACAATCATCATCGCAGGGGTGATAATACCCCAACAGAAGCGCCAGTATATGGATGTGCTGATACCCAACATGAATTCGATATCTGTACATATGTTTTCAAGACCTGAAAAAATAATTAATTATTACTTATTTGGATTCATAGAGAGCACTATTTAAGTACAGATAGCGTACGAGTTGAATGCAGTCGGGGCCTGAGGTAAAGGGCGGGAGCATCTCCCCCCGCCTCGTCTCATGTAGGGCAGTTGTAGTGTTGAAGAAAATTATTGACAAAAAGATGGTTTAATTGAAGATCGATTTGTAATTGAGGTCAGCGATGGTGAGGATAGTGACACCGATACAACCATGTCTGTCATTTCTGAATCTGATGATTAAATTTTAACGGTTTTTTTAGTTGATTCGATGTGTAAAATAATTATTAAAAATGTGTAAAAATCATAATGTTGTTGTTTTCATTATGTTAAAAGTGTAAAATGATAAACTTGTAAACATTGTTGAAATTTGTCGACAATAGTTATAATTAGGTCACAGCACTACCGCATTCCTGAGCTCTGCATTCAACTCGTTCGCCATCTGTATTTATAAGCTGCTATAGTAAGAATCTAACATTTTCTCCTATAAATATCAGGTATCTATACCAAGTAAAGACTTTGTCGTTGACCTCGAGGACCCAACTCCTCAACCCTGATGCTGTAAGGAATTGCATTCCTAAATCCCGGTAATCCCTCGGGATTTTTAAAGGATCATCCGTTTAACCGTTCCTCCGTTTAATTCCATTTTAACGTGGTACGAAACATGTTGCATCCCGGGGACGGGTTATTACGGAGAGGCTATTTTTGTCCTGGGAAATCAAAAGTTCCCACGGGATTTTTAGAAACCTAAATCCACGTAGGCGAAGCTGCGGGCATCAGCTGGTGTTAAATATAAATGATTACCATAAATCCAAAACACTGCGAGAATTTCAGCAATACCACAGAATAGGATAAGGAACGTTCCACCGTAGTAATCAACAATTTCCAAAACATATTGGCCTGCCTAAAAACAAAACAATTATTAAACATCTTGAATGATTAGAACGTAGAAAAAAATAATCGAGTTGGGACTCAGCAAATAAATTCTGCATGAATTGAACTTATTGAAATTAAATTAATTTATTTATTTTATGTAGAACAGCCTGTGCCACTTGTGCACACAAAGCATATTCTATACTGAGAACATCTATTGAGAAGAATCGACGGAAACTATGAAGTTGCTTTAAAAAAATATACAAATATCTACGTTACCTAATAGCATAAATATCAATCATCGAAATAAAGTTTTAAATAAAAATGATGCACAAAATACACTTACCGGTGTAACATATACGAGACCGATGCCAAATCCAACTGTACAAGACAAAGCGGACATGTAGACGGTGCGAACACGAGGGAAAGCGTCCAAGAGTAAAGTATTGACGGACGACAACAGCGCGACAGCCGAACCAACACCAAGGACGGCCATCATCAAGAAGAATAGAACTGCGAAAAGCTGAAAAGGAAATTGATATCCATATTATTTATATTTTATCATAGGTCCGATTCAAACGATATTCGTCTTAAGTCGTCACAAATATTTATACTAGGTACGAGTAGATGGTGCCCGTGGGCTTCATCCGCGTTGATTTTGGTTTTAAAAATCCCACGGGAACTCTTTGATTTTCCAAAATAAAAAGTAGCCAATATCCGTCTCCGGGATGTGACGTATCTCTGGACCAAACGTTTAAATTGTTTGACTGATGAGCTTTTAATAAACCTGAAGGTAACTTTGATTTTCTGGGATAAAAAGTAGCCTATTTTCATTTCCGGCATTCGAGCTATCTCTGTACCTACCAAGCGTCAAAATCGTTTAAACTGATGAGCATTTGATTACCCCGTGGAACTTTTGGATTTTCCAGAATAAAAAATTGCCGGAAAAATAGCCCATCCCCGAAATGTATCTACTTAAGTAAACTCAGTGCCACATCAAAATTGGTTAAGCAGATGGGAAATGAAACGGCAACAGACAGACACACGTCAGCATTTATACAGATAAACATACTTTTTTTTAAACAAAAAAATAACCAACCTGAGGCTGGAAGGTTTTGGCAATGGCATCAGGGTATGAAACAAAAGCGAGTCCAGTTCCTCCCGAGCCCACCACATCAGTAACATTTCGGCCCAGCACGTGCGCCAGGTTCCCGAGGATACCGAAGATAGTGAAGCCTGACAGTAGACTCGTGAACGTGTCTAGAGTGGTGACTATCATTGCGTCCCTGTGAGAGAAAACGTAGGAATTACTAGTTTTCAAAGTGAAGTATACAAATCCCTGCAAGAGAGGTAGGTACGAGTACGTGTATAATATTATGGTCTTTACGTTATGTTATCAAGGAGTCGTCCATCGGTTGATACGATGACTATACTTTTAATGACTTTATTTTGTACGTGATAATGATACGACGAGGATAAACAGTATTTTTTTTTTACTTATTTTGACTTTGTTATTTACTTTATTCTAATTACTTGTTGCTACTAATTGCAGTTAAGTGAAAGTATTTCAACGGTAGAAAGGAGACTACCTTGAATTTATGTTACCAAGTTACTTTTGTAACGAATTTTGTTCATTGAATTTGTTTAATTAATTACGTTATTGTGTTTTATTTTGTTTGTGTGGTGACGTATTTTTATAAGATTACTCACCTATAAACATTTTGCCTGAAGCCGTTGTATGAGGAAAACATAATGATGGGTCCCGTACATACAGACAACGAGAAGAAAACCTGAGTCACAGCTGCGTACCACACCTGGAATCAAGGTCTAGCTACAGAAAAGAGATTATGTCAAAAAAATATTGTAAATTCTCCAACTTACGTCAAGTTCTATTAATTTGTTCCATTGCGGTGTTATGAAGAACAGAATACCATTTCCGGCGCCGGGTAAAATGACCGTGCTAAAAATATTTTTTAAAGTTAAAATTTTATCTAACTAAAAATTATAATTTACAAACGAAATATCCTCAAGGTAACCGGGGAATTTTCCACAGTTGATAATCTACACATATTATAGGCATATGAAAAGACTTGTCTATAGGTATTAATAAGTAGAGACTTAAAATATTAAGTTTAGAAATCCATTTTCTTAACGGTTTGTTAATAAAGCTACCTTTATGATGAGTATTTAATTAAGTTCTCATAAAACAGACTTTATCGTCTACTAACCTGATGAGCAATATGATCATCACAACATACGGGAACAGAGCGAGGAAGTAAGAAGCTTTCCCCGAACTCTTAACACCTCTTGAGACAATGACGAAAATAACGAACCACGACGCTAACAGACAGAGTGTCAGATACCATAAAGGTAATCCTGGAAAAAAACAAAAGCAATGAAAAGATTACATTCAATAATAATTAGTAATATATTTACGTCAAATAGATAGATATAATAATCTGTTGAACAATAATAATAATTAAAAGGTCAAGTCATCAATTGTAAACTGGTTGTTAAATGCGAGACAGTGTGAGGTAGGTAGGTAGGTATTTCAGTTCTCAGACTTCAGAAAAAACAGGTCAAGTGCGAGTTGGACTCGCCCACGAAGGGTTCCGGTCCATTGTACAAAAATAACAATTTTAACATTTTTTTGCGATTTAAGCGCACGGTTTCCGGATTTTTCTATTTCGTATAATCTTATAATCTATTGTAGAAATTTTCATTCGGTTTTCACCAAATAAAAGGCTAGGTAGGTACTTCTTTGAGAACGTAAAGTGATAATTTTTAAGTGGTATTTTTTTAAAATGTAATTGGCAAAAAAGTAGCCATCTAATACTTGATGTATTCTGTGTACCTAAGCTTTAAGAGTCATATGAAAACAAAAGAAATAATAAGAATTCGCGACACTATTGTTATCACGAATAGTTCTATCTTCTAAAACTAACTCGAAATAATATATTCTTACCAAGTCCTCCTTCAATTCCATCAGGTTGTTGAAGAACCGTTTTACTAGAAGAAATTCAAATATTTAAATACCTACACACATAAATATTATATAAATACATATAAATATTATTATACGTCAGGTCAATAAAATATTTATCGTTACATTTCTGAAACTTGAGTTTATCTGTTTACCTACTAAGTACCTATCTATAGTACGCAACAGGACGAGATGGCAATAGGGGTGGGTGCGCCCCGCACACCCGCACCCGTGGCAGATTAGCGCGGGTGACGGGCGGGTGTGCGGGGCGTCGCCCTGCCTCGCACCCCGATTGCCATCTCGACTTGTCGTGTACTAGATACCTCTTTCGAAAAACTAAATGCATCTAAAAATGGTTTTAGATACTTTATAATTTTATTCATACAGAGTTATAAAATTACCTTCGACCAAGAAGTGAATACTAAATTATGGTTTCTTACACAAAATACAGGTCGGCACTGCTACGCGAATCATTAGTTAAGACGACATTTTCAGTCTGTCCTGATGGCACGCAGTGGAGCCAGTCCGGCTCACAGACAGCCCACGGCAACGGCGACTGGAAACTCATTGCGAGGTAGTAAAGGCACAGGCCGATGATGGATACGTAGTAAGAAAGAATGTAAGTGCAAGCTAAAGACTGCGCGTATCCTATACCTGAAAAAATAAAACGATTTTTTTAATCCTTGTTGATGTTGAAATCATGCTAATAGGTGATAATGATTTACAGACAGATTAACAGTTCCATTTTTTAAATAGCTAGATTATTTATTTATTATTAGAGTTGTACCTTTCATTGCTGGAGCTAACGCCCATACTTTTACAGTGTTTCTGGAACTGAACTGACCCAATACGCCTTCAATGTAGTACATTGGCTTTCCGATAAGAATAAGTACTATTATGTACGGAATAAGGAAGGCGCCACCGCCGTTTTGGTAGGCAACGAAGGGGAATCGCCACACGTTTCCCAAACCCACCGATGTGGCAATACAAGACATGAGGAACTCAATTTGATTTCCCCACATAGCTCTTTCGGGTTCCCCATCCTCAGGATTGGCACTCTGAAAGTTAAAGCACCATCAGAGATAGGTATGTGCAGAATCATGCTTGAAATATAAGTCTGAGAGCCGGTCTAATGCTGAATACCAATTGGTTGGTAAGTAATAATATAATATTCTGCCTTATCCGAGTATGGAAATCTAGACCTTCCAATTAATCAGGAGTGGGTGTTTTAAAGTAAAATAAATAAGTAATTAATTTTTAAGTACGTCCGTATTTATTTACCTAAAACGATGACAGCAATCCTTGTACTACTGACCCGTTTGTGGGTGTAAGACAAAATATCACAATCGGTCCGTAAAAAAACAAGCACCTATCAAATCAAGGTTGAAATATAAATTGAATTTCTTTGTAAACCTTTAACCTCGCTACGCTCGGGCACTAACTTGCGCCGTGTTTTGGACTACCTAAGTCACATATACCTATCGTAACAAGGAAGCAAAATTTTGCTATCACGCTTTATTTTATATGTGAACTTTGGATTTTCTTCTTAAGATTTTTGGACAAAATTTTAAATTTCTTTTTTTAAAATTAAAATAAACACAAACGAGCAGGCGGGTCACTTGATGTTAAGTGATTACCGCCGCCCATGAACATTTGCAGTGCCAGAGGAACCGCAAATGCATTACCGGCCTTTCAGGAGTTTTTTGGTCCACCTTGGTCGGTAATCAAGATTACAGCATGGGGTCAGCAATCTAATGAGAATACCGCAGAAGGGAGTTGGTTCCACAGTTTGCATGTGCGCGGAAAAAAGAATCTGGCACAACGGGCGGTCGAAGTGCACCAGGCACCCAGGTGGTGAGGGTGAAATTTTTGCGGTGGCGTGCGGTGCGGTTGTAGAAAAAGGAGGTTGGAATGCGGTCAAACAACTCTTCAGAGCTTTCCCCATTATAAAGGCGATAGAACGCGCAAAGAGAGCTTACGTCTCTGCGGTGCTCCAGGCTTTCCAACGAGCCGGTTAGTTTGGGATCGCCCACAAGTCAACATCCCGCCTTTGGATCGGTTCAAATGGAAGAAGTTGGTACTGGGGTGCCCTGACCCATAGGTGAGAACAGTATCTACTCTGTCCATAATATGTGGGTGGATTTGCGCTTTACAGAGAAAGAGCCTTTGCTCGGGCGCGAAGTACCGATTTGCTCTGTTGAACACCCCAAGTGTTTAGGAGGCTAACGAGGATAGTGAGGATTGTGAGGATTATTATAATTATATAATGCTTATGATTTTGTAGTTCTTGTAAAATGACCTTGGGTGTAGGTGCATTTTATCAACGTATTGTGCTCCGACGCGGCGTATAGGTACGTATGGTTATGATAAATTATGCTGTAATTTATACTTCAAAACAAGGTTCTTTTGAAATGTAAATTACAAATTCAATGTACGACTGTCATGTATGTAATACACATAATAGGTAGGTATTGTAAGTATTATACCTTACCTTTATAGTCTCCACGCCGGCCTTTTCATTTCCAATTGCAGCACTTAGTGATGACGGCGGCTCCGACGGATCAAACGCATTGTTTACTTTACCGCTTTTTTCCTTCTGTGGAAAATAACAAAACACTGAGATATATGCAACAACACTAACATAATTCTAAGTAGTCCAGGGAAAACCGGTAATCCCGTTTGGAAAAATTCCCGGATCGGATGGAGACTGACATTTTGTGTCAAGGATTAGAAAAGGATAAGAAGGGGGAGATGGCAATCAAAGCGCGCCGCTGACATCTGTAGCGAAACGAAGGTCGAATAGGTGAAGCTGAAAAGAGACTACAAAGGGAGTTTTCTAGCGTAGCTCATTTAAATAATCAACTGTGACAGACGGGCAGTCGAACGGAGAGAGTCGTACCAGAAGAGTTCCATTTTTACAAGTTTGGTACGGAACCCTAAAAACCAATCTAGAAGCCCCGCTATAAAATAAGTCGAATTTTATTGATATAACGAAGTAATATATAAGTCTATGGTCGAATTTACATTTATTTAGTATCTACTATCTACTACTTATACTTACTTACTTTCTTTTTATATAGTTATGGGCCGTTCCACGATTCAACGGTTTAGTATACGATAAGGTATTTTGAATAAGAGTTTTGAATTTGAAGTGGAAATTATTATCTGCATACGGCCCTAACAGCTTCTATATGACTATGACTATGACTATGACTATGCGATTGCCCACCGCGACAAAAAGACCGCAATACGGCAATACAGTCGCGATTCGTCTCTGGCACTTTGATTCTGTATCGCCAGTACTATTACGTATTCTGAGGTATCGGTACTTCCTATTTCGATTTAGAATCGCGTTCAAAATATTATGCACGGCTGTATTGGTACAAAAGGCCGCCACCCGTGGGCATGTCCCGATGCCACGTGACAATGTTACAACACGTGGATTATCTGACCGATAAACGTTTATTGCGGCAGATATCTATACTTTGTCATTATGGTTTGAGAATTAGCACTTGATAAGTAGGTAAGTATTATAAATAGTTATTGATTGGCAATAAAAGTTTAATAACTCAAAGAGAAAGTTTCTTAAGTTATTCTTAAGTTCTTTCTAAAAGTTTAATAACTCAAAAGCACTTGTAAAAGTTTATTTGAATAAAATCTATTCTAGAAAAGATTGATAGCTCTATCTTTCGTTGTTTCGTTTCGTTTCGACCCAAAAAGAGGGGTGTTATAAGTTTAACGTGTGTATTTGTGTGTATGTGTCTGTGTATCTGTGTATCTGTCTCTGGCATCGCAGCTCCTAAACTAATGAACCGATTTTAATTTAGTTTTTTTTTGTTTGAAAGGTGCCTTGATCGCGAAAGTGTTCTTAGCTATAATCCAAGAAAATCGGTGCAGCCGTTTGAAAGTTATCAGCTCTTTTCTAGTTACCTTCACTTGTCGGGGGTGTTATAAATTTTGAATTTACACTTGTTCTTCGTTTTAATATTATAATTAAACGTAGAGGGTTTTTTTTTACTGTAAGTATAGTACTTCTGCCCACAAGTGATATAAAACTGTAATAAGTACCTTAATGGGTTCCTTTCTATCACTCGATCTATCTTATCTTCCTAAGTATCTACCTATAGGTTCCTTTCGAACTTTTCTTTACTTATAATAAAACTGTAACTGAACAATTTATATACATGTAATGTAATGGCTTTAAAAAAACAATTCTCTGCCAGAGCAGCCGTGTTTTTAATTTTTTAAATGACTTAGGTACTACTTAAGTATGGCTTTTTCTATTATCTAATGCAATAAAACTTCTCTTTAATTTTCAAGTGTTTCTATTTGTTGACATTAACTGATAAGCAGTTGTTCAGCAAATAAATAGTCACGTACATAGGTCACGTATTACAAAATAGTAATGGTCCAAGTGATTAATAAGCGCACCATAAATACTAATATATGAGCAAAAGTTAGAAGTAAGTATATAGGGAGTAATAAATAATTAGAACGCTAGCTTATACTAAGCGTTATTAGGTATTATCCTACCTTAATACAATCCAATAACGATAACCATTTGCCTTATACACGCAGTTTTAGTATATTTCAAACCCTCAATGTATAGCGTTCAAAACTTGGGGTTAATGGACGCGGCATGACCCCACGGCACCTATCTACGCAACGTCCGTTGACCTCTAACGTTAGTCAGGTATTTTATTTGCATACATTTATCTTATCAGTAATCATCAGCAGCGTTCTAATAGCATCCTTTATATAGTAATTATAGGTACATAGTATTATGTGAAGCAATGTAATCTGGGACAATGTCTAAGCAATACAAGGTTGTTCTCTTCGCGATACTTATAAGAGACATAAGTTTTTTAGTTTTATCCTTCTCTTATTTTAGAAATTACAGGGGGGGGGGCACATTTTACCACTTTGGAAGTGTTTATCACCAAAGTGGTAAAATAAAAGAATTAGAAACCTCAATATCATTTTTGAAGACCTATCCATAGATACCCTACACGTATGGGTTTGATGAAAAAAAATTTACGTTTCAGTTCTAAGTATAGGGAACCCCCAAAATTTATTGGTTTTTTTTTTCTATTTTTGTGTGCGGTTTACAGAATACATATACTTAACAAGTTTCAACAGTATAGTTCTTATAGTTTCGGAAAAAAGTGGCTGTGACATACGGACGGACAGACAGACAGACGGATATGACGAATCCATAGGGGTTCCGTTTTTGCCATTTCACTACGGAACCCTAAAAACAATTTAATTTGATTAAAAACTAGATACCTGGTTAGTTATTTGTTGGTAACTGGCCTGTATGTATTAAGCCATTATCCTAGATTGCTTGCCAATTAATATTGGCCGGACTTTATTTACATAGTTTTAAGTTTTGTTATCATAGATATAAGCTGGTAATATAATTAGTACCTACCTACTGAAAAATTTAGGTGACGGTTTATCTTTGATTAAATATCTAGGTATAAAAGATTTCATCTGACCTTGTTTAGATTCCGATAAATAGGTATTAATTGTAGAATGTTTGTACTTTATAGTTAGTGGATACTAGATTTGTTTACGATGCTTTTAAAGATACAAGTATTTAGGTACACAATAAACAAAGTCATAATGAAATTCATATTAAATATATTATGTTGTATTAGCCAGCGACTCCATCCGCATGGATTTAGGTTTTACACACACAACACACACACACACACACACATACACACACACACACACACACACACACACACACACACACACACACACACACACACACACACACACACACACACTCACACTCACACTCACACTCACACTCACACTCACACACACTCACACACACACGCACACGCACGCACGCACGCACGCACGCACACATTAAAATTTTCGCCTTTTTAATATTAGTGTGATTATCGCTACTAGGTAGATGCATTGTGTAACTTTTTTAAAGAAGAACAGGGTAAACACTTATCAGATAGATGATACGAATGAAAAAGCTGATTCTCAGGTTCCATTTCTAAAATTTTTATTGTAAGTAGTGGGTCTTGATGCATGTATGAAGTATATCATATTAAGAATAAATAGTGGAAGGTAATACCTTTAAATAAGTGTCCACTACATCAACGATACTACTTCCAGAAGTTATTACGTACTTAGCTCAGATAAGTATTGTACCTAAGTCACCTTCACCTGCCGATCTCGTACCTACGGTCTACCTTACTAGGTAAGCTAAATTCTGCAAGTTTTTATTACAATGAGAATGACTATGACAGCCGACTGAAAGTTGTTTTATAGTGGATGCTTAGTCTTTGGATAATCTTTTTATTGCTTCAATGATAATACATATTAATCATAATAATTAAGTTCATAGTATAATAATATTATGATGATTAGATACCCATATACGTATGTTATAGACTAAGAGCCAACGAGGGCCAGACCTTAGTTAAAGCTGAAAAGTTCTCTGCGTATTGTCCCCAACACAGGAAAGAACGATCAGCGACTATGAAGTTTGGATTAAATGGTTGATTTTTGAGATAACAGGTAAAGAAGGTAAAAATGTGAGGTCAAAGTGTAATTGCCTTATAGGGAAGTACCTATCCTATAGGTTTTGATTTCCTTGACCTCGGTCTTGACAGACCGAGAAATCCTATAACTTATAAGGCTCCCTTTTCTTCTCTGGAGATACGGAACCCTAAAAAGACAAATGCCAAACAAGTACTTAAGTACCTACTATAGATAAAAATATGTCCACTCATATAGATTGTCTATCTACAAGTAAATAGTACCTGCCTATGTTTAGTTAAAGGAGCGGTTGTCCGGTTGTTTCCTGTTTGCTGTCTATATAGCTGGCTCTGTAGTCTGTACTATAAGTGCTATAAGCGCGAAAACCTTACGAAACATTGCTTTACGCGTTGGTCCAAGAGCCCGTGAAGACCAGACCAAAATATGTCGTAATATAAAAACTGTTTTTTTTTCTCCGCAAACACTACAGAACATTTTGGTGTACTATGAATCCTGAGTCGCGAAGGCTTTGACAGACATAATCATAGTAAAGGTGTATAAAATTACTGCACTATTATAGTGCAGCATGATATTTGATGATTTGTAATAAAGTATTAAGTATTAGAAATCACTTCATCTCTTGCCTGAGACTTTTTTTGGTAGAAAATCTCCACTAGACACCTCTAGGTTTAATCTATTATAAGGGCGTGACTATATTATTACCCGCGTCATAGTCACCAACTATAACATGTTTCCCAAGTAGCCAGAAAGTTTTGAAAGTTTTAACACCTTGCCAGACGTCATATGGTAGAAAGTCGGGTACAAATAAAGGGTATCAGGCAATATTATGTTACTTTGTTAAGTATGCGTTGTACCAAGTCTGGTAAGCGAAGGATACCAGTGAAATTGTTATCTTATATGTAGAATAGCTCGCTTTTATGATTTTCGGGACTTTCGATCATTGTTATTTCTAGAGGTCAAAAGCCAGCTGACTTCCAGCCATGTCTGGCAGGGCGTTAGAAGTTAGAACCTTCAAAACTGTCTAACCTGCTTGGAAAACACCTTTGAATAATAACCCAAGTACTTAACGTATAAGATTCTGTTTTCATACTTTGATGTAAATGCCATTAAGTAGGTACTTACGTATAATTTAATAAACTTTAAAACGGTAGACACCTTTAGATTTTCCTTCAAACAAAATATCTGGCAACGGATGACGTGATTACCTGTTATAGTTCCCCATAGAATAAAGTACATACCTATTTATCTAAAAAATTAGGCTTTATACTTTGAAGTTTTTTGTAGAAATTTTATCTACGTAACTACCTTTACCACCTGATATCTAGTAAAGCTATAGTGACTCTGGGTTAATAGTCAAATGTTCTTACCTCTAATAGTATAACTACGCAAAAAAAAAAAATTGCCTTTATAAGTACTATGAGTAGGTCTGGCATTCCCAGGTTCTTACCTCTACTATGAATCCGCCTTCACGAAGCAAAAGCATATCGGTGGAAGCAATCGTTCAAAAAACGAACGCTTTACGAAACTGCCGCGTTTATTGGAGACATTAATTAATATAATAATATGTAATACACCAAAACAACAACTAAGTAACGAATTATATTTTAAGAGATACCTATTGTAATATGTAGTTTGTTTGTTTATTTGTGCGCACATCACCCAAAGCCACTTCACGGATTGACATCAAACTTACGCGATAAAAAACACACATACAAAAGCATTTGAATTCGCACTTCCACTAAAAAAACAATGTACCGACATACTGTACGCAGAGAATATTGCCCTTTTATTTGTAATTTCAGCAGCCTTAAAGCCTTATTTTCTTCGAAGATTGATAAATACAATTTGTTTTGGATTGCTATGTTCCAGTTTATTTTATACATAAAGCATTAAAAGGCTAGTAAAATTAAAAACAAATGGCAAAAGACTTGTATAGTCTTACCATTTTGGGTTCGCTATGCTGAACTTAATTTTTAACTAATAACTTTACTATTAATCATACAGTGACCGCGACGCTAGCAAGCCACTGTCAACTAGAATGAACCAATACCGCTCCTTTCAATGATTTTTATATTTATTTCCTATCAGTCTCACTTTAGTTCCCGTCGTAGGTAATCTATACCAAAATCTTATAACACTTTTTGTACAAGATAATGAAGTACACTGGTCTTTTAAATTAGCGTCTACAAAAGTAGTCATATTAAATTACTAATTATATTTACACGCTTTGGTTTTTCCGATTCCAAAGCCACATTAAAGTCATGGACATATTCTGTAACTTTGCAGAGGATATGAAATGTTCCTACAGTTCGAGGTTTAATTTAAAAGCTATACAGATTTTTTTATAAAAAACTTTAGTATAAAATCTGTATAGTTTATCTTGCGCGCGTTACCTATTGTACATTGATGGTACAATATCAGAAACCTTTCCGCAAGTCCAAACAACAACTGTACAATGTTTGGAATCGGATAAATTGCATAAGGGACAATCAATCAAAAAAACAAAGATTCGTTTTTCAAATTATCGAGTTTACAGTATTATGAATTTTAGTACTTACCAAAAAAGTTTCAACTTGGTTTTACCAATTATTGCCCATGACTGAACGTGATATTGTCCATTACTGAACAAAGTAAATTATAATACAACCGCGATATAAATGTAAATCCATGACTGTGAATACAACCCATTTTGGAATTTTATTGACGCACATTATCTTTGGCACTTGGATCTATTCAGTGAATGTGACTGACAGACACATCATGCAGGACATGACACTGATGCACGACGTACATTAACGGCAGACAATGAATTTACGCGAAAAGGTGCTTTTACATATTATATAGGTATCTACCACGTATCTACCTATGAATAGTACTAATATTACCGGTTCCACATACTTACCATCTACACAACGATTCTTTACATAGCAGTTAGATGTATGAAATATTTCTTTTCCGAGCTTGAACATCGCAATAAAAGGTGCCCACGCACTTGAACTGAACTGCAGCTGAACTGCGCGTCGCGTCAGCGCCCCGCACGATATTCTCTCTAGCCGCGACGCGCGGCAGTGACGTACGCGTTCAGTTCAAGTGCGTGGGCACCTTAAACCGTGAACTAAAAACCCAATGAAGGAAAGAGATGTTTCTGAAAAGCGAGTTGGCGGGTTGATGGTACTAATATTATAACGCCAAAATTATTATTTCTCATGACCCAATAAATGGTACGCGTTTCCTTGAGATCATTGATTGATATCAGTATGATATCAGCTAAAGTTCAAACAAAAAAACAAATGTTAAATAATAAGTGATTATGAAGAATCTATGTCTAAGTATTTAAGTCTATACAGGACGTAGATAAATTATTATAAACTCAGAGATAATTACTATGTATTATATTTTTTTCTAGTAACTAGGTACTTATAACTATTTAATCTAATTAAATGATCTATAGTTTAAAATCGATGTTATTTTAGATAATGGATAATAGTTGTACTTAGTACCTATACCTACCTTCCTACTGAATGATATTATTTATTGGTACCTATTCAAATGTAGGCACTTATCCTTGGTATAGAAAAAGCAGGTAATTGTTTATCCTTACGTTTCCTAAAGTTTTCAAAAAAAAAACAGACTTCAATAACCCTCAAACACTTAGAATTAAAAAGTTCAAACTCAAAAACTAAAAATTGGACCGATGACCTGAAGAAGGTAGCGGGGACCGGGTGGATGAGGAAGGCGGAGGACCGTGTTTGGTGGCGCGCTCTTGGAAAGGCCTATGTCCAGCAGTGGACGCTTACAGGCTGATGGAATGGAATGGAAAATACCTTAAGTATATATAAGACTGGGTATTTTTCTATGTCTTTCATTGTTTTGTTCCGAGGTTCTTTAATTTAATAGTTTTTGAAGCTGGTGCCATTTAGCCGCACGAACTGTTTTCCCCTTTATATTTTTTGTGACTATACTTGCGCATAAGATTACTTGGCTGCTGAGAAAATGCAGCGACTCGTTATGAATGCTAATGCCAATGCACTGTGATTTAAGCATGGATAATTTCAAGTGCCACTGTTGACAAAAGCTCAATAAAAGTTACCTACTAAAGTAAAACAAAGGATGGTACTATAGTAAAATTTGTATTATTTATGTTTTATGCTATTAAATTACAATACACGTAGATTAAATTAAACGGATCTGATTCAAAAACACGTGCATGTTATACTGTTCACTTTTAAAGAATTACATATAAGTAAAACAAGTGGAATACATGTTTTGTTATTGTTAGCAATCTATGAATTCAGAAAAATCTGAGTTTTAACGAACTCTTAGTTCTAAATCGATATTAATCATATTGAGCTTCTAGCCGTATTCAAGTATGATTAAAATTGCTAAAAAAATAAGTGCGGTTGAGGGCGGAGTCAACGGCATTCCGCTTGCTCTTGTTAATGTGATCACTAGTGGTCCTAACGTCCCCTGAAAACTTTGAAGAAGTAAAGTGTCCACTGCCGCATATGCTTCATGAACTACACGCTGCAAAAAAATGAATTTATTATATACGGTGTTACCAGAACGCAAGCAAATACTTAGCGTTGTTACCTAAACACAATCCAGTGCCAATAACCTTAATAAATAAATTGCCTTATTTCGTAGTTTTAGTGATTTAGTATTTTTCAAACCCGCAATGTATAACGTACAAAATTCAAGTCAACGCCCCACCTACAACACGCCATTGACTCCTAGTGGCTTACTTACGCAACTTTCGTTGACCTCTAGCGTCAGTCAGATGGTTTATTTACAACTAGAGGATGCCCACGGCTTCGCCCGCGTGGAATTCGGTTTCTTTGAAATCCCGTAGGAATTCTTTGATTTTCCGGGATAAAAAGTAGCCTATGTCTTTCCTCGGTATGTATCCCAATTGTTTGCCAAATTTCATTAAAATCGGTTTAGCGGTTGGGCCGTGAAAACGTAGCAGACAGACAGACAGACACACTTTCGCATTATAATATTATAGTATGGATATAATATTGTGAACTTTTTTGTGGTATCTTATCAGTAATCATCAGTACTATCACCTGTCTTTGTTTTTGCTAGCGTTCTAGTTACACACTGTATAGGTAACTAGAGATGCCCGTGACTTCGTCCGCGCGGATTTAAGTTTTTTTAACGAAGGGAATGGGATGCAAATTATGTCTACCAAATAGATGGTGACCGCAATTTATTCCACGTAGAATTAGGTTTATCAAAAATTCCGTGGGAATTCTTTGATTTGAATACTTGAAAAGTAACCTAAGTTTACTTTCCAACTCTATAACCATATCCGTGCCACAATAACGTCGATTTATTGCTCCGATGCGGCGCGGTCCGGGCGTGATAGAGAGGGACAAGCCTTCAAAGTACAAACAAAAAAAAACACTTTCGCATTCAGTAGGATAGAAAGGTTCACTTTAAAGAACTTTTCTTGTGTCTTGTGTGTTAAGTTATGGTTAAGTTGATATAATCTTCGAGTAGAAAAATAAAATGTTGAATCAACCTCCATCACTAGTTTTGAATCCTGGGCATCCGAGGGCCGAAACAACATAACTGTGTAGGTGTTGTCTATTCCCAGATGTCCATCCACCCAGTCTTCCATGCCGCCAGCATAAAGTGCTGGAAATGGAAATTATGATAATTCAGTAAAATCCAAAATTCATACAGACATATTAAAAATGCTGTAATGTTAATACAATGTCGTTAATATATCGAATGTGTTTTGCATTTTGTAAATGTGTTCTAATAATAATAAGATGTAATTGAGATGGATGGGGTTAAATAAAAATAGCAAACATTTTTTGCATATTGAAAGCATACTAAAACATTCCTTCCTGTATTTCGTATCGTTAATAACGGGCATTAAATATCGACTTATAAGGGTATGGGAACTAATAAATAACAATTTGTGTCCTAGACCCTTGTGATTTCAATATGATTATTAGGTAAATAAGTTAGGTAAATTTTGGGCTCACGTAAAAACTCCGACGTTTGCCCAGCGACGTAAGGCCGCCCACTGATGCTGTAAGCGGCTGAAGCGGCTTGTGATGCGCGCTGTCTCTGTAAAATGGCGTAGTAACCACACCGGACCGTAAGTTAATGTAAACAAATAAAAATCGTATACATTATGAGCTTTACCGGTGCCGCAACGCTTTGTACGCTGGTACGTCGGTGCCACAATTTTAAGGTGGATGCGACGGGTCTGCCCGCGAAATTCAAATTTATTTTGGTTTTTCGCAATTTGCGATAACGTAGGCTTATGGCATTTTATTTTACTTGCGCCAATGGCAGTATCACCCTCACAGGTTTGTATAAAAATCTTTACTTGAAAGGGGACAAATTGCGAAAAACCAAATTAAATTTGAATTTCGCGGGCAGACAGTAAGTAGATGTACCTACCTGTTATTTTAATACCGTTATTATATTTTGTGTGATCCAAGTGCAGGACTTTTTAAAAATAAATCGTCTGTTAATACTAGAAAAAAAAAATTACTTACATACACGTGGTCAAAAGCACGCTTTTTCCGTGTGTGCGAATAGGGATACATGACACCCTACAAAATAAAACAATTGAAAATTAGTATCTAACATTATCCATAGGTAAGTTAGTATCGGCTAATTTAAAATCTTGTCTTGCAACAATGCATTGAATTTATTATCAACAACTTTTTAACAACAACAAAAAAAAACCAGCCTAGTGCGAGTCGGGCTCGCGATTATAAGGGTTCCGTTTTTCCTTTTGAGGTACGGAACCCTAAAAAGACTGTCAAGTGCGAACTGGACTTGCGCCCTCAGGGAGTTCTGTGCAATTCCACGTTTTATATAAAGAGACACGGTTTCGGAAAATCCGGGTCACCCTAAACAAACTTTAGCGCTCGCTTTGTACACTGTACGAATTTAACCGCAAACATAAATTTGTCCGGCAGTGATTTCACGCTGGATTTGAACCATTTCAATTCGTTTGTTACTTAACAAAAAAAATTAAATTGACAGTCGAAATGTAGTGCATCCTTTTCATGAAAGAACATTGAGAAATGGATGGCATTAATTTTAGCTTTGTCCATTTATTTGTGCCTATTTAGAGATTTTGTACTACAGAATTTTAGCACCGATGAGGATTTTAAGATTGCTTACAAGGATATCACCCTCCTTGAAAGCGATAAAGGTATACAACGGGGTCCGCTGTTCATGGAGGAAGTGTGTGAGAGCCAGGGTCTCCGCCTCGCTCAGCTGACGAGGGCCCGCATACAGATTGCCGCATGGATGTTCCAGCCGTAGCTCTTCAGCTGTATGTATAAAATATATTAGTGGTCAAATGAAATGAAAATGAAATGAAATTGAAATGAAATGAAATAAAAATGAAATGAAATGAAAATTTATTTATCATGTTGGTGTCTCTACATCTGCGTCGAAATCCTCATTGCTAAGGATCGCGACCCTTTCCCATAAATCACATAATGGTAGGAGTTTTCTTGGAATAATAATGTGCTGGGTTCACGGATCCACATACAACTCGACAGAGAACGAGATTCGACTCTTGGGTCTTAGGGTTTTTACAGTTATGATAACGAAATAGCCAAATTCGGACCTCCAAGTAGGTTACCGACTTAGGTCAACGTGCTTAACTACACGTTATAATAATATGATATGTCAAAATGAAGATGTCAGAAAATAGATTCTACTGAGAAGAGCCGGCAAGAATCAAGAAACTCAGCTCTATTTAAAAAAAAAAAAACAAAATCTCATTTATTGTTTTTACCAGGTATCCATTGATATTCGAAGTTGCGATCGAGGTTGACGCCGTAACACGACTGGATGGTGCACCTGATGCCGAACTCCTCGCACGCTTGACACGACTCGCGCCCTTTACAAGAATCCCATGTCTGACGTAGATTTTTCGACCATTGCCGTCGCTTTTAAAATGCAACGTTAAAAGTTGAAATATGGTAAATAAGTATAAATTAAACTATTTGTTGCCTGCGCCGTCATCTGCACGGTCTAAGGCCCGTGGTACTTAGATTCTAGACTGTAAAGAAGCCAAGATTACCTACTCCTTCGATCAGATTATACCTAATGTACTTCAGCATTAGTTATAAATTAGGTGTATAATGACGATTCATCAACATCATCATCATGATCAACTCATCGCCGGCCCACTACTGAGTATGGGTCTCCTCTCACAACGAGAAGGACTTAAACATAGTCTGCCACGCTGGCCCAGAACGGATTAGCAGACCTTTTGAACAGTATAGACTCTCAGGCATGCAGGTTACCTCATGATTAGATTAAACGATTTTTTCACCTTTAAAGTTAGTGATATTTAATTGCTAAAAACGCACATAACTCCAAAAAGGTCGAACCCCCGTTACAATAGAGTAAAATGAAATGAACTGGTAAAATCTACTAATGAATTAGTTCATCTTTGTTCCATCAAAAATAGGTAGATATATAGTCGCAACCACTAAAAAGAATGTAGGTTGATGTATGTAATCACGATTTAATATTCTAGTTGAAACTGCTTAACAGATTTTATCGCGTGGAATATCTGATAGCTTCACGGAACTGCAATACCTAAAGGCTCAGCCTAACTGGTAGATATAAAATATACATTTTATTTTTAAAAAAGGAACCTAAGTAATCGCAAGGGTTACACTTTTTATTTCCCTTTAATAACTCATTAGGCAAAGTTATTGTTTTAATTCACGCGAAGTGGTAGTGACGTGTTTAGCACCGGATTTTAGTGAATTATAGGGCGCACGTAGTTTTTAATCTTCTATTTAGCTTTCAAAATATATAATATTGTGTCATAATTATTCATAGTTAACTAGAAGTTACTAGTTAGTTAGTTAGTTATTCATTCGTTTTGAGGCTTCTCAAATCTTAAACTAGGTCAACAACTATGTCTGTAACTGTATCCATTACCCAGGAATTAGCATTGTAGGTACAACATTTTAACGTAGGATACCTAGGTACTTACAGTGTGGAAAATAATATTCTTGGCATAATATAAATTACAATATCACTTAAACGAGATATTGTATAATCTTATCGTGACTTTTTATAACGTTTTTAAAACCATTCATTCCTCACGTGCAATAAATTAGTCTCATGCTAATGAAGTTACCTTAAGTATGATAATAATTAATCGTTCAGACAAATTTTCAGCTCTCCACATAAAAATTCGTTTATCTATAGGTACTTATAAAAGGATAAACTGACTGACTGACATATTATGAACGTAACTAAATCGCTGGGTCTAGAAACTTGACTTTTGCATGTAGATTTTCTTTATAACGTAAACCCCTATTAAGAAAAGATTTTCAGAAATTCCACTCTTGCGAAGTTGGGGTGGGTCAGCTATCTACGGGGTATCAGCCAGGTAACCTCCTCGTGTGCCTGAGTGTTGCGAGTCCCTTTTGGGAAGAGCAGCGCTTGGGCCGGTGTACCCTGGTAACATGGTTAACGATTTCTCTTCATGAGATATTGTTGGCCATGGCTAATTGACCTGGCGGGGAGGGGGTGTTGTCCGCGCGTCCCTCTGAGTGTCGCTAGCAGAGGGCGCAGTAGACGCACCCATGGGGCATAGCCCCAGGAGCGGAGGGTGTGGCTGTGTTGGGTGGTTGGTGATGGGGCTTCATCACCTATCCAGTCACTGGCTACCCCACCGGTCTCTCGCCTGTCAAGTTTGGTGACGGGCGAGGGAGATGTTGAGGATAGGGAACGTGGAAAGGCAATTGCCCTTCCCGCGAACCCTAGCCCTCAGGAGGACCTGTGGGTGATGGACACGGGGTGGTCCGTCGTTCACAGTGTGGTCCTCGGGTTGGTTGGCGTGCTGTGGTTCCGGCATGCCTCTAACGGTGTTTGGGGGCGCGTAGTGATCCAGTGGTGGGTCTGCTGCGGCGGACATCCGCTAGCGGAGTAACGAGATGTTGTCGGTCCCTTTATAGAGAAATCGGAGGAGACATATTGTGATAGTAGGCTATATAAGAGAGAAAGAATAGTTCCTTTTAAAAACTGAAATCAAATCTGGAACACGTAGGTATTCGCGTACGCACGGTGATGTCAATTTTATAAGGACTGCTGTGGATAACAATATCTTTAATCTAAGGCTTAGCACCTCAATAGTACAGCATTATATTTAATATCATTTAGCGGTCTTCTAGAAAAGACAGCGATAGTAACTACCTAATTCGTTTGTCAGAATGATTGATGTTTTAAAAGTTATCGCAATACATTATAACGATTGACAGAAAAATAGGATATTAAGTTCTTATGTTATTAATAAAATTAATAGAATTAGCATAAAAATGATAAGCATAGAAAAATAAGTAACTAGGTAGGTAGGTAAGTATCTGATCACGTCACTTTCTAATACAAAGGCAAGGATCTGTTTAGATATTTGTACATAGTGGTAATAAGGAAAATACATATTTGTTAAAAAGCTAACGACACTTAATTTGACAAAATTATACATTTTCTTTCTTTGTATTTTTATAATGCGTACTTTTTATGTAAGTACTTTTATATTATTTCTTAATTGTGTTTCGTTCAATGGATTGGAACCTAACTGACCAACCTGACCAAACTGTTTCTTGATACGCTTAAATTGTAAATACATTAAGTAAAATGTTATTGTATAAGTAAAATGTTTTTTACCCGACTGCGGCAAAGCTAAAAGGAAGGGTTATGATTTTAGCAGTCTATGTAGGTATGTATGTAGGTATATATGTATGTATGTTTGTGTATATGTATCTATGTACATATGTTTGTATCCAGATTCTGTGTGTTCCACCGTAGCGCCTAAACTACTGGGCCCATTTTGATGAATGAGGTGTGAATCGATTCGTCGTAAAGGTGCGGATGACATAGGCTAATTTTATACGAAAAAAATTGACTTAACGGATGTAACATGAAAAATGTGGGAGATCTCCAAAATTTTTTTTACTATTGTATCGAACGGGATGTCAAATGAAAGATGAGAAAATTCTGAGTTCATAAATATAAATGTACTACAACATTACCTAAAATATACCAAGCGACAGAAAAACAATTTTACTAATTTCAGCGTTTATTAAGACGATCGCAGTCGGGTTTTAATTTTCACGCAGTCGGGTTGTAGTTTTCAACTTTATCTTGTTGTATGATGACGATGACTCAATAAAAAGATACTTACCTACATAAAGAAAAGATTACACCGGTAAATGATTACATTCTTTGTATTATTTATTCAATATGATAATTATATTTGCCGATTTTAATCATTTTTAATCTATGGAATAACTAGTTTATGCCCGTGACTTCGTCCGCGTCTACATAAATTTCAAAAGCTTGCTTTTCCCCTTTAGGGATTGAATTTTTAAAAACTTTTTCTTAGCGAATGTCTACATCATAATAATTATCTGCATTCCAAATTTCAGACCGATCAGTTCATTAGTTTGAGCTGTGCGTTGACAGATCAGTCAGTCAGTCAATCAGCTTTTCTTTTTTTTATATATACAGATAATACTCGTAAGTACTTACATTTGGAAAAGTCATAGAGTAATCATATCCATCAGGATTAAACACAGGAATAATCCAGAATCGAAATTTACTGAGTAAATCTGAGTGTGCCTCAGTACGTTCAATTAATTGGTACAAAACATACATCGCCGCTGTAACTGCATGATGATCTCTACCCTGGATCCCTGTAATAAATGCGCAAATATTTCTTCACCTTTTTACATCGAAATTCAACTGAATTTCATTTTCCCTTATGCTTTACCTGCGACAATCATTACAGTTTTCTTAGCGGAAATGATTTGGCCGCTACTTAGGTCATCGACAATCATCATATATATTGGATTCTCCATTACTGTGAAATTTCCTTTAGTTATGTCCAACCATTGTGCTACCGGGCTTGCTCCAGCCCATTGTTTTAACTGTGCTACTATCTGTTAGTAAAAATAAAAACATTTGTACAAAGATTTTAGTTATCCACAATAAATTAAGTGTAGATTTGCATAGTGATCCAAATAATACCTCGTGTAAAGTGAGCGGAGAACTAAAGGACAGTTGTCTTAATTTCAAGACGGTACAAACTGAATTCCTTTTATTGTGATCATTTTCTATTGCTTTAGATATTTTAGTTTTAAGAACGGTTGTGCTGCTTTTTTCACCTGTAAGGCTAACTGAAATATTTACAGTGTCACCATATTCATTATCTTCATAATTGATAATAGATTGTTCGATACTTGAGGCTTTTTTAGATTCATCTAACTCATTAGCTTTTTTTGTTGCATTAAAACCCTTATCTAAATTATTGTCATCATGATTTTGATTATGAAAGTCATAGTTATCTTTAGAACTTTGTTGCCATTTATTTGTAGTCCTCTCATTATTGTCATCATTGTAAAACAAATCATTGTAAGATATATCTGACTCATTATCAATGTTTTGAATGGATTGCACTGTATTTTCAAAATTTAGCTTTCTAAATTGTTGCTCATTAAATTTCACATCATCCTTTAACGAAGTTCGCGTTAAGTCTATTGAAGTTAAAGTACTACGCGAAACAGACACTTTATTGGATGGCAAAAAGATTACAAGCTCAGATGTTCTTATCGGAACTAAATCTAGAAGAGAAGTTCGAGTGGGCCGTACTGTTGTCTTGTGCAACATCTGAAATATTAATACAGTTGACTATTAATACCTACTTCTTTCTTATTTGAGTTTAAAATGCATGTTTATTATATTAGAACATACCTACCTAGTTGGCTGAAATTGTAAACTGCACCGTAGCAGCGTAATCTTTAAAAGTATTTACCTACGTATCAAATACAAAGTAATACTTACAAATTTATCAATGGCACGTGGTGTAAGCGCGCTCATTGTATTACGTCGTGTAAACAGTACAGGTGCTATCGGAGCATACTGCCTGGTCATCGACGTCTGAGATTGAGTACTTGGCAGAGGATTAAATGCATGCTGTGAATTTCGGTCGTGGCCGTATTTTATTTCAGCCCCTATAAAACGTAATTGAGAAAAATGTTAAATGACATTTAACTAGAAATTGGTATTTAACAAATGCTACAAAAGTAATTCTAAGACAATTTGCGCATTTTATCTGTTAACGTTTCAGCATACTATGTGGATCTAAACATCTATTGTAAAATTTTATCTTTGGTTTTATATACCTACCATATGATGGTACAGAAGTATGAATAATTGGTTTTACTGGTGCAAGAACTATATTGCCATCAATCCGCGTCACTCCTGCAGTTGTCGGGGGCACAAAACGTGTGTATTCTTTAAACATGTCGAAAGGCGAGTCTTTCGTTGGAATTAAAGCACCTCTAATTATGATCTTCTCTTGTGCCTTTGTAATGGGTTGAATATTGACAGCTGCTATCTGATGTGTTTCCGATGTGGGTATGATATCGTCTTCTAAAACTTTAACAATAAATTCCGTTTTCGTGTCTGGATTGGCACGCCAGCGTGTGTACTCTGTGTTTGCGCGTTTTTTTCGAAATACTGCAAAGTCGTCAAAGTGTACATACACATAACAATTATTTCGAAGATGTTTAAAAAGTATGAGATACCTACATATAGGTACCTAAAATTTGCATTTACGAGTAAATGATATTCTTACATGATAAAGTACAAACGTTGCACAAGTCATGTTCAGTGTTATTGCCTCTCGTGCTAAATACTAATCGTATAATACCTGATAATATCAAAAATATACTAAAATTCATGATAATAAAATGCAGATATCCATCATATTTTGACAGTAGGTACATGCTGTTGAAATGACAATATATCTGATAGAAAAAATTACAATATCATCATCGATAAAAGCAAAGGTTTGAAATAAGTTGCCTACTTAAATATCTTAGTGCTGAAGTGAAAATGGGTTGAAAAGCTGTAGCTGCACGAGGACTCCTTCAGTCCCATATAAATTAAGTCTTACTGACTGGATTAGCACATTTACCTACCCATGGCCTTTAAATAATTCTATGGATATGAGGCCAGCGCGGTAGATAGAGGTGGACATGAGATGAATAACATAGATAATTTGTTCTAGTTTATAGTTCTGCGACATTCTTTAAACTCATTTTCAAGACATTTTATGACCAGGATGACATTTTTCAAAACAATTATTTTTTACAATAATTCTTTGATCTTTTATGCTTTTTGATCTGATATTTGGTTTTCAATATGCTTTTACAATTAAAAGTATATGCCATAGCTATATTGTACTTACTTGGGGTTTTATTTATGATTTTGTTCCCACCAAGAAACTATGAACAGTAAAAGATATTTTACCTACCTATGATGCCTACTTTTAAATAATATTATTATCATAATGTAACAAATAATAATATCATTGATCATTGCCTTAATGGTAATCGTGGTGCTTAATACGATACTTTATATATTTATCATATTTTTTTATCTTCAGATCTGGCACCAAAATGCGAAGGGTAAGAAGTACAGGCAAAAATATAAAATATACAGAATACTTTGATTATGATACTATGTTAGGGATGGTAGAGCTTATGGGAGCCGATGACTCTGAAATGGTCAACGTAATCCATTTGACCCCGAGGACTGCAAGAAATAACAGCATTGTAGCACTAGAGCTCCACAGTGACATTCGTAGCAAGAAACCAGGGATACTTGTAATTGGCAGTAAAGTGTTAACACCTTTACCATTTTTTTGGTTTTAGAGGAAATAAAATATGATACGTCTACTTAGTCGAGCTGTGAATATCAATTTTCAAGTAGCACAGTATAATGGGTTGCGAAGCTGGACTGGCAATGGCTGAACTGAATAAAAAAACCGATGGCGTTGGATGGCCAAGTGCAGCTTTGGCGGATCCCTCTAGTTGAAAGATGACATCAAACGAATCGATTTTCGATTTTTGAAATCCCGTGGGAACTTTTTGATTTTCCGGGACTAAAAGTAGCCCTGGGTGCCCTTTTGCGGAATGCAAGTTATCTCTGTACCGAATTTCGTCAAAATCGGCTAAACAGATAGACCGTGAAAAGGCCGCTATCTGTCTGTCTGTTAGCTTTTTACAAATTATAGACTGGAACACGAAAGTGAGTTTCGCATTTATAATCCTATTATACTAGAATGGAAGTATGGAATATTTTTAACCAAAACTTTGAACATTTTAGCTCTTAATGGAATGATATGGGCCGGACCTAATGCAATTATTGAATTAGCTGAAAAACTCCTGTATGATACAAACTATCAAACACCATTTTTTAATGACTATGATTGGTAAGATTTGGATGTAGGTACCTACTTAGCTACTTTAATAAATATTTATTTATTAAAGTAGCTAAGTTTATTACGGTCATTGTACTAGTCACATTTAACTTGGCTATACCTACGTATCTGATATTTTTGTTTGAGATAAATAAAACAGCTTTTATAAAAAATTGAACAGCAATTGAAACCTCCACAGGTATCTTATTCCGCTAGCGAATCCAGACGCCTTGAATTTCACCACGCGCCTTCGTCATCTCAAAACAATAGACGCAACGGAATGGTCGCGTAACACCACAGCCAGGACCCACACGAAACCCGCAATGTGGTACAAGAATTTTGATACCGAACCTGATAAAGCATGCTTCGGGGTAAACATCAATCGAAACTTCGCTTACCATTGGCAAGGTGAGCGTAGAGGAAACTCTCGAAAATGTCTTGAATTTCATTAAAATTGTTTTGGTTAAGTATCATTTTGATGAAACTTCTAAGAGTGCAACGAATAAAAAGCTTTCACTGTATCGTTGCATTGTAGCCATGTAATATTTAAATGATGGCACTCATTGGAAATGGTTGCTCATTTACTTTCAGACGATGTCCGCAAAACACCAGATTTGTGTTCGCAGTACTATCCTGGACCTAAACCTTTCTCCACATCCGAGGCGAGGGCGATACGTGAATATGTGCACAAGCTTGCAGACATAGTTCATTTGGCTATACACTTGCATGCTAGCTTTATACCAAAAAAGGTTAATAGATTAAGGTCATGAAGGTAGATAGATTTTGACACACCACGGCCGTGCGCCGCATGAATCCAGCGGCTCCTTGCGACTCGTTTGACGTAGTCTTCTAACACAGTTCTTTTCGGTGCGAGGTCGCCATTCTAGCACCTTGAGACTCCAACGTGTATCAGTTTTTCGAACCATATGCCCTGCCCATTGCCACTTCAGTTCCCAACCCGTTGAGCATGCCAGTTACTTTGGGTTCTCCTACGGATCTCCTCATTTCTGATTTGATCACGTAGAGAAACTTCAAGCATAGCTCTCTCTGTCGACCGCTGAATGACTCTGAGCTTTCTTATGAGAACCATAGTTAGCGACCATGTCTCGGATCCCATGTCATCACTGTCATTCTTCAAGAAACGGCCACACAGAAATTGGAGTACACTGGTATAATTAGCGAAATATTCGTTTTAACTCGTCCGTAATTTGCAATCAGCATCAATGATATTACGATTATTATGTAAACAGGAATTAATCTTGTACCCGTGGCGCTACACTTCACGTCATCCGAGCAATTATCGTACTTTACAAGATATAGGAGAGTACGCCGCGCGACAAGCACGACTGCCTGATGGAAGACTTTACGAGGTAATTGCACTTGTCTTATCGAGTAGACTAAACAAAGAGTCACTGCCGGAAAACATGGTCCATTTTTAAGGTTTCATACTGAAAAGTAAAAATGTTACACCTCGGAATCTCAGTATCTTCTGGATTGTAGTCAAAATTAATTTCCTTAATAATTTTTAACCCAAAAAGAGGGGTGTTATAAGTTTGACGTGTGTATGTGTATCTGTCTGTGGCATCGTAGCTGAGTAAATAAGCAAAGTAATGAACCGGTTTTTTTTTGGTTTTTTTTTTGTTTGAAATGTGGCTTGATTGAGAGAATTCTAAGCTATAATCCAAGAAAATCGGTTCAGCCGTTTGAAAGTTTTTTCTAGTTACTGTAACCTTTACTTGTCGGGAGTGTTATAAATTTTTAATTTATACTTGTACTTATAATATAGAATTAACATTCATATTACATGGGTAATAAAATTACCAATCCGCACTTGGCCAGTGTGGTGGATTATCAATCCTTCTTATTCTGAGAGGAGACACATTCTCAGTATGGTATTCTGAGGTATGGCCCCGGTGATGGGTTGAATAATAATGATGGTGATGATAATAATACATATTATTTTGTGTTAGGTTCAACAAGGCAGTAGCAATGGCCGCGTTGCAGGTTCTCTGAGCGACTATATTGCTGGAGTCGTCGGCACCGAACTGGTCTATCTCGTCAAGCCGTACCATGAAGTGTTTCCCAACTACACTGATACCTCTGTTTTAGGTATTGTTCATTAACTATATTTGGAATAAAAAATTCGCCCCTATCAGTATGTTACTAACCGACTAGCAAAGAATGTTGCTGGCTCAAATAAAATAGGTTACGAGTTTTCTACGAGAGGAGAATCGTAGGCGGGCCGGTCCCCGGCGTAGGTATCGTAGCCCGTTCGCGCAACAATCTTCGTTTAGTCCCATGCTACGCCGTAGCATAAACTATTTAAAATATGCTACGAGTCTTCTACTAATCTAGGGTACAATTCCCGGCGTAGCGCGTAGCTTAAACCGTAGCAGTGCACGTACCATGCCGTAGCACTTCTGGTGCTTCTGGTACACGACAGGTCGAGATTGCAATGGGGGTGGGGACACCCAGCCCACCCGCACAGCCTCCGCGCCAATCCGGTGTGGGATTGCGCAAGTGACGAGCGAACGTGCGCGGCGGCGTCTCTCCGCCTCATACCCCGATTTCCATCTCGAACTGTCTGTCACGTACTTATAGATCAGCGTCAAAATTAATAATAATATAATAAAAGCAATGTCTCTATTCCAAATAAGTCAATTTTTTAGACTTAATGCTTTGGTGTTAAGTTTTATTTTAGAATAAATATTTTTCAACTCATTAAAAAAAAATATTCATGTTTTTCTATGGCTCATCTTAAAAATATGGCCCAAATGAATACCTATATTATAACTGAGAAAATGTATTATTGGACGCGTGAAGAATATCAATACCGTGAGGAAACATCGTATAACGTGGTAAATAGCTACTCAAGTACCATTGTTTGATTCATAACAGGATTTATTCTTGTTTCAGAGGCGTACGTAAAGAAGTCGATATCTGCAATTTTAGGCTTGGTCCGCGGCTGGCGAAGCAGTACAAAGCAGAACACACTTTCGTTCTTCGGTAGAGACGTAGAGTTTTGACTACGCACCTTTTTTCTTTTAATTAAAATATTATAATTTATTCGAATAATTGTTTGTATTTTTTTGTATGAAGATGTCAGAATATCACGTCGTACATCCATACACATTTTTATATTCCAAATAACGGCAGATTTATGCCACCGGTTACTAAACGGTCAATTTTATAAGTATCCCTATTCCCAACATACCTACATCTCAAGAAATTTGGTTTTCTTGAATTACTTTACTTTAAACTTTTCTAAAATGAACTGACTCTTTAATTTTAAGGTCGTCAGCTTTGCCACAGAATAACATAATATTATAACACTATACGGTTTTGCTATCGATTTTTATAGTGGTCGTTAGGAGCGTTGGCTGTAAATTTATGGACTATAAGGTCCAATTTTGGCTTATCAAGTTTAGCTTATCAATAGTATTCAAGCCATAGACTTACGAATTTTCGCTACGCTATTCAAGCAGTGTGACCATAAAATTAAAAACAGATGAATTTTTCAGCAACATTTTTAATAACACTTTTATTATTTTCTAAAAATAAACAACATATTTTATAGATATATACAAAATGAGCAATATAATAAATACACTATTTACAAAGTATAGCTAATATCATCTCGTAATCGGTGTAGGAATGACGTTTTTTCTTAAAATCAACTCATCGATGTCCCAGTTTTTGGCCAAATTATCAAGGGACTTCAATAATTTATTTTGTTTTTCATTATTTTGAGTGAGATCAGTGATGTGAAGTAGGCTAATGTGCAAAGCAACGTCGTGTAAATGTTGCAGTCTTCTGAAGAGGCAATCTCGAAGTTCTCCCACTCGAGTGCGTCGCCAGTACTTCAGGTTGCGGCCGATGAGTGTAGTGACGTGCTCCCTCACGTCTTTCAGGCAAGCTTTTCTCTCGGAGGAAAGCTGTTAAAACACAATAAAAATAAGAATGACGACCAATATTCTTAGTATGAGATTTTACATCTCAGAAACGCGCGAAATACAATAAATTCAGCGTTGAAGTAAAATGGGCCTTAACATCCTTGATTTAAAGACAAATATTCAGAATAACCAATTTCAATTTTGCTAAGTTTTCACTTGAACCGCTCGGCTGTAGCGTGCCGAATTGGCAATTCAAGCCCACTTTAACGCTGAAATATTTCGACGCACTAATTCTATCAACGATCGTGAGATGTGAAATCTCTAAATACGCAGTTGAGGTGAAGCTTTTTTACGAACGTTTCTGCAACGCGATTGGGAAAGCAAAATGAGAAAAATTCACTGTACTGAATCATCCGAAAACCCGATATAGCGACTTCTTATTTTACTTGATTTCTTTGTATTGACGACTGGATTGAACGGAACGGGCCGGACCCGACCGGACCGGATTAGATTGGACTAGGTCATGAATTTGTACTAATTCGACACACACGCGCGTATTAAATTAGGTTGTGTACAACAAAATTATCAAAATTAATAGATGCAGCATCTCCAACAAGAGCGCGGTCGCCACGTTTCGTAAGGGCGAAAATACTCTACGGATAGGACAGGGCAAAACTGACATGCGTCTCATATCATGCGAATCATATGAGTTCGCGCGCGGAATATTTGTGAGCCAGACAAACATTTTTTGTTCGTAGTGTGTTTGAAAAGATGAAGACACATGTACTGACCGTCGGGGGCGCGCAGAGCGCCAGGCTGACGCGCAGGTGCGTGGGCGCGCCCAGCGAGCGCAGCGCCAGCGCCACCACGCCGCCGCTCGACACGCGCTCGCCGCTCGGGAACGCGCGGCTCTCCGCCTCACCGCCCCTAACCACCACACAATTTTACTTGTTGCTACTACCTGATGGTAGTAGTACTTATAAAATAAATAGTAAATGATTGACAAATCTAAATATATAAAAGGAAAAGATGAATTACTGACGACTGACTGATCTATCAACGCGCAGAGCACAATCTACTGGACAGGTCGGGCTAAGGCTAATATTACGTAGACATCTGCTAGGAAAGGATTTTTGAAAATTCAACTCCTAAGGTGGTAAAACCATATGGATGTAGACTCCACAGACGAAGTCGCGGGCATAGGTTAGTTAATTTTAAAATTCAATTGGACTTTTAATTTGAATATTTAGAAAAAATAATAGCACACATATTGACCTGTGTGCGGGGAACACGAGCAGAGTGGGGTAGGCGTGCACCGTGTACTGCCATGGCAGGTCGTGGCGCAGCGCGTCGAGGCGCGCGGCGCGGGCGCGCACGCCGCTCGCGCGCAGCAGCCGCGCCGCGTGGGCCAGCGCGCGCGCCACCAGCGCGCCGCAGCCGCCGCCGCACACCGCCACCAGCGACACCTGGGTTATACGCACAATGTAGATTTCGTCACACCTGTATGTCTGTGCATTATGCACGAGCGCACAGTTCGCGTCACTACTTACCGTCCCTGGCGTCGTCACAAATTTTCTGAACGTATGCGTAGTGAGATCCGTAATATGAACTGCACTGTCGTTCTTGCCGTCCGGCTCGGTTCCGGCGACGGAGCCAAAGTAGTGCGTGTGCTTGGCGTCATCTATGCGTGAGCGCAGCGTTCGCTTTAACTTCTGCTGTGTGAAGTTGTAAATGAAATCTCTGACAGATTTTGCACTATATTCTTCGGACAGTACATACTGACTTTCATACTGTAACAATACAAGTTATTGGGCTGGCAAATTATTTTATATATTTAAATAACGCGGGTCTCTGGTGCTAAGTGATTACTGTCGCCTATGAACAAAAAAGCACGAGAAGAAACGCTGATTACGTTAAAGGAAATGCTGATGCATTACCTACCGGCTTTATAAATCATTACCCTTATAATAAATGCGAAAGTGTTTTTGTTTGTTGATTTGTCCTTCAATCACGCCACAACGGAGCAACAGATCGCCGTAATTATTTGCATGGACATAATTTAAAATGTTCACTTAGATGCATCTACTACTTTATATCTTGAAAAATCAAAGTGTTCCTGCAGCATTTTCAAAAACTTAATTCCACGCGGACAAAGTTGCGAGCATCAGTAAATTTTGTTATAAAAAAATAGTAAAATCATACCCTACTATCCAAAATAACAGCAGCGGTCATATCCTTCCTGTTCTTAATGTCAACGCCGAGAGCTTCAGCAAAATGGTAATTCCTGATGCTATCCACAGCGATCATGTGTAGCGTGTAGTTGGTGTCGCACGCCAGGCCGTGTAGCTGAGTCACATTCCCACTCGACACCTTCGCCGGGGACACGGGGGGACTTATTCTGTTGGCGAACTGCATCAGCCTACAGAAATGTTTGACATTCTCTTGCATTAGGTTTTCGGCTGATAAGGGATCGTCTTCGTGTGGGAGCATTGTTGTTTCCACGCTGAAATTATTTAATTGAATGCTTTAGAATTTCAATTTTTACATATTGTTTACCTATGGTGCTGAAACATGGACACTGACAAACGGCCTTGTTCATAAACTCAAAGCCAGAAGGTTGAAGCCGGAAAGTCCTTGAGTGGAGACCGCGTTTAAGCAAGCGTAGTGTGGGACGTCCTCCAGCACGATGGACCGACGATATAAAACGGCTGGCGGGAAGTGGCTGGATGAGGAAGGCTGAGGACCGGGTGTGGTGGCGCTCTTTAGGGAAGGCCTATGTCCAACAGTGGACGTCCACAAGATGATGATGACATATTGTTTTTGTATTAATAAGTCAAACGAAGAATGCAAATTACATATCGAACTTTAGAAAGAGATAATCGGTACGTTCGGTTTCGTAGAACATTGTTGTTGTGTTTGTTGTTGAGACCGAAAAAACGTTACGTTATTCTATTTGGTAAGACGTCAGCCGTCATTCGGAGGCCTCAGGGTTCAATTTCGGGTACTTTTAAATTTTCAATTGTGTTTTTTAAATATCACTTGTTATGGCTCATATGGCGAGGGAAAACATCTTGAAGAAACCCGCTTAGAGTTCTCCAAGGGGTATGAAGTCTGCTGGCCGCACAAGTAGACTATGGCCAAACCTTTCCTTTTCTGGGGGAGACCAGTGCTCAGTAGTGAGTCGACGATGGCTTGATCATGACGGTGATAATGACTGTATACATATTCTAATAAATGAAAAGAAATTTTCCAATAAGCCAAAATATGTTGCTAATTCACACACAGTCTCAAAGCTAAACCTTTACAGGTCTAAAAGTAATGAAAAGGTCACTACTTTTAGGTTTATCAATTTTTAGAGATTTGTGTACAACCGAATAGGCTACAATATGAATGTCGTGTGGTGTTGTGACATAAATAATGTGCTTAACTTACTCCTCCTGTTCCATTTCAAGGTCACTGTTCAACTGCTCCTCGAATGATTGACACTTTTCGTAGTTTTCATAAAAACTCTTTTCTGCTGGCAAAGATTGACTAGCACTTTCGCCACAATGCTCCAGAAATCCTAAATTAGACCACAACGCCGAATTATCATTGGAATTTTCGATCAGTTTCGATATGGCCATCCCTTGTTTGAGAAGAAAATTCACTATACCAGCCTTCTGATTCTTCTGTGTCACATTGTTCCACGGATATTTGTTGTTGTGGGATATAACCTTTCTATAGTGTGGACTAGGCTTCTTCACAGGTTTCTTAAATTTGTACTCTTGGCAGAATTTCAGAAAGTTTTTTTTCTGATACAATAGTCGTTGTACTTGCTGCAGTTTAATGAGTTCCGACGTCCAGGGGTTGCTCTCGTTGTTTTTGCAGTTATAGTACTCCATTGCCACTTCACGCAACTAAAAATATAATTAAAAATAAATATATAAAGTATATCCACTATTTGTCCTTTGATATAGATGTAGATCTATTGTTGTCTTTTTTTTTGCTCTGTTAGAAGAATATTAGCAGCTAAATAGAAAGGTTGTTGTGTGCTTATTATGTACCTACCTGGTTGAAAGCTTTCAAATTTTTATTTTTTTTGAGACTTGTCAAGGTCCATATGGTTCTGATAATACTGAAATCCCATTAGTTTTTTTTATATAAAGAAAAATATATTTTTTTAAAGATTTTAATTCCTCAATGTGGTAAATTGTACACGAAACTTAACTAAAATGGCAGGTCTAAATGTATTGGTATTCTTGTCATATTACTGGCGGCGCGGCGTAAGGCCCAGTATCCTCCAGATATTTGTTTATCTAACCAATCAGGTGATTGTTAAAAGACACGATAATTTTAACATGAAAGCACTAGATTTAGACAATTTAGTTAATTTAGAAATTATGTACAACAGAATTAGCCACATTGACGAAACAATTTAGACACTTACCAAGGAATATAATGGCAGCTGTTCATAAAGTGGATTAAGAGGAGTGAAAAGAATGAGCATGGGGTTGCCGTCTGCATATCTTTCGAAGTTGAATGATTTCTTCCACATAGGAATAATTCTGGCCACAGGTTGGGCAAAATTCTCTAACACCCAATTCACGAGAAATGTTTCATTCCACGATTGCTTGTTTTCTTCTGGTTTGTATTCCTAAAAAAAATTTTTGCATTTGGTATGATTTGTTGTAGGATTGACGGACGGACGGACGGAAGGACAGACAGACAGACAGACAGACAGACAGACAGACAGACAGACAACAAAGTGATTCTATAAGGGTTGCGTTTTTCCTATCGAGGTACGGACCCTTAAAAATATGGATATAATATGTAAATAGCGAACTCCATGGGTACGAAGTCGCAGTTAGCAATACGTCTTTTACAAGGAATATACCCCAACATCATAGGAAATAAGAATCTCTAAATTACCTTAGTGTCATTCCACAACATAAGTCTTGCATTTGGTATGCTTTCCACTCCCAGATCAGATGCCAGCTCCGCCGACGTCACGGCAGCGAAACATATCTCGCCAATAGTGTCGAATTCATAAGACTTAAGCGCCACGTTGTACCAGATGTTGTAGTATCGAGACGTGTCCGTCAAAGGAGTGAATCCTACTGCTACTGCCTATCAAAAAGTTTAATATGTACTTAAAAATAAATAAACATATTACATTAATAATCATCATTTCTTATTATTTTTGCTTTATATTGATATCCATTCTTTTAAAAATTATTTTACTTTTACTATAATCTGTCAGAGGCTAAATTTTCAATTTAGCTAGATTGATATAAACTTTATTTCTTTGGATTAGTTCTTTGATTAATGCAATCCTTATTTTATTATTAGTCACAAACTGCATAGGTGCAGCAAACATGCACTTACATCACATATAGATAATAGATTAACAAGGTCTTCTGTATTTGATATTTTCTGCAGTGGTCTCATAATTAACTCCAAAAAGTTGACCATGCTTTCTGCATTTCTTGGTCCTGTTTAAAAAACAAAATACTTAATTACTTTAAAACAAGTTTTAAAAATAACAACTGCTCTTCAAAAACTAAATGTTCTTTATTAAAACTAAAACTACATACAAGATTGCAATTTTACCTTTGTATAAAACACCTCTTGAAGTGACAGTATATGCCACTAAAATAGGCCATGAGGGTATTTTACTGTGTTGCAATCTGCATTCACTGCCTGGATTCCAACAATTAATGGCAGCAAAATGTACCTACAAAATAATATTACTTATGAAATAAATAAGATCTTGATTCCATAAAAACAGGCATATTTTATAATGGCTCAATAGTAGTCAAAAACCTTTCACAATAACAATAGAAGTATATTAAATCTGGGTTTGGAAAATACCTGATACTTCAAAATCTAAATATATAAAAGGAAAAGGTTACTGTCTGACTGATCTATCAACACATATCTCAAACTTCTGGACAGATTGGGCTAAAATTTGGCATGCAGATAGCTATTGTAGACATAGACATCCGGTAAGAAAGGACCTAGACCCCTCGGCAACCTGGGCGGTCTACTTGGCTTCTGGAGCAAGCTTGGATGGCTGGAGTGAAGACTTCGACGGGGAGGGGCAACGCACGCACAACAGACGGAAACGTTTAAGTGCGGAAACCAGCCCAGAGAGAAGAGAAGAGAAGAGCTATTGTAGACATAGACATCCGCTAAGAAAGGATTTTTGAAAACTCAACTCCTTGGCCAATATCTATGACTGATATACACCATTAACCGGGGATAAAACAGGGCTTTAAAATTTGTGAAGTCACTATTTTTAAATTACCATTATGATTAAAATAAAATATTGTAAATCAATATTCAATACTCAACACATATACACAGTTCAAGAAACTTAAATCAAGTGTCATAAAATATCATTTCTCCTGTATTAAATTTTTATCTAATTTAAAAGTAATGGTATACAGTATACACCATTACTTTTAAATTACATAATTAGTCATAGATATTGTCCAATCAATTAATCAAACTGAAAATTAGCTTAAATATTTTAAGTTTTTAATAGCTTTTACAACAAAAGCTCATTGTTTACTCTTCCTTTTTGGCTGTAATGCATGTATGAAGGAGAATGGATGTATATTTTAATAAACAAACTTAGGATTAGGATGTATGGATGTATATTTTAATAGACAAACTTAGAATAATCAACATGCCAAATCACCAACACCATCAAAAATCCTGTTCTAGTTGATTTAAACCTTATTATCATCTTTGAAAAGCCATATATAAGATTTTTTGCTGCAGTAATGTGATTGTGGTAAAAATTTTCATCAACTTAAAACTAAAGAACGGATAAAGCTACCACTTAAGTTTTACTAATGTTTTGATAAAACTTAGTACAGTGCTATGCTGGCTTTATGTTTTTGCAGAAATCCTTAAGAATGTTACCTTGATCAAGGTTTTGTGGTTTTGCGATAACCATGCACCAACAGATAAAGAGAAAAAGTTACAAATTTTAGAATAAAGAGTGGAGATATTCAACTAACCCTATCACTTAGAATATTGGCTGCTTTGTCAAACTCTCCTCTAACATACTGCGACTCAGCGTCCCACGGCGCATAATACATCACAAAGGATACATCCTCAGAGTGCATGGAGGCTAGAGCATTGCTTAGTTGGCCTCTGTACCAGTCAGTCACTACTGAGTCAGAGTAGAAAAATCTCACTGCTTGAGGAACTTTTGACACTTTTGTAGGTCTGGAAGTAGTAACAAATAACATTGTTAAAATAATAAATTTTAACAACAAAAATATGCCTATTCTATTTGTGCTCAATTTTATTCTGTGAGCCTCCAATATTAAACCAATTAAAAAAATTGTATATCTTAAACACTACCACTACCTATCTTCTTCTGTATTGGGTTTCTTTTCCACACTTAGATGAAAAACAGTATCTAAATGGGACATAAATAATTGGTTTTTCTTTTATGTAAATAAGAGGTTTCCTTTTGATTGACTTATGTATCGCAAAGCTCCATATTTAGTTCAATACAAATCAAAAGTACTATTAATAGGCATAGTAAGTATTTGGTACTGTAAAACTGAACAAATAAAATTTCAAAACAGTTATTATGTTAAACAAAATTTATTCATGCTATGCCACATTATGTTTAGCAATTTGGTGTAGTAGGTATGACTTATATTTAAAAATATATAACTTGTTTGTTTAGTTGGTAGTTAAAGTAAAGCTGGGCAAAGCAAACTGTTTTCTTTACACCTTATTGAAAGTAACTGTATGGTGTCTGGATTAATGTAGAAACTAATTATAATTAAGTACATTAATAATTTATTAAAGACCCTGTAAAACTATTAGTTGCAACAATATTAGAACTTACGCATTGTGCAAGGCTCCGTACGTCGTCAACGCTAAAGCGATACAAAACACCAACTCTTTGACTAGCATGTTGAGGGTTAACTCCCTGTTAATCTTCTGTTTAGCCACTTGCGAAGAACTTTCAGGCGAGTCTCGCTCATTGCTAGTAGTAGGTAAACTTGGTTTTCTTTTTAATGACGTGACCTGTGTAATATTATCTTCAGAGTCCGCCGTTGGAAACATTACACGTCATTCGTAAACAATAAAGAAACAAATAAATTGATTAGCATAATTTGGCATGATACCTGAATTCTGTAACAATTAACTGTCTATCTCCTAAAGTCACAAATAGTAGATAAAGATGTAATTAACACCGTTTTTAACATATTTTAAAATTACTTCACTTTTCAGCAACCATCTGACGAAAAATGCAATTTATTGACAGCGATTGACAAGTTGACAATATAAAGACAATAAGACAATAAATAATAGACCACTTTTTTTCCTCTCGTCTGGCTTTACACAGATTAACCAAAATAGACCTAGGCGAAATGGGCGAAGTACACAATACACAACTGGACGTCTGGCACTGCAAAAAGCCACCAAATAAGAAAAGAAGAACTATCGTTGGACGGTGAGGCTTAAAGTGTGATAATATGACAATGGGCTCAAACCCATTATATCTAATCAAATCTCAAACATCATGGACGCGCTTCATGCTTGTGGCAAACAATAAGCACTGGCTTCAAGCGTGTGAACGGGTGTTTTGTATGCTTGACAACGCTTATCGTTCGATCTGTTGACTGCAAGCCAAACAGTGTATAAAAAGTAGGTACTCTGTGGTGTTTGCCGATGCTTGTTGCCTTTTGTTTGGCGTCAAGCATGAAGCGGCTCCATCTAAAAGGTTAGAACCACAGAGTAGGTCATTTGTTGTATATATTGGCTAGAATCCCGAGCCGTAAAACCAGTTAAAAATATTGTAATAAACTTACAGTTTACACTCATTGGTAATTAGTAATGGCTGAACTTGTAAAAATATTGTAACAAAAGATCTGTAATATTTTGATATCCAACCGCTTCTTCTCTTCGTAAAATAATAAAGATCATATGTATAATAACAATTCTAATTATTTTAATTATTTAAAAGTGTGAGGAGTAAACTATCAAGATCTAGTTTTAAAATATGGAATCTCCGAAACATTTAGATTCAAATTCAGTGGAGTATTGGAAAGAGCAAGCAAAATATTATGAACAAAAGTATATCAAACCTTCTTTATCTCTATATTATTCATAGGAATGATATGGTGTTTATGTGAAACTGGTTTTTATTATTGATTTTGTCTGTAGGTCATCAGACATTCAGCAAGAATTAGATGAGTACACAGAAAACTCAGCTCAACTGGAAAAAGAATTAGAGGCTTCACTAGCACAGGTTGAAAAACAGAATAGAGATCTCGAACATCAAAACCAACGTCTCAGAAATGAGATTGAAATGCTCAGGGTATGTTCAATATTTGAAACCTCATGGGATGTGTCATGCACTGTAGCTTAAATTCAAAACAATGAGATCATATTTTAAGTAGTTTAAATCAATATCAGTTTCACTCCTTTAAATAAATATGACAAAAATTGTTAGAAAGCAATAAGACAATTAATTATTTGATGTATGATGTATTTACTAAGACTATTCTTACCTGTTAAATTTTATAATCACTTATTTTTGTGAACCTAATTAGTCTTTAGCCTTCAAAAATTAATTTGGTATCTTCCTTACAGAGTAAACTAGAAAGGAGTCAACATGAAACGAATGCACTAGAAAATGAATTAAAAGCACTTAAAATAGATAAGGAAAAACAAGCAATATACATTAGAGAATTAGAGCAAAAAAATGATGATTTAGAAAGAGGTCAAAGGTAAGTAAAAGATTTGATAATCCTGGCAGAAACATTGTATTTATTGATTTAAATTAAATGTTAATATTTTGTATGCCAAGAATTTATCATTTGTGAATGTAAAATTTATATAATACATACATACTTCTGAAAGTGCTTCCATCTGCTTTAAAATTGGTTAAATAGATGGGTCTTTTGACAGCCCATTCCTATTAACTGATTTGGACGTTTGTTCTGGAAAATATATTTAGCCTTACTATACTTATAGTGTCCTGTGACATTACAATGTGACTAAAACCAGGCCAATAAATTGTAAGAAATGACATCAATTGACTATCTACCGTTTAATTATAATATCACTAGTGAGATTGTAATATCACTGCTTTGACAATATACCTGCGACATATAAGATATTATAAAGACGTAAAACTTGTAAGATTGTTTGTAGGCAATAATCTCTACTACTGAACCGATTTTGAAAACTTTCAGAAAGGTACCTTGTTCCTGAGTATAGGGTATATTTTATTTTCAAAAAAAATTGAGATTCCTACAAAAATTGTAATAAGCTACCAGTGTGAAGCTCAGGTCACTATCACACTAATATTATAAAGGCGAAAGTTTGTATGTGTGTGTGTGTGTGTGTGTGTGTGTGTATGTTTGTTACTCCTTCACGCTAAAACTACTGGACGGATTTGGCTGAAATTTGGAATGGAGATAGATAATATCCTGGATTAGCACATAGGCTACTTTTTATCCCGGAAAATCAAAGAGTTCCCACGGGATTTCAAAAAACCTAAATCCACGCGGGCGAAGTCGCGGGCATCGGCTAGTTATTCAATAAATTTCTTATCCACAGAATCATATCTGAATCAGTTTCATGTATAGAGACACTATTAAATCAGGCATATGAGCGCAATGCAGTCTTAGAAAGTGAAGTAGATGAAATTGAAAACTTGAGGGTAAACTTGCAGCGGGTAACAGATGAAGCCAGAGGTATATTTATTTATAATATCAAAATACTGTTAATGCACATCTTCCTTTCAAGGAACCAAAAGCTTAACCTGCTATAATCCGCTAAACCATACAAATCTGTATGGTGCAACATGCAGCATGTGATATGCACCGCCCGCCCTCGCACTGCTAAACATGCAGGAAAAGCCAGCCACCAAGCAAGCTATACGTACCATCACCACACAAATCCCAAAACCACTCGAGCGAATACAATGCCCAATTGCAAAGGGATTATAGCAAGTTAAACTTTTGGTTCCTTGTATATCATATTATAGTAGTAATAATATTATTACAAAATAAAAGACACCTCAATGGTGGCCTCATAACAGCTGTTCTGTTTGGTGGTCATTTTAAATATGTATATAATATATGTAAAATTTTTGCATTACTCCGTCTCAAAAGAGCTGACTATTAAAATATAACGCCAGAAGTTTTACTTCAAAAGTTTTTTTAGAAAATTATTCAATCATTATCTATGTAAGTGTAACATGTAGTTATATTTGTAGATCTAAAACAAGAATTGAAAGTTATAGAGAAAATTCCAATACTGAAGAAAGAAGAAAGCAGTACAAATGAACCACTATGCAATGGACATTCAGCTCGAACCCAGGTGGAAATAGAAACACAAACTTCTATGATATCACCAGCAAAACGTAAGTTTGTGATTGCTCTAATACAGAGACAAAACTTAAATGCCTCGTTGGTCTACTGGTCAGCATGTTTGACTGCAGATGATGAGGTTCTGGATTCGATTCCTGGGTCGGGTCAAAAATTGGTAGGTATTGGATTTTTCTGTTAAGAAATTCTCAGTATTAGCACTGAGTTAGGAAGCTGTCTGTGTTTAAAGCCGTCAGTCCTGCGCCTGATCTCTCCGGTCGTGTCGAATTTCCGTTCCATTGGGCTAAGAGAGTGAAGAAATAGAGAGTGCACCTGTGTTTGCGCACATGTGCACTACCACAGCTTCCCCTCAGTTGATTTTTCAAAACTTAGAGACCTAAGACTTAGCGCCTTATGCACCTGAGATAATCCGTTACTGGCACTTAGTGGTTCAAAACAATTTTAAACACTCTCCGTCCTGTTGTATGCGCCTGTTCAGTATAAAATACAAATGTACTTATACATATAAAAGGTGGCTCGAGCGATCCACCTTTTATATACATCTGTGGATTGGATATTAGTATGGGGTGATGATTTTGTAATTTATTTGTACAGGTGAAGTAAACGGGAATGCTATGACACCGTCTTCGCGAGTGTCGGCTATAAACCTAGTGGGTGATCTCCTTCGGAAAGTAGGGGTGAGTTATATGTATTATATATCTGTAGTATTGGTAGTAGTATTCATTTGTTTATTAGTTGTGGTGGAAATTAATTGGGGAAAACCTAGTGCACCATAGTAACTATATGATATATATTTATGTATTGATAAATGTATAATAGCTATTTGTTTAAGAAATATAAATTTGTAATATATTAAGTAAGTATATAAATTTTATTTATGTGTTATATATATTATTTAACATATAATTTATCTGAGTAGGTACCTGTTAAATACGCTATTAATAAGATTGCCTTAAATGTAACATTATAAAAGTAATGAAATTATTATTACTACTTTTATTTTAATACATTATTTATTTAAGTATGTTTGTATTTTTATGACTCCCTGAATTATTTCGTAAAAATATCGAAGAAAATACCCGGAAGAAAAAAAAATATATGTTGAGATCCCATTGACAAAGTTTATGGTTAATAATGAAATTCTTGTCTAGTGTATTTCAGAATACGTTTAACATACGGTTCCATAGCCATACTAGTTGCTAAAAACTTTGGCGGTCATTATTTGTAAACAATAGTTTTTTTCGCTCTCTCCTTTCGTTCCCTTATGAGTGAGCGAGGCAGAGTACACCTTCGCTACTGTTAGGTTTCCTACGATAGCTCATGACTTTTTTTTCGATTCTCACTTTTCAGTCTGGGGGTACCATGAAAAGTCATTAACCAAAAGTTTGTACTGTCAAGTTGATCCCACTTAAAAGTGACGATGATGAGTGTACTTAGTAAAAAGTAGACTTTTAACTATTCATAAAATAATGACAATATTTATACATTTTAATTTTTTCTATATTATTAGGTAAAGGTTCGATTTCGGTTAAAAAAATTGGCACTAGCCGCTATAGAAGTTAAACTTCTCAATGCTTCATTATTATTCAGAACATTTCATGAGAAAGATTATATGTATAATATGTATATTTGTAATATAACACGTTCATATTTATATATGGGATAGGTAATACCATCCACGCAAAGCTGGGGTGGGTTAGCTAGTAGAAAGTATGTATTGATTAGCTGCAGTTGCCAAACCTAGAAAATATGCGTCTTTATGCAATTCAAGGTCATTGTAACTTAGGTAGGTAAAGGTTGTAAGTGCCGCGTAGCCTTAAGTGATAAATAAGTTTTTAAAGGATTTACTTATGGAGGCATTGTTATTTACACAATATACATTTTTCTTGAATGAAAACTAATTGGGCCAAATTTATTTATATTAGATGTATAATGTGTATTAGATGTGATTTCGCAATGTAGTTTTATTTGCACGGTTTGTATTTTGTAGCATGCATGATGTTTATTGCTTGCAGCTTGAAAGATTTCTTTGCCGTGAATGTGGTAAGGTCAAATGCTCGTGTGGCGTACAGACACCAACAGAGCAAAATCCTCAGTTGCATGCAGCCGATGCTGTCTCCGATAAGGAACTTGAACAAAATGACTTAGATGAGTCAGTAGAGTTCAGAAAGCCATCTGAATATACACGCCAGTATTCAAGATCCGAACATCCAATACACTTACAAAGACCGTTGCCTCTTTCGACTCCGAGACCTTCCGAACAACCTTTTGAAAGGTCTTATCAGAGCGAAAATGGCAAACTGAGACGGTCTTTTATCGTGAGATCTCGCGAAGGGCTCGAGACTTTCCTTAACTTCACTTCCACGAGGAAAGGACAGGATCAAGGAAAGGGGAAACAGATGTTGAGACAACAGTTTTGACAGAAATAGTCTAAGCCCTAATTCGCACGAGCGTTAAAAAAGCGTTGCGTTAAAACCCGGCGTTACGCATTAAAAAAGCGTTAGCGTGTGAACAGACTCTTGGGAATGAATTTGTTCTATTTGAACGCTTTTTTAACGGACGTTAAAAAACTCTCGTGCGAATGAGGTCTAATACGCCATACAAGGGTTGCTACACTGTATTTTAAAATATTAGACTCTTGCTTTATACGTATGTATTTGAATTAATTTTGTTATTTTTTTTGGTTGCTTTGGAATCGGATACAGACGGCCCTTGCATCGCCTGTAAGTATACAGCAAAGTAGCAATGGGCATGTTTTTATAGTCTGGCAATATTTTGTATTTCTCACAACCATCTAACATTATCCATCTCATAATTATCTCTTGACTTAACTATCCCTTTAATTCACTGTGAATGTCTTTAAATATTTGAAATATGGTGTAGAACCCTTTAATCTAGGTTATAACATTAGATTATATTTAAACAATTTTGTTTTATTTTAAGTAGGTAATATTTTTACCATTTTATATGAATAGTACAAAGTGTACTTAGGTGCTTTTTATATGTATATAATAAATTAGTAGTTATTAGACGCGATTACATGTAACATTATAGAAAAGTTTCTAGTTTTTAAGAATTTAAATTTAGAACAATAATTCTACTTTACAACTAATACCTAAAAATAGTATGTGGCCCTTGTGGTATGATATAACTGGCATCGGTGCATATTATTCTGGATTTTTTCTCGCATGCGTATTTGTATATGTACCTTGTATCATATTGTCGTTTTACCTATTTTATAATAATAAATATTTATCATGGGGTGGCTACAAGAAGTATCTCTAAAATCTACTAATGTTGCTTTATCGGATCGGATGGAAAGGAATCTACTTACGGAGTCGTGATAACCTTTTATTTAATACGCATGAAGAGAACTTTTACTTATTAACTACTAGATGATGATGACTTCGTCGGCGTGGATTTAGTTTTTTTAAATCCCGTGGGAACTCTGATTTTTCGGAATAAAAAGTTACCTATGACAAATTCCGAGACGCAAGAGATACTAGGCTAGTTGCAAAGTTATTTTTTTATAATTAATATAATATTTTGTTGCACATGAGGTGGAGGCATTAATCGCACATGTATGTATAACTCCGTCACCTACTAATATTAACATCATTCATGTTCGATTTTCTTCATTGTAGGCTTTGGAATCAAAATTAGCATCGTGTCGTGGTACAGTTAGACCTAAAGAGCTCTCACCAAATCCAAGCTCGGACGTGAATAAGGACTACAGGTGTGTACTCAAGAACTAAGACTCGCCGTCTATTATCCCGCGATTGCGTTAGCTTGTATAGTAGATACTATACTATAACCAGTTTACATTGCTTCATGTTCATATTACACCCCCCACGTTTATTAAACCATCTAATGTACTGTGATCGGAATCACACTTTCCTAATATTCTTACTAATATCTGTGATGATAAAGAAAATAGATTAGAAATGTAAAGGTAGAAAAAATACTTGGCCTACCCACCGGAGACGTGCAAGTGAGACGGCGCATAACTTTACGCATTGCTTTACACACTGGATTTTATGCTGTTGATTAATGAATAACAAACTATTTGGCATGTTGGAAATGAAATGGTCACTGATAACACCAGACTTGTTATGTCATTCATGTCTCACGTTTGAATTGCTATGCACAAATTTTGAGAGTTTGAAATGAGCAAACAATTTTCGATATGATGACCATGAAATATTTAGAGTCCGTATATACGTTAAAATATATTTATATATTTTTGAATAATCCATTTTTGTAAATAAAAAATGTATGTAGTTACGTATGAATTCGTTAAAACATATATACGAAATTTTATGGACTTTAATATGAAGAATGAAATTATCTGTCTGTACTAATAGTAATATTTAGGTATATATTGTTGGTTTATAGTGCATTTTATTTGTATAATTTTTAACTAATGCCAAGATTACGAAAAGCACGTACTGTCAAATCCCTGAAATATAATGAAATACATATTTTGTGTTGCTTTATTCTTCTTCATTCGCAACTAAATTGTTACTAACATTGAAACAAAGATATAATAAAATAACTGTTTGATTATTTTCTTTGTGAATAACCATAGGCGTGATACTAATGTTAAACTTTTTCGTATTCTGAAAGTAATATTAGGTAGCGTACAGAGGCGAAGTGAGGACAGAAATGTTTGAAAACTGATAAAAAATGTTTCTAAATAAAAAATCATCACAGCTCAAAAAATTTTTGAATTAATTTTTATTATAATAATATATCAATTTTATTTAGTCACATGGGAATATTTAATTCCAGCATACGTGGGTACCTACGGGTGTCTTGCTGCTGTGCTCACTTCGCTTATTTTGAGTACTTGAATAGAAATAGTGTAGAATAAGTATATCAACATTCCTGTGGCCATCAAACGTTTAATAAATAATTGTTTAGGCACCTAAACCCTACCTTGGGCAAAGAGTTTACAAAGGATTCTCGCGATAAAGTTATACTTATTAAAAATAGTATTTCGAGAGGTTGTTCTTGCTTTGATATCTCAAACAAAACTAACCTAAATCTTGCCCTGACGAATATTCATAAATTTTTAATGTTTTACAAAATGTTTAAGAGTATTTTTAATGTAGAGCTTTACTTGTAAAGTACATTATACTTATGTAATACTGAGTCTCTAAAAAAATCTAAATTGTTTAGGTGTAATAAAAAGAAAAGTATTCATTGTAAAATAACTTTTTGGTAGCCTTACAATATGTGTTTTATAAATTAGGGTTATTGCGGCTAATTCTGTTGTACGCAGTCTCTAAACTAAAACACTTCTAAAGCTATTGCTATCCTTTTCCGCAGAGAGTACCATGAAAGGGAGAGATTAAAAAACTTAGACCTATCATTTTAGTTTAGAGATCACCAATAGAATTAGCCACATAAAATTGTTTAAATGATGAGGATTTGTATATTTAAAAGAATGACTATTTAACTCCCTAACTTCGAATAGAGCCCACATTTTTGTATTTTAACTAGTGTCCATTGTAACAATAGTTGTGACGTACGTGAACAGAATTGTCCATGTAAATGCGTTTATATGTCGAAAATTGTTTGAGTGGGTTGTTTTGGCCTTCATACAATAGATTATAGAATGTACTTTATTATTAAACAATAATTAATATATAAATTGCCCAGTCTGCTGCGAGTAGTTTGTAACTAAGCATTTATATGTTCACTTGTGTGGTGACCAGACAATTTTTATTTTTGTGCGCAATTAATAAAATAAGTCCAGGCAGATTTTGGTTTTATTTATAATTTCATTTAAATTATTTGCTTCCCTGTAAAAACATTAGACACGATGTTACTCCAGTCAAAGTGTTTCGGAACTTTTACTGGTGGTGTAAAATTCTTTGTAAGGTCTCCAAGAGATTTATTACATAGTTTAACTTTGAGAATAATTGATGAATCACTTTCAACTTCTTCTATTAGTACATTACCTGGAAAACAAAATTGTTCATTACCTTATAGGTATTCAGTGATGTTCAAATCATGTAAATTGAAAATATATCTACCTGCAATTTTAGGCGATCGTGTTATCCATAAAATAATAACATAAAATGGAAGACTTTGTATTAAGTAAATAACTTTCGCCAGAATATATTGTACAGACAGAGATAACACTCGGAACTGAAAAAAAAAGTACTTACTAAAACTTGAATTAAAACATGCAATCTATATTCAGAAAAGTTACTTTAGCGCGCTGCATACAAACGTAGTTTGGCTCTCATTTGAGTACTATCATACCAAACTCAAAGAAATTTTGTAGACATTTTCTACACTGTCAAATTATTGACCATGTGTAACTTTAAACTATGTACACATTTTTTACAGAAATCTGGCAAATTAAGACACATGCATTTGTTTCTAGAACATGTCTACAGAATTTCATTACGTTTGATTGGTTAATTTAATATTTAAATTAGAACCAAACTACTCTTGTTTGGAGCGTGCTACAAATGAACTCCTCTGGAATCTGACAATACTGACCATAGTGAATACAATATAGTACATAAGAGTAGTTGGCAATAACAGCAGCAGTATAGTGAATGCCACTGTGCCAACAAACATCTCCTGGTTAGTATATTCACAGGAATCTATACCACCCCTTAGAGGATTATACTTCCTTCCAACAAATAATCGTAATAGAGCCGTTAACCCTGATATTTGAAGGTTAAACAATCTGAAAAAAAAAATGTGAGAGATGAGAATTACGCCGAGAAGTGCAGTGTTCAAAGACCTCTCCCCCTAGGTTGACAGACGTCAAACGAGTCACAGGGAGCCGGTGAATTCAGGCGGCGCAAGACCTTAGAGTTTAGACCCAAGACCTCTGGCATCATCATTTATCTATTTTACAGTAGTATTACGATAATTTTGCAATCTGGCGAGGAAAAAGGTCACGTGGCCCGGGTAATATACCTACGAAGGTTATCTTCCACATTCTGTGAAAATTTCAATTCTCTATTACGGTTCTTGAGATATAGCCCGCTGACATACAGGTAGACAGATGGTCGCTCAGACGGACTGCGGAGGCTTAATAATAGGGTCCCGTTTTTACCCTTTGGGTACGGAACCCTAAAAAAGGTCAGGCTCACTTGGTCATGTGAGTTGACTGAAGAAATGTAGCTCCCATAGAACGCGCCCCTTCGATGGGTCTCACGTAACTCTTATCTCTTATGAAGAGTGAGAAAGATAAGCGTTTATTAAAACTTAGTCTGCAGAGCTGTGAAGCTGAATAGCACTTTATTGCGTCTTATCAAGAGTCACTATTTATTTGAATGTCAGAGTGACCTGTTCTTTGGAGTGTTCTGTACCTGGAAGGTGCTATTACTGCGATTAAGTAATCTGTGATAAATCATTAGTAGGTCCCATTATAAATATCTTGCCGCATCAACACTTCAAGTGGTAGGTGTTATGGAATTATGAGTTTATTTGAGTTACTAACTACCTAAACACATATACCTACACAGATTACCTTGCAGCATATACATAAATGCAGTAAGAATGAAAGGTGGCTAAACACATCATATCTGATATTATGGCAGCTTGGAATGTGAATCCCAAATAGCCCAAGTACTGGTAAATATGCAGAACCACATCCAATTTTTCACCTGACACATCTGAAAAAATGTGAAATGAATATTAAATATTACTTTTTAATACCTCTTTGTTATGGCATCTTTCTAGTATTCCAAAATCCAATATAGAAATACTAAGGGTCTGATTCACAACTTCCAGATAAACTTTATCTTATGGATAAATTTGATAATTTATTTTAAAAAAAATTATTGCTTAAAGCTATGACAAAGAATAAAATTCAGGATAAATTTACAAAGGGCAAACCTACTGCTATAGTGATCTCTTCCAGGCAACCCATCAAAAAAACTATCATAATCTTTTTATTCGTTAGATAAAGTTTATTTGGAGGTGGTGAAACAGGGCCTAAACAGTGTAACTAAGTTGATAAGTCTAAATTGACATGTCTAAATATCTTTCTCGCTTTTTATTTTGTTCTTTGTTGAAAAGGATAACAGAGAACTCTCTATTTAGACTCAAATGAGGTTTAAGTAAAATGATATAAGTTTCCAACATTTACATTGTACTCACCCAAGAATAGCCACCACAGCTCAACATGATATAGAAAATACTTCCCTAACATTTTGTTGAATGCATTATTCAACTTCAGACCAGCTGGTGCCCCCATAAGCCATTTTAACAAGGAATACATAAGATTTACTAATTTCTGAAAAAAAGTAAGTACACTTAATTATTTGAGCTCTAGAGAGATGTCTATTAAATAGACTACAGTGCAGTGCATCATGGGAGGATCTCTGTAAGAGCTTTTTGGGCTGCAATCCAGAGCCCCGTGGCGATACAGGTCCCCCAGTCCTCGTTTGACAAAATGGGCAATATTGTGAATTTTAAAAAATGCTGTTTTTGGTTGTATTTTCTCTCTATTACACTCTTCTCTCCTGCAATACTATACTACTATAATACACTCTCCACCAATTAATTACTTGTTCATTTCCACATTTTTTTTGTGATGTAACCACTAATTCAGTTTTCGGATTTTTTCTGCCTGCCAAATTTCATGATTCTAGGTCAACAGTGTCCTATAGGTTTTGTTGATAGACACGACAGACAGACAGTCAGACAATGAAGTGATCCTACAAGGGTTTCTTTTTTCCTTTTGAGGTATGGAACCCTAAAAATTTATTCATGATTTAAGGGCATTGTAAGGCCAAACTTTTTTTATATATGCATTGCAGAATTATTATATTATTTATGTATTTTGGTGTTACAAATATTTTTAGGAAACCACAATTTTTATACTACCCAACTATGATGGTTTTATGCAATATTGTTATTATTTGTGACTTAAAATTAATTATAATGTAATACCTCTAAAATTCCAAATAGGAGTGCACCAAGTGCTTTTCTGTCAAAAACAAGTAGTTCCAATACTAGATATCCAAGTAGAATATCCAAAATAATAACCATTATAAAGTTTCCATGTTCTATTGTTACCTGGAAATACAGAAAAAATAAAGCTTGATGTGAGTAAAAATGACAGCAGCAAATCTATCTTCAGAATATGTCTGTTATAATATTATTATATCGCAGGTTTCCAACGGTAGGAGCATTTAAACAAAAATGTGAATACTATTTGATTCCAGTATATAAGCAGAAGACATCCACTTTATCATAATAATAAGTAAACTACTTTGAAGAAATTATGGAAAAACTTTGACATTATTATTAACAGTAAAGTTATTTAAATGTTTACCAACAGTAACCAGACATACTAAACCATTATAAATATAACTCACCTTTTTCTTCATTTTGACTGTATTTATAAGCCATTTTATCAACATAATATAATTATATACATGCTGCCCAAACATTGATGATTCAAACCAGGAGAGAGTTTGTAATCTTGGTTGGTTTTCAGATTTACTATAATATGACTGACCACACTCTTTTTGAATCAGTTCTTGCAGTGTTGAGAAAAAACAGTCGTTTGTACTAAGAGTTTCAGAATTTTTCACTTTATTATAATCATACAACATAACAATACAGTCTTCAATATTTTTTTTAACACCATTTAATACTAGGCTACTTAGTTTTGGATACTGAATATTGTTTACTATAAAACTATTTAAGCTCTTCTTTAAAATATTCTTTGATAGATTATCACTGTGGTGGTAGCCATAAATAATGTTTTCTTTGTAAACATTTTCACCTGCTAATATTTTATTGTTTGTGGAATAAGTTGTAATGAATATTGTTAAACAATCTTGATTAGTTATTTTTATGTGTCCTTTGAAAAATACATTACCCATTTCATTAGGAATTTCAGGCAGTAATATTTTGATAATTTGAGACATTGTTTTCATCTAGATTTTATATTTAGTAGGTAGGTAGCAAAGTACTTTAAAAAAAGCACCGGTAACCTATTTTATTTTACTATTTTATTTATTTTACTATTTTTTTATTTTTCTAAAAAGTATATATTTTTTTTTAATTTATTTTACGGCCCTGGATAACAGTCCTTTAAGGCCTTTCTAAAAAGTAGGTAGACAAAGAGCAAAGAGTATGTAATCCACAGATAACTTTTTTTTTCTCTCTCGTCTGGCTTTACAAAGATTAGCCAATGTCAAGTTTGTAGTTATTTGTAACAATTTAGTTAAACTATACAAATATGGACCCCGTCTGTGCCAGCGCTCGCCGACATTCACACGGCACCCCCTTAGCGCACTTTCCAGTCAGTTTTAACAAAAAAAAAAACACTCCAAGCCAGACGAGAGAAAAAAAAAAGTGAGGAGCAGTGAGGAGAACGATGACAACGGTCTGTGTAGTGATCTAGTATACAGTGCTCTGTGTATGAAAAAAATATCATGATATCCAGGGCCGTTTAATAAATTAAAAAAAAGTTAGTTTATGGTTTGGTTGGTCGCCATTTTCTTGAAAAATTTGATTTTCGATGCCGTGTCTGTTGCTTCCTTGAATTTTGAATTTCTGTTTTGTCGACGTTTCAACTTGAAGCAATAATTTATATTATGCTTCGTAGTTATCACATTTAAAAAGTGTGTTATAAAAATTGAAATCGATCTTGTGAAACAAATTATATCACCATGTCCGCACACGAGCAAATGAGGGCGATGTTGGATCAATTAATGGGCACTGCCCGTAATGGTACTTATTTATATTTTTTCCTACTCAATTTCTCTGCTGAGTTAAATAAGTTTTGATGACGCTTATAATTAATTTCAGGAGAAACCGATAAGCACGGTGTTAAGTTCTATGATGACACTGTTTGCAAATCATTTTTACTGCAATGCTGTCCACATGAAATTTTATCATCCACTGTAAGTATTATGGCTGTATTTATGGTTTTAAAATGGGTTTTCTGAATTTCTGAGATTACTTTTATTCTTGTTACAAAATGATTCCATTTTGCATATTGGAATTTTTTAATCTTCAGTGTTGTATTTTTTTTATCTCAGAGATTCTTCTTTGGGTTTCAGAGGTCTTATTATGTATATCGTATGTATCAGGATGTACCTGGTATAATCTGTTCATGTTCACAATATTTTGATCCTAATTTTTATTTAGAATTAAATCCTAATATATGCGATATATTTTCATTCTATCATATTATATCTTATGATCTCTAATAGTCCTAAGACAACATTACCTTGGAGTGGCATTAACTGTGGTGAAATATACTTTTCAGAAAATGCCCAACCCTAGTCTTTATTGTTCATCACAATATAACAGATGAGGGATAGATTGTATGAGTTAGGCTGTTCTGTAAGTACCAAGATGTACGTATAAAACATTTATAGTTAGCTGATTGTATTCTTACTGCTATGCAGGAATTAATTTAACAAAACTCTCAGGCTTAAAAAATATTAATTTGTCCGTCGGTTTCTAATGCTGCTGTGGTGAGTACATGTAAAAATTATACAAAAAATCTTAAGGTGGGGAGAACAAATTGCCGATTGTAACTTCGTTTGGTACGTACTATGCTGTTTACGTGGCTAGAATACAGACAAAATGAAACTGCATGTGTATCAGTTATGTAACACGAACTATTAAAATAGGTAAAAGTGGATTATTTTTTATATTACTTATGTTTGATCCTTATTATTTTGTAAATGGTTATTAAAAATGCAAGTTCTGATTGAACAACATATTATTTGACATTAATAAAAAAGTAAACTTTAAAATACATTTCTTTGGATCATTGCTATAATCAATAAAGATGTCTTTTCTGAATTACATTCTTGTGCAGTTTCAGTTGTTATAAATAATTACTACTTTATGATTTATAAAATGAACATAGTGAAGATTTATAAAACATATATTTAATTAAACAATTTATACAAAGTGATGCATAATATACTCACATAAAAAACTTTTTTATGGAATATTTTTAATTTTACTCACAAGTTAGTTTCAGCTTTTCACATTATTTTAACATTTTTTCTGTGTTATTGAAACTACAGTAACAAATTTGCTGTAATATTGCAGTTCATAATAGACATAATAGAGATTAGTAAGCATTTGGAAAGTTTTGGATCTTCATTTACATAGTATCAATAACCCTCCTTGAGGTTTCGCCGCAGTCGGGTTAAAAGGTTTCAAGTCAAACACAGTTTTTATGAATTCCACAATAATTATGTTAAAATATATACGTAATTTGTAATGACAAAAATAAATCATTGTTTAAAACACTTGAATGCTGTAACGTTAGAAGTGTTTGAACATGTTGTGATGTTACAAATCAAATAAAACTATTGGAATATATATTTTATACACTTTCCAATTATGATTATAGTGCATATTTGAGAAAGGAGTCGCTCAGACTTGTTTGCTCTGTGTCAACTGTTATGTCAAAAGTACAGTTTTAATCCAAGGGTGAGATCTAAAGAGCACACTTTGACTTTGTTTAGACTTAAGACAGAGTTAAAACGAGACAGATGTATATCCCTCACATAAATCTGTCTCTCTCAATCTTTACAATCTTTAGTCTGAGCAAAATCAAAGTGTGCTCTATAAATCTCACCTGGGTAAACCATACTTTTGACATGACATTCACACAGCAAATATGGTGAGTCCTTTCTCAAAATGTATGCATTATAAACATTTTTATATTCTAGTAAGTCAATGGTGATAATAATTTTCTTTACATTTAAATAAAGTATGAGGGCTGCAAATTAGCTTTGGTCTGGGAAGAAGCCCACAGCAAAATAGTGCTAGTAATTGTTTTTTTTTGTTATCACCATGTTACCGTAATAGTAAGTCATTTCCAACTTTTTTTGTCATTCGGGCAATACTTTTACATTGTGATAGGATTGCTTGCTAAAATGAGCAAACATCTAATGTTTTTTTCAAGTGTTTTAAGACAATAGATATTTTGTGGTACCTAAATGAAATTGTTTTAAGGACTGGTTAGGTTTAACGAGAGGGTGTTGCCAGTAATTTGTAAGTATTATTAAAACATGGCAGTATGTGTAAATTGGCTGGTGATACAGGATGAGGCAGTGTTGGTGATTTTGTATGTATTTTATTGGAACAATTTTTTTAAGTTATATTGGGGATTTTGACACTTAAATATTTTTGTACTTTTATACATGCATTTTGTAAAAACCATTCACATTAGTCGATTTTTTATAAGTTTTATGAACTTTAGTCATAGTCAAATATCAGTCATAGAATAGACATACTTAAATAAATTTCAATTTGTTAACCCTAATGTGAGTAGTGCCAATGAAATGTTTGTATTAATATTTTTTATAATAATCAATACTTCATAAAAACAGTTATAACTTTTAGATGTACAATACTTTATTTTCCTTTTATTTCACATAGTACAAATCTTCTGTGGAAATTTTAAATGGTTCAGAATAGAACAATTTTAATTATTTGTTGTAGAAGAATCTTAGTATGATTTTCAACATGTACCCATAAACTGGCTGTTACAAATCTCATTAAATTCATGGATCTGATAGATTTAGAAATTAATCTATCAGTCGAATTGGAAAATAATTCCAGAGTGAGTTAAAACAAGCAATTTGCATTAAAACTATTTTTTTGGAAGTTTTAAAGAAAATAATATCTTGGTGCCAATGACTTAAAGTCAAAATAAATTAAAAGTCTGGCAATAGTAAAAACCTAAACCTGCCTAAATGAATATGTCACATAGTGTTTGTATCTAGACACATGCTTTTCATGTAAATGTAATTTTGATTGCAGCGAATGGATTTAGGTGAGTGTCCTAAAATACATGATCTGGCGCTACGTGCGGACTTTGAATTAGCTTCGAAAACCAAAGACTATTTCTATGACATTGATGTGAGTATAAGTATTTTTATTTAATCATACTTAAATGATAATCTAGTAGGTATATTAGGAAAAGGAATCATTGGACAAATCTCTACTCAATAGTAATTTGAAATAATTTTGGATTTTAGAAACTTTTAAACTGGACACTTAACGTAGACATGAATAATATGTACTTAATTTATTATTTAATTATTTTAACAGTTTTAAATTGATATTGATGGATGTATGTAGAATAAATAAGCAAAGGGTATATTTTTGATATTCAAGTCATATCGACCATGGTGAGCTAATGAAGGAGAACCTGGGAAATTCACAAAGCCTGTAAGACAAAACAATATAACAAAAAAAAATCAATTCACAAAGCTTGTATAATAAAGAATTAATTATTTTATTAAACATATACATTGGGCATACTTGCAACATTCTATGTCCAAGTAAAAAATTGTAGGATTTTGTTGTGATATGTTTATCAGGGTTGAAGAAAATCTGTCCATACCATTTTAATAGATTAACATATTTCCAATGTCATGGTTTTAAGCTTAAAAGTTTATACTAAGGAAACACTAAAAGGCCCCTATACCTCAACTGAATCTTGCACTGTCTATAATAAGAAGGGCATTCTGAACCAGTGAGTAGTAGATTCAAGTCTTGACGAAAGCTCATGTAAGTGTAAAAGTTTATTTGAATGAAATCTTTCTATTTCTATTGCAAATGTGAAATATGTTTCTATTTAAAGAATTGAAAAAAATGGTGTCAGTATGTAATACATTTATCTATGTTATGTTAAGGCCACAGAACATTTAGAGACATTTATTGCGGACTGCGATCGTCGCACCACTGCGGCCAAGCAGCGCCTGGCGGAGACGCAAGAAGAGCTGTCGGCCGAGGTGACGGAGAAGGCCAACGCCGTGCACGAGCTCGCCGAGCAGATCGGTCAGAAGCTGGCGCGAGCTGAAGCGCTGGGCGAGGAAGGAATGGTTGAAGAGAGTGTCAAGCTCATGGGAGAGGTATGAAAGTTTTAGTTCAGAACATCATATTGGGTTTCTTCTCGGGCTTGACGACAGTGCAGGGCTCTTGCAGAACCTGTATCGCCTTGACTGTTGTTAATCTAATTTTTTTTTAAATATCTCTTGTCACAAGAGGCGGCTGCTTCCTCTGATGTAGTTTCAGAGACGTTTTTTAGTTGTTTTAAAATTTAAAATATATTATAATATATCTGTAGTCTAATGTGCGATTTTTTGAAAGGAACAGAACAGTCGATTATTTCCCCCATGTTAATCTTAGTGTTCTATAATACTAGAAACCATTGAGTCTGTTGATCTATTGTGATTGCCACCATCTACAGCTCCCGTGCAATACTTATTGCCGCCAGGCTACATTAGATTGTCGTTTACATAGGTGAAGACTAGTATGTTTATGCAATAGCGCATGGCAGTAACAAATGATGTGTAAAGGCGTTTTGCAGCCTCACAGTAGACCCTTCATATTGATCATGTGGCGCGTGAGTTGTACAAAGTAGCATTGCAACACATGTCTAACATTAGCTGGTTTGATATAAAGAATAAAAGATAATAATATCAGGCCAGACTCGCTTGGTCGCTGGATCCGAGAAATATACCCACGAAAGCTCGCTCCTTCAACGGCTACCGAGTCAGTCTTATTACATAGGAAAGAAAGAGATAAGAGTTAACGCAATGGAAAGAGAGGCATTTTGTGAGCTGAATTGCACTCTATTGCAAGGGTCGATATATTAGCTAAACATCTTTGTGGAGTGAGTCTTCTGTAACTACCACTTGTTGGAGGTGTAAAAGCAAAATATACTAAAATTTTCTAAATTGATGGCCCTTGTTAAAAAACTACTTAAACCTTGTACTTCTTCAATTCAATAGATAGACGAGTTGCGTAAGAAGAAAGCCGTGGCAGAGCAAGAGTACCGCAACTCGATGCCGGCGTCGTCGTACCAGCAGCAGAAGCTGCGCGTGTGCGAGGTGTGCTCGGCCTACCTGGGCATCCACGACAACGACCGCCGACTGGCCGACCACTTCGGAGGGAAACTGCATCTTGGCTTCATCACCATCCGCGAGAAATTAGCGGACCTTAAGGTAAAACATTTTTAATGAGAACTTGTACAGTGTTTTTGTTGAGCATGAAGCCAAAAGCTCGTCAAGGAGGTCTTAAATGAAGCAAGCCCAGGTGGAGAAAAGACGAACGAAGCGAGCCAATAACTGCTCAGCTCGGATCAGGTCGAGTAGATCTAGCGGAATGAAGAGACAACAGAGCGAGTGGTGGTGTAGCTTATTTAAAAAGACGAACAAAAATTCACCAAACGCCGAATCCAATCTTATATTACTATTCAGAGTTTTGCGTGTATCTGAGATAAAACATGAGGATTACTGAGTGAGTAAAACTTCAAAAATAACATTATCACAGACCGATTCGGACTTTCCACCATTAAGACTAGAAAATTCTAGAATTTACCGTAATTCAGGCTTTACAGTAACTTAATGATATATTGTAATATTTATGTCTGGGCGACAAAGCAATTTTGTGGTATTTTTATTGAAGAAAACAGTGGAAAAGCGTCGCGAGGAGCGTGGAGTAATCGAGCGCGAGCGCGGGGGCGGGCGGCGCCACTACGTGGGCGGCCGCGAGCTGGACCGCCGCGCGCGTCGCCACCGCGAGACGGCGCGCGAGCGCGACCGGGACCGCACCAACGACCGCAACAAGGAGCGCGGCGAGCGGGACAAGGAGCGCACCGAGCGGGACAAGGAGCGCGCCGAGCGGGACAAGGAGCGCACCGAGCAGCGGGAGAGGGAGCGCAGCGAACGGGACAAGGAGCGGACCGAACGCACCGAGCGAGACAGGGAGCGCACCGAACGCAGGTAACCGGATCCTCATTTAACTATTATCAGGCTGGGTTTCACTTTGTGACGTCATGACCCGAGAAACAACAACAATCTTCTTCGGCGGACAGCGGATTTTACTCACCTTTAAGAATAAATTGAGAACTCTCAGTCATGCAGGTTTCCTAACGATGTTTCTTTCACCGCTAGAATACCTGATATTTAATAGCTTAAACACACTTATCTCTAAGAGTTAAAAGTGCGTGCCCGGGATCGAACCCCCAACCTCGCGAATAGGAGATATTACGTATCTCGTAATATAGTATTATATATTACGACGTATTAACCACTAGGCTATCAGCGCTTCTCACTTCATACGGCTGTACATAAAATTCTAAACTTTAAATCCAAAACATGCTTTTAGATCTTTTTACTTTTGTTTGCAAACTTTCGTTCTTTCTCAGACTTTAGAAACTGTTAAAGCGAGACAGCGTTATACCGCTGGCATAAATCTGTCTCGTTTTAACTGAAACTTAAGTCTAGCCAAAGTCAAAGTGCGCTCTATAGATTGCAACCCTAGAGATGCATAAGGAATTCAATAAGTCAGTTGTTTTGCTTTTGCGCTCACTAACTACCGACATGTGTTGCAGACGCAGCCGGTCTCGCAGCAGGAGTAAGCGCGACGAGTCGCGAGAGAAGTCGCGCGGCCGCGACCGCGAGCGTGAGCGCGAGTCGCGCCGCAGTCGCTCCAACCGATCCACCTCGCGAGAACGGAGACGCGAATAGCCCGCACTCTACACCAGGGACTTATTCTTTTTGTTGACATTTAGCGATTCCTGCGCCAGTGTCGCGACCTGGAGGGCTAGCACGGATGTTATGGTTAGCGCATTGCGATGATAAATTAATGATTACTAGAGGATGCCCGCGACGTCGTCCGCCTGGATTTAGGTTTTTAAAGATCCCGTGGGAACTGTTGATTTCCCGGGATAAAATGCCTATGTCAATTACAGGGACGCAAGCTACCTCGGTACCAAATTTCATACAAATCGGTTAAGCGGATGGGTTTTTACTTTTTAGCTTTTTAGGAATCCCGTGGGAACTCTTTCATTTTCCGGAATAAAAAGTAGCCTATGTCCGTCCCCGGGATATAAGCTAACCCTGTACCAAATCTCGTCAGAATCGGTTAAACTGTTGGGCCGTAAATAGGTGGCAGACAAACAGACAGACAGACACACTTTCGCATTTATAATATTAGTATGGATTAAATAAAATAATGTTATAAGTGGTTTACGGCAAACTCCTACTTATAAGGATAACTGCCCCGTAAGTTAAGTTGTATTATAAATTGAATCTTATCAGTTTGAATAAGGTACATAGAATAAATAAACAGTAATAATTTTTTTTTTTTTTAAAGACCACTTGTGGGTGGATAGTTTTATTATCAAACTCGTGGCCCTTTAGACAGTTCCTTGTTATTTTGGCTGACTTTATGATATTTCTGCGACTGCGCATTTCTGTAAATAGTGTAATCTCAAAGTTGATAATTTTCACCTTGCAACTGTCAAACATTTAGTGCTAAGCCCGATAGTGATTGGAGTTGTTAAATGTCAAAACTTTACACAATAAGCGGGAAATTCTCATATTATGTAGCTTGGTGTTATGCACATTCTACCTGTGAAGTGGTCTGTACCTACTGATTGTAATTAATTAAAAATAAATAATAATTGATTGATAGCCAGAAGTTATTAAAGAAATAAATATGGACTTCGTTTGTGTTGGTGTTAGCTGGCGGGCGTGCTCTGCCTTTTTGGAGTGTTTTTTTTTTTTGTTAAAACTGACTGGAAAGCGCTCTAAGGGGGGCCGTGCGTATGATGTCGGCGAGCGCCGGCACAGACGGGGTCCATACTTGTATAGTTTAACTAACTTGTTACAAATAACTACAAACTTGACATTGGCTAATCTTTGTAAAGCCAGACGAGAGAGAGAAAAAAAATATAGAAAGATTCAAACAAAAAACATTGTTACTTTTGAACTTAGTGATGATTAAATATAGGTAGTGAATATTAAAGTGTTTTATAAAAAATGGTTCATTTACATGCAATCAAAATAATCAACGACATTCACAACGAGGCGCAATCTAACTGCGCCGGGTTGTATTGAACGAATGTTAATGACTCCAATAAAGATCCTGGGAGTCCCCAGTTCATAGACTAGACTTAATATAACATGCGCTTACCTATTGTATTAATTCGATCAGCTTTGGTCAAATCACAGTGACGCGAATCCCGGGAATTTCGCGTTATATCGCGTATTCACTTGCTTGCGGATACCTGTGAATCTTCCATCCCGCTCACTCGCATGTGAGTGACTAGCGATCACCAGGACATTATCAGAAACTTCAATTCGTCACCGCCAGCTCTGATCCTTGTAGCCTTGATGGTGTTTATTCTGGTACAAAATGTATGGGAAGCGCATCTTCCGAGTTCAGACGTGAATTGTAAACGTCCGATTCCATCCGGTGCATATGAAATTTTTCTGACAGAATTAAATATCTGATAATGTGCGGTGAGCTTAGATCTAAATTGCATCCCGTTTTGGCTACGAAAACTGGTACAACACACTGGTAAAATTCTCACACAATCTGCAGTTTCTGTTAGCCGTCATATTATAAGTTGTGTTATCCTGGCAGGCGAAAAAACGTACGTTAAAAAGGAGTATTCATAGGTCCATGATATAAACGACATTATTATTTGATGAAATTATTTGATTGACAATGCTACACCTTCAAGGGAGATGATATATGTATACTATTATTTAGTTTTTCTGTGACTCCATATTATAATTTTGTTTTTTTATCTTCACACATTATTATATGTTAGTCTATATATCATTGATTAATAAATGTCACCTAAGTGATTTTGCGTCTTTTGAAGAGGGTTTCTTTAAGCTATTCTTTTGTTAAATAAAAATATTATTGAGGATAATTTCTTTTATTTCTAACTCATCATTCTGATACCGGCCCACTATTGAGCACAAGTCTCCTTTCAGAATGAGAAGGGTTTGGCCTTAGTCTGCCAGCTTTAATAAGTAAAAATCAGTGTGAAAGCATCTTTTTAATATATTTTTATATTTTAGGTGCATGAAACGCGTCTGCCCGCGAAATTCAAATTTAATTTGGTTTTTCGCAATTTGATAATTAAGTCGACAAAGTAGGCTTATGGCATTCTAATTCCGACAATGGTAGTATCATCTTCACAGAATTCCATAAAAATCTTTATTTGAAGTGTTCAGTTTAAGAAATTAGTTAAAATAATGAGTTTGACATTAGTTACTCACAAATTAATCGATACTAGAGCTAATTTCTTGAACTGGACCCTTTCAAGTAAAGATTTTTATATAAACCTGTGAGTATGATACTGCCATTGGTGCAATTAAAGTGTCATAAGCTTTCTGTGTCGTATTAGTTTACAAATTGCGAAAAACCAAATTAAATTTGAATTTCGCGGGCAGACCCGTCTCGTGCCCCTTAAAGAGGATTCCGATGAACAGACGAGTTTACGGAGATCCCCTGGGGGAACGGGCTTGGGAATCCTGGTGAACGATATGACCTTACCACGCTAATTGCGAATTGGCAGACTTTAGACACCTTTGAGAAAATTATGGAGAACTCTGGTATGCACTCAATATTTTCGTTGACCGTTGAAGCAAGTGAAAATGCACAGAACTCTAAATAGAGGTGTGTGCCCGAGATCGAACCCGGATGAGACCGATATCTTCACCACTAGGTACTATATTACTTGGCAAAGTTGAAAATTACTACTAGATACTATTATATAGTATACTAGTGGTAAAGTGGATTACTTGGTAGGTAATTCCAGATCCATATTGTTATATCATGTGAATATTCCAGGTAGGTACCTAAGTATATGACTCGCGTACTGTGACCAATATAGGTACCTATGTTTCGAATGCCATAATCTTTTACGAGGGGAAAACTAGACGACGCGCCAGGCAAAGAGCGTCGTTTATGTATTTCTTCGAGGTTTCTGCGACTTTTTTATATTTTTAACCGACTTCGAAAAAAAGAGGAGGTTCTCAATTCGTCGGAATCTTTTTTTTAGCTAAAAAACTAGGTTAAAGTGATCAAATAGAAACAAGTTCTAATTTTAAAATAGTTTATTTTTCTAAATTGCATTGTATGCTACTGATACAATAAAAGTTAGGTAACAATATTCTATGATAAGGAGTAAAAAATTTCTTTTAACTAATAAAGAAATAGACCTAAAAACACCAATACATATTATAATGACTTATATTGATTATAAAAAAGTCTTTTATTTTTTTAACTTAACATTGCTTAAAGTTCTGTCAAATTAGTAATAGTCTTAAAAAGAGCCCGTGAACACCAGTTATACTGTACCTATGTCATTAAAATAAAGACCGTTTTTTGCGTAATTAGGCAAGCCTCCGCAACTCAGGGAACCTAGCCAAATGTTCTTACCTCTGTATAGTACCTAGTGTACCTAATTGCGTAAAAAAGTAGGCTTTAGATATTTTATCCCATGACATTATTACGTACGTACGTAATAATGACAGTACGCATGGCGTTCATGTTACGGGCCCTTGGATCATAAAATCATATCCGTTATTCTCTCCAAAATAAAAATGTGAAAGAAGCATGCACTGAACTATAAAATCAATTAATGGGTACTTTATTTAAAGAATCAGTTCATTCAAACAATAATATGGTATACTACCGCAATGTTGACTTAGGAACGTGAAAAAATTACTCGTAAATTACTCATAAAACTGTTAGGTATACACACCTAGTCACCTTATGTGGCTATATTTTCTTGATTTGTAAAAAAAGTATATTATCACATTATTTTTGTTAATTAATTGTATAAAAAAAGCTTCTTTACGCTCTAGGAAATAAAATGCTTAACTAATAAAAATCAAGCTAACTTATTTTGGTGAGATCAAAATGTGAGTTACATTACAACTGACCATAATAATCAAAGTTTGTTTACAGTATGCTAAAAGCACTAAAAATTTAACACAGATTTAAGTCTTAGAACAATCTAAGGCTCAATTCACATGGACGCAGAATTGAAGCGACAAAATCAGATTCATGTCGAATTGGGTAGATTCCAGCCGCTACGACGACACGCATCGCCACGTACGTTGCGACTTTATATTATTTGTTTTTTAAATTAGTTAATGTAGATAGAGTTCAATGTGTATTGATATTATAAAGAGAGAGGTATTATGATTTTTCACTGTGTCAAAAGCAGACTATGTAAACATTCTATATTTTGATTTTACATTTTTGGTAATTAGTATATAAAGACGACACGTACCCATGCTACTTTGATCTGATTAATACAATGCTGAAGTATAATGACAAAATAAAGTTATAAAAATTTCCAAACTTCCTGTATATACTTATACTTTTATTACTTATATATTATTTTATTACTTATATTTTTTTATTAAGTATTTAATTATATCACGCGACGGAAGTCTCTGGCAAAAGCTAGTATACTATAAAGTGTGAATAGGTAAACTTACTAGTCGCAAAGCATCGTTTCGACTCAGCGTCAATGTGAACTGATCCGAAACCTTGATAAGTTAAAATGACTAACAGCTACGAATAAGTCTGAAATTGGAGCTGTGTGCAATAGAGATTTAATTAACCCATAGTAATAATAGTGTATACTGTACAGAATTTAGCACAATGTAAAATGTCCCTTAATTCTTCGGCCGCATTAAGCTTTGTTGGCAAAGATCTACCAGGCGTCAGTGTCGGTACATTAAAATTGTAAAATATGGCGTTCCAATGTTAGGAAATGAAACGTATGTTGTTTGTAAGCGTTAATAATGCTGCCGAAGCATTAGCAGACAGTTGCTAATTCGGTCGTGCACAAAGTACATATTTCTGGTCTTTAACAGGGCTCTCTTCGTCACTCGCTTCATACAATCGTAGTTCCAATTTCATTTGAATATTAAGCAACCAAAGTCCATGAAATTTTGCAGACATATTCTAGAAACTAATATCTGTGTCTGTGGTGTTTTAGATTTTTCTAAAAATATGTAGTTTTAAAATTACAGGGGCTCAAAGATTTTTATGTAAATTTTTAAGACCGCGTAACTTTGAAACCGAATATTTTAACAGAAATCTGGAAAACCACAGACATAGATATTAGTTTCTAGAATATGTCTGCAAAATTTCATGGACTTTGGTTGCATAATATTCAAATGAAATTGGAACTACGTTTGTATGAAGCGAGTGACGGAGAGACCCCTCTTAATGCCTTTTCACAATATTCTTTGTGAAATGAGCACATATAGGCGCCATCTCCATGGCTCAAAGAAAAGCCGCGATAGTCTCGCTGTGTGGAAAATTCGATACCAACTCTATGGGCCAATCTCCACAGGGCGATACTCTCGCGGCTATAGTTTATATCGAATTTTGTCACACAGCGAGACTGTCGATGCGATTTTCTTCTCCGTGGAGATTTCGCCTTAGAGATTCGCGTAGAACCAAACTAACAGCAATGTAACAATTATTGTCATCCAATAACAGCTATTCTCAGGATAACATAGAAACAATAATGTCTGAAATATTTAAAGAAAATGGCAACATAACGACTGGATAGAATAAAAAAATATAGTATGGCAAGACATAGGGAAATAAGTGAGCTAAACTACAAAATAACTATAGATACCTATTGTATTAATAAAAATAAAGTCTATATGATTGTGAAATTATCCTTGCAAGTTATCCCTGTTAAATCAAGATAGTAATTATGGCTAAACAGTAAAATCTACTGAGATCCTACAATCTACAATCAAAAAAAGCCTTTTTAGAAGAAGAGTGCGTATCCATAACTTACGCTTTTGCAGTTCTTGGTAAGGCACAACCTTACTTAATTTTGACTATTTAAATGTCTGAAAATATCTACATATATTAGTGCTATTACCTATTTATATTATGATTTCCTTTTTTTTCTTGGATTTGAAAATACACTTTTATATGAAGACCTGTTTCACCAAGCCTGCCCGTAGCGCATGAAGCGCGTTTAGTTTGCTTATGGTTCGGCCCCACTATCGGGATTGCGCAAATGATTGGTGATATCACGAATTGTGTGGCCGTCGTCAAATGTATCGTTTTCCTAATTAGCCCTAACACGAATGTAGTTTGATTTTGAGTCGAAATTTGCGTATTGATAGAATTCGAGCGTTGAAACATTTTAGAGTTAAAGTAAAATAGACCTTAACAGCTTTGTTTTAAAGCTCAAGTTCATTCGTACATTTACATCTAGCGCTCCAAGCGAAAAACTTACTAAATTAGAATCGGTGGTATTAAATTTCCGACTTTAAATCAAGGGCCTTTAGGTTCATTTAACTATGATGTGTTTCGATATTGGTGAGATGTAAAATCTCATACTATGCACACTGACTGGTTGATCATCATACCACACTGAGTTGCAACGCATTACAACGCAACATTTACTGCACAACTGCACCTTGGTAGTCAATTTTCTATTTTATCTTAATTTTATGAAGTTTCAATTTAAAACCTAGCATTTCAGATAGAACTCCTGAAAGTGCTGATAATATTACCACTTTTGTAATCGTGTAGAGGTAATGATTTGCACATATTCCTGATATCTTGAACGGCGAATCCAATTCCTGAAAAGAAATAACTTTAACTCATGATTTAGATCGATTTATCCGTCAATATGGCAAACAGGCACTCACAGTACTTTCTTTATTCTAGTTGTTTGTTAACATAAATAAAAGTACACAAAGATAAAGCGAGAACTACAGAGAATGAAAACATTCGTGTGTACAATCAATTACTAGCAAACTGGCATGAATTTATCTAAAGGTACATGTACAGGGTTACTAGTTAACAAGACGTCACAGTCTTCTGATAACATTAATCATTGCTTAAAGTGCCCGGCATGTAGGACAAAGTTGGCGAACCCGGGAAGCGAAAGTCGACGTATCAACCAATCCCGTGCACTTACGCCGACTGATCAACCAATTGCGTGCACCCTACATTCGCCAGCCAATCGCGTCAATACTCAAGATACTGAAGGGTTTGAAGGGTACTATACTTTGTTCAAGTTGTTTTTGAATGGAGCAGGCTTGGTACCTTGAGTAAGTCGGCAGCGAGTTTGAGCACGTTATTGGCGACAGTCAACTGCTCCTTGCTCTCAGGCCGCTGCTCGATGGCGAGGTGCAGGTTTATTTGCTCAGTCAGTATGGCGGAGAGGCACCCGCGGTACTTCCTGTTCACACTGCTGCCCACGGTGATGAGGCGCAGCAGGTATATGCCGAGGCAGCAACTCCACACCATTGCCTCGAGGAGCCAGCCGCTTTCTAAAGTTACAGAGTCCTGAAAATGAATAAAATTAGTTGACATAAGTATAAGAAAATGAATACAAAATTGAAAACACAGAAATAGTAGAGTACATTGGCCAGTGACAGACTTCACGTACCTATAAGAACATTATGGAGAGCTTTTAGACATGCAGGTTTCCTCACGTGTTTTTCTTCACTGTTAAATTGAAGAGGTATGCAATCTCTACTCGCCAATGACGTTAGCTGGCTTTTCCTGCATATTTAGCAGGGCGGGCGGTGCATATCGCATGCTGCATGTTGCACCATACAGACTGGTCAAGCGGATTATAGCAAATTAAGCTTTTGGTTCCTTGAATATCATGGACTTCCGCAAGCTAACGCCTGCTTCTATACAACGAAATAGCATCGACATAATTTACTTACCCTGAGCAACTGGGCGCTAACGCAAGCCAGCAGCGTCAGTGTGAGCATAAACGCAGCAGAGACGATTACGTCTACCGATCTTTGCGGGCCTCGGCGCTAAAAACGAATATAAATCAGTGAAAAATTAATTTTTATATTTTTTTAATTTAATTTGCTCTAAATGCAGGTTAACAAAAACTCTCTGTATATTTTTTTAATGTCAATAATAATAAATAAATAAAATAAATAACAAAGAAATTACAATTATTCATTTTAGTATCACCACATTTACCATGCAATGGCGTGCAAATATTTTATATAGGCACCCAATATTAAATGCAAACTCTACAAACTTTACTACATAGTCGAGAATAATAAAAAATAAAATGTCAAAAACGTACCTACTATGTCGTAACAAACGAATTAAATGAATTATTATCGATAATTTTATTTCTTAAATATGTAGAAATAATTATGAAATGTAATTATGAAAAAAACTTGGCCTATGTCTAGTGGGGTATCATATGAAAGGGCTTTACCTGTACGTTCAAAAACTGATTTTTATTTATATTTATACATAATAGTTTTTTATTTATCGTGCGAAATGTCAATATATCCAAGTACGGAACCCTCGGTGCGCGAGTCTGACTCGCACTTGGCCGGTTTTTTTTGTAAGTATATTATTCGCCAGACAAGAAAAAATATCTTACCCGTAAATATGACCGTGTCGACAGCCAGGTTTTAATATTTCTCACAGTGTTCAATCTAAAATGGGGTAGCTCAGATTTCCGCGCCCGTCTGGCCGAAGTCAAGTGGGAAAACAGCTTGGCGTACAAGAACCTTTGTTTGTACGCGCGCTCCGCCACCGCCAGTAGGAAAAACACTAGACCGCTCAGCGCGAAACGAAGGATGCACGATAGGATGTTTGATGCCACCTCCCTAAGTAAAAATTGTAGAATTTAACGTTCCGTATTACCTTGATCATCCCTATCTTTCTAATATTTTCAATTATTGTAAAAGTGTCAGGGAAGTCAGTATACTTTTTAACCCCTGACCCAAAAAGAGGGGTGTTATAAGTTTGACGTGTGTATCTATGTGTCTGTCTGTGGCATCGTAGCTCCTAAACTAATAAACCGATTTTAATTTAGTTTTTTTGTTTGAAAGGTGGCTTGATCGAGAGTGTTCTTAGCTATAATCCAAGAAAATCGGTTTAGCTGTTTGAAAGTTATCAGCTTTTTTCTAGTTACTGTAACCTTCACTTGTAGGGGGTGTTATAAACTTTTAATTTACACTTGTGTCAAATGTGGCTAACATAAACCTTGATAGTTAAATTATGAGCATACTAGCTGATGCCCGCGACTTCGTTCGCGTGGATGTAGTTTTTTAAAAATCCCTTGGGAACTCTTTGATTTCCGGGATAAAAAGTAGCCTATGTGCTAATCCAGAGTATAATCTATCTCCATTCTAAATTTCAGCCCAATCCGTCCAGTAGTTTTAGCGTGAAGGAGTAACAAACACACACACACACACACACACACACACACACGAACACACACACGAACACACACACACGAACACACACACACGAACACACACACACGAACACACACACACGAACACACACACACACGAACACACACACACACGAACACACACACACACACACGAACACACACACACACGAACACACACACACGAACACACACACACGAACACACACACACACACACACACAAACACACACACACACACACAAACACACACACACACACACACACACGAACACACACATACACACACACACACACATACACACACACACACACGAACACACACACACACACACACACACACACACACTAATTTAAAATAAAATCAATTTATTTGGCGAGAAAAATTTTCTGCCCATTTCTCTCTATCAAAACCAAGATATACATATTACAAAAATCTTAAAACGGTTGGAAGAGTGTGATGGAGATATTATAATTTTTAGGATTTTTAAAAAGTTTAGTTACCAGATGTTGTCACCGAATGCGCCCCTGAAAACACAAAACCCTGAGTGTTGAGTATAGTTCATGACGAGAGACGGTATGTAGCCGATTAGTGACACTGTTTGCAGTTCCTCTTCGCTGCGGTTGTCTTGCTCTATAGCTACCTGTGAACAAGCCATTCAAAAGAATTTAATTCTGCGCAGGATAGTTAATGAATTTAAATGAGAGAAATGTCTAACTGTAGAAATTTCAAGGAATTAAAAGGTTTATAACGCCTTAATACACCTAATAATAATATAGTAGTAGTAATAGTAATAACGCCTTATAATATAAAGTTTTATAAGGGAAACAATATAATAAAACGATGAAAGTTCCGCTCGCAGTCGAGCCGCAAGTAAATTCTCGATTAGTAGGTTTAGTATAAGATTTTACATTTCACCAACACTATGCGATCCATTTGATGTTATTGTATAATATCGTAAAGGTGATGAGATATAAAGGTCTATTTGATGATAACGCAAAATATGTTTTTTTAAAGCGAGACTCCGGAAGTGTTGAATTCGGGTATAAACTAGGAACCAGGATACACAAATGGTCATAAGGTTAAGTGAAGTTACCTGAACAAGTCTGATGACAGGTGTAACGAGAGCCACAATGGTAGCCATGACGAGGCCGGCCCACATGCAGCCTTCGGCCGCCATGGCCCGCTCTGCGCGCGCCACCACGTACCAGCTTATATCCACCGCCGACAGCTCCGCCCGGAGCGTCGACCCGCGCTCCCACATTGTGCATTTCACTGACAAACACAATCCATCTTAACTCTTATCACACAAACATAAAACAAGTTTAACTGATGACGATCGGAGACGGGCGCTTCATTATAGAACATTTCTTTGGAAAACACAATCTATCTTTATCAAAAAATGAAAAGGTAAACTGACGACGCTTTGAAAGTCAACCACATATTATACACTGTCAAACACAATCAGTCTTACCACCCAAACATAAAACAAGTTCAACTGATGACGCTCAGAAACGCGCGCTTTTACATTGCGCATTTTACTGAAAAAGGCAATCCCTCTTTATAAAAAAAAGAAAAGTTAAACTGACGAACGGCACTTGGAAAGTTGACCCACGCTCCTACATTTTAATTGCCAAACACAATCCGTCTTACCACGAAAACATAAAACAAGTTTAACTAATGGCTAAATTGATGTTGACTGTTTTTGTATAGGATATTCATCAGGTTTAATATAATATGTAGCATTTTAGGATTTGCTTTGTTAAGTTCATGATAAACACGAAACAACAAGTTTAATTCGCTATAAGTAATTCACCAAAACAGAATACCAGGCTAATTAAACGACTCCTAAAAAGGCGGAGGTTCTCAATTCTTTAGCTATAGGTACTTAATTTTTATGTTTCAAATGATAAATTCCCGATTTACTGAACAATGTACCTGTATCGCTTGACGGATCGAGAATAGCGAAAGGATCCCAGGAACTGTCTCCCGTGTAGTGAAACCCCACGTCCGAGTGGCCGGCTTCGGAATGCGAGCCATAGCTGCTTTCTTCACCTACACATACAATAATAAAATATCAAAATATAATAATAATGATTATGAAGGTAAGAATCATGAAAACCAAATGTATGTACAGACGAACCTCGATAATTGAGAACTGGACATGAATTTATATTTTGTGGAACTGGATAACAGAAAAAATCTATGAGTAAGACCAATCAGCAGGCTACACCATTTTTATACCCCCAAAACCTTTATAAGCTAGAAAGTAGGCCTCTAGAAGGTAGTGATTTTTGTTTGGATATTCGGAGCTCTCCTCGCTCGACATCTCTCTAAGTGCATATGTATTTTTGTGAACTCGTGAGCGCTAAAAAATTGGGACATGTAAACTCTCTAGCCTGTACCCTTTTAAACTAGAAAAATACTGGGTCTCTTAAACTCTCTTATCCAGGTTCGATTGTATAAACTATTATTACCAGGTCATATTATAATAAAGGTAAATAATAATCTTACTGTTAGTGATTTGCCCAACCCAGTCTGACATGGTATGGTGCGATGGCAATGCGATGGATGGCGCAGAAGCCGAGCATTCTCCGTCGGATGACGATGTCTGGTAATTTGCTAATTTCTAAACAAATTCCTCTAGTTATTAATAAAATAACTTCAAGCTGATGTTTCACACACGTCCACAAAACATGCAATCAGAACTCTAACGCCAATAACTACCTGTTTTACTGTCTTGTAAATTCCTTGCATCTATCACCTAGTGTTATAGAAATTAAAAGTTATTATATTTAAAAAAAATTCAATTCAATTTTTAAGAGGGAATTATTGGTAAATAAATAGACATTTTAAGGATTTCATGAGTGTATATTCAGTCAATTTATAAGTGTTATATTTTACCTTTTGTTTTCCTTTCCCGCTTCCGAAATCGTCGTCGCTCGATTCATGTGGAAGCGGTTCTTTGGTCCAAGATTTCCTAAATCTAACTCCGATTCGTTTTCTTACGTTAGGATTAGTCGTTATGGCACAATCAGACTCTGGGTCCACTGACTTCTCTTCTTCGTCTTTATTTTCTTCCACTGGTGCACTTGCGTTTGCGCATCGCATGTTTTCATCGTCAACAATTTTGTCTTGTTTCATCATTGAAGGTAGTTTTGGACTTGATTGTCCTTCAAGTGGATTTTCCTGTTTTGCATCTTTTAGTTTATTTTGAAGATCTGATTCTTTCTGTCGACAATCTCCATCGCTACCGTTAGAGTTATATCCGTTGAGACTCTCGAAACCATCATCTCCGTCGGCAAACATGGGTCTGTTTAAGTTTTGTCGTCCATTCAGAAATTCCAAGTACTTTTTTGTTAAAATGTTAGGTTTGTAGCGAAATGAAGGCGCCGGTGGGACGTCCGGTGGAGGAGTAAACGTAACGATGGGCGCGGTGGGGTCAGGTTTTTTCCAAGACATATAATCTTCATCATCGGAATCCTTAGCTCTGGTTTTATGCAAAGGTTTATTTTTAACGATTGGTTCTGACTCAGGTCCTGCATTGTTCGCCAAATCTTTTTTACGTTTTCTGAAAAACCACAAAACGTAAAAAGATATTTGATAAATTAGGGTATGTCACAATAATGTGTGCGTACATACTCAGCCTTTTATTTTTTGATCCAAAATATAACTATAAACTTTCAACGGAAACAGAATACCCTAATACACATTGTATTACTAAAATTAATAAAAGTTTTTCGCTTTTGTGAAATTGTGATTCAATAAAGAAAAGGTTCAAGTATTCGTGCAAGATTGGTATTCATATAAGTGCCTTGTTTCTTCACTTAACACGTTAATATTGTCTCTGTAAAATAAAAAGTTGCTATATTATAGTTATAGCCAGCCAGCAGACTGGAGGAAAACCGTGGCGCAAACACATCGATGAACTTGAGGACTCTATCACAAGCTTACTGTATTTATTGTTATTGTAATTTTTTTAATACTACAATAACAGGAAAGTATCTCATAATATTAGTTATTTGCCTATTGACTAGATGTTAGTAGAAAATATAGTTAGTGATCTACCTTTAGATACTGGTAGGTACTTTATGGTAGGAAAAAAATAAGAAAATCTTATCACTACCCATTTATAAATGCGAGAGTGTGTTTACTTATTGAATTGTCCTTCAATCACGCAGGAATAGAGTAGGTTACTGATCAATGTGATTTTTTGCATAGATATTAGTTAAAGACATGTAGAGTAACATAGGCCAGCTTTTTATCCCGGAAAATCAAAAAGTTCCCCACAGGATTTTTGAAAGCAATAGCTTCAATGTTAGACTGCATCATCAATTACCACCAGGTGTGATCACAGTCAAAGGGTGTGTACCTACGTAATGTAATGAAATTTTAAAAAATCCAAGCGGACGAAGTCGCGGGCATCGTCTACTAAATACTAAATCAAGTTACGCGATAATGTTATAGTTTTTCCATAATCTCGTAATAGGTATTACAAATTCCAAACGATGATATCGATTAGTTGTAATTACCTAAGGCCGTTATCCGTAGAGTCTGAGCGCGAGAGGCGTCGTCTGAACTTGGAGGGTTTAGTAAAAGGAGTCTTGCTTTGGCTCGACGTGGCGCCGCTCTCCGCAGAGCCGCCGCCACTTCCGCCGTCGCAATCTGAACGCGCTTTTCTGCCATAGAAATTGAAAGATGATCTCTTTACGTGATCAAATCAGAAATGAGGAGATCTAGGTAGGACAACCAGAGTAACCGACATAGCTTACCAGCGTCCAGTCAACTGATAGCTATACATTGCCAAGTGTGCATGACATTATGCTTACTTATTGCCATAAACCGTCAAGTTTATTGGACGCAGCTGCAAGTCCGCTGCAAACTTGACGGCAAACTTGATCGTGTATGGCTAGTGTCAGCGGGTTGCGAAGCTGAACTGGCAATGGGCAGGGCACATAGTTCGAAAAACCTATAGAAGTTGGGTCCCAAGGTGCTCGAATGGCGACCTCGCACCGGAAAATGCAGTATTGGTAGACCCCTACTAGGTGGATGGTCGACATTAAGCGAGTTGCAGGGAGCCGCTGGATTCAAGCGGCGCAAGATGGCGTGTGGAAGTACCTAATAGAGATCTATGTCCAGCAGTGAACGTCTGTCGGTTGATGATGATGAATAGAATGATTTACAATACTACTACTTTTCTACTACTTTTATAAGTACTTATGAAATTGTATTTGAATTGAATATATATCGCACCACCGTCCGCTATTAGTTCTTTATGGCAATTAAATCACTTGCTTTAACGGGGAAAGAAACCATCTGGGGAAACCTGTATGCCTGAGAGTTCTCCTTAATGTTCTCAAAGGTGTGTTAAGTCTGCCAATCCTCACTTGGCCTGCCTCAGGCAGTGGTGGACTATAGCCATCCTCTAGTATAAAATTATATTTGGTACATGGTCTTATGGCCGGCTATTCGGCCACAAGAAGATCTAGAACTAGGATTTAGACTAGGAAGTTTAGGACTATAATTTGTTGAACATACCTAAAATGTCGTGGTAACTTTCGTCGGTATTGTGATCTCGGTCGCACTCTCGCTAACTCCATTTCTGTAGTACTAACAATTTGCGAGTGAACTATAACTAGAACAATCATTAAGCCCAGTGGCACTATCCAGCAATGTGACTGAAAAACAATCACATGAATTAGGTCAGAAATACATTAAATCAGAACCCTACTCCACATTTCCATACTATTTTAAATGCAAAAGTTGTCTGCTTGTTTGTCTGCTACATTTTTACGGCTCATCCATTTATAGCCGATTCACACCAATTGCGTATGCATCACGTACACGTGACACATGCGTAGTGACGCGCGTGAACCCGTAGACGTAACTGCACGCATTCTACGTGAACGTTCACGCCACGCAAGCGGTATACCATGTTTCATACAGTTTTATACATTAAAACGCAATGGTACGCGCTACGTCTACGCTTACGCAGCTTGTGTGAACGAGCTCTTAATCAATTTTCAGGGGTACAGAGATAGGGCGTATCCCGGCAGAGTTCCCTCAGTATTTTATTTTATATTATATAACGGTCATCTTGTTATCCATTTTTTTTATTAATTAGATTTTAATGATATAGTTAATAGACTATTGTTCTATCATTTATACTTAATGTGATCAAAAATCCAAAATGGCCTACAAAATAAAAACTATTGAAAGCAAATAAGCGTAACTTTGTAATGATGTTTTAAATACAGATTTTACTTTTGAAAATTGTATTGTTTGAATTATTTTCGTGTTGCCAAATTTTCGTAGTTCAAACATTAACTTTGGGCATCCATAAATATTTTCTTAATGCACAGAATTTGAGGAGCTAATGAATAGTCTGGTTGGACTAGCTAGCCCTCTTTTAACTCAAACACATTTTCTTTTGATTCATATTATTTTGGTCCAGTTATATTGATTCCAGTTACTACTCAATATGGGGCAAACATAGGCCTCAATAATATAATCTTAAAAATGCAATCATAGTCTCAGATTTTTTGTTATCCTGTAAAATTTAATTTCATGGATGCTAGCATATTTGTGATTTTTTAATCAGATTTTGCTTGTAAATCCATAGCATAAATATATTAAGTACTTAACTCACATCAATATCTAGAGAAGCGGGTGCCATAAAATTGATGGATATATTGACGACTTGTAAGAGCCATAAGGCCAGTAGGAACTTGGCGCAGGCGGGAGAGGTTTGCTGAGCCCACCACTGGTACAGCGCGGGTAGAAACAACAGGCGAACAAGTGCAAACCATACCACCCGACGCATACCCAGGGTTGGTTTTGCTTTAGGGAAAGAGGAACCTGTGAAACAAATTTAGAAAACTTTAGCTGTTATTATCAGTGTGTGGTACTCAAATAATTCCTTGGGAATTAAAGAGAAGGAAGTGATAACAGAACAAAAGATGGACAAATAAAATTGCAGCCACAGCAAGGGTAACTTAGACAAGACAACCTACAAAAAGAGAAGAGTGGAAGAATTTAGATGATATTCAAAAATAACTACTACTAGATTAGATTAGCTACATATAATACTAGATTATTGTATTCAATAGAGGCTATAAAATAAAAATATTATATTATTATCAGAATCATATAGCTAACACAACTTTATGAACAATAGAGTTGCAATAGATGTATTTGTTGAAAATGGCAGTATTTTGTAAAACTACTGGCCTGGATTTTTGATACCCAGATCAAGTTCTCAGACAAGTTTTACTGTGATTGCTGTGAGTGATGTGATTTCACATCAAAGATTTAAGTTTTTTAGGCACAATAATAAAATGTAGGATAGGACTCATACCCCTGACTAAATCAACATCTATAAGATAAGATCTTGCATGTGAGGAGAAATCCACGATTCGACGGCGGTATGTGCCTCGCATCAACAGCTGCTCCACCATAGTCTCCCATTCTTCTTTATCGTATGAGCTTATTTTCTTTTGGTACCTGCAACAGAATGTCATAAGCACAGGTCTAAGTTTACAATTAAGGTAAATTCAATAAGATAGACTGGTACAAAAGAGAAGAAGCACATATTCCATTCTAAAATTGATAAAGACATCAGCAGAACAAATCAATTGATGTTGCAGAGATATACAATATTATTTAATCCTACCACAACACTTCAAAATCTGCATTCTTCATAACATTCTGTACAGTTTTTAGTATATTAATTTTAATTGTGTAAAAAAATATCGTTACTGCTGAAAATCACTTACCAAGCCGCCAGGTGCTTCATACTGAATACAGTAAGAGTTTAAGAAACTTTTATACTGTATTTTATTCACTTCATTTCCACAAGGAGTCCAGTAGATACTTAAAAGACAAAGAGTTGAATGAAAGATAATTTCTAGCCGCAAGTGATTTTATACAAACTAGTGTGTAATAGAACATTTTGCTCATTGAATTGGATAAGTAACAAGATTGATAAACCAATATATGCAACGAACAAAGCCTGTTTGATGAATTTAAATGTCAACAATCGGTACCTACCATAGGGTGATATTTTTGGACAGTGAAATATTTATAATTTGAATCCAGATAATATATGTAGTGAAAATAATCAAATAATACTAGCGTTATAGTTAAATTGGAATTGATAAAATCATAACTGTTTAATAGTCTAATAGCTTTTGTTTAGTAACTGTGAAGAGTCGATGCGCTACTTACCAATTTACGAATGCCTCTTCAGCTTTTGTTAGCTAAATATTTTCACATTGTTCAAGATAAAAACATTAAGCACTCTACTATCTGAGCATAAACTGTGTTTAATCCAAGATAATTGATCAACTGCAATAATAATAATTTGATTTTTGATTAATTTCAGGAGCAAAAGTTGCAGCTTGAAAATCAAGCAGGAAAAATCCTAAATCAGTCAGAAACCTTCAAGATTGACAGTTGACAGTTGACACTGATGAGTGACATTAGTAGTGTTGCCAAATTAGCAACTTAGCCGTTAGATTTGACGACATTTCGAAAACGCAACCTTTTTTTCAAAAGTTAAAGTCGCTTAAAGAAGCGACTTTTACTTTTTAGCAACTTTTGAAAAATGTCTTGTTGAAAAAAAAATTACCCATGAAATGAAGTTCACGGTATTACAGATAACTAGTTAGCGGAGGTACTAACTAGTTATCTGTAATAGTTACCGTGAACTTGACTTGAATGAAGCTGACTTGCTTCCAAAAGTCAGTTCCTTGATGTTCTTACATTTCTATTTGATTAAAAGTACATAAAATAAAGTTTGATTTTATAGGAAATCAAAATTTACTGCTAGGTATATAAAAAGTTTGTGCCGTAAATATTTCGCACGAATAGAATAGTAATTCATTATGTAAATTACTGTATGATCCCGCAAGGCATAAAGCATAATCAAACTCGTTAATGTCAAACAGCCACAATTATTAGTTCCATTACGAAATAAAAAATTGTCATTTATTTTGTATTGGTTTTCTATTTTGACTTCAGTGACTTCGAGCAACTTTTAACTTTATTCTACGCAAGGTTACATCTGGGTGACTTTTGAAGGCGTCATAATAGCGACAAACGGTTTTAACGAGATGGCAACACTGAACGTTGGACGTCCAGTGTTGCTGGGTCCTTGAATCGAAAGTTCCATTTCGTTGCCTAAACAGTTTTTAACCCGCAACCAAAAAAGGGGCGTTATAAGTTTGACGTGTGTATCTGTCTGTGACTCGTAGCTCCCAAATGAATAAACCGATTTTAATTTAGTTTTTTTGTTTGAAAGGTGGCTTGATCGAGTGTTCTTAGCTAAAATCCAAGAAAATCTGTTCAGCCGTTCGAAGATTACCAGCTTTTCTAGCTTTCTTATTAGACCGGTTTTACTGTACGACCAATACATTTTAGTATCCAGCCAAATTCTAATAAGGCGACGCATTGGCATAGTGTGTTTAATGTAGTTGGTAGTGCGTAGTGTGTATAATAATTATGTAAATTGCACGAACCATTTTATGCTACCTATTACCTTAGCGGGGTAACCTAACCCGTACGTATAGCTGGTAATGTTTGGCATAGCTTTAAAAAATAAACGTTTTTTTTTCTTTCCTTCTATTTTCGATAACCTCAGGGACCGTGGATCATAAACTAGTTAATGACGAACAGCGCCATCTATGATGTGATTTAGTAAACATATTATTTCGACGAACACTTTTTACTTTTTTATGTGTTTAGTTTATACTACATATATGTATAGTAACCGCAAATACACGGTTTTTGGATTTTTCCTTTACTTGTGCTATTAAACATTGTTACTGGCCAAATTTCATGACTCGAGGTAATAGGAAGTACCTACCCTTTGGTATTGATTCTTAGCAGATACGACAGACGGACAGACAACAAAGTGAACCTATAAGGGTTCCTTTTTTCCTTTTGAGGTACGGAATCCAAAAAAATAGGGGTTTACAATAAAACTGACACAAATGTGCACTCATTTTTTTTAATTAACAATCATGAAAAATCACAAACATCAACATTAAAGTATAATATTGCATAGTAAAATATTTATTTTCTAAGCCTAAGTCGTTGTATTTTTGGGTTTTTTTCGTAATTTTATACAGATAAACACTGAATGTAACTTTGCCTTGTCTCATAATATTAATATTTTTAATAGTTAGGTACAATGTACATCGTATAAGCAAGTACTATAAGCCTATTTAATGTCTTCCATGTACCACGGCAGTGGCGGCGGTTGGCGTTAAGACCTCATTTACGGAGACGCGGGGCGTCGCGCGTCGCGTGTGTCGTGGCGTCTCGCGGCGCGTCGCGTCGTAACGCGACTTCAAAACCCTCAAACACTAAAAACTAAAAAATTATTTTTGTTTCTACACGTGTAATGTATGTATGAAGTCGAGCGAGCTTCACACTTAGATTGTTAAATTGGTAGTTTCTTTTATTATGCTCGCTTCAGACTTGACTTCATACTTTTTAGTGTGTTTGTGGTTTTTGAAGTCCGTTTTACTTTTTTATTTTTTGGTCACTGGGCTATCCCAAATGTACTGGAACCATACATAGTGTTAGGGTATAATTCAGCTCACTTAATTTCATGTTTTTTTTTACTAGAAAATGTCTCGCAAAGCTGATGTAGCCGACGCGACGTCCACGTTTGTCTAGCGCCGCCACTCGCCCACGGATTTGAATATAACACTATTTCGATCAAAGAAAATCAAATATCAAACAAACATCAAAGTCGTTTTAGATACATAATATCTCATGAAGCATTTTTTGTCAACATTAGAAATTATTTAGAATACGCCGCAAAGTCTTTCAATAATAATAATCAGTACCTATCTACTCAGTAAACTTATAGTTTAATATTAACAGTAACATAGATACCAAAATCGCAATATCTTCTTAACTACGTACCTATTATAATAGTTGTTAGTTGTTATAGGTAAATAGGTACGTTTTGCTAATTAGTGGATATAATATTATAAGCTGATGCCCGAGACTACTTAGACTTGGATGATTTAAGATGGATTAGACTCGCTCCAACAATATTATGGCATACCTAATATTATTGTAAATTGAACATTTGAAAAGAGCAGCCGCTGAGTTTCTTGCTGGTTCTTCTCGGTAGGAACGGCATTCCCAACCAGTGGTAAATTATATTTTGACGATTTAAAAAGTAAAAGTTTATTTATATAAAAATTATATTCTTTTCTATTCTTTGATGGGATGATCCTGTGGGAATTTTTCGAGACAAAAACTAGCCTACCATGTCCTTTCCCGGGATGCAGCTGGTTCTGCACACGTTAAATTCAGTTAAATTGATCGGTCTAGAATTGAAAAACTAGCGACAGACATACTTACACACTTTCGCATTTATATTAAGTAAAGATTATTAAATAATTTTTGATATCTTACTTAACTTTAACAATATACTCGTACCTATAGTGCGTGACTGGTTGAGATGTCAACTGTAACCCAGGCTTTACCCGCTGCGGGTGACATGCGGGTGTGCGGGCCGTCCCCCCGCCTTACACCCTGATTGCCATCTCAACCTGTCGCGTACTATAGCTGTATTCTCTTAATAGTGCATTTAACATTACGCACCATTCTGAAATACCTATTTTATCATTTTTGTTATGATTACAAAACACCTAACTTAAGAAGTAGATTATCTAGTGAGATTTGTACTTGCCAGATTTGTAAGGGACTTGATATAGCAAGCGCCCCGGGCGCGCAGTCGGGCGGTGCTCTATGGAAAGACAAAGGCCCGTGAATTTTATCTTTACAGGCTATCCGCGTGCCCAGAGCGTTTGCCTCAAATTCCTAAATTAAACATTATAATTGTAATTTATACGTAATATGTATATATAGGCCTATAATAAAAATACGATACGACTCGAATATTGTTTTTAAGTAATACTTTATATATTTTATCCTATGTTTGGATGAGTTAAAATCATTTTCCTAGAAATTAGATAACAATATTTTTTGCCGGAAATTGTGTCTATAAATCGATGGCTTAGTTGACACTTACACATTTGTTGATTTTACAGGAGAGCTATTTTAAGTTCAATTATCTCAAAAGTATATAAAAATAAATATTAGGTAAATAGTTGATAACTTCAATATTAGTATCTGGTCAAGAGTAGTGATCATATGCTAAACTTTATCGAAATTATCTACTATTTGTGCTAAGTATTTAAATAGTCTGAGCTTAACACAGCTTGTTAGTGCAATTATGAACTAAGTCATCAAAGTATAATAATATTTTATTATTCAAATGTAAACGTTCTTATTTGAATCATATTGGATTTAAGTAATTCTATTTCTACAATTCTGTGGTAAGTTCGTCTTGCGGCCGCCTCGTCATCTCGAAGAGTTCGTCTTCCAACCACACACTTTCTCTCCTCACTATCGGTCGCCTCTCCCACGGATCTGAGAGGACGATAGTCTCACTTTCTCTTTCTATTTGGGAATAGCTCGGTGGTCTTCCTGCGTCGCTCCATTCGCACTGATTTTCTAAGTCTTTGTCTAAGATATTATGACTGTCGTAGGAAGTTGGGGAATAGGACGGTGGTTTGAAAGTGGAGAAGGATTGTTGCGTCGTATCGGAATCCGATCTCTGGCTCGGTGGGGAAGGCAGGAAGTTCACCAACTGCCCTTGCTGCTGTTGGCCTACACTCATCCGGCTGTAGCGTTTCAGAATCCTGAAATAGGAAAATAAATAGTGCAGTTTTTTATCTTACAAGCCGATAAAACGGAGCTTGTGATACAGTTAGTACAACAGAATACAAAGGACTAAAGCGGGTTTAGGCATAGAGTTACCAGCATTGTAATAATAATATTATGATGACATAGAACTCTATGTTACCAGATGTCTAAGTACCAGAATTAGAATAATATGATGCAGGGGGCATTGCAGTCATGGGGTTTTAATTGGTTTTGTCTACGATCGAAACACGACTACCAAAGTATATTTTCATTTCATTTACTATCCATCCATCCATCCATCAGCCTGTAAACGTCCACTGCTGGACATAGGCTTTTCCAAGAGCGCGCCACCAAACACGGTCCTCCGCCTCCCTCATCCACCCGCTCCCCGCCACTATATTTACTAGAAATATAGTAAGAGTTAGTAGTAAGTAGGTAAGTGGAGTAATTGCTTACCTTTCAGCCCAACTAGACAATCTTGGCCACTCCTCGGGAACAACAGGCACTTGCGCTTTGTTTAGAAGAATGAGAAGCTTCGCCAGGTCACTCAGCACACAACTGCGTATAAAAGCGAATATTAGATTTATATAACACTAAGTGATGCCCGCAACTTCATGTGGATTTTAATTTTTTTAAATACAGTGGGAACTCTTTGATTCACCGGCCTAAAGTGTAGTTTATATGTCTGTCTCCACGACAAAGTATCTCTGTGCCAAGTAGATGATGCCCACTCATTTAGGTTTTCCGGAATAAAAAGTAGTCTCTGTTTACCCGGGATGAGAGCTATCTCTGTACCTTTCGTCAAAATCGGTTAAAAAGATGGGTCGTGAACAGCAAGCTAGCAGACAGACAGACCTAAAACTTTCGCATTTATAATATTAGTATGGATTTTTACACAAATATTGCAATGTTAATAATTAAAAACAAGGGTTTAAGGATTTCGGCAGGTGTTAAAAAATCAAGTAAAGGAGAGGTACTGGTAATTCTAGTTAAATCGAGAAATAATAAAAATTAACCTGTAGGCCATAGCAGCATCATTGTTTCCAAGTTGGTAGAGCTCCCGCACTTGATGTCTTGTGTGGTTCAATATTGCTAGTAAAGTGTATGCATGAGGCTGGAATAGAAAAAATAAATAAGTAGGTGCATACGTACCTCTATAAAAATCCTTATATACTTAATGACACCTACATATTAAAATGAATCGATCGTTTATTACGGATTTCTTTAAATAGCTTAAAACCAATTTTGCAACTCACTTTTAGTACTCTAGTGTTACTTAAAGATATCAGACTCACTAACATCGTTACGTATTACGCGATAATATTATACTTAGGTACCTATCTACCTATCAAATATCCTCTCAGAGAAAGTTCGGAATCTCGAACTGATTGTAAGAATTAATCGACTGAACTAAATTGATAGCGGTTCAATATCAATCATATTCCATCGAACTTGATATATTATGATAGTATTCAGGATACATACATTAGATATGTGCGAGTGAACATTGACGTGATTTGCAAATAGAACTGGTTTGTACGACAGTGAGAGTGGTGTGAGGCAAGATCTCCTTATAAAACTTTCGAAAGTGAGACAGCAAAGGTATCGCATGGTCTTTGATTACAGAAAGGTGTAGAGACGACAAACGTTTGTATCAAATTACTTACTAAAAAATTAAATCCATGATACAAGATAATAAGTGGACTTCTATCGGTTGATAATGATGACGATGGCTTAGTGGTTAAGACGTCCGCCTCCTATTCAGGTGATCGGGGGTTCGATCCCTGGCACGCACCTCTAACTTTTCGGAGTTCTGTGTCTTTTCTTTTAAGCAATTAAATATCACTTGCTTCAACATTGAAGGAAAACATCGTGAGGAAACCTGCCGCTTAAAGGTACGTGGTGGAGTATGGCCAGAACCAAGGAGTTTTATTACTTTAGGAACTGGCCTACACCCTTCTTTATTCTGAGAGGAGACCCGTGACAGTAGTGGGCCTGGGCGAAAGGTTAATCATGATGATGATGATGATGAGCTATTTTGATTTTTAGGGTTCCGTACCTCAAGAGGAAAAACGGAACCCTTATAGGATCACTTTGTTGTCTGTCTGTCTGTATGTCGGTCTATCTGTACGTCTGTCTGTCTGTTGATAAATGGTATCAATGATAGTTATCAATGATTTTTTTAGCACAAAGTCATAACAAGTTGTTTTCAACATTTGCCATCAAGTAAGTAGTCGTTCTTAATTTTATGTATGTACGACTAGGTATATATTTATATAATATCTCTGTATCATAGTTGTTACTCGTTGTTCTTCGTAAATATAGACATGTTTTCACGCTACGTTAAGGCTCGTTCACGCTTCAACGGGGCGGCACGGCTAGCGGCGTAGCGTTCAAAACGTATGTTATTAACGTGAAAATCATAAGCATCACACGTCAATGTAGAAATTTCATAAATTGTAACGCTCTCGAAAAGAACAGGTAGACCGTTACGTTTTGTGACTAACATCACATTGCATACACAAGTAGGTACCTACAGTAAAGACCGTCCGCCCTAATAACATATTAATTATTATACTTCATACTGTATTAAAATATTGTGGATTCGCTGATTGGTACCTTTGACTTCATGCATGACTTAAAAAATCATGTGGTAACTTTTCATTAACTTTTTGATTTTCCGAGTTTTTCACTATCATCCTTGGCTTTCATTTGAGCTATTCGCCTAGAAACTCTGTCTATGCGTAATTATACTGCGAGTCTTCGAAAAATATATAAGTAAATACCTACTTACCTACTTAAAATATTATAATTTTAAAAAGTACCTAACAAGCGTACGAAACGCTTGTGTGTGTGACATGCAGGTGTGCAGCGGCACAGATAACTAGATACTGGCATGGTGTTTTTACATCTTTAGGCAAAACAACACCTACAAGCAAGCTTCAAAACATGGCAGCCGTTATCAGTCTATAAAAGTTGTACTTACTCTTAAACAGTCCAGCTGTTTGTGGAACTCGCGCAGCTGCACGTCGTCGTCTTGATGAGGCTGCGGTAGAGGCTGCGCCTGCGCACGCGCGCTCCTGCGACATCGAGTGTATGCGGCTATTCCGGCCACCAACGCTATGCATACGATCGCGCCGCATGCACCACCGACTAACACCTGCAATACGAATGTTTGTTTTGGTCAATGATGTTTATAAATATAAAAACTCCAGATAAACAAAGCTCATACATTCGTATTTTAAAAAGTGAAGACAAATTCACACGCCTGTGTGTGTGACACGCATGCACGCTACATACGCCACAGATTATTATTATAGATTCTGGCGCGGTGTTTACGCACCTTTTTGTAAACCGACACCTACGACCATGCTTCATAATATATCTAGGTACCTACCTAGTTAAATAAAGTTTAGGAGTTAAGTAGGTACTGCCTTTCCTACAAATGACCCAAAAATATAAGCTGTATTGCGATATTGTTATTGTAATTCACTGCTGACACAACTCTACCACATTACACCTTTTTCATGATTTGTCCTTCTGCTATCAGATTAAACTACATAAAAACCATCTCAAAATCCATCACGATTTCATATCTATTTAGACGGACCACATTTCAACAGCACAGTTTTTTATAAATATATTTCTAGGCCATCTACAATCAGTCGTTGGTGTAGAACTGTAAATTATTATGAGTGTATTTATAGGAAACTCTTCTTGTGGTGCTTATAAGAGGACCTTAAGTAATGGCATATTTCGTCATTTTGATTCCATGAAAGCATGAACATTAAACCAGCTTTTTTGATATTCTGTGACCTATTTTTCATCTTACGCGTATCTGTTTTACTTATACTTATGCAGTTTTTACTCCGCGGTATCTGCATTTCAAATTATCTCGCTGCTTGTACTGAATGAACCAGCGATGTCGTAATCCTACTTCTCTGAGATTACGGTAGAGTTTCTCTAATACTTTATACGGAATGCTGAGTCTAATGACATACTATTAACCGTGTCCCATTAATTTTTTTTCAAAGGTGAAGCTTCTTGTGAGCTTTTTCAAAGTAGGTATTTAGATACTTTGAAGTGTTTATTATTGTGGTCAAAGCTAATGAATAGGTGCTAAGGAATCTAAAGTCAGATACCTATCTTATAGATTACTTGCTTCAATAAAATATACGATCTATAAGTCGATATCTATAAGTAGATATGATATTATCTATGTACTCGTAACCATAAAAGAAATAAGCTTTCAAGCTCAGAATATAGTACTTGGCTTAAAAGATATTAGATACTTAGGTTCACCAATAAAAACTTCTGTATATAATAAACTCAAGAACAAAAGAATTTATTGACGCACTATCACAGGTTGCATCAATATCTGAAAACGCAAGGATACTCCTAAACTAGCTTGATAATGCCCGAGACTTCGTTTTCTAAGGTAAACTTTTTTACCACGGAAAATCCTGTCCGTTTCTGGGATGCAAGCTATTTCTGCACTTTTCCTCAAAATCGGTTAAACGTTTGGGCCGCGCAAAGTTAGAGAGGTAACAGACAGACAGACACACTTTCGCTTTTGTAATATTAAGTAGTATGAACGTCACTCCAAACCAGTGGTAAATTATTTTGACGATTCAAAACCACTTGTAAAAGTTTACTTGAATAAAAATATGTTCTATTCTATTCTATGGATAAAAAAACCCTCTTGTATACTGACTTCATTATAAGTGTGAGCAGGGTAGCACACCCGACCCATTAGGTGGTCGTCATGTGCCCAGGCCTCGCGAGTGCCTGCGGGGCAGTCGTGCGCGCACACTCCGCCTGGCCAGATGAGCAGACGAGCGCACTTGACGCACCCGTCCGCTGCACAGCGGACGCACTCGGGACCGCATCCTGAAATAATTGCCACTATTTTAAGGCTTGGGCAGATAGAATGCGCAGCTATAGCGGCACGGCAGCACGTCACACTAAACGCGAGTACGATTTTTCCGGGGGACGCGGGGCATTGCGTGGCGCGGCGGAGTTTGTGATTATTCCGTTCATGGAAAAGCGGGTAGTTGCACCCGCAGCCACAGCGATACCCGAGGTGGTGCCTGCAACCGCATACAAATAACCACCATACACAGCATACATAGCATACACCACAATCACCCTACCTCACACGCACTCTGCGCAAACTGCGGCGCATGCAGCGGTCTCCGCCTTTATGCAAGGAACGCCGCTGCTTTATGCAAGGAAATCTATATAAGCCAATAGACCAAACGTGCGTTAAAATGCTTCTGCATGAATGTTCTCATATTATATCAGCTCAAGTTTCATTGGCGGCGCCTCGCTATATACAATAAAGGTACCGTGTTTTCATGAACAAGGTGCCTTATTCCTTGGTGCGTATTAAGCACCACGTGCAAACGCACAGGTCGAATGCATGAACCTCTACTTGTATACGGTTAAACACACGCTAAGTACGCCTTTATCCTTTGTAATTATGTACAAAACTTCTAGGAGCCACCATTGGACTCAACGTCGTTACGCGTTGTGACTGGCCAAGCCTTTATTAAAGCACTACAACCCCTAATTTTTTTGATTTCATGAGTAGTTCAAATTCAAAATAATTTCATGTAGCCCAACATGTGGTTCATAAGAGTCAAAATTAGCGCGTTCATAAAGTCGCCAAGAAGTCTCTTGGGTTTCTGAATGTGATAGTTTCTAAAGCTTTCAAGTATCAACGAAAATTATAGGAAACCCTCTAGTAAATCTATCTAATCTACTATATTTTCTGATGATACCCACCCAGGTATGGTTGTTGTGGTATTAATTTTTTTATTCCAAAAATTAGGTAGGTAGTTGCAATGGTGCCTCTACCTCTCGTCTATCATTGTGATGGCCGGTTGGTAATTCGTTACATTAACACCGTGTAACTAATGTATTCATTTCAACGTTTTCCAAAAGGAAAGCGAGTAAGTATGTGAGTACGATTAGTGTGCCGTTCAATTAACGGGACTGACCGATTGCCAGCCTCTGTATTTTATTCACATTCACTATGCATCTTTGTGTCAATGTTTGAACTAGCTCCGATGCGATTGTCGATAGAAAATGCCTTTTTCCAGCGTATTCACACATTGCATGCATTGAGGCTTGATATTAACACATTTTTAGTTTTTGTTTACACCATGATTAACATGAGTTAAAGGAGTTATGTACAATAATATTAGTTTATTCATGTAGATGTAAGGACTCACACACCACGTGTGCTGTTGATGTGAGGAAGCTTGCAGCCGGCCGGAGCTGAGAGTGAGCGTCGTCAGTAGTGCCAGCGCCACCAGTATCTGGCCCCTCGCATCGCGAGCACTAGGTGACTAGTTATGATGCAAGGACTCGCTCACGTGTATCGTTGATGTGAGGAAGCGCGTCGGCCGGCCGGAGCTAAGGTGAGCGCTCACCATCAGCAGCGCCAGCGTCACCAGCACTTGCCCTATGTATCGCGTGTCGCACTGTGTGACTATAAGATGGAAGGACTCACTCACGTGTGTCGTTGATGTGAGGGGGCGCGTCGGCCGGCCGGAGCTGAGCGTGAGCGCTCACCGTCAGCAGCGCCAGCGCCACCAGCATTTGTTTCATCGCATTGCATGCCGCATTGTGCAACTATAAAAGAAGTGAAGAGAACATGAAAGGAGGATGGTTTTGTCAACTACTCTATTCAATATTAATCAATGGGATATGGGTATTTATTATTAGGTAGAGTACGTACTCTACCCGTTGTCGAATAACATCGTATGGTTTTTGATTTAGTTGGAATAGCTTGTAATTTGATTACGCAGGTAAAAAGTAGATACCAAGATGGAAGAAATCCGTTGGAAGATGGATGGAAGTCCCTTATGAAAATAAAAACCGGACAAGTGCGAGTGGAACTCATAGATAACAGAAACAAGGCTAGACAGACATACAGACAGACACAGAAGTGATCCAACCCAAGAAATCCAAATTTTTCATTTGGACGTATATTATTATACTCTTTGGACGTATGGGAACCCTAAAAAACTTATAATGTACTTAAAGCTATCGTACCCACTTGTATAGGAAGTGTTTTTAAAGACACTTATTCTCGACTTCCTCCCCTTTTAAAAGCACATAAGCACATGTAAAGGCGATAAAATGCACGATGTCTATTTATAAATCTAAAATCGCTTGGAGGGCTGTTGCTTTGAGGCATCTGTGAATGCCTCTCGGGAATGATATTGAGGTCAGACTGAAGTATGGATAAAGGTCAAATCTTATATATTGAAATCATATTATTTAAATTTTAAAGCCTGTATATATCTGCCTATAATTTTTTTGGTTCACTCTGAATAGGCATTACCATATTGCTCCATAGCCAAGTGAAAAATTCATCTTCCAAGAGACAAATAATAATAATAATTAATGCATGAAGTTAAAGCTCAAAGTTACCCAGTAGTTATATAAATAAGTAAAAAAAATACATATTCCTGAAGAGATTCGGGTAATGTACCTAATTTATAAAAGTAAGTAGCTGTATGTGCGGCTACTTTTACTTGGTGCCTAGTGCAAGAGTGCTAAGTAACAGCTGGCAGTGGACCACTAACTTTTCTATATATTTTTGTATATCGTATAAATTAGCGATAATACGTGATGTGGGTCAAACAGTTTTAGTTAAACATAACAGTAAGGACCGGTTTGCATATTAGTTGACATTGGCATTCGCAGCACGCAAGACTAGAAGTCTCGTACCCACACATTTTACAAAGCATGCTATCGCCATTGTTACGAGTATATTATCAAGGCGAATAATGAGAATGCGTCAGTTCTTACACCATAACGAGCATTGAGTTATTAATCATAGAGTAGCAAAGCTTAAAATCAATTAAACATTAAAAAGCGCCGCCACCTTTGATTGCAAACACTAAGAAACTAAAAAGTGAAATTATGGAACGAAGGAACGAATGAAACCGTTGATGAAATGTACCTCATTAATGAGTATTCTTATTCAATATACATATTATATGCGTATTTCTTGCTCAAACTGAATGGGACAGTAATAGCTTACTTCTATTGGGTATCCAACCTCACCTCACGGTTTCTTAACATAGATATATTACTCTTGGTACATCACAATAAGATTTTTATGAAATGAAGTAGCAATATTATAAAAAGGCAAAGAAAAGCCTCGAAAAACAGATGAGAAATCGGATGATGGAAGTCGGATCTAGTGCATAAACTACCATACAAATAGTTCTATGACTACTTCGTAACGAATTTTCACGGATTAGGATCGGATGCAGTGCGTAACCGTTCTAACTATACTATATATTAATTTGCTGCCATTTACTTAAGACATGTAGAGTGGCATGAATTCTTTTCACGCTGTCGTATCGTTACCTATTGTTTTGCGTTACACGTAGGTACATAAAATTATGTGGTATGATGCCAGTAGGCACATTGTGTCTTGAAATGAGTCCCATTATAAACTTAAGTATCGAGTGTTCGAAAAATACAGGAATATTTGAATATTGTTTATGTAAGCTAGTAAGAAGTGTAAAAATTATATAGCTTGTTAATATTTTATTCTTTAGTTGATATAGTTTATAAACAATAAAACCGTGTGTTATGCATCCGAACTAAGAAAAGCTTACACGGGAATTACTTTGCATAATTAATAAATGTATTTCTACGTTATATAACTAAGTCCTACAAAATTAACTGAAAATATAATAAAAATATATTGAATTACAAGATTAATTTTTTCCAAGCACCATAACACGGATTTTTTAAATTCGTAGTTCAAACATATTGTAAGTAAAAAAATCAATGTAAAACAAACTTTTAATTCAGTTATCATAAAACAAAAATGTCTGTGAGCTTTACTAAAGCATATAAAATAATTTTATACTCATACCATAACGTGTATCAGAGAAGTCAGAACTCAGAACCTATATTATGACGTGACCCGTAATAAGCAGAATGGGCGGTGACGTTCATAATGACTTGTTGTCATTCAGTTCCAATTAATTCAGCTTTGGTTTATTGTCCAGACTCCAGAGAGCTAGGACTGGTCGGACTGGTCTTGATTAATTTTCCATATTGTTTGGTCGCATAGCGTGTATGAGAATTTACACCTACTTAAAAATATATTCATAAGCTTTTTGCAATAATATATTATAGTCTAGACTCTAGTCTACAGATTAGCCTAGGCAATCCCAGAAAGCTTAGTCCAAAGCCAAAACTTCAGTTTCTGTCACATAAGTTTTCTGACCAATCTAGATACCTACCTATGTCTAGAAGACTGCCTAGGCCAGTCTTAATGTGCCGGTATTAAATTTAGATAAAATTATAATATTATATGTACCTAAGTCAAAGATATGTTGTAAGTATAACAATATTTGTATTATGGCCGCAATCTTAATGTCAAGTTGGTTAAAGTGCGAAGAAGGCACAAACAGGCAGAAAGAAAGTAACATTCGCATTTATGATACTTATTAATAATAATTAAACAAGTAAACGTGTAGTTATTACCTACATTTCCAAACAATACCGTGTTACTGCAAAGTCCACGGTCAGTCCGATGGTATGTAGGTTGGCACTACGTTAGTGCCGTGGTGCCGTGACAACTTCCTTGTTATACTAACAACCTTACAAACTGTGTTTTATGGATAAAAACAAAGGCAGCGTGAAGCGTGTAATGAAAGTAACCTTATATAAACTTGTACCTACCTAATAATATAATGAATAGGTACCTACGTCGAGGGAAACAAAATCTATTACCCTCAAGATGCATCCTTGCTACTAGTGGAGCTCTACATACAATATACAAGTAGTCCGAAAAGAATCTTCATCCCTATTGTCCCTACTTTTAGAATTTTCACAAAAATATAGTAGGTAGCTACCTAGCCGACTAAACTAAAAAACAGCACGGTTACTTTTTTGGGTTAATTTCATACAAGAGTAAAATAAACTTGATAATACATAATATTATTAGTTTTAATGGAACGAATTGGAAAGGCAAACAGACGCAGGCAAAAGTAATTTTTTGTTGTATGAAATATTGTTATGAGTAGGTATGTTATTACGAGTAATTAAAGACGTACCTACCTAGTTATGATTTAGGTAATAGATTGATAACCCACTTGCTCTCTTATGTGTGATAATATGTGGCAATGCAGTTTCTAAATAAATTAATTAATTAAAAAGTTGTTTTTAGGGATCCGTATCTCCAGAGAAATATTTCCCGTTGAACTAGAATCATGAAATTTAGCATATTGCAATGTCTTGCAGCAAAAATAGGTGCCTACATAAAGGGGAAAATCCGTGAACCGTAAATTACATCTCCAAAAAAATTGTGTTATTTCTAGTACGATGCTACGGTCCCTTCGTGAGCGAGTCCGACTCACACTTAACTGGTTTTTACTTGAATTTTCAAGTGTCATGGTTTTATTCTTTTGATGTAGGCGTCGAACGAGTCAAACGAAACGAATTTTAGAATTCTGTATATTAAATCTCATAAAACCTCGCACACTTCCTCGCGTCGAAGATTCGGACGATTCGAAGCCATGCATACTTGTACCTAAGCGCATCGCATAATTTATATGCGTTTTAGTCAGAAAATTTGTGATTTGTTTTTTTTTATCTCCGCTAAGGAATAACAATTACATACTATTATGTATTCCTATTTGTAAAGTAGGTAATGACTTTAGAGGACTATTTCGTATTTCTCGTATTACATTCCATTGTATAAGCAAGGTAAGTAACTTTTTTCGTTTCCGTTGACTGAATTACTAACCCATAGCAAACTAGTTGTAATATCGCGGATGCTGTATGTCCTTCAACAATAGGAAATATCAAATGTCAGCAAGAATCAGGTCCGTAGTTGGATGGGTGGTCAAACTTGGGCAGCACTTTGGAATTGAAAAAAAAGACCTTGCATGTTTAACATTGTTGAAAGCTCTCCTACCGTAGAAAATCTTTGTTTTTCCGGGATGTAAAATATCACTCCTTGCACAAAACTCTACCTGCCTGAGAAAGTCTACTAAGTCAACGATTTAGACGTTTCGAAGATTAACCTGGAAAAACAGAAAGATATGAGAGACATTGTATTTAAAATGTTTGTTTGGCAGACAAAAATTTTGCAACGGGTGTCTTGGATAAGATGACTTGTAAATAAACATGAGCTTCGTATAATAAATATACCTAATGCATAGTAATTCAGTTCTATAATTGTATGTATAGAATAGTAAGTAGGTAGGTAGCTACTTAATTGACGATGTTGGATATCTACATACTCATGTGGTTAAGCTACGTGTAAAGCACAGAATATTGGTATAAATATAATCTCAAGGACTGTGCTATAAATGTGATATAATAAATAATGTAGATTATATATATGTATATATATTCATATATATATTCATCGGTTTGAATTAACTTTATTAACCAGGTACAGTTAAATGCTTGAACGAAGCACGCTACGTATTGTGAAAAATGATAATATTAAGTTGTTTTATTCGAATTTTATGTTCGTACGTGAGGTGAGTCAGCACTGATAATAATTATTCTAACAATGTTCCCACACTTAGAGCCTTTATAAAAAGTTTATAAAAAGAGTACGCTTGAGAATGTTTTCTAAAAGTATGTATTTAGTCACACTCTACTCGGATCTAACACTTTACATGTTATTAAAATATTGCACGCTTTTTCGTGATGGTTTTATTTAATTTTTGTTTACTAAAAATCACGCACAAGATAAATAATAATTAATATCTATACTTATTATAAATGCGAAAGTGCGTCTGTCTGTCTGCTAGCTTTTGACAGCCCATCCGTTTAACTGATTATCACGAAATTTCAATTGTAATTTTAACTACTTACTGAATGTAATTTTAACTCGTAATTTACGCAGCGCAAGCCATACTTAACCTAAGATAATTTCTCTTTCTATTGGTTAAAACCGTATGAAAATCCATAGTTACGTAGTTTATTGAGATCAGACCGAACAAACTGCAAAAAATCAGTGCGGTGGGGATGTAGTCAGTCTCAGTAGGTGATACAGCATTAATGAATGACAGACATGGTAGGTACTGCTTGCTCTATGTCTTCTTCTTCTTTGTCGTGTCACTCTTGACAGAGCGGTCGTGGTCATCATGAAGCAACGTCTTTGAGGGCAGATGTTACACGCCTCACGAGCATTCGCCACTTCTCCCTGCTGGCTGACAGCCTGGTACACTCGTGCAAGGGACCGCCCACAGCAGATTTAATTTGGTCGGTCCATCGCATGGGCGACCTTCCTCGCCCTCTGGTGCCCTCCACCTTGCCCTGCACGACAAGACGCTCGATGGAGTTACTCTCACGCCGGGAGACGTGTCCAAAGAATTTCTATATGCGACTCTGTACTAACGCTGAAAGCCGTTGTTTAATTCCGAGTTCTTGGAGTATAGAGACGTTGGTGCGAAATTCGGTCCATGAGACTCCTAGCATCCGCCTCCAGCACCACATCTCCAGAGCATCAATCTTCTTCTGCTCTATGTAAGGATAATTTATTTAGTTTATATAAATAAGATATTATTTATACCTAGAAAAACTAAAGCTCCTTGTATGTTCGTGTCAGACATTAACCTACATCGTGAACCAGTAGTGAACGTAACATTCCAAATTAATTGTGTACAATTAATTATGTATCTAGGTACGTGCAATCTCACATACTTACATATTATTATTATATTAATAAGTTATGATTCTAGCAGTTCTTTGAAAATCGTCGAGACTACGACTACCTAACAGATGGAAAATAGGCAACCCTGTTAACGGGTCACCATTTTTGAAGCACGCTCGAAGATGTCAAAAGGTGCGTAAACGCTGCTCCAATATCTTTGTAGATATACATTCATTCTGCGTGGCTGTGCCTGTGTCACGGTACAAGGGTTCGAAATTATCTTCCCTTTTTAAAATGGCTTGTATGAGCTTTGCCTATATGGGGTTTTATGATATCTTTGGAAAGTAAATAAGACCTTCATTTAATTTATATCTAGATGACGCCATCGACTTCATCCATGTTCGAGGAAACGAAGGTCGATATCGATCGAGGCAACGAAGGACATTGCGGACTTTAAGGTCAGTGTGCGCCCCACGTTTTTCGTTTTAAGTCTTGCAAGTAGGTATTTTCATAGCTAACTATTAAAATATTATTTCATACTTTTTATAAGTCTGTTTACAAAACGTGGTACCTACTAACATACCTATTTTAATTTTTTTTACTAAGATAAAATTATTTTAATTATGTTGAATTAGAAGCTCGATTTTTGACGTGACAACGTCTTATAATTCGATAGAGCCGGCTGCACGCACGAAAAAACATGACTCATGCGGCGTTACCTCGCTCTGAGGCGTTCCATGTAAGGCTTGAAGTGCAAGCGAGAGCGCGGAACGAGCGACAAAGAAGCACAATCGGCCTTTGTTGTCACGTTCAACTATCGTCAGTAAACCGACTTTACAGACAACCAATTTTTTTCAGCAGTCTTTCAGGACCGTAGAGCCTAAGTAAGTATTTGATGTTAATTCCAACTCGATACCTTCACGATAAGCCTCTATACGCATTCCTGATAAAAATCACTTGATGGAAAACGAAGTGATCGGACAATCCTTTTTCTTTTTGACGTACGGAACTCTAAAATGAAAATATGACATGAACCAGGCCTGAACAATTATTGTAATGTAATATTATGGAATACAAAATTAAAGTTAAGTATAAAATAACTGTTTTACCTTAGAGGTATAAAGAGTAACGCTTTATGCTGCGCTAAAATGGTTCAAAGCGGAAGAAAATGAGTTCGCCTTACGACGCGCACGTAGCAAGTTCAGCGGCTCCGGTGAAAGTAGCCGCGGCCCGTGACGCACTTTAAAGGTCTGGACAAATACAACGCGCGTAAGAAACAACTTTTAGAAGTTGTACGAAGGAATTGCTTGAAGACGTTCGCACTTCAGAGTGCACAGATGTCACGTTTGCAGTGTATCGTGCTTCATACAGTTATAACTCCTTGCACTCGTAAATAATAAAATGACGTGGTCGCATACGAGCAATATCTGTCGTACTTTATGTAAGTGAAAGCCTTTAAGATCTAGACCGCACAAGGAGTGATAAAGCGCAACGGTAACAACCCATGACGTAGTTTTACAGCTGAGTATCACAATAAAACAAATACCTACAATCTGAACCCTAGAGTCCATAAACCATATTCAGACCGATCAGCAAAACCAAGGAAAGGGTAATTGCGGGCGTGGCCATTCACCTTTGTTGATATAAAGTCAGGTATTTAGAATCAAAGTTAACTTAACCTCTTTGGTTTCAGGTACCAATTCACTCGCCTTCCCTGATTCTATCTACATCTATTAGCCACGCACACAGTTTGTCTTCGCTTGCCTTCGGTTTGTATTATACGCCCAATGGCAAGGCAAGAAAGTATATTATGAACTCTAAGAAACATCGCAAATGGTGATAGCGTGGCGCGTATGTGAGTCCTCTATGCTGTCTTAACTACTTCATAATGTTCCTTGTATTAGAATAAAATAAAAAACTTATTTTGAGTCACTTTAATAGCTATGTACTCCAAATTTAAATGAAGTCGCGTCGAACTTATTTCCATTATGAGTGCTAGCCGTTACGCGTTGTGCATACCCAATCCTTTAATGTACTCGAACTAGTAACGTCGACTAACATAAACAAAATATTGCTGTGATGTAATTTCGTACGAAACACGATGTAAGTAGCAGTAGATATAGAAATATTTGGGCTTTCACTGCAGAAGGTAAAGTAAACACCGCCGCAGTTTGCTTAAAGCAGTGTCTTAAATAGTTAGAAACTGTTTAGTATCCTACTTCCTTATAGTTAATCAGCTCATATTATTCAGAATTAAGCATAGTCCCTATTTGGATTATCTTAAATTTACTAGCTTTTCCACGCGACTACTAATAATAACTAATAATAGTAATATGTACTGTGGATGACCACAGTACATATTATAATTAATAGCCTATGTTACTCGTACTTCTGGATATAGGGAAACTTTTTATAACATTGACGTATTTAGTAAAGTTTATACAGTGGATATTATTTATTGTTAATTTATTATTAATTAGTGTTAATAATCATTAGTTGTGCATACTTCTCATAGGTAGGTTTTTAATATTATTAATAACATTCTTCCCCTTAGCGGCGAGCGGGCGCGCCGCTGCATCATCATATTTTGGAGTCGATCGTGAGCGTGACCCTCTGTCAATACGCCGGATGTATTCTGAGAAATATTACGAACACATGCGGGCTAACAGATTTTTGAATCGTTTTATAAATATCGATGACCTATAGCAGCACATACCTAATTAGCTTATGCCCGCGACTTCGTCCACGTGGACAAATTTCAACTCCCTATTTTACCCCCTTAGAGGCTGATTAAAAAAAACATCTTTTTAGCGAATGTCTACTTCATAGCTATTTGCATAATATGATATGCAAATAGCTATTAAGTAGACCGATCCATCCAGAGAAGCTCGGAGTAGCTCGAGCTGCACGTTGGATCGGTCTGTCAATCAGTCACCTTTTACTTTTAATATTGTTTAGATACGAGGACTTTACTAAACAAAATTAATGGTGACATTATTACATTCACATGTAGGTAAAAACAAGCAATAGAGCAAATTCATACTCGTATAAGTAAAAAAAAATTGAAGTTTCGTCATTTAAGATGAAACATTGCTATATCATGAATCGCCAGCTAAAGCTCCACCCATTTGACTTATCTCTTTTTTAACAGTGTTAAAATATTCTTTAGTAACTTCCTCAAGATCATCAATATCGCTATTTTCTTCTTCATTAAACACAGTTGGTGGTTCTACTCCTGTCCGCATTTTCAATCGTTGCTCTTTAAGACGCGTATCTACATTATGTTCCCGTTTGGTTTCACGATTGTAAGTCTGATGCATCAACTGTTTATCGTTTGGACCGGGAAAAATCATATTATCCGACAAATGTAGTAAAAATAATGATCCCTCATTATCACCAACAGCGATAGATTGGCCTTCTGGATGAGGTGTAACTTTATTGAGTCCGTGGCTTGATATGTGTAGATTAGCAACTGGTTGATTATATTTTCGAAGAAGATCCCAATAATGAAATATACCATCCTCCGATACAGCCATGTAACTAGAAAATCGCAGAGGAGCCCAGGATACATCAGTAATTTGATAACGATATGGACGTGTTACTATTATAGGAGCAGTGCGAACTTCTTCACTCCAAATGCGGACCCTCCAGTCTCCACAAGAGATAAACATTCTCAAAGTACACGGGCTCCGTTGTACCGCCTTCACTGGTCCTGTATGTGCATCCCAAAATGAGGTCAAAATCTCCGAACGGCTTCTGCCCATGCGATTAGTGTTTATAATTAACCCTGACTCTGTACCACACAAAAATTTTGTCGGTAGACCACGATCAAATTCAAGAGCGCTTACACCCTGAGAATTAATAAATGATGGTTCTTCATTTACTGCTAATTTGACAGACATTTGTAAACGATCAATAGGTTTAGAAAGATTTCTTTTGTCCCACCAGAGACATTGGCCATCTGGAGATCCGGTAAAAAATTCTGAGTTCGTTCGGGAATTTGTGTAAAGTAGAGCTGTAACTGGTGCAAAATGAGAGTTGTAGATAGAACTGCTACCTACAGAGTTAGAACTTACACGAATGTCAAATACGCTAACGGTGCCATTTCCAAGTCCAGTTATTAATAAATCAGATTCTAATGGCGAACATGCTACTTGCCAACATCCATGAGTGGGAGAAAATTCATATATAGGAGAAGTTTGCTTGTTTACATCCCAAACATAGCAAATCTTTTTTGATTTTGTTTCAGATTCCGGATACATCTTGTAGCAATACGACGCGACTAATTTTGCTATTTTTTCATTTGTCCAGGTAATACATGATACGGGTCGACAAAATGGGTCTCGAAATATATTAGCAATTTGAATATTATATTTCTCAACAGGTGTTTGGGGTTGCATGTCAGCAAAATATGTTTGATACATATCGATTGCGTTGTTTTGATCTATTAAGTGTTCCACGTAAGGTTTCATGTTTAGAATAGAATGTATATAATTATCTTCATGTTGTACTCGACGACGATGACGATTGAGGTGATCTTCATTGTAAAGATGAACATCTGGAGGCCAACCACCTTCAGTATGGTTTATTCCTTGCTCATGCATAACTCTTCGTCTTGTGTTTGTCTCGTGTTCGGATTGTGGTAGGGATGCTTGTACTTCACGGTGTACGGGGTTTCGAAGTATATACTCCTTCTGCAGTTCTTGGTCAGGGTTTATGGAATCTATTATATGCGCAGGTACCATTTGAAATAACGGCTGCCTCCCAAAAGTTTTACGTAACTTTGTGTATGCGAACGTGGATTTTGTGTAACTTCTTATCTTGAAATTCTTCATTTTATGCGTTATGTAGTAATCTTGATCCATAACTTTTATTTTGAGTTATAAAGGAAATCGCTAAGGTCATGAAATGACGACACATCAGGTGTGTATTGTTTAGTAACACATGTGTCCTTGTTTGTCGATAAGATGCAATGCTACTATGTTACATCATGGAATGTAGAACAAGAACGTAATTAATCTATTAAATTGCATAAAATTTTAAATAAGCTGTAGTAAATAATATATATATACTTATATAATAATTATTACTTATATAATTTAGTAGTAATTAAATTATATAATTAATGAATGCTTATTTAATCATTTAGGTAGTGAAACGTATCTACTAGGTATCTAACTACGTGAGCAATATTACGTCATTATATTACTTTTAATAATATTTCTTATAATATTTAAGACCTTTTTTTTCATAAACATTTTCTAGGTTACATAAGTTATGATTTATCAATAAATACCGACTATCACTATTGCACATAAGTCGTGTATTTCTTTCTGTAGCTCTGTACGCGCTAATCTCAGAAACTAGTCTAAGGATTTTCATTCTCTTTTCATGAATACACATAGATTGACTGATTCACCGAGAAGATTTAAGTAAGTATATAAATTATTAAGGTCATCAGAAAAAAGTATAGGAAGAAAAAGTATAAATCAGGGGATTTCTTTTATTGCCAACACTTTTACACGAGTAGGTAATAATTTTACTCTTTTATTTATTTTAAATTAAAGATAAATTCTACTTAACTTACAAATACTACTTTGTGTAACAGAATAACTTTATCAAAATGCTTACCGTGAAAATATGAACGCAATCCACAAAACCTTTGAGAACAGTTGATGATCACATCTCACTAAACGTCGACACAAATTGGTATTTACAAAAGGTATCGATATTTCACAAAGTCATGACACTTCAACGTTAGAAAATGTGATTTCGAAAGGCGGTTGCGCGGGCGCACTGCGACAGTACCACAGCCGTTTCGTCGAAGTCTGGCGCGTGACTGGAAGTAAAACAAGCGTTTGTGTTGTAGGCTCTGGCCTCAGGTTATCGGTAACGTACCTACTGAGACTGGTTTGGTTTGTAGTTCCTCAAGCCACAACAGTCAACTCTTGTAAGTAGTGACCGATGATTATGCAGCTACTTTTCTATTGACGTGGTCTTGTTTCCAACGATGTGACCGTATTTGGAAAAACGTTCCCGGAGCTAGTGAATGTTGCAAAAGGTTCGCAATGATAAAGGTTTCGAGCACAGTACCTACCTATGTGGGGCATTGCGAATGGTCATGACTCATGACATGTGAATAAATGTGGGTCACACATTTTATTTTAAATAACTAATGAACCTCTAAACAGGTTACGTTTTATGTTGCGTCTCTATAGAATACTAAAGAATTAAACGACGTAGGTAGAATGTTGTAATTACTTAGGTACAAGAAACTGCAGCAGTTTCCCATGAATGTGAAAATTACGAAAACTCTTAAACAATAGAGTATGAAGAAGAAAACTCGTACCTGCTTTAAATAATTTCCACACAGACTTTCCACCTTAATTTCTGCGTACTTGAAAATCAAATAAAAAAAATTCCAGTATCTGTCGGTCTGTGATTTTGAAAGCTCTCTAGCTTGTATAAAAATAATAGGTAGGTAGGTACTACGTAGGATTAAGGCATTTTAGTTATGCTATACGAAGCATTCTTTTTTAGAAACATGAGTTTATGAAACTTCCCACTTTTGGCGATTCGATTACTCAAAAATTACTTTTTGCAATTAACCGCTTTTTGGAAATAGGACAGCAGTAGGTAGGTACGGTTATTTAAAGGTCATCAAAATCCAAATACTTACAATTAAAATATTTGGTTAATTATCTGTTTTTTCGGGCCGTCAAAACGACTGAACCAATTTTGACGGGACTTTCGTGGGCAGGTAGAGGACAATGCAAAGATCAATCTAGGCTACTTTATAAACTGTCATTGGAAAACAACGGGTTCTTACGGAGTTTAAAAAAGTATAAATCATCGCGGATGAAGTTGCAAAAGCGTTGTACAGGTAAGTAATAATTACTTGTACCTACACCTACTTGGGATGAACAGTAATGTACTTAATTTCTATCCAGGTTTTATGATAGAGATTCTAGCTTGATTCTGAATAAATATAATAAAAGAAATTGAAAATGATATATGAGATTGAGCAAAATAATGCCAATTATATTAAATATTGCATCGTAAAACTATGATAATACAGTAGCTTTTTAGTAGCTAATCATTTAAAATATATTATTTCAATATGATTTCAATAATTATTTTGTCTGATGTAGGCTTCGCGAGGTAGCTATTAGTTACCAGTTTAATATACTATCGGCAAAGTAACCGATTTACTTCCGGTACGATACAGCCTTGAAATCCAGTAAGGGTACGGGTAGTTCACTCTGATACGGCTGTCATATTCCAGCACAAGGTGAGAGTCAAAGGCTAACTTTTCATCGAATAAAATAATAAAAATTCACTGTTGAAAGGCACAGGTGATTTGAAACGTAGAGGAGTCTTGAAACGGTTAATTAAAATACGGAATCGTTTAATTGTGGTCAAGAGTTAACTGGTATAATTGGCTATTAGTCAGTTGGGAGAACGAGCACCACGCTGATTATGACTAATTGACATAAGGTCACGCCGTGTGTAGAAGATGGTGATGACAGTTGTTGTTTAGAACCAAGAACTCTGATATTATTTTAATAAATTGCGATCAAATGAGTGCCCACCATGTTGTGATTATCCATGGCTATTTAGCTAAAATAATTTATCTACTTTACTTATAATAATACTGTAACTGGATGATTCCTGTAGGTATATGTCACAGAGAAATGTTAAAATAACTCAATTTGATCATTTCACTGAACAGCTAAGGCTTTAAATACTATATATAACATAGATTCGACCCTGAGGCTACTTGAAGCTACAACAAAATTGCCATTTAAATTTTTTTTTTAAAGTAGTGTATTCAGACTTTTATAACTTTTTGGAGCATGAGCTTTTGGCACTAGGGAGTTTTGAATTCAGACAAATGATTTTTTATCCAGTCTCTTCAGTTCAGTTCGCCGTAGGTTAGTTTTAACGATAGCTCCGAAATGAAAAATATTTCAACATTGAAAACTTTTTGTATTATATTCACTGAAATAGACATAATATTATGCGAGCACACTGGATGAGGTGTGCCATACGAAATGTTATTTTTGTGCCGATTCGAAGCCGCGCCGAGCGTAACCGGAATAAAACACTAAGTACATATTATATCAAAATATGGTCTTCGTTGACACTATGTAGACAAATTAATGTCTCATCACTAACATTTAGTTTCGAGTATGCTCACACGATTCTCACTGCTACTATATCAACGCCTACTAGCGCCTACTATATAAGCCTACCTACCTGCCAAATATAACTCTAGGTCAATGGGAAGTACCCTATAGGTTTAACCTGACAGACACGACAGATGGACAGACATACAGACAGACAAACAATAAAGTCATCGTACAAGGGTTCCGTTTTTCCTTTTGAGGTACAGAACCCTAATTAGTCCAATCGCAAGTCTAGCGTAAGTACATAATTGTAGTACCTAGTAGAGGTCAGTCAGTGGGTAGGTATATTATATTCACGGGCTTTTTTGTATAGACCGTGAGAGTTTCGAGATCGTTTACGAGTAACAATTTGCTTTGACGGTTGTTTATTTCTAAAGCAAGTTCACTACAACTTGCGAAGGAATTTCAGAAAAAACGTGATTGTATTTTATTACTGTTACTTTTCTTTTGGTACTCAACTCTTTAGTAGATGGAATCCGAAAACGTTTCGTAACTACAATAGTCACTTTTAATCTACTATGAGCGGCGAATTATCTTATACTCGATGCCTCGCAATGACTTTACTCCAGTGGGCTTTTCGTGAAGCAATACATAATATTATCTTATAGGTAGTATTTATAAACTTTTCTCGTGAAATTGGAAAACCACATTGAAATCCACTAAAAAGCTTAGAGGTTATATCGAATAGATATACAGAGAAACGACGGGTACGATTCTATTATTTAGCGTTAAGCTCATCTTCATCATCGTGATCGGATCATCGCCGGCTCACTACCGAGCACGGGGCTTCTCTCCGATTGAGAAGGGTTTGGCCGTAGTCTATGACGCTGGCTAAGTGACCTACTAATATGGCAACATTATGAACAACTCTCACTGCTCACACATGTAGGTTTCCTTATGATTTGTTTCCTTCACCGCTAAAGCAAGTGATATTTAATTACTTACAACCATTGAATTTTATGTTCAGGATCATAGATATGATCATAGATCATAGATCTTGACTGAAAGCTGAAAGGCATGACGTGTTTAATTACTGGTTATCACGGCTTATAGCCGCGATAAGCTATTACCACCTACTTAGTTAGCTTGATTAGTACCCAGATATTACTAACAGCTATTATAGACTTTAGATTAAATATTTATTTAATCACTTTGACCTTACCGTGGTACAGTGATATGTATAAGATCATAATAAGTTTCAACATTTTGAGAAGATTGCATGCAAATATGGCTTGATTTTTCAAATCAAAATTCAATCAAAAAAATTCCAAGCCTGTTTTCAAGTCAGTTAAAACAACACAATACGACTAACATTACCTAACAACTGGTTGCACGTGACCAATCGCCACTACGGCCCTTTTTAATAATGCATCAGTCTACGTGATTAATCCTATAATTGGAAACGCAATAGCTTTAGAATAAACAAATCTTGCATATACATTAATATTAAAGGCTATAAAATGGGTATTCGTGGGTGTGTGCGCAATAAAAGTTTATTGTGTGACAATATTTGTTGGAGCATATTGGACGGGGCTGCGGATTTTATAGGCAAGAGTAGGTATACTTAGTAGGTAGTTTGTTCTATATTACATATCCAAGCATAATAGATAACATGATAAAGAAGATATAATATACAGAACAAAAATTTTACCAACTTCAGCTGTCCCGACTTTTCCTTTCCATACCATGAAATGATCCTTAGATGAAACTGAGTCGATCGGCACTAAAAAATTTTAGTCAATTTAATTGATTTTTATGGACAAATCTTCGTACCTACTTTCAGACTACCTGATCTAAACCGCGCGAGAATAATTAATAATAATCGATTGTTATAGAACGCTTTCTCTAATCTTTCTCTAGTGACGTAACAAAGTTCATGACCCTGCGATGTTGATGTATCTGTTTTATTGTGATTCATGAGGGCATTATGTATAATTTCTAGGCAATAATGATATAAATTGAAACTAGCAACTTAATTTTGTAAAAAACTTAAACTTCATTAGTTATTTATTAGGGATATTCGAGACTATTGAAGAATTTACTTAATCGTTAATATATTATATACAATACTACCTACCTTACCAGCATCTTATAAGTCAACCCTCTCTTATTGAGAGTTTACATTATAGCAATTTTCAAAATCTCTATTCTCAAGTCTCTGGACCCATCGGTTTAGTCTGTAGTTACGTTGATAAGTCAGTCTGTCAGTTTATATGAATACCTATATTACTCGCAATTGGCCGGTTTTATCCGGGCATAAAATATAGTGGCCGCTTAATAATTTTACCCGTAACATATCCACGTCTGCGAACTTTGCGGAATTGAATGAATTCTTTGCGGGACAATGGACAATGGAGCGTGCCGTATACAACCGATGATGCTCAAACGAACCCATTGTGTCTGAACAACGTTTCGGTTATTAATAATAACCTCTCAATGGTTTATGTCTCCTGAAACAATGAGCGTTATAATATTATATTTGCAACGGTTGCTTGCACTAAAAATAATGACGTCGTTATTTTTTTTCTGCTTAGATGCAGCATCATTTATTTCATTCAATGTTTATTTTAGGACAGAACTTTTTTTTATATTTTTTTTAATATAAAATAGCGAGCAAACGAGCAGGCGGATCACCTGGTGTTAAATGATTATATCGCCATTCGCCACCCATGAACATTTGCAATACCAGAAGTACCGCCGATGCTTTGCCAGCCTTTCAGGAATTTATATTAGCACAAGTAAAAGTAAAAATCTGAAAAACGTGAATTTATCCTACTACACGAAAAAAAAAACAACTTTTACTGTCTTGTTTCTTTTCAATACAATGAAAGGATCTTTATTACATAAGAATAAGTCGATCGGCATTTACTCAATTTCATTAATTGACACCAAATAAAACACTTGACCAACAAAATTACTAGTCAACATTGTTTTCACAAAAAAAAACAGCTAAGGGTTCCTAGGTAAGTCTCTCTGGTATAGGTATTCCTATGGTTTTATATTTTCCCATACTGTCCCAATTAAAAAAAACTTACTATAAAAGTAGGTACAGTTACTTCATTACATTATTTTATGAACCATATTATAACTGGAATATTACATTAGCCTCCAGCCAGCAGCCTCAATAGCTCAACGGTTATAGGACTGAAATCCGACAGGTCAGCGGTTCAAACCACACCCGTTGCACTATTGTCGTGCCCACTCCTAGTACAAGCTTTACGCTTAGTTGGAGGGGAAAGGGGAATGTTAGTTATGATTAAAAATGGCTAATATTCTTCAAAAAAAAATTCAATCTCCTAAATTCAACGGAATTTGCTCGCGAATCTCCGTTTGTTATCTCCCAGATTATAGCGGATGAAAGTCTTTTTATTCCGCGATTTTATTATCCGGACCCTTCCCTAATTTTATTTTATATGCCAAAACCTGGATGAGTCGTTCGGGCGGACTGTCAATTGACCTTGTAGTCCGTGCCATCCCTCGTAATTGGTCCTTTGTAGCTCTGATCAATTCAATAACGCGAGGACCGATTTATATTCTCCATTTACATCGTGTCTATTGTGCCTCGTTGATATATACGTACCTATGCTCTGTGAAATGATTCAATTCAAAGTGTGAAAAATCACTTCCCTTGACACCTTTTGAGAGTTTTAGTTTACTGACCATAAAATATTTCCATGTACCACTAATAAACTTAGCGCTGATATTTTCAAAATACTCGTACCTACTTAACTTATTTATAGACCTGATGTATTGAGGTTTTCTATGAACTGCTCCTTTTTTGACTCATGAATGCACTTATGTTTTCCTAGTTATAAATTATAAAAATGCCTATACCAGACGATTCTACCAGTGTTTCATTATGTGGGTGCGTTAAATACAAACTACAGTTTAATCGTCAATAGTTTTATTGTTAGACTCCTCCACACCATTCAATTGTTTTTGTCAATCGCTATTCAATGACATGTTACCTCAGCAATTTACAGTTTCCGTGATGTGATTCTAAAATTTTTGGGTTCTAGCTGGTGTTCTTAGAATCACTAGCATATGAAAATTTACTTTTTTCAGATTACTAAGGTAGGTGTAAGGAGTGACTCAAGGATGTTTTCAAAGTAACACGACCTGACGTGGTCTTTGAATATAAAGCAACATACATACTCCTTTGTTACTTATTTTACAAACACTTTCACTCATTATGAAAAGTGAAAGTTGATATAGGATTATGTTCCCAGCGTAGGTTAGGTATACAAAGGATTACCTGATATGGTTTAACATTTTCAACAAAGAGTATTACAGGTAGCTAAACGAGTATTATGTGATTATGTGATAAAAGAAAATCGTTTGTAAAATTAAAATATGTATTTAAACCGGTTGGAAAATCATCAAAAGTTGTACAATTTTACTACTTTGAATAAATGATTTAGAGTAGGTATTGAGTTTTTGAGTTATTTTTGAAAAACCATAATAATTTCATAATGTCACGAAGCGGCTGGAGAAGATGAAAATCTGCAAGATACAATGTACTCTGGATTTTTATATCTACTAGTGTTATTAAGTACCAGATATCTATTTTTGTAAGGATGAATTGATGTGGTGTAACACATATCTATGGGTGTAACACTGTAGCGTGGTGGACTCATATATCTCAGCAATGGACTCAGAACTGGTGTAATTTGGACTGAAGTAACCAACCAGAAACATAAAATCTTCAATGTTTATAAGCTACCTTTAAAAATACATAATTTAAATTTTTTATCGCGTGTACTTCACAAAAAGCCTATGGAATCATTAATCATGCATTGTCAATTTGACAGCGACCTATTATGCTTCACAAGCTTCATTCTAGCGATTTGGGGTTTACTTATTGTAGCAACACTTTCTACCCACCGGCCTTCACGTTATTTGTAGTAGGGAAAAAAACAAATTTACGTATGGTATCACTATTGTGTCCGCCATCTTGTATACATCCCTGCCTCGACTCATTAACATTTTCGTGCTCGAGGCCTTCGCACGCAAACTTATTTTTCAAAATTTATATTATAATATTAAGGTTTTTGAAGCAGTTTATCAGGATTATAAAGAAGTTTCATCATGGGAAAGCGGAAAGCAGAGGAAAGAGAGGCAAAAATTAGGAAGAAAATAAGAAAATTGGAAAAGAAATTGGCACCAACAAGAAGACGTATAATGCGTTTACCTTCCAGCTCAAGTGACGAGAACAACGGTAAGTACCATTCGCAATAATTGCGCCAATAGACAATACTATGATGCGAGACTCCGCTTTGGGTTTTCTCCTTCATTTTTACGCCTTTATGAATATGATGCGAGACTCCGCTATGGGTTTACTCCTTCATAATTACGCCATTACACAATAATACGATGCGAGACTCCGCTATGGGTTTACTCCTTCATAATTACGTCATTACACAATAATATGATGCGAGACTCCGCTATGGGTTTACTCCTTCATAATTACGCCTTTTATGAATGCTAGGATGCGAGATTCCACCTTGGATTTGCTCCATATTTAAGCTTTACAAGCTAGATTTTTAGACTGAACAGACTTACTTTATTTACTTACCCACTTTATAATAATTTTTATTTTTCATTGGAAGAGGGTACCCACCTTACTTTTGGTTTTAACATAAGAAGAAATAAAAAACGTTTCGTACGTTTTTTCAGATGTCAATCAGTCGGAGAATAACGCATTATGTGATCCTTTGTCGGTGTATTTTGACACCACGGCCGTACATGACGATGAACGTCCAGACATCATGTCAGCGACGGCATTACCTGGAACAGCTGTCGAAACGACAGTTTTGCAAGACAGTGGTGCCGATTCTGCAGTCCCAGGTCCGGAGGGAAGTACTGACCCTGAACTAGATGGTTCAATTCTTTCATTGTTGGGTGACGCCCCTGAGAATAATAGTGAATTAGGACTACCTATACATAAGGATATTGCCACTAGGTGGCAAGAGATTTTGCAGAAGGGTTTAAAAGAAGACATTAAAAAAGACTTAATCAAATTATATCCTATACCCAATAATTTAGAAATATTGATACCGCCAATCCTAAATCCCGAAGTAAAGGCAGCATTAACAGAGCCTCTAGTAAAACGGGATTTTGCTATATTTCACAGACAGAAGCAGACCGGGATAGCATTGTCTGCTCTTGGCAAATCGGTAGACTCGATAGTAAACGACCCCGATAAAAAATTACAAAATATTGAGATAAAATCAGCCTTATTAAGACCGATTAGCGATGCCTGTCGCATTTTATGCGACTTATACCAACTTGAGACCAAGAGGAGAAGAACTCATATAATAAATTCAATAAATAATAAGATGAAAGACATAGTTATGGACACAGTGCCAGGAAAGTATCTTTTTGGTGACAATATATCAGAAAAGCTCAAGACAGCCCAGGGTATTAATAGATCTGGGCAGATTTTAAAGGTCATACCAAATAAAACACCCTTCTCTAATTCAAACAAGAATACAATGACGGCTACACCTAGCAATGTTAAGTCTTTAAACCAGAGGACCCCATATCGGAAAACAGCTGCACGTTCTTATATGGGGAAACAACGACTGCAGGATCGTGCAGCACCAGCAACGGTGGCAACAAGCAGCCGCCAGCGACACTACCGCCGCAGCCCGCCGCCGCCGCCCCCTCGACGTCAGAGACAGCAGCGCTATTGAACAGTAACGACAAGGTACGTTATGCAGGGCGATTGTCTTGCTTCTCTCAACAGTGGGAAAATATAACTAGCGACCCGCTTATATTAAGCTGGCTAGACGGTTATGAAATTCCTTTTATGTCTACGCCTAGTCGTGGTGATATACCCTATACTATTTCACATTTAAATCAGGAATTACTGGAATTTAATAAATGTATACAAAAATTATTGAATATCAATGCCATTTCGGAATGTAATCATGAGAAAGAGGAATTCATCTCTAGTGTTTTTTTAGTGCCCAAACCTAATGGAGAGAAACGGTTTATTTTGAATTTAAAATGTTTAAATAAGTTTATTAAAACAGAACATTTTAAATTAGAAGATTATCGTACTGCAACCAAAATTATGTTTCCAGGTTGTTTCATGGCTTCTATTGACCTGAAAGATGCCTATTACTTATTGCCAATTCATGTATCATATAGAAAATATTTAAAGTTCAAATTTAACGATACACTTTATGTATATAATTGTTTACCGTTCGGGCTGGCGACGGCGCCTTATGTTTTTACAAAATTATTAAAACCAGTAATGGAGTACTTTAGGTCAAATAATATACTAACAGTTATTTATTTAGATGACATTATGATTTTTGGAAAATCATATTTAGAGTGCAATAAAAATATTTTATTTATTAAAAACACGCTCGAAAATCTGGGATTTATAATAAATTATGAAAAGAGTTGTTTAACACCTAAAAGAGAATGTAAATATTTAGGTTTTATATTTAACTCTCAAAAGATGGTATTAGAACTACCCGAAGAGAAGAGGCTTAAGATTCAAAAATTAATTTTGAAATTCTTAAATACAGAAATATGCAGTTTACGTGATTATGCTAGATTTGTCGGTATGTTGATATCAGTCTGCCCTGCTATAGATTATTCCTGGTTATATACCAAGCTTTTTGAAAGATTTAAATTTTTATGTTTAGTGGAAAATCCTTCATATGATCAGATTGTAAGACTCCCAGATACATTGCATGAGGATTTGTTATGGTGGTTAAGACACATTATGAACGATTATGCTAAAGTACGAACTCATCATTATGAGTGTGAAATATTCTCAGACGCCTCTCTTACGGGATGGGGAGCATACTGTAATAAGAATAAAGTCTATGGTTTTTGGACCGAGGAGGAAAGAATGCAACATATAAACTTATTAGAACTTAAAGCAGCTTTCTTTGCTTTAAAGGTCTATGCTAAACATCTTACTAATACGGAGATTCTTTTACGTATAGATAATACTACAGCTATAGCATGTATTAATAAGATGGGTAGTGTACAGTATGCACACCTGGAAAAAATTACTCGTCAAATTTGGCAATGGTGTGAACATAGAAAGATTTTCATATTTGCATCATATATCAGCTCCAAAGACAATGTGGAAGCAGATGCAATGTCTAGAATGAAATTCCAAGAGACAGAATGGGAACTTGCAGACTATGCCTTTCAGGAAATTATTCTGTCACTAAAACAACCTAGCATTGATTTGTTTGCATCTAGAAATAATAAGAAATGTCCCATTTATGTTTCCTGGAAGCCAGATCCTGAAGCTTATGCAATTGATGCTTTCACATTGTCATGGACTCATCTAAATTTTTATGCTTTTCCTCCTTTTTCCATGGTATTAAAAATGATACGCAAAATTATAGATGATAAAGCTGAAGGTATTGTTGTAATACCGAATTGGAAAACACAGCCTTGGTATCCATTATATCAAAAAATTAAGATCTCTAAAGAAAAATACTTTCGTCCAAATAAAGGATTGCTCGTATCTCCTTTCAGAATTCATCACAATCTGCACAGTTCACTAGAACTGATTGCCGTGAGATTGTCAGGGAGACACTACTAGGACGACAACTTTCCCCAAGATCTGTGGATATCATGTTAGCATCATTGACGGATAGTACATATAAGCAATATGATGGCTGTATTAGATCATGGATTAAGTATTGTGAGATTAATAACATATGCTATCATTCTGCATCTATTTCGGAAATAATACATTACCTTAGTCAACTTTTTGATCAGGGAGTACGGTATGGCACTATTAACTCTCATAAAGCAGCAATAAGTTTGTTAATGGGAAATCCCATAGATGATAATAGGATAAAGAGATTCATGAAGGGAGTATATAGGTTACGACCTCCCACACCTAAATATGATATAGTTTGGGAACCTAATATCGTTTTAAATTATTTAAGCCAATTCTGGCCCAACCATACATTAAGTTTAGAAGATTTGTCAAAGAAAACAGTCACGCTTATTGCTTTAGTAACGGCTCATCGTGTCCAGACCATCTCCCTTATCAAAATCAGTAATGTTGTTATAAACCAGGGTAGTGAAGTTATTATTAAAATACCGGATTTTATAAAGACTTCTGGACTTAACATAAATCAACCTGTATTAAAACTCCCTTTCTTCACTCCCCGGCCTGAGATTTGTCCAGCGTTAAGCATCATTGCTTATTTGAATAAAACTGCACCTTTACGTGTAAATAACCAAGAACGATTATTCTTAAGTTATAAAAAACCTCATCAGGAGGTTTCCTCCCAGACTATAAGTCATTGGATAAAGTTTATTTTGGGTAAAAGTGGCGTTGATATATCGATTTTCAGCGCGCATAGCACTCGCCATGCATCTACTTCATCTGCTAATAGAATTGGAGTCAGTATTGAGGTAATAAAAAAGACAGCTGGTTGGAGTGAACAATCGGGAGTTTTTGCAAAATTCTATAATAAGGAGATTATTAACGATCAAAATTCATTTGCTCGATCCATTCTTACGAACAATAATAATAATTGTGACTAAATTAAGTAATCTGTTTGTAATGTAGTTATAAGAACTGAAACTTTACTTTATCATGGTTTTTTTTTTTTTTTTTTTTTTTTTTTTTTTTTTTTTTTTTTTTTTTTTTTTTTGTGATTATAAAATCAATGATTATGCTTCTACTATAACTTCTATGAAGAAAATCAATAAAAATAATATATAATAAGATACTTTTTAGTGTGTCATTTTATACTACACAGGGTCCGTCTTACCTACCTATTTCTTTAATGTATTATTTTTACTATGAACAGCTATAAACATCTACAATAAGTAAACCCCAAATCGCTAGAATGAAGCTTGTGAAGCATAATTTATGATCAAACGAACTTACCTGTAAGTGAAGTTCGATCCAAATTATGCGAGCAAGCTTCATTCGACGCGATTTGGGAGAACCCACCCTAATCTAGTGATGATAAAATATAATACGCGTGGTCATATTTGAAATAGACCCTCCCTATGCATATATATACCTACATACATCATGTAAAAATAATAACATCATAAATAGGTATTGCCCCAGGGTATTATTTTATTTCAGGTACCTAACTAGCTTTAAACCAATGAGTCGAGGCAGGGATGTATACAAGATGGCGGACACAATAGTGATACCATACGTAAATTTGTTTTTTTCCCTACTACAAATAACGTGAAGGCCGGTGGGTAGAAAGTGTTGCTACAATAAGTAAACCCCAAATCGCGTCGAATGAAGCTTGCTCGCATAATTTGGATCGAACTTCACTTACAGGTAAGTTCGTTTGATCATAAATTTTTCTGTAAGGCGCGTTTGTTCAGCTTTCTTCTCAGGTTTAACTTTAGCGGGAATATTTTTGTCTTGTTCTAAAGCTTAAATGGTTGAATAGCCATATAGATCACGTACCTACCTGGCTATAGCTTTTGAATAATTCACTAAATCAATATAGGGCTGCAAAAAGTGCCAAAAAGATGTCCAAAAGGTGTTGTTCCGTGAAATATCTGACAGTTGGACAATTTGTGTTCTTATAGACAGATGAAGCATGAAGTTTCCAAAAGAATTTTAGGTGGAGGTAAACCCCATCAAGTAGGTACTTTGCAATATAAAAACTTCAAAAGAATAATAAGTTTGTAAAGTAGACTCGGATATGCTCACAAGTTGTAATTTGAGTCTCTCAAAAAGCTTAAAACTCTAACATTGTACCTGTATTTACCTAAATTCTCATACCCATTAATTATCATTGCAATTAACTACTATCATTCCATGAAGCTAAGAAACCAAACTGAATATTAAAAATTTGCCGTGAATCTCGTTATCAGAAGTATCCTACTAAAAACATTACTGCAGGGTAAGTAATCTTTCTAATGCAGACTGCAATTGGGTGAAAATCACTATGATTGCAGGGGAAATGAGGAGTAAAATTATTTTATTCTTTTTAATGCTCATAAACCTATTTTCCGGTAAAAGTGACCGTTATAAATCTATGTAGGGCGAGCGCAATCAAGTACTAAACCGTCGTATTGCATCAGGCAAATGGAGTGTGGCGGGAAATTTGGTTTTTGGGAACACAAAACGCGAATTCAAACAGTAAGGGAAATTGTACACCGCGCTATATATATAGAAACATGCTCGTATTGTAAATGGGATGAGAATCTTTGAGGAATCGAACTATTTATAAAACTTCAAACACAATTTAACCCTGAGTGGTCTATTCTTACTTGGATTTGTAAGCTTTACTTCTAAGCGTGTCTTATATTGACTGCGGGTCTTGTCTTATTTTGCTAGCGCCCCTGTATATTATAGCTTATAACCTTCTCAGATAATTCCTGCTTATTGGTGAAAGCCGTATAAATATCCGTAAAGAAGTTTATGAGTTTAGCCTGAACAAACACAAAGTCAAGTATGAATAGGTAATATCTTCTTCTAGGCAAGTGCGCTCCATCTTAGACTGTATCATCACATGCATTGCATCTGATTGCAGTCAAGCGCTACTCTATAAATTAAAATAAAAAAAAACTCAGAGCGGAGAGGGATTAAAGTAAAATATGTAGTGATAGTGATTATGACTCCCCTCTGTAAATTTTTGGACTCTAACATGAGTTATAAACACGATACACGTATAGAAGTTATGTTGCAGATAAACACAATCATTTGAGAAGAAAGCTACGAGTAGGTATATATACTACAATACACAAGTAGTACGGCCGAAGTTTTGGAACATTCATACTCAAAGTTCGACAAGGAGTACGGACCAAAAGCTAAGTTAAAGCTGAAGATTAATGCGTCGCTATCAAGTGCTCCGCTGCGGACGTGCGAACACGAAAGTTCGCGTGAAATCACACCAACGGAAACAATAAAATTCACGGTTCACCGCGATATCGATAAAGTCTTTTACATCCTTTGAATTTTAGCCCCCGTTAAAAGGAGGGGTGTTATAAGTTTAGGGCAATGTGTTATGCTTCAAGTTTTTATATGTATCATGGCTGCGTGGTAATTTTCGTGTGTGCAAAAATCAGCGTTGGCACATCTGTACATAGTTTATTTTTAGATAACTGGAAAAGAAGTAAATGAATAAAATAGTTTTATTATTCCTTAGATTATTTTTATGCAGTTACGTGGTACAATTTAATTTAAGGAATAGAAGTAGTTTAATTTTGTTTATTCATTCTTGCTTGTTTCTTGTTCGTCGTATAGTGCGGGGCACCAATAGGTAGATTCTTCCAACATTGATGGGTGCCGGTGACTAAGATAATGCTGTTTTCCTGATTTATTCCTTTAGTCATGCTTTAGTCGTGAGATAAAAATATTTAATCATCAGTTATACTACGCTATATTTTGACGAACTATTTAAAGAGACAAGTCTTACAACTTTCACCCCAAATTAGATTAAATAATTTATAGATTCGCGTAATATTCCGTAGAAAAAGATTTAATTAGTCCCAGTGTTGCGTACAAAATTTCGGGCGTCAGTTACAAGCCATTAGTTTCCGGTATCGTAACCGGAGTAAATCTGCTGCCTCAACTTCTGATAAACCGTAATTGCAGATCCTTCCACAAAACAAAGCTGGCAAAATGCGCTTACACTATTTTGTACACCATGCAATCTTAGTCCTTACCTACTGAACTGATAGCTAAAATGGGTAAACATTTGTCGCGACTTTAACACGTTGTAAACTATTTACACGGTAATATTATCTATACAGTATTCTAACTCGGCCGTATCTTTGAAATAGATACCTACAGCTGCGCGGTACATAAACATGCGGTAGGGCTGCCCGCCTCCAGCAGTTTAATTACACTTGCCTACTTTGTGTTTCCATCTAGTATTGTGATTGTAAATATACTTTTTTTATATAAACAAATAAAATACTTTGTGAATTGCATAGGAAATGTTCAATAAAAATGCGTGTTGTTTTTTGATTGGTAGATTTAATTAAAAAAACCATGTTTATGATTGAATAACAAATCGGTCTTATACATTTGAGACCGAAAAATATTTGCGCCTCGACTGAGACGTAGGAAATTAAACGAACGTTACGAATTATTAAATTTTAAAGTTTAAAAAATCCGCATTCTAGTATAAAGCTTTTAATTAAAAATTGTTTTGGGAAACATGGACAAGATGGAGAAAAATGAATATCTTTTAATTGGTTATAGATACCTACAGCTACTTTACAATTTATATATTTGGTTTTAAATGAAGTTCGGTATATTTTCTCCATTTTTTCTATATATTCCACAAAATCATCGCTGGGTACAATCAAAAATCTTATTGTAGTCCCGGTACCTTAAATACCGACATTCTGAGCTGAAATTGTGGCTTCTTTGATCGGGTTTCACATACAACGAAAAAATCGCGCGGTTATTGTTAGAAAAACAAAACACCGCCCGTTCGTCACTGCGGCACAGTCGCGACTGTCTGCGTGTCGAGCGCCTGCCGACATCGAGGTGCGTAGGTATAGCTCGCGTTTCGTCCGTTTGTATGAAGTTGGAATACTGATACATAATATTACCGTGCTATTTATCAATGTGAAAGTGAGTTCATCTGTTATCAAAGTAAAATTAAATAAGTGTCTTTACTGATATTTAGCACATAGATAAATTTAAACTACCAAATCCATACAAATGCAATGTAGCGAAGCTTTCAAAAAGGCGGATTTAGTACCTATGGATCTAGATTTTTGAAAATTACAAAATAGCCTACCTCTTTCGCACACATGATGTATTTTATATCTAGCTGATGCCCGCGACTTCGTCTGCGTGGATTAACGATGTCAAAAATCTCATGGAAACTCTTTGATATCCCGGGATAAATGTAGCCTACATTCTCCAGTTCCTTAATCATACCCCTGCAAAAAATCATGTTGATCTGTTGCTCCGTTGCGACGTGATTGAAGGACAAACCAACAAACCAATAAATTAACAAACCAACAAATCAACAAACAAACACACTTTCGCATTTATAGGGTAGGTCCTACTAGTGATAAGATTCGAATCTAGACTCACAGTAGCTCTAATTGAAGTGAAACTTTTTAAGTCACATTGGGATGCTTATGTTAATAGTGCTCGAAGTGCAGATAGATGTAAAACCCAAAAAAATCCACTATTATTTCGTAAAAAGTTTTGGGTTCTATTGGCAATCCCCAGTGACTGCCATTTGTTTCTGAGTGACTTTAGTTTGCCGTAGAGGGCTCTCTCCGTCACTCGATTCATACAATCGTAGTTCCAATTTCATTTGAATGTTAAGCAACCAAAGTCCATGAAATTTTGCAGACATATTTTAGAAACTAATATCTATGTCTGTGGTTTTCCAGATTTCTGTTAAAATATTCGGTTTCAAAGTTACGCGGTCTTAAAAAATTTCATACAAATCTTTGATTACTTAATATTCTATTATCTTTGGTTGCTTAATATTGAAATGAAATTGGAACTACGATTGTATGAAACGAGTGACGGAGAGACCCCTGTTAAATGGATACAAAGCTTCACATGAATGCGTCATATAGTCTGTATTATTTTCTGTGCCATTTACCGTTTACCAGACATAAAGCTAGAAAATACATGTTTGGCAATTTGGGAACTGGGCCGCACCACGAGATTATCAATGGCTACTGAAGTGGAGAATTGTTTTCGTATTGGCGCCGTCATGCAAAAGTAACTTGTACATCGTTTACTGATCACAAATTGGACCCCGTAGGTCATATTGTATAAGCTGAAATTAGCTGAAAATTATTTACGTACGAAATTGATATAAATTGACAGGTTAGCAGTTTCATTTAATATTGTTACAAGTGTAAATTAAAAATTTATAACACCCCCGAAAAGTGAAGGTTACAGTAACTAGAAAAGAGCTGATAACTTTCAAACGGCTTAACCGATTTTATTGGATTATAGCTAAGAACACTCTCGATCAAGCCACCTTTCAAACAAAAATAAACCAAATTAAAATCGGTTCATTAGTTTAGGAGCTACGATGCCGCAGACAGATACACAGATACACACGTCAAACTTATAACACTCCTCTTTTTGAGTCGGGGGTTAAAAAGAGCTCATTATTAACCATCTAGAATTTTCATATTTAAGATGATTTAAAATTGTACTGATTTTTCTATATTAGATAAGTATGTTGATATTTACAAAGTATGGTAGGTAAATAACAGGTATTATTTTGGGGTAATGTCCGTTCGTTTACCAGTAATAAATGTCATTATGTTCCGGCGTGGAGAAGTCAGGGAAATTGTGTGGCTGTTTTAATTTCCTTCTCCAAATATATCAATTCCAATGATAGTTACTTAGCTTCTACAAACCTGAAATATTCACGAACCTATAATTATTTAGTTTGTGTTATTATGTACTTAGATAATATTGAGTTTCTACAACTACCTATTACAATATTATATTTTTTAGCTCGACTCTGTAACATTGGGAGTTTATTTTTAACCCCCGACCCAAAAAGAGGGGTGTTATCAGTTTGACGTGTGTATCTGTGTATCTGTGTGTCCTGTGTATCTGTGTATCTGTCTGTGGCATCGTAGCGCCTAAACGAATGAACCGATTTGAATTTACTTTTTTTTTGTTTGAAAGGTGGCTTGATCGAGAGTGTTCTTAGCTATAATCCAAAAAAATTGGTTCAGCCGTTTAAAAGTTATCAGCTATTTTCTAGTTTTCTTGTAGAAAAGAAGGTTAGATAACCCTTAGGTTCATAATATTCAAGTGTCAATTGACAAATGTCAAGCTGTCAAGATGGACGTTGCCTAGATATACATAATTATTTATTTGAAAATGATTTGTCGGGGGTGTTGAAAATTTTTAATTTACACTTGTAAGTATTAAAAATATATGAAATTAATCTTTGCAAGTATATAACACGAAGCAACTAGTTATTTGTAGGGCAATAAACGGTTGTGGAAGGATCTGGTACCTCATCGTATAACTCGTCCAAGAAAACTCCTACTTTTAAGAATAAACGCATAAAAATATAATATTTTATTGATGACAGGTGAGCGAGGCATAATGCGGCCTCAAAGTTGCAAGGAGCGGGAGGCCGTCGCTAATGGTGCGCCCGGAGACCCGTGACACGCGTCTGCGTCATTGAACACGAGGCGTGAGGGCCGGATTGCAGAGTTGGCACGAATATTACTCGCATTTTGCCTTACATCCCCAGGTTTAGTACCTGGGGATGTAAGATGTATTATAAAATTGTGAATTTGATATCGCACAGGCACAAATATTACTCGCATTTTGCCTTGCAACCCTAGGTACGTACTAAGTATTATAAAATTGTGAATTTCGTATTAGATTGACCGCTCCTAAGCATATTAGGTGGTCAGATTAAAGGTAGTTATATCACCGTCGTCGACGATAAGCAAGAAACGAATTGGCGAGCAACGAGAAGCGAGTGTGTTGTTAGGATAGTTTTATCGCAGGGCTAGGAGCGAGTGAGTGCACTAACCAATTACAAACATGTTTTCAAAAAACATTCGAAATTCAATTAGAAAACATAGTTCTGTTTGTGATTGGTTGGTGACTCAAAATGGTTAGCGCACACTGTGATTATTGGCTCTATTATTTGTATGGGATTACGTAACAGAGAGAGCGCTATTCTAACTTCTTTCCGTGGATAAGCTTAGGTATAGTCACTTGCTCGTCGACGACGGTGGTACAGTGTCTCAAATTTCATCCAATACTATTTTGAAATTATTCAGATTTTACATTGAAAACTAGAAGTAAGTATCTATGTAGTAAGTGCCTAAATATCTGCAGTCTTTTCCAATTTCCCTAGACTACGCAAATATCACTTTCCGAACAATTTGTTAATCGATCGTCATAATTTTATTAAAAATTCTAACTAATTCGTCCAGCGATCGATAGGAAAAACTCCGATAAGGTTTTCAATTTACTCGTCTATCTCTTCCCTCGCTCCGCAGGCTCTCATAAAAAATCATAAAAACGAATTAGATTGCTTTTTGTTTCTTCCACGAAATAATATTTCCATTAAACGCTAACAAAATTGAACCTTTCGCTCTGTATTTTTAACAGAATTGTTTATAGAGTTTCAATTTTCAGGTGAAGTTCCCAGCGTTCATTTAGTGGCGCCGTTTATTTATTCTTCGAATTTATGTACCTTTACGCTCAGTTAGTCCGGTGCTGAAAATAAAAGGATGCGGAAATTTGTCGACTCCTGGTCATAAATATCCAAAAGCGACGTCGGGTCCGCCATTTTCCTGTTGACAAAATCGCACCGCAATACATTCAAACTTGTAAAGTTTCCATTGTTTATAGCTCATCCACAGATTGTTAATGTTATCTGTGTCCCTTTATTTAATTAGGACGGTCGCCTTGTTAATGTGTTATTGTTGTGTTTATTTCCTGGTAAAACGGAAAGTGAGTTATGATCAAATCTACTGAGATGTTGAACACGGGTAACGTGTGAATAGCTATAGTTATGTGGTGAGTGTAAAATGTACCTACCCGAATTGGAATTAACTTTTTTTAATGTAAAGATTACATTGTCTTGTCTTGTCCTTGGAATCGATAGCGCCATTGAGGAAACGTTGTAGAGCACATCTTGAAAAGAAAATAATCTTGATGGAACGTCTCGCAATAAAGAGAAAACGTCTTGGCCGACGACGCTCCGAATAAAATGGGGCATCTCGACTAGTGAGAAATTTTATTTTTCTCTCACCCTTACAACCATTATTGTGATAATAACCTCGCACAATTGAGTCAAGCTGAAGGTTGGTTCCGAGAAGATTTTCTTTAGTAGCGTCTCGGATTTCTAAAGTGAATGAGTGAATTTTTCATTCTATAATGGTGGAGCTTAACAAAGGTGGCTACGTGAGATTTTCTTGTATAGTCACGAATTTAAATTAAAAGCTGAATTATTACTCTATACTTTGTCAGAGTCATGTTAGATTTTATCTAGGTGTATTCGTATAGCTAGCTACTCACAATAACTACAAGGTTTCTACTTATTTTGCCTGGGTTACATATCTACCTATAAAGGTATCATCAATCAATTAGCACAAAATGATACAGGGATTCGAAACCTTAGCTGACTTATTTCTTTGCTTCTTTCAAAATTACTTTATATTCATAAATAAGGGATGAGAATACAACGCTAAAATACTTAGATAGGTACAAAAATATTAGAATACTTACCTAAATAAAATGTCATACATGATTATCATTAGTATGCATCGTATAGGAAGGAGTTTTTAATTAGCAAGGATAAGTTCCAAGAGACCCGCCCGACTAACGAAACTAGAAGTCGCATAAACAATCCTTGCGAAGTTTTCTTAAAGGCAAACTTGAGCACTTTGTGCGATTCGTTTACTTCAAAAGTTTATACATCATTATATCATATAGCTGCACTGCATTATTAAGCTCAATTAAGTACTCATGTTGTTAGCCCTCGACGCGAAAGGAGGGTGTTATAAGTTCAACCCTTTTGACAGTACTTAAAGTTACTTACTTCCATGAGAGTGTCTTTTTGTGGCATTGTATCGCTCGAATGGATGAACCGATTTAACTCCAGTGGATTTTGTACAAAAGTTATTAAAGATGTATGAGGAAAATTTGTCAGCCATTTATAAAGTATCAGCTTTTTTCTCGTGTGTAAGTAGTTTACCTGATGGTAAAAAAGCTACTATTACGTATACATTTCTGGATTTAAGTAGTTTTAGTATAGAAGCAGGCGTTATTTTGCGGAAGTCCATGATATACAAGGAACCAAAGACCTTACAATGCCTAATTGCTGCAATTAGGCATTGTAAGGTCTACATCTCCTGAGGATGCTCCGGTGTCGGGGCGAAACGTGCGTCGAGTGGTGTTGAGATTTGTGTGGTGCTGCGTGGTGGTGGTTCGTGTGGCTTGCTTGGTGGCTGGCGTTTCCTGCATGTTTTTCAGTGAGAGGGCGGGCGGTGCATGTCGCATGCTGCATGTTGCACCATACAGATTTCTTTGGTTTGGCGGATTATAGCAAAATAAGCTTTTGGTTCCTTGTTTAATTAGTTTTTGTTGATTTATTAGTCAGTCGCTTATAACGCTATTCTTTATGAGGATCTTAAGTTAGACTTAGCGTAGGATTTTGGCAGCGATGAATCAAGATTTAGAAATACAAACCTGCTGCTTGCCAGCATGTAGCCGTCTCGGTTTATTCGGCATTGTTCCAAGCACGTTCACAATTTACTTAGCCATAATTTATAATGAAAATTTATAATCTAAATTAAGTATGGGTACCTATTTTATTTACTTCAAGCTGATGCCTGCGACTTCATCCGCTTGGATTTGGGTTTTCAAAAATTCCGTGGGAACTCTTTGATTTTCCGTGATAAATTGTAGCGTCACTTTGCAGGTATTTACAAAAAAAGATTGTCGATTCGTTGCTCCGTTACGACGTGATTGAAGAACAAACCGACATACAAACACACTTTCGCGTTTATGATATAAAGTTCTTAGTGATTAAATAAGGCTGCTTTGAATTCATAGTCCCTATTTATAGGGTTATTTAGCCAAATTGAATTAGTATACCACCGGAAACTGGGAATTCATACGTTCACCGGAAAACCACTGTCATTCAATTTGTTCCAAATTCACGCTTGGTAAACTTTTCAGCAGGTAGAGTCGCTTGAAAATTAATACCTAGCTTAATTCATCCCTTCTGCCTAAATCTTTACTTAACATAACTTTATTCTGGCAAAAATTCTAATTTTCAGCGAAATTTTTCTCACCAAAAACCTGCCGGTTGGAATTAATAAACAAATATTTCATTAAAGCAAGGTCGAGTATCCCCGGGCGAAGTTATGCTAACGAACTGCTATTATGTTGCTCCCCCGTGTCACTATGTGAAGGTTTCGCACTCTCGACCGAGTTATGAAAGGGTTGGCGGTTGTTTTAGAAAATCATGTGCTCGCCGGAAAAGCTCAAAGCTGTCAGTAAGGGCGCGCTCGGAGCCGCGGTCACACGCGCCGGGAGTTTCCACGCTTTTCAGGCAGAGCTTTTTATACTTCGATGAACAATAACAGGGTGCGAGATATTTGATCTCTATCAAACGTGACATAAGCTTATAAAGAGTCAGAATAGTGAAGTTTGTAACACACTGCGTTAATGGATCATGTTTTTCTGATATTTGGAATGATTAAAATAAGTAAGTATTAGAATAAAAGAAAAACTTTTACCATGGTAACGTACCACATAGTTAGTTTTTTTTTCAACCTACAAGGTTTCATTTTTATTTTAAAAATAGCACTTGGTGTAGCTTATAGGTAAATTAGGGCTTTTATGTCAAATAATAGCATCAACTAATTTCTAAGCAAAGGAATTTAATTTAATTTTGTAGTTTGATTTAATGTTATTACAGATGTTGCTGTAAATTGTGATAACTGATAACCTTGCCTTTTGAATTAAAATAAAGTACTTACCTAATTATAAAAATTAGTTTGGTCCTCAGGTTTGTTCGATTGTTACTTATCAAAACTTTGACGGCAAATTATTTTCTTCTGTTTCTGAAGCTGGTAATGATTGATTTATTGAGCAATTCATTTGGTATATTACTGAATATTAGGTAAATGACGTATGAATGTAGACTTAGAGGTATTATTATCATTATTTAATTTTGTATTCAAAAGAAAGTTTAGCTTTACTGAAAGCTAAATTAATATGGTCTTTTGTAGAAAATGGAACAGATAATATTTCAAAAAGCTTTCTGCAAAATGATCCTTTTTGATTTAGTTCATAGCTACCTACCTGGTTCTAATTCTAAAAAGCTCTAATTTAGAGGCGCTGGCAGTTTTCACCTGGCGGTTAGCCCTTTAATATTAAGTGGGTATTATTATAAGTACGATATCTTATCTTCTAAATTAATTATTGTCTTTTTTTTTCAAAAATATACATTCAATCAACAAGAAGTCCTTTTCAGAATCCAAAATCTGCGTTCCATACTATCAAAACCATAAAAAACTGACCAATGGAAGACCAATAATAATAATTTTTGACGGCCTTTTGACTTTTCTTCATTTATGCGTATATATTTTTTGATATTTTTTTGTTTAGTCAGTTTTGATACCAGAACATTTCTATGAACTCTAAAACTCTGACTATAAAATCAATGCCTTTCAAATAAAGCTTTCCCGTCTAGGCGTTCTCTTGAATAATATTTTAATGCTCTACAAAATACGGCGTCAAGTTAAATTCCGGTTAGTTTGCAGCTTCCGCCGTTACCCCCCATTAGCACTAGATACCTGCAATTTCAGCTTTTCCTTCCATGGTTGAGTTAGATACATTTCAAGTTCGCCCCAAACTGCCTTACGGAACGGATGATTTTTTGCATGGGTATAGTTAAGATGGGATACCTAAGGCTACGTTATCCGGCTATTGTTATTTATCATTTATTACGTGTTTAAAAATGCTGTGACTTCGTATGTGTTGGTGTTAGCTGGCGGGCGTGCTCTGCCTTTTTGGAGTGTTTTTTTTGTTAAAACTGACTGGAAAGCGCTCTAAAGGGGTGTTGTGCGTATGTCGACGAGTGTTGGCACAGACGGGGTCCATACTTGTATATTTTAACTAACTTGTTACAAATAACTACAAACTTGACATTGGCTAATCTTTGTAAAGCCAGAAGAGAGAGAGAAAAAAAATTGCTGTGGATTTTCCACAGGATTTTTAAAAACGTAAATCCACTCGAACATCGTCGCGGGTATGTAGTTTATAATATAAAAAAAAAAAAATTGAAACGAAAATCAGAAAAAAGATAATTACAAACTAGATAAAGAAATCACCTTTCGTAGTTTTGTAGGATGAGTAGGATTTAATCAACATTTTACCCGTACTTTGAACATTGCTCGCAGTAGTTGAAGCAATTAAGCTATATCACTGGACTCGTTCCGAATCGCCTGAGCTAAACTAAGTCAACTCCAAGACGAGCTTCAACCTGAATTCCATTTGGTTTGCAATTTGCGTTAGTCCCCTGTAATATCTAGTCAACCGCGAACATCCATTTGCCTATTGCTAACTACTTAGTTTACACTTGCGACTTCGCCTGCTAGCGTAGAGTTTGCAGATTTCCGTTTCCGTTATAGCTTATAGTTCTATCCAAGAGCTGTTTTGTATTTAATTAAATTATTAAGAATCGTTCTTAAGAAATACTAAATTTAAGGTTGATTTTAAGTAATTCGCGTCAAAACTAAGAAAGGGAAATCACTGCTGCCATGCTGTGAAGAAATATAATTTGATTCTATATATCTTAAAAAATTAGGTACTACTTTCATTGAAATTACATTAAAAATATTATACTTGTATTGAATCAAAATGTATTTCTAGCTACGACGTCAAAATATTATATGGCCGATATAATATAATTTTCCTTAGACGCGTTATATAAGATTTTGTGCAGGTACAAAAGATTCAAACCCATTTTCTTTGAAGGGTCGATGTTGAAAAATCCTTTCGTAATTAGAGCGGCAATGTTTCCGAAGTTCTTGAAATAAGTAATTAAGCAGTTTCACTGAACCTTTCTGAATGGATTAAGTTGAATTAAGTCAACAAGTTGTGATAGCCTAGTGGTTAAGATGTCGTCGGTTCCCTACTTGGGGGTCCAGAATTCGATCGACCTCTAACATTTCGGAGCTATGTGCGTTTTAAGCAATTAAAATACATATATCACTTGAAGGAAACATCATATTTTTTAGTTTAGTGAATGTTTGTAACATTTACTTTAGGTATCGATCTATATACCTAAATCCATTTGATTGTGTGTTAGTTCGTTTATTCGTTACTTCCTATATTTTGCACATCGCTGATCCATTGAAACTTTGTACAGTTGTCGTTGCGTGACACTTGCGTGAAAGTTTGTTATAACATGTTGGATCTTGCCTTCTGCGAGTGTTCGATTTCTATGATATATCATGCAAAATAGACAGATCTAGATCGCTTTACCAAAGTATTTGTGATATATACTTAGTTATCCTGTTATCCTACTTATTTAAAAACATTTAAAAGTCCCTTATCAAGGGCGGCTCCCTAAGCAAGTCATTTCGATACGCGAAAGCTCTTCCCCAATGGTCTGATGACATCAGCCAAGCGTCCATACCGATCTCTAGAGACTTAATAAACCAGCATTAAAACATTTAGGCATTGTTCTAACCTAGTCACTACCCCTCGGGAATAGAGATTATATTCCTATAACAATTACAGTTCTACGTTTTTGTGCGGATGATCGAACGCCAACAGCAAATCTTGATGCTAAATTGTACCTACAAACTTCGCAAATAAAAGTTGGATGGGGAAGATTGCATTGCAGATATGACTCCACATAAAGAGGGGGACTCCAAATTGGGTATTCTTAGGGTTCTGTACCCAAAGGATGCTAAACGGGACCCTATAGCCTCTGCTATCCGTCTGTCTATCAGCGAATAATAAAAATTTAAAAATGGCCACCGTGTAAATTAAAAAAAAAAATGAAGAGTACATGATCAACTTATACTATGGTACGGAACCCTTCGTGTGTGTGTGTGTCTGACTCGCACTTGACCAGGTTTTTTATTAGATTTATAAGTAGGTACCTACCTACCTACTATATTTTCGCATGATAATTGTATTTTCATGCAATACGTACCTAAGCTGAATGCAAATCTACCTATCAATAAAATCTGGCAATTTTGGAAATGTAGCTTTACCAACCACTTGTGTTTTCCCTCAAATGGAAAAATACATAATAATATGACTTTTCGGAGGTAACTAGCAACTAGCTTTTGTTTTCCTGGGATGAAAATTAGCCTAGATCACACGTTGCGTAGGCCTATAGTTATCTGTGAATGTCGCTTCAAAATTTATTCAGCCGTTTTGAAAATTATATCGGACAAACACAGAGGCAGAGTCAAAGTTCAGACAGACGAAAAAACGGATTTCCGGGTTTCGATAAAGAACTTCGTAAGGTATCTAGTGGTGATGCCCGCAACTTCGTCCTCGTGGGTTTAACTTATTTTAAATCTCGTGGAAACTCTTTGATTATCCGTTTTAATTAGCCTGTGTCTGTCTCCAGGGGTGTTATTCATGTTTCTTCTTTAAATGGATGGGCCGTGAAAAGGTAGCAGACTGACTCGCATTTTTTTCCGAACACATTTTCGTATTTATAATATTACTAGGATGGATTTTGAATTTCAGATTTTTTTTATATGTATCACACTAATATTATAAAGGCGAAAGTTTGTATGTGTGTGTGTGTGTGTGTGTGTGTGTATGTTTGTTACTCCTTCACGCAAAAACTACTGGACAGATTTGGCTGAAATTCGGAATGGAGATAGATAATATCCTGGATTAGCACATAGGCTACTTTTTATCCTGGAAAACCAAAGAGTTCCCACGGGATTTCGAAAAACCTAAATCCACGCGGACGAAGTCGCGGGCGTCAGCTAGTGTAGGTATAGTTTTATTATGTCGAAATAAAGGAAATGCGTTAATTGAAGATCATATCTGTCATGTGCGGGGTCGGGAAGGCCTCGAATGGGACAACTTTGACAACGAACGGTCGGCCGCGTACGCAATTAGAGAGGGCGCGCTACCCATCAACATTTACATTTTAATTTAAATTTCGCTCAACCTGATGAAATTTAAGATAAATTCAGCCGCATATTTAGCTGGATAATTTGGAAACCTTCATGCCTGCAAATGAGGGCGCAATTTATATGGAGCGGATAGTTTTATGCCCGCTAGATGATACCTGCGACTTCATCCGCGTAAGCTTCGATTTTTTAAAATAACTCCGGGATAAAACTAGCCATTTTTATCCCGGAATGTGTTCTTGCCCGGGATGTAAGCTATCATGTATCATAGTATGCTCACATGACACTATCAGCAGCGCCAAAATAGTGAAAACAAGCTGCTTCAAAAATGAGTCGCCAATCGCAGGTCCAGCGTGTACCAATTAATAGAAGGTCAGTGATTGATACTGGACGAATATTGATATCTGAAACGTTTTTAGGAAGATGTCTAAAACGTTATTGTATCGATAAAATGACAAAAATAAGATACTGAGTCTCTAGACTCAGTACCCCGATGCGGCCGTGCTGTCAATGATAAAGGTAATTAAAAAATCTACCTTCCCATTTATTCACGAGATGAAGGGTGAGGTTAACCTTTCAGGTAAATTTTGCATTAGAGCAGTCTTAATTCCGTTGTATAAAAACCCTAGCTCGTATAAACAATTTGCGGTAAAAGATAAAATGCGAGTAAGGGCACAGTCATCGAGGGCTCTGATCCCTTTCAGAATATTAAGTTTGCCCATTAGGACACCCGGTAATTTGAAAGCGTTTAGAGTGGTCGCCGCTTCGAATTCATTACTTCGGTGTAGAGAAACCAATGCAGAGTTAGGTAGTTCTGATAAGAAATTGTGTTGTAAACGATTCTATTGGGGCATGAGACGGGTCTGCCCGCGAAATTCAAATTCAATTTGGTTTATCACAATTTGTAAACTAATACGACAACGACGTAGGCTTATGGCATGATAATTGCGACAGTGGCAGTATCATCCTCACAGGTTTATATACAAATCTTTATACTTGAAAAGGTCCAGTTTAAGAAATTAGCTCTAGTATCGACTAATTTGTGCGTTATAGTCGATACTAGAGCTAATTTCTTAACCTGCCCTCAAAACTAAAGAGTATCGATTCAGATAAAGATTGAGATGTCAGGCATAAAATATCCTTTTGAGCGTTATTTTTTGACCGTTTTTTTTGATTTTAAAATGTTTTAAATAACATGATGAGCGTAACAATGTAGTACGATACAAAATAAAAAGGTTGTTTTTTCTATTTTCAACTTACTACCTATTTCTTTATTTCAAAAATAAATAATTTCGCAAAAAGTAGGTGCCTATAAGGAATTGTTCTGGCTCCAAAATGTTTTAAATAACCTGATGAGCATAATAATGTAGTAACAATACAAAAAGAAAAAGAAAAAGATTTGTTTTTTACTATTTTCATCCACCTATTTCTTTCCAAAAGGGTATTTCGTAAAAAGTACACGGAGTCGATAAAAGGTCGATCGTATCAAAAACAGCGGCTAACAAGCGAACTTAATGATCAAGGGAAACTGGCCAAAGCTCAAAAGGTAAACGGATGAGAACAAAGAAACTTTTTCATTCATTTTCCTTATGTCCCCAAAATGTTTGTGTCTTCATATTGAGGAAAGTCAACTATATTTGAAAGGTTGAGGTAAATATATACAAAATACGTATTACTGATAGTATTTAGGAAAATATAAAGTAAATAAAAATCAGTCAAGTACAAATCCGATAAGAACACAAAGTTCCGTACCATCGTACAAGAAATAACACTTTATAATATTTTTTTTGTGATGTAATCACAAATTCACGGTTTTCGGATTTTTCCTTTTACTTGTACTATAACTATAAGACATTGCTACCTGTCAAATTTCATGATTCTTGGTCAACGGGAAGTGCCCTATAGGTTTTAATTCCCTTGACGAGTCTTGACAGTCACGACAGACAGACAGACAACGAAAAGGAACCCTTATATGAGGAATGGATAGGCGCAGAAGCCTACAAAACTTAACTGAACTTCAGTGCTAAAAAGTATATCAGCCGGGCAGGTACATAACAAAAGAACAAACTTTTGATTGTTAAACATGTGCGACTGAAGTTTATTTATTAAATTTTGTAGGTTTCCGCGCAGCCCAGTCAGTTTTTTAATTTAATAAATAATCCACACTAATATTATAAATGCGAAAATGTGTCTGTCTGCTAGCTTTTTACGGCCCAACAGTTTAACCAATTTTGATGTAATTTGGTACAGAGTTAGCTTTACCCCTTATTATACCCCTTTATCCCGGAAAATCAAAGAGTTCCCACGAGATTTAAAAAACCTTAATCCACGCGAGCTAAGCCGTGGGCATCATCTAGTCAATTATAATTTAAAGCATTTTTCTTTTTTTTAATTTCGACCTTCATTTACTATGCAGTGGAAATTTTTTTTTTTAAATTTTCTACACACAGCCATTCCTACAACTAATACAAGTCTGCCTTCATTTATTAAAATCTGTCAACCCGTTTTAAGATTCGGGTTGTGCTAAAAAATATTTATTTTTGATGGCTAGTATTCAGCATATTGTTTATGTGGTGAAAGGTGAAGAAGAAGGGGAAGATGCAATAAACAAAACAGTTTGATCAACAAATTTAATTTTACATTTTGATATATTTTGCTTTTAAATTCAATTTAAAATGATACAAGAAATATTTGTCATTCGGAATAGTAGTACCTAGTTGCCTTTGCCGTAACGAAAAATTGTGAAAAAAAATTGGACACTTTTTTAGGGCTTTTGACACATCAGCAGTCTCTTGGCTTCGTTCTGAAAAATAAAGAAGAATTATTTTATTTATCATAACAACAAGATGTTAGTTTGTCAGGCAGGAATATAATATTTTTATGCACCTCCGTTAGGTGAAAAATATCCCAACACAAACGACATTTTTAGATGAACAATAATTGAAGAAATACTTATGTAATAAAATAGGAAATATTTTCGAAAATATAGCCCAAAGTGAATGGATTATTAAGACTTTTCTAAACACAAATTATTATAATTGAAGTTTTATTTGAGGGTTAAGGTGTATTAGAACTCGCAGCTATTCTCTACCTCGCTCACTCATTATGCGCAACAATAGTACACTGCAAACGAGATGCGTTTCATTGCCGTTCGTTTCACTTTTTGCATTTTAGATCCCCATCCCAAATATCAGTCGAGAAACTTTGCAACTTAAATCTTACCTGGATCATTTTGTAAATCTCTGCAACAGCTTCGTCACTTCGGCACATCATTGGCCCCGAGGACCTCTTGCCGCCCCAGCTTGAAGTAAAAGTCAGCTGTGCTTGCGTTACTAGAGCAAAGCAAGCTATCAGGGCCACGAAAAACAGAACCTTCAACATATTTTTTTTTTAAATTTACTTTCGATGCTAATGGAAGCGATGAGTGCAAAAGTGATTCTGGTCTTTCCTTTTGGAAACGAGGCTTTTATACTTGAGACAACAATTGAAAGAAGCCCCTGAAGTTTTAATTTCTTTTCAATTATGAGTAGAGAAAATTAATTGTGAGTCAGGGTTGCTATGTCCGATTCATGAAATGCAGGATAAAAGAGTAAAAGCATTTGAATATTACAAACGAAAGAAGTTTTAATTAAAAAAATTAAAAGCACGACTTTCCTGCCAAAAAACGTAAAATTAAAAAAAATCACATTTAAAAATGGCGCTATAGAGTCGCCATATTGTATTTTTTTAGAAAATTTATAGCCCGTGTCACTCGAGAACGATACATCCAAATATGTTCAAGCATTTTAAGGAAGTTATGGTGGAATAAAAGAAACACATACTTATCTACGTAGGTACATACTTACATAGTAGTATGATCCCTGAAAACATTACACTCCTTTTTTGGACAGTCGTGTAAAAACTAATAAGTTCTTAGTTGTTGCGGACTGCAGTGTGCACTTCATAGCTTTAATATCAAAAGTATTTCAATTAATTCTTTTGAATATTATAAAATAAAAAGTCTTGCAAAATCATTAATAAATAATAAATTCATTAAAATCGAAACAGACACTGCAGTGGGAAAAATTAAATACAAAAGTTTTATTCATAACTTATGCAGTACACAAGGCAGTACATAACATAACTGAGTGTGGTTTCAGTTTAGTACTTTGATGAGATAGATGAAGGTGGTACCTATCTAAAATTTTATTTACATAAATTAATTTAATACTCAAATAAATAAAAACCATCTTTTAATACCTACTTACAAAATCAAATCAAAGGATAAAACCAGTTGAAGTTAAAAAGTACTAATCGATAGCAAAGCAATACATCCAGTGCCTGAAAAGGTTTTCTTATTTTTTCCTGATCGCGGCTGCAGTCAAGCGGAAATTGTGCTGTAGTCTGCAGTACCAACTGCAACAAACACGATTATATACCGAAGATACAGAAAGAATATTATTTTTTCTTATTTTACACTTTTTGAAGCTTTTTTTTTATTTGTATTAACTACAAATCCCTCATATAATTTTCTTGATAAACTATATTTATACTTTGTGAAAAAAAAAATCCAATGAGCTATGTCCATATTAATATGAACTATGAAGTACACACTTATTACACATGTGAAAGTATTTCTTCCTGTCTGTCTATGTCTGACTATCTATCTGTTCTTCTGTTTGCTAGCATTTCACTGCCTATCTGTTTAACTAATTTTGACGAGATTTTTTTTTTTTATATAAAAAATATTAGTTATTTTAATCATGACTAACATTCCCCTTTCCTCTCCAACTAAGCGTTAAGCTTGCGCTAGGGGTGGGTACGACAATAGTGTAACGGGTGGGGTTTGGTACAGCGATAGTTAGATCCTAGAGAGTGGAGATACTTATAGGCTGTGCTTAATCTCGGAAAATCGAAGAGTTTCCATGAGACCTTTAAAAACCTAAATCTATAAACTATATTGTTTGTTGGTCTAGATCACTATAAAGCAACATTCTGGCGAAGGACATGCTATTTCACCTGTTTGAGATTATGTGTTATGTAGGTACATTTTTGTTAAATTAAATGTAAAGTATACGCATACAAAATTTATTTACTTCGGTACGGCAGTTAGCGAATATCACGTACACGGCACGGAGTTACTGTAATTCTGTATCGAGCTGAATTTATTAATGGAAATCGGAAACGCGTTAATCTCTGTCCAAAACACGGCACTGTTAAATGGGTCATGAAATTTCATTTGGGACAATTCTGCGCCGATGGGTATCTTTAACTATTTTTACAGCTGAACGAGTAAATTACTTACGTTGATTAATTGCAGAAACGCATTGGCAATACCCTACATCACGCTATGTGATCTGATGCGTGTTATATCAGATCAAATAGCATAATAGACTGTAGAGTATGTAGATATACATACTTAGAATACACTATTGAATCGTAATATCCACAAGTGAAGACATTGTCTTTAAATCGAGGCACTGCACACTTTAATCCTGCCGAGATTATCGGTTTTACCACAAAACATGGAAACTCTGTTCCGTGGTTTTATACATAATAAGATCAATATGAGCAGCCTTGGCCTTGCCTTGTTGTGGCTGTTCGACCCGAAGTTGCTAAAAATGACCCGAAGCTTTTACAATAATTGTTGTTACGTCACGATGAATGAGTCATCACGAGCTTTAAGTTTCGTGGCATCTAGTGTTGTCGAAGTAATCGTGCTATACCTTGCTTGGTTACCTATAGTATTTTCTTTCCCTCTTTTAAATAATAATGCCTACTGTGTTTATAATATGTTTTTAAAATCTGGTTTGCTTTGCTGCCTCAGCTTTTGCCATAGTATACTTACTGTATAGCTCTATATTAGTCATTGTGTTTAGAGACGATAATTAATAAAGGAACTTTGTGAAAATGAGCGCTCTTGGTTTAATTTGTTTTCCTGTTTGAGAGGTGCGATTAATTTCAGAAAGAGGTGCGGTGGCGTAGCGTTTATTAATCTACACGCGGTCTACGTAGAGCACGCGTTTCTGAAAATTTAGAATGAATCTTAGCTAAATTAAGATATTTTATGCATTGTAGTAGGCTTTTATTTACTTTTATTTTTAAATTTTATAGCGAATACTAACCCAGGTAACCTAAGCCTTAAGAAATGTGTACATTGTAAACAAAAAGGACTTAAAATCATTAAAAAAACGTAGAACTTTTGGAGCTTTCAAATATTCAAATGCTCTGGTTGTTTTATGAAAGTTAGGTACAAATAGCATGTGTAGACAGCCTTCCAGTACACGACTTTTCAATAAAATTAAATATCTAATAAAGACCGTCCTCCCGTGAAATCCCCTTAATGGACGTAAGTGGATTTTTCAGTGCTGGAATTTCGATTAAAATATATTCGAAAACTATTGGCACTAAATTTGTCACTGATTTTATTTTTTAATTCTTAGAATATGTTAAACTTAGAAATTTAAGTAAATCAACTAAACGTAACGGATTTATTTCAAAACTATACTAATTAGAAAGATGAAATATTGGCTTACATATACTGTATTCAAACAACAAATACTGAAAACAACGATTCATGAAAGTCAAGTTTCAGGAATTCAAATCAAATTAAAATCATACACCCAAAATATGTTGTCCATAATTAGGTATGTACGGAAGGAGCAAAGCCCGACCTTAGCCCGACTAGCACTTTTCGTTTTGTTAAAAGCATGATTGCCATTTGCCGTCAAGCGCAAGCCTATTTCGCAAGAAAACTGCAGTCTGCAATATTCTAAAATGCAAGAACCAAAACAACAAACATTAATAAAAGCTCTACCAATCAAAACAGTGATCCAGATGATCGCTACGTAGTAGCTACGAGGGTCCACGCCCGTCAAACGATATCCCATCTCGTTCCTTTTGTTATTCCGCTATGAGATCCATTCTCTTCCAATCCGCATTTCGCATTATTTTTTTGTCATCGGCTAACGAATCAGACTTTTGCACTCATGTTTCGATATGGGAATGGAGTGGTAAAGTCTCGCATGGCCATAATTTGGTCCGTTCGAAAGCAATTTTCCTTAACTTTTTTAGACTATTTTTTCATTGTCTTGTTGTTTTCACGGCAAATGCTTCTAAATTAGAAAATATTGAACTATCTCGGATTTGGAATTTTTAACTTTTTCTTTAAGCTAGGCGCCTATCCCTATAACTGCATTTCCATTTAGAAAAATTAAAGGTAACAATTTATTTGCTTAATATATTTGAATGATACGGGCGAACTTATCTTCAGCAGCTAAATAATTTATATTTAGATGTAGACATATAACTTTGCGAACCGCATTTTTCCGCTGTCAGTGTTATCTAACTTTTACTAAAAGACCAATAATTTAATTGTGTATTACTGCGAATAGAAAACTATTCTAAACTATCCATTTATTTATCATTGTATTATTAATATATTTTTTTTTGTTAACTTGTTGTGGTGAATGTTGTGTTCACTTGTAAATAGCGACTACATTTAGTAAGTAAGCTTAGATTAAGTAGGTACTATTTTAAATGTATAATGTAAGTAGCTGTAAGTGAACCTAATTAATAAAAATAAAATAAAATAAAATAATAGATAATATTCATTGTACATTGATGGACTATGTCAGAAATCTTCCCGCAAGTCGCAAACATAACTAACAACTGAATAGGATGATAAATAAGTTTTAGTAAGCTAAGTATTTTATTTACAGAATTCGTTCAGTTACACTTTTATTATAGGTATAGATTTAAAATAATCACAATTTTTTTATCTTCTATGAATATAAACTAAAGAATTAGTTTATGCGTTTCGTCAAACTGAAATAGGTTATGATTTATGAAGTTTTTAAAACGCTCTTACGTAAAATTTTATTCGTAACTAGCTGACGCCCGCGACTTCGTCCGCGTGGATTTAGGTTTTTCGAAATCCCGTGGAAACTCTTTGGTTTTCCGGGATAAAAAGTAGCCTATGTGCTAATCCAGGATAATTTAATATGAACTTTATACCATAGCAATAAAGCTCAAATTGACTACGTTTTAGTTAGAAATCATTTGTATGGGAAAAAGAAAAGGGCTATTTTTAGGGTTTTTCCAGCAATAATTCTAATTTTTCTCGCCGTAAAAACCATCCTTGAACTTCAACGAACATTTTAAAAAAAGATTTGGCCAAATTGGTCCAGGCGTTGTTGAGTTATGCGCTTACCAACACATTTTGCGATTCATTTTTATTCGTAATAAAATATTATAATTTTCAAAGTGTTTCTAAAAATGTTATATAAAATAAACCTTACCGGTTATGAAATATCTAAGATACACGGTCTCATCGAAGAAATACGAGTAGGTATAATAATATTTCTCTGAAAAAAAAATGCTTTTACATTGATTACCAATATTTTCTTGTATCGTATGTAAAATTTTCCTCGAGACTTAAGAAAACCTTTATTAAGTCTTTTACTCCGTAATTTGTATAAGTCACTAAGGGCATGTTTTCACTGAAGCAGAGCGGAGCGGAGACACGTGTTTTTAATCAATCAGATTATTCGGAGAGGACATAATATGATCAAATTATAACACGATAAAATGATCACGTCCGCGTCATCTCTAACAATAACCAGATTGTTCTATTGAACACATTTCCATCCTGCCCCGTTTTAGTGGATTTTTTTTGACTGGTTACGACAGCATTAGGTCCATTAGGTCCCTCACTAATAATTCGTGTTCTTTAAATACTCATATTTTGCTTAGGTAAAAAATAAAACAGACAAGTTTTTAAATTTCTTTGAAAATACATATTTAAATTTAAAAAAAAAAGTAATCTTAGAAAACCATTTTTATTTTATTACAATTTTAAGAATAAAGTCTACAAAAAGATCACCTATCACTATCACATGTGTAATTAACTGCTATTTCATGTAATTCGAGTATAATGTGAACGTTTAGCGAAGTTCGGAATTATAACTTCAGTTGTCGCGGCGTTTGTCTTCGGCGTTTTCCTCAATTTTCCACAAAAGGCTTGAGTGCTTTGTTTTTCAACCCATTCTTTTTTCCAAACAACTAGAGAATGAGTAAGTAAGGCATTCGCGTAAGGCTTTTATGTTTACCCTGTGTTAGCTCTTATTATATTTAGGTATATAACCTAACAGTTCATCATCATCAATCAATATATCCCCAGCCCACTACTGAACACGGATCTCCTGTCTGAATGAGAAAGGTTTACACCATTTATAGTCACGTTGGCCAAACGTGGGTTGGTAGACTTCACTTTTGAGAACATTATGGAGAAACCTATGACATGCAGATTACCTCACGATGTTTTCCTTCAACGTTAAAACAAGTAATATTTAATTTCTAACTACATACCTCCAAAAAGTAAGAGGTCTCGGGATCCGGGTCCCAGCCGAGGACCCGAATCGAACTCCAAACCTCCCGAATAGAATGCCGATAGCGTCTTAAAAACGCTAGGATTTTTCAACGCTTTTTTATCGATCGATAAATCACCTATCCGATAATAATCAGACCAACTGAAGGAAACTGGTGCACTCAACTTATACCATCACGATCCTCAGTCATGAGGGACCGACTGGAGAGAGAGAGAGAGACAGCTACTCTAGATTAAGCGATCTTTATAGAGTTTACTAAGATCGCTAGTTATACCAGCGCAGTAGGCCATTTCTCGATCTATTTGGTGATACGATGTGAGGCGCGATAATGGAAGAGTCTATGCTAATGCGCCATATTATACCTATTGGAATAGACAGGAAGAAATAATATTTGCTCCACTGAAAAAAACTTGCTTCTACCTTAAACCTTTGTAAGTAGTAAGTATCAAAAGAAAAAAAGGAGAGTTTCTACCTACTATAACTTTGAATGGTTGAAACATAAGGAAATAAAACGTATCATCAGAAATACGAAATAAAAGAAAATGTTGCCAAAGGGACTATAATATAGAGAGAGAGGCGGTAAACACAGCAAGTGATCTACATAGTGAACGTAATTTAAAATCGAAACATCAAAATTACAACATACTTAGTTATTATAATAAAAATAACCTCAAATCACTCCACGTTTCTATAAAACGAACGATATAAGTGGAAAATTCTGCATTTTTACTTGTTACTTTAAACTTGCATAGTTGATGGAGCTTAGCATGCAATACTGCAAACTAGGTACCTTAAGCAGCTTAGAACGACAAGTTTTACTTGAAAATTACGCTTTCCACTTGAGTTCTCGTTTCACAGCTCGATAGCATGATTTTTATAAAGAATTTTTACTAGAATAGAATGGAGGCACTCTCGTGGCAAGTTTACTAAAAACTCTTCTAAAATTTAAAAAGAAAAATCTCTGCTTTACATGCTGTTTTATAAATCACTTTTTATTACTTAGGTAGGTACTAGCGGTGGCAAGTTTTATTTGAAAAGTTAATTTCGCTGGCTGGTCTGGTGGCATAATGACACGAATTTTACGCTAAAACTTTTACGAAACTACTAGTAGGTACATTAACCCTGTGAGTAACGGGTTGTCATTAAACTGGGATAGATTGTGGTCAACGTTGACGGGTTTTACGATCTACCTCAGATCTGAGCTCTGATAACTAGTGCACAATACCTTACTTGAAGTTAAAAATAGTCAGATAAGTCTTTTTGAATGTTTTGTCTAGAATCTAGATTGAAACTAGGATTTACGACTTGAATTCGACTTATCTATTAGATACATCTAATTTTTATTATGTAGATAAGTGTTTTAACAACTAAATGTCATTAAGTTAGCTTTAATGGTGAAGGAAAACATCGTAAGGAAACCTGCATGTCTGAAAATTTTTCATATACCTAATGTTTTCAAATATGTGTGAAGTCTGCCAATTCGCACTTGACCAGTGTGTTAGACTGTGACCTCATTTTGAGGAGAGACCCGTGTTCAGTAGTGGACCGGTGATGGGTCGATGACAAAGAAGTGAAATATTAAACTTGTTGGTTGGGTTTGAATGATGGAGAGACGGCGTTGTGGTAGACGTCTTTATTCTGTGGAGGCTTATGATCGACTCTTTCTTATAGACTAATATTAATTATAATAAAATCTTATAAGCTATTGTCTTACAGATATTTCTTAATCTAACCTAAATAATTTTGTATCGCCTTTTGTTCATATTTAACGCGTAAGCAACCTACATATTACAGAAGTGTTTTTTATTTTGTGTTTAAAACAATTTATAAATTGTAGCCTATAGTGTATGTGCGGTTACAAAATCTGTTATAACGCTGTGCTTTGTTTTACAAGGGTACTTTTATGGAATTTCATTGAGCCGTTGTGTAGTCATTAAACTTGCATAGATTTTGGTCACCGTTGACGAGTTTCATCATGCAACGCTGCGAGCTGCGGCACTGCAGTAAAGACCCTACCTACTACGTGCAAAACTGTACAACAAGTTTTATTCGAAAACTTTGCTTTGCTCTTTGTTGGCTTCACGGCCCGATAGCACGAATTTTACACGGAGACTTTTACTAAAGTCGCAGTACTTTTAGTTAGGAAGAAATTCTATTAACAACCTAGTTTTGCAGTTTTGTAAACTACATACCTTTAATTATTTAGCGTATGCGTGATGTACTTACAATCATTTGAACAAGTACCTACCTAAGCAAGCAAAGCAATTACATAATGTGATGTTTCACCTGCAAATAAACGTAGAGAGGATTGATAATAATCTGGGCCCAAACTAAATACAAATTAAGTAAGCAGATTTAATTTAAAGAATTTTTAAGTCTTTTTCATATCGATTTACATTTTCTACAGCGGATATTTTTTTCTTTTTAAAATGCATTTTGTATCGAAGTTGCGCTATGCTTTTAATAAATTCCATTGAAACTTGAAAGAGGTTGCAATTTGAAATGCTCTAAGAAATGGCAACCAGAGCAATACCTAAGTATAACTTGTATGGATAAAGCTTTCAACATGTTACTACATAACAGTATTTTTATATCAATATTTATTTAGATTTGCAAACAAATGATCAAGTTTTTGGAACAAAAAAATTACTATGATAGGAAAGTTTTTCAGCAAAAAAACAAGATAACTACGTCGGCTTAGGCATAGATAGGAGGGTCCGAAGTTCGATCCCGGGCACACAACTTTTCGGAGTTATGCTCGTTAGCAATTAAATATCACTAGTTTTAATGGAGTAGGAAAACATCGTGAGGAAACTTGCATGCCTGAGAATTCTACATATTGCTCTGAAAGATGGATGAAATCTGCCGATCCGCACTTGGCCAATGTGGTGGACTATTAGACCTAATTCGCACGAGAGCGTTAAAAAAGCGTTGCGCTGATAATACAAAGTGCGCTTTAAAAAAACGTTGACGTGTGAACAGATACTTAGAAATGCATTATTTTGTTCTATTTGAACGCTTTTTTAACGGGCGTTAAAAAAGCTCTCATTTGAATGAGGCCTTATGGCCAAACCATTCTTTTTCGGAGAGGGAACTCGTGCGTGCCGAACTGAGCTGGTGGTGGATTGATGATGATAATGATTCATAGGCTCTTAAGTGTTCGATTACCTAGCTGGAGGTATCTACGTAACGAACACAGTTAAATCATAGGTACTATTCAAGTTCGTCCATCCATCCATAAGAATCCATCATAAATCGACAACGAAAATCGTTTGGACATCGTTGATCCGTCAATTTACAATAGCACAACGAGAGAAAGGGGTCTTTCACAGCAGAATTTTTTGCCATCGCCATTTTGCACGATTGTGACCTAAACTAAAAGAAAAAGTGACCTATTTTCTTCCTACTACAGGAAATAGTCAGCTAGTTTCTTTTAACATCCTATGCTGAAAAATAATTAAAATTTCTCTGAAGTTTTAATTATTGTTCCGCGAATCTCTTTCATAGATAAAAAGATTTTCAGACGTCATTACTGGAGGAATGAATTGTCGTTATTTTAATTCTGGGGAAAACTTCATTAAGTTTTTGATTTATGAAATAAACCTACCTATATGTTATTCTTATTCGGTCATAACCGTCGAAACTACTATTAACTGAAATAACAGTCAAAGGTACTTTTGAATGTACCTATAGATGTTGGTCAAAAAAGTTTCCACTGAAATTCCGACCAAAAAGGGGGAATAAATAATCACCAAGTTCATACCTCACTTAGGTATTTAGGATAAGAAAAGTGAAGTGGACACATTTCCATCGCCCATCGCTTCGGGGTGATTCGCTTACTCAGTATTTCACACTGAACGATAGTTAGAGCCACCGAGCTCATATGGCACTTATTTTTAATCCATTGAAGGTTCTGTACGAAAAATTATTTTGATATCCCTCAGTGAAGCAGCAATGCCAAATGAGCTCGATGGCTATCATTCAGTGCTAGAAACTGAGTTAGCGAATCAGCCCACTAATGTTGCATGCTCTGTGTTCAAGTCGTTTAACGAGATTCATGCCCGACCTTCATTTTGCATGTTATTAAACGGGCAAAATAAAAAACTTCAACAGAAATTATCATGAAAAAGAAGATTCTCGAATACCCTCTTTATAAATGCAGGCAGGTTAAGCGCGGCAACTTTTTTGTTTTACTTTCGTAATGGTTGGTTGGGACTGAAGAATTCTAACTATGAAGCATTATGAGTTAATATTTTAGAGTTATGACTTCATTTGGGATTTCTACATTTCAGCTTTTTATTACCTTAGGCCCCTAGGCCTTAGTCTACAAGAATATAGTAAGAATGGTAGCTATGATACCTACTTATACAATATAATTATTTAGTAGAATTAATGATACTAGACGTATGGTGTTATCGTGAAAAATATTGTAATAATCATTTAAATTACTTATCCATTTCTCAACAGTAATTTGACTACAAATATTTTCTCCCATCGGGTAAATCGAAGCGAAATAAAAGAATCCTACAGTTACCGAAGTATTTAACGCAAAGCTATGAATATCCTGTTGCTGAAATAAAAGCTTTCACATTCATGAAAGGAGAATTAAAAACATCATGAAGTAATTTTCTCATTCGATTATGAAGCAGTATTCAGATTTTAACTACGCACGAATACAATTCATCATTGTTTTTCACACTGTGTTGCGAATTTTTATCTGAATATGTACCTACATAATTATCTAAATATTCATACAGGGTGTAATTAGAGCGCTAGCAAAACTAGGTGGGTAGTTAATAATAGCGCTAACATTAAAACACAATCCAAGACCATTCGCCTTATCGCCTAAATAAATAGTTTTAGTGATTTAGTATTTTTCAAACCCGCAATGTATAGCGTGCAAAATTGGCACCTAACTACGCAACGTTCGTTGACCTCTAGCATCGGTCAGTTGTTTTATTTGCAATACATTGCGAACTTTTATAAATACAGGTTTATATTTTTTTCTTGCGTTTTGTTGTGGTATCTTATCAGTGATCATCGGTATTATTATCACCTGCCTTCGTTTTTGCTCGCGTTCTACTTACACCCTGTAAAAAAGAGAAGTGCTGACTCGATGACAGACTCGCCAATGATCTGCTCAAACCCTCAGACGTAGAAAGCTGAAATTTTCACAGAGGTTTATTCCCAGTTTTCACAGAGGTTTTTCCCAGGTTTCACAGAGGGGTTTCCCCAGTTTTCACAGAGAGTCCCTTTATAATGCAGACAAAGAACAAGGCTGGATTTTGAGTAGGTATCTTATAATCCTTAGCATCGCTTTTTTACAGTAGTTCCATTCCAAATTTCTTTTCCAATTTCATCAGTTCGTAGCATCACATTACGAGCGAGCAGAAGCTCAGTGTCAGTTCGTGTAGTGGAATTAATCAATGACCGACGCTATCTTTTGTCCTTCCAGTCTGTGCGGTTCTCGTGGAATCACTATTTATCTTGCCAGTGGGTACTACTAACTGGGACAAATGTTTTATTTTTCTACGTTCCACTGTTATTAGGACAAAGAATGGATTTACGTTAAACAATACAATTAATTTTGAATTGTTCAATTCCTAGAGCTATTTTCTTGGTCTGCCAGAAAATAGACGAAATCTTAAAAAACAAAGACACCCATCTGAGCGGGTCTCCTCTCAGAATGAGAAGGGTTTGGTACTACATCTCTACATTTGTGCAAAATCGACATTAAACTTTTTTTTTCTCTTTATTAAAGAAAATATTACAATAAAACTTAAAGCTAGCTTTATCTAATTACTATACAAATCATGCCCGCGTGGAATGCTGCCAAGAATACTGGCTGCATTTCCGCGCTGGACAGCCTGGCTGATCCGTTGCTCAAAACATGAGCCAGCCCTTCTGTCACCCGATTAGGCTATTAAACGGTGAAATGTCTCGACATTAAGAGGGCTCTCTCCGTCACTCGTTTCATACGAGTAGAACCGTAGTTCCAATTTCATTTGAATATTAAGCAACCAAAGTCCATGAACTTTTGCAGACATATTTTACTAAACTTATATCTATGTCTGTGGTTTTCCAGATTTCTGTTAAAATATTCGGTTTCATAGTTACGCGGTCTTAAAAATTTTCATACAAATCTTTGAGCCCCTGTAATTTTAAAACTACATATTTTTAGAAAAATCAAAAACACCCCAGACAGATATTAGTTTCTAGAATATATCTGCAAAATTTCATGGACTTTGGTTGCTTAATATTCAAATGAAATTGGAACTACGATTGTATGAAACGAGTGACGGAGAGAGCCCTGTTAAACTTAAAGTTAATTTGCTAGTGTCATTCAAGTTCTTTTTAATCGTTTATAAATTATTCTGTTGTTGTGTGATTTATAAAATTATAACTAAATCCGTCACCGAAGAAGTAAAGCTACGAGGGCTACATGTATAGGTATCCTTGTACATAGTCGACAGTACATAATGTTACTATTGATATGATAATTATTACTTTGTGGCCATGATGTTATGAGAAGTAGTAGCCTACACCAAAACGTGCCAAAACTGAGCCGTGTAAACGGACCTTAAAAAATTACGTTCCCATCATCAGTAACGCTCCGGCTTCACGAAACGTTAGTTGATGGGAACGTATTTTTTTTTTTTTAATCCGTCTGTTATATTTTCTTGAACGTACTTATTATCCGTCTTGCCTGCGCAGTTAAAACCGCACTGGCAAGACCGAGGACTGCGCAGTCCAATCTTTAGCATTTTTATCAGATTGACAAAGACAGGCTAACTTGTAATATACCTAGCTATATTACGGTGCCCCGTAATTTGGTGCACCCTTCTGTAACCCGGATAGTTATCTCAGTAGATGCGAGTTCGTGATTTACAACACTTGTCGTTGACTTAACGAGGGAAACTTTTTGTCTCCGGGTACACTAAAATAAATTAAGTGAATTTATACCGTTCACTAATGGTCACAAATATATGTCTTGCCAACTAAAGTTGATTAAGTGTTTTTCATCTTGTATCTATTCTTCATCATTTTATATACTTAATGTACTAATGCCTTTTTTCTTTGTTTTTGACTGTATAAGCTAAGATCAAATTACCACACCTACCTATTTAAAACAAACTTAAAAACTGAAATAATATAGCCTAATAATAGTGTTAATTATGTAGTTAAAAAACACGACTACCGACACTATCGAATTTTTTCAAAAAAAGGAATTGTACGTGTCCCTCGGGATGATGTAAAGATTCTAACTGATATCGCATACATCCAAATCTTTTCAGATAATCAGAAGTTATGGTAGAATGAAGAAACTCACATAGGTAGGTACATTATGCTTTAAGTACATGAACTTTGAAAACATTAGATAAGTACTTACCTAGATAGGTTTTTATCAGCAGTCATATAAACATAGTAAGATTATAAAACTTCTGGTTATAAAACTGAAAATCGAATGCGGTAAGAATAATAAATGATTTATGTTCGATTATATTTTATTCAAAGAAAGTCTATAAAAGTTTGCTCCGTATACGCCAATACAAATTGTAAGTCTCGTCAGGTACAAAAATTCTTCTGGAGCGAAGCGAACTGGACAGTGATTCGGTTGAATTCAATCTGAACTGCTTTCTTAGTGTTACGAACAAATCTAGTTCGTACGACGTTGAAGTATCTGTATTTAATTATGGTAAATATTAATTATATTTTTTACAAAAAAAGGTCTTTTAAATTATGAAATCTTTTAAAAATCTTTTTCGTCGTCATAATGATCAACCAATCGTCGGTCCACTACTGAGCACGAGTCTCCTCCAAGGATGAGATGGGTTTAGTTTGCCACGATGCACTGGCCCAGTCCAGGTTGGCAGATTGTTAGGCATGCTAGTTTCCTTTCGATTTTTCTGTCACCGTTAAATCAAGTGATATCTAAGATCCGGAAAAGTTAGAGAAGTGCGTGCCCGGGAGCGAACCCCCGACCTTCCGAATAGAAGGCCAAGACTATCACCGCAAAAAAGATTTCACGCTGTCATAATTTTCTCTAGCGAGAAGGGCTTGCTTTTAGTTTGTTACTTACCCATAGACAAGTTATAGAAACTAGAAATATCGTCAAGTAGGTTAAAATTTTATTTTCTGTGGATCTAAAGCTCACTCAGTAGGTACACGATTGATGAAACGCGCCTGTTAAATTTATTACGGCAAATTTGTTTTCCCAGCACTTAGTCGTGCTCGAGTCGAGGCACTTAATTTACAAGATTTTCAAGAATATCCAAAGAAATCTTTAAGCTAATACTTGAGGTAAATAAAGTTCTTTATTGTCCTGGCAATATAGACTCAGTACGTTTCGCTTCTGATCACAATGTTCTAGATGCTTGAGATTTATACAAAACACAACCCCAAGTTCGACCCGCACGTGACTGGAATACTTATATCAACCTTGTTAATTATTTAACGAATTAAAAACAGATGTATACCTAAAACTGTGATTTACTTTATCCTAGTTGTTTTACAAGTTTCAGTCAAATTGCAGTTTTCTGTCATTTTTAGGGTTCCGTACACCGTGGTATGGTAAAAGCCAAAAACCTTGAAAAGGTGGTTTCATCAAAAAAAAAAAAATTGAAAGCGTGTTCTCGAGGTGCGGAACCCTTCGTGTGCGAGTCCGATTCAAACTTGACAGGGTTGTTCCTTTGTTAAATCCTGGATATCAAAATCGAGTTGGTAGGTATGAGTACCTAGAAGGTACCTCACTAATCATATTAGATACCTAAACATCTAAAGTGAACGCGAAGATCTCAGGTTAATATTGCATTAGCTTGCTTTAGGTAATGTTAATGTTTTGTCTGCCTCCGTGTAAGACAGAGGATAGAGACTGTTTCAATCTGGCATGCCAAACCAAACCGTAAACCAAACTTTTCAAGCTGAACAATATAAAAGATAATAAATTTTAAATGCAAAACAATTTCGTTATTCTTGTCAGCGGCACTTAGCGCAGTTGTAAAACCCAAAATTACTTGTGGAAATCCATAATGACCTTTGCGCATTGCTGTCTGCTTTGGAAATGGAAATGAAACCGGAATACAATTAACAAAGAACAGTGTTCAGCTGCAATTGTTTTGAAAATGCTGAATGGAAAACACGATGTATGGAATTGGGAATATTTCCATAAAAAGCGAATTTTCGTGGTTCCTTAATGAACTTGTCTATTCCTACATACCTAATAGGTATATCTACTAGAACTAGGCACCTAGAAATAGGGGCATTTCTACTATGGCTTCAATAACTGGCTCTAGATAATTTTCAATCAATCAATCAATCAATTTATTGCAAATTTGGGTATATACATTGGTCTTAATCTAAGCTTATAATAAGTACAGCCAAGCCTTACGGCATGCAATATTTTACACATTTAAAGTCAAATAGAATACAATTACAATGAAATATAATAAAAATAAAATAATATTATTTTATTTCTCTTTTGTTTCTGTTATTTATTGATTTTGTTGTTGATGTTATTTTATTTTTTGTTGTTTCTGTTATTTTTTCTGTTGTTTTCGTTATTTTATTGTTTAAAAATAGGATAAAATGTGATAAATAAATAAATGAGAGAACATAAATAATGTAATGTCTAATAAGAAAAATGAAGAGAATCGTAACAATTATTATGCTTTATATCTATTGGCGTATTCTTGAATGGTGTAGTATGCCTTGTCTACTAAGTATTCTTGTAAGGTCCGTTTAAATTTTTGGTAATTATTAAAATTGTTTCAAGCAGCTTGTTGTATAGAATGCACGTCATTACAATTTACTAACTTATCACGTAGAGATCGTTGACTCAATCTAAATATTTTTTTCGTGGATCTGATATAATATTCTGTTTTTTAGATCTGTAAGCATTCCAGATTTTACCACTTCTATTTCGTTACTTTTTAGGGTTCCGTACTTCGAAAGGAAAAACGGAACTCTTATAGTATCACTTTGTTATCTGTCTGTCTGTCAGTCCGTCCGTCCGTCTGTCCGTCGTGTCTATCAAGTTTATAACAATTGTTGAAGTCACACGGCATCGGAGAAAATATTTCAATTTCTTCTGTACACATACGCGTTAGTATTTTTATAGCCATGTAGTAAATTGGGCATAAGGCATATGCAGTAATTTGATCCGACGCAAAATTATCAACCCTAAAAAGCTTCCGGAAAAATCGCTGTTAAAAAAATGTTTCAGTGCAAAGGACGTCGGCGGGAGACAAAAGCCCATTAAAATATCGACTACCTCAGCGGCTACCTTTCAGCGATTGTGACCAACGTTTGCCCTTATAAATGTTGCATGATATTGTTTGCATTCGTATCGGACAGACGGTCGTCGGCCCTGATATCCGTTTAATATGATAATCCGCATGCAAACAAGCGGCGGATTGCCCGACTAAATTATTTATGCAGCCCTCCCTGCGGTTGATGGCTCCACTTCAGAGGCTTGACTTTTATCGAACCCTAGAGTTTTGGATGGACAGGTGAGCTGCAAATTCTGTAAATTACGTATGGGGGCGACCGCAGCAATTTTGAAACTATTACTTACTTACTTGATACAGGTATCTCAGTATTTTTCTGCTGTAAAACAATGTATTGCTGATAACAAAATAATCGTTGTTAATTAAACACTTATCTCGTATAACTACTACAACCCTACAACGTAAAGTTAAGAGGATGCTTGTCATGTTTTCCGTGTAGCAATACGTCTGAAAAGAGCAGCAACTTTTAAGATGGCTTTATCAATTAAGTCGGCGGAGTGTGATTTATGACGACTGCTATTTATGAATATTTATATTATACAGGATTTTCGGTGTAGCATGTACTATGTACATAGTTGGACAATCCATAATTCCATACTTAATATTATAAATGCAAAAGTGTGTCTGTCTGTCTGTCTGCTAGCTTTACACGGCCCAACAGTTTAACCGATTCTGACGAAATTTGGTACAGAGTTAGCTTATATCCCAGGGACGGACATAGGCTACTTTTTGTCTCGGAAAATCAAGGAGTTCCCACGGGATTCCTAAAGACTCATCCGCTTGACCGATTTGTATGAAATTTGGTACCAAGGTAGCTTGCGTCCATGTAATTGACATAGGTAACTTTTCATCCCGTATCAAACAGTTCCCACGGGATCTTTGAAAACCTAATTCGGACGAAGTCGCGTGCATCCTCTAATATTAAATACTTTTCAGCTAAGTGTACTTATTGGGCTTTTGTTTATAAAATGTCACATGACGTGAGGTGCACTGCCTCCATCGCCTCCCTGCAACACGCGCAGCCCGCAGGGCCATTTCCAATAAAGGCTTCATATCACACAACGTGTGACGGAGGCGACGCGACGCCGGACTGCAATGTGTCCACGTGGTCACAGGTTTGATCCTGAATCGATGATATGTCAATATTTCAAATCAAAGAAAAATCGGGCTATTTTAGAGCTACTTGCGCCAAATGAACATTTGTGTGACGTCGAAGCCTTGAAGTTATGTTACAAGTTCCCTAAATGTCGTGAACTGTGACGTGGCTCCTAGAACTTCCATACAAAGAAACTTAAAGAGCTTAGGTGAGTAAGAGTCATACAGCTTGAGTCGCGTATCGCTGGTCTCGTGCGTTGTGTACATTGGCAGCACAGAAATCCAAATAATACTACGGCCAGGGTCTTCGTGTAATATTATAAGACAAGGTGTTGATTGAATGCTTGCTTTAATAAATAATTACTGGGCTTAATCTAAGTTGCATTATATTTATGATGCTTCAAGTGCCGTGGGCCATATACTACAATTTCAAGCCTTTATGGCAAACGCTGACAAACGTCAAGTTAGATGTAAAGTTGTGCCTCTTATCGCACATTTATCGTCACTCTTTCTGTGGGTTTTCGCCTTAAATCGGAACACCTGACTCCACCGGGTAAATCCGAACTTTCACGAATAAACCTGGAATAAATCATGTACAACGTTTTCCCAAGCCTGCATATGTAACCGACCAAGTGACCCCCACCCGTCCAAGGCTCAATTTCGCATTTATTATTTCGGTGCCCGGCTTTAGGCAAGGCAAATGTGGGTCCAAAATATTATGCTGCATTCATACCTAATACCTACTTTATTTGTTTGATTGAAATAAACAAGGTTCGCTTTCACCAAAAATTTTGTGGATTTTATTTTTATTTTGGCTAGTTTTTGAAACAAACTAAGAATTTAGTGACCATACGCCAAAAATAAATACCTAATAATTATATTACGGATGAAGACTACTAGAAGAATGTTACGAAAGTACGAAATATCTCTAAGAGCTCATAGTACAATAGAATAAAAAATGAAAAATGACTAGCAGCAGAAGTTGAAAAGTGAAAGTGGATTCGCCTGTTATTTTTATAAATTCGACATTGTTGTTCCTATTGTATTCCTCATTACCATACTCGCATGTTATTGAGCAATGTAGGAGCCATAATCTAGTGATGTAAAATTGTCACAACTTTTTTGAATAGGTTTTTTATAGCGAGCAAACGAGCAGATTTAGATAACTTAAGCGGCAAATACAGATTTTTATAAACTTCTTGTTCTGTTAAGAAAGCTTGCAATTAAAATCATGTCGGATGCCTACCTGAAACAAAGATAAACAAAGTAGGCTCTCAAGTAGAAAAGTAGAATTTCGGAAATATAGAGTAGCATACGAATCCACGCTAGGAAGTACGTAGTAGTAGGTACAAGAATATTATTTAACTCTACATGTAAATTACTTGCACCGCGACCTACTTCGGTCACTGAATATCAATATTAATGGATCAAAGAGTGCACGTGGCTGCAAGCGTGATGCGAGAATATATTGAAGGATTATTTCTTTTAATGAATTGCATTTATACATTCGGACAATCGGCACGGGAAACGGTCTAATTTCAAAGTTCAGCGTTCTGCATTCCATTTTTACTGTATGCTGAGACATAGGTAGGTTCAGAGGAGTGCAGAGCGGAACAGATTTTGTAATGCGTGAATATACTGAGAGCTGCGTATCTATGCTACGGTGCAGGCACGTGCGACGCAGACATTTTCGTCTGTGCTGCTCTGCGTCACATACATGGGTATTACATACATAATATTATATCCTAGGAATGAACCCCGAACGCAGGACTCTGAAACTTACAGAAGTAATAATAATAATTAATTAGTTGACTACTCTAAGGTAGACAGATCACAGATTCAACCAAAAAAAAAACTTCATAAGTTCAAAACTTAATGCGTAAGTAGGTACTTAGGTAGAGTCAACCATAAAAAAATTGGCCAAAAGAAATATAATATAAGAACCAAATGGAGAACGTTTTCTTTTTTTTATATCAGTTTAAGCTTCATTTCCCGTCGACAACCACTGCTTCATAAAGAACAATGAATATCGATCAATATCCATTGTCAAGCCAACGGCAGTCCAGTAGACTTACAATCAAATTACGACGAACATTATTTCATTAAGACGTCCCTCCCTACCGTCTAAACGGCTGCGGGATGATGCATCCGCCTGACCAGATTCAATTACTCTGGAATTGATTACCATCCGTATAAGCCGTGGTTTCCATCTTCCCACGTGGGTACCTAATTGTAATACGAAATTATTTTACGGAGATGTATAACACCTACATACACCTTAAACTATGATCATTCATCATTCAACCGCATCATCAACCTATCGCCGCGCCGGCTCACTACGAAGTACGAGTCTCCTCCCAGAATGAGAAGTGGTTAGCCATAGTCTACCACGCTGACCAAGTGCGAATTCAGGTTCCTAACGATGCTTTCCTTCACCATTAAAGCAAGTGATACTTATTTACTTAAAATTCACATAAATCCGAAAAGTTAGAGGTGCATGATCCCTTGATCGAACCCCGGACCCCCCGGGCTAGAAGGCCGACATCTTAACCACGGAGCTATCGCCACTTATTAGGTACTAGAGGATGCCCGCGACTTCGTCCGCGTGGATTTCGGTTTTTAAAGATCCTATGGGAACTATTTGATTTTCCGGGATAAAAAGTTGCCTATGTCAATTGCAGGGACGCAAGCTGCCTCGGTTCCAAGCATGCACATCGGTTAAGCGGATGGGTATTAAGTAGGTATTAAGATCCCGTGGGAACTCTGATTTTCCGGGATAAAAGTAGCCTATGTCTATCCCCGTGATATAAGCTAACTCTGAAAAAGTGAAAAGGTAGCAGACAGACAGACAGACACACTTTCGCATTTATAATATTAGTATGGATGATCAGGTCTTTAAAATAAGATTCGGTAGGTACAGGAATCTTTGAAATTTTGATTAATCATAATATAATCTTCATCGTTAATCCATAGACGTCCACTGCCAGACAGGTTACTTGTAGGGGCCTCCACAAGCCAGGGTCTTGCGTGGTCTGAGTCCAGTGGCTATTTGCAACTTGTTTGATGTCGTCTGTTCACCTAGTAGGAATCTGCCAACGCTGTACTTTCCGGTCCGAGGTCACCATTCCAGCAACTTGGGAGCCCAATATCTACTGGATAATCATCTATGCTCTTGTTAATAATATAGCTAACCATAGCATAATCAAATCACATGATTATCTATAAGACACGTTCCTATCGTCACTCGTCTATGGGTTCTGGAATAATTCATCACTCATTGTGACTAAATTGGAATCGATTATAGTCTGTATAAGCCGTGGTTTATAATATCTTCGCACGTACATCTAGTAAGGATTAATTTCAAGGATAACACGTACGTGTATCACCCAAGTCATGATCGTTAGCGCTTTACACAAAGGATCAAATAGATCACAAACAATAGGATGGAATGAAAATACTGCCAATATTTTATTGAGTTTATTTTACTTTTTCTCTCCAATTTTCTTATCTCTCAAATCTTTGAGGGAAAGTGTTTGACCAGCAATTAGGGATTATTTAATGTCCTATTCATCTATTAACAGGTAATAGGTAACTTTCTTTCACTTCTTGTATAATACCTCTACCTGCCTGTATAGGTAAGTACTTTTGTGTTTCCCCCTCCACTCCTTTTGGAATTTCCTAAAATCCTGAAATAAGTACTTAGGTACATATTTTTATTTTCAGTCGAAATCCCAAATGCTAACTTTTATACATACCTATATCTAGCTTGAAAAATTACGGACTTTCATACAAACTTTTGTCCCTATTAATCCCTTGGGAATTCTAAAAAACGTGAAACACGTAACGAAGCGAGCCAAAAGTCTACCAATTTTTACCAGGGGTTGAATTTTCAAAAATTCTTTATTAGGGAATGTCTACTGTACTGTACCTACTCTACATCGTATTAGTAGCTAAAAAAGAAATAAGAATCAAACTAGCTACCGTCAACCCGATCCCGATCGAACATCCAGTGCGTGGTTTTAGTTCAGCGTTGATAGATCATTCAGTCAGTCAGTCACGTTTTCCTTTTATACATTTAGATATAACGATCTATGAATTTCGTCACGTTAAATTGTAATGTTAGGTGTCAGGTACCTACATATTTTGATAACAACGTAGCGTCGACGCGTCCACCTGACCAGGTTTAATTACAGAATCGATTATCGGAAATTTCCATTTTGGCTAAATTAATACATATCAAAGTATACAATGCATGTATTAGCATATCCTTGCCGTCTAAACGAGGTGCATGTTGTTGCGTCCGCCTGACCAGGGGCAATTTGCGGAATTGATTACCAACTACGAGTATCTAAGCTGCAAATTCCATCTTCGCGCGTGATTTTAAGACGGATTAAATTTTGGGATTCTATGGGAGCGGCATTGTGCATATTCACTATGTTAGGTCATACTTCTATATCCATACATATTTACACAAGAAGCCCATTATAGTCTAGAATCTAGATCCTTGTTTCTATTACGACATGCTAGAATATGGAATGCCCTTCCACTTTCCGTTTTCCCGCTGGCTATAATATATTGTCATGAATCAGTCATCACTTACTATTTGGTGTGAATGTGATTACAGTCAATCGTAAACCTATACAAAACTAGGTATTTGCACATGTCTTGTTTGTTTTTACTTTGTAATCAATTTCATATTTAAATCCGAAATGCATGAAATGAGCTATAAATCTTAATATTTCCGAATGCTGTACGAATTTTCTGCCTGCAAAATTGTTAATGACTACGCGGTTAAAAATTAAGATTAATTACTCATTATGTTACGAATAATGTACCTACTGAAACTCGGTTTGCTTCATGATTTTGGTTTTCTCGTTTACTATCATCACAGTGATTCAGTATAAAGACAAGTACGAGCACAAACAAACAAGTAAATAGTATCTACCTACGTGACAAAAATGAGTCGCATGAAAATATTAGAAACTGGCAGTTAGTAATTACTGCACGCGATATGAATACCTAATCACGTTTTTATATAAATTTATTTACGAAGTTGTGTTTGTTATACGTGAATTAAACGAAATAAACGTACTTTTTTTTAATTTAAATAAAACTTAAAGGTAGCCTTATCTAGTTATCTAATTACTGTACAAATCATGCCCGCGCTGAATGGTGCCAAGAATACTGGCTGCATTTCCGTTTTGGATCCTTTGCACAAAAAACCGGCCAAGTGCGAGTAGGGCGGACGGACGGACGGACAGACAGACAGACAGACAGACAGACAGACAGACAGACATCAAAGTGATCCTATAAGGGTTCCGTTCTTCCTTTTGTGGTACGGAACCCTCAAAATGAGCCAGCCCTCCTGTCATCAGCTGATAAGGAATGCAATGTAATTGTTTACACTTGCCTATAGGTTAAATATTATATCTGAAGAGAAACTCTAAAGGCAGCTGTGGATATTCAACTCTCGGTTACAGCCCACGACCTTCGGTGAAAGCGTGACGTTCGATTGACTCTGTTATGAACTATGGAGTAAACAATTTAGTATGCTGATTTCCTTATTAAAGTTTTTTTTCGAATATTAGGATATTAGCCTCTAGCCAAAATATTTAACTATAACTTTTGTTCTCCTCAAATTAGACCTAAAACTGGAGCTATGAGTAGTTCAAAGTTCGGATTTTAGTTGAGTCCCATAAGCCGTTATTGTTATTGGCAAGAATACCATACTGCTCACAGAATAAGGATCTTATTGATTCTTACTTATTGTGGTCTATGCGGACACCTTAGAGTAGCTCGAGTAGGTAATGCTGCTGTATGAGATATTAAGTAACTACACAGAAAAAGCGGTTCTGTATTAGAAATCTACCTATTAGATACTTGAAATAATCTCTACTTCATTCATTATCACAGCTTAGGATGATTACATTCTTTACATTCATGTGAAGAGCTTCGCTTTGATTGGTGGTATTTCAATGATTAAGCCATGGACCATCCAGCCAATTTGGGTCAAATTTTCAGAACCTGGAAAAGCTTAAAAAGTGCAGTTTGATTTGACTTTATTCAAATATCTTTTACAAGTTCTTTAGAACAGATGTTTTATAGATATATTTGTGATGATGAATTATATGTACCCTATCATACCACTTTCAGGTACATCATTACATCATACATTACATCATCAGAGAACAAGTGAGAACGTGCTGAATCTGAAACCTGTTTACAACTATCTATAAGAAAACAGTTTCTTCCGATGGCATCTTGGCATAAAGGTCAACAAATATGCAGATTAAAATCTTTATTTCAATGCAATTAAAAATATGCATAAAAATTATTTAGGGGACAGGTCGACCTTTGTTAGTGTGAAAGTCGCAAGACGACATCGATTCAGATAAACAAATCGATTTGAATGAAAGTTATACATATCCGCGGAGCCTACCGCAATATGCGTGATATAACAGTATCCGTGTTGTTTGTAACACGACCACTTGTGGGGTGACCATAATATTCTGTTTGACAATTCATAGTCTTTTAAATATTTTAGACAAAAAGAGAGTGGCAATAAAAATATGAGATTCATTTTATTCAATTTAAGAAACCTTTGTTCTCAAATGAGTCAATGGACACATTCATAGAGTAGGTTAGAAAAATCTGTCCTGCGGGGTGATTCGCTGATTTACTGATCAACACTGAATGATAGACATATTTGATATTCTTCTTTTGAAGATTTTTGCGAAAAAGTATTTTTACATTTTTTATGTACCTAAGTGAAGCAACAATATGAAACCAATATCAAATGTGCTTGACTATGATCCATCGTTTAGTGTTGATCACTGAATTAGCGAATCATCCCGCTGCGCTGGTTGTGATGGAAAGCGAAGAAAACTGGTATGATTTGTAGCGTTTAAGGATTTCAATGGTAATTTCTTTAAAACTAGACATTTGTCACCTAGACACCTAGACACCAGTCCGTGCTTTGTGACAGTTTTTACCATTTTACAATTTTAACGTTACCACAAGGAAGTGACTCCTGAAAGGTTTTAATTTTCAGGAATAATCACAAGAATCTTACTAATTTTTCAAAATAAAATTAATATTTTTGTTATTAACGGAGAGCAAAGAATAAGACGGGTCCATGATTATGAAAAGTTATGGAAGCCCTTCACTTGTGGGAGACGCCGGCGCCGCGGCCTTGGAGAAAGTGTATTTTGTATCTCGCGTTTCACCAACAGCTTTGGTCCTACGCGCTACTAATCATCTTCAAATATATTGCGAAAAACATCTACAGGCTTGGCTCATCCTACTTATCTCGTAGTAAAACTGACAGTGATAGAAGACTTATTCAATCATTATGCAAAATAATGACTTTTATTAATTTTGCACTTTTACTAACATGCAAAAAACTTATTTCAGAAATAAGTAGATTTTAAAAGTTATAATAATTATGTTAGCTGATCCCATACAAAATACCAAGAGGAGACTTTAAATTCTTGTTCAAAATAATAACTTTTATTGGATGCTGATGCCCACAGCTTCGTCCGCGTGGATTTAGTTCCCTGAAATTCCGTGGGAACTCTTTGATTTTTCTGGATATAAAGTAGCCTGTGTGTTAATCTAGGTTATAATCTATCTCCATTTCAAATTTCAGTCAAAGGCAGTCATCATTAGTTCTTTCGCGAAAGATTAACAAACATATACACACACATACCTACTTACCTTCGCCTTGTGTGATGTGATGCAAGAGTTTTATTTTGGAAATTAAATTAAACTGATCACATACAAAGCATTCAAAACATTTTGGAATACTGAGGACTCTAGGTCTACCTTATAGCGTCTGGTTATAATCATCGATTCTTTATCATGGAATTCTTTATCTTGGCGTGTCTAACCACTATTATCCAAATTTTAGAATTTGAGACCGCGACTCTACTGGCAGATAATCTGGAAGTCAACACATTCCTATTGCATCTGATAATTTTATTATAATAAAAATCACTCTTGCTTATAAATGTAAGACTAATGTAATGTATACGTAAGGTAAAAAAAAAGTATGTAATGTATGTACCTAAGCTGCAAATATGTAAGACGATGCTATATCGATTCAAAAAAAGAGTTTTTTAAATCGTTACGTTATAACAAGAATACCTACAACGATTTTAAAAATCTTTAGTAAAGTGAGGCCAATATTAAAATTTCATAAAGTTACTGCGCCAACTAAAGCTCAAGCACATTCTTATAATATAAGCGCCTTCCCGCTTTATATTAAGTTCCGTAGGATAAATCTCTGTTCTTTATAAGATTTGCATAATAACTTCTATATCTACTTGCAATCGCTATATTACTGTTTTCAGTAGCATAAACTCCCAACCCCTGTTTTACCGCCATTATAAGGATAGGTTTTCGTCCTTCTTAGTGGATGTTAGGTAATGAATTTACCTGTGTAGATTTTGTGAGTCAGTGAGTGCTATTTTCAATGATAACTAGCTATTACCCGTGTCTTCGCTCGCATGACTCAAGGTTTTAATAATTGAGGTTTGTTACAATATTTTTTGGTGCAAAGCTTAAGTTATTTTATCATGTGTTAAAGCATGTTATCCAGCGGGAACTGTTTGTTTTTTTGGACAGAAATGTAGCCTATATCACTTCTTAAGTCCTCGACTATGTCTATGCAAAAAACGACATCAATACAATCGACGCGACACTGTTACAGCGTTATTGAACGACAAAAATAGTATGCTATCCCGCGGGAACTGTTTGCTTTTCCGGGATAAAAAGTAGCCTATGTCCTTCCCAGGAATGTATCCTAAGTCTGTACTAAATTTCATTAAAATCGGTTCAACGGTTGAGCCGTGAAAACGTAGCAGACAGACAGACACACTTACGCATTTTTAATATTAGTATGGAAGTATGGATTAGATCGCGGCTTCGTCAGTATGGATTCCAAAGTCCACACAGTTTTCTAAAAGAGTTTTAAAAAGGGTTATAAAAGAAATAAAAATCATTACATACGCTAGATATATTATGTAGGTAATTAATTACATAACATAGCTACTATACAAAGTAAGAGGTATCATAAATGTCTTCTTCGTAATGCAAATAAAACGGCAAGCAAGCAAGTAATCTTCAAAACAAGTGCTGAACAAAAAGATTAGTCGTAGTCCGGAACAGTATGAGAATTAAGTCGAGCGGATATCGCGAGTTGTGTAATGAAAGAAAGTACTCGACCGAATCAAACCAGAAAGTAACACGTAAGATTTAAGAAGGAACGATATGTTTAACGAGCTGTTATGTTGACCGCTTTATTCTTTGCACGGGTTATAAAAGTTCAAAGCTTTTATATAAACGTTTGGAAATCTGAAAGATATGAACAAAAAGTAAAATCTAATTATACTGTCATCATAATATGCATTGTTACCTAATAATCTACGTACTTGTGAGCTTTATAGAAGAGATGAGATCATTTATAAGTAAGATCATAAGAGATTAAAACAACTAATATGCCCGCTATCCCATAATCACACCTGTACAATTATGTACCTACTTCATTCACTCCTCTACGCACTGTTTTTTAACCCCCGACCAAAAAAAGAGAGGTGTTAAAAGTTTGACGTGTGTATCTGTGTATCTGTCTGTGGCATCGTAGCTCCTAAACGAATGAACCGATTTTAGTTTAGTTTTTTTTTGTTTGATAGCTGCCTCGATCGAGAGTGTTCTTAGCTATAATCGAAGAAAATCGGTTCAGCCGTTTGAAAGTTATCAGCTCTATTCTAGTTTTCTTATAGAGGTTTTTGTGTCGGGGGTTTTTTTAATTTTGAGTTATAACATTCATCGTCCATTACCAAAGGTTAACTCAAAAAGAATAGCTCCAGCTTCTAGGTATTGAGTTAGCCTATGTACATTTTACATTCTATTCTTGATGTACAAAAAGAGTTTATAACAAACGAACAAAATGTATTATTTGTAATTGCAAGTGTTTTTTTATGTGCAAAAAGAGTTTATAACAAACGAACAAAATGTAATATTTGTAAATTACAAGACATATCTCAGTAGGAAGGGCATTCCGAACCAGTGCGTGGCAGATTTACTTGACTATTCGGAAGCACAATGTGTCAAAGTTTAACTACTAGGCCGATTTTGGTGAATGAGATGTCAATTGATTTGTTGTAATGGTCCGAGTGGGACTTCGTCTGTGTTGGTTTTAGCTGGTGGGCGTGCTCGGCCTTTTTGGAGTGTTTTTTTTGTTAAAACTGACGGAGTCCATACTTGTATAGTTTGACTAACTTGTTACAAATAACTACAAGCTTGACATTGGCTAATCTTTGTAAAGCCAGACGAGAGAGAGAAAAAAAAAGGTCCGATAGGAAATATTTTATACGAAAAAAAATTGATTGAATTGGAGGTTACATAAAAAACGTGGCGGTCTCCAAAAATTTTTTTTTTGCTATTGTATCGAGTGGGAAATGAAAGTGCAGAAAATTCTGAGTTCATGAATATAAATGTATTACAACATTAAAATATACCAAGCGACAGAAAACTTCAACTTTTATGTAATCTACTGAGTTATATACGAGTATCTACACTTATATTTATGGTGGAAATTGCGGAGGGAAGGTTTATTGAACCGTTATAAAAGGCACACTCGGAGCACTGTAGTAAAAATGATATTTGCAATGATTATTATTATAGCATCAGCAGTCAGCACTTACGGTGAAACTTTGTAAAACACCGGACGTTGATGTATTCAAAGTTGTAGTGTACCTACTGGTGATTATGTTACGAAAGTAATCTGCCTTCAAAGTCTTAACTAACTGCATACAAATAATAACTTACCTACTTCCGCTCTGTACTGTTCAGAACGTTCCTAATTACTTTAGAATTTAATAAATGATGGTTTTGGCGTTTGTTTGGATGATAGAAATCATTACTTTCCACCGAAAGTGTACTTAAAAAGTGTTTTACTCTTAGAATAAAAACCTAGGTTTTACTTGATATAACTTACGAGTAGTTACTAATGTTTCAAGAACGACAATGTTAGTACTTAGTAGAGAAAATTGCTTTAATTTTCATTTTTTGTCAAATAACATTGTCATTTTTTTGTACCACTCGCGACTCTTGTCTTTACCACTCTGTCTTCACTCTCGTCATCGTCTCTACTAGCTAGGTTTTCATTAACATAGTGTGCACAGTGTGCTGCACAGTTCTAAACAAAATTGTCAAAAATGAGAACTGAAAATTCCTACCCCTTAACTCTTTTTTCAGTTTTCAATTTTCTCCAGATTTTTCTTGCTTTCAGAAGTTTCTTCATAGTTTAGATTCTGTAATGTATTTGTCGTTGCAAATTGCAAGTATTTGAAGGGAAGCATTTGTGGTGCAGGTAGAAGCGGTGGCGGTGGCGGGTGGCGGGCGGCGGCGGCGGCGCGGCAGCGGAGCGCGGTGGCGAGATGAGCGCGCCACGCTCCGCGGCCGAGGCGCTCTCCTGCCTGCTGTGGCAGCCCTACGACTGCCGCTCGCCGCCCCTCGCGCGCTCGTGCACCGATGGAGCCCTCGCCGTGTACCTCGTGTCCGCGGGGGACGAGGCGCGCGCGCGCCAGTCGCCGAGCGGCGGTCGTCATGCGTGCGCGTCGTACCGCGCGATCACTCCCCGCCACGAGATGCGGTTGCCCGTGCCGGCGCCCGCTCCGCTGCGCAAGTCGGACTCGGTCTCGGTGCGAGTCCCGGGCGAGCCGAGTCGCTCCAATGTGTGCAATGTGAACATAGTGCAGGTGCAAGATGCGCCCGGTCCCATCGTGAACAGTGCGGTGCAGACGGAGAGAGAGAGGAGTGTAGCGAGTGCCGAGTGCCAGACGGAGGAGCCGGCGCGGCGGCGGCGAGCGCGGCGGGTGCGCGCGCCGCGGCCGCCCGGCCTGCTGGAGAGCGTGCCGCCGCCGCCGTACAGCACGCTGCCGCCGCCCGTGCCCGTGCCCGTGCCCGTGCCGGTGCCCGTGGCCGTGCCGCCGCCGGCGCCCATCGTCTCCCCGCATCCACCAGCGCATCGGTTCCCTTTCCAACCTATTCCTCTCAGGTGAGACCAAAATTGCTGTTGTTAGTTTATCTTGTTATTATTTATGTGTCTTCTACCCCATGCTTCTACCGTTCGTAACTACTACAAACGTTCAAAAAAATCGTTTGAGAAAAGTAAATATGTATGTCAGTCGAGAAAGCCCGTAATATTATGAAGGTACCTGCTCACTTTGAGTCTCAAAATCGTTCACTTCTGTTTCACTTGAGCGCCTACACAAAAACAAAGCCGTTTTAGATAGAGAATAACAATAGGACATAAACGTTTCGCCATTTATGGAGCGATTGGCATTAAATAGAAACGCTTGTTTGGTTTGTTTTGTCGGTCATGTTAACACATGTGGATTCGGAGAAAGGCAATCGATGCATGTATTGGTACTGGTACGGTCTTTACATAAAAAGGTAGTGCGTCAAAAGTGTCGGAGCGTTTTACCAATGTGAATACGACAATAGTGCATAATTATGCTGTAAAGCGGTCTCCCTAATAATAACGCTACCTACTAATCAGATCCGGCTCGAAGGACCAATATTTTGTACAAATACAAGTAGCTTCTTACAAAACCTTATTTACTATTAACATGTTTTCAACTCTTCGTATCTTTGCCGGTAACTACTTACCGCAAAGAAAAAAGTGTTTTAATATAATATGGACGGTGTAAAACAGTCCGTAACTCTATTATCTTGATATCTAAATTTACCAAGTAGGTACCTACCTACCGACATTACAAATATGCAAATGGGTGTTTGTTTGTTAGTATGTTGGTTTGTGTGTTTGTGTTTCCATAACGCCGCAACGAACGGAGCAACGGATCGACGTGATTTTTTGTATTGGTATAGGAGTATTATAGGTCTATGGGGCATAGTTAAAAACCTAGAGAGAGATACAGGCTTCTTTTTATACTGGAAAATGGAAGAGTTCCTACAGGATTCTTAAAAATATAAATCCATACGGACCAAGTTGCGGGCATCAGCTTATCTTATTAATTTATTAATTAATTGAAAAAACAACTAAACCATCTCGGGACAATAAGCATTTTTCGGTACAAGGCGCCAACTTTTGCACGCTATTCCGTGGCGTGGCTCGTTGATGTCTTTTGTTTTTAACGTTTATCTTATCACATGCTTCTTGTTTCGTGTTGCATTCATTACGAATTGTTACAATAAACGGACGATGACAATATAATTTACGAGTTGTAATTTCATAACGCCATATAAATTATGTATAAAGTGTTACAGTACAGCGTCATATTATTCGTGGACAAAATGTTTTACCGACGAACTTGTTCACATTATGAATTCCACTTGCAAACAGAAAGTCACAGTGAAAACGGGAGCAAAATCCACGCCGACCTTGGCTATGAAAGCTGCCAAATAAGTATTTGGCAGCTCTTTCCATGCAAAATGTGTCCAAATGTTGGCCCAACGTAATTTATGAAATTTATGCAAATTACGATACGCTGTAATCCCTTTAAACCGTATGTCCGTATTACGGTGGGTATTTATGTGATGCGATTATGTCGGCTGTTTTGGTGTAAAAATAATAAAAGATAATAGATAAATAAACTTTTATTTCAGATAAAGTCCTTATTAAAATAAGTACATAATCACCTTACCTTAGTAACAAGTTTTCCTTATAATTATAATGGTATTGTTAATAATCCAAGTTTAAGTGAATAAATCAGCCTAACATGGCAACTCTAGGCACCCGATAGCCACAGACACCCAATATTTTGAGTATAGGGCAAGCCTTCTTTTATCTCGTGCACCCAGAACGCTGTTGTTGCTGCTACGAAAGCGCTGAAGGAGTTAGGCTATTTTTTTTAGGATGCTGGCATGATACCTCTATCACACTAATATTATAAAGGCGAAAGTTTGTATGTGTGTGTGTGTGTGTGTGTGTGTGTGTGTGTGTGTGTGTGTGTATGTTTGTTACTCCTTCACGCAAAAACTACTGGACGGATTGGGCTGAAATTTAGAATGGAGATAGATTATACCCTGGATTAGCACATAGGCTACTTTTTATCCCGGAAAATCAAAGATTTCCCGAGGGAATTCCAAAAAACCTACATCCACGCGAACGAAGTCGCGGGTATCAGCTAGTTGCTAATAAAATAAGAACTGTCTTGAATTCCAAAATAATTGTCTCAAAACCATAAACCCAAAAAAGTAAAACCTTTTTAAGGTAAACCATAAAAGCTAGGTTGTATAGTTCATAAGATTACCTAATAGTTTGTCACGGTTAGGCAATTTACTTCAAAACAGTATCCATTCTGTGCAATTTCATTTCATAAAATACAACTCGACATTTTTTCCTCAATCACGGACAAGTTTTTGTTCTTAGATGAATTTCGTCCTAAGCCAGTTACACGCTATTACCAGTCGTAATAGTTGTAAGTCGACCTCGCTTTACTATTGTAATATATATTTAAGCAACAAGGTCATTCTCCGCATCCATATTATAAGACGTCAAACATTAAAATTTACATTTTAGTAACGCAAGATTTATCTATTGTGTAATGATATACGAGTACATACTTACTTATTACGCATAAAAAAGCGGCTTCCAAATTCGGATTTGCTCTAATTGTCTTAGGTATGTCGAGATATCTCAACCTAATAGTGTCGTAAAAGTGATCACACTAATATTATAAAGGAGAAAGTTTGTATGTGTGTGTGTGTGTATGTTTGTTACTCCTTCACGCAAAAACTACTGGACGGATTGGGCTGAAATTTAGAATGGAGATAGATTATACCCTGGATTAGCACATAGGCTACTTTTTATCCCGGAAAATCAAAGAGTCCCCACGGGAATTTTAAAAAACCTACATCCACGCGAACGAAGTCGCGGGTATCAGCTAGTAGGACATAAAATAATATAGTACCCATATTTCTCAATTAAAACATAAAAAAAATATTACAATAACTTTTATGTGATTTTATGTCTTTCACTAAGTACCTATACCTAGAATTGAATTTCGAATTGGTTACGTTGAAAACTCATATTTCAAAAGTTAAAGTCCAGAGATTCAGATTTCCCGTATAAAAACATTTGACAAGTTAATGGGATTATGAGTTAGATAACTGAACACAGCTTCATGTTAGAGCCTAACTACAAGCAATGTTGATAGTTAGATCGACAAATAAAAAGAGAATGTGCCTATACTTTAATAGTGTTTGTGATTAAACCGGTTTCGTAGTGATAATGCAGCAAGCGGTTGTGGTCGGGACTGGTTTTAGACCACATGGTGAAAAGCGGCTCTTTTAACATTTAATAAATACATTTTGATCTCGTTTTTAAACTGCGAGTATCTGAGCATAAAAGCTAACTTCCGAATTCGATTATTGCATTGCACTAAAACAAGTTTTTGAAGTCGGCAATCCTATGTTGTATTTAATTTATTTTTAAAGAGAGTGCATGCACAAAGACGTACTTATTTAAAGTTATATAAATCCTGATTAAATTCCGAATATATCAATACAGTATATTATATAATATGAGTAAGTAGATACTCTACATCACAGCTCTATTTAGTTAATTTCAAGCGAAATCGAACCCGAAACATCTTGTTTTCGAGGCTGGCTGCCATAGAATTATGTAGGAAGGCCGTAAAAATGTTACAAAATATTTTTACAGATGGGACTGTTTATTTTGATATTATGTTTATGGTTTAGAGCACAGAGAAAGACTGCCTTATAGTAGAACGGGATCAGTCGAAACTAAAGTTGATAGAAGAAAATTTTTCAATTTTTATTTTGGCTCGGCATCAGGCAATATTGAATTGGCATCTCAAAACGTGATCTCAATCGGTGCGTGAGAACAGTGCGACACCGAACGCTTGTACAAGTTTTTACTCTCGACTGTACCGAGTATCGCGAGTCGCGACAGATGTGGAAAGTAGCGCGACCTTTTTATTATAGAAACTCCAACACACATTGGATTTTAAGCACAGTTTATTTTCGACACTATATTCCTTGTTAACCTGCTCACTTTTATCCATGGATTTATAACTTCCAAGTTTTTAGTGGAGCGATTCGAAGTGATTACAGTTGTTTCATTTTAAAACAAGTGTAAATTAAAAAATTATAACAGACCCGACAAGTGAAGGTTACAGTAATAACTAGAAAAGAGCTGATAACTTTCAAACGGCTGAACCGATTTTCTTGGATTATATCTAAGAACACTCGATCAAGCCACCTTTCAAACAAAAAAAACTAAATTAAAATCGGTTCATTAGTTTAGGAGCTACGATGCCACAGACAGATACACAGATACACACGTCAAACTTATAACACCCCTCTTTTTGGGTCGGGGGTTAAAAAAACAATAATTTTCAACAAAAATGCTAGGTCTCAATTTGTCTTTATTAATTTTCTTGTGGCTGTTAGCCGGTGAAAGCGGCGTGACCTTTTTACCGGGCAACAGATGTCAATAATAATTATTATGCAAAGGCCTTATATTTCTAGACGATGAATGTTTTTTTTTTGCGAATTCTTATTAAAATTTTCATCACGTTTATGATAAAAGACCTTCCTAATTTAAAACCTTTTGAACTACTTTATTAAATTTTCGTAATTTGTATATTAAGTAAGCAAATAATTAAAATATTTGTCTGGCAATTTCGTTTATTCATTATAAGTTATGGTGAAAAGCGTGCGTTTTTATGTAGATCATTTAGAATGTAGATTAAGCAAATAGCACTCCAAGGTTTGCTTATTAACTAATGAAGGAAACTTACCTATTAGCTTGCTCACTTATACTCGTACCTACTTACATTCTCAGAGAGGTACTTGAAGGAGTTAGAAGAAAATGCTAACATGGATGTATTTTATAATATTCATCAAACCAAGTTTTTCAAAGACCGCGACTCGCTTTTTACTGAGTTTCCAGAATTAGCCCCTGAATGTTAACTCTGAAGACCAACCTGTCTTCAGAGTTAACATTATAGGCTCACATCTCTCGCTATGCATCCCTGGTGGAAAGGCAGCCTTATTCTCCAATATTATAGGATTCGATTGTTAAACAAGTACGCACTGTGCTTGTTTCATGTCCCACTAATGACGTCCGTGTGGGTTGCTCTTGTGACACGGAACACTCGCATGTGTGCCACACGCTGCACGTAATACGTTGGATGTCAACTTTTACTATACACGCACCCATCATGCACAGGTTATACTAAGTATTTTGTACTAAGAATAAAATAGAAGATCTGCAAAAATAAATCTTCTTCTCAATTTGGGATTTAACTTTTAAGGCACTCGGCACACAATTATCGTGATTTTGAATATTTACATCAAAATGTTGAATGTTCTCAGGTGAAGCCACGCAAAAGTGTTTGAAGCATTTAGATTCGATTTCGTCGACGGAAATCTCAAAATGTACCTACCTACTTGAAGCAATTGGTACAATCTCAAGTGTCTAGAACATAATAAACGAAGATTGCAACAAAGCGAACTCGTACGTGGCGCAAGACGGGTGAACAGTGCCCTCGAACCGCTTTGTCGGTCAATATCACTGTTTTGCGAAACTTTACGTGTCGGTACATCTCCCCGTCTAGTGTGAAGAAACTGTATAGTCGACCATAAAATTGCTTTACCATTTTTGACAACTTCCAGTAAATCAAAATTGCACGCACAGACTGAGAAAGTCTAAAGTATGAAACTTTCATCAATGTACATACTAGATCTTGTAAGCGAAAATAGACTTTTTGATGTGCAAACGATGTTCAACCTAAGGGTGGCAAAGCAATTTTAAGGTTGATGTTAGGTACATCTTATTGGATGCTTCACACCTCAACACATTTCAAAAAGGAGTTTAGGCGAATAAATCGATTCCTATACTTAGTTATTTTTATTGATTCTGATACTTTAGTTACATTTTACGGTGAAGATCTGATTCTCGATCTTCGATTGAGGACAAAATTTTACAACAGACTCGTAAATCGTAGTTTGGTAAACCTTATCATATAAATCTGAGAACTATAGTAATGTCTCCAAACGCTATGGTGAATGTCATAGAGGAGAGTATGACATGCAAAGTAATTTTATATGTAACATGTACACAAATTATAAATTAGTTTAACTATTGGACTTCTGCAAAGTTGTTCGTAAATATCTTTGACAAGAAAGTTTTCAATGTACATAGTTACATGATTATGCAAACCGGATGTAGCGTACAGTCATCTCATTATCTACTCTACATAATATATCTGTAACGTTCTTACAAAGTTACCATCCGAATAGCCCATTAAATTCGATTCAGTCTTTTTGGTGCGCAAAACTCCAGTTTATTTATTTGAACCTGTTCGTCATTCCATGTGCTTCTATTCCAAGACTCCACACTTCCTTGAATGTTAAACGTACAAATATACTCGCACCTCGCCCGCCTGGCTCCTTGCCAACATCCTAATGGCCGGGACTAGCGCCAAAGCCACCAGAAAATCTTCTATATCGGAAACTAAACTTGTATCCGAAGTGGATTGATGTGAATGTCATTAATTTTAATAATCATTTTTTTAATTTTTTGTGTAAAATTTGATTTATTGATATCAAAATAAACTCGGCTTTGAAGTCTATCGTTATTTACGTCTCTACTTATAGGTACTATGTAGAGTTACTACTACTTATATTATGTAGTATTATGAGGTACGGATGCTATAGATCAACATACACGTCGCTTTAAAATAGCATGGTAATATTTTTGTAAGTTTTCGTCTATATTCTAAAACAGTTCTTATTTAAGTGATAGCAATAATGATAATATTTAACTATAACCAATGTGATCACCTGAAAAGATAATTTTTAATATACTTAATGGTAAAAATCTTTTAGAAACTTAGACCTCTTGTGGAACAGGATTTGTTGGTATAAAATTGTCTCGCCCTTGATTGGTCTATATTTTGAAGGGGTATGATTAAAAACTAATCGATTTCAAAAGTGAAAGAGGTTCTCGATTCATAATTATCTATGCAATAATGGTAATGTATGCGGATACATTATTGAGTTTTCATTTGATACATCTTTTTGTTTGAATAATCTAAATGTATTAGTGTCATAATTAAGTTTGTTTCCCATGGTGTTATAAACTGGAGCGCAAGAATGCTCGTAATTCCAAGCCAATTATGACTCGTCGATCCTCGAGGCATTGGCAATCCAATTTGCGAATGTTGTCTGAATGTTTGCCACACGAACACGTCCTGCGTAACAATTTGATACCGCTTTTTTGTGGTGAATTTTGAACATTGCTTTTTTGTTATTCGTCAAAAGTATTTAAATGCAAGAGCAGAGCGTTCGTATGGACATTTCCTATTCGAATTTCATATTTTACTAATAAAAACTAAATGGTATGCCTATAAATACACAATAATTATATAGCCTATGCTACTTCTGGATAAAGTAGGTTACTAAGTAGTTAGTAGTACGTTTAGTAGTTTCAGAGTTTATCGATTACAAACAAACAAACAAATCTTCTCTTTTTAAAATTTAGTAGATAATAGATTAGTATAGAATATATGAAACAAAGTTTTCTGATATGATTTAATAAAATATTAATTAAGTATAAATCATAGGTATTTCAATATTTTTAAAATTATAAGTTTATCATATTATTGCTCATTTACGTTGTTCACGTTGCTCATTTCGATATACTCGCAGTAATGGTTTATTATAAGTAAGTAAATTAGATTACCATTAATGGAGTAAGTAATAAAACTATTATTAGCGATAGTTATGCTCTACTTGATACGGTATGTGTAAAAGCCATCAACCATGATGTTTTTAATATCAAATTGATGCAATTGATTATTATCATGTTTCATCTGCATATATGGCTTGATAAAGGATGTCATTACAATATACTAAATCTAATATGTATAATCTAATATATTATATACCTATCTATCTAAGTAAAATTAAGTTTAAATTATACGTTTACTTAAATTCGCATTTCAATATCTTCAAGACTAGACATAAAATTATACATATGTTATTTTCAAATAGCAAACTACATTCTATAATACCCATTACTTTTTTGAGCCCATTTATTAAAGGCCGACTTTGAATGTATTCATATTAAATTAAATAAATAAATCGGAATAAGAGCAGTATGTACTTAGTTTTATATTATTGTGTTCGTACACCGTACGTAGTGAATATAACGAAAAGGCATAAAATTGTAAAGCCTTGGGCGGCGAAAGTCTTCAATGACGAAATATCAATGGCCAAGGTAAAGTGCGTTTACGCTACGAGTTCAATTTATTTGGTAGATAAAGTATATAAAGGTAAAGACACGTAGCTAGTCACAAGGTAGGCACATACAGGAGCTGATAGAAAAAGTGTTAGCGACTTTGTTTTGTTGACAGCAAAAGCAAAAAATAAAATAGGTCTACGTAAATGCAATGGTTGAAAGAAATGAAAAGGCTGAAATCGGTAAGCGGCTCAAGTACAGCTATGCCTCTTTTACCGAGAGTTACATTTTTGTTTCGTTTGCCGTGGAGATCCTGGGCACTTTTGGGGGCCTGGGGCCATGGAGTGCAGGGTAGTGCTAAAAGTTGCCTCACCTGGCGACAGAAGGGCTGGCTCATTTTTTGCGCAAGGGATCGGCCTGTCCAGCTCAGAAATGCAGTCAGTATTCTTTCCATCATTCATTTGTACAATAATTAGATAAGATTGTAACATTTTTTCACATGTATCTCATTTTTTTATATTCACAAAGATTTACTCATTCCAAAATTAGTTTTAATTTACCATCCTTGCCAAAAACTTAAAGGTGTACGAATTTTGGAACTTCGTCTTCCATTTGAATGTTTTCCAAGAGATTAATTTGGTTGAGTTTCCGAATTCTAACCAATGCAATGCTTGCAACCATTTGACTTACAGTAATTTTGAATTCCAAATGCTAATGTCGAAATTCCCGAGATACATTAGAGGCGTTTAATATGCGTAAAGACACCATTTTGTAAATTATTCAAGCATAGTATGAAATTCATTGGACAAGGAACATTATATCCCAAAATGTCTATCAAATTTATTATGCTATGCTCACACGTACACGTTAATTTTGGGGAATGGGACTGAGTAATAAATGTTCTGACTTCGTAAATGCGTAGCTCTTGAAAACGTTAGTCGAGTAACGATAACACGAGTTTATAGGTACGATGGCGTATGTCGTAATGACTATTTTTTTTTCTTTTATTGTTCACAAATATATGATGACATTGACAAATATAAACATACAGCCATCCTCTAAAAACTATTTTTTATTTCTATAACGATTTAACAAATAAAAAAGCATACATACATATACATAATATTATATTATTTAAATATTTACATGTATTATATATATTTATGTATTTATTTATTATAATATTACATAATATAAATGTGTATACTTGCACCTACGAGTACCTACCTCTAATATCTATAGCCATGTCCTTTGGACCATTTTGGTTGCCTGGAAGGGATCGCTAGGTAGTGATAAGGCCGCCAAATTGTGCCTACCTGCCTATATTTTGTTGTGCTTTGTATGTGTTTTTTCTGTACTAATTTTGTGGTGTACAATAAAAGTATGTATATTCATTCATTCATTGAAGCATAAGATTACTTAACGTACTTATAAAGAAGCATTTCCTTGGTTCAGCAATTATTATACCTATTTAGTTCGGCAATTCTGTTCTGACCCCTTTCACTCGTACTTACATACTTGTATCTACGTCATTAAGTACTCATTAGTCATTATCCATAGATCATTATGTCTTTGCATATTATGTCTACAGCATTTTAGTAAAGTAAGTGTTGTTTATAACATAGGTATTCCCTGTTGTAATGAGTGGTAATAGTGTGAGACACGCACGAGTACATGTTTGGTTCATAGCATCTTTGTGTCCATGTCGTTAGCATGCAATATGGACATTACGTGGAAATAGAAGGGATTATCTTTATCAAAAATAACTTTCATTTGGTAATTGGTTAGCATTATAGTAGTAAGTAGTAATTACAGAAAATATAGAGAGCAAAAATAATATGATTATGGTTTTACATAGCAGTTTATTTTCTTCACTATTACGTACACTAATAAATAGTTAGAAGGTAATGTTAGTGAATGTTTTAACTTTTTACTTGTACAGGTATTCGCATTGTTTGCTATCCATACTAATATTATAATTGCGAAAGTGTGTCTGTCTGTCTGTCTGCTACGTTTTCACGGCCCAACCGCTGAACCGATTTTAATGAAATTTGGTACAGACTTGGGATACATCATGGGGAAGGATATAGGCTACTTTTTATCCCGGAAAATCAAAGAGTTCCTACGGGATAAAAAAAAATTGAAATCCACGCGGGCGAAGCCGCGGGCATCCTCTAGTAAAAAAATAAAATGACTCAAATAGGTTCATCTTATTAGCTTTGATTGCGTCTAATCGTCAAATAGCTTTTATCTCAGTCAAACCTCAAATTTATTCCTCAGATAAAACTTATTTGACGACTGAAAAATCGACCTGTACATAAAACAGCAACAGTCTACCTTATGAAATTGTTGCATAATGTTATAGGTCTTAGTTGGTATTAATTGCATATATTCTGTTGCTATGAGAATACATGGAGGCAGTTGGCCTTTCTAATGGGCATAATACATATTTTTCATTTCAACCAATTTCTTGGTCTACATTTAGAAATACTGTAATCCTATACCGAACAATGTAATACAAAGATTGTGCAATTTTGCCGAGTGAATAGATATGATGTTTACCACGTAACACACAAGTACATTACTTTTGGTATTATTCAGCCTACAAAATAGGTTACACAACACTTTACACTTTCCTTTGTTATCTAAGTAAGTAAGGTTCTTTTAAAACCTTATGAGGTTGACATGAATTCCGACTGGATTACTAATGTGAACCTCGAATGTGAGGTTGTTTTATGAGATAGGAGAAACAAGATGAGTTATTTTAAATAAAAATTATATTAATAAAAAGTATTGCAAGATATACTTAATCCGTTTTTCTGTATCACGAAGGGTCATTTTGTCAATTCATCGAAGCCATACAAGTTGTTGGCGAGTGAATAAATGTAGGCTCGTGCATCGCAAAAACTCTGCAATAATATAATTATACACGTAGAAAGGAAGTGTAAACCAACATCACTATTTCAAAATGATTAGGTATGTTTAAATAGTGAAATTCAAAATTCTTTTTTGCACTTCTATTCTGCTTCCTGTTTCTTGACTGCTCTAAAGCAAAAATCACTAACATTATTGTTAAATAAATCTAACTACCACTAGAGGATTAATTCATTCCAAACAATAAATATAATATTAGATATTAAAAATTAAAAATAGCATCCATCGTCACAGTGCTTGACCTTAACTTAAAATATTCATGAATATTAAGATCCCAGTGTGTGATGAAATGCATCCTTGTAAAAAGTTGACAATGTTCAATATACGATACTGGAAAGAATCCGGCTGCTTGATATTTAGATTTCTGACCTCGTTGCGACTACTCGACCGAGCGCACTTTGTATTGAACTTCGCATCTATTTGACTATATTTCTTATCAGGAACGCCGTAAATGCTAAAATTCTATGTAACGTCGAAGTCAAATACGCCCAATACCACCGCACTTTGCACTGGTTACAATTTGACGTGTGCAATTTGTACTCATTGCGAAATGCATAAATTCGTTTTTGCGCTTGCAATTCTAATCGGCGATTGTTTGGACACATATTACATTGTGCTCTTAATAGTTTTATTAACACCACAATAGCTGTCTGCTGTTAGTGAAACAAGATATACTTAATTAAATAAAAATCTATTGATATATTTTTCAAATTAAATGATAATTTTAGTTTTGGCTATTTAGAGCACATAGCTCGAAGAGCCGATAGATGTTGGAGTAACAAAGTGCTGGAACGGCCATTCTCCATTGGAAAACGTATTGGAAGACCCCACTGCACTGAGTGGACGGGTAATCTCAAGACGTTGGAAGCCGGTAAACACAAGTGATCTAAGATCGTCTTCTGTTGAAATCCTAGCAAAAATATGTTTAAAACTACGACGTCGACGAGGGCTAATGAAATTTAAAAAAAAAGGTTTAAGTATCAACGTTGAAAGATTACTGAAAACAAAAACATTAGGTAAGTACCTACTTACTTAGCGATATAGAATTACATATTTTTAACAAGAAGAAAAATCATCATCATCAACCGACAGACGTCCACTGCTGGACCCTTGTAGAGATTTCCACGCGTTACGGTCTTGCGCCGCCTGAATCCAGCAGCTCTCTGCAACTTGTTTGATGTCGTGGGCACCCAGTGGGTCAGGTCTTCTAAGGTTGCGCTCTGTACGCTATGCACAGCATTACCACTTCAACTTTGAAATCCGTTGAAATACCTACCTGTGTCAGTTATTCTAGTTCTCCTACGGATCTCCTTATTGCTGATTTGATGACTTAGAGAAGCTCCAAGCATAGCTCTCTCTAGAGTGACTGAGAATTATATGAGGTTCATAGCTAGCGACCATGTCTTACAGAAATAGAAGAAAAATATTGCAAAATTTTAATATTTAAACTAACCGAGTTGTAGAGCAGTTTATTTTGAAATTGCAAATAAAGTCAAAGAGAATTTAACACATAACGGAGCATTGAAAAGTAAGCTGCACGTCTATTTGTATAAACCCCGCTCGCGCCCCGCTATTGAGTCGTCGCAAATAAATCGTAAACGGTACAGAGCTTCATAAAGCGAGACGAGTTCAAAAGACATTATTCAGTATCGGATCGAGCGAGCACGGTTTTAAATACTATAGAACACAGTAAATAAACCGTTTCTCTAACCGACCTCACAAAGAGGAGGGACTTAAACGCACCTTTTTATCAAAACATCGCGATTACTCAAGAGTTCAAGAAAAGCAGGAGCGCAATTAATACGTTTCATTTCCTTGCGGGTTTTGCAATGCTTTGTCGATAAAAAGCTCCGAGAAAGCGTTGTAGTAATGTAGAAAAAAGATTCTGACGAATTGAGAACCTCCTCTTTTTTTGAAGTCGGTTAAAAACATTCACAAACAAACAATAAAACAAATGGCAGGCAAAACTGACAACGCTTACAGTGAAGTACTAGGCATGAATAACACGCGCAACCGAAATTAATTTAGGAAGAATTCAGGCAATAAAGCATTGATAAATGATGCTTTTTTCCAAATTCCTAGGTAGATAGTCCTACATGCCATTATTTAGCAGTAGCGACTGCCCGCGGTATAACTCACGTAGGAATGTTGAGAAAAACCTGGCTTTATTCCTGGTCTACATTATAAAGGGAACCTCTATGCAACATTTTAGTTTACTAGGTCGTAGGGTTTGAGTCAGAACTTTTCTTTCTACATACTTATTTAGATTATTTAAAAGAAGTACATAATAATACATCTGGAAAATAAGACACTACAGTCTCATTTCATGTAGAAGTTTTATATAGATTTAATTTCCACGCATTTAAATAAATTTTAATCCTGAAGCCTCCGTGCATATGGACGATGTACGCCATGGCACTGGGTATAGCCTACAGCGGTTTAAATCAAAGTGAACGAGGAAGTGAAGGAGCAGCCCAGACAATATAATTTATGTCTTCACTACCAATTGTGCTTTAGTGGCCATTGTTTACAAATGTAAGGGAATATTCAGTACCACATTGGACCAGTTCAGTCATGAAGATAACTCAGTATTGAACAGGGCATGATGTATGTAAGAAGCTATAGACTACTGGTTAATTAAAATATCTACATACATACATCTTTTTCGTCATCACACGTTGCTAGAATGTAATCGGGTGTTGTGAGACGACAAGTTTAAACACAGGGTGACTTTACAGCCGCGAGTAGATAATGACTGGAAAAGTGTTCTCCGTGGCAGAAATATCCAAATTCGAACTACAAAATTCGGTCACCTGTTCTGTTAGCGACTTAGGTAGACGTTGCTTAACTATGCAAACTAGTTATAAGGAACAATCCTATATTTTGTTTTTCTCAATATTTTAAAACTGTTATTACTTTACTTAATTTAATAAACATTATATTTAACAGTTTTTTATTTAATGTAATGTTTTGTGACATGGCAATAAAAAGTTTATCTATCTATCTCTCTGCATGCTTGCTTTTCGGATGAACCTACAAATTCTGATGCTCGGTTTATAGAATAATCTAGACTGCACAGTGAATGTTATTGTTAGGGATCTGGTTTGGAATGTACGGCCGTTGGTTATAGCAAAGTAACAATAGACGAGACTACGTCTGCATGGATGTATTAGAATTTAGATGATAATGTGATTTGCCTTTTGGAATTAGGTACAGCGTTGCTGTGTTGACGTGAGCTGAGCTAGATCTGGCTTAGCTCACTTTTAATTTACATTACAATAGCGACAAATTACATTTGAGGTTATTTGTCTAAATATCTGTAATTCGAATTACAGATCTTACATCAGCCGAATATATAGAGAGAACATAGCTTGGTGCCAGTGACTTCGTCCTGGATTAAGATTTTAGATTTTTTAAAATCCCTTTGATTTTCCGATACAAAAAGTAGCCTATGTCCTTCCCTGATATGTCAAATCTAGCAGACACACATAAATACTTCCGCATGTACCTATGATATTAGCTATAGCTATAAGTATGATAACTATAATAATAATTATGTTGTACAGCTACAGACTATACCAGTAAACCACCCGTTCACAATTCACACAACCCTCTATTGCCCATTGTGACGTTGCACTTGATTTATCACCATATTATCTGCGGGAGCCGAATTATCTAATAGTAATGATGGGGAACGCAAATTACCACTATTGTTTCCTTACTAACATCAACAATAAACTCATTTATTTAATTAAACATTTTCCCAGGCCACCGTTTATTCTCATCAAACACTTCTCATCAAATTTTTATTTCCATTTTATTTAATTCTATAAAATCAATAGCACCATCTGACTGATAGGCAGAATTACAGGAAGTGGGATTACTTTTTGGTTTAATATAATTTATTCACAGTTCCATTTCAGTTCCGTGTTTATACCTAAGTATTTGATTGTAAAGAAATACAGAATGCTGTAAAGAATTGTTTTGTAAGTAGATGATATCCGCGACTTCATCCGCGTGAATTTGGATTTTTAAAATTCCAAATTTGATTTTCCAGGATAAAAAGTAGCCTGTATCTAAATGTAATAGCCTATATCCGGTATAAAAGTAGCCTATATCTATGCTGCTAAAAGTTAGCAGACAGACAGACACATTTTCGCATTTATAATAATATATTGTATTAGTATGGGCAGTTTAAAGTGAATAAGTTGAATCTTATCTTTAATGTTTTGTTAAATAAGAAAGACTGAAATTGCTAGCGGTCAAATGAAATACTTTTTAAATTACTTAATAGAACTCGTGAAAATAGGATGAGCAGGAGAGTAATTATTATCGGCTCATTTATGGATGAATGGTTCATAAATTCCTGCATGGGTTGCTATCCAAACCGCAGAAGCTTGAAATTAATTAACTTTCGTGGATTTAAAATGTTCAAGTGTATTCAAGTTAAGAATTCAATTAACGAGTCGGTTTCAATGAAAAATTACGGTGGTTCGGTCGTGATCCGAATCTACTATATTCAATTTTAAAGGAGAAACTTCAGTACAATAACAATTTGGCTGCCTTTCTAAATCCATACCTACAAGTATTATAAATGCGAAAATGTAGGTATCTGTATGTCTGTCTGCTAGCTATTACCGGCCCATTCGTTTAACCGATTTTGACTTGATTGATATAATGTTCTTTTTGTTCCGAAAAATCAAGGAGTTCCCAACGGTAATTTCAAAAATCTAATTCCTCGTGAACGAAGTCGCGGGCAACATATATTTGGTAGAGACATAGCTTGCATTCTGTATCCGGCTACTTTTTATCTCAAAAATCAAAGAATTCCCATGGGATTTTTGGAAAGGCAAAATCACGCGGACGAAATTTCGGGCATCACCTAGTCCTTTATATTTTAATGTTTCATTTAGACAACGCTAAAATAAAGTTAAGTTAAAAGGTTTTACTTTCTAGCACTAAAAAGTAAAGTAGAAATAGTTTGAAATGAGTTTGGAGTCAGTAGAGCCGCCGTTGAATGGACCAACTCGCAAAGCTTAAGTGGGCTTTAAAATATGTATGTATCTACTATTTTGAATTCCTATCCAGTATTGCACTTTATCTCAATAGGCGTTGCATGTGAGGGGACCATATAATATGGTGTACGTGTTTGCACTACATAAAACTCCCTCCTATATTTCATCTTACGATCCTATCAATGGGAGCTATAATGGGGTGGACCGCACTATGCTTTCATCTAGGGCTAGGGATTTTATTACATCAAACATGTTTTGAGCTATGCATACTCATAAATTAGTCAAATGTTATTATGTTATTATGTAAAGGAAAAGTTGATCGATATCGAGATGACTTTTGTAAATAGATGGTCAACTACGAGGATGTACGAGTTTTGATTATTTATTTTTAATTGTAATGTATAGTAAGTTTATGTTGAGCCATAACTAATGCATATATATAATATATATCTATCATTTAATTTGAAGTTTTGTTTGTTTGATAACTGTGTCAGGGGGAATAATATTTTGTTGTCATTCGTTTTTGCATGTCTATTGGTATAGGAAAACATTGTCCGATACCCCTGCTACCAAACTATGTAAAACTTTATGATGTAAAATGTTTTTGCATAATAATTTGAATTTGAGTAGGTATGTGAAAGTTAGCTTTTCGTGACGCACTCAAATAATATTGAATGAAGAATGAAACCACAGGCAACATTTATTAGAGCATCATCAGATTCTATTCAAATGGAGCTCGAATGTAATCGATAGTTAAGTAAAGTTTTGCGGACCTCGGTATTGTTTCCTTTGTTATGTCGGGAGTGCCTCGAGCTTTCAGCTATTAGGGGCAATTTGTTATTATTGCTTTTGTTCAGGCAAACAGCTGAAAGTCTATGAGCTTGATTTATTGATGAACTGAAAATGTACTGCGTACACACCACTGACCTCTACTAATACGAGTACGCTGGGCTGGCTATTGCTGACCTGTTTCTACAGCAACTTGGCATACAACTTAGGTAAAGTTCGAACTTTCATCATTACTTTCAAAGTCATCGATGATTATAAAACCTGTAGAAGGAGGAAAAAATATGATAAGACCACTTTGGATATGCAAAGTGAAGAGGCGGAAAAAGGTGTTCTGACACTACTACTCAATATTATGTAAGTAGGTAAGTATGTACTAACATTTTTCGTCTTGTCACCCTTCTCGGCATGTTTGTGATCTATTCTATTGCATAGATTTGAAATGTATACCACTACCCCTATTTCCTGAACTGCGGTTCACCCTCTTGCTATTTTTCAGGATTTAGTGTGATCAAACATTGTCACAGCATGAAGGGTACGAATTTCCGGGATCGGAAATACATTATAGCAAGTAAATACCATCATCGGATCCTAAAATATCTACTTTTACTAGAAAACTGCCGAAAATCGTCAAGAAATTAAAACATAGGTAGGTATGCCTAAATATTTTAATGTTTTACTTCTTGTAGTTTGTTAGATTTTTCAAGATAATATCTATCACCGGGATTTCTTTTCCGGAAATAGGTGAAGGATAAGATAAGATAGATCGTTTATGGGTGATGTGATACTTAATATCACCAAACTTGAATATGTACTCATCCAAATAAATTACTAAAATGGAGTTAGACAGAAAAGATGCTTCGAGAGAAGTCAAAGAAGTGGACCAGAGCTGTGACTGAATGGGAAGAGATAGCTCAACGCGGAAAAGAGATAGACAAAGGAAGCGCTGGATTGGCGACATGAATCATATGACTAAGAGACTATAGACAAGAGAAGCTCAAAACAGACTCATTTCGAAACACCTGGAGGAGGCCTACGCGCTGATCGCAAACGGAACTGAAGCTTAAATAGAAATCTTTATTATTTTACAAAGACTTTATTTCCTTACTAGAGGATACTTGCGGCTTCGCCGCGTGAATTTCAGTTTTTTAAATCCTTTGGAACTCTTCAATTTTCCGGGATAAAAAGTAGCTTATGTCCTTCCACGGGATGTACTCCAAGTCTATACCAAATTTCATTAAAATCAGTTCGGCGGCGGTTGGGCCGTGAAAACGTAGCAGACAGACAGACAGACACACTTTCGCATTTATAATATTAGTATGGATTTATAAACTGTTTTCCTACTTTAATTATTATTATTAAACAGTTTTCAAAGTTAGTTAGGTATGCAATAAAATGTTAATGTTGGTGCAAAACACGATGTATCAAATACGGCTTAAGCCATGCGTCTTATACAGATACGAGTAGAAAGTAGCTCGCCTTTGCCACTCTTCATTCAACCACGCCGAACTGGTTACGACCTGCTCAGCACGCACACAGACAGACCATCAGATACATTCTATCAAAGCCTGCACCCACACAGGCAATTATTCTGTGCGATACGAACTTACGGGCATTACTTATACGCAGGTCAGCTCGGCGCATCGCTTTTTTTTTTGGAAACTGGTTTTCGGTATAACAAAGAGTGAGTCAGAGGAGTGTTTTGTAAGAATTACAGACCAGCTTTTTGCTCCATTTGGATGTAACTCACTGGGTCGTTGAATTGATCTTTAACATTGCAGCTGCAACTGTTATTAACCCCCGACCCAAAAAGAGGGGTGTTATAAGTTTGACGTGTGTATCTGTGTACCGTCTGTGGCATCGTAGCTCCTAAACTAATGAACCGATTTTAATTTAGTTTTTTTTTTGTTTGAAAGGTGGCTTGATCGAGACTGTTCTTAGCTATAATCCAAGAAAATCGGTTCAGCCGTTTGAAAGTTATCAGCTCTTTTCTAGTTACTGTAACCTTCACTTGTCGGGGGTATTATAAATTTTAATTTACACTTGTTTAGAATATTTTTTATGAACTTTACTATACTAAGGACATTCGTAGAACTAAACGTTTTCAACATTAGTAGATACTAATGTTACTGTAAGTACTTAGATAAGTACCTACCTACTTACATATTATATGTGCTTAGGTAATTCAATCGTATTCAATTTAAGTCTGTAGTTTTTGATTTCTTGTGATCTCCCCATGGGGCTATCTTCACAAAGCCCGTTGTGTAGTTACCTACATAGCTAGTTTCTCAATTCAATTTGCTATCCCAGAGACAATGTCATGGCATGTAAGAAATCCAGGCTTTGTTAAGAGTTCCTAAATTAAATTCCTTCTTGCTCTACCAGTCAGACTGTTCAATATTCTCTATATTGTCCTAAGTTATTTTCTTTTTTACACTTCATCGAATGAAAATAGCTAAGTGCATTCTTTTATGACGTATAACTGATATAGAATTATTTTTTTATTGGAGTGTCTTACGAAAGCTGGGAGCTTTTTAGTGATTTTAGAAATCTGCAATACCTACTACGAAAAATGACACTTGTAATTTTTATAAGCCCATCTGTTTTGAAGTTTTGATACTATACTATATCCACGGAGAGAAGTTAATATAGGGCTCTCCCTGTTACGTACTCGCACACAAATAACAAAGACAAAAATCAGTGTTTTCCGTACGAACTTGTTTCGTACGGACCAATTTTTTTTATTTGACACCATTACGACTCCAGCTTTCGCAAGACAGACTCTATTAATCAATAAAATTTTCCTTTACATACGGCAAACACTCGTACGAGGAATTGGGTAAACCTCGTGCACCACTTAGATTTATGAATTCTATAACCGGACAATGTGTACCTTACCTTACATATACATTCTGATTTATTGTATTGAAAACACGTGTTCGTAGTTGGGTGTTAGTTTGACAAGGGGTGCTCTACCTGCTTTTAAATTGCCTCACTTCTGTGTCTCGTCTATCGAAAGACAGAAAACAGTTCGATACAATGCTGTGTCACTTTATACAATCTTTAAAGATAACCAGATCCCTAACGAGGTACTCGTATATTCGATTGATAGTTTTGTTCTTAGGACTGCTTATCAGCTCGTTAAAGCGATATTAGGAATACTTATTAAAAACTCTATTAGGCCGAGAACTACATTACCTATTAAATTAAGAGCTGATTTTTTAATTATTATTATTGAAGTTTTATCTCAGGAATAAAATAATGAGGTTTTGACAGTTTTTGTATAGGTTTGTCAAACGATAAATGTTTTAATCAGAAGTATAGGTACGTATCTGACGATCATCTGGCCATTGAAATCCGCAATGTACCTACTCGTATTATAAGTTAAGTGATATAATAAATCACTTAGGATTTTAAAAAAACTATTTAAGTCTTTGAAAATAAAAAAAATGTTTTTTTACCTTTATCGGGAATCGCAATCTTATTCAGCAATGGAATTTAAAACGAAATATTCCATCTCTATTTTATACGTACCTATTGAAATAGGAATCTGTCTGAAGACATACTTTGTAAGTTTAGTAGGTAGGTAAATACATTTTTTGCTCAAAAGTTATTTTTGCCGCTTTAATAAGTTGCTTGGTCGTGCTTGTCTGGCAAGAGGACATTGAGCAAAGTCAAGGTAAAAGGCGACAAGTGTATCTAAAAAGGCATTCATGTTTGAAGTGCTGTACTAAAATACTTTTTTGCAACCTGTTCATCGCATTGATGAGTTTTTTTAATATATTATAATATCTTAATAATATAAATACTACAAAAGTATGTCTGTTTGTCTGCTAGCTTTTCACTGCCCATCCGTTAAACCGATTTTGATGAGTACAGAGATAGCTTGCATACCGAGGATGGATATAATATGTATGTATTAGTCTTTTGTGCCGGAAAATTAAAGAGTAATGCCATGGGATTTTTAAAATTCCTGGGATCCTGGAACGGGATTTTTAGAAACCTAAATCCACGCGGGCGAAGCTGTGGCCATCAGCTAGTCAATAATAATAAGTCAAGGCTCATAACTCATAAGGCAAAAGACTATTGTGGCGACGTAAGACAGTAGTAGAATTATTAGTCTTGGATTAATCGTAGATGTTGCGTTTGTCGCGTCAAAGTGTCGCCTTTGTCATTTGACTAATACAGGCAAAGTCGAAACTAGAACTGGAGAGGCAACAATAACAGTATTCAAAAGGAAATTTCGCATTGAAGTTGGCAGCGCTAGCTTGATTAGTTCTTGTTCGTGGTATGACCTATATAACTCTGTTAATTACACTTTGAAAACTATTGCATCAGCTCGGTTTTACGATGCATGTTTAATGGCTTCGCTATATGAGGTATTTTTATTTCATGACTCTTTGCAGGCTAATGTGATTTCATAGTGGGACATTTTATGGCGTTCGTGACTTTGAGATTCCGTTTATTAGAAATTTTACTAACCTGCTAATTATGTAGCTTTTGTGTAAACTATGTTGGGTGCTACATAATTTAAAAGTACAACTATGAAGTATCCAATAAAATGTTTACATTTTACAGTATGTTTTAAAGAATAAATACCTATTATTAACTATGTAAATATGATATATGATTAACTAGCTCTTTCCCGCGACTTCGTTCGCGTGGATATAGGTTTTTGAAAGTCCCGTGGGAGCTTTTTAATTAGCCAGGATAAAAAGTAGCCTATGTGTTAAGGCTATAATCTATCTCCATTCTAAACAGCCAAACACGTCCAGAAGATTTTGTGTGAAAGAGTAACAAACGTACACACATACAAACTTTCGCCTTTATAATATTAGTGTGATGTGATGTTCCCCTTTTCGCCTAATACTTTAGCAATAATAGCATCGTCAACTGATTCTGTCCACTGCTGGAAATACTCTTATAGGGAATTCTATAATCCACACGCCACGGTATTGCACCGTCACCACGGCAAATGAATCCACGGCACGGTGTGACGTTATCTGTTCACATGGTGTAGGATCTGCCATCGCTGCATTTTCCAACGCGAAGTAGCCACTCTAGCACCTTGGGTTCCCCAACAATACCATACAGTACAGTAAATATAACAAGTGGGGTTTGAACCATCGACCGTTCAGATTTCAGTCTGCTCCCTGAAGATAGTTTGTTGATATAACATTGATTTAGGAAGAATCTAGACTTGATAATTCTTGTTAATGGCAGTTCCAGTTGAAGAAACAACGCGAAGCAGAAAGAAACCAAGGGCCAGGGTAACAAAGTATCAGACAACAGTTAACAAAGTATCAGATAAAAAGAATCATCTTTGTCCCTTTCACTGTATCACTATTCACCCCCGAATCTCTGATGTTTATTGTGAAATCTCACCGGTCTACCTGCTATTCATAAACAATTGAATTGCGTACAATATCAAAATGTAAGAGATTTTTTCTGGATGTTTTTTTTCGTGGTATTGAAATGATGATTGCTTCCATTGAATTTAGAGGACACTATAAACGCAGGTATACGAGTATAAGCTGAACCTATTTGTTGTTAACATACACTGACCTCGACTAATACAAATACGCTGGATTTGCGATTGCTGACCTGTTTTTGAAGCAACTTGATTTTCGTTACTTTGGCGCTGATAGCAGTAGTGAGCGTCACGTGAGCGTACTTGGAACTAAATATTAATGATGAGACATCCGTCTACATAGTGTCAACTATTGAATTATTATGTGTGTCAACACAGACACCACTTGACATTTTGTCGCTATGGTTAGCTATGTTTTCTTCTCTCTCGCACATTCTAATATGAAAAAGAATCAGTACACTTTTAACAAATGTGGTCTGCCCAGGTTCTAAACAAACAATATACTATCACTTCATTTTATTTTAGATTATTCCTATATGTAGATTCCTCACATACGACTCTACTAAGAGAATGTATAATATGCCTATGCAGTATTCACACTCAAAACATTTATTTGGTGTACCTACTACCTAGGCCTACTTGTTACTAGTACCTACTTGTTAGACGCTTATGATAAATCAAGACATTACCTCTAACAATTGTCTCGAATAAATGTTACTTTACCGGATGCAATCACTTTAAACTACTTATCTACTTACTACTTACTCCACATGGTCTTCATACAAAAATTCAATATGGCGAAGTAGGTATGCCAATATTTTGTAGCGCAATATTTACAAAACTCGATCTTCCAGGACATGTTGGAAAAGTAATAAAGCATGTTCCGACGTCGAGATTTTGTCCTGCTCATACCAACTGGAAAAATTAAGGCACAAAGAGGACGGGGTACAACATGACTCGTGGGAAACGATGGTAACAAGGTTTCTGTCCTTCCTCTCTATAGCCTTTCATTAGCCTTTGTTCTCTGTATGCGAGCGATTTATGTTTTGTAAAATAAAATTTCCGATAAAGGCCTACCTACTGGGCCTACTCTGAAATTTTTAATCTAACTTTGTAAGCGTCGAATCGTGTGGTATCGATTCCCGACGGGTTCAGTAGAGAAATTCATAATTATTTCAGGATGCTACTGCAATTCTAATCGTTTACCCCATGCATAATTCAAATTAACTTAAAACATTGATTTCAGGTGTCACCTTTTGAGTTAGCTGATGCGCTAACTCAGTGTCTAGCAACTACTACTTAACTCATTAACGACACTCATAGTAATTTGTTTTTTTTATTTTAGTTAAAACCTTATAACAAGTGTAAATTAAAAATTTATAACACCCCCGACAAGTGAAGGTTACAGTAACTAGAAAAGAGCTGATAACTTTCAAACGGCTGAACCTATTTTCTTGGATTCTAAGAAGAACACTCTCGATCAAGCCACCTTTCCAACAAAAAAAACTAAATTAAAATCGGTTCATTAGTTTAGGCGCTACGGTGCCACAGACAGATACACAGATACACAGACACACAGATACACAGATACACACGTCAAACCTATAACACCCCTCTTTTTGGGTCGGGGATAAAACATTCCCTGTAATAGACCTAAGACTAAGAACCATGTAACCTTAATGTAACGCACCTATTTAAGTAATTATTATGTATAATTAACATTCTCTACATCAACGTTATATTGTACGCACAATTATTATCATGTCCGTATGCTATTAGATGCGCTGCAGTGCGCGCGAAAGTACTGGGTCCGTGTTTAAAGTGAATTTTATAATTGAAAATCACAAATTTACAGTTGTTTTTGTGAAAAAAGTGTAAAACTATATCCAAATCGCAAGTGAAAATGTTATCAAAGGCGTACAACTTAAGAAAACTGTAAAAAAATGCTTATGAAAATATTTTCTTTCAACCGATCAATAGTTCAAGTGTTGTAAACAAAAGTGCTAAAATACAAAGGCAAATACAATTAAACTGGACTAAAGTAATTAAAAACTATTTTCCTATTTATATTACTGCAAATAAATAGTGAACTCAGCATACAAAGTGAATTACAAAGATAATTTTTCAACGAAAATAATAAAAATCAAAAAGTGAAATGTTGAGGGTTGTTTGAAAAATAGTTAGACAAGCATACGTCGCAGCTTTGCAGATTACGCTTACATATTTCAACACTAGAATGTAACGATAGGTTGGCTTAATGCGAACGTCACCGGTCTAAATATCGACATTACCGAGATCGATCCCCGGCACCGAAGAGTGATTGAATTTTTTGTTTACTTTTTTTTGGCTTTTAAAAAAAAATATTCAAAGATGGAAGACATCGTACAATTATTGAAAAAGATACAAGAAGACATTAATGAAACAAAAGATAGTATCAAAATCAGCGAAATAAATTTACTCAACAAAATCGACGAAAAATTTGACGTCATCCAAAGTAAACTACAAAATCTAGAGGTCACAGTTAGTTCACAAGAACAACGACTAGACCTTCTCGAAAAACAAGCCAGGGAGAGAAATATCGTTATTTTTGGTGTCGAGGAAAAAGAACAGAATTACGAAGATTTACATAATAATATTCTCAAGATATTCAGTGATATTATGAAGATAGATTGTACTAGTTTTGAAATACAAGGTATAAAAAGAATTGGTAAAAAATGCGATAAACCTAGACCCGTTATTGTTACACTTTCGACATACAGGAGAAAAATTGAAATTTTACGCAACAAAAAATCACTTGAACATTTAAATTACTACATAAAAGAAGACTACCCACCAAAAATTTTACAGAAAAGAAAACAACTTCAAGAAATGGCGAAGGAAGAACGGGAAAAAGGCAAAAAAGTTATAATCATATATGATAAGTTAATTATCGTTCCAGAAAAAGAGAGAAGTGAAAACACAAAACGAGGAAATAAACGCAATCTCTCTGAAACTCCTCCCGATAAGCATGGTAAAAATACAAGGAAACCCAAAAAGACGACTCAACCTCATAAAAACAACAACCTGACATCTTACTGGACCAACAAAGACATCCCAAATGCATGAATACATGAATCCAGACGCTGCAGCAACACCTTAACATAGGTACAAACAGTTAGGCTTAGTTAATGTAATACTTACTTACAATATAAGGTGCCACCCTCCTCCTCCTCCAAGACGGCCGGTCACCGTGGAGGAGTAAGACCACAACCCCCCCGGTTCGAAAATAGATATCAATCACCACCATTTAAAATACCATGCATATAATATAATAATTTTATGATAAATGCATATAGGATAGAAACAGGATTTATTTACATAATTGAACAAAACGGAATGTACTTATGAAAGGAAAATTTTGGAATACCTACTGATTACTAACGCGAGGAATCAAAGGAAGAAATAATATGAAAAAAAAAAAAAATTACCTAATGTATATAATTATTACGGATTTTTCAAGATTTTGCATTGAGGAAAAATACAAAAAATTAAGAGAACCGGAGGGAGGCCTTATACCCAAATATGGGATCCTTATCTATATTGTATAGTGATTACCTACCTACTCAATTAATAAATAATAAAATTAGACAAAATTAGAAATTAGCAATAGATATAGATGTAGATGTAGGTACATAAATATAAATTTGTAAACTAACAATTTTATTAACCAACACTGTACATAACACAACATATAAACCACATATACACATACAAAATATACACATAATAATAAACCTACTTACTAATAAAACTAACATAAAGATAAGGTAAAAATTGTAAAATAAAATAACTAGATAGTTGTAGGAAAAACTTTTATACTTATGTAAAGATAAGGAGTAAATAAAGGCTTAATAATAATAATAATAATAATAATGCTATTAGATGCGCAAACAATTTCTCTCTAAAGTAATTAAATAATGACATAACAAGAAATGCATCTGTTCCGTTATGTAAATGGTTTTTTAGGGTTCCGTACCTCAAAAGGAAAAACGGAACCCTTATAGGATCACTTTGATGTCTGTCTTCTGTTTGTCTGTTCGTCTATCGTGTCTGTCAAGAAAACCTATAGGGTACTTCCCGTTGACCTATAATAAAATCAGGAAAGACAGGTAGGTCTTATAGCACAAGTAAAGGAAAAAATCCGAAAACTGTGAATTTTTGGTTACATCACATAAACAATGTGTTCAATTAGTATTTTAATTACTATTTATTCAAACAAATATTTTCAATTTTGAAATAAGATAACTATACCAAGTGGGGTATCATAATATGAAAGAGCTTTACCTGTACATTCTAAAACAAAATTTTTATTTATTTTTATGCATAATAGTTTTTGATTTATCGTGCAAAATGTCGGAAAATATACCCGAGTACGGAACCCTCGGCGCGCGAGTCTGACTCGCATTTGGCCGGTTTTTTAGAGTATTTCGTAACAAAAGTGTTGAATAGTTCGCGTCTACTATGCGTAACGAATTCGTGTTGCTAGCCATAATGCATTTCACACTGCTCGATGTTATACATATAGGATAATGTGACCCTACAACGTAGAGCCTAGAGAAAACGTCAAAAAACAAGTTCTGTTACCTATCTAGTTATACATTTTGTATTCGTGTGTATTTCAATATATCAATATATCTGGCAATACTCGTAATTTTTTTTTTTTTCATAAATGTTTTCATAGACTAGCCCTTGGCTGCAATTCAGCCTGCTAGTAATGTGGTATCCTAGCGGTGTGAATAATTAGAAACGAGGAAGCAAATAGCTTCGTACGTGACCGTGGAATTTAGTCTACGTACGTTTGGACAGCGTCAAGGTCTGCACCCCAGACCTAGACGATTCCTACTGTACGATACTAGAAAGGTAAAGAACTAATTCAAAAAGTTCTTGGGCATACTCTCTGAATTATTATATCCTGTAAAACACCAATAGGCGGGCAACTTCTCACCTATGCGCGATGCAACCTTGCACTTATTCTGCGGTTAGTTATCATTTCAACGCTCATATACCTAATCATGTGAACTATATTCTCTTTGTTTCAAGTCAGTTTCTGTTCTAAGTACACATGCTTGTTTAAAGATTGTCTTGAGTTTACCATTAGAATGCCTTTATATAATAATATCCGTACGTTTAAGTATGCTATCTATGAGCCCGCATCTTTTGTATGGAGTTAGTAGGTATTTCTTTTATTCGAACCACATTTGGCTTGTTATGAACACGTTTTCCTTTATTTTGTCTTTATTTGTTAAACAGATGTGAATGACAACTATTATACTAATATGAATTTAGCAAATGGTAACAGGTAACAAAAAGGTACAGAGTTAATATTTTGTAGTATTTGAAGCACTTGAAGATTGTTTTGTTAGAATGAAAAACTATGTTCCAATGGTTCCATGTTCGTCCCTTCTTTCTCGCCCGCGTAATATTCATTTTTTTTATTGTTGAAATAACTTTGTTATATTATAATGACCGTTTTACGAATTATATTGCAAACTGTGCTTTGCAAAGTTTGACATAATGCAATATCCCGATACAAAACCAAATTCCTTTATTTATGAACCAAAGTTAGTCAAAAGCTACATTACAATAAAATAGCGCCTAGAGAGTAGAGAGTAACTATGTAAAAGCTCGTTATAGACGTTGTGCAACCGTCCGTGGACAAGAGCTAACGTAGACGCACGCTTTTTGTCTGAATTGATTTTTATCCTACCTGACGTTAGACGGTGAGAAACAATTTCCGATTTTTCGCATATATTCATATAGTGCTTAAAAAACAAGTAGTCCAAACTGAACACGAGGTGTATTGTACCTGCGCTAACTACCATGTTATAACTTATGATTGGACTACGTACTTACTTGTTTTGCCATTAGGTGCGTCCTATTTTTTTTAATGCTTATTCCTTATCACAGTCAAAATTAGGATCGGATTGGCGAAAATTAAGTTACTTCGATGATATTTACCTATCGTGATTTTTTGAGGCCTGTTTTTTTTTCTATGAGGCCTGTTAAAGTTTAACATCACTGTGTTCTGTTTTAGTTGAATTTTGTCGGATTGACATTTTATGGGCCGTCTGCGATGGGCGTAAAAGCTAGCAAACTGTCCGCCTGATGCCCGCATCCGATGTTGTACAGTCAACGAACTCTTCACTCTGTATTTATGCCGGAGCGATCATTATGCGCTTAATTCGTTTTACTTACATTTGTAATTACGCGCGCAGTAAACTACCTACATCGAATTAACATTTTAACGCGTGCTATTTACTGTTGAATTTTTACAACCAATTTAAACAACTGTTTGTGATTAACAAGAAAGGCAGACGGTTTTATCATTCTTTTCACGTTACAGACATACATTGTGTACGTCCTCGTAAATGCGTTATTAACTAAACTTAACTATTATTTTCCTATATTATTTACAGTAGAATTATTGGAGCTAGGACTAACAAAGAACTTCCGTTAGTGAATTTTCATTCCTACCTATTTTTATTGCACACCAATTACTTCGAGGGATAATGGATGATTTGCATGATTTACCAAAATTAGTTCAGAATAAGGAAAACATAAATATTTTGGGAGACTGAGACTGTTGTTGCTGCTGAATATGATAATTGTGTAGATGTGGCATACTCATTGCTATTTTATTTAAATTATATATTTACTAAAGCTGTTTTAAGTTTCATGGCGAAGCTAGGTATCACATGTTTTTCAGCCCTTTTGGATAACTGTAGATAATGTATTTAATTTAAAAAAAAACTAGATAACCAGATATACTCTGGTTCTAATTCCTTGAATACCAGTAAACGGTAGGCGATATCTCGATTTCAAAATCGTTCCATTCAATATCTGGTCCGTTACGGTATCGCAAATAGCAGAAGCCAGAAGTATTTCGTGGCGTGAGACGTACACCGTGAGAAAGCGCCGAAGAATGCCGACTCAAGAATACAGAACCATTACTTAAAAGTGAGAGCATTCAATCACATTAAGGTTGTATCCACAAAACGGTTGTTTTTCCCACAATTTACCAAAATTGCCATTTTCTTGAGAATCGTTCGTTCGTTCGTTTGATCGAATATAAACAGCTCTTTGTTAACTTCTTGCCAGTGTATGGCTGCCATACATTCGGATTTCCCAGGATTTGTCCTAGTTTTGAGAGCGTCCATCGCGCATCGGGGCGGTTTTGCATACTGTCCGGGTTTCTAATTTTCGCACGCTATTCATCCGGCGGTGTCGCTTTTGAAGACTTCGATTAATTTTAAGTGAGATTGTTTTTTTGCTTTATTTAATTTTTTAGGTCAACAGATTTGGCCGAGTTTTATTGAGCTCAAAAATCCCGGATTTTTGAGCTCTTATCCTAGTTTAAAAATCATACAGATGGCCAGATGGAAGTCCTTCAGTTTTAATGTTCGGTATGAGAAAAAATATTCATTCAAAATCAAATTCTTTATTGCGAGCGTGGGTTACACCATGTACTCATGTGGTTACACTGTAGGTGTAAGGTGTTACATAAAATTGATTAAGGGTTTTTAAGAATCCCGTGGGAACTCATTGATTTTCCAGGTCGGTCCATCTCCGGGATGCAAGCTGTATCAAACGTCAAAATCTAGTAGACAGACACATTTTCCCATTTATAAAAAAATGAATCTGTTTATCTGCTAGATTTTCCAGGACAAAAAATTGCCTATGTCCATCCACGGGATGCAAACTTCACCAAACGTCAAAACCTAGCAGACAGATAGACAAATTTTCGCGTTTTGGTATCTATTTAAATTGCAATTACATTCAGATATCCGGAAAAGTTTACCTAGCGGACAAAATGCTCTACACAAGGATGCACACCGCAATAAAATCAGTCTAGTGAATCTTGGGTTATATCAGTACAGATAAATTGATGTAGCAATCTCTGAATATTGCGTAGGGAAGAAAATTAGATTTGAAAAGCTGTTACAATGTAGCTATCTAGATTTTCAAACATTTAGATTTAGCATTTTCACAGAAAAAGTCTGGAAGTTTTTGAAGTAATATATTTCGTTTACGCAAATCTAAATGGGTATATTATTCAAGGTCTGAACGTTATGCCTAGCTTTAAGTGAAACAATGCGTCAAAAAGATCTTCAGTTTTTCATCCAAGAACATTTGAAATTTACAGTTTGGGGAAAAATATTGTAAGTTGTAGTAAGATACAGTCCGTTGACAGACTGACGTAAGGATGGATAGATGAATGGACGGATGGACGGACGGACGGACAGACAGCGGAGTCTTAGTAATAGGGCCCCGTTGGTACCCTTAGGCGACAGAACCCTATAACGTGCCCATATTCGGGACACATAAGCTATCTCAGTACCAAATTTCGTCAAAATCGGCTACACGGATGAAAAGGTATCATACAGACAAACAGACACACGTTCATATTTATAATATTAGTTTAGTAGGTACAGAATGGATCACTGGTAGATACAACCATTCAGAATGTTTCCAGTACCTATTCGCAGTAATAAATACAGAATCAAATTGGAAACTTGTGTTTCGAGCCTCGTTATGTCTGCGGTTAGGTAATTTCACCGGCGCTAATTTTGTGATTTTCCATCTATTACGCGAAATATCTGTTCTTCATAATTGCCTTTGTGATTCGGTTATTGTTAGATCAACTATGATGGTATCGAATCATCATTGCAATTAGGTATACAAATTAAAACCTATGCAATATTTTTTAACCCCCGACTCAAAAAGAGGGGTGTTATAAGTTTGACGTGTTTATTTGTGTATCTGTCTGTAGCTTCGTAGCTCTTAAACTAATGAACCGATTTTAATGTAGTTTTTTTTTGTTTGAAAGGTGACTTGATCGAGAGTGTTGTTAGCTATAATCCAAGAAAATCAGTTCAGCCGTTTGAAAGTTATCAGCTCTTTTTTAGTTACTGTAACCTTCACTTGTCGGGGGTGTTATACATTTTTAATTTACACTTGTTATAGTTCTTTTCCTGACGTAGGTACCTATAGACTACAGGCCCATGTTTAAAAATGGGTGGGTCATATGAACCACCAGGTGACGTATACAGGACGATATAAGAACATAAAATAATAAGATTCAGCACTATGCCGTCACTTGTAAGCTGTCCAACAGAGTGCTGGTGAGAATTGAAAAGTGCAGGTAGAGTGAGTACATTTTGGTCATATATTTTTGTACGGCATTTTTACCATCGATAGATCCATGAAAAATAATAAGAAAGCGCGCAGTGCCGTAAAAAATTGGTGCGCCACAAAGTCAGTAAATGTTTTGATTTTCTGACAATTTCCGGGGTAAATTTGGTCATTTAATTCTGTACGGCACTAGTTTCATACTGTTTCAATACAGCCTCTAATCCATTATTCCGCAACGCCGTACAAAAATCATGCGACAAGGGGAAAAAATTGAGGGTAGCAACCCCCTCTCTTTCCGTGGTCCGGGGGGTGATTTGAAACAACATAAAATTAATTTATTTTGAAAGTGTTTTATGCATAGATAATATTTTTTTACATGCCGTACATTTTCGTTGGTCCAAAGGTTTGTAGGGGATGTGGATATTATATACACACCCGTTCACTTCAGTTAGACGGCATAGTGATTTTATCATATTATCAATTGTTCTCTTCAAAAATATGTTAATGCCGTACAGTATCAGATGGCCATAAAGTACTACACCCTTAAAATGGTAGCGTCATTTTCATCAGCCTAAAAGATATGGTCTGCATTAAAATGTACGGCATAATTTTTTCCTAATTTATTTATCTTAATACTATTTAAAACAAGGGAAAAGCGTAGAAAATTGCTATATTTTATTAATCTATGAATATTTAAACTTTTGCAATAATTTGAAAAATTTCAGTTTTTGTATTTATCTATAATTTTTTTTAGAACAGTTTCTTTTGAACGGCAATACTATATAACAATAGTATTTTACACTATCATGTTAAAAAAAAAGTTGCCGTACAGAGTCAAATGATTTTACAGCTTTAAAAATTAAGTATACCATGAAATTAAGATAATTATTGATACACATTCAAATGAACACTAATTTTTTTACGGCATTATTTTTAATAGTACTTTTGAGTGCTAGATAATGTTTTGGAACCAAAGCCGTACTTTCTCAAATCACCCCCCGGACCACGGAAAGAGAGGGGGTTGCTACCCTCAATTTTTTCCCCTTGTCGCATGATTTTTGTACGGCGTTGCGGAATAATGGATTAGAGGCTGTATTGAAACAGTATGAAACTAGTGCCGTACAGAATTAAATGACCAAATTTACCCCGGAAATTGTCAGAAAATCAAAACATTTACTGACTTTGTGGCGCACCAATTTTTTACGGCACTGCGCGCTTTCTTATTATTTTTCATGGATCTATCGATGGTAAAAATGCCGTACAAAAATATATGACCAAAATGTACTCACTCTACCTGCACTTTTCAATTTTCACCAGCACTCTGTTGGACAGCTTACAAGTGACGGCATAGTGCTGAATCTTATTATTTTATGTTCTTATATCGTCCTGTATACGTCACCTGGTGGTTCATATGACCCACCCATTTTTAAACATGGGCCTGTAGTCTACTACTACTAAGCAGTTCAATCAAAGTCGTCTTGGTTTCTGCACCCCTGTTTACTAGGTATCTTGGAGGTCCTCTGCCAATTGACACTAATAAAGTGTATTGAGGTGTATTGATAAAAGAGCGAGCATGTTGCATAGTGATAAACTGATTACGTCATCGGTGTAATTCAAAATGATTCAATCTCTCTGTTGGCAGTGACACTGATCAATGATGATAAATATATATAAAAGGAAGAACTAACTTACAACTTATAGCTCAAACCACCATGTTTGTAGAAACTTGCCATTTTGCATAATATGTATGCAACCTCTCTAGTCTATATATATTATACGTAGACTCCACCCTACGCATTCACACAGGAAGAATTTTCAGAAATTTGGGCGATGCCGGGCCGCGTTATTCATCTAATATTAAAAAAACAATTCATAATATAGCACAATCAGTTCCATGCCCCTCATACTATGATAATAATAGCTAAGTATATATATTAGTTGATGCCAGCGACTTCGTCCGCGTGGATTTGGATTAAAAAAAATCTAATATCTGTACCAAATTTCGTCAAAATCCGTTAAACGGATGGACTGTAAAAAGCTTAGCAGACAGACAGGAAAATAATATATAATTATATTATTCGTATTTATAATATTAGTATGGACTTAAAGTACCTACCTTTTCTTTAAGACAAGGAGGAAAGGAATTAGGCCAAACTGGCCACTAAAGTAGTTTGTATAATCCGCGTAGTAGAAAACCGGAATTCATAATATAACTTTAATTTCTTATTCTTTGTTGCAGGTACAGAATCAAGTTTCATAATAAAGCGGTAAGAGAAAATTCCACTTCGACATAATGAAGAGTGCTGTTTTCATTCAACACAATAGTGTTGTTGTTAGCATAGATTTTCTCAGAGCTCGAAGGCCGTTAAAAGGTCGTAATGTAGCGGTCTGACTTAGTTTCCTTCGTTAGTCTGAAGCTTTTATATAAGAATAGAATTTTAGAATCATCTTCAAATATATAAAAACCAGCCAAGTGCGAGTCAGACTTGCGCAGTGAGGGTTTCCATACTCGGGTATTTTTCCAACATTTTGCACGATAAATCAAAAACTATTATACATAAAAATAAATAAAAATCTGTTTTAAAATGTACAGGTAAAGCCCGTTCATAATATGATACTTGGTATAGTTATCTTTCTTTGAAAATTGAAACACGTTTTTTTTTAAATGATGCAACCACAAATTCGCGGTTTTCAGATATATTCCTGTATTTGTGCTATAAGACCTACCTATTTGCCAAATTTCATGATTCTAGGTCAACGGGAAGTACCCTATAGGTTTCTTGACAGATACGACGGACAGACAGGCAGACAGACAACGAAGTGATCCTATAAGGGTTCCGTTTTCCTTTTGAGGTACGGAATCCTAAAAAGGAAAAACTGACTGACCGATTGATTGACTATTACTGGACATGAACTGGAAATTTAAATTAAACATGTAGTACAGCAGTAGTAACATTCCAAGCCTTAAGGGCGTAAAGTAGGGGTTTGAAAATTTTGTAGTCCACGTGGACGCAGTCGTGGGGATAAGCTAGTCATAGATAAGAGTACAAATATTGACAGTTAATTATAATCATCATAAGAACTCAAGCAATATAATTAGGTTTACTATAGTTAACCGACTTCATTTTAGAACTTTGTTTAGTTGGTCTGGTATAAATTTCCTCTAACTGAAATTTGTTCTGAATTATTTTATACTTGTACCTACCTAGATTTTCATGGTGTGATTGTTTAGGGAAATAACAAAAGCTACTCGGAATTGTGTTAATTATTATTTATGATAGTTCTAATATTATGTATACTTTCCTAGAATGGAAAGCGTATTTTATAGCGAATGCTATTTCATGAGCTATGCAATATGAAATGTGGATACGTATTTTATTTGGAGTACAAATATTTACCGTATATTCAATTCACATCAAATGTGAATTAGCAACATATCTATACAATTTTTTATCAAAATGTAAGCTATCGAATAAACGTACAATTTTAGACTCTATTTCAGATTTGTTTGCTGACAATGATATAAAAATAAGAAGTAATTTTTATTAATGACTACTTTACAAATCAAAACAATTTTTATAATGTTATCTGCTTACATAACTTCAAGAGAATATATGTAATTCTACTTGATTATTAAGCGGTTCGTTTAGTCAGATTACAGTGCATTTTGTCGCAATGGCACGAGATGATCAAAGTAAAAGTACCGAACGTCAACGCCTATAATGGTTTACTGCCCATAAATACCATGACACGATTCGAAATAACTCTCTCTACTTACTGATAGAGGTTAAAAGGCTTGGATAGATAGGGCAATATCTTACCTATCTATAGAATAGTTATCTTACTTTGAAAATACCAATTATTATTTGTTCATGACGGACAGGCAGACAGACAGACAGATTGACAACGTGATCCTATAAGGGTTCCGTTTTTCATTTTAAGGTACGGAACCCTAAAAAAAATTTGGTTGAATTCGCGGGCATCATCTACCTACCCATTTGGTACAGAAATAGCTTGCATCCCGAAAACGAATATAACCCACTTTTATCTCGGAAAATCAAAGAGTTCTCCTGGAATTTATAAAAACTTAAACCCACGCGGACGAAGTCGCGGTCCGCAGGCACCATATAGATTCTAGAAGGTTCTATAATATATGAAATACTAATGTGGTTTCTTAGTTAAAGTTATATTGTAAATAAAAAGATGTTAAATAATTAAATTAAATTAAATAAATAATCATGTAGGCAGAAAAATAGACTTGTGTGCAGGAAGTCATGACCTAGTTTATCTGTCTGAGAATTGTAGGTGAATAAAATAATACTATATGAGTTTTTGTTATTTACATCAATATTTTTCGTATCATGAATTAGTCAAAATGTATTAAATACTAGCAAGACATTCACTTAACAGGGCTCTCTCTGTCACTTACTCCATACAATCGTAGTCCCAATTTCATTTGAATATTGAGCAACCAAGCATGAAATTTTGCAGACATATTCTAGAAACTAGTATCTGTGCCTGTGGTGTTTTAGATTTTTCTAAAAATACATAGTTTTAAAATTACCGGGGCTCAAAGATTTGTATGTGAATTTTTAAGACCGCGTCACTTTGAAACCGAATATTTTAACGCAAATCTGGAAAACCATACCATACCATACTACTACCATTAGAAATTTAAGTATAGATATTAGTTCCCTGAACGTTTCTACAAAATTCCATTGAGTATGATTGGTTAATATTCCAATGAGAGACGAACTACGTTTGTATGGAGCGAGTGACGGACGGTATAGTAATTTTCATAATGCTAAGCAACAACATACGTCTTGGCAAAATTTAACATTATTCATAGTTAGAAGTAATTAGGTACTTAATATTATATTGTACATAGTGTGTAATACTGTACGTATATTAATTAATTAATTATTTTATAATTAGACGGGATAACTTATAAGGTATAGAATAATTCGCTCGCAAAGATTGTTGTAGCATAACATTTGCATATTGTAATTAGTATCCACGCATGTGAGCAATAATTATTGTTAATTAACATTATCAGCTGTTAGGCTGTAACTAATTTATCCAACATTGGTTATAAGAGGAAATAATAGTGAACTTGTAGACAAAGAGTGATTTAATGATATTATTAGTTATTCCTATATTTACTTATTAATAGATGTGTTGTAGAATTTTTGGTTTTTATTTTATTCTGATTCAAAATAACTTTTGACTGCAGTCTTACCTGGTGGTAAGTGATGATGCAGCTTAAGATGGTAGCGGGCTAACTTGGAAGGGGTATGGAAGTTTCAATAAACCCTTTGGTTTCTACATGGCATCGTGCCGAAACGCTAAATCGCTTGGAGGTACGGCTTTGCCGGTAGGGTGGTGACCAGCCACGGCTTCCCACAAGACGATACCAGAGAAAATTTAGAAATGATAAAATTTCATTTTTGTCTGCGGGAATTGAACCCGGGATCTCCCGTTACTAAGACCACAGCGCTTACCATGACTAGTGCCATGACTACAGCAGGGAGGTCGTCAATACAAAAAAAAACCGGCCAAGTGCGAATCAGACTTGCACACCGAGGGTTCCGTACTCGGGTATTTTTTTTTCAACATTTTGCACGATAAATCAAAAACTATTTTATGTAAAAAAAAGAAAAATCTGTTTTAGAATATACAGGTAAAACCCTTTCATATGATAACCCACTTGGTATAGTTATCTTACTTTAAAAATATAAACACATTTTTTTTTAAAGATGAAATTCACGGTTTTCGGATTTATTCCTTTACTTGTGCTATAAGAGCTACCTAACTGCCTTTCATGATTCTAGGTCAACGGGAAGTACCCTATAAGTTTTCTAGGACACGACGGACGAACGGACAGACAGACAGACAGACAACAAAGTGATCCTCTAAGGGTTCCGTTTTTCCTTTTGAGGTACGGAACCCTAAAAATTAATCAATCGCATTTATAATTTTAAGTATGGATTATGTTCATGTTGTCATCGAGCTTTTGTCACTAGCTCTTACAGATAATTACGACTGCTTATCTTCGTATCGGACTTCAAAGCAATTGCAATTTAGTAAGATAACCGGTCCGCATCCGCTAATAATTATGTAATTTGCCTAATGCAAACTAACAAATCGCTTGATTACCTGACTATTACATCTGGAATGCTCTGATAAAAATTCAAATGTGTGCTACTTGCTGGGCATATATGGGCTGAATTTCTACGAAGAATTTTTATGTGCAAATGGGAAGTGTTGTAAGGCATGTGGTGGAAAAATTGTTGAACGACAATTATGCCAGCCTGGACTACAATTTATTCCTTTGGAAAAAGGCCTAAAGAATGACGCAACCAAATTGGAAAATAAAAATTGTGTTCGATTTAGATATTTTATTAAATCACCACATTTCCACCAGATTAAGGACGTAGACAATTAATGTAATCATGTTGTTACAATAAATTAAAATTTATACGTATATAAATATTGTAGTTTTTACGTATAATTAAACATTTTCTAACAATTAACTATGTCGCGTGCCACTTACTACATTTTATTACTAACTAACTACCTACTCTACCCTATGTGTGTACGAAGTTTTAGCACGCAATTGACCAGTTATTACAAGTTAAATAGATTGTTTACTTGGTACTTGTACCTATCTATTTACTCAAAATATACTAAAATATATTTATGTAACTCTTGTTAACGATCAATTATGAAAAACTTTGCGATATTTGGAATTTTTTTATTTGATAACTATGAATTCAATTACTTTGATATTTCATTATGCACTTTTTAGGTCTTAAATCTAAGTTTGTCATGCATTAGAAATATGATTATAGGTACAATGACTTACTTCGAAAAAAAATTATAATAGTGCTCCAAATAATTGTTTTTTTATTAGTTTTTTGTCTAGTTTCTTTATGTGAATAATTAAGTAATACAATTTGCACAAATGTCATGATTTTTTTTGTTTAGTTGCAAAATTTACTATTAAAACGATCTTAATAATTACATTTTTGCGCCCGTCGCGGTCAATATTGCTTAAAAGTTAAGTAATCTCTTTTCATCTCTCTCAATAGGTACACTACAGTAAATACTTATCTGTACTTACTTAATAACATTTTTTTTTCGTTACGTCCTCTTACAGTAACTATTATGTTATTCATAACACACGATCCAGCCTGAAACACAATCCAAAGAAAACGAGAGAAAAGGTGTCTTACGCAACTTGAAACGTAGCACACGCCATCGCGTCGCGATAAAAGGTCTCACAGACCACCGATAATAGTCGATCCGATTTAAGTCGTCAAAAATAGAACACATCCTTAATTGCTAAAATATAGATGCCCCTCAACTATAGGTTCTAAAAGTATCGTGGTAGAGTATGATTTTTCGCTGATTTCATCCGAATTTTGACGCGAAGAACATATATGTCAACAAGCGCTATAACAGACGAAAGTGTGCGGTTGGTTGGCATAAATCGGACAACATTACTAACCAACCAAAATTACCTGTTAGTGAATTAAAATCGGTCTCAAACAAAAAGCGGTCGTCTGCACAGGCTCTAATAAGAAAGCATAAAGCTGCCTCTACAATGAGATGCGGCAGGAAAGCGCAGTCACGTACGAGGTGACGGTTTTATCCCACTTTCCAGTTTTCATCGCGTGAATAATAAATAATAAAATACATTTGAGCTCAACTCAATTCAACTTTGCAATTCTCTCTGAATTTAGACGGCAAAGATAACTCTTTTACATGGAGTTGCAAACTGGCATAAACGGAAACCCCATTGTGTATTTATCTCGCATACATTTTTTGTATTACACTCACAACGGAAACTAAAGTTATTTCGAAAATTTTTGCTTCACATTGTTCGCAGTAGGTAATCGCTGTTAAAAAATAATATACTTTTATTATCTCGGTAAACTCATTGTTAATTATTCATAGTTAGTTTAAATTTCTATTTCACTAAACAAAATACCTAGACCGCTATATACTTACTTATTTTATAATCAAAACAATCACGCAATAATGTAGTTAAGATTCTAAAATCGTTGTGACGGTAGTGTGTATTTTAGCCTACAGCACCTAATCAATTTAAATAGTAAGTAACTAATAGCATGAAAATCCGGCAACCATGTCATTAAAGCAAATCAGGCCTACGTAGGGATTCGAAACGCGTGCCCCGCGGGGTTCGGACCAAATTACGTTCCCATGTACCTGAGCCGAGACCGCTTGCGACGCAAACATATTAGATATCCTCCGTAAAGTGGTTGATATCGATCTTGACTCACGGTGTAATATGCAGAGAAAGTCCTTCCTCCATGAGAAAACTATGTTATGAAATACGAGAGCCGGGTGAATACAAAAGTTTTCCATTTCGCCAGCATAATAATATAAAGACGACAACTGTAACTTGGGAATGAGATACGTTTATATCATCCGAGTTCTTGTTAAACTTTTCGGTTATTCGTTTGAGTTTTGAATAATTGTTAACTGAAACTGAGGCACCGTTAAGAGTCTCCAAGTTTCGAATGGCCTTGAGCATTTGGTTCCCTTTCGCCCCTCTACACCTCGACATTAATTTACTTTAATTTTTACCGCCATCTAGTGGCGGTAAACTGTACTACGGCTACAGGTCAACCAAGTTAACAACCTCAACATTGGAGACGAAAAACAGAAACGACATAGCACCGATGCGCTTAGCTTTTTAGGGTTCCGTGCCTCAAAAGGAAAAACGGAACCCTTCTGGGAACACTTTGTTGTCTGACTGTCTGTCTATCTGTTTGGGTGTCCGTTTGTCGTGTCTGTCTAGAAAATCCATAGGGTACTTCCCGTAGATCTAAAATCATGAAATTGGGCTGTTAGATAGGTCTTATAGTACAAGTATAAAGGAATAAATCCGAAAACCGTGAATTTGAGGTTACATCACAAAAAAAATATTCATTCAAAATTCCAAATTTCATGATTCTAGGTCGACAGGAAGTACCCCATAGGTTTTCTTGACAGACACGACGGACGGACGGACAGATAGACAACAAAGTGATCCTTTATGGGTTCCGTTTTTTCTTAACCCTAAAAATAGATAAAAAACTTAAAAACCACCAACGCTAAATAGTAAAAGCAATTTAATTTACTATCCAAAAAATGATACTATAGAACTACATTTTACTCCTGTATACATAATAATATGTTCGATAAAAATTAAATAATTTTTTATTTTTTAGTATTGGTGGGGGTTTTTTTTTTATTATGCATAATAGTGATTGATTTATTATGAAATATCGGAAAAAATACCCGAGTACGGGACCCTCGGTGCACGAGTCTGACTCGCACTCGGTTGGTTTTTTTTCCATAGAGCAAAAGCGTGTTAGAAGCGGCAATGGAGAAAATTTAATGTGTGTTGATATCGTAAATGACCTGAATTAATATTTTTTATTCAATTATAAATTAGCACTTGTTTGATATCTCACCTGGTAAATAGCAGTAGGTAGTAAGTGACGATGTGAAGCGTACTTTGACTTTACTAAGACTAAATTCAGAGTTAATATTGAATCGTGCTATAATGCATAAAATTTAAGAAAGTGCTTGCCATTTGAGTTTGAGAGCAAGACAACGCACGACCACGGCATTTGTATTGAATCTTACTCAAGACGATGAAGACGATGATAGCACTAAGCACCTATCTTGTTTCTTTCTTTTTAGTTTATTTTACTTGTACCAAGTCGGGTTCAAGTTGTCTCATTTTTCCGTAGTCGGGTTATAGTTTTTTCAACTTTTTTTTTATTTGAAACTTTTCCGTTGTCTATGATGCGACGACCAACCGAGGTCTCGTGAATGACCAATAGGTGGCGCTGAATAAGAAATAATAATTATATTAAAAAATGGTTTTCTGTCGCTTGGTATATTTTAATAATAACTATATTTATATTTATGAACTCAAAATTTTCTCCTCTTTCATTGGACATCTCACTCGACACAATAGCAATTAATTTTTTTTAAGACCCTCACTTTTTTTGATGTAACATCCATCTGGCCAATTTTTTTCGTATAAAATATAGCCTATGTCACCCGGGCCTTTACAACGAATCGATTGACACCTCATTCATCAAAATCGGCCCAGTAGTTTAGGCGCTACGGTGGAACACACAGAATCTGGATACAAACATACATACATACATACATACATACACTGCTAAAATCATAACCCTTCCTTTCGGCTTTGCCATAGTCGGGTAAAAAACGCTCAAGGTATTCTGTCTTTTTTATTTATTTGCCGCCTCTGCCACTTTCATAAGCTGCCGCGAAAACTGCGTCATCACTACATAGTATAAAACAAAGTCAGTCAGTCCCTACGTATGCTTAGATTTGTAAACGCTGGCTATGAGATAGGTCAAAAAAAGGGTTCCGTTTTTCCTTTTGAGGTACGTAACCCTAAAAATTTATGCCATCAAGAAATAATTAGTATTTTCAAATTTCAAAGGTAACTATTTATAACTACGTATATATTTTTATGCACAATAGTTTTTGATTTATCGTGTAAAATTTCGAAAAAATACCTGAGTACAGAACCCTCGGGGGGTGAGTAAACTACAACTAAAATAATAAAAGTAAACAAAGAATCTGTTGTTAGTAACCTACCTATGTACCTATCGTACAATTTGCAATATTATGAAGGTATATCGTAAATCGAGATGGCAATCGGGGTGGAGACGCCCCGCACACCCGCACAGTCCCCGTGCTAGCGAGCGGTGCGGGCGAGCGCAGGTGTGCGGGGCGTCCCCCCGCCTCATATTCCAATTGCCATCTCCACCTATCGCGAACTTTAGTCGGCGATAGGTCGAAGTAGGTAATTATAACTAGCATATTTTATAGTACGCGACAGGTCGACATGGCAATCGGGATGGGGACGTCCCACTCACCCGCACAGCCCTCGCGCTAACCCGGTGCGGGATAGCGCGGGTGATGTGCGGCTCATTATCCGATTGCCATGTCAACCTGTCGCGTACTATGGGGTGCTATTATAGGTACCTCTACCTACTTATAAATAAGTTTTGACCATTATTGTAATCTGTGTCGGTGGGTAGGAAGTTACTAGGTAGGTAGGTACTTAGTACTTACCTACTTACAGTATTTTGCCCAGCTGCTTACATGAATGACGCAACAAGGAATGGTGTGTGTTTATTCATATTATAAAGAAGTAAAGTTTGTATGAAGTAATCTCTGGAACTACTGATCCAATTTTGAAAATTCTTTCATCAGTAGAAAGCTACCATTATTCCTGAGTGACATAGGCTCTACTTATTTATTTTCAAAAAAGCCGTAGGTACGAAGCCGGGGGCGAGGCCGTTTATAGTAAGTAGTAGTACCTAGTTAGTCAGGAGTTTCAATGTTCCACTATAGGTGACGAGGTTTTGGATTCAATTCCAGGGATCGGGCCAAAAAATAGTGTGCCGCACAATATTTTTATGTAATAATAGGTATATGGGAAGATAAGCAGGTACTTACGCGATTTTCATGCTTTCAATCTTTTGTAGTTGGGATCGTTTTAGTCGAGATATTTTCGGCATCCTGATATTTGACTATGATACCTTCGTATCTACCTAACACAATTTAAAACAACGAAATAACTAAAAAACACTACTAAGTACCTATTTACTATGGAGTTCACTAATATTGGATGATAAAAGTTTCTTAAAACTAAAACAAATCATCCTTATTCAATAATTTATAAATAATAATTTCGCTACAATAAGATCACACAAAAAATATTTTTCGTAAATCGAGAGCGATTGGCGGGAAAAATTGCGCACATCCACCACGTCTGAAGGGCGCCTGCCGTATGCGACGCGTCTCCCGCGCAGGGCCGACTAGGATTATTTTACCCAAATGTGAATTTTTCATAAAGAATGTCGAAATACAATAAAATACGTTTCGAAAGTGTATCATATATATATTCTCTATTATTAAATGTAAGATTTACTTTCATGGTTGCACAGGTAAAGAAGTTGATACACGATCTTAAATGAAGCTACTATTGTATAAGATTCGTGTATTTATCGTAATAAACGATTATTTTAATAAATAACTCTAAATAACTAAAGACCATTAACCAAACTATTGTACATATTTTTTTGAAAATTTTGTGATGTCATTTGTAGGACTAGATAGGTGTTGAATAACAATACTTTCAAAGGAATAATGGCGGCAGGCCCTTAACACGCTGTTGTTATTCAGACGTTAATAGTTATATTTTTTTTATAAGCCTTTATCTCCACTTGGAGGAAGTTAATAAAATCCAAAATTGCATGCACATTGAAAAACAAGACGGAAAAAAATATATATAAAATAATTAGCTATTGGTATTTTTTTATCAATCCCCAAAGTCACGATACTTAAAATTCAAATTACATATAATATGGATTATGGTTATTAATTGAAATTAGTCAATAGAGTGGCAATGCATGACGTGGTTTGTAATACTATTCCAAAAAATTAGACTTTATACTTTGATTTATCTAAGATGTTTTACACCTTTATTTCCTGTTATTTCCCAAAGCCACCATACTCCAAACTTCATAGTCGCTGATCGTCCCTCCCTGTGTTGGGGACAATACGCAGAGAAACTTTCAGCTTTTATAAAATAATACGGTCTGACACGTGCTGGCTCTTTATCCATAATCACCATGGTAGATTGCAGTTAATTTTATACCTGTCTAAAGTTAAAAAATCACATGAGAGTAGTTTTAGGTTTTTCATTTTGTAAAACTCTGGGTCTCTTGGGTCCCTCGTGTTCATTACGCTGCAGTTGCCGCTATCCTCCTCGAAGTTTTCCCTAGACACTGCATAATATATACCTACTGTAGGCAACGATAAACACGCGCGAGCGTTGTTTAATTCCAACTTGTAACTACGGGGTGTTTACGGGTGTGTACGGGTTGTCCCACCGATTGCATTCCACAATGGCACAATTGGCACAAGCTTTACGCTTAATTGGAGGGGAAAAGGGAGTATTAATCATGATTAGCATGGCTAAAATATTCTTTAAAAAAAAATGGCTAATGGTACCGTTACAGTACCTACTACATATATTTTGGTACTTACGACTGAAACAGTTATTTTTCTGCACTGTTTTATTACTTTCTGTGTCATACCTATATTATTTTAATACTCAGCATGACCATCAATTTACATTAGTGTCTTGCCAAAATTTTCGTCACAGACAAATTGAAATATTTTCAGAATATTAAGCACATCGATCATAAACAGGCATAGTTCACTATATCATAAAAGGTGGTGTCACTCATCGTAACTCAGTTACACGCTTGTTTACAGCTGAAACGGCAAATATTCACTCGACGTAACGATCCCAGACACTACCTATACAATATACATATTCGACAAGGCCAGTGAATATTTTACACGTCAACGTAAACGGCTGAGGCACCAAATCCGAGCGTTTGCGTAAGGCGTCTCGGTAAATCCCGTGGGATCCAATTTTCGCAGCCGGCTCCTTCGTGCCTACCTAAGCTTGCAGATACACGTTTTATGCCTCGCATTCTGATTCACTTTGGCCGCAATAAAAGAACTGAGATTTTGGCTTTGTACACTGGTAGCACTATTTTGGCAGGTCGTAGCGGTTTTATTTACCACTTGATTACGGTAGAATTTGGCGCTTGAGATTCTTTAATGCGTCTATGCTTGGTTTTGCTGAGATACCTTTGTGTAATAGAGATTTATTCTGTTGGAACTAACCAGTCGTAGGAGTATTGGGCAACCAGTCGTACGACAGATGATTTTTAGAACCGAAAAATTCTGGTATAGCGACCGCGTAAAAGTAAACGGACTAAGCGCCCCTCAGATCATTGAACTCGATATCAAGAGGGTTGGAGGAAGTAGCTGAATGAGTAGGCTAGATTTGATTTCGGTGCACTCATTTAGGAAGGTCTATGTCGAATAGTTGATTCTACAGGTTTATGTGATGATGTTCATCGATTAGTCGATATTATGTATGGATATGAAAATTCGAAAACTTATTTCGATCCTAGGACAAATAATACAAGTGAGACAAAAAGGTTCGTTTAGGTTTTAAAACTGCGGCTTCGAAGCTACAATACTCATGTTCGGTGACAAAAAATATAACGAACAAACAACTCGTTCGTAGGTAAGTAGAGTTATTCGAAAAAGTTTTAATGGATACAGAATTTTACCGGCTTTAATTTTGTACCTTTTATCAAGTAATATAGCTTCCATTTCATACTGCACGGTATGTTATATGAAATGACGCGGATACGAAATTCGTTGCTTATAACGTCGGAAACGACCTTCATTGTTAACACTGAATCAAATTACTGCTTTTCTGATGGAAATCTGATTTTTTGTTGGGTAACGCATAATTTTTCGTTTCATTATTCTATACATTTATTATAGTTGTAAACGAGTTATAGGCTATAAAGTTACTTTAATATCGCCTTAACCATGGGAGCTTTTTATTTGGAAAAGTAAATGAAAAACGATTTTAATAATAATATTGTGATGATTAGGTACAATAATATATTTTGTTATAAATTGTGTTTTGGTAAACAATAAGTCCAGATTTCAAATCGTTTGGATCTAATTAAATACGATCTGTGTATTTTTATTTAGCTAATCATTTTTAGATATTTATTATTTTGCTTTATTATTTTCTTGGCAGACATAGTTAGTGTTTTAAGGTTAAGTTTTTTAAATAAAATAGTATAACGATAAAGCCTTCGCGTTGGCGAAGGTTTTTGAAAGAGCGCGCGGAAATTCTCTGATTTTCCGACGCAAAAGAAGCCTATGTCCGTTCCCGGCATGTAAAACTCTCTACCTTTCGTGAATATTGGTTAAACGGATGGGCCATGAAAACGTACCAGGCAAACAGACAGACAGAGAAACGCGCATTTATAGTAAGTATTAGTATGGATATGGATATTGTAGACTTGGCTGAAAATTCCAACTGATGCTATGATATTGCGGTCTAAGCTGGAGCGCGCTTGTGCAGAAGGCTATTCACTCCTGATTTGAATTTACCTGTAGTATTTACGAGCATGACTCCGATTTGTTTAACCTTTTTATAAATATCGACTTTCCATTTGATCAAGAGCCTTATATAAAAGGTCATCATATAGTGAAAAGTTATACAACAGTGACTGTTGAAAAACAAACAGTTTCATATCGTGTGGATCAGCTGCATACAGTTTCCGGTGTGCGGTGTGAATCCATTATGAAGGCAAACATTACCGTGATTACGGACCGCAGCTATTATTCTAACGAGAACATTTTTTATATATTATTTTTTAAACTTGTTTTACTATTTAAAGCTCCATTTATATGCTAATATGTTATCTCAAGAACAAAATATTATACCTACGCTTAATTAATTACTGGTGTAATACCTATTTTTGCATAGCAAGATTTTTATATTATTATTGCGTTTGCCTGCATTATTTTATCATCATCATCAACAATATCCACCGATAGACGTCCATTGCTGGTTATAGTACACAGTAGTCTGTTGTAGAGACTTTCACGCGTAACAATTTTGCGCCGCACCTAAATCCATTTTTATAAAATTAATTAACTAGATCCACATAGTAAATCTATGTGTGTTTGCATATTATCCATACCTATTAACATTGGAAAGTACTCGTATGTCTGTCTGTTACCTTTTCACGGCCCATCCGTTAAACCGATTTTGGCGAAATCTGAGATAGCTTGCATCCTGGAGTCGGATTCTAGCTAGTTTTCATCCGGGAAAATTAAAGAGTTCCCACGGGGTTTTCACAAAAATCTAAATCCACACGAACGAACTCTTTGTCATCATCCAGTTGTCCAATAAAATGATAATAATGAATTGTTCTGAAATCTGGATTTGGCGATATTATATTTGAAATTGATTTAAACTAATAAATGATTTAGTATCAATGTATATTAACTATCTACCAAAATATGATATTTTTAATTAGGTATGCTAAAATATGTACGCGTGTACTGAGGCAGCTGTTTGGCCGGCATTCATTGTTGGCACACACTGCCCCATATTGAATAACACGTTATGAGCTTACATTTTATTGGATAGCTTTTACTTTAATCCCTCTGATTGTGTAAATACTCGGATCGGATTACATTCGTTGATTGTGCTGTGTTGATTTTAATATGGGATGGAGAAATGGTGGCCGCAATGAAAGCACGCATCTGCATAATGTGTTTTTGTTTGTTTTATGCGGTGTTTGCACTTATTTGCAAAGCGTTTAATTTATTAATAACGATCAAATTCAAATTCAAAATGTTTTTATTCAATTAGACTTTTACAAGTTCTTTCGAATCGTCAAAAGCATCTACCACTGGTTCGGAATGCCTTTCCTACCGAGAAGAACCAGCAAGAAACTCGGCGGTTGCTCTTTTCAAAGATTTGATATACAATATTATGCCATGTATAAAAGCAATTGAAGTCCTGCGCATTGCTGGAGCGAATCGAAGTTCAAATCCACGCTTTTTTATCATTTACATAATCTTCGATAGTATAATATGCTTTTCTCAAGAGCATATTTTTAATAGATTTTTTGAACCTGTGTAAAGGCAAGTCCAAAATTGACTGAGGAATTTTGTTATAGAAGATTATACCCATTCCCACAATCCGTCCGTGTCCGAAAGTGGAAGTGGATCCGTCCACTTCCACTTTGATCAAGTAAGTCCTATTCTCTTTAGGGACTATCTTTAGCTTCAACTCAGTTTTGACATAAGCTTCCTTCTTTGGCATTGTTATTTCTCATAAATCTGGGTATAAATATGAAATACTACAAGGTAATGCCATATACTTCATATACTAGGTATCGTCCGCGAATTTATGTAGATATTAAGTACTAAGTAGTCATTTTCATCGTGAAAAAGTGATAGAAAACAAAGAAAATTAGAAATAACTTTAATTGAAAAAAAAAAACAACATTAAAATGATTAGCTTAGTGCAATATAATTTCTTACAGCAGCGGTTATAAAGCGGTTTAGTAATATCATCGCAGTGAAAGGCACCCGCTGTGGCGACCTAGCTACGCAGTTCTAGCATCATCTATATTTATGCCTTAGATTTCATTACGGATCTCAAATATAATAAAAAAAAAACACGGGAATTAGCAAATACGTTCAAGGGATTTTGCCTAATGTTTTACGTTAAAGAGTTTCATGTATATTTGCGTGTCTATTTACTCGTTACTTCTAGATGCATCAACTAGGTAGGAACTTACCGAATGGAACCAAGTATAGATGCTACCTTGAGAAGAACGATTCCTCGAGAATTAAGAAATCCTAAACCCACGCAATCGCTGGAAAAAGCTAGCAGTTACCTCTTATACCTATACAATTATGAGAAGCTGTGATAGCCTAGTGGTTAGGAACTTAGGACGTCCGCCTTCTATTCGAAGGTCGGGGGCTCGATCACGGGCACGGATTTCTAACTTTTCGGAGTTATGTGCGTTTTAAAGTAAATATCACTTGCTTTAACGTTGAAGGAAAATATCTTGTGGAAACCTGCATGCCTGAGAGTTGATAATATCCATAATGTTGGCCACTTGGCCAGCGTGGTAGACTGTCTCTTTTCATTCCGAGAGGAGACTTGTCCTCTGTAGTGAGCCGCCGATTGGTTGATCATGAAGATGATGACGATATATGTAGGTATATCTAAAGAAATGATCAATTCAGAATAAAAGTTTCGGCTCGAAAACCTCGCAATAACCTACTTAACTTATGAAAATGTTTATGGAGACAAAAAGATTTCAACAGTTTTGTAACAATTCATAGATAGATGGGATGGAGTATTTTTATTCAAACAGATTAAAAGTTTTGTCTTCCTACAACTTTAAGTAAGAAATGCTACGAGTACGGGTAGAGCAATTTGTGTATAATGAATAATCAAGGAGCAATCATGCAAAACGTAAGCAAAAAGCATGAAATCGAATATTTTTAGATTGAATAGATATTGGAATAGCCAAACGGATTTGTCTGTAGGTACCAAAATAAGTTCTGCTACGGTGCTCTTTACCTACCGAACTTTTCCACTTGAGTTTAGAAATCTAAGTTGTTAAAAGCTTGTAAAAGGTAGGTATATAGTTCCTTTATTTCGTGTGTTCTAGAGGCTTAGTCAGAGAACCAGGGCAAAGAACAAAATAATCCTTGGATAGTTTGGAATGATTTGTTAGTTTTGACCGCCTCCACACAATACGTCGTTCTTTTATAACTCGCTCCGTAACTCAAAAAGTATTTCAACTAACATAGCAATAGTAAAAGTACGAACTTTTAGCGGAAAATACGAGCCAAGTTTCCCGCTTTACCTTGTTTAAAGGCTTGGATAGACACAACGTTTCACGGCAGTGACCGCGACGCTGTCAAATGCGTCTTTTTTATTTTATTCAGGTTCTTGACTACAATCTCATCTGGTGGTAAGTGATGATGCAGTCTAAGATAGATGCGGGCTGATGAAAGTTGTATTGTAATTTGTAATGTAACGGATTTCTTTGCAATGGCATTCATACGAAGGCTGCCTCTCTACCTAAGGGGAGCGAAGGGGAGATGTGTTCAATCAGCCAATTTGAGATTTTTCACGTCATCTATTAATAATCTGATTTGTCGACTGAATACAATTCCTCTCCGCTCCGCTTAGGGGGAAAGGCAAAGGAGCACGCCTACGAGCTTCGGTGCTCTTGCTCTACAGTTTGACTTACTTCATATAGCTCCTTATAATACAAATCGCACATGCGTTCAGAATAACGTTTCGCCGTACTGTTGCTTCCGCGTTTTGTGTATGATAAGGCCTGGTGGAAATTTTGGGTAGGAATTGCCCGAGACTAACCTGGTTTTAACTCCTTCGATAGACCTGGATATTCTTCGATGCACTGCACTGGTTTTCAAATAACTTCACTTTTCCACCATAGTCAATTTTTATTGAATGAGATGATATCCGTGAGTCATGGCGGAAGCGACTGATGCGCCGAGGCTGATGCTGAAATAAGTACCTACTGAATACTGAAAAATCTAGCGCGTCGTGAGTCGGCCGTACGCATCACGCTTGTGGCTCGGAAGCGGCGCCATACATTAGCAGTGTTTAGTATGGTCGCATCAGTCGCGCCGAAAGTCTTCAAAGCCTACCTTTAAAAAAAATTACAGTCCCGTCGGTCGCCTTCACAGACACGATAAAATGTACATGCTCCGCTTTCCTTCTATATTTTATTTTAAAAGGGTGAAATAAGACGGCATTACCTAAAGAGAATATTCAATTAGAGGCTCCTTTCAGATTTATGCAATAGAAAGGGAGCTGTTCGAACTTTTTTTTTCGCTGAGCGCTCTTTGTGTTTTGCTTCGTTGTGTTCGTTTTGCGTTGACATTTTTAAACAAGCCCTTACAGTCATCTCATAGTTCATAATTTCACGAAATTGTTAGCAATCACAATGGACCTCCGTATCAAAAGAAGTTAGTGTTTTTATAGAATACGTATTTTGTGTTTTCATGAAGCGCAGACGGCGAGACCAAACCGAACAATGTTCCAAAAATATTTAATATTATCAAACAGGACTTAATTAAGCTCCAAAAAGCACACAAAAGCTTTCATTACTTCTATTTACTTTAAATTATTATCTGTCCACACAAAAATAAAACGTTTTAAAATTACCCTAGAACAGTGTAATTACCCTAAAGGGGACATTACTGCTGGCGCTTGTATTTAATTAAAACCATTTTATTCCTACGATAGCACTTATCTTAACCTAAATTTAAGGCACTCATAGCGCTTTGGCGTGGTTTTTGATGTCTTTGGTCGTGAACCCGTTAAATCTTTTATCGGCAGTTATGCTCGGCAGGCAAAAGAGCCTCGTTTATATTTCATCTAACCTAGTTGAACGTTTGCTCTTACATTATAAATTTTCTCCATAAGAGCTTTTGAGATCTACATTAAAATTTTGGTAGCGAAAGCAAAACTGTAGAGGTTAAAATCACGTTAGAATATATTGAGGCTAAGATAACTTTGGACTAACAAAGGTAGAGACCGCTTTGGAGTGTACTATCACTAGGTATAAGTCACATTCGGACCACCTGCAAATATATAATGTAGGGCAACGAGCAGGTGTGATACTCATACAAAATCGGTGACAGAAAATACTCATATGTCAAAATACATTTTTTTTTTCCCTCTCTCGTCTGGCTTTATAAAGATTAGCCAATGTTAAGTTTGTAGTTTTTTGTAGCAAGTTAGTTAAACTATACAAGTATGGACCCCGTCTGTGTCGGCGCTCGCCGACATACGCACGGCACCCCCTTAGAGCGCTTTTCAGTCAGTTTTAACAAAAAAAAACACTCCAAAAAGGCAGAGCACGCCCACCAGCTAACACCAACACAGACAAAGTCCCAAATACATTATTAGAATATTAGACGAAGTAGTGGTGTACGGAAAAACTCAAGTCACGAGTAACCTGAATTATTGTAAACTGTGTAAATATTTTTCTTAAATAAATAAATAATTATTATTCATATACTTTTTACTCTCACGCCCATGTACAAAATAAATACATAATATAAAAGCCGAAAGGCTATTATTATTAAGTAAAAATCAAGAAGCCAATTAGTGAAAATGAAATTACACGTATGGGTACTTTCACACAGAAAATTCCTCCTTTTACTGAGTACGTTTAAATCACATCTCTTTTCGTTTTAAACATCCCTCTACAGATTTATTTAAGTAACGCTTTCCGCCTGAGTGCAGAGACGTTAGAGAGAAAATAAACAGTCTTGAGGAAGGTTCTTAGAAACTGAAATAATGCAAGACAATAATAATGTAAAGAGCTGATGGTAGTAATTTTTATATGATTTTATCGTCAGACAGACTATTTATACTAACATTATAAAAAAGTAAAGTTTGTAACTTTGTTTGTAATCTCTGGAACTACTGAACCGATTTTGAAAATTCTTTCACCAGTAGAAAGCTACAATATTCCTGAGTGACATAGGCTATATTGTTTAAATAGAGATCCCTACGAAAATCGTAATAAAATACCCGTACGAAGGCGCGGCGCGGGTCGCTAGTATTTTATGAAAGTCAAGGAAACAAAACATGCAAATTGAAATATTTACTTTCATCATAGATGCCTGTCTACCGTCGTAACCAAACGCGATTGCACGGTCATTGCAATTCGCATTTCAAGTATGTGAGAAATCTTTGAACCAGTCGTATTTTTAACCCCCGACCCAAAAAGAGGGGTGTTATGTTTGACGTGTGTATCTGTCTGTGGCATCGTGGCTCCTAAACTAATGAACCGATTTTAATTTAGTTTTTTTTTTGTGTGAAAGACGGCTTGATCGAGAGTGTTCTTAGCTATAATCCAAGAAAATCGGTTCAGCCGTTTGAAAGTTATCAGCTCTTTTCTAGTTACTGTAACCTTCACTTGTCGGGGGTGTTATAAATTTTTAATTTACACTTGTTGCATAGGTATTATACGATATAGAACTCAAAATCATCTGAGAAACTGGCTGACTGATTGAAATATTATTATCCACTTCCCAACGTACCTACCTGAACCCACATCATAAGCAGCTGAATCTAGAAACTAAAGTTTTGCACGTAGGCTCTCTCCTCTCTAATCCCAGTCTAAGTTTACTCATCCTAAGGATTTTGAGAAATTTCAACGGGATCTACAAGTCACCGGCATTCGTTATTTAGGTAGTTTTTGTTCTTCATGGAACTACACTATTGTTTTCATTGATATTGAAATACCGTCTAAAGTACCATTAGCTCTTCAACTATAAAGTATCCTGCTGACACAAAGTACGCCTACTTGTTGAAGGATTCCATGACCTAATGGGTGTCTGTTAAGTGACAACAGCTTTGAATGAGTTCATATTATTGACTGTTACAATTGGAATGGTTGTAGTATTTCAGTAACATCACACCTTTTAACAAAGTACATAATTCTGAATATTCATTAGAGAAGATCAGATAGTTTGTTAGGTTAGGTTGGTAGGATATTAGGGTATAAGTACTAATATGGAATATTAAAGTCTACAATTTGGTTCCATAGTAGGTACAATAAAGTTATATATTATGATAAAGCCCCAGCGTTTAGTTGGTCTTAATATGTATGTATCATACTCATCTTTTTGCAGTTTATTTCCCCAAATCCTTATGTTATCTAGGGGAGCCAACCGTAAACTGGACTTGCAAATTTTAACATGACTTTATGACTCCCTTTTCGTCATAAATGGAAAATTAATTTATGAATGTAACGTAAACTGGAACGTAGTCGCGTCACTTCACCGCTCTCGCTCTGACAGGTCTATGCCTGTCAGTCACTATCGATGGCTAAATTAACTCTCGTTGTGGTGCCAACATAGTGATTTCACTTTACAACGTACATTGTGTTATAATTTTGTGTATTCGGTCTCTCTGTGCGTCTGTGCGCTCTTTAAAAAGGCGCATTTGGAACTCCTAGTCCCTTTATAAGTTTGTTAATCAACTTACATGAATATTTTTTTCATCTAAGAAAGTTATTCAAAACTCACCCTAATTATAAAAGTATATTTTTATATCTATGAGTTATAATAACGTCAAGAAGAAAATAACTCTTCGAGGCTTATGATGGATAACAGCGAAACACTTTATTTACTCGTATCTAATTTATTAGAAGCAGATGTGTCTCAACAAAGTTAACGTTCGCTCTGAATTTTACTTCCATCCTTTGAAGTGTACAGGAGCTGAAGCAGCTATTTACTCTCTGTTTGCTCGTCTAAACTTAATACAAGTTTAATATGGCATTTATTGCTATTCACATTATTTGTACTCATTCATTTTTGTCTCGACTTTGTTCTTAATGAGTAGGTATAAAGTTAGATGCGTTCTTCGAATGCGTTCTGGAAACATTTTATTCTTGAAATATTGTTTTCTGGTGATACCATTTTTACCCCCAAACGTTTTCAAAATTAGACCATTTTGGTCTCATTAGATTCAGTGCACCTTAAACCAGGCTCGTACGTTTTATTTTAGTTTAGTTACATTTAAAAAAAATACTCAAGAAAGATTTTAGGTCAAAAATATGGATATTTAGACGCTAGGTAACTTTTAACATGAGCAATATTTCTTTAAAATTAAAAACTACGAGCATAGTTCTTCATTATACCTATCTACAACTTTTCTAAATATTATGAAAATTGGACTACATTTACGGGGAGAAAAACGTTATCCTTTTTTGAATGAAAAGGAGATCATTATTTTTGGGCCTTTTCTGAATGTGCCGGCCAACGAAAAAAAATGGTACGGATCGTTAGAACTAGCCATTTGGAGTAATAGTTAATATGGCAGAAAAGTTGTAGGATTCTTCTGAACCAAGATATACAGGGTCGAAGATTCGTCATTTTCATACATTTTATTGATTTCTAAAAGTGCTGGGAAACATAAAATAATGTTAGATATTGCTAGAACTAATGATTTGAAGCAATTGTCATTATGACGCGAAGGCTGTGGGGCCATTATATGTCGTGTTATACAAGGTATACAAAAAATGAATATACTTTGTATAATTAATTGTAACCGATTTTATGATTTTGTTACTGTTCTGATTGTTTTAGACGAATTTGAATACACGTACAATTATTTTGACTCCCATGAAGTGCTGGATCAGCTGCAATGTGGACAAAATTCGTTTATACATACCTGGATTGTATGCGGCCTTGTAATACTAGGTGATCTCATCCAGCCATCTCCCAAACTTCTGCCACTGGGATATCTCCGGCGAGCTCTGTGATGAATGCACCATTTGGTTCTAAGTACTGTTCACCATAGTAACTACGGGCCTTCTTCAGTCGATAGCTGCCCAAAGCAACCTGCGTCGATTCTTCTGTGAATCTAGGAAAGTCATTGAACGGAGGATGTCGGCTTCCATAGCCTAGAAATGAGCTCTTCTTCTATTATAATGATTGTGTGTGATAACAAGTTCTGCTAAACTGTTTTGCGCATTGACCAGTTCATGGATTTTGTCCAGGAAATCACGTCTGTAGTACACGTTATTGTCTATCAGAACATGATAGCTGTTTAGCGATGTTACCGCGATCCTGAAATAATCGATCACGTTACTTAATGCCCGGTCACTCTGATCAATCCTGAGCAAACGAAAATCTCTTTTAAAGCAATTGTTCATCACTTTCACCATCCAGCGGCAAATGTTAACAAGCTTAGATTTATTGGTTGGCCAGTAATTAGCTGGGTTTCATTTAAATGTTTTGTTTCTAGCATTTGTGTCACATAACCGCATGCCTCAAGAAAGAAAGGCTATCTATAAAGGGCATGTACAGACAGATACAGGCATGTACATATATCTTCAGAAAAGCACTAATTACTTTATCCAGTGAAAATCATACCCTAACCACAAGTTCCGAAACCACTAAAAGCCTTTATATTTGTTGCGATGGAACAATAATCTACACGCTGCAGCAACTTTTAAATGATACCTTAAATGATATAGAAGATTTTTACTGGATTTTTATCTTAGTCCATGGTTTTAGAGATACCATAAACAATCTTGAGGTAATCTTTCTTTCTTGAGGTGTGCGGTTATGTGGCACAAATGCCAGTAACAAAACATCAGAAAAAAACCCAGCTAACTACTGACCAAGCCAATAAATCTAGACTTTTTACCATTTGCTGCTGGATAATGTAAATGATTAACGACCGCTTTGGAAGAGATTTTTGTTTACTCAGGGTTATTCAGGATTTGTAACCGGACATTAAGTAACATGATCGATAATTTCAGGATTTTGTCAGCATTGCTGAACGGCTATCATGTTCTGATAGACAACAACGTGCATGCACGTGATTTCCTTGACAAAATCCATGAACTGGTCAATGCGCAAAACAGTTTAGCAGAACTTGTTATCACACACAATAATTATAATAGAAGAAGAGCTCATTTCTAGGCTATGGAAGCCGACATCCTGCGTTCAATGACTTTCCTAGATTCACAGAAGAATCGACGCAGGTTGCTTTGGGCAGCTATCGACTGAAGAAGGCCGGTAGTTACTATGGTGAACAGTACTTATAACCAAATGGTGCATTCATCACAGAGCTCGCCGGAGATATCCCAGTGGCAGAAGTTTGGGAGATGGCTGGAGGAGATCACCTAGTATTACAAGGCCGCATACAATCCAGGTATGTATAAACGAATTTTGTCCACATTGCAGCTGATCCAGCACTTCGTGGGAGTCAAAATAATTGTACGTGTATTCAAATTCGTCTAAAACAATCAGAACAGTAACAAAATCATAAAATCGGTTACAATTAATTATACAAAGTATATTCATTTTTTGTATACCTTGTATAACACGACATATAATGGCCCCACAGCCTTCGCGTCATAATGACAATTGCTTCAAATCATTAGTTCTAGCAATATCTAACATTATTTCATGTTTCCCAGCACTTTTAGAAATCAATAAAATGTATGAAAATGACGAATCTTCGACCCTGTATATCTTGGTTCAGAACAATCCTACAACTTTTCTGCCATATTAACTATTACTCCAAATGGCTAGTTCTAACGATCCGTACCATTTTTTTTCGTTGGCCGGCACTTTCAGAAAAGGCCCAAAAATGTATGGAGCTAGAATGATCTCCTTTACGGCTAGACATTTTGGGAATTGACATTTTAGGAATTTTATTACGTGGAAGAAAGTACTTGGGCAGTCTAATTTTCAGTTAACTAACGATATTGATAAATAATTAAAAAAGTAATTACAATTCGAATTGCTTATTTATCATTTCAATCAACATTCGTTGGCTATCTGATTTGTAAAAACCGTAAATTCACAAAAATAATGTCCACTGACGAGTTAGACTAAATATTTTAAAATATTATGAAAACATCGTTTCATAAATAAAATAAGTATAATACTTTGACCTGACCCGAGATTTCTTCCTTTATCTACAACTTAGCTATAAACTGTTAGAAAAAAATATAAGAACCAAGCTCGTTGCATACTTTATGATACAAATAACGCCAAATAGAAGCACATTTTTCCTCTTAATATTACACATAACATATGAAATAGGTGTATTAAACTGACGGTGATTTATCCTAATGACATCTCCGAACCGGGGAGTTACAGTAAATCGTGGAGTTGATCCAGTAGTATAAATATTATGGACTAAGAGCCCAGGAGGGCCAGATCTTCGTTATTTTATAAAAGCTAAAAATACGCGGTGACCCCAACACAGAAAGAAACGATTAACGACTATGAAGACAGATAACAGATAACAAAAATGTATAAAATCTTTCGTTAAACTATAAATTCTAATTTTTTTTTCGGTATAGCACTTATTAGAAATCACGTCATGCATTGCCAGACACTAGTATGGTAGCAACCCCCTGCCAGACAGCCAATTTTAAAAGTTTAAGGGTATCTGACAGGCGGTTGTCACAGATCATGATACTAAGTGTCTGGCAATGCATGACATAATTTTTAATACTTATGTAGAAAATATAAAAAACTACACTTTATACTTTGACGTAAGATGTTTTTTATTACCTGTTATCTCCCAAAGCCACCATGATCCAAACCTCATAGTCGCTGATCGTTCCTCCCTGTATTGGGGACATACAATACGCAGAAAAACTTTAAGGTTTTATAAAATAACGGAGGTCTGGAACTCGCGGGCTCTCTCTTTATTATGGTATGGTGCAAACACGGAACGTCGCGTCGCGTGCCACCGCGCGCAAACAAATTATCACCAACGTTCATAGTCGACATAATATCTCAAATCTTGTCATTTATTTGCTCTACAACGTTTGTTTTCAAATTATTTAGATTAGTCGTCGTCTCTCTGTAATGTGTGTGACTTATGTGTTTGCACTTTGCATGCTTGATGTAAGTTGCTAACTTACTAGACACAACGTTTTTAGCGATCGTACCTGCCTCAAAAGGAAAAAAAAAGATTCCGACGAATTGAGAACCTCCTCCTTTTTTGGAAGTCGGTTAAAAAGGAACCTTTGCTCTTATTCTGTAAAAAGTTGCAGTTAACCCTATCTTAGTCAAGTCAATCGAGAAATAACGAAAAATATTTTATAACAACACATATTATAAAGTAGACGTACAATTTTGTTTGTGATTTGGTTCTAACGATTACTTATTTAATCAATCCGCTATTGAGCATGACCGTATGACTGATACTATTAATAAAATAAAATATAAAATCAGATAATAATCAACACAAACTGCCTACCACTAGAATATAATAAAAGTAAACCATAATAAAAACGGCGAAAGAAATGATAAATAGCCAATATTTGAATAATATTATCGTTTACACTAATGGAGTCTGTCAAAATGTTAATTAAATATCTCTATGATGGGCGTATTAATTATTGAAATGATAGTGAAAATTCAAACATTTGCAATAAATAATAATATTAATTAGGTTTGATTTATTTGTGCTGAAATTGCATATCAATCGTGCATCAAGCTCTATTAATTAACTTTCAATCACACTTCACACTAATATTATACAGGAGAAAGTTTGAGTGTGTGTGTGTGTGTGTGTATGTTTGTTACTCCTTCACGCAAAAACTACTGGACGGAGTTTGCTGTTTCATTCTGACACTGGAGCATCCTGAGGAGATGTAGACCTCACAATGCACAATGCAAAGATTACATTTGCATTTAAGCATTCCCTGTATAGGCGAATACATGAAATAACGCCTGCTTCTTCCATTTGCTTGTGTGCGTTATGTAGATAAGTTGAACGTAGTAACACAGACACTCCTCAACATACAAATAATATTATTGTGGTTAAGTGTAGTGACTGTAGTGTCCAATTACTTTACTAATTTCTCGAAGGTTAACAAAACATAATGACAAGCATAATAATTAACAGCATGATAATGGAAGTTATGTAAGTGTACTTAGATCATAATAGCATTTTGGGGTACGAGAGACCGCAGGAAGCGTGAGGTGACGCGGCACATATGGAATAATGGAGTACCCTCTCCCCACCTAATTTACCTACTCTATTCAGCATTTAGTTAGTATGTATAGTGTTCAGTATAAACATAACCTACTGAGAGTGACTTTTATTAAACAAATGAATAAGTACATACCTACATATTTATTAAAATACTAGCTGATGCCCGCGACTTCGTTCGCGTGGATATATGATATTTAAAAATCCCATAGTAACTCTTTAATTTCCGGGATTCAAAGTAAACTGTTTGATAATCTAGGGTATAATCTATCTCCATTCTAAATTTCAGCCAAATCCTTTCAGTAGTTTTTGCGTGAAGCAGTAACAAACATACACACAAACTTTCGCCTTTATAATATTAGTGTCATGTGATTTCTGCCGTTTCCTGTGGATACGAGTAGGACAGGTAGTCAATTTCCTTTGAACCAACTGAATGACACATCACTTATTGACAATCTAATAACAAGTACTAGATAATACCCGCGACTCCATTTGCGTAGATTGAAGGATTAAGGTTTTAAAAATCCCGTGGAATCCTGTGAAGCCCGATTAGTTCCAGACCCTTTTCTTCTTTCTTCTCTCTGGGCTGGTTTCCACACTTAAGCGTTTCGCGATGGGTGTGCGTCGCCCCTCCTCACCGAAGTCTTCACTCCAGCCATCCAAGCTCGCTCCAGAAGCCGAGTAGATCGCCCAGGTTGCTAAGGGCTTCTTGAAGTGAGTTTGGGGTAGTTTCAGACCCATTCGGGCCTTTCGTCATGAGCTGGTTGGCGCGACGCGTCCAGAACTGAACCACTTTACTTCACCTGACACGGTTGCACCGAATTCCCCGCTTCAAAGAAAAGTGGAAAAATAAACTCGCCCGAAACTAATCTAGCCACACGCCGAGCTTCGAAATGGTACGCGTTTTTAATCAGACATTCCATAATACTTTTTTTAATGCCGCCTCCGAGCCGAATGGTTCCTCTTAATTTTTTTCTCCCGCCTGAATTTATGGTCCTTTATTCGCCAGGGTCTAACAGGTAAGCGATGTTATAAAAATAAAGTGTAATTTTATGTTAAATCTATTGACTGTGCTTATAATATGGGAAGTTATTTATTGAATGCTTGTGCACTTAAAAGATTGAAGGAGTAAATAGTAAAACCATCTTTTCCTAATTAGCTCAGGTTCTAGGAATATGTATGTAATTGTAAAGTGCTGTTTTATAGATCGCTTTGGTACTCTCTACTCCTTTTAAGTTCATACATTTCTCATAACTATCTACAAATTCCTGAAAGGCCGGCAACGCATCGGCGGTACATCTGGTGTTCATAGATGGCGGTAATCACTTAACACCAGGTGACTCGCCTGCTCGTTTGTTCGCAATTTTTTATTAAAAAAACAGTTACGTTCGTTGATTTACTCCACCAGTTAGGTATCATCGTATCGTCAAGGTCAAGCCAAAATGTCTAACAAAGAGTCCACAAATTTCCATTTAATCTAAATCACAAAAATAGCTAAAAGTACGTATTTATTTGCAAGTTATATCAGAAGTAGGTAATGCTTATCAAGCGGAAACCGGAATTATACCTATCTAAAAAAATATCGTAGCGTCGCATAATGTTTACCTTGTCATGGACACGCTTCGCTACCGAATATTTTATAACTTCTTTATAATCATTCGGCAGTACAAAAGCTTATCTTGGAACTCACTTCATTGCCTTTATTGCTATGCTTAAATGGATCTGGCATTGATCGTCCAAATCGCCTGAAGGCAACCCATTGTTCACGGTTACGTTAGATATGATCTATTCATTACGAAGGAACTAATCTTACGTTTCAGAAGCTTGTGTCCTTGTACAACGGATACTCCTGTAAACGCTGTCTTACTTATAGTTCTTTGTATTACAAGTTGTACGAGTATAGTTGTCGGGTGCCGCCACGTAGGTATTGTATAGATACAACTTAGGCTCCTGCCTCCTACATTCAATTTATCTGTAATATGTCGATATATAATATTATTACTTACTTAGCAATGTAATTGTTTGTCTAAAATTATATGAGCTTTTTTGACGAATATCTGTTGCTAGGTAACTTATCGACAGACTAAAGATAGATCAAGTATAGGAACCCGGCGTTATTCTATTAAAGCTCATAATAATATGTGATAAGAAAGAATCGAACTTGCAACATTTAGAGCCATTACATCTTAGTTAAAGACCTGAGCATTCGAATAGCTACATCAGGAAAAAACGCAGATTTTTTTTCGTTTAAATAAGAGAAATAAATCAGAGGAACCATCTAGATAGATAGTCTGCATCCCGGATTTAAACATAGCCCATTTTTGTCCCGGAAAATAAAATACTTCCCGGGGAATAAATTACCCTGTCAACGCAAGTGGAGCTGGACAATACTAGTTTAATTGATAAAATAAAAACAAATTCTCTTTGTGTAGAGCTTTCTTTTTCTTGTAATGGCGGAGAGAGTTTTATTATACGTTTTTTCGAAAAGTGATTTAGTAGAAAAGCTATATTAGGGAGGGATGTACAAGTACGTATAAAGGTACCCGTGTTCATTTATCGGAGTTCCTTTTCCTTATTTCATTTTATTTGTATTATTTTTAGCTCTGTTTTAGGACTAAATCTCAGGTAGGTACCGTCCTAATTCATTGACTATCGGCATATTTGCCTGCTATCCTCAAGTAAAGTTTTCCGTCAAATAAGTAAAACGATTTTTCATACATTGATTTTTCCTCGACACAATGAAAAATAATTCCTGCACAAGTGTAAATTAATTTATAACACCCCCGACAAGTGAAGGTTACAGTAACTACATAGAAAAGAGCTGATAACTTTCAAACGGCTGAACCGATCATCTTGGATTATAGCTAAAACACTCTAAATCAAGCCACCTTTCAAACAAAAAAAACTAAATTAAAATTGTTTCATTAGTTTAAGAGCTACGATGCCACAGACAGATACACACGTCAAACTTATAACACCCCTCTGAATAAACTGAGAACATCTCAATGAAAAAGTAACGCAATAAACCGTCCCTACTAGTTCCAAACTATTATTTTAATAACTAGCTGTGCCCGCGACTTCGTTTGCGTGGAATAGCTCTCAGCGCGCTTTATATAGCCACGGACGCTCAGGCGCGAGGCGTGTAGTACGTACACTGTACGTTAAAAATGTTCGCCGTGATTCTTTAAATTGACATAACTTTTTTATTTATGAACCGATTGACATGAAATAAACACTAAATGTTAAGTGAAGCTTACTACAATATATTAGTGAAAACCGTATCTAAATCGAATAAGCCGTTTCTGATATTAGCGTGCACAAACACACAGACAAACAGACAAACAGACAAAAAAAAATTAATTACAATTTCGGGTTCGGCATCGATATAATAACAACCCCTGCTACTTTTTTTATATATTTCCACTGTACAGACACCACTTTTCTACAATTTTATTATATGTATAGATAATCTGTATAATCCAAGTAACTCCATACGGCAGAATTTTAACTAAGTTCTGTTAACTAATTTTAATCCGGGAACGTGGCGACTAACGACCGGATATTTTTGGGTAAAGTTATTTCGACGACACTAAAAAGATAATTATATTGGGACGTTCCTGCTCTTGAGATTTATTGGATGCCAGACTTTATTGACAAAGTAAGATATTTTTATACCTACTTACCTATCTACGGAAATACGATTAGATTTTACGCATTGAGTGGTTTATGTTATTTTTATTTTTTGTAAAGCATTATTTTGTAAAGTTTTCTACACTTGCACAGGGTGTTTCATTTTTTGGCTGTTACCTTTTTAGTGCTTGTCTCAAGTATTTCTAGTGCTTGACCTGTCCAGGTCTTTAACTATGTCTTTATGATATCAATGCAAAAAATCACGCCAATCCGTTGCTCCACTTCGGCGTGATTGAAGAACAGACCGTTAAACCAACAAACAAACACACTTTCTGATTTGTAATATGGGTAGTGATTATATAAAGCTCAGAGGCTTATGAATTAATAACTACGTAAGTATAATTATTCACGTGTTTTTATGTTCATTAAAATTAGATTAACTCTTTTCCAAGTGTCGAAGCAGACAAAGTGCGTAGCCGTTTAAAGTCAAAGTCAAAATCATTTATTCAAAGTAGGTACAATTTAATTTCTAATAATAACATACCCTTTAAATTAAATTTTATTTTAGGTATCCAACAAAGGCTACATAAATTAGAAATGCCGCATGTAGCTATGACAAAAATGAAACCGGAGCTCAGAGAGTTGTCTTCATATTAGAGCAGCAACGTCCCTTGACTTTTTAGCCACTCTGGCGCTGGACGAGCTTTTATTCTATCTATCTATATAATGGCCCAAGATCCCAGTGACGCCAGACGTTACCTACGACACAAGTTAGTACTGGCACTGCTATATTCCACACATTCTGTTTCTCAGAAAATAAGTAGTCTGGTGTTTCCGGGATTTTGCTCTATAACGTAACTTGTGTAACAAGAGTAAAAATGTTTACTTAAAATGTATAGGTACAGTGACAGGCCGTAAGTCGCTTAGCACATTAATGATCATATTCGCGTGGCACGGTTACACATATTATGCGTTAGGTGTGTTGCGCGACCGGTTTTTGATGCGAAATTGCTACTCGAATTCTGAGGCCGACCGTACTAGTTTCAGTTTGGTTATCATGCATTAATGATCAAAGCGCTTTGATATCTGATGTTGTCTGGTACTCTATAAAATCCCGAGCTCATTGTCAGAGACGGAACAATGAGAAAATCCTCAACTCTCCTTGAACTCAGGCAATTGAACAGGCGAGTGACAGCTCTTGTACTACAAGTGCAACTGAGGCTGCTCTGCTCATCCAATTTATAAGGCTGTAATTTGTTTGCGCTTTTAGTTCTAAAGGGTATGAATATAAAGTGTCCACTTACCTCCATATTTTTTGGCTAGAAAAATGCACTAACTTATTGTATAACATCGCCCTTCGAACTGTTATGGGCAGTAGCGAACTACCCTGTATCTTGTCCTTTTTGATCAATGATGAGTGATGAAACTTATCTAGATGTACTTGATAAGTACAGCATTGCCTAAATCACACTTAATCGTCCCCAAGAAAACAATTGCATACTAATATGTATCTAAACGCAAGAATTGCTCGTAAAGTGAAGATGGTACATTATTTTTTGTATTTCAGTACATTACTTTAACAAGTGTAAATTAAAAATTTATAACACCCCTGACAAGTGAAGGTTACAGTAACAAGAAAAAGGCTGATAACTTTCGAACGACTGAATCGATTTTCTTGGATTAAAGCTAAGAACACTCTCGATCAAGCCAGCTTTCAAACAAAAACAAAACTAATTTAAAATCGGTTCATTAGTTTAGGAGCTACGATGCCACAGACACACACGTCAAACTTATAACACCCCTCTTTTTGGGTCGGGGGTTATTGATAAATAAAAAGTTGTTTGTATAAACAGGTATAAAATACGGTAATTTTACTCACGAGGCTATTTGCTTGTACATACTTACTTTGTACTTAATCGAATCCTCGGTGGCGGATCAAACGATTTCCCCGAAATTAAATGAGTTTGGATTTAACGTTCGAAAGGTTTGGATCTAGAAATTTTCGGATTGAATTTTGTGGTCTAGAAATCAATCGGTCATAGACTTAACGTTTTGAATCTCATTTTACGCTGCGGCCAAAGTTGAACGAATTGGTATTTAAAGTACTTTGAATTTTGAACTTAATGTTCGTAGTCCTAACTCATACAATATTCTGCTTCTAAGCTGTTTTGTCCTTGGCGGAGACTTTCCTTGAGTGGAGACCGCGTATAAGCAAGCGTAGTGTGGGACGCCCTCCAGCACGATGGACCAACGATATGACGCTGCTGGTGGGAAGTGGTTGGATGAGGATGGCTGAGTGGATGAGGTGGTTTCGCTCTTTAGGGAAGGCCTATATCCAATGGTGGATGTCCACAGGCTGATGATTGTGATGACGATGAAGCTGTTTTGTAGGTAAATTTAAACTATTTTTTATAGTATCAAAAATTGCACACTTTCTGGTGATCCTCTACCAGCCATTGTGACTATAAAAGTAGTTCAAGTTTCTACGGCAGCTATGTTTAGTGTTCACGTGGTCCATTTCGACTGCAATGGTATTGATGCCAAAAGTTATAAGCTGCTTAAATTCAGCCGCTTAGCTGGAATACAGCAGTCCAAGTGTAGATGTCGAGCCTTTTGTTATTTTATAATTAGGACAAATGGCGTCGGCAGTAGAAGTTAGACAATCAGAAAATGTTCAACTGCCCTTGAATTTAGCTAATTGAACAGTTGATTGACAGATCTTGTGACAACCGACTACACATCGGTTTCGCCTCATTCAATATTTAAAAGTTCAGAGCCAGAACTTATTCACGCAGGGCTGGCTCATTTTTTTACGCCTGGTTGTTTAGATATTTTGTGTAATAAGTATACAGTATGTGAGTAGAAGGCGGGAAGAAATCCTGTAGCATCAGGAGTAAGGAGTTGGACCTAGCAATTTTTATGGGACCACAACGAAAACTTCTGCTGTTGATTAAAAATCTGCTGAAAAACCGGCCAAGTGCGAGTCGGACTCGCGCACCGAGGGTTCCGAACTCGGGTATTTTTTCGACATTTTGCACGATAAATCAAAAACTACTATGCATAAAAATAAATAAAAATCTGTTTTAGAGTGTACAAGTAAAGCCCTTTCATATGTTACCCCACTTGGTATAGTTATCTTACTTTGAAAATTTAAACACATTTTAATTTTTTTTTTTTAATGATGTAACCACAAATTCACGGTTTCGGATTTATTCCTTTACTTGTGCTATAAGACCTTCCTACCTGCCAAATTTCATGATTCTAGGTCAACGGGAAGTACCCTATAGGTTTTTTTGACAGACACGACGGACGGACGGACGGACAGACGGACGGACGGACAGACAGACACACAACAAAGTGATCCTATAAGGGTTCCATTTTTCCTTTCGAGGTACGGAAACCTAAAAAAATTGCAATTCGGCCCAGAAACCTCGAAAAAGTCGGAGTATAAAAAAATGGGCCGAATTGAGAACCAACTCCTTTTTGGAAGTCGATTAAAAACAAAACTTCTTAGTTACGCAGCGTAGATATTCTAAACCAAATGTTCAAATAACAGTGCTCCAAACGGTAGCTACACAATCACATGTACAATGAGAGAATGCTCAACCGTTTTTGAACTGCCTCTCGTATTACAAGTCGCGCTGTTCTGCTCATTAACCATTGTTGAGTTGAGCACTAATTTGTTGGCGTTTCCATTTAATGCAAAAGAGACAAGTGCTGATTATAATACATATTATCATTATGTATCTTTTTAAGTAAGTACAGTAGATTACACAGTATGTTAATATTTTGATACTGTAAATTAACAAACTTCTTTGAGCTTCATATTTTTAATTTTTGTTTGTTCTTGATTATTCTACTCTCTTTAGTTCATATATATTGATCAATAGATATTCCAATAAAGCGAATTTAGAAAATATCGATGAATATGTTTACCTACTTGAGACACCTTTTGAAAAAAAAACCTACAAAGGAAGCGTAAAAGAGCGAAGATTCAAAAGCATTTCAGTTAAAGTTAATTTTCATTTAATAGGTACAACTAAACCTTAAAAATTAATTAATCCTATAGTATTAAAATTGCTCCTCTAAAATAGGTAGGTAGATAGGAATTATTGTGCTAAACGCGGAAGAAAGACATTATAACTTAATTTATCGAGAACAAGAGACCTGCATACATTATAAGTTAGCACTTCGTTAACTGGATACAAAGTAATTAACTGTGAAGTCGTTTCTTACAAGTTAAAGTTGCTCCGGGTAAGGGAGAAATTTATAACTGCCTTGTTTTATACGAGGGTAAAAATACTCCTAATTAAGTTGACTCTTTGAGCGCATTTGGCGCTATCTACGAGTACGCATAAGAATATGAAGTAGATCTCTGCAATCCTATCCGGGTTTCATGGATAAAGGTAAATGCTCATATAGTACAGTCAGCAACAAAGCCGGGCTTGCATCCGTCCTTAGTCACTTGTACTGGCAGGTGCAAACCTAGATTTGTTGCTGACTGTACCTGTCGGAAAAAACCCAGGCTCGGTGTAACGAAATGTAACTCAAATTATAGGTATAAATGAGTAACTAAGGCCTCATTCGCACGAGAGCTTTTTTAACGTCCGTTAAAAAAAGCGTTCAAATAGAACAAAATATGCATTCCCAAGAATCTGTTCACTCACACGTCAACGCTTTTTTAACGCACACTTTGTGGGTTCAGCGGAACGCCGGGTTTTAACGCAACGCTTTTTTAAGGCCTCATTCGCACGAGCGTAAAAAAGTAATTAAGTTATGCGACGTTACTTGTTTCCATAGTTACTTAATAGATAGTAGATACTAACATAAATGTCTTTTAAATAAAACATTAAAGAAAGATGAATTTGTCTGAAAAATTAAAAGTTTATCGGAAATAAATCGCAATCTCCATTGAATTCTAAAGGTCTTAATAGCGATCTTTAATTGATTTGCTCTCCGACTCCATTCACGCTAGAATTTCTCGGAGACTGATAGATAGATAAACTACGTACCTACCTACCTAGAGGTAGATCGGTGTTATAAGTCACAGGTCTATTATAACTTTTTAATACTAATTAACATTATACAACGATACTTTAAAAAAATATATCGAATGGAAAGGCATAAATAAAATATGAATCATTCGTCGGTGGTGGTATTTTAAGAGTAGTACTTGACTTTGGTGTCGATTTTATCTTGTTTTATTTTATGGGTAAGTAATTTGGGTCATTCGTGCCGATGCAACAGTTTGATATAATAATATATTCCGTTGCAAGGCCCCAAAATCCTGAAAGTCTATCTATGCCAGTAAAAGGCAAATAAAACTTATTTGCGGTAGGTACTACCTATCAATAATTCTACAAATGGATGTAGCAATAGTGCGGTTGCGTTCAATATAAATCGACCCGTAGTTGGTATATGTGTCAGGGCGATACGGCGAGGCAATCGAGCACTAATAGAATATTATCTGTATTATTATGTACCTGTTAGACTAGTTCTTATGTAGGCGGGTAAAGGTAACAGCCTGGAGTCCTAGTGATGAGTAAAGGCTTCTTTCCTCATTTGAGTCATTAATTTAGATATCTGCTTAAGTAACTATACAGAGCTACTGTGTGAAAAGTTTGTCAACAAAGATAGGGTAGGAATGGTCCATAGAGATGTGTTGAGAGGTGGAGACTAGTGCGGATACAATGTCTCCTCCATAGATCGCAGTCAGTCGTCAATTGCACCTACATAGTGTTAATGATACAGCAGGCACCGTCTCATCTAATGCTAAAAAGAATGTAGAGTAAGCATAAACTACGTTAAAAAGTCTAAGTACCATGTACCATTTTGACCTAAGAGTGATGTTATATAGTAGGCAGTAAAAAAACAAAAAAACTTGTGCTATTTTGATCATGTAAGTAGGTATATAATGAACATTATATTATATACTTAGTACCTAAGCCAACCAGAGTAACTGGCTGGCTGGCAAATTGGCTGTGAAATCCATTAAAACAAGACGAAGGCGTGGTCGGGATGATTTATCTATGAACCTTGGCGTAATTGAACGTATTTGGCGCTCATGTTTGTGACAGACTACGTTCATTGTCGATGACATACATATCCATATCTCATTACTCATCAATCACCAATATTTCATAGTCATGTATTTGATGTGCTGAGCTTTGTTTGTGTCCACTTTTTAACCCCCGACCCAAAAAGAGGGGTGTTATAAGTTTGACGTGTGTATGTGTGTATCTGTGTATCTGTCTGTGGCATCGTAGCGCCTAAACGAGTGAACCGTTTAATTTAGTTTTTTTGTTCGAAAGGTGGCTTGATCGAGAGTGTTCTTAACTATAATCCAAGAAAATCGGTTCAGCCGTTTGAAAGTTATCAGCTCTTTTTTAGTTACTGCAACCTTCACTTGTCGGGGGTGTTATAAATTTTTAATTTACACTTGTTGAACTAAAAGGTACGCTTATCAGTTGCTTCCTTTTGGCTTTGACCTAGTCGGGGAAAAAATGGGTTATGGTTCACGACCCAGTGGTACATAGGCTAATATATTATGTTTTTAAATTCTAAGTAAGGCATAGGAAGGTAAAGGCTAAAGTCGGACCATTAAAGTCGGTTATTCATTTAGTTAACAACTGGAATTAACATAACTTAACCGCAACTATATTCCAATCCAATCCACCAGCCTGCATGCGTCCAGTGCTGGACATAGAACTTTTCTAAAAACGATCCTCCGCCGTTCTCATCCCACGGCCCACCTTGGTTCATCGGCTCCTAGGATTCCTACACAATCTAGACATGAAAGGAAAAAATACTTAATTGGTAGTACATTACGAGTAGGTACAAACTAAATGGAGCGGCTGAAAGTAATCGGAGGCGGGCAAATTCAGGCCACGTGCACTTAGGACCGGTCGGATCGCTTCCGTAAGAAGCACCAGCTATACCGGTTCCATACAATTTCCTTACTTACACTCAACCTGAGTTCGTTTACATTGCACCTATTCGTGTATATCCGACTTGCTTTAACGTGACTGTTTGCTAAATTGGTATAAATTGTCCAATGCAATTTAGAGCTCGTTCACACAGGCTGCGTAAGCGTAGACGTAGCGCGTACCATTGCGTTGTAATGTATGGAACTGTATGAAACATGGCATACCGCTTGCGTGGCGTGTACGTACACGTAAGTAGACGTAATGCGTGCAGTTATGTCTACGGGTTCACGCGCGTCACTACGCACGTGTCACTTGTACGTGCTGTATACGCAATTGGTGTGAATCGGCCATTAAATGTATGTGTATATGTAGGTATAAAGTAACTTCTAAATCTAAACAACCAAATAATAATGGCTTTTTATGTTGAAGAAAGCTACTCTTACAAACATCTAAATATTAGAATAAGAGTTTATTCAAATAATTAAATTAAATAAATCTATTATATTTATTGGTTAAAATAAATAAAATTTGAGCTCAAATAAATATTTAAGTATCTGATATTGGTTCAAATAAATAAAATTGAAGATCTGTTTGTAATCTCATATCTTAATGGAAACGGCCTTCATCACCGCATTTGTTGTAATTAATATAGGTACTTAATGGAATTCCAATAAAAAAATATCGCATTTCATTAATTTTATCTACTCCGAACTGGCACAGAATATTCTTTATGAACTGAATAAATGTGCAGGATATAAATAAAATACTTTTATTTTTGTGCTGGATTTTTGCACCTTGCTAATAATAATAAATCACTTTTAGGAGAAAGTTGTACCTACCGATAGTGCGAGTATATTAAGTATATAATAACTGTAAACATATAAAGTATGTATGTTATTTTGATAAAAGAAGTTTTTCAAGATAATAAAGACCTATTAACAAATTAAACATAGTATGGCGACCTTCTATACCTAATACCTATTTAAAGCTACGAATATGTGAATAATATTGTAAAATTAGCATTGGCCATTATGGTTTTTATGGGTATTACACAATTTAAAATAGCACCTTATTTTACGTTAATATACTGAGATAGACAAGTGAGAACAAAACAATGTAAATACGAGAATAAATTAATTACTATTCAATGTAGCTATTACCTACGAAAAGTAACACGTTTGTTTTAAAACAAGGTGAGAAAAGCGGTTTCTAGTCCTTTATAAAACTAGATACGAGCAAGTTGTTTCTCATTAAATTTAATCACTTTAACAAGAAAGACCTACAAGTCCAAAAACCTAAATGCTTTGTGACTGCCGGTCTCGTCGGCATCGTATTAACAGGGCTCTCTCCGTCACTCGTTTAATACAATCGTAGTTCCAATTTCATTTGAATATTAAGCAACCAAAGTCCATGAAATTTTGCAGACATATTCTAGAAACTAATATCTGTGTCTGTGGTGTTTTAGATTTTTCTAAAAATACGTAGTTTAAAAATTACAGGGACTCAAAGATTTGTATAAAAATTTTTAAGACCGCGTAACTTTGAAACCGAATATTTTAACAGAAATCTGGGAAACCACAGACATAGATATTAGTGAATATGTCTGCAAAATTTCATGGACTTTGGTAGCTTAATATTCAAATGAAATTGGAACTACGATTGTATGAAACGAGTGACGGAGAGAGCCCTCTTAAGTGCCTCAAGTGCAAGAATTCTAATAGAATCTTGTTAACGATCTCGACATGCCATCGCTCTCCATCACGACTTTTTATGTAAACAAGAACATTAGAGGCTGCGGCTATTCTACTCACTTATATTGTTTCTTGCTTAGAAATAAGGTAAGCTAATTCCTAGTTCCATTATAAAAAAATATGCGTGATCCGAAGATCCAATGTACGGTCGACCTCAGAATTCGAGTAACAATTCCGCGAAACTATTGCATCAAGAAACTGTCACACTTATTTCCTTTTTTTATAGAAACGCCACACACATCTAACACATGTGCATAAAACCACGCCAATATGATCATTAAGGTGCTAAACGACTTTTGGTCTTTGACTGTATAAGCTTACAAGATACACCGCGACAAGCCGCGAACTATAAAAGTTTAATGATGTTTTCATAGTCGCTGAACGTTCCTCCCTGTGTTGGGGATAATACGCAGATAAACTTTCAGCTTTTATGAAATAGCGAAGGTCTGGCACGCGCTGGCTCTCTATCAGTGCAGCTCCTTCTGCACAGTCAATTACACCGTAACAAATCTATACAATCAGTTGACTTGGAAAAGTAAAAGCTACGAGTAAGTAACTATTTGTGTTTCACAACGACCCCCTTTACTTTAAATTACTTTTGTATTAGTTTCTAATATAACCTTGTTCTTTTAAATTAATTTAGCTTTTAACAAATGTATAATTTGTATTTAATTACTATGACATGGTAAGCTGTAGGTTGACTGCCTCTGGCCATACCTTTACTTGCTTTTGTGGAGCTTACATAGGGATTTCAGAATTCTCTGTAAATAGATATTACATACAGGATGTTCTTAGACGATTTGCTAAGTTTCGTGTATATCTATGTAATACTTCGAATTTCATGACATTACATAATATAGAGAATATGAATGCTTATGCTTCAAACCACCATTACCCATTATTATCATTAAAAAGATTTCGACGAATTGAGAACCTCCTCCTTTTTTTGAAGTCGTTTAATAAATACAAAAGAATGTTTGTTTGTAGGTTTGTCCTTCAATCACGTCGCAACGGAGCAACGGATCGACGCGATTTTTGCATGGACATAATTGAATACCTGAAGAGAAACAAAGGTTAATTCTTTTCCCGGGAATTTTAACATAAATCCCTAAATCCACGCGAACGTCATCGCGGGCCTCAGTTAGTAAAGAAATAAGTATAATTCATTGGATATGAAGGTATTAAGCATAGGTATGGTATTAAGCATAGGTATAAGCTTAGGTACCTATTAACATCTTGGTCATTCTATATACTATAGATACGAATCTAAATAAAGCGTTTTGTATTTATGGAAATCACAGTTTTAAGGGGTCAATAAATACAGGTCACTCGACTCTACTTGATCCATGTTCCCATGTCTGAAGCACACCCGATTCATTGAATAACCTCTGATCCTAAATAAACATAAATAAATATTCACTAGATCGTACCATCCCCGTTCGGGAATATGGATTTGTATTGATGTACGCTTGAACTTTGACTTTATTAAGTAAAGCAGGTACACAGTAAAGATACCTACGCAGGAATTAATAAATGATTCATACTATTCATATTCATGAATCATCGCTTTCATGAATATAAATATTTCATGTGTATTGTGTAAGAATTGTAAAATGAAAAACACTGATTATTATTAAGTAATTATACCTATTCGAAACGACCATTCAATTCAGTCCTGTATTTTGCTTCCTTTTAAATATAATTCGGTCATTCTTTACGTTTTCTTTTTAACTATTTTGAAAAAAAGGAGGTGGTTCTCAATACAACACACATTTTTAGGGTTCCGAGCGTCCGAATGACTAAAACGGAACCCTTATCACTCGTCTGACGGTTCGTCTGTCTGTTCATCTGTCACAGGTTCACAGTTTAATTTTTTATAATATGTGCATGACAGCCATTTTGAAATTCCCCATCTTAGGTTTTTATTATTTTTTGTTATAGCGACAGTTGAAATACATACACACTCTGTAAAATTTCAAATCTCTACCTATTATGGTTCATGAGATAGGTACAGCCTGCTCACAGATAGTCTCGTTGGAACCACTTCGGTATGAAACCCTAACAATGGTAACAAACCAATGAACAGGTAGATACAATCTCTTATCCCAAACCTAATCTTACTCCTTTCCGTCATGGAGCGGTTTCAACATCAATGGTAACAAGTAAATTAAAAATTTATAACACCCCCGACAAGTGAAGGTTACAGTAACTAGAAAAGAGCTGATAACTTTCAAACGACTGAACCGATTTTCTTAGATTATAGCTAAGAACACTCTCGATCAAGTCCACCTTTCAAACAAAAAAAAACTAAATTAAAATCGGTTCATTAGTTTAGGATCTACGATGCTACAGACAGATAACACAAGAGATCAAACTTATAACACCCCTCTTTTTGGGTCGGGGGTTAAAAATAAAGCAGCTTTGAAGTTAGTTCGGATAAATTACACTCGTTTAGGTGAAAATTTTAACATAAGCGGAAGTGCCAAAAGCAACGGCACACAAGTTGTGCGGCGCGAAAAATTCATTTGTCACACGACCTACCGACCTACTTTTGCGTTAGGTACGTTTTTGCGGGGCTGTTAATTCATTTACTTGAAATTATGATATTTGTAGCTATGATTCGGTGAACCCTTTTATGCTTATATGCATATTTACGCGCCGTGATGTGGGTCAGGTCATATTATGGACGGCAAGAAAATTGGAGTGGTTTTCAGCTGGGTAGTAAACTTATATGTGTACTGTGTATTCGCAATGTACACAAATGTTGTGTAATGTACTGGCGACAAAAAGTAGCGCCTACCTCTACTAATAATCTTACCTATCTACTCTAATATTAAAGAGGTTGTAAGTTTGTATGTAGGGGGTAATCTCCGGAACTAATTATCGAAATCTGTAAATTAATCACACAGACAAAATTCCTGTCATCATCCATTTTGTATAGAGACAGCTTGCATTCTGGAGATGGGTATAGGCTACTTTTTATCCCGGAAAATCAAAGAGTTCTCACGGGATTACAAAAAACTAAATCTCAAGAGTGAACACATGTAACATGTAAAATAAAGGTTAAATGAGCATCTCCATTTGGAAATATAGCTAGATAGACAGGTAGGTAGCTAGTTTGTAAAACCGGCGGAATAATCAGAGCGTGATATGCAAAATCGCACTGCGATGTTAGAGCGAAAATGAAATGCGAAAATTGTTTTTACTTTGGGATAAAATCCAATGATAAAATAAAATAAAATGTCAAAATAAAAATTGATGAGTTTCAGCGTAAAGTATTGATGGATTTGTATATAAAATGCGTATCGGCGCGTCTGTTCAATCTGATTTGTGGAAAATATTCAGCATAGTGATACTGTTTATATAATACATAAGTTCTGTTATTTGTAACAAATTAATAAGACTAATAAGATAAAGATAAGACTATAAGATACGCATTAATAAGATATTTTAGCTTATACACTATGTATGCTCCAATGATCTCTATAGTAAAAAATCTCTAACGACACGTCGCGTCGGCGTTCGTTAAACCTCTTTGTATGGCGACTTAGTTACCATGAAGCAGATTTGGTAGTAACCAGTTTACGTAATTGCCATACCGTTTATTCCGTGCACACTTGACCCAGAACTGAAGTTTTTCTATGCACGTACCTACTTAATTTGCATTTCATAACAGTGTTTTTTGTTTTTGTTTCAATCTGTTTGTAAATCTATCGTGTTCAGTACCTAAACACGCCACATTTGCCTTAGATGTAACTTTGATAGATTCTGTAGGCAGATATTGTTATTTATAATAAGTAGGCAGTCATTTAACTTTTTTATAAATCTAATTCTAGAGTCAAGATTAAATTAAGAGTCAAGGCAAGCGCGATCTATCTCAGGTTGTATCACCACTTGCCAGCAGATGTGGTTGCAATTTGCAACCGAGCGTTAGCAGCAAGTAAGTGTTACGCACAGTATTTAATGAATAACCTACCGTACAGTTGCCGTGGGGCTTTCCTTCAACATCAAATCTCAATGTTTCTTAAGTACTACTGTACCGACTGTAAATCCAAAGCCTACTTCAAAGGTATATCAAAGGTATAGGAACAACTATTCTCTGTAACGTCCAAATCTACATCCTCTGACAACATCATACTGTGCGTCCACACACTGCTCTACTCGTGCAACGCCGCACTAGGTCGCTTGCCTTTGCAACACGATGGACGATATTGCACGTTATAACGATATTTTTACGATTGTTTCAGGTAACAATAAAGACAATGGAGTAACATTCATATAACTACGTGTCTTCATTCTTATAAGGTATTTAATACAATAATAAAGTCCTGGACCTGCACCCTAAGTACAATCAAATGCGAGAAATCTTTTTCTCAGCTTCGCACCTAGTCAGTGCCTTCAACCTTGCCATTTTGAGTTGATAAAATGAAACCAGCGCGAAAAGTTTCAGAAGTAGGTACCTCCACAGTAATGGCAGGTAATGGTCTAAAAAGTTAGGATTGTCAATCTTCAGCAATGTTGTCAAAAAATTGCAAAAGGGAGCAAAAAAATATATGTCATTTTTTTTTTCATAAAAACTTTTGCTGGAAATAATATAATTTGGTACCTACTACCTATTACCTATTAGTAAATATATAAATATTTTATTATCTTTCTTTTATCAAAACACAAACACAACATTGTGACACACGGATTCCAATAATATTTTTGCATATCGGTGTGTATTTTAAAAATCGGTTTTGGCATAAAATATTTTTCGATAACATAATTTAGAAAGTTTTTTTGTTTTTACGAAATATCAGCTGACAGTATCAGTTTTCCGGTCCGAATAGATAAAAACACAAAAAGCGATGTTTGCTTATCCTATTTATCAAGTTTAGCAATTTCGACGCCAGTTCGTGTAAATAGATAACATGTTTTTCGAGTTTAGTAACTAAGCTAGGTTAGGAGTTTAGGGTAGGCTTTTACCACCTTCCTGGCGCAGTGGTGTGCATTGTAGCCTTGGAGTGGGAGATCCCGAGTTCAATTCTTTGCAGTAAATTAGTAATTACTTATTCTGTTTTGGTCTTGTTCGAAAAACCGATAGACGTTGAAATCCTGTCGCCCAAGATGTTAGATTGGTGAATAGACGACATTATAACGCATACACGTAGGTACACATTCACTCTCTTTCTCTCTCTCTCTCTCTCTATCTCTCTCACACACACACACACACACACACACACACACACACACTTATCCATACTAATATTATAAATGCGAAAGTGTGTCTGTCTGTCTGCTACCTTTTCACGGCCCAACGGTTTAACCGATTTTGATGAAAGGTACAGAGTTAGTTTACACCCCAGGGAAGGATATATAGGCTACTTTTTATGCCGGAAAATCAAAGAGTTCCCACGGGATTCCTAAAAACCCATCCGCTTAACTGATTTGTGGTACAGAGGTAGCTTGCGTCCCTGTAATTGACATAGGCGTTTTATCCCGGGAAATCAAACAGTTCCCACGGGATCTTTAAAAACCTAAATCCACGCGGACGAAGTTGCGGGCATCCTCTAGTTAAAAATATAATTTATCAAGTCGCAGGCAGTCGCTGGATTCAGGTGGTGCAAGACCGTGGCGTGTGGAAGCCCCATCCATCTATATCAGTGAACGTCTATCAAGTGACGACGATGATGATTTTGTTCACAAGCAGTTTTTTAGTTGTTTGAATATCCTCGAAAAGGCGGCTGGAAGAGGCGCATTTTCAGGGTTCCGTAACCAAAGGGTAAAAAAACTGGCCAAGTGCGATTCAGACTCGCGCACCGAGGGTTCCATACTCGTGTATTTTTCCGACATTTTTCGCGATAAATCCATAAATAAAAATTAATAAAAATCTGTTTTAGAATATACACATAAAGCCATTTCATATGATACCCCACTTGGTATAGTTATCTAACTTTGTAAATTGAAAATACTTTATTATTTGTTCATGAACATATTTTAATTTTTTTTTGTGATATGAACCCTAAAAGACTGAGGTCCGACTCGCACTTGACCGGTTTTTTAATATTGAAAATTCGAGTGCCATCAGTGCCGGTGCTGCCGAATCAAGCTGCTGACATCGGTTCTTGTGCGTCTGCAACAGTGATATAACAGCTTATGCTCATCTTAGTAAGGTCTATAAACTTGATGCAAAATGCACATTCCTGTCTGTAGGTTATAATCTTAGGCTTAGTATTCTATTGCAGTAGATTGTGACTTCCTATCCTTGTAAGGGCCAACCTTGTCCCGCATTTGTAATATCAGTTACGTATTGCGTTCTGTGCTCAGAGCTCCATAAATTGTATCCTGATATGGGAGCTTAAGGACGATGACGGATCATCAAAATTCATTCGGTTGCAGGTCAAGGTCTTGAAGGTGTATCAGTGTTTTTAAAGGGCTTTGGTCAACCCAATTTGTTTCAAATGGGGAAAATTCAATTACGCATTCAGTATACAAAAGCGGGTGTGTGGGACGTATGGCTCTGTCAGAATACCCACTAAAGGCCGATTCACACCAATTGCGTACACGTGACACGTGCGTAGTGATGCGCGTAAACCCCTAACACACCGGGTTACGCATACGTTCACGCTTTACGCAAGCGGTGTGCCATGTTTCATACAGTTCCATACATTACAACGCAATGGTACGCGCTACGTCTACGCTTACGCGCCTGTGCGAACGAACTATAAATACTCCAGGGGCACAGTCCGCGTCATAGATGAGACATCTCAGGATCCCGGTTAGGTAGGTACCTATCAGGTGCAAGTTGCATAGGCAGATAAGCCATCAAGCCTGGGGATTTGTTAGTCATTCCACGTAAGAACTATGTTCTGTACTATTTATATGAACTATGTTATGTAAGATCTAGGTAGGTATATCGATGGCGTTTGACATTAACAATAATTCTTTGATTTTACTTAGGACTTTTTATCACTTGGCAAGCTACGCCTCTAAATTAGTAGGTATAGTAGTTGAATAAAATATTGGTAGGTAAGCAAGACGTTATTACTTGTTACAAATAACTAAGAAGGCTCCATATTTCATACAAAAATAGCGTTATGCATGAAATCAGTGTTCGGTTTTATTATTCATAAAACAAAAGTAGTAGGAGTATATTCAGTGGATCGGAATATCGACAAATGAAACAAAACAATCGCGGTGTGTACACCCGAAATTAATTTATTACTCGGCAGTTAAACCGCGAGCCTTTTGTTCGGAGTCTATTGATAGGGGCTACATAAATCCACAAATTCATAAAAGCAGAAAATACATGCATGATTTTGGCAAAAACTCGATTCAGTCTTATTAGGTTCAGAGTTAATTAAACCCACTTGGTAAATATCGTATTGTTGTTCAACGTAGTGGATTTGTCAACCGACTGTCGAGTATTGATAAGCCAATTTAACACACCCGAATTTAATACGTAAGTTAAAATATATAAGGCTTAAAATCGTGGTTTTCAATAAAATGTACAACACTGCTCGAGCGTGCTTGACTGCACGTTGGGCTGTCAATACAAAGGATGGACTATGTTCAATTCTACACGCAAATATCAATCGTATTGTATTACGCTAAGGATTATAATTGCAAACAAGAATTATCGAGTGGTTTTGTACAGGAGAAGTATACGATAGCCGGTCAAAGCAACGCAATGTTATCCGGAATTACGCTTGTAGCTAGCCGTGATTGCGAATCTGTTCATTTGCGTGACACAGAACATCTCATTACAGTGTGGGTACTTCACCATGACACTTTCGTAATGAACTCTGACGGTATTATTAAAAAGTAGCATTAACTACATTCAAAGTACTCTAAGAGCGATTACGCACTCATCCGATCCGAGTCCATGAAAATACGGATATAAACAAGTGTAAATTAAAAATTTATAACACCCCCGACAAGTGAAGGTTACAGTAACTAGAAAAGAGCTGATAACTTTCAAACGGCTGAACCGATTTTCTTGAATCTAAGAACACTCTCGATCAAGCCACGTTTCAAACAAAAAAACTGAATTAAAATCGGTTCATTAGTTTAGGAGCTACGATGCCACAGACAGATACACAGATACTCAGATACACACGTCAAACTTATAACACCCCTCTTTTTGGGTCGGGCGTTAAAAACTCAACCCAAACTCGGATATTGTTTACGCACTAATCCGATCTCTGATCCAAATCCAAGCTAAGTATTCAGTGGGCATCTTTGAGATATCTACGTCATACGTCCGATTTGAATCCGAGGCACATCCGAGATTTCGTCACGGATGACAGAGAGATATCGGATGACGGAAGCCGGATGTAGTGCGCAAGCTAATTATTTGTATAGTTCTATGACTACTTCGGAACGTTTTTTCACGGACTCGGATCGGATGAGTGCGTAACCGCTCTAACTCTAACACAGTAGATTCTTTATCCCTAGAGTAATTAGTAAACTACGCTCAACTTAGGTTGGTACTTATTAGTTATTTATTATTAATGTGTTTAGTTTAGCAAAATCAACAAACAACAAATCCAGTAGGTACTTACCTACGAACTACGAAAGCAATAGAGATCAATACTTAATGTGTTCTTAACTTATATCTAAGTTACTTCGCCCACTTTAGGCCAAAAAAGGTGTAGTTACTAGTAAGTATACCAATTTATATTCTCACGGATTGTAATTATATATTCATGAATCGTGACTCTATTATTTACTGTTATGTATAAGTTGTCAATTTTTTTTAATACTAAGGACATTTTCCCATGCAAATACAATACCCACTTACTCATAGTCGTAAGTACTTATTTTTGTCAATCGTTAATGCTATATTTCACTATTTTTTTATCATTATGTATTTGTAGAGTTAACCAACTTTTCTAAACCTAAATAAAAACGAAAGGCGTTAGGCCTTACAGCTAATGAATAGTAGAAAAGCCTGCAATAGAAAAACCCCCACGGACAAACGATCGAAAAATTTTACTTACTTATATTTTTAACACTTTTAACCTCGCTAGTTAATACTCTTTTGGGTATAATAATAATAATTAATAATTAGTGCCCACAAAGAAGATCAACTGAATGCAACAGTGCAACATTAGTCATTTACTAGGGTTTGCACCAGGTTTAAAAATTATCAATAAGTAGGTATACCCTAAATATAATGTCTTTTTTAGTTGATAAAATTTATATGTACAGGGTGGTCAAAAAGTCGTGGATCAAACGAAATAGGGAGATAGAGGAGGTCATTTCTAGCAAAAAAAATTTCTACAGCATGGCCATATTTAAATTGCCCTAAGAGTTATGAATATTTTTGGGTTTTTTAAGAAAATACCAGATTCTCTTACAATTAGACTAATTAAAAAAAAAAATTGATAAAAAACAATAAAACAAACGATGCTGTGTCATTACTAGATAATGTATCAGCACTACAAACCTTCTATTGAGGCTCTGGCTACCAAATTACAAGAGCAATTAATTTTTTTCCAAAACTTTTAAAGCGTTACCAAAAATTAAATGTCACTTTAAAAGCGCACTGTGAAAAAAAAATGTACTACGGAAAAGTGACCCTGTATCAGAAAAACTTGCTGATTTAATGCCAATTTAAATGAGGTATAACACATTACTCTTTGTTTCGTAGTTCTGGTATTATAATCGTTTTTTCCTATCAAGGTGCAAATTTCAGTAGATTAGTTTACTTCAAAATAATTTTGAAGATTATCATGCTGCTAGTTAAACTGCTAGTTTTTTGTACGTTGGAATGCTAGAAACATCACTGTGCTTGTCACACTTAAAATTTGTGAAAAGAACAGATACTCTTCACTACCACCACGTGCCAGAACTACCCAGAACGCCCTCTTTTCTAGGAAACAAAAGGATAAAAAAACTATGCCTCTCTTTCACATCCTTCCTTATTTCAACAATGCAAATAGAAAGAATGATTAGTGCGAACGAGAGGCATAGTTTTTTTATCCTTTTGTTTCCTAGAAAAGATGAACTACTTGCAAGACGGGCGTTCTGGGTAGTTCTGGCACGTGGTGGTAGTGAATAGTATCTGTTCTTTTCACAAATTTTAAGTGTGACAAGCACAGTGATGTTTCTAGCATTCCAACGTACAAAAAACTAGCAGTTTAACTAGCAGCATGATAATCTTCAAAATTATTTTGAAGTAAACTAATCTACTGAAATTTGCACCTTAATAGGAAAAAACGATTATAATACCAGAACTACGAAACAAAGAGTAATGTGTTATACCTCATTTAAATTGGCATTAAATCAGCAAGTTTTTCTGATACAGGGTCACTTTTTCGTAGTACATTTTTTTTTCACAGTGCGCTTTTAAAGTGACATTTAATTTTTGGTAACGCTTTAAAAGTTTTGGAAAAAAATTAATTGCTCTTGTAATTTGGTAGCCAGAGCCTCAATAGAAGGTTTGTAGTGCTGATACATTATCTAGTAATGACACAGCATCGTTTGTTTTATTGTTTTTTATCTCATTTTTTTTTAATTAGTATAATTGTAAGAGAATCTGGTATTTTCTTAAAAAACCCAAAAATATTCATAACTCTTAGGGCAGTTTAAATATGGCCATGCTGTAGAATTTTTTTTTGCTGGAAATGACCTCCTCTATCTCCCTATTGCGTTTGATCCACGACTTTTTGACCACCCTGTATATACCTATATACAATGATTAAGTACTCGTATATATGATAATTTGGTATATTTATAATTTTGATTTTTCAATATTTTTATCCAACTATATTTATCTCTAACTATGTTTATCTTGATAATGAATCACTTTGCACATTATCGCTGAGTCTTTAATAAGTATCTTCAACAAGTGGGTACATGACCGATGGCTCTTACACTATAAATATAGTGTAGCAACGGAGCCAGTCACGATGGTTACAACACTCGGTTTCTGCAATACCGCGTGCTAAACCACATTCGGAAATGGACCTCTTTTGTTCTAACTTCTAACACTACAAAGATTGAACAACATAGATGGTCCCATCGGTCATCTAGTACGTTTAACTTTTAACCCGCTTTATGCGACAACTAATTAGTAATTAATACTGAATTTGTTCAATATAAAAGTTTTACCTACTAAATATTTCACGAGGCTTGATTTCAGCATTATTGATGAAAAGTAGGAAACATTAGATTAGGTAAGGCATATGTAAGAAAATATCTAAAAAGTTTATTTAGTACTAGAGGATACCTGCGACTTCGTCCGCGTGGATTTAGGTTTATAAAGATCCCGTGAGAACTGTTTGATTTTTCGTGATTATGCCTATGTCAATTACAGGGACACAAGCTACCTCGGTACCAAATTTGATACAAATCGGTTAAGCGGATGGGTTTTTAGGAATCCCTTGGGAACTCTTTGATAGTATGGAAGTATGGATAAGTACAATTTTCCTTTCTTTCTCTTAAAGTTTGAGCGAGGGTTAGAAAACAAAATGAATACTTAAATATAATTTTTATGGCTAGTACAACGAATTTGTCATGGCTTAACTGTTGCGCCATTGAGGCTAAAATAACACGTAAAAACATATTAAGTCAGTGAATTGGTACCTACCCACTATGTTGGTAAACTTTTTATCGACCGGCCATAAAATGGTTGACACTCGGCCTAAAAACGTATAAAGTCCGAAAACCTATAAACTTTACGTCCCGTGTGTTGCGTAAATTCAGCGGAGCCGAAAAAAGGGTTTCATAAAACTGAATCGAGAGGATTACGTTTTAAACCACGAAACGATCTGAAAGTAGATTTCGGCATTTACCAATAAACAAGTATGCTTGCTTGTGAATGGAACGCAGCTGATATTCATGTGTGGTTTTCTGTTGATTTTTGGCCGATTTTCAGCACATATCAGGACCGTCGCGTCAAGCAATGTGCGACTTTGAACTCTTCTGGGCTCTTCACCCAAATGGGTCCAAAGGTTGTTTTTCGACGAAAAACAACCGTGGTGAGAACTACTCACTGTACACAATATTTTGAAAAACCATATTCTATAAACGATTCAAATAAAATAATGCATACGTAACGAAATTTAAAATCGCTCTCAAAATTTTAGTTTTTTCTAAATTAAGCACGGGACACATAGGCCGCGTATGCGTCGCGTAAGCGTAGACGTAGCGCGTACATTGCGTTGTAATGTATGGAACTGTGTGAGACATGGCATACCGCTTGCGTGGCGTGAACGTTCGCGTAGACGTAATGCGTGCATTTATGCCTAAGGATTATTACGCGTTATTACGCGCGTGACACGTGTACGTGCGCGCGTGTGAATCGGCTTTTAAAATGCTGACGAAAAAAGAACCTCCTACCTAGTTTTTGTGAAGTCGATAAAAACTGGATGTACCTATTTATTTCGATGATGAAATGAAACGATGATGAAAAAAAACTAGATTAAAATCGGTTCATTAGTTTAGGAGCTACGATGCTACAAACAGATATACAGATACACACGTCAAACTTATAACCCTCTTTTTGGGTCGGGGTTAAAAACAATTTTACTAAGTTACAATGAATATTAAATACCTAATTCTTAGCTTTTGTGCGGTGATTAATACAAATTATTAAATACAATTTAGAAATAATAAGATAGATAATTAAATACAGTTTTGTATACATTTTTTCTCTACATTTTAAAACTAAAACTGAAGTTAGTAGTATAAATTAGTTTTATTCAAAGATAATAAAGTTGTAGGATAACGGGTAATTAAACATCTTTATGAGGAAACACCTTTGTACCTACTAATAACTACTGTATTCTTTTTGTCTCTGTAATTTGAATACTTATTGCTTAAATAGCCTTAAATATTCCGCAAGGTCGATTTAGAAGAATACGTTAATTTGTTACGTATGTTTTCTAGGTCAAAGTTAAGTTGTTAACCGAGGTAAAATTAGATTTCCGAATTGGACTCATCACATCATAAACTACGCACAATATTTCTCTGTACGCAGGTAGCAAGCTCAGATTTCCGTAGATAAAATTAGGAACCCTTGTAGGTACTTATAATAGTTACGTACAGTCCGTCTGTCTGTCTGCGTGTTACTGCCATTGTAAAATTTATGAACTACTAGCTGATACCCGCGACTTCGTTCGCGTGGATGTAGGTTTTTTTAAAATTCCCGTGGGAACTCTTTGATTTTCCGGGATAAAAAGTAGCCTATGTGCTAATCCAGGGTATAATCTATCTCCATTCTAAATTTCAGCCCAATCCGTCCAGTAGTTTTTGCGTGAAGGAGTAACAAACATACACACACACACACACACACACACACACATACAAACTTTCGCCTTTATAATATTAGTGTGATAAAAGATGTAAAACACAATTATAGAAACTTTATTACCGCAACACAGAGGCATATGAAAATTTCGAAAAAAAGAACATTTTTCTGAGTAGACCTGAAAAATCGAAAAAAAATCTATTCATCCCCTCGAATGATTGCTCCTTAGACAGGTATTTTAAAATCATTACTAAGTTTGCTAAACATTTTAACTGAAAAGCTAGCAGACAGACGGACAGACATATAGGTACGAGTACTTTCGCATTTGTAATATTTATAATATTATCTTAGATATAGGTATAGTATGGACACGACAAATGAGTCAGACAATTCAAAAACATTACCTATGACCTATGTACCTATTACTAAACAGCTACTCGTGCCTACCCAAGATACTTAAATAGCGCTTGTGCCACACGAAATCTTGTTCGGAACAATTTAGAAAGTTCATGTATTTCGCCGGAACGATGCCAAAAGCAATAAGTTTAAGTACGGACGCGGAGGCTGGAGCGGTGTAGAGCAACTTACCTATATTCAGATTGAAATACATGTTGTTTTTCTCTCCTTTTATGTGTTTACTAGCTGTTTTTTGTTCAAAGCAACATAAGTTGGCCGATATGACTCAGTTTGCCGTCTTCTTGATTATACAAGCAATATGTATCTATACAAAAGTGTTTATCAAGGTACATATAACTACCGATGCGCAGCTTTGTAGGGCGAAATTATTAAGTATGTCTGTCCATTGTCCATGTTAAAATTACCGTTTTTCTCTCCATCAAAATGTACCTACTTAAAAAAGCATTTTTTCATTTTAACATTGATTAGCTCGAGCAAAATAGTAGTACCTATTCTAAAATGCAATAAGTCCAGTTAGAAACTGCAAAACGGCTTGTTACAAACCTATCAGAAATAAAAGAAATTACACATTATTATATCAAAGCGCCTAACAGGCCTAACACAATCTAGCGTTTTGCTATGATCTTATTTATCCATATAATTTATCTACCCTTTAGGCCCGGTATCCACCTAAGCGGAGAGAAGAGATGTGTACAGTCAACCAATCAGATTTTTAAAAGATGACGTGATAATTTTTTCGCATCATCTATTATGAATCTAATTGGTCGAATGAACACATCTCTCCTCTCCGCTTAGGTGGATACCGGGCCTTAGGACAGTATTACTAGAAATGTGAACTTATCTTGGACTGCTTCAGGTTACAGAATTTCTGCCATGTGTAAAACAATCAGGCTCGACATTGAAAATCCATGTCTCACCATAAGCTCTACCTATGTTGAAACTATGTATGTACCTACTTATTAAAATGAACAACAATATATCATGCTAATGTATATTATTATCATTATTTCCTTGCCTGATCGGTGTCCGAGTATGACACCTGTATTGTGCAAAGCAACTATTATCTGTAATGGACTCAACAAAAAACTGTGTAGGTACTGCCCACTTTATATTATAACAGCAAGGTCGTTTCGTTCTCACGCTGTAAGTTTTAAAACAAGTCCTCGGCAATATGCATAGAAAACTGAACCGCTCCGTGCAACCATGGTAATTTTTATACGTGTACACTTTTTGAACAGTTTTATTTAGCTTGCTTTTTGTCGGTAGGTATGCCGCCCGCCTAAACTGCGGATTGTAGGCAAGGCCAGGGGAATATGTTTACACAAACCGTGAAGTTATTTATGATTTGATATTGATGGTAAAATAAAACAAACAGTTTTATTTCTTAAATAAGATTAAAGTAGGTAATATAACGTAGATTTTTTAAATATATTTACTTATTTCTGGCATTGTACCTAAAGTAAGCAAAGTACCTAAGCTACAAAGGCTACAACTACAGAGTATTAAAATTTTTCTCATTCTAAATGATAATCATTTTTCATAATCATTCAAAAATTTACCATACAATATCTTAAAAACCGACTGTGGTTTTTGTGGCGCTGAATATAACAAAAATACCCTGTATATCCTATAAGTTTAGTAAATAAAGGTCTGGCATATTGACAAACCCTGATAGTATGTACTATGTAGTAAGAAAAACGTACAATCTACATTACGACCTTTATGTTTTTCCTCACATATTGTATAAAAAAGAGCAAAAAATCAAGATCACTGTCAATAGTAGGTATCTAATCATTTAATCTGTGACCATAACAAAGGTCAAACTAGAAATAATATTTCCAGTTTTGACCTTTGTTATGGTCACAGATAAAAAACTATTATGTTATTACAGTTTTTTTAAGCAATGGCCTAGGAGGAAGACCACGTGTTTCAATGAATCACACCTTAGTAGATTACTCGTCGGTATTCGTACATACATAGTTTCTGCGGTTTAATCAAAACAGTTGTGTATTATTAATCACACTAATATTATAAAGGCGAAAGTTTGTATGCGTGTGTGTGTGTGTGTGTATATGTTTGTTACTCCTTCACGCAAAAACTACTGGACGGATTTGGCTGAAATTCGGAATGGACATAGATAATATCCTGGATTAGCACATAGGCTACTTTTTAATCCCGGAAACCAAAGAGTTCCCACGGGATTTCGAAAAACCTAAATCCACGCGGACGAAGTCGCGGGCGTCAGCTAGTAGAGCTATAATTTTACTTTTTGAGCACAACTGACAACCACTGACCATCAAAATTTTTGATGGTCAGTTGTTGAATTTGTAATGGTGATAAATAAATAATTAATTAATGAATAATTAGGTAAACTTAAAATTAAAGCTTATGGTATAGAGTGCCTATACTAGATGTGGGCGTAAACCTCCAGTATCCTGTCTGAAAGCGTGGCAACGACAGCAATAATGTCGTCGTGTCGTACTTGACCTTGCACTTTTATAAGGCTACAGTGAAATATGGTAACATCTGGCATATCGAGCATGTTGTCTGCACTGTATTAACTTAAGTATAAGCACACAGTAAAGACTTTTTGCGCTATCTTATAGTATATTTGTGTGGTCTTTTTTCGTATTTCCATTCAATTGGTTTCAAATAAAAGAACACTTACTTGTTAATTTAATTTATCCAAGATACTCATAGCCATCTGCCCGCCCAGTTAGGTAAACTCTACCAATCTTCTCTGAAAACTCAAACATTTTTTTAACACGGATCTCCTCTCAGAGTGAGAAGGGTTCAGTCCACCCACCACGCTGGTCAAGTCCAAATTGGCTGACTTTACACACCTTTGACACGGTAATATTGTGCCTTTGAGAACAATATAGAGAACTCTTAGGCATGCAAGTTTCCTCATAATGTTTCCTTCACCATTGAATCAATTGATAGGTACCTATTTATTTACTTAAAATGCACACTTCTAAAAGTTAAGGTGCTTGCCCGAGATCTAACCACTGGCGGCCGACGTTTTTAACCACGAGGCTATCACTGCTTATACCTAATATGATACAAGCCCGTATTTTTCGTATTTTTATAAAACACAAAAATACCAGCGAGGATAAGAACAAAATTAGTTTCAGAGATGGACCAATATTGCGCAAAGGTTGTATGGGGAATTGATGTACGATATTCGCGGACTGACAGTTATAGAATAGGCAGCTATTTATCTTTTGCGGCATGCTCTTTGTTACCCTCGAATCTTGAAAGATTGATGTTCGAGAGTATTTTACTTAAGAGAAGTTTCCCAGCGAGCTCCCCAGCGTTGCTGTCCATACAAACGCAATTTGGTTCTCATTTGAATATTAACCTATCAAACATAAATAATTTTTTTGGATGCGTCCTAGAAACAAACGTCTGTATTATAATGTACTCATTGTTTGTCAGATTTCTGTAAAAATGTGCAGTTTCAAAGTTACATGAGCTCAAATGTTTGTATGTAAATATTTAAACTACGTTTTGAAAAGTTTAAATTCACGCAAACAAATTATGGTCTAAAATGAAACACCAAAGGCAAAGAATTGAGAACCTCCTCCTTTTTGAAGTCGGTAAAAAAAGCTCCTGAAACGATTTCTTTTGCTTTTTCATTTTATTAAGTAGGTACAAGTCTACCTAAACAGCTATTGCGAGGCGATACTGACAAGTTGATCGATCCCTTATATAATGTGTAAAAACTTCGCGTACGAGCGCTAAGTATGTATTGGAATTTAAAATTGGAATGAGCCGGCTTTGACCTGGTTTAAATTGATACATCATATTAAACAGTCTTTGTTCTTGAGTCACATGGCCACTACTGAATAATTAATCAAGCGGTGCGTGTTAAATTCGAATATTAAATTAACTACGTTGGTTTGCCAATATTAAGTATATTTTTATATATTTCTTATTTATATCTTCAGTTATAGCTCTTGTTCACGAGTCCTTTGTCTTAGTAGATGAACCAATAAAAATGAAAATGCAGTCCTTCTATACCTACCTATTGCACGAGTATATCTGCAACTGTAAAAGCTTAAACTATGGACCATAGTTTAAGCTTGGTTGCATTAAAACCTACGATTTACCAAGTCTTATTGGTAAATGACACACGTCAAACTTATAACACCCCTCTTTTAGGATCGGGGCTTAAAAAGTCCGAAATTAACTATTAACACAGAAACAGTTCGAACTTTTATACCATTAAACTTTATTAAAGTCTTCGTCGTTAAATCTTAGAGTTTACTGTAAAACCTTAGGATTTACCTTAGGTACTTAGTTCGGGGTAACATGTCTGTTGAAGATTGTAATAACCATCATTTTGAAGACATCTAAACAGCTCGCTAGGAACGATACTTTTGCCAGACTAGCGCCCTCGCCGGGCAACTTTTCCTAATTTTATACTTGCGAGGCCAAAACAGCGCGATGCCATCGCTACTATTGCGAGACCTAGCGCATTTTTCGCCCCAATTTTTATATAATGCTATATAATTTTATATTAATGATTAAAACCTACTTTACGGGACCTCTTCCCAGAATTTGCTATATGTTACCATAGTAGAAATATAAATATGAGTGAAATCGTAGTTAAATTCATAAAGTAAGTTTATTTTTATAAAAAAGTACTTGTTTCGATGTCTAACTTGCTCTTATTAATGATTTATATCATGCAAATGTCGGAAGGTCACAATATTCACAAATACAATAAATACTTATAGTAGAAATCATAGAAATGTTTAAATTAAATTATCAAGGATAAGAGAAAAACCTTTACTTGTTTTCGATTAATGTAGATGCTTGCCTAGAACTTATTGTAAAACTTACTACTAGATAAAACCTCATAAATATCCTAAATTCTTTTAAGATTAATTTTATATAAAATTTATTCATTGGCCAAAAGCCACTCTTTTTGTATAGAAGCATCGCCATCTCCTTTTAATGTAAGCCATTTATTAAAACAATACTAAAAACATGTAAAAACTATTCTCCCATATATAAGTTACCTATAAGTTACCTCGCCGCTAGTTTAGAATATACTGGGAGCCATGTTTTACCCCCACTACACGGATTTACATTGTAATATTTTTTCAATAAAGAGTTTTGGAAATTCGAACGCCTCCGACCGTATATAAGCGGGCACTTTCAATGCTCAGCACGCACTTCAACTCTACGGCTCGAGGCGAGCGGACTTCCGTCCGCCTAACAAGAAAAGGTGTTTTACTTCTACACCCCTCCCCGCTGTGGTTCTGATCAACCGATCCGCCACAGTGCATGGTCCATCGAGCGCCGGATAACAAGAAGCTGGCAACAACATTCAACATCGAGCCGTCAAGAAGTCAACGTCACAAGAAGTCTGCCTAGCCGAGAAAAGGAATCCATCACGAGCTGCGGTGCATTGAAGTGGGCTCCGAAGAGCGCCGCCGAAGACGCAACAAGTGAGAAGATCGTTTCGTCGACTACAGACTCGAAGGCCGACAAGCAGAGGAAGAGGAGTCCAACACGCTGCGGGTGCATTGAAGTGGGCTCCGAAGAGCGCCGCCGAAGACCGCAACCGTGGGAAGATCGCTTAGCTCCGCAAGACCTTCACCGTTTGAAGCAAGAAAAGGAATCGACCCATCGCTGCGGGTGCATTGACGTGGGGCTCCGACGAGTTCCGCTGAAGACCGCGAAGCCTGTTGGGGAGGTCGTTTCTTCGCTGCAAACACCCTAAGCGGTTTTTACCGCGCTTTTCTGTCTACCACCTAACGGTGCCAAACGGTAGACAGTCAAGTTAACGCCTCACGGCGGGAGCAGTATACCGGACGATACTGCCAGCTTGCCTTCATTGGCTGTTAGTCTGGAACAGTCCGACCGCGCCAGTACGGTGCACGTAAGTTGGTGGCCTCCTGGAGGGCCCGCACTAGGGTAGTCGAGCGTTCCTCTCGCTACCTGCGCACACCAACCGCGTGTTACTCTCTGCTGGGCGGTTCCTACCTCTACCCACTCCTCACTTTCCATCCCTGGGAGAGCGTGTCCCTCGGGACCACTCAAACAGGACTGATAGGGCATTAGGGCCGATAGGGAGGTAGGGACGTAGGGAACGTAGGGAAAGAAGACCGAAGATGAGCCACATCGAGACCAGGAGCAAGAAGGACTCATCCGAGGAAGAATCCGCGCAAACCACCAGTACGGACCTTACCGGCAACACAGAGAGTACGGAGAACTCTGACCGAACCGCCAGTACCGACCAAACTGAAAGCACGGAACAAACGATAACGATGGAACACGATCAAAAGAAACAACCAAGAAAAAAGCCAGCTGGTTCACGCACCTCTACAAGCAAACGTGCCGAACTAGAAGCCAGCATACGAGCCCAAGAAAAAAAGCTAGAAGCAGCAAGAATCGAGGCCGAGCTAGCCCAAAAAAGACTAGAGCTAGCACAACTGGCAGACAGCTCTGACCAAGAGGAAGACCCAGAGCAGATCGAAAGAGTGAACAACTGGGTCAACAAAACCCCACCTGCCCCTCGAGAAAATGAAGCTGGAATAGAAAATATAGTGAAAGCTCTCCAACAACATAAATTAGAAGTCGCACCAAGAAAAGCACCAACCTACATGAGCGACCTTCCATATTTTGACGGTGATCCCATCGACTGGATCCCATTCAGCAAACATTTCACCAGTACTGCATCACACTTCATGGACATAGAAAATATAGCGAGAGTAAGAAGAGCCCTCAAAGGACAAGCCAAAGAAGCAGTCAAGTCACTGTTATATACAAGCTCAACTCCGGACAATATCATGAGAGAACTAGAAAGGCGATTCGGACAACCAACGTACATCATAAAGGGACTACTAGCTGAACTACACAAGCTACCAAAAATGACTGAAGACCTGAGAGGTATAGGAGCCTTCGCCAGCGCAGTATTTAATGCAGTGGACACCATTAAACAACTAGACCGAACGGAATATCTATATGCCACTGAAATAGCTGATAAAATAATAGACAAAATGAATACGCTGGTTAGATTCAGATGGCAAGAGTTTAGAGCAGACAGAAAGAGAGAACCTACGCTCAGCCTGCTCTCCGAATTTTTGACCAAAATGTCCAACGATTTTGACGAACCGGGCCCAAGCTATTCAAGAATAAAACCAGAAAACAACAAACGCCCATTCCGAAAAGCGAAAGTCAACGTCGTCCAAATAGAGAGTGAGTCCGAGCAATCGAACGACGATTACGACAGCGAATTTGAAGAAGAAATGAAGATAGTACTAGCCGCCTGCGCAATCGACGAAGAAAAGTGCCTCTTATGCGAACAGGCACACGACATAACGAAATGTAACACCTTTCTGAAAGAACCCGTGAAAGAGAGATGGGAGATAGTAAAACGATTAAAAATGTGTTTTAGATGCTTAAAAACAAACCACAGGCATCTATCATGCAAAGTGAAACAATGCGCAAAGGAAGGCTGCGGCCGAAAGCACCATGAGCTCCTTCACCAGGACAGAAAACTGGAAACAAACAAAATTGTATCAGTAAACCACGTCGGCACATCACGAGCCTTTCTCAAGATTGTACCAGTAGAACTACACGGACCTAAAGGATCGACGAGAGTGACAGCCCTACTCGACGAAGGATCCACAGTCACCCTACTGCTAGAGGAAGTCGCCTCACAAATAGGTGCCACAGGCCCCAAAGGAAACCTACAAATCGAGGGCATTAGTGGCCACCAGATAAGGACCGAACAATCTTTGCAATGCAAACTAAGAATAAGAGGCTTGTTCTCAAGGAATTACGAAGACCTACAAGCACACACCATTAACCAACTAAATCTGCGACCTCAATCTGTAACGAAAAGAGACATCGAAGATTGCCCTCACCTCAGAGATATTGAAGACCAACTCATATACGACGGCTCGCCGCCCGCGCTACTCATCGGCCAAGACAACTGGCACCTAATAGTAACGCGAGACCTCAAGACAGGCGACCCAACGAAGCCAGTAGCATCGCTAACTAGCCTGGGTTGGATCCTACACGGACTCAAGACGGAAACACCCAAACCAGTGCTTTTCACAAATCACACCTTTGAAAAGAAAACTGAGGATATAGAAGAACTAATCAAATCTCACTTCAGTCTGGACTCGTTGGGAATAACACCCAAAAAACCGACCAACGATCCCGAAGAAAGAGCACTAGCAATACTCGAAAAAACGACTCGAAGATTGCCCGAAGGCAGATTTGAATGTGGACTATTATGGAAAACGGACAACGAATCCATGCCATTGAACCGCCGAAGCGCACTGCGCCGACTAAACGGCATAGAAAACAAGTTTAAAAAGAACCCAGAATTTAAAATAGACTACAGCAAACAGATTACAAACCTTTTAGCAAGCGGATACGCAGAACCAGCTGCCGCAACACCGACATCACCACGAACCTGGTACCTGCCTCATTTCGCTGTAATACACCCGCAAAAGGGAAAATTAAGGGTTGTATTTGATGCCGCCGAAAAGACAAACGGCAAGAGCCTGAACGACGCCCTATTGGCCGGACCCGACCTACTTCAATCCCTGTTCGGAGTTTTATTAAGGTTCAGGCAAGGACCCACGGCTGTAGCAGCCGACATAAAGGAAATGTTCTTGCGAATCATAATGCGCGAAGAAGACAGAGATAGCCTACGATTCCTTTGGCGAGAGAACGAAAACGAGGAACCAAAAGAGTACCGAATGAAATCCCTAATATTCGGAGCAACATCGTCACCCTGTTCAGCTATCTACGTAAAAAACCGGAACGCAGAAGACTTTAAATCACAATATCCGAAAGCAGTGAACGCAATACAAAGGTGTCATTACATGGATGACTACCTACAAAGCTTCGCAACCCCCGAAGAAGCTTTGAAAACGAGTCGCGAAGTAGACACAATTCATAAAAGCGGCGGATTTGAGCTGAGAGGATGGACATCGAACCACCCAGCAGCGATCCAGGACCTAGAGACCGACCAACCAGAGCACAAACATATTGGCGATCATGACAAATACGGAAAAACTCTAGGAATGTTATGGCAGATAAACAACGACGCCTTGAAATTCACCCTAAATCTTCGTAACACACCGGAAGATGTGATACACGGTTTACGACCACCTACGAAACGAGAAGTAGCAAGCGCCGTTATGTCGGTATTCGATCCTTTGGGCCTAGCCACTCCGGTCCTCATCCAAGGAAAGACGCTTATACAACACCTATGGCGCACGGGTATAAGCTGGGACGACCCCATACCCGAAGACATGATAAAACCGTGGACAAAATGGGTAAACACCCTAGAATGCTTAGAAGACCTTAATATACCGCGATGGACACATTCCCAAGACGAGGGGGAGCTACACACTTTCGTAGACGCCAGCGAAAATGTCTACGCAGCTGCAACATATTGGAGAACAATTGAACAAGGCAAAGTCGTCGTCAAACTCATAGCGGCTAAAGCAAAAGTTGCCCCGCTCAAACCAACTTCGATACCGCGACTAGAACTTCAAGCCGCACTGCTAGGCTGCCGCCTAGCCTCGAGCATTCAAAATGAAATGGATAACCCTGTTAAGAGGAGATATTTCTGGTCAGACTCACGCACGGTGCTAGCATGGATCAAATCTGACCCACGCACCTTCAAAACGTTCGTCGCGCACCGACTAGCTGAAATAGAAGATCTCACTAAAATCAACGAATGGAGATATGTACCTACGAAACATAACGTAGCCGACGATGCCACCAGAAACCCACCTAAAGACTTCAACGTCGATCACAGATGGTTCAACGGACCCGAATTCCTGAAATATGATTCCGAAGAATGGCCACAAGATAAAAGCGACCGTTCCTTATTACCCACGGGCGAAGAAAAAGTACAAACAGTCGCAACAATACATCAAAACGAAATGCCGATACCTGATGTAAAAAGGTTTTCATCATGGACACGATACCTACGAGCCACAGCCCGCCTCTTACAAAGCGTCGACTGTTTTAAAACACTTACCAAGAAAACCGAGAGCACCGCCGCTACGAAGCGCATCACGAAAGACAAAAGCTGGAAACCCTATAAAAATAAAACAAGGCAACAAAATCCGCCAACCAATCAAACTCAAAACAAACCGGCAACCCCGCATAGAATGAAACTAACACATGATTACATCGAAAAAGCCGAGAACCTGATAATCCGAGCAATCCAACACGAAAGTTTCAAGACTGAACTCAAAGCTCTGCGAGAAAATAAACGCCTACATAAAACATCACGCCTTGGAAGACTCACCACCGTCATAGAAAACGACATACTGCATCTGCAAACTCGTCTTTCTGCCGCTGAAGACATAGCGATCTCCTACAAGAAACCTATTGTACTCGACGGGAAGCACCCAATCGCTCGACTAATAGTGAAACACTACCACCAGCAGTACAACCATGGTAACCACTACACCGTGATGAATGAGATACGCCAAAAGTTCTATGTGACATCTCTGCGAAACACCGTGAAACAAATAGCAAGAGAATGCCAATGGTGCAAAACTCACAAAGCCATCCCCGCTGCAGCACCAATTGGAGACTTACCAATAGAAAGACTGAAACAGAAACAGCATCCGTTCACGTGTGCAGCTGTAGACTACTTCGGTCCAATAACCATTACCATCGGAAGAAAGACCGATAAACGATGGGTGGCACTATACACATGCCTAACGACGCGCGCTGTGCACCTGGAAATCGCAACATCATTATCAACCGACAACATGATACTCACTCTGAGACGCATGATAGCACGCCGAGGGACGCCAAGGGTCATATACAGTGATAACGGAACCAACTTCATCGGAGCCGATAAAGAGCTTAGATCCGAATTCAACAAAATGATAGAAAAAACAGAAGAAAAAGGAATCCAATGGAAATTCATACCTCCTGGAGCCCCCCACATGGGCGGAGCATGGGAAAGACTAGTACGATCAGTAAAGACTGCATTAACTGCCACTCTGAATACCCGACACCCAAAAGAAGAAATACTGCATACGCTGTTGTTGGAAGCAGAACATCTCATAAACTCAAGACCAATAACAGACCTCTCGCTAGATCCAGACGAGCAAGAAAGCTTGACCCCCAACCACTTCCTTATCGGGAGATCAAGCGGCGCTCATCGCATGGGCGATTTTACCGACAGCGAACTTGTTGGGCCGACTACCTGGAAGACAGTACAAAGGCTTACCGACCACTTTTGGAAACGCTGGCTTCTGGAATATCTACCTACCATAACTCCAAAATATAATAATGGCAAAGGTGGATTCATCAACCCATCCATCGGAGACATTGTCATCATCATAGACAATACTCTTCCCCGCGGTACTTGGCCAAAAGGCGAGATCGTGAAGACTTATCCCGGTCCAGACGGAGTAATCCGAATAGTAGACGTTCGTACTGTTGCCGGAATACTGAAGAGATCAACTTCCCGCCTGGTGAAAATCACACAATCTTCTTCCACAAACAATGGTGCTCCAGATTCCATCTTCGCACGAGGGGGAGACTGTTGAAGATTGTAATAACCATCATTTTGAAGACATCTAAACAGCTCGCTAGGAACGATACTTTTGCCAGACTAGCGCCCTCGCCGGGCAACTTTTCCTAATTTTATACTTGCGAGGCCAAAACAGCGCGATGCCATCGCTACTATTGCGAGACCTAGCGCATTTTTCGCCCCAATTTTTATATAATGCTATATAATTTTATATTAATGATTAAAACCTACTTTACGGGACCTCTTCCCAGAATTTGCTATATGTTACCATAGTAGAAATATAAATATGAGTGAAATCGTAGTTAAATTCATAAAGTAAGTTTATTTTTATAAAAAAGTACTTGTTTCGATGTCTAACTTGCTCTTATTAATGATTTATATCATGCAAATGTCGGAAGGTCACAATATTCACAAATACAATAAATACTTATAGTAGAAATGTTTAAATTAAATTATCAAGGATAAGAGAAAAACCTTTACTTGTTTTCGATTAATGTAGATGCTTGCCTAGAACTTATTGTAAAACTTACTACTAGATAAAACCTCATAAATATCCTAAATTCTTTTAAGATTAATTTTATATAAAATTTATTCATTGGCCAAAAGCCACTCTTTTTGTATAGAAGCATCGCCATCTCCTTTTAATGTAAGCCATTTATTAAAACAATACTAAAAACATGTAAAAACTATTCTCCCATATATAAGTTACCTATAAGTTACCTCGCCGCTAGTTTAGAATATACTGGGAGCCATGTTTTACCCCCACTACACGGATTTACATTGTAATATTTTTTCAATAAAGAGTTTTGGAAATTCGAACGCCTCCGACCGTATATAAGCGGGCACTTTCAATGCTCAGCACGCACTTCAACTCTACGGCTCGAGGCGAGCGGACTTCCGTCCGCCTAACAAGAAAAGGTGTTTTACTTCTACACCCCTCCCCGCTGTGGTTCTGATCAACCGATCCGCCACAATGTCACTCACCTCAGGAGTCTGCAGAATTGGGATTTTCAATAACAATAAATTCGATTAGCGCGAGTAGAATTTTAATAATTATAGAACCTTTTCTAGAAATTCACAACTATGCTATTTTATAAAACTCGACTTCATGTTCGATAGAGCACGAGCGTAGAGTTTTTAGGGTTCCGTACCTCAAAAGGAAAAACGGAGCCCTTATAGGATCACTTTGTTGTCTGTCTGTCTGTCCGTCCGTCGTATCTGTCAAGAAAACCTATAGAGTACTTTCCGTTGACCTAGAACCATGAAATTTGGCAGGTAGGTAGGCCTTATAGCACGAGTACAGAAATAAATCTGAAAACCGCGAATTTGTGAATACATCACTTAAAAAAAAAAATTGTGTTTCAATTTTCAAGATAACTATACTAAGTGGGGTATCATATGAAAGGGCTTTACCTGTACACTCTAAAACAGATTTTTATTTATTTTTATGTATAATAGTTTTTGATTTATCGAGCAAAGTGTTGGAAAAAATACTCGAGTACGGAACCGAGTGCGCGAGTCTGACTCGCACTTGGCTGGTTTTTTTTTTTAAAGGCCTAGTTTTGTAACGTGCGGGAAGTGGTGTCCCCATTTCGTCGCTGTGCTCGGTGCAGTGCCCAACGTCCGGACCGCAGGATGTCATGCTCGGACGGACGGCAAATTATTGGAATGCGAGGTTCTTTTTCATTTTCACGGCTGCCTACTGCGATTGTTAGTTATTTGACAAAAGCTTTATGTAACGGTGTTTAGCTGAATGAATCGAATATAGGTACTTATTATGGTTAACAATAAAGTGCGTCCTTCTTTAAGATTTTTGTGTAGATCCGGTAGTAGGTAACGCAGTGATAAGACCTACATATTTTATAGGCAAGGTTTAGACTGTGTCCTAATTTTGGATGAAATTTTGTTTATAGACAAGTGTAAATTAAAAATTTATAACACCCCCGACAAGTGAAGGTTACAGTAACTAGAAAAGAGCTGATAACTTTCAAACGGCTGAACCGATTTTCTTGGATCATAGCTAAGAACACTCTCGATCAAGCCACCTTTCAAACGAAAAAACTAAATTAAATTTGGTTCATTCGTTTAGGAGCTACGATGCCACAGACAGATACACAGATACACACGTCAAACTTATAACACCCCTCTTTTTGGGTCGGGGGTTAATAAGTAATAATATTATCTATTGTTTAACTTTCCAAGTTTATCTAGAGTTCTTTGAGTTCCCGCAGGAATTCAGGGATTAGATGGTTTCTCGAAAACAGCTCTAACGACTTAAATGAAATTTTGTATTTAGAAAATGTTTTACTTTCCAAATTTATTTATCTATATCTACTAGCTAATGCCTGCGACTTTGTCCGCTTGGATATAGGTTTTTTAATATCTCATGGGAACTCATTAAAAAGTAGCCTATGTCTTAATCCAGGGTATAATCTATCACTATGCCCATCCAAATCCGTTCAGCCGTTTTTGCGTGATTGAGTAACAAACATCCAAACATCCACACTTTTACATTTATAATATTAAGTAGGATAAAAGGTGTCACACCTGAGCTCCTGCGGGAATTTATGGATAACACCAATCAAATTAGAAAATGCCAAGCAAAACTCTCTTACAAAATTATATGTATAACTACCAACTACAAATGTCCAAAGGAGCAATTCTTTAATTACTAAAAAAAAACATTGTTCCTACATAAACCTATGTTGAAGTATTCCAAAATAGTTATCTATACTAATAAATAAAATTGGAGTGTCTGTCTGTAATTTCGAAATAACTACCTCACATTAAGCTCATATGGTTATTTGAACGATACCAACACTGAATCACACGTTTTTTAAATTTTTGTCTGTCTGTCTGTCTGTCTGTCTGTCTGTCTGTCTGTCTGTCTGTCTGTCTGTCTGTCTGTTTGAAAAGGCTAATCTTTGGAACGGCTGAACCGATTTTGACGGGATTTTCACAGACAAGTAGAGGATTGACCAGGGTGTAACATAGGCTACTTTTTTAACCGACTTTCAAAAAGGGAGTTGTGTTTTTCTACCTATGTACACCGAAATCTCCGAGATTTCTGAACCGATTTGCGTAATTTTTTTTTTAATCGATAGAGGAACTTTGTGACATTGTTTCATAAAAAAATTGGATTCCAACTCCTCAATCCTGACGCTGCAGGGGACCTCACCATCAATACTGATGGGATTTAGAAACTGTCGGTTATAAATTTTGATTGATATTGAAGGTATCTGTACCAAGTAAAGACTTTGTCGTTGACTTTTGGGAAATCAAAAGTTCCCACGGGATTTTAGACCCTAAATCCACGCGGGCGAAGCTGCGGGCATCAGCTAGTTTAAATAATATAGGCCAACTTATCTTATGATATGCCGAGACTACTACTGCGCTGGTTCTGAAACCAGATTCAGAAACCCAGTACTTTCTTCTTCACTTCAAGGGTTACGTTTGTTATCGAATAAAAACTCATTCAATAAGTGGCACAAGTAATTTGTCTAGATGAAATAAATAAATTCATTTCAACTCTTTTCAATAAACATGTTATATCATACAACTGTAAGTGTATGGTTGTGAAAGTGTGCCTATTTAAAATGTTATCTCATAATGATCTGCTATAATGTCGCGCATCGTTACCGCGTTGTTTGGATTTATCCCAGTTCCGTTTACCGCTATTCAAATTCTCTGCACTGCAGTAAACCGTTTTAAATGACTATTGTTTTATAACGTGCTTTTAATAATAACGTGATATATCGAAACGCTATATAACATATATCCTACGCTCCGCCCTAAGGAAAGTGGGAAAGTCAGTTGTGGGAATGAGTGTAATATTTTAAAATAAAATTCCGCAATCAATTTTAGACTTGCCTTTACACAAGTTTAAAAAATCTATTAAAAGTATGCTCCTGAAAAAAGCTTATTATACAATCGAAGATTATGTAAATTATGACAAAAAAGCTTGGATTTGACTCGCTCCAGCAATACACAGCGCTGCACTTGCTTGTATACAGTATGGCATATTATTGTAAATTGAATACTTGAAAAGAGCAACCGCCGAGTTTCTTGCTGTTTCTTCTCGGTAGAAACGGCATTCCGAACCAGTGGTAGATTATTTTGACGATTCAAAAGCACTTGTAAAAGTTTAATTAAATAAAAATATTTTGAATTTTGAATATATGTTTTTTTATTACTATGGTTATTATTTATACCTTTATTTACCGTTATAGGTACTTACTGTTTTTTTTAACAATAGGCATAGCTTGTACCTACTAAAGACTTGATAGGAGTTGTGGTTTTATATTGAACATAAATTAAAATACTGCAATTTCATCTACGTAGACATCATTATCAAATAATAATTTTTAGCAAAATATATCAGCCAAGTGTGTGCTATAAAATATTTAAGCTTAGCTTGTATTGTATAACTTATCCAATATAAAAGTAGTACTAAATACTTTCTCTATAAGCAAGCAAAATGTACGCAGATAATAATAGCCCAAAGCTCTTATGACACAATGCATGAAACTTTTTCGTTCATAATAATACAATTATTATCATACATGGTATGAAATTACGTGACGAAGCCTAATGTACGTTGGCGAATTAAATTATGTTTTCTTTTTAGAATAGCTCTTATAATATTTAAGCTCGTACGTGGTTCATTAGCGTGGCCTAATTAACCAGAGAAACATTTATTTTAAAAAGTAATTAGGTATGCCTAAGCAAATAGCTAATTAAACGGAAAATCTTTGCAAACGACTTTATTTAATAAACACAGTTTTTACAATATGGGAAACAGCGGAAAGGTTTCCTTTCTTCATGAATAAAATCCATACTAATATTATAAATGCGAAAGTGTGTATGTCTGATTGACCTGCTAGCTTTTTACGGCCCATCCCTTTAACCGATTTTGACAAAATTTAATAAGTAGATAGCTGGCATCAAAAAAATCCTACGGGATTAAAAAACCTAAATCCACGATAACTGATGAAGTCGTGGGAATCATCTAGTTCTACTATGTTACTTGAATAAAATAGATATTCAGGGATTTTATACACTTACGGAGAAGTGGGAGTATTTCAAGCTCTCAAAATCCGGATAAAAGCATCGCAAAACGGTTAAATAATTACCCGGTCGGGTTTATAATCCGCAGGATTGCTGAGAGGCTCGAACGTCAATACCTCGAATGATTAATAGACTCCCGATAATCCCTTAGCTCGAAGCCGTCGTTTTTCAGAACAATCGCCCGCAAATGCTCTAAATTCGCCAGCACAGGTTTTTGGGAGAATCCTCATTTAGCCGCTGAAATAGTTTAATTTCTGCAACTTAGAGTATATTCTGTTCAAATATTTGAACAATATCCAGATCATGAATTATAAGTGTAGGATTTTGAAACCCAACTATAGGATTACGAATGTTTTTGCATAGTTTCATGTAGCACTTAGGTAGGTATATCTACCTTATTTTATCTACAAACCATACTCTTATATTATATTATGTTATCACTACACATATTATAAATGGATTAATTCATTTGTCCTTCAATCACGCCGCAAGGGAGTAATAGGTCGACCTGATTATTTGCCTGGGTAAAGTTAAACACCTGGAAAATGACATAGGCTACTTGTTATACCGGAAAACCAAACAGTTCCTTTGGGATTTAAAAAACCTGATTCCATGCAATCGAAGTCGCAAGCATCAGCTAAGTAGTAGGTAATATTATAAATGCTAAAGTATGTATGTCTGTCTGCTAGCTTTTTACGGCCCATCCGTTTAACCGATTCCGGCTAATTATTATCCTGGCAAATCAAAGAGTTCGCATGGAATTTCTGAAATACCTAATTCTAAGTGGACGAAGTCGCGGGACATCATTTACGAGTAAGTATTTGGTACAGAGTTAGCTTGCATCCCGTATACGGATATAATATATAGGTCCCTTTTTATCCCGGAAAATCGACGGGTTCCCTTAGGATTTTCAAAATACCTAAATCCACGCGGACGAAGTCTCGGGCATCATCTCGTATTGAAATAATTCTAGATCAGTGAAGCTCAGTGAAGATCAATTTGACGGCGATTAATAAATTAAAGTTTACCGACTAATCGGATCACTTATCCGAGCCTTTGTCGACTAATTGTCTTGAGCGTGGACCACAGATAATCTTCAAGTTGCCCCGCACCAATTAGTCTTTCGTCAGCAACCCCGCTCTGTCCCTTTCTTACGGAATCTTCATTTGCCCGACGATCCATCTTTATTTGCGTCAAGAACTGTTTCTATTTCGATGTCGACGAGTTTCATTACGAGGGACTTCTGATTAATACCCTCGAAACTTATATTACTATTGTATATATTGATATATACACTTTTGTATATGTACTTATCCACAAACAAACAACCAATATTGATATTGATCCACCAATATCAAATGAGTTGTAGAATAAAAGCAAAGTGAGTGTAAAATTTTAATATGTACATTATTACATTATAACGTTTTAGTAGGCTCGACCTTAATTTAAATCGAAGCAAGAAACAATTTTTGAAGTTCACGAAGAAAAACAAGTCATCCGATAATTAAATTGATATAGGCCGTGACAACGATATCAGGGTCATAATTTGAAAAGAAAATTTTTCCATCACCCCAAAGCGGTAGGTAGTTACGCCAAATTGAATTGAGAGCCACGGGTATTCTGGCATTCTCGGCTTACGTCACGAAAGCATTTTGGAGAAATAAATTCATTTCCGTGAGACATTCTATCTGGTTCAATTATTGTAACCTGGAATTGAATTAAGAAATTTATTTCAATTGAATTTTTACGAGGGTGTTTACTTAGAGAGTATAAAAATTACGCAAACGAGCAAAACAAAGTAGATTATTTTGTACATATTAATACCTAATATTAAATAACTTCTTAACTTCTTGCTCCCCTTGCGTCTCCTCTCGTAGCATACCGAATATAGGTACTTATACCATAAAGTTTAAACTTGAATATTTTTAGGGTTCCGTACCTAAAAAGGAAAAAAGGAACCCTTATAGGATCACTTTGTTGTCTGTCTGTCTGTCCGTCGTGTCTGTCAAGAAACCAACAATATATACCTGTACTTCCCGTTGACCTAGAATCATGAAATTTGGCAGGTAGGTAGGTCTTATAGCACAAGTACAGGAATAAATCCGAAAACCGTGAATTTGTGGTTATATCATAAAAAAAAATTAAAAATGTGTTTAAATTTTCAAAGTAAGGTACCAATACCAAGTGGGGTATCATATGAAAGGGATCATATCATTACGCATAATAGTTTTGATTTATCGTGCAAAATTTTGGAAAAAATACCCGAGTACGTAACCCTCGGTGCACGAGTCTGACTTGAACTTGGCCGGTTTTTTAATGCTAGTATGAAATTTTCTAACTAGACCACAGTGCAGAAGTATTTAATACCAAATTAAGATTCGTATTTAAAGGTTTTAAGATCATCATCATCACGTAAAAGTGTTACCTAAATGCAAGTAATCCACGGGGTCATCACGTGGTACTCAATCAACACCCAAGAGTGGTATCTGACACATTTTCGCGCGGACCGTATTAGATAAAGGACGAGAATCCCTCAATTTGCCGGCGTTTATGGGTCCCTTCCCTTCCATCTACGAGTATATTTTTTGCTCCAATGTTGATAAGGGCCTTGATAAATACAGTTTTATGGCTTCAAGTAATCTTTCAAATTACAGCAACTACTTCACAATGTTAAAGTATCAGTGTTAAACATAACATAACACCCCCGACAAGTGAAGGTTACAGTAACTAGAAAAGAGCTGATAACTTTCAAATGGCTGAACCGATTTTCTTGGATTATAGCTAGTAAGAACACTCGCCACCTTTCAAACAAAAAAAAAACTAAATTAAAATCGGTTAATTAGTTTAGGAGCTACGATGCCACAGACAGATACACACGTCACACTTATAACACCCCTCTTTTTGGGTCGGGGGTTAAAAAAATTAAGCCAAAGTTTAAAAATTGGTTTCAACTTTTAGCAGAAAACGCAATACGGAGTACGGACTAAGCCCTAAGTTTTGAGTGAGCCTGCAGACAATATAAACAACGGTTTTACTAATTATCTCACAATAAAAAAACCGGCCAAGTGCGAGTCAGACATAAATCAAAAACTATTAGAAAGAAAGAAAGAAAAAACGTTTATTTTTGAAAGCTACTATGCATAAACATATAAAATATAGGCAGACCATTGCCCTTTGTCATCTTTAGGCTTATATTTCAATCATACACTGAGGCAGCTTTGTTTGTGAAACTTGGATTTGAATTGAATATGTAATTCGTTTTACATAATAACTATCTTTTTGTAAACCTTTTGGGAATACCTACAGTTCCAAAGGCCATTGAAAATATATTTTATAGAACAGCCTGTGAACAATGGGTTAGCATCAAAATTTTGATTAGCATATTAAATTTATCTTATGATCTTCCAAGATCGGTTAAATACTCAGTAGGTATAATGTTAAAATATCCTTTTATTAAAATTGCTTATAACAATAACATTTTGTAATTAAATTATAATCTAATCATGTTTAAATAAGCGGCATTGTTGGTAAGAATAACATTTTAAATTCAAATAGATCCTACTTCTTTCAAACTTCAGATACTGAAAGTCCTTATGCTTTTGAAAAGCTGTATATGTATTTAGGGACCTACTCGTCTTTGGTCAATCGTGAATTAGCACAGTCTTGGAAATTGTATGCAAAATAATGAACTAATTCAGTAACCCTACGCCTAACTACGCTCAAATAAGTAGATAAATATTAAAGTTTTATAATATGTAGATACATTATCTTTCATCCGCATGTATTTAGGTGTTTTTAAAATCCGTAGCACCCCTTTGTTAGCCCGGCATAGATAGTATACCATGCCCATCCAGAAATGACGATATCAGGCATATGTATGGCATCTCTTTGCCATATTTCATTGACATTGGTGGAAGCGTGAGAAAGTAGCATATAAACAAAATATAAACAGAAGACAGTCATTTTTGTATTCATAACACTGATAGAGTTAGAAGAGACAATTAGACTACAGCTTTGCTCCTACATCTTTGCTCATGTGAACGATGTCCAATGGCCACATTATAAGCACTAAATAAACTACACAAACAAGCACTTACGAGTACCCTGTGTCACATCTGGCCGTCTCCATTCACCAGTTGCGTGCTAACAAAAAAAGAAAACCCGAATTCTCTATGGTAAGTAACCCTCGGTATGGTACGTATAACCCTCGGGATGCGGCCAAACAAAACATGGGCTCATGTCTTTATTTTTTGTAACTCTACGCTCGACAAATATTTTTACCTGCCCCGAGATAAACAGAGGGACGGCGACAGAAGAATAGAATAAACTCTGATGGCAACTTTATGATAGATTTATAACTGGACTAGTTTTTGACCACCGCGACCTCACACACCTAAAAATCTTTCAGCAAACCTGTTTTTTTTTTTTAGGAATACAGTAAGATAAGTTGGCAAGTAGCCTATGTGATTCTCCCTACCTACTCTAATAGTATTTATTCATGCAACCTATACTTGTTATCACATATTATTATTAAATATGACTTTTAATTTCATTATAGCTATAACTTTGAAAGTTCTTTAAAGATCTAAGAAGAATGATTTAATAAATGATCTTTTGGTAAGGGCTGAAACATGCACGAAGTCACGCATATTAGCTAGCAGGCACAAAAAAAAAGAAATTCAAATCAATTTATAAACAAATTCCTGTATCAATGCAGATTGTGTCGTATAAAAATTCAAAGGCATTTCACCCTGTTTCCTATGGAAATCGCTCTGAATGAATAAAGTATCAGGCCCAGATACAGAAATACACAAAATGTTTTATGCAATGCGGAGCTTAGGTATTTTCCGAACACAAAACATTTTAATTTAAAAAAGATTAAAGTTTTCGATTCATTTTATTTGAATATTGGATGCCTACCTTTTATTTTAAGGTTGGCCACTCATTGGCCACCGCACCTGACTCCTAAGCGTCGCTTCGTAACAAAAGCTGAGCTGCTAAGTACATCAAAGAATCATCCAATTAGAAAGCGATCACGCAATAATTCATTTATTTCATGTAATGCATTGCATACAGGAAAAGGCAATTACATAGGACCTAGTATATAATATGTATATTATACAAAAGGTGACCTTATCACCAAAGTGATCGCTACTAGGCAACCCCTACCACAGGCTTACCACAGGATCATAAATTGCTCTGAGAGATTCACAGGTTCGCGTGAATTTTGCTCGTTGTCAATTTGTCTATGTGCGGCCAGCCTAAAATTGACAGTTACCTATACCTACGGATTGTTTAGTAAAACTGCGATCCTACTATATTTATTTTATACAAAAAATAACGTCGCTTGTTGCTAATATTGAATGAGAAGGGTTAAGCCATAGTCCACCACGCTGGCCATATGCGGATTGGCAGACTATACACACACCTTTGAGAATTCATCCTTATGGAGAACTCTTAGGTATGCAGGTTTCCTCACGACATTTTCCTTCACCGTCAAAGCAAGTGACATTTAATTTCTTTAAACACACATAACTTGAGAAGTTAGAGGTGCGTGTTCGGCATCGAACCCCCGACATCCCGTAAAAGAGACGGACGTCTTAACTAGGTTAACATGACTCTTACGTCTTTAACCTCTACAATACAAATTATTGTAATTATGTATGTGTATTGTATGGCTGAACTCAATAATACGTAGTTGTTATTAGGTTCCCACGGTATAAGCTGTTTATCTTCAAGGACATAAATGCAACAGACAGTCTGGAGACTGTCTCTGACATTCACATTGTCGTTTGCACGTGTTTAGCCACTTACACATGTGTTTTACATCACGCGAGTTTCGCTCCACCTTTTAAATAAAAACATAAACAACACAACAGCGGACTTGATCCTTGACTTGATGAAATTTTGACGACCTCCGTGGCGCAGTTATAGGCGCTTGGTCTTGGTCTTATAAGTGGGGTCCTCGGTTAGATTCCCGGCGAGGCCAATTATTATTTGAATAATCTTCTGGTCTGGTCTGACAGGCGGGAGGCTTCGGCCGTGGCTATAGTTAATACCCTATCGGCAAAGCCATGTCGCCAATCGATCTAGCATGCTAAAACAATGCCGCGTAAACCTATTTAGGGAAATAGGTCTTTAATATAAACTGCCTTATCATCTTTATCATTTTAGTTTGTAAGTTAGTGAATTCCCTAACTTGCTAACTTCGTATATTATGAATTAAAAAAAATATTATGAGCGCTGTGTTGTAAAATAATGAGGTCCTGGGTATTCCTTGATTCCCAGTTTGGAAGTTTATAATTTCAAAATTGTTTCTCATTTAATTTCGGCCGTAGCTAATTATATCACCCTTCCAGCAAACACCTACTCCTAAAATCCTGTCCACAATATTGTTCCTTTTCCATTCTTTTCCATGGTCTTTTCTGTTCATTAAAAAAGGGACTCGGGGACGTGATAAAACGTAGGGTAAAATGATAAAATAGTTGGACATTTTGCTAAGTAAACCCGACAGTTGGCAGCTCAGAAACGCATGTTGCGAAATTGTTATAGAGTTTGCACTCCAACCAAACATCCTGTTTCTAATTATACGTAATCCACACATATTCCGACAGATGAGTTGAACCAGGTGTGCTTATCCACTAAACAAAATATTTTACACAGTTCAATGAGTGTAGCGTTTTAACTTTTTAAAACATCAATTGAATGGGGATTTTTAGGGTTCCGTACCTGTAGGGTGCCAATGGGACCCTATTACTAAGCCTCCGTTGCCCGGCCGTCTTTCTGTCTGTCTGTCTGTCTGTCAGAGGGAAGGGATACCTAAAAGGTAGTACCTAATAGGTAGAGAGTTGAAATTTTCACAAAGTGTGTATTTTTATTCCCGTTATAACAACGAATAATACAAATTTCAAAATGGCCGCCATGGCAAAAAGTATATAGAGTTATGTATATTGTGCGATGGTTCGGAACCCTTCGTGTGCAAGATCGACTCTCACTTGACCAGTTTTTTTGCATAGCTAGGTACGTTAGATCACTACAACTAATTATATGTAGCTGTCTATTTGAAACATATTTGAAAGCACTAATCTCATAAAGTGATGAACGGAGCTTTTAGGAAAGTGTAGAATGTAGATAGTAGATACCTACTTATTTGCTCTGATGCTATTTATTGTCCGTTAGCTTTCATTCCTGGGAGAGTTGATAAATTATATTGTATTAATACTGAAGTTTGTAGTTACAATGGCTATTCGGATTTGGCACTGTTGAACTAGCTTTGTTAGTTGAGTAGCTTTTGGACAGTACTTTAAACAAAGAAAACCCCGACAAGTGCGATTTGAACTCATGTGGGGAGTTTTCCGTACGATGAAAATTTAATGTACGAACAATATTCAGAGATTTTTAAAGGGCAAAGACTTATTTTCCTTTAATCTTGCAAAGAACTATTTTCTGAGATATTTTTTTCCAAAATTTTATGCTTGGTAGTTTTGAGATAAGGGAGATTGGAATAATCAATTTTCATGTATTATTGTTTAAATATGGTTAAAGCTACTTAATTTAAATTATAAAACAATATATTTGAGAACCTCATAACAAGCTCTTTTATTTGATAAAATTATGTCACACGTTACAATTCGTTGAACTTTTTTTGTAATATTCAAGATTCATTTAGTTCCGTTACACGTCCATGTTTGGGTCACATAAATTCATATGTGCACCAAATTTCAACTTAATTGATCCTGTATATTCAGAGCAAATCGGCTGCGACAGACGGACAGACGGATAGACATACGAGAGATCCTATACGGGTCCCTTTTTAAATTTGGGCGTACGGAACCCTATAAAATATAGATCTTAAACCTGGACAAAAACTGTACTTATATTACCTATGGTATTCTATCCTTTTAATTTGCATGCGTAGATAACGTTACGTTAGAATAACAGGAAAAAATACGACGAAAATATGCACGTACGCGTCATTTTTGTTTTTTATCCCATTCATAGTCATAAAATTACTGTAAATAAAAATTCACATTCGCCGCGTAATAGCCAAACTATGCTAAAATTTCAGCCGTAGAGGCGCTTTTGTGAGAATATGAATGGGTAGCACAAAGTTTGATTAACCAATCCACTCGACACAAATTGTACTAACTACCCACTACCTATAACTTGAGAGCTTATCGAAATTATAACGTAATAAAAGAAAGATAATCTTTTCTAAGATTAAGCGGGAAAAAATTATAAACTCAAATTATTATTATTTGATTAATTTATACATGTGCATAAGTATTTCGTAACTTTAATTGATATCTGAAATTAATTCAAGCACAGAAATTAGAATAGGTACATCCAGTAAGGCTGGTTTATCTCAGACTGTGAACGGTCCTTGATAGGGTCAAAAATTATTATTATTGTCAAGTTATATAAACCGTTTCGTAGAAAATTGATCGCCGCTCCGCGCGCACGGTGCGTGCAAGCATAGCGTCGTGAAAATAATGTGAGTACTCTGTCATAGGAAATGTGAGGTAAATGAATGTTCTAATTACTTCAATATAGAGGTGATCAGCTCTGAACTCGTATTGTACCATTATTGTACAGTTTCTAAATTGCATTTTTCGACGTATGTCAACTAACACGCGTCATGGCTTTGTGACGGCACAAAGAGGGCTGCAATTTAGTTTTTGTCCCGATTGTATTTTTCGATAAAATCATACGCACACACTTCACTGTTGCGTTTTGATCAACAATGCAAAATGTTATGCTTTTTGTTAATATTAATCATTTTTGTGTAACCGAAAAAAGCATGAAGCGAGGCTGAGTTTTCAGTTGTGAATTGTTTGTTACATAATATACAACAACTGCTGAGTTTCATGCCAGCTCTTATCAGCCGATGTGACATTAGATGTTCTTGATTTGATTTGAATAGGTTACCAAAATCACAATTTTAACAAGCAAGTAATATTAACAGACCACATTTGGCTCGAACACTATTATTTACACATTAATTACTGCGCATAGGTGTGTTATGGGTGCCGTATATAGAATAGAATAGGATAAAATAAAATTTTACAAGTGCTTTTGAATCACCAAAATAATTTGGAATGGGTCAGACAGACACACTTTCGCATTTATTTAAGCATTTATAGAATGGATTGTTTCAAAAACCTAGAGCAAGATTAAACTGTAACACGTCCCATATGTTAGAATTATGTCCTGTACAAAGCGTGCGTGTCACCCGTTCCTACGTACCTAAGCTATCATTTTTCACACCCTAATCCGAAGACGGGTCTCGTCAAAGGGAGCGCTTATCGAGGGTCCCAATTTATTTCCTCGGGATTTGAGACTGATATTGTCATAGACGTGTCGTCCTGCTTTTTGTAACAAACGTAGGTATATTGGATTTATTACGATGTTAGACTTTGGAAACATTTGAGAGCTTTAACATTGTTGCCTAAGGCAACATTTGACTGAACTCGGGAACTGAACAGTAATCTCTCCCAAATCTAAAGCAGTGCCTCTCTAAATATTTACGTTTTGCTTCAGAACTTCAAATTCCTAAGACAACAATAACAAGAAATGGGCGTATCGATCAGATATATACCTAACTGCCAACTCAGCATCCAATTTTATCTCTCTAAATCAAATAGAAGCGAAAAAAGTCAAATCTTATTGAAATAAGCTTCAAAATTACCTGTTTGGGTGATTCGTACTTTTCCCAAATTTTGTTTTGTATATTTTTTTCTAATAAATGTAACAATTTAATAACCAGTTTATTTAGAAGTTTAGTACTTATACTTATATATCTTTTGTTTGATTGTAATTATACAATTTAATTAGGTATGTGACCAAAAGTCATAACTTTCAAAACTTCTCTAAATTTTTTCTCAAACATACCTATATTTTAGGGTCTGCAACACTTATTTTGCTTTTGCCTGTACTCTTCATATTATATTTACTTACATAGTTATGTAGTACTACATTAACCTGAATGTACCCATTCATGGCATTTAAGATTCCTGAGGGGCATCTTGAACAAAAGCCAGGAACAGGAAATGCTGAAACGATTAAGATAGATCAATGTCCACATTTGCAATGCGTGAGCGCACAACTTGAAGCATATAATTGTATAATAACAAAAGCGCTACAGCGCTAGATGTCTTTATTCAAGTGCAGCTACAATACCTTAAGGTGATCGTATACAACGATACGACTTAAGAGAGGTACATTAACTAAAAGAGCTACAAGAGTTACGCAACGCATTTTTCATATAGAAAACTTAACAAAGTGCACCGACTTCAAAACAATGTAAAGCATTAAATAATTTTTAAATTACTTTCAAACTATTTATTCTAAACCGATGAATAAAAAAAATTCTTTTTAGTTAAAAAACTTAGTTTTTCACCTTTTTTTGAAGTCTGTTAAAACTTAAAAATGCATTGAAGAAGTGCATATAACTTCAGCATCACGTGATGTCTACTTACACATTTTTACGGTGCAGCCGATGCTTCTGTAGTTATTCGCATTTCGCATTGTCAGTATTAAAAAATGCGTCTCTTGTGCCTCTTGCGACGGTATGCGATCTCCTTTATACTACAAAATACAGCGCTTAGTACGCTTGAAAGTATTGTTTTGTATGATGTTGTTGACAACATTTACATACAATATTTTATGCACGAACTATTGATGTAACGGATTTCAAGGTTCATGGCTTGCTGTGTTAATGGACGGCATGAGATATGCATTAGGATGATTTAGTCAAGGCTTCTCTTAATTATACTGCATCCATTTACACATCATTACCATCCGTAAGAATATATTTTCCTATTCTTTTGTATGTACACCATGTTGTGTACAACAAAAACTTCCTTATCACCCAACCTTCTCCAACGATCTCTGATTCTATTAAAATAAATATTACATAATTTTATTCTGATGATAAACAAGTTAACTTTTAGATTAACTAGTTCATAGTATAAAATAATTGCGATATTTTCCACTAGGTATCTTTATGTCTACGGAATTAACAAGTAGGATTTACGACAGGAAGAGTTAAGGTTGTTACGTGTTTCGCGTAATGAACTAGTAGTTATTTACTCACTACTTCTATACTAGACTTTCATCATAGCTAAATCTCCTTTTGTTTTTTTTTTTCAGCAGAAATTAAGTTAGGTTAGCTTAGGCTTTTAAAAAAATCACCCGCTTTTGTGCGGGATGCGTAGCTGCATTTTTACCAGCGGGGAAAAAAATAGGCTTTAAAAAAATCATCATCATCATTATCCTTAACAGCGCTGGCTCACTACTAGCACGGGTCTCCTTTCAGAATGAGAAGGGGTTGGCCGTAGTCTACCACACTAGCCACGTGGGGATTTGCAGACTTTACATACCTTTGAGAACATTATGGAAAACTCTGAGGCGTGTAGTTTGCCTCTCGGTGTTTTCCTTCACCGTTAAAGCACGTGATATTTAATTGCTTAAAACACACAAAACAACGAAAAGTTAGAGATGCGTCGCTGGCATCGAACGCCCGACCTTCCGAATAGAAAACCGAAGTCTTAACCAACCACTATGCTATCTCCGCTTTAAAAAATAGTAAAGCTAATTTAATACGAAGGTACCAAAGTGTGAACTCTTCAGTTCTAACCCCTCCAGCCCGGCTAGCATGGGCAGTAGATAAAAGTTATATCCCCGATTATATCCACTGATGTCATAGAAATCAGTGGATATAATCGGGGATATAATTTTTATCTACTGCCCATGCTAGCCGGGCAGGTTATAATTAGCAGTAGTGGGAATATATACACTCTAGGTATAAAACTTAACTAGGTCTATGCCTATATCATAAAATGTGTTCTCTTGAGAGTTAAAACGCTGTACCGATGGCTGTTTTATGTTAAACATAACACTTGAATAAGCTCGGGTGCTGCCATTTTCTCTTTTATACGACTTGTTATGACTGAAACGGGGGTGATTTGCATGATTATTCCGTAATTTCGCTCAATTATTACTTTAGAAGTTACACGGGAAATTCATTTTGCCCTACCTTGTGATTTAAATCTTTCTAGTGGTATGCTGGTGTTAAAGTTTCATATCGCTTAATAATATACTTACCTACTAACTGATGCAATTTCGTCGCATGGATTTAGGTTTTTCAAAATCCCGTGGGAACTCTTTGCTTTTCCGGGATAAAAAGTAGCCTAAGTATGTCATTCATTCTCCAGGTTTTCGACTATTATCTGCGTAACTCAAGGACAAACCAACAAACAAACACGCTCGTATTTATAAGTATGGGAATGAGGTAGTGATGTTTTTCTCGCCACTCTTTGCTAGACTTATCCTCGCAGGCTCGCTTGATTCAAGACCTCCTACCAGAGCTTTTGGCTTCGTGCTTTACAAAAACACTCTCGTGGAAGCTGGTAGGACAGACAAGAATGCGTGGAATCGGAGTGATCAGGTTTCGTTCTAGTTCAGTTATTATTCAGACTTTACCGTGTCTCTGACGTAAAACCTACGTCTTACTAAGCGAATGCTGTTCAAAAGCACTCGTAAAAGTTTGTTTGATTAAAAAAAGTTTCTATTTCTATTACTTATACAATATTATAATATTATTTCATTCATCACAGTCAAAGTAAATTAGACTGTAGGAATTATCAGTTTGATTCTGAATCAATCTGAATTATTAGGCTACTTTGGGTGACCTGAAATCAACGAAAAATAGGCGTTTTATAGACTACCTAACCTCAAATTTACTTTGACGCCTATATCGAAGCCTCGACGTTTTGTAAGGTACCAGAATATTACAGGTTACAAGTCATAACTGTTGTGAATCGTGTCATACTTACATATTAATAAGATTTTTACCTCACATTTATATAATGACCATTCTTTTGTTGCCTGATAGAATTTCTCGCGAGTGAAATAAATGATGCAAAAGGGCAATAAAGGAAGTAAATAAACTCTTTCCGATGGCCGTCGAGCGATATATCAGTGATTATGGCTTTTATTGGTTCCACGGCCGATGGAGCGTAGCACGTTGGACTGGTCATGAGGGATTTTGATGACGAATCGCCCTTTGGTTGCGATCTTTGTTTTATACGAAGAATATTTTAGGCCCTGGCTATCCATAGAGCGCACCTTGACTTAGCTCTGGACTTAAGATACTGTAAAAAGGAGACAGCGTTACATCTCTGGCATAATCCTGTCTCTAAAGAGAATGTATGTTTGTCTCTCGGATACAAGCTCTCTCTACGCCAAACTTCATCATGATCGATTCAGCGGTTGAACTGACAAACGATAACAGACAGACACACTTTCGCAATTATAATAATAATGATGCTACCTACATGTATTTAATTAAAACAGATTAATTTTTCAATAAAACCTCGTATGTAATAACGTTAAAACACTTCGGTGTTAAAGTGGCTAATAAATTGTCAATGCCAGAAGGTAGTAACGACGCGTGCGCAGTGCGGTAATATACACATAAATCTTTTAATTAACCCCCAACCCTTATTAACTACATAAATTTTACGGTCTGCGGCGCATATGTTAAAACTTTATGCGCTTAGGCCCAACTCACATTTGGGGTGCTGATTAAGGAAAAATATTTTTTCTATCCGTGTATAGTAAAATAATTATGTAGTAGTTATTCTGCTTCAATTATTTTATTAATGGATTTTCTTCATCTTATTACAATAAGATTACCCCTATTAGGGTCGGTCCAGGGTCCAGGTAAATGGCATACGTTCTGAGAGCTCAGGGGACGCCAAAATGAAAACCCGCATCGACAAAAAAATTGCCCGAGCCGCCTTAGACCCTTTTTTTAATAAACGTAACAATGCTAATATTTTTTATTAAATATTGTTAATAAAATCATACCTTTATTTTTATTGCACTGAGAGCCGGTGAATTAATTTGGAAGGCTTAATTGATAAAAGCCTATAAATGCATGGAATATGATCCTTTACCTCCTCTAAGTATGAAGAAGGCTGGTCCATGCCTATGAGGCTCGCTCAAAATAAACAGGATGCGGACTTGCAAAGTAGATATATTAATGCTAGAATCCTCTTAATCTGGGTATGCCTTAATATTAAGCTATATACTTCAGAACAATATCCAGGCCTTAAACTGTTCCAGGATTTGCATAATGCCTCTTGTATTGAATCATATTGGATAAAGTTAGCGCTGTATACCTATTAGGTATAGTCTACTAAATTACGTTGAGGTAATGTTTAGTTTCAACAAATGTATGTATCAAGAAATCTTAGTACTTATTTTCTCAAAATCCTGTAATATCATCATGAAACTATCGTCATATTTTTTTTAGTATATGATATTCATTAAATTTTCTAGGCCTGTGGTGTTTGCAAAATATTAATTAAATTGCTTTGTTGTCTAGAAAAACGAGCACAAAGTTGGGCCTTTTTTGATAGAAAAATACAAATCTTTGAGCCCCTGTAATTTCAAAACTACATATTTTTAGAGAAATCTAGAACACCACAGGCAAGGATATTAGTTTCTGGAATATGTCTGCAAAATTTCATAGACATTGGTTGCTTAATATTCAAATGAGAATAGAACTACGACTGTATGGAGTAAGTGACGGAGACACTTCTGTTAAGTATTCTTCATTTGAATTGAACAGCAATAGTACCTGGGGATTAATAAAAAATCGGGTGTGTATATAATTGAGCAATTGTTGAGGTTGACATAAATATTAACCCACTCATTAAAAAAAAGTAAAAAAAATAGCGCCAATTATTATCTAATACGGTCATGTTTGTTTTACTAAACATTTCTATCAGCAGAGTGATATCATGCGGGGGTTAGTGGGACTGGGTTATTTAATGGATCGCGTGTCCAAAAACATTATGACAATAATAAGTGAGTCATCCCATTTTACTTATCGTATTCGATCGACGCAACAGATGTCATCGAATTCTCTATGCTTTTTGTTGGTGGCGTTAATAACTACATTGAGCTGTTCATAGAGAAGCATTATAGGGAACTAGTGGTGGTACCACCGTAAAATCAGGAAACTATGTGTAGAAAATTGATGTGGAATCTCCTCTCAAAGTCAAGTCAAAGTCAAAATCATTTATTCAAAGTAAGTACAATTGTACTCCTTTTGATGGTCGGAATTTTTAAATTTGTACGACATAGTGGTGATAATTAATTACGTGACTTAAAAACTAAAGCTGCGAATTCAAATTCAAATTCAAATTCAAAATGTTTTTATTCAATTAGACTTTTACAAGTTCTTTCGAATCGTCAAAAGCATCTACCACTGGTACGGAATGCCTTTCCTACCGAGAAGAACCAGCAAGAAACTCGGCGGTTGCTCTTTTCAAAGATTTGATATACAATATTATGCCATGTATAAAAGCAATTGAAGTCCTGCGCATTGCTGGAGCGAATCGAAGTTCAAATCCACGCTTTTTTATCATTTACATAATCTTCGATAGTATAATATGCTTTTCTCAAGAGCATATTTTTAATAGATTTTTTGAACCTGTGTAAAGGCAAGTCCAAAATTGACTGAGGAATTTTGTTATAGAAGATTATACCCATTCCCACAAATGACTTTTGGACCTTCCTGAGACGGAGTGTAGGAGTCGCAAGCCTGTTACGGTGTCTAGTCAGCCTGTTGTGTAGATCGCCAACCTTCTTGTAACTAAGAATATTTTGTCTTACAAAAATTATGTTGTTGTAAATATATTGAAAGGCTACGGTAAGGATACCTATTTCCTTAAATTTTTCTCGAAGTGAATCGCGTGGTTTTAAGTTATAAATTGCGCGTATTGCCCTTTTTTGTAATACAAAAATTCTCCCAATATCTGCCGCTCTACCCCATATTAAGATTCCATAAGACATAATACTATGAAAATAAGCAAAATATACTATCTTTGCGGTCTCCACGTCAGTTAATTGTCGAATCTTTCTAACCGCGTAAGCAGCAGAGCTTAGTTTGCCAGCAAGAGTTGATATATGGGTGCCCCATTGCAGCTTCGCATCTAAGGTTATCCCCAAAAATGTAGTAGTCTCTTCTATTTTCAAAATATCATTATTTATCATTAAATTAATGTTACTTGTGTTCTTGGTATTGGGCAGTGCGAATTCAATACACTTAGTTTTTTTTGCATTTAAAAGTAGATTATTTACAGTAAACCAGTGAGTTACCTGAGATATGGCACCATTTATATCGTCAAAATTGTCCTTATTTCTATCGACTTTAAAAATCAAAGACGTATCGTCAGCAAATAGTACGATATCGCAAATATTTTGGACTACATAAATGGTAAATCGTTTATGTATACTAAGAACATGAAAGGACCTAGAATAGAGCCTTGAGGAACACCCATTAGTGAGGCTGATCCGGATGACTTCACATCATTCACACATACTGTTTGAATACGATCACTAAGATAGGACGCAATGAGACCAAGCGCAGTGTCTTTGATTCCATAGTGGCTCAATTTAACTAAAAGAGTCTCGTGCTCAACGCAATCAAATGCCTTGGATAAATCACAGAAAATACCAATGGCATTCTGTGACCCCTCCCACGCATTGAATATATGCTTTAACAGCATTGCGGCCGCGTCGGTTGTTGATCGACCTTTAGTGAAGCCATACTGTTCAGAATGGAGTAGCTTATTTAAATTGAAATGCTGAAGCAGTTGGTTGAGCATGATTTTCTCAAATATCTTGCTCAGTGTTGGCAAAATTGAAATTGGCCTGTAATTGTTTGGGTCACTTTTGCTACCCGATTTAAAAAGAGGTATCAATTTACTACATTTCATGAGATCTGGAAAAGCGCCTGTATCCACAGACTCATTAAAAATTAAGGCTAGATATGGCGCAATAATATCAATAATATTGTTAATTATTTTTACTGATATTCCCCACAGATCTCCGGTTTTTTTGCTTTGTAAAGATTTGAACACTTTAACAATGTCATATGGAGTAACGTATTCAAACCTAAACAACACACCGCATTCAGTGACATTGGCCCTGAGAAGATCATAGGCTTCTGTTGGTGAAGAGCTAAGGGAACTAGTAGTGATGACTGGAATGTTCTGGAAAAAATTCTCAAATGTATTTGCAATTTCAATATTGGAGTCAATAATACGGTTATTAATTTTTAGCTCCAATTTATTGTTATGCACTTTTTGTTTCCCAGTTTCATCCGTGATGATATCCCAAGCTGCTTTAATTTTATTATCAGAATTAATAATTTTTTGCTTTATGCAGAGTGACTTTGCTTGTATGCAAACCTTTTTGAATAATTTTGAATAATTTTTTACATATTCAACAAATGTGGGAGTGTAGTTATATTGTTTTTCTGCATACAAGTCGAACAACTTATTTCTACTTTTATAGATGCCAACAGTAGCCCAGTCACTAAATTTAAGATTTTTAAACAGTTTTTTTTCTACAATTTTAAAGGTAGAATTAAATTGAGAGTTTATGAGATCAAAAAAAGCATTATAGTGTTCATCCGGACCACCCTGAGTAAAGTCAAGTTTAGGTAAAGCAGTTAAAACCTTTAGTTTGAACTGCTTTACCTTTTTAGTGGTTACTGGCCTATACTTTATTAACTTTGTTATGTCTTGATTATCACTGGGAACAGATATCATTTGTCCACAGTGATCGGATCTTAGATTCGTCATGATCGATTTTGCGACAATCTTACAGTCACAGAAAATGTTATCTATACAAGTGGCTGAATTTGCAGTTATCCGTGTTGGTTCATTGAAAATTTTCTGTAAATTAAAGCTTTTAAATAAATTGAGTAATCTGTCAGTAAAAGAAGTGTGAAGCAAAATATCAATATTGAAGTCTCCACAAACTAATATCTTTTTTGATGACCTACATATCCGCCTCAAGGCCTCTTCCATAACGTCCTCAAACAGAACAAAGTCACCTGAGGGGGGTCGGTACACGCAGACGACAATATAGCGCTCCAGCTCAACACAGGACAGCTCAATAGTGCGTTCCAATGAAAGATTAACAATGTCTTTCCGTTCTTTATAATTGATATTGTTGCGGGTTAATATTAAAGACCCTCCGCGTATAGCTTTCTTTCTAGAGAACGCACTTGACAATTGATAATGTTTTAAATTTACTATTAATTGATAACTATTGAGCCAATGCTCAGTGAGGCATAAGATGTCAATATCAAATTTTTTAATAAATAGTTCTATCTCATGTTCCTTGCCAGATAAGCCCTGAATATTTTGGTGTACAAGATTGATTTTACATAGCTTATCTGTTGTCGCACTACTTAGTTTAAAATCTTATTACTGTTTACAGTAGTGTCCATGCAACTATTTGTATCCAAACTATTATAATAGTTTGTATCCAACGTAAAAAAACTGGAATTAGTAGTATTACTAATTAGGTCTATATTATTAGTACAACATGTACCGTTTTCAAAAGAACTCAAGCTAAAAATAGCTGTGTCTTGTATATTACAAGCTACCAAGGTAGCTATTTGTTTCTTATAACTAAGGGGCAAGTACATTGTATCCTTTGTCAGTGAAAATTTCAGCGAGGGTTCCAAACGCGCCCAAGTCTGAGAAGAGCCCACAACAAACTCAGCCGGGTTGAATAGATAGATATTTTAGACCAAGCATTTACCATAATGAAGCAGTATTTACGCGTGGACTGGTAAAAAAATGTCTTCCCACCGATTTATAAGGCTTCAGGTATTTAATGAAAAATGATAAATATTATCATAAAATGCTTCCGAAAATTTGTTCGTAAAGTGGTTATCAAACTGCTATTAAAGCCTCAGGTTTTAGGGCTTAGGAATGACGTGAAAAATAATGAAAAAACACGAAAAAGACGTCCGCAAACGAAACGAATGTTGTTGCAAGAACTCATTTATCAAAACGTCTGAAGACCAACTATAGCTCCGAGTGGCGTTTTATGCCAGACTTATAAAATGAAGATATATCTACTCGTATTTTTCGCTATGGTTCCGTAAAATAATGTAATACCTAACCGACTAATCAAAATTCTTTTAGGTATTTCAGGAAACGACTTTTGTTTCATTAAAGTAGGTAGTTACTCCGCGTTGTAAGCTTGAGCATCTGCGCTCTATGAGTACATACATATATTTTCTTCTGAGTTAGCTTTCCATATAATTGTATGGGACAGATGGCACTATACTTCTCGAAGCTGATCAGATGCCTTATACTCCACGAGGCTTATCGTTTTGTCACATCGAGGAACGTAAGTATGCTGGTCACGTTTTGGTTGGCCTTTTAGCGGTCCATTTATGCAAAATTTTGCAAATTTTGAGTTTCATTTGAAAAGTAAAAATAGGTAAATTAACTTTAATGTTTTAACTTTTAATGTGTGTTTTTAATAAACTCCATAGAAACACGATTGGATACAATTACCTACCTCGATAGAAAAGAAACCGAATACTGTTACAAAATATTTACAATATCCAAAAAAAAAAGGAAACAATAATTTTGGTAATTGAAGGGGAGATTGCGATGCAAAACACTTACCTGGGAACACTACTAAAAAAAAAATCATTTAAAAAAATACTTCTTGATATTGCATGCTTGAAATGTAATTATATTATTACAATAATTGAATATCTATAAAGCTTTATTTCTACTGAACCTTTGTACAGAAACTGGACTCCAGCCTAACGAATTTATTCTTAACCCGCTCGATCCATTTGATGCTGGAGAAAACGTATTTGTTTTTGACAGGCTGAATCCTATTTAAGATCAGATTCTATTTTGAAAGGCTTTGTTTGAGTGACTTTTAGAATCCATTTGCTCGAAGCTATTCAGTATACTTAATAATGATATTCTCCTTATTCTTTTCTATACTTCGTTATAAGGCCGAACACGAATGAATTCAAACGTGACCCAAACAATGGATAGTTATTTTTGTGTATTGGTAATCTTACTAACCAATTAACATTATAAGGGTCTCTTTTCAAAAGGGGTCAGATGATACAGGTCAATACACTCTGGTGCATTCAGCCGTGACTCCGGAGAATCACATCACACTTCACACTGTGTTCATTTCATGTCTGTGTGTGTGTGTGTATGTTTGTTACTCTCTCACGCAAAAACTACTGAACGGATTTGGCTAAAATTTTAAATGGAGATAGATAATATCCTGGATAAGCACATGGGCCACTTTTTATTCCGTGAAATCAAAGGGTTCCCACGGGATTTTGAAGTCGCGGGCATCAGCTAGTCATTTTATATCGTCTCTCTAAACAAAATCATTAGAAGTTTATTATCACTAGCTAGGTACCTTCCTGTAATCGTGATAAGTTAGGCTGTACAAATCCTTAAAAATAATGCCAAAACTCCATTTAGAATTTATTTTAAAGATTTGTGTCTTATTTTTTATTACTGATAATGTTACAATAAAACTTCAAGCTAGCCTACCTTATCTGACTACTGTACAAATTATGCCGCGTGGTGAGAATACTGGCTGCATATCCGCGCTGGACAGCCAGGCTGATCCTTTGCGCAAAAAAGTGAGCCAGCCCTTCTGTTGCCAGATGAGGCCCATCAACTGTGGTAAAATGTCTCGTTTTTTTTTGTATAACTAAATGGACGTTTATTTGTACATAATTTAAGTTTTTAATAATACCACTAAACATAATTTTACCTATTAGAAATGATATAATTAATACAACCTGAATAAAAATACTAACGGCTAAGACGAGAATGTAGCGCCTTTTTCTTTTATTACGAACATTAATACTTAATTGTAAAAGCAGTTCAGCGATCTAGACGACATAAAAAGGAATGAAAAACGGAAACTGCGACAGAAGAAAAGCATTAAAACTGAACCTTGTCCGAAAGGATAGGTACCTTCGAGGACTATAATTAGCTGCGAGTTTAAAGCAAAAATACAGAATGGTATTTTAAATTTAAGCGTCTGAAATAAAAATTCATTTCCCAAAACTCTTTGTATGTAGGTGTACTGTACGTACTCCCGTGTTTATAGTTAAAAGGAATTTATTTTAGCAGAATATTGGCAGACCAACGCAAAAGGCGTCAAAGACTAAATTCCTCAAGCGCTGATGTCGGTCGAATCATATCATTATGCTTTTAAGATGCTTTTAAGTAATGCAACGTAAGGCATTCCGAACCAGTGGTACAAGTAGATACTCTTGACGATTTAAAAGTACTTGTAAAAGTCTAATTGAATAAAAATATTTTCAATTTGACGCACTAGGGTAGTACCTACCTAATCGCGATAGACATACGTGTATGAAATTTACAGGTGTTAAACAAAATTAGTGTTCACCTACATGAAATGCATCATGTAGGTGAACACATGCACATCATTTATAGTTCACCTATCTTGTTGTAATGTCGCCAGCCTATCGGTCGTCTATCGGATTTGAGTGTGCTCAGGAACTTCACAATCTTGTTCTTCCTTCACCGTTTTACCATATAACCTTACTAGCGGTCCGCCCCGGCTTCGCCCGTGGTACATAATATATAGCCTATAGCACTCAGGGATCACGTACATATCCAACGGTGAAAGAATTTTTGAAATCAATAACGGTAGTTTTTTCGACGCCTTACTCCACAATTTTCACTACCACGAAAAATCCTATCTATTTTCCGGGATAAAATATAGCCTATACTGATTCAGAAGAATCCCTCTAAGTAATGGTAAAAGAAATTTTGAAATCGGTCCAGTAGTTTTTGAGCCTATTCAATACAAACATTCAAAAATACAAAAATACAAAGGTTTCCTCTTTATAATATTAGTATAGATGTGGTCCACAGTCCACACCCCACCACCAGTATCCTTATGTGGTCAACACCCCATCTACTTGTACGATTTTTTTTTTGTTTAAAGTTTCTGGTACGAACCACTAATGTTCAGAACGCCTTTCCTGCGTCCGTGTTTCCTGCAACATATCTTATACGTACCCTCAAGGCAAAAATCAATGTATCTTCTATTCTAACTTAGACCTCATCGTTGTTTTCTTGCCGTCAAGACTATGTGTAATGAAAAAAATAATATCCGTTGGATAAAATGATGTTTCTCTCTTTTCCAGATCAGGAAGAGGTGCAGCGTATGCATGTTCAGAAGGGGAAGGCAACGCTCCCAAGTCATGTTGTGGCCGGCCTCCGCTAAGGCTGTGTGTTCTATTCCTGGGCGTCGTGGGCGCCTGCCTGGTGGCTGCAGGGGCCGTGTTAGGAGCCCTGAGGCCGCACCCTCGAGCACCCCTCACATTACTGCTACTTATGATAGGTAAGTTACTATTATTAAAAGCCTTCTAAATTTTCTAAAAAATTGTTTGAAAGGAAACTACATTTTCCCTATGCAACGCTTTGTTGAAATTTTTGGATGTCCTGATTGGATTGGATATGTCAGCGAATATTATATCACGATACATTGTATCAATTGAAACTTACGTGGATGTAATTTTAACTAATGATATTTACTCTCTACACTCAAGAGATCACGATAAAAGATAAAATTCAGAGTACTATTCCGAAGTGGCAATCTTATTAGAAGTTTTGGGGATTCACAATTTTAATTTTATTTTTGTCGAGACCTATTGACTGTCGATTAAGTTAATTGATTATAATGCTGAACCTCAAAGGTAAGATAGATATACTATCATCTTTGTGTAAAACCGTTCCTGCTACTTACAATAGAATCCTAGATTTTTCGTGCTCGGGAAGTAAAGTGTCAATCTCATTGAACGAAAGCGTTTCCAAATCGTGTTAGAACTGAGTGCCGATAATGCCAAATACTCTTATATTCAGGTGTCGTTAACTTTCAATTGTGCGCAGATCCAATCTAAAGGAAAGCTGATCCTTTGAAGGAAAAGTATGATCCTGAATAAAAAGAAGAGTACCTATTATGATAATCATTTAGAGCCTCGATAGCTCAACCGTTGAGGAGCGGACTGAATTTCGAAAGGTCGACGGTTCAAACCCCACCCGTTGCACTATTGTCGTACCCACTCCTGGCACAAGCTTTACGCTTAATCGGAGGGGAAAGGGGAGAAAAAAAAGATAAGCTGATCCTTTGAAGGAAAAGTATAATCCTGAATAAAAAGAAGAATAGCTATTATGATAATCATAAAAGGCGTCCTTTGAAAGATAAACAGGAACAAAAATGTGTTAAAGATAAATCCATACTAATATGGCGAATATAAAATGCTAAAGTGCTTGTATCTGTCCATCTGTCTATTACCATTTCACGGCCCATCCGTTTAACTGATCCGTTTGATGAAAGGTACAGAGTTAGCTTGCGTCCCGAAGACGGGCATAGACTATGTTTTATCCCGAAAAATCAGAGTTCCCACGGGATTTTTAAAAACTTAAATCGATGCGGACGTAGTTGCGGGCATTATTTAACTGACTGACTGAACGCACAGCCCAAACTACTGAATGGAACTACTGAAGTGGTTGTGGCATAGAGACATCTATTATGACGAAGAAATCCGCTAAGGATTTTTGAAAATTCAACCCTTAAGGGACTAAAATAGGGGTTTCAAATTTTTGTGGTCCACGTGGACGAAGTCGTGGGTATAAGCTAGTCATATTATAAAACTTTCGCCGCTTCACGAAGCCAGGTGAAACTTGTAAATCGAGTGAATTTTTTCACTGACAAAGTCTTTGATCGTTTAACAGTTCGCTTCACGTTTCACGCTAGCACGGCTTTTTTCTTTTTTTATTATCGATCAAAGTTACACTGTTCAATAGGCACTTAGACTATTTTGAGTATACTAAACACACATTTTCCGATTATTCAACGTTTGCTACAAAATCCAGGATTGATTCAATAATTTGACGACTTGAATGAATTAAACACTTCATCCAAAATTCATCCAAGTTTAACAACCTCTCCGATCAGTGGTGAGCGATTTGGTCTTATAAGTGGGAGTTCCCGGGTTCGACTTCCGGCAGGAGCAATTTGGGAATTTTTAATTTCTAAATTGTTTCTGTTTTGGTCTGGACTCTGGTGGTGACTAGTTACCACCTTTCCGTCGACGCAGTGCCGCCAAGCGATTTAGCATTCCGGTACGTACGATGCCGTCTACAATCCGATAATATTCCTTCCAAGTTAGTCTGTTTACATCTGAGACTTCATCGTCACTTACCATCGGGTGAAATCGCAGTCAAGGGCTAATTTGTATTGGATAAAAAATCCTAATCATTCAAATTGTAGGTAGATAAATAATTGCTTTGAAACGCCGCAATTTTATTTCCATATTGGCAATTTCTAAATTTTATCACAGTATAAATTAAAATGGGAGATTACCACAGCTGCCATTTTCCCGACAGTTGTTCACAGTTTACGGCGCTCACGTTCTAATATTAATAAATGTGGCTCAAAAGCGGCGCCGCTAACAAATGTCCGTAATTAAGCATGAAACAATCCGGCGAACCTCATTGGATATTCGTCCTGCATATGACAATAACAACTCTGGCCCGAAATCTCATTACATCATTCACAAAGTCGCGTCCGCCCTTCATCGGGCGAAGTTTTCAATTAAACTTCCAATGAGTTTTGGAGCTGAATTAATTGGATTTTCATTAGCGTTAGGGACAAATGATGTTGTTACAGGGAAGCGATCTATTGTTGTGACGCCAGAGCAATTTGTACGCGTCAGTCAGCTGCGAACTTCACACATCAAAATTGAGTGACGAGCTAACCAAATATTCGTCATTCTGTTATGTAGTACTACAATTAGCTCCCTCCAAAAAAGGAACGATAAATGTTGAGTTTTTAGGATTCCGTACCAAAATAGTAAAAATGGAACCCTTAGGGTGCGACTTTCTCCGTCCGTCCGTCCGTCCGTCTGTTTGTCTGTCACAGTCGATTATTTCAGTGACTATTAAAGCTCTCGACATGCAATTTTGAATAGTTGTAAATATAAAGTAGCTCAACCATTGGAATAAAAAAATAGAAAATTATTTTTAATTTAATTAAGAGAAGGAGGAAAATCAGAGGTCTGAAATTTCAAAGTAAGATACCGAGAGCTTTACTTAGAAGAATGTATAAATAAAGTAAACAGATATTTATTTTTATGCATAATATATTTTTTTCGGTCTTTTCTGATGGTTCGCTAATCGCCTACTGTTGACAAAGCTGTTAGATAGGTAGACGATACCGAACCGAATTTCGCCTTCTCGATTTGAGACAAGACTCAAGACTCCTAGTATAGCAACGTGAAGTTACTTGTTCAAAATTAGCCCTGTGTGTTATTCTTATTATTATGACTGTTAACTCTTTCTATAACATTATAAGTAGTAGATTTAGAGAAACCCACGAATTTTCAAAATATTTTGTAAAGCCATTTTCAATTAAAAAAAAAGAAAGTTAATCCGAGTTTGAATTTGAAAGTCATTTGTTAACACAATAATAAAGAAAAATATTTCTATAATTTATTATGTATGTTATTTATTATGTATGCCTCTACCTGTCTGCATCTGCTTCTGATAAAAAAGGTACTATTAAGTATTCTATGATAAAAGCTCCACAGCAGAGTGGACCCGATGTAAAGTATAAGTTATAGAAAGTAATTCCGCTTTTCACTATGGACTTTAATAACACAGGTGCAGTATTAATGCGGGCACAGAACTCAGATTAGTTATAGAAATGATAAAAGAGCGTGAAAGTGTCACCGCACAGATGGATAGTATTAAGCAAACAGTGTGCGTTATTGTAAAAACAGGCCTAATTGCATATTGTATAGTTTAATTTACATCTATTAGCACAGTCTAGAGATAATATTATGTTTAACGTGCTTCCGAAGTTTTTCTATGTGTGGTTGTTAAAAATCAACGATAAAATGTTACGATAAAGAACGCAGACACCATTTTCAGGAGCTGACGAACAACACTTCTGATCAAAATACATACTTTTTTTCTATAAACCGGATGGCCCACTCAATACAAACCTGAACTAATTTCCAAGCAAAATGATCTTAAATAGTATTGAAATTAAGTTCATAGTTTATGATTCGATCACTGAATACAAACTTGAACTCATACCCTAGCAAAACGGTCTAAAACTGCGCTAAAATTGAGTCCAAAGTTGAGTGCACTGTAAAATTGTATTTCATGCAATTACAGTGTTTTGTCCACTAGCTCCTCATTTCTATTAACTTATTCAGAGTTCTGTGAACGCGGGAGATCAAAGCCGGAACGTATTGTTCGTGATCACAAGCTCGAAAAATAATAATCTAAATACCTAGTCGCTTGCTCAGCTTTGTGCGTGAAATTTGTTAACGGCTTGTTGTGTCAACACTAATACGCGTGTAGTTAAACGAACAGAACAGTTTTTCATTTTTATTTATAGCAAGCTCTGAGCTAGGGGCCATGCACCTTTATGCAGAGCTTTTATGTCGACTAGATGAGTAAATTTATCTATTTGTTAGTATGTATGTATAGGTAAGTTTGATTTTATTGTGGACATCTATTAGTTGACAACAACGACGACGTTAGATTTTTATCACAAGCTAATCTAATAGTGATGATGTGGCTAAAATTAATTTTGATAGAACATACTCAAATTAAAACGTCCCAGATAAATACACAGTTAAAATTGCTCTCAGTACACATTCCTGTATGTAATATAAATGATTAGATAGACTAGGTACTTCACATTCACATCGCAGCCTTGTACCAAACTTTAGGTTGAAATCTATAGAGCGCACTTTGACTTTGCTTAGACTTAAGTTTCAGTTAAAACGAGACAGTTATATGCGAGCGATTTAACGTTGTCTCGTTTTAACAAAGTCTTAGGTCTGAGCAAAGTCAAAGCTAGGATTTGTCGGAGTGATAGAAACAAACCTGAAATCCAAGTCTACCGTCTGTATTTTTATACTGTTATTATTTTCTTTTTACAGGCATAGGTGTGGTGCTAGTAACCGCAGCAGGCTTAGCATGGCGACTAGGCGCTCGCGACGCTCCCTGCGCCTTGCTAGGGCTGCGACGCGCGTCGTGTCGGCGGCTCGTGCCCCGACTGCCGCCCAGCTACGCGCGCCCGCACCACCCCTACGCAGCCATGCTGTACCCGGAGTTCCATTATAGGCCTCCGCCACCCACCTACCAAGCTTCTATGCAAGAATATAGACTCAGGTAAGAATCGTCCCTGTGTTAAGTTAAATCTGACTCGACAGCAGTGTGGCATGATGCCAACTGCTCGCAGATTTCACGTTATTGAAAAGAAACTGTATGAAGTTTCTACATACGCTTCACAGTATGAACGTTTAGCTCATCATTTGCGCGATTTGCAGCCGGAAGCGCGTGAGAGCGCGAACAACAGCTTGTTAACGGATGGTTCACACTCACAGGCATACGCGCCGCCGCAATTCGCGTGCGAGTGAAGAGCCGGCATTATATTATAATAACAATATTGTTACAATAACCCTTACCCGTACAATGCCTTTATATTACAACTAGAGGATGCCCGCGACTTCGTCCGCGTGGATTTAGGTTCTTAATGATCTCGTGGGAACTCTTTCATTTTCCGGGATAAAAAGTAGCCCCTATGTCCGTCCTCGGGATATAAGCTAATCCTGTACCAAATTTCGTCAGAATCGGTTAAACTGTTGGGCTGTGAAAAGGTAGCAGACAGACAGACACACTTTCACATTTATAACATTATAGTATGGATAAGTACCTTTTTTTAAGAATATTAGCCAAGTTTATCATTATGACTAATATTCCCCATTCCCTTCTATTAAGCGTAAAACTTGTACTAGGAGTAGGTACGACAATAGTGCAACGGGAGGGGTTTGAACCGGCGACCTTTCGGATTTCAGTCCACTCGTTTAACTGTTGAGCTATCGAGACTAGGCCTTTACTCTTGCATTTTGGATTACATGACTTTTATATGAGCCATAATATTTGAGACGTCATTGCTTGACTACAGATGTATCATGTTGAAGGATAAAATATAAGTAAGCAACTATTTCTATTGTTTAAACTTTAAAAGTTGTAACAGTTTTACAACCTGCTCGAATACGAGTTGAAAAGCTTAAATCAAATTTCTAACAATCGGTTCCAATGTTGCCTTTGCAAGGCTGTAACTTTAGAACGCTGAGAACTTAAGCTGTAGAACTAGAAAGTTCCAAAGTATTTATCGGAAGCGTTTGTTTGCAGGTTACTTCTCCTCGACAGAAGTGCGCCCGCGGTGTCGCCGCCTCCTACTTACAGATCCAATTCAGCAAGTCTAGTCAGGTAAAACACATTTTTAACCGACTTCAATAAAGGAGGAGGTTCTCAATTCGTAGGAATCTTTTTTTTTATGTATGTTCCCCGATTACTCAAAGACGCCTGGACCGATTTGGAAAAAAATTTTTTTGTTTGAAAGTCAACTTAGTCTCACTAGAAAATTTTGCACTATAGCAGCTAGTATAGGTAGGTACACCTATTACTCAATGTAGTGTGAATTTCAATCCGCTCCATATGATGAACTGGTACCTAGGCAAAGTACCCAGTTTTCTGGTCTAATGTATGCTAAGTGAATTAACAACAACATAAAGTTTGAACTTACTTTATCTTGTACAAGGAACTAAAGGCTTAATTTGCTATAATCCACCAATCCAAGGAAATCTGTATGGTGCAACATGCAGAATGCGACATGCACCGCCCTCCCACTGATAAACATGCAGGAAAAGCCAGCCACCAAGCAAGCCATACGCACCACCACCATGCCGCACCACACAAATCCCAAAACCACTCGACGCACGTTTCGCCCTGACACCGGAGCATCCTCAGGAGATGTAGACCTTACAAAGCCTAATTGCAAAGATTGCAACTTTACACCATACAGATTTCTTTGGTTTGGCGGATTATAGCAAATTAAACCTTTGGTTCCTTGTATATCATGGACTTCTGCAAAATAACGCCTGCTTCTATACTACTTTATGTTATTTCCACAGAGGATCCACGGGAGCAGCGTGGTGCGGCTCCGAGTACAGCGGCCCGCCATCCTACCGAGCGCCCCGCGTCGACCCGCCTGTAACCGTCACCGACACGCTGCCAACTCTAACGTCCCTAGAACTCAAATACAACGACGACACGATAGAGCACCTCCCCAAACCCACAGAACAAGAAAAAGACCCTGACGAACACCTCGTCACAATAGTTCACACAGAGGCTCAGCCAGTGATTGTTACAGTGTCTGGTTCAACAGCGCTTAACGATTCTCATATACAACCGCCTTCCGAAATCGACATATTGGCACATTTATAACAAACCAGTGGACTTCTAAGTGTAGAAGACATGAGGATTGTATCTATGAGTGGTTTGTACAGTGATATTTTGAGTGCTATTGGTGAGAAGTGAAGTTTGGTGCCCATTATTAGGTATATGGAATATAAGTGATCATAACACAATATAGATGCTAAAAAGGTAGTTGTATGCAAACATATAAATGTATTATTATAACAGTGATTTGTTTAGTACATTTGTATATTTGTATACCACATTTGTTTGACAATTGAAGTGGATTAAGTACCTTATTATCATATAAATAAGTTTTATGAAATGTAAATAAAAAGCACTGACGTATATTGATTTGCTTGAATAAGTTAAAAGCGTGCCGTGTATAAAGGTTACAAAAGAACCTTATGTTAAACCAAAACCTTCACCGTAATGTACAACATATTAAAATGTTAATTATTTAGTGCCAATGGTTGTTTTACGTATAATTTTTAAGCTTCTGATTGAGGGAACTATTTTCCTTATATTTAATTTTGGTAACACTTCTTTCATTCAAGAATATTTTAAGCTACCTAACTCTATTTTATTTATAATTTATTAAAGCTTATAATGTATTTAAAAATAAATTATCAGGATTCATGAAACCTCCTTCACTATTTCTATATTTTGTAAGATTGATTAGTGTTTTTTTTTTAATAATTTTGATTCCTCCGTAGCAGAAGCTGAATCTTTCATACGAATTTCGTTTTCAGAAGCATACCTAGTTATTACTAATTGTATAGGTACTTGTTAATAATTAACTGCTCGATTTAAATCGTATAATATTGTTGTGACGAAACAGATTATATGCCTCTTTATTTATTACTAGTTCTTTATGAAATAGTATTCAAATTGATATAGCTTTAAGGCAATGGATTCTATAAGTATAATTTTGTAAATACGGATGGATACCTTTTATGAATTATGGATGAAGACAAAAAACCAATGTATCGGTAATATAATCAATTTCTCTTTGTTTCTTACGGCTGTCACGTATAGTATTATTAGGTTTAGGTATCATGTATAAAATGAAAAATAATGATAACATTTTCTTTCAATGACTAGATAATTGTTGTGATACAATCTCTTCTTCTGATCGCTGAATTGGTGAATCGCTTCATAGATTCACTCTAGGGGTAGGATAGGCAGGTAGGTACCTACCTACAGATTTGTTTCTGGGTCATCAAAACTTATCAAGAATTTTCAAAAACTAGGTACTTACCATTATTGCTGTTTTCACATAAACTGTTTTTTTTTGTTCAAATACAAGGCCCTACCTATTTGTACATATACTGTTGAGTATTTTTTACGATGAACCAACTGCGAATTGGATCATTTACGAATTGCATGAGTTAACTATGCTATATAAAACTTAGAAATTTAAAACCGTTCTTAGTATGAGACAAATGAACAAAATATAAATTTTGTTATCCTAAAGGAAAACATTTATTGGCTTAATTTAAATAAATATATGGATACGTGACTCAAGCCGCCTTCATAAATAAATTAACCATTTACTTCAGTGCAGATTATACCTAAGTCTAAGTTGTATGTATCATACCTGCTGTTACTATTAAAAAAATGTAACAATAGATACTAATGTAATTATATGATGTACATAATGTTATTTGTAATATAAGAATAAATAAATCTTTAGTGAAATAAAACTAACTGTGTTTGTTTAGAAAATTTCCTCCTACAAGCTTTAGCTTTATGAAATGCTACAAATACCTACTTTTAAGGTAAGGTACGGTAGGGGTTCGGTCTCTTTTTTAATTCGTAATTTTTAGCGCCATTCTAAATAAGGTATTTTGGAGGTAGTCAAACTGTTGAAACTGATTTACATTTCAGCACAGTTTTAACAATAACCCTCACTAGCTCAACGGTTAAAGGAGTGGACTGAAAACCGAAAGGTTGGCGGTTCCATCCCCGCCCGTTGCACTATTTAATTGTAATACCTACTCCTAGCACAAACTTAACGATTTTTTGGAGAGGAATGGCGAAAGGCTAATATAAAGAAATGAACAATTCGAATGGGAAATGAATGAATATAAAACGAATAAAGTGTAAAATTACGCCAGGCGTACAATAAAATTAATGTTACAGAGTCGGACTACCTACTTCACTAGTCAAAAGCAATGGCAATAGCCGCCCTGTAATTAAATTGTGAAACAATTTCATCTACAATGCTCGGGATGCATTGGAATCACAGATTGGAATGAAACCCGAAGTTCCTATGTGCTTTCAAATTAGTACCTAAATATGTAATACGATGTGTTAGCAAGCATATTTTTCAAAGATTCGCAAAAAATTATGAAAATAAATGTACCTAAAAGTGCTCATAAATCCGAGTAGGTATTCACTTGTAACAAAACATTCAGCATTCACAATTTTTAGAGTTCCGAACCTCGTAAAAGGAAAAACGGAACCCTTATAGGATCACTTTGTTGTCTGTCTGTCTGTCCGTCCGTCGTGTCTGTCAAGAACACCTAAAGGGTACTTCCCGTTGACCTAGAATCATGAAATTTGGTTCCTGGATTACTGCATTATCAAATAATTGTATTATTACATTAGTGAACATTTAGGAGTCTTTAATTTAGCCAATAAGTATTTTTCTCTAAGTGAAAAGCGAAGAATTTCGATACAATACGATTTCCGTAATTAGCATTGTAAAACAATTTCGGCATTCGAGCCTGTGACGCAGTAGAATGGAAATCGCGATGGCTTAATAAAATACACGGGGCTGCTAATAATAATGTTTCAGGGCGGATGTAACAAACGGAACGATAGAAAATAAATTTCTGTTCATCGTTTTCTTGCTTTTTAGGGTTCCATGTACTCAAAAGGAAAAACGGAACCCTTATAGGATCACTTTGTTGTCTGTTTGTCTGTCCGTCCGTCCGTCTGTCTGTCCGTTCGTCCGTCCGCCCGTCTGTCGTGTCTGTCACAAAACCTATAGGGTACTTCCCGTTGACCTAGAATCATGAAATTAGGTAGGTAGGTCTTATAGCACAAGTACAGGAATAACATAATATTTTATTTCCTACAGAGGCATTTGGTGCCAAAACGAAAAATGGCAAGTAAGCGCCTCGCAAAAATAATCGCCATTCAGTGAAATCGATAAGAGATTCGTGGGTACGTCGGAATTAAGAGGAAAACCTATGCGAATGACATTGACGATTTCCCCTTCAAACTAGCAATTTTGACATGTCATGACCCTCTATTGACAATTAATCAAGCAGACATTTCAATCTGCGAAATTTACGCGGACTTTTAGTATTTTGACGTAGGAGGGTAAAAGATCCAGTAAATGAACGAATAAGGACTACCCTGACTTTGACCTAAAATTAAGATTTATGAGAATCGTTCTATATATAATTTTTATATTTTTTTTTATCTGTGTCTATACACAGTAGGTATACACTCTTAAATTATTTAAATATCAAAAACGCAAAAAAATGCGTGGTATTAATTATTATAAATTATTTTATTTAACAAAAGGATAAATTGCCAGTAAATGAACTGGGAATTTCAGTGAATGAACGAACTCTATCTAGTGCATAAACTCTCGATTCCTATTAATAAATTCTTAAGTATATTTTCGGCTTGGAATTTTAAAAAAAATGTCAGATTTTCAGTTTTTGACTTATTGTATATTTTTTTCTACATTTTGCGCGATAAATCAAAAACTATTTTACATAATAATAATAAATAAAACCTGTTTTAGAATGTATAATACAGCCCTTTCATATGATATTATCCCCTTTGGTATAGTTATCTTAGTTTGAAAGTCACCTAAATTTTCTGGAAAACAGTCCAAATGACTACAGAGAAAATGAAACTTAACGCCCTTGTTGCATCCAAGTCGCTGGAAGTGCAACATCAGCTACTGAATGTGTTAAGAGTAGAATGGTAGATTAGAGGTACTGGGTTGGGGCTGAGGTACAGATTTATCACCAGAAGTCAGAATCGTTCAAATTGCAGACTGCAAGTTACAATAGAGCCGCTTGGAACAATTTTTTTTGCTGTTTCTTCTGGTAATATTCACAACGCAGAAATAATAATCATCATGGTGTTTAGATGGTTTGCGCCAAATTATAATTTTTTTTTAGTAGTTAACTATTCTTATTTGCTCATAAACGCAACGAGGAAATACAGCTTCCACATATAAAAATTGGAGTCCAGGCCTTGCTGTTAGCTGCTAATGGGTTCTCAAAGTAGCCCGAGTATGCTTGTTTTACTGGGCACAAAAGGAAAGAATGAAAGGAGCTTACCCAGTACATCTTAAAAGATCCGTTATAGATACATGCATCCTGCCATGCCTTACCTATGCCAGCCAAACATGGGTCCAGACAAAGAATATAAAAAGAAATAGTGACTTGCTAAAGGGCGATGGCAAGGTGCATAAATTAAGCAAAAAATATTCAAAGTGAGAATTGAAGACATAAGAAAAAAGACAAAGCCTACAGACACCTTGAGACATGCCCTAAAACTGAAATGCAAATGGTCATATTGTATCGATTTTTACAGATGAAAGAAGGACAGGTAGGTAGACCGAAGACGCGTTGGTCTAATGCTATTGTGCAAATCGCGAGAGAAAATTAGCTTGATAGTACCAAAGACAGAGAGAAATGGGGATACCCAAGAGGGATCCATATACAAGAAAGAAGAATACCAGAATAAATATAAAAAAAAATCAAAAGAAAAATAAAACCGACTTCAAAATCACAAACACTAAAAAGTAAAAAATAATTTAAGTTATTGTGGTTTTTGAAGTCGGTTTTATTTTTATTTTGAAATTTTTTTATTTCAAAATTTTTAGTGGCCCCACTGTACTATAATAATATGCCATGCCCAGCTAAAACCCTACTGTTTACTAAGCAATTACACTGATCGCGAGCAATTTGCTCTTATCCATTGAGGAGTTCTGTTCTCCATCTCAGAAGATATTCATCAGAACTTCATCAAATTTATATGGGACCACCTGCAAAGTATACCTAGCTTTTCAAAAAAAAAAAAATATTCCAAATCGGTCCAGGCGTCTTTGAGCAATCGGTGAACATACATTAAAAAAAAATTGAATTTGCTCTTATCCATTGAGGAGTTCTGTTCTCCATCTTCAAAGATATTCATCAGATCTTTACCAAATTTATATGGGACCACTTGCAAAGTATACCCTATCAAACAAAAAAAAAATCCAAATCGGTCCAGGCGTCTTTGAGTAATCGGGGAACATACATAAAAAAAAAGATACCAACGAATTCAGAACCTCTTCCTTTTTTTAAAGTCGGTTAAAAATATACTAAGATTTACTAACATGGTGTTATACCATAGAGTAGCAAACAGAGGCAAAGCTTCTAAGAAGCGAGCAAAATTTATAACTATTTTGGTAGGGCTGGCACTGGAGGATACAATTTAATTAACAATAGTTATTTGTTCAACAAGATGGTAAAGTTTGTTTTTGTTGTGATTGCCTAGTTTAAATATCGATCTTTAAATATCGATCGATAGATCTAAATATCGATTTTGAACGAAATCAGTCAATTTAGAAAGAATTATAAATGGTGCCAACTTTTTTAAATTTTGGTTACAGGTTCCTATTTTGTGATCCCAGGGAGCTCTAAATATCGATTTTGAACAAAATCGGTCAATTAACAAAGAATTTCAAAATGGCGTCAACTTTTTTAAATTTTGGTAACAGTTTCTTATTTTGTGATCCCAGGGAGCTCTAAATATCGATTTTGAACGAAATCGGTCAATTAACAAAGAATTTCAAAATGGCGTTGACTTTTTTAAATTTTGGTTACAGGTTCCTATTTTGTGATCCCAGGGAGCTCTAAATATCGATTTTGAACAAAATCGGTCAATTAACAAAGAATTTCAAAATGGCGTCAACTTTTTTAAATTTTGGTAACAGTTTCTTATTTTGTGATCCCAGGGAGCTCTAAATATCGATTTTGAACGAAATCGGTCAATTAACAAAGAATTTCAAAATGGCGTCGACTTTTTTAAATTTTGGTAACAGTTTCTTATTTTGTGATCGCAGGGAGCTCTAAATATCAATTTTGAACGAAATCGGTCAATTAACAAAGAATTTCAAAATGGCGTCGACTTTTTAAAATTTTGGTAACAGTTTCTTATTTTGTGATCGCAGGGAGCTCTAAATATCGATTTTGAACGAAATCGGTCAATTAACAAAGAATTTCAAAATGGCGTCGACTTTTTAAAATTTTGGTAACAGTTTCTTATTTTGTGATCGCAGGGAGCTCTAAATATCGATTTTGAACGAAATCGGTCAATTAACAAAGAATTTCAAAATGGCGTCGACTTTTTTAAATTTTGGTAACAGTTTCTTATTTTGTGATCGCAGGGAGCTCTAAATATCGATTTTGAACGAAATCGGTCAATTAACAAAGAATTTCAAAATGGCGTCGACTTTTTTAAATTTTGGTAACAGTTTCTTATTTTGTGATCCCAGGGAGCTCTAAATATCGATTTTGAACGAAATCGGTCCATTAACAAAGAATTTCAAAATGGCGTTGACTTTTTTAAATTTTGGTAACAGTTTCTTATTTCGTGATCCCAGGGAGCTCTAAATATCGATTTTGAACGAAATCGGTCAATTTACAAAGAATTTCAAAATGGCGTCGACTTTTTTAAATTTTGGTAACAGTTTCTTATTTCGTGATCCCAGGGAGCTCTAAATATCGATTTTGAACGAAATCGGTCAATTAACAAAGAATTTCAAAATGGCGTCGATTTTTTTAAATTTGGTAACAATATCCTGTTTTGTGATCCTAGGGATCCTCAAATATTGATTTTGAACAAAATCTATGACAGTTCAAGAAAATAGATTTTAAACACTATTTAAATTATTATCATTAACATTAAATTAAATGAAAACACGACGCGCGACGTGTACTGCAGCCCCTGAGCTTGAGCACAGGCCGAGCCGGTATAAACCGATTTCTCTCCGTACGCGACGTAGCGCCTGTGCTCACGCACACACGCGCCTCAAGCTTGTAGTAGTGTACCTATCGTAGCGCGCTTGTATGAAGCTTTGACTCTGTTCGCTACTCATGTGGTTATACAACGCAATACCACACTAACAAACACTCGTACAAACATACAGACAAGTATATACTCACACACACTCACACACACACATGGACGCACGCACACACACTTTTGAACGGTTTGAACGGAACACGGTTTTGAAATTGAAATTGAAAAAAGTGTAAGAATTTGTAAGAAAATATTTAAAAAAGGTATATCAGCCGGTTTTTTATTCCAGCTCTTAATACATGTAAAAACGTCCAATCTGTTAATTTACTTGAGCCTTTACCCTAGTACCTAATTATATCGACCGCCCCATATCAAAACAAAGTAAATGTCATTTTTCCGAAAATCGTTTTATGTCATAAGCCTAACTTTCATAGTATGTCCCGTTGTATTGTAAGGACACCCACATTAAAGTAAAATTAAAAGCTAGTAAGTCGCTTTGACCATTTTAAAACATAGTAAGTCTATGAACTGGCTAGGTTTTTTATAGATTAATGCGCCTTACTAAGTTTTTCAAAGGAATTAGATTAAATAAAATAAATATCACCCATTATCTAAATACCATGTCAAAACAGTAAATACTTAATGATGCATTAAAACTTAAAAGTAAGATAGGAAAAGTCAATGACCTCTACATGTCAACTGTTAAATATGGCTTGCAAGGGAAATACTTTGCATACTTACATAATGTTTTTAGGGTTCCATATCTCAAAAGGAAACACGGGACCCTTATAGGATCACTTTGTTGTCTGTCTTTCTGTCCGTCTGTCCGTCTGTCGTGTCTGTCAAGAAAACCGATAGGGTATTTCCCGTTAACCTAGAATTATGGGCAGGTAGATAGGTCTCAACTCTCATAGCCCAAGTAAAGGAATAAATCCGAGAACAAATTTCGTGATTCTAGATCAACGGGAAGTACTGTATAGGTTTTCTTGACGGACGGACGGACAAATGGACAGACAACAAAGTGATCCTTTAAGAGCTCCGTTTTTCATTTTGAGGTACGGAACCCTAAAAAAGAAAGTGATGCACATCTAATGAATAAATGTGTAGGCCAGTCTTCACACTAAAATATTTAAACCCCTTTAATTTAAAAACTGTCATAGCCTAGTGGTTAGAACGTCCGCCTCCTAATCGAAAGTCGGGGGTTCGATCCTGGAATCACGCACTACTAACTTTTCAGTTATGTGCGTTTTAAGCAATTTAATATTGTACATCAAATCTTTGAAAAGAGCAACCGCCGAGTTTCTTGTTGAAGACTACGGCCTAAACTTCTCTTGAATTTAAACCACTTACTAGGTTTTGATCTGAGAAAGAAATTTGACATTAATTGACAAAATTGAGAGACCTAAGCTTGTATAAGAACACAGAAGTGTCATAATTCGTGTTCACTTTGCCTAACGTCTCTCAGAGAGAGATTTAAACTGTTTCTTATAATCACTGGCCATATTTCAAATGCGAAAGTGTGTTTGTTGGTTTAATATTCAATCACGCTGCAACGGAGCAACCAGTCGACGTGGTTGTTTGCATGGATACATTTAAAGACCTTGAGAGTGACATCTCTCTCCGCATCGTATTCTTTATTGCTGAGGGTTGTGACCTCTTTCCATTATTCCTACATCTAATGGTAGGTTTTCTTGGGATAATAATGCGGTGGGTTCAAAGAGCCTACGGAACTCGACTAGAAAAACGAGATTTTGACTCTTAGTTTTAACGGTTATGAATTAGTTATTATTATCAGTGATAAAATTGATTAGGGCTGCCAGGTAAAATTACATTTATCTCGGAAAATCAAAGAGTTTCCACGAGATTTTTTCCAAGTTTGCGCTACTAAGTACATATATTATGAAGAGGAAAGGTTTGTTTGTTTGTTATCGATAAACTCTGAAACTACTGAACTACTTGCACTAAAGACATAATCATCAACATCAACCGACAGACGTCCACAGTGAACATAGGTCTTTAATAGGGTCTTCCACATGCTACGGGTTTGCGCCGCCTGAATCTTTGCGCTTGCGCTTGACGACAATCATGCTTTAAAGAAAGCAATGATGAGGTCCAAGTTGGAGCACGCTTACCTGGAAGATGCCTATTCACTCTTGGCTTGCAGGTATCTATGGTATATATGGCAGGAAACACGGCCGCCGAAATGGCGTTCCAACCTTTAGGCTCTCCCCATTGCCCGCAGCATGAATCTGAGCTTCCTTATGATGGTTATATTATGTACATATAATATCTCATAAGAAATCTCTAACACACAATCCAGCTAAGTAGGTCCAATTTCAAAAAAAGCTAGCTAGCCGACAAATCTAACTCAGTTAGGCAGCCTTCGGGAACCTTCGAGATGTCTCTCGTCCAAAATTCTTCAATGCTTGAAGACCAGTCTTTGAATAGTGCATGATGTCAGTGATGAAAAATGGATCCGAAATATAGGTCTTTTTTTGTACACAGGAAATGCCTGACGCATACCCCTCCGTCATGTGGGGCTTGCACCAAACTTGCACTACTACGAAATCCATTTCGGAACACGGCGCCCGAAACGAGGCGCGCTATCTCCTAAAAAACATAGGTATAATACCTATTTAGAACACTTACTATCTGTCATCATAATCTATGACAACCTCCGAGTATTTACCTGGTAAAACCGTAACTTTCGAATAAATTTTAGTATATAAGCAGGCTTCATTTAGAAATGAAAAAATTCCTATTTTATTTTTCAACGATTATAAACACAACTTTCATTCAAAAATAATAAGCTTAAATTCATTTTAAATAATATTTTGCGACGAAATGACGCGCACAGTCCTTCCGCCATGACAGTCCAGTGGACACTGAATTCCATAGAGCGCCTGCAAGAAAATAAATAGCACAGGAAGTTTTTTGGTTAGTTTTAGATTATTTAAGAAATGAAAAACATTTAGTATAAAACTAACAGTTCAAATTGATTGCTAAACCTAAACATATCATTTTCTGGAGGTTGGCTTCAAAGTATCAAGATGTTAAAGAAAACTTTTACAGAACAAGTTGCGAACAGCAATGTTTACAACTTGTTTTTTTTTATTATTGGGATAATGTATACTAAATTAAAAAAGGCCCTTATAATCTTCACAAACTGAAGTTTTTAATTGCATGTATTTAATAGATGTTAATGCTTTAGAAAAATAAACAATTTACTTCAAAGTACAGCATTTTTGCGATTTGTCAAATAGCAATTACCTTAAATGATTTATTGACATGCCTGCTTGCTATTAAGGTCTGTGGGTCTACGCAATGTAAAACGTGGAAAAATACGAATGGTGGTAAAAGCATACACGCTCTCTTTGTTTAATTAACCCCCGACCCAAAAAGAGGGGTATTATAAGTTTAACGTGTGTATCTGTGTATTTGTCTGTGGCATCGTAGCTCCTAAACCAATGAACCGATTTTAATTTAGTTTTTTTTGTTCGAAAGGTGGCTTGATCGAGAGTGTTCTTAGCTATAATCCAAGAAAATCGGTTCAGCCGTTTGAAAGTTATCAGCTCTTTTCTAGTTAATGTAACCTTCACTTGTCGGGGGTGTCATAAATTTTTAATTTACACTTGTTACTTTCCGTGTGTAGTTTCTACGTATCCTCCCGTTCAAATAAAGTGTTAAATATGAATATGTTCCTAGGTAGGTACAGTTATACGTATTTATCAACCCATTTGCTAAAGATATAAATAAATTAGACGAGTATTAGACGATACTAATCTTCTGTAATATCTACCTACTTGATTATAAAATATTTTTTCTGCAATTTATGCGTTAATCTGTGTGGTACCTACCTAGGTATTTCATACCTATATATTCGTACCTAGTATTATAATAAATCTGTAACAGTTAAGGTGTGGCCGAAACCTCCCATAAGAAACCATACAAAGGAGAACACTGAAAATATAATTTCTAAAGATACCATTGTAACATTTAAATTTTATTCAGCAAAGCAAAGGCATTTTGCATAAATGTACGTAATAGAATTATGATATTAAATATTTTAGTTGCAATTCTGCATATGAAAAGTTACTGCCGGGAGCTGCGTTCATTTTACTTAATAAGAGCCTCGTGGAGTCCGAAATACCTCGTAAATGGAAACTAATTTTAACATTCTAGAATACCATGGGGCTTACGTCAATAGGTTCGTTGGGTTCGTATTTTATTTAATAAGTACGTAGGTAATTGTTGCGTAAATTATATAGTTTTGAAACAAAAGTTGTTTAGAAAATTATACAAACGAGCTATGCAAACGAATTAATTTGTATTTTTGAATGATTGGTTCATAATAAGGTAGTTAGGTACCTACTTATAACCTGTAAGTGATTGAATCAAATGGTTATTAAGTTTTAGGTGATTTTATATTTTGTACTGAGGATGATGCACTATCAATTGTCTGCCGTCACTTTGAATGAATGAATGAATGTACCTTTAGACTTCTATTGTAGGTAGGTACACCACAAAATTATTACACACAGAAAAACACACACAAAGCAAAACAAAAATATAGGAAGGTACAATTTTTTCGATAGTAATAATAATAACGGAATAGTTACTGGTATAACAGAGGCAGATAGGTACTTCCATGGACTTGTAAGGCATTAGTAGGTATCTGGAGTTGGCGATGGGACACCTTGCTTGAGCAAATTTTGCTAACTGGGCGGGCACCACCACATCAAAAGTCTATGGAGTATTTAGTATTAGATACAACAATCTCTATGCGATAGAGTACCTATAGGACAAAGGTATACCCACTGGATAGACCGTACTGTCTGTCACTTACGATTTTAAAACTTCGAGGGTTCAGTACATCCTTCGACGCATCGTTCTATAGCTTATATTCATGAATGTAGCAGCTCTACTAAAGGCTACGAGAGACTACGATGCTTTGTTCTGTTACAAGCTTCGACACGCTACGAGAATTACCTATAATCCTATAATCTAATATAAATATAGGTAGGTATGTTGTTTGCCATCTGCTTCGCTACATCCCTGGGGCGTACCTGAGTGGAATTCGAGCGCAATCTATGCAAATCCAATACAAACCCTATTTTGCACCGCATTCGTAATCTTGGTATTCCGATATCTAGTTGTATGCATCTGTTATAAGCTAAACACTATAACTAGTATGAAATTATGAAGAGTGGCTTGATAAAATGCGAGCCGCATACACTGGCTATGGTTGTGGCCGTGTAGTAGTTAGTGCGCGAGGTCGAATTGATGACTTTTTTAAAATAAAAAATAGCGAACAAACGAGCAGGTGGGTCACCTGATGTTAAGTGATTACCGTCGCCCATTTGCAGCACCAGAGGAACCGCCGATACATTACCGGCCTTTCAGGAATTTGTTGGTCCGCCCCTTGAACAACCCCATGTTGTAATCTAGTAGGAACACCGCCGATTTGAGTTGATTCCACAGTTTGCATGTGCGTGGTAAAAAGGATCTGGCACAACTATCTAAGTTTTATCTAGGATTAATGTGCGATTTTTTTAAATAAGAATATTAGCCATTTTAATCATCACTAACATTCCCCTTTCCCCTCCAACTAAGCGTGTAAGGCTTATTTATTTATTTACCTACCTACTTTGTATTTTTCAGATGGGCGGCAATAGGTATCGTTCGCTTTCGAAATACCTAGTAGACCGTACGTAAGTAACTAGGTAGGTTTAATAAAAAGTTGCAGAATAATAATTGTTTTTCATTTCACATGTTAGCCTACTAAAGAAGCTGGCAAGTTAAATTAGCATAGTTTGACGGTGGCCACGGCCAGCGCGCTCGAGTATAATGAGAATTTACACCCCTTGTTACAGATAGACGCCGCACTGACTCAGTTGAGCTTTCAGACACTTACCTACACCTATATAATATAACCATAAGTTTTGTCTGGTGGGAGGCTTCGGCCGCGGCTAATTACCACCCTACCGGCAGAGCCGTGCCGCCAAGCGATTACGCTTTCTGGTACGATGCAGTCTAGAAACCAAAGGGGTGAGGGTTGCATAAAAACTACCATACCCCTTCCAGGTTAGCCCGATTACAAATTTCCAACAATCTTCACGCAATTGCGTGGTGGTGCTTGGTGGCTGGCTTTTCCTGCATGCTTAGTGGGAGGGCATGTCGCATGATGTATGTTGTACCATACAAATCTGCCTTTTTTAGTGGTTTATAGCAAATTAAGTTTTGGATTCTTTGTGTATCATGGACTTCCACAAAGTAACGGCTGCTTCTATACAATAAGTATAGTAAAATAATTACCTACATACTTAAATAAATCTCTTAAAACATTTTATTTATGCACCCTACCTAGTTGGTTTAATATAATTAGATTTTATGTTGCGGTAGCCCACCAACCACGGCGCGGCGGCCGGCGAAGTAATTTTTACAACATTTCAGTCCGGACCGTAATTTGTGGCCGCTTAGTTTTCCTCTGGGAACTATGCCATCTCCCAAAATGGATGTAAAAGAGTTAACGCGGCTTCGAGAAGTAGGTAACCCACTGGCTACTGCAATGCGTTTTTAGGGTTCCGTACCCAAAGCTAAACAGACAGGCTGTCTGTTTGTAATGGGATAAAAAAACTATTTACAGAAATTCACTTGGCAGCAGCCTGGCAATTTTAGGTATGTGCTATTGATGTTGCTGTCCCTATCTGTACTCGTACATTTTCGGTCTGTTTCGGTACTAGCTGGTACGTACCTATTTGAGATGGCAATCGGAGTATGAGGCGGGGGACGCCCCGCACAGCACGGGGGATGTGCGGGGCGTCCTCACCCCGGTTGCCATCTCAACAATATACGAGTATTACTTATTATGGATCCATTTAGCGTCTCTGATGAGACGTGGGAGAGACATTGGAATCAAGTGCTAGCTTAGTACATTTCAAAAAATACAATGACAAGAGCCTGATGGTATGGAATAGATGGAAGTGGGCGCTGGAACATCTTAGGGCCGATTCACACCGGAACGCGACGGTAGCGGCGCGGCGAGCACTTCCAGTGTGACAGAATAAAAAACTTTATCTACATCATTTAAAGACCAGTATCGCTTGAAACGCTTGAAAAGGCCGCGCGGCTGCCCGTGGCGTCGCGAGCGGCCTCGCGCCCACGCGTCTTGTCAGTGGTACTGCCCGCGGCAACGAGAGGCCGCTAGCAACCAAGCGAGGCCTCTAGCGGCCGCGCCCTCCCCACTCTACACCGAATGTAGTGTAGAGAAACTAAACTGGTGTCGAGAGGCCGCTAGAGGCCACGCGCGCCCGCTGGCGGCGACGAGCCTGCCGCGGTTGGCCTCGTCGCTTCACTGCCGTTCCGGTGTGAATTGGCCCTTAATGGTATAATAGCAATGTCGTGTTCGGAGTTGCGCCTCAGACACAGTTATCAAAAAATACGTTACGCTTCGGGTTTTAGGTACAAGTCCGCAGCCGAATGCATCAGCAGCCGATACAACACTACTGGTTTCTATGAAATACCTTTCAGACGACGCGACGCGGAATGTTAGTTCATAGAAATACATAGATTGGCAAAGGCGGCTAGTCAGCTATGGACTTGTACCTTTACTCCCTGTGGCTTTCACAGTTGCATTGTAAATGATTTATAGAACCTACATTCTAAAAACAAAATAAGTACAATTATTCTGTTTTAAGTTTTTATTATACACATACATATTCGCATATAAAAATTGTCTAGTGAGACTATCTAACAACAATAATAATAATAATTAGATCTAAGCAAATTCATATAGACTTCAGGAGAAAAATAAAAATGCAATACTTAATATTATATTACATAAATTAATTTATTAAGTTACATAATATAATATGTATTTATTTTGTTTCTAAAATAATAATCAGTTAACCACAATAGTTTGTTTAATAAAATAAAAAACGGTAAATTATTCCATTGGTTTTAAAATGTAGGTAGGTAATGAATATTTGAATCGATTTTACACTGATAACATTTATACACCAACTATACATGTATATGCGTGCAAAAAGATTTTATACACGATTAAATTAACATTACATGGAGTAGGTACAATACATAGAGTTGTTGTTTAAAAACAATTTTATTGAATTATAAAAATGGGTATTATTTTAATTGTAAATTAGCTAGATATTATTTAAAAAATAGAAATGTAGGTATGTACTAAATTGCACACTTTCTTCCCGTTTGTTGCTGTCTAAGTAACACAACAAACTTATAATATTAGTAGAAACAATGTTTTCAATATTTCCTGTTTCAATATTTCATTCAATTTTTTACGCATACGTATAAAACACAAATAGATTTGAAATGAATTATCCCAACAATTATAATTATTGTGCAGTAGAAAATCTACCAAAATTGACATAATCGGCGCCATAGTCAATTCATAATAAATAATCTGCTAAAAAATAGTAGTATTTTAAAGTAATATCAATTTCTACCAAATTTGGTAGAAAATGGCAGTCAATTAATTGGACAGAGTGTTTATTTTATCTATCTAGTTAAAAATTGGTATATCTGCAAATTTTTTGGTTGTCGATGCTAAAATTTTGAAATTAAATAGGTATCACAATTTAGGTAAAGGATCTAAGAATTCGAAAGCCGCCGCCGAATGAACAAAATGATGGTAATCCTGTCAACTAATGGTGAGTATTTATTTACCTGTGAACAATAAAAATAAGACAAAATTCAATACATTCGCTCTTCGTAAAATGGATCGTAAAATGGCTCATTTTAACACATCAAAATATACTGCTTGTAATTACAACACTACTTAAATTATTAAACTACCTAAATACAATCCAATGCCAATAACCATTTGCCTTATACTTGTATTTTTAGAGATTTAGTATTTTTCAAACCTGCAATGTATACCATGCAAAACTCCAGGTTAAAGCCCACCTACGACGCGCACTTATCTTCGCAACGTTTATTAAATTCTAGCGTCAGTCAGGGGTTTTTTTTGAATACAAAGCAAACTTTTAAAAATAAAGGTGTTTTTAAAATTTATTTTTTCGCGTTTTATTCGTATCTGCTTATCAGTAATATCACCCGTCTTCGTTTTTCCTAGCATTCTAATTGCATCTTGTATGATGCATACTTAAGGTATTATTTAGTATTCTGGGCATTTACCACACTTGGGTGACAAAAATATTACCGCTGCCATCTGACATCAAAATGTTATCTTACATCAAAAGTTCGATGTGCAAGGTAAAGTACCTTGCGGGAAATATTGCACATCAAACTTTAGACAGATAGAGATTCGATAGAGCCTGGTCAGATTTACTCTCCGCAATAATTTACTAGTAATATCAAAAGAAGAGAACCTTACTTTTTCTGTTTCCTCACTTCACGAGCTGCTAGGGTGTCTCTTATCTCTGCTGCTCTGATGCCAAAGTGCGCGAGGTCCGCTCGGATCTGATTGATCAGTTTGACCCTCCGCATGAACTTACTAGTAATGTCAAGAAAAGGGAACCTTACTTTTTCTTCGTCGTCGCTTGTTTAGCCTTCTTCTCAACCTCGCTCGCCGCTTAGCTGTCTCTTATCTGTGCTGCTCTGATGGCAAAGCGCGCGACGTGCGCATGAACTAGTAATATTAAGAAAAGAGAACCTTACTTTTTCTTCATCGTCGCTTCTTTAGTAGTCTTCTCCGTCTCGCATCGCTTGGCCGCCTCTTCTCTCTGCTGTAGGATGGAGAGTCGCGCGAGGTCCGCTTGGACCTGGTCAGTTTTACCCTCCGCATGAACTAGTAATATCAAGAAAAGAGAACTTTACTTTTTCTTCATCGTCGCTTCTTTAGAAGTCTTCTCCATCTCGCGTCACTTGGCCGCCTCTTCTCTTTGCTGCTATAGGATGGAGAGTCGCGCGAGGTCCACTGGAGCCTGGTCAGTTTTACCCTACGCATGAACTAGTAATGTCAAGAAAAGAGAACTTTACTTTTTCTTCGTCGTCGCTTCTTTAGCAGTCTTCTCCGTCTCGCGTCGCTTGGCCGCCTCTTCTCTGCTGTAGGATGGAGAGTCGCGCGAGGTCCACTGGAGCCTGGTCAGTTTTACCCTACGCATGAACTAGTAATGTCAAGAAAAGAGAACTTTACTTTTTCTTCGTCGTCGCTTCTTTAGCAGTCTTCTCCGTCTCGCGTCACTTGGCCGCCTCTTCTCTCTGCTGTAGGATGGAGAGTCGCGCGAGGTCCGCTTGGACCTGGTCAGTTTTACCCTCCGCATGAACTAGTAATATCAAGAAAAGAGAACTTTACTTTTTCTTCATCGTCGCTTCTTTAGAAGTCTTCTCCATCTCGCGTCACTTGGCCGCCTCTTCTCTTTGCTGCTATAGGATGGAGAGTCGCGCGAGGTCCACTGGAGCCTGGTCAGTTTTACCCTACGCATGAACTAGTAATGTCAAGAAAAGAGAACTTTACTTTTTCTTCATCGTCGCTTCTTTAGAAGTCTTCTCCATCTCGCGTCACTTGGCCGCCTCTTCTCTTTGCTGCTATAGGATGGAGAGTCGCGCGAGGTCCACTGGAGCCTGGTCAGTTTTACCCTACGCATGAACTAGTAATGTCAAGAAAAGAGAACTTTACTTTTTCTTCGTCGTCGCTTCTTTAGCAGTCTTCTCCATCTCGCGTCACTTGGCCGCCTCTTCTCTTTGCTGCTATAGGATGGAGAGTCGCGCGAGGTCCACTGGAGCCTGGTCAGTTTTACCCTACGCATGAACTAGTAATGTCAAGAAAAGAGAACTTTACTTTTTCTTCGTCGTCGCTTCTTTAGCAGTCTTCTCCATCTCGCGTCACTTGGCCGCCTCTTCTCTTTGCTGCTATAGGATGGAGAGTCGCGCGAGGTCCACTGGAGCCTGGTCAGTTTTACCCTACGCATGAACTAGTAATGTCAAGAAAAGAGAACTTTACTTTTTCTTCGTCGTCGCTTCTTTAGCAGTCTTCTCCATCTCGCGTCACTTGGCCGCCTCTTCTCTTTGCTGCTATAGGATGGAGAGTCGCGCGAGGTCCACTGGAGCCTGGTCAGTTTTACCCTCCGCATGAACTAGTAATGTCAAGAAAAGAGAACTTTACTTTTTCTTCGTCGTCGCTTCTTTAGCAGTCTTCTCCGTCTCGCGTCGCTTGGCCGCCTCTTCTCTCTGCTGCCGGATGATGGCGAGTCGCGCGAGGTCCGCTCGGGCCTGGTCAGTTTTACCCTCCGCATGCGCTTTCTGGTAAGCCGCTGCTGCCCGTTGCCTTTCAATTTCTTCTCGCTCACGCCTAGAATGAACATCCATACTTGATATAAATGGGAAAGTTCATGTTATGGTCAGTTGCCATTGTATATTGGCAAAATTTAGTGGTTCTTGTGGTATTTCCTAACTCTATGCAGATAAAGTCGCGGCAAATTAAATTTTAAAAATGCTAGTAAAATAAATTTTGAAAAGTGATACACACCGTAAAGATTTTATTATTTTTTTATTATTATGGGTTCTGCCTTTTATAAAGGGAAGAGAGGTTTCAACTTTTTAATAGTCATAAGAATGATATCGTGTATGGGAAATAATAATTAATCAACAGCGGTAAGATTCAGTGAGACATCAAATCCCTAAATTGAAAAGAAATTTTATTTAGTTTACCTTGAAAGCTGAGGTTTCTCTCCTTCCGTGATTGTATTTAAATTGGATAACTTTTTATTCTTCTTAACTACTCGATTGGGATTTTCTACTTCAATGAGGCCCGAGACACCCTTTGCTTTAGTTGGATGCTGAAAATTCATAAAATTACATAATAAGAAACAATAATATGGCACATAATTCGAGAAACCGATAGATATTGGGGTATCATAGTGCATAGTGCCAGAATGCTGACCTCACCAGAAAGTGCATTGCTGGAAGATGCCTCACTAGGTGGACAAATTTTTCATATAATTAAAATAAGATACTTTTATTGGAAATAAACAGAATTAACACCAGTTCAAAACATGACATTTTTAGTTTATAGTGTGCTTGTGGTATAATAATTTTTTGCACACCTTATACATAAGTAAATTTTGTCTGTCTGTCTGATTGTGCAACATTTATTCCATTGAGTTGAAACTTTGTACATGTTTTGTTAATACACCTTTTCTATGGGTTTCTATCATAATTCTATCGATGTACAACAGGTTGAGCGCGAGTTGCATTGCAATTTATGCAGGGTTTTAGCTAAAAAAATGTTCTGAAATCTATGGTCAATCATCAGGTACTATGTACATTAACTTATGCATTGCAATGCAACTCACGAGCCACCTATTTTGAAACCTTCACATACATGTTAACAACAACTGTATGTTTCAACTCAATCAGATAAATGTGCAAATGCAGTTATATACAACTTAATTCACAATAATTTTATCATCATGCTGGTAGCTTCATTTCACAAAATATTCATAAATCATAGCTTTTATAATGTAACTGTCTTAGATAATCTATTTCTATAAGTGAAAACCGTCTGAAAATTCATACAGTACTTTCTGAGATCGCTATAACATTAAGTATTGATAGCAGTTTCTAGGAAATAAAATTAATGGATAATGAATCTTACATCTTCATCAGACTCACTGTCATCGCTGTCATCTGAGCCAGATTTATTTCCTTCAGATTCTTCTTCACTTGAGCTTTCATCTCCATGTTCCTTTCTCCATCTGAAATGAAAAGTTAACTAAGTTTTATGATGGTAAATTCACAGTCATTCAAATAAATATTTTAATTACAATTTTAGGATACATAGCATGAGATCTATTGACTTTGCTCAGACTTAAGACAGAGTGAAAACAAGATAGATTTATCATTATCATCATGACCAACCCATCGCTGCTCAGTACTAAGCACAGTTCTCCTCTCAGAATAAGACTGGCAGATTGGTTCGGATAGATTACAGAATAAAAAGCAATAAAACCAAACCAACAGATCTAAAACTCACAACCAATTACAGCTTTTGATACCTAGCATATCTTCTGAATTTAACTTTCTTTTGTACATTAAGCACAATGAAATAATTAGAAAATTAAGAACAGACATCTATTATGTTATTTTATTCTTAATTAACCCCCGACCCAAAAAGAGGGGTGTTATAAGTTTGACGTGTGTATCTGTGTATCTGTGTGTCTGTGTATCTGTGTATCTGTCTGTGGCATCGTAGCGCCTAAACGAATGAACCGATTTTAATTTAGTTTTTTTTGTTTGAAAGGTGGCTTGATCGAGAGTGTTCTTAGCTATAATCCAAGAAAATCGGTTCAGCCGTTTGAAAGTTATCAGTTATTTTCTAGTTACTGTAACCTTCACTTGTCGGGGGTGTTATAAATTTTTAATTTACACTTGTTTTAAACAATTAACTTAACCTGACCTAGACTTATTAAAAATAAATGACAGTGAATTTGTGGCAAGTTGCAAATCCTTTTGTGTCAGTAATTTTTTCATCTATCACTTACTTTTTTTTCAGTTCCTCTTGCTTCCTCTGCTCTTCTAATTCCTCAGGGCTGGTAAACTTACGGTTACGTCCCTTGTGGTTGGTATACTTTCCTGTAATACAAAATAAACAGGTTAAAGACAAGCACATTCTCAATAACAATGTAATAGGACATTGAGACGTATAAATAGGCAAAAGGCTTTACTTACCACGTGGCATGGTTGAGGTTGTTTGTACTGATATTAAAGTTTTACAATTAACAGATTTCCCTGTAAAGCGGAAAGTTGGGTGGTTTTTCAGTAATTAAATAATCGACGAATTTAACTTTGACGTCTATTCAGCAGACAATGACACGACACGACATTTTTTTTCAAAAGCACAGACTATAGAACGAAAATCATAGACTAAGCTATAGTTTTTTAGTGAGTTTTTTGGCTCTGAATTCTTGTATAGTTCTTGCTCAGGTTCATTAGTGTAGAATCACCTTAACAACCATAAACAACAATACCTATGTTCGTTATTTGTCTGTGCTATGTTTCATGTGAACTGGGAACGCTCCCGCCAACGCATGTTTGGGTTTGAATTTACCTATGAATTTTCCCGCGTTCGAAAACATGGAAATTCTATTTTCTGAAATTTAATAATAATAAGAAATTCTGTTTCTTCAGATTATAATTTAATATTTATTATTATGTCAAATAATCGATGCTTAGATATTATAGTTAAATTCTTACCTCATAAATATTATTAGCAAGTTGCCTACTGTGGTAAGTATCAATCAAATCTTTGATTTGATTACGATTATTGTTAATTATTTATTATTATAATACTCATTGATTGTGCTTCCTAGGAGTGCCTACAAGGTAAAGTTACTAATTTTTAAAGATTGATTTTGAAAACAATTTTCAAAGCAATAATAATAACGGCATTGTAATAAACTTACAGAAGGAATAATAATAGATATATCACATCACACTAATATTATAAAGGCGAAAGTTTGTATGTGTGTGTGTGTGTGTGTGTGTGTATGTTTGTTACTCCTTCACGCAAAAACCACTGGACGGATTTGGCTGAAATTCAGAATGGAGATAGATAATATCCTGGATTAGCACATAGGCTACTTTTTATCCCGGAAAATCAAAGAGTTCCCACGGGATTTCAAAAAAACCTAAATCGACGCGGGCGAAGTCGCGGGCATCGGCTAGTAATATCATAAAACTCATTTTCAAAGGTATAGGTGTTAACCTTGCCAACCTATGTAGTTAGACCATTTACTTTAACCTACTCCTTTTCACATGTAGCTACTCAAAGGAAGTTGGTACCCTACCTACTGATTTGATAAACCCAATTTATTAAGAGTTAAGACGTGATAGCAAGAAACGTGCCGAAATAAAAATGCTATATAGCAAGGCACGCATAAATAATTATGCCTTGTCTTTATCTTGTTTATTTATTAATCACGATTAGTTCTTACAAGCTGTGTTGGAAAACAGTTATTTTATACATACGGTGCAGAGTAGGCATTTTGCGCATTTTTATTCGTTTGAATAACGATCGAGATTTCTTAAATACTGTATTTAGATAGAGGACGTGCCAAGTCGAGATGGCAATCGGGGTATGATGCGGGAGGACGCCCCGCACACCCATGATACCCTTAAAATCATTACACAGCTTAGTTTTGGTATAATGGAGGTAGCCTCACATCGGATCAGAACCAGACTCAACCAGGCCGGCAATCGAACCCAGTAGATCTCAATGCATGTGTCTCAAGTCCGACTGCCCCAGTATTTTAACTACCATCTTCTGACAAAAGCTTGCCATGGAAAGATAAATTAACTAAAAGTTGTATAAAAACTGTCCTTTTAATGTGTTCGTTCCGTATTAGACTGTAATATTATCAGTCATCAGTCATCACTTCACTTGGCACCGGATCCAAAAAATATTATTATAGAGCTATATAAAAAAAAAAAACTTAAACTGCGATTAACGGATTAGTTGTATTATTTTTAAACAGGGCATTAAAAAAGCCTGATACCTAAGTCCCTCATACCCATTGAGCGAAAATATTTTTTTGCGTCTGCCAAAGGTACTGCAAAATAATGTACTGGGCAAATTAATTTAATGGGACAATTATTTTTATCGATGGAGGGAAATGTACAAACAAATCATTAATTGTTGTTAAAATATTGCTACGATTTAGATTAAATCACGTTGAATCGATTGCCGGTGCCGTTCGACCATTTATTATCCGACTTCCAAAAAGGAGGTGTTTTTTCAATTCGGCACGTTTTTTTTTTAATGTATGTACTTACACCGTTTTTTTCTAGCTTTCTGGACCGATTTGCAAAATTTATTGTAGGTACCAAGCAACGACTTCATGTTTAGACTCCAAATCCCAACTCCTTAATCCTGATGATGCAGGGTACAGCACTCCTAAACTATACTGATTCAGGAACTGCGGATGGTGCAATATTTTTTTAGGTACCAGGGATAGATGACAGCATTGAATTTCGGACCCCAACTTTTCAATCCTGATGCTGCAAGGTACTGAATTCCTAAGCCGTGGAGATAAGGGACTTTTGATGGTGACTTAACATTTTAGGTATCAAGGTTGAAGTTGGTTTATATATTTTTTTAATTTTTCGGGTTCCGTACCTCAAAAGGAAAAACGGAACCCTTATAGGATCATTTTGTTGTCTGTCTGTCTGTCTATATCCATCCGTCCGTCCGTCCGTCGTGTCTGTCAAGAAACCTATAGGGTACTTCCCGTTGACCTAGAATCATGAAATTTGGTAGTTAGGTAGGTCTTATAGCACAAGTACAGGAATAAATCTGAAAACCGCGAATTTGTAGTTACATCATTAAAAAAAAAAATTAAATGTGTTCAATTTTAAAATAAGATAATTATACCAAGCGGGGTATCATATGAAAGGGCTTGACCTGTACATTCTAAAACAGATTTTTATCTATTTTTATGTATAATAGTTTTTGATTTATTGTGCAAAATGTTGGAAAAAATACCCGAGTAGGGAACCCTCGGTGCGCGAGTCTGACTCGCACTTGGCCGGTTTTTTTATATAAAGCTTATCCTGTTACAGAAAGCAATCGGTCACCTCGTTGTCGATGAGGTCATTGCCGAGTCAAGGTTACTTGTTCCATAGATTACTATGTGAGGCACATTCGTGACCCGAAAACCTAATGTTTTGACGATTTGTCCCCCATACGCGCCACAAAAAAACAATCATTGAAAATCTCTAAAAGATTCTACTAACATAGTTTTTGCAAACAATAAATACCTTCGTGGTGGGATCTGTATTACGAATATCTACCATGCAGTTTTATGGGGTTTCGTTGTATATCTAATTTATTATTTTTGAATTTAATATCACACTAATATTATAAAGGCGAAAGTTTGTATGTGTGTGTGTGTGTGTGTGTAATATGTTTGTTACTCTTTCACGCAAAAACCACTGGACGGATTTGGCTGAAATTCGGAATGGAGATAGATAATATCCTGGATTAGCACATAGGCTACTTTTTATCCCGGAAAATCAAAGATTCCCACGGGATTTCGAAAAACCTAAATCCACGCGGACGAAGTCGCGGGCATCAGCTAGTATTAGATATATATAAAGACTTCATTGTATTATCGCAGGTACGTCTTGGACATCGCAGGATGTAGAAATTCCATGCATCGGCTGTTATTAAAATCCACCTAAAAATATGTTTTATATTACGTTAATAGCTGACGCCCGCGACTTCGTCCGCGTGGATTTAGGTTGTTCAAAATCCCGTGGGAACTCTTTGATTTTCCGGGATAAAAAGTAGCCTATGTGCTAATCCAGGATATTATCTATCTTAATTCTGAATTTCAGCCAAACCCGTCCAGTGGTTTTTGCGTGAAGGAGTAACAAACATACACACACACACACACACACACACATACAAACTTTCGCCTTTATAATCACTAGTGTGATATTAGTGTGATAGTGTGATAAAGTACTTAGGTATAAACTCGTATGTGTTCTTGCTTATATACTCGTATATGTGCCTACTTGCGCGTCTCTAGATGGAGAATCTATGTATCTAGAAAAGTTCTACATTTAGGCACACGAAATAACGGACAGATACAGACGACATGTAGTATGTAAAAATCTAGTAACGGTTATATTATAAGTTTGTACCAGGCTTGTGCTAAAGATTACGTCATAATAAAATATGATAAGAATTTCAAAGAGATCACAACAAAGATTTATCTCCGGTCCATTCATTGTTTTATTGAATTGATTACACAGTATTATACCATTATGTTTACTTTTATGTGAAAAGGTTACCTAAAGCAAAACTAAGTATGCAAATTAATGTACGAATGTTTTAATTGCGCAGCGTTTAAAAAAACAAGATCAAGACGAGTTTAATTCACAGAGATGAAAAACCTAATTAGGAAATGAATAAGAGGAAACCATTTGTACCAGAAAAAAGTGCATTAATAATTCCATGATTAGTATACATGTATAATTATGTACCTACTAATATTTTAGAGCCTCGATAGCTCAACGGTTGAGGAGCGGACTTAATTCCGAAAGGTCGGCGGTTCAAACCCCACCCGTTGCACTATTGTCGTACCCACTCCTGGTACAAGCTTTACGCTTAATTGGAGGGGAAAGGGGAGTATTAGTCAAGACTAGCATAGCTAATATTCTTTATAAAAATAAAAATAAATTATTGCTCCGAACAGTAATAATAATAAAATTATGTTTTGAGTAGTAAATTTCACAAAGTTATTTAGCGATATATCAAATTAAACTTGTACCTACTTAGGTATATACTTTGTAACCTGACACGAAGGTGGGCATTAATAAGCCTCCTCGGGTGACAGGACTTGGACGAGAGGGATGGCTTGGTTCGCTTCGCTGGTGCAAATAAAATTAATTAATATAATCATTCTGAGTACGATATACTCGTAAGTGCTATAAAGGAAGAGTTGGGGATTCAGTATATGTATGTAGTTCTTAGGCAAGGTTTACACAGAACCGGTGAAGGTGTTACGCGGACGTAATTTAATATGTCTTCTCCATAGACTTGTGATAGATTTACACAGGGGACCTCGAACGCTACCTACTACGTCAAAAATATATAAATAAACAAGTGTAAATTATAATTTTATAACACCCCCGACAAGTGACGGTTACAGTAACTAAAAAAAGAGCTGATAACTTTCAAACGGCTGACCCGATTTTCTTGGATTATAGCTAAGAACACTCTCGATCAAGCCACATATCTAACAGAAAAAGAAACTAAATTATAATCAGTTCATTAGTTTAGGAGCTACGAAGCCAGTAGCCACAGACAGATACACACGTTAAACTTATAACACCCCTCTTTTTGGGTCGGGGGTTAAAAAACGGGTCCGAGCCACGTCTCCTCCGTAACATGATTATATTACTAACCTGCGTTTTGGCAGGATTGATTTGGCCGCAATAGCTATAACATGGGTTCTTATTTTACCTTGGTATAACAAGAAGCTCGCTGTTTATGTTGCTGTTGTTGTATGTTAAAGCCGATTCACACCAAGCACGTACACTTGACACGCCCGAAGTGACGCGAGTGAATCCATAGACACAACTGCACGCATTACGTCTACGCGAACGTTCACGCCACGCAAGCGGTATACAGTCTCATACAGTTCCATACATTACAACGCAATGGTACGCGCTACGTCTACGCTTACGCGACACATACGCGGCCTGTGTGGCCGGCGTTTTAGTAGGTACTTCTCATAAGTGATCAATTTTTGTTCTACGCGGATGGTAGTGCGTCGTCTGCGCAGGTCCTTATGCTAATGTGAATGGTGAAACAGTAGATTTAAGTACCGTAAAATCGCACAAAAATATGTTAGTAAAGTAACTAAATAGGTATATTATATTCTATAAGTTGATGAAAAATTACTGATAATGATGTTGAACAAAAATCCCCTGGTGGGTGAGTATGTGAGATAAAGTTTTAATGATGCCCAACATAAACGTCACCAGGACATATGAGATAACGGCACGTTATGGGAAAAATTGATTGCGAAGTTGTTTATTTAGATAACCGTGATTAAGTAAGTTACGGTCTTTTACATTTCCGACCAAAAAATATATTCTTTAAAGAGCTTACGCAGGCAGTTAGGTTGTTGGTTACCTGTTGGTAAATAATAAATACTTTATTGTACACCAAATAAAAATCTGTCTCCGAGGTGCGAGCTATTTCAGTCTACCACGCTGGGCAAGTGTGGATCAGCGGAATTCACACACCTTTGGGGACATTATGCAGAACTCTTAGGCATCCAAGTTTCCTCACTATGTTTTCTTTCACCATTAAAGCAAATGATACTTAATTGCTTAGAATGTTATAACCACGAAAAGTTAGAAAAGCGAGAACCCCGATCCTCTAGATGTCTTTACCACTAAGCTATCACCGCTATACTGATAGTGATAGTGATTCTGATTACAGAATATTTAACTGATACTCAGCTGATTATTTAAATTTATCCACTAACAATCATATTATTTTTGGGGCCATGGAAATTCCTTCGTCCTTAAATCTGCAACGTTGTTTTGATTCTATAAAAGATAGATACGCTATGCAATGCTACCACCTACCTATAAGTTTAAAAAACATTTGTTGCTATTTGTAGTGCAATAAAAAGTGTTAAATAACCGACGATGTTGTCCTACGGGAATAAAAATGCACCCTAATTGGCCATTCTGCAGCGTGCTATTCTTATTAGCCACAAAGTCGTTGTGTTAAAGGTACGATGAGTATAAGAGGCGTAGGATCTTGGTCGCGCGTTCATACATAGTTAAAAGCCTTCTTGGAGCAAGGACACAGCCCCTAGCCATTTTCAATCCAACGCGCACGCGGGAAAGTTTCGTAGCGGTCCTTCTTTTAAAAATTTATTGCGATTTTTGAAAAGAGATTTTGAAATTATTTTATTTTGATTTTTAGTGCAAGTGTAAAGGTCAACATTGTGTCGTGGAAAATAAAGTAAGTTTTGCTTGTTTTTCGCTATTTTTTTTATAAAATATTATTGGGTGTCTAAAGTATTGAAGTGAGATCCCGTTGAAGTCTTTTTCTCATACAATAATGAAAACTAAGTCAAACCATAAGTAATATTGGTTGAAACAACGCAAAATTATACCTACATCCTTTATTAATAAATAATAGTCTTAAACTAGCTCTAGTTATGTTATTTTATAGTTATTTTAATGAACTACATGTTTAATTACATAATTGCAAAAACGTCTGTAGTCATCTCAGAAAAAACTCACCCCTACCAGACATGTACGAGTAACTTAACTAAGTTTCTATAAAAAGTTAACCAAACTATGAGACTAGTTATTACGAGCATAAAAAACTTGACAAAAAAAAAATTATGAACTTAACACCTGGACAGTCTGTGTAGGCTACTGTTTTGCAAATAAGTGATCAATAGCACCTTTATCACGAATTATAATAATTACAGCAGGGCGTTAACGCATAAAGATGTACCCCAGTCAACTCAATTTCATTCACAACGAAGACGTTTTCCATAAATTTAAAGACAGTACATTAAACATTGTAATTTTCAAATTCGTAATTTTTAATGACTGTAGTATACCTAAGGACTCCATTTTAAATGGCTTTTCAGTCGATAAATTAATTTCAGTCAATAAACTCAGCAGGTTGTGTAGCACTTTTTCTATAGAGATCAAAAGACACTGCCTACTCTCAAAAATATTTGCTGAGCGCACTTCTTATGCATTTTGGGATAGCTATACGACAATAGTACAACCGGAGGAAATTGAACTTATTTCCTTTGGGATTCCATCCCTCTCCAAAACCTTTGGTGATGATGTTGATTGTTAATGTTTTAAATTCTTACTGCTTGATGTCATCATCATAATCTTATATTAGAATAAGGGTTTAGGGCATAGTCCACCACGCTGGCTAAGTACAGATTGTAAGATTGGTTAAGTACAGCAAACCTTACCTAATAAGTACTTACCGTAGTACTCGTACCTATGTATATAATATTATTTTTTTCAAAACACAAGTTAGCCCTTGACTGTAATCTCACGGTGGTAAGAGATTATGCACTCTAAGATGGAAGCGGGCTAACCTGGTAGGGCAGTTTTTACTAAACCCATACCCCTTTGGTTTTTGCACGGCATTGCACCGGAACACTAAATCGATGGGCGGCACGTCTTTGGTAGGGTGGTAACTAGCCACGGCCGAAGCCACCCACTTTCGTTCCATACTTATCACAATAAGACTACATAGAGGAAAATTCTGCAAGTTTACTCTCATATCTTATTCCATACTAGCTGTGCCCGCGACTTCGTTCGCGTGGAATAGTGACTTTTCGGGCTTCTTTAAGTTCACATAACTTTTTTATTTATGAACCGATTGACATGAAATAAACACTAAATGTTAAGTGAAGCTTACTGCAATATATTAGTGAAAATCGTATCTAAATCGAATAAGCCGTTTCTGATATTAGCGTGCACAAACACACAGACAAACATACAAACAGACAAAAAAAAAATTAATTACAATTTCGGATTCGGCATCGATATAATAACAACCCCTGCTACTTTTTTTATATATTTCCATTGTACAGACACCACTTTTCTACAATTTTATTATATGTATATAGAGATTTATTATACGTATAGATAAATTCGCTTTGTCGTTAGCAAAATGAAGGAGTTTTCCCAGTGCGTCGCGGATGGTGATAGTTACACGGATAGCGATGTAAGCGGCTCATGTTAATTCAATTGCCATTGCTCCGAGCTCGTTACCGAGATAAATCGCTTGTCGACAACTTTAAAAGGGATTCTTTGCATGTAATCCTTTCTTACCAATATATACAGACTTTTCTGTTACATTTATTCCGCTAAGTAGTAGGTATCTAGATCTTTGTAAGTCGCGTTGTAGTCTGAGATCCCACTGCAAGATAGCACCTTTGGTGCTGCAAATGTTTATGGGCGGCGGTAATCACTTAACATCAGGTGACCCGCCTGCTCGTATGTAAAATAAAAGTATTAAGAAAAACTAGTTCGGTAAACGGTGATTAGGTATGATGATTTGATTGAATTATACAATACAATAAGACATTTTTTATTAATTTGAATACACAATTGCCTTACGCAAATAAGTTGTTAAGTATATAATGTGGCCTTACGGAGTGGCATTTTCCAAATGGAAAAAACTCCCAAAATCAAGATTAAAAAAAAAACACAATTAGGTACCTCTATCTATCTGTATTATTTTCTTTGTTGTAGAAACCTCTAAGCAGAACGATCTGATATTAAGATATCTAGATACTAGTCTTAAATTAGGTACCTAGGCCAAATACCTAATCTCAAAACACTTAATTACAAAATACCTATGTTGAAAAATAAAGTACCTATGTGAACTTCTACCCTAAATGTCTAAATGTGTACCTAATATTTTCGTTTTGGAGGACGTTCAAGGTTGTTTCTATTGTATTAAAAATCTCCACGTTTTTCCTTACTTTGTAAAATATAGCTAATTTAACCATAGAGTTGACATACCTATTACTAGAGCAGCAAGATCCCTCAAAATATTTTCAACCTAGGCCCCAGGATGAACAATTTTCAAATCATGAAATTTTTTGGTACTTACTTATTTAGAAAATAATTGGCGCTGGACCTCTTTTCTGATTCTTAATATTTATATCAATATCTTTGTTATGCAACTTTTACGGTAATGTACCAAGTACAAAAGAGTTCTGTTTATACAAATAGGTACGTTTATTAGTTCACAGTTTACGTTTTTGAAATCTTTAGATGGTGGCGCTTTTTTGATGCCTGAAGTCTGAGTTTAGCTGCTCCATGGCCGTACTCAATAGGTATACCCATCATTATAGCTCGCCACGATTTTGTATTTGTGGTTACTATTCCATCTCCGTTGTCTATTATTTGGCCATTGACTGCAAAAAGTCAGTTCATATTTTTCAAAGAATTTGCTCTCAATAGTCTATTGAAATGGTAGGTTTTGTTTTTGCCTACCGTTTAAAAGCGAGGTTTAATTCCATGTTATAGTTACAAATGTTTGTTATAAGCCTATAATATAAATAATAACTAGGCATTATCCATTCATTGGTAGGTAATTACAATGAGATGAGAGATTAGGTTGTAATCAAAATCGTCGATCGTAACACACATCAGTTGAAAAGGTAGGTAGGCACACGATACATACATATTAATAAGTACATAATTATTATATCTCTTATTAGTTCCTTGCTGTACAATGACTTATAGAATCTAATAGCCTAAAGGTGTCGGCTTTATAAAGTTATAAAATCCGCGGTCGAAGCGTTCGTCTGCATGTTTCAGTTTTTTTAATCTCTTGAGAACTCATGTAATTTTTCTGGGATAACAAGTAGCTATGCGCTTCCCCGGGATGTAAGATATATCTGTACCAAATATCGTGAAAATTTAACGGATGGGTCGCGAAAAGCTAACACAGACAGACATACTTTCGCATTTATCGATACTAAGATAAAATTATGTCATTATATTGGTATTTTGTAAAGCTGAAGGGCTTTAGAGGGCTTTAGGGTACAAGAAAATAATATAGCAAACAGAAACCACGTGGTTCGTAAATCTTTCAAAAAACTCAATAAATATAGTAAAGTTCAGTAAAGTTAAATGAATACAAAGTGTCCCTAGGTACATACCATTCCATATTAGGAGTTACGAGGAAGATTGACAGATCAAATAGAATTTGCAAGTTCACGATTTTAGCAAGATAACATTGTTCAATTCAAATTGAAGTCCTTATGTTGGCAGCTGGTTCCCCTTGCGTTTCCTTATAGCACCATGCTTACCGTATAAAGAGAAGATTAATGCCAATATCTATTATATATAACCATTTTATCAACGTACCTATAACTTTTAACAAATATCCTACAGGCTGCTCTTCTATGCATTTCGCCCCTTCCACCTGGTAGATATTTATGCATTGATAAAGTCCCCGTGTACGTAAATAATAATTAAAAACCACTTGCTACTTCATGGCAAATGTAGAAAACAATATACATGTGCAATTTTCACTATTTAATAAGTATAATTTTAATAAGTATAGCTGTATAATTATATTATACGTATTACCTATTTAAAATACTTAAAACAAATAAATGAAAATATAAACCTTTACAAGTATTATTTTCGAAATTCAAGATACGGGCATTTACATAATAGGCAATGATAGTTTTTTGTATACACTATCATTATACTTAACAGGTAGTAGGTACCTACTCTCCTATGCATCGGACTGACTAGTACAGGAATATGCATTTTGGCTTTGTTTTTAATTCTTTGTCTAGAAAAAAAAAAACTTATGCTTTTCTACTCCCGCTTAATAAATAAGATAAGATAAGACATCATTAAATTTGATTTTACAGACATTTGAATTTGAATCAAATTATTTGGCTCCTATTTTACAAAAAAAAAAAAATGGAAACAAAGCGAAATATTGTTTAAAAGTAAGGTCCTACCTTTAAATAATATTTGGCCTTGCAGAATTTAGTCTAGGGATCGGTGTTTGTCACTATTTTATGCACACGACTGTAATTTAGATTCTTTCAGAAAGGATAGTGTTTACGATTCTAAATCCTAGTATCTTCCTAAATTTAAAAAATATTATTTGATATTAAGTATAGATATTGATAATTAATTAAAGTTTATGACTTCTTGGAGATAACCTAAGACTAAACAAAGAAGATAAAGGCATAAAGCGTAAGAGCTTATTTTTGAGAAGGGTCGTATTAAAATCAGCAATAAAACGCGACGAGACACTGTGGGATTAGAATCGTATTAAATACGATAGTCTGTAAAAAAAATATAAATTAAGTGTATAAGTACATATTTAAAAGAAAGAGCATATAAATTAAAGTGATACTAAAATAAATTTCACTTTAATATAATATGCCACGGAACCTCCTAAGCACATAACCTGCTACGATGTGTAGCGCAATAAGAGATCTTATGTAGGTACTAGCTCATGCCCGCGACTTCGTCCGCGTGGATTTACGTTTTTCAAAATCCCGCGGGAACTCTTTGATTTTCCAGGATGAAAAGTAGCCTATGTGTTAATCCAGGGTATAATCTATCTCCATTCCCAGCCAAATCCGTCCCGTGATTTTTGCGTGAAGGAGTAACAAACACACATATACACACACACACACACACACACACACATACACACAATCTTTCGCCTTTATAATATTAGTGTGATAGTGTGAAGTGTGAAGGGTGATGTAACCACAAACATACAGTCGCATGCATAATTTTCATAATCCAAAAGTTAATGAAATGCATGAAAAGAAGGTCCTACAAGAAACCTATGTCTAGCAGTGGGTGTCTATCAGTTGATAGTGATGATGATGATGGAAAGGCAGACTATACAGGTCATACGGATACCAGTCTAGTATCTATCAATAATTATATCCTTTTGAGAAGCTAGTCCTCTTTTATTGATATTAATGGACTAGTTTTTTAGGGTTCCGTACCCAAAGGGTAAAAACGGAGCCTATTAATGTCACTATGCTGTCTGTCTCTCCGTCTGTCTGTCCACGTGTCACAAGTCTCTAGCTCGTAGACAAACCTGAAATTTTTGTATTTAGTGTAAAACGTTGACCCAAAACCAAATATTGAATTTTCATCCTAGCATGTGGGGCATTATTGTTTAGAACTAACTCATTAAAGTACGGATATTTTTTTCATTTTTTTTCTCATAAAAAATAAGGAAATGGAGAGGAGGGGGGAGAGAAGGCATCAAAGTTGCCAGCTTTAGAACATTTTTGTGACGGGAGGTATCTCAAAAACTGAACTAATTAGGAATATGAAATTACGATGTATTTTATCCATCAAAGTATCTCTAAAATGTTTGAGTTTAATTGAATTAAGTAACAAATGCAAAAATTATGATAATGAATTGGAAAACATTTGTAATTTATCAGATATTATGGGCGCATGCAAACCACTTTTTCGCAACATGCGCTGCACCCTGCAGGTATAAGCCCATCTAAGGATCAGCTTTTTATTCCCGGCTATTTTTACTTTGCCTACTGTAGCTCGGTACACGTAATAAAAGGTATAAAAATATAAGATAGATAATATAGTGCGTCGTCAACATTGAATACCGACAAACCAGTTGGATTGCCAGTTATCAAGATGCGTTGAACTCAGGGTTGCCATAATAAACTATAGGGATTTTAATGGAATGAGTATCCAGAGCAAGATAAGAATAGTACTGGTTTAACATTCATACTTTTATGTCTGCGTTATGTTTTTTGTTATATCTTCAGCTCTTCGTGAGAACATGCTCAATATTATGTAATTATAGAATCTTTGTATTATATTATAATTATTGCAAAAGTTATCAAATCTATTCTCACAATGTTTTTTCTCTGTTGTTAATTAAGTTTATATGGTCTGGATTTAATTTATAAGTCATACATAATAGTTATAGATGGATAATTGTTAATTAAACGTATCCGATTAATTTCACCGCTCCTGGCTGCATCCATACAAAATTTTAAGTAAGTAAGAAGCTGAAAGAATTAGTTTTCCGCAATACGGTACCCGGTACGGTACGGTACCCATCCCAATATCTACAAAAATAATTTTGTATGTATACCGGCTAGTTACTGATGCTCTTTAAATTATATTTTTAATGTTTTTTTTGTCCGTGGCTCAAAGCTTTTTTAGACACTAACTACCTACTTAGATATTGAACAGGGCACTTTTTATCACGAGGAAATAAAAGATTAAAAAAATTGGAATCCATGCAAATGTTAGTTACCTACTAAAGTTGTGTTACAAGCGTTAGTTTTTAACCCCGACCCAAAAAGAGGGGTGTTATAAGTTTGACGTGTGCATTTGTGTATCTGTCTGTGGCATCGGATCTCCTAAACGAATAAACCTATAATAATTTAGTTTTTTTTTTCGTTTTCGTTAAGAGTGTTCTTAGCTATAATCGAAGGAAATCGGTTCAGCCGTTTGAAAGTTATCAGCTCTTTTCTAGTTTTCTTATAGAGGTTTTTGTGTCGGGGGTTTTTAAATTTTAAGTTATCGATAAAGTTCAGTAAGTATTTGAAAATAATAATTCTCTTTTGTAGAACACTAAGGATTTTCCTGCTTGGCGACCCTGTTTGAACCTCAGTATAAACGGTACCATCGAACAATGGCAAATAGTGGTTCATTCATCAATGTGAACTACAGTCATATTATATCGTGTTTGTCATTTGTTTTAATTTATATACCTTGTGAATTTTATCTGCGCACTTAGTTTGGGATTTATTAAGAGTTAGGTGATAAAATATAGCTAACAAAAATAAAACATTTGTCTTTTGAATTCGCAGCCTTTTTTTGCAATTATTTTAAAATTATTATGATATTAGATGATGCCCGCGACTCCGTCCTCGTGGATTTAAGTTCTTTAAAAATCCGGGATACAAAGTTGCCAAAGTCAGTTTACGAGGCGTGAGCTACCTCTGTAGCTTTCATATAAATCGGTTAAACGGATAGACCCTTAAGAATCCCGTAGGAACTTTTTGATTTTCCGAAATAAAAAGTAGCCTATGTCCGTCCCCGGGATGTAAGCTAACTCTGTACCCGTTAAAATCGAATCAGCGGTTGCGCCGTGAAAACGTAGCAGACAGAAAGACAGACACACTTTCACATTTACACATTAAGTAAGTATGGATATGGATTTTACATTTAATTATTATTATTAGTGTTTGAACATCTTAAACGAGCAGGTTACTACCTATGCGGTTGTGTGCTGTGGTTTAGGTTTTTATAAATCGCGTGGGAACTCTTTTATTTTCCGAGATAAAAGCCTAAGTATATCTATCCTAGGTGTATTTTTTTTTAAATAAAATAGGTATCTATCCTAGGTGTATCACTATCAGGATCATTAACTATATCCCCATGCTATATACATGCAAACGGCAGGGGGTGGAAGTAGGGTGCAAATATAAGCGATATGGAGTGCAAGTGGTCCAAATTCCACCAAAGTCACCTGCCCGTGGTGCGACCTGCCGATTTGCAACGAGGCATCTGACGCTCCCAGCCCCATAATCTCAAAGGTAGGTATGTCATATATGCTTCGTGGTAGGATTCTATCTGGAATCCGCCTGGCCAGCGAGCACACTCCAGGCGTAAACCAGACGTAAAGTATCCCATGTTGATGTGTTCCGGCTGCGAGCTGGAGAGCTAGTTCCCCCCCTTCCCATCCCTCCAAATGGTATACTACCTGTGGTCATTGGGTCCGTTAACCTGGAGATCACCATTGCTGCATCATTCGACAAATTCTTCATAAGCCAGAATCGCATTTGCAGTTACTTTGGTGCGGCGGTTATCACTTAACATCAGGTGACACGCCTGCTCGTTTGCTCGCTATTGATTCATTGCTCAGCTGTGGCGTGAATGAAGGACAAACCAACAAACCAACACACTTTCGCATTTATAATATAAGTAATGATCTAACGTGAAACAAATTGCAATTGCATGTCAGAAAAAAAATGGCACTTTTTTTTGGAAATTTTGGGTTCATTATAATTTATAACTATAATCATATTACCATAACGAAAGGTATTAGCAATACATTATAATCCGAACTCACAAATTAAAACGTAACCAGCTGGAGTTCGCGTGCAATTCTAATAATTCACTTATAAGTCTTTTTTGTGAAATGAGTAAGGTACTTTCGTCGAGTTATTTAATACCAATTTTTACCATTGACTTTGTAGCCATAGGCCTTCTTTGCTTGTAGCATCTTCGGAAACAGGATATTAGGGAATATTTATGTATGTATGACACTCAATGACATTGTTTGTTTAAATAATTTCTAATTTAGAATACTTTTTTTGTAACGGACATAATTGGTGAGTAAAACCAAGGCAACGCATCGTAAAAAAAAATTAGACTATAGATAAGTACAGCTACACTTTATTTTTTCATAGTTTAGGCCAAATCTAAGACCGATGTCCCATGTAATGTGGTTACCGAAGTGTAAAATGTCCAAGACTCTAACGGCAGGCTAATCCGTTATTATAAGATCAGCACCTACTTACGGCGTATAAATTAAAGATATATCCACACAGAGCGGTTGGTAAGTACATGGCATATTTGGCAACTTAGCCAAGTAGGTCCGTACCAAGTTCAATGCCAAGAATCCGCTATTTCTTCCCAAATGACATCAATAAAGTTATTATTCTCTACGTGTAACTGTTTAACGCGTTTGCAAGCCGATAACAAACCATAGGTATCTATATAACTGCATCAACCTCTATTATTATAATAATTGTGTTCCGTGATCTCGTCCTCACTTTTATACTACGTAGTATGCAGTTTGTACTACTCGCTGTCACAATCTTTAAATGTGAAGAAAAAACAATGTATCATCAGTCTATGGTTGTGTAGTCTGTGGTTTGGTGATGGCAGTCCGCCATTTTCGCCTGTCACCTGTCAACGTCATTGTGCTTTTTTGTGCTTTGCGCTGTTCACGTCTGTAACTTTTCAAAATTAAAATTTTACTTTTTCCTTGTGATTTTTTATGTAATTCTTCGTTTTCTAATTCAAATATGGGTAAGCGGAAACGTGGATCAAGAGATGATATCGATCGGAGATTGGAAAGACTTGAAAGGATGTTGTATAAACGATGCCGGCGCGACGTTAGCACGTGTGAGTTTAAGAAGTCTTAAAACTTTCCTTCTGATATAATGCTAAAGTCTGGTCAAGTCTCTAGAGTTTTCACGAGAGGTTAACCATGAGAACATTTCAATGACCATGTTTTTTTCCAGTAAATTGAGTGATGTACCTACCTACATGAGCTTTCACGAGAGGTTAGCCGGTAGTACATGTACTCACTATGCGATGGTACATATTATGTACTGTTTACTCTTAGAGCCTTCACGAGAGGTTGGCCGTAGAATTTTCATAGTCTGAGTGGTAAGACAGCTGAATTATTTTTAGGTGATGAGCAATCTTCCAGCGACAATAGGACAAGGAGGCGCTCTCCACATGCACGTAGTCGCACAGGAAGTGTAACGCGTCATAGGAGGCGGCGCTCTCGGTCACGGTCACTCTCGTCCTTACCTACCGACAGTAGCGACGTTGTGGTTGAAGAAACGGAGGGGAGACACACCGAAGGACCAGTGCCTCCTGAAGCGATAGCAGTGACTGAGGAAGCAGCTGCGCCTTCCTTACCTGCTGACCTTGAGGGACTTTTGGGGTCAGAAGGCACCCCCAAAGTCAGCAATGCAATCGAGTTGCATGAGAGTATACGGCAACGGTGGATGGCGATCCTTCAAAATGGTCTCACCGAAGAAGTAACATCAACCCTTGTTAGGAAGTATGACCCACCTAAAAATTGTGACTTGTTGAAACCACCGAAACTAAATGAGGAGGTCGCTGCAGCCATGCAAGAAAGTGGAGTCAAGCGTGACAAACGGATTGCTGAACAGCAGACAGTCTTAGCTGCAGCCATTTCAGCTATTGGAAGGATACTCAACTCTATGATTTCATCTAATCAAAGTAGTGGTGAAATCGAAATTATCAGTGATGCTGCCAGACTTTTATGTGGGCTATATCACAGCAGCACTATAACACGCAGAAATCTCATACTGCCAGGGCTTAACAGAGATATTAAAGAGACAATGACACAGAGTCCTATTTCAGAGTACCTCTTTGGAGATAAGCTACAAGATATAGTGAGTGCCTGTAAAGCCTTAAAAAAGTCTGCTGAGGATCTTAAAAATACTCCAGCCCAAAAACCAGCAGTGAAAAAGACTTTAAACTACCGGGGCCTACAACGTTCGCAGTTGCCACGTCCGAGTGGGCCGAAACAGAAACTCAGGCAGCAGTCCCGGTCGACGAAGCCAGCTACGAGTCGTTCGAGACGATCACCGCAGAGACCACGACATCCACGGCGCCAGGACGTTCGTCGCCATTGATTCAGGTACAAACTGGCAGATTGAAGTATTTTGCTGACCGCTGGGCTAATATTACTTCTAATCAAACTATACATAGGTGGCTCAGAGGGTATGAAATACCTTTCTTTGAAGCCCCAATGCAGGATACTATTCCCAAAAATAATACATTCTCTCCTAAGGAGTCTGAGTTGATGGTAATTGAAATTAATAAATTATTGGACTTAGGTGCAATAAAAGTTTGTTCCCCAGTTAATGGTCAGTACCTATCGAGTATATTTTTGCATCCAAAGTCAGATGGGACTTGGAGATTCATACTAAATCTCAAAAAGCTTAATAAATATGTGAATACTGTTCATTTTAAGTTGGAAGATGTAAGGACTGCAACAAAACTTATGACCCCTGGCTGTTTTATGACTACCATTGACCTAAAAAATGCTTACTATTTGTTGCCAGTGAATAAGTCAAATAGAAAGTATTTACGGTTTTTGTTTCAGGACACTCTATTCGAATTTACTTGCCTTCCTTTTGGCCTCAGCACTGCTCCATATGTTTTCACAAAAATTATGAAACCTGTTATTCTACACCTGAGGTCACAGGGCTTGTTGTCTGTTATATACTTGGATGATATCCTCTGCCTCGCTGATAGCTATGAGGAGTGCTTACAAAATGTTACCACTACGACTACTTTTTTGAAACACTTGGGTTTCATAATTAATACAAATAAAAGTGTTTTAGAACCTAGACAGAATTGTCAAAGGTTTTGTTTTAGATTCAGTCCATTTCTCCATTTCTCTACCTCAAAAGAAAAGAGAATCTATTCTTAAATCCGCTAGTGAGTTAAAACAAATACAAAATTGTAAAATTATAGATCTCGCTAGATTATTAGGCCAGCTAGTTGCAGCATGTCCAGCCATAGAATATGGATGGCTCTATACAAAAATCTTAGAAAATCATAAAACTTCAGCATTACAGACTAACAATGAAAACTATAATAGTACCATGAAATTATCAAAGGGATGCCTATTAGATTTAGAATGGTGGTATTCACATATCAAGACTGATTTTTGTAGAATAAAGCAATACAATTTTGAAATAGAGATCTTTTCAGATGCTTCTCGGACTGGCTGGGGATTAGTCTGTAATAATGTTAGGAATCATGGTCACTGGACTGAGAGCGAAAAACTTTTTCATATAAATTATCTTGAGCTATTAGCAGCGTACATAGGTCTTAAAACCTTTGCATCTAAACTAAAATACTGTGAGATTTTGTTAAGGATAGATAATACAACAGCCATTGCTTACATCAATAGAATGGGTGGAACCCGCTTTCCACATCTGAATAGTTTGGCAAGAGCTTTGTGGCAGTGGTGTGAGGATAGACATCTTTGGGTATATGCATCTTACATAAGTTCTAAAGACAACAGTATTGCAGACGAGGAGTCAAGACGTCCACACTCAGAAATTGAATGGAGCTTGAGTGATAGGGCCTTTCAGACAGTTATAGAGAAGTTAGGATCTCCTGAGATTGACCTATTCGCTAGAGGTTATAATGCCAAGTGCGTGGACTATGTGTCTTGGTTTCCAGACCCTAATGCGAGTGCTATAGATGCCTTCACTTTAAGATGGAATGTATCTTTTTTCTATGCATTTCCTCCATTTTCACTTGTAAGCAAAGTGTTACAAAAAATCAAGAGAGAAAATGCTAGAGGCATTGTATTAGCCCCATTGTGGCCCTCACAACCTTGGTACCCTCTTTTTAATTCCATGATGGAATCTCAACCAATAATATTAAACCCCTGCCGTAATCTATTGTTATCTCCTTCCAGCAGTCCACATCCGCTGCACAGGAGTCTCACATTGATAGCAGCCATATTATCAGGGAAGCGTTCCTGAAGCGAGGAATACCACCTCCCTCGATGAACATCATGCTGAATTCGTTGTCAACCAAAACAAAGAAACAGTACGAATATGCCCTTAACCAGTGGCTCCTCTATTGTGAGAGACAAAAGAAGGATCCCCTTTCAGAGTCGGTACCCACAGTTATTTCTTTTTTAACACACAAGTTTAATGAAGGTTTATCATACAGTTCACTCAATGGCATCAGGTCAGCAATATCTCTGATTTTAGGACCTCAAATAGGTACAGATGAAAGAATGGTAAGGTTTTTTAGAGGAATCTATAGATTAAGACCAAAGAAGCCTAAATATGAGGATGTCTGGAATCCTAATATAGTCTTAGATTATTTGTCCAATCTATTTCCCAATGAATCTCTTAACATGGAATTACTAACGAAGAAGTTAGTAACTCTTCTGGCTCTTGTCACAGCACATAGAGTTCAAACATTGTCTCTTATATGCTTAGACAATATAAGCATTAATGATGACAATATTAATATTAAGATTTCAGCCTCTATTAAAACTTCAGGCCCCAATAGACCTCAACCGAACTTAATCTTGCCATTCTTTAAGGAAAGTGTCAGTATTTGCCCTGCAACCACTCTTATATATTATCTTTATGTAACTAAAAGCTTTAGACAAGATTGTAAAACACTCATTCTTACAATTAGAAAACCCTACCATGCTGCCTCTACTGCCTCAATAGGCAGATGGATTAAACAAACCTTTACGCGAGAGTGGTGTGGATGTTACTAAGTTCACAGCACATAGCACCAGACACGCCTCCACTTCTAAAGCAGATGAGGCAGGTGTTAATATCGAAGTAATTAGAAGAGCAGCAGGTTGGACCAACAACTCTACCTTTGCTCGCTTTTACAAGAGACCCATTGTTGATAACGCTAATGTGTTTGCTGAGGCAGTGTGCTCAACAAGTAATAATAACACTAATGATTAGTGAATAAAAGTTTAAGTTTTATGTGATTATTGAATAGAAATTTAATATATCTATCGTTATTATTATGTCTATATCTATGATGTCTCTTGAAGTTTGTTATAGATATACTATATATTATGTAGTTTATCCTTAAATAGTGAATAAACACTGGATTAAACACAACTTTCTTCTTTGAACATCTACGTAGTATAAAAGTGAGGACGAGATCACGGAACACAATTTAATAGATCGGACTAACTTACCTAGTGATGTCCGATCCCCAATTGTGTGAAGTGATCTCGTCCTCACTCAGTCCCAACCCTACCCATAAATGGATCACTTGATGACCCATTGGCTTCTAAAGTCTCAACTTTAGCCCAGTGAAAGTTGTGGTTAGTATTCTTTGAAATAATGACGTTGACAGGTGACAGGCGAAAATGGCGGGCTGCCATCACCAAACCACAGACTACACAACCATAGACTGATGATACATTGTTTTTTCTTCACATTTAAAGATTGTGACAGCGAGTAGTACAAACTGCATACTACGTAGTATAAAAGTGAGGACGAGATCACTTCACACAATTGGGGATCGGACATCACTAGGTAAGTTAGTCCGATCTATTAAATTATTATCAATCAATGTGTTAACAAGTGTAAATTAAAAATTCATCACACCCCCGACAAGTGAAGGTTACAGTAACTAGAAAAGAGCTGATAACTTTCAGACGGCTGAACCGATTTTCTTGGATTATAGCTAGGAACACTCTCGATCAAGCCACCTTTAAAACAAAAAAAAAACTAAATTAAAATCGGTTCATTAGTTTAGGAGCTACGATGCCACAGACAGATACACAGATACACACGTCAAACTTATAACACCCCTCTTTTTGGGTCGGGAGTTAAAAAAGTCCTGACTCACTCACTGACAGACTCATCAACAGCCCAGTACAAACCCTTGGATCTAGAATAGAAATAGTTTTTCAGCGTAAGATAACGTACTATGGTAAAATTGAATTTTCGCTTTTATGTAGTAGGTATACACTCTTCAGTTCTCTCGGATAGAAGCGCCATGTGATCCTATTTATTTTCAGGAATTGTACAAACCACATCGTTTTGCTTGAATAATTTAGCAACTCTTCAGATTTGTTTTAAATCTCATAGCACGGCAACAAATAATAAATATTAACTACATATGCAACAATATGATAATGTTTTCTTTAGTTTGTATTCGTTTAGTTCATTACTAAACATAATTTTTCAATTAGTTAAACAAAATACAAAGTAGGTATGCTTATTAGGTTAACACTTTACGTAGAGAAAGAACAAAACCAAAACAAGATTACGTAGGTAATTAAATGATACCTAAACTTAATTTGCATATCCACAGAAAAGTTAAATTAGAGCCTCAATAGCTCAACCGGTAAAGAAGTGGACTGAAAACCGAAAGGTCGACGGTTCAACCCGCCCGTTGCACTATTGTCGTACCTACTCCTAGCACAAGCCTGACGCTTAGTTGGAGAGGAAAGGGGAATATTAGTCATTTAACAAGGCTAATATTCTTTTATAAAAAATAAAAAAAAAGTTCGGTTTACACTCGTGACTCTTCACAATGAAGAAAATGAATCACTGCAATCGATATGTAATCAGAGCATATTTGCCAGTCCATACAAGGCACGAACCCCGTCGCGTCCTCGTAAATAGGCATTTGGCGCACCCATTGCACGTTCAATGACCTCAGTTTTAATCCAGAAATCATAATTATGATCGTTATCATCGAACACGTACAGCTGAGTAAGGATGTTTTGCGTATACCGCAAGGGTTTTTTGTCCCTGCCTAATTAGGCAGTTAAATAACAATCAACGCAATCAACACTGCCGCTTTGTTCTACATTCAAATGGAATTTTATTCGTCTACCTGTTCCCTTTTTTGCTGTATAGGTGTCTTAACACTTCCCGCGATTAAGTTGATGTATGATGCAAAAAATATGCTTTTAAATATAATTATTTAGCGTACAGTTGTTTGAAATTTGATGATCAACTGTTTTTTTGTTCACGGATTAGAAAATTCAATTTTCTGGCTTACCTAAAACAATTGTGTATATTCGTTAAATCAAAATTTAATTATTTCGCAAAAACCTATACCTAACTAAGATCGTGAGAAACAGACTTTTATGTACCTACATACCTACTTATAATATTTTAGTATCTAACTATCTACACAAGATAATAAATGTTGATTAAAACAATGAAATTGTTTTTACCCACAGCAGAAAAAACCGGATTAGAATTGTTTTGAATGTTATTAAACTTTTACGGTCCTATAAAAATAATGAGTGAACTGTGAGTCATTATTTAAACAGTAGACTACCTATATAAATTATAACAAGTCACATCGCATTATTGGTAACATGGAATTTATAACACATAGATCTGTATCTATCCCATGAAAGATGTTAATTTTTCTGAGTTCAAATCAAGCCAAAAGATACGCAAAAATTCAAAAGTACCTACCTATTATTGGCGTCACTCAGAAAAGCAGGTATTATTTAAATATTTTTATCGAATTATTGGAATGTTCTCTCAAAACCAACACAAAAAACACCAGGTTCAATGTGTAGAGGTTATCCGAGAGTTTTAATCTAAACAAACTAATGCCAAAATAAATAATTTAATTAGAGCGTGATTGCTATCACAACATCTAATTATCCAGTTCACAACCCAAATACCGAAAATATGCGATATCGCTCCGAATCTCAGAAGGAGACTGAACTAAAACCTTCAAAACACCCGTATTTATGCAAGTTCAATCTTGTCGGCCTCCTAGTAACAGATTGTATGACATCGAATGAGCGAAATATCGATTTTATCAAACTACCTGCATTAGATAAATTAATAATTTTTTATTATTTTTGACAACTCAAATCAATTTTTAAAAATAACCTTACAGTTCGGCCGTCCTGAATTTAACACGTCCTCGTGTTTCTAATTAATCATGTCATGTCAGTCGCGGGCTTCCTTGCCCTAAGTCAAATCCAAATCATGGGCTATCCTGCCCTCCGTCAAATCATTAAAACCTACCCTTGAACTGCCGAACTCTCAGTTTTAATATCAAATCAACAGTAAATCCAAACGACTAACTTCTCATTCGATGTATACGAAATCTGAACCACTTATTGCAAATTACTTTCCACTTCACAAAAGACTAAATTCTTTAAAAAAAACTTAATATTTTAATCACCAAATTACCAAAACCACCGAACTCATTAAAAAAATTTATCAAATGTGGGTTGGTTCGAAAAAGATACCAAAGCGAAATTAAGACAACGTGAGACACATCCCGCTTCTGAATTATTGGCGTCACTCAGAAAAGCAGGTATTATTTAAATATTTTTATCGAATTATTGGAATGTTCTCTCAAAACCAACACAAAAAACACCAGGTTCAATGTGTAGAGGTTATCCGAGAGTTTTAATCTAAACAAACTAATGCCAAAATAAATAATTTAATTAGAGCGTGATTGCTATCACAACATCTAATTATCCAGTTCACAACCCAAATACCGAAAATATGCGATATCGCTCCGAATCTCAGAAGGAGACTGAACTAAAACCTTCAAAACACCCGTATTTATGCAAGTTCAATCTTGTCGGCCTCCTAGTAACAGATTGTATGACATCGAATGAGCGAAATATCGATTTTATCAAACTACCTGCATTAGATAAATTAATAATTTTTTATTATTTTTGACAACTCAAATCAATTTTTAAAAATAACCTTACACTATTAAATCAATATTATGCGTTTAGAAAACAATAAAATTGTTATTTATAGTGAGGTAACCGACCGGTTAATTTTATGGGTCCTTAAACTCGAAACTACAAGGGATTTAATCGTAAAAATATTGTTATAAAAGATCGCGAACGGTGTAGTTAACCATAATAAAAAATGTAACGATGACTTTATAAATTTTGTGGTGCGACATCTGATTTCCTGGATCTGCCTTATCTTATACATTTGGTATTTGAAAAATTTCGGTATGATTTTGGAGGTCTTGAAAAAATGAAAAACCCCGTCGTGGGATAGGTAATGTTTTTACATTCATAAATTATTCCTAATCCTTATTTCATTTAATAAGTACAGTAATCTTTCTGGTTTCTCTATTGCATAGAATATAACAGCGTCATCATCATCATCATCATTATGATCAACCCATTGCCGGCTCACTACAGAGCACGGGTCTCCTCTCAGAACGAGGACGGGTTTGGCCATAGTCGACTTCACACACCTTTGAGAACATTATGGAGAACTCTCAGGTGTGCAGGTTTCCTCACGATGTTTACCTTCACCGTTAAAGCACGTGATATTTAATTACTTAAAACACACATGAATTCCGAAAAGTTGGAGGTGCGTCCCTGGGATCAAACCCTCGACCTCAGATTAGGAGGTGGATCTCTTAACCACTAGGGGCTATCACAGCTAGATAACAGGTTATTTTTTGCAAGTGTATTTAAATTTTTAGGGTTCCGTAACTCAAAAGGAAAAACGGAACCCTTATAGGATCACTTTGTTGTCTGTCTGTCTATCCGTCCGTCCATCCGTCCGTCAGGTCTGTCAAGAAAACCTATAGGGTACTTCCCGTTGACCTAGAATCATGAAATTTGGTAGGTACAAGTAAAGGAATAAATCTGAAAACCGTGAATTTGTGCTTACATCACAGAAAAAAAATTAAAATATGTTTTAATTTTCAAAGTAAGATAACTATACCAAGTGGAGTATCATATGAAAGGGCTTCACTTGTACATTCTAAAACAGATTTTCATTTATTTTTAAGCATAATAGTTTTTGATTTATCGTGCAAAATGTCGGAAAAATACCCGAGTACGGAACCCTCGGTGCGATTTCGTTGTGGTCCCATAAAAACTCGGCGGGTTTTTATTCACCGTATGTATACTTAACTAGGTAGGTAACCTACTCGATTCCGTTAATTGTAGTAGGCAGTATAAAGTCATCATAGGATAATTATTATATTGATAGGATTAATTCATCATCACCAATTATTAAGATCCGTTACAAAAACGACTGACAGTTAAAACCATGTTATACCTAATAATACTATGAATTTACTTTTTAAGAGGGGTCTCTCCGGCACTCGCTTCATACAAACGTAGTTCCAATTTCATTTGAATATTAAGCAACCAAAGTCCATGAAATTTTGCAGACATATTCTAGAAACTAATATCTATGTCTGTAGTTTTCCAGATTTCTGTTAAAATATTCGGTTTCAAAGTTACGCGGTCTTAAAAATTTACAAACAAATCTTTGAGCCCCTGTAATTTTAAAACTACATATTTTTAGAAAAATCTAAAACACCACAGACACAGATATTGATTTCTAGAATATGTCTGCAAAATTTCATGGACTTTGGTTGCTTAATATTCAAATGAAATTGGAACTACGTTTGTATGGAGCGAGTGACGGAGAGACCCCTCTTAATGTTTCCATTTGGATAGGAGTTTTTATGGATGGCTTCGAATTCCGATTTCCGAATAGCATAAATTAAGTAATTAAACATGCTTAAGTACGAAAAAAGTAAATTACACAGTAGGAACGGGAATTGTCCTTATAAAACTAGTCAATTGGCAATCTTCTGTTATTAGCCATCGGTATTTAATTCTTTCAATTAGTAGTAGATGATGCCTGCGAATAAGTCCGCATGGAATTAGATTTTTTTTTTAATTTGGGAGGGACTCTTTGATTTTTAGGAATAAAAAGTAGCCATCTCCGAGATGGAAGCTGTGTTAGAAAATAATCATTTGCAATGATAATAATAATATAAATTAAAATAATTAAATTTTGTTTTATTGAATTAAAAAAATTGAATAAATTAATTTTCTTTCTTTCTTCTTTCAATGTGTTTAGACAGAAAATTGCGTAAAATCAGCGATGCTTATTGGTAAAATTATAAGTTTTAAAGAGGCCTATTATTTCAGAAGTTATACAAAGGTTTTCTTGAAATTGAAATTTATCAATTTTTAATTACATTTTCAATACATTTCTACGCTCCCCCTATTTAACCGTGACCTTGTTTCAAATAACATTGGACTAAATTCACGATTTATTGCATCTTCACAATTAAAACTAAACAATAAGAAAGTTTTACAGTATCAGTTGCAACACAACCAGTTCAGAATCGCCGGATAACCGATAACATCAAGATACCAAACTACCAACCGTAACGTTAAACTATGATCATTGTCGGATTTATTTAGTGGTAATTTTAAGATTTTGTAAATGTTTAGAGGGCTCTCTCCGTCACTCGTTTCATACAATCGTAGTTCCAATTTCATTTGAATATTAAGCAACCAAAGTTCATGAAATCAGATATTAGTTTCTAGAATATGTCTGCAAAATTTCATGGACTTTGGTTGCTCAATATTCAAATGAAATTGGAACTACGATTGTATGAAACGAGTGACGGAGAGAGCCCTGTTAAGGGCCTCGTAAATACTGTAAATGCCTAAATCAGGCATGAAATGGGTATATAAGCATTTATTACTCATTACACGAGTAGGTACTTTATAATTGCATAAAAATTTTATGGGTGAATACTGAAAAGGTTTATTGTAAATAAGCAATCGGCTTTTTTACTTTAATTTAACGAAGTCAATAAAGTTCGTTGTAAATATTTCGGGAAACTCAATAATTTTTTTAAACTGCATAAATTTACTAAGTAGGTACGAATTCTGATGTAGTAGATATTTTTATGGTAAATGAAAATTTGTGGTGTTAAATATTTTATTACCTTACCAATTTAAGTTTCCTTTTATCAAGATCATCATAGATTTGTTTTTAAGTTCCAGCAAAGAATAGGTTTCTTACCTCAGTACACTATATCCATGCAGGCACGTTTCATCTTCAAATACACCATAGGTTGTAGTAAAATATTTGCTTATATTGAACAAGTGTAAATTAAAGATTTATAACACCCCCGCCAAGTGAAGGTTTCAGTAATAACTAGAAAAGAGCTGATAACTTTCAAATGGCTGAACCGATTTTCTTGGATTATAGCTAAGAACACTCTCGACTCGATCAAGCCACCTTTCAAGCAAAAAAAAAAACTAAATTAAAATCAGTTCATTAGTTTAGGAGCTACGATGCCACAGACAGATACATAGATACACACGTCAAACTTATAACACCCCTCTTTTTGGGTCGGGGATTAATAAAACGAATCTACTGTATTACCATTTGACATTTTAATACCTACAACGGAGATAGCTGATTGCTATCTTGCTTTGAGACAATAAAATAATTTACTGCAAGTACAGTTAGACATTTTAGTTATTTGATATCAATCGTTCAGTTTAGGTTGAAAATATTGCCATTGAATGAATTATCACACTAATATTATAAAAGCGATTATTGTGTGTGTGTGTGTGTGTGTGTGTGTGTGTGTGTAAGTTTGTTACTCCTTCACGCAAAAACCACTGGACGGATTTGGCTGAAATTCGGAATGGACATAGATAGTATTCTGGATTAGCACATATGCTACTTTTTATCCCGGAAAATCAAAGAGTTCCCACGGGATTTCGAAAAACCTAAATCCACGCGGACGAAGTCGCGGGCGTCAGCTAGTATTGAAATAATATTATTATCATACATATTACATACTGATCAACCCATCACCGGCTTTGAAAAATTATATAATAATGCAATTCAGCTAATGTTATGAACAGAGTTATAGGTAGGTATTTGACGAGGTTGTGCATAGGGAAAAATCTGTTGCGGACCTAATAACAGATTACTAAATAAGTGGTCACTAAATGAAGTGAATAATATGTAATTCATAAATTGTGAGAATTGTTAGACGTTTTTAAGTGCGCGAGGGCGGGCGGTAAAATGGAATGTAATAAAAAGTCTTTTGGTAACACCGTCGGTACATTTATCTTTTTGTAAATGTGGCAATAACTTCTTTATTTATGGATGATAAATTGTTAAAGTAACTAAGTAGGTACCTACGACTTTGTTTTTAACCAAGCTTAAAGCGTAGTTACACCTGTGGTTAAGCTTTGCAGTAGGATATCTTCGCCATTTTTTAATTGTTACTTAGATCTGTACTATTATGTATTCTGAGCTTAGCTTGGGTGCGTAGTTATTCATACACTAGGTGATGCCCACGATTTCGTTTCCGTGGGTTTAGATTTTTTTATTCTGGAGGACCAGGATTCCAACAACTCTGATTTTCCGAGTTAAAAAGTTGTGTGGCATCTTTAGTGCCTCGTTATTGAGACAACAAAGTTACCTAGCTATATTCTAGAAACAAAGGAAGGAACGCATTTTTTTCAGTCGTGACAAGTGAGTTCTTTCTTTTCTCTCGTCCCTATCGGTTTTTGTATATTTTTTACTTATATGTATTTTTATTTTCGAATCGAGTTTTTCTTAACATAAACCTGGAATACTTGAATATCATCAGTAGGCATGCTTTATGAAGTCATCGGCCGTAATAACTGACATGGCTGCATGGAAGTCGTGATCCGCCGTGAAAATTACTGTATCCTATGACTATATGAGGTGTCAAGGTACGACGTATGAAATGCAAGGAAAATGTTTGTGTATTTTTGTATTCCTGCATGTATTTTACCTACCTACGAGTATGATCTAACACTAGATGATGCCAAGACTTTTAGTTTTTAAAAATCTCACGGGAACCCTTTGATTTTCCGGGATAAAAAGTAGCATGTGTGTTAATTCAGGGACTAAGCTATCAGGGGGCACGGCAGTGCCCCCGCCAAGACGAGCCAAACGGCGGCCGGGGCGCTACGTAGTACCTTTTTCTCGAAGTGTTTCGCCGTATTTTCGACCCGTCATAACTTCGGTCTGGATGACGCTAGAAAGCTGAAATTTTCAGTATAAGGTGTCCTCAGCAAATTTACCAAATATACTAAGTATCAAATATCTAGCTTTTATGGTTATAGATTTATTGATACCTAAAATACGCCGTTTTCGTCCCTCACTGATGATCATCACAATTCATAGTCTGTAATTCTAGGGTACTTCCAGAAGTCCTAGAAGGCTGAAATTTGGTATGTAGACTAGAAATTGCATACAAACTACAGGAAAATTAAGAAATTGGCAATGCCCTCCCTCTACGCCTCTTATGAGTAAAGCAAATCTGTAAATTCTGTCGCTAGAATTCTGATATTTTCAGGATAAGATGTCCTTGGCAAATTGATTAAACTCATTGAGTATCAATTGTCTAGCTTTTATAGTTTCAGATTTATTGACAGTCAAAACTTCTAGTCTGTAATTCTAGGGTACTTCCCGAAGTCCTAGAAGGCTGAAAGTTGGTATGTAGACTAGAAATTGCATACAAACTACAGGAAAATTAAGAAATTGGCAATGCCCCCCCTCTACGACTCTTATGAGTAAAGCAAATCTGTAAATTCTGTCGCTAGAATGCTGATATTTTCAGGATAAGATGTACTTGGCAAATTGATTAAACTCATTGAGTATCAATTGTCTAGCTTTTATAGTTTCAGATTTATTGACAGTCAAAACTTCTAGTCTGTAATTCTAGGGTACTTCCCGAAGTCCTAGAAGGCTGAAAGTTGGTATGTAGACTAGAAATTGCATACAAACTACAGGAAAATTAAGAAATTGGCAATGCCCCCCCTCTACGACTCTTATGAGTAAAGCAAATCTGTAAATTCTGTCGCTAGAATGCTGATATTTTCAGGATAAGATGTCCTTGGCAAATTGATTAAACTTATTGAGTATCAATTGTCTAGCTTTTATAGTTTCAGATTTATTGACAGTCAAAACTTCTAGTCTGTAATTCTAGGGTACTTCCCGAAGTCCTAGAAGGCTGAAATTTGGTATGTAGACTAGAAATTGCATACAAACTACAGGAAAATTAAGAAATTGGCAATGCCCCCCCTCTACGACTCTTATGGGAAAAGCAAATCTGTAAATTCTGTCGGTAGAATGCTTATATTTTCAGGATAAGATGTCCTTGGCAAATTGATTAAACGCATTGAGTATCAATTGTCTAGCTTTTATAGTTTCAGATTTATTGACAGTCAAAACTTCTAGTCTGTAATTCTAGGGTACTTCCCGAAGTCCTAGAAGGCTGAAATTTGGTGTGTAGACTAGAAATTGCATACAAACTACAGGAAAATTAAGAAATTGGCAATGCCCCCCCTCTACGCCTCTTATGAGTAAAGCAAATCTGTAAATTCTGTCGCTAGAATGCTGATATTTTCAGGAGAAGATGTCTTTGGCAGATTGATTAAACGCATTGAGTATCAATTGTCTAGCTTTTATAGTTTCAGATTTATTGACAGTCAAAACTTCTAGTCTGTAATTCTAGGGTAATTCCCGAAGTCCTAGAAGGCTGAAATTTGGTGTGTAGACTAGAAATTGCATACAAACTACAGAAAAATTGAGAAATTGGAATTTTCCCCCCTCTACGCCTCTTATGAGAAAAGCAAATCTGTAAATTCTGTCGCTAGAATGCTGATATTTTCAGGATAAGATGTCCTTGGCAAATTGATTAAACGCATTGAGTATCAATTGTCTAACTTTTATAGTTTCAGATTTATTGACAGTCAAAACTTCTAGTCTGTAATTCTAGGGTACTTCCCGAAGTCCTAGAAGACTGAAATTTGGCATTAAGTACAAATTTCAAGAATTATGAACAACAGATAAATTAAGAAATCGGGTCCCCCTTCATCCCCTCGTATATGAGATGCATATCTGTAAAATCTGTTGCTCGAATACTAAAGTTTACATGATAAGATGTCCGTGGCAGATTTATCAAACGTACCAAGTATCTGTGTTTCCTGAAGTCCTAAAAGACTGAAATTTGGTATATCTGCTTCAAAATTGAGTTGCAAGATTCCACCCGAACAAATATACTTACATACGAGTACATTGCAAGTTGAATAAAAGCTTTTAAAAAAAGAGGTAACGATAGAGAGTGGGCCATGAAAATGATGTACCTACAAGAAATAGATCCAAAAAAAAATTAGGGCACCTGCCAAAAAGAAATGAAATCCCACCAAAAACATTTCATGTAAAAAGTTAGCCAAGACTCACAAGTTCATAATGTTTTCACTGTTAAAAAGTTATGAGATCTCTAGTAGAGCCAAGCCCCTAGCTGATCTTAGATTTGTGGCGCTGGCCATGGGACCTATCCCAAGTCCAAAGTAATATAGCTCTTAAATGTTCTTGACTATATCACATTTATAACAATAAATAACAAATCACTCTACTTACAAGCTCTGATTCTACAAACCCTATATCTTGGTAAAAAAAGTACGGTTTGGCCGTTTAATAACTTTTAACGTTTAATATGTTATGTCATGTAATAGTTTTACGAACATTAAACGGCCAAGCCGTACTTTTTTTACCAAGATATAGGGTTTGTAGAATCAGAGCTTGTAAGTAGAGTGATTTGTTATTTATTGTTATAAATGTGATATAGTCAAGAACATTTAAGAGCTATATTACTTTGGACTTGGGATAGGTCCCATGGCCCGCACAAATCTAAGATCAGCTAGGGGCTTGGCTCTACTAGAGATCTCATAACTTTTTAACAGTGAAAACATTATGAACTTGTGAGTCTTGGCTAACTTTTTACATGAAATGTTTTTGGTGGTCTCCATTACAAATTTCAGCCCAATCGGTTTAGTTATTGTGACGTGAAGGAGTAACAAACGTCCAAACATCCAGACTTTCACATTTACATACATATTAGGATAATATAATAATCATTTAAATACTTTATATTATGAAATAAGTACCTACTTGTGACGATAATTTAATTTTTAGAACAAAAACTACTTGCAAACATACATGAACATTCATGAATTTTGTAATTATTTAGATTATTATGTTACAGATTAAATGGTTGGGTGACTGAGGAAGCTGTTTTGTGGAATGATAATATATTGTCTACCAACGTAATTAATATCTTCCTAGTGGTTTTTTGTTAGTGTAACAAAATAAAGAAGACGAATCATACAGTACACATAGGAAACGTAGGTAATAGGTATATAATAATTATGTTTTGACGTGACAACGTCTTATAATTCGATAGAGCCGGCTGCACGCACGAAAAAACATGACTCATGCGGCGTTACCTCTTGAAGGTAAGCCTCAAGGCTTGAAGTGCAAGCGAGAGCGCGGAATGAGCGACAAAGAAGCACAATCGGCCTTTGTTGTCACGTTCAACTATCGTCAGTAAACCGACTTTACAGACAACCAATTTTTTTAATTTGAATGGCGAGCAAACGAAGCCACTTGATGATAAACTGTAATTATGTTGCCGCCCCTAAATATTTGCACTAGGTACCAGAATCGCCAATGCGTTGCCAGCTTTTCAGGAATTGTAGATTCGTCCCTCGAATAACATTGAAATTTTGTGCCGAACAGAGCTAAGTAGTTCCACAATTTGCATGTGCATGTAAAAGTGACATAAACGGGTTAGTTAAATTACGCCAGAATTTAAAAAACCTGTGACAAGTGTAAATTAAAAATTTATAACACCCCCGACAAGTGAAGGTTACAGTAACTAGAAAAGAGCTGATAACTTTCAAACGGCTGAACCAATTTTCTTCGCTTATAGCTAAGAACACTTTCGATCAAGCCACCTTTGAAACAAAAAAAGGTAAATTAAATCGTTCATTAGTTAAACTTATAACACCCCTCTTTTTGGGTCGGGGGTTAAAAATCAAAGAGTTCCCACGGGATTTTAAAAAACTTAAATCCACGCAGACCAAAATCGCAGGTACCAGCTAGTTAGTAATAATTTGATCTACAATTTTTTTTGTAAAGAAAAATGCAAAACAATATAATTATTGACATCCGGTGTAGAGCAATAGTTCCATCAAATTCAAATTCAAATTCAAATTCAAAATGTTTTTATTCAATTAGACTTTTACAAGTTCTTTCGAATCGTCAAAAGCATCTACCACTGGTTCGGAATGCCTTTCCTACCGAGAAGAACCAGCAAGAAACTCGGCGGTTGCTCTTTTCAATGATTTGATATACAATATTATGCCATGTATACAAGCAATTGAAGTCCTGCGCATTGCTGGAGCGAATCGAAGTTCAAATCCACGCTTTTTTATCATTTACATAATCTTCGATAGTATAATATGCTTTTCTCAGGAGCATATTTTTATCATCATTAGAGTTTTTTAATTTATTATTATGCAGCATACCTCTTTTATGATATAATTTGCTATGATTTTAAATTAGCCTTTGATGAAATCATGTAGTAATAAATATTCAATTAAAATCTAGTACTTATTCGTTTTTAAAATCTATTGTAGATAAATCCGATTTACTATCTGCTCAATAAAAATATTAAAATAACCTGAAATTGAGAGAGGAGCTAAATTTATGCTGGAAAATCAGAAAAAATCTTCCAAAAATAAAAACTAAGTAAAGTAAGTAACAGAGTTAGCTTACTGACTTTAGACTGACATACTTATGCTACTTTTTATTCTGGAAAATCCACAGAATTCTGATTTTTAAAAACTTTAATCCAAAAACATAGGTTACTTTTTATCCCGTAAAATCAAAAAGTTCCCATTGGATTTATAAAAACCTAAAAATCCATGCGGACGAAGTCGCGGGCAATAACTAGTAATATAAAAGTGGATAATAATTGAGCAATTAAGCATACTTTAGGTATTCTTTATACGAGTTTAAACGAGACCTTGACCGTGAACGTGCCAGTATGAGTATTGAGCTTGGATGAATTACACACGAAGGTACCCATTGAGTAATGAATAATTTCAAACGGTATCCAATCTGTAGACATACTCGTACTTGGCTTCTTATTTAATTTTTAGGGTTAAACGGAACCCTTATAGGATCACTTTGTTGTCAGTCTGTCTGTCCGCCCGTCCGTCCGTCGTGTCAGTCAAGAAACCTGTAGGGTACTTCCCGTTGACCTAGAGTCATGAAATTTGGTAGGTAGGTAGGTAGGTATTATAGCACAAGGGCTTCAGGGCAGTATAGTATAAGTACAGCAATAAATCTGAAAACCGCGAATTTGTAGTTACATCATAAAAAAAATTAAAATGTGTTTCAATTTTCAAAGTAAGATAACTATATCAAGTGGAGTATCATATGAAAGGGCTTTACATGTACGTTCTAAAACAGATTTTAATCAATTTTTATGTATAATATAGTTTTTGATTTGTCGTGCAAAATGTTGAAAAAAATACCTGAGCACAGAACCCTTAGTGCGCGAGTCTGACTCGCACTTGTTTATTTAGGTAAGTATTAGATAACATTTAAAAGTGTCTTTCTTAAACTAAGTTTGGCACCGTAATATCAAATTTCATAAAAATCTCAAAGTCTTCTCGGGATAAAAAAATTCTAACGATCTAAAGCTACAAGCAATTTCCGTGCCAAAATTCGGCAAGAGCGTATGGTAAACGTTTGTAAAGAGAAAAGAGAACACAAGTTAGAAGTACAGAGAGACAGACAAACAGACGTACACACGTTTATCATACCTATTATGGTACCCCTACTCTTTTAATATATCTTTCTACTTTTAGGAGGTAGAGGGGTTTTACTGGTTAGGTATACGATATACCTAGTGGTAAAGTAGATCGTGGATCGCTATCGCATGTGATACCACTCGTATGACTCTAAAGTCTAGACTTCATTTGGAAGTCTTATTCATGAGATATAAATAAGGTAGCTACCTAAAAAACTCAATGTCAGACATGAAAAGATGGTTCGTAGTGTCCCTGCACTCTCGGTTATCTCATCTTGGAATCTAAACTGCAGCTCTGCCACCACTGTGAATGGATATAGTTCCCAGATTCAGAAATTTTAAAGCCGTAACGACTAATTAGGAAGCCAGGTAGTAACATATTATTACGTCTTAAAAATTCTGGTAGTTACTTAGATGTATGAATTTCCATAGAGCTCAGAGTTTTTAACTGGTTATTAGCAGTTATTTCTTTAAATTAATCTTTACTTATTAATATAAAGTCGATATTTATAGTTCTTCTTTTTTTTTAATAATATAAAGCCGAAACATTGTGTTTGTTTATCCTTAGAATGTTTGTCCTTTAATCCCGGAGCAATCAATCGCATGAATACAGTTAAAGACCTGCCTACATTCACTAAATCAGTATCTAACACTGAATGTCAACGAGCTCATGTGACATTTATTTATAATCCATTGAAGGTTTTCTACGAAAAAATATTTGAATTTAGCTCAGTGAAGCAGCAATGTAGAACCAAACAATGTCAAAATATGAGCTCGGTGGCTATCATTTAATGCTGGACACTGAGTTAGCGAATCAGCCCGCTAGAAAGTGACACAGGCTACTTTTTATCCCGCGAGAACAAAATAGTTCCAGCGGGATGGCATGCTATTTTTCACGCCTTTGTCCTTAAATCACTTAGTGATAGATCAACAGATCTACGTCATTTTTTGTTATAGTATATCATAATTATTGTTACCTGTGTAATTAAAGACATAACTTTTTGTCCCGGAAAAACTAAGAATTCCTACGGAAAAAAAAGAAACTAAATATCTACACGTGGACGAAATCACGGGTATCCTCTGACCTCAATATAATACCTGAAAAACTCAGCTGTTAAATACCTAAGTAAATAAATTTTGTAAATTTTTTGGAAACAACGACGATATAAATCTACATAACTATCCACTAATAATAATTGAAAAGGAAAAACAGAGATAGAAGAGAAAATATTATGATCAACCCTATAAGGTCTTAATACTAGCTATTACCAACTACGCCTAGGACAAATTGAGTTTTAAATCCTATAATTAGCGAGCATCTCAGATTCTTCAGTAGTCAACTAGGGCGGGAATAGGCTAACCACTCATAAACGGGTTCTACAGGAATATTACATTACCTTGCGAATCAATTGCATGTCGTTACCACTCTGTAGCTAGCTAGTCTGTAATCTTCATAGCACTTTGTAGTTTGTTTAAAAGCGATGCGATAGCATTTGTTTTGTTTTGCAACCCAATTATGTTTTACTCTGTACTCTATACCGCACTTCTACAAATTAGGTAAGCAACTACTGTTATTTTCAGAGACAATTACTACTTATTTATTTTGTGCAATTATTTTGATGAACTTACCCAGTTACTTAAACGCCGTTGAGCGTTTTTTGAATAAAAAAAATAAGTATAACATTTCTTTGAATGATAGAGCAAATTACGGAGAATATAGTACAGGACGTGGTAGGTCTGTATCTACTACCGGTAAAATTTATATTTTGTGTATGTAAGCACTCTCTTCAACTAGACTTTGAATTACTTACTAGTTAGTCTATAGTGTATAATATCTCACAGTAATTACCTAAGCAAATATTTACAGCTATATGCATGTAATGGTTACATGTCAAACTAATTTTCTTTTGAAAATTCCTGGAAAATTCCCACGTTTTTAGCGAATAACTCAAAAACTATATTTAACCGCTTTTTAAAAAAAGGACGGCAGAAAAGATGGTGCTTATGGTCATTCTCATTATAATGCGAAGTTATTGCTTCACATTACGCAAAGAGCCGTGAATAGTTTTTGTGAGCCGACAGAGATCCCGTTTTATATTTTTATATCTGCGTCTAGCTGGTTTCAATCAAACACCAAGCACAAGAATGCAGTTCTCAGTTCTCACCACAGCTGGAAAGGGAATCTTGAACCTGTTTCACCTGCACCCTTCAACAAGTCGCAATAAAGTATCCTCTCGACTTATGCAATTTTACTCTCGCTAGCTCATGGCCCTTATTAAAGAGCCCATACGTCACTAAAGGCTATAAATAAGGATCGAACTCGACTCGGTTTTATTTACATTTTAAAGAGCTGACGAATGAAATTATGAGATTGAATCGCGTATTTGCTTTTATAAAATAAGAAAGCGATCATAAAATTTGAATTAGGTATGTTGAAAGTGGTTTGTTATTGAACCATAAATACTTAAAATTATTGAGAAGGATTAGAAATAAAATTACTTTTACGAGCTATAAATAATTGGGTTCGTGGTTAACCCTCATTAAAGCAAACGCTGAGAATATAATTTTATTATACCTAAAATGCCCCCCGATTGCGTAAGAAAAACGTAATTCATTGGTATCGTAATCGACAGCAAATTCTGCCCTTTGATTGGTTGATTCGCTGTTTTGATTTTTCCACAGCCAATCAAAGGGCAGAATTTGCTACCGATTACGATAACGCTGAACACGTTTTTTCTTACATAATTGGGGGGCTGGAAACCAACAAAGGAACGAAGGAAACCACCTAAGTACCTACTTGTAAGAACATTAAAGTCCAATAAGAAGTGTAAATTAAAAATTTATAACACCCCCGACAAGTGAAGGTTACAGTAACTAGAAAAGAGCTGATAACTTTCAAACAACTGAACCGATTTTCTTGGATTATAGCTAAGAACACTCTCGATCAAGCCACCTTTTAAACAAAAAAAAAACTAAATTAAAATCGGTTCATTAGTTTAGGAGCTACGGTGCCACAGACAGATCACAGATACACACGTCAAACTTATAACACCCCTCTTTTTGGGTCGGGGGTTAAAAAATAATGAATAGGTAAAAATATGTACGGTCTACCTAGGTACTCCTAAAAGTTGCTGACGTAGAGTTGGTGGATGTAGGTACCTATTTAACTACTCGTGTTTCACTGTCCATAGTATAAATAATTTTTAAATAGGTACCTACTATTAATGAAATTTGATACAGGAGATAATGACTCCTACCTAAAAGTCAAATTCATCAGGGGGCACGGCAGTGCCCCCGCCAAGACGAGCCAAACGGCGGCCGGGGCGCTACGTAGTACCTTTTTCTCGAAGTGTTTCGCCGTATTTTCGACCCGTCATAACTTCGGTCTGGATGACGCTAGAAAGCTGAAATTTTCAGTATAAGGTGTCCTCAGCAAATTTACCAAATATACTAAGTATCAAATATCTAGCTTTTATGGTTATAGATTTATCGATACCTAAAATACGCCGTTTTCGTCCCTCACTGATGATCATCACAATTCATAGTCTGTAATTCTAGGGTACTTCCAGAAGTCCTAGAAGGCTGAAATTTGGTATGTAGACTAGAAATTGCATACAAACTATAGGAAAATTAAGAAATTGGCAATGCCCCCCCTCTACGCCTCTTATGAGTAAAGCAAATCTGTAAATTCTGTCGCTAGAATTCTGATATTTTCAGGATAAGATGTCCTTGGCAAATTGATTAAACTCATTGAGTATCAATTGTACTTTTATAGTTTCAGATTTATTGACAGTCAAAACTTCTAGTCTGTAATTCTAGGGTACTTCCCGAAGTCCTAGAAGGCTGAAATTTGGTATGTAGACTAGAAATTGCATACAAACTACAGGAAAATTAAGAAATTGGCAATGCCCCCCCTCTACGACTCTTATGAGTAAAGCAAATCTGTAAATTCTGTCGCTAGAATGCTGATATTTTCAGGATAAGATGTCCTTGGCAAATTGATTAAACTCATTGAGTATCAATTGTCTAGCTTTTATAGTTTCAGATTTATTGACAGTCAAAACTTCTAGTCTGTAATTCTAGGGTACTTCCCGAAGTCCTAGAAGGCTGAAAGTTGGTATGTAGACTAGAAATTGCATACAAACTACAGGAAAATTAAGAAATTGGCAATGCCCCCCCTCTACGACTCTTATGAGTAAAGCAAATCTGTAAATTCTGTCGCTAGAATGCTGATATTTTCAGGATAAGATGTCCTTGGCAAATTGATTAAACGCATTGAGTATCAATTGTCTAGCTTTTATAGTTTCAGATTTATTGACAGTCAAAACTTCTAGTCTGTAATTCTAGGGTACTTCCCGAAGTCCTAGAAGGCTGAAATTTGGTGTGTAGACTAGAAATTGCATACAAACTACAGGAAAATTAAGAAATTGGCAATGCCCCCCCTCTACGCCTCTTATGAGTAAAGCAAATCTGTAAATTCTGTCGCTAGAATGCTGATATTTTCAGGAGAAGATGTCTTTGGCAGATTGATTAAACGCATTGAGTATCAATTGTCTAGCTTTTATAGTTTCAGATTTATTGACAGTCAAAACTTCTAGTCTGTAATTCTAGGGTAATTCCCGAAGTCCTAGAAGGCTGAAATTTGGTGTGTAGACTAGAAATTGCATACAAACTACAGAAAAATTGAGAAATTGGAATTTTCCCCCCTCTACGCCTCTTATGAGTAAAGCAAATCTGTAAATTCTGTCGCTAGAATGCTGATATTTTCAGGATAAGATGTCCTTGGCAAATTGATTAAACGCATTGAGTATCAATTGTCTAACTTTTATAGTTTCAGATTTATTGACAGTCAAAACTTCTAGTCTGTAATTCTAGGGTACTTTCCGAAGTCCTAGAAGACTGAAATTTGGCATTAAGTACAAATTTCAAGAATTATGAACAACAGATAAATTAAGAAATCGGGTCCCCCTTCATCCCCTCGTATATGAGATGCATATCTGTAAAATCTGTTGCTCGAATACTAAAGTTTACATGATAAGATGTCCGTGGCAGATTTATCAAACGTACCAAGTATCTGTGTTTCCTGAAGTCCTAAAAGACTGAAATTTGGTATATCTGCTTCAAAATTGAGTTGCAAGATTCCACCCGAACAAATATACTTACATACGAGTACATTGCAAGTTGAATAAAAGCTTTTAAAAAAAGAAGTAACGATAGAGAGTGGGCCATGAAAATGATGTACCTACAAGAAATAGATCCAAAAAAAATTTAGGGCACCTGCCAAAAAGAAATGAAATCCCACCAAAAACATTTCATGTAAAAAGTTAGCCAAGACTCACAAGTTCATAATGTTTTCACTGTTAAAAAGTTATGAGATCTCTAGTAGAGCCAAGCCCCTAGCTGATCTTAGATTTGTGCTGGCCATGGGACCTATCCCAAGTCCAAAGTAATATAGCTCTTAAATGTTCTTGACTATATCACATTTATAACAATAAATAACAAATCACTCTACTTACAAGCTCTGATTCTACAAACCCTATATCTTGGTAAAAAAAAGTACGGCTTGGCCGTTTAATGTTCGTAAAACTATTACATGACATAACATATTAAACGTTAAAAGTTATTAAACGGCCAAACCGTACTTTTTTTACCAAGATATAGGGTTTGTAGAATCAGAGCTTGTAAGTAGAGTGATTTGTTATTTATTGTTATAAATGTGATATAGTCAAGAACATTTAAGAGCTATATTACTTTGGACTTGGGATAGGTCCCATGGCCAGCACAAATCTAAGATCAGCTAGGGGCTTGGCTCTACTAGAGATCTCATAACTTTTTAACAGTGAAAACATTATGAACTTGTGAGTCTTGGCTAACTTTTTACATGAAATGTTTTTGGTGGGATATTAATTTCTCTCAATAGCAGGCGACCCCGATGTACAATGATGATAATAATTATGAATGAAAACCCCGCTATTCATATTACTCATTTCGATTGTGCTTTATGCTTAGCAAATAAACATGATTTTGATTACACATTTATATTATTTCCTGACCGTTATTCCTAAAGGCTGTCTTACGCCGGAGTAACAACATGCGACAACACGGCATGCTACAAAATTTGTGGAAACATTAATTTTAACCAGCATGCGACAGTTTATGTTTTCCCCCCAAAAAAGGAGTGTAATGTTTTCAGGGTTCATATATTATGCATATGTACGTGAATTTCTTTATTCCATCATAACTTCTAAACGCTTGAACAGATTTGGATGCATGGGGTACCGTTATAATCCTTACGTTATCCTGAGTGGCACTGATTATAAAGTTTTAAAATATGTAGTGCCATTTTTGATGTGTATTTTTTTATGACAGCATAGCAAACCGCAGTCGGGTTTTTGAATAACTATTTAAATTCTGAAGGTACATACCTACTTGTTTGCCGAGATAAAATCACGGTAATATTATCTATACAGTATTCTAACTCGGCCGTTTCTTTGAAATAAATACGAGTACCTACAGCTGCGCGGTACGTAAACATGCGATAGGGCTGCCTGCCGCCAGCATTTTAATTTTTGCCTACTTTGTGTTTCCATCTAGTTTTGTGATTGTAAATATACTTTTTTATATAAACAAATAAAATACTTTGTGAATTGCATAGGAAATGTCCAATAAAAATGCGTGTTGTTTTTTGATTGGTAGATTTAATTAAAAAATCATGTTTATGATTGAATAACAAATCGGTCTTATACATTCGAGACCGAAAAATATTTGCGCCTCGACTGAGATGTAGGAAATTAAACGCACGTTACGAATTATTAAATTTTAAAGTTTAAAAAATCCGCATTCTAGTATAAAGCTTTTAATCAAAAATTGTTTTGGGTGACATGGACAAGATGGAGAAAATGGAATATCTTTTCCTTGGTTATAGATACCTGCAGTTACTTTACAATTTATATATTTGGTTTTAAATGAAGTTCGGAATATTTTCTCCATTTTTTGCATATATTTCATAAAATCATCGCTGGGTACAATCAAAAAAGTTTGCGAATTAATCTTATTGTAGTCCCGGTACCTTAAATACCGACATTCTGAGCTGAAATTGTGGCTTCTTTGATCGGGTTTCACCATAAATTTAGTATGTACTAGATCAACAATGACAGATTACCGGTGTTACAAAAAATGAAACGTAAATGTGTGCGTGAAATAGAGTTGTCTTGACTGTAGCATTGTATTATCGATAGTCTTACTGGCGAAATCATAGGACACTAATGAGTTAGTTTAACGACGTGAAGTAAACAGTATCTTATAATCTTAAAAAATCAAATACATTTCAAATACACAAATAGCATCAAAGCTAAAGCTGGGTAACAAATTATTATTTATTAATGAAATGACTTGGTGCAGCTACTACAAATAAGCAATTTATAATAATCTATATGTATATCACGTTGTCAAGAATAAAAATGCGTAAGTATGGATGTTTCTGCGTGTTTTGGGATTTTCATAAAAATTACCGGAATTTGTTAGTTTTCCACCTCTATTTTTTTAAAGGGTGCAAGTCAATATAATTTGATTAAAGACAATAACACTGGTATAATGTCTAAGTGACAAGTCAATAAAAATAAATAATATACATATATGGCGCTCAATTCATAGCTAATGACCTCCCCGATAAGCACTTAAATACAGTAATGTACGGATTACCCATAACCCTGTATATGAAATCTAAGTCACACCAAATAAAAAGGAAAACCGGCCAAGTGTGAGTCAGACTCGCGCACTGAGGGTTCCGTACTCGGGTATTTTTTTAAACATTTTGCACGATGATAAATCAAAAACTATTATGCATAAAAATAAATAAAAATCTGTTTTAGAATATACAGGTAAAGCCCTTTCATAATATGATACCCCACTCGGTATAGTTATCTTACTTTGAAAATTGAAACATATTTTAATTTTTTTTTAAATGGTGTAAACACAAATTCACAGTTTTCAGATTTATTCCAGTATTTGTGCTATAAGATCTACCTGCCTGCCTTTCATGATTATAGGTCAACGGGAAGTACCCTATAGGTTTCTTGACAGACAGACAGACAGACAGCTTAAGCCTATCACATCAAACCTACCGGCAGACACGATTATCGACTATCGATACTTGTGACGTCATCACTTTGTCAATCCCTATCGTAACCAAACGTTTTTAAATTTTACACAAAATATCCAAAAATTCTTCATTTAGCAATGTAATTTGATGATAAGTCTTAAGGGAAACCTATCATCTAAGCTTCCAATAGTTATTTTGCCTAATTTTCAAACAACAAATGACGAAATAATGATTATAAACAATTAGTATAAATAATCAGTAATTACCTGTGAAACGTGTATTTACGCGGATTATAACGTCTTGTAACGTCACATTCGCTCACTGAACAAGACACCATGGTGGCAGGACATAGATTTTACGTTTTAATCGTAAAATTATTTAGTAAATGCAAAAAATCACCTCGACTTGGAACAGGCCGAACTCATAAGGACCGATACTCACGTAAACAATGACTTATCGGCATCTTGTTTCGCTATCTCGCTTTCGCTCGCGGCAGTGTGTCTTATCTAACTACTCTCGCTCCCTCACTTTGTCAGTCTTTGAGCGAAGCGAAAAATCATAGGTCTATGGGTTTCACATACAACGAAAAAATCGCGTGGTTATTGTTAGAAAAACAAAACACCGCTCGTTCGTCACTGCGGCACAGTCGCGACTGTCTGCGTGTCGAGCGCCTGCCGACATCGAGGTGCGTAGGTATAGCTTGCATTTCGCCCGTTTGTATGAAGTTGGAATACTGTATACATACCATTACCGTGATAAAATCGTACTGTAGAATTAGCTTAGCTTAGTAATTACTGTAGATTGTTGCTACATTTTAATGAAATAGGTAATAAAATTATTATGCCATACAACAAAAAAACTATTGTAACATGTCTCAATGACGCACTGTTTAGTTCTGGCCATAATGTTCCCATTTACATATAAAAACAAAATGCTGTATCGAATTTCTTTACACTCGATCACAGTTTAGAGAAAACATAGCAACATGCGCTACGTTTAGCATGCGTAATCCGCGATATGATCGCTTTTCTTTGGGATTAAAGGCTTAAGTCTTCTTCATTTGGTCGTTTGTATGGGAATCTACACAACCTATAGTACCTTTCATACGGTACGCACTCAAAAGCTATTCAGTGAAAATCTGGAAAATTACACTCAAACGCAATAAGTCGTAAAACATAAAGCAGTACCTTACCTACCTTTAAAAGCAATGTAAACAGGATCCAATCAATAGGATCAATGAGGTTTTTGTCTGGTGGAAGGCTTCGGCCGTGGCTAGTTACCACCAAGCCAAGCAAAGCGTCTTAGCGTTCCGGTACGATGCCGGTACAAAGGGGTATGGGTTTAAGAAAAACTGCCATACCCATCTGCCATCTTAGACTGCATCTTCACTTACCACCAGGTGAGATTGCAGTCAAGGGCGAACTTGTATCTAAATAAAAAAAGGTAGCAAAATGGTCAAAAGATAGTGATGAGACACAGGACCACCTACTGATTGAATGCAGCATTTCTCTGCCAAACGAGAAGCCTAAAGCTTCTCTAGCGACACTGCCTGAAGTCCTCGACGAACTGGGTGGCCTGCTTGGATTTGGAGTCTGCTTCGCTGACTGGAGTGATCCGGTGGGAAGCCACACCACTATATAAATCTAAGTACGGAAAAGAAACCTAGGATAAAGAAGAAAAAGAGGTCGCACAATCACAGATTGCAGATGCTAAAAGCAGAGTACCATGCGTTGGCCCTTTGCAAGTCAACAATAAGATGGAGCACACTCTGTTTTGTTTACAAAATACACTCACATTTTACGCGTTTTGCTAAAGACTCGTATGGTATCCCGCTGTGAGATTGATATCCGATGAGAGTATTAAAAGGTGGCAGAATTTTATGGGATAAAAAAGATTTAGTATGAAGGCCACCTAACAACAAAAAAATTGCCTACTTATATTATGCCCAACAATATCCTACTATCTATTTACAAGTACACTTTCTTTGATATGGAAGTGTGTATTTCTGTCTGTCTATCTGTCTTTCCATCCATCTGCTAGTGTTTCACGGCCCATCTGTTTAACCATTTTTAACAAAATCTAGTACCGAGATAGCTTTAATTCCAGGGAAGGTTATAGGCTTCTTTTTGTTTTAGAAAATCAAAGAGTTCCCACGAGATTCTTAAAAAACTTACAGCCACGTGGACTGAGTCGTGAGCAGCATATATTTGGCACAGAGCAGACATAGCTTGCATCTTGGAGACGGATTCAGGCTACTTTTTATCCCGGAAAATCAAAGAGTTCCCACGGGATTAAAAAACCAAATCCTAGTTGACGAAGTCGCAGATATCTAGTACCTATAACATAATTTCTGAATTTTTTATATTATATAATGTAGCTGCAGTGTGCCCATAAGTGGACTTTTATATGTTGTACATTCTGAATATTAACACAGGATTGTATTGTATCATCGCTTGGACAAATTATAATTATCCTAGCCAGTATATCTTTTGCTCTTTTTTTCACAACTTAAGCTTGTATTATTCGTGGCAATGAACTAGGTGCGTCGTCGATTTGTTCTTATGAAGACTGACTGGTTATTCACATGTGACCTTTAGAAAAATGCCTGAGGAATTACCGAGAACGAGATGATTTGGTGCAGATGGGCCCTTAATGTGCCTATTCGATTCTTAAAGCCATTTTTCTTCTGAGTTGTGCTCCTTTTAGATCCTTTAGGTTAATTAAACTGTCACTTTGTAAGCGTTAAAGTTATTGACTGCAGTAATTTTCAATTACTTTTAGCATTTTCAATTTATCAAACATTAGAGAGCCATTAATTTCATATCGCGGCAATCTCGTGATCATTTTTCAGACCATGAATAAATAAATAGGCTTTCGTTAATCCTATAGAAAAAAAAATAAGAATCAGGGCACTTCGAATTCTTTTGTTAGTTTACACTTTTAAGGGCATTTGAAATATAACTCAATAATGATAAGTGGTATGATAACATAATAAAATAGAAACTGTGCTAACAATGGAGTGATGCCGAAGGATCCAAATCCGTGGATCCAAAGTGTCATACCACCAGTGGGCGCAGGCCCTAAGGGTGTGTTAACTGAAACGAAGATTACTGTAGCGAAAAAAAACATGCGGGAATAGACCAATCACATTATTAATAAATGATTTGATAAAATTATAGGTATCTACCTAAGCTATCAATAACTTTATTGGTCTGCTAGCTGATGCCTGCGACTTCGTCCGCGTGGATTTAGGTTTTTCAAAATCCCGTGCGAACTCTTTGATTTTCCGAGATAAAAAGTGTGCTCGCTGTGTACTAAATTGCATCAAAATCGGTTAAACTGTTGCGCCATGAAAAGCTTGCAAACAGACACTTTCGCATTTATAATATTAACAGTATGGATTAAAATCCGTTTGCTAACAGTTTAATCCAAGTGAACGGAGGTCTATAAAAATGTACGCAACTTAGGAAGTACCACTACCTAGCTATTTTTAACCCCCGACCCAATAAGAGGTGTGTTATGAGTTTGACGTGTGTATCTGTGTATCTGTGTGTGGCATCGTAGCACCTAAACGAATGAACCGATTTTAATTTAGTTTTTTTTTTTTTGTTTGAAAGGTGGCTTGATCGAGAGTGTTCTTAGCTATAATCCAAGAAAATCGGTTCAGCCGTTTGAAAGTTATCAGCTATTTTCTAGTTACTGTAACCTTCACTTGTCGGGGGTGTTATAAATTTTTAATTTACACTTGTGTACAAAATAATTTATCAAAAGCAATACACACTCGTTCGCGATAATACCAATGATTCATTCAAAGCATTGTAAACCTAAATTATTACATGAAACATAACTCAGTAGGTAGTGTAAATTATGACACGATATGCATAACTAAGCAAAGATGTGTTTGAATTTAATTGTATGTTACGAGTATTCTGTGTTTGTAGCTCATGAATTATTGCCTGATTATTGCTCCCCATCAAGTCGTGCATGTCACCATGTGGTTAATCGTGAATGCATTTGGCAAATTATTCGGTAATACCACTACAAGGTAAATGGAGGTTGTTGACATTGTTCTTATAAACGATCTTGACCTTTGACTTTCATACAATAACAGCTATTTACATGATCCGATTCGATATGTGTAAAGCGAATACGACTACCTCCCGATTCGATAATAGCTACATTTTTATTTTCATCTATTGTCATCCAAACCATGCGTACTTGGGTATACCTATAAGCTTAAATTAAATTGGACAAGAAGCAGAAAAATACGAATTTCGAGAGATATAATAATGTAAAAGTAAAGTTAGTAAAAAGCCCATAGTTTTGATTTAACACCACAGAAAATTTTGCACAACTCTTTCAGTTTTCAGATAAAACACTAACTAATGATGACGCAGTAGACGACGAAACTACTACAATGAAAATGAAGATTCCAGTAAGAAGATCTTGTATATCGCTAATAGTCCTGTCTGCATTAGTTGAAACAATAAGAACAAACGAAAATGGTAAGTGATCTAGATTTTTATTATCTGGTCTATTTATTGGTTGATTTGATAAATCATAAAAATTGTGAGTTAGAAAAAACTGGCAGTCAGTGGAGACTGCTGACAGAAATTAACATTATTTAGTTTTTATACTCGGAGTATTAAATAATACTCCGAGTATAAAATTTAAATAATGTAGCACTAGCACTAGCATGTCGGTGACGCGATCTTGAAGTTTTTAATGTTTTTACCCATCCCAAAATCGTTTCACGTGTATAAAGAAGCTTTCTTCCTATACTGAAAATTCACAAAGTTGCAGGAGTATTGCTGATTCTCAAAAATGACTTTCTAGCGGCGTCCATATCTTGAAATTATTCTCAATAATATTAATAATTTAATTAATTACAGTAGGTTACCCCACTTCTGTAAGACTTTTTTTATAAAATAAGTGACTTTTTCAGTTAATTGACCAGTGCAGTCTGGAAAGTGAGAATTATGAGATGATTTCATCATCATTATCTGTCATTGAATATTTATTTGCAGAAACTTCAACTGCAGAAGGTCGAAAAGGTCGAGTCAGTGGACGAATAGTAAAACTATATTCTGGATATAAACCCGACCCAGTTTTATGCCATGAAGAAGGATTTAAAGCAGATCCTGTACAATGTTCTGCATTCTATCGGTGCGTCAAATCATCTAGTGGGAAATTCACAGTTTTCAAAGTGAGTTAATTTACTATTTATTATTTCTAGCCCATTTCTTAGTGAATAATTTGAAATATGTATCAACGATTGATATTTATAATTTCAGTTTCAATGTGGGCCGGGCACTGTTTATGATCCTGATACGGAAGTGTGCAACCACCCTAGCAATACGAAGCGATCTGAGTGTCGCGGTATAAAATCGCACGATGAAGAAGACAATGAAAATGAAAATGACATAGACCAGCATGAACTGCCATCACCTATAAGTACAATCGTACCTGTGTATACGAGCGCTGCAAATAATATTATAGGATATACTACTTATAAAGTTCCTAGACTAAATAATTCAGGTGTATACATACCATCAACAGAAAATGGGTACATATATCCTATAACAACTTCCCCACCTCCTTACGACATGGAATCGACGCCACAAAAAGTTCAAGATAACAATCATAACCTAATAATTTACCCTTGGACAAAAAATTCGACTCAACCGAAAATTACTACATCGACTACATTACCTATTTTAGAAAAAAACCAGCCCTGTACATCTGATGGATTTATGGGAGATGGTGAAAACTGTAAAAAATTCTATCGGTGTGTCAGCAATTTACGTGGAGGATTTATACGTTATGAGTTTCTATGTAGTGAACCCACAGTTTGGGACGACCACATGCAAAGCTGTAACTACCCTTGGGCCGTTCGAAGCAGACGTTGTGGCCGTGGTGGCATACACGACGAAAGTTATACACAAATCTCGCATTTGACAAATAATGTGGCATCAGAACAGACGAGTGTAAGTTATGGAAATAAAATTCCTGAAGCTCAGAATCAAGAAAGTATACGAAAGGAACCTCCGGCCAGTTACGGAAATGGATTAAAGAATGAAGATGAATATAATAAAGACAAAAATCACACAAGTTACGAATCTCCTATGGGTAATAACCCAACAATGCCAAGCGATGACAAAGATATAGAAACAGAAACAAATGTTCAAATGCATGATATAAATAATTACATCAATTTTGGTCAAAAGATTACTGCACAATCTACATATTCTACAGATAAATTAGCAGAAAATAGTGTCACACAACATAGTGGAATTAGACAAAATTTTATTTGTACGCAGAGTGGTTTTATTGGTGATTATATTGATTGTAAAAAGTTTTATAGATGTGTCGAAAATGGTAAAGGAAGCTTTACAAAATACGAGTTTACATGTAGTCAGGGTACAGTTTGGGACAAGAAATTAGAAGCATGTAATTATGCTTGGGCTGTAAAAGAATGTGGTGGTGCATCAGCAGGTGATAGTTTAGTAACAGCTGATAGTCTCATATCAAAAACAAGTACAACTGCGACTGTTTTAAGTGAAAACGTTGACAATGGTTATATTAATCATTCAAACCAAGAATATGAATCTCCAAGCACTATAACAGTTAGCACACCTGTATCTTTAATATCAACAACTGCAGCTTCAAACCAAATAGGTAAAGAATGCACAGTACCGGGTTTTCTTGGAGATAAAAATGATTGTAAGAAATTTTATAGATGCGTAGATAATGGAAGAGGTACATTTACCAAATATGAATATGAGTGTGGCGATGGGACTCTATGGGATCAAAACATTAAAGCATGTAATCACGCTTGGGCTGTTCATTCTTGCAACTCACCTTCGTCAAATAGTACAATGCATACTAGTGAAAATACCGCTAAAACACAAACTACACCATTTTTGATCCAGTCTACAACACCAGAAAAATTACAAGATAATAATGACTACAGTGACGTTTATGGACCTCAACTAGATACGGCATCACCGAACTCTGAAATAAAGCATGAAACGACGTTAGCACCAATGATGAATCAAAAAAATGAATGCGAGTCTACAGGATTTAGAGGCGATACAAATGATTGTAAGAAGTTTTACAGATGTGTTAGTAATGGGCAAAGGGGTTTCATTAAATATGAATTTTCTTGTGGGGAAGGCACTGTTTGGGATCCTGAAATTGAAGCTTGCAATCATGCCTGGGCAGTGAAGCACTGTGGAAGCAGTATTCCTTTAAATCATGAAGTTACATCTAGCCCTATAGATAATACACATTCATCTACAAATATTCATGATTTGGGAGTTACTACAACTATTTCATCTATACAAACTACTACATCACAAAAAGAAATTGGCGACTATGATTCTGGTTATGGTCAACAACCAAATGAATCAACAAAGATACCTATTGTTAATTTAGAAACAACGACAATCAAGCAAACTCTTGGACAAACAAATATTTGTCAGATGGCTGGATTTATTGGAGATATTAACAATTGTAACAAGTTCTACAGATGTGTAGATAACGGAAACGGTGGTTTCATTCAGTATGAATTTTCATGTGGAGAAGGGACTGTTTGGGATCCAGAAATAGAAGCTTGCAACCATGCGTGGGCAGTAAAACGTTGTGGAGGTAGTACTACTTCTGCAAAACCTCCTCTAACAAGTTCTACTACTAATTTAAATATCGTAGAGTCAAGTAATGGATATGTAACGAATAATTATATAGATAGACATAATGATTCGTATAACTTCGTGGAAACAACAACTTTATCGAGTTCTACAGCCACGTTAACAACTGCTGCGAATACTAGAAACGAATGTAAATCAAGTGGATTTATAGGTGACAATAGTGATTGTCAGAAATTCTATAGGTGTGTGGACAATGGTGATGGAGGCTTTGTCAAACATGAGTTTATGTGTGGTGAAGGAACAGTTTGGGATACTAAAATTGAAGCATGCAATCATAAATGGGCCGTAGAAAAATGTGGAGGTGATTCTCATAATGAATTTGTAGAAACTACGACTCATTCATTACCACTTACAAGCCCAGTAACAGAATCTACAGTGTCTGTTTCTGTTACTTATTCTTCATCGACTACATCCACAACGACAGCAATGACTCCTTTACCTACTCATGAAGATAAGGGATGTAGATCAGAAGGATATTTCGCAAACCCTAATGATTGTAAGAAATTTTATCGTTGTGTTTACGAAGATAAAGATGGATATACTAAGTATGAGTTCTCTTGTGCAGAAGGTACAGCTTGGGATGTTAAAATTCAGTCGTGCAATTACATGTCTAAAGTTGAGGCATGTCATTCAAATCAACATCCAATGAATACTACAGAAACAAAACCAGTACATGATGAACAAGTAATGGAATCAGAAACTTCAAAAAGTACTACATCAACATCTACCACGGCAGTATCTACAACTTCATCACCTACAACTTTGTCATCTACAACTTCATCATCTACAACTTTTGCGTCTACAACTTCTGCATCTACAACTTCTGCATCTACAACTAAAAATACAAAACCTGCAGGACAAAACACTTGCAATGATGAAGGTTATTTCGGCGATACCAATGACTGTAAGAAGTTTTATAGATGTGTTTATGAAAATGACGGAAAGTATACAAAGTATGATTTTACTTGTGGAGATGGTACCATTTGGGATCAAGACATTATCACCTGCAATCATCCAAGTGATGTTAAAACACCCTCATGCAAGTCTGAAACTGAAAGCACTTCGCCCATAAGTACAAGTACAAGTACAAGTTCGACAACAAAGAGACCACAACAGACAACAACAGATAGTAATGAGACTCCTCCATCTACTACTACTGTTAAGCCTTCGACGAGTGATGTAGCTACTAATAAAAATGATACAAACTCAAACTGTAGCAACAGTACAACTGAAAATCCTAATAGTAAAAACTTCACTTGTTCTAAAGCTGGATTTTATGCTGATCAAAGTAACTGCAAAAAGTTTTACAGATGTGTTGATTGGGAAAATAATGGCAAAAAGTTTTCAGTATATCACTTTGAATGTGCTGATGGCACAATATGGGATCCAGCTCTTGAAACCTGTAACCACGAAGATTCCGTATATCCACCTCGCAATTGCAATACTACACAACAACAAAACGAGAGCACAGCAGTAACATCTACAACTACAGAACAAATAACAACTACTACCAACCAAACTGAATCAACAACTACTTCATCTAAACCTACTAAAACTACAACAAAATCTACAACAACCAGTGAATACTCATCAACTCAAACTACACAGACATCACCAACGGAAAAACCAACAACTCAATTATCAACAACGCAGTCAACAACAACACAGTCATCGACAACTGATGAATCAACAACACAGACTTCCACGATGCAATCATCGACAACTGATGAATCAACAACACAGACTTCCACAACGCAGTCATCAACAACTGATGAATCAACAACACAAACTTCCACAACACAGTCATCAACAACTGATGAATCCACGACACAAACTTCCACAACTCAGTCATCAACAACTGATGAATCCACGACACAAACTTCCACAACTCAGTCATCAACAACTGATGAATCAACAACACAAACTTCCACAACGCAGTCATCTACAACTGACGAGTCAACAACACAAGCTTCAACAACGCAGTCATCAACAACTGATGAATCAACAACACAAACTTCTAATACGCAGTCATCAACAACCGATGAATCAACAACACAATCTTCCACAACACAGTCATCAACAACTGAAGAGTCAACAACACAGTCATCAACAACCAAAGAGTCAACAACAGAGGAGTCAACAACATCAACAACGGAAAATAACCCGGAATCATCAACTACAGAAACTTCAACTAAAAAAGAATGTCCCGACACCGCTGATGATCAATCTTTATATGTCTGCCCTACATCATTCAAAAGACATCCTAAGTATTGCAATTTATTCTATCAATGCACTGAAGATAATGCCAATCATGAGCTAAAAATAGCGGTATTCCATTGTCCAAACAATACTATATATGATGAAAGTAAAGTTAAATGTGTGGCAGAAAACAACAGCAGTAAAAAGTGTAATGGACAAATATCACAAAAACACACTGTAAAACAACTAGGTGCTTCCCAAAATGACCCGGTAATTTTTATCATTTCCATTGTTTATAGCTGTGGTATAGTTTGTAACTTAGTTGCAATGTCTTAATTATGTTTTCTTTATTGTTTCAGTTTGTTGTCACCAAGAAAAGTATGGCGTGTCCAAGTTCTGGGCACTTTCCTTTTGAAAAAGACACGGAGTGTTCATCGTCTTTACTTAAATGTGAATTAACAAAATCTGGAACATTGCAAGGTTTTGTTTATAGATGTCCAGATGGTTACGTGTATTGGAATATTAGCAGAAGATGCGAGCCAATAAGAAAAGTAAGAGATTGCAAACGTTCATCTTATCCGTGGAAAAGAAGATATGACATACCATTGGAAACTTCTAACATATCACCTTAAAATTATTGCTAAAGAACAGTTTGTACGTTTTATGTGCAATAAAAAGTGTTAAGTTATGATAACTTGTAGATAATAGATTTGTTTGAAATTAAGAAGCAATGTAGCCTACGAACTTTAAACTCAGTGTTGATTTAGTAATTATTCTAGTCCGCTGTCTATTATAAAAATATGATGGATTTTACTCAGTGTAAAAGTGCTGCCATAATCCTAAGGAAACGAATAATATTACCTGTCATTTGTGAACGAAATATTGTACTAAATATATTACGGACATTATTTTGATCACGACTGATTAGAAAAAGATTCAAAATAAATAATTTATTATAAATTTTTATTTTATTAAACTACAATAATGTTAATGTTAATAATACTAAATTAATAAATATTTAACAAACTTACACTAAAATAACTTCAACATTGTTGCAAGTGGATATATTTCCTTTACAAAATAAAGACAATTCATTGGTAATAAAATCTGTTAAAGATTCGTAATCAGTAGAATGTAAAATATTGCCTAGTACTGTTCCAATAAATGCATGACAAGCAATTTCCGTAACAATTAAGTTGCCTTTTGAATCAATAATCAGTTTCGTACTTTCATTTCCACTAAAAGTTTTATTAGTGGATTTAGTTTTTATTTTGACACTTGACTCGTTACCTGCTGGATCAATATTTGATCTAATAACGTTTTTCAAAGAATCGTTTAAGTGAGGATTGTCAGACAACTTGAAATCTCTTGTGAAATTTTTCAAGTTTTGTGAAGTTGATGTTAAGTTCTTGGAATTCAACTGAAAGAGAAATTCAAAAAATTTTGGAAGGGTTTTTTGTGCCGCTGCTACACCACCAGACTTAGTGTCATTTATTGCTGTGATTGGTATGATAGATTTACCAGATTTTTTTATACTCTCTTTGTCAGAATTGTTTTCATGCCAAACTTCATCCTTTTGTTTTTCTGTCAACTGCTGGGGATTATGCTGATCAAATGAAATAGAGTTTGCATTTCTTTTTGTTTTGAAAGAAGTTGCTGTGGCAGTTGGAATATTCTCTGCTACGGCAAGACTATCTGTAAAAATATCTTCATTCGCATTCTCGTCATTTTCTAAGTCAATTATAATGTCACGAATATTATTCAATTTCTTTTTAGATTTTTTTGACATCTTCCTTTTCTTATCAGATATAAATTTATGTTTTGATTGAAAATTTTCCAAGATACTGTGTAGTTTTTCTAAGTAAATTGAATTTGGTGATTTTGGAGTTAATATTAAAGGGTTAATCGCTACACCTCCTTTATCCCAAACAGCTATACATCGAGCGAAGAATCCAATAAATTGATAAGGCAGAAGCCTCCAATATTTCCTTAATGGGGAAGAATCCATGTATTCAGTAAGCGAAATATGCTTTATAATCAGATTCTCGTATAGCTTTTTTTCACTAATTATTTCATTATCAGTCCACAACGAATTTAAAGCCAACTCATTTATCTGCTGATCACTTATATTATCACTAGAGGTATCTTCAGTTGAATCATTTACAACAATAAAAAATACATATTTGAAATTGATATATTTCTTTGCAATTGTCTGAATGTATGGAATATAATCATTACTGTTGAATTCTTCATAATTTGCAACAAATACGTGCATGTATATATTTAGTGTACTGGGATTTTCATTCGATTTATTTTCCGTCGTGTTGCTTGAACTATTAATTTTTAACGGGCTATAAGGCTTTGGAAGCACGGCAATAGCTAAAAAGCTATTATAAATTAAAAATACCATGAAAGTAAGCATTCCGAGAAAAATCCACCAATATCTTAGTAGAGATGATATGTCATCTGAAAAAAAAAACAAGTATTTAGAGAATATTTTTCAACTAGCTGATCACTTCGACTTTGGCAGGTAGGCTACGTCTTATAGCATAAGTAAAGGAATAAATCTGAAAACCATGAATTTTTGGTTACATCACAGAAAAACAATTAAAATGTGTTTTAATTTTCAAAGTAAGATAACTATACCAAGTGGGGTATCATATGAAAGGGCTTTACTTGCAGATTCTGAAACAGGTTTTTATTTATTTTTAAGCATAATAGCTTTTGATTTATCGTGCAAAATGTCGGAAAGATACCCGAGTACCCTCGGTGCAAGAGTCTGACTCGCACTTGGTCGGTTTTTTTAAATGAAAAATACTATTTCCATGTTACCTGGCCACTTAGTAATAATAGCAGCAGCTCCTATAGCATGCGTCCTAGCTCGCCCTGTTGTAACTGAATAGCGAAACCGCCTGTGGAACTTTGGACTGGTGTCTTTATATAACTCTTCGTCAGAGCACGCATCGCATAGCAGTGGGTGTTGTTCTATTTCTTGATGGTATTCAGTCATTACTGGCCATCAGGTCAATCTGAAAAGTGTGGAGTCGGTTATGAAGGTCAAAAATTGTTACTACTGACTACAGATATATATATACACTAGCTTATAAACAAGCTTGTGCCATATTTTCAGAGCCTCAATAGCTCAACGGTTGAAGAGCGGACTGAATTCCGATAGGTCGACGGTTCCAACCCCACCCGTTGTACTATTGTCGTACTCACTCCTGGCACAAGTTTTACGCATAATTGGAGGGGAAGGGGGAGTAATAGTCATGATTAGCATGGCTAACATTCTTTAAAAAAAAAAAAATCGCTCGTGTGAAATTCGGATCAAAATGTAAATCGGCTTTCGCCATTTACAGCTTCACCCGAATTTAAGGCCGAAAAACTTAAGCGACTTTGATGAAACTCAGTGTCTGTTTAATTCATTTGTATCAGTATTTCACTGTACGAGTCTGTGCATGGTTAGATGCAGGTTAGCATAAGAACCGGCCAGGCTGTGATGGAAGCTCAAGTGCCAGTGCAAACGACGGAGGAGAGGGGAATCAAATCTTTTTCATAACTACCTAAGCTCAGCTTTATTGTACCATTGAAATTGGTCGACAGTATTGATGTTAAGTAAGTACTTAAAGTCTGACTTTATTTTGCTATCGAACATGAAAACTACGGTCTCAATCGGACGGGGTTCCGTGCAATCCATACATAACAGTATGTATTATACAATTTAATGTGTGGCTGTTCGATCTTTCGTTGCCTATAAAACGCATCATTCAAAGGATTGAGTTGAAAATTTGAAGTTACAGGTGTATTCAGGAGTTGCGAGAAGTTTGGATCAGGCACGGATAAGGACTTTCTGATATACTTACTAAATAATAATAAAAGTCGCATTACAACGCATGCTGGCCACAAGCTAATAGTTCGTATAAGTACTAAGTAGTAACTGCTAAAAATTAGGTGTATTAAAAAGCAGGCTTTGTGTTATAGCCGCACAAATAAATGAAAAGAAAGCTTAGTATGAAACTGTTCTCTTAGTGTCTACGAATAAGCACTACACTTCTTTAAATACTTTTGATCTTTTTAACACTAGAGAAAAGATAAATTAAAATTTATAATTACCTAAAAACTCAAGTCAGGTGAATATGTCACAAAAATTTATTATTTATTATAATATGACACAAAATACATCAAACGAGCATCAAACACAAAATAGTAATTATAGAGCATTGACTCTATCAAATCTATGTTTTAGGGAAAAAGTCCTTGCAATGAGTTAATATTATAAAATAAAAAAAAAATATTGGATAGAATATTGGATAGAACTAACTGTTTCTTGCTAAAAAAAATATATTTCCTATATTGTATCTGAAATGAAATAAGAAGATCATGATTGGATTTAATACAAGAAAAGAAACAGATTAATCCATAATAAGTAATAAATAGTAATATTTTAAATGCGAAGTGTGTTTTACCTATCACGGCTCATCCGTTTAACCGATTTTGACGAAATTTGATACCTAGCTTGCATCCATGAGACGGAAATAGATTAGATAATTTTTATCCCGGAAAATCAAACATTACCCACGTTGTTATAAAACTCTATAACTAGTGAACTATTAGATTCATCAATATTAGTCATACGAATTGCACCATGAATTTTGACTCTTAATAATTATATTGATACTTGAATATAAATTCTAGAGAATATAGTACATACATACCCAGATTTTTCTGCTTGTGACAATTTGATCGAAATAATACTTTAACATTTACTGCAACAATTAACACTCTTTTCCATCACATTGTAATCAATGCTCTTAGATCAAGTTTAACTTTAATTTGTGCGGTTGGCACGTTTTTACGTTTATAGGTTCCGCTCTAATTTTGTTGATTCAACATGCGCTGGTCTCACGTACTAACTGTAACGTCATTATTATAAATTCTTTAAAAACACATACTTTCTCGTATTATTATTTGCATCAGTCGCTCTATTCAACCTGTATTTAACTTACACTCTAATCAACAATGAAAATTGGGATGACTTGCTTATCTTAATTTTTGGCATCCCTCGATAATAGTACTAAATAAATAGTAGTAGATTGGTACTGAAAAGTAGCAGAGACTATCAAAATTTAAAGTAATTTGAAGTAGTTACAGCGTGGACGTACACACTAAGTAAAGTAAATAAAGTAAACCAATGCATTGGAGGCGCGCTCTTGGAAAGGCCTATGTTCAACAGTGGACGCATAATCTGACGGAATCGAAAAAAAAAATGCATTATACCAACAAGCGGTCCTTTCTGACGATTCTTCTACTTCGTGGAGATAATCTATACTCTATACTAATATAATAATGGTAAACTTTGTAAGCTAGTTTGTAGAGAGTAATGTGAGGAACTACTGAACCGAGTTTTGAAATTCTTTCACCAGTAGAAAGCTACATTATTTCTATGTGACACAGGCTATAATATATTTTATTTTCAAAAAAAATACAGATCCCTATGAAAATTGTAATGAGTTACCCGTGCGAAACCAGAGCGAGTCATTAGTAGAGTATTATAATAAAGGTTTAATTACTACAAAATATAAAACCAAAAAGATTTTATAATAAAAATTAATATTTTCGCATACCTAAGTAGTAAATAATGACATAATTCAAAAATAGAATTTCAAAATTTAATGTCACTAATCCAATAAAAAGCTCATTTCATTATTATCAATAAAATAAAGTTTTGTTTTAAGATAGAAACAACGTAACGGACGAAAAGGTAAATTAATAAATACAATTTCGATGAATGTGTGCGAGAACATTAATATTGTAGCATAACTATCTTACATTTTTTATTTTCGTTTAATATAGGTACCTACCAAGTACCTACCTATTTAGACAAATAATAATTGAAGCCCTATTAGGACGATGGAGCATGCTCCGCAAGTACAACGCGATGAACAATATCCGCTACTGAAAGTAGAGTCTGGAGGTGGGGATAATGTAATGAGGACTCAACTCCCTTCAAAAATAGCGTCAACTGGATGGCACGTCACTTGTACCCCCAAGCAATCCTGGTGCAGCCGTTGGCCTGGTAAGCAATGAAGGAGTAGCTAAACCTAGTAATATGTGTGAACAATATTAAAAAGAAGTTTTTGTTACAGAATTTGTATCCGCTTGCTGGATGACGACCATTTTGCTACTAATTTCCTTTCTCGTATTTTATGCTCTAGGCATGAGTGCTTATAGAAGACAACCAGTTGTGATCGTCCGATGTAATGACTCCAAGCCCGCTAGCGACGTTTTCTACCATCACATTGTTTCTCGAGATGCTTACGTACCATTCTCGCTCTATTCCGAGTACATTTCATTCATGGCAAAACAATACCCATTGCTACATTTTAACGTATATTTTCTAATTGACGATTCCTGGCAGAACTCCATTCAAGGTTCTAGACACTTAAGATTCTTAAAAAGATTAGTTCCACAAATAGCTGCTCCTTTCAATTCTATTTTTGGACAAAATTATAAAAAAGAAATAAAAGAATTTCAAAGAAGATATCAAAATGTTAATATAAGTGTAATGTATCTCAGCCAGTATATGGCAATGACTCCTTTGAGATACAAGTGGAGAATCATTCCTCCAAACTACCTATCATTTTATGCTAGGGTATATGCAATCTGGCAAAATGGTGGAATTGGATTCGATCTTATAACCTTCAACGATCAATTCAACCAAAATAGAGCTATTGATCGTAGAGTTGATACAATCCTTCAACAACACAATGACGGTATCAAATCAGAAAAATATGCCGACACTTTTAACTCTTTGGATAATCAAGAGGAAAGTGAATTATTTTCAACGTTTTTCAATATAATCAATCAAATCTTAAACGAAACCAGTTCATTTTTTGGAGCAGATAGCACGGATATAAACGTTATAAACAATACTCCTATCGTAAGAACCCATAGAAGTAAACGTGACATTGCAGTTAATACTACGGATATTTCATTAAACATTGAAATGAAAAATCATACAGTTAACGAAAATTTTAATGAGACTGTCCTAACAGAAAGAATACCAAACCTCCATAAAATGAATATATCTAAGAAAAACAGTACTACTTATAACTGGTATGCTCTTGACGAAATAAAACCGCCTTATATTTATGATATTTTCAATGTACCAAACATTTCAAATTTTAATGTTGATATGCCTCAAGTTTTATTTTACGATATATTTGGATTTTCGGATGAAGTTGGTCCATCGTACTCCTTACTTAAAACTCTTGCTCCACCAAATCTTTTTTCTTCAAGACATGCAACAAAACAAGGGCAAAGCAAATCAAAATATGTATCTTTAACCCCAGAAGGGCATTTTGTGGCAGCTTCCTCCAGACATCATCCATTTTTATCTCACTTGTTATCTTCTGGTTGTCACAGAGTTAGTCCTCAATTTGCAATCAAAGACACTCTTCTAAGCCAGTGTTCAGGATTTTTGAGGAATGATATTTATTGTGAAAACATTCGAGTAATTTACAATGTTGTATAACACTGTTTCCTAGTTGATGTTTATTTATAAATTACGTATTATTTTAATATTTTATTAGTTTTTAATTTCCAAATTGTTTCATGTTGTGCGATGTTTGAGAAATAAAGAATTGAATTAACACATTATTTTATGACTTACTATGCTTACTAACAGGTTACGCTAATCATGCACAAGCTAAGCTAACTATGAATCATCGTTGTTCCATGCTACTAACTGATTCTCGATACCTATTTCAGAAATTCCATAAAATCTTTAATCCACGTAGAAATAGCCTGAAGATTAAAATTTTTAAGGATCCCGTTTGATTTTTTTTAAAAACCTTTCCGTAGTTTTAGAAAGGACTTGTATGAAACGTTTATTACGTCCGACCAAGGGATACTTGTTGCCCACAAATAAATGCAGAGAATAAGTACTCCTACTCCTTGATTCGAGGGAACTGCGAATATATTTGAAGTCATAGACGTAGAAAATAGGTGTCACTGTTAATGGTTTAAGTTACTTGCATGGAGCCTCTATGCATGGAGCTAACATGGATGTAGGAAGCCTCTAGGAAGTAATAATTCTTATTACCCCTTATGGTTAGCTCATTCCCACATACTTACATAGTCAGTAGAATCCGTTTTCAAGGATTTAAGTTGCCTTCAAACTAGCGATATTTATATATCTATACTAATAAATAAAATTGGAGTGTCTGTCTGTAATTTCGAAATAACTACCTCATATTAAGCTCATATGGTTATTTGAACGATACCATATCTGAATCACACGTTTTTAAAATTTTTGTCTGTCTGTCTGTCTGTCTTTCTGTCTGTCTGTCTGTCTGTCTGTCTGTCTGTTTGAAAAGGCTAATCTTTGGAACGGCTGAACCGATTTTGACGGGACTTTCACAGGCAAGTAGAGGATTGACCAGGGCGTAAAATAGGCTACTTTTTTAACCGACTTTGAAAAAGGGAGTTGTGTTTTTCTACCTATGTACACCGAAATCTCCGAGATTTCTGAACCGATTTGCGTCATTTCTTTTTTAATCGATAGAGGAACTTTGCGACATTGTTTCATAAAAAAATTGGAGTCGAACTCCTCAATCCTGATGCTGCAGGGGATCTGACCAATCCACGCGGGTGAAGCTGCGGGCATCAGCTAGTTATATTATATTTCCGTAGTTTGAAGGCAACTTTAATATAGGTAAAAAATATCTAATTGTTCTATTGTCTGTGGAATAAAGTCAACGTCAATCATTGATCAATCAACTATTTATCAATCATCAAAATCTATAGTCAAAATCACAATTTTTGCGTCATTCATTCATGTTTTTGCGGTTATTTCTATAAAGTTATTTGATTGTGCGCTTGGTTATCTATAATTTATTATTTTATATAACTATGTACCTCAAATAACATAATTTATTGAAGTAAATAAATATTTGGTTTGCTTCCAACGACAAAATTAACTTTCAACATGATTGCGAATCACAAAAATGATCACAAAGTATTTTAGTAATTACCACAAAGTTCAAAATGAAATTACCGTTCAGTATTATTTTAGGCCAGGTTCTAAAACCGCATTTTACAAGCACAAAGTTGTTTTGCAAAAGTCCAACATTTTCTATTAGTATACCATACACCTATGTCTATAGTACTCTTGGTTTGGTAAGTTTTATTTAATTGATATCTTATATTTTAAAGCTACCTATAGTTTCTCTATTCAGCAGTAATTATCCTGTAAATTGTCACGTGACATTAATATGTGGACAAACTAGACGATATCGAAGTAATCGCAGGGAACTATTGCACGTAAGCCATACGAGTAGGTACAAGGCTTGTGGGAATCACTACTAATTGGTCTAAGTCGAAGTCAAAGTCAAAATCATTTATTCAAAGTAGGTACAATTGTTTTCCTTTTGATGGTCGAAATTGTTAAATTTGTACGATATAGTGGTGATAATTAATAACGTAACTTAACAGGACTCTCTCCGTCACTTACTCCATACAATCGTAGTTCCCATTTCATTTGAATATTAAGCAACCAAAGTCCATGAAATTTTGCAGACATAGTCTAGAAACTAATATCTGTGTCTGTGGTGTTTTAGATTTTTCTAATAATATGTAGTTTTAAAATTACAGGGGCTCAAAGATTTGTATTTTTCTTTAAAAAAAGGCCCAACTTTGTGCTCGTTTTTCTAGACAATGGAGCAATTTAATGAAATTTGGAAAAACCACAGACCTAGAAAATTTAATGAATATTATGTAGTAAAAAAATTATCGTTATATATTTTATATTGTTATAATTATGTGGGAACTACGAAAACCAGAAATTACACCCAGAAATCTTGAAAATTTCGTGCTGTCTCGATTTGTGCAAGCGGGGTGGTGAAGTGCGGGGGACGACACGTGAAACTGACAGAAACTGACAGTCTAAACACACGGGCCACATTTAGACTGCACCCAACTCTAAACTTGTCGATAGGTCTAACTAAATACACTGGTACATTTCAACTTGCGTTAGACGTATGCGTTACCTACTCAGACGTTGCCTGTAGATAAAAATATGTCTCATGTTTGCTGGCAATAGCGCATGCATCAAACCCTGCAAGTTGCAACTCTCTTGCAACCTATTCCTCACGCAATACGCACAGCTTTAATATTATAATTTTTGACAATGTATACTATATGTAATGCCATATCACAGGTCACTCTCTGATTTATTGCTAACAATTTACTTCCAAATGCAAAGAAATCTAAGTGTGTTGAATTCACACTGCCCAATACCAGGACCTTAAATGACATAAGTTCATTGATAAATAATCATATGTTGAAAATAAAGGAGAACCCCGTGTTTCTCGGTATAATGTTAGATGCAAAGCTTCTATGGAACACCCACATATCAACACTTGATGGTAAACTCAGCTCTGCTGCTTACACTGTTAGAAAAATTCGACAGGTACTGACGTGGAAACTGCAAAAATTGTATATTTTGCCTATTTTCACTGTATTATGTCTTACGGACTCTTGCTATGAGATAAAGCGGTAGATATTGAAAAAAAAATGTATTACAGAAAAGGACAGGACGTGCAATTTATAATTTAAAACCGCGCGCTGCCATACAATAAAAATATAAGGAAATAAGTACCTTATCTATTATCTTATAGTAGCTTTTAAATATATTTACAACTAGCTAATGCCCACAGCTTCGCTCGCGTGGATTTAGGTTTTTAAAAATCCCGATCCTTTCATTTCCCAGAACAAAAGTTGCCTCTCCGTAATAGCCCGTCCCCGGGATGCAACTTGTTTCTGTATCACGTAAGAATATTTAAACGGATGATCCTTTTCAAATCCCGAGGGATCACCAGGATTTAGGAATGCAATTTCTTACAGCATCCTATACCTTCAATATCAATTAATAATCGACACTTTTTAAATCCCATTAGCTTTAGTAGTCAGGTCCCCTGCAACATCAGGATTGAGGAGTTGGAATCCAAATTTTTTATTGAACAATGTCGCAAACTTTCTTTATCGATTAAAAAAACTACCCAAAATTACGCAGTTAGGTTACCTGCCAAATTTCATGGTTTTGAGTCAACGGGTACCCTAGAGGTTTTCTTGACACACACGACAGACAGACAGATAGACAACAAAGTGATCCTATAAGAGTTCCGTTTTTCATTTTGAGGTACGAAACCCTAGAAAACGTAGGAACGGCATTCCGAACCAGTGGTAAATTTGTCTGACCATCCAAAAACACTTTGAAGTTTACCTAAAAGTTTACAGGAATAAAAATTTATCATTGTATTCCATTCCATTTCATTCTATTCCATTCTGTTCAAAGATAAATAGATAATAAAAATATTTGTCACCGAAACAATAATTTACGATACATCAACCAATATCAATTTTACTGATGACAATCTGACTATTACCAAAGTGAACGACTACTATAATATCTATTATATACGACTAACATAATATGTATTATAAATTGTGTGCCGTTTGCATTCTCACTAGGTTCTCATTAAGTTTGTTTTATTTGGTTAAACTTTCTGGCATTTATATTGTTATGACGTTTAATTGGCAAACAGTCTGTTTATTGGCTCAAACTCAAAAATTCAGCCAATCACAACAAAGAAAATATTGTAATAATGATTGATGCAGCTTTCTGTAATTGAAAACAAAATATTTGACATTAACTTGAATGTGACAGTGTTTTCCGAATAGGGTTGCCAGAGGCCCCGTATTTTACTGGTTACCCCGTATTTCGGGATACAGAAACCTGGCTGGCGAAATCAAACACTGACGTTATGTCCAGTAGAAAGAATATTTTCCTTTTGCGGCAATGCGTAGCCGAAACCCACTCGATATTGATCATGGTCGTAGCCAAGGCAGCGGGGCTTGGTTTGAGGATGTAAGCCTTTTTTTATACAAGTTAGCCCGTGACTTTAATCTTTTCTAGTGGTAAGTGATGATGCAGTCTAATTTCTTGGCCGTTAGGGCCATAGTAACCATATAACTAGCCATGACCGAAGCCTCCCATCAGACCAGAAATTTAGAAATGGCGACTGCGCCTGGGAATCCGTCAAAAACCTAAGCCTAAAATAATACTTACACTATTTCTTGCATTTGCTTACCAATTTTTTTTGGAAATATATCAAACATTTCGCGCTCACTTCACTCGCGCTTTGAATTTGTATTACTTGGTGTAAACTCCGCAATTTCGTTTGCATGAATTTAGATTTTAAAAAATTCCGTGGGGGATTTTCCGGGCTAAAAAGCCGCCTAAAAAAAAATGTCTGGGATGCAAGTTACCTCTGAATAGTAAGTACCAAAATTTTGGTAAAGAAGATGGGCCGTGAAAGGGTAGATAGGCAAATAGATATACTGTCGTATTCGTAATATTAGTATGGATAGGAAGCTTTAAAAATATAATCTTGCTATGGCTAAACTCGTTTCCCTTTCACTTTAATTTTTTCTGTATTGAACCAAAAACACTTACGCTCACTGCGCTCGCGCTTTTTTATTGTTGTATTTTATCTCACTGACAAATTGAAAGGCGAAATTCCACTAACCAGGTAATTAGCCCATAAAGTTGAGCGAATGTTTTTTTCCTCATGACAGGATTCAGTTCCGGCCCTGATAAAACCTCTCCCGCAATCGATTCCTGGCTACGGCCATAGTATTGATACTGTGAAGGTGGAATTACAAATTGAATGTAATTTTAAGTTAAAATGAAAAGATTGTATGCATGAAATGTATAACATTTTGCTTTACAAAACTTAAGAGTTTTTAAAAGCTATTTAAATAAATAAATCTTTTATTTAAAACCACATTGCAAACACAGTTCACCAATCAAGACACGGCAACATACGGAGAAAAAATACAAAACTTACAAATAAACTAAAATATCTAAATAGGCTTTCCATGCATTTCAGAGAGAACCACCGCCTATTTCTTTAAATACTTCAAATTTTCAAATTTCTTCAAATCTAAACCCCGTATTTTTGATGGTGGTAGCCTGTAAATCAAAAAGAGGCAGGTGGCAACCCTACTACTTCCTAGACAGAATTTAAAAATTGTTTTCATTACTCGGTATGCCTACTGCCATAGTGTGACAGAAAGTGTGACGGTAGTTGTGACCTCTGATTGGCCGACTCTCTTTCACTATTTGCTAAAATTGATGATTGCAACAACAATTTTTTCTTTTTTGTAATCGAAAACAGAACACGCACGTCAAACAGGTTGACTAATTGCAATCATTTCTGACCGGCTAACATTGTTCCGCTAGTGGCTCAAACTCACTGTCGCAGCAAGAACATGGTAAATTCAGCCAATCACAGCAATTTCAATTGGTTATCACAAATGTACCGATCTAGGAACCGAGAATGCACGAACCAGGGCAGATAGAGATAAGAGCAATAATATCATACGTAGGAAATCGACGGGGGATCGTTGACAACGATAGCCTTAAAACTAAAGCTACGAGGGTTCCAAACGCGCCCAAGTCTGAGAAGAAGTCTAGAGTAATAAGATCCTGGTTGACTCCAGGAACATGCTAGGGCGAAGAAAAGAGCACTTATCTAGTACTTAGGAACAAGGAACATTACCCAGGGCAATTTTTTGTGTAGATAGGTAAGCAGGTACAATCGCTATAACGAGAAGTATCGATAGTCGATACAGTTAAATTTCGTCAGTAGTTGCAATTTTGCATTTGTACCTACTCGGGCCTGCAATGCATCGACTGTATCGAGACTTTCCTGCGGCTGTGTCGCTACTGTTGCAAATTTCATCCCTAATTTGAAGTCATAGAACTTTTTGTTTCTAGTTCGTCAATATACACCATATAAGGAAACATTTGGGTGAAATACCAACTAACGCAGGGGGAGATAGCGAAAGTGTGAATAACTTGAACCGAAACGCAATGCTCGTGCATGATTTGAAGATAATTGCAACTTCTTTGGGCTTGATTCAATACACTTGCCTTTTGGTCGGATGCCTTACAGTAAGCATGCTATTAATTTGTAAGGCATTATAAAATGGCACTCATCCTGGTTGGAATCTTGGGATGGTTTCTTATGAAAATGAAGGAAAACTTCGTTAATACGCTATACCTAAGCCTCAATATTTTGTAGTAGTTACGGGAAATCTAAAGTTTCTACATACATATTATATTGAAGTCGTCTGAATATCTAATTTTTAACCCCCGACCCAAAAAGAGGGGTGTTACAAGTTTGACGTGTGTATCTATGTATCTGTCTGTGGCATCGTAGCTCCTAAACTACTGAACCGATTTTAATTTAGTTTTATTTTTGTTTGAAAGGTGGCTTGATCGAGAGTGTTCTTAGCTATACCTAATCCAAGAAAATCGGTTCAGCCGTTTGAAAGTTATCAGCTCTTTTCTAGTTACTGTAACCTTCACTTGTCGGGGGTGTTATACATTTTTAATTTACACTTGTTATTAATATCTGTTTCTTTTTCCGTTGTGTTCAATAAGTCTTATTAATTCTTTAATAGTATTATTTAAATGTTTCAGGAAAATCCGTCCCTTTTCTTGCCACACTTGGCCGGTCAGATGGTTGTGATTTGTGTCAGACTACTCAATACCATTCTCCTCTTATCCAACATTAATCTGAAGACTTTGACTCAACTACAGCACAAGTTGATCGCTATTGTGGTGATGACTTTCAACTGGCTTCAAGAGTTTTGTGTGTTTAGACAATACTTATGTGTTTGTGATCTTTAGATCAAGTCGTAAAATTAAATATTTTTTAATGTTTTTAACTGTTTGAAATTATACTATAGTAGGCTACGCAACTGTTTTGAAAGGCAAGAGCTAATAAGTTAAAGATGAAATCGCTCAGCTCAGCTTTTTCTTTGCGAGTGATGTTTTTCTTATAGCTCTCGTCGCTGCGACAAACTAGTGGCGAGAGGGAGAGTTTTCACTGGCATTGTGCACACAGTGAGCCATCAACTATTAATGTAGCTCCAGGAATATAGTAGGTACTTTGATGCACCTATTTCACACACCTACCTATTTACAGTTCCTCATAGGGTGGTGGGACCTTAGATGAGACTACCATGGACAACTGCTTATACAAGAAAACTATCGTTAAAGTTTTTTTTAATTTTGACCATAAATTCTCCTTGCTGAATTGTCAAAAAACCACTATAATGTCATCTCGCCAACGTGATCAACAACGACAGTATAATAAATTAATATCATGTGAAGTTTCGTAATTATATTTACGGTTAAGCCGACAATAATTCGTAGGGCACCCATGGAACACTAATTCTTATTCTTCTCTAGCTGTATTTCGGTACATATATCTACCTACCATTTGTCCTATCGAATATTAATATACAATATGGACACCGAAAGCAATGAGTGTCTATTAGAAAACATTCGACTCAAACACGAGAATGCGGTAAGTTTGCTAAGATCCATAGTTTTTTAGCAGTTTCCCACGCACTTGAAAATTGTTTAATAATATAAAGCCTCAATAGCTCAACGGTTGAGGAGCGGACTGAATTCCGAAAGGTCGGCGTTTCAAACCCCACCCGTTGCACTATTGTCGTACCCACTCCTGGCACAAGCTTTACGCTTAATTGGAGGAAAAAGGGGAATTTTAGTCTTGTTTAGCATGGCTAATATTCTTTAAAAAAAACCACTGGAACCAACTTCCTTCGGCTGTGTTCCCAAACCTACACAAACTACCTAAACCTTTATCGACAAAAAAAAAAACGAGTGGGATATCAAGCTGATTTTTTTTTAGCTAAATTCAGCAAAAGTCGAGATTACCGATGGTTTTCGCGTAAAACTCCGTGCACTGTTGGTCGGTCTGTTAGGAGTGTCGATGTCGGCTTGCGCATTCGCCTCGCAACCCGTAGAACTAGAGCTTGACGATGAAGAGGTTACGCAAAGGCTGAATAATGTTAGCTTTGCTAGACGGTAAGATTTTTACATTATATCATCATCAATAACCCATCGCCGGCTCACTACTGAGCACGAGCAGGAGTCTCCTCCAGAATGAATAAGGGTAGGCCATAGTCCACTGGCACATTTTTTTTTTAAACTCCAGATAGGCAATTAAGCCTGTTACCAGGTTGAAAAATGACATTGGCCAAGTCACACCTTTAAAAACATTATAGAGATCTCTCGGGCGTCCAGGTTTCCTCATGATATTTTGCTTTTGCTTAGAACGCACACAACTCTGAAAAGCTAGAGCCTAGAAGATGCGTGCCCGGGATTGTACCCTGGACATCCTGACTAGGAGACCGACGTCTTAACCACTCAGCTATCACTATAATTTGTATACAATAATACAATAAAATTAAATGTAATGAAAAATTACATACCTCGTAGACCAAATATGCGCGTCGTAAAGTGTTGATAGATCTAGCTGCACTAGTCTTTTTTAGGGTTCCTTGGTAAAATGTATACCACTGAATAGGTAATGCTACTAACGCACCTACATGATGATTATTATTATACCATTTTTACACTTATTTACCCTTTGCATGAGTTTTCGTAAGTACGGAATTCGTTCGAGCGAATGCATGCAAGATTGGCGCGGCCTGATAGTTTCGTCCAGTCCGTATGCCAGTCTGTCTGTGTATCATAGGCGTTTTAAGAATAAGCTATGAGATCTAGAAAACTCCAGTTCTTAGACAGTTTTTGGAAAATAGCTACCACTTATGGAATAGTTATCATCAAAGTTTTTATCAGCGTTATATTTTGTACCACCTTGGTTACGTGTCATACCATTCGAATGTGTATGATTTTCAGGTTAACGAAACCAACCATACGCCTTCTGATGGGGTACAGCAAATTGAGCGCTTTTGTGACGGGTGCTACTTCTCTCCTTCTCCTCATAGCCGTCATGTCTAAGGTAAGTAGGTATAATTACATAGGTACTATTATAGATGGTGTGGATTGATACACTATTAAGTACTTAAAAAGTTTAGAAGTTTAATAGGATAAAAATAATTCTAACCCGTAAATATACACACGTGAGTCTAACAAACACGTTAGCATACCAGTTAACAAACACAGCACTGCGCCAGGGAGGTCGTCGTTTAGCTAGGTATCTTTTTAGGGTTCCGTCTCTGAAGGGTGCCAACGGGACTAAACCTTCACTGTCCGTCTGTCTGTCAGCGGGCTGTATCTCGTGAACCGTAATAGTTAGAGTTAAAATTTTTACAGAATGTGTGTTTCCATTGCCGCTATAACAAATAATGAAAATGAAAAATTCTTTCTTGTATGATGGTACGGATCCCTCCATGTGCGATTCCGACTCGCACTTGACTGATTTTTCTTTTTATTCTGATACAAGTTAGCCCTTGTCTGCTATCTCACCTGATGGTAAGTGATGATGCAGTCTAAGTTGGAAGCGGGCTAACTTGGAAGGGGTATAGCCATTTTAATAAACTCAGGACTCTGATCGGTTTCTACATGGCATCTACCGCATGTACCTAACAGATAAAGAGGTCAATAGAAGGCCAAACACACTAATATTATATCTAAAATTTGTACGTGCGTGTGTGTATGCTTGTTACTCTTTCACGCAAGAACTACTGGACGGATTGGGTTGAAATTTGGAATGGAGATAGATTATACCCTAGATTAACACATAGGCTACTTTTTATCCCGGGGAATCAAAGAGAGCCCACGGGATTTGTAAAACGTAAATGCATGCGGACGAAGTCGCGGGCATTAGCTAGTTTAATATATTTGCCAACAGCAATCTTGGTGGCATCGCGGCGCTCGCTGGCTCGCAGCGCCGGCGTTGCTTGTGGCAGCTCTTGAGACGGCCTCGGATGCAAGTGACGCGTTATTAGCAGCGGTGTTACGCGGCCCGGCGAAACCGGCGGTAGTAGCTGCTCAGACTATTGCAGCTTGCTTCCTAATCACCGTTGAAATTCTTGTCTGGTACGTACCTACACATCACCATCATCGTCATCAACCAATACTGGCCCACTACTGAGAACGAGTCTCCTCTCAGAATTAAACAGTTCTAGATTAGCTATAATCCGCCAAACAAAAATATGGAACAGACAACTCATTTATGAGAATATTTTTGGAGAACTCTCAAGCAAGAAATCGTTCTCCGTTAAAGCAAGTGATAGGTAGGTACCTATTGTAATTGCTTAGAACGCATATAACAGCAAGGACGTGTAAAAGGTTTTCTTCTTTTTTTTAGTAGGTAAGTACGTCTTCAAGTACCTACAATCTACATACTTGAAGACGTGGTTCGATTAATTTCTGTATGGTTTATTGGGCTTTGACTGATTCAAACTCTACCATCAAAATCAAAGTGGCATAGGTTTTGGTATGCTGTGTTGAGATCGAATAAGTATTTAACTTTCCTTGTCAACGCTCCTACACTTATTTAGAGTTTAGACTATACCTACCTACTTGCTATGAATTTATTTCAATACCTAAGTACAGTACAACCAAATTAATAATGCGCATGCAGATCTTCGCTAATTGTCGTATTCCGAATCATTGAATCGTAAGAGCCCTAAACAATGCACTTGCATTTTGCACCTTGTTATAAACAAATAGGAGTCAATATCATGTGTATCATACGACCGTTGCCGAACAGTGACGAAGATTTCTATGCGCATTATTAATTTGGTTGTACTGTAGGTATATTATAGTTATTGTAATAATTTTGCAATGTTACTAGTTCTGTACCTACTAAAAGTTGCGATTGTTTTTCAGGTATTTCATAGCAAAATTCTTTGAATACAATCCACCACTACTACCTACTGATTCGAAGAGGGGCAGTTTAATTAAAAATCCAAATTCGACATCCTCTCAATGATTTACCATTTTATAATAATTATTCATTGTTTTCGGAGCTCTAGGTATATTGAGCCTTTTATCATACAAGATTAAACTGGTAACTGAATTATAATTGCATTTTAATTGTATAGTCTTGTCCCCCCTTCACCATTTTACCACCGAACCGCAAGACGTCGGGCGAGTTTCCATCCTTATGTCGTCGACATTCCATCTACACGCACAAAACGTTTTGCGTCTTCATTCCTCATACGCATGGCTAAGGTTTGGAATACTCTTCCGCGATCTGTGTTTCCTACCAATTACAATCCGGGTATCTTTAAAACAAGAGTGAATAGGCACCTTCTGGGTAAACGCGTCCCATCTTAGACCACATCATCACTTTCCATCAGGTGTGATTGTGGTCAAGCGCTTACCTATAGTGAATAAAAAAAAAAAAGACAGGTCGACATGGCAATTGGGGTATGAGGCTGGGGTCGCCCGCGCCACCCGCGCTATCCCGCAACGGGTTAGCGCGGGGCGTCCCTACTCCGATTGCCATCTCGACCTGTGGCGGACTAAACGTAGATTGTATGAATACCTAAGGATAGTTGTGATGACTTTTCTAGCGTGGCAATAAGTGCTCTCTTTTCAAGCAAGGTCCAGGGTTCAATTCCTTATTGGAACCCTGTATAATCGACAGATATGCTCGGCATGGTCGTTCACACTATGCATCTCGCTTGAGTATGTCCCGCCCGTCATGCATCAAGATAAAACATTAATTAATGTTGATGTATGCTAATATCATGAAGAATCACTAAGAATCACTATGCGACCACTAACTACCCTGTAACCAAAAAAAACCTTATAGTTATGGTTTTTCCAAGTACTTACCTACGGGACCTTTCGGTGGACGACTCGCACTTGGTCGGTTTTCTTTTTCAACGTGCACGACTTAACAGGCATTAACATAAAATGTTTATGTAATATTTAAAAAAAGACATGTTTTTACCATAAAATTTAATTTCATTATTAAACTACAATCACATAAAAATTTTAAAGCCCATAACAAAAATCAATATAATAATGTGCATAATATTAAAGGTGCAAGGCACTGTTTTACATTTACTTTTTTTGGTAAATATTCTTATAAAATATACTTGAATACATTGATTTGTAAATTATTCATATCACAGAGTCGTCCAGATTCTTGGTTTAGATTACGCGAGTGAAAACGACCGACGAAATTTTAAACGTTAGACAAATAAACAAATTTTTCTTTGCTTTTCTAAAAAGCAAATAAATTATTTCTCGCAGAAACGCGTAAGCGACACGCTATGCAAGGCGCATTGGACAATCTTACTGTGAGTTTGCACTGACGAAACATTTACACAGAAATATGTTGAAAACTCTGCGAACTGCTTTTGCATTGTCGTATAATTTTTTGAACAGGAACTTGTTTGATATTTCAATTAGATCTTGAAATCTATCACACAATTTATAATGCTTAAAAACATGGAGATATTATTCAACATTTATCAAAGGTAAAATTAACTGCTCACGCACCATTTTAACTTATGCAAAAGCACGAATTTAGCCCTTATTTTAAAGGTGAACCGTGCTTTAGACATGACAGTTGACTCGGAGTATTATGGCGCGTGAGAAGTTATTTTGTACGGACTATACCCGATTGTCTGAAAGGCGAACGGATATTCAGCAAAACAAGTAATGACATTCGGCGCTTACGACGACGTGTTAAACATTCACATGTCTTACAGTTTTTTTGAGCAAGCTCAAGGTTACCGCGAACTAACAATGAAAACGTGATACAACTGAAAAACAGAACTTTAGAACGTTTAGAGCGCATCGCTTAAACTATTCTCTGAGTTTTCTTCAATTTGATTTCCTTTTAAGTCAACTAAGGCAAAATATAGGTACATTAAGTATTAATATAATTATTCTAATAGGATATTTTTCTTAACATTAAAATATATTTTATTTAGAAATAAAATAAGTTAAAAACTGGAACGCATAGAGACTCAAGACGCATGAGTATAATACAAAAATACAATTGATTGATTTTGATTTCAACTTGATAACTTTTAATCTTCCAAAAGAAAATATGCAAAATATACCACAAATAATGGAAAATTTTGAGACAAAACCATCTTTACATTTTAAGCTTATTGGACTATTCATAATAATATATTCATAAATGGCATCCGAAGATTATTTTAGTAAATTTGTGATATGTTTCAATTAATTAGAGTACATAATTGTATCTTGCGATAATACCTTGTAATATTTCATTACATTTCTTACAAATATTTTGGCTACTAATGAATACTTTCATTCTACTTTGGATAAACAACTATCAAAAGTAAGTGCGCTTAAGACCTTGTGTATTTTGTGACAGCAAATATACTTTTAAATTACACAAATAAGATTCCGTTACATTTGGCGCACACGACGCTTTTTTTGTTTGGAAACTCCTGTCTCCTTATATCCATTTCACGATCGACCCATCTTAAAAGCTGATCCTTTAAGTGTAAAATAGTTTCTTGGCGTACGACGCCGTTTTGGAAGAATTCTGCGAGAACAACCATCACACCGTTGTCGGTCTCCCGACTCGGATCTCCCAACGGCCTTTGGTGTTTTAGGTAGTTGAATACGAATTTTACCATTTGAACGATCAAGTCTTCGTCTGGGCTCAAGAGTCTCAGCCTCGCTATGTCCTCGGGCACCATGTTCGATAGGACGTTGAAGGCAACCGTCATTAAATTTGCGTAGACGTCTTGACTTAGATTCTCCAGGAGCAAGGCTACGTTTTCAGCACCGGAAGCGCTAACTCTCACTAGTAATGTACCAATTCTAATAATTTCTCCAGGGTGAATACCTACTAACATACCTCTTGGTTCTTCTTCCCTATCGATGTAACCTGTCACAGCTGTAGTGGACGGTGCTATACGAGTGGCCGCGTTACTCGTGTTCACGGACGCCGGGCCTAGGGAAGAGAATAATTGCGTCCTACCCTCTTTCCCTAAACTATACAATTCTGAAGGATTGAACTTATGCATGGAGTTCAAATTCACTTGGCCGTCAGCCGTCATCGAGATGCGCAGCTTGTGCTGGTTTATATCTTTATTTATTTTGAGCACGTCCGCAAAGTACTGGTCCTTGTTCAAGATGTTCTTGATCCCTCGTATGACTTCGGTGTTACCTTGAACGGCACCTTGGACTCTTCGGGATTCAGCGCTGATTTTGTCAAACATTTTTCTGAAAAAAAAAACAAGGAATTTTCAAGGCCTTGCTACCTTGGTCACGCACAGATTCGCGAAATATCTGTCATTATTGAGCACGGACAAGACAACGAAAAATAATCGGTTAAGCGAACTGTGAAAAGTGACAACAGACTTTCCCATTTATAATATCAGTATTGATGGTAGAAAAACATAAACGCCTTACTCCACCCCGTGCCTCTATCCACGGAGAGAAGTTAGACAAAGAAGTCAACAGAATAAACATTAATATTTTGCGTAGTAGTGGATCTACTAACCTGTGCCTGTTACTCCTGAGAGTGGAGCGATACTCGTTGATGGTGCTCGCTTGCGCGTCTTCGATGATGTTTTGCGCGGTGCGGTTGGACACTACAGCGTGACAGAAGAATAGTGTTGCTGCTGAGAATTGGAACAGTTCTAGCGTTGTTGGCGCTTCTCCGTGCTTGCGATACTGTAAAAAAACCAGATATTTTCAAAGTCTAGTCATTCAAAGCCATTTACTCAAAATAGGTGCCACTGTATACTTTTTGAACATCCAAATTCAAGTGATGAATTGTTAAAGCCAATAAACACATGCCCTATAATTTCCGCGAAAATGAGAGAGGTTTAGGCTTTAGGCTATAGGTCACCACGTGAATGCGGATGCGAACTTTGGATAACTTTAAGATCATTACGGAAAACTCTCAGGCATACAGAGTTCCACACGATGTATTCCATAAAGCAAGTCATATTTTTATCATCATATGTCATTAGGAGCCTGGGAATGCCCGGGATTGAACCCTATACTCCCATATAGGAATCTTACCCAATAGGCTATCACCGTTAGGGCATGATGACTATAATAGCAACAAATTTTTTTTAATTCATTATAGGCAAGCGCTTGACCACAATCACACCTGATGGAAAGTGATAACGTGGCCTAAGATGGGACGTATTTACCTAGAAAATATGAAGAATAGAAGAGAATACGAAGTTTACCTTAAGTATAATATGCACCAAACTGTTGAGTACGCCGGCTCCGCCAGTGACTAAGTTCGCGTGTCGGAGGACTTCCACTGATACGGCCAACACTTGCCCCGTCTGGAAATAACAAATCGTAACACACACGTACAGTGCCCGGCAGGAAATATTGTACATCGAACTTTAGAAAGAGATTTCGGCTTTGTAGAGTGTTGTCTCTGCCACTCATACCTATGTGACGTTTCTTTGGTCTCAACGATTGAATTCTCGGCACGTTCGGTGGGACGCTTTAAATCGGCATAAAAATAACTGTTATTTTTTATGGCACATCTTATCCAGTGAACTAAATGTGTATGCGCATATCTGTGGGCTAGCTGATGCCCGTGACTTTGTTCGCGTGGATGTAGGTTTTTAAAAATCCCGTGGGAACTCCGATTTTCCGGGATAAAAAGTAGCTTATGTGCGAATCCGTGGTATAACTATTTCCATTCCCAGCCAAATCCGTCCAGTAGTTTTTGCGTGAAGGATTGACAAACATACACACAAACTTTCGCCTTTATAATATTTTATAAAGCCGCCAAATTGCACCTACCTGCCTATATTTTGTTTTGATTTGTATGCGTTTTTTCTGTATTAATTTTGTGGTGTACAATGAAAGTATATTCATTCATTCATTCATTCATTTTATGGTTTATACTCACTTTGGTCATATTGGTGCCGGCGGCTGCGGACTTGGACAGCAGGCCGCTGGCGGCGCCGGCCGCGAGCCCCACGCTGGACGCCGCTATGTTCAGCCAACTGCCGCGCGCCTCCGCGTCCGTTGGACTTATACTCTGAAAGAATATTACTATGATACATCATTATCGTAATTTCAGCCAATAGTAGATCGCTATTTAAGCGATAAGGCCGCCTATTGTACAAACATCTTTGATTTTAGTAAAAATATAAGTCTGTATTAACTATTATTAGCTAATAGCTGTGATAGCCTAGTGATTAGAACGTCCGCCTACTAATCAGAGGTCGGGGGTTCGATCCCGGGCACGGACCACTAACTTTTCAGTTATGTGCGTTTTAAGCAATTAAATATCACTTGCTTTAACGGTGAAGGAAAACATCGTGAGGAAACCTGCATGCCTGAGAGTTCTCCATGTTCTCAAAAGAGTGTGAAGTCTGCCAATCCGCATTGGGCCAGCGTGGTGGACTATGGCCTAAACCCTTCTCATTCTGAGAGGAGACCCGTACTCAGTAGTGGAGCGGAAATGGCTTAATCATGATTAACTATTAATAGAAAATATGTAAGTATGTACTTACTAATGATAGTGGGTTTAAGCGCACGAGTATAGATTTATCTTTGTGATTATGTTGATAGTATGGTGAGTGATGACGCAATCCCGTCAATAACACTATCTCACACATCCGTGGTAATTATATTTCCATTCAATTTGTATATTATTTTCAATCATGACGCAATCATCTACACTAATATTGTATATCGAGTTTGTAAGTTTGGATGTAGGAGGTAATCTATGGAACATTAATCCGATTCTGAAAATTCTTTGACATATATAGAGCCCACTCTGACTTTGCTTAGATTTAAGACAGTTAAAACGAGACAGAGGTATATCTCTCACATAAATCTGTCTCGTTTTAGCTCAATCTTAAGCCTCAGCAAAAAGTGATCTCAGCTTTTATTATTGCTGCAGGAAGTAGTAAATAAGTCAATACCTGTTCATGCACACGTCTGTCGTGTAAATGCAGAGAGGATCGCACGAGGCCGTATATCCCCGTAGCGACGGTTGCTACAGTCGCTCCGATGAGCACCGCGGGGCCAATAGGCGTGAAGGCAGACACTCCGAGCACCCCCACCGCGCCTATCGAAGCCACTGTGCTCGCTGTGTCCACCGAACTTAGCACCCTTGCGGTGAGGCCTAGGTTTTGTAGGAAGTAATAAATAAATACCTGTTCATGCACACGCCTGTCGTGTAAATGCAGAGAGGATCGCACGAGGCCGTATATCCCCGTAGCGACGGTTGCTACAGTCGCTCCGATGAGCACCGCGGGGCCTATAGGCGTGAAGGCGGCCACTCCGAGCACCCCCACCGCGCCTATCGAAGCCACTGTGCTCGCTGTGTCCACCGAACTTAGCACCCTTGCGGTGAGGCCTAGGTTTTGTAGGAAGTAATAAATAAATACCTGTTCATGCACACGCCTGTCGTGTAAATGCAGAGAGGATCGCACGAGGCCGTATATCCCCGTAGCGACGGTTGCTACAGTCGCTCCGATGAGCACCGCGGGGCCTATAGGCGTGAAGGCGGCCACTCCGAGCACCCCCACCGCGCCTATCGAAGCCACTGTGCTTGCTGTGTCCACCGAACTTAGCACCCTTGCGGTGAGGCCTAGTGCTGCAGAGGGTGCGACTGTTAGCTTGACTGCAAAAGTATCCTCTCCCTGTTAAAGAAAATTGCAATGAAAAACAGTAATTCATATTCTAAGGAGGAAGATTAGTTTTCATGGAAACATTTTACTAACTCTTGTATACCTAAATATTGGTCTAATATCGTGCAATCCTTTTGTGATTTGACAACGTTCTACCAGCCAATTTTAATAATTGTTTTTTTTTAGTGTATGTATTAAAAGACGTCGAGGCAGGCGGAGACATCGCTGGCGACACGAACTCGATACCTATATACCGGCCTGGCCCCAAATATCCCTAGAAGATACAGGTGGAAGGAAGAAAGGGAAGCCTTTGCCCAGTATTGGGACAGTATGGGCTAACAATAATAATAATGTATTAAATCCTTTCTATTTAATACATTGGGTAACATAACATTCTGACAGAAATAATGAAAAAAACACAATCATCCTCCCTATTAACTATGTATAGGTATTCATCATCATCATCATCGCGTGCCTTCTTCGAAACGAAGTTTGGCGATCATCATCCGAAAAGCTTCTCTATTAAAAGCCGCCTCTTTCAACTTCGGGTAACTAAGCCCTGTCCACCCCCTTATATCGTCCAACCATTTACGTCTTTGGCGACCTTGAGCTCTTTTGCCTGCAATTCTCCCTTCCAAAACTAATCTTGGGAATGAGAATTGTCCTCCTCTCTGTAAATGCCCAAAGAAAGCGAGCTTCCTTCGCATGATGGTGGACATGAGTTCTCTCTCTTTGTGGACCAATTCCAGTACCTTAGTGTTCGGTGTAAAACTGTTCCAGGTTATCTTGAGCATTTTCCTGTAGATCCACATTTCGAAAGCTTGTAGGCGGTTAGTTGCTTCCTTTTTGAGAACCCAAGTTTCACAACCATACAAGAGGGTGGACCAGACATAGCACTTTACAAGGCGGCATCTCAGCTCAAGCTGTATTTTGTTGCTGCAGAGGATTTTGGACATCTTGTGGAACATGGTTTTGGCTTGGCTAATACGGCACTTTATTTCTTGTAGGTGATCCAGATCCGAAGTGAAATACCTACCCAGGTACTTCATTTTCGGGACCACATCCACGCTCTGGCCCCTCAATTCCAGACGGAAGGGACTTTCAGGCCTCTTCGAAATCAACATTGCCTTCGTTTTACTGACATTAATTGATAAGCCCTTAGCTTCTCCCGCTCTTGATACTTCGGTAAGCAGCTGTTGCAGTCCGGTGGCAGAATTAGCAATCAGTACTGTATCGTCAGCATATCGAATGTTGTTTACGCATACTCCGTATTATTATGTATAGGTATTGTTAAGTTGTAAAAGTTACCTCTTGTATTACACCTTGATATTCCCCGTCTTGTGGGGCAATGAGAACACACTTGGGCAGTGTATTGTTAGTCAAGTACGAATCCCAATCCTGATAAACTCTTGCGTTTTCGTCTACGTAAACTTTACATGTTTTAGCTGAAACACAAACAAAATCTTATGAGGCATCACATATTATCATAATATCTACTTTGTTAGTAAACTTTGACACTACTCACTAATACTCACTAATAATAGAAACCCCAGAATATTATGTACTATTTATTGCATATTGAAATTAGTCACTCTATTTGAATAAACTTCTTCAGGTGCAACTTGAGAATAACTCAGATCTTTTCAGTTCTGCTAAACATGGGCGCCAAACTGAACAGTTATTTTTAAGCCGCCATTTTTTTATCGAGGAACCTTCATTTTCAAAGGAATATAATGTTCTTGATATCAAATCAACACCTACCTCCAACAGTTGTAGGAATACATTTCCTGACTCGAAACACAGCAGTACACCAAATATCAGTATCAGTACGTTGGTGCAAGTCTAACCAATGGTTGGACGGTTCCAATTGGTAAAATTTGACAGGCTTTGGCTTTGCACAAACAATTAATAGTACAGACATGTAAATGTCTTCATCATTTTGTGAATATTTACCTAAAACAAAAACATTTAAAAGTTAACTTTGTTAATCTCAAGTGGTTAAGAAAAAATAGTGTACTAATTTTGAAGAAATATGAGATTAAATGTAGTTTTATTTAAAAAAGAACTAATAAAAGTCACAATCATATACAGGCTTCCAGGCTGAGATGTATAGAGTGTAATTTGACTTTTGCTCAGACTTTAAACAAGACTAAATCTGTTTTAACTGTCTTAAGTTTGAGTAAATTCTTCACATACATCTAAAAGAATCCCAGGACAGAAAGTAGTATGAACAAAGTCAAAGTATACTCCATAGATTTCAAGCTTAGTCCAGTCATATGCAGTAGGATTTAGGAACCACAGCATCATTATCCTAAAAGCTCCCATCATTATTTGAAACTGTTGAAAGCCCCAGCAATGCTGAGAGAGTAGTTAAGAAATTATTCTTACTCTGTTCACATAATTTATCATACACATTCATGACCCGTTCTTTCTGTCTCGAAGTGTAGCCTTCTAGATGAGCATTCTCTAAAGATGAATCAAACATATCGCCTTCAGAGGTTGGACCCCCAAACAAGGCAAATGCTATATTCTGCAACAAGTATTTTCGATTGCTGAGCTCATACCTAAAATGAAAAGGTTGTGTAATTAATCACTGTGCTGGGGGCTGAGCCATACCAATTGAACATATTGTAACATGTTACAATGTAGTTTCTTGCTGTCTTCTCAGTAGGAACTGCATTCCGAACCAGTGGTAAATTATTTGACAGTTCAAAAGCACTTATAAAAGTTTATTTGAATAAAAATCTATTCTATTCTATTCATATAGTCAACATAGTGACTCAAGCCACTACTGTGTTAAATTTTTGTTACAGTGTTATAATATTATCTATGCAAGTCCTGTTCTACACCATAGATAAATTACATAATACCATCAAGTAAAGCTTTGTTTAGTGGGTAGGTAAGCTTTTGTTTATTGGTAGTCAAGTTAATTTAACAAGACATACAATTTAAAAAAAGCAGCAGCCTCACCTGGTGACCTATAACCTTAACATATGTCTAAGGGCCTGCTCTGATACTATATCTATACAGGGCCATTCAGAAAAGCAGTAGAAAAATCAGCTGTTCCATACAAAAATCAACAGTTTTGTTGATTATTTCATTTTTATGTACTTATTAAAAAAATCTGTTTTGGTTGCCAAATAAAATAAAGAATAATGGAACAGCTGATATTTTTTCACAATTTAAGGGTTGGACCTATAGTTAAGTGTTTAAATTTAAGGAGGACTACTGCAGTGATCCCCTTATGGGTTCCTCCTCCCTGTATGACTTTAGCCTAGCAGTTTTTCAGAAAAATAATAAACACCCAATTTCTAACTCTAAACCCATATTTTACCATATTCATCATGAGTAAAACTGTAGACAGTACCTGTAATTATAGACAGTAGAAAATAATAAAGGTTAACTCTTACTTGACCCAATCATAGTCTGGCAGATTTTCAAAATATTCTTGTTGGATTTGTACTGGTGATAAAATTGGTGGGTCAGCTCCATTGTTTCCATCTTGCATGATCTGTTCCAGCTCCATTTGCGATGGTTCCAATGATAAATGATTGTTTTCGGTCATGTTTTTAACTCGCACACCTCACACAAAGATAATAAGAAGGATAAAAACAATATCACCAATATTATGATTTTCGGCTACAAACATAGGTGAGGTACAGTATATAATGGTGTTATTTAATTTTAAATAAGCAAGAAATTAAAATTATGCGCACTTTTTAAGTTTCATTGGTTTCACAATGGGATCATGGAATATTTTGATCACTTTTGATTTTTGGATGACATTGACATTAAATAAAGGTAAACAAAGAGTGACGTTAGAAATTGGATTGGATGATGCAAATGAATGAAACTCGCAAAATGTAGGGGAATTCCGCACCACTACGCTGCATGCAGTGTTTTCACCATAGACTATGTTTTCACTTACAATTTTGGCTTCACCCTTTTCTATAGGAGTTTGTTTATGTAATTAACTACTACGTTTAAATTTTTTCCCCTAATAGCCTGCTTATAACAATTTTTATTTTAAGACAATTAAAGTTTCACGTTTTTAACATCATTGATTCACGACTCTTAATCTTGAATCTCGTGATAAAGAAGGGTTTGGTCATGCCATTTTCAAGTTATGATGATTTCCTGTCCCATACGATAATAATAATAATTAAAATTAATTTTAGGCAGAATAAAAAACTTTTTCATTCCCCTTTCAAACCATATTGAGCCTTTTAAATAAATCTCAGAAATACAAAATATAATACCTATTCACATTAGGTTTAGACAAAAAATCAGAGCTATCCCCTAAAATTATCCTAAATCCATGTCAACCTAAGTTCTAAATCGTACGATCTACCTAATAGTCGTTTTGCCCTAAAATAAGGCGAAATCCCTAAAGGGGGAAACAATTCTGCTTTCACAGCACAGCTCCACATCCTACTCTATCCCCATATCCTACTCTATGGTTCTGCACTATTTTTTTTTTTAATTTATTTTACAGCCCTGGATATCACTCCTTTAAGGCCGTTCTGCACTATGGTGGAAGGATGATGACGAGTAACATCGCCGATGGGTAACTTTAGAAATGTTTCAAACATTCCAATCGATATTATAATAGATGGATAGAAATTATAAAATAATAATTTATTCATCTGTAAAAAATATTTTTCATTAAATTGTGGATCACATTTACAAACATTTTAGTTATTAATTTTATACGTATCTTGGATAGAAAAAGCTAGAACTCACAGCTTTAAAACTACTAACAAAGTAAAAAGACATAGTCTATGAGTCTATTCCTGTTATTTTAAACCTGCCGCCAGAATTTGAATATGAAAATTCCTGTTCTATTCCCGCGCAATGCTCATTGTAAAGCGTGGAACTTATCAACCAAAAATATAGTTAAGTACATTAAACATACATATCTATCCACTAGTTTTTAAATTCAAGTAAACTTATTGTTATAAAAGTGATCTAAGTAGTACCTAATCAAAAGTACCTATCATCTACACAAGAGGCTTGAATAAGTAACTTGGTAGGTATACAACTACTAAAGTACTACATAATTTTATTTTAAAAATTAGTAGACATAGTACCCATTTTACAAAAGTGATATTTGGCCTTGGATTGTTATGCAAATTATTATTGTTTAACTGCTATTGTTCACAGATAAAGACACACAAAGTTTACATGGTTTACATTTCGAAAACAATGGTTTTTGGAAACACTTGTATGGTTTGATTTCCATTTGCCAATTGCCATTGTCATTTCAATGTACGGGATCGTTACCTACTATTATAATAATTATTATTTCAGTTCGTAAAGTCTGAAACATCGTTGTTCAGTTAAAATCTTATCAACCCGATAGTGATAAAGTACAAAATATATACCTACTTACCTATTTCTAGACCGATACGGGCGGGCCGGAAAACCATATACTAGAGGTATTTTATTTACGCATTCAATGGCACTCGGAACTGTGTTGAGTGTTCATATTTTGTGTTAAAGATAAAAAAAATATACACAGAAATTAGCGATAAGTAAAATGTGATTTACGTATTATTTTTCTGTACTGAACTTTTTTTTAAATAAGGGTGGAGTGTGTTCCTAAGATGCGTTATTTCTGTACTATTTTAAAGAGATTATTGTTTTTCAATCCCTTTATTATAATTTTGTTACTATTTTTACTTTTACTAGTGGTTTATAAGCCTGAAATTAAATTACAATACATTTACAAAAGTGATAATAATAATATTATGAACTATGTGCGAATCGAAAACTATGGACTCAGTGATTACGAGTATCATAAAAGGATTATCGATTTATATAATGAAAAACGTAAGGTAAGCTTGGAGATTTATTTTACTGGAATGATTGAATTTGATTATAATTTCAGAATTTAGTTGTTATGTTTCTTATACCGACTCATAATATTTAATAAATAATTATCTACTCTTAAAAATAACTAACAGGGTAGAGTAAGGTCTGCTTTATGGGACTATAACTTTTTCACCGGTTGAAAAACACATTTCAGTCTACTAAGAAGAGCCGGTAAGATAGAAAAGCAGTTCGAGATAGATAGATAGGCACTCTTTTCAGAAGGCTACATGTTGTAATAATAAAATATGCACATCAATGTAACAAGCCGTTGTTTTCTATTTTGTGGATATTGTTAGGTAAGGGGGTGGTAGCCAAGGGGTAAAGATGTGGGCCTTCTATTACGGGGGTTAGGAGTTCGATTTCAGGTACGCACCTGTAACTTTTCGGAGTTAAGTGCGTTTTAAGAAATCGATTATTACTCTTATGTCTTATAGTAAGGGCCTGCACACATTGCAGGATGGGACGACAGAGGATTTGAAATTCATCAATGGAATTTAATAAAAATAAGGCGTATATTTCAATGCTCGGCGATTGACTTCGGAGCATCGCAGCACAGTTTTCTTTGGATCACCGAGCATTGAAATATATTATACCATAGTGAGTATACCTGTAAAGTAAAACATCGTGAGGAAACCTGCATTCCTCAGAGTTTTCCTGTTCTCTCGCATTTAGCCAGCGTGATGGACTATGGCCTAAATCCCTCTCATTTTGAGAGGAAACCCATGCTCAGCCGGCAATGGGTTAAATTGTGATGTTATGTAACAAACATTTTTATCGTATTTACTTTTAGTTAGCTCGTAACTAAAAGCGTTTTTCATTTTAGAAACCTGAAACAAAGTCTAGGATTTTGAGAAAAGTCTGCTGTTTCAGGAGAATAGAAAGATAAATTAAAATCAATTGTTTCAGAAATGGAGAACATCGAACTTAGGATCAATTATGTTCCTAAACAATTCAGGCGAAGCAAGTCAACACATTGAAATAAGACAGGAACGAACTTTCGTAGTTTTAATATGGAAGTATTGGAAATGGCTGGAAAGCCGGCACGTGAATGGTTTCAATGATACACGGTTAGTAGGTGGGGGAAAAAGCATTGAACTGAAATCTGAACTAGTAACAGAAGGGCTATTTCAAACGAAAATCGTTTTTGATGAAGCTATGATACTAGGTGTCAAGATTTTAGCAAGAACAAGTTGCAGCTCGCAAAAACTTTTGTTCGGAACGACCTGTATGATTGTGCTTAGTAGCAACTAGATATTAGATTGGGCGCGTTTGGAACCCTCGCAACTTTAGTTTTAAGTTACGTAATTAATTATCACCACTATATCGTACAAATTTAACAATTTCGACCATCGAAAGGAGTATAATTGTACCTACTTTGAATAAATGATTTCGACTTTGACTTTGATTACGTATTCTGAGATAGAAACATAGAGGTTGTACTTGGGGAAAAAGTTGATCGCACTCAAGGCAAGTAGTGTAAGGTAGAGGTCACTGTAGGTACCTATTATCCTTTTTTGTTTTACATTTCGGTTGGTACCTAGTTACCTACTACATACCTTTAAGTGATTTGTATAAAAAGAGATTCACGGCTTATCTAATGACTCATTACGCATTAGTATAATAATCGTGGTCTCTAATGTTATTCTTCATCCGTGTTGTTCTGCACGAAATTTAAGGGTATGAGGTCATATCTACAAAATGATGAGTGAATAATATTACTACGAAAACCTTTAGGGTTTGTTTTACGTTACTTACGGTGCAGTTTCGACTATTAACTTCTTGGGGGCCCTGGGTTCGACTTCCAGCTTTGTCGATTTAACAATTTATTACTTCTTTGGCCTCGTTCGGTGGGAGATTTTGACCGTGGCTAGTTAGTATTTTCCCAACAAAGCCTTCTCGCCATTTAATTAGGGTTCCGTAGCTCAAAAGGAAAAACAGAACCCTTATAGGATCACTTTGTTGACTGTCTGTTATCTGTTTGTCCGTCCGTCCGTCCGTCGTGTCTGTCAAGAAAACCTATAGGGTACGGAATCTTCGAGGTGCACGAGTCCGACTCGCACTTGGCCGGTTTTTTCCGGTATGATGAAGCTTTGAAACCGCGGGGTAGGTAGATAGGTATGGCTTTAATAATCTTATCCGTCCGCCCACCCCAGTATCTAGACTGCATCGATCGCAACCAAAAACACTTTGGCTGATAACATAAAACCTACAATACAAAATAAATGGTTTTGTTTACGTAAGCAGGCACATAGACAGATAAGGTACAAGTACAAACTTAAACAGAACTATATTCACTATCTTAGAAGAACCTTGTGTTGGCAGCACCTCGTTCTCACGTCCGGTGCTGGTCGTTATGCTGTGGTCATGACGTCAGCGTCCCCTCCATGGAGACTGAAAAGAGGGCGCTAGGGGGACGATGTGGCGTGGAACGACAAGCGACACTTTCTGTTTGCGCTCCGACCGGTTTACATTGCATTATACGGGTTGATTTAACTATCTGAGAGTTTAATTGATAACATCAGAAGTGTGTAGTAACTTACGCTTTGAGGAAAAATCGGTCGAAACGCAAACGTACTTTTTCCATCTAGAGGTCTTCAAGTGCCAGGACACCGTCGGCCGCGATGGAAACGTAATAAGGTATCTCGTAAAGATACCGAAACTGTGAGTACTTTGAATAATTATTAAATATTGAGTGAATATGGTTTAATATTATTCAATCTTATGCTCAAACTTTTGTATAGTCAGGTGAGATAATTCGTTACTAGACTCTAAGTTGAAGGTATCAGGTAAAAGTCTGGTACGATTTAATATTGCGTACAGTCTATAAGTGGCCCGCGTGGAAATAGTGATTGGTAAACGAAATTGTCTTTTATTTTTCAAATTTAAAGGAATGTGTTTGAAAAATGGTTAATTTTTAATTTGTTTGAATTTTATTTTGGAACAAAATGTTAAATTCACGGTTGTGTCAACTTTTTTTTTTTTAGTTTCAAGTAGTCAACTATTATAGTGGGTCAATTATTATAGTAGCATCAATAATATACGATAATAATTTAAAAACGAGTGACGATTGAGCTAGTTACTTACATAGAAGTTTTTATAGTAAAAATATTAAACACGTGGGTTGTTCACGTGACGAACAAGTTTAAATGTGATGGTGGTAGTGGTAAAAGTAATCAAAGAGTGTCATAGGTTAGTCAAACAAGTGAAATGTTAGCTCAGATATAAGTCATGATAACCAAACCCGAACTCGTATTGTAAGTAAATCTTACATAATAATATGTGGGGTAGGGTAAATCATAAAAAGTGTATATTTTCGACACATGTCATGAGGCATTCATAGATTCCGGAAGTAGTTGTCCGCGTATATCAGAATCGTTAGTAAAGGAATTTCAGTTTAAAACATTTATGTCTCAATAAAGAGCAGAAAAGTCCTTTTAGATATCAGGAATTACAGCTATTTACATTTACAATGGTAGGTACTTACGCACATGATATCAAATGTCATATTCTAGTACTTCGTATCTACATTAAATAATTGTGTGGGTAAGTAATAATATCCATACGTTTACAATACTAGTTTTAGGGAAGAGATGTTTTCGTAATTGTTCTTCTTTTAAAGCATAATTGGGAGTATATAATCCTGTTATTATTTTCCTTATAAGAATACAAGTTTGAAGCGCGTACGAGTGACTTATATTTAGAATTTTCGTATCTTCATAGAGGTAATTCTTTATTTTTTCTTTATTTGCATTCATGTCTAACATCATAAAAAAAAATATATATACTTATAATATTACAACATGAAGCCCCGCAAGGGCGTTGCAAAGTACAACATAGGTAAATAATTAAAGGTAATATTACAATTCTATTAATTGCCAAACAATTACGAAATTATGAAATACGAATAACAAAAATTATGAATTAATTATATGGGAGCTTTCAAATTATGTCCTACTATAATTAATTAGTCTTAAAAAGGACTTACAAACAAAAAGTGCTTTACAAAGTTATTAAAATCTTCTTATATCGTATCATCGTATTATTGAGGTCTATTCATTCAAAAGTTCTTGCACACTGTAGTAACATTCTTGGATTAGCCATTTTTTAGTTTTGGTTAAATATTGTTTCTTTTGTTTCATCTATTATTATTATCATACTGGTTACTTAAAACAGTAAATATTTAAAAAGAGCCTTTGTTGCAGTTTTAAATAAGTACCTTACAGTTTTATCTTAGTGCTACCTACGTAAATAATTAATTAGATAGATAATAACTTTAAATTATTACAGTAAAGATTATTTACATATGAAGTTTTAGTTCTATTTTGTATATTCTGCGTGTCCATCGAAATTTCGACATAATATTCAATATAAAATATAATAGAAGAGAATAGAATAGAATAGACAAGACAAGACCAGACTAGACTAAAATATAATGTAATATAATAGAATAGATTATAATTCAAGTAAACTTGCAAATGCTTTTGAATCGTCAAAATAATTTACCATACATTCAATATGAAGTTTGACTAGAGCGTTATAATAATATTAGGGCGTACTTTTGGTATGCAAGATGAATAATTCTACGTAAGGTTTATTTTTAAAGATAAAGCCGAAGGTCTTTTTGTTGATACAAGGGATTTTAAGCAGAATTGCAAAATATTAACATTTCTTTGATTCTATTTTTACGTTAAAGGTATCTACCTATTGACTAGGGAGTAATAACTTGCTCGGACGGAATGTAACAGAGTGATCCGATTTGGTTTATCCTCGAGAAGAGTACTGTAATAGTAGTAGACTCGTATACACATTGACCTCTGAAAGCATTTTAGCTATTTTTTTTTGTCCATCCAAACATAAAACCGTTTTGTATACATACACAAGTCAATTAGGTTGAACTAGTACGAAGGTAAAAGGATTGTACATTATATTTTAATAAAATAGACACAAACAGACTAGTATCGATGAAAGTAATATTTCTCTTCAGAGTTAGAACTATTGCCTGTATTGTCTGTTCAAAAAAGTTTCGTTGTATTTGTTAGGTACCTGCTTCAGAAACAAATAATAATTATTAATTACAGATTGTAGTGTGTATAATATGATAACGAAGCTTTATTTAGTTTGTAAAGTTATAGTAAGTACGTCATTAATAATGCAAATTGGAATAATATTGATATAAGTTTGTAGTTAATAATATTACAAATTATTAAGTACATATATTATAGTGGTATCTTGTGTGGACTCTTTTGGGTAAAAGCTGTGACATTTGCCTTGAGTAAAGAAACATTCTAGTCCAGATAGCTAAGTGGGTATTATTAATTTGGAAAATTCTCATTTAAAAGATTACAATAAGAGGGTAGACAAATACAATATTTTTATGCTCTCAGCTGCAATTCTGTGCTATAATCAGGACAGGCCGAAAATAATAAAGGCCGAAATTATTATTATTGTTTGATACTAGAGTAATTCATGAATTAAAATAGTTTGTGGGTTGTAAGATTATATTTGGTGAATGGTGACCAACCATCGTAATTAATAATGCAGTGAACTAGTGAAATCATTAATATAACTGCAGTTAATATTGATTAGTTTAAAAAGTGATAATAATTATTTAAAGTTAACATTGATAGTACCAGCTTTACAATCAAATGATCTGGTTATAATAATAAAGCATTGATAGTTAAAATAAAATGGATAAGATTCTTATGAGATCAAATAACTTGTATTATGAACTAGGCACCAGTGATCCCTTGCTTTGATGCCCGGTAGATAAAGATAGTGTGGTGATTGCATACGTGGATGAATAGTGTCGGGGCACTGTGTGGGTACAAGATGCTATGGCATTGAGTATGTGTTAGAATTTAGTAAAGAACTTTGAGATTTAGTAAAGAGGTATGATCTGATTTTAATCGTGAGTGCTAATGCATTGATTCTTTAAAGAGTATTCATGGAGTATTAAAAACCGTGTTGGCAAGGCTATTTTGTGTATTATGTTGAGTAATCTATTCAAAATTAAGTATGTATAGCAACATAATTGATATAGCGAGCCGTGATAAAATTTTGGAAGGTTAATTAGTGGGAATATTGCACCATGGATATCACATTGGGATACGAAGCTTGAACTATGATAAAATATTAGAGGGTTAATTGGGAATATTGTACCATGAATATAAATTGGAAATTGATTTAAGAAATAAGACGCTTGAACTTGAAGTCGAACTTGGTACGTTTAAGTGAGCGAAATGCTCTTTAAGCGCAAGTGGTCTTCAAGTGGTCTTCTTCGATGCTTGGAACTTGAAGGCAACTTGATAGTCTTAAGTGAGCGAAATGCTCTTTGAGCGCAAGTTGTCTTCACCAACTTGGTACGCTGAAGTGAGCGAAATGCTCTTTAAGTGCAGGTGGTTTTCAACTATGACAAACTTGGTCTCCTAAGTGTGGCAAAGTCCCTTTAGGTGGAGTTGTCTAGTTGTTTAAGTTGCAAGCGAAGTATAATTGTAAAGTGTTAAATGGTAACGAATGTACAATATTCCTTAGGAACCTTACGAGTATGAAACTACGACAAACTTGGTCTCCTAAGTGTGGCAAAGTCCCTTTAGGTGGAGTTGTCTTGTTGATCAAGTTGCAAGCTATCGTATGATTGTTAAGTGATAAGTGACAATGAATGGGCAATATTCCTTGGGAAGTTAGGAAGGATCCTTAGAAGTATGTAATGTAAATGAGGTGTTAACGGTTGTCTATTTTGCAGTAACTTTATCCCGACTCGTGGGGTGCCCGGGGCGGGCACCATGCAGCATGGCCGTGTTGGCAGCACCTCGTTCTCACGTCCGGTGCTGGTCGTTATGCTGTGGTCATGACGTCAGCGTCCCCTCCATGGAGACTGAAAAGAGGGCGCTAGGGGGACGATGTGGCGTGGAACGACAAGCGACACTTTCTGTTTGCGCTCCGACCGGTTTACATTGCATTATACGGGTTGATTTAACTATCTGAGAGTTTAATTGATAACACTTGTAAAACATGTGAGTGTATTGTCAGAAGATACGATAGCTAGATATTTTATAAAATATACAGTTCAGTTTACAAAGTGCTCGCTGTATATTCCAAAATACACAACGCAACGTGGTTTATTCAACTGGTTGCTATCATAAAAAATACTTTTTTGTTGCTATTTTCGAGGATACATTTTGTAGAATCTATGAAACGTGTATGAAACTTACGCTACATGCATCTGTTGTTATTATTATTTTAATATCTAACAGGTACCTTCAAGACAATTCAAGGTTTTTATCCTGATGCAACTAAAGTCAGACGTAATTTTAGTACTGAAAAATTGAGGCTCATGCCGCTATGAATGCTAACCTAACCTAACTTATTTTACGTAATTTCAGGGAAAGTGATCCTTTGAGCGATTGCAGTGTTAAGAACTGTAAATTCACAGGGAATGATGACGAGTTTCCAACAGCCGATGCTGTGGTCGTCCACATACAAAAAGGCGTATTTCCAAATGTTAAACAAAGGAATCGAAACCAACGATGGATATTTTTGAGTGACGAATCCCCGGTCAACTCGTTTTCAATGGCTAAAACTAGACCCAAACTTTCAGAGCTGGCTTACATTTTCAATTGGTCTATGACTTACAGGTAACATGTTTTTAATTTAAAAAGTTTTTTATACTCTACTATACTATGACTCTTTATTAAATCCAAATAAGCGTTAAGCTTGTGCTAGGAGAGGGCGGGAACGGCAGGTACAAGTGGCACATTGAGTTTTGAAATCCCAACAAGAAACCTATTTCCTGTAGTCATCGACCATCAGTAGATGTCAAGCAATGACTATCTACGTAGAGTATTGTCATGGATGGTTGTGATGGATTTTTTTGGACCCTAGCCAAGTCTAAACCACAAACTACTAACATAAATATCTCATTACTCAGGTATTAGGTACCTAATAGTAATTTAATTGAAGCCTCGATAGCTCAACGGTTGAGGAGCGGACTGAATTCCGAAAGGTCGGCAGTTCACACCCCACCCGTTGCACTATTGTCGTACCCACTTCTGGTACAAGCTTTACGCTTAATTGGAGGGGAAAGGGGAGTATTAGTCATGATTAAGCATGGCTAATATTCTTTAAAAAAATATTAATTACCTACCGTGCCCATAACATTGAATTCACTATAAAGTAAACTAAGGTACGAGTATAGATACCCTACGGACCACTTCGAGTCGTAATTGGAACTTTTCATGTCTTATTAGACTCTCTCGTACACATGCCATCCCTAATACCACGATAAGCGCGACAATGAGCTCTAAAACTCCCATGAAGAGTTCTTAAGAGAAAAGACAGTCTTTAAATTACCTTGCACAGACTCTCGGCGCCGTGTGGCATATCGCGTTGGTCGCATCTTGCAATACGGGGTTGTTTACAAAGATTGCTTTTGATAAAATCTGTATATTTGTTCTTGTTTATTTACAAGGAAGAACTAGAAGCGAAACTTGCCTTAGATTTATGTGATTTAACGTAGGTAGGTGTTTTTTCTTGATGTAGCAAATAGGAGGGAAAATAAGGAAAATATCACAGATCAGGGAAGGTGATAGCGTCAGAGCAGTTACGTACTCATCCAATCCGAATCGATGACTCGGATGACGGAAGTCGAATATAGTGTGTAAGCTACCATACAAGTAGTTCTATGTATGATTACTTCGGATTTCGGAACGTATTTTCACGGACTCGGATCGGATGCGTACGTAACCGCCCTTAACCTCCTATTTTGGGGTCCAGGGTTCAATACGTCTAACTTTTCGGAGTTAATATCACTTGCTAAACGATCAATCAAAACATGCATCGTGTGGAAATCGGTATGCCTGAAAGTTATCTATCATGTTCTCATAGGTGTGTGAAGTCTGCCTTCGAACTATTGGGTTAGCTGTTAGACTATTAAGCAGATATGGTAACAATATTTTACGTAGGATGTCTCTCAGCAATATAACCTGCATAACTCAAATTGCGGAAGTTATCAACTTTCAAATGGAAATAGGTACTTAGCTTACTCTGCTAGTTATATTTCTAGTGGACACTCTCACAGTAAGTAGGCTAAGTAAAAATATGTATAGGTAAATGTCTAATTTTATTACTTTTCTAATTGGGGAATTATTGCTCTGGTAAAATTACAGCTTTCTGTTTTAAGCTTTATGTTAAAAGGTGGTCACAAATGTAGTCCAACGGGTGACGATTAGCGGCCGAAATTGTTGATCTATTTATCTGTAATCTTTCGTTAAGTTACTTAGCAACATTGTTATTTATTGAAACATACCATACATTGGCAATCAATAACGTTACTTAGTAACTATTACCGACAGATTGCAAGGATTGATTGTTAATTTCGACCGTAAATCTGCGGAAATTCAACTTTCTACTAAGTTTCGAGTTTTGGAAACATCAAACCTTTTGTTCCTAATCCCGCACTTGAAACCATACAATCCGTATTTTTCGACACAAAACAAATTGTAATAAATTCTCAATTTCCTCAACCACTAAACCCTACTTATTTTTGCTTTGATTTATTAGGAAATATTTTTCAGAAGCGATTCCGACGTGCCCGTACCATACGGCCGAACGATACCCTTACAAAAACCGATATTGAGTGCAATAACGGAGGATTCTTTGTCTACATTGGTTCCGTACTGGAATATCAAAAACTGGGATGTATTGGTTGCAATCCTTATATCGAATTGTGGAGTATCCAGGAGGATGGATTACTTGAATCAGTTAGAAGAGCATATGGCTGTTGATGTGTATGGAAAATGCTCGTCAAATCACAAAAAGAGGTAACTGACTGCTTTATCCTTATGTCAACCATAGTCGGCCTGCTACTGAGCACGAGTCTGCTTTCACAATGTGAGGGTTTAGGCAAGCCGTGGGTCAAGTACGGTTTTACCGACTTCAAATCCGACCGACCTTAACGAACATCATGGACAACTCTCAGACATGCAGGTTTCCTCACGATGTTTTACTTCACCCTAACACCAAGTGATACCTATTTTATTTCACAGAATGAAATGAAATGAATCCCAGATCTCCTAAATAGGGACTTAAAACTGGAGGCAGCCGATATTATAGTTACAAAAAATATGAATTAGGTTATCAAGGTTCTGTCATGAGTGCTGTAGTTTCAGCTGGTGTCTAGGAGAAATTTTGTTTACTCTGTGTATAAAACACGTAGAAATTTAGTCCTTAAATAAAGTTTCCGATTGTTGTTATCTCCTATTTTGTCAATCCGACAAGATTCATACGAATTAGATACATTTTCAACAAACTAGCCAGAGTAGGAATGAAAAAGGGATTTGTGGGAAGATTAGAGGAAAACCAAATCGTGCGGACCCGATCAAATTAGACATAATGTAGATGTAACCTAAAAAAGGTTGCGTATTACTTCTTTACCTCGACTCAAACTTACTAAGAAAAGGTTTTTCTTTCACACGTAAAACCCCGAAACAATATTCCCTATATAAAGGACTAGATGATGCCCGCCACTTCGTCCGTGTGGATTTAGATTTTTTAAAAATCCCGTGGGAACTCTTTGATTTTCCGAGATAAAAAAGTAGCATAATATGTCCTTCCCCGTGATGTAAGCTAAGTGTGTACTAAACATCAAAATCGGTTAAACTGTTGGGCCGTGAAAAGCTAGCAGACAGACAGACACACTTTCGGATTTATAATATTAGTGTGGATTATACTCGTAACATTATTTGTTTCAGCTGTCCTGGACATTTCAGAGCAGATTGCAAGTTGATGTCGAAATATTTATTCTATTTAGTATTCGAGAACTCGCAATGCGACGAATATTTGACTGAGAAGTCGTTTTTCCACGCCTATAAAAAAGGTGCCATACCTGTGATAATGGGTCCTTCAGTAGAGGTCTGTGAAGAGCTTTTACCGCCCGACTCATTTTTACACGTAGATAATTATGATAGTGTTCAAAAGCTAGCAGATGATATGATCAAAATAAGTCGAGATGATAAACTTATTCTTAGCTTCCATCGATGGCGGAACGATTTTAGAATCGCCAACGAACATGGTTACTTTGGCTCGAAATCTTACCACTTGTGCAGGGTATGTGAAGCTTTGAATTATAATGATGAGGAGAAAAAAGTGTATGATGAAAATAGTTTGAGCCTCTTTTTAGACCCAAAGTTGTTATGTCGAGAATAAACTAAATCACGTCATCCTAGATTTAAGGTAAAATAGACTATATTATTGTGTAATTTCTTGCTGATATCATCATGTAACATACTTGTAAAAAGGATTTTATTAGTTTATAACACGAAAAACAGTATTATTATTTATTAAACTTTGTATATGAAATGTTAAATATTAAGCTTGTATTTTACTTAAACGTTTTTCAATTTTTTATTTAACTCTTTCAATAAGTTTAACCGATAATTTTCAATTTCCACTGATAGGTTACAGCAACGCACTATGGAAAATCGAGGCCTGTTTCGGATCAAAAATCGATAACTTTTTTTATTACAAAAGATTATACTGTCAAATTTTGCACTAATATAGATTAGTATATAGGTAAGGCTTGAAATTTAATGTGTTTTTATTATCATTTATTTTTAAAAAATAGATTAAAAATTAAAATAAAATTCAGAGTACCAAAAAGTACCTTTATTTTTCTTTTTAAACTAACAATACAATCTAATGATGCGTACAAAACTTAATTATTTTATTCTCAATTTCAAAATACAAATCAACATTATAGAAAAATACTAAATATAATGTTTTAATATTAAAATTATTACTTATAACTCTTAAACAATAAAACTGCAAGAAAAAAGTTGGAAATAAATTAACGTGAATTTAAAATAAGTATACTATTTTTGTCGTAAAATTGCATATTACAGTTACTACACTCTTATGCTATACTATGGGATGCCCGTGGATTCGCCCGCGTGGATTTTGATTTTTTAAATCCCGTAGGAACTCTTTGATTTTCCGACATTTTCCATAGTGTAACGTTGCGTTGTACAAAATCCACAAACCTTTTTTTACTTTCTCAGGGTTTTGAAAGTTCTCCCGAGGGATTGTGCGTGAGAAATATAAATTCGCTGTTCATTGTACGATAAATAATGTCTGGATTATTATTCGGAAGACACGTCTGTTTGAAATATGGCACAAGTTTGTTTTGTACCAGTTAGGTAATAGTAAGTAGGTAGTAGAAAAAAAGAAATAGTACTTACAACGCGGTCTGATTAATTACTTCTGAAATTTTATTCATATGATGATATTCGAAAGCCCTTTTCGATCGTCAAAAGTTTTATCCATTGCGTTGCTAATAAATCTGCTGAAGGAACATAGATTGATTGCATATAGTTTAACAATTAGTTTATAGTTTATTTAAGTTAGGGTACCAAGGGGTCGAAAGATAGGATAGGAGTTGAATTATATCTATCTAAATCAAATGAAAGATTATTTTATTCCCAATCCAAACATACCAGGTTGCCTTATCAGAAAAGCAGAAACAGTAAAATTTACATCTTAAATCTAGGCAACCTAATACAGTTGGATTGGGAATAAAATAATCTTTCATTACGCATAATATAAAATTTGATTAAATACCTTTTGAGTTTGTGAGAGAAAATTAAATAATACTTATAAAATAACCTAGCTAAGTAGGTACCTAGACTTGTAAAAATATATCCATAGGTACCTACAGCCAGCTTTGAGGCGCGGCCTCCTTACACCCAAGGTACAAAGGTACGAGTAGGTATATTAAATATTTTATTTAATGGGTAAGTATCTATAAGAACGAAGATTGCTCGTAGCAAATTTGACAAGCGCAACGCTAATGAGAAGTTCACTAATCCTATTAAGAAGCGTCTAAGTGCTAGGGAAATCTTGCTCGTCTATTACGTTAGATACTACGTCGGAGTTAATTGTTTTAAGAAATACATGTCAGCTCATAACAGGCTTTAGATCTTAGTTAATTTTAAGAAGCGAGACCGTAAGGCTTTGGAATGATAGGTATACAGCGAGTGACAAAGCTCAAACTACGGAGCTATTCTTCCCCTCAATCACGACGGCACACCAGACCCTAAAGACACTTGAATTAACTCCTGTGCTTGTGCAGGTGCTGACCGGACACGGTGGATTTGCCCAGTACCTGCACAAGTACAAATGTAAGGATAATCCGGACTGCGAGTGCGAGCCGGACAAGGAGGAGTCGGTTATCCACTTGCTGGTTGATTGCCCTAAATTTGCCAGGTTGCGATTTGACCTCGAGCAGAGAACTGCGAAACGAGTGTCGATCGACAACCTGACGACGCTAATCACCAGCAAGCTGGATCAGGGACTCTTCCTTCAGTTTTGTGACAAAATAGCACAGGCAGTAATAAAAAGGAACAAAGCATAGGTTGGCCATAAAGATTGGATGTATAATGCCTATTATAATAATAAGCTACTTTACGCCAATAAAATGGTCAACCTATGCATTGACCATTTTAGCCTTAAACTAAACTCAGACAGAACCCCTTACCAGTCCCATAAAGTCTCCGACCGCCACATCGGAGGTCCCGTCCGCTTATATAAAAAAAAAAAAATATTCTAGGAGAAGAACTGAATAATTCAATTTGATACGAAATTTTGCTATAGAAATCTAAATATACATTGCTTAAATCGTTTTTTATTAAGACATAGTTATGTGGTACAGAAAACTAAGAAGGAAATAATACTACGTGGAGGAAATTACTGACACGATTTCGAGTGAAAGATTTAAATGTACCTACTCGTAGGTACCTAAATTACAAATTGCAAGCTAAAGGAAAGTTCACTAATCTGGTTAAGAAGCGACAGCTACTAATTAGTACGACGAAAGGAAGATAAATAGTTAAAGTCTATGCAAAAGTAATAGAATAGTTAATAGCATAAGTTAGTACCTATACTTTTCGCTATAGCCGTAATAGCCTAGTGGTTAAGACGCCAGCCTCCTATTAGGGAGGTCGGAGTTTCGATCCTGGGCACTTATAGGAGTTATAATATCACGATCACTTGCTTTAACGGTGGAGGAAAACATCGTGAGAAAACCTGCATACCTGAGAGCTCTCCATAATGTTCTCAATGGTGTGTGAAGTCTGCTTATCCACACTGGGCCAGCGTAGCAAACTATGGCCTAACTGAACCCTTCTCATTCTGAGAGCAGATCGGCGCTCACGATGTGTCGATCAAAAAACGATCAAAAAAAAATCTTTGTTACCTAATGTAGGCATTTTGTAGTTGGGCTGGCATAATAAGGATTTAGTTCCTTATTTATCCAGCCCAACTACAAGTTAACCCATGACGCTCCCCTAAAAAATCCGTTAGTTGAACAGAATTTTCAAACTCTTGGATCGTAGTTAATCGTCGAAATCGTCGTCGATCGTAGTTGAAAAATGTAAAATTGTTGAAAGTAATAAAAATGCCAATGGTTGTTCATTATGAATTTAATTGAAATTCGAATGAGAGTATCCCGCCCCACCGTAATAATATTCGGGAAGATTATCCCTTCATGTCGGTTTAAACTTTAGTTTGTGGTAGGCAATAAACCAAGCATCGTTAAATGTTATTACCATGAAATTACCAGGATTTTCATTCGGTTTTAATTTCAATTTATTATTGCTTGCAACAGTAGATATTATCTGCAAATTTTCTTACATTGTAAAATTTTCTGAAAAAAAATAGTTCCTACCGGATTGCTAGGTATACAGTGTACTGTGTAATGTAATTTTAAAATAGTCAAACTTTTTTGGACTTTCCACGACACTAATATTGCATTCGCTATAAAAAATTATAGTTTCATTTATGGATCATTAATTAATAATGGTTGTAGGTAACGTTTCCGAATTCATCGCAATGCTATTGCAATGATTAAAATCAATTTGCTAAAGTATGATAATGCTGAATGTGGAATTGAAATTGAAAATGTCGTTAATTCAAACCTCACCCGTCGACGGTTGAACTATCTACCAACCACTTTAACCAAGGTCTATTTTAGTATTTAATAGATTCACGATTTGGAAGGTAAGGTACAAATGAGACTTAGGGCTGTAGATAATTGTATTCCATGAAAGTCGATCACATAATAAATGTATATGAGACAACCTGCAATAGAGCAAGGGGTGCAAGTCTTCCACAGCGCATTTTATAAGCACCGACTATAGTATGACTGAGTATGACTGAGTATGACTGTAATTTCGATTAATTCTCTGCGACTTGGTACTATCCAACACTAGCTTGTCCTTTCAGCACAGGTTGTCTGGTAGAGATTGCTCTAAGCAATAAGGCCGCCTGTGCACACAATTGTTTTTTCTGTTTTCTTCTTTCTGTGTTGCGTTCCTTGACATGTGTTTTTGTGTACAATAAAGACTTCTATCTATCTATCTATCTATCTACTGACATCATGAGTCGGTTGTATCGAACAAATTCAGCATAAGCACGCGAAAATTGAAATCCAAGATATTTTACTCATCACGTTATAAGTAGGTATTTCTAATTATTTTGTATTTTGGAGTAAAACGTACCTAGTTACTAAGTTTGCACAACAAAACTTTGTACAACCTTAAGGAGATCAATTTGCAAATGGAACCGCCCGAATTACGACCATTACATCCTCCGTCTTTGCGAGGAGCGTTTCCTATCAATATCTTTAAGTGTGCGGGAGGTAGCCATAAGGGCAGATACAGACTACGATGGACCATTTTACATTTAGGGCATATTTTATATAAATAACCTGCTTGGTCTTATGAATAAAAATTAGTTTTTCTACGAGTACCAATGTTTTTTCTGTTCGTTATCTATGCGTTCTTTCATGGTTGAGTTGAATTTTGTAGAGTTAGATTTATATATGTAGATTATTTACTTTATTTTATTGTGCGACTATTGTTATCAGTGCACGTTGTGACTGCCCGTAAATGAAGTTACACGAGAGCTGTGAAATTTAAGGAATAACTTTTATAATTTAAGTGTCTAATTCTGTGGGCGGTTCTAAACCAAATAAAATACATAAATATGAGGCTTGGTCCTCATAAAATTCATTGTTTGATAAGTAAGTTATTTACCAAAATGTTTTATAAAATCGTTTATTGCATTAGCTTTTAATTATTACTAACTGCAGGAAAAATGCGCCGATAAAACAAGGAAAAGCTATAATCTCAATATATTAAAGGGAAATATGACTGACTGACCTGACTAACTAAATATATCAACGCACAGCTCAAATACTGGACTACTGGCTGTTTGGCATACAGGCTATCAACTATGACGTAGAGATCCGCTAAAAAAGGATTTTCGAAAATTCAGCCCCTAAAAGGGTAAAACAGGGGTTTGAAATTGTGTATCCACGCGGATAAAATAGCAGGCATGAGCTAGTCATATTGTAAACGAATGTTGATTACGTTTTAATATATTATTCTAACACATATTACGTTCTATTGTTATTTCTAAATTCTATGAAATACTAACATGATTTCGAGATATCTAGAGTAAGAGGATTACTGCGAGAACCTAGTACATTGAAAATTTATTGTGTACAATTTAATAGAGAATATTATGGAGGCGATTTGCGGACCGCACAAGTTTGTGGTAGCCTTAAGAGGCCATTAGTATAAATTTTACCGGAGTTTCAAGTCGTGCGTATTTGTTGAGGCGATTTTCGAAATTACCGAAGTTGTGAATTCGTAGAGATAGACCTTGCTCCCCTTGAGAAGGATAACAAAGTTCTTGATACCGTTATGACTTTTCGCAGGTTGTTATAAAAGTTTTACAAGAGTGTTTGTGTTTTTGCAACGGCAATTCAGTGTATAAATTGAACAGTAATAAAGTATACTCTATATGCGGCATCTATTTTTTTCTAGCTTATCTAACTATCCATTTTCTAAAATCTAAATAAATAAAAGGAGAAACTGACTGACTGACATAATATTAATGTACAACTCAAACCGACAAGTCATAGAATCTTCAGATTTTCTTTACAAAGTAGAAATTCCACCAAAAAGCGATCACCGCCAATCAGTCAGGGTACCGGGCGGGTCAACCATTTTGAAAGTTTTCTATACCGCCCATAATTTTAAGAGGAATATTAGTATAGTATCCGAATTAAAATTAAAATTATTTTTATTCAATAAGACTTTAACAATTGTACTTTTGAATCGTCAAGAGCATCTACCATACCACATATTATATTGATCGTTAGCTGATCTTCCACTGTCAGGCGGCGCGAGAGCGTGGCGTGTGGAAATCTCTCTATGAAACCTATGACCAGCGGTGAATGTCTATCGGTTGACCGAACTTAGCTAGACAATAACGCGATAATGTTGCTCCTATGAGGGTAGCAGGTTCAGGATTGACCACCGAAGAAAGAAAAATTATAAAATAGTCTTATTTGTACCTATAGTTACCTAAATTGGAACTGAAATTTAGAGCTATAATATTTTTCTGACCTTTTACGACTTTCCGCAATTTGTGGAACAGCTGTGCTTTTAACAGCTTGGTTGTAAAACTGGTCGAACTAGGTATACTAAACCGTTCCATAGGAAACAGCTATGAAACGTTCCATTAAACTTGTGAGGGTCGGATTTAAGAGTTTACACATATTATGCTAGATTTTATCCCGGAAAATTAAAGGATTCCTGCGGGAACCAACAACCTCAATCCACGCGGGTGAAGTCACGAGCACCATCTAGTATTAATATTAAATACTGTCCTCGTATTCATTAAAAAAATCACCTACTAACAATAATAATATAATTATTATAAACATTGTTGTTATCTTATATCAGGCCTGTATCATAATTTATACGATAATGAGTATCTAAATAGATAAGTACAAATATCTACTATTTATTTATTAGGGCGATGTGATTTTGATTTGAACAAACGATAGGTGAAGTAATCGTAATTTTAATCTGTTGTTATTTGCCTATTTGTAAAATATCAGCTACATTTTAGTCTTTTTTTATGTTTTAGCCTATTTATCAATTTTTGTGTTTTGAAGAAGAATTACGCACCTAACTATTTAAGAAGCTAGTGATGAGGTCACAGTTCCGTGGAAAATGATCAAAGGTCTAAGTTCCCGTTTATTCCTGCAAAATTAATACGTGAGGCAACAGATTAAGTAGAGGACTATAACCGTCCGCGTGGACTACAGAAATTTCAAATTCCTATTTTACTCCTTTAGGGGTTGAATTTTCGAAAATCTTTTCTTAGCTGATGGATTTATAGTATGATCTAGGACATAGCCAATAGACAATAGCTATCTGTATGCCAAATTTCATCTCGATCCGTCTAGTAGTTTGAGTTATGCGTCGATAGATCAGTCAGTCAGTCAGTCACCTTGTCCTTTTTAGTTTTTAGCCAACTACGCCAAAGCCAAAACGAAAAGGTCATGATTTTATATATTTAGATATGTATAATGTTTCAATGATCGTTATTTCGCTAAGTAAATTACGCGGCTATGCTAATTTACTTCGTTAATCTGCTCGTCCTAAATCCTATGTATGTCGTATGGTGTGAATCTAGATAGTATTGTACATCTGCAATGCAAATGTACTCATCTGAATTCAACACATGGTGATAAGGATTAGGATGCTAAAAGGGGTCTTTTATGTATTAGCTTCGAACAAAATGGATACGCATGTTTTTCGACATGGTATGGGGATAGTGACAGATAGATACAAAATAATCTATTTCGGATTATAAGCTTTGGGATTTTTTCTTTACTTGTGCTATAATACCCTACATACCTGTCAAATGTTATGATTCTAGGTCAACGGGAAATACCCTTTAGGTTTTCTTGACGGACACGACAAATGGACAGACAGACAGACAACAAAGTGATCCTATAAGGGTTCCGTTTTTCCTTTTGAGATACAGAAGGAACCCTAAAAAAAATGAAGACAAATTCGTATGCTTGTGTGTGTGACTCTTACGCCACATTATTATTGTGTAGATATCAAAAAATGGCCGCTCGTTGCTAGGGTTGTTTGCATTATATAAGTATTGCTTATATCATCTCCCAGGCATAACGCCTGTGAGATTAGGAATTCTTGACCTTAAAACCCCATTGAGAGCTTAAAATACGTCTTATGCCTCACATTTAATTTTCTACAACCGTGCGATTTACTCTAATGAGAAATTTTCTTGTTAAATTAATACAGCCCAGTTCCCGAGCTATGTTAAATTGGATTCCAGTCTCGAACTGCATAATGTCAACTGTTGAGAGACACGGGCTTTATTGTTTTCACTTTAAAAGTCCAACTCTGATTATACCTATTTACTTTATAAAAGCTAATAAAGCATCGTATACACTCAGTACCTATGGGAATATCACCATCGTCACACGGGTCTTCCCTCAGTATGAGAAGGGTTTAAGCCTTAGTTCGCCATGCTGGCCATTGGACCTTCAAGAACATAATGGAGATGTTTTCATTCACCATTAAACAAGTGATGTTTAATATTTTCTTAAAACGCAAAATATAATTCCGAAAAGTTAGAGGTTCGTGCCTCCCGACCGGTGACCTCCTGAATATGAGGCAGACGTCTTAACCACTGGGCTGCTAGGCTTATGGTAATATATATGGTTAGATCCCCTGCAGCATCAGGATTGAGGAGTTGGAATCCAAATTTTTTTATGTAACAATGTCGCAAAGTTCCTTTATCGATTTAAAAAAAAAAACGCAAATCGGTTCAGAAATCTCGGAGATATCAGTGTACATAGGTAGAAAAACATAACTCCTCCATTTTTCAAAGTTGGTTAAAAAAGTAGTCTATGTTACTCCTTGGTTAATCCTCTACTCGTCTGTGAAAGTCCCGTCAAAATAGGTTTAACCATTCCGAATTAGCCCATTCAAACAGACAGATACTTCAATTTTATTTATTAGTAGGTATAGATTTTTTAAAGTGATGTGTGTTTAATACGTATTAGAAATTAATGTTAATTAGTAACTATAGGAAGGACATTATATTGCGAGCAGTATTTTAAATATTTACGCCTTAACAAAATATCAATAGGTACCTACCAAGTACCTACCTAATCCAGAATGTAATAAAACCCACAGTTACTTATTTTTCATAATAATTAGAATGCAAAGGGGAAGAATATGCAAAATAACTTAATTTAAATATGTAGAGAATACAAAGTAAATGTTGTAAAAGTAATTAAACGGCAGAGTACAGACAGGAAAATTTCGCTGACTAATTTGAAGAGAGCACTTTTGAATTTTACTGCACTCAGCGTTTTCTTTAACGCCTTGTAGTTGCTTAACTTAATATAAGCTGCAGTTTAAATTAGTAAATTAATTAGACAACCTTTTGATCCACTTGCTATTTATTGTTTGCTATCGTGTATTTTTTTAGAAATAATAATTGACAGTTTTAAATACTTCTGATACCTTATAATTTATTCGTAAGCTTTTGCCATCAAATATGAGATCTTGAGAATATGATTGAGATACTATAGATAAAGAAATTGACATGTTATCTTCACGACGTATAAAATCCATTCTGATTGATGAGTAAAAAATAAAACACTTAAGAGAATAAATAAGTAGAAGAAAATACTTAGTTAACTACTAATTGAGTCACATTGTTTGCTATCCTTTTACTGCTAGATCTACTAGTAAGATTATTATTATTTAAATCTACTAGTAAGATTATTATTATTGGTTGATTGGTGGATGAAAGAAATACCTAAGAATTTACGTATGAACAGAAATAAATTATGATTTTGATGATTATTTCATAGGAAAAACAGGTGAGTTTTAATTTTTGGTGTTAGTAACAAAGATATTTAGATTTATTTCTATAAAATTTTCATTATAAAATACTTCCGCTTGGAAATTACAACGGATGCAAAAAAATTGCAAAGTCCGACACATAAATCAGTTTTAATGGAGGAAAACAACAACAATAAAAGTAGGTAATACTTTACGCTGCTAAAGGAAAACACGTTAGCTTACAGGTAATCTGCCGTGCTATTTTGCGGTGAACTTTTAAGTACCTTAGTAGAATAAATTATGAAAAAGTAAGCAGAACTAAAATTCGAAATCAATTTTCGAAGATTTTTTTAGAATAGCAAACGAGCTGGCGGGTCACTTGATATTAAGTGATTACCGCTACCCATGAACATTTGCAGCACCAGAGAAACCGCCAATGTGTTGCCGGCCTCTTAGGAATTTGTTGGTCCACCCCTTTAATAATCCCAACCTACATTTGTTTCAAAACGACTAATAATTTTCAAGGACTTTGAAATGTTCGAAATCAAGGTTTACATGGCATGGTGATTAATATTTAAGCTCCGGAACGAGGAATTCCACAGGAGAACCAAGGTCTCAAACCATCAGTAAGCTGAAGTGTGTAGTGCAGGTCATGCTTGTCTTTGGGGCGATGGCTGTTGGAGCCGAAAAGTCCATGGAGTGAAGACTGCGTACTATTAAGCGTTCTCCGTCACAATTGATGGGCTATATGAAGAGGATGGTGGGGAGCGACTGGTTAAGGAAGAGAGACTAGTGTCTAGTGAGTTACTATATGAGGTCTTATAGTGCGTTCGAACGCATAGTGTAGGTTCCACCAATCAGATGACTGTATCACGTCAGTTTACAATGATCTGATTGGTAGAACCTACACTATGCATTCGAGCGCACTGTGAGACCTCAAAGTAATGATTGTGAATACGGCCCTTCAGCCTCCTTATAAGGAGGCTGAAGGGCCGTATTCACAATCATTCAGCTGCTGCGCCACTGCGGTCACTAGGGATGGCCAATGCCCGCAGGTTGATATGATGAATATTCTCATTTTCCCAGTCGGGAGTAAACTATGTATACAATAATGGTGCAACAAGTAAGTAAGGTTTAAAACTACGACCTTTCATATTTCATTTCACACTCTGACCGTTGACTCCGTTGCTTCATTTTATAGCTGATATAACATTTCAACTTGGACAAACTACTTGGTACAAAGAGCTTTAGTAACAAAGCTTGTGAATTTCATGGCATTGTATTATTAGTAAAGTTTCGTAACTCCTCTATAATAATATTTAGGACTGAAGCGGCGAAGTAAGGGCGAAAATTTTCATGAATCTAAACTCTTATCATCGGAGATCTCTCTCATAAATTATGGAAAGCACAAAAGAACGCTTATAATTTCAATAAAATAGCGAAATAGAAATACGGTTTTGGGTAGGTATTCCTTTTTGTCTAAAGGAAATAATATAGTGACGATGATTGTTCTGTTAAAATTCCTTCTAACATTTCACAATAACAACTCACTGTTTGAATTTCCACCGCACTTTTTACAGATTTTTCTTTCAACAGATCACAATAATCGACTTATCAGTGCCACGCGTTGCTGAGCAACATAAGGCTCTTTATGTTATTACAATACGAGTCTAAAGAGAAGCTTGTATCCCTCTCTGTGTCGTAATATTCATTGTTGAGCGTCATGATAACATAATGGTGACGTTTTTAACCCCCGACCCAAAAAGAGGGGTGTTATAAGTTTGACGTGTGTATCTGTGTATCTGTCTGTGGCATCGTAGCTCCTAAACTAATAAACCGATTTTAATTTAAATTTTTTTCTTTGAAAGGTGTTTGAAATTTAGTTTTTATTTGTTTGAAAGGTGGCTTGATCGAGAGTGTTCTTAGCTAAGTATAATCCAAGAAAATCGGTTAAGCCGTTTGAGAGTTATCAGCTCTTTTCTAGTTACTGTAACCTTCACTTGTCGGGGGTGTTATAAATTTTTAATTTACACTTGTCTCGGAATATATAACAGGTTGGGTTCCCAGATCCTTCCGTTTACCTATACTTCCCTGAATATTATTCAATTCAATAGTTAAGCTTTTTATAATGATTTGCTAGCTGATTTATCCCTTTATCAATCATGGGCTTTCTTTTATGCACTACGAAATCAATTAATTTGTGAGCGGGTGAACAAATTCAAAAGAGGCAGCTACGAAACCAGCTACATGGCTACGAAATGTGACAGCTGGATTCACTCTGCTACGAGAATCCACCAACCTTAGAGAATATTCGTGTTCTAACCTAACCTAACTTTGGATTTACTTAGTTTCTATTGAGTAATATTATCTCATGTGTTTCACTATTCACTAATTTATTATATCAACGGATTTGGTCGAAATGGTCAAATTGAGTTGTTGCTTTAACATCTCGCGGGGTGTTACCATAATATCCCTGAGGGATATGACCATATTCCGGTTTATACAATTCCTCCTGTGACATATATAAAAATTTTTTGGATTTCGGCTATTTATTTGTAATCGGTTAAATAGACTGAAAAAAGAAAATAAATATATGTACAAACAAAGATATAAGTAGGTGTCATTAAAACAAAAAACGTTGGAGTGCCTATCGTCATTTATTATAAACATTTATTTCTCCGAAACCAGGGGTGGATTATTTACTCCAGGATTTTGTACGGCAAAAAGATAATTAATGTTGGGTGGTTTAGAGAGAGCACCAGCTGTTTATTATTGAATTGCTCGTCTACCCATTTTCTTTGCTCTAAATTAAATTTTATTTTCTATATTAGAACCTTTATTCACAAAGCACATTCACACAAAGACTACATCATTATAAATGCGAAAGTGTGTTTGTTTGTAAGTTTATTCTTTAATTACGTCGCAACGATGCAACGTATCAACTTATTCTATTCTATTATTCTATACATTCTATTCTAAAAAAAAATTACACGTCAAAATATAATATAGTACAATTAGCGTATAGTTAAAAACCTGGAGAGTTACTGGAGAATAAGTACTTATTATCCCGGAAAATCAAAGAATTCACACGGATTTTTTAAGAATCTAAATCTACACGGACGAAGTGGCGGGCATTAGTTAGTTAAACGTATTATAAATAATCTTACCGCGACTGCGTCAGCCTAAGATTTAAAACATTTGAAAATCCCGTTGAAATTTTTCAAAATTCTTTCCTAATCAAGATTTACGTTATCTAATCAAAATCTACATGCAAAATCTTAAGTCCCTTCATTTAAGCTCTAGGTATGTGCTGTACATTGATTTCTCAGTGAATCAGTTTCTTCTTTTATACATATACCGAGAAGAAAATATAAGCTTACGCTTATGAAATTACCTTTTTAACCCCCGACCCAAAAAGAGGGGTTTTATAAGTTTGACGTGTGTATCTGTATGTGGCATCGTAGCTCCTAAACTAATGAACCGATTTTAATTTAGTTTTGTTTGTTTGAAAGGTGGCTTGATCGAGAGTCTTCTTAGCTATAATCCAAGAAAATCGGTTTAGCCGTTTGAAAGTTAGCAGCTCTTTTCTAGTTACTGTAACCTTCACTTGTCGGAGGTGTTATAAATTTTTAATTTACACTTGTTAGATTGATAAACTTGTAGTAGTTTTGTTTTGTTAGTAAACAGAGGCAAAGAGTAATCCTAACTTTATACAAGTGTAAATTAAAAATTTTCAACACCCCCGACAATTAGTGAAGGTTACAGTAACTAGAAAAGAGCTGATAACTTTTAAACGGCTGATGGGCTGAACCGATTTTCTTGGACTATTCCGCGTCTACGATCCAAAGTATCTGAGTTATCCAAAACATCATTTTCAAATAAATAATTATGTATCAAGGCATCGTCCATCTTGACAGCTTGACATTTGTCAATTGACACTTGAATATTATGAACCTAAGGGTTATCTAACCTTCTTTTCTACAAGAAAACTACAAAAGAGCTGATAACTTTTAAACGGCTGAACCAATTTTTTTGGATTATAGCTAAGAACACTCTCGATCAAGCCAAGCCACCTTTCAAACAAAAAAAAAGTGAATTAAAATCGGTTCATTCGTTTAGGCGCTACGATGCCACAGACAGATACACAGATACACAGACACACAGATACACACGTCAAACTTATAACACCCCTCTTTTTGGGTCGGGGGTTAAAAACCTGATTAATTGACGGCGTCGCTTCATGGTCACTATTCAGTTTATTTTATTAAATATTATAACCAATTACAAGGCCTTTTCGTCCAAAATTGTAGAGTCCGTAATTAGTGGATTTTCTACTTTAACGTTGTTTCTTATTTATTATGGCGAAGCTTTTACCGAATTTTGAAATGACGGGTCATTTTCAAGGTAAATAAAATGATGAATGAAAGTGGAATGAAAAATGTACTATCTCATCTCAAATTTTATTTATTCGGGCTATTTGGGGGAGTAGCAGAAAGCAAGCAAGTAAGTAAATTAAACCAAAGCTTATACCTATAACAAATTCCCATAAGATTAAAAAAAGTTGTTCTTACACTTAGAAATTGATATCTCATAATACTCTTGCGTTGAACATAGTGGTTTTCGACAGTTTAATGTCCTCTTGAGAACATACTTTGTACTTTGTTCTTACTTTGATTGAGTAGGACGTGACTGGAACTAGTATATTTCTGTAATGTATTAACATTAATAATCCAAGAAAATCGGTTCAGCCGTTTAAAAGTTATCAGCTCTTTTCTAGTTACTGTAACCTTCACTTGTCGGGGGTGTTATAAATTTGTAATTTAGGTACAATTGTTGTTATTTTATTGTTCGTTGTTTCTGTTATTATATTTTTGTTATTTCTGTTACTTTAGTTTTGTGAACATTTTTTAAAAATAGGGTAAAATGAAAAATAAATAAATGAGAGTTTTTTATATTAATATTAATTATTATGTATATTAAAATACTTCTAGATACTCTTAGATTGTGTACATTATTCTCCTTCCTAATAACAGCTGCCTTCTTTGTACTTGGTATGCCAAGTATGTATAAGCTACAATTTTCACAGATCATTCCAAGGAATCAGAGTAAACTGAGAAAATAAAGTACTTAACATAAAAATGCATGAAAAATAAGAAGAGTGCAAACTGAAGTAACAAGCTCAAGATTAAAAGCCGATAATAAGGAAAAATATAAAAGTTGTATGAGAGTAAGCTATATTGATGAGACTTAGCGAGTTGTTCGACATACAATAACCAGAAACCGAACTACTACACAAATAAATAGCGGAAAATTGCTAAAATCGCAGCTTTTCGTAATTGAATTTTATCGGAGCCGAGTGTGCAATTTTTCATTTGCTGTGGGATAGGAGATACTTCGAACTGTACGTATTATCTTTTTTGACTTCGTTAGTGCACGGAAAACAGTAATTCGATTAACTCCAAACGTACAGAAAATTTGGAACTCGGAACTGAATTAATCATTACTAAAATGTTATAGGACTTTGGTTTGTTATTGTTGTTTTTATTAAACTGTATTACTTTATGCTCTATATATATATATATATATATATATATATATATATATATATATATATTACTATGTTTGGTGGCGCACTCTTGAAAAGGCCTATGTCCAGCGGTGAACGCATACAGGCTGATGGATGGATGGATGGATATATAAATATATATTTATGTTTTACTTTCATTTTAAATTTTGCGAAGAGTTTTTTAATTATAATTATTCTTATTGAATAGATTACTAATTTCGTAATCAACCATGTTGCCCCAAACAAACCATGAGGGTTAAAGCTCCTAAACATAAATTTATAGCTTAACGTTTTCCACTAGAGAAAGGACAAATTGAATCGCAAAGTATTTAAACCATAATCATTGCGCGTTAGCCTTATTTTCTGGCAAAAAATAAGTAGTGCAAATTTTTATTCTCCGGTTTAGTTGAAAAGTTAAGTTCGAATATTATCCTTGTAAAAAATAAAATGAAAAAATGGTTAAATTAAATAGAAAGATAATCGAGAAATTCTTTTACGGCTTGCTTGAGTGTAATCATTCGAGAGGAAGGAGCAGTCAAAAGCTATTATACTCGCGCCTCGTCCTCGAGATTAGCAGGTCTTGATGTTATAACACAGGTAGTTACGCCTAGATGTCACCACTCTGCACTTAGTTGAGAAAAAAGTATTAATTAAATTTTTATTTTTCTTGTTGTGGGTAGGTATCGTCCATTTGCATTCTCGGTCGATTGTCGTCCATCATTCGCGTTCTAGTGCTCAACCACTCAACATCTTTTAAGCGTTTTCGCACTGGTCGGTATAAAAATGTCCAAATGTTAAGGATCTAGGACCATTATTATAAGAATAAAATACGAAAGTTAGAACTTAAAATTCGTAAACGGAAGATAAGTGTTTCGGAGAGTGTATTGCTGTGTAATGTGTATAAATGTGTATCGTGTAACTTGCAAGCTGTTGCTGTAGTAGAAGACGAATTTGGAGCAGGTATTTACATATTTTTGTTTTAAAGTGATATATAATATCATCTCTTTTGCTCGCACGTGTTTACGTACTGAATATTTAAATGCAACCTGAACAGTCATTGGGGCTGCTTTGACGCATTGAATTATGATCTCTCGGGCCAGTACGTATTTACGTACTAAATATTTAAATGCAACCTAAACAGTCATTGAGGCTGCTTCGACGCATTATAATATGATCTCTCTGGCCTGTACGTGTTTACGTACTGAATATTTAAATGCAACCTGAACAGTCATTGGGGCTGCTTCGACGCATTAAAACATGATTTCTCTGGCCTTTACGTGTTTACGTACTGAATATTTAAATGCAACCTGAACAGTCATTGGGGCTGTTTCGACGCATTAAAACATGATTTCTCTGGCCTTTACGTGTTTACGTACTAAATATTTAAATGCACCTGAACAGTCATTGGGGCTGCTTCGACGCATTGAAATATGATCTCTCTGGCCTATACGTATTTACGTACTGAATAATTAAATGCAACCTGAACAGTCATTGGGGCTGTTTCAACGCATTAGAATACGAATGGCATTCCTTCCGCTGGGGATTTTAACCTTACCTAATAAAACTGACAAATTTATAAGGTACCCTGACTTATTAATAATAATTAATATACTATAAACGTATATTTTCTGTTTAAAGAATAATAAATTGCGAAAATTTGTCAGGGACTTCTTAAGGTCCACATTATAAATAAGCTATTTAGCTTATAAACTTTGAAATGATTAATATCATATCTATGATAAATTTCTTATACGCTCGCAATGCGACCAGATGACTTGCTAATTCTTTGTTTAAAGAATAATAAATTATGAAAATTTGTCAGGGGCCTCTTGAGGGTCCACCTTATAGGTAAATTGTTTAGCTTACAAACCTTGAAAATATCATATTATCTATGATAAATTTCTTATACGCCCGCAATGCAATCATATGACTTGCTAATTCTTTGTTTAAAGAATAATAAATTACGAAAATTTGTCAGGGGCCTCTTGAGGGTCCACCTTATAGTTAAATTATTTAGCTTACAGATGACTTGCTAATTCTTTGTTTAAGGAATAATAAATTACGAAAATTTCTCAGGGGCCTCCTAAGGGTCCACCTTATAAGTAAATTATTTAGCTTACAAATTTTTAAAATATATCTATGATAAATTTCGGATACGCTCGCAATTTGAATAGAAGATTTGCTACTAGAATGACAAACTGAAGACAACACAGCTCAGATTTTTAACAACAACTTTGTGCCTCCACCAGGCCCTAGCAATGACACAGATCTTCCTTTTTGCTCATGATACAAATGTCTTGATCTGGACATGGAGATTTTAGAGATATTATTAAGTACATATTGTCCAGTAGAAATGTTTCACCTTACATAATCAGGCATGTAAAATTTGTACAAAGTCATTCATATTTAAGTTACAAAGTCATTCATATTAAAGATTAATATTTAAACTATTCTTTGAATTTCAAAAATTTATCCATTGTGTAGAAACACCTTTCTATTAGCCACCGTTTAAACCTTAATTGAAATAAGTTTAATGTAAGTTTTCTAAACGCCTTTGGTATTTGATTGAAAACTATGATTGATTTTACTGCGCTGTGATGATCCTACCTGTAACTAATAATAAATACGGGCCAGAAATACGCAACGAATTTGCAAATCGTTTATTACATGTTGTAAGAGACGGTCCTAATAAGGAAGGCCGTAAAAACTTAATTAAACTAAAATGGGTATTTCGTACCTATTGCCAAATTGTACTCAACTAGACGAATTATGAAGGACTGACATCGAGAAATTTAAAATGCAAGGCCCGTAGGCCGCCAGCGGGGCCACCATGGAACCGTGAGCTTGCCGCGCCGCGCGCTTCATACCACCCCGCCGCCGCGGCGGCGGCGGCCGCCGCCGCGCCGCCCGGCGAACTACCCACCGCCGCACAGTGGGACGGATCGTGCGCCGCCGCCGCGCCGCACGCGCACTCATCAAAGACGTCGTCGCGGGGCTACCAGGCAACGGATTCCCGTCGCCACTATTACATGCAGCTAAGTATGCAAGACTTTTATCTAAATTTTATCAACTGTGGGCTCGCTACAACGATAATAGTACTATACTGACTATTGGTACTATCCTGGTTAAAAGGTTATAAAATGCCATTTATATCACCTGTTGTACAACAGATACTTCCTGCTAGCGACTAGCCCAACTTACTCGGCTATTGAAAGACCTCATTACTAGCTACTCAATTTTGGAGCCATATCAAAATGTTTCTTCATTTTAGAGTGTTTCTCAATTTGTCTCCATGGACTTAAGTATAATATAATACATAATGTAAATATAATACTTTTTTTTTTCTCAAGTATTTTCCTGGTACCAGAATCTTGTGGCAAGATGCGATTTATTTTGAATCTAAGAAATCTTAATAAAATTGTTAAAACGGATCATTTTGAACTAGAGGATTTAAGAACAACATTAAAAATTATAACATAATATGTTTGTCAAATGGCGTCAATTTACTTAAAAGACGAGTATTTTTTAGTTAAAATACACGAAGAATCACGAAAATATTTAAGATTCTTTTTTGAGAGTAAATTATTCGAATTTAAGGTTTTGCTATTTGGGCTAAGCACGGCCGCATACGTATTTACTAAAATATGTAAACCTAAAGCTGAATTATTGCGCTCCGCGGGTCTTCTTTCTACCGTCTATTTAGACGATTGACTGACAGTATTGTTGGGTTCTTCCCGTTCAGAATGTTTAACTAACATAGATCTAACCAAAAGACTATTAGTGTCATTTGGTTTCATTACCAATGAAGTAAAGAGTCTTTCTTTTTGACCAAATGTAAATTTTTAGATATGATCATAGATTCAGACAGTTTTCAAATTGGCTTACCAACAGAATAAAAGATTGCGAATAAAAGCGCATCTTTAAATTTTCTAAAAATTTAAGTGTTGCAAAATTAGAACTTTTGCTCAGCTATTAGGCTTATTAGTTTCTCCTTGTCCGACCATCGAATACGGATGGTTGCACACTAAGGAAATGGAAAAATATAAACTTCTCAACTTGAAAGGTCATGATGATTACAACAATTTAATGAATTTACCCTTCAACATGTTTTCGACTGGATATAAAAAAAAAAAAAAAAGAAACGAAAGTTCTGTTCATCGAATTAGTATTGATGTCTACCTACCAAGTTGAGATATTTTCTGACGCCTCAACGATGGGGTGGAGGGCCGCATGTGAAGGTAGGTCTGCAAGTGGATCGTGGTTGAATAATGAACGACAACAACATAAGAATTATTTAGAGCTGCTTGCTGCAATTATTGCTTTAATTATTTTTGCAAAAAACCTTTTTTAACTGCCAAATATTGCTACATGTTGACAATTCAAGGGCAGAGAATACATAAATAAAATGAGTGGTATACGGTACCCTCATCTCACAATAATTACTCGTGATGGATGGGAGTAGTGCCTTCTCGTTTTCGCATCTTACATTAAATCTAATGACAATACAATTGCAGACTATGAATCACGTAGAACTCACCCAGTCATAGAATGGGAGCTGTCTGATTGGGAGTTTTGACGCAGACATTCGCTATAGACTCATTTACAGTTTCATGGTCAGATTATAGTTATACGCGTTTCCGCTTATGTCAGTGATACTTAAGACGCTTAGAAAAATAATTACAGACAAAGCATGCGGTATCATGGTTGTACTCCTTTTGGCCTACACAGCCATGGTACCCCTTGTTAAGATACCTCTTATTTCGGATACTGTGACTTTTTTCCCTAAAAGCCATGCCTTATAATTCTCTCATTGTAGCCCCTGCCGAATGCACGGCTCTATTATCCTGGTGGCATTATCCGGGTATTATCCGAGATGCATTTTCAAGAAAAAACATATCAGAATTATCTCTTGAAATAATGTTGACATCATTAGCACCTAACTTCGTGAAACATTACCATGTTTACTTGGAGAAATTGTGGTATTTCTGTCAAACTAACTTGGTATATATTTATGATGCATCTATACCCACGGTAATCTGTTTTTAATCCAACTTTTTAATGATTGTTACCAATACGGCACACTCAATTCGTTTCGCGGATACTAAGCCAAGAAATAGTTAATAATGATAGCATTAAATAAAAAAAAATAAAAAAAAATGATGTAACCTGAGATGCCAACCTAGTATTAAATAAACTGAGCTCATGGCACCCCAATGTGCAATTAACCGTAGATAATCTTACAAATATAATAAAATACAATAAAACCATTACCTTACTAGCTCTGTCGACCGCACAAAGAGTCCAAACTCTCTCGAAGATAAAAGATAGTAATATTCAAAACTTCTCTCATCGTATCACAATTAAAATTCCCGACATAATAAAGACTTCTAGACTTGGCTTTCAACAACCCATTATTCGTTTACACTTCTTTATACAGAGAACAGCCATAATATGTCCAGCCACTACAGTGTTATGTTATACATATAGAACGCACCTCATCGTTAAGAACATCCTCATAAACCAGTAGCGGTATTGTTAATAATGATGATACTACTTTAGCAGAATCAATCACTAATCAATCTTTATCATATTTTTGATCAGTCAATTATATCTAGTGTAATCACTCACAACTTGCAAAATCATAATACGGTACTTACATTGTACCTAATACATATAATTGTTTACAACTAGTTAGGATAGCTAGTATAAGGATAATAGTTAATTAATTTTCACTTAATCAGTATGATTACGAAACAAAAAAAAAAAAAAACTTATGTTTATTGATTGTACTAAAGGATATAATAATAATATTTATACTCTATTTAGATACAACCTTTTATTTTTCATTGATGATATTTCCGCAATACTCTCAAAGTCTACCTGTGTTATAACATCAAGACCTGCTAATCTCGAGGACGAGGCGCGAGTATAATTAATGATTAAACGAACTTACCTGTACGTGAAGTTCTATCATAATTATACGAGCGCCGAGTCCGAAGAGATTAGCAATCCCGCCCGCCCAGTGCGCACACCCCAATTAGTGTCTCGGAAATACATCAATGAATATCAGAATCTCTTGCTCTAAACTAAATGATGGACGACAATCGACCGAGAATGCAAATGGACGATACCTACCCACAACAAGAAAAATAAAAATTTAATTAATACTTTTTTCTCAACTAAGTGCAGAGTGGTGACATCTAGGCGTAACTACCTGTGTTATAACATCAAGACCTGCTAATCTCTTCGGACTCGGCGCTCGTATAATTATGATAGAACTTCACGTACAGGTAAGTTCGTTTAATCATTAATTTTAGTAAGCACAATATTGGAAATTCTATTACATTTTGTGGCATAGACGGTATAGCTTACGGCATTATAAGGGCTCTAATAATGTCTTTTCTTTGAAGTCTCTAAGAGTTTTTCATTACAACCAGTTTAATTAAAAGCCTCAGTTGATCAAACACCAGAACAAAAGAAATGAGAGCGACGGACCTGCACTACCAATAAGAAAGTTCGAGCGACATTTGTATGCACCGTTTTAATCCGACTCACATACCGGCCAGAAGGGTCACAAAAATGATAAAAATAATAAATAAGTACATCGAGTAAGTATCATAATAAGTATCAGAGTTTACATATTGCGAAGATTCCGAAAACACAATTTTTATACTTAATCATCATTTTGTAGTGGTAATCTTAAAAGGGTTTTTTGAGGCTTTAAGTTTTTGAATTTTATCACGTTACTAAACATTTTTTTTGTTTATGTTTGGTATACCTACCTCTTTAACATTTAACAATATTAGTATTTGCCACACTGTGTGGGATAAAATCATCGATGTACAGGTAAAATCGATGTTATTTATATGAAAATTATTGACATGCTCTGGCATGCAGTACGTGTCGGTCGGTATTTTGTAGCCACAAGAGAGATATCAGAATTTCACATTGTATGAAGATTAAAGACTATCGAATTCACGTATTGGTTACATATTTTGTTCAGCGACGAGATGTTACTATAGGTATTACGTGGAATTTACGGTTCTATTTGATTCGTATGCAATATCAAACATGCCATCAATTGGAACCAAAAGAATTAGAGCTTCCTACTTTCATGATTGGAACTTACTATGGTTAAATAAAATTCAAATCCAAATGAGTCAAAATCAAAAGTTGATAAACAAAATAATTTTTTAGTTATTAATTATTAAAATATACTATCTACTGTAAGTACATTATAAAAAGTGTAGAATATTTTTAAGCTTTGATAAATATTTTGCATTTTGTCAGAAGAGGGCAAAGATATTATAAAATTCCAGATAGGCAAAAAATTTCAAGTCAATTTCAGTCATATTTTAAAAAATTGAAGCCGATTTGTACGCTTGTGGGTATGTGTGACACATTCGCCTAGTCATACAGACCAGACAGATATTAGCGCGGAGTTTACGCACCTTTACGTGAAGAGTGAAGACCGCGTATAAGCAAGCGTATTGTGAGACGCCCTCCAGCACGATGGACTGACGATATAAAGCGGCTGGCGAGAAGTGGCTGGTTGGAAGGCTGAGGACCGGGTGTGGTGGCGCTCTTTAGGGAAGGCTAATGTCAAACAGCGGACGTCCACAGGCTGATGATGATGATGATGATTACGCATCTTTTGACATCTTCGAGTGTGCTTCGAAAAACGGCGGTTCATTACCAATAAGATTGAGAGAGGGTGAGTAGATAACGTCATTAGTGCTATCCTTCTAATTTATCCTAAATACGTTCAACTTCGTTAGCAATAAGCTTGGGGCAAAAATACGAGATGCGATACATAATATTTAGCAAAATTATTGCGAAAATTCCTGACAATAAGGTAGATAGATACTATTTTACTATTGTATCCATAGTTATTGTATTGCTTAGAACAATAATTGTATTGTTAGATTGAGTGATTTACTAAACCTAACAATATGCTTACAAATACATTAAGTCTCTTTATTTGCCTGTGATAATAATTAATATGGCTAAACTTAAAAAAATAATCATAGACCATATTATGAGTGTAGGATCACATTTCTATAAAGGTTTCATTTTTTTTATAAAGATTATTAGCCATGCTAATCATGACTAATATTCCCCTTTCCCCTCCAACTAAGCGCAAAGCTGTGTTAGGAGTAGATACGACAATAGTGCAACGGGTGGGGTTTGAACCGCCGACCTTTCGGAATTCAGTCCGCTCCTCAACCGTTGAGCTATTGAGGCTCTACAATAGGTTGTGTGTACCTAGTAGAATTTTAAGTCAGATTTCTAAAATTAAATTTTATAATTCGATAGTACTTAATCGACATGAATCAACATCATTAAAATTTCATTTTGAACATAGTCCTTGGTATTAAACGGTCCAATGTATGTATATCCGCTTACCCATAATATATTATTGTTAGGTTAGATTTTAATTATAACCGTTGGTAGCTCCCGTAAGATGTTTTGCGGATTAATGTCTTATCTACAGATTCATGAATCTAAGCTCTCTAAGTCTCTTGTAATTGATATTATACTCTGTCGTTAGATAGGCAATATAGTGATTAAGCGAATTATGGTAACTATAATTATAGCTTCAAGATCAAGATTGCTTTGCAGGTAGGTAATATCATTATGTGATAGATGATTTCCTTGGAATTTATAGGTATGCATTGAAGGACTCTACTACATCAAAATTCGTTTTAAAACGTACTTCACCAATAAAATTAGGCGTTCCGATTTTAAAATGGCCAGAACCGAGCAAATGCAAGACAAAACTTATTTAATTAGTAAAAAGGTATACTTCGTCTTTATTTATGAAGTAGATAACAATATGAGCCCGTACCTACACATAAACAAACAAAATAAATACGTCTATTCCGCGATCATATTAGCTTTGCGGTCGATTTTCTGTTGGCAAATAGTGTGATGTATTGTTTTTCAAATACGTTTTCAATTAACCGTGAGTACCGGTGAGTGCAGTACCTAGGCACGAATTGAACTGCCATACGAAGTTCATTTTTATTTAATGGGGTGACCATGGCCCAAAGGACTCAATGACCAGAAAGTTGGCAGAACATGATTGGATAAGGGATGAGGTACGACCGTATAATCTATTTTTTCTTAGCCAACTTTAAAGACAAGCAAATTACAGATTTTATTGCAGGAATGCGTAAGCCATTCGGTTTCCCGTTAGATTTCGGTTGGGAAGTTTTAAAGGTTAGTTTTTCTCTTTTGTCACACGTTTGTCTCAATTCCTTTATTTCAATAGAGCCAAGTGCTTGTCCAGAATCATACCTGATGTTAAGTTAAGATATGGCCTAAGATCCATTGCTAAAATGATCGAGCACGTTGTTTACGCTTTTTTTCAAGAAGCTATTTTCGTAAGTACCTTTTACGTTGGCTATGGAAAAATATTGTACCTTAGATGTGGTGACGCGCTCTCAAAAAAACCGTGTCCAGCTGTGGGCGTATGGATGGACAGGTAAACTCCATTATTATGATATACCAATGTTAAACTTTAGTTAGTAAATCGAATAGTTTAATAGTGTTCCAAATTATTTACGAGAGTTAATGTATCTGCAATGCAAATATTCTGCATACGTTAGTCCTGTTGCAATGGAATAACACATTTCAGTAAGTATTATCCTCATGTAGATAAGTATAACAATATAATATCCATTGAATAGTATAACATTCCTATACAACTGCTTTATACAAAACTGATAATAGCGTACGTACGTCGAAAAATAATAGACAACATTAAATTATGATCTATTTTATGATAATGTTATGTTAATAAAAACGCAATTTAAACGCGAACAGCGTTAAAATTCATCACTCTCAATTTAAACATTCCATACAATAGATCTGTTTTAATGTGGTTTTAATATAAAGTCTGAATTTGCGGAATTTTCCATTTATTCAATTTCAAATTATCGGAATACTCAAAGGAGTTGTAACGAGCGTGAGCTAGCCCGTAAAAAAGAGAACTTTTACGCTATTCAGCGATTTCGGAAATTGGTGTGGTAGGTAAATTAATTCAGAAATTAGTCAGAAATTAACAAGATTTTACTGTAAAAGGTGGCAGGCGTATAACATCATAGAGCTGTGATAGCCTAGTGGTTAGAACGTCCGCCTCCTAATCGGAGGTCGGGGGTTCGATCCCGGGCACGCACCACTAACTTTTCAGTTATGTGCGTTTCACGCAATTAAATATCCTTGCTTTAACGGTGAAGGAAAACATCGCGAGGAAACCTGCACGCCTGAACGTTCTCCATGTTCTCAAAGGTGTGTGAAGTCTGCCAATCCGCATTGGGCCAGCGTGGCAGACTATGGCTTAAGCCCTTCTCATTCTGAGAGGAGACCCGTAGTCAGTAGTGGGGCGGAAATGGGTTGATCATGCATATAACATCAGCGTTGAATTCATAATTGTGACGTAATTTTATTATTTAGTAGGACATCTTTATTATTTTATTATCTGTTTTAAGGATGTTTCCAAAAGGGACTGCAGCGTAATAAATACATGAAGCAAATAAACATAACTTTAAAATATAGGTACATGGCGATGGCTTTACATCTCAATGACGATGTGGATTATTTAATTTTGAGCTTAGTATAGAAGAAATGCAAATTGATGCATGATTTACAATCTCGCAGACTTCGCATACGGTAGAGTCAATTGGTGAGAAACAACAGCTAATGGTGAGAAATATCAAGGTTTTCGTTGGTTCATTTAACCAGCAAAATGTTATCAAGAAATTCAAAATGCGAAGTTTGATATAATTAGACGTAGTTGCAATATAATCAGTATTGACTATTGAGTAACAGATAATAATCATTGTTTCATTATTCACTCAGCAGTAAATATTTTTCAAGAGTTATTTGTGCATTTCAATTTGCGTAAATTTCGGTAGGTATTGATATTACGAGCAGTGGCGTCAAATGAAATTTACGTGAAGTTTATTTCACATAGCGCATCTCTGGGCTTTTATCAGGGAAACATCGAAGATAATGAATTACCTACATAAAAGAAATGGTAAATGGAAACAGTACGTTACGAGAATTTCAATGAAATAATTTTATTTATAATCAAAATGAGGTAGAGTAGGTATACTTTTGAAAACAAAATGTTGATAATGGAAATTGTTATTACATAAAGTTAATTTAATGATGCATTCTCAGAAAATGTTGAGAATAGATTATGGCAAAATAAGCTTGTTTTTCTGGACGCATAAATTGTTTTCACATAAAGTTAATTTAATGATGCATTCTCAGGAAATGTTGAGAATAGATTATGGAAAAATAAGCGTGTTTTTCTAGGCGCATTTCTTACCCGACTGCGGCAAAGCCAAAAGGAAGGGTTATGATTTTAGCAGTCTATGTATGTATGTGTGTATGTTTGTATCCAGATTCTGTGTGTTCCACCGTAGCGCCTAAACTACTGGGTCGATTTTGATGAATGAGGTGTCAATCGATTCGTCGTAAAGATCCGGGTGACAAAATTGACCTAACGGATGTTACAAGAAAAAAAGTGGGGGTCTCCAATTTTTTTTTTTGCTATTGTATCGAGTGGGATGTCAAATGAAAGAGGAGAAAATTCTCAGTTCATAAATATAAATGTACTACAACATTAAAATATACCAAGCGACAGAAAAACTATTTTACTATAATATTTCAGCAGTCGGGTTTTTAGTTTTCAACTTTTTGATAACTTGTAGTAATAACAGCTTAGCCAAATAGCAAGTTTCCCTATAACGATTTATTATTACATTTGCAGATCTTTCAAAAGTGAAAATAAAATTATAGCATTTAGACCGTAGACCAATCTAACCGTTTCCAAGTTAAATTTAGTAAACAAAATAGATGAGTCAAGCCGTCTGTCCCTTGGGTGACGTTAAATTAGCATAGGCAAATTCGATACTTTGAGCAAAAATCCTTAGAGACTTATCCGGTATCAGAAGCCTCGGTCCATAAACATTTACGGGATTTCGCTACACTGTTACGCTTTTAGACTGTCCTTAGAAGGTATTGAGCCGATTTATTGAAAAGTTACCACGCTAAGACGAGGGCTCATTGTTTACTCTTCACAGTAGTTTTCGGGTATCATGAAAATATAAAAAAATCATGATGTACTGAATGCATTAGTGACTTTAAATCAAGAATGTTTACTTTACGTTTAAGTGGCAGGTAGGTACTAACTTTGCGTTTTAGGTAGTGCGTTAGATATTGACTTTGTTACGCCTAAAGGCCGATTCACACCAATTGCGTATGCAGCACGTACAACGTAACACGTGCGTTACGCGCGTGAATCCGTAGACATAACTGCACGCATTACGTCTACGTGAACGTTCACGCCACGCAAGCGGTATGCCATATTTTTCATACAGTTCCATACATTACAACGCAATGGTACTCGCTACGTTTACGCTTACGCAGCCTGTGTGAACGAGCTGTTAGTCTGATCATAGCTTTAGGTCTCTGAACATTTCGTATGAATATATCAACAAGATATTAAGAGGCTATTAGTACAAACTGGGACGAAGTTTCGAGTGGTGCGGAATCATTGGAGTGATTTACGAAATTACTCGAGAAAGTTCTCGAGTTCTGAGATACCTGCTGTCTTTCAAAACTCGGTTGTTTCTCAACAAGAAAGTTCGCAGAACCGTTACGACTTAACACAGATGTTGGGAGAAACAATTGAATGTCCGTTAGTGATTTCAGTACAAATGGATGTTTGATTTTGAATGATAACATTCTTCATTATTTAAATGATAAAGCTAAGTTACTTGGGACTTGTTTGTTAATTAAATTAAAAAAAACGATATCATTTTATTAATAGAGATAGAGGGCGTAGTAGGTACACCAGTTAAAGTATAGGTATCATTTATCTTAAAGTAAAAAAACAGAGCTATTTGAGGGTAGATTCCTCCGAAATCCATGGTAAAAACATTAAAATAAAATCTCCACTCCCTGCACAAATCCTTTAGAAATTGTAATGTTACTAATTAATAATTGCAATTCGGTGATGAAAAACAATAGGGACTCCCCCTTCTATTGAATTGAAACAAACTAATCGCATTAGTGCCGTTCCGAATATTTATTTGCTTTGTCAATTTCATTCAAATTGAATACACGGATACCTAGTTCTGAACGGAATAGACCAGCGTACTTATAATATTTATACAAAACACGAATTAATAGTAGAAATGAGGTATGCATTGTTGATTATATAAAAAAAAACTAGCCGAAATCCGCGTGGATTTAGGTTTTTAAAAATCTTGTGAAATTTTCCGGGAACAAAAGGAGCCAATGTCACTCTCCAGGTCGTTAATATAGGTGTAGCCATGCAAAAAATCACGCCATCCGTTGCTCCGTTGTTACGTAATTGAAGGACAAATTAATTAACCAAACACACTTACGCATAATTTGTAACATGATTATGGGAACCTGCCCAGCATTTTGACGATCCTTAAACAGAATGACGCAAGCAGGAAGCATGACATCCTAAAACAGGTTTCAGGATTTCGATTTTTAGTTACTTTTCTTTGTAATAATTATATACTTAGAAGAAATGTAAATGATCTCATTTTGAAGATTTAGCATCTTAAATGTTCAAATGAAACTTAGAAAATACGAAAGTGAACTGTGGCAGAAAAATAGCAATTTCATTAGCAAAGTTACATTATACTGTGAGTCATAGAGTGTCATAACTCATATTAGTAGAGCAGCAATATTCAGCAAAATGGATCCAACTGACTGAATCTTACGTTTGGAAGAAGTTGGCAGATGGTGATATTTTTACTCGACTACGGTAAAGTCGAAAGGACGTTGAGGTTATTTATATAGGGTACGGTTAAGCGCTTCCCACTACCTGTGCTTTATCTAAGTTGTATAAAATATTACCCTGTTCCAAGTAGAATACCTATATTTGTATGTTCTAGCGTTTTTTTTTTTTATAACTTGAAATGTCATTTGAAAACAATAAAGATTTTTAGTCTTCTTCTTTTTTCACGATAGTGGCATAGTGGCAAAAAGAGCAGAAAAACGCAGTTTGAGTAACAGTACGGATAAATATTTTTAGTAGCAATATTAATTAGGAGCTTATTACCTACTATTTACAACAAGAATCATTTTCAAGTAAAAATTAATTGAAAAACATATTGAAATAAGAATTTGTTTATTTAGATTTATTTTAATGTAAAGTAAACCTTATTTGATTAATTTAATTCAAGCCAACATCTTAATAATAGGATGATGGCGTTTATGATGTTTAATAGACATTCTATGGTCTTGTACTCAATGCTGTGAGTAGACAAAATATATCTGCCACCATCCATTAGGCCGCATTTTGTGTAGGAAAGGCAAAATATGGCATAACTAAGTTTGTTTTTCCCGACCAAGGAATAAATCATAGCTGGAGATAAGTGAACGCAACAAGCAGAAAAGGTAGGCCTCCGTGGAGTTATTACAAGCATTTGTTTTTGCGAAACTGGAGTCACATAAATTACTTCACTGTCTTTTCTAACAAAAACACAATTATTTAGTTGTCCTTAAATTGCCCTTAAAGATCTGGAGTCTAATACTCGTAGTATCTACTTCTTACATATTATAAAACAAGGCCATAATCAATATTGGATATCAGTGCATTTTTCATTATTATTAGAACATTTTACGATGAAGTTTTACCGTAAGTAGGTATATTAAATAATTCCGATTTAATCTATAGAATAGTTAAGCAAAGTACAAAGCGCGGGTGATTTGACTTCAAGAAGTATCTTAAATCGTTTGTTCACTTCGGAGTCTGTTAGTAAGGCAACACAAAATAAGTCTTTGAAAGGTAGGCTAAAGAAAATCGCACACAACTCAAATCCGTCAAGGCAATCAATAGGCGCTAAAAAAGGCTCTACAGCCCTACCTAAGAGCTGAAAGAAGAACAAAAGGAGCAATATTTGCTAGAAGAGCACTTTATGGGTGTCGTTAGCAGTTGACATTGAAAGTCAATCACCAAAGTCATCGCCATGGTTGACCTCTGATGATGTTTGTTCGAAGCGGCCATATGTTATTGATAATGTCAGACGAATTTTTGAAGTGAATGTGTTGGGCGATTTTGGGGTAAAAACTTCAAGGTCACGTCACCGACTTGCTAATGTGCTCGAAGTGCCAAAATACTTAATTTACAAATTGTGAAATTTTAACTATTCATACTTTAATTAATTAGACAATTCAAAAAAACCACTGTTATTTCATAATAGGTATTTTTTTCACTTCCGTCAATAGTTCCCATTGACTGCCAATTTTTGTGTTAATTTATCACAGCGTTCACCAGTAGCGGCTCTGACGAGTGATGACTCTTGCATCGACCCGCGACGACTCTCGTGGTGTGCGATCACCTTTATTCCCTTCGTTAAATAAAAGCAAGACTTGTAAATAGACAATGATTGGCATTTCAATTAGCGCAAGTTTCAGATATCGCGGCTCGTCGCGTCAATTAACTGCCGACGGGATCGAACGTGTCGTTTATCCCACACAATGCTGTCTGGCTTTTTATCCGCACGAAATAATGGAGAGAATTAAAAGGAATGGTGAAAGGAAATAGTCCGTGATTTCAGCAATTTATATTGTGGTAAAGCGAAAAGTAAATAAGTCCAACTTAATGAACTTTGATTTTCCTTGCGAGCTAATTACTGTTATATTATTATACTTTTTTATTGTTTCTTACTGGCTTGTAATAATCCAAATTAATATTTTGAATGTGAAAGTGTATCTGTCTGTTTATTACCTTTGTCACGTCTCATCCGTCTCAATGATTTTCATAAAAGATATAGAGATGCGCGTAGCTTGTATCTTGGACGATCAGGCTACTTTGTATCCCGGAAAATCAAAGAGTTTCCATGGGATTTTTAAAAACCTACATACACGAGGATAGGGGAATCTGCCATTGACGTACAGCTCAAACCACTAAGTGTAGAAACTTGAAATTTTACATACCTAGATGCATTTTTTTAAAGCACAGAAAGGATAGGATAGCTGCTACGTAAGGATGTTGAGTATTTCCGAAGGGATTGTCAAAAAAAAGTGGTTTGTAAAGTTTGCAAAGATCTGCAAGTCTTTGTTAAGTATCTAAAAGGCAATAATGTTAATGAAAAATCTAATTTTATCTTCAAGGTGGATTCAATGTTCAAGGGATAAAGAGGCATCAATTTTCTTAAGAGCCAGGCTTAAGCGTGTAAAAATAAAAGGGTTATCTGGAAATTTATGGCGTCACAGCCTATAAAATAAGGAGCACCTACCTATTCAGAAGAAATAAATGAAATAGCTAAAACTGTTTTCTCAGTTATGAAAAACCGGTCAAAGGGGACTAGAAATCGCACACGAAGGGCCGTACCATCGCACAAGAAATAACACAAAAATAATCATGGCGGCAATAGAAATACATATTCTGTGATAATTTCAACTCTCTACCTATTGCGGTTCATGAGACAGACAGACAGACGGACAGACAGACAGACGGCACGAAGACAGCGCAGGCTCAGAAATAGGGTCCCGTTGGCACCATTCAAGTACGGAACCCTGAAAATTTAGATATTACAACAAAATTGGTATCTTACCCATAACCCATACAACCTGTAACGAACTATCTAAACTTGTCATAAGACCTCCTAACGAAATACTTTAACTTATAAATAGGAGGCCACATCCATAACGTCAATTTTCTATTCAATAGATTACAACCCTAAAGACTCGTTGACTAGAAAATACGATGGCCATTACATGAAAGTAAATAAAGGACTTTTCTTCAAATTGGTGACTAAACTGGTAGGTATGAGCTCATCCTTTATTCAATCCTCAGATTGGGTCCTACAAATTGCAGCAGTTTAGAGGGATAAGTGCTGCCGTAAGTCACAGAACCATATTCTTTGTGTATAAAGTGAAAAGGAACTATTTCAAACACTTCCTTATATTTTTCCACAAAAAATATCAATATCACAGTATCAGAGTCACAGTAATCACGCCAATAACTCTAATCACACTAATTCGATATCCCGAGAGCACGCAATTTTTTAACCCCCGACCCAAAAAGAAGGGTGTTATAAGTTTGACGTGTGTATCTGTGTATCTGTCTGTGGCGTCGTAGCTCCAAAACTAATAATTCCGATTTAAATTTAGTTTTTTTTTGTTTGAAAGGTGGCTTGATCGAGAGTGTTCTTAGCTAAGTATAATCCAAGAAAATCGGTTAGCCGTTTGAAAGTTATCAGCTCTTTTCTAGTTATTGTAACCTTCACTTGTCGGGGGTGTTATAAATTTTTAATTAACACTTGTCTTATAACTTTTCGGAGTTATAATGTGCATTTTAAGTAATAGTATCACTTACTATAACGGTGAAGGAAAACATCGAAAACACCGCTTTCTTAAGAATTTACCATAGTCTGCCAATCTGCACTTGGTCAGCGTGGTTTTTGAGAAGAGACCTGTTCTCAGTAATGGGCTTCTCAATGATGGGCTGAGATAACCATTTCTATAATACATAGGGATGGACAAAGGATAGTTTATTCCACGAAAACAATGGTGTCTTACGAGATTTATGGACGAAATCCAGGGCAAATATAGTCTATTAAATTTAGTTTTGTCTTCTATATAATAAACAATCAACATGTACCTCTTCATTGCAGCAGTTACAGGATACTAAGAATATCCGACAAATTCCCTAGACGAGTTATTTAACCCTGTTATGGTAGCAAGCATATCACGCGGTGTTTTCCCATGGGCGCTCATAAATCATAACCTCTTGGCAGGCTTACTATGTTGTTAAGTCCGTTATACTCTATAGGAGTGTAAATTATGAAGATAAAATTGCTTAAATGATACGAGTTTAGATTAAAGAAAAGAAAGGTAATACGTACAACTGGCTACTGAGTGGAAGTAATACAAATGTAAATTAAAAATTTATAACACCCCCGACAAGCGAAGGTTATAGAAATAACTAGAAAAGAGCTAACAACTTTCAAACGGCTGAACCGATTTTTTTCAATTATAGCTAAGAACACTCTCGATCAAGCCAGCTTTCAAACAAAAAAAACTAAATTAAAATCGGTTCATTAGTTTAGGAGCTACGATGCCACAGACAGATACACAGATACACACGTCAAACTTTAACACCCCTTTTTTAGGTCGGGGGTTAAAAATATATTTACAGAAAACAAGACTAAATGTACACTTTAGTTTAAAAAGTGCTAGAAAGTTGGCTGAAAGATGCGCGATCGTATCTAATAGAATATTAATATACAAAATATATTATTATCTTCTTCTTAATATGCCTGATGATCTTCGTCTATTAGTTCATTCGTCACCTATCCGTATAACGGCCATCGTTCATCCGATTGAGTTGAAAGTGTATACAGTTGTTGTTAGCACTTGTGTGTGTATCATCGTAGAGTAAGTAACATACAAATTGTATTACAACGCATGTCGGGCATTAGCTAGTTAGATATTAAACTTAAAGAAAGCTGAAAGCAGATGTAGTACAGAGGCCAAAACGTGTCAAACCCAGACAAATCATTATATACACGAAAAATACAAGGACTTAAATAAATCAAACAACTTTTCAATTTTACTAAAGTTCGTTCAAAGTTGGTTGAAAGTAGGTATGGCAACATCTGATATGTCCAATAAAACTTGAACTTTTTCTTGTCGCATCGAGTTGACTTGACTAGCAAGTAGCAACCAAAAACTACGGCACCATCTGTTTTGATGTTATCGCTTTCTAGTTTAGCCTGATACTAAAATATATGATGTTCAACTATTCTCTAATAATAATCCATGTTTATTTGAATTACTAGCTAATGCCCACGACTTCGTCCACGTGGATTTAGGTTTTTAAAAATCCCATAGGAACTCTTTGGTGCTTTTGATCTTTAACTATAAGGGCGCCAACGCACCTGAGCTGCGCTGTGCTGCACTTGCAGACCGCGGCACAGTGGGGCAAAATATTATTTCTATCATTTTGTATGGAGCATATCGCACTATAGCGGCGCTGCCGCGCGTCGCAGCTGGAGGGAATATTGTGCAGCGCGCTGCCGCGACGCGCAGTTCAGCTGCAGTTCAGTTTTAGTGCGTGGGCAGTGAGCACCATAAGTATATCCATTCACAAAATCAAGTCGATTCGTTTCGCGTTGCTCCATTGCCAAACAAATACACTTTCGAATTTTTTATGAGAGTAGTGATTTCTAACATTGCCTTTCAACAAGTGTAAGTTAAAAATTTATAACACCCCCGACAAGTGAAGGTTACAGTAATAACTCGAAAAAAGCTGATAACTTTCAAACGGCTGAACCGATTTTCCAAACAACCTTTCAAACAAAAAAAAAACTAAATTAAAATCGGTTCATTAGTTTAGGAGCTACGATGCCACAGACAGATACACGGATACACACGTCAAACTTATAACACCCCTCTTTTTGGGTCGGGGGTTACTGGGAACTGGGAACTGATTTTCTTGAATTATAACCTAAGAACACTCTCGAGTGTTCTTAGGTTATAATTCAAGAAAATCAGTTCAACCGTTTGAAAGTTATCAGCTCTTTTCTAGCTACTAAGTATAAACTTCACATGTAGGGGGTGTTCTTAATTTTTAATTTACACTCGTTTTCGGTACCGATTTGAAGCGCCCCACCCAAACGTACCGGGAATCAAAATTGACACTTTGTGTTAAAATGGTCATTGGCAGATAATATCTCGTCACTGACATTTTGTTCCGAATACGATCACATGACGCTTACTGTGCTGCTCTTAACACCAAAATGGATAAATTCTAGTTGTTTCAAAAACAGGTTGGCAATCGCAGCTCCAGCGTGTATTAATAAAGGTCTATGTATGTTAAGTAAAAGCGTTTTAGACAGCCTCGTGAAACAGTACCTTTGATGAAGTAGTCACAGTAAAGTAGGTTATGCGGGTCACGGATATACTCGTATTTGAGCTGTCGTTGATTTATACTATTTCTGGTCTAAAGGACTGAAAATGAAATTGCTCAAATTGGCCAAAAGCCGTGACACCATTTCAGAGAGCTTGCATCCTGCTTTTTTGACTACTTTGCAAATCAAAGAGTTCCTACGGGCTTTTCAAACACAATATATCCATAGGGACAAAGCACGGGCACCATAACTATAATGTTAACAAAATCCGTTTGAAATGTGACTTCCATAAAAACAAAGTTTCATAAAAGTTTTAACAAAAGTCACTCCTTAACGCTCGAATTGCTATACCTTTGTCGCGACTTAATGAATTGGACTTGTTTAAAGTTCCTTGTATCTGGAACTGATATCGGATTCAGATCGGAACGAGGGGGTTCTAATGACGCCTTTGCAAGAACTCTCTCAGGGTTTTTTATTACGATTCGTTTTAATTAAAAACCGCCGTCGTCGCACGAATCAAACGGGAAGAACGGAGTACGAATTTGAATTTAAGATTTTAAACCGCTCTTTCTAAAGCACTTGAGTATGAAAACTGTCCACAAGTCTTTGGTAATTATTTCATAAAATTTATTAGAGCATACGTAAAAGCGAAGCATCTGCGTTTTTTTTAAAAGAATATTATTCATGCTAATCATGACTAATACTCCCCTTTCCCCACCAATTAAGCGTAAAGCTTGTGCTAGGAGTAGGTACATAGATATAAAAGACTAATAGTATTATTTGGATTTCTGTGAGTAGGTACGACAATAGTGCAACGGTTAGTTTGAACCGCCGACCTTTCGGAATTCAGTCCACTCCTAAACCGTTGAGCTATCGAGGCTCTGTTAAGAAATTTGATTATGCCCGCGACTTCATCCGCTTGATATTCGTAGCTATAACTATTATTATTTATTGCCCGGAGAATAATGTAGCAATCATTCAGTGAAAGCGATGTTAGTTCCAGAGATTACCCCCTACATCCTTTAATTTACCGCTTTATTTTATGCTAGTGTAGATATTATATCAACAACTCTTCATATTATATGCACCACACACAGCCGTAGAGAAATTAAATAAATTCTTAGCTTTGCGAAAAACTAAACTAACATTTTCTCGTTTCTAAAACTCAAAGAGGAGAGAAATATTATTGTACTTAGATTTTCTTTCCGATCTTTTATTTTGAAGCCAATGCTTTGCAGAAATGCTGCTATGAATTTATATTAAACAAACTAGCTGATGCCCGCGACTCCCTTTGCGTGGATATAGGTTTTTAAAAATACCGTAAGAACTCTTTAATTTTCTGGGATAAAAAGTAGCATATGTGTGAATCCAGGGTATAATCTATCTTAATTCTAAATTTCAGCCAAATCCGTTCAATAGTTTTTGCGTGAAAGAGTAACAAACATACACACATACTTACACACAAACTTTCGCCTTTATAATATTAGTGTGATAGTGAGATCTTTTATTCTTGGAATAAAATAGGTACAAGCTATTAATGCTTGGTTCGTTAGCTCTCTTATTTTGAGTAGGTACCTATCTTTATTTATATATTTGTATATTATATTGATTACGTTGTGATATACTCGTATACAGCATTACTAAAGGAGCCGTAGTGGTCTTCTTTAATTTTTTTTCGTTATAAACTACTGCTATCAGTATCAGTGCACCCACTTTGTCTCCGAGCACGCTGCGCGGGTTTCTTGATTGTAACATTCCGCTCACGTACCGGATGTTCAATTTGAAAGACTTATAGATGAAGATACTGGTTCCCGATTAAGTTTCTGTCCAGTGTTTCTTGGAGATTCTTTGTAATTAGTAATATAAAAGTCAGCTTCGTAACATTAGATAATATAAAAAAACAAAAACAAAAGTACACCCTTTAGGGATAGGAATCATAGCAATCGTAATCATTTTGAAGCACTTGTTGGAACAGTCTGTTTCAATAAAAATTTATTCTATTCTTTATTTTGCCAGAATATTACAGACGTCTATCGGTTGGTAATGGCGATGATGTTGATAAACAATATTATTAAATGTAAAATTCGAATGTTCCGTCAGCTATATTAAAAATAAAAAATGCGGATACTTAATTTAGTTTAGAGAAAGACAACAGAATCGGCGCCACTGTCAAAGTACGAATACTAAAATACACGAATACGAGATACTTACGTATCAAACAAGGCTGATAAATCATTATCAAAAGCTGATGTGTTGCGTGTCGTAAATTCTGAGTAAATGGGATTTCGAATAGACCTCATAAATATACGCAGCCACATCTTCCGCAGAGCAAATTAAGGATTCCAAACTAATTTACTTCAATAATCTGCTAGAGCTAAATCCTGTGTCGTGTGTGGAAGCGCAGATAGCGGGGTTCCGTATCTGCAATGCTAATGGACCCATCTGTATTCAACACGTACGGCATATCCTTGCGGTTGCTAATTTAACACATTTTGACTAAAATATGTTATAACACAGTATTTGTACTTAGCCACAACAAACTATTTCTTACCTTAGTAAGAATTAGTTGGTTAGTAATCTTCATTCTCTCAGCACAGCCTTGTGTGCAGAGCATGTATGGAGAGTGAAGAGACACTGGAACACATACCTACTGCTTTAATGCAGTGTATCTACCAAATAAGAAGCCTATATATTTGCCTCCCCAGCATCACTTCCTGAATTCCTCGTCGACCTGAGGATCTACCTCGATTCTATGGATTCTAGATTCGGTAAACTCGGTTGGCGCATTCAGGCGGGTTCGGCAGTGATGCAGTCAAAAATAGAGATAGGTATTTATGCTATGGCAGTTTCTTTATTCTCATAATACTCCGAATTGTAGTCTTACTTGGTATAGGGATTTCACTGAAAGGAGGAGCTTTTCTTATAGAAAAGACCTGTCACCTGAGCCTTAAGTATCTAATAGTCTATCCGGAAGTGAAAAAGTAAACAAATTGATTCCATACTGGGAATTGCGGGTTCGTGCGAACAAGTTAATATAGAGAATTACTGTGAGGTATAATAAATGTTTACACATCATTGCCCCCGGGGCGCTCTTTACTAGGGTGACATGGAAAATTGCTGTATTTTCGCAGTACATATCTACTTACCTATGGTTCGTGACAGGTCGACTTGGCAATGGGGGTGGGGACGCCCCGCAGATGAACACAGCCCCCGCGCTAACCCGATGCGGGATAGCGCGGGTGACGTGTGGGTGTGATACTCATACCCTGATAGCCATCTCGACCTGTCGCAAACTATACCTCGTTATACCTACCTTCTAGGAGTATATCGCCGCGTGGTAACATTGTATTATATTTTAATAAAACACCTATCTCTCTCAAAAATAATTTAATTTATCTTTAAAATTCAATCTTTTGCAGAACAGGCTATAGTTTTTGGATTTTTCACTTCGCTGTCATACAAATGGAGGATGGCGTTGACAGTATTATGGCGAGTTTCCAACTATTATTGCTTCACGGAACAAGTTAAAAATACTACCTATACACGAAAAGCTTCCATCGTTTGCTTTTGGTTATGAATCTACGAAAAATGATTTCCAGTTTGTATAGAAGCAGGCGTTACTTTGCGGAAGTCCATGATATACAAGGAACCAAAAGCTTAATTTGCTATAATCCGCTAAATCAAACAAATCTGTATGGTGCAACATGCAGCGTGTGATATGCACCGCACTGATAAACATGCAGGAAAAGCCAGCCACCAAGCAAGCGATACGCACAAACACCACGCAGCACCACACAAGTCCCAAAACCACTCGACGCACGTTTCGCTCCGACACCGGAGCATCCTCAGGAGACGTAGACCTTACAATGCTCAATTGCAAAGTATTTTGTAATTAGGCAGATACAGATTTGTCTGGTTCAGCGGATTATAGCAAAAGATTTTACTTCCTTGGATTTCCAGTTTGTTTATATCTAAAGATACATAGATACAGCATATAACTCAGTAAAACTTACTTCCTCTAACGCTACAACCCTTTGTTGCCTCCTTTACAATTTTTCTCCTTTTAGCCCTACCCTTTTCTTAAAGGATGTTGACATTTACGGCGTAGATTTTGCGCCACAAAATTTATCCATTTTTTCTTGACCTCATATTTCGATGTTATTTTTAGTTGAGTCAACTATTGTATAGCAATTCTAAGCCCTAAGGAGAAAAATTGTGTTTCGCATGACTGCAAAATTATTTGCGTCTCGTGCCATTGAATCTTCAATCTTACTACAGTTACGAAAACTATACAGTTTTAGGGAGCGCTACTAACTATATTTAATGACTTGCCGAAACACATTGAATCTAGGAAAAATCTTTTCCAAAATTAAAGCCACATTAAAAAAAGCACTGTTGAACACAATAGACAGATAGATATATAGTTTGTTAACTTAGAATATAACATTGTTTTGAATTACTTATTATTATTATTATTACATTATGTTTTCTTATATATTTATATTTAGAATTGTTATCATCTAAGTGAACTTTCGTTTCTTTTTGAGAAAATAAATTCTTAGAATCCTTCGTTTTTTCGATATTCAATACAGTACTCACGGCAAATAACAACTTTGCAGCCTTGCATAACAAAATAAGCTAATTTTCCAATTTACCTTACCTTACCTTTAGTATTACCATTTCTTGCTTGATACACCCACACCATACGTAAGTAGGTACCTACTTCAAGAACACTACGTTATAAAAGAAAGCGAGCTGCTGGCGGTTTAGTCTCTCGCTTAGCTCTCTTATTACAAACAACGTGGCATTAATTATCTTTTTGCCGCAGAAGACGGTGGAGAAATTTATGCGTCTCCGTTTTCGGTGAAATAAATGATTGTAATAAGTCTGCGGCCGCGCTCGTGCCTTTTCCACTTGTTAAGTTCAGTTATGATGGTTTATGAGTTTTATATAGCTAACTTACTGTGGCTTTACACGGGTTACCTAATACCTATTAAGTAATAGACACAAAATCTGGTTTGCTGTCTCTTACGGCCCTATTTCTCATTACTGAGGGTCGTAACCTCTTTCCATTAATCTTATAATGATATGAGTTATCTTGGGATAATAATAATGCGGTGGGTTCCCAGATCCTTCCGCATACAACTTCATTAAGAGAACTATGTAGATTTCGACTCTTAGGTTAATTTAGAGTTAAGTTAGAGTTATTATCAGATGTTAGTGATAATAACCGGCACCAACGGCTTAATGTGCTTCCCGAGGTATGGAGCCTCAGGCAAATTCGGACCTCCAAGTCGGTCACCCATCCAGTTATCGACTTGGGTCAACGTTGCTTAACAATCACAATCAATTGATATGCGTTGTCACAACTAGGCCACACGTCCCTTGCAGTGGGTCCAATATTATTTATTTATTTATCACCTTATTTTATCAATTATTGTCAAACTTATCTTTTTTTAACCCCCGACCCAAAAAGAGGGGTGTTATAAGTTTGACGTGTGTATCTGTGTATCTGTGTGTCTGTGTATCTGTGTATCTGTGTATCTGTGTATCTGTGTATCTGTCTGTGGCATCGTAGCGCCTAAACGAATGAACCGATTTTAATTTAGTTTTTTTTGTTTGAAAGGTGGCTTGATCGAGAGTGTTCTTAGCTATAATCTAAAAAAATTGGTTCAGCCGTTTAAGAGTTATCAGCTCTTTTCTAGTTTTCTTGTAGAAAAGAAGGTTAGATAACCGTTGGGTTCATAATATTATGTCAATAGACAAATGTCAAGCTGTCAAGATGGACGTTGCCTAAATACATAATTATTTATTTGAAAATGATGTTTGGAAAACTCAGATACTTTGGATCGTCGGGGGTGTTATAAATTTTTAATTTACACTTGTCACAACTGTTTTTTATTATCCAATATTACACGCCCAAAGGTATACCTATGTGTATAAGTTTGACGTTTGCACCAGGGATTACAAACTATTACTTACTAGAATTTTCTCATAAAATATTTTACATTCTGAATGTAAGGATGTTTCTCGCATAAGATCGCTGTGTCGCTATTTTTCAAGATAACCCTTTTATTCTTGCTTACTTAAGCTAATGCTCTTGGGTAAATTGATCTCTCTCTATCCTTCGAAGAAGATTGTGTTGACTATGCAGATGAAAATCTGGAACAATTAGGGAAAATACTTAGTACTTACTGGTTTTTTGGATGACAAAGGTTCTAAAAAGGAAATCCACGGTGTAAATTGGAAAACTTTGCAAGACGAAATAATTGTAACCGCATAACTTATTTGAAAATCGCTTGAGACAATAATATAATTCAAAGTTCCAAATCTAAATATTTAAAAAGGAGACACTAACTGACTGATATAATAACACAACTAAATTGCTGTGTCTAGAAACTTTATTTTCACGCTTAGATATATCAACGTCTGATAATAACTGTAAAAATCTAAGAGTCCAAATTTTGTTCTCTTAGTAATGGAGAAAAAAGTAGTTATTTATGAGACAAAGTAGGATTAAATAAAAATTCATACAAATAATTATACTTAACTAATATTATAAACGCGAAATTTTGTACGTATGGACGGATTTATGGACGTTTGTTACCCTTTCACGCAAAAATTACTGGACCGATTTAGCTGAAATTTAGAATGGAGATAGGTAATACCCTGGATTAAACATAGACTACTTTTTATCCCGGGAAATAAATGAGTTCCCACGGCATTTTTAAAAATCGCGGGCATCAGCTAGTCCTTAGTAATAATTCGATGCCCTCAGGTAAAAGTGTCCATTTGGAATTCAATTTATAATGAGGGCAAAAAAATACGTTTTTGCATATTTTTAATCATGAAGAAAACTCAAAGATTCTGCTGCTGCCATTGCTGATATTTTGCTGTTAGTAGGGCTGAGGTAGGTACGATGTATGACGAGGGTAGAATATTGACACATTTATTAGTAGGTAGGAAGAACCCGTTTCACGTCCAAATCCTACTCTTACTTTAGGTACCTAATAAATAATTTTAAGCAGGAAAAGTGTCCTAATTACTTAATTTTGGAATACTAATAATAATTTTACTGCAAAATAATCTCAGACCGATTCACACCAAGCACGTACACGTGACACGCACGTAGTGACGCGCGTGAATCCGTAGACATAACTGCACGCATTATGTCTACGCGAATGTTCACGCCACGCAAGCGGTATGCCATGTCTCATACGGTTCCATACATTACAACGTAATGGTACGCGCTACGTCTACGCTTATGCCACGCTTACGCAGCCTGTGTGAACGAGCTGTTATTGATAGAATTATTGACCCGGCTCAGTACTGAATACAGGTCTCCACTCCGAATGGGAAGGCTTTAGGCCTTAGCCCACCACACCAGCCAAGTGGGATCGGCAGACATCACACCACAACTTCGATATCATTATGGAGAATTCGCAGGCATATTAAGGAAAAACATCGCGAGGAAACCCCTCACGATATTTTCCTTCACCACTAAAGCAAATAATATTTAATTGCTTTGTTGCAGCTTAGCTGGCTAGTATATAACACAAATAAGTACGTTGAATAAGTGAAAAAGATGAGGAGGAAAGGATCTAAATCACATTATTTTTTGCTATCTTAAGGTGGACGACTTACTCTAACAAAAAAGTCTTGAGAAGTTAATAAGATCACGTTTCTGGCTCGGTTGCGAATTAGATTACTGTCACAAAATACGCTTCATCACGTCCTCTGGGCTCTATCTAATAAACGTTAGTTGTTTTATAAGCTTTGTTTTTTAATTTAAAGTACTTAAACATTGAAGAAACATACCACTGGATTTTTTTATACATATCGAAAATTGCAAAACCGACGTGACAGGGATTCAACCTGCATCCCTTTGGCTATGGCGTCCGTGAGCGCCCTTAGTCTGTTTAGACCTTCAATGCCGATGACGATAATATATAAGTATTAATTTTATAGAAAATATTACAGTAAAACTTAAAGCCATCCTTATCTAATTATTGTAGACATCATGCCCACGTGGAATGGTACCGAGAACACTTGCTGCATTTCCGCGCTGGACAATCAGGCTTGTCCTTTGCGCGAAAAATGAACCAGCCCTTCTGTCACTAGATAGGACTATTAAAAATAATATAATTAATAATACTAAGACTCCATAGCACCAGGGTCTCCATGGCAAACGGAACAAAATGTACCTAACTCTCAATAAGAGAGGCATACCTAAGTACTTGCCTCGCCTATCGGTTTCAGCCATTTTTGTTGTGGCTCCCGATCCTATCTCTATGATATTACGACACGGAGCCAACGCACGTTGCGTCCCATATTAGGGGCCGTTCCCATTCCCAGGGAACCAGCGTCAATCCATCAGGTCTCTTGCCATCATCCCGACTAATCCCTGCCGGCTCAGTGAGCCCAGGAATATCTATCATAGCAAGATATTTTATATGACTTTATGTTGGCAATACGTACCTAGTTAATTTTTTATCCCAGAAAATCAAAGAGTTCCCGTGGGATTTTCAAGGGCCATCACACGATCTCTTCCGGAAGTAAAAAGAACTAATCTTTAAAAAGATGTTCATGGAAAAAAGTTACACTAAGAAGTCATTAGTGATAAATTATAATTTGAGATTTTGTTTTGTAAAAATACGTGCTGTAAAAAAATTACCATTGACTTACAGACGGCTAAGATGCAAACTTGAGATAAATGAAGAAATCGCATAATTTTCATGACTTTTCAATTTGGTAAGCTGGCCTTAACTACTTAAAAGTTAGCCAATAGGTCCCTAAAGGGAAAGTTTTTCCTTTGAAGTGCTCAAAAGTGCTTGATTAGCACTTTCACCTCACAATTACGAAATTCTGGAGACTCTCCTAAGAAGTTCCCATAAGATGAAGTTTATCTTAATTAACATTAGTGCCACGCTTCGTAAATCTGATGCACATTTCAGTTTGAGAACAACTTTACTAATGAGCTCCGGCTAAAGTTGTTGATAAACCGATAAATGTGAGGTTTACGTTTGTTTATTTAACGAAACTTTATTATTAATAGGTCTATGAAAATCTAAACTTAAGGCGATTAGGGACTCTCTGGCGTAGTGAAGTCCACTGGGGACTTAACAGTTCCGGGGTTCCGATTCCCGGCTGGATCAATTTGGGAATTTAACCGTACTATTTCTAAATAGGCAGATCTGATTTAGTGCGAGACTCATGCGGTGGCTAGCTATCACACTGTACCTACCAGAAAAGTCGTGTCGCAAAGCGTCCGATCTAATGCCGCGTAGAAATAGAATAGCTAGGTAATCAGATTAGCTGGCTACCATCTTAAATAAGATATAGTACCTACCATAGTGAGAGATCGCAATCAGGGGCTCACTTGTACAGGATTAAAAAAAAAAAGTAAAACAATTAGCTTTAATCATGGATCTAGTAATAGATACCCGCCGAATTAGCGGATGAACAGCCTTATAACTGATGTAATAAATAATTCCACGATTGGATTTTGCGGATTGTGCTTAGGTACACATAACCTATTTGTAAGTATAATGAGAATCTTGCATTTGCGCAGAGCCTCAAAATTAAAGTTTCATTACTTGATGCCAGCGCCAAACAAAGTTAACAAAGGCCTGCCAACTCTAAGCTTCCAAACTGTATCCCAACTCAAACTAACCCACTTAATTCTCACCCTATTAATTTCAGGATACGAAAATTACGCTACTATTGTCTTAAACTTTAAAATTGTTGGGCTACAAAAATACTATCGTTAAAATAAAGCAAATGGTGTTTTTCTTAAGAACTAATATGGCGGGTAAGCCTGGTGACGTCAACATGCTTGTTCTAGGTGACATACAAAACAAATCGAGTTTCCCCGGCCAGCTCACATACACTTAACAATAATGTGTGACTACGCCCCCAGTTCACGACAGTTAGGAAACTTTAAACAAAACGTCGAGAAATTTAAAAAAGAGAAAAAAAAGTCGTTCAAATTGATCACTTGATCAAATAATCCCCGACCCAAATAGAGGGGTGTTTTATGTTTGACGTGTTGACGTGTGTATCTGTGTTTTTTTTTTGTTTGAAAGGTGACTTGATCGAGAGTGTTCTTAGCTATAATCCAAGAAAATCGGTTCAGCCATTTGAAAGTTATCAGCTCTTTTCTAGTTACTGTAACCTTCACTTGTCGGGGGTGTTATACGCCTAAATTGCGGTAGAGCTTCAATAGAACGATTGCGCCGATTTATCGAATGTCGCTTTTGACACCTCTGCCACAATCTCTACCTACAAATTCACCAGAAAGATTTTGGTGAATTTGTTAAAATCTTTCTAGAAAATATGAAAGTAAATTTTCCGTTTGCCTAGATTAATTATGTTGAACTAGCCGAGTACGGATTATTGTTGATTTAATTAAATAAATGAAATCGTTCGTAGCCTTTACAATTCTTTGATTTGAATAGCTACTTCACCGATCAGAGGTTTAATATTAATGAGCTTCAGAGCCAACGTAGACCGCCCATTGTCTGAAAAGAATTATCCAGCTGAGTTTGGACTTTCCTACTCAGACTAGAGAGCATTTAAGACCAATATATACGGTCGACTAATCGCACGGCGACTCAGTTGACGGCGACCAAGACAATCTGTAATTTATTAACCCCCGACCCAAAAAGAGGGGTGTTATAAATTTGACGTGTGTATCTATGTATCTGTGTATCAGTCTGTGGCATCGTAGCTCCTAAACGAATGAACCGATTTCAATTTAGTTTTTTTTGGTTGAAAGGTAGCCACCTTTGATCGAGAGTTTTCTTAGCTATAATCGAAGAAAATCGGTTCAGCCGTTTGAAAGTTATCAGCTCTTTTCTAGTTTTCTTATACTTAGTAGTTTATGTCGGGGGTTTTTAAATTTTGAGTTATAGGTATAGAAGCCATAGGGCCTTATGACGACTTCCATATAATTTATTAATTACAGTTCACGACAGTTATGAAACTTGTAACAAAACCTTGAGGCTTCACCTACATTGGCAGCTGCAGGCATCAAGTGTATGAAACGACTAGGTATGTGACATGGCATGTCGTGGCATCTGTGTGGCAGCGTGACAAAGATTTTTAAACGTTATAGTATTTTTTGATTTCACATCACCTCTAGTGCTTAAATACCTAATGTTTAACCCCCTGTCCACACGCTGCCCGTGTGGCATGGGAAGGAGTGAGGAACGGAGGCAGAGACGTAGTGTGGCCGCGTTACTCGCATGTTCCTCGTTCATGCCCATCGCTCCCTATTATGTCGGTAAGTATGCAATAGCGCGCACGCTGCCACTGTTTTGATGGCCATCGTGTTGCAAAGGCAAGCAACTTAGTGAAGCGGTGTCGCGATTAATTGCGCGAGTAGGGCAGTGTGTGGACGCATAGTAACAGATCGAGAGCTCACTCACATAGTCTAGTTAACTCTGGTATTAGGGCTAGGGCATCAATTAAGCTTTATCGAGAAATTCTATATCAAGACCACAGGCTCTCGAGTGTAGAATTCGCAGAGGGGACAATGATTGCCATTCCAAATCGTTGAATACGATTCTGGTTTGGAATGCATTGATTAATTTTACTACGGTAAATGAATCTTTCACATACTTTTATACAGTGCATTCTTAGTAATGACGTACTGAGTGTTGGTACTTTTATGTTGTATCTTTAATCTGTTTCGGTATGTATCTATATAGTATCTAAGGTAGGTACTATTAGTTCGCGATAGGTTGACATGGAAATCGGAGTGGAGACGTCCCGCACAACCCCCGTGCTAACTCGGTGCGGGATAGTGCGGGTGTGCTGAACATCCCCCCGCCTCATACCCCAATTGCCATGTCGACCTGTCCCGAACTAAGTATACTTATGTTATTTGTATGTGTCAGAAAAGTTTCTGCATTCATATAGGAATTTCGCATAAACTTTTTGATAATAAAAACTAACAATTATTTTGAGTTATTTTGCTAACCAACTTACCAGTTTTATGATAGGTATAGTTAGCGATCCACTTCAGCTTCGCACGGGATGGGATCTATTTATTCCAATATCTTTTTCTGTAACATTAATAACTAATGTGCGTACATTAATAGTTATTAATGTGCACGCCACGAAAGCCTTCAGATGGTACAATTTTTTCCGACTTCACAAATTATCATCATACCGATAACTTTTTTCATAAAATGTTCATAAATTATAGCCTACAAACCTGTTTAGACGAATCAGTTTTCAGTTTACTTAGTTTTCTCAGTGCCGTAGTGTCTGAAATTAACTCAGCACGGCGGCGGACTTTAATAATACGTACCTAGTGATGGTAAAATATAAAAACTGTAAGAATAGTTTTTAACTATAAAGTTTTAAAAAAATACGGTTAACTTTTTCACTCTGTGTTCACTCTATAAAGAATGGAGGGACATTCACATCATTGACAGCGCAATAAATACAGAAAAATAGCACATAAAACGACTGGCAGAGAGCGTTGAAAAGACCGGTCGTCCAGTTTATTATGCTATTTATTTCAGTCCGACTTGTCAAGCAATTAGGGTGATTCCACATAGCACCACACGACACGATTTTTGGCCACGATACGCAACACATGACTCAATGCAAACGTCTATTTGCACGACTAGCCAAAAAAAAGTTGAAATGATTCCAGGATTCATGTATATGTAAGTGGGTGTCTTTGTTTTAACATAATTTCTTAACACCTGAACAGATTTGGATGTATAGGGATTAACGTTTCTTTACAACAACCAGAGTGAAACTGACTGTAATTATTTTTTGAAAAAAATTTAATGCGCATAACACAGACTAAGGCTTTAATACACAAGCCCAGTTGAAACATGTTTTTGTACAATGCGCTGTTATACGCCTAATATGCAGCTCGGACTTCTTGTTTTGCGTGAACAATACTTATTTTTACCCGACTACGGCAAAGCCGAAAGGAAGGGTTATGATTTTAGCAGTCTATGTATGTATGTATTTTATTATTATTCTCGTACAATTTAAAACCCTTTGACTGCGATATCACCTGATGGTGCAGTTTAAGATGGAAGCGGGCTAACTTGGAAGGAGTATGGTAGTTTCATTAAATCCATGCTCTTGATTGGATATTATTCGAATTCGTACTAAGGAGTCGCTTGAGTAAAATGGTCATAGAAACAGGTGACTCCAATTCATTACCGTATTACGTATATCGTGTCGTATGAAGGCCCGTGGAAAATCACTCTAGTATAAATTAACGTGAATATTGTCTGCCTTTCAATGAGTGGTAGAAATACTGTTCGAATCACAGGAACTATTTCCGTGATTCATTGTTTAATCAATGAAGAGGAAAGCTGATATTGCTATTCTAAGCTCTGACCATAGCGAACATATATTTTGCTATCAAATTAACTATAACTAAATTATGTAATGTTTTTGGATAAAAAAAACTAGTACCTAGATCCGCGTGGATTTGTTTTTTTTTATATTTCTTAGGAACTATTTTGTTTCTCAGAAAATAAGGAAGGAAATAAGATCTTGGACCAAAGTCAAGCGCTATGAGATCTGTTTCATACGCCTCGTGTTCAGTTTGGACTAAGTATAGGTACCTCCTTGTCTTGCGCACACTATACCAGTGGCAACCCTAGTCCGAGAGGGTTCCTACGTTCATTAATTGTAGTAATGTTGTTGTATAAACTTTCATACTAGACCGTGCTGTGCACGCTAACGTAGAACGAATCACCACTTAGTCTATTTTCATCTGATAATTTTCAGTATTTCTAACATAACTATCAGGAGTCCCTATTTCAGTCCCGGTCTATTTTCCGAATAGGATTCCGAGTTTAAAATACGAAGTGGATAACAGATGTATCTGGGCGAGTAAGCTTTAAAAAAATTGACACGGTTCATCCATTACGAGATTGCACGGGAATACTGAATTCATTGACGAAAACGTAAATAGAAAATGAATATGCTAACTTTTGTTTCTCTACAAGCAATTTTTCGAAAATAGAGTAACCTAGTCTTTATCTTATCTACTTAGATGTCAATACAAGTAACAAGTAAAACTACAAGTACAAGTAACAAGTAAGTGGGCAAAGCCAATTTACTAAATAATGTAAAAGACGGCCACTCTAAATAATCACTTATTCTGGATTCACCTATACCTACCCAGGTACCTACCATCTGTATTCACAGGAACACAGATGGTACGTACCCCAGTCACGTTGAGGCCAATTTGCGGGTGAGATTGCACGCTCTATACTCTATCCACAGACAAGTTAGTATAAGACTCTCTCTGTTACGTAGTCCCATGCAAATGACAAAGACAAAACAGTCAGTGGGCGTTAAGCATTTTGAATGACTAGCCAATCACAAACCAACCCATGTTTTCCGTATTACTTTAATAGCGAATCCATGTTTTCAAAAAACATTCGAAATTCAATTCGAAAACAAACGTTCGTTTGTTTTCGATTGTGATTGGCTGGTATACAACATCTCTTTCAATTATCTTGAGCTATTTTCCTGGTAAGAAAAACATACGGTAAAGAAGTGAGAACTCCCGATTTCATTTGAAAAAAAACATGTTTTAATGGGCTTTAATTTAAACTTTCGCCTTTGATGGATTAATGACATTTCCCTACACAAAGGTTCCGGAAACTGCGCAAACAAGATAACATTGTTTGCATTTTCTTTGTCTTTAACCTAAACTTCGATAACAAAATGAAGATGACGGAAGGCGCGACTTTTGACTCTCGCAATCCATTTCTTCTTATTAACGCCGAAATTGTTTTGTAATAATCCGTTAAACGGGCTCCGGATTAATTGTTTTAAGTCCCTGAATTTAGAGTCATTCGTTAGAACCTGCTCGCAGGGAAAACAAAGGAAAGTTTCTGTGTCCGTGAGTCAGTCTGATTTTGTATTTTAAATATGTTTTATACTTTAATAGCGAGCAAACGAACAGGCGAATCATCTGATGTCAAATAATTACCGCTGCCCATGAACATTTGCAGCACTAGAGGAACCGCCAATGCGTTGTCGACCTTTCAGGAATTTGTTCGTATAGTCTCATTCCACAGATTGCATGTGCGTAGAAAACAGGATGTATGTTCATATAACCTTACAAACAATTAAAAAATTGTAGACAGCCAATCAAACAAAAAATTTATTTTGTTTAAAATATTTATAAATATATACAATATCTAATAAAGATACCTAATGGTAAAAATTTCATACTTGTTCAAACAATGTAGAGAACCTACTGCATAACATCGACTATTAAGGGGCATGTCCTCTGCTTCAAGTAGGTGAAGAATATATCTAGTGTTTCAGGTTTTATAAATTCACAAGTAGAGTGTACTATACCTACTCGTGTTAAATTTAATCCTGTATCACTCCACACTGGAAACTATTTCTAAGATCAACGTGGAAGGGCACTTTCACTCAATGCTAACTTCGCTTAAGCGATACCATTAATTAAAAGTTTAGTAATTAGAGTCAAGCAACTTATTGTATTAAATTACAAGTTAAACATGTTTAAAGCTTTTCCTTTATCGATTTATCTTGAAACTTGATGTGGAAAACTTCAGATATTGAGAGCTTGATTGAGAGTTACATTTTTTTTCGTTTGCCGTGAAGACCCTGGGGCCATGGAGTCTTAGTGCTAAACAAAATTACGAGACATTTCAATAGTTCGTTTCATTCGTTCGTTCAATAGCCTCATCGGGTGACAGAAGGGCTGGCTCATTTTTTGCGCAACGGATCAGCCTGGCTGTCCAGCGTGGAAACGCAGCCATTATTCTTGGCACCATTCCACACAGGTATAATTTGTATAGTAATTAATTAGATAAGGCTTTAAATAAGGCTAGCTTTATGTTTTACTGTAATATTTTCTTTAAAAAAGATTCATATAAAAGTTTCTATTTTGTATAGGTTTTTTATAACGTAGATACCTACCCACTACCCACTAATAACGGATTTTCAGAAATTCACCTAAACCAAGCCGGGGTGGGCCAGCTTGTGCCTACTAAAATAAAAATAGACAAAATAAATCGCAGACTACTTTTATTTGTTTTCCCACTAACTTTACCGCAAACCTTTTCTCTATCTACACTATTACGAACCGCCTCGTCCATTAAATCTGATTTACAACACACGTGAGACACAAAGATCTCTTTCAGATTACGTTTTTATAGCACCTAGCTAGGTATACCTACCTTACGACTTCCCAAACTGATTTTACTGCAACATATTATATCTGAGACGACTCGCGTTGTTGATGGCGATTGCAGTGAATATTTGTTTGTTAATTATAGCAACTGTGAGTTTCCACTTGATAACTAGTTACTTTTTTTTTACTGCAGACAAATAGTAACATCATTTAATTAGCGTGACTTTCAGTGGTCTATTTTCACTACTCTCAAATAAATTAAGTTCGTACAAGGAACGAGTAATACGGAGAATTTAAAAGCCTAACGGTGTAATGTAATTAGGTAAATATTGTCCGGGGCCGCTTGAATCAGGATAATACTCGAAGGATTTCGTCTATATTCTCGAAATTACCCATCCTAAATTAACACTACCCAGAGGACTAACGGTGCCTTGTGTATTTTAATTATGTATACGTACCTATGCTTAAATAAAAACAAAATCCAATGTTCTGAGTAATTTTAACTACATTTTTTTACATAATTATAACGAAAATCTATACCTACCTACCTACTTGTAATAAAACTTTAACTGGACGAATGCAGGAGGTACACCAAAATATACCTACCAATATATTTTGAAAACTTAAATCAATCAAATTAAAATTAATTTGGAAGCATTATCTTACATATCTATAGTTTGTTTATAGGAAGTAATCTCTGGAACTGCTGAACCGATTTTGAAAATTCTTTCACTAGTAGCTACATTATTTTTGAATGACATAGGCTAAAATGTATTTTCATAAAAAATAGAGATCCCTTATAAGCTACGCGTGTGAAGCCGGGGCAGGTCGCTAGTTACCGATATAGAGCCTGAGTCAGTTTTGTGGCTGTTCGCATATTATCTTTTAACTATTGAACGGATTTCAATGCCATCATTGTCAATACACACAATATATTTGAGAACGTTGTGAAGAACTCTCATGCATGCAGGTTTCTTGACGACGTTTTCCTTCTACATTAAAGCAAGTGATATTTTAATTGCTTTTAACGCACAAATAACTCCGAAATATTGGAGGTGCATGCCTAGAATCAAACCCCGAAATCTCCAAGTAAGAGGCCGATGTCTTAACCCCTTGACTATCGCCGTTTTTTGACTGCAATTTAACACATTAAAATTCTTGTTAGAATTAGCATTAAGAGCTCGTTCACAATTGCGTAAGCGTAGACGTAGCGCGTACGCGACGTACCATTGCGTTGCAATGTATAGAAATGTATGAATCATGGCATACCGCTTGCGTGGTAGGATGTTCACGTAGACGTAATGCGTGCAGTTCGTCTACGGGATCACGCGCGTCACTACGCACGTGTCACGTGTGAATCAGCCATTAGTAATAATTTTTATTGCGATAAATAACAATCTAGAGTTCCTTCGGAATAGGGGATGAGATTTTTTAACATAACTCGGTCAAACTCAATAAAATCTCGAGTTCGACGATTCTTTTGTTTGTTAAAAAAGTTATACTATATATCTTGTTAGTTTAATCCTTTGGTGAATAATTAAGTATCTGATAAATACTATAGAAGATGGGTGTTTCAACATGGCGCCGACCAGGATACTTTTTCATTTATTATAATTTAAAAATTATAACACACAATTCTTGTTAAAACGTAAATGCTGTGTTACTTTATTCGTACCATTAAGAATTTCTTTCTTACTAATTTCCGAGGTAAGGTAAAATGGATTTATTTCCACCGGCTCCTGAAAAATGCCCATTTTTGTAAAACATCCGTTGTGGTTTTTTCACTCGTTAAAACTGATTTACTTCTCAAAGCTACTTTGCGGAATGTTCGTTGCAATGCTCTAAGGTAATATTATTTCCAGTGAAAAGGTACCAATATGCTACTATGTTATTTCACATGAAAAAATATACCTTGTCGACTGTCGTTCGTTATTTTTACGATCATATCATTTTTAAAATATGTGGATAAATATTTCAATATATTAGATGTATAACTTGATATTTGGAAATGTGGTCAAATTTTCGAAATCCATATTTATCAATGAAAAGCGACATAACCAATAATAAATAATAATTAATATTCCTAATAGTTATAGTCGTCAAAATGACCACCCCTGGTTGCCCCTGGACCAAAAGTGCCCATCAAGCTTTGCCCCGCTGAATGGCGATGGACAACCTTTGGACCAGGTAGGCCCCAGAGCGTGGGGCCTACCTGGGCCTGTGGCGAGCGTGGATCGCAGCCTCTTTCTCTTAGACGACGGGATATTGATATAAGATATTGATATAATATATTCAAATATCATTTTAGGTAGGTATACTGTTCATTATCTTTGGAGTGCAATGATATCTTGACAGTTTCTCTCGTCTTAATTTTTAAGCCTTGTAATTTTTTTACCTTTGTAGGTAGGTACCTACTTTGGGTATTATAAGTCAATCGGATACTCGGCGTGTGCTACTACGCAATAAAAAAGGATTTCCCTATGCGTTGTTTTAGTGGTTTAACAGGGCTCTCTCCGTCACTTACTCCATACAATCGTAGTTCCAATTTCATTTGAATATTAAGCAACCAAAGTCCATGAAATTTTGCAGACATATTTTAGAAACTAATATCTGTGCCTGTGGTGGATAAGATTTTTCTAAAAATATGTAGTTTTAAAATTACAGGGGCTCAAAGATTTTTATGTGAATTTTTAAGACCGCGTTACTTTGAAACCGAATATTTTAACAGAAATCCGGAAAACCACAGGTATAGATATTAGTTTCTAGAATATGTCTGCAAAGTTTCATGGACTTTGGTTGCTTAGTATTCAAATGAAATTGGAACTACGTTTGTACGGAGCGAGTGACGGAGAGACCCCTCTTTTCTAATGAAACCGGTTTGGGGCACATCGGTTGGATGGTTTCAAATTCTATAACGGACCTGTAGAATAATTTTTTGTGTTCATACTTCACAAAACTCCATGCAGATGAAATTCCAGATAACAGCTAGTCTAGATTTAAACAAAAAAAAAAGAGATTTATCCTATTCCATCATGAAACGACGGCGTGATGGAAAGCTCAGGTGTCCTATAAACTCAACAATATTGGCCATTAGTGCAGAGCTATTGAGTTTCAACGGCGAATCCATCAGCAACACAAAAGGCTTCCATCAGGGACCCGACGCTTAGTTCAACCTATAGTTGACATGAACAATTAAGTCCGTTAAATTGAATAGAGATAAAATTATACAGTAGCGATTCACTAAATATTATAGCTAAGTGGAATTCTCAAGGATTTTAGAAAAAACTTTACTTTTTTGCAGATTTGTCTGTATAAAACGACGTCACGCGGACGTTTAAATTCTGTGCATTTTGCTTTTTACTCGAATGCGGCAAAGCCAAAAGAAAGGGTTATGATTTTAGCAGTCTATGTATGTATGTTTGTATCCCGATTCTTGTGTTCCACCGTAGCGCCTAAACTACTGGGCCGATTTTGATGAATGAGGTGTCAATGAATTCACAGGCATAGGCTATATTTTATACGAAAAAAATGATCTAACGGATGTTACATCAAAAAAGTAGGGGTCTCCAAAAATTTTTTTTGCTTTTGTATTGAGGGGATGTCAAATAAAAGAGAAGAAAATTCTGAGTTCATATAACATAAATCTACTACAATATTAAAATATACCAAGCGACAGAAAAACAATTTTACTATAATATTTCAGCGTTTATTAAGACGATCACAGTCGGGTTTTAGTTTTTAACTTTATCTTATTCGCAAGAATGATTGAATTACGAAAAAAAAACTAAATTAAAATCGGTTCATTCGTTTAGGCGCTACGAGGCCACAGACAGATACACAGATACACAGATACACAGATACACAGATACACAGACACACAGATACACAGATACACAGATACACAGATACACAGATACACAGATACACAGATACACAGATACACAGATACACACGTCAAACTTATAACACCCCTCTTTTTGGGTCGGGGGTTAAAAATACACTCGAAGATGAAATAATTATGTAACTGCAAAAATGATTCAACTTTGCCGCTTTGGTGTTTTCTGTAATTTACAGGAGAAAGCTTAGTAGATAAGAATTTAGGATGAAGGAAATTTTATCTCGCTTACATAGACTTATTTATGTATTCGGGTCATAAAACTTGTATCTCAACAGTGCTAAGGAATTATCTACATTACTACAGAAGTTTATGTCTGTACATTTTCTTTGTTCTTCTATTTTACAGTAGACCTCCTAAGATATAGACCCTAAATTCCCGCAAAATACTGTTTTTTTTTTATACAAGGTGTACCATCAAAAACTTAGCGTTATACCTACTACATAAACAATTCAATGCCAATAAACGAAATAAATACATTGCCTTATTTTGTAGTGTTAACGGTTTGTTAACTTTTCTAAACCTTTGTTTTGTCGTTCTAAATGTTGTCTCAAAAGTCACAAAATATGCTATCGTGTCTGGGTCTTAAGATATTGAAGGTCAAAGGTCATAAAAATCGGTTTTTCTTGAATATCTCGGTTCTTATTGCTTAAATGAGATTTGCACCTATTATAAAAGTTGTTGAATATAAAATTTTCTACAACTTTTGTTTAAACTTTTTTTTCGTACGGTCAACCGTTTTTAGGGTAGAGCGCGAAGAGTGCGCAGCCGTTCAGTCATAATATAAGTACCTAGGTATAGGCTAATGCAAGGTCATTATTTAATAGTTCTCTGTGTAGAAGGTTTCGTTGAACCTCTGGCAGCTAATTAAGTAAAAACATACCATCTCTGTGTTTCGGATCTGAGTTATTAAAGAGATAAAAAAAGACTTTAATAATAATATGGTATCATAATACGAGTTTGGGAGTTTGCCTTTCTGATATTTTTGTAACCTTTTAAAATAAGTTTGAATCTATATCTATCTATCTAGTTATAAATATAAAAGGGATAAAATAATTTTGTAAAGTATGTAAATTCGTATCATAAAAGGCCTAAAATATCAAATTGCTGAATATATTATTAGTAACTAGTTATAAAAACTTTCATTAAATTATGATGTACAGAATAATATCAGGAGAGGCTAAATATTATGTCTAAGCACAGGTCTAAGTACCGACAATTTACCGCCAATTATTATCATTATTGAGCCTTGAATTTCTAACAACCAAAGTTGAAATCTTGAAAGTTTTTCAGTTGATAAAATTTAATCATTTAGAAAATCTGGTTTTAATTTTATTTGACCTGTACCAAACGGATTTATTTTGTAGCGTAATACATTCATTGCTGTTGCTTTGCGCTCGTTAAAACTGATTTACGTCTTGGAGATGTTTTCCACGTTTTTTAAAATTCGTTGGAAGTTCCTGAGAAGGTATTTCGTAAGAAAGATTTAATTGAAAAGCTCCCAAAGTTTCTTAAAAAGAGTCGGTTGCATTTCTTTTGAGATTCATCTATTTCATATTCCTAGAGAAAGTTATAGTAATAAATACGATACAATTTAATAAATACTAGCTGACCCACCCCGGCTTTGCTCGAGTAGATTTTGTGAAAATCTCTTAGGAGGTGGCGTAACCAAAACCCTGAAATCCGTATATTTTCTTCATTTTTAACCGAAAGCCCACAGACCATTTTCATGGACAGGTATGTACCTGCCTATAACATAATAAATCAATGACTTTCATACAAACTTTCAACGCTTATTTCCTAACTTCCCTGGGGTGGAATTTCTAAAAACCGTGAAGCACGTCTTTCTTAATTTTTAACCGAAACCTCAAATACCAATTTACATGGATATTCCTAACATGATGAGTTCAATTTAGTTCGTACTATTTCCCCACAACAATTAATTAAAACGTAATTATTTTATAGCTACGTTATTACTTATTAGCGTTAGGGATTTTCCGTGACGGATTAATGACGTCTTAAACAAAGGTTCCTGAACTTGGGGAACAAGATAACGTTGTTTGCATATTCTTTGACTTTAGCCTAAACTTTCGTAACAAAATTAGGTTGATGGAAGGCGTGACCCTCATGTTACGTGATCCGTTGTCCTTAGGCACCGCGTTTACATAAAATAAAAATAGTATTTACGTACTAATGTTATAAATGCGAAAGTGTGCCTGTTTGTCAGCTGAGCAATTGAACCGATCTTGACGAAAGATGGAACAACTATAGCTTGCCTTATGCAGACGAAAAAGGCTACTTCGTATAAGTAATAAGAGAATTCTCCCGGAATTTTAAAAATCCTTAATCCACACGGAAAAAGTCGCGAGCATGAACTATAGTTAAATAAAATCTTGTAAAGCCATTTTGGAGACACAAAAGAGGAGAGAATTTACACAGCGTAACTACAATTCACGAAATACTTAGCTTTTAACACTGTAGAAGTATAGCTTTTAAAATTCATAAAATGACTCTACTTTTCTTGGGTGTTTTAATTTTTCATGTTCTGTTAGTTAACAGTTTCTCTAAAGTAAGTGACCTATATAAGCTCGTTATGCTTCTTAAATAATGAGAACAATACGAGTACAATGAAAAGCAAATAAAGGAACTCATGTTCTGAGCCAACTCCATTGTTACATTGAAATCCGTCGTGCTTAAACACTAGACAACAAAGTTACCTAGTTATTGTATTATGATATTCTGACAAAATGTTTACCATTATGTTGTCTACTTTGTCCAGCAGTTCAAGTTCTATATGAAAATTTAACAAGATCATATATTTCAAAAACTAAAGCATATTCTTTACTAATATTATAAATTTTATAAACAGGTAAAGTTTGCAACTTACATGTAGGGTTGGAATATCACTAGATAGTTACATTATATTAATCATGATATATTATATAATTTTTCAGCTACGGGCTTATGTAAGATCACTGTAGGATTATGGTTTAACAAGATCTTTTTTAGAAATTAAGGAAAAACGTAATAAGCATGTTTAAAAACCGGCAATTGTACGGGACACTAATTGCGTAAGTATGACTTGCACATGCCGAGTTCTTCTATCTGTGTCAAGGCCGATAAAAGAATCCCCATTAAGTTAATTGGGGAAAGGCCTTATCAGTTTTCCGCCTCAAAGGCTGATTAACGATTCACCAGAAGTAACTTTTCAGCAGGACGTGAGATAATATTTTTTTTCCTGTTTAATTGAACCGACGAAGCAATTTTAGCGCTCAATTTCGGCAGAATTTTTCATCGCTGCTCTCAAACTAGATATAAGTAGGTATATTAGTATGTAGGTACGGTACGTATGCTATATATATTTTTAATTCGATAATAAATTTAAGTAGCCCATGACTGCGATCTTACCTGGTGGTTAGTGATGATGCAGTCGAAGGGAGCGAGCTAACTTTGAAAAGGTATGTTAATTTAATGAAATTTAGGGCATAATTTCGAGGATATTAATAATAGGTAATAGGTTTCTACCCGGCATTGTACTACTAAATCAGTTGATTGTACGTTTTTGCCAAAAGCGTGCCTTGGAGAGGGAGACACACAGCAGATTGTTGATGAAATGAACAGATCAAATTAATGCCACTACAGCAGCATCCATACAGGAGTGCACGAGATAAGTAATAACCAACAATCCAGAGCAAAGTCCACGATAGTCTGCAAAGACTGTAGCGTTAATGTAAAAGGAAATGTTTTTAACCCCCGACTCAAAAAGAGGGGTGTTATAAGTTTGAGTGTGTATCTGTGTATCTGTCTGTGGCATCGTAGCTCCTAAACCTATTAAACGATTTTAATTTAGTTTTTTTTTGTTTGAAAGGTGGCTTGATCGAGAGGGTTTTTTAGCTATAATCCAAGAAAATCGGTTCAGCCGTTTGAAAGTTGTCAGAACTTTTCTAGTTACTGTAACCTTTACTTTTCGGGGGTGTTATAAATTTTTAATTTACACTTGTTATCATTGCATGCTCCAATCACTATTCTATTTCGCTGTTATTTAGGTCAAATAATATAGACGTATATTGTGAATATTAAAAAGTGACGACAGCCCTTAGGAGTTAAAAATATCGAAAATGGACGCGTCAGTTTCAGCGTTCATTTTAATGAACACTGTAATGATTTTTGCTCGTATATCGCTCGACAGAACGCCCGAAATGGATAGCATAATAAACTGCATGACCGGTCTTTCAGCGCTCTTAACTGGTTTTTTTTATGGGCCGTTGTTTGTTATTTATGAGACTACCAATGTTGTACCGATCTCTGAATTTGCTTTTTTGTTGGTAATATAGACCATAAATATGGCCTAACATTCTAGCGAATAATTTACGCGATGAATAAACCATCTGTCTAGGTGAACTTTTTTCTTTATTACTGCGGGGAATTCCCACAAAACTGTAATAGTGGGATAAACAAAGTTCTTGAATTTTTTCATGATCTATAAATATATGAAAAGAATAGTTTTGACTCACAGAGTTCGAACAGATAGATAAACAAGAAATAAGGCTGGATTTTTTAAAATTAGTGTATTTAAAAGTAGTGTAGAGTGAAGCCGTGGCAAAAGTTTTTTTTTCTTACCATAAAGCTCCACTAAATCATGGCAGCTTTATTGCTAATACCAAATACCCTATGGGCTAATAAGTAATATTAATCTAGCTTAACTTCTACTAATGAATATTTTTCTAAATCTAATTAACAGTCCATTAACTGTCTTTAGTTTATTCTAATATGTGTTTAACACTATGTTATTGTGACCTAGATAAAAATAAAAGTAGTACGCTACGCTATAAGATGATTCACGTTACGCAGGGCATTTTTGCTCATCAACCAACCCAGCCTCAAAATGAGAAGGGTATCCAGCACCACAATATTTATGATACCAACACGCTATAATTCCTGTAGTATTTGACTTTATATACGTGCGTTCATTTACACCAAGGAACATCTACCTACAGGGATGGATTTAATTACTTCTAAGTTCCAACCTTGCATGTGCAAGATCTTGCCGTGTCCGGGCAAACGTCATTACATTTGATGCAGGGACCCTAAATTATTGTCTCAAAGCCGAGACCGGTGTCTCTTTGTGCCAACGGCGTAATATGAATCAGGCCTAATACAGCTATTATTAAGCAAAGCTGAGTAAAAGTTCACACCGTAGTAGTTATAGGTGTAATAATTGATGCAGTTTTTTAACAGGCTTTATATGGGTCGTTATTTTATTTTCACGGCGCTTCGTTAATGTCGTTTCGTTCTCCCAATTTGGTTTTTGTTAACCCTTGTATGGAAAGCGTATTTTGTATAACGCAAAGATAATAATCACAAACATACTGTGGGACAGATGTGTGGTATTTATATGGTATTTATCAAATAAGTGAAGGTTACAGTAACTAACTTTCAAACGGCTGAACCGATTTTCTTGGATTATAGCTAAGAACACTCTCGATCAAGCCACCTTTCAAACAAAAAAAAAAAACTAAATTAAAATCGGTTCATTAGTTTAGGAGCTACGATGCCACAAACAGATACACACGTCAAACTTATAACATCCCTCTTTTTGGGTCGGGGTTTAAAAATAAGTAGGTGGTGAAGGTTTCATCATCATCATCATTATCAATCCATCGTCAGCCCACTACTAAGCAAGGGTCTCCTCTAGGCTTAGCCATAATCCACCTCGTTATTGTTGGCGTTTGACTGGCAAACTGTATGCACCTTTGAGAACATTATGAAGAACTCTCAGGCATGCTGGTTTAGTCACGATATTTTCCTTCACCGTTAAATTATGTGATAGGCATTCAATTGCTTAAGAACACATAACTTCGAAAAATTAGAGGGAATCGAACCGTAGATAACCGTTTTAACCACTAAACTATCACGGCCTTTTTAACCGCTTCAGTTTTACCAAGAAATAATATTTTCCAGAATATGCAAGCAAAATGGGAAACGTTAAAATGCTATTCTTTCTAGGAACGTAATGCAGTGTTCATGCATCTCTGGTTTGTTGTTACACATTCATGAAATAGAAGGAAAAGAGTGCATCCCTAATAAGCTAATGGAATTTGGTCGTTAGTAGAGTAGGTACCTACTGTTACAGTGCAGTGGATTTGATGCTATCCCCACACAGTGTTTACGATTTTTCTTTGTAATATTATGATCGATATTACAACGAAAATATGAATGAATCAATAAATATACTTTTATTGTACACCACAAAATTAGTACAGAAAAAACACATATAAAGCACAACAAAATATAGGCAGATAGGTACAAATTGGCGGCCTTATCGCTACCTAGCGATCTCTTCCAGGCAACCAAAATGGTGCAAAGGACATAGGCTATAGATATTAGATTAGAAATAATCTGATGATGTAAGACAGCGGGGAAAAAGTTCCACGTTGTCGACGGGTCGGGATTCAGCCGAAGCAATTCAAACAGCAACGTTGCGTGAAGACACAATGGATTTATTCTAGGTTTTACGGAGTAGAGTCCCTAACCTAGGTCCCACGCAGTGGAAGCAAAGGTCGGAAGCACCACTAGGCGACGAGAGTCGTGTCCCTTACGAACGTCCCACGAAGTGGAAGCGAACGTCGGAAGCGCGACTTTTACACGGGGTTAAGAGAGTCGTGTCCCATACAATTCGTCCCACGCAGTGGAAGCGAAAGTCGGAAGCGCGGCTACAAGGTGACCTCGTGTGTCGAGTGATCCGTACTAGTGAATCCATTGATTGAATCGATTTTCGATTTTCGATTGATAAACATTGCCTATGTCTGGGTCTTATTGTAGGGTTGGAAAATCTCCCTAGCGTCGTTTACTTTTTGCCAACCTATAGTCAGCGCCATCTAGTTCCAACTTGGCAAGGTACAAGGAGTGATGCGATCTATATTTTCGCACCCTGTAATTAGCGCCAGCTGGTGTGGCTGTTGTGTTACAGTCTCCCCCTCAGCTTCCGAAGGCGTCCCGACGAGGAAACTGGATCAATCGATTTGCTTCTTAGTTGTGTTTCCGGAGCCGTCTCCTCCTTCGTAAAGGTTGAACCGGGGTGTTCATTTTCCCCCTCCCCCTGGATCAAAGCAGCTCCTAACGCATAGTTACTTCTGTCTGTTTTAATAATAGACGGTTTGGTCTTCAAGTAAAACGTTGATGTTCGTCCCGATCTCGTCACGAAGAACCTTGGGCCTTGGGTGGTGTTTGACTTGCCTGAAGTGTCCGCCAGTTTGTAAACAGCGGTTCCACGTTGCGCGCCAGTTGTAGGACAGCTGCCCCACGTTGGGCGCCAGATGTAAGAAAGCTGGGGAAAGTTCCACGTTGTCGACGGGTCGGGATTCAGCCGAAGCAATTCAAACAGCAACGTTGCGTGAAGACACAATGGATTTATTCTAGGTTTTACGGAGTAGAGTCCCTAACCTAGGTCCCACGCAGTGGAAGCAAAGGTCGGAAGCACCACTAGGCGACGAGAGTCGTGTCCCTTACGAACGTCCCACGAAGTGGAAGCGAACGTCGGAAGCGCGACTTTTACACGGGGTTAAGAGAGTCGTGTCCCATACAATTCGTCCCACGCAGTGGAAGCGAAAGTCGGAAGCGCGGCTACAAGGTGACCTCGTGTGTCGAGTGATCCGTACTAGTGAATCCATTGATTGAATCGATTTTCGATTTTCGATTGATAAACATTGCCTATGTCTGGGTCTTATTGTAGGGTTGGAAAATCTCCCTAGCGTCGTTTACTTTTTGCCAACCTATAGTCAGCGCCATCTAGTTCCAACTTGGCAAGGTACAAGGAGTGATGCGATCTATATTTTCGCACCCTGTAATTAGCGCCAGCTGGTGTGGCTGTTGTGTTACAATGATAATTTTTTCTGTCATTATAATATTGAAAATGCTGTTGAAACTTTCATATTTCCTATCGTAGATGGATTTATTTTCCGCTATCATTTATTAATACATTACAGAATTAAAATTAAGGTAATGAATATAATGATACAGTATAAAATAAATTCATACATGCGGATGAAAACTAAAAAGTAAAAGTACCTAAATAAGTTATTTAAAATGAATAATCTGTTAGTTTTCTATTTAAGTTTTTAAATGTCTTTAATCACAATTAGATATTATTCGATATGTACCCTTCCACAATATTATGGTGAAGTACCTACCTCTATAAAATTTTCTCTACTCTAAAGAACGACGTTGGGCAGTATCCAAGTAAAGCAGGTGTTTCTAACAGAGTTGCGGCTTACATTATGGCTCATATTTATTTAAATCTCATCTCCACTAGCATTTTCAAAGCGAAATAAAATGTAAAACACTACTATACCTATATTTTCCGTGATTTTATTTATACTAAAAGTGTGTTAGCAAAATTTCGAACCCTGCAGTTGGGTGGAATATTTTATTTATTTTTAAATGCAACACTTTTCAGAAGTATTTTTTTTTAATTTTTACACGTTGGGAATAGTTATTAGCCTTTTTTATAATCTCTAGTTCAAAATTTCAAAAGCTGTCTGTCTGAAATAAATCAACTTACAGCTACTTCACTATGAAAGAATTGTTTTAAGCTACAGGTACCTACTTTTATAGATTAGTTTATATTGTTTTTAAAGAATATTAGCTATTTTAATAATAACTAACATTCCCCTTTCCCCTCCAACTAAGCGTAAAGCTTGTGTTAGGAGTGGGTACGACCTTTCGGAATTCAGTCCACTCCTATAACCGTTGAGCTATTGAGGTTTATATTATGAGCTTATCCTAAAGGAATCCTAATTATAATCCTGATCCTAAAAGACATACCTATTTCCTATTTCCTGTGTCGTTTTGTGCGCATGTAAATAGACTATAATTTATAACGTTGCCCGCTAAGAAAATATTTTAAGAAATACCAATGAGATTTTAAAAAAACTTACATCCACGCGAACGAATTTCTTTTTTCGTTTTATATTTCTTACATAAAAGAACCAGAAGATTTACGATCAAAATTTTTTTTTATCAAAATTTTGCGTGACGCACCATTTTTATTTATTCAAGTAAGTATCTGTAGCCAGAGCAAAAAGTGAGAGTAATTAATGAACTTTGAGTTTTCTTTGACTCTTTGTGTGCTTTTAATTCTGTTGTAGGTATTATTTATTAACGCTGGTAACGCTTAAAAATCGCTTTCAATTTATGAAAAGAAAAATAATAATTTTCTTTGAAAAACATTTTGTAAATGTTTTTTGTAAGTTGTGGTTAGCCTATATCGCATATTTTAGTATAGGATAACTGAACCATGATCATATTAAAAGAAAACGATTGAAAGACAAAAGATGATCTAATGTAAAAATTAACATCATCTGTTTTTTTGAGGTTCAGATCTGAGTTAATCGGAGGCTTGAGGTTAACTTTACATTAAATGTCAATAGTATGAAGTTGTCAAATCAGGACGCGGACGGACGGTCCCGTTCATACAAAATGATGACACATTTCTGTACAGTTAACGTTAGCTTGAAAAGTTAACGTTTAGTCTCTGGACCCATTTCTTTTCTATTGTCTATTGTTTTCTAATAATTTCGCTTCTGCAGCTTATGTATGTATGTATTATGAATGTTGCATCATCACTGCTCCTTTATAAATAATGACATGAGATCTAGTAGCAAGGAGTAATGACTAATGTCTCTCGCTTCAGAGAGGCAAGCATTTAATGCAATGACAATATTAATGTTCTAAGGAATAAAGGCAAAATTATAATGTATTCGAAATAATTAGCATCTAATACAGAAGAGGGAGTATTACGCTTATTCTTTCTTTTCTGGTAGAAGTAGTTAGGAAATTCGTAGAAGAATAAAACAATTCAACGTAGCGTAAAGGATTACTCGTAGCAAGCTGGAGTGGCGGTGGGCAGGTCATATCTGTCGCAGAAGTCAGAAGCGATGAGGCAAACTTGTTGCGGAGTAGAGACCGCGTGCCGGTGAGTATAATGTAAGGCATCCCCCAGCCCGTTGGAACTAGATACTTAGATGACTTAAAAGTTAGAACGTAGTGGGAAGGGGTGGATAAGAGATGCGGCGGGGCAGAGCGCATTTGGTATCGCGCTCTTGAAAAGGCTTATATCCAGTAGGGAACGCATACAGGCTGATGGATTGGATTGGAGAAGTGGGTAAATGATACAACATCTCTATAAAATCCTTTCGCTATAAAATTGGAAATTCCAGCGTCTTTCAAATGTTGGAACAAATAACTTTAAAAGAGACTTTATAATACTAGTAGTAGGTACATAAAGAACCTACTTAAGTTTTCCGATTGTGTGCGACGTATTTTTATTAAAATTATTCTATTCGATCTATACCAAACAAGTTCTAATAAAACAAATCATTAAAAGAAGATTATATAATCACAAATTGATGTAGAAAATTATAAGAACAGCTTTATCAAATCAAGTCACAAATTGCTTTTTTGCGAGTCATTGCGTTCCATTCCAATGTATAACCGATATCGAAAAGATATGTTACAATTTCATTATTTCAATCCTCATTTTGGATGTAGGAAACCGTAGCAGTTCAGAGGGATAAGTACAGTCATATATCACACGGATGCTAGGAAAAAATCGGGAAATTGTTTTATGAAATCTATATTCGATTGTTCCAAATGTGATCTCTTTTTACCCGACTATGATTGAAATATAAATGAGGAACAAATAGTAACAAAAAAAGGTTGCTCTGTAGTGTAAATATTTGTAGATGTACCAACCTATCTCATAATTAAGTTTTCCATAAGTAATTCAATCCACATCAGGGTTGGAAAAAACTGGTTTTTTTTTAGGAACAAAACATTTGCTTGAAACAATATTAAAAACATGTTTTACGCTAGCGATTAGTATCTAACTATCCTGTAGTGCTAGATGTAACTGTTGAAAATAAAAAATAACAAGAAAAACTGTCACAAACTGTTCAAAACTTTTTTAAATTTTTAAACATGCTTAGAACATTAAACTTTAAAACAATGTCAACCCTGATCCAAATAGAACCACCACAAGAACTTTCAGCTTTTATCAAATAATATCTCCACAATATTTTCAATGTGCTTTCAGGTCATTGAGTCGGACCTTTGACTTAAATACTAAGGTACTTTAATATCAAAAGTATTTTGCACACATAAGGTACGTGGTTCCGAGAATTTCTCATCTTATAATTTCTGACGCGTTCACGTTGTTTTTATTGTTTTACTAGCTGATGCCCGCGACTTCGTTCGCGTGGATGTAGTTTTTTAAAAATCCCGTGGGAACTATTTGATTTTCCGGGATAAAAAGTAGTCTATGTGCTAATCCAGAGTATAATCTATCTCCATTCTAAATTCCAGCCCAATCCGTCCAGTAGTTTTTGCGTGAAGGAGTAACAAACATACACACACACACACACACACACACACACACACACACACACACACACATACAAACTTTCACCTTTATAATATTAGTGTGATGTTTGCGTGCTGACGTGGAAGTGAGACGTGATAAAGTTACTCGTAGAACGTGATTGTTAGTAATAATTTACTTTCCTCATTTTTAGTCACATAACTTATATAATAATGTATAATACCGCTATGACACAGTTAAGAGTTTTCTACTCGTGTTGCTTGATTTTATCACAAAATTGACCAGCACCTCATATCCCCATAAAATATTTGGATATACTTCCGTTAGAGATGAGTGCCAACAATCGAATAAATAACTAGCCAAGTAGGTATCAAGTTTGAGGGGCGTGTTTCTAGTTGTGCCAACACATATCAATCCATTGCAATTGTTAAGCACCGTTGACTCAAGTCAGAACCTTGATGAGTAACCAACTATAGAGGTTTTTTGGCTTTTTCTTTCATCATCACCCCCGGTTTTTATCACTAACATCTGATAATATCTTATGTCTGTGAAAACCTAAGTTTGCGGTAGAAAACGGTACGGTAAAAACCCCTACCATTATGTAATTAATAAAAAGGCAGTATGACCCTTGGCAATGTGAAATACAACGCAGAAAAGAAAGAAACTGCCAGTAAAATGTAGATCGTCAGTTGTCGGACCCTCATAAGTTTCCCTGCAGCGTGTGGCATCATCTGGCCGTTCTAATATAACTTGTGACTTTCTTGTCGGCATCGCAATGTGACATCGAAAACTCGAAAACTATTTTGGCACCATCTGTCCCGTTGTCAGACGAATCTCTGTTCTTGGGACCACAATTTTAGTTTGATAGCGATATAATTTTGCTGAGATGTCGTAACATTTACGAAATGTATCTAATCTGAGTAAAATTTCAGTTTGCATAAACTTTACTGCAATTATTTTAATGTTATATAACCGTATCAGATTCCTTAATTTAATTGGAATACCTACCGCCAAAATATATTGGTAGAATAATTTTTTTTTCACTGGAAATTCTTTATTTATTTAATTGATAGAAAATGTTGCACGCCAGAAATGACTTGGTGCATGTTGTGTTCACAACGAATAAGTAAATAAATAAAAACTAAACACGAAGTTTTAACTTGTTAATTTATTCGTTGAATTTGATCCACAATATTCCATCCCACTTTTGAATTATTTTAAAAGTATAATCCCTACAATTTACATAAAGCATGATACTAACACAATATTATATTATTTTTAAGTAATGCAGATTATTTGTTATATATATTTATTTATTATTATATTTTTATTTATTATTTTTATTTTAATTTATTGTAAGTCTTGCGATTTATCTAAATAATATTGATTATTTTTAAAACTATTGTTAAGTAAATGAACATAGGAAAATGAGACAGAGTTAAGTAAATATTTAAAGCATAGTAAATGTAGAGACGTTGAAACCGCAAAGGGACTTTTTCGCCTTTTAACTAAATTAGTTTATGCAAATCTTATGACCAATGTTACTTTAAGCGTGATCTAATTTATTTCTGTGTCTGTGCTCAGTTTAATAATATCTTTACGAGACTAAGTACAATATAATGGCGCCAGGGCCGAATCGCGAGAGTTTTAATTAATTATAATTATTTTTACCTGAATAAGGCCAAGTCGAAAAGGAGGGTTATGAGTTTGCAATGTATGTATGTATGTACGTTCTTTTGTCCGCTGTGCGAGCTGAAGAAGATGCAAGTACAAACTACAGTCTAGGTTATAGGTTATTGTAAACATTTTAAATTACTTACTAATTATATTAATTATACTCGTTCATCAGTTAGCCGATGAAATTCTGAATTTGAGCTATGAAATCGTTGTGCGTTTTTTTTTTATTATACCTATACCTTTGTTTATTCTATTTAAAAGCTTTTTTTTTACTAAGCCTGTTTTACTAAGGTTTTTTTTGAAATAATTCGATCGTACATTTGTGAAGCCGGCATTAATCTGAACATTTCCTCACCATTTTTCACGTCAGCGACTCGGTTAATTGGAACAGGAATTCGTTTTCACAGTACGAGTAGGTAATTAATGTTCTATTTTTGTCATTTTATCGTTTATTATTAAAACTTTTATCTTGTCAAGCAATGATCAGTTTCTGAGACACATGGCAGTAAATTTTCATGTTGAAAATCTAGTCAAGTAGGTACGTGTCAGAATACGTATAAGGTAGGGTTCCGTAACCATGCTAATTGCTAAAAACTTTGGCGGCCTTTTTTCTTAAACGTGAGTTTTCTTACAAAACTGTCTAAGATACTAATTATTTTATAATACCTATTTAACGAGGTATCACTCGAAGGAGCAAATCAACTTTTTTCGACTCTTCAAATTCAGGTCTTAGGAGGTATCCTGAAAAACCTTTATGTTTTCATTTTACTTGTGTGTAGCGGTAACGATCTATTACTGTGCGGGATATCAACTTACAGCTCTTATAATAATTTATTTTTAAATGTCTGTGACAGATAAACAAATGGACAGACGGACTGGTGGAAACTATAAGGGTTCTTAGTTTCCTACGAAACCCTAGAAATGTATTAATACCCGAGATGTCCGCACCCACCTACCGTTGATTTGAAGAATATGGGCCGCAAGGTCTCAGATCGCAATAATTTTCTCACCCACGTCAATTAGCCTCGTGGCATAGGATACTTACTTCTTTTTAAAAATCTGTCTTTCATTAGATTTTTTAAATCAGATATGCTATACGAGTTGTGAAGACACAAGTGTAAATTAAAAGTTTATAACACCCCCGACAAGTGAAGGTTACAGTAACTAGAAAAGAGCTGATAACTAACAAATGGCTGATCAAGAAGCCACCTTTCAAACAAAAAAAATAAATTAAAATCGGTTCATTCGTTTAGGAGCTACGATGCCACAGACAGATATACAGATACACAGACACACTGATACACAGATACACACGTCAAACTTATAACACCCCTCTTTTTGGGTCGGGGGTTAAAAAATAGTTGCAACAAGAGTAGCATAATAATGATTGCAGATGCATGTTTTACAGAATCGAGCTACTGAATTTCACAGCGCTAGTCGGTTCATATTATGAACTGATTAAAATACAATACTCAAAAAACTTTATGGAATTAAATTTAATAACAAAATGTTTTTAGTCCATTGAACATTTGAAATATAATAAACGATTCCACATCTCTTTTTGAGGTATTCTGTCTAACAGGGTAGGTACGCAATTTATATCCAATTAAAAATAATTAATTCCTACAACTACTTTCGTGGAAGAGTCTCGAAAAGTTTTGCTGAACTTTAACCTATAAAACCAGAACTCCGAAAAATAACAAACGGGGAAGTTGAAAAAGGATCCTTTTATTTATTGGACCAGGAATCACTAAAGTTATAATGTGGAACATTGTTAACGAGATTAAACCTCGTTGGTGAAAGTTTTGCTGTTCGACCCTTGCTTTCCCATAAGAAAATGCCTACCTTTGATTGCAAAGACTACATACCTACTTTTAGCAAATCCTTGATGGTTCTGCGATATTATTTGTAAGTATACATTTTCTTTTACTTTTAACCGCGACTTCGGCCGCGTGGATTTTGGGTTTAAAGATCCCATGGGAACTGTTTGATTTTCCGGGATAAAAAGTTGTCAATGTCAATTACATCGGTTAAGCGGATGGGTTTTTGGGAATCCCGAGGGAACTCTTTGATTTTCCGGTATAAAAAATAGCCTATGTTCGTCCCCGGAATGTAAACTAACCCTGTACCAAATTCCGTCAGAATCGGTTAAACTGTTTGACCGTGAAAAGGTAGCAGACAGACAGACAGACACACTCTCGCATTTATAATCGTATATATTAGTATCGATTTAAACAACTATAATATAATATTATATAACAAGATAACATTATACAAAAAGTGTAAAAATCTTATTGGCGTCACTCAGAAAAGCAGGTATTATTTAAATATTTTTATCGAATTATAGGAATGTCCTCTCCAAAACCAACACAAAAAACACCAGTTCAATGTGTAAGGTTATCCGAGAGTTATAATCTAAACAAACTAATGCCAAAATAAGTAATTTAATTAGAGCGTGATTGCTATCACAACATCTAATTATTCAGTTCACAATCCAAATACCGAAAATATGCGATATCGCTCCGAATCTCGGAAGGAGACTAAACTACAACCTTCGAAACACCCGTATTTATGCTAGTTCAATCTTGTTGGCCTCCTAGCAACAGATTGTATGACATCGAATGAGCCAAATATCGATTTTATCAATCTACCTGCATGAGATAAATTAATAATTTTATATTATTTTTGACAACACAAATCAATTTTTAAAAATAACCTTACAATCTTTAGTCGTTTTTCAGCCTCTGATAAAATTTAATAAGTTTAATCAAGAATATCACAACTTTTAGGCATATCTCTTAACTGCCTCTCCGGAAACTCGTTTAAATTCGGCAGGCCCCGTATCTCCGACACATGTACCTATGCTAATCTGAGCCATTTGCACGCGACGTCTCAAGTCCCTAACGGGTAACTTTACTTTCATGATTTTGAAGTAGGTATACTACGAGTGTATAAAACTAAGTCTAAACCTTGATACCGTGATAATTATAGGTACATAATAAATGGTGGCGCGTTAGTAGTGTTGAATTGGGGATCCTGTATCAAAATCCATGGGGATTTTGGATCACTCTCGCTAACGCTCGTTCGCTACGCTCACCGTGATACAAAATCCCCATGAATTTTGATACAGGATCCCCAATGTAGGCTACTGTCCACAACAACACATTAAATAAATGGAGTATTCCTAAATCCAAGCAACAATTAATCACTATCAACAGTGAGACAAAATCCTCAATGACTAGTTATTGCGGATCCTATATCATACGCCCGCACCGCACAGTGGATGATATAATACGATGAGTTCGACGAGACTGCGGCATTCATAAGAAATGCGAACGAGCCCATATGCATGATAATTTTACGTCTAAAAGTTTGCTCTCGCATAGTTAACCATTTGATTTGTTGCGCTCAAATTATTTTTGTATATTGATCGTGTTTCTGCTTGATCCGGCATTGCTGTATTCATTAGTATGAATTTCGATCGATTGATTCGAGGCTTGCGCATACTTATAATAGGTTGGATAAAGGTAGACTCTTTAAATGTTTATAGCTCATCAGAAATATATTCGTATTACATTAACGATTGCTTTTCCACATATCGGACATAACATTTTATCCAACGATAAAGCACATTTAGTACACGTTATAGCATGACCACATGGTATATAACACGCAGCTACTTCTTCTACAAGACAAATTTTGCAGCAAAGTGTTTCTTTAATATTTTCAACACATAATATGTTTCTGTCTGCAAAAGAACTTATTATATTGTTATTTACAAATTGTTCAGATACTTTTGATGCACCACAAACATCTTTGCTATCACTTTGTAGGTATGTTTCACCCTTCACAAGTAAAACATAGGGACAGGACGGAAACCAGCGTGCGTGCTCCGACCATGGATGATCTTCGATGCCCCAGTCTTTGAGCCTGCCATCACAAAAGTAACAAATCACGCGATCACTATCTCCTGTATAAAAAAAACCAGCATCAGCCATTTCTTGAGGTTTTTGATTTAAATCTTGAGGCCAGGTATCAAAACTTCGCAATCTTGCGATTTGAGTTGCATAGCGAGGATATTTAGGATATATTAACTCCATTCTGATCTACAAACAATGAATTTTGGATAAAGATTTATTAGTAAAAATATATTATAGCAGATTTCTAGTAAGGTGTGCAAGCTTATCATACATTATTATTTATCGAAAATTAATTCTTTAATGATGAATTTAGACACATTTCCCGCTATTTAAATATATTTCGATTGTTATAAATACTTTGATAAATAGAGATTAATGGACGAAAAAAATACGTACAATGCGTACTAATATAATAAATTCACTGATGCCCCCACGACTTCATCTGCATGGATTTAGGTTTTTAAATCCTGCGGGAACTCTATGATTTTCCGAGATAAAAAGTTGTCTATATCTCTCCAGTTCTTTTACTATACCCACGAAAAATCATGTCGATTCGTTGCTCCGTTGCGACGTGATTGAAGGACGAACCAATAAACAAACAAACAGACACACTTTAGCATTTATAATAAGTATGATTAGTGATGCAAAAAGGCGTCTGTCTAAACTAAAGACTAACGGCTGAATCTTGCCGAAATTTGATACACAGACAATTCACATCTTGGAGACGGATCCAGGATATTTTTTGACGTCGAAAATTAAAGGATTTCCGCTCAAGTTTTAAATCAAATTCGCAAGGAAGAAGATTGAAGCATCAAATAGGAGCAAATATTATTAGACCTTTCACAAATTTTATACCTACCTATGGAAAGTAGTAAAATGTATAACCTTTTAACATTTTAACTATCGCGAGTCCGACGCATACCATTCCTTTTACGGTTAGATCTCAATTCACTGCGTAACTATAAACAACAGCGTCTTCCATGCTTCAAAATCGAACACCTATAGCTGATGCGGCAATAATTTATACGTAAGACAGTGTTCATACGAATGTATAAATCTAGTCTGATTACTTTCGCAAATATAAGTTTTATGTTGTGATGATTTAGTGTTTAAAGTTACATGCGCAAATGTTTAAATCTAATTTATTTCAATCCATTTCGTTTATTATGAAAGAGGTTTTAGAATTCGAGCGTATAAATAGGTCGATCCTAAGCGTCACCATTCCTTTCTTTCCGAGTTTTGGATACGACGACAACAACAGTCGAAATAAAGTATGTAAGTATTTTTATTTTATATGTTTATTTTTGAATTAAGCAACTAGGTACCTATTGAATTTTTATTTGGAGTTTTCATGTTGATAGTTACTTAAATTGTTTTTCAGGGCCTCTTCATCTTTCATCAATCCATTTGACGAAGACGAAGACCCCATCGCTTTGGTGCAGCCCCCATCAACATCGAAGTCTCTTAAGAAGAAACGTGAGGTGAAGCGGAAGAAGACGATCAAGAAAAAGGAGGTGACTTCTTCTGCTCCGAAGAATCCGTTCGAATCGAGCGGATCGGAATCTGAACCCGAAACGTCTCCAAATACACCTACGAGTCCATCTGTTAAGCGGAGGAGGTTTATTACCGAATCTGAGGTGAGTTGTCTTATTTATATTTTATTGGATTAAAGCTTTTAAAAGACTTCCCAATAAGAATGTTGTTAGGCAATTGGTCTGTATATAAATTTATGAATATAGTTTGTTAAAGTTATTATTTTGTTAGGGATCATATCCGAAGGGTACCAGTGGGATCCTATTACTAAGCTACCGCTGTCCGCCCGGACGTCTGTCTGTCAGCGGGCTTTATCTCATGAACCATAATAGGTAGAGAGTTGAAATTATCGCAGATGATACTAAATTGAATATTTTTCAATTTCAGGATGAATCTACTAGCAAGCCAGTGCGCGCTGCGAAATTGAGAAGTTTTCTCAGTCGGCGCGTTGCGTCGGGGTATACATCCCAATCAGACCCATCGAAGAAAGGCAGCTACTACTTCGAGCTGCGCGTCTACAACTCTGAAGAAGTGGAGAAACTCGCGAACAATGAGCGTTGGAAGCATGCCATCTGCACACTAAAACTTGCAACTGATTTAAATTCGGTGGTATGGAAGTCCCTCACCAAATTAATTGATGATAGTAAGGCTGAACTAAAAAATATTCAGCCCATTTTATACCCTGCAAATGAAAATAATTTCTAAGATAAATTTTGTAAATTAAATTTTGTAAATCTTAGAAATTATTTTCATAAATAAATTCAAAAAATATTTCATCTGCAACATATTGTATATAATAAGTATGACAATTAAATTACTATCTTTATGTTTGTGCCTGTAAATATTTTTTAACGTGTTTTTTTTACAGAAATTACAAAGCCTAAACCATACAAAGCCTAGACCATACAAAGCCTAGATCATACAAAGCCTAGACCATACAAAACCTAGACCATACAAAGCCTAGACCATATGAAACTAGAAATATAAAAACTAGAACCATATGAAACTAGAACCATATAAAATTAAATTAACGTGTTTTTTTTACAGAAATTACAAAGCCTAAACCATACAAAGCCTAGACCATACAAAGCCTAGATCATACAAAGCCTAGACCATACAAAACCTAGACCATACAAAGCCTAGACCATATGAAACTAGAAACATAAAAACTAGAACCATATGAAACTAGAACCATATAAAATTAAATAAAAATGTCTAAATGTTCATATCGAAAGATTTGAAGTTGGGATATTAATAACGTGATACTTACAGCCCTTATACTCTTACTAAGTCTGCACATTGTCTGAAAATAACTAGATTACTTTATTTTAATACAGTCATCTCATAACTATCCAAAATTTAAAATCTAGAACTGAGAAACTAGAACCATACAAACTAGATACTTGACATGTTTGAATGTTGATATCGAAACATCGCATTACTTCCATTCTATTAATAACTGTTTACTGTTTATTAGCCAATAGCTTGATTTATTATTTAGCTGTATTTCCTTACCGATTTTTTATACGCAGAATATTAAAACCAGAACTGAGAAACTAGATACTAAATAGATAAACAAGATAAGCAATTCTATGAAATTGAAAATGTTTTTCTGCAAAGAGTGTAACCTTTATGTTAAAACATCTATATCGTCACATAACAGAACAAATACTCATAAATCTAATAGTTTATTTCAATCTAGATATGAGAATGTGCAAATTATAAAAACGGCTTTTAGAAACAGAATAATCAGTTACAAAGTAAATCCGACCTCTACAACTTTAGTTCCAGAGAGTTTTTTTTCACAAATATTTAAAACCACACGCGAGATCATAAATATATCTCTAAAGAAACACACTGCCATTAAAGTAAATTTCGAGTTATTTGTTTCGTATATTTTACCAAAAAATTTTGAAAAGTCTATTAAATCTTTCAGTACTAAATATGGTATTATAGTCCAAAGTACTGATATTGATAATTTTTTATTACAATGTGCTCAAAAGTTAACTTGCAAATGCGCAGAATTCGAACAGTCAGAATCTGGTTGGACAATTGATTCTATCAGTCATTTGGAGATAAATATTAATAAATATAATCCTCTGAAAGGTGGATCATATTTGGCATTACCATCACATATAAGAAATACAAAATCATGTCTAAATATTCATAATTTCGATGATTGTTGCTTTTTATGGTGCATTGCTGCTAAAATGTATCCTACAAAACTTAATTCCAATAGAGTTTCATCATATCCTCATTATTCATTGCTTTTTGACATAAGAAATATGACATTTCCTCCGGGAATTGAAGATATTAAAACCTTTGAGAAGAACAATCCAACTATTAGTGTAAATGTTTATGGGTTAGAAGCCAATAATACAGTTACAGGTCCTTTGTATGTGACTTTAGCTCGAAAACTTACCCATGTTAATTTATTATATATTACTAAAAATGACAAAGCCCATTACTGTTTGATTAAAGACTTTGGCCGACTTGTGCGAAGGCAATTAACAAAACACAAGTCTAAAATATTTTTATGTGATGAATGTTTTTTATATTTCGCAAATGAACAAAAACTACACAATCACGATTGTGCTAAAAGACAAACTGTACTTCCAGAAGATGGTAGTAAGTTGCATTTTTCAAACTATGAGAGAACTCAAAGAATTCCTATCGTGATATATGGCGATTTTGAGAGCTTGCTTTGTAAATATTCAAACGAAAATAAATCTCTTTATACTGAAGATATACAAACACATGAACCATCTTGTTTCGCTTATTACATATGTTGCCATTCTAAACCTGAGCTTAATGACTTTGTAAGCTATCGCGGACCAAACTGTGGTAAAAAATTTGTTGAAAGCATTACGCGAGATGTAAAAAGATTGCACGGTATTTTAAATACAAATAATCCAATGTTTCCTCTTACTACCGAAGAGTTGACTTCATATAATGAAGCAAAAATTTGCTGCATCTGTAAAACAATGTTTAAAAAATATGATATAATAGTAAAGGATCATGACCATTTTACAGGTAAATACCGAGGCCCTGCTCACAACACTTGTAACATAAATGCAAAAAAATGTACGTTTATACCGATCATTTTTCATAACTTGAGTGGTTATGATTGCCACTTATTTATTAAAGAATTATCAGAAATTACCGGAAAAACGAGCTTGATACCAAAATCTAAAGAAAAATATATATCATTCACAAAATTTTTACCTATTGATAAAACAAATGCTGCTCAACTGAAGTTTATCGATTCATTTAATTTTTTGAGTTCGGGTTTGGATAAACTGGCAAAGAGTCTTCATCCGAATGATTTTCAGCATATGCGTGTATTTATTAAGGATGAACACTTATTAAATTTGGCCTGTAAAAAGGGTGTCTATTGTTATGATTATATGGATGCATGGGAGAAATATAATGAAACAAAGTTACCAAAACATTCGATTTTTTTTAATAAACTCACAGGTGAAAATATTTCCATTGAGGATTACGAACACGCTTTAAAAATATGGAAAACTTTTGGTATAAAAAACTTAGGAGAGTATACAGATTTATACTTACAATGCGATGTCTTATTACTATGCGACGTTTTTGAAAAGTTCAGAAATATGAGTTTAGACTATTATAATTTAGACCCCTGCTATTATGTATCATCTCCATCTTTAAGTTGGGACGCAATGTTGTTATATACTAAAGTTGAGCTTGATTTGATTTCTGATGTGGATATGTATCAGATGTTAGAAAAAGGTATTCGAGGTGGTTTAGCCCAGTGTTCATTGAGATATGCTGAAGCAAACAATAAATATTTACCATCCTACAATAAAAATGAGTCAAGTACGTACTTAATTTATTTAGACTGTGTCAACCTTTACGGTTTTGCTATGATGCAAAAAATGCCAATGCGTGACTTTAAATTTTTAAATGAAAATGAAATTAAAAATTTTGATGTAAGGAACATTTCTAAAAAAAGTCAGTGTGGATATATTCTCGAGGTAGATTTATGTTATCCGGATAATATTCATGATGCTCATTCAGACCTACCATTTGCTGCGGAAAAATATTCTCCTGCTCAAAATCAAAGCAAAAAATTGGTGGCAAATTTATATAATAAACATCGTTTTGTTATTCATTATATGCACTTGCAAGAATGCTTAAAGAATGGTTTATTGCTTTTAAAAATATACAGAGTGCTATCTTTTTATCAGGACAACTTTTTAGAGCCTTAAGTAGAGTTTACACGAAGCCAGTAATGCTGGCGCCAGTCTGCAGACAAGCCAGCGTTGGCCTGGCCCTTGTTGTTTAGACGCGGCCAATCATTCACGGATTTTTTCTTCTGGTGTGCACACGTTTGGAAAAACAACAAAGAACACACACCGTATGGACATTCGCCAGTGACTGGCGAGACTCGTCTACACGTGTCCGCAACGCTGGCGCGGGGGTCGAAGGGTATGCGGGCGGAGGTCACTGGCTAGAAAAATAGACGGTCGCTCTATTCTCGCCAGCGTTGGCAGCCAGCGCTGGCTTGGCTTGAAAAACTGTTTACACAAGGCCAATACCAAGCCAGCACTGGCTGCCAGTCTTATTGGCAGCCAGTGTTGGCTCCGTGTAAACTATGCTTTATATTTTTTTAAACACAAGTCTCAGACAAAATGCCAAGTCTGATTTTGAGAAAGACTTTTTTAAAAAGCAGAATAATTCTATTTTTGGAAAAACGATAGAAAACAAAAGGAAGCAGGTTGACGTAAAACTAGTAAACGTTTGGAGAGATACTACAAATAATACTAATAAATTGAATGGAGCGGAAAAATATATTAGTGCACCACATTTTCACAGTTTATCAATTTTTTCTGAAAACTTAGTAGCTATTCAATTGAAAAAAACAAAAATTGTCTTAGATCGACCAATATATATTGGATTCACGATTCTTGAACTGTCGAAAACGCATTTGTATCATTTTCATTATTCGGTCATAAAAAGAATCTATGGAAATAATGTTCAGTTATGTTATACGGATACTGATAGTTTACTATATCTTGTAAAAACTGATGATTTTTATGAAGATATGAAAGATAACATTCATTATTTTGATACTAGCAATTTTGAAGATGATAATATTTTTAATATGCCGAAAGCTAATATGAAAATACCTGGATATTTTAAAGACGAAATGGGAGGAGAAATCATTTCTAAATTTGTTGGTTTACGCGCAAAATTATATTGTTTACTTTCTGAGAAAAAAACTATCAGTAAAGCAAAGGGTATCACGAAGCCTGTGACAAAAAAATTAAACTTTGAGAAATATAAGAAAGCCTTATTTTGCAATGAAAATATAAGAGATGATATGTTTGTCATACGATCAAAAAATCATCAGGTTTTTACTCAGAAAATTAATAAATTAGTATTAAATAGTGATGATAATAAAAGGCAAATAATGGAAAATGATTTTAAAACTTTGCCTTGGGGGCATTACAGCACGATTCTTTAGTAAAAATATTATGCTAAGTACCTATGTATTTTACAAATTTTTATGTGTCTAATTTTAATATTAGTTTTAATGGTAATTTAGCATTTAATAAATTTGATTAAGTTTACCACAGTGTTTTATTTCAAATAAAATCACAACATATTTTATATTCCCTTTATTAATTCAACCAATTATTTACATTACTTCATAAACTTAGTACTTAACATAAGATTAACGTATTATAAAAACTTACTACTTAATGGAAAATATTCGGACTACAACTTACTTGCATGATATGAAAATATAAAATATACTTTATACTTTAATTAGAACTCATTTATGCTTTTTATTTTTACAATCGCAAAATAACAATAAAATAATATTAAATTTAACTATTCAGGCACACTTAGCTTTTGTATAATCCTATTAATTAAATCTTCTGTAGCATCCATCATATTGTCATAATTATCACTCACTATGTACTGTACACTCAAATTAGTCTTTGCACTGTTCTCCTGTTCTTTACTATCAATTTCAAGTATTTCAATTTTTATAATGTGGCTTCCCTTTGCTTTATTTTTCCGTATAACAAAAGATGAATCTGGAGCTGGTGAAATCACATGATCTATTTTTGGAAGCTTCTTTTTTAAAGACAATTTATTTTTCTTTTTTATGGTTTTCAAACTGGTGTTATTTTCAAGTGTTTCATTATTTTTTTGCTCACGTAAAGCTTTCAATCTATTCTCTTCTTCTCTTTCTAAAATAGCATCCAAGTCTTGAGCTCCATAAAATGGATTATTCATACTTGTGTTTCTTTCGTCATCCGTGAAATAAAAGTCCGACATGATGCTGTAACAAAATACAAAATTTTATAAATATAACAATAAAACAACATTTATAAAAATATCAATAAACAAATTCTAAAATAGAAAAGAATACAGTCAAAATATTATATAAGTAATTTTTTTCACTAACCAGAAGCGAGTGAGTTCCTTGCGTGAGAAGATCTGGGAATGAAAATTGTTTAGTAACAAATCTATGGAGTCAAGTTTTCAAAACAATTGTATATACTTGTATGACATTCGTCCGCATTATGCAATCTCTAGCGACATGTTAGAACCTGTTTAGTATTAAGTTCTTACGAATTTCAATTTCATACTATTATCACAAGGTTTAAATTAAAATGTATACCTACATTTTAATATAATCATCGACAAATAATAGTGCGCTAGACAAGTGCGAAGTGAAACACGAATGTGATACCTACAAGCAATACCTTAAAATTTAAATCAACTAGCAATAATATGAAGTTATTTAATAAGTTGCATTTTTAAAATTATCATCAATCAGTAATATGAAGTTGATAAAACAGGCTGAATCATTAAAAATAAATTATATAGATGTTGAAACACCACCACCATGCTTTAGCCGACATAGTAAACTTCTACCAAACATAATTCGATGCATAATTTGCGGACCCTCCAACTGTGGGAAAACAAATATTATGATAAACTTATTATTGCACGAAAATGGACTTAAATTCCAAAATGTTTATATTTACTCAAAGTCCACTTTTCAATCTAAATATTGTTTCCTACAAAAAGTTTTTCAAAATACTCCAGATGTTAAATTTATTATGTTCAAAAATAGTGAAGAAGTTATTTCGCCAACTGAAGCCTTAAGAAATTCTATTTTCATTTTTGACGACGTGACTTGTGAAAATCAAGTTAATATTCGAAATTATTTTTCGATGGGCAGACACAAACAAATTGATTGCTTTTACTTGACCCAAACATATTCAAAAATTCCTAAGCAATTAATACGTGACAATGTTAACTTTTTAATTATTTTCAAGCAAGATGATATAAACTTAAAACATATATATAAGGAACATGTTAATTCTGATATGAGCTGGCATGTCTTTAAACAATTGTGTGCAAGTATTTGGAAAGATCCGTTTATGTTTTTATCAATCAACAAAGATTGCGAACTAAATAACGGTCGGTACAGAAAAACATTTGACATATTCGTGAAATTCGACTAACAATTTTACAATTATATACCACATACGAGACACAAATTTAGTCAGTCAAATGAGAGCACTGGTAAGAATACCTACCCATATTTAATTTAAAAATGGAAGCCGTTGTAAAGAAACAATTAATTAAATCAATTGAAACCATCAAAAAGAAAGCAAAACAAATGCGTGAAGAAGAAGATGATTTAGAACTAAAAAGGCGCAAACTTTTTAAATCCATAACGGATCCATTAGAATCCATAGTATTGCAAAAAAAAGAAAATAAAAACAATAGTCACCATGATTTACCAGATACATGTTCACCTTCAACTTCTGATAAAATTAAAAACATAGAAAATGATGATAAAAATTATGTAACACCAAAACCAATAACTTCTACCCAAAATTTTGAAGAAATCGAAGAATTCTATACTCCATCTCCAACGCCTGAAAAAAGCAATGAAATCTATAATTTGAATGTACCTTTTGGTGTACGTAATGAAAATAGTAATTTAATGATTGGAAATACAAAAGTAACATTTTCAGATGGTGATGCTCATAGCAAAAATATGATGGCTAAAATAGGAAATAGATCCTATGAAGTAACCCCAGGTTTGGCAGAATTATTATTTCAGAGTAAACCAGATGTAAAGATTGTATCTGATCAAGATAAATTAGTATATAAAGATATTTTATGCAATACTAGTGCACATAGGAGAGATTATAACCCTACGAATCAGATTAAAGGCGATAAAGGGACAAAATATACTAAAATTGTGAAACCTCTCTTTACTGATAGTGAATTAAAAGAAAAAAAACAAGGTGGTTTTATGCCAACTCTTAAAACTTTGAAAAAAAATACAGATTTCATATACTGGGATGATCCGAATGAGTTAGTAGATAGATTGAAAATTTTAATTGCTTCAAAAGATGCTGGCAACACTAGTCATGACAATGAGATTATATCAATAATTGAAGAACTTAAAGAAGCTGGTATAATAAAATAAGTATATAAAAATAAAACCTGGTTACATTTTTGCTTAGTTCTATAAACACTGTTGAACATGAATGTCAACAAGTTTGGTCATCATGTACACAAGAAACTGAAAATGGATAGCTCTGCCTTAGAAAATATCTTTGATGCTCAACATAAAATCATCAAACATGTTGGTACACCCATTGACCCAAACGACTGTGCTACTAAACTATATGTTGACAAATTCTTAGATGGGCTCTATATACGATTAAAAACAGTAGAGGAAACATTGTTGCAGTTAAAATCAGAAATAAATAGTCTAAAAAGGAATATAGAAGGTGTAAGTCGTAAATTCAAAAAATGAGCAAAGATAGTGTAGTAAATGAAATACATAAAAATGTTAGGAAAAATTTTCCTCGAAGACATGTTATACTTAAAGACATTGATGATGTATGGCAGGCCGATTTAGTTGATATGCAATCATTCTCAAAAGATAATTCACAATATAAATATATTTTAACAGTCATCGATGCTTTTTCAAAGTATGCATGGGCATATCCGCTTAAACTTAAAAATAAAGAAACTGTGACTGAAGCATTTAGTAAGTTACTAGAAAAAGGTCGTGTTCCCAAAAATCTACAAACTGATTTAGGAACAGAATTTTATAATAGTTGTTTCAAAAAATTATTACAAAAATACGGTATAAATCATTATTCCACTTATTCCACTAAAAAGGCGTCAATAGTAGAAAGATTTATAAGAACGTTGAAAACTAAAATGTACAAGCAATTTAGCTTGCAAGGGAATTACAAATGGAATGATGGAACCCTCGAGCACATCATGAAAAAATATAACTCCACATTTCACAGAACAATTGGTACAGCTCCAGATAAAGTTAATGAAAAGAATAAACAAAATATACTAAAAAGATACAGACTACTACAATTATCAGCACCATCGCAGAAACGTTCAAAATTCAAAATTGGAGATTATGTAAGAATAAGCAAATACAAAGGAACTTTTGACAAAGGATATACTCCCAACTGGTCAACTGAAATTTTTAATATAGCTCAAGTTCAAAACACTCATCCAATTACTTACCTTCTAAAAGATGCAAGACAGCGACCTATTTTAGGATCATTCTATACTGAAGAATTACAAAAAACAAAACATCCTGATATATATCTTATTGAAAAGGTTTTAAAAACAAAAGGAAATAAATTATATGTCAAATGGTTAGGTCTGCCGCCTAGTGAAAACAGTTGGATAGATAAACTAAATCTTTTATAAACACATTTTATGTTAACAACTTTCAGTCTCTTATTATCTACGATACTGAGCAGAGTTCTCTTTTATTAAAAATGGAGAAACAACCATCCAAGCGTAAAATGACTTTGAGAAGAAAATCTAACAATTTGAAAACAAGTAATTCTGGTGCTGGTTTTAAGAAAAGCTTTAAGGATATTGTATCTCGCGCGAAAAAACATATCCATAAATTGAAACCTAAATGCAAAAAAGCTGCAATCGAATTAGCTCTTGCTGCTGCTAAGGAATTAGCAGCGACATCTTCAGTTAATGTACCGCGTATAATACCCATACCAAAGACAGGTGGGGTTTTGCCACTAGTCCCCATATTTGCAGGATTGTCTGCCGCGGGCAGCTTAGCGGGTGGTACTGCTAGTATAGTGAAAGCAGTCAATGCTATTAATTTAATGAAAAAAAAATTTCAAGAACTAAAGAGACATAACGAGAAGATGGAAACATTGTGTATCGGAAAAGGATTATTTATAAAGCCCTATGGTAATGGTTTGGGAATATACACAGCAAAGGAAAAAAACTGATTCGGCGGCTACCTAATCGTGCTCTAAGTAACTTGGATATTCTAAAAATTTCAAAAAATATTCCTTATTTCAGAGGTGTATTTATGAGAAATGAACTTCCAAAATATCCTTTTAAAAAAGAGTGTGGTATCATCAACTTAGATAGCTCTCAAAATCCTGGAACTCATTGGGTAGCCTATGCAAAAATAAATAATTACATTGAATACTTTGATAGTTATGGTAATTTGAAACCGCCTAAAGAATTTGTAAAATATGTGGGAGCGAATATTAATTATAATTATGACAATTATCAAGGATCTAATTCTTATAACTGTGGCCATCTATGTATCAAATTTCTTATTAATTTTTGGAATAAAAATTGAAAATAAATAGATGATACAAAAATATGTAAGCTCATTTAACCATCATGTCTATTACACTCACGATCGTGGGTGAAAAATCTATTCTAGAATCATTTTACGCCCCTCCTCTTATTTTGGAAGACGAATATGAGTGTGGCTTAGTATATTTTTCTGCATTTAATTCAATTCCAAATGTAGACTATAATAATAATGTGTTTGAATATGGAGAAGAGAAAAAAAGAATTCTTATTCAACCAGGTGCTTACGATTTACAAGATTTGTATGAATACCTAAAAGAAAGAGTTGAAAATTGTGAATTACAAATAAAATCTAACATCAATACAATGACATGCTCTTTGTACTGTACTGAAACTATAAACTTTAATTCAGAAAATAGTATTGGACCTATGCTAGGTTTTTCTAACGAAAAACTAAAAGCAAATAAATGGCATGAATCTACAGAATCCGTTAACATTCTACCACTGTCTGTCATAAGGATCGAATGTGATCTTGTACAGAGTTCGTACACTAACGGTTCTCCTTCACATATTATTTATGAGTTTGTGCCAAACATTCCTCCAGGTCATAGATTTATAGAATCTCCAAGTAATGTGATATATTTTCCGGTCAAAAGAAAGATAATTTCATCAATAACAATAAAAATTTTGGATTTGGAAGGCAATAATATAAATTTTAAGGGCGAAACTATTGTTTTGTGTCTTCATTTGAAAAAGTCAAAATGATCGTATTTAACAAAAGTAATTATTATAAAGAGTATAACCCAACTATTAAGAAAGTTATTACCAAGGAAAGTGTAAAACAAAGAAGACGTGTTAGAGTATATAAAAAAATTCATCAGAGTAATAAACAATTTCTTAAAGCCCTCGGCTTCAAAGTATGAGCCTCCTTCAGATCAACGAATTACCTGAATTCGATAACTCTATCGAGAGTTATGAGGTTCATACATATAATCCATACAATAACAGTTTCAATGAAAATGATGAAATTCGGATACCTATTCACCAGCAAGATATTTACGTGTTACCATCAGCCAGTTCCATTTACATTGAAGGAAAAGTTTCGGTGACTCATAAAGATCAAGCTGGCAAAGTTCAAAAGAAAAGTGTTGACTTCAGTAATAATGCAATTGCATTTCTTTTTCAAGATATCCGATACGAAATGAATGGTGTTGAAATCGATCGTATTAGAAATGCTGGAATAACTACAACCATAAAATCTTTCATTTCAATGAATAGCGGTGACAGTAAAGCGGCTGCTGCTTGGGGTTGGAATATAGACGGATTTAAAAATCAAAATGGAAATTTTAATGCTTTGATACCCTTAAATAAGATTTTAGGTTTTGCTGAAGACTACAATAAAATAATAATAAACTGTAAACATGAACTCATACTTAACAGAGGTAGTACTAACATAAATAGTGTTGTCATGGGTAGCGATGATATTGTAGACATTGATATACAGAGAATCCAATGGCGAGTACCACATATTAAAGTATCAGATCAGCAAAGATTAATACTTTTAAGGAAATTAGAAAAAGATAATCCCGTACAAATAGCATTTAGAAATTGGGATTTGTATGAATATCCATTATTGCCAAAAACTACCAAACATTCATGGGCGTTAAAGACTGCTTCTCAATTAGAAAAACCTCGATATGTTATATTTGGTTTGCAAACTAATAGAAAAAATGTTAAAAACAGAGACAGCACAATATTCGATCATTGTACATTAACCAATGTCACATTATTCCTGAATTCCCACTATTATCCGTATGATGCTTTAAATCTCAAGTTTGAGGAAAATAAATACAGTATATTATACGACATGTACACCAAGTTTCGTCAGTCGTTTTACAACCTTCCTATTGATCCACTGCTTGATCTTCATACATTTAAAGAAATAGCGCCTTTATTTGTCATAGATTGTTCCAGACAAAATGAAAATTTAAAAACTGGTCCAGTTGATGTTCGTCTGGAAATAGAAACGTCTCAGGAAATTCCAAGCAATACCAGCGCTTACTGTTTAATCATAAACGATCGTCTTGTGGAGTATAGGCCGCTGAGTAACATTGTTCGAAAACTATCATGAAAATTATTGTGGACGTTCAAGGTTTTAAAAATGATCAAAATTACTTTCTGCCTAAAGAGATTGCTATAGTGTATAGTGATCGAGTTCAAGTTTTGTTAATAAAACCACCATATCCCTATGAATGGCTAACAGACACAGAAAAGAAACAAGTTAAATGGATTGAAAAGAATAGAAAAATATTATGGAGCGAGGGAATCGTGCCTTACGAGACCTATAAATACCATCTAATAGATATTTTAAAAAATAATGATATTTATTGTAAAGGCCTTGAAAAGCAGTTATGGTTAAAAGATATATTAAGTAATCCTAACGTACATAATTTAGAAGATAAAGGATGTCCTCGTTTATTAACATTGTATGAGTTGTATAATTCACATTCTGACATATATAGTTGTGTTTATCATCCGACCATCTGTGCGCTGAAAAATGTAACTTGTTTAAAAAAGTGGTGTATGAATAATAAAGTTTTAGATGATTAAATATGCTTGTTTAATTTCCATATACCTGCTTCTTTTATTTAATTTACTGATTATACTCGTATTGAAAACACAATATTTGGTGTAGGTTGTTATAGCCAAATAGTTGTTTTTCATGTTGTAAAAATATTACATTTGAAGAGTAATTTTAAAATTCAAGGTTTCTTAGTACCTATCTAGTTTTATCAACATATTTGCTCGTGCAAATAGAATGAATATTTCGTTCTTAAACCATGTGAATAGTTTGTTCAAAATACGGATAGTTGATTAATTTTTGCTTGGATTTAGCTACACTCCATTTATTTAATGTGTTGTTGAGGACAGTAGTTTAGAATTGGGGAATTCTGTATCAAAATTGGTGGCGATTTTGGATCACGGCGAGCGAAGCGAGCGAGCGTAGCGAGAGTGATCCAAAATCCCCACCAATTTTGATACAGAATCCCCAATTCAACACTACTCGCGATCGCCTAAAGGTCAGTGGACGCATATAGGCTACATACAATTTGGATAATATGGATGGATGGATACATACAAACCTATGATAAACATAAAGTTATATAAAAATATATACTTAGTTACATTAAAAAAAACATATAGTTGCCACCAAAACCAGTCTTCTTCTTCTTCGTCTTTATAGACTAAGCTAAGAACTTTTTTGATCTGGTTCCTCCTTCCCTTTTTACTATTGTATCGCAAGGCATCGTCAAGGTCTACACACGAACCTAGGTACGTTGGCCAAACTCCATGGACATGTACAAAGCGATTTGCTTTCTCGTTTCTAATTCAAATTGTTAGGTTGTGGAACATCCTTCCGGAACCAGTTTTTCCTCCACTTTTAATAAAGGAACCTTCAAAATCAATAGTGAATATAGGCATCTCGGCAAGTGCGCTCTATCTTAGGATGCATCATCACTTGCCAGCAGGTCTGATTGCAGCCAAACATCATCATCATCATCATCAAAATTGGCTTGGTCAAGCAAACTTCGCCATCGGGTCGGTCAGATGCAGCTACCTTCCAGCTCAGAACCCCTAGAACCCTCATGTCCTTCTCCACTCCATCAACCCACCGACCTCTAGCCTCCTCGGCCTCTACGGCCAAGCGCTAGTCGATAAATCAAAAAAAATAGTAATTCTCTTGTCAAACTTCATTTTCGCCACAGTAGCATAGTGCGACATTACAGCATGCCACAATATGGCTGCATAATACGGTACATGGTCGCACATTGTAGCAAAAATCGCTCTTTGCCGGTAGACGGGCAGACTGGCATACCGTAGTATTCCAATTCCATAGCATGATGTTTCTCCGGCATAAAATAGACTGCTGCAGCATGCTGCATGTTTTTCCAGCATAAAACAACTTATTAGCAGCCCAAGCAAAAAAGACAAAATACGTCTTTTATAGATGTTTGTCTCGGTAATTTCTTAGCTTTTCACTAGATTATTCTATTGTCACTTTATTTGCTAAACGCAAAAATTGAAGTATCGAGGGTTTGGATGGAATCAGTTTTGTTTTCAATGTGCAATATGCTGTCGCAACTAGGCCATGTCGCCCTCATATTACATCATCGGCTCATTAAATACCATTGCTTACATTACTACTAATTAGATAGCATTGCACAGAAACTCCAAGTCGCTTGGCAACCAGTCCGCCGCGCGCCGGCAGCGAAAAGCGTTTATTTAACCAACAAAAGCCTGCCTCCATATTTTTTCCAAATCAGCGGTTTCCCTAATTGGGGAGAGTTTTCCGTACGTAATCATTACTGTTGTGACCCACTTTAAGACGTGGGGCTCTTTTGCCAATATTATAAGCATTGTCTCATAAGTTGCAATAAAATAACAATTTAACCAATTTCAAGGTAAACCAAAAAATGGCAATGTAACTGAAATGGTTTTTATGCAACTTATCAAGTTCTTCATTGGTTAGTGACTGATTAATTGTATATCTACTTTTTTGCACACACGCACACACACACACACACATACACACACACACACACACATATACATATTAAACAAATTCTTGTATGTAATTTCTGGTATTTCTTTTCACTACTTCACATCATACACACAAGATTTATTCGCGATCTAGCTTTTGATTCTTTTGATTTTATTTTTAGCTATTTTCTTTTGATACTATCTTTTGATTCTGCCCCCACTAAGCATTAAATTATTATTATTAGTATAACTTAAATAACTAATTGACTTTTAGTACTCCAAATCGTTAACAAAACACTTTGATATATAATAAAATACCTAGGTAGTAGGTAGTAAAAATATAAAGACAACATAATTTATTACTATTTGTCTTAACTAAAATTTCATGAATCGCTCATTTCCAACTTCCAATATCATACGAGTATAATTCGACATTCAAAAAGTATCAATTAACTCCTGAATGGACATGGATGTTATTGGATATTATTGAATGTGTCACCCCATAGAATTTCAGTTTCAAAGACCCAGCTTACCTGCAGACATGCAATACAAGTTAAGCCATGGTGGCTATAGGGGGTTATCGAGGGTGGAATGAAAGCGGATGAAAAGCGTTAGCAATGTAAGAAAACATTTTTGAACACCTCTATAAAACCAAAAGCTATGCATCCAATGCATGTTTAGTTGAAAATAGTTAGTCGCCTTTTTGTTCCAACCGGTAATGGATGCAGTGACAATCGTAAACTTCTCTAAAGCTGTTTTGCTAGAAGTGTAGCGTTCCGAGACGGGCAATATCGAGTTGTTCTACAGAAAAGCTTTCAGTGTTATATCGGATCGCAAGTGAGGTGGATGTATTTACGGGGATTGTGCGAACATGAAAACTACGTAACAGTAGCAGAAAGTTTCGTGAATTACTGAAGTTGCTTGTTAAGAGAAACTCTATCTAAGCGTGCTAATCTGATGTTTTCGCTGCTCTAATACAACTGTGCGTGTATAATTTTAAGGTAAATATTATCTCAGCTGTCTTTTTATCTACCTTTTATGAACACCTCTGTAAAATCATTGTAGAGGCTTCATTTATTTCGACAAAATTGTACATTCGGGTTAAAAATGATTGGCAAAAATTTGTTCATTAAGAAAACTTAAAAAATGAAAACAGACGTTTATTATTGTTGATCTTATTGACACATTATTATGAATCAATCCTATGATAAGATCGATGTAAACGAGTTACGTATAAAATCAATTTATTAAGTACAGATAAGGTTTGCAAATCCTAGATATTAGTTAAATATAACTAATTCTCTTGAACAGAGTTTTTAATTCTTTCAAGGTTGGTAAGTCGCTAAGTATATAAGTATTTTGTTAATGATCTATATTTTTACTCGTAGTTCATGAAATGTGGTAGCATCTGATATATCCATACTAATATTATAATTGCGAAAGTATGTCTGTCTGTCTGTCTGCTACGTTTTCACGGCCCAACAGTTTAACCGATTCTGATGAATCCACGCGGACGAAGTCGCGGGCATTCTCTAGTTGATAATAAAGCCATTTGTATAGTGATAAGTCACTCTAGGCACTTTTTCTGTTGGTGGTTTACCCATAGAGAGTAGAGACGCTTACCTACCTCATACATAAAAAGTAGCTTTGACTTTCATACTGGAAAATTAACCTTTGCTATAATAGCACTTTATTTTGGCTCAAAGTACCATTTTCTATATTATTAATTTTATTATACGGTATGACATTGTATCCGGCTTATATTTTGAGTTATCTGTGTATCTGTCTGTGGCATCGTAGCTCCTAAACTAATGAACCGATTTTAATTTAGTTTTTTTGTTTGAAAGGTGGCTTGATCAAGAGTGTTCTTAGCTATAATCCAAGAAAATCAGTTCAGCCGTTTGAAAGTTATCAGCTCTTTTCTTGTTACTGTAACTTTCACTTGTGGGGGTGTTATAAATTTTTTAATTTACACTTGTTGCAACATAAATTTAAGATTGTGACAGTAATGAACACGAATATTTGATAAACTTTCTGACCTGACCCGTCTTCACTCAAACGAAATTTCGTAAAATATTTTCTTAGTGATGATCTACAACATACGAGTATTATAGAAACCTACATGCTATACAATCTCAAGTTGTCGCAGCAGTTTGTGCTATAAGTTTTCTTTGAAATCTGTGATTCATCATCATCACCATCATCATCATCATCGGCCTGTGGATGTCCACTATTGGACATAGACCTTCCCTAAAGAGCGCAAATCGTCGGTCCATCATGCTGGAGGGCGTCCCACACTACGCTTGCTTATACGCGGTCTCCACTCAAGGACTTTCCGGCTCCAACGGTCATCGCCTCTACGACAGGCATGGCCTGCCCATTGCCACTTCAGCTTGCTAATAGTTTGGGCTATGTCACTGAGTTCTGCTGAGTTCATATTGTTTCATTTTCAACCTTTGTGCAATTGACGATTATTTAATTAGTAAACATGTTTTACGCTCAAACAATTATCCATCCACTTTATATTATTCATGGCCAGCAGAACGTTGTAGGTAATTGTTAACGTTATCAACAAACATAGGTTTTCGTGCGTGCACATTCATTAATTAATCCGACCACACAATTTGTTGGGAATTGTACCACTGTGTTCATCAATACGTTATACCTGTGTAGATATTTATTTTTTAATTATATACCCTAACTTTAGAGTCATAAGAGTCATAAATATAATCGTCTGAATCCTGAATTAAACCATTGTTTTGAATTGTATTTGTTCGGCATATTTTGTGTGATCATGGTCAGTGATACTCGTGCTACTAATAATATTATGTAGATACACTGTGTAGCGTTTGATGAATAAAATATTAACAGCAAAGCATTGGAAGCAAATCACTGTATAATTTTAATTTTAATTAGTTTCAGTTTTTAACCCCCGACCCAAAAAGAGGGGTGTTATAAGTTTACCGTGTGTATCTGTGTATCCGTGTATCTATGTATCTGTCTGTGGCATCGTAGCTCCTAAACTAATGAACCGATTTGAATTTAGTTTTTTTTTTGTTTGAAAGGTGGTTTAATCGAGAGTGTCCTTAGCTATAATCCAAGAAAATCGGTTCAGCCGTTTGAAAGTTATCAGCTTTTTTCTAGTTACTGTAACCTTCACTTGTCGGGGGTGTTATAATTTTTAAATTTACACTTGTATAATTTTGATTATTGCACTTAGTCTTTGACTCTTTAGAATTTTAACTGCAATAGGATATGACTAAACTCATATGAAATCCTGAATATTCTATTTAATAAATAGGTCTGGGAGATGATTTCTGCTGTGAGTAAAAGTCATTTATTACCAATTGGCTTATTCCCGCGGCAACGTTCGTGTGGATGTAGGTCTTCTATCCTTAGATAGATCCTGTTATTATTATTATTAATAACGAGAGAATTCTAAATACAAAACCTAAATTGGAATTATACCTCTAGACCCCTAGAGGTACAATTTCAGCATAGGTATAAGTACGTATGTCTGTCAGCCAGTTCATCATTATCATCATCATTTATTTATTATTAGTGAATCATTATGAATCAGCGTGTTTTTTAAAATTCCGTGTGAGATTATTTTCGGGGTAAAAAACCTGTGTCTGCCTTCAGGCTGCAAGCTAATAGGTACAAAATATGTTTGTACCCGTCAGGATCAGTTATAAAAGCGATTGAGCTGAGAAAAAGTATCAGATACACATGCTTTTGTATGTGTTATGAATTAATGATCCTGCATATATCTGAACCTGCATAATTCTGTGATAATGCAGGTTCAGATAAAGATAGTATTCTCTCAGACTCATAGATATAATAAGAAGTTTCATCAGGATATGCTAAGGAGTAGATAAAATAACATTATCAAAGTTATAGACTATTATTACTTCGGTCAATGTTAGGTTGTGCCCACAGGTTGTGCCCCATTGTCAATCATTTTCTATAACAAAATGTTCGTTAAAATATTCTGATATTTGCAACAAATATTGAATGTGCTGATTGTGACTGCGATAGGATGTTGATTGGAGCGGAAATGTAAATGTAGGACTAGAAATTGCATTTGCTATTATCTTGATTTAACAGTAGGTACCTACCTAACGAGAAATGTCGATATATTTTATGAAAAAACTCTATTGATATTGCAAATCAATTTTGGACGAGCGGATTTTACGTTACATTTAGTCTAAATTATCTAAGTTATACTTTTGTGCGTACCTATGCTTTATTTGTTACTTGAGGATGCCCGCGGCTACGCCCGCGTGGATTTCGGTTTTTTTTAATCCCGTAAGAACTCCTGAATTTTCCGGGATAAAAAGTAGCCTATGTTCCCTTCCCCGGGATGTATCCCAAGTCTGCACTTTTCATTAAAATCGGTTCAGTGGTTGGGCCGTGAAAACGTAGCAGACAGACAGACAGACACACTTTCACATTTATAAAATTAGTAAGGATTATCAACTAGCTGACCCGCCCTGTCTTCGCTCGGGTGCAATTTTCGAAAATCGGTGACGGGGTGGAATTTCCAAAAATCCTGAAACACGTATCTACGAGTACCTACCTACTTCTTTATTGTTGCCCGAAAACCCAAATACCAAACATAGATAATATAACTGGAAAAATGACAGACTTTCTTAGAAACTTTCTTCCCTTATTTAACCCCCTTGGGGGTTGAATTTATAAAAACCATCTCGACCTGTCGTGTACTATGTAGTTATGTATTATATTCCATCACCAATGTGATAAAGACTTTACTACAACATAAGTGGAAAATTATAGTAAGAGAAGTGATGATAGAACCGTCCTATACCTAACTATTTACGAAATACAGCGCCAGATATGGAAAAATGTGTATAGAATTTCGTTAAAGGTCGGTGTATTGGCGAAATATCATACAGTCCGGCAACAAACGGAAGCTATAAAGGAAGAATAGATAGAAGAAAAACGGTTACCATTTTTTGCTAAGCAACGCTCGTCTGGTTCGTCTCGTTTAAAAAATGAAAAAAAACCGAAACTATAGCATGTACGAGGAGAAAATGTGTACATAAAACACACTGGAAATTGCAGTGATTTTTCAAAATGGTCAGCTTTTGTTAAAGAAAACAACACAATGTAAAACAAACACAATTTAAACTATAGATACAAAATAACATATTATTATAATATATAAAAACCGTCCAAGTGCGAGTCAGACTCGCGCACCGAACGAGGGTTCCGTATTCGGGTATTTTATCCGATATTTGCACGATAAATCAAAAAAATCTTATGATTTTTGATGTTTGGAGGATCCGGTTGTTGTCCGAATAAATAAATGAATATATAATAATAAGTCACACAAAAGTCTTATTATTTTCCTAAATTAATAACTTAAAACTCTTCAATTTAATTTTGGAGCTTAAAATTAATGAGAGATTACTAAACCATTTTCTCCGAGGGAATGGTAACATCTGGAACCGGAAATTTATATTTAATATTTTAATATTAAAGTTAAGCTACGGCGATTCGTAGCAATAAATTAAATAAATATGGCAAATATCCCATTGTAACGATACAAAAGTAATAATATAATTTTATGTGCGCAATTACACTTAGTCTCTAATTATACACAATATTAATCAAATTTGTAAAATGTCAATTAGATCATACTTCTCTTTATCAAAGTCTCAAAGGAACCATTGTAAGACTCGTCTTTGTAGTAAATGAAAGGAACCTATTATATTAATGGTTAATAATAAGTTTGTAGTCTAGATAAATGAGAAGGAACACCTGCTATCGAAATTAGTTATGGAACTAATTGGATATTCTCGTGTTACTCCTAAGCTCACTAACTAAGCATACCTACCTTAAATCTACGTATGGCTACTCCTACCTACTGTACGATTTGATCTATAAAAGTTCAATTAGTAGTCTTTAAATAGTAGTAAGTAATCTTTTATACTAAAACTACACGATGCCCGCAGCTTCGCCCGCGTGGATTGGTCAGATCCCCTGCAGCATCAGGAATCAGGATTGAGGAGTTGAAATAAAATTTTTTATGAACAATGTCGCAAACTTCCTCTATCGATAAATAAAAATTACGCAAATCGGTTTAGAAATCTCGAAGATATCAGTGTACACAGGTAGAAAAAAACTTCTAAATTTTTTAAAGTCGGTTAAAAAGTAGCCTATGTTACTGAAAGTATGAAAATGTTATTTGGAATTTTATGGACTCATTTATTATCATTTACAAAGCGAGACTTATTTTAGGATTATAGCTGAAGTCAAGATTTAAGGATTTTTTTTTTAAATCTGATATCCTTAACGATTGATTATTTATTATTAACGGCCTTTTATAAGTCACTTATCGTATTATTATAACCCCAATATTATTTAAAGTAAATTTAACTCTGCAGTCAATCTCTGAAATAATTATGAACAGTAAAGTAAGAAAAAGGATTTTAAAATTTTATACATGGTAGTAAATAAAACATTAGATAGAAATAAGACTAGATAGTAGCTAATTAATATTAGAGGCCATGATTATTGTTAAATTAAAATAAGATAAATAAGAACACGTTAGAAATTATGTATATAATAAATTAATGGAATAATTTGTTATATATGCATATAAATATCAGCTTAATAGAATAAAGTAAAAAACTAAGGCTTTAGCATAGAAATCATGATCACAGTACAAAAAAAATGCCGTGTTAAGCTATACAAAGTCTCCGATAACTATGTCGGAGGGTTGCCAGCAAAACATACATTAAAAAAACCCCCAATATTACATTCTAAATGAAAGTAAAACTATGATTACATCTAATACTTGTTCTTTACTTGTTCCAGATTGCTGTTCAAGATGGATTGTAGCTCTATACGACACACATTCTTGTTAATTTTGCTCGTTTTATTAATAGGTATGTATGCCAAACAATATATTGGTTAATAATACTGCAAGAAATACTGAATAATTTTTATATTAATAGAAATTATTGTTTTCAGATCAAGGCGATGGTAGGTGGAAAAAATCGAATAGAGAAATGCTTCAGCACGATATAAAGTTGTTCAAAAAGATGACGGGTACGTTAATCTCTTGTAAGGTTAATCTTTAGTTAGTCTAGTATGGGTTGAAATTATCAGAAAACAATAAAATAAATTACATATTTATTCTCTCTCTGCTCTCTATCTCTGTATCTATAACTTTTACTTGTTAGTAGTATTTTCCCCACAAATAAGGACCTTATTACTTTAAAAAATACCTTATAAATATTTTTGCCTTCCTCAAATTAACATATGTGAGACGAACAGAAGTCATGAATAGCAAATTAAATTAACATTTTGTCCCTTCTAAAATATTTTTGTTCGTAATACTATGCTATTTTTGTTACAGAAAAAATCAAAGAAGAACTTGGAGCATATTACGATGAATTTTCCGACGAACCATTTACAGATTATTTTTTTGAAGAGATCGATTATTTACAAAGTAAAATTGATATGAATATGAAAAGAAAAACACAAACAGAGAAGCGTGTTAACTCAAACATTGACAATTATAAACCACGTTACACTAAAAACACATTGCAAGATATAAAAGCTTCAGTAAAAAATGATACGTTTGTAACAGCGGACACAAATTTTGAGTGGCCTAGTTTTGAAGATATTTTAACAGAAATGGGGAAAAAATACGATTGGAAAAATGATCGATGGATAAAAGTAAAGAATAAAATAAAGGATAAAGAAAAACGTTTGCCTGCCAACTCTAAGAACAATATAGAACATTTGAAACATAATTTTAGGTATAAAATTGTAAAACTAAATAGGGCCAAAAGTAAAAGAAATATTGTAGTCGCTGTAACGGCTGTAAGATAGAAAACATACGTTGGTATGGAGCTTAAGCTTATTATTGAGGGTTCTTGTATTTCTTACACTTGAGGGGACCAATGAGATAAAGGTTAAAAATGTATTTAAATGAAGTGATTAAGTAAGTGTATCAGAAATAATTTGTAATGTTATAAAACAATCATGCTATTAAAAACATAATGTAACCAGTAAATAATGTCTCTTCCAATAAAATTCTACTTCAACAACAAAAATATCACTCACCACAAACTAGATTTTTTTTTTTGTTATTGCTGAGTGCTGACATAAATTATACAATATAAGTGTTTCCTTTGTATTCGAGCAAATGTAAAAAATAATAAAGATAAGCTGAGAAACATATTATTTTGTTATATTTTATTTATAAATCCCATATTACGAGTTATGACTACATTTTTTGACTTTGTTTTGCATGTTCATACGAGCAACCATTAGTTACCTAATAATAAGTACATAATTATTAATATCACCATGAAAAATCAAAATATTACCTTATCACCAAATCATCTTGAAATTAAAATATAAACATTTTTTATACATTACTGGCAAAGTTGATATATTTTTAGAAAGTAACCATCAAAAGAAAAATAAAAACGACGTCAATGTACACGTCATCGCCTCTATGAGTTAAGTCGAATTGCTTTTAAAATGCTTTTAAATTACTAAAATGAAATAATAAATATTAGCTACCCTACTTGTAATAATATATAGCTATAGTAACTGCTACACACTTCACAGTGTTTGAAATATAAATATGGATTCCAGCTTATCCTATATGTACCTAAAGAAGAGGAAGGACTTTGGAAGGCAAGCTTTGTTTTGTGAAGTTAATGCAACATTATTAGACTCCATTGACCCCGATAAATGTGAACAGAAGCTATATTGTTGTCGTAATCCAGTTAATCGGCAGACTCAAACTTCTGTAGTTTTATCTGAGCACTATGCGAATACTAGAAAAATAACAACATGCAATCAAGGAGTTGAACACGCTGAAGGGGGATGGCCAAAGGATATTAATAGTAATGATGACGAAGCAACTTCTCGATACCGAAAACGTATTGAACGAGATGATCCATATGTTAAAGCAATTATGTCTACATATCCCAAGTTCACACATTATATTAATCAAAACAATGCTATCGACATGTACAATATGTACTTTAAGGAAATAGAGTCTAAAAAGTCAGTGGAAAAATATTCATTTCGTATGAATAAAGCAGCGACTGATGAAGGTAAACGTCCGATTGCTGCAATTTGTTGGACTTGCGAAGACGATTCTAAGCTTGTAGCTGCTTATTGTGATAAAAAATATCCAATCAGTGGTCATGTAAATACAAGTTTAAAATGTTTCGTTTGGAATATTGAGTACGCAAATGAGCCGAACGATTATTTTGACCCTCCGTCTGCTTGCTGGCAAGTAGTTTGCTCTCCTGAATATCATAAAGTAATTATTGGTGGCCTTGAAGACGGTAGAGTTAGTATTTTTGATATACGCGAACAGTCAAAAGCTACTGTACTAAGTCCAATGCATTTGTCTCACCGAAACCCTGTTAGTGCCCTGATGTTTATTCATTCTCGCCTTAATACAGAGTTTTTTAGTGGTTCTACCGATGGGAAATGTATTTGGTGGGATATTAGAAATATGTCACAACCGACCGAGGAACTTATTATGTCTGTTCGAGTTCCTACCAATGAAAAAGTTAGTCTGGCCAATTCTGAAGGAGTAAGCTCATTACAATGGGACAGAGCTTTTCCAACTAAATTTCTGTGTGGAACTGATACAGGATTGGTAATAAATGTTAACCGTAAAGGTAAATCTCACCAGGAAATAATGAGTAGGGTTTTTGACGCTCACTATGGTCCAGTTCGAGCCGTTCATCGAAGTCCTTGTTCATCGAAAATATTTATAACTTGCGGTGATTGGACTACTCATATTTGGAGTGATGATATGCAATTTGATCCAATCCTAAGTGGTAGTGCTCAGCGAAAGCAAATTTCTGACGTAGCTTGGTCTCCTCAAAGAGTTTCTGGTTACATGTCTGTAAGTGATGATGGTAAATTTAGATACTGGGATCTTTTACGAAAACGGCATGCTCCTGTTTTAGTTTTCCCCGTTTCTGAATATCGTTTAACAAAATTAAAACCTAATGAAAAAAATCACCTTGTCGCAGTTGGTGACATAAAGGGATCGCTAAATCTCATATCATTATCTCAAGATCTGATTTGGTCTGAGGAACGAGATAAGCAATTGATGATACAATGTTTTGAACGTGAATATCGACGAGAACATATTCTTGAGACGAGAGTCAAAGAAATACGTCTAAGAATCAAAGCAGAAGAGGAAGCTGCAGCGGCTCCAGGCCTAACTGAATCTGTTGAGGAAAATTTGATAGTAGATACTGAATATGAATATTTCAAAATGGTGACAGAGGAATTACAAAAATATGACGCATTAACTAATCGGCCTAAAAATAGGTTAGATAAAATGCGAAAACGATAAAGTCGCTATTTTTATTTCTTTTTTTTTTCAAAAAAGTAATAATGAGTAGCGTGTGCAATAAAATAAAACTACTTAATGATTTTATAGCATACGATAATTAATATGTATGTAATAATAAAACTATATTCACGGAAATAAACATAAATTACTTAAGTATTTTTATTTTGTTCTATGAAAATGTATTTGCTAACTCTACCAACGTCGTAGAGCTTTCTAGGAAGTTAGCTACAGGCGGAAGCCTATTATTATTAGCTTATTAGAATTTACTTTATATTATTATTAGTTGAAGATAATAATACTGAAACACACTTAAGGATAAAATAATTTCTTAGTTAAGTTTCATATTGGTTTGTTTCTATTAAGAAAGATCATAAGCTAATGCTTTTTTTTACTATTAAGTTTAAAAGCTAATTTCGTTTATTACTTCTACCAACATCTGTAATATTATGCATAAATAGTTTATAATATATACTTTTTTGTGTTTTAAATGAATACTATCTTCTTTTCATTTGAGTTTGAACTAATAAATATGTTTATATAAAAACTTTGTTCATTTAATATAATGTGCTTTTTTGTTCCTTTCACATAATGTCCGCGGAACGAACATTTTTCGTTTAATCGATTTATCCATTCAGAAATCGTAATCGCTTAGAAATAAATATATTTCACCGCCACGAGGTGTTTTCAATCAGATAATGTGGAATATTTATACATCACGACTCACGGTATACCTACCACAAGGTAATATATCTTATTATTGACATCGTTAGAAGTAAAGAAATTCAATTTGGTTATACCAATGTGAAGTTGTGGTACCCTAGTGGGAGGTAGTGGGTTCGGTCTCGGGTTACTTTTAACTTTTCAGAGTTATGCGTGTTTTATGCACTTGCTTTGACGGTGAAGGGAAACAGCGAGAGGAAAACCTGCATGCCTGAGAGTTCTCCATAATGCCCTCAAAGGTGTGTGAAGTCTACTAATCTGCACTTGACCAGCGCGGTGGACTATTGCCAAGCCCCTCTCATTCTTGTTGACTACAAGTCTGCTACGACTACTAAACTACTAAACTAGCAGATTTGTTGATGATAAAGTTTTGACATTCATCATGATGATGTTAAAACTTCGTCTTGATCGTCGCAAACGTGCAGTACAGGTACAGTACAATTGGTCCATAGAATATAATAAGTTTTGGGTGAGATATTTCAAGCAAAGGCTTTTTTCAGGTCTAACTAACCTAAAATAAATTGCCACATACAAATCTTTGAGCTCCTGTAATTTTAAAACTACATATTTTTAGAAAAATCTAAAGCACCACGGGCACAGATAGATAGACAGATAGATAGATAGAGGTTTCTAGAATATGTCTGCAAAATTTCATGGACTTTGGTTGCTTAATATCATCTTAATATATCAAATGAAATTGTATGGAGTAAGTGACGGAGAGAGCCCTGTTAGAGTGAATGTAAGTAGAATGTACCTATGTTCTTTGAGATGGAATGTCCTTACTTGGTGCAAAAGTTAGTAGGTACCTACTAGGTGGTTACAACAAACTATATTATAAGTGCTTTCCACATGAAGTTTTACCCGAATACTAGTCGTTTGGTTGTCATGGCACTTTAAAGGTTAAATTTAATTAGTATACTCGAATATCGGAAAACAAATTATACGTTGTTAACTCAAGTTAAAGTTGTTCGCCGAAAATCAAAGTTATGAATTATGTTATAAGTTAACCACGAATAATTTATTTTACATTATGAAACTAGTGGCACGAAATCAGTTTCTCCATACAATCGTAGTTCCAATTTCATTTGAATACTAAGCAACCAAAGTCCATGTGCAGACATATTCTAGAAACTAATATCTGTGCCTGTGGAGTTTTAGATTTTTCTAAAAATATGTAGTTTTAAAATTACAGGGGCTCAAAGATTTGTGTGGGAATTTTTAGACCGCGTAACTTTGAATCCAAATATTTTAACAGAAATCTGGAAAACCACAGGCATAGTTTCTAGAATATGTCTGCAAAATTTCATAGACTTTGGTTGCTTAATATTCAAATGAAATCGGAACTACGTTTGTATGGAGCGAGTGACGGAGAGACCCCTCTTAAGGCGTTTTACACTGGGTGCGCTGTCTGACTTAATGCCTCTCTTAACAGTTAAGTAGCAGAATTTAATAATATTAATAGGTACCTATGTTTAAAATTTATTTTCAGTAAGGTCGTGTCAATTCCATTAGACTCCAGTGGATACGAAACATGTGGAGAACGGATTATTCGCAATGTAGATGCTATTTGATATCAACATTCCCTCGCTGAATGTATTCTGTAAAATACAGAGTACCTACAGACTCGCTTGGACACTCCGGCAGTTGACCGGCGATAATATTGTATGCACATTTTCAGTGGGAAATTCTATTAAGTGCATCTATTCATATCTTGACAGTATTTTATATTGTCGGGAGGTTTTCAACATAATATTTGGGTTTATTCCGCACCTACTAGCCTTTGACTTCTTTGATATGATTTTTAAGTTAATGTATATTCCGATTCGTTCCGGTTTAAGGGGGCTAAGCCTCCACGTGCCGTCCGTCTGTCCACCCGTTTGTCTGTCCGTCCATGCGTCTGTCCGTCCGACCGTCTGTCCGCCCGTCTGTCCACTCATCCGCGTGTCCATCCGTCCATCGATATATCTGTCTGTCAACAGGCATTATCTCAGGAACCATAATAGGTAGAGGGTTGAAATTTTAATAGAGTCTGTATTTCTATTGCTGCTATAACAACAAATAATAAAAAATCAAACACTAATGAACAGACGAGCGAACAACGGAGACTTAGTTAGTCATAGGGACCTATTGGCACCCTTTGGGTATAGAACCCAAAAATTATCGGCTTTGTGCCTCAAGCCTGATTATACAAAACAAGTATTCAGCTCAGCAAACAGTCAGTTCAACTAATTAATGAATATGTTATCTAAAGTGGTCACCGAGCAAACCTGTCGCAGCTCTACACACGAACATTACGGTAGATAAGAATTGTATATCCAGCTAGGTATACAACTGAACAATTTCCACTGCATCCAATTTAGCCAAGAGGCTTTTCAGCAAATGAAACTTTACTGTGACGTACCTACCTACTTTGTTTTAAGCCGCAAACTCCACTATTCTCGTTTGCAATTTCAAGCATTTGGAAATTTCTTCAACAGAAAATTCAAAGGCATAATATACCTACATAATATATTATTAAAATTAATTTAAATGGAAAGATAATGGGACAGTTTCAGTGGCTTGAACTCCAAGAGGGAATTACAAAGGATCGTGTTATGAAAAGAGCGTAAGTAGGTACCTGCAGAAAAACTACTTTGCTTCTTCTACTGGTCTCTTCATTTCTAATTTGATCATGCAGAGCAGCGGCAAATGTTCATGAAAATTCACATAGGTTTCTACCTATAATACGCAAATAGCCTAGATCTCAGATTCTAAACCAAAATGAACAATGTTCGAACGCCATCCAAACTTTCTCTACGGGCTGATACCAGTATATCTCATAGCTTGTTTTGTAATTTGGGATCGATGCAAACACGTCGGTTTTGCTAGGCGGATTTTATTTAGGGTACAGTCTCAGTGCTAAATAAAAAGATAAAAGAAAATATAGCATAATAAGAAGTTATTGTTTGTCTGTGCACTAGGTACTTTCTAGACTAATTCAAACGATTTAACTTTTGAATTAAATCCTATAAACAGATATAAGCATACGTTTTCAGTTATATTTTACTTTATTATAAGAGTGAAACTTGTAAAATTAAAATAATACGTTGGTTGGTTCTTCATAAAACACTAAAACAGAACACGGACGTCAAACAGGTTGACTAATTGCAATCATTTCTGACCGGCTAACATTGTTCCGCTAGTGGCTCAAACTCACTGTCGCAGCAAGAACATGGTAAATTCAGCCAATCACAGCAATTTGAATTGGATATCACAAATGTACCGATCTAGGAACCGAGAATGCACGAACCAGGGCAGATAGAGATAAGAACAATAATATCATACGTAGGAAATCGACGGGGGCTTGTTGACAAGTATCCTCTTAACATTTTGTCAAACTATTAAATGATTCTCGCGGCTTCACCCGCGTGGATATAGGTTTTTTTAAATCCTGCCGAAACTTTGATTTGCCTATAATATAGGAAGTTGCCTATGTACTACCTACGTACGCATATACGTGCTACTTATCTCCATTCCAAATTTCAGTCAAATCGGTTCATTCAACTGTGGAGTGAAGGAGTAACAAACATCCAAACATTCAAACTTTCACATTTATAATATTTTAAGTAAGATCCCTAACCGTCGCGTCTATGTTAAAAAGTTTTACTCCCGAAAATTGGATAGAACTCCATTATACTCTACTGGATAAGAGGCAAATATTCAGATAATGGACTGGCAATGCAAACGCATCGGCACTTTAATCCATCCATATTGACTCGTTGAATGCGGACTCGTTTAGACACTGAAACTGAGTATATGGAGACGTAGCACAAATACAATAATAAATGTAAAATAAAAATTTATAACATCCCCGACAAGTGAAGGTTACAGTAACTAGAAAAGAGCTAATAACTTTCAAACGGCTGAACCGATTTTCTTGGATTATAGCTAAGAACACTCTCGATCAAGCCACCTTTCAAACAAAAAAAAACTAAATTAAAATCGGTTCATTAGTTTAGGAGCTGGCACAGACATATACACAGATACACACGTCAAACCTATAACACCCCTCGTTTTGGGTCGGGGGTTAAACGTAAACTTCTTCAAAACTAACCAGGAATATTCTTTGAATTCTAAAACGATACTAGCTAAACAAAGATTATTTTTTGAAAAATATTCTGAAGTTTTCTCAAAAGAAAGCCACCTTATTTCGCTTCATCGCGCTTTAACAGTCTCCGAGTGGTAGAGAGTAGTTTACAGAGTCTCAGTTCCGACAAACACCTGGCGTATTCTGACCTGCGTAAGTGCCTCTTCACTTTCCGAGCTTGAGCTTAACAATTTCAACATCTTTTGTTTTACTTACTCTGTGAAAGAAAATCCGTAATACTTATGTAAAGAAAATACATTCCCATTTTCTTAGTAATCTTTGAATTTGAATTTTGCCGCGCTCCATAATGGCGCATCCACACATGCCGCCGGCTTATGCCGCCGGGTTTGCCGCCGACTTTCAGACCGCCTTGCCGCTGACTTTGCCGCCGGCTTTACCGGCGGCCTGCAGTCGCGGTTGCAATTTACGCAGTAGTGTTGTGACTTTCGTTGAAATTAGTCGTGTACGTAGAATCGAAAGATGTTGGACTATGATATAGTTGCGTGTATCGCAAGTGTAGTGTTGTATGTCATTATTCATAAAAAGAACCGCAAAATCAAACGAAGATATTGGGTCAGACCAAGTCTTCGAAATAGGCCTAATGTGTCCCCGATACTTGAAGATTTTAGAAGGGACGACATAAACCAATTTCTGTTGATGCTATGTTGAACACAGAAGCAATATCCCTAACAGCATCGTTTCTTTTGTTGCGATTCTTGAAATCCATATGCCTTGGGTTCCACAATAGTTCATTTTCTTGATACTTTTCTATTAATAAAAGTACAGCACTATCATCCCAGTTAAATTCTGTCATTTTGTTATTTAAATGAATACGACAACACTACCACTCCGTATCGAAGCCGCAAGCAAACTGCCGCCGGCACCAAAAGCCGCGCGTGCCGCAGGTAAAAGATGCATGAGCCGGCGGCTTGGCCGGCGGCCTGGCCGCCGGCCATGCCGCCGGCCGTGCCGCCGGGCATGTGTGGATGCGCCATAATAAGACTGTCATTTGTCAGCGAGTTGTATCTTGTCTGTGTTTTGGAAGTTACAAAGCATTTGACAAGATTGGAGGTTATAACGAAGGGAAGTATTCTGTGGTGACAACATGAGAGGACTGACGTGAAAAGATTAAATTGAAACAGAAAAAATTCTTTAATAAGCAATTAACTTAGTGAAAATATAAACTTTAATGTCGTTTCTCTTAATTCAGAGCAACACATAATTGTTTTAATTGGCTGATCCTTAAAAATACCTTATAAAACGACATTTTTGTTTGTAAAAGTCAATTGAAAATGGAGAAACTACGTTTTGAATTTACACTATTGCCTGGAAGTGATGGAAAATCAAACATTACTTCTATAACCTCAATAGCTACGAGTGATAGTAAAGTGTATGCAATACCGGAAGATTTACAGTCAGCCAGTCTTCATAAGGAAATTGTGAAAACACCTGCTTATACTAAAGTAAAAAACAGTTTAAAAAAAAGGTACCAGGTAAGAAGAATATGGATAACATTGACAAAAGACCTTGAAAAGACCTACATGGATGAGGATGGTAATTTACAATTTGGGGATCAATTTCTTGAAGAAATCAACCAAGAAAAACTTGCTACTCAGAAAACAGAAACAGGTACGTTAGAAAGATTGTTTGAAAAACTAGTAGAAAGTTCACAGGCGAGTAAAAGCCTAAAACATATAGCAGAAAAGTTTGTGATCGATAAATTCACAAGCAAACATTCCAATGCGAACCAATGGATGGAATTATTTGAAAAAGAATGCATGCGGTTTGATATAACAACAGATGAAAAAAAAATAGAAATACTCCGATTGTTTTTGGATAAAAGTTGCGTAGATTGGTATAGTTCAATGATCATAAAATTAACCATGAACTCTGAATGGTTGACGTGGAAAAACAAATTCTGTGAGACATTCGCAAACAAGGGATGGAACCCAGTCACATACGCATTATTATTTAAATACAAAGAAGGTTCATTATTGGATTACGCTATGAGGAAAGAGAAACTTTTACTAGAAATGAGAAGAACAATCGATACAGGTACTTTGGTGGATCTTATTGCAGCTGGTTTACCAGAATTTATTCTTAATAAGATCGATAGGGAAGTATTGCAAGACACAGTTGATCTGTTCAATGAAGTAAGCAAGTATGAACATATGGTAAATAAAAGGGTTTTTTTGAATAAGAAAAGATATGGAAATTCCAAAATTAATGCTAAAAATGAAGATAAATACCCATGCAAGATTTGTGAACAATTAAATAAAGGCACTCGGTACCACGCTGAAACTTCTTGTTGGTTTAGAACAAAAGAGGATGATAAGTTAAAGAAAAATGTAATCAAACATGTAAACAATTCAGTGATCGAAGCTGAATTAAATGAAACTGATCAAAAAAACGATTAGTAACACCATTAATAAATGTCAAACTACTAATAAATGATAAATTACAAATTTATGGAGTTTACGATTCGGGTTCAAATGTTTCTTTGATTAATTCAAGATTGCTGAAACTTAAAGGAAAAGGAAACAATTTGAATAAAGCTAATTTAGTAACAATTAATGGTGTTAAAAAGACAACTGGTTTGACAAATTTGAAAATAAAAATTTTTGAATTAGAAAAAAATGTGGATGTATACATAATTGATGAACAAAACTTTAAGTATGATTTTTTGATTGGATTAGACATGATAAAAATGTTTAAACTTATTCAAAATGAAGACTTGACAATAACACAGAAACAATGTTTGAGTGAAACAAAAAAAATGGAAGAAGTTTTAAAAAATACGCAAACAGACATTGGATTGGTAAATATACAATACAATAATAACATTTCAAGAGAATACAAAATAAATTTCAATGAACATGTTAAAGAAGAAGATTTTGAAATAAAGATAGATCACTTAAATCAGTATCAACAAAACAAAATAGATACACTGATTTGCAAATATAAATCAGTTTTTGCAAAAGATAAGTATGATGTTGGTACTGTTAAGGGATATGAAGCGAGAATAGATTTATTGGTAGACAAATATTGCAGTAAGAGGCCCTATAGATGCACTATAGAAGATAAAAAAGAAATAGAGAACCAAATAGCAAAATTACTGGATCATAAACTTATAGAAGAATCATACAGTCCATTTGCGGCACCTGTTACATTGGCATTTAAAAAAGAGGATAACAGAAAATCCAGGCTATGCATAGACTTCAGAGACTTGAACAAGATAGTAGTGCCTCAAGCTCAACCATTTCCGTTAATTGAAGACCTGGTAATAAAAACTAGAAATTGCAAATTTTTTTCTACATTAGATATAAACTCAGCATTTTGGTCCATTCCTTTACGAATCGAAGATAGAAAAAAGACAGGATTCGTTACACAAGATGGCCACTTTCAGTGGACATGCCTACCATTCGGACTGAAAACATCGCCAGCAATTTTTCAGAGAATATTAAGTAACATATTGAGAAAATATAAACTTACGGATTTTACAGTTAATTTCATTGATGATATACTCATTTATTCTGAAACATTCGATGAGCACATTAATCATTTAACAATGTTGTTAGAGGCAATCAAAACAGAAGGTTTCAGGTTAAAATTTACCAAATGCACATTCGCATCGAACTCTGTCAAATACCTGGGCCACATCATACAGAATAATTCTGTAAAACCATTAAAAGATAACCTGATTTCTATAAAGGATTTTCCAGTTCCACGAACACAAAAAAATGTAAGACAATTTCTGGGCAAAATAAACTTTTACCATGAGTATATACAAAATAGGGCAATAATACTCGAACCATTGCATAATTTACTCAGGAAAAATCAAAAATTTTTTTGGTCAGACAAATGCCAGAAAGCATTTGACAAGATAAAAAGCTTGCTTTGCTCACAACCAGTTCTAGAAATATTTGACCAACATTTGCCAATCAACATTTACACTGATGCTTCTATAGAAGGTATTGGAGCAATTTTAAAGCAAACCCAGCCTAATGGAAAAGAGAAACCAGTTGCATACTTTTCAAAAAAACTAAATGAAGCCCAGAAGAAAAAGAAGGCAATATACTTAGAATGTTTAGCTATCAAGGAAGCACTGAGATACTGGCAGTACTGGCTAATAGGTAAATCATTTACAGTTTATTCAGATCACAAACCACTAGAAAACATGAATTTGAAATCTAGAACGGATGAAGAGCTGGGCGATTTAATGTATTATGTTTCCCAATACGATTTTAAAATAAAATACGCTCCAGGAAAACAAAATTTGGAAGCAGACTGCTTAAGTAGGAACCCAGTGTTAGAGTCTGAAGAAAATACAGATGAACAATTGAAAGTTGTTAACTTGGTTAAACTTGAAGATATTTTAACAGATCAGAAAAACAATGAAGAAATACAAAACCAAAAAAGCAAGTTGATTGAAAAAAACATGGTCTACTTAAAAAAGAGGGGGAAAAAAGAAAAAATTATTCTATCAGAACAATTCAGCATTAAATTATTGGAAAATATACATAAAAACCTGTGCCATATTGGAATTGGACAAATGCAGAAAACAATTAGTCCACACTATGCTGCCAAAAATTTGATGAAAAACATTAAAAAAGTTTGTAGTAATTGTGAAATTTGTATTAAAATAAATCAAGAGGACATGACAAATTTGGACTTATGTCTCATCTGGGCCCGGCCAAAAAGCCTTTCGAAATAATCTCTATAGACACAATTGGTGGCTTTGGGGGCTCAAGATCAACAAAGAAATATCTTCATCTCTTAGTAGATCACTTTACAAGATATGCATTTATTGTAACATCGAAAACGCAGACAGCAGACGATTTTGTAAAACTAGTCATGAACATATCAGAGGTGGAGGATATTGGCATGCTTCTATTATATGATGATATGGGGAGATGTCAATATTTTACCAAACGAATTAAAGCAAGAGATATCCAATAGTGATTGGATAGAGGACAGAAAAACAGCACTAGAAAACACAATAAAGTCACACAACTACAACAAAACACTATTTGATAGGAATCGGATACACCATGAATTTAATGTGGGAGACATGGTTTATGTGGAAAATGGAAACAAGCTAAACAGGAAGAAATTAGATGAACTAAAAATTGGACCTTATGAAATAATACAAAAATTATCAAACTCAATTTACAAAATTGATACAGGGCACAGAAAAACAGAATCGAACCTTTTCCATATTACAAAATTAATACCAGTCCCTACGTTAGATGTTTAAGGAATTGCTGTATTTGAGAGAAAATTTTAAATTTTCTCCACCGGGAGGGGAGATGTAAAGAAAATACATTCCCATTTTCTTAGTAATCTTTGAATTTGAATTTTGCCGCGCTCCATAATAAGACTGTCATTTGTCAGCGAGTTGTATCTTGTCTGTGTTTTGGAAGTTACAAAGCATTTGACAAGATTGGAGGTTATAACGAAGGGAAGTATTCTGTGGTGACAACATGAGAGGACTGACGTGAAAAGATTAAATTGAAACAGAAAAAATTCTTTAATAAGCAATTAACTTAGTGAAAATATAAACTTTAATGTCGTTTCTCTTAATTCAGAGCAACACATAATTGTTTTAATTGGCTGATCCTTAAAAATACCTTATACTTATTTCACACAAGCCTAAAATGAGCCCATTGATTTTTTAAATATACAAAAGTTTTAGCCCGCAGTTTATGCAGAAATGGCAAGTGTCTCAGGTGTAGAGTAGGAACACACACACAAACATGTGTGTTTATATATTATGTAGTGTGTGACACACCACATAAACATACATATACAGATACAGACAGAGATACAGTCATAACTCATAATATCCTTCGGTCCGCTGTATATACGGCTGTATGGACATCACACTGAATGCGCGCGTACAGTGTACGTTCTGTGATACAAAATTGTGTAAAGCGCTTCATGTGGTGTCAATACTTGAATCGCCAACTCGCAGCGCGAAAGATCCATCTATATTATCCGACAACAGCTACTCATACTGGCGAAAATGTACTTGTTTTGCGACGAAAGCGACATGCTACTATTCATTGCGAGAAAACAATTAATTTCTACCACTTTACATACTATTTTTCATACCTGTTTCTTTCAATCATACAGCAACAGAGCAACGGATACGGAGGCGGATACTTACAGGCGGATGAAATCGCGAACGTCATCTAGATTATTGTCAACTGCGACTAGAAGCGAAACACATTCTGTACATACACACACAATGGATACATATAATAAACTATTAAACATATGCTATGCTTCGTCATAGTCGGATAAAAATTTGGTACGGCGTAAAATTCTTTGAGGTAGCCTACAAAGGCTTTGTAATATTCAAGCGGAATTCGCTATTGAACTAAAACAATATTCGCTTTTATCGGTAACTCCCGGTCAAATATTAATTGAACTTGCTAAAACTTTGCTGGATTTATTTAACAAGGCAATTGAATACAGAGTTGAATGCTTTTGATTGATAGATATTGTTGAAATTCTTTTCATACTTAAGTACTTAATATTATAGTTTAGAGATGAAGTAAATCATTAAAATTTTATGAAGTAGTTTTTGTAATATTTTAAGAATAATTAATAAAGAATCACTAACCAGAATACTAAAGATTCGAAAGTGTGTTTGTTAGTTGGTTTGTCCTTCAATCACGTCACAACAGAACAGCGAATCGGCGCGCGACGTGATTTTTTTCCAGACGTAGAGAATGAAATAGGCTACTTATTTCCTACAAGTTTCAAAAATCCTAAATAAATAAGATTATACAATTATTTTATACAGTATGAATACAGTGTACCTATTACGTGGACACTAACAAACGGCCTTGTTCACAAATTCAAAGTAGCTCAGCGAGCTATGGAGAGGGCTATGTTAGATGATGATGATGAGATCAGCAGGAGAACCAAGGACACTGACATAGCCTAAACTATTAGCAAGCTGAAGTGGCAGTGGGCAGGCTATGCCTGTCGTAGAGGCGATGGTCGTTGGATCCGGATAGTCCTTGAGTAGAGACCGCGTTTAAGCAAGCGTAGTGTGGGACGCGTCCCAGCACGATAGACCGACGATATAAAGCGGCTGGCGTGAAGTGGCTGGATGAGGAAGGCTGAGGACCGGGTGTGGTGGCGCCCTTTAGGGATAGCCTAACGGGTTGCTAGTATGCTATAAATGACAAATTTTCGCAAAGCTAACCTACTAGATCACTAACTTACTCCTACATCCTTAATCTGTGGGTATACTGAATGATAAATTTATTGCTAGGTCCTGACATTAATTTGCCTTATAAAACGAAAGCAAAAGTACCAATTGAACTTATATAAGTTTTCTAATATATTCATGGACGAGGTGACGCGGACGGGGAGGCGCGGCGAACTTGCTACAGGCAAAAAGTCTGCAGCACAAAATTTGCTGATTCGAAGACTCTAAAATTATTTTAAGCCTTGGCAGCATATCCAATTTTATCTCATCAAAACTTTTTAATACATGCTCAGGTTTTTCATTTGCAATCTATGTTGTTTTTTCTCCATATTGAGTTATTTAAATGAGAAAATATAGAACCGGTTTAAAAAATATGATATTTAAAAATACCCCTTCAATTTTCCGGGATTAAGAGTAGCCATATCCTTCCCCAAGAGTGCAAGGTATCTCTGTAAGTACCAAATTTCGTCAAAATTGGATGGGCCATAAAAGCTAGCAGATAGCCAGACTTGCATTTATAATATCGATTTATTACAATATTATACCTTTAACCTCTATTTAAACACTTATTCCTTGATTACTATGCCAATCAGTCAGTGTCTTTTATTTTCGATTTAGGTATTATGACGTATGGATTCATGAGTAAGGGTGCGTTTCAACTAAAGCGAAGTAGAGCAGAGCTGATGGGTATTTTCGACCAATCAGATCATTAACAGATGTGATGAAATTATCACGTCATCTAACAATCTGCTTGAACGCTTCTGAACGCTAATGAACGCTTCTTCGCTCCGCTCCACATCACTCTAACGTGAAAATTAACCTAATCTAAGTTTATCTGACAATAATGTGCAATAGTTTTTAGTTCACAGAAAAAATTGTGAGTAAAGTGGACTGTCACATCACGCCTGTCACTAGTGATCCCTGAGTGAGATAAATGACGCACTTTTCGTTGGGATCTTCAGAGATCAAATTTAATGTTTAAGTATTTTATTATGTAAGCACAAAAAAAGGTTAATTGACATTTTGATAAGCAAAATTAATGTGGTATGAATTAGGCGTATGTGTTTCACCTTTTGTTTAGCCGAAGACCACGAAAAAGTAAAAAAAAATTGGAATTTAAACTGCAATAGTATACGACTAAACTCATATCTTACATAAATAAAATAGATAGATACTAGATAGATAGATAGCTCAAGGTATGTATTATTTCAAAAATAAAAGCGATCCTATCAAATAAAAAATGTAAGAAATATTATACGAATTTCAAAAATTGAATCTCTGCCAGAATTAAGCTCGGGTGAAATTAATGGCGCCCTTTGTCTAACGTGACCTTGTTATGTTAGAGAACTTATATAATTCGATAATATATTTTATTTACTACTAAAATTGAAGAGCTGGCGAACAAAACGGTGTAATTACATGACATAAAATTTTAACAGCAGGAGCAAAAAAAACTTAATGATAGTTGAAACTTTATTGTAATTGTATCGATTTGATCGAAATCATAAACATAGATGACTTTAGCACAGTTTTAGGCTGTTTTGCTCGTAAATGTGTTCAATATGTGTTCAAATTAATGAACATACTCAATTTCAGTATAGATTAATTACGCCGTTTCTCTTGGAAGTGAGTTCAGTTTGTATTCAGTGGACCAAAAACATTAAGATTAAAGAAAAAAGTCCTTTGGTCAGAAGTTTTTGGTGAGAGTGAATTCCATGTGGTGTGAGTGAGTGTAAGTGATGATATTAAGATTTTTTTTAGTAAAACATAAACAGAGACAAATGAGAGAATAAAGAGAGACATATACTAATAGCTATATTAAGAGTATGTTAAAAGGCGTTTTTTTAATTTCAGACAATTTAATTTCATTTACTTACTAGTAGGGATATAAATTACTAGCGACCCGCCCCGGCTTCGCACGGGTGGACATTTATTTTTTCTATTTTCCGGGATAAAATATAGCCTATACGGATTCGGAAGAATCCCTCTAAGTAATGGTAGAAGAAATTTTGAAATCGGTCCAGTAGTTTTTGAGCCTATTCAATACAAACATACAAAAATACAAAGGTTTCCTCTTTATATAATATTAAGTATTAAGTATATTAAGTATTAAGTATAGATAATATATTTAATTTTTCTTCACGTCTAGGATAACAATACGTGAGATAAGGCAACTGTCACATTTCGCCTGTCAGGAATAAGCTGCCGAGTGAGATTAATGATGTTCTTTTATGTAACGTGTCGACCCTGTTAGAAATTATACTTTATGAGGAGATAATATTTACTGCGAAAACTACTAACTGATACCGATTATTTATATTATACATTTATAATAAAAAAACCGGCCAGGTGCGAGTCAGATTCGCGCACCAAGGGTTCCGTCGGGTATTTTTTCTGACATTTTGCACGATAAATCAAAAACTATTACGCACAAAAATAAATAAAAATCTGTTTTAGAATTTACAGGTAAAGTTCTTTCATATGACACCCAACTTGGCATAGTTATCTTACTTTGAAAATTGAAACAATTTTAATTTTTTTTAAATGATGTAACCACATATTCACGGTTTTCGGATTTATTCCTTTACTTGTGTTATAAGACCTACCTACCTGCCCATGATTCTAGGTCAACGGGAAGTGTCCTATAGGTTTTCTTGACAGACACGACGGACGGACGGATGGACGGACAGACAGACAGACAACAAAGTGATCCTATAAGGTTTCCGTTTTTCCTTCTGAGGTACGGAACCCTAATATACTAAGAGAAACGTGGTCGATTGATATATTTCAACCTAACTACAACGAGTGAGTAGCTCAACTTAGCTGGTATGGATATATTTCAAAAGAAACTCTGCAATTTTCTAGTGGATATCTGATGAAATTAATCGCAGCAGTGCACTTTCAACAAATGGATACACATGGCGTAGCAGCTGAGATGTTCTACAAGCTTGCTTTTAGCATTCACAAAGTTTTAAGAGTGATATAGTAGTTCTTGTGTTACTTTGACGCTCACGAATAGTTCAAAACTTTTAGAACATTTATGATAAAATCTTTGATATTCAAGTTTCATAGACAACTCATGTTAAAAGTACCTCGCTGCCTACATACTTATAACTTTATGTTTTTAATCTTTTATCAAACTCTTTATAAAATTGTAGCAATATTAGATACGTACGAATTATGTATACTATACCTATTTATGATCATAAAAACCTAAACCGAAATGATTTTTGTTGGATGGATTTTTGCGTGGATTTGGGTTTTTAAAAATCCCGTAAGGGGCTCCTTGAGCTTTCGGGATAAAAAGAAGACTCCGCAACTCTCCAGGTATTTAACTAAACCCATGCAAAAAATCACGTCGATACATTACTCCGTTGCAATGTGATTGAACAAACCAATAAATTAACAAACTCACTTTCGAATTTCTGATATAGTGATAATAAAACAACATATAAAATTGGAACGTTCTTCAATCCGCTGGACTGATGACCTTATGAAGATAGCGGGAATTGGGTGGATGAGGCAGGGGGCGGTTCAAGTGTGGTGGCGCGGCCTTCCCAAGGCCTATGTCCAGCAGTGGATGCATACAGACTGATTGATTGATATAAAATTGTCTTCATTTTCGTTCAACGAACTAGAGCACTAGTACCTATTCTCGAAATAACTACCACAAAATTATTCTCCAAGATTTATAACTTTTAGCACTCAGCTCGACATAGCACAGTATTTTGGTGTTACCAAATGTAATAGTCGTGCTTACAGCTGGTATTCCAATAGTGGTGCATTTATTTTCGCTACAAACGGAAACTTTTATTTTATTTAAAAGGGTAAAGGAAAATAAAATGGAAATGTTAGTGCTTTTTACTCCGATATTTTTAGAATTCTCAAAAGAATATAATAATATGACCAAGATTATATTCCTTGTAGGTCCCAAATGTCAACAGCTAAATCTTCGAGATTCGAGAATAGAGATAGTCCAATTAGAACTGTTTTTACTGGGATTTCTTTTCACATGGTTTTTCTTTTAACTGTGTTTTCTTTCAAGCGGGTTTATCACTAAACTAAGATTTTTACGTTCTAAGTTTATGTTTTTCTTTTCAGTAGGATTTTTGTTTTTAATACAGTAAAAAATCTTCCGTGGTGGTATTTTTAAAGACTTATTTAGATAGAGGTTTTCAGGTTTTGTCTTGTGATATCAGTTATCTTTGTTTACGTATAACATACGCTGACTCAGTATTTCTCCATACGTGTAAAATGTGACATGTATTGTTCGCTGGCACGGTTCCAGCCAAGTTCAGGACAAACTGCCGGCGACTCTAGACAAATTACACGTTTCAACTGCTGTTATACTTATACGAAACTAATTAATCTTTATCTAAGATTAGTTTGATCCCCTTAGAATTAAGAAAATTTCATTATTAATTAGGGCCGTCATTATTAATTAAAGTATGCGCGTTATGCAATTAAGTATCGCTTACATGGTGAAGAAATTCACTGCGAGGAAACCTGCATATGTGGTAATTTACAGTTAAGAGAAGAGTAAAACATTATATAAAACTAGAGGATGCCCGCGACTTCGTCCGCGTGGATTTAGATTTTTATAGATCCCGGGGGAACTGTTTGATTTTCCGGGATAAAAAGTTGCCTATTTCGATTACAGGGACGCAAGCTACTTCAGTACCAAATTTCATACAAATCGGTTGAGCGGATGGGTCTTTAGGAATCCCGTGGGAACTCTTTGATTTTCCGGGATAAAAAGTAGCCTATATCCATCCCCGGGATATAAGCTAACTCTGTACCAAATTTCATCAGAAACATTTAAACTGTTGGGCCGTGAAAAGGTAGCAGACAGACTGACAGACAGACAGACTTTGGCATTTATATAATATATTAGTATTAGTATGGAAGTATGAATAAAACTCCAACAAGATCTTTTTGTAAGGCAGAGACGCTCTAAATCGAAAATATTATATTTGCAGAGACAAATATCTATTACCTTCCAGAGCGGTTCAGTGGAGCGAGTGAATTTATGTGCATGCTGAGAAATTTATCATAATAAATGTGTTTCCTGTCTTTACAGGAGAATAGAAAATAGGTAGCTAGATGCTACGAGCTCAAGACATTTTTAGTTTATTTGTAAATAAGAGTGAAGCCACACGATGCGTTGAGTTTGCGTTGAGGATGCGTTATGACGAGCCGCACCGCACGCATAACGGACTTGGGATCAAACAGACAAGGCGGGGAAAGATGGTGCGTTGCAACGCCATACCTTTTGCCGGAGCGGCACCCAATACTCAAATCCACAGCGGTGCGGTACTACAACGCCGCACCGGAAACGTATCGTGTGGCCTCAGTCTAAGATACACTCAATGATAGCAACGTATACGTAATAATATAGGTATGCCCTCAGAATAAACAAACATAAACAAAACTTCTAAAATCAAATTCTCTAATATAATAAGCAGTAATTCATGCAACTGTACAAATGGAACACGCGTACGCGAGTATTCCGTGTGACGTTTGTTTATTTTTATTCAACAGCAGAATCTAGCAGAAATAACCTTGCCGCTAATAAATAAAACTAAAGCAACGCTAGCTGTGGCACTTAAAATAAGGAAAAACATTAACACTAACGCTATTTGAACCATTAAACGTCTCATAATAAAGTTCTAACGCGACCTTAGATATTAACCTCAATTTTCCAGCGAAAATATCGACGGGAAAATATTTACGCAGATTTTTATAGCGTTTTAATACTATAAGCTCGTATTTCCTAACATTTCATTAAGTTTGGTTTTAATAGTAAAGTTACCTTGACTTATTTTGCAGTTCACTTTTGATGTGGACTTTTCAGAAATACGAGATATGAAGCAACGTTGAAAGCAACCCAACTTGTGTGTAGGCTTTTAAATCTTCCTCAAAATGTTTTCCCACCTATGATAACATGGCGAAGTATGCTTACGTACGGTTAGTTAAGTAGATATATGTATAAATAAGGTGAACATATCACACAAACTAAAACTAAATAAATAATCTGATGAAGTTCCATGTAATATTAAGAACTTCTAGGTAAATGGTACCCATGTGATAAATCAGTTTATTAGGGATTTGAGATCCATTAAATTTTAAAACCTCTCAAATTACAAATTTCTGCGTCAATAAAGTTTTCATGGCTTTATTTTATTGTTGCGCTGTTAGATTTGAAATTAGCTTTAATAAAAGTTATACAGTAGGAATTTTATATAAAAGAAAGATTTGATTAAAATCGGTCAAGGAACGGACTGCAATCAGGAATTTCGACAGTTCAAATCCCTTCCGTTGCTCTATGTCGTCGTACCTACTCCTAATACAGGTACGCTTAGACGCTTAGTTACAAGAGGATGTTAGTCATGTTATCCCTGAAATGTACCACAAACTGTACGCTGGAAGTTTTTGTGCCGATTTGATGCGCCCCACCGAGCGTACCGGAAATTAAAATCCACACAATGTGTCAAACATATCAAATGGTCTTCGTGTTGACAGATCTCATCACTGACATCAAGTAGGTACGAGTACGCTCACATGACGCTCACTGCAGCTATCAGCGCGGCCAAAATGGCGAAATTGAGGGGTCTCTCCGTCACTCGCTCCATACAAACGTAATTCCAATTTCATTTGAATATTAAGCAACCAAAGTCCATGAAATTTTGCAGACATATACTAGGAACTAATATCTATGCCTGTGGTTTTCCAGATTTCTGTTAATATTTCAAAGTTACGCGGTCTTAAAAATTCAAATACTAATCTTTGAGCCCCTATAATTTTAAAACTACATATTTTTAGAAAAATCTAAAACACTACAGGCACGAATATTAGTTTCTAGAATATATCTGCAAAATTTAATGGACTTTGGTTGCTTAATATTCAAATGAAATTGGAACTACGATTGTATGGAGTAAGTGACGGAGAGAGCCCTGTTAAGTTCTAACTTCAAAATCAAGTTGGCAATCTTAGACCTAGCGTACTTATATTACTAGAAGTCAGTGGCTTATATTCTTTTACAAAAAGTATTAGAATCAGGGATGTTCCACAAGTGGCCTCAACCAAATGCGTAATGATGTACTAGTGGAAGAGGGTACTTTCATTGATTTTTGCTTTGATCTTTGTCAAAAATTTCAATAACAATGTCATATCAATTTTTACGGTAGTGTAACATGTACAAAAATGGCTGGATCACTCATTTTTATATCTCCGGATAGCAATAAATAAAAAGATCTTCGAAGAACTTTATTTCATCTCGGAAGCCGGGAAGTTTACCGGTTTAATAAAAGTTCGATCACAACACTCGTTTTAATATCCGTCTCCTCGCTGCACGATCATAAAATCCTACTTCAAAAATAACTTTGGAAAATGAACGCATAAAGTACATCTTAATACTAAAAGCGCCGGGAAGTGCTGCTGCCTGCTATCGAGTCTATAAAATATGAAGCTCCAAAAGGCTTACTCAATGTGTAGAAAAAAAAATCGTAACTTTAAAAACACTCAACTGCAGGTACCCCTGTGGACTATAAAATAAAATAAATAAAAAATTCTTTAATTTAAAACTTTTTTACACAAAATAATGTTTTTAAACTTAAAGATATATGTCAGCTATGCTGTGTGTTATATTATTACAACTTTTCGTCTCCCATACTTGCTTAATTTTTTTCCGTTGTTACTGCCTACATAATAACCGCATCAAAATTAATTTTCGAGATTTGTGTCGTGGGTAAGAGGCAAATAAAAAATGGGAATACCAAAATATTTTGCTTTTTGAACCGTTAGTTTAGAGCCTTGACGTATTTCAACTTTAATAAACCAAAAGTGATATCTTTTTTTTATTTTTATTCACTATAGGTAAGCGCTTGACCACAATCACACCTGATGGAAAGTGATGATGTGGTCTAAGCTGGGACGCGTTTACCTAGAAGGTGCCTATTCGCTCTTGTTTTAAAGATACCCGGATTGTAATTGGTAGGAAACACAGATCGCGGAAGATCACTATGGGATGAATGACTATTCACTAGCTATGGGTATTTATCTAATAATACACTTTCATTGTAGTCATTATGCGCCTATTTAAAATAGGTTTGTATTACCAAAACCTCACTACATCAAAAAAGACAGGCATTCACGGCATTCATATTTCATTTGCTTGAAACAAAGCTTTGCATCAAAGGACGCGACACCTGACGTAATTGAATATTTACCCGCCATAAAAAATATCATTTCAAATCTTTTTGATACCGAGGAACAATAGTGGCCGCTTTTATGTAAGAAGTTGTTGAACCATTTTGATGAACGGGCGTAACAAATAGAACCATTATGAACCCGCGCTGCTTTACCGTTCCAATTCAATCTATTACTATTATCGATGTATGGATATACCTTCAGGTTTCCTCACGAAGTTTTGTTTAATTGCTAACCAAAAAAAGAAAAATTTAATTTATATATCGGCTAGATATGAAAACCGGTAGAACTAGCTATTGCTCGCGGCTTCATCCGCGAGCCTACTCAGGTAATTCTATCTATCAGTGTATGAAATTTCAGAATTTCGGAGCCTACACCCTACATACAAACTCACATACCTTTACACTAAACTTATACCTCTTTAAAGTATCACACTATCACCCTAATATTATAAAGGCGAAAGTTTGTGTGTATGTGTGTGTGTGTGTGTGTGTATGTGTGTTTGTTACTCCTTCACGCAAAAACCACTAGACGAATTTGGCTGAAATTCGGAATGGAGATAGATAATGTCGTGGATTAGCACATACGCTAATTTTTATCCCGGAAAATCAAAGAGTTCCCACTGGATTTCGAAAAACCTAAATCCACGTAGACGAAGTCGCTAGAAAGTATATAGATCAAGATGTTATCGAGTATAATATAAGTTACAATTTATTCTCATACGACTATGTCACTAAAAGCGTACGTCTGTGATGTGAATAAAACAAATAGGCTTCGCAGCGAAGGTATCGGGTCAACAGGGCGTGGAGGCCCATTCGTCTCAGTCAGCCGCCAGGTAGGCTATTTATTTCTACACGGACAACTTGACAATACATCGTGCACGTATTTAGACGAAAAAAGGCATTTTTAACCGGCAAAAACGAGAAAAATACAAAAGCTAAATAACATTGTTGCTTTTTTCAGTAGGTATTTCGTACTTTGGTTATTGTGGATTTGATACTATGTCCTCAACTCTTGATGCTGCAGTAAGTAATGACCGTAGTATCCATAATTTTATACAGGGTGTTTGGTAATTAGTATATAAAGACGACAGGTACCCATGCTACTTTGATCTGGTAAATACAATGCTGAAGTATAATGACGAAATAAAGTTATAAAAAATTTCCATACAAAATTTTAAAAAAAATTATGTTAAAGTTTTCATGACCCTAACGTGCCCTAACTCACTGAGATCGTTGGCCATCTTTAGATAGGCCATATCATAGATATAATTTTGTATGGAAATTTTTATAATTTTATTTCGTAATTTTACTTCAGCATTGTATTTATCAGATCAAAGTAGCATAGGTACGTGTCGTCATTATATACTAATTACCAAACACCATGTATATTCAAAAGTGTGTTTTTGTTGATTTATTGGTTTCCTTCAATAACGTCGCAACTCGCAACGGAGCAAAGCGGATCAGCGTGATTTTTTAGGTGGGTATAGTTAAGAAAGAAAATTTAAGAGTTCCCACGGGATTTTTTAAACCCTAAATCTATATTAACGAAGTTGCGGGTATCGGCTAGTAGTATTTGGGAACATTCTTTATCTAGGTATTCCAATAAAGGTCACAATTCGGCGTTGTGGTCTGAGTTTGGCAACACATTGGTTAGGGATAGCGCAGTAACTATGTATCCCGCATTACTTGTGGTCATAACTTGAGATTTGGAGGTCATTAATATTTGGAAACAACCCAAGACAAGAACAAAAGGGTTATAGGTAGGTACGTGTTAACTGCGATAGCCTCAAGCGTGTGCTATTAGAGATTAATAGTCGGGAAATAGTTTGCTAACGTACCTACCTATTTAGAAATTGGATAATATGTTTCTAAATTTTGATTAATGGTTTGATTGTAACATAATATGTAACCTTTATGTACCTATAGGATTACCTAAAACAGTATATAAGTATAGCTCTATTACGATATTATCGATTGTGTATCGATATAATGTCTGCAGTCTCATGGGCCACCACTTTTGTATCCACGTTAATTTTGTAATAGTATATTACTATATAATTACATTTTTAGATATACATATTAATACAGACACAAGGGATTTTTCTAGTCCCCATTAAAAAATAGCAAAGTGTGAAATGGACTCATGCCAATTACAGTTGGAAATCAATGTACATAACACTGATAGAAATAAATGAGTAATAAATAATTAATTGGAGTCAAATGTCGGTATTCGATAATGATATTGAGCTATTCTCCATGGTTTTTGTAATTCACTGCATCGAATCCGACCTGCCACTATGAGGACCGACGATATCATACGAGTCCTAGGGCTGGATTCAGGCGGTGCAAGACGGTGGCGCATAGAAGTCTTACAAGAGATTTCTGTCCAGCAGTGGACATCCATCGGTTAACTATGACGATGACGACTACTCTTTAGAATTAGTATTGGTCAATGACTATTGATCCCTAATAGATATTTACACCTAAAGGCTGGTTAAAAATCATATTACGTTCATATTTCGTTGGTAATGGAAATTGTCTACTATATCAATTAACAGGCTAATAAATTGCTTAGCACATTTTATCGCGAGATACGGCTTTATCATTGTACATAAATCTCGTGCGATTTAATATATTGGCAATAATTCGGCTTTACTAAATCATTTTGACATTGTAGGTTATTACATTATAATATTATCACTGTAATTGTATAATATAAACCATGATATAACATATTATCAAAAAGCGTTGGTTCAGTTCATCTCATTAAATCCATACTAAAATTATAAATATGAATTATAAATATGAATAATGAAAATCGATAAAATGGTAAACATCTACGATTTCTTAAAATTTACTGAATGATACCTGCGCCTCATCAGAAAAACTAGAGACTCTAGTTTCAAGCAAACTAATATTGTGCGCAATTTTTTTTTTTAAATATTCTATGACACGCGTTATCTTCTTTGAGATGAATTGCCCAATTATACCAATCGGACTAGAGTTTACTCTATCTAATCATAGATATCCCTGCAAGAACTACATATTATATCTAGATCTATGATCTATGATTGGCTGAAACTATCGGTGTTTCAGCCGATTGATGTAACCGATCTTTTGTGAAACTATTGTGTGTTTCATCAAAAACTACAATAATTAAAAGTCCATGTTTTTTAAATGCAACTGTTTTGTCTCTACACTAATATTACCTCGGCTTCGTTGTAGTATTTAGCATATAGAATAGCTGCAGTCACATTGTGATGATATTTTCACAAGCGTACAAAATGCTAATTAGCATAATATTTGCATCATGCAAACGCCTGCCGTCTAATGTATTTTTATTTGCCATTTTTGCATTATGTCCATTTTTAACCCCCGACCCAAAAAGAGGGGTGTTATAAGTTTGACGTGTGTATCTGTGTATCTGTGTGTCTGTGTATCTGTGTATCTCTGTATCTGTGTATCTGTGTATCTGTGTATCTGTGTATCTGTCTGTGGCATCGAATGAACCGATTTTAATTTAGTTTTTTTTGTTTGAAAGGTGGCTTGATCGAGAGTGTTCTTAGCTATAATCTAAAAAAATTGGTTCAGCCGTTTAAGAGTTATCAGCTCTTTTCTAGTTTTCTTGTAGAAAAGAAGGTTAGATAACCGTTAGGTTCATAATATTATGTCAATAGACAAATGTCAAGCTGTCAAGATGGACGTTGCCTAAATACATAATTATTTATTTGAAAATGATGTTTTGGAAAACTCAAATACTTTGGATCGTCAGGGGTGTTATAAATTTTTGATTTACACTTGTTATTTTTAAATTTAAAAATAGTATCATATCATATAAAAAATATTGATTAAAAAAGAAAATAATTCAGAAAAAGTGTTTAAAATATAAACTAGATTCACTTTAAAACTTATCTGTTTCTGAACTTTGTTATGTGTTTAGTTCCACTCTCCATCTCTAAATGATATCTTCATAATATAGAATCGCTCTGATGTCACATTTCTTAATACATGGAAAAATAATGGAACTGGATCATAATATTGAATTGAAAATCCTTTACGAAATTAAAATACAATAATGCAACATCAGCCTTTTAACTAATTTATTATACCTAGTTTTATACCATCCATTCCCTTTTGTAATCAACATAAATACTTAGAGTTATTTCACAATTTTCGTAGTCTTCGGGGGTACTTATTATTTTTATTTCAGTTTTTAAACAAAAACATTGAAAGTAACGAATCATAACGAATGAATTTGATTATGACAGATTTACAATCCAATTTTTTTATTTAGTAAGCATAATTGGCAATTAAAAATGGATCTTAATTTTGTAAAAGGTGCAGATTTCAGCAAACGGTTCTGCAATTCGATATCGCCGTGACATCTATCAGATCACAGCTGAAACACTATCGCAAAATAGCTTTATAATCGGATGATAGCATTAATAAAGGCAGAAATTCCGTTTTGCGCTTAACAGCGCCAGTCGTACCGTAGTGTTTGAATTGCGTCACTGCCTACTCGCTACGTACTACTTTTGATTGATTTATGCACTCCGACAGTATTTATTCTCTCCGAGTTAGTCAGTCATCTAAAAAGTATGCAATTTTCTAGGGAAATGGCTTAGGTCTTCTAAGCTAAAATATGTATGGATCTGACTGTAGTTATCCGCCCGAATCCGCTAACTATGAGTATATTACTTTTTTTTATAGACAAGCGCTTGCCTGCTATCAGACCAGCTGACAAATGATGATGTAGCCTAAAATGAAACGCGCTTGCCTAGAAGACACCTTGAAGGTACCCAAGTACCTACCTATATAAAAGTGGAGGAGAAAACTGATGCCGGAAATGCATTCCACATCCTGGCGGTTTGAATTAGAAACGCTACGTTCTACAAACGATTACTTTTTATTTATTGTGTTTATAGTGTAAAGTAGACAAGAGCGCTTAGACTTTGAGATAAGATAGATTTATTATTTTAAAAGGACTCGGCTGGGATCTTGTACTTTTAAAATCATTTCTAAAGCAGATTCCTACTCGACTTTACCTCGTCCTTCCAATATTACTCGGCCGCACTAATGTATAACGCTAAAAGCTCTAAAAGTTTTAGATTCGCTAACACCCAATATTATGTACCTATTACTGTGCAGAATAAAACGAAAAAAAAGTAAACATAAGCTGACGATGTTAATTTGTTCGGACGCCAAAAATATATACAAATTTTTTTCCGCTGCGATCCACGCCCGGCAGATTAACCTTAATTATGCATTCAGTTTCAAATCGCTGAAGGTTTTAGTTGCGAGTTTATTTGTTTTCCAACGCTAAAATATTAGAACAAAAGCTTTTACCTAGTTTACATATTCCGGAATTACGCACGTGTTAACTTATTATCATATTCGAAGCTTTTGCGTGAATTTATTTTGATACTACATGATGCCCGGCGACTTCGCGCGTGGATTTAGGTTTTTGTAGATCTGGCAAACCACGCTCAAATGCAACAATACTAAATATACATCAGTATCGGTGTCGGAGCAAGCCAAAGGTATTAAACTTTTAGTTATGAAACACGTGATTTTGATGACAATAGACGTAAAGATTTCCAAATGACAAGGTCTTGCGCCACCTGAATCGAGCAGTTTTATTTTGTCTCTCCACCTAGGTGTGGGAAATTCCACTAGCTCTCTCCATCGCGCGCTGTGTGACTCTGAGCTCTCTTATGAGAACTCATAATTAGCGACCATGTCCCGGTTTTTTTTAAAAAGAATTTTAGCCATTTTAATCATGACTAAAATTTCCCTTTCCCCTCCAACTAAGCGTAAAGCTTGTGCTAGGAGTGGGTATGACAATAGTGCAACGGCTGGGGGAACCGCCGACCTTTCGGAATTCAGTCCACTTCTATAACCGTTGAGCTATATAGAGGCTCAACTTTTCTTTGTGTTTCTTTTCTTTTCTTTCTTTGTGGCTCTTTTCTTTCTTTGTGTTTTATTTTGTCTCTCCACCTACACTAGCGGCACGCTATGATGGCCGGTTTGACACATTACAATAGTGATGTGGAATGTCAATTTATTCTCGAACAAAAAACAATTAAGTTTTGTTTTTGTACCTGATTAAATAGGTTTAATAAAACAAAAATGTATATGTTTATTTAATTTATTTGAAAGAACTGAATATTTGAACGAAAATGAATATACATACTTTATATGCACACAAGAAACATATGAATACAAAAGATACCAAAAAAGGTGCCACAAAAGGCCATAATTAATCAGATTCGTAATCGAGTAGATCGATAATCGAGTAGTTGTGCTAGCCAGCGATCCTATGTGACGATCGTATTAGATTCCATTTTTAAAAATTTATTGATATTTTTTTGCGATTTCAGAGGTTTGTCCACATAGTGAAAATTGTTCATATTCACAAGTACATTCACCCCTTAAATGGTGCAAACTGATTTTTCTACACTTGTATACATTTAAGAAATCAATTTAATAAATAAATTTTGAGTCCTAAACCTAAAACTACATTCGATAAAATTTATGAATCTCTGCACATCACTATCGTCAATAAAGTAATACAATTATTTCCTTCAAAGTCGTTATCAATTAATACGGAACTTCATGAGCGGACAAACGTCAAACCGGCCATCATAGCGTGCCGCTAGAGTAGGTGTGGGAAACTCCAAACATAGCTGTCTCCATCGCCCGCTGTGTGACTCTGAGCTCTCTTATGAGAACCCATAATTAGCGACCATGTCCCGGATTATGTACGTAGCAGTAACGTTTTATTTGTACTTAATGCCGAAACTATAAAGCTGTTGCTTGCATTAAGGCCGCGTTCAACCTCATTTTATAGCAAGCTCGCCGTACACATGCAGTTAATGTGAGCTGCAGATTGTTATCTACTTCACTTAATTACTAGAATACACCATAGTTGTATAAAACAAGCTTGTATTTTCTGTACAAATTTCTCTTTACGGCCGCTCTAAAATTTTAGGAGCGTTATGCGTCATCACAGAATGGAGAACACGTGTTTGCGATATTTCACTATCGATCGATTTTGGAACAAGTTTTGGATTTCATATCCACTATGCATAAACGTAGGTACCAAACTAGTTGATAAAAAATACGGAGCTGGGAAAGCTTTAAGACGGAATCTTAACAGCTAAAGCTTTGTAAGCTTTACTAGTTGATGCTCGCGATTTCGTCAGCGAGGATTTACATTTTCAAAAATCTCGTGAGAACTCTTTGATTTTCTGGGACAGAAAGTAGCTTATGTCACTCTCCAAGGCTTCAACTATATCCATGTACAAAATCAGGTCAATCCTTTGCTCTGTTGCGGCGAACAAACAAACCCACTTTCTCATTTGTAATAGGTATGTATGGATAGTGATTTATTATCTAAAAGATGTTCACAAGAGAATACTTTATTAATATAATTAACTAAAATCTACTAATTCATTCGATTGTTTTCACTATTCTGGCACTTTTTTACATAGATTTAGTGGCAAGTAAATGTATCTCTAACCAGCACTATTTATCACACTAATATTATAAAGGCGAAAGTTTGTATGTGTGTGTGTGTGTGTGTGTGTGTATGTTTGTTACTCCTTCACGCAAAAACTACTAGACGGATTTGGCTGAAATTTGGAATGGAGATAGATAATATCCTGGATTAGCACATAGGCTACTTTTTATCCCGGAAAATCAAAGACTTCCCACGGGATTTCTAAAAACCTAAATCCACGCGGGCGAAGCTGCGGGCACCAGCTAGTAATGCATATTACTCAAATCATGCAGAATGAAGAAAAGTAAAAAGCTCGATTTTTACTCACTCTTAGTCGGTACAAAAGCGTTTGTTTGTGTTAATTTAATATAGGTAATTTTTGCCATCATTTTTATTACGGGCTTATAAATAATTTTGTATAACGCTTTCTTATACTACAAGTCTATGAAAAAGCTCATCCATGCCACAAAATATAATATTATTATAAATACACCCGTACAAAGTTGGAGCGAGCCTGCTAGTGTATCATAATAATTTAATATCAGGTTCCTTTCTTCGCCTTTTTCCCAATGTAAATATCGTACAAAAAATTGTTACGAGTATTAGGTATCGGTTATCAAGATTCCAACCACGTAATTTCGGAGCGTGTCTATATCTATTCGTTTATTCGATTACTGAAAGAGGATTTTTACAATCGATCTCTCTGTTTTACTCGATTTTATACTGTACGGTTATGAAAGTAAGTTCCAGTTTGATTCAGTTTACGTGCTGAATGTATCGGTAGTTCGTTACTGTAGACTCCAGTGTTTTAGAAGGAAATCATAAAAATGTATGTGGACTGAAGCTTAAAAATAAATTGTATTCAGTAAAGGCCAGCACAAATAGACCGAGTCGATTTCTGGCTAAGTTTTTAGGTAGGTATTTAAATTATGAAAGCTCATTCATTATAGGTCGACGAAGAAAATAGTCAGGGTGCGGGCGATGTCTAAAAAATAGGCGTCACGCATTTATATACAAAACATAATAATTATACATACCACGATTTTGAATTATCGATATTTTGACTCAGTTGCATGTGTTCACGTAATTTTTAACCGACTTCAAAAAAGGAGGAGGTTCTCAATTCGTCGGAATCTTTTTTTTTTATTGGTCAAGTGCAAGAGAGAGTATGGCAGATTTCTAAAACACTGGTGATTTCATTAGTCGTTACCCCGCCTGCAAAGAGCTCCTACATTCTACCTATGTATCTATCAAGTTGTCGAGACATATTAATATGTCTCTCCGTCACTCGTTTCATACAATCTTAGTTCCAATTTCATTTGAATATTAAGCAACCAAAGTCCATGAAATTTTGCAGACATAAATTCTAGAAACTAATATCTATGTCTGTGGTTTTCCAGATTTCTGTTAAAATATTCGGTTTCAAAGTTACGCGGTCTTAAAAATTTTCATACAAATCTTTGAGCCCCTGTAATTTTAGAACTACATATTTTTAGAAAAATCTAAAACACCACAGACACAGATATTAGTTTCCAGAATATGTCTGCAAAATTTCATGGACTTTGGTTGCTTAATATTCAAATGAAATTGGAACTACGATTGTATGAAACGAGTGACGGAGAGAGCCCTGTTAATTTAATGACTAAATAATCGTTTGGTCTACCAGAAAAATACTTATATTTCTATGAAGATATAGTAAAAGATCTTGATCTGAAATATAAAATAAATGCAAAAATTCTATGTAGTAGGTAACAAAACAAACGATGAAAAAGTTAAATAAAATCTGAAACATGTGCCTTTGCATTTAATATGATTTTAGTGTATTACACACATTGTACTCATAATCTTAATTTATTCCGAGATTAAATTCAGGTCACTTTTCATTTGCGTTTACGTAATCCCTAGGGTTAACTTATTTATGACAGCAGAGCCAGAGGTAGCAGTTATTTATAATGAAAATTTATGAGCAGACTTTCGTTCATAATTGCTTAACCCTTAATAGCATATACTTATTATTATGTATGTATGTATGTTTTAATAGCTAACTACTTACCTACTGTAATGGCAGAATAATTTTAATTTACAAGATAAAGTTGAAAACAAAATCCCGACTGCGATCGTCTTAATAAACACTGAAATATTATATGTAGTAAAATTGTTTATTATGGTATATTTTAATATTGTATAATATACATTTATATTTGAACTCAAAATTTTCTCCTCTTTCATTTGACATGCCACTCGATACTATAGCAAAAAAAATTTTTTTGCAATTGTATCGGGAGCTCTTCATTTTTCCGGGATAAAAGTAATCTATATCACACTCCAGCACTGCATCCATGCAGAAAAAATCAAGTCGATCCGTTGTTCTATTGCAACTTGATTGAAGGACAAACCAAAAACTCACAATAGCATTTATAATTAACTAGCTGACACCCGCGACTTCGTCCGCGTGGATTTAGGTTTTTCGAAATCCCGGGGGAACTCTTTGGTTTTCCGGGATGAAAGTAGCTTATGTGCTAATCCAGGATATTATCTATCTCCATTCCGAATTTCAGCCAAATCCGTCCAGTGGTTTTTGCGTGAAGGAGTAACAAACATACACGCACACACACACAAACACACAAACTTTCGCCTTTATAATATTAGTGTGATAATTATTTTAGTAAGATTCCAGCACAGCAATGTAATTATCTTATTGGGAAAGTGTAAATTGGGTAGGTACATTACTACACAAAAGCATCAGGGAGCTAAAGTCTGTGACATACAACGACATTAATTTGCTGTCTGTGTGACATATCTCCCGTCGCCTGCCCTTAATTACAACCCATTACTAATTAATTTCACTATGTGATGGCTTGGAAAGTGAGTCATTTATATCACAAATTAACATTTATACAGGTAGGTATAGATAAATTAAGAATAATATAATAATAATTTATTATACGACGCGACGTTTTGGAGTTCAAGGATCACTTAGGGTGTTAATGAATGTGAATGAATGAATGAATTAATGAATAATTTATTTGCCACATTACTTATGTCTAAAGTATAATATTTTAACTACTATTTCTTACAGTTTTTTTTTTTGTAATATTAGCATTATTGACTTTGAATTCCCTTGTGGAAATTCTATTTAATTTAAAGTTAAGTGGTAAACGCCGGCATCTTATTCGAGAGGTCAGAGGTAGGTAGGTAAATACGATGCCGGCACGCACCTTTAACTTTTCCGAGTTAAGTGTGTTGTAAGCAATTAATTAGGTATCACTCGCTTACCGGCGAAGGAAACCATCAGGAAGAAACCCGCCATGAGCTACAATAATGTTCTGAAAGGTGTGTCAAATTTACCAATCCGCACTGGGCCAGTGCCAGCGCGGTGGCGATCTATGGCCTAAACCCTTCTCATTCTGAAAAGAGAGCTGTATCTACTCAGTAGTGACCTGTTATCTAAGTGTTGGTTATAATGATGATGATGGTGTTAATCAAAATACCTGCCTAATATTGATTTTAAATCATTCTGTCTTACAAAGCTTTTCAGCAAACAGAGCACCTAGATAGGAAACCTTCTTGTTTTCCATACTTGAGTACTTGCTACCTACTTATAAGTTATAACAAGCTTGGGCAAGTACCTAAACAAACAGAAAAACAGGTCCCTACGTTTGCGGTTCAACCTAAAATTTAGTTGTTCCGTTTTTCTTTACTCAGTTAAAGTTCAAACAGCAGCTGCGGTCGTTGTTAAGGTATTTAAAGTCACACCTTACATGCGTTTTTTTTAATAAATTAGGTCTGCCCGGTGATAGTATATAGTAACAAGTGTAAATTAAAAATTTATAACACCCTCGACAAGTGAAGGTTACAGTAACTAGAAAAGAGCTGATAACTTTCAAACGGCAGAACCGATTTTCTTGGATTATAGCTAAGAACACTCTCGATCAAACAAAAAAACTAAATTAAAATCGGTTCAGCCGTTTGAAAGTTATCAGCTCTTTTCTAGTTATTGTAACCTTCACTTGTCGGGGGTGTTATAAATTTTTAATTTACACTTTTGCAACGACAAAGCGTTGCAAAAGCTGCGAGGAAAGTGTGTCACACTGATTGTGCTTTAGCTACATCTCTTTCCATCTACGAGTATAATGATATTGTGAATTACTAACATTTGACATTTAAAACTATTTGCTCGCTCGCCTTTGTGTGTAAAAAATATACTTTGAAGTCAAAACTTTTCATCACCTTTCCAATTAAATGTAGATGTTGAGTTCAAAGGAAACTCATTACACTAAAATATGTATTTTTCACATTGCATTAAAAAGATGGATTTTTTCCAGAGCGAAGCTGCAAAATGACATCATTGCGATAAACTCTCTCGTATTTTGTGAGAGATCCGTTTTATACAAAGCTTTGAAACACAATGCTTCGATGCTCTTATAAAAATATTTTCATTTTCTTCTGAAAATAATAGTGCTACATTTCTCCTTTAGGTAAAACTGATAGAAAAATATAAGAGTCAATTTTAATTTGACTTCAGATCCTATTAGCTTTGTACATCAGAAATGTTAGATTGTTGAAAAAACATAAAGAGATTTCAGAAAACACAAAATTTGGTTTGTTTAAGGCAATTTTAACTCTTGAAATCGTTGACTACGTTGCAAGACTATTAACTGTTCACCTACATATAGGTAGTCACCATGTAGTCACACATTCGACACTCTATGAATACGAACGAAGTGAACGAGAAGAATCAGAAACGAGGAAGCGAGTCTACTTTGGTTCTGATTCTTCTTGCCTAAAAGTACCTTTCCGACTCCCTAAGCATAGGCAAGTTCTAGGAAAATGCGCTATACTTTACGCTGTATATTGGCTGCATCGTCACTGATGATCGCTTGTGATTTCAGTGAATCGCTATTTTATTTATTTGTATACTAGAGGATGCCCGCGGCTTCACCGCGTGGATTTCGGTTTTTTAAAATCCCGTAGGAACTCTTTGATTTTCCGGGATAAAAAGTTGCCTATGTCCTTTCCCGGGATGTATCCAAAGTCTGTACCAAACATTAAAATCGGTTCAGAGGTTAGGCCGTGAAAACGTAGCAGACAGACAGACACACTTTCGCATTTGTATGGATTAAAAAAAATACAATATGTGGTATAGTACCTAAATATGACGAATACACACTCGTACGTAAGCAGCATTCGTGGTATCGTGACACGCATATGAGATAGTGCACGTAGTTCGCAGCCTATCTAAAACCTCATTTGCACCGAATTTCACAGCAAATGACGCTCTCGCAATTCCAAATACTATCTGTAGGACAATTGCGTTTGAATTACACTGCTATACGTGGTTACAAACTGTTCAAATCAAATCAAATCAAATCAAATCAAATTTCTTTATTGCGAATTTGGGTAAACAGTGGAGATGTTACAAAGATAAAAAGGTACAGCCAAATTCTGCTTATAAGCATGCAATATGTTACATTAAATTAAGATACATTTTGGTCACACAAAAAATAAATAAAAAAAAATAATAATTAAATAATAATAGCAAAATGTCCAAAATTAAAATACAGTTATAACTTTTCTGAGAGGTAATCATTAATTGAGTAATATGTCTTTTCTAATAATAGTTTTTTCAATTTTCTCTTAAATAAAGGAAGTTCACGGGTCTCAATTATATAGCTGGGCAAGTGATTATACAAAAGTGGCCCAGTGGAGAAAAAACTTTTAGAAAAATGAGCAGTTCTACAAGAGGGGTGCTGTAGTTTATACGCATGTCTTTTACTTTTGAGATTTTTATACAAGTCCAAGTTTTGTTTAATAAAAATGATAGTCTCATAGATATACATACATGGCATAGTCAAAATCTTATACTTCTTAAAATAGGGTACACAACTGTCCGTCATTTTTAATCTAAATATTGCCCTTAGACATTTCTTTTGCGCTTTAAATGCAGCCTCTTTTTCTGTAGAATTACCCCAGAATATAATGCAATATCTCAATAGTGAGGCAACATATCCATGATAAACCGTCAATAGTGCTGGTACATTAACCGTTTTACCTAGCATATAAAGTGCAAAGGAGAATTGGCTCAGCTTAGTGCAAATATGAGTTACATGCTCTTTCCAATTTAGGTTACAATTAATATTCAGTCCTAAAAATTTCGTTACATTCACTTCATTGATAGGTTTGCCCTCATAATTTATAGCAACATGTGGAGCATAAGTTATTAGCAACATGTGGAGTTTGATGAGAATCTTGACGACGCGATGTATATTTATTACCTACTTTCGATGCTTACCTGTAATGTAGGTGTTTCTTTATATATCTAGTTCGCAAAATCCGATGTTTTTGTACTTCTCATACTTGCACAAATTGTTTAATTAACTCTTATTGCCATATATTATTATCTATTTAATAGTTCAAAACTATTTCCGAAATTCTTAACTTCATGAGTCATTACCTACGAGTAAGGCCTTATGCGTACATATAACTTTTGCAACACCTTAACTGTTTAGTATTGTCGTAAGTATAGTTGGTAAGTAATTTGTAATGTGAGTAATCACATCAGTCGATCATCGATTTTTTATCTCCTGATCAAATCGACCAGTCTTCTTTCAGCAATGTTCGAGTCAAGGTGCTACAAACAATGTCAGTTAACAAGAAAGTTCGTGCTTTGCTTTATAGACATTTAAAAGAAATAGGAAAAGGAGATACTTTGTATAATTATAGGCTTAAACTATTCGTAGTCCCCTCTAATGCTCCGGCTACACGCTCCGTCTTACTTGCGCAGTTAAAACTGCTCAGGAAGACCGAGAACTGCGAAGTCCAATCTTTAGCAGCTTTTGGTACTGCGCGGGATACTGTCTTGCCGTCCACACGCACGCACGCAAAATGGCTTGTGCAGGTAAGCTTTCAGGTAACACAGAGCGTGTAGCCATAGCTTTAGAATGTATAACAGCACCCGAGTGAAGGTGAAGTGGGTCGGCGAGGAGTGTCCAATAATAACGAATCAAAGTAATGGTACTTACTGATACTATACCAATAGAGGGGAAAATTCTGTAGACAGTATTGCATCCACATCAAAGGTTTCCGTATGAAGCAACTAGAAGCCCTTTGATGTCACAGCGACCCCTCATGCCTTCAACATAATATTCAATACATTCAGTACACCCTATTGTTCCGCTATCAGCGCTATCACAAAAGGAAACATACCTACGTGTGATTATTATACTGTATTACGTGAGTATAGGCCTTCCAATAGACTGAGTATTCCATTCGAATTGTTTATTGGAGTACTACGTCTAGGGAATCAATCCTATTTGTTGGTTTGGTTCAATCGTAGCTTGAGTACCTAGTCTAGATAGGATTATTCTGTAGTGAAGAAAGCACTTTGTATAAGTTTATTTGTATAGTGTTTTATTTACGAGTATATCTCAAAATACTATGGCATTATTTGATTTACGTTTTTCAAAATCCCACGGGAACTAATCCAAGGTATAATCTCCCTTCCAAATTTCAGCCAAATCCGTCCAGTAGTTTTTGCGCGATTGAGTAACAAACATCCAAAGATCCACACTTTCACATTTATAATATTAGTAGGATATAATAAGGCTAAAATAAGTGAAAAAGTTTTGAAGCGTCTTGCGAAACGAGTTGGACTAAGGAAAAATAGATTGTAAAGTAATCATAGCTTATTAAGATGATGGGCATAATATCGTAATAGAGTTATTTTGAACACAATAACTAACATGTCACGGACACAAAGGCAGATAATATCCAGTGTTTCGGAGAAGGTGACTGCGATGTACCATCGTTTATAAATCTTATCCAGCAACCCTCGTCAAGAGATGACATTCGCAATCTTTGCACGACCTACGTTCAGTATTACGAATTGTTGTAACATCCTTCCCATGAAGGAGACAAGGGAGCTTGGATAAAGGATACAAAAAACTGTCTCATGCTCCATTAATTTTTGGATTCAAAGTGACCCTTTAACAAAAGGCACGATGAATATTGCCATTTGTATGGTGCGAGCCTTCAGATTTGGCTACTTACTATCAGCTAGATCATTGAGTAAGGGAAGTATTAGTCCCTTTATAAAAATTTCTTAACTTTCTCGGTATTTTAAAGTAAATGAGATGGGTATAAGGTATACTGTACCCTTTTTCAATGTGAATAGTTATTAACAATTATGTAGAAGTGACGCAACGCAAGAACACGCCCGGGTGGTATCTATAGCGATAAGTATCATTTTTCATGATACTCGTATGTTATTATTAATTTTCGCACTGATTCTCTTATAATGAGAAGCATAGATTTTCAATAAATTTTTATTTATCTACCTATAATATAATATTGGGTACAATTTCAGTAGGTACCTACTCAGATTTTAATTACTTGATTTAATTTATGCGCGTTTTAGGGCTGCTCGAAAAAAAATCTCTAGTAGAGATAAGTTCGTGTTTGTTCACGTCTTTTTATTGTTTATGCTTTAGTCTTAAGTTATTGGTAAGTCTGTAGCTATACATGAATAATAAATAGATTTATGTAAAAAAAATCATGATAACCCCTACAAATCTAAACCAATTTTTACCGAAGATGAAAGTAGAATGGCAATAATTCTCAATAATTATATAGAACGCATCCGGCAAGTCCCGAATATGAATTCGGGACTTGCCGGATGCGTTCATTTCCGAAGCCATTACGACAATTTTCCCTTGAAATAAATGATTACTTTCCAGTCTGTTGTTTTACTTATGAATAAAAAATAATATCATCCAGTAACTTGCTACTTTCGTAATCATATAAAAATAACTTGTATTTTGTAAACATTGTTAATGCGAACGAAATTATACTTACTATAAGTGTACTTAAATCAAAAATTTATAACACCACCGACAAGTGTTACAGTAACTATAAAAGAGCTGATAACTTTCAAACGGCTGAACCGATTTTCTTGGATTATAACTAAAAACACTCTCAATCAAGCCACCTTTCAAACAAAAAAAAACTAAATTAAAATCGATTCATTAGTTTAGGAGCTACGAAGCCACAGACAGATACACAGATACACACGTCAGACTTATAACACCCCTTTTTTGGGTCGGGGTTAAAAATGCACTCAATTCAAGTGTGGAAGTGCCGAACTTGTGAAAAATATATATGTATGTCGTAGATACATTCTGTCATCGAAGTATCAAACAAAAATCGTCGGTCAGGGAGACTGCCGCGAGCTAAATGAAAACTCAATTGTTTTTGGGATTTTCAAACTTATTGTAGTACCTACCCTACCTATTACAAATTGAAATTTCAAAATTTTTAGACAAAAACCATTAACATTACTTTACTAGACAAAAACCATTAACATTACTTTTTTAGACAAAACCACATTACTTTTTACATTTATCGGCACTATATAAGCATTATTAACAGCATGTCGGTGACGTGACCTTGAAGTTTTTACCCATTCCAAAATTGCCCAATGGGCCAAAAAAAAGTTTTCAGTTCAAATAAGCCTTGTATTGTTAAAGTATTTTTTTTAAAGAATATTAGCCATGTTAATCATGACTAATACTCCCCTTTCCCCTCCAATTAAGCGTAAAGCTTGTGGCAGGAGTGGGTACGACAATAGTGCAACGGGTGGGGTTTGAACCGCCGACCTTTCAGAATTCAGTCCGTTCCTCAACCATTGAGCTATCGAGGATTTTAAAACTATCTTGCATGCTTGTAGGTACATACCTACTCTAAAATGAGGAACGCTCTAAGGAAAATTATACTTACGAATAGGTAGCATTATTAATTTTGTGCACTCAGGACGTGTGGTCTCTATCATGTGGAAATATACCTCCTAGAGACCTTCCATTTCAATGCTTTTGTGAAGCACTCGGTCTAATTAAAGCGATATACCGCTACAGACCACAACCTAGAGGACTACTTGAGCGCTACCTATTTCTCTTTAATTAAATGCATTCCAATAACGATATTGATAACGCCTGGGAAACTAGGAGACCGTTAAATTTGTTTAAGCACCGTAAAAATCAAAGAGCAAAATTCTATTATCGCTAGTTATTACTCGGTAGCGTGAGCAGAGCGTTATATCCGGAAAAATACCTAGAGCTTTTAAATCCGTATAAGCATAAATTTATCAGGTGAGTTTGCAGTCTGGTATAATCTTAAGAGGGGTCTCTCCATCACTCGCTTCATACAAACGTAGTTCCAATTTCATCTGAATATTAAGCAACCTAAGTCCATGAAATTTTGCAGACATATTCTAGAAACTAATATCTATGTCTGTGGTTTTCCAGATTTCTGTTAAAATATTCGGTTTCAAAGTTACGCTGTCTTAAAAATTTACATACAAATCTTTGAGCCCCTGTAATTTTAAAATTACATATTTTTAGAAAAATCTAAAACACCACAGACACAGATATTAGTTTCTATAATATGTTTGCAAAATTTCATGGACTTTGGTTGCAATGAAATTGGAACTACGATTGTATGAAGCGAGTGACGGAGAGAGCCCTGTTAAGAGATGTTTTTACATTTCCGCAGTAAAACAAGAAACTCGCCATATCAGCACCTTCCCCAACGTCTATCAGTTCTTCAAATTATTAAACGCCTCACTTATTGCCACTTCAGTCGGTTACTTTGGTTCTTATAATGGATCACATCATTTCTAAAATAATTTTTATTACCTATCAAAAATTGCGTTACCTACAGAGGTTGAATTGCTTTCCTCTGGCTATTGCGATCGTGGAGTGCCTTTAGTCCGATCCGACCACGGCCCTATCACTGCTGATGACGAAATCTTCAATATGTATTTTTTAACAGCCTAAACGACTCCTCGTTTCTGATTTGATCATATTGTAAAGAAACTCCGAACAAAGTTCTCTCTATCACCTACTGAGTGACTTTTGAGCTTTCTATGAGGCTCATAGTTAGCAACCGAATCTCGAATATCGTATCGTATCATATCGTATGTCATAACTGAAAACATGTTACTTCAGGTACTTGAGAATTTTGGATGAAAAGATATATTAAAACATCCTGAACGCTTTGAAAGTGCTAATTATTAACAGGCCTATTCAATTTCTACCAATACAACTGTATTGTGTATTAAATTGGTAATTGTCTTTTTGAAACTTGTTCCATAATTCCATTGCATCAGCCTGTATTCGTCCACTGCTGAACATAGGCCTTTCCAAGACCGCTTTAACAAACACGGTCCTCCGCCTTCCTCATCCACCAGCTTCCCGCCACCTTCTTCAGGTCATTAGTCCAGTTCCATAATTACTATGTCGATTTGCGAAAACGGATTAAACAGTAACTTCTCAACTCCAATAACAAACGCAATTAAGAAACTATTGTCTGAACAAAAGCATTCTGTTTAAATATTCATTCGGGGGTGGAAATTATAACACTGGATCTTCATCATTTAAATAATTCATTCTTATGCATTGAAAATGTGTTTTGTGTTTCCCCACCTGTTTCAATGCGGGCGATTACCGTCCTTAGGCTGGATTCACACACCTTACCTTCGCGTGTATCGTTTTGAGTGAGTATTTTTAGTTTGGACACTTATTCTCATGGACCAGTATACCAGTTGTTTCCGTACCATACTGAACCATAAGACTACCCAGTTCATATCACGGTGAAATAATCTTGATACAGTATCAAAACACGTCCCGACTTACCAATCAGGATATAAGCATCCGACACGCGATGATGCTCAATCTTTTACGCTAATCGGGTTATATTGGATCAGCGAACATATTATAAGCATACCTACAATAAGTTTTGCGTCAAACCAGAACTCATGATTACGGGAATTACGGGTACGGATTGATGAAAAGATCAGTGTGGTCTCACCCTTACTTACGTACCGCTTTTATACAATATGGATGTAATTGAATTTCCATTCTACATTATTCCACATTTTCTTTCTTCTTTACTAAAATTTCCTTTCGAATAAGCATAAGTTTGGTCTGTCAAATATAATATATCAATCAGTCGTTGCTAAAATACTATGTATTTTTTATGCGAATGTATAGAAATATAGAAACTTTGATACTTGGTGAAAATGTTAACTAACCCGTTTAGTACTTTTGAGATAAGCATTTTCAAACGAATTGGTTAGGTATTTGCCTATTACTGTGAAGTAATTACAATAAAGATATTATAATAGTGTGTACGAAACTCATTTACACATTTCAAAGCTTTTACTTTATTATCTTTGCCAGAATACAGTGGTAAAAAATATAAAAATTATTACTCGTTTCAAACGCTGTCTTTTAGAATTTAATTTTTTATATTAGGTGGTTTTCCGTCTACCTGATCCTTTCATCATAAAGTGTCAGCCTTTTTTTGATGACGGTATTATAATTTAAGTACGCGTAAGAACTTTTCTTTCAGCCAAATTAGCGGGACCAAAAGAGGTCCATCACTTTTCCTGTTATTGGCATATTATGTTTTATATCCTCATTCATACCATAAAGTTTCTCACTTAGATGGAGGAACAGAGATTGCACTTGTATTCGTGCACACAATGCAATATATGTATATTCACAAATAGTTGGCTAGTCGTAAGACTAGATAACTGTCATAGCCGAAATTCGACCAGAAAATATTATTATTTACATCCATCGTTAACTTTTTTTCAAAAAGAAAGGCCCTTTTCATAAATTTACCTTCACCTAAATTCAGTCACCCACCCAGTTATCGATTTGGCTCAACGTTGCAATCCCTTACTCATACATATTAATACTCGTCTAGTACCTAATAGTAAACAACAAAATATTTTTTAATTAAAAAAAATGTTATATAAGCGAAAGGTGTAGAATTTTTTATTTACTGAAATATTTTTGAAGCGCGCCAGCTTTCGCCTCAAGTGCGGTACAAATGACCTCATTTACTGTGAAAATGAAAAACGTAACCACCTTTACGCTTCTGAAGGCTTACGTAGGTATGTAAAACATTCTATATAATATTTCCTACTGAATCTTTGGAGAATATTTCTTAATTAAATTTCATGTTACGTGTTACAATGAAGAACATTACATTATTTATGTTGAAAGTTCAACGTGTATTCTTTTTACAATATTAGTTATTTTTTAACGTGACCTAGTTTCTGTTCAATACAATAAGGTTTCATGGTTTTTAAGGCCTACCATAGGTTTTGCGTTCGAATTAAATGTTTCCCTACAGTCCTGTGCACTGAAGGTTTTAACTGAACCGATCCTGGGCGTGCAAGCAAATTAACTATTGGCACTTGAACTGCTACGAGTATTATTACTGCAGGTTTTCAGCAGGTTTAGAAAACCTGCTGAATAAATGGTTCTCATCAACAGTCAATATTTAATTTTTGAAGTGAAAATCACTTTATATATTGAGATAGGTAAAAACTTCAGGGTCGCGTCACTCACCAGTGCTCGGAGTGCCAATACATATACAAACAAAAACTAATGTTAATAGTTTTGATTTACAAAGATTTGGTATTACAAATAATTTGCTTATTCAAAAAAAAAACTATTACGTCTCAGTTTTAGGTTTTACTTCTGCCGGCAGAGTCCTCATTGACTACCAACTTTTTTTTTTACTTAATGCTAATGTTGTGTCATGTGGTCTGTTAATGATGGTTGTTACTTGAAGTAAAATTCTGTTAAATTAAAAAGGAAACTTTTAACGGGCATTGGTACCAAATTCCAAAAAATACATTCAGCAGCCAAGTACCTACAAAATAGGTGTTTATTTTCTCTAAAAGCTTTTTTCAATCGTGTTCGAATTAAATACAAATTTGCTCAGAGAGTTTCAACCTCCGTTCCAATCTCGGACACAGTTGATTTGGACTAATACACAGATTGGTTTTTCCACAAATAATCTGGATTTGACAAATCCAATTTCTATCGCATTGTTCAAATTAGTTTTTCTTTTATTTTAATACTTGTTTCCGTTTAAAATTTCATTTATAGTAAAATAATTTAAAAAATACTAATTAAAACGTAGACTTATAATATTATATCATTATCATCAACCCATTCTGGCCCACTACTGACCACGGGTCTCCTCTCAGAATGAGAACTACTGACAACGGGTCTCCTGTCAGAATGAGAACTACTGACAACGGGTCTCCTCTCAGAATGAGAACTACTGACAACGGGTCTCCTCTCAGAATGAGAACTACTGACAACGGGTCTCCTCTCAGAATGAGAACTACTGACAACGGGTCTCCTCTCAGGATGAGAACTACTGACAACGGGTCTCCTGTCAGAATGAGAACTACTGACAACGGGTCTCCTCTCAGAATGAGAACTACTGACAACGGGTCTCCTCTCAGAATGAGAACTACTGACAACGGGTCTCCTCTCAGAATGAGAACTACTGACAACGGGTCTCCTCTCAGGATGAGAACTACTGACAACGGGTCTCCTCTCAGAATGAAAACTACTGACAACGGGTCTCCTCTCAGAATGAGAAAAGTGCAGGCCTCGGCCCACCATGCTGACCAAATGCAGATTGGCAGAATTCAGGCGCCTTTGAGAACATTATGGAGAACTCTCCCTCTATTAACACTATTAACTTCGTAATTGGAGTTTTGGTCATGGACCTATCGAATATAATACTAATTCATAAAATAAAACTGTTTCACTACCGTCTTTAATTTTCTTGTTTTTGTTTAAACTCCTAGACATACGAAGTACGCTGTTTATTGGTAAGAAGCAAAAGTTTAAACAAGCCTGCAATATCCTGACATGCCGTATAAAAGCTCGTGAACTCGATAAGCTTATATAAAGTTTTTACTATGAATGCTGTTCTGTGGCGCCAACTTTAATTTCCTGTCGACGTAGTCTAAAACTTATTCTGTTCATCATTTCTGCACGAAGTTTAAACAATAGCAAAAAATTACAAAAATATTGAAATTCTCGTTACTTCGTCTACTCCATTATAAGAATATCGATTAATATTGTCTTGTCTAGCCAATCGTAACCCCTCTACAGGATCCTCTTTTAAACCCCCCCATATCGCTGGATCCAAGTTGACCCTTCGAAAGAAAGTAAAGTGATGATAATAACAAGTGTAAATTAAAAAGTGAAGGTTACAGTAACTAGAAAAGAGCTGATAACTTTCAAACAGCTGAACCGATTTTCTTGGATTATTATAGCTAATAACACTCTCGATCAAGTCACCTTTCAAACAAAAAAACTAAATTAAAATCGGTTCATTAGTTTAGGAGTTACGATGCCACAGACAGATACGCAGATACACACGTCAAACTTACAACACCCCTCTTTTTGGGTCGGGGGTTAAAAAGATTATTTTAGGGTCACTGCACTAGTAGGTAAAAGAAGTAGTCTTGTTAAATAAGGCAATCTTTTGTATGCCTCTTTTCTTTTGATCTTCATATTATACGAGCAGCTATTACCATCAGCTTAAAATATACTGGGGTATTATTTCCCTGAAACTTGTGACTTGCCTCAGCCTATCTAAACCGAATACGGCACATCGTTTCCGGACTTGTTAATATACCCAAACTGACGCTGTTCCCAGCTTCCCGACCACAGTTTATTGCATTTCACAACACTTAGTTCTACCATCAACTAGAAGTAAAGCCTGCGTAAGTTTCAAGCTTAGTTGAGCTTTGTCTAAACATTCACTGTATTAAACTGAAATTTCACAGGGCAGGCTTTATTTTTTCGGAGCTATGCGCGTTTTAAACAATCACATATCACTTGCTTTAAGGAGAAGGATAACCTGCATGCTTGGGAGTTCTTCATAATGACCTCAAAGGTGTGTGAAGTCAAACAATCCCCATTTGACCAACGTAGTGGACCGTAGCCCAACTCTTTTCATTCTAAAGGAGACCCATGCTCTTAGTGAGTCGGCCATGGAATGATTACGGTGATTATGATTATTTGTTTTTGGTAAGACAGAGTTAAGACGAGTTATGTAATGGTATGAAGATATTTGTAAAAGCGCTCGGTAAGTATAATATTTTCAATGTTCACAAACATCGGGTTCACTGAAGCACGAAAATTTATGTGCATCTAAAGAAATTATTCACATTAATGTGCGCTGTGTTCACGCAAGAGTAGGTATAGAAAAAGATAAGTGAAAGACTCGGAGTATGAGTTGGTTTTATTTTCCACTGCTTTTCCACTGCCTTTTGAAAAGAGAATGATATCTGTGCGAATTCAGCAAACTGTAAAAATAATATTTATAAGTTGGTACATAAATATTTTTGTTCTAAAATTACAATAAATATATTCAATATTATGATACATGTGACTTAAGTAGTCCATTTTATTGCTCGTGTGCCCTACGCCAATTGGGCTACTTAAGTCATAGATAGCCGTGACTTAAGTGGTCAATTTTTGCATGATGTCCAATACTTAAGTGCGGGTTAAGATCACGCATTTTTTATTCAGGGCTGTCAAGTACAGATTTTAACAAATAGTTACCATATCCACAAAAAAATCCCAATCCTTTCAACCCAAGGTAAAAATAAATATTTAAGGGAAATGGGTTTCTTTTCCATTCCATTTGAAAAGGTTCTTGTACATTTATCGTAAAGTGGAGATGTTTATTGAGTATGAACTGAATATAGTTACTAAGTCCTCAAATAAAATATTTTTAAAATGATAATAAATATAATATTATGAAGGCAGGCAGGCAGGCAGTTCGTAAACAAGATAACACCCCCGACAAGTAAAGGTTATAGTAATTAGAAAAGAGCTGATAACTTTCAAACGGCTGAACCGATTTTCTTATGTTGTAGCTAAGAACACTCTCGATCAAGCCACCTTGCAAACAAAAAAAACTAAATTAAAATCGGTTCATTGGTTTAGGAGCTACGATGCCACAGACAGATACACAGATACACACGTCAAACGTAATATAACACCCCTCTTTTTGGGTCTGGGGTTAAAAAAGTAGTTAACAACAGTTATTTTAATATAGCTACTAGAGGTATATATTTTACTTCCAATTAATGCGCTCTGTTTTAAGAAAAAATCTACAGCAAACCCTGGCAAGTATTCATTTTGCTATCACCATCTCGAGTTAAAATATCATAAAAATGTCATTTTACTACACTTGTGATACAAAATTCAGTAACATCTTCAAATCCCTGTATATTACTTTACCTACAGGGACTATAAATAATGAATGTCTTACGGAAGAAGCCAAAGAGATGGCGTTTTATCTAAACAGAGAAAAAGGCATAAAATTAAATATGTTATTTCTTATAGGTACTTAATACATCTATTTGACTTTGTTTTACAATCGTAAACTATTAATCGTATTGAATAAAATGTATTGGCTAACTGCTTACTTGAGTTTCCTACCTATTTTAGAATTACTTCGTTTTATATGGGTAGGTAAAGCACTCGGTAACTATGGAATCACAGATGGTTGTACTTGAATCTTGAATGGATGGATCTATACTTTTTCTAAGCAATATTTATATAGACGCAACACTGTCTAACTATGTTGGTAATAATGTGAGCCAACTAGTTTTTCGTATAACTCTACATTTATAACTGCCATTTAAACATTATATTTACTCAAATTATTAATTATTATTATTGTGAACATAAATATGCGAAAGAAATTATTACCTCCGGAAAGACCAATATGTAACGTAGTAGCAGTTTATAGAGAAAGGGGGTGAGTCATATTTTCTGAAACATAATAATATAAAATTTGACCACCTCCTTGAGGTCAGATTACTTCCTAGATGATAGCAGTACTATACCTTCAACGATAAATGCAACTTTTGTTCTTGTTATTGACATTTTCATTATGAAATTTAAATAATAGGCTGGGTGCGTACGGGTTTTCTAAACTTGCCAAAAAAAAACATTAACCGATTCCTCATTGATAAGAGGTGTACGCTTAACTTTGATTACACGATGTTAAGTAAAGATGAAGTCGGAGATAGAGCGCCCTAATTTAAAAGAGATTTCCCTTGGCTTCGACGCGGCATCGCAGCTGAATGCTTTTTCCATTGGAGGTGCGGATTTGCCACTAGGGTAGATAGTAGATTGCCGAATAGATTAAACTCGAGCTCTAAATAAAATTGCTCTTGTTGACATTAATTTTTTTATGTATTCGACGATTTCTGGGTCCTTTCTTAAAGATTTTAGAGGGCAAAACCAGGCTAAAATGTGAGAAGAAAAGATTAATTTTAATATTATCATTATATAATATAATTTTAATATTATAATTTAAACGATCATTTGCACACTGTTTTCTCATTTGTATGTTGTATTTTTATTTTATCCATAAAATATCCTTAGCTTTTCTCAGTCACGCTTATTTCCTATTAATGTATTCTTAAAGCATATTATATACATACAACAACTCATACATACTCAACATATTTTGCTTAGCTTATCTTACCCATATTTTTTCTTCCCTGTTTTGTATAATTTTAAAATATTAAAATATTTTGTATTAACTAATATTACAAGTGGCAATTAAAAATTTATAACACCCCCGACAAGTGAAGGTTACAGTAAGTAGAAAAGAGCTGATAACTTTCAAACGGCTAAACCGATCTTCTTTGACTATATTATTTATAGCTAAGAACACTCTCGATCAAGCCACCTTTCAAACAAAAAAAAAACTAAATTAAAATCGGTTCATTAGTTTAGGAGCTACGATGCCACAGACAGATACACAGATACACACATCAAACTTATATCACCCCTCTTTATGGGTCGGGGGTTTATAAAGAGGTAAAAGTAGACTTTGTATATAGAGCATTAATAATAATCCAATCCTGAAAATTTTCTCACTGATAGATAGAGTTATTTAGAGATTATTTTGTGCGGACGAGGACAAAAGCTACTTCATTCACAATATAATATGAAACACGCTCGAGAAGCCATTCACTTGTAGTAAACACATAAATTATCACATATATCGTGAAGACCCACAATCGCCGAGTAGATTGCAGATAACAATTTCCATTTTCGCAGAAATTACTTGCAACGCTTGGAGCAATTTGAGAAAGCAATTCTAGCCTACAACGAAGCTCTTCGCTGGAATGTATGTCGTTACTGGTTTGCAATTATAATTAATGCTTAAATTTGTAATTTATTGTCAAACTTTCTGTGTACATTGTAGTACAAAGTTATATGTGTACACAAAGTTGTATTTAAATAACTTAAAATTTAAAAAACCCCCGACCCAAAAACCTCTATAAGAAAACTAGAAAACAGCTGTTATCTTTCAAAAGGCTGAACCGATTTTCTTCGATTATAGCTAAGAACACTCTCGATCAAGCCCCACCTTTCATACAAAAAAAATTAAATTAAATTGGTTCATTAGTTTAGGAGCTACGATGCCACAGACAGATACACAGATACACACGTCAGACTTATAACACCCCTCTTTTTGGGTCGGGGGTTAATCAAGACCTAATAAACTGGTAGATAGAGAAATCTTGGTTTGGGTTAAATTGAAAATTTGTTTCCAGAACTCCGACGTTGGTTCGTTACTCGGACGAAGTTTAGCTCGGGCCAAGTCTACTTATTACACCGATGCCTTGGCAGATGCCGCAAAAGCCGCTGGTATAGATTCCAATGTTATTGCATTAAAAGTTATACTAAGAGGAGAACAAAGATAAGGAGGATAACGTAAATGAAGAAATTCTCTTTAATTGTAGAACCAGCCTGATGAGCCCAATGGAATTTCTAATCGGAAATATCTCAGGAACAATCCGACTTTTCTCAAATTTGTTCCTAATTTATCCTTTCAGGGGAAGAATTTCCAAAATGCTGATATAACTGATCATTGTTTAAAAACATAAGCCACTAGAAAAAACACCGAATTCCACATATCTAACTTCAAAATTACGAACTTTCATACAACCTTTCATCCCTATTTAACATACTTTTTCAACAATCCTTACTTTTTACTTATTTGTGTTAATAGGACTCTACTGAGCAGAATTTCATGTTTCTAGACCCAAATACAATACAATATTGAACAATATTGAAATTTCATGTAGATATGAAAATATTAAAGATAGAACTGGTTAGATAGACGGTACAATTTTGCGGTCTTTGACGTGACAATGGCGCCTAAGATGGCTCAAAAAGAAGTGATCTCAACAATGTTCCTTGCGAGAAAGTAGAGTTTAGTTTAGATATACGAGTATTTTGTATACACGCAAATTCATATTAGATATCCATCATTTCGGTTCTCTTTGAGAACTAAGATAGTTGTTAGTTGTTTTATAACTTCAAGGAGTATAATAATAAGCTACGCTTTTCAACCTATTTTTAGCTATAATTAACCCCCGACCCAAAAAGAGGGGTGTCATAAGTTTGACGTGTGTATCTGTGTATCTGTCTGTAGCATCGTAGCTCCTAAACGAATGAACCGATTTTAATTTGGTTTTTTTTTATTTGAAGGTGGCTTGATCGCAAGTGTTCTTAGCTATAATCGAAGAAAATCGGTTCAGCCGTTTAAAAGTTATCAGCTCTTTTCTAGTTTTGTTATTGAGGTTTTTGTGTCGGGGTTTTTTTAAATTTTGAGCTATTATACTAATGATCTGAAGTCCTAAACTTTTGACTTTATTTTCTACTTCATTCTTGCTTTGCCTTTTCTGTTAGTTAATTAACGATGGTAGGTATTTGCCCGTTTAACTCTAATAGCTCTACACGCGTCAACGATTTTCTTGGCCAAGTTCTTTTAGAAAACTTAACTCAACTTTCCGAACTCCATTCAGAACTGGAACCAGAGAATTTGACGGCTATGCAAATAAGAGCACAAACGGAATATGAAAAGTGTTCTTTTGAACGTGCCTTAGTGCTGGCATATCGAGGCCAGCGCCACAGAGGATTGCCGCCAAACTTCGCAGACTGTGCCAGATGTGCTGAAGAAACGGTACAAGTTTTGATTTAAACAGTTTCAGTCTTAGCCTAATTACAAGCCACATTGTTTAATACTTCTCTAGTTACGAGTATAGTGTATCACTACTTAGTTTCTGCGTAGTCAAGCACGTTATTTGATATTACCTAGGTAGTTTATCCATTATGTATAAACATGTACAATATTATATTTTACATATATTTGCCTACAGATTGGCAAGAAGTATATTGCGAATAAAAAATTATGCACATTTTTTTGCATAAATAAAACAAAATCAGGCTGATATTATTTAATGTACCTTCCAATAAACATGATGATTTTCTTAGAATTATTACTAGATTGTTAAGTGTTTGTCTTGTTATATGGTAATGTGTTCGCATCATAAAATTTCAGGTAGATACCTACCTACCTCCCAAAGAAATATTTTACAAATTCAAAGTAATTCAATTCAATATCAGTTAGGTACACGACTGTTCAGTAGTACGTTAACAAGTAGAAACCATGTAACAGTAAAGCATCTGAAAAATGTTTGTGTAGATTCGAGAATGCGTTGGAAAAAGTGCTGGGAAAGTATTGTCTTCTGTGATCAACACATTCCCACGTATCAGGCTGCGGGAAGATTCAACAGATGTTTCGCGAGTTCCTAAACGAAAAATTCGAATGCAAGTACAGTCAACTCAGCAAGTAAGGTTTATGAGCACAATTTTTTTTAGTACTTTCATTACATTTTTATTTAGGTACAAAAAAGCTTTCTTGTTTTCATCACTTTTGTTAGTTTTATGGCCGGTAAATATCTCAATACAATACATTGTATAATCGGCCAATATACGTACCGTTTTTTTTAATATATTTTCTGCATATGACAGTCTTATCGTACCTTATAACATAGATTAACCTAATTGACAATTAATTAAATCAATTCTTACATACCTATTACTAAATATTCTATCTAACTGTAACTTAAATATTTTATAATACTTCTTAAATAATAATAATTTGTAGTCGGTCAAACTAAGCCTTCGTTTAAATAGGGCGAACAAGTTAGGGCGAAGAAGATCCTGCCTGATCCGTAGCAATTACTTACGAAGCAATTTAACGTAAGTGTAAGAGCGTACTAGAAACATTCTGCATATAAACTATTCCAGATTCAAGAAATATCTCGAGTGGAAAAGCAAAAGGCCGAACATACATCCCGTCTAATGGCCTCGAAGTATTTGGAGCAAATGGCTCATGACAAATATTTCCTCAGAGCGTTATGTAAGGACGAAAGACTTAGCTCCGCCAACAAACAGGGTTCCCAGGAATTACAAGAACTAGCCCATAAAGCACTGGCTGACATCGAAAAGAGACAAGTAAGAGAGAAATATGATCATTACGTCATGTCAGTCCAAAACAAGAGTGTAATTAATATTTTCAGGGTGCATGTATGTATGTTTGTGCATTTCTTCATTCCACTCACTGTAACTTTTAAATGCCTGAACAGATTTGTATGTATGGGGCACAGAACATATTATTATGGGGTATCGTTAGAATTCTTACATTTCTCGAGTCACACTATAGTACGCGACAGGTTGAGATGGCAATCGGGAAATGAGTCGGGGAGACACCCCGCACACCCGCACGTCACCCGTGTTCACCCGCAGCGGGTAAGCGCAGGGCCTGTGCGGGTATGCGGGGCGTCTCCACCCTGGTTGTCATCTCAACCTGTCGCACACTACTTATATTTACAATTTTTTGAAAAAAAAAATCAAGAATACCACCTATTGTACAACTTACTATCTCGTACTTCATGGTTAATCAGGAGAAACCCCTCTTAAGAAGCTTAGGAGTGCAGTACTCTGCATTATCAGGATTGAGGATTGAAACTTGGAGTTCTATCGTGAAGCAGTCGCTTGGTATCCACAAAATCAATTAACTATCAATAGTTTGGTTACCTGTGCACTAAATACTCTATTTACTACTTGATGATACCCGCAGCTTCGTCTGCGTAAGTTTCAGTTTCTAAAAATCCCGTAGGAATTCTTTGATTTTCCGGATAAAAGTCGACGTCTCTCCCTGGAATGCACCATTCCTTGTACCAAATTTCGTCAAAATTGGTTAAACAGGCTTGTGAAAAACTAGCACACACACAGACAGACACGCTTTCGCATTTATAATATTAATCTGGTATGGACATGGATGCAGTACAATAAAGAATTGTTTCACTTTACTTTTACTTTGTACACTAGGCGGTTCTCAGAGAACGTCGACCTCTTTATGCTGCCCGAGCCTCAGAATCCGAAGCAAGAGCCAGACTGTCAAGGGCGCATAAACAGAGAGTGGGCAACGCCCAGCGACAGCACATCACGGATGCACGCCGTTTAGTTAACGCAGCTCAAGAGATGTGTGAAAAACACGATACCATGAAGTGCTTGGAGGCAGCAGAGTTTGCCATGGAACAGATCTCGAGAATACAAGCCAGCATGCTGCCGGGGAAGGACAAGTTTCTGCATCAATTGTACGAAATTGTCGCTCAAGCGTTCTTAGACCAGGTGCTTAGCTTAACCAGAGAATATAAAATAGTCATATCACCACTTTAAAATAATACAGGGTGTATGTAGCAAAGACGTTATTATTATACTACCTAAACACAATCCAATACCAATAACCTTAATAAATAAATTGCCTTATTTTGTAGTTTTAGTGATTGAGATTTTTGGAAACCCGCAATGTATAGCTTGCAAAATTCGAGTCAATGCCCCACCTACCACGCGGCATTGACTACGAGTGACCTACTAACGCAACGTTCGTTGACCCCTAGCGTCAGTCAGATGTTTTATTTGAAATATATTAAAAAAAACTAAAAATACAGAATTTTTAATTAAATTTTTTCGCGTTTTTTTGTAGTATCTTATCAGTGATCAAGTATCAGTAAGTAAGCAGTATCATTAATAAAGTATTATCACTTGACTTAGTTTTTACTAGTGTTCTGGCTACACCCTGTATAATACAGTTGACGAACTGTAACCGCAGTTTTGCGGTTCTATAACTGAATTTCATTCACAGAAACGTGTTCGAGAAGAAATGAGCGAGGCAGACCGTGAGAAAAGAGCGTTTATTCTGCTGGGAATACCAATATCGCGAGAACCCAGCCATGATTCAATTTTACGAACGCGACCCCCAGCTCCGCCTCGTGATGCCAAGTGAGCCACTTATAGACGAATACATTACAGTATATAAGACTAGCTGATGCCCGCGACTTCGTCCCCGTGGATATAGGTTTATAAAAATCCCGTGGGAACGCATTGATTTTTCGGGATAAAAAGTAGCCTATGTGTTAATCCAGGGTATAATCTGTCTACCGCCGCCTACCCCCTTGAGAAGGGCTCTCGGGCGATGGACACGGGGAGTCTATCGCCCGAAAAGAAACCAGTCCTCGAGTCGGGAGGCGCACTAATTGTGTTCCTGGTGTGCCTCAGACGGTGGGTAGGGACTATATTGGTCCCCCGAGGAGAGTCCTTAGTAGGCGCCGCTGGCCAGGTTGCGCGAACGTGTTTGGCCCCGTAACCTGGCCATCAGTCATCAGTAAAAGTCCGACATAACCTCCGTGCCTCCCCGGGGCGGTGGTATCCATGAGGATTTCCCCACGATAAAAAAAAGGGTATAATCTGTCTACAGCCAAATCCATCCAGTAGTTTTTGCGCGAAAATATAACAAACATACATCCATACATACAAACTTTCGCGTTTATATTAGGATAGGTGCGTATAATAAAGTTCTGATCTGAAGTAATTTTAAAGTAAATGAGTGGTGATAGCCTAGTGGTTAAGACGTCTGCCTTCTAATCGCGAGGTCGGGGTTCAATCCCGGGTACGCCTACTTACCGGGTACCTCTTACTTTTCTGAGTTAGGTATGTGCGTTTTAAGCAGTTAAATATCTCTTGTTTAACGGTAAAGGAAAACGTCGCAAGGAAACTTGCATTCCTGAAAGCAATAAGCATAATTTGAGAACATTATTATAACTCCAGTATAAATATTACCAATATTATAACTCCAGTGTTATAAATTATCTGCATGTTAGAAAGCAAATAGGTATTAAGTATTATGTTTTTTTTCGTTTGTTCTCAGAGATACGAACGAGTATGTTTCCACGTTTTCCGATTTTATCCATTATCTCCAAAAAATATTTTAAGTTAGCTGTATTAATGGGCCGCAAAATATCAGAGTAGTATTTCATATTTCCTATCGACGGGTCATACGTATTTTAGTACAAGTGCAAAAACAATTTTAAAGTAGAGTGGTTTAAAAATTCTAAAGTCAGTTCTACAAATATATACTAAATCGAGACTTTAGTAGATTATACTTGAATAAACGAATAAAAAGATGCCAGCATCAGGTTTTCTTATCGCAGCGCAAAATGTTGCGCTGTGAACGTGCAAAAATATTATCCCTTTTCGGCACGATTCGCATGCGAGTGAAGTGTGGGCAATTTTCCGAATTCGAATTTCAAATACAGTGATGTGTGTATTAAAACCCGTAGTATTAAGTACTTACTTGCATGAGGGCATGAGACCTGGTAAGGGGCCGCTATTTCTTGAAGTACGCTCGTACGTGCCAAAAGATGCGTAAGTTATATTTTTTTGGAATGTGTTATGCAGTTTAAGCCCTATTAGCTGTTACAGGGTGCCAGAGAGTGAAACCTAGGGCTATAAATCAGAAGTTATGTTGACCTAAGGGCGCCTCGTGTGAAATTCGGATCTCGGCTTGGGATGATGTTAGGTCATATGGTTTTGTGGGACTAAATTGTATAGTCCATGCAACCACGAATCGTGGTGAGAAACCATGTCCAGGTGACGAAAACGTAGCGTGTGTTACCGCTACGCGTACCTATATGTAAAATTGGTAGGGACCTTCGCTTATCTGGAGTTTTATACTATCTTTGGCGGGCATGTCTATTACTCAAGTAATTTGCTTGCAGCTCGTCACATAATGTACGATAAGGGGTATGTATTGAAAGAACTAACGGTTGCCATTTTATCATTTCAAGGCGCCGCCTCCGTACATTGGAACGCAGCCTAACTGTGAGCGGACGTGCTCCGGAACGCTGCTACGTTCTGCACGAGCTGGCGCGCTTGCACGCTGACACCAAACAAGCACACCGAGCGAGATTTTATGCAGTCAAATGCCAATCTGGTAAATCTTTTAAGCTTTTGGCGCGGTTTATTTAGTGACTATGCGACGTGTGCAACATCGCGTGGATGATTTAGATTTTCTTAAACCCCGTGGGAACTCTTTAGTTTCCAAATTATCCTATATGTCCTTCCTATCCTTCAGGATACAAGCTTTCAATGTAACTATCAATATTAAGAACCTGGTTCAAATTAAATTATAATAAGTGGTTGTATCTTGGATGGGTTGTATGTTGTTACAATATATTATGGGAAGACACTGCCTCCTAAAACACTCACTTCATCAGGAGGCAGGGTCTCAAACTAAAGTTTGTAAAAACTGTTTTGTAAAGTTAATAAGAATTTATTTATTTATTTAAGTGTCAAATTTTATATCAGGTACGTCATTTTGGTTCAGGGGTTACCCCAAAAAAGATAAAGCCAGAGATAGATTGACAGATAGAGAAGACATTTTTGCATTTATAATATTAGCTGGCGAGAGGGGTAAACTTTATATAATATCGTAACTAAGTATTTTACAGAAGCGAAGTCAGCAAATCTACAGGTGTGGTTGCTCAACGCTAGCTTTCTTCTGGCACGGTGTCACGTGCTGCAGAACAACCGTCCCGAGGCTCGTGCACAGCTCATCGAGGGAGCTGCACTAGCACGCTCGTTTCATTACCCGGATGTCGCTGCATTTTTTGATACGGTACCCATTCGAACTGTTTCAGGGACATGTTTAATTCCGCTATCTGTCCGTCCGCCCGTCATGTCTGTCAAGAAAACCTATAGGGTACTTCCCGTTGACCTAGAATCATGAACTTTGGCAGGTAGGTAGGTCTTATAATACAAATAAGTAAAGGATTGAATACGAACCGTGAATTTGTGGTTACATCATTAAAAAAATAACTAAAAGGTGTTTCAATTTTCAATGTAAGATAACTAGGTATACCAAGTGGGGTATCATATAAAAGGGCATTACTTGTACATTCTAAAACAGATTTTTATTAATTTTTATGTGTAATAGTTTTTGATTTATCGTGCAAAATGTCGGAACAAATACCCGAGTACAGAACACTCAGTGCGCGAGTCTGACTCGCACTTGGCCAGTTTTTTATTGTCGACAAGCGCAGGCCTATCTCGCAATAATACTGCTACGAAAATACTACGTAGATACCTACAAACATGTTGAACTGATACCTAACCTTCTCTTACCATTGAATTCTATCAAAAGACAGAAAATACTAATATGTATATGTGTTGAACGTTAAAATTTAATAACAAAAAAAACGTATGTTGATCTTGAACAGGAAATAATCATAAAAAGAAAAGTGGGTTTAGTAATAAATCCATTCAATAAACATAGTGCAACTAGAATAACCATGGAAATACAAACTCAAGCTACTAGCCGCGTTGGAATAAATAAGTAATAAAAGTAAAGGAATCTTTTATTAGAATTTTTAGCACAACTACGAACAACCGGATGCAATAAGGTCGGGCATCGCGCTCCAACGCGTCCAAATGAACGAAAACCGAGCACTAAGGTTTTTTTTTCAACGTGGATAACATTCATTTTGTGAAAACCAGGTTACAACAATATAAATATACTACTGCTTAAAATCAACTTTGCACGTGGAGTGTCTGTATCTGTTTTTGAAGTTAATTTTTTAAAAGTTCCAAATAAAACATCTGACTGACGCCAGAGGTCATTGAACGTTCTGTATATAGGTCACTCGAAGTCAATGCCGCGTCGTAGGTGGGGCATTGACCCGAGTTTTGCACGCTTTACAATGCGGGTTTGAAAAATACTAAATCACTAAAACTGCAAGATAAGGCAAATGGTTATTGGCATTGGATTGTATTAAGGTAGTATAGTAATAACGCTAAGTTTTTGCTAGTATTCTGGTTACAGCCTGTATGTAGTTTTATTAGCTTAGATGATAGCCACCTGTTGGTTTTCTTATGGGGAATGGATTGTTTACAGTGCGTAGACATATCACTGGAGGGTGAGATAGGACCGCGTGACTCGTTACTGGTGAAGCGTGAAAAGGCGATGGTCAGTCTAATGCAGGATGATGACCTGCGCCAAGCCGCCGTGCATCTATTCCGAAGAATGTCCGTCTTACCAGCTTCTAGGTATTTCAAAATAACCTAACTTTAATTACACTTCATAATAACATCAAAGTAATAGCTCAAAAATATTTATTTATATTAAAAATTGAAGATTTTTTTTTCAAAATACGTGGGTCTTGTACCCACTATAACCTGTGTTTGTCCCTCAACGAACTAGAGGTAGCGGGTTTCACTGAGTAGTATTCACCGTGCTCCCGCCAGGTTACCTACTTACCTACTCCTAAACTCCTCAGTCAGGATTTTTCACAATTAATACAGATGACCCCTGAACCTCATATTGTTAAGATTTGTTTTTTTTTTCAGACGTTTTTCTATAATGCCTGGCGCACGTACAGAGGATACTGCTGAAGCTTCATCGAATAGACGTGCTTCGATCATGCCACGAGTCCAGACTCCAGTGCGAGTTGCACACAAAAAACACCACCCCCTTGGATTTCAAGACTTTGATATTTAATTATAGATATGAGATGTGCACAATAACGTGAGACCAGTCACCGTAAGTGTCTAAAGAAGAATAAACATTAAGAGGGCTCTCTCCGTCACTCGTTTCATACAATCGTAGTTCCAATTTCATTTGAATAGTAAGCAACCAAAGTCCATGTAATTTTGCAGACATATTCTAGAAACTAATATCTATGTCTGTGGTTTTCCAGATTTCTGTTAAAATATTCGGTTTCAAAGTTACGCGGTCTTAAAAATTTTCATACAAATCTTTGAGCCCCTGTAATTTTAAAACTACATATTTTTAGAAAAATCTAAAACACCACAGACACAGATATTAGTTTCTAGAATATGTCTGCAAAATTTCATGGACTTTGGTTGCTTAATATTCAAATGAAATTGGAACTACGATTGTATGAAACGAGTGACGGAGAGAGCCCTGTTAAATGTTTCGAAAACAGTCAGAAATACGTTGCAAAACGGACGCACTCAGAGTGGTGGGACATATTATAATGGCGGCCGAAGTAAATTATGCACATACCTACTCGTATTTTATGTTGAGGGTCTAGGTCTTATGTGCACGCATTAACCCTACTTACTATATATTTCGAGTCTATTCGTACATTTCTATGCACTGATGTGAACCTAAATTAAACCATTATGCCGAAATTATTAATGTGTTCTTTCAGTTTTATTTTACATTGGTGGTTAATCCGGGCACTTCGTATTTAGGTAGATAAAATACTCGTAATCATTATAGTGATAACATTTTACTCAAGTATTTTACCCACATATCAATAGCACGATTGATTGTAATGTAATCATTGTAATGAATATTTTGAAATCTGCAGTTTAGTGCAAATAATATTAGAAAAAAGTAGTGCCTTCTATTTTCAATTTTTCCTAAAAAAACGATAATTATGCTGTAAAGTTTTCCAAAAACGCTGATATTCTTGACTGTTATTTAAAATCTGAAGGCTAAACACCAAGTTCCACAATATTTCTAACTTTCAAAATGACAAACAGCATATTTTAAATGATTTCAAATGCTAACTTTCATCACCTTTAGGGGATGATTTTTTTCAGTAATCATTTCTTACTGTTAAACATTGGGATTGCTCCTGAGATATTGCCGGTAGGAAACCAAATCGGGCTAGTACAACTATAAAAAAAATTAACAAGAGATTTTATACGGGGGAACAATAAATATCGAATTGTTTGCTCAACTACAACACAAAACGCTTTCAGTGTTTTCACTATCACAGTAACTATACCACACTATTTCTGTACCCGGGGTTGAAAGGGTCTTTTTACGTAGGTGTATTGCCGCCTGTGTACCAAAAATATATTTACCTTGTTCGGAAACCATTGGAATAGAGTATTGGTAGGTACATTTAGTGCGGCCATATTGTAGAGAGACGTTTGACCTAGTTGTGATAACGCATATCAATAAGTTGCGATTGTTAAGCAATGTCTTATCCAAGTCGGTAACCTTCGCCCTCTAACAAAAAAAAAACTAAATTAAAATCAGTTCATTAGTTTAGGAGCTACGATGCCACAGATAGATACACATATACACACGTCAAACTTATAACACCCCTCTTTTTGGGTCGGGGGTTAACAAAATCATTCGAAAATGCCAATTCATTTCCAGAACAAAAACGCCCTTTTGGTTTCAAATCTCCTAAGCTATTGAGAGACAAAAAGGAAAGCAAAAACTAATGAGCTTCTGTCCAAAGTGGCTACATTTTTCAACTAGCTAATTTATTTCGAGTGAGGTTAAGAAAATAAGCAAACGTTTTTATACGCTGTTAATGCGGACCGATTATAAAATGAAATGAAAATTTTGGCATTCCAAAATTTATAAAAACATTTTTGATAAAAAAAAATACAATTAGTTAGCTTATCTCATTAAACTAGAACAACACTAGCATCAAAAAATAGCAAGTAACATAAAGTTTTCATTTGATTGTTCGAGGCGGGAACAAATGAGCTTATGGTTCATAATGAGTCGCTTACGGATTTCTACAAAGTTTGTTCCTTAAGTTTGTAAGTGCACCTCTGTTTCCAGCTAAGAAAAACTAAGCATTATATCTAAAGCCTCGATAGCTCAACGGTTGAGGAGCAGACTGAATTCCGAAAGGTCCCCACCCGTTGCACTATTGTCGTATCCACTCCTGGCACAAGCTTTACGCTTAATTGGAGGGGAAAGGGGAGTATTAGTCATGAATAGCATGACTAATATTGAATAGAAAAAAAGTGACTAAGAGAACATTGATAACAAAATGAGTTAGCCTAAGTATTGGTAAATTAGACCCTAATACCTAAGGCTCAGTTTTAAGAGCTATCGAAAGAAGATATGAAAGTTTTAAAAATGTCGGCTAATATCAGATAATCCGCCATTCAATTGCGAGAACGACGAGTTCTGCTGAGTTTGCTACTTCATTAAAAGCGTTCTACGGTTTTATCGTAGCAAAATTGAACCGCAACAAAGTTGGGTATGATATTTTCACAAAATGAATCAAATACCAACGGATAATTTTCAGCAACTAATTTCTTATTTCATTTAGAATAGGTGCCTTATTTTGAATTCATTCATTATTATAGTTGGGTTGTTTTTTGTTATAATTACTGAATACTATATAATAAATATTCACAAATCATAAAAGGAATCACAAATTAACAAAAAATAATATCAAATACTTAATCAATCACTTTTTTTTTGCTCCTCTACCGGTCGTGTTCGCTGACTCTTCTTTCTCCATCAAATCTTCATCAATTAACAAGTCAAAGTTTCCTAGAGCTTCTGGATTAGGTACTTTATTCCATCGCACGTCAGGTATACCGTCCGGAGGTAACACGGCTGTCAGGATATTGTCTATCAACTTATACTTCATTATTCGATCATTAACCGTCGTTGATGTAAGCGAAGGTGAAGCGTTCACTTCTACCAACCAAGGCTTCAACTGGTTATCTATTATTATATCGTATCCATAACACTCAAAACAATGCCTGTCATTTGCCATAACTGATGAAACAGCTTTCAAAGAATGCACAATAAGCCATTGTATCGATGCAAATAACTTCTCCGTAACAGCCCGGCCTCTGGTACCTTCCAAAAATAAACGCAAATTCTGTACACTCATTTTTCCACCGTGTATATTATTATAATCACCCCCGTGTTTCTGTACACTGACATTGGTAAGATGTACATACATGTTATCTAACTCCGTAACACTTGTGTCATATTTCACAGTACAAAATCTAGAGAATCCAAGTTGGAAAAGGTAAGCTTTCAAGGGTCGAAACGATGTCACTAATACGTACAATCGCAGGTCAAACTTTTTGCCACCGATAAGCAGAGGATTGTCGATATACCGAGATATAACGTAGCTTTCCTTACTGAGCTGCGGGTGAAACGGGGCCTTCGCTTCCCTCGACCATTTTTTTAGTTTGGACAGTTTATTTATGAGAAATATCCCGGTGCCTTGAGACTTTCCGCAGGGTTTCATAATCCACGTGCTTTGCGGTGATTTACGATATTCCTCAACAAACATGTTGTAGTCCGCTGGGAGAACAAATGTCACAGGGATAAAATCTAAATGAACATAGCGAGTAACGACTTGCCCTCCGTGTAAAACAACCTCGGCCTTTTCGGCTAAAGGACTTCCGTCTCGTTCCAATTCTTTCCGATACCTCTTTATATTTTTCACCAGTAAGTCTTTTCTCGATAGTTCATAATGATTGGGGAAATGATTGATGATTTGATTATCGTTCATCCGATAGCCGCTCTCGACGCTGAACAAGTTTCGGCAAGTTTGAGTCGATGCCCAGTAAAAGTTCCACTCATCGTCTGGTCCAACTTGATGCCAACCGCGTCTCTCAAAATTGCTCATCAAAACTGATTTTTCCATATCAGTACAAAAGTTGACTCTACATCTCTCTACTGGTACATTTACTCTTCCGTAAAGGCTTGCGGCCATCTTTTTTCCTTCGGTATTCATTGTGTGCCTTTAGATTATTTAATTCACCACATATTTTTGGCACGTTTCTGTACGTGAGTTGTTACTATAGTAAGGAAAGCACCAAACGGCGTTTCCGTGGCGATCTAATCACGTTGTATCCAAGATCCTATTGATCTAATAACGATACTGACTTGTATCAAATGAACCGTGAATTTAATATCGCTTTTGGTATTTTTCCAATTGAAAATTTACTTCGGACTATGAATGAAACTGAATTTTTTTAAAACGATATGATATCGGTGTTTTAATATTTATGTTAAAGTAATTAAATTTAATTGTATTAGAAAACAAATACTTTTCAAAAAGTGGTTACAAACAAAGGCATTCAAAACTAACTGTAAAAGGAGTATTTAAAATAATCGTAAAGTTGAAATTAGGTAATAGGTTTAGAATGGTTTTGGAATTTGGAATGGTTAGAAAAATATGCGCCACGTACTTTTTCCATCGTAAACCACACCCTCCATCGAGATTAAACGATCGACAGTATTAGGCGTACTTGACCAATAACAGTGTGTTTTTTAAATGGGACAGTATGAGAAATCCAAAACCATGGGCGGTATAAGGAAACCTTTAGACCTTTTTTGTAAAAACAATTTTGTCATAGTCAATTCTTTGGTCACGCGTGAATTGTCCATGAAAATTAATGAAATTGACTAAAATTTTTTTGAGCCAGTTTCATTCCATTATTCATGATTCATTCTTCAGACTATCTTACTTAGTGTATCATATTAAAAAATCCTAGTAAATATCAAATAAATAAAGGATAGTCCTTTAAATAATAATGTAAATTGTTTAATGAACCACTAAATTTTAACAATAATGCAGTTATCTCGTACAAAGGCACGACCTCGCTTCTACTGACATAAATTATTATATAAATGTAGAATATTGTACAATTCTCAGTCTCGAATTAACATTTAAACAGTCATAAAGGGTTAACAATTTAAATGAATGCTTTAATCCAGACAAAAGATCAATTTAAACAATATAGTCTGCTAATTGCGTTTATTATTGAAGCTGGAAAGTTACTATTTAATCTGTTTCATAAATCAACAACTTCTAGAGACGAATTAAGGTTTTATAGGGAACGAATTTAATAAGGGAGGCCTTCTAGCGTAATAAATAATCTTGGATTTCTTGATCTTAGAAATTCCATTTATTATATCCATTTAAGAAAAGCTCTAGTATAGAATTAGAGAATGAGTTGGCTCGAATTATACCGCGACCATCACTTCTATAATAATATATTATGCAAACATATTATAATATTAATAATATATCCCTTAATTACAAAAATGGTACACTGCCTAAGCACGCTGGATATATTTGACTGTAATATTATGTAATAGCATTATATCTTCTTCACTTCACCTAAGAAAATATAAATTCTCTTTATTCCCTTATCCCGAAAAAAAACTGGTCTTATATACATTGTCTAAATTATAAAAGAAACCTCCGGGCAAAATTTTAGCTTTCTAAATCCAAGGCGGATATGCGTTGATGAATCAGTGAGTTAGGTATTATCATTACCTGTATCATAAATGCAAAAGTGTGTTTGTTTGTTGGCTCTCTGGTTTGTTAATTTATTCTTCAATCACGTCGCAATGAGGCTACGGATCGATGTGATTTTTTTTGCATGGTTATTTAAAGACCTGGTAAGTGATATGGCTACTTTTTATCCCGGAAAATCAAACAATTCCCACGGGATTTTGAAAACCTAAATCCACACGGACGCGGATACATTCAGAGATACCAGAATATTTTGCACCGAAATGTATCGCGATAAATCTGAAGCTATATTAATAGCCTACCTGGGGCGGGGCTTGACTGAGATAAATGGGGTCACATCGGCTACACTTGACCCGACACCACCTTTCGAATTTGTTCAAGACGACCCTACAAGTGTATCTATATCTATATCCTATACACATATAAAGATAAACTGCCTGACATAAAGTACAGCTTTAACTGTTGGAAATTTGAGTTTTACATATTTTCGAATCAGAAACAATCTGATTGTACATTTCGCCGGCTTCCCACGGCGCGTGATGTTGCGGACGGACGCCGACCAGCCATGGGAAGAGTATCGTCCGTGGTAACTGGGACACGTGTCGTCCGAGCCTTGTTCGCGTTGCATGGCAGTCCGTGGTCGGCCGCGTATGATAACCCGAAGAATCGCGCAGCGTGGGAAGTTTCAGTTTTCATTTTCCACTATTCATACTGAAAAGTATAACTGTTGTACTGACAACTATATGTGAATGTAACTACTGTTATATATATCATATGACATATCATATCATGTGTAGTAACACGACAGGTCGACATGGCAATCGGGGCAGGGAGGCCCCACACACTCACGCAGCCCCCTCGCTAACCCGGTACGGAATAGCGCGTACTATAGGTACTGTGTAGTTCACTGTGTTAAAACGTAACACTCGGAAGTTTGAGAGAAGTAAATTTGCACTTAGTGAATGCAACGTTTTGTGTAAGTCCCACTTTTCATTTAAACAAGGAACGGAAGTAGAACGAAGTTTGTTGGATTAGCAGAAACTTTAATGAACTGTTGGCATAAAGTATTATTGCTCCGTGAATAAGCTACATTTTGTCATGTTGCCGCTAAAAATTGTAGGTGATGACTAATGACCATTCAAAGGTTATTCCTACACACATTAGGTAGATAGAAATATTATGATGACAATGTTTTAGGATTTCGTTACTTTAGGTAACTACTTAACAATTTTATCAATGAAGTTATGCATAATTTTGAAGATTAACTAACTAAGCTAACTTGCCAACAACTGACTACTTATTTCCTTTTTAATCACTTAAATATACTAAATACATATTGGTCTGGGTCTCTGACAATAGCAGTAAATAATGCATGTAACATAAATATTTTCCTAATCCTTCGACAAAACCAGCGAAGCGAGTAAATTTATGTGCATTCCATGGATGTTTATCACGGTATAATATGCGCGCCGCGTTTATACAAAAAAAATGAATAAATGCGACAAAAAGATTATCGACTTGTTATTTATTTTATTTTAGTAATATTTGGAACTCTACCTAATTATTCAATGATCTCACTAATATTATAAAGGCGAAAGTTTGTATGTGTGTGTGTGGTGTGTGTGTGTGTGTGTGTGTGTGTGTGTGTGTGTGTGTGTGTGTGTGTGTGTGTGTGTGTATGCTAGTCTCTTACTTACAGGAGAGTAAGAAAGAGATTGTCAATACAACGTTAAATGCTCGATATAAAATTCGCTCCTAACCTAACTCATCTATCTGCTAAAGCATTATGTGATTATTGTATTGAGCTAAATGCATTTATACAAAATCAAAATTATGCCTCAATGTGCCAATTAACTTGACTTTCGATTAAAATCCCATACCCAGTAAAGACGGCTCTACTACAAGACTACTACTGACAGGAACCAAAACAGAACCTCACCCAGGTCCTGTTATGGTCCCTGTGCATAGATGTATTGTAAAGAGTGACCAATGACTAAAAGTGAGAAAGTGATACTCTCCGGATTATTACTATAATCTCCGAAAAATACTAGATTAGGCTAACATAAAATCATCACGGCCGTACTTACTACGTACGTACGTACGTACGGGTAGGTACTTTGGATGCCTAGCTGAATCTTTGTTTCTCTTTGTTGTAAAACCACGGTAGCGCAAAAGTCAAGAAACTTATTAGCATTGGCAATCTATATATATATACTAATAAATAAAATTGAAGTGACTGTCTGTTTGAACGGGCTAATCTTCGGAATGGCTGAACCTATTTTGACGGGACTTTCACAGACAAGTGGAGGATTCCTTAATCCTGATGCTGCAGGGGATCTGATCAATATACGCGGGCGAAGCTGCGGGCATCATCTAGTTAGAAGTAAATATAACTGATCACTCCCAATTGTTTAACTTCGTAATTGATCACTTGGGAGAGATTAGTCAATTAATTATAAAACGAGCTTTAGTCGTAGACTGCATTATCAATCACAGAATTAGGTATGATTAACACAATATATGAAGATTTTGGTGAAATGTAAACTAAGGCTCTTTACACACAGCATCAAATCTAAATCCGAGAATTCTTTACGATATGAACTAGCCGTAGTAGGTACAATTTGTATGAGAGGTTTCGCGCTAGATCCGAATTTCGTTTTCCGAAGCCGAGAATATTTCCGATTCGGAGCATTGTTCACGAACCAAAATTATTAACCACAATATAACTTTGTACATATTAGTGCTTGAGCACTGCGTCCGATCTGAATCCGAGCCGTCATGCGGATGTAGCAAGAGTGGTGGTGGCAAGAATACGCAAGCAACATCCGTCGCAAGGGACAAATCGACATCCGGATTCAATTCGAGTTTACTAGATCTGAATTTTCTCGGATTCAGATCTGATGCAGTGCATAAAGAGTCTAAGGAAATTTATTTGTTTGCAATTTCCATATGATTGCAAAACACGAAGTGAGTGAATAATAATATTAAAAAAAGGAATAATACCACTATCATAAAAACATTTTGAATTTGAATTTATCATGAATTTTAATAAAATATATGATTTAGCCCTTTTTCATAATAATTCTCGCTACAAAATACAAGCCAAATAATTTACTATCTACTTTTTACTTTAAAATTTTCATCGTTTGGCTTGGGTGGTTATATTTTTTTTATTTTCACCGTAAATGAGATCATTTGTACTGCTCTTGGATGGTAAAGTAGGTGCGTCGGGAATATTATTAAAATATTATTTTTTCTTGCTAAAATTTCATTTTCCACCTTGGTAAAATGTTTTGTATTGTAAATTGTATTTTATTCTAACCTAGTCTAATTTTGTTTTAAGCCCACTTCGCTTTTTGAAGTGAAAACTACTTTAGGCATTTTGGGCGATTTTGGGGCAGGTAAAAGTTTCAAAGTCGCGTCAACATCATCTTTAATTTTTGGAACCTACTGCAAGCCTACTGCCTATCTACAATTAATTTGAAAAATACAAAAGAAAACTTTTTTAATTTTTCACTTCAGTCGGCGGTCGACATTTGACTCCCATTTTTTTAATGGTAGAGTTCTGTATAATTTTTCGTTTCAAGAACAGGTAATTGAATTGATGAAAATAACTTTGAGACAAAAAAGTTTTATGAGACAAAATTTAGTCACAAAAGTAAGTAATTTAAATTTTGTCAAAAAATAATCTAACAAGCTCTTTAAAAACGGCGAGTTTCACGTTGAATAATGATTCATGAAAAATAAAGCAAAAGTGCTGAGTAAAAGAGCATACAGCAGCGTTTGTGCGGTGAGCATTTTCTGGTAATTTGCACTTTAATGAGTGAGCTTGCAAAATATCATTACTACAGAGTTGAGGCTGTCTGTATGCAAAATGGGCAGGAAGTGTTGCCCACGCTGCAAAGTAGGTTTTGGTAATTCATTGTTATTTGCTTTTGTTTTAATAGGTACGTAATTTTTAACCTGCAGGCAGAAACCTACTGGAACTTTTATGAACTGGATTATGTGTGCTGAGGTATATAAAAGGAAATGGTGACTGACTGACTGAACTATTAACGCACAGCTGAAACTAAGATAAATCGGGCTAAAATTTGGCATGCAGATAACTATTATAACGTAGACATCCGCTAAACAAAGAAGCATTCTCTTGTTCCTCACTCTCGTGGTCCGATGGGACGGCAATCCGACACGGCCGGGAAAAGATGCAGGAGCGACGGTTTTACGTGCAAAGCGTACCTATAGTTTACACCACCACCTTTCCAACTCCGAGAATTTCTGAACAAAAACATCCAAAAGATTTTTTGTGGCGAAACCTGGAATTCAAAGCCATGATCTCAGATTTACAACCGAATTAGCTAGCCACTTGACAAAGCAAGCAGTTAATCGTGATTTACCACCAGATGAAATCAGTCATAAAATAGCAAAACGTTCATGTTGCTTTAAAAACTTTAAATATACTTACATATATTACAATAGGTAGGTGGTATGAGGATCTATGCCAAGTAAAACACGTGAAGTTGTTTCCTGTTTTATTAACCCCCGACCCAAAAAGAGGGGTGTTATAAGTTTGACGTGTGTATCTGTGTATCTGTGTGTCTGTGTATCTGTGTATCTGTGTATCTGTCTGTGGCATCGTAGCGCCTAAACGAATGAACCGATTTTAATTTAGTTTTTTTTGTTTAAAAGGTGGCTTGATCGAGAGTGTTCTTAGCTGTAATCTAAAAAAAATGGTTCAGCCGTTTAAGAGTTATCAGCTCTTTTCTAGTTTTCGTGTAGAAAAGAAGGTTAGATAACCGTTAGGTTCTTAATGTTATGTCAATAGACAAATGTCAAGCTGTCAAGATGGACGTTGCCTAAATACATAATTATTTATTTGAAAATGATGTTTTGGAAAACTCAAATACTTTGGATCGTCGGGGGTGTTATAAATTTTTAATTTACACTTGTTCATTTGCAGTGCTCTCACATGACGTGTAAACTGAAGGAAACCAAAATTCTATTTTAAGTTAGGTGTATTCGTTCCAACTTTGTTCTTTCCAATTTCGCTACATAAAAATGTATGGAAGTTTTAACTCTAAAACTTGTTTCACTCGCAACGTGTAATACGAGGCAGCCTGAAATTTTCAGAGAACGTGCTTGAATTTAGAATGTTTTCCCACATTCTATGGCGTGCTTCAATCGCATAACATCAATTGGCGTACGTTCCTATAGTCTATGTTTATACGCCTGCAGTGCTATTCTCCGAACACACGGCCATCGAGGCGAATAAATAGAAATGCTTGCATATCAAATGGCACAATTTGTAAATTTTGCCTAAAAAAGAACCAGATTCCACCTATACGGTGTGCCCTCAAAATATTTATAGGCTTATTAGTTATGTAAACGATTACAGCCTTGATTTAACAATTCATGGTAAGACTTAAATAGTATGTGTGAGACCTACCTGTGATGACGTATGGCGCTGAAACGTGGACACTGACAGTTGGCCTTGTCCACAAGGCCAATGTCGCTCAGCGTGCTATGGAACGGGGTATGTTGGATATCTCTCTGAGCGACAAATCCGTAACGAGGGAGTCCGTAGGAGAACCACAGAGACTCAGCGAATTAGCCAGCTGAAGTGGTAGTGGGCAGGCCAGTCTGCCGTAGAACCGATGACCGCTGCGGCAGACGTGCTTTGGAGTGGAGAAACCGCGTATCAGCAAGCGCAGTGTGGGACGACCTCCGACCCACTGGACTGACGACCTTAAGAAGGTTGAGGGAAGAGGGTGAATGAGGAAGGCGGAGGATCGCATGGTGGCGCACTCTTACTTGCCAGGGGAAGGCCTATGTCCAGCTGTGGACGCAAACAGGCTGATTGATTGATTGATGGATATTCAAAGTGAAAGTGTGTCAAGGCCCATCCATTTAACTAGTTTTGATACCTAGATAGCTTATGTATGTACATCCCGCGGATGGATATATGCCACTTTTTGTCCCGAAAAATCTAAGAGTTCCCACGGAATTTAAAAAATATATAAATCAACGTGGACGGACGTAGTTGCAGTATAAATTAAAAAACTTTGTTTTGTGCCCATTACGCAAAAACCGCGCACAAAGCTTCCCTAGTTCGAAAACTGTAGATTAGGTTGGGGCATAAAAACCGCGACGTAAGAGACGCACGGGAAACGCCATGTACAACAACTAGTATGCAGTAAATTTGCTGAAAATTCTTAGTAGCTTCAAGCAAATTCCATTAACAGTGAAGTAGCTGTAAATGCAACCACAACGGTAATTAAACACGCATCTCAAAGTGATGCTGTATTAAACAAACCTGCTTGTGATTACCACTGTGATACGATTGGGGATTTTGGATTAACTTGAGTAAACATTTTATCATTACAATGTTGATCTAGATTAATTAAAAATTAACTTCGAGCTCAATTTAAATCCGATAGACAAAGGTCGGTTGATTAGTTTTACTGCCGGTATAAAACTCAAAATCGTGTTAAAGGAAAATCTTTTTAAAACTGTAACTAGCTCATGCCTGCGACTTCATCCGCGGGGACGGAGACGTCTCTAAATAGATAAAATTAAATAAAAAAGTGACTACGAAATTTATACATTTATTTATTTGAATACTTACCTACCTACCTTGTTTTTTTTTCTAAGTACAGTGGACCCCCGGTAATCCGACAAACGTTTTGCAGGACATTGTCGAACTATCGAATTTGTCGGATTATAGATTTTTACCTTGTAATTAGTACCTTGTGATTAGTAGCTTGTAATCCGACAAATTACAGATCCAATAATAGGATTCTGTACATATACTTATTATTGTTGCGCTTAAGTTAAAATAGTTATAGTAGGTACTAGGTAGGTACTGAGTACTGACTACTTACCTATAGATAGTAAGTAGAACACAAACAAACGCTGTGTTCAAGCATAGGCTTAAAACAAGCTTACCTACTAGTTTTGCGTGCTTAAATCACAGTGGGACGGATTTATACGTTGTTAGCAAAAGCTAACCACTTTATACGTTTATACCACCTACTAGACGATACCCGTGGCTTCGTCCTCGTTTTATGTGTTTTTGAGATCCCGTTGAAATTTTTAGTTGAAAATTGTTGGAGTAATAAGAAACCCTAATTATAAAAAACCCTACGTGTAAAAGCTCATTATTTTGTATCACCACCATTTTAAACAGTTGTAACTTAGAATCCCACCGTCATATTATATTTTGAAAAATATCAACTTACCAACAATATTCGCTTGGCGAGAGGCTGCGGCCGTGGCTAGTTACCACGCTACCGGCGAAGCGGTGCCGCTTAGCATTTTAGCATCCGGTACGATACCGTGTAGAAACCGAATACCTCATCGAAGTTAGTCCGCTTCCATCTTAGATTGCATTATCACTTACCTCCAGATGAGATTACCTACAGTCAAGGGGGTAACTAAACTTATTCTAATGGAATAAAAAAACTTATAATTTCTGAAAAATTGATAAATATATCATCCTATTAGGAGTTAGAACACTAGGTACATATTGTTTCACTGCTAATTTATATAAGAGCTAAACTAAGTAGTTTCTCGGATCAAATCACGATACTAATTCGTGTAAATGCTTACCTGTCTAAGGGTTTGAACGATCTCCCTTGCAAACTCAGCGAAAGCAAGCCCTTGCAAACTAACTCGCTTCTCGGCAAACAGCCTTATTTGCTTCCCGTCCGCTAAGACCTTTGTCAACAGTAATTTTCCCTTCGTTTCGTAGATAGCTAAGTACTTGAACACCTTTCATCCTTGCTTTCATCCGATAGAAATAGGTCAAGAAATAACCTATATAATAAATAATTGTAAAACATTATTATCAGTGCATATTTTTAAATATCCCTGCTTACATTTTGAGAACTCACTCGCCATAATTGCTCTATACTTACTCCAATGTTAACTAGCATGTCAGAAGTATGGTTTGCCCCTAAATTGAGATAGCTAAAATCGTACTTTTGACATGACAGGTGACACATAAAGAAAATATGGCGCGTGAGTTCTAAAAATGTACGTACTATAGGTACTTTTTAACCCCCGACCCAAAAAGAGGGGTGTTATAAGTTTGACGTGTGTATCTGTGTGTCTGTGTATCTGTGTATCTGTGTATCTGTGTATCTGTGTATCTGTGTATCTGTCTGTGGCATCGTAGCGCCTAAACGAATGAACCGATTTTAATTTAGTTTTTTTTGTTTGAAAGGTGGCTTGATCGAGAGTGTTCTTAGCTATAATCTAAAAAAATTGGTTCAGCCGTTTAAGAGTTATCAGCTCTTTTCTAGTTTTCTTGTAGAAAAGAAGGTTAGATAACCGTTAGGTTCATAATATTATGTCAATAGACAAATGTCAAGCTGTCAAGATGGACGTTGCCTAAATACATAATTATTTATTTGAAAATGATGTTTTGGAAAACTCAAATACTTTGGATCGTCGGGGGTGTTATAAATTTTTAATTTACACTTGTCTTTTACATACTACTTAGGTACCTATTGGTGTGTGTGTGTGTGTGTGTGTGTGTGTGTGTGTGTACGCGCGTGCGTGCGTGTGTGTGTGTGTGTGTGTGTGTGTGTGTGTATGTATGTATGTATCCTAATCTTCATGGTTGATCGTCATGACTTCTTCCATTAATCACATGAAATGATTGAGTGGATGTTTTCCGATGAAAATCCGATGAAATTGGAGAATGAGCGTACGCAGTCAAAATACGATTTGGCAGATTTGAGTTGTGTTCTTACATAAATATAGGTAATAAAAGTGTGTTAAAAAAATAACAAATATGACATTCTAGAAACGGAACGTGCTTCGAATGGTGTTACGTAAGATGTGATGTTTATGATTTTTTTACGACCTCCTTACAAATGGGCTCTACATTTCTTCGTTTTTGCACGAATTCAATTTTGTTTCTACTAACCCAAAAAGTCGCTGAATGTAATTTCGAGAAATAAATCACATTTTTATGGTTCCGTACCTAAAAGGAAAAACGGAACCTTTATAGGATCACTTTGTTGTCTGTCTGTTTGTCCGTCCGTCCGTTCTTGATTTATCGTGCAAAATGTCGGAAAAATGTTGGAAAAAAAATGTTGTACGCGAGTACGGAACCCTCAGTGCGCGAGTCTGACTCGCACTTGACCGGTTTTTTTGTGTTTATCTATTCAATTCCGTTTTAAAGATTTTTAACAACATATAAAGTAGAAAGGTGAATCTTAATTATTATCAAATGTTCTTGAAAATTAAGTTACTAGTTTTTCCCGCGACTTCGTTTGCGTGAATTTAGGTTTTTTAATGATCCAAGTGAAATTCAAAATCAACCAGGTTTCGACATCAATATTGTGAACGTTATACAAAGAACCTAGGTAGATAGATAGATACTAAATCTCAAGTCAAAACCCAGTGGTTTATGCTATTCGTTGAAATACTAGTTAGTAAATCTCTGTAATCTCTGACCCCTACTACAAGTATGCTGGACTTGCTGTTGCCGATCTGTTTTGTCAACTTAATTGTTGCCATTTTGGCGCTGCTATCATGTACGGATACTTTTACTGATGATTTCTTCAATTTTGATTCTGAAATATCTTCACCTTGTCATTCAAACATTTTCTTAAAAGCGACTCCATAGGCTGACTTTTCTTTGTCGTGTATATTTGGTTTATTTTCTCCCCCTCCACATGCCATTACACATTTTCCTGAGTCAAACATTTACGTGCTTGTTATCAGCGCCATGTAAGGAGTAGTAGTATATCATTATACCTTCGTATTCATGTTTACAATGCATCTTGTACTATCGTATCTTGTTACAAAACATTACCTTCATTGAAAATCTTTTTATAATGACGCATTCATTTTTCCTACAGGACGTTTGGAAAAATCCTTAGATATAACGACAAGAGAGGCGTTTAAGAGGAGTCTCTCCGTCACTCGCTCCATACAAACGTAGTTCGTCTCTCATTGGAATATTAACTAATCATACTCAATGGAATTTTGTAGAAACGTTCCGGGAATCTATGCCTGTGGTTTTTCAGATTTCCGTTAATATATTCGGTATCAAAGTTACGCGGTCTTAAAAATTCACATACAAATCTTTGAGCCCCTGTAATTTTAAAACTATATATTTTTAGAAAAATCCAAAACACCATAAGCACAGATATTAATTTCTAGAATATGTCTGCCAAATTTCATGGACTTTGGTTGCTTAATATTCAAATGAAATTGGGACTACGATTGTATGGAGTAAGTGACGGAGAGAGCCCTGTTTGTGTCTTTCAATGGGAGATATACAGAGAGGTGTAGTTAATCTCATCATTATCATGATTAACCCATTGCTGGCTCCTTACTGGTTACGGGTCTCCTTTCAGTATGAGAAGGGTTTTAGGCCGCTGAGCTAGCCCAGTGTGGATTGGCAGACTCTTGTCAGATAAATCTCAGATATGCAGGTTTCACGGACATAGGGAGTCCCAAGATGCTGATGTGGCGACTAGATGCAATTAGTTAGATGTGGACAGAGGGACAGACCCCATCAAACTAATTGCAAAACATTGTTGCATACTAGCAACATAAGATACGGAGGTAAAAACCCTTACTAAAGACCGATCTCCAACTGTGGAAGTAGGATATCAATTATTGAAATGACGACGATAATCGCTATGCATAACATTTTTTTTAATCAAAATATAATCCATACCAATATTATAAACACGAAAGTGTGTCTGTCTGTTTGTGTGCTAGCACTTCACGGCCTATCCGTTTATCTGATTTTGATGAAAGATACAGAGATAGCTTTTATCCCGGGGACGGACATCGGCTCTTTTTATCCCGGAAAAACAAAGAGTTCCCACGTGATTTAAAAAAATCTAAAACAACGCGTGCGATAGCGTGGTTATCAGCTAGTTAAATTAAAATTCTCAATTTTGAATCTAAATCATGAGCTAATTTATGAAAACCTACAAATCATGCCAACACAAAGTGCCAAGAACTTCAAGAATGCTCGCCGCGTTTCCGCGTTGGATTGTGAAATTGATTTTTTGTGCTAAAATACGAGCTAGCTCTTTTGTCACTTGACTTTCAAGCTTTTAATTAAATTTTTAAAGTAGTTAAGTGGAAGTGTTCGAACACTTCATTATTGAACGAATTCAGAATGAACGAATGCATTTCAGTCCGTTCTAACTTAATTTTCTTTCCCTATAAATAAAAACTTCCATTAATTTTAATAGTGAATAGGCATTTTCTAGGCAAACGCGTTTTTTTTTCTCTATACTGTACTGTATTTAAACTAGTACACTTTTATATGAATATATTCTGGATATTGCCAGCAAAGACAAGTTAAGTCTACTGAATAGGTAAAATTACCTATTAAATCTCATGTTCCTTTTTCTTTCACTTTTTCTTCTTGTTTTATATTTTTTTTTTCTAAAGTGAATACCTAATAATGTATGTAATTGAAACTAATTTCTTTATATACTATGTAGTACGCAACCAGTCTTACCAGAAGTACTAACCGCAACCAGACAGACATGTTTTGCTTTACAAACAAGTGTATATTAAAAATTTATAACACCCCCGACAAGTGAAGGTTACAGTAACTAGAAAGGAGCTGATAACTTTCAAACGGCTGAACCGATTTTCTTGGATTATAGCTAAGAACACTCTTGATTAAGCCACCTTTGAAACAAAAAAATAACTAAATTAAAATCGGTTCATTAGTTTAGGAGCTACGACGCCACAGACAGATACACAGATACACCCGTCAAACTTATAACACCCCTCTTTTTAGGTTGGGGCTTAATAAAATTTGATCAAAATTACATTTCAGTCAACTTTTTACTGGCGCAGGATGGGTACTGGCATATTACAAACTCAATCGTCACCGCCCGTCGTAAAATTCGATGTAAATGAGATATTACCTATTCCTCGAATTACGTTCCTAGCTCACGTAGAGGAAAATTAAAGTTGAAGATATCAAAACCTGACTTTGCGCTTATAAAATAATTTTGAAGCGATGCTTCTTAACCTTTCTTGGATGTCTTAGTCTGGGATGGGGGCATAAAATGGCAATAAGTTAAAAGCAGAAATAAAATTTTAAAGTAAAAGCTTTCTTAGTGTAGGTACTGAAATAGGGTCAAGTGCGAGTTGGACTCACACACGAATGGTTCCGTCTCATCGTACAAGATATTCTTTTTTTTTAAATTGCATGGCGGCCATTTTGAAATTAGCCATTTAGGTTTTTTATTATTTATTGTTATATCTGCAATACAAAATACAGTCTGTGAAAATTTCAACTCTCTACCTATTAAGTTCAGTTCATGAGAAACAACCGCTGACAGACAGGCAGATGGACGGATAGCGGAGGCTTAGTAATAAAATAAGGTCCTGTTGGTTGGTAATCTCCAGGTACGGAACTCTGAAAAGGACTGAAACTTATGCTGCTGAGGATTCCGACAAACAAACTAATTCTCAGACTTTACTTATCTCTGATATTAGTGTAGAAGTTTAAAATAGGTCAATCCCTCAAATCAAAATAGTCTCTAAGATCATTTTTGTGCCTTCGAAATGATTTCGAAATTTTATACCATAGACCACCAAGAAGGTCTGCAACAAAAGACCACTATTCCGTTTCTAATTACGGGTTCTAAAGGGTCCATTAATGAAAGCCGCCCGTGCCTTTTCATCACACGACAAACAATGAATGGTGGCCATTAGGTCTCGTTCCCAGTAACTTAACTAGGGGTGCGGTAAGCACCGAATTTCCAAAGTCCTATTGGAAGTCCTATTAGAAAAGTACGTGATAGACTAGAGGTTAAGACGTCCGCTACCTATTCGAGAGATCGGGAGTTTGATCCAGGGCACGTACCTCTAAATAGTGTTTTGGAGTTGTGTGCGTTTTGCGTGCGAGCAATTGGATATCACTTGTTTTAGTGGTGAGGTGAAGGAAAACATCGTGAAAATCTGCATGCCTAAGAATTTTCCATAATGTTCTTAAAGACGTGTGAAGACTGCCAAAGATTCATTCATCAAAGCTGTAAAGTCCTGGGTGGATATTTTTGATGATCTCCGTGCTATGGCATGGCCAATTGGAATTTCTAAATTTGATATTGAGTAATGGGAAGCTTCGGCCATGGCTGGATACCATCCTGCCGGCGAAGACCGCAAAGCGATCAAGCGTTCTCTACGGTGACACTTGAAAACTGATTAGGGGTAGTATGTCATACCCCTTCCAAGTTAGCTACCTTTCATCTAAGACTGCATTATCATTTACCTAGAGCTAAGATCACAATCAGTGAATACTTTGTCATTATGACAAATAATAAAAAAGGCTTGGCTTGGTCAACAGACCTTTACGTAGGAATTGCTCACAATCAACTTCTTTCCTACTAAAAACTTCCTAATCGCAAAAGCTAATAGACAAGCAATTTAATGAGTATAGGTATAGGCATCTACTTTTGAGAAGGTAAATAAAGAAAAGCAAATCTTTGCGTACGACATAAGCAGAGAAATGTACAAAATTAATTATATTTTACGTGGAATATCTTTGAGAACATGTAGAAACTAATTTGAGAAAAGCGAGTTTAACAACAACTTTATATAACTTAATTTGGGAGTTTAAAGATTCCCTCAAGCGATTCTTAATAACATCATTGATCGTGAAATGGAATTTGACGTCATAGATAAGTTCGCTCATTATTTTATTCTGCTGTTTAATTACGGATACAAGTGTAAATTAAAAATTTATAACACCCCCGACAAGTGAAGTTTACAGTAACTAGAAAAGAGCTGATAACTTTCAAACGGCTGAACCGATTTTCTTAGATTATAGCTAAGAACACTCTCGATCAAGCCATCTTTCTAACAAAAAAACTAAATTAAAATCGGTTCATTAGTTTAGGAGCTACGATGCCACAGACAGATACACAGATACACACGTCAAACATATAACACCCTTCTTTTTGGGTCGGGGCTTAAAAATCAGGTAGGCCTACCCTTGTTCTACTATCTATTGATTTTATTTTATTTACATACCTACTCTAATAACGTTTTACTTCATCATCATTATACGGGTTCAAATTTCGCACACAAAGGGCAGCAGATTATTTTGTGTGATTTTGTAAATAATATGTCATTTCTATTTTTTAATTTTGAAGACCTTGGCTAAAAATTTGCCAGAATTAAGAAGAAACCCTTCAAGTTTAGCCGTCCTTAAGTTGAAGCTGGGTCAAGTGATTCCATCGTCACCCACTCTAGTACCCTCTTCAGAAAAGGTCGCCATATTGTACGTTCTTTACCATTTTACCACTGATAGAGATCGGCAGATAATTTAGGTTTCCTTTATAATATCAGAAAATATTAATTATCTTCATAGTATCCACTCATATTATGTAAACTAGTGATTCGCTCATTATGTAAATATATATGTATATGTAATATAAAATATATAAAAACATTATAGAGTTATAATAATGATAAAAATTGTTATAAAGATTTCCTACTCTTATAGGTAATCCGCTTCAAAAAAATTCAAACCGCTTTAACAAAATTTTACTGCATAATATAAAGTAGTATGCAGCAGTTGCTTGCACTTCGCACTATACAAGAACCAAAACTTGGGTACAAGATCCAAACCTTGGATATATATTCATAAGACCAACTTTATGAGAAATTCTTACAACTAATGCATTAAGTATTATCGTAAAATAACGACGCTTTAGAAACTTAGAACTTTGTGTTGTTTAGAGTTAGAGCCCATGGGAACCGTTTTGCAAGTATAACTTCTATGGATACAGAGATAATGATTTTGTTTAGAAAAACGAGATTACTTACTTCCCCAAGAGATCAAATTTTCTTTCTAGAGTTTTATTTCTACGCTTTCTTAGCTACGCTATTATAGGGATAGTATTGCGGATTTCTGGGAGACCGTTCGTAATAATTCTGATAATAAGTCATCGCTCAAGCATTCCCTGACAACGTGTTTTACAAACACTGGCTAGGGGTGAAATGATTAATTATTTATTATTAATTTTAAATTATTTTTTATTTTATATCTATTTATACAAATAATAATAATTATTTGGGTTCCGTAAACGAAGAGTGCCAACGGGACCTTTTTATTAAGCCTCCACTCTCCGTCCGTCCATCCAATTGTCGCGTTGTATATCATGAACATTGAACCGTAATAGGTAGATAGTTAAAATTTTCACAGAATGTGTATTTTTATTTCCACTAAAACAAAAAATACTAAAATTTTCAAAATGGCTGTGAAATTAAAAAATTGTGTTATTTCTTGTACGATGGTACGGAACACTTCGTGACCGACTCACACTTGTCTGGTTTTTTATAATTTTTAATTTATGTATTGATACATAATTATGTTTTATCTATGGGGTTTTATTTATTTTAAAAAATCATTTACGCAATATTAACTGACGTGTAAATTGTTATGTATAATATTGTTGTGTGGAAACCTACCAGACCAATAACAACTAACATTGCCTTTTATTCTTATCATATCGGCTCAAACAATACAACGTTGATCCGTACCGTAATGTCATGGATGCCGTGAAAGCTCAGATAAGCGCTGTTTCATTCTGTTGAGAAAACATTTCCTGAAAGAGAGAGTGGAAAAATTGTAAAGGTTATCTCTTGATATGGGACTGCAGATTAGAAAAATAATAATGAAATAAATGACTCACTGTGTTTGCGCAAACCACTGTGTTATCCATCCATGTTTATTTATTATTTATATTAATATTATAAATGCGAAAGTATGTCTGTCTGTCTGCTAGCTTTTCACGGCCTATCGTTTTATTGATTTTGCCGAAATTTAGTACAGATATAACTTGCATCTCGGGGAAGGACATGGACAGGACTTTTGGACTTAAAAAAACAAATGGTTCACACGGGATTCTTTGAAAATCTAAATCCACATGGAAGTTGCATACATCATCTATACTTGGTATAGAGATAGTTTGCATCCTGGAGCTATCTCCAGGATGCAATAGTATTATAATGTAGTAGTCCATGTCTATACATAGACTACTTTTATCCCGGAAAATTCAAGATTGTCCACAGGATTTTCTAAAACCTAAATCCACGAGTATTAAGTTGTGGGCATTATTTATTAATAGCATAAGACCAATACAAGACCCTACATATTATAAAATATATTGTATTAAAAGTTTATATTGAATTATTTTAAAACAATTTACTAATTGACTGGCAAATCATTAATAGCATTAATATCAACGTACATACAGCTGAAACCGCTGCTTTTGGAAAAATTGAGATTTAGATTCTCCTATAATCTCCTACAATGTAGAATCGAGATTCGAGAGACGAGACTAAGAAAGGAATACGAGAAATCTTAACAGAATTTTTATAAAACCTAAATGCAGACAAAGTCGCGGGAAAAAGCTAGTCATCAAATAGAACAAAGTATGTAACAGTACGAAGTCAGAAAAGAAAATAAGTTCATGGCTTTCAATATGTGATATATTTTGCTTATTTCAATGAAAAATCTTGTACAAACTTTGACGAGAAGCAGCTGTGGAAGACATATTTGCAATATGATTTTAACGTATAAGTTTTCGCCAGAATATAATGTGTTCCCGGTCGGAAAGAAAGAAAATATTATGACAAAGTTGATATACAACAGCTGTACCGTACCGAATGAAATACAAATACTCGTATCAGAAATAAATCTGATATAGGTAAAACCTATAATAGAGTAATATGTGCGAATTCTATTTGTTCAATAACTACTACATTTTCATTAACATTATGAGAATACTGTTTTCTACCTTCATTTATTATAATTCAATTCAATTTTCTTTATTTAATAAGCAATATATATATTATATCTATAGCTATATCCTTTGGACCATTTTGGTTGCCTGGAAGAGATCGCTAGGTAGCGATAAGGCCGCCAAATTGTACCTATATTTTGTTGAGCTTTTTATGTGTTTTTCTGTACTAATTTTGTGGAGTACAATAAAAGTATATTCATTCATTCATTCATTCATTCAATATATCTTCCTAAACTAATAATAGCATCACTCTTGCTCGCGTGGAAACTGGAATGATGCTAAGATGATAAACTGGCTGCATTTCCCTGCTGAACCAGCTGCATAGGTACTTATTTTATATTTAGAGAGTCACACATGTACCTTATCATTTGGAAACAAAAGTATTCAATATTATGATTTCTACTTAGAAGATTTTACTCCTACTAACAATAAGAATTAATGTACTAATTCTTATTCCCTCCCATGAACAAACATGGCTCGCATATACCGTGATAAAATGTCCTCGGATGCACATAAATTTATCCGCCCCGCTCTAGTTATTGTGTCGGATTAAGGAAATATGGATGTAGCGTTATCACGGTTCGCTGCTCAATTGTGGCGATTAATATTGAACTTTTGATAAACTGTTGTTTTTCTCTATCATAAACAAAGCTTTTGGTCTTACGCGAGGATCAGAATACGATATCAGATGCTATGAAAAAATTAATGATGTGAATGTAATTTAGTTAGGAGAAACAAGACAGATTGTTGACAAATTATCTATGATATTTATTTATATCATCATCAAACAATCGACGTCCACTACTGGAGATATAAACAACAATCCCGGAACAAATCCGTGGTCTGATAAAGTGCCTATTATTGGCGTCACTCAGAAAAGCAGGTATTATTTAAATATTTTTATCGAATTATTGGAATGTCCTCTCCAAAACCAACACAAAAAAACACAAGTTTAATGTGTAAGGTTATCCGAGAGTTTTAATCTAAACAAACTAATGCCAAAATAAATAATTTAATTAGAGCGTGATTGCTATCACAACATCTAATTATTCAGTTCACAATCCAAATACCGAAAATATGCGATATCGCTCCGAATCTCAGAAGGAGACTGAACTAAAACCTTCGAAACACCCGTATTTATGCAAGTTCAATCTTGTTGGCCTCCTAGCAACAGATTGTATGACATCGAATGAGCCAAATATCGATTTTATCAAACTACCTGCATTAGATAAATTAATAATTTTATATTATTTTTGACAACTCAAATCAATTTTTAAAAATAACCTTACACTATAAGAAATTTCTTATAGGCACTTTAACAGACCACGGATTTGTTCTGCCTGAATTCAGCGCTATACGCTAATTAATTATATGATATGAAACTATAAAAACTTAGGCCCCGATGGCTTTCAATTCGGGCTTCAAAAGAAGATCTTGTAATTGGTAGGTAGAATATAAAATCAGATCATAATATTATAGAAATATTGTTTATCAATTTAACGTAATATTAACGATCCGTCTGAAAACGTTTTCGGTTTTGGAATAGGATATCGCACGAGGCAGTGTTCTAGTTCTATTTCAGAACCAGTTAGTTCTTCGATCACTGTCAGCAACCCGAGATAAATGATTCTGTGGCTTAAATAACGAAAGGACTCTCAATAATGGATCTCGGATATAAATCTTAGCAGGAATGTAAAGAAAATTTAACTTCTTCCAGCTTCTGTTTGTAGACTAAGCGGTTAGATAAAAATATCCAATGCAATAATTTGTCGATCTACGAATTGATTGATAGACTAAAACTTAGTAGCGTTCTCAGCGTATTGAATGCAACAATTTCTTTAGAAAGTGAAAAATATTTATTTGGTTGACGAAAAGTTTAACTTGCTTGTATAGAAGCAGGCGTTAGCTACTTTGCGGTAAGTTGCTTTTCTTGCATGTTTAGCAATAGGAGAACCGGCGAAGCACATATTATCACTCATGCTGTATTTTCCATAGGATTTGTCTGTTTTAACAGATTATAGCAAACTAGAGGATGCCCGCGGCTTCGCCCGCGCGGTTTTCGGTTTATTTTAAAATCCTGTAGGAACTCTTCGATTTTCCGGGATAAAAAGTAGCCTATGTCCTTCCTCTGTACATTAAAATCGGTTCAGTGGCTGGGCCGTGAAAACGCAGCAGACAGACAGACAGACAGACATACACACTTTTGTATTTATAATATTACAATGACCTTCTAAAACAGGTCATTGTAATATTAGTATGAATCAAGCAGATACCTTGAAAACTTGCTTGTTTCAATATCTATTAGTTAGTGTTATTCCAAATAGAAAATGCCAGATTCGTTTTGTAAACCTTACTGAAACAGCCAAATGGAGGCGGAGGCTTGATTGCGCCATTTGAGTCTTTCTACAAGACTGAAGTCGAATGCGGAGCAATATGAAGTTAGTTAGTTAGCTTAAATACGGATGAATTACGCGTGTTTAGACTAACTACCTTCAGCCTTCATATTGCAAGCTACGGTTATCAAAATTGAATGCTAAATTTCAGTTGCCTAAGGCACAACATACACTAGCTGAGCAGATTGGAGTCGAATACAATAACTTTTAACATGTTTATTACTAACTTAAATAAAAGACGATATTTTTAGCACTTGTAGCAAAATCGTCTCTTAAAATGTTTAGATATTCAAATGTAAATTGTCAACATTTGAATGATAGCATGTATCTTGAAAAGTTAACTAAGAAATAACTTCTACATAGACTACAATAAACACAGGTCCTGAGTCTAACTAAATGACGAAAACTATTGATATATCCTTGCACACCAGTCAAGTTAGGCCATTTAGCAGGATATTGCACGCTTCAAAATATTTTGCAAAAATACTTTTTTTTGGGTTCCGTAACTCAAAAGGAAAAACTTAACCCTTAAAGGATTACTTCATTGCCTGTCTGTCTGTCTCTCGTATCTGTCAAGAAAACCTATAGGGTACTTCCCATTGACCTAGAATCATGAAATTTGTCAGGTAGGTAGGTCTTATAGCACAAGTAAAGTAAAAAATCCGAAAACTGTGAATTTGTGGTTACGTCACAGAAAAAAAAAATGTTTTGCAATTTTCGAAGATAACTATACCAAGTAGGGTATCATATGAAAGGGTTTTATCTTTACATTCCAAAACAGGTTTTCATTTATTTTTATGCATAATAGTTTTTGTTTTATCGTTCTAAATGTCTGACTCGCACTTGGCCGTTTTTTTCGCTTTGAGTCAGAGCCAAAATAATTGTGAATGGTATCCCTCTATACAGGTGAATATTCAATCACGCTATGTGTCACGTTCGTTGATACAAAGCTTTGGGACTGGGCCAGCGTACGAAATACGAAACGGCTTTTTTGACGTGACAAGGCTTATAGTGATTTATACATAAAACATACAATGAAAGTCGTTTGGATTAAGTCTATTTTCATGCCATACAAAGTATACCCGGAAATGCGAAATTGTTCAATAGGTACTTGTCTTATTTTGTCAGTTCCTACTTTTTTCAAGGCTTAACCTCTAAACCAATAGGTAGTAAGCAAGAAATCACGAGTGTTGAGGCGCATAAACTACTTACTTAGGTAGGTATTTATCGCTTAAGTTCAGGCCCAGATTGTTATTATATTACAAGCATTTTCTGTGACTTAGTCCACATGGATTTTTTAAATCTATCAAAATCCATTCTTATAGTACTATTTAGTTAGTATTATTATAGTAGTATTTAGTTATATACTTATAAAAAAGATGAAAAATATCAAGTTTCTTGACCCAGCGGTCGGTGCCTCTAGATAGGTAGGTATATGTAGGTATATCAGTCAGTCAGCGTTCCTTTTATTTTCCATATACTTTTTTATTCTAGCATGCGAATGAAGGCAGGAAAACTACTACAAGATATTAGGTCCACAGGTTTACATAATTTAAAATCTTTCTTATTATTGATAGTAATAATATTATTATTAGTACTTATTAACCAGCAATATATCTACAGAACTCTGTATTATACACATCAAGGTTTGCAAAATTCTAGCTAAGTCCTGCAGTTAACCGAGTAAGTAGCCTTAGTTGCTATCACAACAAGTTAACTAAGTCTTGAGAAATCCTATTATACTATGTCGAAACTGGAAACTATGTTAAAGAGCAAATTGTTTGAAACATCTGCAATATCCTCAGACGCTAAACACAATTATTACTATGTATTTGTTAAAATAACATACCTTAGGTACATTTTTAAAATGAAATTTTCAAAAGAACCTCCGTACCCATTGTAAGCCAAATGGATATGAGCTGATAAATCTATATCTATCTATTGATACAACTATCAAATAATAGACTAATATTGTTAAATCCTTCAAAAGTCTAAAAACATAAAAACACAGTTACGACGTTTTATTGCAACAATACATAAAACATTTTCACTTTGAGTCGTTAAAATCTTTATTATTACGAATAAATGCAACGATTATACGAAGAAGGACAGTAAAATTGGGACATAAAATGTTTATTGGGTCTGAGATTTGAAATGGGTCTCGGCAGTTAATCTACCGCCTTAGGGTAGAATTTGGCTATAAAATAATTAATCAAAAAATATTTATATATAAAAATGTTTGCTTATTTTTTAAACGATTTTTAACTAAACTAGTAGGACAGCAATTTCAATCGCTGCAGTAGCGACTATAGTGTGTAAGGGTAGGCCTCCTATAGAGTCCCTACTGGTTCTCTTGTTCATGTAAAATCATATAATAGAATAATAGAAATTATATAATTAAATATAATAGAATAATAGCAATGATAGAAATGTTTTATGTACCTAACCATATTGTGTAAAAACCGCAGATGTATTACTTGTACGAGTAAAAAATATCTAGATGCAAGACGCAATGCATCACCATTCACCACGGGGAGTTTTTTTTTGCGGAAAGAATGAGCCTGGCCGTTCAGTGCGAGAGTGCAGCCAGTATTTTTGGCGTGGCTGGGCTTGTACAGTAAAAGATTAGGTCCTTTCAAGTTGTATACTAGGTATTTAGTTTTCATTGCGATAACTCCCATAAAAAAATAGTACTTAGTAGAAAGTAGGTACCTACCTATATTAATAGAAGAAGTGATCCATTAAAGTACAATTTTCTAGTCCATATCCTAGCCCAGCAGAGTAATTTAAGTGTAAGTTCTTAAGTTGCTTTCACGGTACATTAAGCGAAGTTTACTCAAACGTAGATAAAGTGGGTGTAACTAATATTAATGTGGGCTTTTAAGCGCACCGCGACGATAACGTATCACCCACTTTGTGGCGTTCTGTTATGTGTATAAATTGCCGCTATAACCTCTCTGACCCCAAATATACCATCTGGTACTTGTCTTTTTCGTCGGCTGCTTGTCACCCTTGTCACAATCACTCTTGTGCCACATTTGCAAAATAAAATACGATAGTCGTGGAAAAAGGTGATAGAAAAAGAATAAAATATATTTTGACCATCTCTCTGACGAAGTAGTAACCACTGTGGTCTTATAAGTAAAATAATTTGAGTTCGATTTCAGCAGGGGTAATTCCGGAATTCACAATATTTTCTTGGCCTTAGAAGTGGTCTGGTGGAAGACTTTGGCAGTGTCTAGTTACCACCCTACCGGCAAATCTAGCGAATTAGCGTTCTAGTCTAGCTCAATGACGCTTAGATACCGAGAGGCATGGCTTATCCCTCCACCTGGGTTAGCCCGCTTCCATTTTAGACTAAATCATCACTTACCACCATATGAGATCATAGTCAATGATTAACTTGTCATTAAGAACATGTTAACAAGAAAAATGAGCCTGATATCGTCGGTATTTAAGTGTTATAGAACCAACTTTACTACAAATCTGAAACCTTCAGGTGACCATAACAAGAGTTGAAAAGAATGCGGCATGACCCAAATAATTAGATGAATGACGAACGTTTCAAATCTAGGTACCAGCAGAGCCTTGAAAAATAAACGCTTTTGTTGTTTTTTCATTTTCCTACCCTAATTAAAAACTTTACGCACAACCACTGACCTTAATGCTTAAAAACGTGCTTTTATAAATGAGATTCTTAGTGCTTATGCTTATTATTAATATTTGCATGACTTGCTAGAAATAAAGTAAAATAATCCTTTGCAGTTATAATAAATGTTTCTCATCGGAGAATAGTCAACTACGCAGAAGATATTATACCTAGTGTACACATGTATGCACAAAAACAACCCGTGCCATCTCTATTCCCTCACTCTCAAAGTCCGGGACGGCAATCCGCCACGACTACCAAGCCACAGACCAAGAGAGATCAAACCATACAGATGGGTTTACGTGCTTTCCGAGGCAAGGGGGTGTATAATACCGTCAATATCAACGCTGGACTACTACAGTACTGACGACTGAATAGTTCTTGACAGAAAATCTCAGTAATTTTTTTTTCAGTCCAGCCCATGACTTGAACCCGGGACCTCATGATCTGCTAGCTAGAGCAATGAGACAGTGATACCTATTTACATGCTCAACTAGAGAATTACTTAACAATTTCCTGAAAATATGATGTGTATTATCATTTCATTCATCGTCTTCCCTTTGTAACGTTATTCTAAAAAAAAGAGTTCAAAAAGTGTACCTATTCATCTAGGAAATATCTTAAAATTCTTAACTGCGCTTTACATTGCTCCGTTTTCCGTTTAAAAATAATCTGACCCAGAGTATAGCGTATCTAACCGTAATCTAAACCAGTAAAAGTATGAAAGAGTAACAGAAAATAGCATTTCCTTGGCAAGGCATGAAAAGGCGGTAGGTACTTGTATATGAATGGGTCTTTTCTAGGAGGCATTAGTGAAAGAAAATCGCAGAGAAACGCATGCAAGCGCTTTTCTACATGTACCCATTTTCGTGTCAAAATGTTTGCGAGTAACGTTTTAACCACAGAATTTAAAATAGGTATTAAAGTCCCAGAGGTCTAGTAAAACATCAGAACGCATTATTGCTACGTTGCGTTTGATTTTTGAATTATTTCTGTATGGAGTGAGAAGCTAAGAATTGGCGTTTCAGTATTAATATAAAACAGATACCATTTCTATTATCTTAAGAAGAATTCTGTGTTTTCAACATAAAAATAACGAGCTCTACCTATACTCATTATACTCTAAGGGAAAATACTTATATTTACGTACCTACTTAGAATTTCACCGTTCGAACCAAATTCTTTAGCCAGTAGAAAACCGATAATGCGAATAATGTCTGGTATATTATTTGGCAAAATATTATGTTTGCGAGTGTGTAATGAGGTGAAGAAGGATAGGTAAGTAATGTACCCTATAAACATATTAAAATAGGAGCACACATAAGTTCTATTGTAATACAGACGTCAGCCTTCGATTGGGGTTTCCAAATATATCTGGATACACGTAATTTCTGAGACATCCAAAACAAGAAAGGTTTTTAAGTACCCATGCAGTTGACAATTTTCGGAAAACTTAATAGTAAAGTTCATAGAGTAAGTAACAATCAACTAGCAGCATGAGAGTCAAACTTGGTTAAATATGACATTAAGAGGGCTCTCTCCGTCACTCGTTTCATACAATCGTAGTTCCAGTTTCATTTGAATATTAAGCAACCAAAGTCCATGAAGTTTTGCAGACATATTCTAGAAACTAATAAATAATAAATAAATAAATAAATAAACTTTTATTTCAGGCCATTATACCCAAAATTTTGTTAGTATGACAATATCTATGTCTGTGGTTTTCCAGATTTCTATTAAAATATTCGGTTTCAAAGTTACGCGGTCTTAAAAACTTTCATACAAATCTTTGAGCCCCTGTAATTTTAAAACTACATATTTTTAGAAAAATCTAAAACACCACGGACACAGATATTAGTTTCTTAAATATGTCTGCAAAATTTCATGGTCTTTGGTTGCTTAATATTCAAATGAAATTGGAACTACGATTGTATGAAACGAGGGAGAGAGCCCTGTTAAGCTAGAGTTATGCACCAAACCGCATGTTTATCTGGACAAATATCACCGTAAATCGTTCATAATTGTACAGAAAGTAATATTACTCATAAATTTAGCGATTTGCCTCACAAAAGACCTCTAAAACCTAATTTTGTGGTACCTAATTTATTTCATAAATATCTAAGTAGTTACTCCCCAAGATTAATAAAATAATATAGCCGACTCGCGGATAAAAATAACCGTTTAAGTATATGAAATGAAAAGTATTACTGGGATTTAAGATTTATTAATCTTAAATGAATATTAATGAATGATTTGGTGCGAAATAACTTCTACTAATTTAACTAGTCTGCTAGACAAAAGGTATGTGGATGTGACTAGATCGGTTTTTATCTATTTTGCAGTAGGTAATAATAAATCTATCTTTACGGTAAATGAACAATGAATGGTGATAAAGATGAAAATAAGACAAGAATTATTGACATCTTTGTTAATTAGGTGAGGACAATTTTTTGATGATAATGGCGTCATAAATGCACTCATGGCCTTTACTCAATAGTAGAAACATTAAAATGTGTCCCACGACTTTATGTCGCCCAGCCCCGGATATCGAAAAAGGAAATCCCGGAAATGACATTTTTTGTAAATGGCAAGCCTAGTTACGAAGTCGCTTTTCATTTGGCCCTTGGGTTAGATATTGTTGTGATGTGAGCTTATATTTTTTTCCACCATTTGCGTGGGAGCCGGTCGAATAAGATTTTGAGTTGAATACCTAGGTTTACATTTTTTGTATAGCTACATAGTTACCCATACTTAGTCAAATTTTTCTTTTTGTAAATTGATTTTATTTATAAGACGTTAAAAGTAGGTATGCAAACGATGTCTCGTTTCATAAGCTGATTGACTAAAACAATTGCAGCGATCGATTTAATATTTCCGATAACCTTATTCCCGCGACTCGTTGGAATTTGTCAAAATCTTTCCATATTGCATTCCTAGGATACTCGAAGAATATTTCCTCCAAATAAAGGTCAGTCATAATAGGTAATGTCAGAAAATGCTTTACAATATATTGATTAACATAGTTATTTAATTTCTATACTATAAGACTTCGGGACAGGGTTTGCTTATGAAAAAGGTTTGAAAACAATAATAGCCTAAAGTAGTCTTCAAACCGCAGAAAATACCATGAAAATACCATATCTACATTACTAAAAAATACATTATTGTGAATAAGCATTCAAGACACGTTCGCGTTTGTTGTATTTTTTCATAAATACCTAATCCGTGATTTATGCTGCACTCAACAAATCAGCTTGATAAATAGCCAGCTGGCGGGTGAAAAAGGTCGTTTATGAAAAATTGATACAGAGAGCTAAGGAATGCCTAAGTAAGCGTGTCTTCTGAAGGTGGCTACTAAAAGTTTCACCGGCTTCAACGCAATACCATACGAGTACCTTACAAAGAGAATGACAACGCATTCGTTCAGTATTTTAATTTCATAAACCTTGTTTATAATAGATTTACTTAGTTGGTATCAACACTTTCAGCGAAAAAGAAAAGTTGATTGCATATTATTAAAAAAAAAACCGGCCAAGTGCGAGTCAGACTCGCGCACCGAGCGTTCCATACTCGGGTATTTTTTCCAACATTTTGCACGATAAGTCAAAAACTATGATGCATAAAAATAATCAAAAATCTGTTTTAGAATGTACAGGTAAATCCCTTTTATATGATATCACACTTGGTATAGTTATCTTACTTTGAAAATTGAAACACATTTTTTTTAAATGATGTAACCACAAATTCACGGTTTTCGGATTTCTTCCTTTACTTGTGATATAAGACATACCTACTTGCCGAATTTCATGATTCTAGGTCAACGGGAAGTACCCTATAGGTTTTCAGATAGACAGACAACAGAGTGATCCTATAAGGGTTCCGTTTGAGGTACGGAACCCTAAAAATGTACAAAAAGAATACGGTGTGATTTGAACGGGATTTCCAAAAAAAATTATAGATAGAGTATGCGTTTCCATAGATAATAAAAACGATCACACTAAGTACCACAGACGATACTCTTTCCACGGTGTGGTGCGGGCTGTTACGCGTCCGTCTGCACTCTGCAATATCACGCACCGTGGGAAGCCGGTATAAGATTTGTCAGTAAATAAGTATACCTATAACCTACAAGGATAAGCACGTCCCCATTTATCTCAGACAGCCGCAAGGTAGATCCGGTAATATTTTGACCCCTCATATTATATTGTAGTCATACGTTATCGTAGCTTTTACGCAATACCTCTAGACCAAAGAGTGTGTGACCTAGTTCCGTCGGCGTTTAGGAAACAGAAAATATCGGTTGATCATTCATTGTCCAAAGTTTGACAAGATTGTATAAAGAACTAAGAAGATAGATGACAAAAGTCTGTACAGATTCTGATCTTAGATACATAATAAAAAGATAGATCAATTTTCATATATTTAACCCCCGACCCAAAAAGAGGGGTGTTATAAGTTTGACGTGTGTATCTGTGCATCTGTGTGTCTGTGTATCTGTGTATCTGTCTGTGGAACCGTAGCGCCTAAACTAATGAACCGATTTTAATTTAGTTTTTTTATTTGAAAGATGGCTTGATCGAGAGTGTTCTTAGCTATAATCCAAGAAAATCGGTTCAGCCGTTTGAAAGTTATCAGCTCTTTTCTAGTTACTGTAACCTTCACTTGTCGGGGGTGTTATAAATTTTTAATTTACACTTGTACACTAAGGCCTCATTCGCATTCAAATAGAACAAATGCATTCCCAAGTATCTGTTCATACGTCAACGCTTTTTTAACGTGAACTTTGTACGGTCAGCGCAAGGCCGGGTTTTAACGCAACGCTTTTTTAATGCTCGTGCGAATTAGGGCTTAGGCCTCATTCGCACGAGAGGTTTTTTAACGTCCGTTAAAAAAGCGTTCCAATAGAACAAATGCATTCCAAGTATCTGTTCAGACGTCAACGCTTTTTTAACGCGCACTTTGTATTTTCAGCGCAACGCCGGGTTTTAACGCAATGCTTTTTTAACGCTCGAATCAATGTCAATGCGAGAAATACTCCATGGAATTATTCTTTAACATTCGACCCATTAATAACCTAACTGACAACGTAATCCTAGCCGAATAGATATCGTGTTTCAGGCCATCACAGCAATATTGTGCAATTTAATTCCAGTGTAAATTATTCCAATTTCCATATAGATAAATGACCTAAATAATTTTCACCTAGTAAATCCATTTGATTCATCATCCATTTGATAAAGGCTCCAGTCCACTTTGGCTCAATGAATTCGACGGTTTTCCGGCCAAACGTGCAAAGGTAAACACTGCTTGCGAATTACGACATGTCAACATCCTTTGATGTTTGTATGGAAACCCACAAGGATCGGCAGGCGGTCGTAAAATATACTAACTCGGAAAAAATATTAAATTACTAGCTGATGCCCGCGACTTCGTTTCCGTGGTATTAAAAATATAGGTTCTTAAAAATCCCGTGGGAACTCATTGATTTCCCGGCATAAAAAGTAACCTATGTGTTAATTCAGGGTATAATCTATCATCATTCCAAACAGTCAAATCCGTTCAGTAGTTTTTGCGTGAAAGAGTAACAAACATCCATACATCCAAGCATACAACCTATCCATCCATACAATACAAACATATTCATCCATACAATACAAACATGATCCATACAGACAATACAAACATGATACTTTGGCGTTTATAATATTAGTAGGATGTAGATATGTATATACTCGAAAATGGAACTACAGGCTACTCGGAAAAATATTTCGAGTATCTAGCCATTGTATACCTAAGTACCTACCTACTCTTTAGAGACATTATGTATCGTCATCATCATCACATCGGTGGCCCACTGCTAAGTAGGTGCGAGTCTCCTCTCAGCCTGAAATCTATAGAGCACAGACTTTGCTCAGACTTAAGACACTATTAAAACGAGACGGCGTTACATAGCTGCTATAAAGCTATCTCGTTTTACAGTGAATTAAGTTTGAGCAAAGTCAAAGAACACTTTATAGATTTCAGCCTCAGAATCAGAAAAGTTTAGGTGAAACGCTACGCTGGCCAAGTGCGATTTAGCAGACTTCACACACCTTTGAGAAATTATGGAAAACTCTTCTGAGGCATGCAAGTTTCCTCACGATGTTTTCCTTCACTTTTCAAAGCGAGTGATATTCAATTACTTAAAATGCACATAACTTAGATAAGTTAGAAGTGCGTGCCTGGAATCGAACAATGGACCAGACACCCTGCTTAACATATAATATGTTTATATGTACCTATATTGTGTACTTATACGAATCTTAGTAACTTATATCTAGCATACTAACGTTATTGAAATTACCAGTTTACCTTTTATCTTTTCTGGTTGATTTACTTATCGCTGAATACCTGTATCCATTGTATCCCGGTTCATTGACTCCCCTTATTGAGTTAGCCAAATGACTTGGAAAAATGATAATGGTGGACCAAAGAGGATTTCTATTACGCGCTATAGAATATTATAAATTATGAGTCCTGTTCTAATAATAAGCAATATTATATGAAGAAATTATGATTGGTATTGAAGGTGATACTATTGTTTTGAAAGAATTTTATTTTAATAGTTAAACGCAAAAGCGCAACTGTTAAAGCACGCATTGAAAACCGCAAAGTGGACGCTTCAAGTCCCAGAATTTGTGATTACGTTAAAGCGTGGTAAGTATAATTAGTGTAAGTGTAAAAATCGTTCTATTTCTATTATACCTACACCTCGTTTTAAAGTATTCAAAATGCTCTTTCGTAATACACCTTTTTTTGTCTTTAGCCAGCTTTTGATTAAACCCGAGTTTTAACTGGGACAGATGGATCATGAATAATTATTATTATTCGTTCCCAATTTTATCAAACAAATTATACTATCAAATATTAATGTTTCATAACAGTCTGAAACACATAAACAAGTTTGCCAACAATTTAACTACTATTAGTGTCAAATTAAACCACACCCGAGCGATCACAGTTATTACTTATTACATACCTACCTACGGATTCTCATTGTTGTAAACTTTGACTTTATGTAATTTATGAACATTAATGCAGACCTCTAAGTCTAAAGTTACCGCCACAAGCACTCGTAAATACGGTTGTCGTAGTTTCTACACTATCCCTTTAATCTTAACACGCTTGTATGCAACGAATAATTCCATTAAACAAATGCTTTTAACTTGGATCAAGTAAAATTACTTTAACTTGAGTAAATATCTCTGGAAGCAGTATGGCTTGTTCACTTTGCAAGCAAACCATTGATCTCTACTAATACAAGTACGCTGGACTTGACATTGCCGTAGTTTTAAAGCAACTTGATTTTCGCCATTTTGGTACTGATAGCAGCAATGAGCCTCATGTGAAAGTACTTATAACTTTATGTTAAGGGCTTCCGTGTCAGTAAAGTGGCTTGACGTCAAGCAAGTAGTTTCGTTTTGCTTGATCGAGCAGCTTGATGCGCCCGTCAAGCAGCTTGAGCCAGCAAACAGCACTTTTTAATTTCTCGAACACTGTCCGAACGTTGCATGAAGCAAAAATATAAGACTGCATCAAACACCGTCAAGCACGTAAATGCTTGACTCAAGCATCAAGCAAACTTTGTAAACGGTCAAAATGCTTGGCTCAAGCAAAAGTCTATGTACTTACTTGACGTCAAGCCGCTTACCTGTCTCTGAAGCCCTTTAGAAATGAGACAACATAATATCAGCACGAAGACCATTTCACACCAAGTGTCAGTTTTGATTCCCGGTCGCTCAGTAAAATTTCGCATGGCCTTTTCCAGCGTACTTGTGTAGGCCCATTTCAGTGACGTAAATAGTGCAGGCCTGTACTTATAGGTGCTTACTGTTAGTCAGCTCTATTTATATTTGAAGATTTTTATAGAATGTGTATTTCTTTGCCGCTGTAACAACAAATGTTAAATATTACTATATGGGCGCAATGAAAATTAAAAAAAAATTAAAAAATTATTAACTCTTGTACGATGATACGTGTGCGAGTCCGACTTGCACTTGACCGATTCTTTGCATTACATCCAAGAAACCGTGAAAGGATTCACGAAAAAGTGTGACGCGCACGATGCTTCATGCAGCGCGCTGAAATTGGATTTGACTTGTGAACACTGAAACCTATTTGCAGTTATTAACTATGACTTATGAGTACCACTTACGATAGTTTAAATTCTGAATTGAAGCTCGTAAAATGAAATTGCGTTTTACAGAATTGTTCACAAATTCGATTGTTCCAACCCACACCATTGTTCGGTTAAAGGAATATAGTAGGTAAAGTTTAAAGTGAGTTCCGTTTAAATTTGATTGGCGGTTACCGATAAGAGGAACAGTTTTAATGAAGTAGCAAACTCAGCTGGAACTCCACAATGCCTTTGAGAGCGCTTCGTTTGCAGGGATTTTCTACTATTCGGAATTTTTACAAACCTATAGTTGAAATTCATTTAGGTTCAACTTTTTTAACTAGGCTTCGAGGTCTTTTGTTAGTAGTTTTCACTATTTTTTATTTTTTGTTTTACAATTTTATTAATCCATTGGAAGTATAACATCAATAAGCCGCACGCAATTAGGTACTAATCCGAGACAAAATATTAGTACCTATCCATTTGAGCTGCCTCAGGTAGGTAGCTCTACCTGAGGATGTAATTTGTTGTTCGCTTGTCGTAAAAATGTCGAAAAAAATACCCGAGTACGGAACCCTCGATGCGCGAGTCTGACTCGCATTGCCCGGTTTTTTCCGTAGCTTTTCTATACAACTACATGAGAGCGCTGTAAGCAGAATCGTTTCCAAATTAAAATTGTCGGCAAGATTCCATATTTTTACTCAGACATATTGTGTTTTGATGCTCGAATGCTATCAACGTTGATGAAATATGCATGTACCTTAGGTATGCCAAGCAGTGAGCCATAGAAGTAAAATGTACCTAAGTACTTATTAAGTCCTTATTAGTACTTGTTAAGTAGGCACTTCTTATTTCCATGAAGTAAGCACAAAGTTCTCTTTTCGTCCTCCCTTTGAGCACGAGAAAAATCCGATAGTAGGTACATGACTCGTTGGAATTGACCACATGTCGCAGAGTGCCTGATAGTAAGGCAGCTGCAGGCTCCAGTACTAAGCTGCCGCAGACTACAGCTTTTATGACAGAATTTCAGCATCCATTTATCGTTCCAATTATTAAATTACTTTGGAGGAGCTTGAGTAATACATTACATGTCATACTGAAACAAGCGGTGTTTAATTTTAATAATAAGCACTCGGGAAATTAATCATTACGTTGATTGTTTGGATAAATTTTGTATAAGGACGATAATATATTGCAATTAATAAATAATGTAGCTTCAATATTCCGTAATTTTAGCTGCTGTTAAAATCATCATCAACGTAGGTAAGTAATATTAAAGGCTGAAATCTGTCCCAATTTAAATAAATGTAACAAAATTGTTAAAAAAATATGTGTCCATACATATTAAGAATGTCCTCATTTTTGGAACTCTGTTAAAAACAGTGTTTTTACTTATCATAAATGCTTTGACAAAATGTGCTCCTTTGAGTCTTAAGAAAACATGTTGTTACTGAAGAAGTTGAATAGAAAAAAAGGAAAGATCTCTTTCAAAGAATAGTAATGACTTTCTTTGAAACCTTACTTCGAAGAATATAAAGTATCAACTTTTTTAGTTTTAAATAGGTTGACTTTTACTCCTACGTATCTACTTACCTAGATGAACGAAAAATAAGATATAGAACATGTTTCATTTTGTTACTTCAGATTTTTTAATAAAACCTAATAAAACCTACAAAAAAATGTATACCTGCTTTGGTTCAACAACAACAATTTTTATATACCTAGCAAAAAAGTTAAATACTTGTTTGTAAAGTTGGTAATGCTTCGTATAATTGTAACTTAAATGAAAAACATCAGAACAAGCTTGGGCGTCTTCTGAATATTATATCCGTTTCATAAAACAATTTACCTAAATTTATAATCTCATCTCTGCTTACGGAGGGAAATTCGAGTGGGAGCGTTGAAACTTAAGGATTTTATGTAGGTACGTTGTTTTCCATAATCAACAACCCTTGCGTTTTACCAACACAAAATATGAATTTCGTACGATATTTACGCAATCATTAAGTATTTGGTAATTAATTTCCTAGTGCGATAACGGTCAGTATTAGCAAATAAGCGGTGATAGGCCTCAGTTTTCTATCGTATCGTGTCGTATGCGGCAGGATCTGAGAACCAACAGCGTAATTATTATCCCAAGAAAACCGCTACCACAAGGAGTCACTACCCTCATGTCCAATACGACGCAAAGAGATAGAGAACACAGTATCTTTTTTATGCTTCAGTGAAGCGGAACCCTTACACTCATTTTAAATTAATTATTTTAATCGACGTTATTTTTGGGCATCCTCCTGTCAGGTTTTCAGCATGTTTTCAGTTACTCCCAAAAACGACGGTTAACGAAATGCAATAAAGGCAATTAAACTCCGATGAGTGCTCATGAAAAACGAATGTCTACTTTTTCATTTTAAATTAAACATTCCAGTTTTTTTGCCATAATTTGCAGCCGTAGAGAAATCGTCAAAGGGAACGTCAATACGACGAATCTCATTAAAAATATTTATAATAACCACTATCCGTAGATTGCAACGTTGATTTTTGAAAGTAAAACCAGATGCCACGTGCTTGCTTATGTAATGAGCAAAAACTTAACCACACATAATTATAGTGCAGTACTTACTCATACACACACATAATTTTAATAGGTATAACCTACCTAATAGGTACCATTAAACTCGCCGGTTCAGAGCACTTTTTTCTTGTATACCTAATGAGGATAATATGGAGTCTTTAATAATAATTTAATATGATATATTTTTAAAATTCACAGCACGTAGGGCTCTCTTAACAATTGATATAAATTAAAAATTCAAATCTCCGCCGCCAGGTCAAGGTTTCTATAATATTGCATTGCAGTTGGGATCCATAAGACAAGTGCAACTGATAACAAATATAAACGAAACGACTGAGATCTCCGTACCGACGGAAAGAAATAGCTGATACTCTTTAAACAGTTGAACAGATTTTTAACAAACATAGCTAAGAACTATCTCGATTAAACAGGCTTGCGAATAAAGGATCTATAAGAAATCGATCCATCCCTTTGAGCGCTACAATGCCGCAGACAGACACGCAGATATTCAAAAACATAAACACACACACGTTAAAAACACCCCTCTCTTTGCGTTGGGTGTTAAAAAATAACACAGAAAAATGTTTGATCTCACTTAGTGGTAGGTATTAAGTAGTGGTGGTGGTAGTAGGTATATTAAGTGATTAGAAGACAACGATAAACAAGCTCATTTCTCCTCCAATTAAACACAAAACTTCTGCTAGAAGGTCTAAGTGCTAGTCTGAAGAAATATCTACAGTAAAATCCTTTGAAGTTCAGTTCGCCCTTTAATAAATATCGTTGAACTATGTTGCGTGGTTGCGCGTAGGTAACTTAGGTATAATGTACCTACTTACTGTTATAGATATACACTACGTGAAACAAACTTTTCAGTTAGAATTTGAGTCAACATTCATAGAATTATTCTCCTACCAGCAAAAATAACACAAACTGAATAATAATTTGCAAACAACAAACAGCAAATGAAAATCAGTTTTCATTTCGTTAATGGAATTAACATGTCTCTCATATCACTGATGTGAACAGTGTGCTCATTACGAAATGGGTGCCATTTTCCAAGCCATTTTGCGTTTGTATTAATTAAATATTATGAGCATCAGAGGGACGGACGACTATGCCGTCAACTGCTGTGTTTGTTACTGAATACGTCAAATTAACGTGTGTTATTATCATTATTGGTCATACTGTTGTATGTCGCGCGCCAAATTATGACTTGGACATCTCGTTGTACGAGTAGGTATATCACTTTTTTCATATAAATAAATTAATATTTGCTCACATAGATGCATAATGCGTACCTACATGCGAGTACGAAGGCTCTTTTAAAACCTTTGAAACATTCTCCTAGTTTGTTTTGTTTGGAGTTCCTCTACCCTTGCTCTAATTATTCTTATCAGTTCGAAAAGCTGATTCTGAATGAGAAGCTCTTTTCCAAAATTAACATTTTTGTAAAAGTTCGTAACTACGGCGTTAAAAGCTTGTCAAATTAGCGAGCTTTTTGATGTAAGTATCAGCTAACTCTTTAGTTTGTCAACTTGCAATACAGTCTTCTTTCTTATTAGAAATGTAGGTTTAACTGAACAGTAAAGATGGGAAATACTTAAAATCCCCACAACTTTTATCGTAGATAACCTAACTTAAGAACTAGATCAAGAGCGGTAATTTCGAAATGCAATAAACCGCATTAAACGGGTCCAACATTTTTGGGTGAATAGTAACAGACGTAGGTAAACACCGCATACCTACATACCATCTGCATTCCGTCGCGGGTAAAAAACATGCAACCGAAAACGGGAACTATTATTTGCAACTGTTTTCACAATTTATGGCGCAAAGCCAACAATATTCGCTTTCTGTAATCCATTAACATAGCTGAAACGTTTGTGTAGACTTGAAGTAAGCAACTGTGACGCGTGATAATAGTGAGGCGACGCGGATCTCTAATGCCTCGTGTTACACTTAGTGGTCGCGAATCGCAATCGTATAGCTCAAGCCCGATTTAAATGTACACACATGAATTATGGCTTAAGAATTTTGCAAAGTTCCAGTACGTAGACCGTTCGTCGCAGATTACAAACCAATATTGGACGGAGACCGAAGCAATAACCATCCACACTAGGTATACTGTGTGTTTAGTCCATACTTAATATTATAAATATGCGAAAGTGTCTATCTGTCTGTCTGCTAGCTTTTCACGGCTCAACAGTTTAACCGATTCTGACGAAATTTGGTACAGAGTTAGCTTACATCCCGGGAAGGAGATATGCTACTTTTTTCCTAGAAAATCAAAGAGTTCCCAAGGGATTCTTTAAGACCCATCCGTTTAATTGATTTGTATGAAACTTGGTACAGAGGTAGCTTGGCGTCTCGAAAATTGACATAGGCAACTTTTATCCCGGAAAAGTAAAGTTTCCACGGAATTTTAACAAACCTAAATCCACGCGGACGAAGTTGCGGGCATCATATAGTAATTAGTATATTATTAATTGTCTAAGAATAACCATTAAATGTGTTATATTTTGTTCAGCGGGTAGACTGTGAGGTATTCAAACAGACCCACTTTCGCATTTATAACATTAATAATGGATAACGTAATTTTATTTGAATTGGTGCTGGCGTAGCCGGGGGAAAAATTTATTTAAATGAACCCATATGGGAAGTGAATTTACAGCCGACTCCATTTGTATATTTGAACTGCATCGCATGCCGCCTTAATTACTGTTGCGGCTGCATTTACAGCAATTTCAACGTTAATAGCATTTGCTTGCAGTCCCATTAACTACTCTTTTAAAGAGCAGAATAACGACACTGCAAGTTTATTTGCATTACTTGAAACTGTTCCTTAGTCATTGACATCTAATAATAATAATAATTTATATCCATGCATTTCATAGAATCTGCCCAACCAACCATACATCCACCCATCAGCCTGTATGCGTCCACTGCTGGACTAGGCCTTTCCAAGAGCGCGTCACCAAACACGGTCCTCCGCCTTCCTCGTCCACCCGCTCCCCACCACCTTCTTCGGGTCATCGGTCCAGCGGGCAGGAGGTCGTCCCACACTGCGCTTGCCCGTACGCGGTCTTCACTCCAGAACACGTCTGCCCAGCCATATAAGGTGTCAAATGTTTTTAAGGAAAAAATACAGATACAGAGACAGTTTGCATCCTGGACACGGATATATATTCCCACGAGAAAGGGTTAGCAAAATTTTTAAAAACCTAAATCCACGCGTAGTAAGTAGTAGGTAGGTCCATAAGTAATATCTTTGGTTACTTACGATACAATCTATAAAGTCAGCGTCATAGACAATGTTAATAATTATTACATACCCAAAATGTGAAATGAATAACGAGGAATGTGTGTCCTAAGCGTAATAGCATATTGTTATATCAAACAATCATACTGGGTTGATGTTGACCCCGATTGGTAACTGGATGGGTGACCGATTTTAGAGTTGCGAATTGAGCCATTTCGTTTCCTCTGTGTCCTAAAGAATATTAAGCTGTCGGTCGTGGTTATTATCAATAACATCTGATATTAACCATAAACCTAAGAGTTATAATCTCGTTCTCTTAGTCGAGTAATATGTGAAAGGCTCTTGGAAAAGGGAACCCAGCACATTATTATCCCAAGAAAACTGTTACCATTATGTGAATAATGGAAAGAGATCACGACTCACGACCTTCAGCAAATGCATGATACAGAAAGCCTCGAAGCCTCAATAGCTCAACGGTTATAGGAGCGGACTGAAAACCGAAAGGTCGGAGGTTCAAACCCCACCCGTTGCACTATTGTCGTACCCACTCCGAGCACAAGCTTAACCCTTAGTTGGAGGAGAAAGGGGAATAGTTAGTCATGATTAAAATGACTAATATTCTTTTTTTTAAAAAAAGAAAGAAAGAAAGGTCCTGAAAACAGTACAAATCACGAGTAAACACACACTTAAGGCAACTCTTACCTACACCTACTCGTAATTCGACAAAGAAAAATACGTGCTGTCGTTTCACTGATCCCAACAAAAATGTATTGGTCGATCAGAAAACAATTTCCTCACGGTTTTACCGCTGGTAACGGAGAAAAACTACGTGTTTCTGGATCAAATCACGCATTGATTTCCTTTGCCGGCTAGATTCATCAGACCGCGGTCGAAGGCACGAAATGAGATTTTCTTTAATACATTTTTGTTAAACGATTAAGCAAGCAAAAGTCTGTGAAAATATGTCTGTTTTCTGCTACTTTTTTCGATCCATCCGTTTAACCGATTTTAAAGAAATATGGTACAGGGTTCAGATTGCATTCCAGGGACGGACATGGGCTACTTTTTATCCCAGAAAATTTCTTACTGGTTTTTAAATAATGGCTTAGATTAGAGTTAATAAAGTTACTGAAACTTCAATATTTTTCTTATATTAAGCAGATATTATGAACCCAGAACTAACAAAATGAATGTTTTTATTGAAAGGCGGAAAGTATTGCGTCAGGTTGTTATATTAACTTTGTCATGTTGTCAACTTGTATAAAGCTTTTAAAGGTAAAGGGGTAATCCCCTAAAACTTCTCACGCTTAAAAGCTTTTCACGTGTGAGGAAAAGCGTAGTACCCACAGAAGTTCAAATAAAGTACCTACCTTTAATAGAAATCCGATTTTTCATGCAAAAATAATTCAAAAGGACATAAGCATCCAAAGCACTATATTGCTTAGTAAAAAGTAGTATCTTAACCGTAATATTATGATACTAATATTATAAATACGAAAGTGTGTTTGTTTGTTTGTCACTACTTCACGCCCTAACTAAACAACCAATCGACTTAATTTTTCGCATAGAGATAGTTGAAAAGACGGAGAGTAACATATGCTACTTTTAATTCCGGAAAATCAAAGAGTGCCCACGGAATGTTTTAAAACTTTCCACGCGGATGAAGTCGCGGGCATCAGCTATTTGTTTTAAAGAAGGGGGATTAGATTACCACTTTTGACATCACACAAAAATCAGACATGAAAAATTTAAAGAAAATTTTAATGAATCAATATAGTTTTAAGAATGGTTTTAAAATGAATGACTATGACGTATACATCCGCTAAGAAAGGATTTTTGCATATTCAACCCGCCCAATGGGAAAACATAGGGGTTTGAAAGTGTAGTCCACGCGGACGAAGTTAAGAATAAAATAATATGATAAATTAACAAAACATTACAAATAGATACTCATATTAATAATATTAGGTAAGTAGTAGTTATATTTTGTTAATATCCCATTGTAGTTACATTTTCAATTTGGTTCAAGAAACACTTTGCATAAAACCATTTCGCAAAGTCACGATTTGCATCGATTGAACCTACTGTTCCGCAAAGTTGCGTCCTCCCTCTCTATTAATTCCTCGTCGATCAAAACATCGAAGTCGCCCAAAGCCTCTTCGGTCGGAACTTTATTCCACCTCGCATCCGGTATACCGTCTGGGGGCACAACGACCGACACTATATTGTCGATCAATTTGTATTTTAGTATTCTATCGTTGTGTGTAGTCGACTGAAGCGAAGGGGATGCGTTCACTTCAACCAACCATGGCTTCAGAACATCGTCTATAATAATATCATAACCGTAGCATTCAAAGCTATGTCGATCATTAGCCATCACTGGTGCAACAGCCTTCAAAGAGTGAACGATCAACCACTGCATATCAGCAAACAGCTTTTCCGTCACCGAACGTCCTTTTGTCCCTTGCAAATACAACCTAAAGTTTTGTATGCTCATTTTACCTCCATGCAAGCTATTGTAATCACCTCCGTGTTTCTGGACGCTAACATTAGTCAGATGGACATACATATTGTCTAATTCTGTAACGCTACTATCATATTTCACCGTGCAAAATCTACAAAAACCGTGCTGGAATAAATAAGCTTTAAGCGGTCTAAACGAAGTGACCAAAACGTACAATCTAAGATCGAACTTCTTGCCGCCAATCAAAAGCGGATTGTCAATGTAGCGCGATATTACATAACTTTCTTTGCTGGTTAGTTGCGGGTGGAACGGGGTTTTGGCTTCGCGCGACCACTTTTTTAGTTTCGAAAGTTTGTTTATTAAGAAAATTCCAGCTCCCTGGGACTTTCCGCACGGTTTCATAATCCAAGTGCTCTGCGGTGATTTCCTATATTCCTCCACAAACATGTTGTAATCGGCAGGCAGTACGTAAGTAACGGGTATGAAATCCAAATGTACGTAGCGTGTGACGGTTTGGCCATTCGGTAGCGTAACTTCTGTTTTTTCGGCTAAAGCATTACCATCGCGTTCTAGTTCCTTGCGATACCTTTTGATATTTTTCACTAATAAATCTTTGCGAGAAAGTTCGTAGTGGTTTGGAAAGTGGTTTATTATTTGGTTGTCGTTCATTCTGTATCCATTTTCTATGCTGAAAATCGTGCGGCAGTTTTGCGTGAAGGACCAATAGAAATTCCATTCATCTTCGGGGCTCACTTGGATCCAGCCACGTCGCTCAAAGTTGCTTATTATCACTGATTTTTCCAAATCAGTACAGTAAGTTACTTTGGCTCGTTCCATTGTTATTTAAATTTCCGTACTGTTACTGAATATAACCAAGCAAATGTAATTTACTAAATACAAACATTATAACTATTAAAAATAAAAAGCCAAAATTGATACTCAGAAATTGACGTATAAATATTTTCAGAAAGAAACAGTTTTTTTTTTCATGAAAACTATCAAAAATAGTTATCAATAAGCTTTTATAATATTAATCTGGCACTGACCTTTACTGATACAAGTACGCTGGACTTGCTATTGCCGACCTGTTTTTGAAGCAACTTGATTTTTGATTACATTTTGGCGCTGATAGCAGCGTCGTGTGAACTTACTCGGAACTAAATGTTAGTGATGACTGATGAGACAACTGTCAAAATAGTCAACATACATCATTCCCGGTACAATTTAATTTCCGATACGTTTGGTAGAGTGCTTTGAATCGGCACACAAAAATACTGTCACTTTTTATGGCGCACCTTTTCTTGTGTACCTACTTCTATATACTACATTTCAGTGAATAATACCAAAGTATTATAGGTACAGGCTCTTTACGCAATGCATCGAATCAGATTTTAGGGTTCGACTTCTAGATTCGGATAGGATGCAGGGCGTACCTACAGACTATCCATCAGAGATCAAATGTGGTTTGAAGTGATAGTAAAGAAACTCTCACAAAAAATGTGTTTTTTAGATCTAAATACGCCTTCATTATAATTTTACACTGATAAGCAAAGATCAAAAAGTTTGAACCCAAAATCCGAGCAAATGTCACGTAGAACTGTAAAACATCGTGACGATATCGTGGCCTAAGTACACATGTAACATTTTACGACACTTTCCCAAAGTTGTTTGCGTTGAATATTAACGTTTTTATGTCAGAGGGTAAGTAGACTTCAGGTGTAGGTAAAAGCTTTATGTACAAAACTTGGTTTTATTTTTAACTAGCTGACTCACCCCAGCTACACACGGGCGAGCTTACCTTTTCTTTAAACCAAGGCTTTTACCTACTAGGTAATAAAAAACACGGTTTATCTACACTTTTTGTCGTATGCTAACGTGTATAAAAGTTATAAACTTTGGCGTGTAGAACCTCTAAAATCTCAAAAACTTCACCGTGTTTATTATGTAACAAGTGTAAATTAAAAATTTATAACACCCCCGACGATCCAAAGTATTTGAGTTTTCCAAAACATCATTTTCAAATAAATAATTATGTATTTAGGCAACGTCCATCTTGACAGCTTGACATTTGTCTACTGACATAATATTATGAACCTAACGGTTATGTAACCTTCTTTTCTACAAGAAAACTAGAAAAGAGCTGATAACTCTTAAACGGCTGAACCAATTTTTTTAGATTATAGCTAAGAACACTCTCGATCAAGCCACCTTTCAAACAAAAAAAACTAAATTAAAATCGGTTCATTCGTTTAGGCGCTACGATGCCACAGACAGATACACAGATACACAGATACACAGATACACAGACACACAGATACACAGATACACACGTCAAACTTATAACTACCCTCTTTTTGGGTCGGGGGTTAAAAAGAAGTAGATATAGGTACGCTACATAATAGATATGTATCCAAAGTGAACACATAAAAGTTTAAACAGAACATTGGATTGGATTGGATCACATTTGTAGAACGCCATCTCTTCTTCGTAGGTAAGTACCTATTCCCTGAGATGCTCGTACTATTTTTAACCGACTTCCAAAAAAGGAGGAGGTTCTCAATTCGTCGGGATCTTTTTTTTTTTTATGTATGTTCCCCGATTACTCAAAGGCCCCTGGACCGATTTGGAAATATTTTTTTTTGTTTGAAAGGGTATACTGTGCAGGTGGTCCCATATAAATTTGGTGAAGATCTGATGAATATCTTCGGAGATGGAGAACAGAACTCCTCAATGGATAAGAGCAAATTGCTCGCGATCACTGTAATAGCTTAGTAAACAGTAGGGTTTTAACTGGGCATAGCATATTATAGTACAGTGGGGCCACTAAAAATTGTGAAATAAAAAATTTTCAAAAGAAAAATAAAACCGACTTCAAAAACCAAAAACACTAAACTTACTTTCATTACGTAGGTACAAAGGTAGGCTTATGATATGACATAATCAAATAGACAGACGTAGCCGGCTGACTTTATTTTCAGTATATTTCTTATATAGCTAATCGAAGGTATACCTACCCCCTACCCTTTATTTATGGATTCGTCCATAACAACCTGTCACTAATCTCTCTCTCACTCATTGCTGCAGGTAGAGACCCCGTCAATGATGTATCTAGAATATTATGTGCCTAAGGGCAGATTTCACCAAACTCGAGTGCCGTCTTAGCGAAGAATAAATTGGGCGTAATGAGTAATAACAGTTTTTGTATTGAGAAACTTCCAAAATATCAAATTTACTTTTGCATAAAACTTATTTTACGTTGGTGAAATTAGCCCATCTAAGTATTTAATGCTTAGATTAAGGACTATAATCTAATTAATGTAAGAATTTTCATAAATCTAGAAAACTGTCGTAACCAGAGATGGATGAATTTCGTCTGAGATCGTAACACAACACGACGAGGCTCAGCTGAATAATTCACCCAGTAAGAAGGTAGATTTTATAGACCATTTATGTTTATTTTTCGCCGAAGCCAGTTAATGTAATAACAGAATATGACATAATTTCCCTCATCCCGTATTAACATTGTTGGCTTGGCCCCTTAATGGTGGTAACTGGTAGCAGCTGTAAATAATAGTGTTCATTTTCAGTAATATCACATTGTTTGGTAGTTAATTACTGGATAACTCGGTTATAAAGGCTAATTATTAAATTTAAACACTGATCATCACCATCATTGAATAACACAAGTAGGTACATTTTAATTTTTACATGAACTTTTAATGCAAATGTTGAAACTGAAATAAATGCTCAGTATAAATTTAAACAATCAACTCTGGCGATGTTTGTTGATTTTATCTGAATTTTCGTAGTTACTTACTTAAATTTAAGAAATATTTTTTCATAAAGTTAACAACAACATGTCTTTATTAAAAAACTATGGTCATGGAGCGGCGCTAATTCAGTTGTGCACATATTAAGGCCTCTAAAATAAACTAAATTGACAGATCTAAAAGTAGGACTACCTTTTTCTGCTAGGAGAGTGTGTGAAGAGGATAGCAGTAAGCTTTTAGAATTTAGCTTACTCTTAGTATCTTTAGCTTAGATTTTTCAATCAGCAAGTAATGTTTGAATTCATGATAAATTCGACGTTTTGACAGTTTTTCTAGTGGAAATCTATCAAATGCCAAATTTATTCGTCAGTTAAAGTTAAATCTAGCCCTTAGAGATTTGTGTAACCTACAACCGATATTCAACTGATTAGTTTTTATTTCATTTCACTGTGATTTATTACGCGACAAAGTTCGTTTTTAGTTATCAGAATCACCCTTATTATGAATGGAAACAACAATAAAACAAATACAATTAATAAAATAAGCTTATAAGTCCGTTAGAATTTTACAATCATAAGCCTGTTGCTTTATATTTTCCACGTACAAAAGATTTGAATAATCCCCTTTCGAAACGCTTTTAAGGGCAAACCGCTAACTTCTCTGTACTTAGTACGAGATTTTAAATCTCACCAAGGTTCATAGAATTCGATTGTCGAAACACTTTAACGTTAAAGTTAAATGGATCTTAAACACCTTGTTCTGAAGCTCAAGTTCGTCCATACATTTGCAGCCAGCACTCCAAGCAGAAACATTGTGTAAGTAAAATCAGCGGTTTAAATCAAAAAACTTTAGGCCCGTTTTTATTCTAACACTGTTGTGTTTTGACATTCGAATTCTATTAACGTTGGTGTAATCTAAAATCTCATACTAAGCATACTGAACATGAATTGCGACCATGGAGCAGCAAACTTCAATCATCTTGCGTCAATAAAGCATCCTACGGAATAATTACAAAGTAACTAATTGGAATCAGTAATCAATTTACATGACTATTTATTTTCTTTTACTTTTGTTACGTTACTACCATGATCCATGGTCACCACAAAAGTTACATAATAATGATAAAGATATAGTTTATTGACAGAGACAATAAAAGCAAGTCCAATCCCACTCATGATTCTATTCTAGTATAGCTCCAATTGACTGAATGACAATATTATGATGTTAATTTAAGTACACTTTGCGGAACATTGCTATTCTAGTAATATGACAACTCTACCAGTAGAATTAATAAAGGGAAGTATATAAATAGCGACCATTTGTCTGTCGTGTCATAAAAGGAACTGCGTAGCATTAGGTGCTTAAATTAATTCCTTTGAACACGAAAACGCGAAACTTCCTTATCCTTAATCATTTGTTATCGGTTCGTTTTACAATTTTCTATGGATTTAGAGAGCTTGCTTGGGCAGTATTTAAAAGACAATATCAAATGCAGTCATGAGGCGTAATCTTGACAGTCGGAAATTCAGTTACAATGATTCTTATTCGGTTTTAGATAGGTACCTATGTTATAACTCTAAACTAAGCTAAGTGGACAGGCCTTAAAGACTAAAGTATTGCTATCCTTTTTCGCAGAGAATCTTATGAAAAAGATGGTAGGTAAGTACCTACCATTTTTCCCAAATTGAGAGTCACCCCCCACTCTATTTATTTTTATTTATTTATTGTATTTACAATATTCTAAAACTATTTACATTGAATTCTTAGCGCCCTGAAGTCTTGGCGACTTGTCTGGGCGCTGCACATTCCTCTAAAAATTAACTGTATGATATACGGGTGAGACTACTCAGTACACTCAAAACCATATTATGTCGGTATAAGATAATATTATATTATGCAAGGAAGGGTACCTACTCGGTTGCACAGCGCACGAACATTAGGTAGGTATTTGTGGCGCTCGGCACCGAGGCGATGCTAGCCAGCTCGTTACCGGACTTATTCACTATACAGGCTGTTCTATGTAGATAAAAATTAGATAAAAACTATAAGTAGTATAGGATATTTATAGAATGTAATTATGAATTACTATGCGTAGTATACGTGTGCGTGTATTTATGTAAGCAATTGGGTTTCTGTTATTATGTATATATTATTGAATTTTTTTTTTTTTTTTACGTAAGGGAAGACGTGTTTAATAAATATTCCTTGATTTCATACTAAGTTATTAAGGTAGTTGAATTATAGCAAGAAGTAACCTACATAGCTACTTGTAATTATCATACAACGACTAGATACAAGGAGCAACTTAATAAATTATGAAAAAGGTAGGAAGAGGTAGTTGAATTTTCCTTGGAAATTATCATTTTTGTTTCCGGGTTTTGCGTAGGGCTCCGAAATAAATAAACTCAGATTTCGACTAATATGCATTACAAAAAAAAATTGTTTCTTATTTTATTTTTAGAAAAGAGACTTGCTGGATGCTTTAGCGAGCATCTTAAAAGAACCCTCCCGTGTGGCATGTAACTACGTCGACGGTACTCTAAAAATAGTGAGTTTGCTTTTATTTCGTGTTTTATGGATGATACTTAGTTATAATATTAGGCCACATGTACTACCTACGCAGCTCTTACTATACGTGTGACATATTCACAAGTGTAAATTAAAAATTTATAACACCCCCGACAAGTGACGGTTACAGTAGTAACTAGAAAAGAGCTGATAACTTTCAAACGGCTGAACCGATTTTCTTGGATTATAGCTAATAACACTCTCGATAAAGCCACTTTTCAAATAAAAAAAACTAAATTAAAATCGGTTCATTAGTTAGGAGCTACGATGCCACAGACAGATACACAAATACACACGTCAAACTTATAGCACCCCTCTTTTTGGGTCGGGGGTTAATAAAATAACAAGATCCAGCAGAGATTTACTTTTGAAAAATAAGTATGTAACTAGGTATTGGCTTTTGTAGACTATTTTGTACGATTCTGAACGGACGCCTACTTACAACCAAACGAGGCGAAACATTATAGTAGGTCCCTACTCCAAGTATTTTCGTCTCATTTCCGCTTACGCCGATGATTCGATTTACGTATAAAAGAAAATACATATAGGATAAAGCGGAAGGAATAGAGAAGCCACGAAATTGTGTCCGAGATTATCTGGCATTCCGTTTGTGAACGTACATAAATGGTAGGTAATGGTTTATAAGCTGTGTGTTTCCACTGAACTAGGTATATTTGATGTTCATTATATCCATGCCTACCTAAGTAGTATTTTATTAATGCGAAAGTGTTGTCTATTTCTGATCTGGTGTCTGTCTGTCTATCTATCTGTGTGTCTGTCTCTTATCTTTTAAGGGGCCATCCGTTTCACAAAAAGTCTCCACGGGAATTTTAAAATACTTACCTACTTCAGCAGTATTTATTCTTTATTTTCGTAAGTCAATAAAGCTGCTCCGGATACTCTGCTTCGTGTAGGTACAGAATTTCCTCAAAGGTAGGTAATTTGATTATGAACGTAAAGTTACTTCGGGCATAGCTCTTTCCATCCCTGCTAATTGACTCCGAGCTTCCTTAGCAGGCCCATAATTAAACGTTTTAATATAAACTTCTTATTTTATAAACCAGAAAAAAAAACAAATAGATGTTTTGTAAAAATCTTCGAATTACAATATACGTGCCTAACTCATCGAGTTAACCGGGGACATAAGAACTGCCAGCTATCTTGGACCAAGAATTAGTTTGGCCAACCAAAAAAGTATAATGCTGCCAGAATCTTGGGTACAAAATGCCTCGCCCGCGGTGGTCTCCACTCTCGATGAGATTTAGATTTAATTTATTATAATTAGGTATTGTAGGTAAGTATTGTTTATTTTTAATTTAAATTTATATTCAAGTTTATTTCTTCGAATTGGTTTATTTATTGACTAGATTAGTTAAATTATTAAAATTATTAATTTAAATTAAAGTTATTAAAATTAGTAATACCGCTACCGCTTCTAGCATAATTTCACTACTAAACAGGAAATCGTCAAGGTAGACAGACAATCGCCGTTACCGTCCCGTCCCATCCCTACATTTTATCCAATTACATAAATTTAATTACCCCTACGCACGTATCGACTAAGCTGAATCGAATTTCCTATTGGAATTTAACGCACCGTTGGTTTTATACGTATCAGCACGAATGAATAAATTAGCTGGATTACATTAACTTTTACGGGTTTAAGAATGATTTAGGGCGAAGTTAATCGAATTTCCGTGCATATTTATTAGACATGGATACTTATTTTTTACTGTGCCTCTAAAGTTTAACCAACAAAAGTATGTACTTAACAAGAAATCAACAGTCATTACAAATAACTAACCTACCTTGGTTTACTTAACCAAGAATTATTTAGAATGATTTAGGGCGAAGTTAATCGAATTTCCGTGCATATTTATTAAAAATCGATACTTATTTTTTACTGTGCCTCTAAAGTTTAACCAACAAAATCATGTAACAAAAAATCAAGTCTACAACAACAACAAATAACTAACCTACCTTGGTTAAGTACGTAAGTAGGACCTGAAAAGTGAAGGCCTATTTTATGTCCCGGGAAATCAAACTGGAAAGTGACATAGGCCTATTTTATGTCCCGGGAAATCAAACTGGAAAGTGACATAGGCCTATTTTATGTCCCGGGAAATCAAACTGGAAAGTGACATAGGCCTATTTTATGTCCCGGGAAATCAAACTGGAAAGTGACATAGGCCTATTTTATGTCCCGGGAAATCAAAGAGTCCCCAAGAGATTTTCAAAAACATATCCATGCAGACGAAATTGCAAGTAGGTATCAAGTTAATAGCTCATACTTTTGAAGTATCTTTTAACTACCTTACTCACTCTTGTAAACCGTAGCTGTTTCAAGTATGTTATTTGGGCGTAAGATTTTGGGAAATCTACCAGCAAACACGTTCTTTACCCTGCTTTCAAATTCGGTCTTTTGAATTTGGATTATAAGTAGAACTTTCCAAGGACGGGCGCAGGAATATAACATCGTTAATTTAGTATTATAATATTAGACCGAATACACTCGGCCGTTAGATTAAACCGACATGCAAATAAACAATAGTACCTAATTGCATCACAGCGACGATAACAATTCGTTTATTAATGACTATAATATAACTGACAAGATATAGCAAATGAATACTTAGACTAGAATTATTACTTCTCAAATAGATATTATATTGTGTAAAAATATTATAATAATATTATTTTGATGACAAGATTGTATTCATAGCTGGTTTATTGTATTATTGAATGCCGTGAGCTTGCCGTAAGGTAGAATTTGCCAGAACCTAACAATTGCAAAATAAACCAAAATTGAAAAAAGATAATTGAATTCAATTATTTTACAGTACGAGTAGGTATCTAGCACCTATTATAAGATATTTTTAGTTTTTACCGACTTCAAGCTCAATGTCCAGAGAAAAGAAAAAGTTTACGCACGAGATTCCTGTTTCGTATTCCATTCTGGCAATATGCAAAACCAGTAACGAGGTAGACATGCAATTTCCCAGTAAACGGCAACGATGAAGCCGTATACGCAAACAGCAACTGCCGCAGCGATTCAATCCCGTGCAATTATGGTCGCAACGAATGGCAATACCACATTTGAGCTGTTGGTAGCGTGCGTTTTAGTAGTCTGAGTGTTTCATTTTTTTTTTACTACATCATATTATTACTTAAAAACTAAAACAAAATCTTAAAAAATGTTTTAGTCCTGCAGCCCTAAAAGTTTTTTAGAATAATTTGGTACCTAAGTACCTTACCTTCAGGAAAAATGGTTTTCTTTTTAAAATCATCTGGTGCTTTTTCTGCCTTGCACTAGACTACAAAGTAATAACTTATATACATAACCCGCATAGTGCTTTGTGTTATTTTGTCAGTACCCGGCGGTAAATATTAAACTTTAGAAAGCTTCGTCGTTTCTGTCACTCAACCTATGAGACGTTTCGTCGGTCTCAATACAGAGACAACGCTCTACGAAACCGTTATCTCTTTCTAATGTTCGATGCGCAATGTTTCCCTAGTATTTCATGTCGGGTAGGTAAGCACATGTTTTACAGACAGAGACAACGCTCTACGAAACCGTTATCTCTTTCTAAAGTTCGATGCGCAATACTTCCCTAGTATTTCATGTCGGGTAGGTAAACACATGTTTTTACAGACAGAGACACCGCTCTACGAAACCGTTATCTCTTTCTGCGATATGTGCGATATTTCCTGCGCGGTAGTTACGTGTTTTTAGAGTTTCGTAGCAAGGAAGCCTTATAGTTTCATCCAGTCTATCTGTCCGTATCACATTCATTTGAAAAAAAAACTATTATAATAGAGCTGTAAAGTTGAATTTTGGCACAATTATAGTTTGTTTGCTATATTACAGCCTCAATAGCTCAACGGTTGAGGAGCTGACTGAATTCCGAAAGGTCGGCGGTTCAAATCCCACCCATTGCACTATATTGTCATACTTACTCCTGGCACAAGCTTTGCGCTTTAATTGGAGGGGAAAGGGGAGTATTAGTCATGAATAACATAACTAATATTTAAAAAAAATATCAATATCAGGTAATCACACTAATATTATAAAGGCGAAAGTTTGTATGTGTGTGTGTGTGTGTGTGTGTGTGCGTGTGTGTGTGTGTGTGTGTGTGTGTGTGTGTGTGTGTGTGTGTGTGTGTGTGTGTGTGTATGTTTGTTACTCCTTCACGCAAAAACTACTGGACGGATTGGGCTGAAATTTAGAATGGAGATAGATTATACCCTGGATTAGCACATAGGCTACTTTTTATCCCGGAAAATCTAAAAGTTCCCACGGGATTATTAAAAAACCTACATCCACGCGAACGAAGTCGCGGGCATCAGCTAAAATATTATGAGATTTCTAGAAGAGTTTTATGAAACAACTAGCTGATGCCCGCAGCTTCGCCCGCGTGGATTGGTCAGATCCCCTGCAGCATCAGGATTGAGGAGTTGGACTCCAAATTTTTTATGAAACAATGTCGCAAAGTTCCTCTATCGATTAAAAAAGAAATGACGCAAATCGGTTCAGAAATCTCGGAGATTTCGGTGTACATAGGTAGAAAAACACAACTCCCTTTTTGAAAGTCGGTTAAAAAAGTAGCCTATTTTACGCCCTGGTCAATCCTCTACTTGCCTGTGAAAGTCCCGTCAAAATCGGTTCAGCCGTTCCAAAGATTAGCCTTTTTAAACAGACAGACAGACAGACAGACAGACAGACAGACAGACAAAAATTTTAAAAACGTGTGATTCAGTTATGGTATCGTTCAAATAACCATATGAGCTTAATATGAGGTAGTTATTTCGAAATTACAGACAGACACTCCAATTTTATTTATTAGTATAGATAAAGCCTCGAAGTGGTAGTGTTAGTTACAAACAGGAAATTGTAGGAAGCGAAGACTAACTAACAAAGTATCTCAGCGCCAATGGAAGTGAAGTATTCAATTAATCGGATTTTTCCCCGTACGAAGCTCGGTCTATCTAGGGTGCGGCAATATGCACAGCTAGTAATGACGTTGACATGCAATTTCCCAGTAAACGTTAACGACGAGGCTGGATTAACAAACACCATCTGGCGACGCGTTTCAATTCCGTGCAATTGCTTTTATGGGGTATAGCCGCTGTAAATTGCTATACAAAATCATATCTATCCATACCAACATTTTGAATGTGTCTTCTGCCTATTTGTTAACTTTCTGTCTTCTTTTGTACACGTGGATTTAAGTTTTTTAGAAATCCCGTGGGAACTCTTTGTTTTCCGGGAAAACAATAATTTATGTTACGCTTAAGGTTTTCAACTTACTTATATCATGCAAAAAACCTATCCATTGCTCAGTTTCGAGGATTAACCAATAAATACACACATATACCAATACCCACACTTTTCATTTAACTGTAATGTAAACAGGGATATTAGTAGAGATTAGCTCTATAACGTTACTAGAACAAAGAGGATTAACACATGTAATAACTTAGTCATAATAATTTTAACATGGTTCGTTAATAATAATTTTTATTTATTTATCTAATCGTAATCAACAGCGTCCACAAAATTATTATTATAATCTTAAAATAGGTTTTACATAAGGCCACAAGAGATTATATTTTAAAATTAAAATGAAAAATATTTTATCAGAATAGACTAGAATATGTAAAATAATTATTACGGGTATGTGTGTCTGTGTGTGTGGGTGTGTGTGTGTGTGTGCATGCGTGTGTGCGTGCGTGCGTACGTGCGTGCGTACGTACGTGCGTGCGTGCGTCCGTGCGTGCGTGCGTGTGGGTGTATTGTGTGAGTGCATGCATATTTAGGTGTTAGCTATATTTTTTTGCGATGATTATTATTATGTTATATTTTAATTGCAATCTATATTTAAATTTATTAATTTTATTATAAGAAAATAATAATAAATAAACATGAAACACAGCAAATGGAAAACTCTAGGCTGCATTATTAATTATAGGATTTATTGTTAGGTATAGCCGCTAAGCCTTTGATTGCTGTATGTGAATAATTCCTGGAGCTTAATAGAATACATTTATGCTGCATTTAATACACATAAGCTTTTACTCTAAATCAAATCCAGAGAGACAGCCTACGATAAACATAACGAGGATGACGCATAACGGATAACATCCACCGCACTGCGACGTGGCCCAAGAGCTCGTAGGAAATTTTGAGGCAGTGCTTTATAAAAGCTATGTGCTGGGTAGGCACTAGCCAGCTGGTAAGAAATGCTGCCAAGACATAACGCGTTCTAATATGATGTCGCGTAGAAATCTGTCAATGATATCGTCATCGTCATTGTCATCAACCGACAGACGATCACTGCTGGATATAGGCCTGTCGCAGGCAAATCATTAAGCCACGGCCTTGCGCCGCCTGAATCCAACGGCTGCCTATGGTATGCGACTCGGTCATACCACTCCCAAGTCAATCCATCTGCACTTAGCACCAGTTGAGATCACAGTCAAAGGCTAACTTCTCATCAAACAAACAAAATACTGGCCGAATCCAGATTATTTGCTGAGTGTACACATTTATTGATTTCTGGTCTTCATCACTATAAGCATTTTTTTTTTTTACTTTACATTTCTGTAGTATTACTACTAGAGTACTACTAGCATGACGCAATCTATTTCTTTATCCCAGATGAGTAAGCTTGTTTGGGAAAAGCTAACTTCTAACTGTGATAACTTCTAATCTGTCATATTTTTCATCTGTACTTATTTATCTATTTTTTCTAACACCTAAGTGTTTTATCAAATAAAAATACAACTATTTTAGTAAATAGGTAGGAATCTATTTTAGAACAAAGATTTTTTTTTAATTCATAGTCAACCGCAGTCCAACGACAGATCTAAAGCAAAGAACCATCTTACAAAATTCTAGCATTTACAAGCTCCTCCTCTAATTTCCCTATGAGCACTGGGGCTATCGGTCGGGTCACGTCGCCATCACTTCACGAAGTAGTAGGCTACAATTTTAGGTTCAGCTTTCTTTGTAGAAGGCAATATTCTATAATTCACTCGAATCCTAAATATTAGACATGTTTTATTCAAAAAGCTTTTTACAAGTTCCTTTGAAACTCAAAGGCATGTTTCCTTTTGAGTGTCTAAGCTACTTTAGTGTTACATTAAGTAGGTAATATTGTACCTATGTATTATTTATTAAATGTGAACTTTTACCTCTATTTACCTTTGATATCAGATGCCTTATTATTATTATTTTTTTATTAAAAATTATCATTGACATTTTTTGTTTTAATTTAAAAGTCAATGTTTGTGTCTTTGTGCTTACCATGTGCTTATACCTTAAGAATTTAGTTGGTAGGTACCTACTACGAATACGTACGAGAACGTTTCATTATTGGGACCAAGGCATTTAAGTTTGATAAAAAAACACTCAAAAGCTTTCAAAATCTAATTCATGATTTTAGGACAGCGCGCACAATATTACATACGAGTATATGTACCTACCTATGAACTTATCTTAGGAAACTTTAGTGGGTTTTTTGTGTCAAAAGCAGACTTCTTAAATAATTAAATACTTAATTTAAAAAAAACCTACATCGCGGAGAATTCGACGCACCGCTACGTCTACGATACGTCTACGTGCCTACGATAATAATAATCGTAGGCATACACCGTGGAAAACGGCCATAACATATTGGCTTAAAAAAACTGCTGTTGTAGGTAGGTACTATAAAGCTGTGCTATAGACGTAAATTATAGTACAAACATGAAACAAGTGACACATGGAAGCACATGGGATGCGGGGGCAGAAAAGATAATAATTTTTAAACCGGTTAATAATAGGTTTTTGTCAATATATTGTAATCAACAATTACAGTGGATATAAAATTACCAATTATAATAAGTGTACTAAACTACGATACTCATTATAGAGATAAATACACTAAAGTTAAAATCGCAATTGCCCGAAAATATCGTTAATTTTATGAAAGCACGACAAGTAAAGCCTACAGCCTGATAAGCTACACGTAAAACATTTAAATTCCAAATTATATGTATATTCCGCATTGTGGTCTGTTGATAAAGAGTTGAATAATGCTCGTTAGAGGCCATACAGAATTCAACGTACTTTTGAAGTTTGAAAAAGCCCGTTTAGGGAGCCTACAGACGACATCTTCTCCACATTTTATCCATGTCTAGTTTTAGTATAGGGCAAAAAAATAAAAATTTTAACAAATATGTCAAGGCCTGAGTTTGAAACAAGGTCTATCTTCCACCAAAAAATAAGTAGGATAGTCTACATCTTTACGAAAATCAAAGATCAATATAATAGGTACCTACGTAAGTGAAACCAAGTTCAGCAAAGTTTTAGGAGTTATGTGCGTTGTAACTTTGAAGAAATTAAACAACAATCTATTTTATAAGAAAAGACATGAAATAAAAACAGACAAAACATAAAAAAGCTAGCTAGACGGTCTCCAACCATCACATCGGCATCGGCGGAACTCTGTTTATAAAAAAAATGGCGATAAGCTGATCATGATGATGATGATAAAGTTCAGCAAAAACATTACATGTACCTATAGTCACCGATTGACTGACTGACTGAATTTAACTAAGTACCTACCTAGTTACCTACCTACTTATCTGAATTTTGAATTGACCGAACGTCACACAGCATTAAATATTGACACGAGATACTGGCACATGAAGGGATTCTACATGACTATTTGCTTAACCTAAGCTTAAATAAAAAATTCCATTGTTCCTTTAGTTTGCCGTCCAATTTTAGGAAGGTGACTTCAATACTCCGGGGAAATCTCTTTAAATATTTTCTCACCTTTTTTTGCTTTGTTGTCTTTCCAAGCAATTCCAAGATTACGTTTGAATGGAGAAAGTAACTTATCAACTTTTTTACACCTCATTTTTGTCATGCGAAACTGTAGATAGGTATTTTTTATTTCAGAAATCCTTTGGTGGAGATTTTTCTTATTTGGGGGTACAAAATCTAGAATTTTGGTCAGAAAAATTTGGTCAATTTGCAACAGCTATTGTGTGATGTAAAATTGGAGGCTTAGATGTTTATTTTTAATTTCAGTTGATTTTCTTTTAATCTGCCTTTCATTCGTTAAAAAGCGGCTAATTCCAATATCAATTTTTTATTATGATCAAAAAAAGTAGATATTTCTAGAAAATTGTATTGCGTAGAACGAATTTTAAATATTTATGTAGAATTTTCTAAATTCTAATGCACATGCAAATACTTTTTTTAGATTTTTTACAACAGCACTTTTCTTTTGTTTTATTTTTATAACATTATAAACCGGTTTTTGGCACAGGCTTTTTCTGTAATTGTAACGTTTGTAATAAGTATTTAATTGTTGGTAAGTTACTCAGATACCCTTAAAGCAGCTAAGAGACTTAACTGACTTAACCTATCTACTAAAATATTATATAATTAATAGGATTAAACCTTTTCTTGCCTAGAATAGAATAGAATTTATTTTTAATCAAACAAACTTTTACAAGTGCTTTTGAATCGTCATCAATTCGTCGTCGTATAAAATTATTTACGACTGGTTTAGAATGCCGTATTAGGTTAGTAAGCGCCACCATACCCTGTCTTCAGCCATCCTAATCAAACCGCTTCGTGTCATTCTCTTAATGTTGTCGTTACCCTACGCTTTAGTACGTTATCTCGACTCTATGAACCCTCGGCTCCAACCGCCATCGCCTCTATGAGAAGCTTGGCTTGCCCACTGCCGCTTCAGCTTGCCGGTAACTTGGTCTATGTTTGTGACCTTGGTTCTCCTGCGATTTTCCTTGTTACGAATTTAATCCTTCAGGGAAACAGCATAGCCGGGCCCGCTCTATAGCTCGTTGAGCGATTTTGGATGTGAGAATCCGGCCATTTTTAAGTGTCCACCTTTCACTCAAAGAGTAGACCATATAAAATAGAAACCGTTGAAGTATTGATATACTTAGTTCGCTGATTTCGACGGCAAATAACGGGCTAAATTAAGCGGAAATTGTCCCTGATTGTGGATTGCCTGACGAATGCCGATGAACCCGCAAATATATAGCCTTCTACAGACACAGACATCAACAAATAAATAATTAATAGATGTGGCGGTGGTAGACAATAGTAAATAATTGAAAAACAGAATAATGGCCATGAGTTTTAATCAGTTGAATATCGCAAGCGAAATGAGAAATGCTTAAAAAGTTTAATACGGTGGGAAAAACCGATGTTTTCATGAAACTCTACGGCGCGGACGAACTGCTGCGCCTTTCTTCTTTTTTATTTTACATTGCTATTCTATAAACAAAATAAAGGATCGATAAACTGAACAACATTTCGCAAATAACTCTTCCGTTTTCGTCCCTATCAAAGTTAAATTTTATAAAGGAACCTTTGAGCTTCGAGTCATTTTTCAAATAACAAAAGGTTTGCAAAACTTGTTCTTTGAGGCATAATTTTCGCAAATTCTTCGACATCATCGTTTAATGTGAAAGGAAATTCGCTGTCATAACTTTAAGGACCTTCCATCATCCTTTCCACGTTCATTGTAAAGTATAAAACAACTCTGTAACAATAAGACATTCTTGAAAGAGTAGCAAAAATCTGAGCTGATGCTTAAATTTTGGCTAAATTCAAATTCAGAACACGTCACATATCGTACATTTTCATGAGGAAGAACATATTCATAACTATAGGTATTACCCGCGGCTTCGCTCGCGTGACTCAAGGTTTTAATAATAAATAATTGAGATTTTTACAATATTTTTTGATGCAAAGCTTAAGTTATTTCATCATGTGTCCTATCTATCTTGCGGGAACTGTTTGTTTTTGTTTTGAAAAGAAAGTAGCCTACATCACTTCTTAATGTCTATGTCTATGTCTATGCAAAAAACGACTTCAATTCATAGCTCTGTTACAGCGTCATTGAACGACAAATGCGTGAAAGATAGAATGCTATCCCGCGGGAACTGTTTGTTTTTCCGGGATAAAAAGTAGCCTATGTCCTTCCCCGGAATGTATCCTAAGTCTGTACTAAATTTTATTAAAATTGGTTCGATTCGGTTTCGGTGAAAACGTAGCAGACAGACAGACAAACACACTTTCGCATTTATAATATTAATAAAGTATGGATTATATTAATTTGTCTATGGAATCGGTAAACCTACCCGTGCGAAGACGGGTTGAGTTTTACTATGAACTCTAAAAAAATAACTATGCAAATGAAAAACAAACAATTTTTTAAAATTTGCCGAAGTAATATCACTCTTTCATATGCGTTAAAAACCCAATACACGAACTGTCCCGAATGTGTGATAGCGTCCCCTATCAGCTGCGTGCAACGTTCGTTATTTTAAGGTGCCTTTCAGCAGATTTCGATTGAAATGTGATTACATTGAGCCACTCTGCCGTTAAAAGATTGACAAGCGAAAACGAAGGGCTATGAGTGCAATTCCAATTATCTGCTAGTACCTATTAAACTATAAAATAACTAGATTTTTTCTATATAGACAGAACAAAAGTCTGCCAATACCTAAGCTAAAGGATAATACTTATCATCGTTTTCGTTGTCACTTGTCACCGATAGAAAACTGTAGACGTCTACTGCTGGGCACAGGTCTCTCGTAGGTACTTCCACATGCCACGAATCCAGCGGCTCTTTAAGATTCTTTTGATGTCGTCTGATTCTTTCAACGCTGCGCTTTCCAGTCTGCATTCCTACCCTGGGACTTCAAAGTCTAGGTAGGTATAATTTTTGTACTATGTGCCACATTGCCACATCAGCTTCGCAACCCGTTTGGCTATGTTGGTTACTTTGGTTCTCCTAATGACCTCCTCATTTCTGATTTGATCACGTAGAGAAACTCCAAGCATAGCTCCCGCCATCGCTCGTTGAGTGACGCAGAACATTTTACCGATACGTAATGCTTAACACGATACTGTAAGGTTATTTTTAAAAGTTGATTTGAGTTGTCAAAAATAATATAAAATAATTAATTTAGCTGATGAAGGTAGTTTGGTAAAATCGATATTTGGCTCATTCGATGTCATACAATCTGTTACTAGGAGGCCAACAAGATTGAACTTGCATAAATACGGGTGTTTTGAAGGTTTTAGTTCAGTCTCCTTCTGAGATTCGGAGCGATATCGCATATTTTCGGTATTTGGATTGTGAACTGAATAATTAGATGTTGTGATAGCAATCACGCTCTAATTAAATTATTTATTTTGGCATTAGTTTGTTTAGATTAAAACTCTCGGATAACCTTACACATTAAACTTGTGTTTTTTTTGTGTTGGTTTTGGAGAGGACATTCCAATAATTCGATAAAAATATTTAAATAATACCTGCTTTTCTGAGTGACGCCAATAATTCAGAAGCGGGACGTGTCTCACGTTGTCTTAATTTCGCTTTGGTATCTTTTTGTAAACAACCCACATTTGATTAAAATTTTTATTGAGTTTGATTTGGTGATTAAATTTTTTAGTTTTTTTTTAAGAATTTAGTCTTTTGTGAAGTGGAAAGTAATTTGCAATAAGTGGTTCAGATTTTGTATACATCGAATGAGAAGTTAGTCGTTTGGATTTATTGTTGACTTGATATTAAAACTGAGAGTTCGGCAGTTCAAGGGTAGGTTTTAATGATTTGACGGAGGGCAGGATAGCCCATGATTTGGATTTGACTTAGGGCAAGGAAGCCCGCGACTGACATGACAAGATTGATTAGAAACACGAGGACGTGTTAAATTCAGGACGGCCGAACTGTAAGGTTATTTTTAAAAGTTGATTTGAGTTGTCAAAAATAATATAAAATAATTAATTTAGCTGATGAAGGTAGTTTGGTAAAATCGATATTTGGCTCATTCGATGTCATACAATCTGTTACTAGGAGGCCAACAAGATTGAACTTGCATAAATACGGGTGTTTTGAAGGTTTTAGTTCAGTCTCCTTCTGAGATTCGGAGCGATATCGCATATTTTCGGTATTTGGATTGTGAACTGAATAATTAGATGTTGTGATAGCAATCACGCTCTAATTAAATTATTTATTTTGGCATTAGTTTGTTTAGATTAAAACTCTCGGATAACCTTACACATTAAACTTGTGTTTTTTTTGTGTTGGTTTTGGAGAGGACATTCCAATAATTCGATAAAAATATTTAAATAATACCTGCTTTTCTGAGTGACGCCAATAATACGATATGGTTAGATAAGTATGGATGCGTTTTATAACCCGATACGACTACCGATACGATATGGCCGAAATGAGCATCCATGCTAATCATACAAGAACTCGTTATACAGGTCTGTATCTGAGCAGGATACGTCAAAAATTACCAAATGTGAACCCGACCTAACATTCCCTAAGATTTTATAGATGTTATTTATACGCTACTATGGTAGTGTTTATAGCGTTTGTAACGGTATATGCCAACCAACCGATCCACGCGTCGATTAGGTAGAAACAATTTGTCTATTGGTTAGAACTTCCAATGTTTATGAGTAGGTAAACTAACATCGTGAACATTGAATTTTATGTTGCCGTCGTGTAGTCTCTACCACCCCTAGAGCTCGTTCTTGATGGTTGTTATCCGAGTTATCCAATTAGTGTGCGATGCTTGCTATTTGCTAATTCTAACATAAACTCAATGTTTTTTTTTCAATTGCCATGAAATTCAGAATTCATGCTCTTTTTCGAACAAGCGTGACCTTATAATTACATAATGTCAGCAAACAGAATATTATAAGTTGCATTAATAAGTAGAGTTCTTTAAATCCATACTAATATTATAATTGCGAAAGTGTGTCTGTCTGTCTGTCTGCTACCTTTTCACGGCCCAACAGTTTAACCGATTATGACGAAATTTGGTATAGGGTTAGCTTATATCCCGGGGACGGACATAGGCTACTTTTTATCCTGGAAAATCAAAGAGTTCCCACGGGATTCCTAAAAAACCCATCCGCTTAACCGATTTGTATGAAAGGTACCGAGGTAGCTTGCGTTCCCGTAATTGACATAGACATTTTATCCCGGAAATTCAAGCAGTTCCCACGGGATCTTTAAAAACCTAAATCGGACGAAGTCGCGGGCATCCTCTAGTTATCTATAAGCAATAATTAGATTAGGTATACCTTTGGGTCAAACGATTAAATTCGCTCTCCAAAATACTGAACCCTGCCCCTGAGTGGAAAAGGACGGGAAAATGTCCTATTTTCCTTTTCTCGTTCGTACTAACGTTAACTTGAATAGCTTTCCACTATGAGGGTCTCACACGTCCTCAGCCGAATAAGGATAAACGGGTATGATCTACCTCTACCAAATAGCGTGCAGGTCATACAGGCGTAAACGTACTACTTACGCTCATTTCTTGGGTTCCGTATGTCCAGAATAGGTTAGTTATCTAACTAGTGCTTACCCTAGATTCGAAACTAGCTGTACACGCCACTGCAACCTAAGTACATGCTTTTGAACTTCAAAAGTTTCATCTCAATTAGTAGTGTGGATTTTGGGTGTAAAGTGCAATAAAAAAATGAATTAAGTTTTACCTCCCTAGTAATAAAGCGGTCGATTTTACAGAGATAAAACCATTTTTCCAATGGCAATTTTTTTTCTACACGAAAAACTGCGAGTTTTAGGTAGGCACACTGTCAACCATTTATCTATACCTACTAAAGACCAGGCTTCATGGAAATTGTATAGGTAGCTATACTAAGCTACCTATACTGCTATGGTTTAACAGGGGTCATTTGTCTGTAAATCCCTAGATACCAAGACACTGTATTACAAATTGTCTGTGTCCATATAAATGGACTACGTAGTGGTTGATTGAGACTAACTTGATCTGACGAGAGCTTATTCGTTACATTACTTTCCTGACTAAAGAAATATTTAATATGTATACCAAATGTTCCCAAATAACCCCAAAAAAGTTATTTGGATTTAAAATATACTTTAAATGCTTAATAGGTACTTTATACTTTAACAAAATAAAATAAATAACTTTTCACAAAAATAATAGGTAGTTAGTAGTTACACTGTATAAGTGGTCTGAGAATAGCTCTTTACATAGAACGCTGAGTAACTCAAAGCAGAGTGAACTACTTGAACTTTGAAGACTACAGTGTCCTATTACACGTATCTCTGTTCTAAACAAAGTTCTTAAAATATTATTAATTAAAAGTGTGTAGGAAGTTGCCAGTTTGCATTCCTTATGCATTCTACCATCACAAATCTAACATGGCAGAGATGAGAATAAGAATAAGAATAAGAATAAGAAGTGTTTATTTACACAAATACTTACACAAAGAAAAAGTTGTTATACTTCGATCTCATTGTAGAAACGTCACGTTCTGAATTAAGCATCGGTATCGAGCTGTTCTTTGCAAAAGAACTTTAATCTGATCCAAAATTCCATTACCAACAACGAATGCGATAAGTATTAACTCCCGTAGAGGCTTGTGAATGCAAAATGGAATTGAGTTTAGAGTTAGTTGTACCTAAGTAAACAGTTAAAAAAACTGGCGAAGGGCGAGTCAGACTCGCGCACCAAGGGTTCCGTACTCGGGTTTTTTTCTGACATTTTGCACGATAAATCAAAAACTATTATGCATAAAAATAAATAACAATTCGATTTAGAATGAACAGGTAAAGCCCTTTCATATGATACCCCACTTGGTATAGTTATCTTACTTTGAAAGTACTATCTGTTCATGAACATATTTTAATATTCTTTTTGTGATGTAACCACAAATCCACGGCTTTCGATTTTTTTCCTTTACTTGTGCTATAAGACCTACCTACCTGACTTCATGATTCTAGGTCAACGGGAAGTGCCCTACTTACCTATAGGATTCTTGACAGAGACGACACACGAACAAATAATATACAGACAGACAGACAACAAAGTGATCCTATTAGGGTTCCTTTTTAGGTACGGAATCCTACAACAGTATCTAAGTAATTTACAATCGATACAATCGATTTACGATTCAAAAGAACTTGTAAAAGTCTAATTGAATAAAAATATTTTGAATTTTGAATCATAAACAATAAATTTCGATTCCTATGTAGTTCGAAATTCTTCACTCAAAGGAACGCTTCAAAGGAATTTTAATATGTGATGTTTACTTTCTCGATCAAATATAGGTAAGTAAGTAACTGGAATGAAAATGTTTATTTTCAAAGCGAATCCTTGCGACAATTTTCTTTGAGAAGAAACCGCGGCGTGGAAATGTTTGCAAAATATCGCTGATCGCATCGCATATCTACTTACTGCGAGGCGGTCTGCATGAATTTTTCAAGTTACTTTAAATGCCCCGTATTTTACGGGTGACCCCGTTTTCAGGATATGATAATACAGAAACCCGTAATTGCATAAATAAAATAGGGCGACAATATAAATCTCCCGTATTTTTTCAAATTCAGACGGAGCTGGCTGGCGAACCCAAACCCTGACGTTTTGTCCAGTAGATAGAATAAGTACATATTTTCCTTTTGCGGCATTGGTGGACCAATTCCCGCGTAGCCGAAACCGACTTAATGTTGATACTGTGAAGGCGGAATTACAAGTTAAATGAAATTTTATTCTTTTCATACATTTGTGTCAATTTTAAAAAACAAACATGATAACAGATTTTTTTAAAAATACAAACATGGTATGGATAGGAAAAAGATGAAAATAACGTCGTGATTGGACATTAAATGACTGACTAAAGTTTAGATGACATTAACTGGATACTCAGTGCCAGGACCGGCTTGACACATTATTTCCACTATTGGAATATGCAACGCTTGTAGCTAGCTTCTCATATTATATGTGCGCTCAGCTTTAGATGTTTATTCGCCATACAAAGATACTATAATACCTGGCAAAGGTATTTAATAGTGTGCAATAAACTTATTTTAAAATCTGCAACTCTGCAAGAGTTTACCATCTGGACACCAATGATAGCTTATTAATTAACATACTTATCATATGGAAAGAGGTAAAAAAAAAAAAAATATTAATATAACATTTCATTTATTTCATTAAAGATTTTGCCATATACTTACAATAATTCCATATTATATAACTTAATTTATTAATAGATATCCTTACAAAACCGCAATATAAAATTATACTATATCTACTTACAAAATAAATATGCAAGACGACAATTATGCCTGATGGAACAAAGGTACGAAAATGCTTGCCTAGAAGATGCCTTCGTTTTGGTGATCATGGCAGTAATTATTATGCGACTTTTAGAACCAAAGACCATCCTCGGCTTCTTCTTCGCTGTCAGTGACTTGTAAGTCGTCTTGTATCGCGGGATCCGGCTGAAAAGTACAACCGAATTTTACAAATTAATCTTTCTCTGGGTAAATTTTAGAAAATCTCCAGAAACATGGATGCGTAAAGTAAAATCCATGCTGCCATACTAATATTATAAATGCGAAATGTGTTTGTCTGTTTGCTGCTTTTCACGGCCTATCCGTGGGACAGAGATAGCTTGTACCTTTTAAGGACACAGGCTACTTTTGTCCCGGAAAATCAAAGAGTCCGCACATAATTTTTAGAAGCCCTAAATCCAGACCAAAGAAGTCGTGGGCATAATCTATTTAGTACAGAGATAGAATCCCGTAGACGGGCAAAGATTATTTTTTATCCCGGAAAATCAGAGATCCCACGGGATTAAAAAACTGAAAGTTACGCGGACGAAATTGCGGCCATCAACAAGTGAAAAATGAATAAAACATTTTTGAAATAAAACTGCCTTAGGCGCGACTTAAAAGTGACTTCTTTTAAGTCGCGAGTGAGATCTTTTTTCGGATGTTGGTATTTATAATGGTCGCCAAACAGAACAGTGGATTTAAAGCGGCTTTCTTTATCGAGGTGTTTTAAGGTACCAAGTAGTTAGAGATTAAAAGCTCTATTTTTTACTTACAACATTTTCAAAACAACTAAATTCTAACATGAATTTATTACTTTTTATTTACAGATAAACAGATTGTTTCGCATTAAATAAGTTTGCAAGTATGAAAAATTCAAAGGAGCTAACCTGCCAGTTTTCAAGCGGTTCTTCTTTGAACTGTGGAAGTTCCACGGGCGCACTGTCCAACATTGGCGGATCCATATTTATATCCGGCTCTATTGGTTCCTCCTGGTAATTGAACAAAAAAAGTTTGAAATTCTTGCATAAACCATAATATAGCAATCACCAAACCTCATATTGGAAATTAAACCCTACACACCTTAACATAGAGCATAAATTATCTTAACAACAATATCAGGATTAGTCTGACAAAGTCAGTCAAGTCTACCAAATCATCATAATATATTGGTGGATATTGTTCTGGTACTTACGCAACTTAATCACAAATCCTTTACTGTAAACTAAACTCTATCACTTTGGGATAATGTATAAATTACCTTAACAACAGAAGAATAAAATAGATATGTGTTGATCCAATTTAGCAAATCATCAGACATTTATGGAAATTCGTCTGGTACTTAGTTTTAAGCAATTTGATCATCTAATCCTATATTGTAAACTAAACTTTATCCCCTTAATATAGAGCATATTATATGACCTTATCAATAACAGGATAAGTATAGACTCGAGTGTGTTGGTCCAAGTTCACCAAATCATCAGAAAATGGAGTATCGTCCGGCACTTCAATCATTACGTAAGTTTTCACTGAATCCTAATATTGTAAACTAAACTCTTTCACCTTAGCATAATGTATAAATTACCTTAACAACAGCAGGATAAGTATAGTCTCGGCTGTGTTGGTCCAAGTCCACCAGTTCATCAGATATTTGTGGAGGCTCGTCCGGCACTTCGCGCTTGATGAGGAACTCGGAAGTGTCGAAACTTGGCTCGCCTGTCAAGTCTTCTGTTAAGAGAGTGAATGATAAAGTAAAAAGTATGTGTATGTGAGTGGAGATGGAACTAAATGTATGTGTCATATTATCTGTGTCGACGGTAGATCTTGTTTTTTGCTTTTGCCTTTTTGTAATAAAGTTTTCGCGATGCATTTGCCTTTTTATTTGAATAATTAACAATTTTAACCAAGTGTACAATTACTGGCAACTAGGATGAGATTGGGAAGCCGGAACTGCTATTCTGAGTAAGTAGTATTTATTAGAAGTTAGTTAGTTTATTAGAAGTTATTCATTAGAGAAGTATTTTTAGTTATAGTCCATACAAAATGACTTCCCACTTTCAATTCTGTGGGATAATGTCATGTCAAAAGTACGGTCTCCTTTAAAATAAGGACTAAAATCTTGCTTTTGACATGATATTTGACACACAAAGTTAAAATTCATTTTTTATGTATTACTATCCATAACTAGGCACTTTACATAATTAATTTGCACTTTAAACTACATAAGTATATTCGAAGCTTTATTACCTTGTTAGGTATTAAAGGTGCTAAGATTAAACTTACCTGGACGCACAGACAGCTGTACCATTGCTTCCGCCACGTCTTTCTGTTCCACTTCTTCAAGCCCCGAGCTTCCGCTATCAGAGTATTGCAGATCTACACAAAAACAATTTCAAAATTCATAATATTATATTCCCCATACTCGAAAATTTAGCAATCTTGTGCTTCTTAAGCTGAAACAACTTCATTATGAACTTACCGTCAACAAGACTGTTCTGGTCTTTCTTCGGTCTACCACGTTTCCTTGGCGTAGCATCTGTACAATAAAAGGATAGTATTAACAAAAAATGCAGGAACACTCAATTATGCATCCGCATTCCGCCATGTTGAATTTGTCATGACGTCATAAAGCTTTTTCACTCGGAACGCTAAAAGAATCCAAAGACATAATTAATCAAAATAGTTGAGTTGAGGGTTTGTGAATGAATATCTTGCCATTGATTTGATGTTTGTCCAATTTACTATATACTGATATGACTATTAAATGGAACATAGAAATGTTAATAGTTAATCCGTTCCATAATAGATGGCACCACCTACACGATAGTGCACGCTAAAACTCAGTGGCTTTGTAATAGTATATAAGTTCAAAGATTTGTTTAATAAATGCCCATACGTTCGGGGTTTAATGCTTATCATTTCTCCCACGGCTAACAGCGTCCTGAACAAGGTCCTTCAAAGTCGGAGCGTTTTTTGACCAATATTGGAACAAATTGTGTTATATTCTTTTTACTTATATAACATTGTATTAAAGTGATAACTGCCAAATTGAACAGTCAAACCAATAGAAGTGACAGCTGACATTCACAAGAAAGCAACAGTGACAAGATCCAGTGGCGCCACCTGGTGTAGATTGCTGACAACTCTCCAGAAGACAACGAGCGGCAAGTAATTGAATTGAGTGAACTGTGAGTACGCAAATCTAAACTTTATTGACAGTGCGAGAAAAACTTAGAAAATTAATGCATGATCTGAGACTTGTGAAATTTCAAAGTGTACGACTAGGACTTAGTATAATTCGCTCAAAAACGACCAGACGGGGAACCTATGTCCAAATTTGCCTTGATATTTAGAGTTTCAAACACTTAGAAAAATATTTGGACTTAGCACAAATTCAGAAACATTGGTTACCATTACCACTTAAATAGTAAATTGAATTTCAACAAGAAAGGAGTGCCAAGTAAAAATTTAAGATGGAAGCTGATTTAAGAATTATGCAAGATCTGAAAAATCAAATAGAAAGAGGAAGAATTAATTTCAAAAAATCCCCTAAGGAGCGAATCACAGAGTCGTACATCAGGGCAAGATTAGAAGGATTAGAGGAGATAGTCAAACGATTTTTGAACAAGCATGAGAGCATAATTTCCAGTTATGAAATTAAGGATTTGGAAGAAAGCTACTTCACAAGTGATGTCTTCAGTGTAGGTTATGAAAGTTACTTAGGTTATAAGAGTGAACTAACGGCTTTGTTGAGCTCACCAAGTGGATACACTACAAACCTCGACTGTTCTTCGTGTAACGTGCCCAAAGTTTCTGTTGTTCGGTTACCGAAAATATCGCTCCCTTGGTTTAGCGGGAATTATGCCGAGTGGTCGACATTTAAAGATCTTTTTGTATCTTTAGTGCATAACAACACTGCTTTAGATGACGTCCAACGCTTACATTATTTGAAAACTCAACTCAAAGGAGAAGCGGAACAGTTAATAAAACATATTCCTATTACTCAGGCAAATTACACAAAATGCTGGGACTTATTGCTGAATAGATATAACAATAAGCGGTTTATGTCAAATTGTATCCTTAAACGGTTATTTAATCAACGAGTGATGACTAGTGAATCCTCTAACGGTCTTAAGGACCTCCTTGATACCACATCCGATTGCATACACGAGTTATCTAATTTAGGTATTGAGGTGGAATCTTGGGACATTATTATAATCTACATTGTAACCTTGAAGTTGGATGCTGAAACCCGTAAACAGTGGGAATTACACGTTAATAGTTTGAGCGATGAATTACCGTCTTTTACCGAATTAAAAGAATTTTTACAATGTCGATTTCGAGCTTTAGAATTTGTAGAGCCAGTTAAACTTAAACCTAAGACTACCCTTCATCCATCTAATAATACAAAATCCATGTATACCATTTCCGACGTAACTTGTCCCTACTGCGCTGAAAATCATAGATTATTCTCATGTAGTAAATTTAATAGTGAAGACGTATCCCGTCGCCAGGAAATTGTGGATTCCCTAAGACTTTGCGTTAACTGCCTGGGTGTTAATCATACAGAAAAAACTTGCCGTGTACCAACAACCTGCCGTATTTGCAAGAAGAGGCACCACACGCTTCTCCATAGAAACGCCAGTTTGTATACAGTCGCAGTTGCCACGGAGGCGACGAAGACTGACGAAGATGATGAGCAAACCCAAGAAGGTGAAGAAGAAGTTTGTCCGACGAATGAGGCCAATAATATTGCTTCCCATTTTGCTATGGGACAAATGCACTACCAAACCTTATTGCCTACTGCGTTAATAAAAGTTGAGTCCCAAAATCATAATCATCCACAAGTAATGAGAGCTCTACTAGACCAAGGATCTCAAGCATCTTTTATCTCGGAAGCCGCTGCTCAACTTTTACGCTTAGATAAGATTGCTGAAAATAGTTCCGTATCAGGGCTAGGTGGCGGTCATCATAACGTAATTTCTAAGTACGCAGTTATGCTCAATATTCAGTCACTTCATGATCCAACCTTTAAATTGCAGATAAAGGCTCACGTTTTAAACAAGATCACCTCATTATTACCTGAAAGAAAATTCATTATGCCATATTGGACAGATTTAAATGAACTGGTACTAGCTGACCCACAGTATAATTCTCCTAATGAAATAGACATTTTACTAGGCGGCGATGTATATTCCAGTATTCTGAAACAAGGGTTAATAAAACATCCGAAGGAATCAATAATTGTGCAGGATACTTACCTCGGATGGGTACTGTCGGGTCAGGTAGGTGGCAAGGAGAATTCAAACCGTAACAACAAAATTTTGAATATGCATGCCACGGTCGATTCAAAAATTAATTGGACGAGAGAACAGGTCTCAAGTAGGTCTGATAGGAAAGCAGCTGAAAAACAATTGAATGCAACTAGACCTAGAGAGCAGTCTAGTTCCGTTGACACAGTCGGGAGATATGGAGATAAGAGTCGAACCAATAGAGTCGAGCTAAGTGCGGACAATCGTAGTGATAATGATGTGTCGCTCAATAAACGTCTTATGGACGGACTTACATTGCGTCCAAAGCTTCAGCACATAATTCGGCGCGTGTGCGTTTACCTCATATGCCTTACTGCATGCATCATCAGAATTGCAAGGAAACATTTAGTCTATCAAGGCATAGTGCCACTAGACAATAACGATTCTGAAATTAAAGACTGTAGATGGCCAAGAGTCACATTCGGGCGATTATGTGCACCGTACTTAGCAGTCAAGTTTCTGCAAAAGGTCGCAGATAATACACTCAGACTCTTCTCTCGAGCTGTAGACAGAGCTAAAACAGATTTCTCCATTAACCTGAGCGACTGTTGTCAATCTGAAACTGAGGTAATTAAAGTTTATAAACAGTTAAATTCGTTACTAGGAAAGAAAGCTTTTATATTGCAAAAATGGACAAGTAATAAGTCAGAATTAGTAGAAGCGTCAAAGGGAAATAAAAGAAAAGAAGATGTTATTACCAAAAAATTTAGGACTTACCTGGAACCGCCACAATTATTCGTTGAAGCTGGTCGAAGAAACCACTGCACCTGAAACTAAAACAGAAATTATTATCGCCAAATTTGTTATTTATATTATTTATAAGCTAGATCACCACGTGTACTATAACATTAGCTCCAAGAATTAATGCAGATATTGTGGTTGACTGGACTTGATTGAGGTAACAAAGTATCGGATAAACGCTGAGAAGCTTATCATCGCTGGAATTACGTATCTCTACAAAGTCTCTGAAATCTTGAATATAAGTAAAACCGACTTACCTTCATGGATGGAGTCAATCCTATTTTGTTCATATAAACCATCAGCCAATAGCTTACATTAACTGAGAAGAAAAGAAAATCTTTCAAGCTGTATATCCCAAAGCAACAAGCGGATTTATTCAGTAAACCTTCAGTAAAGCCAAAAAAGAGCAAATAAATCACCCTTTATCACTTTTGGACAAAGGTGGAATATTGCGAATCAGTGAATCGTTGTTAACGACAACTGATTATTATAAGTAGAACAAACCTAGACGAGTAATTTGCGTCCATGGCAACTTACGCAAAGGACATTTATCTCAGTTTCGTGAGTAATGAATACTCAATGTACAAGACGGTTAGGGATTATTATGATCCAAAGGTACCAGTGTACCACTTTGGTGTTGAAAATAAGTGTGGTTTAAGTGCAAAGAGACAAGTTAACACCTACTAGATGACTTTAAGGCAGGGTAGCAGACTTCCATCTCAGAATGGACAAAGTTAAACGGCAATCACGTTTCGTCGTAAAGATTCGTCAATTCAACGTCCAACTTCAAAGCTTGTATCATTCCGGCAATGCTTGATTGCCGCACAATGATTATTTGTATAGGTAGTTTTAAGGAATCTGCTTTTGTAATGTTTAGTTTTAATTCCATAGTTAAGTATGTTTAGATAGTCCCACAACTTTGTTGTTGTTTTGGAATAGGCTTTCTGTTATTAAAATAACCATAAAATTTTAGATTTCATCGTTTATAGCACATATGTTATTGTTTACATATCATTAAAATAGTTTAAAGTTAAAGATGGAGGAGTCAGCAATTTAGGTCAGGAGTTTTTTGATCTTTTGTGAAGTTAAATCACTAATTGCAGTGTAGAAGTTGTTTAGCTTAATTTTATGTTTTGGACTTCCTCAAGAAAAAAAAATGTTTTATTTTAATTAACTCGTATTTTGAAGGACTATTTAGTCCTTGGCGGGCGGTATGTCCAATTTACTATATACTGATATGACTATTAAATGGAACATAGAAATGTTAATAGTTAATCCGTTCCATAATAGATGGCACCACCTACACGATAGTGCACGCTAAAACTCAGTGGCTTTGTAATAGTATATAAGTTCAAAGATTTGTTTAATAAATGCCCATACGTTCGGGGTTTAATGCTTATCATTTCTCCCACGGCTAACAGCGTCCTGAACAATGTTTCTTTATCTAATTATTCTGTCTCTTTTGCCATCTTCTATCGCTCTCATTCTATTTCAAACACTTTTACCAGGCTCAGAGGTCGGAACCGTGAAGGCCGTTAAAAAATTACGCTTACCATCAGCTGCATATGTAAAAGTGGCAGGTTTATGTCTCCTGCCACGTTTCTAGTCAGAATGGGGCTGCGGCGGCGGTTCGTCCTCTGTGTCTGATTGTTCTGCCTCTTCTAACATCTTCTATCGCACTCATTCTACGCTTTATCACACTTACCATCTGCCGCAGATGTAGAAGTGGCAGGTTTATGTTTCCTGGGCCGTCCCCTGCCGCGTTTCTCGTCGGACTGCGGTTGCGGCGGCGGTTCGTCTTCTATGTCCGATTGTTCGGCCTCTTCTAACATCTTCTGTTGCACTTTGGCAATGTTTGCTTCCAATTGGCTTACGTGTTCGTCGAACTAATAGTAATAAAAACAGTATTTCAAGTCGAAATAAATACACAAAATAAAGTACCTACTTTAAGGTTTAAAACTCTTAAGCCCTTGGTAAAACTTGTCATGGGTAAAAAAAAGATACGCTTCGAGGTAAGAAAATACTTTTTTTTAAGTAATTATTACAGAGAGACAGCTTAATCATATTTTTTTTGCAAATGCAGATTGGCAGACTTCATTACACCTTTGAGAACATTGTGGAGAACTCTCAGGCGTGCAGGTTTTCCCACGATGTTTTCCTTACCTTTAAAGCAAGTGAATTTGATTGCGGCAGGACGCATATAAAAGTTTAAGGTTCGTGCTCGCGATCGGGTCCCGTTTACACAAAACATATTTGAATGCCTGACACTTTCAGTTTTTATTCCATACCTTTTCCAAAGCCTCCTGCGTCACTTTGAGCACCGCTTCGGCTTGTCGTGTGAACTGGGAATTGGGACCGTTGTACGCACGACAATTATCCACTAATAACTGTATGTCCCGCAAGAATTCCGCACGGCTGTGGTACTTGTGAGCTAAAACAATATATTTAAATATCAAGACTAGAGTACATCCAAAGCTCAAAATACTAAGAATGCGGGAGATGAAAAGTCGAAGTCTTAACATCTTAACACAAAAACGCGCGCGCGCACACATGCACATTGCACATACAAACAAACACAGGAATTTATAATAATTTTATTTCTATTTGATAAAAAACTTGCAAGGATCTATTCAAAATAATACAAAGTAAAACAGTTAACAGATATTAAAATAAATTCTTACCTTGAATTTTCTTGCCAATAGACTCCATGTCAATGGGTTTCTTGATAACGTTGTAGTAATCTTTCACCTGCTTCTTGTTCACAGGCTTCAGGAAGGGCCACGCCTCCGGCATGATCTTCAGCTTGGTTGTCAACAGGTTCTCGAAGATAAACGATAGTGCAACCTACAAGCAAACTCCACTAGCATTTTGTTCTGTGCAAATAAATGTCGAAATGTTCAAAAAATATGCGAATATGCGTTTGTCACTAATTACTTTAAAAAATCTTAGTTAATTTCAAAGAGGTTTTCTTTAGTCTATAGAAAATATACCTCCATATTAGTATGTGTCAGTCAAATCTGATTTCAAAATAAATGCCTTTCTCAAGCCTTTTCTTTTTTTTCAAAAAAGACAAAGGTCAATTACTTAATGCTTTTTTGGAGCTACAACAAGCAGTTTAAGGACTACAAGGAGATATCAGAAACTCAAAGCGGACAAAGTCGCAAGCAACAGTCGTACTCTAACTGCGAGAAGAAGTTAGTATAGCGCTCTCGCTGTTACGTAATATCATACAAATGATAGAGGCAAAAAACTCAGTGGGTGCTAACCATTTTGAGTCACCAACCAATCACAAACGGAACTGTGTTTTCAAACTGAATTTCGAATGTTTTTTTTTAAAACATGTTTGTGATTGGTTTGTGACTATGAAATAATTTCCCATTTACCTGGTCATTGTCATCGAGTAGTGGATTAATTTGTTTTTCAAGCTTCATAAACTGTTCCTCCTTTTCGGCCAATTTCTCGAAACAGCGTTGCATCATACGCTGTGCAGCAACTGTCAGACTACTTGTAGGACCTAAATTATTTTCAATTTTAGTATCACCATTATGGATAAAGACATTTCAGATATGATATTTTTTTTAATTAAATTAGTAAATCTAAGCTTCATTTTCGCATATATTTGCAATCTGCGGATAAACCAAAGATTTCCTGGCAGTTTCTCAATTTTTACATCGGGTAATATATCGTTAATATATTGTCGTTATTATATCCTTAGATCGGCTGTGCACTACAACAATCATAATTACTATTATTTGTATAAACAAAAAGGATTGAGAACATATTTGAACTAAACTCGGTTTCGAATTAGTAATTGCGTATAGTCCAAATCCGAACTGCAGCCATTTTGAATATGGAACTTAATACAATGGCATATTGGAGTGTGATATCATCCTTACCATTATACAGGTTGGAGTTTTCAACAATTTGGTTGACATCGGCCAGAAATTCCTCACGACTTTGATAGTGTTTCTGCCGCAGATTGTCCCTGATGGTCTGCAGGTCCATAGGCCGGGATACGATGCGGTAGTAGTCTGCCACCAGCTGTCACATGGGAGGAAAGATTGATCTTTTCGCACCTTGTTGTTGAAAGGTAGTTCGTTTGTTTGATAAAGTATACCACGTATGTGATAAAATACAGCAAACGCAGCATGTTGCAACAAAGTAATGAGGGCTCAATGTAGTAATATAGAATACCAAGATTAACATAGGGAAAAATTGGACTGTTCTGTTCCTTTCAAAAAATCGCACATTAGACCATTCATATATTATTATATATTTTGAATTTTAAAATAATAAAAACATCTCTCTCATAATCTCATACGTCAGAGGAAGCAGCCGCATCTTGTTATAGTGACAAGAGATTAAAAAAAACGGCGGTTTGCGCAGGTCACCAACTAAGGATAAAATACACAAACCCTGCAGAAATCCGCTGAGATCTGTTTATGTACACTACGCAATTATACGCCTCGTCAGATTGGACTACTTGTTACGATATACGCTGTGTCACGTATACAAAATTTGACAGAATAGCGTCATTTCAACTTTAATTTATTTACATCAGAACTAAAAAATAAAGTATGTATATATACTTTACATACCTTGGGTAAGAGTAACATACCTTGGGATTAACCGGGAACAAGAACGGCTGCACATCTGGCAAATGCCGCATGGTATTCAACACGTCCTCCAGCAGTGACGAGAGAGTCACTAGCGGGTCCGTCCTGCGTCTCTCCGCAGGTCTCTTGACGAGATAGTCACAGGACTCGCTCGCGGTACCACGGCGTCTGTTGCGACCCGCCGCTCGGAACTCTCCGCGATGGCTTCCTCTGCGACGTTTGAAGTCTTCCGCTGATTGCTGTCAGAAATTGACAAGTTAGGGCCAGTTCAATACAGCCTCAATAGCTCAACGGTTAAAGGTGCGGACTGAAATCCGAAAGGTCGGCGGTCCAAACCCCACCCGTTGCACTATTGTCGTACCTACTCCTTGCACGAGCTTTATGCTTAGTTGGAGGGGGAAGGTTAATGTTAGTCATGATTAACATGGCTAATATTCTTTTTGGCTTCTTGCAGCTCGCTCAAGCAATGCGCGAGAATGCAATTACTTTTATAAGAGCATAATATTTTTCTATAGTTCTTGCTAGTTCTTCTCGGTAGGATAGGTATTCCGAACGAGTGGTAGATGCATAAAAAATGTCTCTATAATTTCGTTTGTGTAAAAATCAGCATGTCGTTGAGGCAACCTTGAAGTTTTTACAAATCCCGAACCACCCAAGGCTTATAAATACGTTAGAAAAAAAAGCATTTGAGATGACATCGACGAATTTTGCGGCACTTACCTTGATGATCTTGGACGGTAGAGTGAGTTTGGTTCCCTCGACATATCCCAGGTCGAGGTCGTCCGGTTCGGGCGGCGGTTCGTCGTGCTCGGGCGACACGGCACCTCCGCCCGTGTATAGCGGACACGCTTTGTTCGTCCTCATATGGCCGACTTGACCGCATGCTCCACACTGTGAAAAGAGTGTGAGTTTTAGTTCGGCTAAGAATCTAAAAAATTCGACTGAACGCTCCCGCTTTCAATGCGTTACGCGCTTTAAGGTTACACCAAACACGTATTTTAACTTATAAATATTATCGTTTTTATCTCGCTAAAGTAGCCCTAAAATCAACCTATATATCTATTTATTTTTACTGGCAAAATGCTTCGAACTATCATCTCAACATATTGCGGAACATGAAAACTTTTTAACGAATCTATTGACACCTCATTCATCAAAATCGGCTCAGTAGTTTAGGCGCTACGGTGGAACACACATAAATACAAACCTACATACATACATAGACTACTAAAATCATAACCCTTCCTTTTAGCTTTACCATAGTCAGGTAAAAATAGCGCATAAACGAATAAAGAGACTATCTTTTTATAATCAATCCTGTACATAAAACGTGTTTGTACGTGTTTTAGAATATAAATTAATACAAATAATGCGTACTTTCAATTTCAAATCGGTCTTTAGCTTAGCACGTCTCCTTGAAGGTGTGTGAAGATCTGGCTCCTGTTTGATTTGGCCCAAAGGTATCAAACCGGGCGACGGAGACCCTAAATCTGACATCGTTGAAGTAACCATACCTAAAAAAGAAATAAAAAAACTGTCTTTAAAAGTGTCAAAACTGTCAAAAGTATCTTGTTAAAGTTACGCCGCAAAATCATCACCACTATCCAAAAAAAAATCCGACCATTATCTCATTAATTTAAGTTCATTCCCATTAATTCATTTTAAGTTTTCTTTTTTGTTACCTGTCATTATTGTTTTGTGGTACAATTAAGTATATACAATATACATACATGCATAATGTTAGAGTCGTTTAAGGAAGCAGAGAGAGAGATATTCTTACAAATCGTAACTGGTCAAGAGTATCTATTTCATAAATGAGTTATACTTACTATCCCCCAAAGGAGTAGTACTGACTCCCAAAACACCAACATTTCCAGCTAGTCTTTCTCTTTCCTGATTCCTCTTGATACGCCGCAACTGCTCCTGAATTCTTCTCTTTTCTCTCTTCATCTCTTCCTTTTGGGTCTCGTCCATGGTAGCGAACTGTCTTATGAACGCGTCGTCTTTAGTCGAGCGTATCTTTGTGTAGGCTTCTATGACTGCCGCTTTTCTTACTAACTCCACGCGAGTGTAGCGTTGACCTGACGCGTTTCTAAACGTACGGACTATACGTAGGACTCGACCTGCTAAAATAGAAGTATACGTTTAATATAGATCAAGATTCATTATATCTATGGACTTTTCTATCATGCTGTCCCACCAACCTAGAGAGTGCCTTATATTAGCTCGACTCCCTGAACAAAGTATAGATTAGAAATAATTGTCTTTACAATACCTTGATTTGATGATTGTTGTTGGTCTGATTGGTTGATTTGCGGTTTCTTCTCAGACTGCCCCAAAATCATTTTCCTCAACTCAGCTCTTTCTGCTTCCTCTCGTTCCATGGATAACTTTAGACACAAAAAAATATGATAAGAAAACTGAAATTATTCTTATAATTTGCTTGAGTTTCGAATTTCTACGAAGCGATTTGCCACCTCATTGATCATTCCTTATACGAACCGATAGGATATGGAACGCCCTTCCAGCATCAGTTTTACCCTCCAATTATAATATGGGTACCTTCAAGTCAAGAGTGAATAGACATTTTCTAGGCAAGCGCGCTCTATCTTAGGCTGTATCATCACTTGCCACCAGTCTGATTGCAGCCAAGCGCTAGTCTATAAATTAACAAGTGTAAATTAAAAATTTATAACACAAGTGAAGGTTAGAGTAACTAGAAAAAAGCTGATAACTTTCAAACGGCTGAACCGATTTTCTTGGATGATAGCTAAGAACCATCGATGCTAAGAACACTCTCGATCAAGCCACCTGTCAAACAAAAAAAAACTAAATTAAAATCGGTTCATTCGTTTAGGCACTACGATGCCAAAGACAGATACACAGATACACACGTCAAACTTATAACACCCCTCTTTTTGGGTTGGGGGTTAAAAAAAACTGCCCATGTATTTATTACTCTTACCTGTTCAGTAGTCTTCTTATTAGCAAGCATGTTCTCAATGTTTTTGCCCATCTCCTCCAAATCGGACTCCTCACTGACTGAACTCTCAGCCTCGTCTGTACTCAATACTTCAGTGCTTGTCAACACGCGGTTTTGTAACTCAAATATACGCTGACATTCTTCTTTGTACCTGAACACGGAATCAAAAGTCAAAACTACTAATTACCATTCATCGTCATCATTATCAACCAATAGACGGCATTCATAGCGAGACATAGGTCTCTTGTAGAGACTTTGGAAACCCAACATCCATCAGTTTTTCGAAATATGTGGCCATTACCATCTCAGCTTCACAACCCCCCGCGCTGAGCTGTCTCAATCACTCTAGTTCTCCTACTGGTCTCCTTATTACCATTACCATTACCCCTATCACCACTGCATTGTACAAATTATTTTACAAAAAATCTATAGTAATATAGCTAGTACATTACAACTGAGGCTTCATGATAAAATCAAAATTTGAGTTTACCTTAGAATTGCGCTAGGACATTAGGACTAAGAATTTCCGATACTGGAAAACGCTGCTCGTGGCATTCATATTTTTAGCTATCCTATAACACAATATTGTCAGCTACTTACAGCTTAAAAGAGCTACTAGATTGTATTTACCTTTCTTGATGTTCAGCGATGGAGAATCTGTTCCCTCTCGAGAATTTAGTCATTCCCTCTTCACCGGCCTTTGCTTTTTCCGTAGACAATGTTCGCACCACGTCGATAACTTCCCATCGGGATAACTTTTTAATCTGTATGAAAAAAGGCATGTTTATTAGCAGGTTTTGGACGTTTAACAATTGAGTTGAAATAAGAATGTATTTAGAAGGTTGTTCACTTTTTGACTTATATTTGCGTATTGAGTACGCAAATATGAGACAAAAAGTGAACAAACAGTGTGTGGATATTAATACATCATCATTATAATCTCAACCTATCGCCGCTAAAGTAACCAACCGTCGAGTTTCTTGGTCAACCGCCGAGTTTCTTGCTGGTTCTTCACCATAGAAAAGACATTTCGAGGCAGTGGTAGATGCACTTGACGATTTAAAAGTACTTGTAAAAGTATATTTGAATACAAAAATCTATCTATTTCTATTCCTAAAGATGGCTTGATAATGTTAAACTTTCATTATCATTTTACATCTATTGCTGGAAACTTAGCTAATCATTTCATCAGACTAAGAGTTTAAATCCAACAACAATCACACTAATATTATAAACGCGAAAGTTTGTATGTGTGTGTGTGTGTATGTTTGTTACTCTTTCACGTAAAAGCTACTGGACGGATTTGGCTGAAATTTGAAACGAAGATAGATTATACCCTGGGTTAACACATTTTATCTCGGAAAATCAAAGAGTTCTCACGGGATTTTGAAAAATTAAATCCACGCAGACGAAGTCGCGGGCATCAGCTATTCTATTATAAATTGCATTTTACCTCTTCCTCAGGTACGCCAAACTTCCTCAACAAAGCTTTAGCATTATTCAAGCTCAGCCTTCTCAAGTCCGCATCAGTTCCCGTAACCGTTCTCTTAGGTTGCTGTTCCTCGTTGGGTTGTTGCGTGGGCTTGTTGGGAACCCGCACGTAGGAGAACCCTTCGCCGCAACCCGTGGGGTCGGCGGGTCCAGTTAATTGAAGAAGGCATTTACCACGCATTGCTTGGATGTAGGCACGGGTTGTGTTCCATGGGGCGACTTTGACCTGGGAATAATAGCATCTATTCTCACAAATTAGTCGATACTACAATTAATTTCTTAAACTGGACCCTTTCAAGTAAAGATTTTTATATAAACCTGTGAGGATGATACTGCCATTGTCGCAATTAAAATACCATAAGCCTACGTTGTCGTATTAGTTTACAAATTGCGAAAAACCAAATTAAAATTGAATTTCGCGGGCAGGCCCGTCGCTTCCACCATAATACACAATCGTTCATGTCAAAAAAAAAAAATTAGTAGTTGTATGAGCAACGAACTCGAAAAAGTTTTCTTGGAATAGAAAACTCGTACCATTATGTGAATAATCTAAAGGGTTACAACCCTCAGCAATGAGGAATACGGTGCATAAAGCAGGTATTCAAGAGCCGAAGAGAATAAATCCTTCGGGATAACCTATAAATCGACGCGTATGGATCATAAATACCTCATCATCCATCTTGAGTTGTAGTTCCTCGTCATCATCCTCCTGAGGAGTAAAGATGAACTTTTCCCCATAGCCCGCGTCCTTCAACCGCTGCTCGGCCGCCGCCATGCTGAAGTACGCACAGCACTGCTCTGGTGATACCATCGCGCGGATTTCCTCTTCCGATGGCAAGCGGAAGTCAGGTTTTATTACCCACCTAGTTAAAATAATTGTTCTTAATTAGGGGGTTTTTATGGTTAATCGGAACTATTCCGCCTAGCCATGGACAAAGAGAAGTTTAAACAACTGACTGCTGACCTTCAGTAATGGAGAGGCACATAAAGAAATAATGGTTAATCGAATCAAATTAGCAAAATAAGGCCTGATGTGACTAACTCTATTCTGCACAATTACTTTTATACTAATTTGACAGGTTTAATAACAAATTGAGCTAACAAATTGAGCCATAGTTGCTTTAAATAAAACGATTATTATTATTATTATATTATTAATGCCATCTTTCTGTAATCGGCAGATAAACTACATAGCAACATTGTTATTTTTCAAAAATTGTATGAACTTTTTGGCTATTAACAACGTTGATTATGTACAGATTACAGATAGATTAAAATCACCTGTAAATCTAGTGCTGTCCATATCCACACGGACCTGTCATTTTGGTCTAGCTTAGATATTGTTTACAACAGAGCTAGCCACAATGTCTTTTTATAAAATATTTAGCTTTTTGTATTGCTTTTTACTTTGTACGACTGTTTTTTACGTTTATGATTACTATCACAAACGTAAAAAACAACGTAAAAATGTTTATGATTTGAACGATACTCCGTTGAAATCATAAACATTTTTCACCATTTTGAGTAACCAACCAATCATAAACGAAGCTATGTTTTCAGTACTACTTACTATCTACGGAAATAAGTTATAACGGAAAACATACGTTCGTCGATAGAGTACCAATTAGTTAGCCATTTTCTTAAGAAATACATACCAATTTGAATCTTCTCCAGTGCGCTTGAAATCAGCGCATAACTTCAGACGTTTACGAATCGAACTTTCCGAGTGAGACGGGAATGCTCTCTTAATGTCGTCCATCTTTATTCGCCGAGGGTTCCCGCGAGATTTCCAGAAAAGCCTATATATGAATACCTAAAAAATACCAAAAATATTCAATGCAACAACAAAAGCAGACTATTGGTTTTGGTTGAGGGTTGCTAGTAACCATGCATGGTTCCTTCAAAACTATAAACTTTCGGCTTCAATTCCTCCCTCCACTATTAATATAGATACTTTCAAAGTCAAGAACGAATATAGGCATATTTTAGGCAAGCGCGGTATGAAGTTCAGTTTTGACAGCAGGTTTCAATACAGGTAGCGCTAGTCTATAGATAAAAAAAAACGTTTTAGGGTTCCGTACCCGATGCGTGCTAGTGGGACCCTATTACTAAACCCTATTATATCTGTTCATCCGTCCGTCTTCGGGCTCTATCTCGTAAACCGTAATGGGTAGAGTTGAAGTTTTCACAGAATGTGTATTTCCATTGCGGCTATAACAATAATAAAAAGTTCAAAATGGCCGCCATAAAAATGAAAAAATAGGTTATTTCTTGTACTTATAGTACGGAACCCTTCAAGTGCGAGTCCGACTAGCACTTGCCGGTTTTTGAAAATTTCTACACACCTGCAAAAAGTCTCGAACAAAATTGTTAGCCCTTTTTGAATTTGGTCCTGGCACCTCATACAGAGGGCACTCCTGGCCGGCCACGAATACGGCATCTACCTCGCGGATATAATATGCTTGTCTGGAAATAAAATATCAATTCACACTATCCACTATCGTTTTACTGCTACTCTTCGTACATTTTCAAATTATACTTTATTTGTTTGTATGCCCTTGGCATCAGTGTTTCCTGCCACGAATAACCTAAATAACTTCAAAACAAGAGTGAATGGAATAAAAAAGGAATAGGCATCTTCTAGGCAAGCGCGATCTAACCTAGAACTCACCATGATTGTCATGAAGAAAAGGTCTATCACGCAATCAAAAAAAAAAAAAACTTTCAGAGAAGATACCTATAGTTTGCGACGGGTTGACATGGCTATCGGGGTATGAGGTAAGTCGACTGGCGCAGTCCCCGCGCTAATCCATTGCGGGATAGCACGGGGGCTGTGCGGGTGTGCGGGGCGTCCCCACCCCGATTGCCTGTCTTGAACTATAGTTTGTTACATAGTATAATATTAATATGTGGTCGACATCCTATCTACTCATATGAGGTTTTGCTCAACGTTTCTGATACGAACTGGAACACGTGTAATCAAAATACTGTAAAAAATAGGAAATATTGGTATATTTTTATGATGATATCATTAATGATATTAATATCATTAACATGATGCTTACCTAGTCCGTATAACTAGAAAGTCGGTCTGAGGTAACGTATGCTCGTAGATAGGCGCGCGATACATGTTGTTTTCAACGACTGACTGTGTCGCTCCCGGTGGCAAAATCCCAAGGAACGGAGATGTATGTGCATACGCTATTTCTCCATATTTCAATGGCTTGGGTCCATTATCCTAGGAAATATTAAATAAGCTTTATTGAGCATGTTATTTGGCAGTTACAAGTGAGAACATGCTATTTCAATCCGCATTTACGAGCGAGACATAATCAAGAGCGAGATACACGCTATTTTGACAACGTAAATGAACTTTTGGTGTTGCGACATTTTTAAAAAACTTATTAATACTTTAGAACAAACTACTTGTAAAATTATTTGAAATGATTTTAGACTTACATCTCCACATCCCAAGTAAAGTAGCTTACCTTGGTAGCGGTTCTCTTATAATAGTTCTTGATCTTGGAACACATGCCAACTTGGCTGATGAGGGGTGGATGTTCTTCACAGAACTCCACGAGGATCAGTTCTCCATCCCTACCGCTCAGATCTTCAGGAGTCCGCATGAAGAATACGTCTCCACCACCAGAAGCCAGACGTTCCGATTCACGTTGCTGTGGACAGTTAAATATAGCTAACAAACAAACAATGGCAGAATAATGACGGTTGTAGGACGTTATCTTGCGGTTAGACCAAACGATTTTTGTATACCTGTAGAAGCAACCACTATTGTTCTTCTACTAATACCAATACGAAAGGGCAAGAGAAAAGTCTACCAGACGCATTTTACATTTAAGACAAGCATATCTGGAGAAACGAATATAGTATGACTTTCATGTATACTTGGACACCTAGATGAAACGAGTGAGCATCATACTGTGACAAACGCATATTTGGAACTTAAAAACTTCAAGACTTAAAAACCAATTGAAAAGCTTCCCACAACTCAGTATAACAAGTGTAAATTAAAAATTTATAACACCCCCGACAGTAACTAGAAAAGAACTGATAACTTTCAAACGGCTGAACTGTTTTTCTTGGATTATAGCTAAGAATACTCTCGATCAAGCCACCTTTCAAAAAAAAACTAAATTAAAATCAGTTCATTAGTTTAGGAGCTACGATCCCACAGACAGATACACACTTCAAACTTATAACACCCCTCTTTTTGGGTCAGGGGTTAAAAAATATACAAACCTTAGCCTTCTTCCTAATATGCTTCAACAAAGGTTGAACCGGATGTGGTCCCGGGGCAGCCAGCGGCCCATACGACAGTTTCCTCATAGCTGGTCGATGGAAGGTGCGCAGTCGAGCCGGCCCCATGTGGGTTTGTATGAAAGGAGCCCGAAGTTCCACTACTGGTGTACTGTGCTGTATGAGTTGACCTCCGCCGACTTTAAGTCGAGGATTTTGGGATTTCGGTTGATAGAATCTAAAAAATTCTTTTTCTTAGTTATGGAGAAAATAGTAGGTATAGCTACTGATAAAAATGTATAAAGAATCAGATTTTTATTCTTTAGACTTTAGAGCAAAAGTAAAAGATAAATTCTTGCTACGCTGATAACTTTCAAACGGCTGAACTGATTTCCTTGGATTATAGCTAAGAACACTCTCGATCAAGCCGCCTTAAAAAAAACTAAATTAAAATCGGTTAATTCGTTTAGGAGCTACGATACCACAGACAGATTACACAGATACACACGTCAAACTTATAACACCCCTCTTTTTGGGTCGGGGGTTAAAAATTTCTATACATTACTCACACGTCATTGGAAATATTAAAAGGGTCCCGATCAGGCGATTTAGGCGGAGGCGGCGGCGCGTCTTCCTGCAACACGTTGATCACACCCGCTTTGCCCAGCAAAATTTTTGATTTCTTTACGTGTGGATGTGGGATCTTTACTTTTGGTGCTGGACCTCGTTCTAAATTACAATATTACAATAAGTAAAAGAAATAAAAAAATGGGGAGAAGTACATTTTTTTTCTCCACTGAAATGCACGGTAGAAAAGCAACTTAGCAGCTGTATTAATTATACCTGTAGTAAGTCATAATGGACAAAAACAAGCACATATTTTATGATTTTTAAGAAATAGTAATGCCTATTCACAATAGCTTTCCCTAAAGTGCACCACCTAAAATCCTTTGTCTGGTGGGAGGCTTCGGCCGTGGCTAGTTACCATACTACCGGCAAAGCTGTGCCGCCAAGCGATTTAGCGTTCCGGTACGATGTAGAATCCAAAGGGATATGGGTTTAACAAAAACTTCCACTCCCCTCTCAGGTTAACCCTCTTCCACCTTAGACTGCATCATCACTTACCACCTGGTGAGATTGCAGTCAATGGCTAACTTATATCAGAATAAAAAAACCACTGACACGAGCGCAACGACACCTATCTATCAACGAATCGGAAAACGCCTCTGCCGTCCGTATCACATACCGTCTACGGCTGAGTAGTTTGCTGATCGCCTTCTGTTGCACCACGATACACTGCGCGAACAGAATTTATTTACACCTTAAGTTTAACCATAAAGGCCGATTCACACTAATTGCGTTCACGTGAAACGTGCGTGGTGACGCGCGTAAACCCGGGTTACGCATTCGTCCACGCTTTACGTAAGCGGTGTGCCATGTTTCATATAGTTCCATACATTACAATGCAATGGTACGCGCTAGGTCTACGCTTACGCAGCCTGTGTGAACGAGCTATAATCCTGCAAGTAGTACAGTAACATATACGAGTAGTTACAAATAGTATAGGGTATTAGCTTTACCTCTGGTTATCTTCGACGGATCGACATCATCTGGAATACCCAAGATAATGTTCTCATCATTTGGATCCAAAGTAAGTATTTTGGGTTTGGGTATTTTGGTCATGTTCTCAGCATCCCATATGACTTCGTCCTCCCAGGTTCCATAGACAAGCTCCTCGTTTTCTACTGGGAATATGCTGTACCAAGTATTGTCTTCCCCTTCGGCAGAAGTTGTGCCTGTGTTGTTGGTTGATGAGGCGGTTGTTCTAAAAGAATTAATTTTGGCCAATAATACTTGATGACTTCTTTTACATGGCAAAGAATTTTTAGGAAATCCACCCCCAGCCCCGTAATGTTGGCATGAAAGTTCGTTATTTTTTTTAAAGTTATATCCGTGAAAAAAATTGGTTTTCAGGGTTTTGTTTAGATACGAAGATATAATACACGTTCTCAGACTAATAGGTTTTTAACAATGAAGTTTACTTATTTTTAAATGGGATGTTAGTCTGGTTAATATTATGAAAACCGGTCAAGTGCGAGTGGAACTCGCAGACGAAGGGTTCCGTACCATCGTACAAGATATAACTAATACCTTTATCTTGAACTCTACTAGTTAATAACGGCCTGCGCCATCTATATGTGATTTAGTGAATTAAATTTTCGTGAACACATTATTTTTGTCTTTACTTGTGCTATATGATCTACCTACCTGCCAAATTTCATGATTCTAGGTCAACATGAGGTACCCTCTAGGTTTTCTTGACCGACGGGCAGACAAACAGACGGACGGACGGACAGACACGACAGACAGACAGACAATAAAGTGACCCTATAAGGGTTCCGTTTTACCTTTTTGAGGTACGGAACCCTAAAAATACTCTTATGCAATAGTATTCGCTGCAATACCATGGCGAAAAAAGATGATAATGTGACGTTCAATTTCGCCGGAGCGGTTACTTACGTGGCAGGTTTGGTCGTCAAAGGCGTGGGTTGCTGCGGTCTTGGATGAGAGAACTGTTGAGCAGTTCTACTGACTGACGTGGGCACCCAGCCTGCGGCGTTGCTTTTACTGTTTAGGCGAGCTAGAACCTGCAATAAGTTAAAAAGCGTCATTATTACGAACTTTTTTACCATGGTCTTATCAGTACATTTGTTTCATTCCAGTTGTTTGGTCACCTTCACGATTTTTATTACGAAAAAACAACGTTGAGGACCAATGGCAACGAAATGTTAAAAAAAAAAACTAATGACTGCCCGCCGCTCAAAATTAAATCCTTTTTATTCCTATGGGAATGGGAATTACAGAAAATCCAGCCTTATTTCTTGTCTGAATTTCTAAATTATAAAGGGAACCTACGAGTATGTGCAAAATTTCAGCTTTCTCAGTCCAAGTGTTTGGGATAGGCGTTGATGATTTTCAATCAGTAAGTAAGACAGAACTTTTTTAAACATTTAGATAAACAAGACACAAGTGTAAATTAAAAATTTTCAACACCCCCGACAAATCATTTTCAAATAAATAATTATGTATATCTAGGCAACGTCCATCTTGACAGCTTGATATTTGTCAATTGACACTTGAATATTATGAACCTAAGGGTTATATACCTAACCTTCTTTTCTACAAGAAAACTAGAAAATAGCTGATAACTTTTAAACGGCTGAACCAATTTTTTTGGATTATAGCTAAGAACACTCTCGATCAAGCCACCTTTCAAACAAAAAAAAGGAAAATTAAAATCGGTTCATTCGTTTAGGCGCTACGATGCCACAGACAGATACACAGATACACAGATACACACGTCAAACTTATAACACCCCTCTTTTTGGGTCGGGGGTTAAAAAAAATTATATAAATTAACTTTTTACCTTCTGTTTAATCTCGCTGCCATCCCATATAACGTCATCTTCCCATTGCAATTGAGATACCATAAGAAACGCGTCATCTGGAAACCCACTGTCGGGACTGTCTCTATTTTCATTATTATCAGAGTTAGGATCTCCTTCACTAGGCTTTTCTTTTGGCTTGTCTTCCCTTTCTGGAGATGGTGCCTGTGATAAAATTTAGGAAGGTCATTTAATAATTTCAAAGGGCAAAAATTAAAGGAATAGTATAAAAGTATGATGGTCCACTAATCTGTTTTGCATTCCATACATTTTGAAAAATTGTATAGTCAAGGTCAATTTTAGTTTATTTTTAATATTATGTTACTTATTCATAAACATGTAGCTAAAGCACCCGAAGGTTGATTCATAGTAGCTAAGTCAGTTGCACAGAATCTATAAATTGATAGGTATTAATGCTATCCTCTATGCTTTCATCTGGGTCTGTCTGTCTATCAGTCTGCTACCTTTTCACGGCCCAAAAGTTAAACCGATTCTGACGAAAGGTACAGAGTTAGCTTATATCCTGGGGACGGACATAGACAACTTTTTATGCCGGAAAATCAAACAGTTCCCAAGAGATTTTAAAAACCTAAATTCACGCGGACGAAGTCGCGGGCATTTTCTAGTAATTCATCTATATTTAATAGTTATAAATAATTATATATATTATTATTATTATTACTATATTGAATAGTTTATTTCTCGAGTCACATGATCAAGTGAGCCCAGCCTACAAGTACCTACTTACCTTTGCTTTAAATCCATAGTCGAATCCTTCGCCCGTCTCTGGCACATTGAGCATATCATACCAAGCCTGTGCGGGTCCGAAGCGCCAATGTGCCGGCGTTGGTCTTTGCGATTTGTCCCCTGAATTTTGCGAATTAGATTCGCCTTGTGCTACTTGAGTGTTTTCTTCCATAGGCCTAAAACGTTTCCATTTTCAAGTAAATAATGAAAATCTTGATTTCCAAATGGAGTTAGTTTGTATTTTACATGAAAAATAATTTATCGCATATCAAAATTGCTCTGTAAATTGTAACATACTATTTTATGCTATTAGTGCCATTTAAGATGAGTTCTTCTTTAACCAAATCTATTGTTCCACAAAATCTAATGTTTTCTTATTAGATTGCAACACTAACCCATTTCAAAGCTATTATAAAAACTTTTACAATATTAAAAACTCCGAAATTAATTCGTGACAGCATTCAAACATCTTTTAAGCCATTGTTGGCCATATTATCCTACTAATATTATAAACGCGAAAGTTATACATCCATACATTTGGATGGATAGATGTATAGATATTTGTTCCTCTTTCACGCAAAAATCTAAAATCTTTTGGATTAAAAAAAAGGTTTTGGATTGGATTAACACATATATTATTTTTTATCCCGGAAAATCAATGAGTTCCCACGGGATTTTTAAAACCCTATATCCACGGGAACGAAGTCGCGGGCATCAGCTAGTCATTTACTATTTGTGGTAAACTAAATAGCCTGCCAGGTCCATATAAATAACAGACAACACTTACTTAAGAAATTTCTCTTCATCGTCACTAGCATATTGAACTTCTTGCAGCTCAGACGCCTGTGGTGTGTCGCTACCCGTACTGCCACTGCGTTTTCGGCGTCTACGCCTCCGTACACCGCGCCAGATTTGTGGCAAACTAGACAGCTTGCCGGGCCCAAATAGACGGGAGAATAACAATACCTGTAAAATTGAAAATTTAAGATAAAATAAGCAAATTACTTATATTTTAATAGAACTTCTTATTATGATTATAGGTATGACTATAGATTTGGTATGTAGGATGTAATTAGAACGCTAGCAAAAACGAATAGGTAGGTACAGAGGATATTCAAATTCAAATTCAAAAATATTTTTATTCAATTAGACTTTTACAAGTTCTTTTGAATCGTCAAAAGCATCTACCACTGGTTCGGAATGCCTTTCCTACCGAGAAGAACCAGCAAGAAACTCGGCGGTTGCTCTTTTCAAAGATTTGATATACAATATTATGCCATGTATAAAAGCAATTGAAGTCCTGCGCATTGCTGGAGCGAATTGCAGGTCAAATCCACGCTTTTTTATCATATACATAATCTTCGATAGTATAAATATGCTTTTCTCAGGAGCTTTTAATAGATTTTTTGAACCTGTGTAAAGGCAAGTCCAAAATTGGCTGAGGAATTTTGTTATAAAAGATTATACCCAGATAGTACTGATGATTACAGATACAATACTACATACAATACTACGTCAACAAACGTTATGTAGATAGACCCTTGCGGGGATTAAAGGACACACCAACAAACAAACACTTTTTTGCATTTATAATGTATATAGGTAGTCTACTATTTATTAATTATGTACTAATATATTAGTAGGTACTAAATGTGTCATACTTACTTTATCAGGCCTAAAGTCTGGGAACAACTCGGTAACATCTACATTTGCATATTTAGAGGGCAGCATAGCTGCCAGTGGAGTGTCCAATTTCTTAGGTCTATCAGTTTTAGGTTTCCTAAAAGGCAAAAATCTGCATATTTATATCTGCATGCATATTTATAATCGTTATTCTGACAAACAAGAAATCAATGCAATTTTCAATTTACAGGTACTATTTTACATTAGGTAATAAGTTGGTGTGGTTTAATAACCAGAATCAACAAGAAAACTAGAAAGACTAGTTGCTATTCGCAACATTAATTATTGCATGTCGGTTAACAAACCATATTTGGACATAATATCCCTAATATATATACTTCCATGCTTTGGCTAGCATGTAGAGCCATTATATTATGCTGATTAAAATTACTGACAATAATTAATCGAATATTTTTTCTAAACCTGGGCTAAAATATTATCCTAAAGAGGTTCTAAAGGTCAGATGGTATATTAATTTTGTGTAAACCTTGGATCAGTTTAGAATAATCTGTGGCTAAATTAATTTAAACTAACTTCAATATTAATCAAATAAAGATTGAATAACATTGTCACTTACGGCACAGTAGATGGTGGTGGCATAAGTTCTCCGTCACCTTCCATATCACCCTCATAACCTTCATCATTGTTACGTTGTTCCGATTCATTCTCATAATCCTCTTTCCATTTTTCATCAGTCTGTGGACAATCGCTTTTAATATCTACATCCACTGCATTATTTTCTTGGACACTCGTCTCATTTTTTGAATCAGACTCAGTTTCCCATTTATTGTTAGACTCTATATTGCACTCTATCTCCTTTTGGTGTTAACACAAAAACAATAACGTTAGTTAGAAAAATATTGTGCTAGGTGCTTATGTTAGTCAAATGACCCGTGCCCAAACAAATCAAAATATTCATAACCCAGTTTAAAATGTACTTATAAATTATGAGAAAAATCTAGACTTATTTCAGTAAGTCACATAATTAGAAATCTTTGTCTTTGGTTATTTGCAGATTTTCTCTATCTCTTATGAGGCTGACCAATTTCTTACGTTATAGAGAAGTAAGTGTATGTATATTGGCAGTTTATTTACTATAGGGTTACACTATAGTTGTTAGAAAATAATGTCCTAGCACAAAGAATCTATACTCCATGGGAAGAAGTTGCAAGAATGTTGCTTCATGTGAAAAGTATGCACTCCAAAGTGATAAACTAGTTTAGTTCATATCTTGATATCTTAATATAATAAGTTAGCACATATTTTTGTTTAGTTGGATGTGCTTTTCTCAGTGAAATTCAAGCTTTTAAGATCTAGCATCTAGTTTGGTACAATTTAGTTTCAAACTACTACTAAGATGCAGCTTTGTGATCTTGAAGTTTCAAAATACTACAAAAGACTACATTACATTCAGACTAAATTAAGTGATCTAAATGTGAATACTAGGTATTAAACTATCATAGAATAAAAAAAACATAAACGTCATATTAATTTATTCAAAAAAACATACAAGTGAGTTAAAATATATTTGTAAATAACGTGATGTGTACCTCTGTGTATATTACCTTTTCATCTTCTGCTGCATCATCAATATCAAAAAAATCAACAGCGGATGGACTCTTTTGGGCATAATCTGAAAATAATAAAAAATATTTTGATGACAATGGATATTTTTCAATTACTCTGAGTTAGTAAAGGGTTGATTTATAATAGACTAGGCACCGGCTAGGTTGTGCCGGAGCCAGAGATCCATTACTAGTATAACCATAGGCCCAGAACAATCTAACAAGAATAATTTTTTTACATAAAAACCCTCACATTGACTACAAATCATTTAGCAGTACACTAATTTGTGATCCTTCTGTTTGTTACCAATTTTTCAAGCTATAAATTAGGTTAGAAGAAGATCTTTACCTTTCTCTTCATCATCCTGAATCGGTTCTTCCTCCTCCAATACCTCCGATAACATAGAACCAAGGCCCAAGCGGGTTAGTGAAGACAACATTCGCTTGGAATCGCCATCCAATAGCCCATCGTCCTCAAGCTGGCCGCTTTCATCGATATTACCAAACAGGAACCCAGTCAAGTCCATGCCGGACCGACTGTGGTCGTTCGGGTCATCACTGTCGCACATCTTGAACAACTAACGCAAGTTTATTGCATAAGATTTTAAAATACTACACAATAATCAATTTATTCTCCATATTTAACAAAAAATCAAGAAAATATCGTGCAAACTTGGAAAGCGTCCATTTTTTTTTGTTTTCAGAATTTGACATTTGATTTTGATGATTTGACAAGATAGCAGTGTTTCCTGTTACAATTTTGGTTTGACCCTAAATTGCTGTAGGCAATTTACCCTACATTATGTACCATAAAAATTTACATAAATACCCTAATTTAGGATACCTCTAAGTAATTATTATCATCGTAGATCCCAAATCTAGAGTCTTGTGATGAAGAAAGTCTCATACACCTAGTTACCTAATACCTCGCTACTTAGTAACTATACTTTAAAAATACGCTACCGAATGGTAGTTAATGTAATGCAAAATATTGTAAAACTTTATCAATCTGCTCTTTTCTAGCCCTTTCAACCAATTCACTTTGGCCTTTGATGAATTAAAAAAAAAATACAAAATATTATATCATACAAAGAGGGTATAAAGACCCCCCCATCCCAAAACTTCGATTTTACCTCAAGTTACTCTAAATCCTTGTCAAGCGTCACAATGTCAAAAAAGCCCGAAACTTTACCTAATATTAGCCATATTTTCACCCTAAAATAGGGTAAAATTCTTAAATGTAAAAACACTACAAGACGGTCAAGCTGTCATGGTCTGTGCTGTCAGTGTCACTGTCAATATGTCAACTGCTATTTGACAATATAGCGCAAGGCACAGATAATATTAGTAAAATGTCATTGTTTTGGTCTCAATATGTACAGAAGATACGGGTAAGATTAGTATAATAGCAAGGTCGTTTTAAGTTGCATTGCCCTGCTGAACAGTTAGCTGAACAGTCTGCGCTAAATGAGCCAGCTTAGTAAACTATTAATGAGTTATATGAGATTATACCATCTGAATTATTAAGTACTAGCCTAAAGTAGGTAGGTAGGTACGTATTTATTTGTTTGTTTAAATAAAATATATTAGTTAGGAACAGATTTTAACAGTTCTTAATATTACATACTACTGTATTCCATAATCCCAAGAATTATAATTAATTATTATTTGAGCAAAATTGGTAAATTCCTGAGACAAGGAATTTGCCAAATAAAATATAATTTTAACATCAGGAAATAAAAGAACTTAACATTATTACTATGTTTATGTAATAAATATTGGCTTGGCTAATAATTCGCAATTTCGCATACGTTAGCAAAGTTGGCATAAAGTGGTCCGGTTCTGGAGTTTATTCCTCAGTACCTAAAGCCGGTGCAACTCCTCACTATCAATTTATTATTATGACCATCATCATCAACCCATCGCCAGCCCACTACTGAGAATGAGAAGGGTTTTTTTGGCCATACTTCACCACGCTGCCTGGCCAGTGCGGATTAACAGACTTCACTATCTTTGAGAACATTATGAAGAACTCTCAGGCATGTAGGTGTCCTAACCATATTTTCCTTCACCGTCATAGCAAGTGATATTATTTTATTTTTTTAAACGCACCTACTAACTCCGAAAAGTTATAAGTAAGTGCCCGAGATTGAACCCCCGACCTTTCGAATGTGAGGCGACTTCTTACCACTAGGCTATCACGGTGGTTCATAGTACATAATATAATCTACACTAGAAAGTATACTTGTACGAAATTTTAAAATAAAATATAATAATGTTTTTATTTTTTGACGGGATATTATTCTTGATAGGAAGGCTGCGGTACCTTTATACTCGTAGCTTAAAGTGTGACTTGAGTGGGTTTTTGAGGGAAGGACGAAGGGGAGAGTACAAAAGAACAAAAGCCTTGAAACGCATCCGGCAGGTAGGAACGAGTCTCCGAAAAATAACAGTAAAATATTACACTAAGTAGATGATGCCCTCGACCTCTTATTAGGTTTAAAAATCCCGTGGAAAACCTTTGAATTTTCGAATTAAAAAGTAACATGTTAATCTTTAGGTATTCAAAAAATAATTATATCAATCTATTGCTGCCTTGCGGCATGATTGAAAGACAAACCAACAAAGAAACACTTTAGTTAAATAAGTAATATGGGCAGGTTTGCGTTTTAATAGAGAACATTTTTCTCGGTATAGGACCTAAGTAGTTAAGACCTTAAGGGTTCAACTTAAAAAGTTTCAAGTTGAAAGCTCCAATTTCCCTTTATTGTTACAATAATAGGTATCCTCTGTGGTCACTTTGGTTGGGTTCTATCACCGTAAGGATATTTCGAGGATATTTCATTTCAGAAGCAGTAACTTCCATCGAGACACGGGCGCGGGCTCAGACGCCCTGAGCGGAAGCATTTTACCTACGCATTTCATAGTTGTCATAAATAAACTTGAACTTCAGTTTTAGGGATCCGTATAGTTTCATCTAGTCTGTCAACCCGTCTGTATGTCTGCCACAGTCACAGCTATTTTAAAGCTATAAAAAAACGCGTATAGTTTTGAGAGAACCCTGGACATGAAAAGTTAAAAAGTTTAAGTTCTTCAGACGGTTTTTTTATGGTAACCGTCAAAGTTTTTGCCAATTAACAATAGCTGCGGAACATTACCCACTTGATTGGAGAGCTGAGAATGCCAGGTTATGCGAAATGGGCATAGTTCGAGAGTAATAACCAGTAACTATGTCATCCAGCCTAACCGCTGCTAATAGGGTTCTACATAAATTAGATCTTAATCAATTTATAGCTCGACGTTTCAGTAGGCTGTGAATTATAACCATTAAGTAGAAATCCACTAATATATTATTATTTAAGTATATACTGGGTAAACCTATTCTAGTGGTTCAGGGCTTGAAATCTTGTGCGTGCCTTCATTGTTGACGAGTCGGCCAGCTGACAGTCTAGTTCGTGGGCTCGTAGGCTCGCCGGCTGTTGTCTAAAGGCTTAGCCCGCACAACGATTCTCGCGAATTTTATTCGCGCGATATATTTTTCGCGTACGGAATATCACCTGGAGGGGTTTGCCCCTCTGTAAATCGGAAGTTTCAGCGAAGTTGAAGTTTTCCTATCTAGGTATTTACCTATACAAACTATTATAATAATAATTTTATAAAGAGGAAGGATTCGTTTATATGTGTGTAATCAATAAACTCTAAAACTACTGAACCGATTTTAATAACTCTTTCACTATAAGAAAGCTACTTTATCCAGAAATAACATTATAGACTATGAACTAAATATACCTACCGCGGACAAAGTCGCGGATAAAAGCTAGTATTTTATACAGAGCAAGTACTAAAACCTAGGTATGTAGTATGTACCTCAATACATTTCCCCGTGATCTTTCTCAATGTAAAGTCCTTAAGGCGCTAGGCGTGATGAATTTTTTTTTATAAATAATATAGTAGGTATCTACTTAACAGCAGGTTTTATAATCCTCGCTGAGCCAACTCCCAGTTAACGTCCGCCGCGCACTAATTAGAAGGCTAACTTTACATAAATAAACCTTAAAATCCGAACTTTTACTTCTTGATTTTTAATCCTGTTCCGTCTGTTAACAAGACTGTAACATTCAAATGTAGATAAGTAAATTGGGAAAAATTTGAAAATTAAAATTTTCTACCATGTATCGGAATACTTAGGTGCCTATCCTCAACAAACTCCTCAACAATGTTTCAACAATATGATAGAACAGTCTGTTTCGTAATGAAAGCATTCTACCTAAGTACCTACCTACTTATTTAAAGTTTAAACTATAACTTCATAAATCACGTCAACATGTCCAAAACATCAGTTACATTTCAAAATGTATCTATAAACTATGTAAGTAAGTAATAATTAATTATAGAGGAACATCTTGTAGAGCTGACTCGGTGGAAATGATTCACGTCGATTCATTCAGACGGACAGACAGACAGACAGACAGATAGACAACAAAGTGATCCTATAAGGGTTTTGTTTTTCCTTTTGAGGTATGGAACCCTAGGTAGACTAAATAACTAGATAGTTTAATTAAATATATTTTGGAACATTTCCTTTGATTTAAATTTTAAAATATTTCATAGGATAGCTGAATGCTCAGGTATATTCTTCTTTACGCCTAGTTGAGCCCAAGCTACGTAACACGGCTTAGCTGTAACGAGGTTGTTTCTGTTATTTTATTCAAAGCGTTTTTGTAGAAGCTCATGTTGAAAAGCCGCTTAATAGAATAAAATTGTTCCTTAGTCCTGAAAAGATTCAACTAACCATGTATTTTTCTGAAATATTTTTTCGAATCTGGGAATTTATAATTAAATTTCAGTAAAGTAGGTATCCACCTACTCACACGAGTCACACAGCCAGCTGCATAAAAACGTAGCGATGGCATGTAAAAAGATGAGAAGTTCACTTGGTTGAGATGCAACCTGTGTAAATACCCAAAGTACATTTCACATTCGTCTGAATGTGAAAATAATGTGACCTCGTCAATGTGTGGCGGCCAATAGCGCAGAGCAGCAGTCGCCAAGAAGTGCAAAATTGCAAATCTTGATGGAAGCTTCACTTCTGTGCCTTTTGTGGGTGGTCAGTTTTTCCAACTCGTATAGTTTAGCACCTTGAATGTGTCATAAAAAAACTTTATCATATAATATGTAATAAGTAAAGCCTGAGAGATATAAAATGCGCGACGAAAACGTGGCGATTTCACGAGCGACGCGCCGCGGCGCGACTGAAGAAGTGTCTTTAATACGAACCACGGCTTGATAAAGTTCCTTTTAGGTGCATTTATCTTCTATTAGTAATTTAAAACTAAAGCTACGAGGGTTCCAAACACGCCCAAGTCTGAGAAGAGCCCACAACAAACTCAGCCGGTTATTCTTTTTTTATTAACACCACTTTACAAAATCACATAAACTATTAGAACTATCAAGCTGATTGGCAACTCATTCCTAAGCTTTCGTATCATTTAAATTCTGAAAAAATAAAAATTCTGAATCAAAAGCTAAATAAGTGTCAAACTTATAAACAGGTGGATAGGTAAACTTATTACGTATTCACAAAAACTTCAGCTAAAGTTTTTTAATTAAACTCTCGCATAATTTGACGCCTACGTTGTCTCAACTTTTTTAATTATTTGTGAATAATCAAGAACTTTGTACCATAAATTAATAATTGTCAATAATTTTATTTTTCATTCATTAATTCATCAAATAATAATCATTATCTAGAGTAACTGGGAAATATTTGAGACTGGCTGACGGCTGTGGCCCAAGACGAAAGAGGAAGAGGGATTGCCTGAGTTGATAGCCTGATATGGCATAGCCTACCGGGTTGAAGTTGATTTCAAACTACGGAATATAATATAATATATAAATATCGCTCACCCTACTTTTAAATGTCACTGTTTATGACATTTAAAAGTAGGGTGAGCGATATTTATATATTATATTATATTTCCGTAGTTTGAAGGCAACTTTAGGCTTTGATGTGTAGAGAGCTTTAGAGACGCTGGTCCTTTCGAGCAGCTAGTAAGGGTTAATAAATTCATCATCCATCATCATAAACAGCCAATGAGCATTCATCTGGTCTTAGGCAGTGGCGTGTAGTCATAGAGGCAAAAAAGCACTGCTTACCCTTATTTAAAAAGCTCAATGCATATTTTTCGAAATGATTTGTCAGAAATCTCATGAAGGTGTTTTCACGTCCTAATCGACTAAATAATTGAAGATCGATGGAATAAATTGTTATTCTTTGATTTTAATAAAATACAGAATGAATTCGGAGAGGAAGCCATTTCAATGTACTTAGTTATATATCTTATATAAGGTAAAACAACTTACTTATTTTATACTACACTTAAACCACTTTAAAAAAAAACAATAATAATATTATTCTACTTTGAGAATGGTCCTCTTGTGCAAAATGTGTCCAGTACCTAAGTTAAAATAACTACGCTCCATTCGTACGTAAATGAGTAAAATTTCTAGTTCAGCATTAGAGCAAATGTGAAGGGTTCAAGAAGTTGTTGTGTTACGATGCCTCCGGGGCTCTTTGTGCCCTGTGTTTGCTATCTAGTATTTTCGCAAATGAGCAATTCACGCTGTTACACTCTACTAAAGGATCTTATTTAGGGACTTTTGGCTTATTTTTAACCGACCACATATAAAAGGTTCAGTAGATATTAATTTAAATACTATTTTTAACTCCCGAGTCCCGACCCAAAAAGAGGGGTGTTATAAGTTAGACGTGTGTATCTGTGGCATTGTAGCTCCTAATCTACTGAACCGATTTTAATTTAGTTTTATTTTGTTTGAAAGGTGGCTGGATCGAGAGTGATCTTTGCTATAATCCAAAAAAATTGGTTCAGCCGTTTGAAAGTTATGAGCTCTTTTCTAGTTACTGTAACCTTCACTTGTCGGGGGTGTTATAAATTTTTAATTTACACTTGTTGAATCTTACTTACCTAACTTTTCGAAGAAATTAACAATAAAGTATGTAAACTTTATACTTTTTCGCAATAGCCGAGAACTATTTCACGACTTATTTAGAAAAGAGTTCAAGAAACGAAGATTTATCGAAAGATTTTTTATTGAATGAGTATGATAGAAATACCGATTTATATAAAATTTTGAACAGAGGTAACTTGACATGGGCAACTTTTTATCCCGGAAAATCAAAAAGTTCCCACGGGATTTTTAATCACACTTCACACTAATATTATAAAGGAGAAAGTTTGTATGTGTGTGTGTGTGTGTGTATGTTTGTTACTCTTTCACGCAATAACTACTGGACGGATTGGGCTGAAATTTAGAATGGAGATAGATTATACCCTGGATTAGCACATAGGCTACTTTTTATCCCGGAATTCAAAGAGTTCCCACGGGAATTAAAAAAACCTACATCCACGCGAATGAAGTCGCGGGTATCAGCTAGTATCTTATAATAATATAAGTATCTTGTCTTATTAAGTAGTAAAGTAATAATCATATCTTATAATAATATAAGTAGGTAGGTATTATTGTTATCCAAACGTTCCGAAACCCCGTAGATATATTTGTCAGCATTATCCACCGCAGTATACGGAGCGTAACGCCGGCATAGCTGTGTGACGGTAATTACATTAATTCCTACCGCGCGTATCACGTAAATATTGCAACGTCGGCAATTTATTACAACTAGTGCAAATACCAGCGTAATAACCGTTAAACTGCTGCGATTTCTAACCATAACTATGGATATTTCGTTAAGTTATTTTGAAAATCTCTGACTTCTTAGAGGTAGGTAGGTATATTACAATAATGGAATCAAAACGTTACAACGCGGCTTTTTATCTGCATATGAACTATGAAGCATAGAAATGTTACTAGCTGATACGTCCGGCTTTGCTCCTCGGGTGAAATTTGATATACCTATAAATACAATATTATTAGGTATGTACTTATCCTATGTTACTTCAAGATAAAGTAACTTACCTATACTAATGATGAAAGAATAATAAATTAAAATGAGTTAATTAGTTTCAGAGTTCATCGATTACAAATTAACAAACAAAAAAATCTTTCCTCTCTATAATATTAACTGTTTACTTAGAAGATAAATAAGCATAGAAGATCATTACGACTTTCTATGTTATGAACCCGTTCACACTGCGAAGAGCGTATTGAACGCGCTCTTGTAGCTTGTATTTCAGTAAGAAGGTAGTTGATACATTATTTTGAACTCGTAGATAAATCTATACATGATAATACCTAAAAACATAAACTACCTGACGTAATATCGACGTACTACAGCTTTACTTATATAAACTTTATGTGATTTTGTGTTTAAGATAGAGAAAATTCTCTGAATAAAATTGTTGAACCCTATCGGTAGCGGTTGCCACATTCACAAGATGTCGCTTCTAGATTCAAGCAATCATCTACGTTCGATACATGAACCTCAGCCTGATAACTCACGACCCACGGTCTAGATGGCAGCACGGGTAGCTTAATTAGAAACTCAAGTAGAACACGCAACTTTCAATCGCATTGACAGAGCGTTTACCAAATTGCACTATATATAGAAGTTCCAACGTACAACCGTCGGCCCAGCTGGCGCCCCGAGCACAACTTGTGTTGTGCTCGGGGCTTGTGTTGAGCTTGTGCTCGGAGGGAAATTTCCCTATTGCTACGGTCGAGCATACAGACACACACCTCCCGTGCAACTCCATACAATCGTAGTTCCAATTTCATACAGATATTAGTTTCTAGAATGTGTTTGCCAAATTTCATGGACTTTGGTTGCTTAATATTCAAATGAAATTGGAACTACGATTGTATGGAGTAAGTGACGGAGAGAGCCCTGTTAAGAGATTTTCAAAATTCCACCTGAGCGAAGCTGAGGCGAGTCGTATAATAAAAAAGGTATATAAAGTCCAATTTATTGCAGAGTTTTGTAACCTAAACGTACTGGCATACTGAAACCTACAAAGGATATGTTTCCTGAAGCGTTAATATAGCTGGAGTCACAAGCAAATTTCAATTTCTAGTTTACCTTTGTATTCGAGTTTACCAGGCACATAATACATTATAGTATGGCCTATATGTAGGTACTATGACGTACTGCAAAATTGCATTTATTTGAGTTTTAAATATAATTAATCATACTTAACTTTATTAACTTCAGTAATACGAAAATGCAGAATCTGTAATAACGTAGTTAATTGGTCCAATTAACGATTTTCGGTAATTAAAGCTGTTATTTTAATAATGTCTGTAACTAATAAATTTTTTTGAACTACTTAACTAGGAAGCTGCCCCGGCTTCAGACTGCCCGGGCAGCACAAAATATCTACGTAAAGTATCTATAATTCGAAATATATTCACGGGTAGTAGCATAATATTGTTTAATCCATACTAATATTACGTTATAAACGCGAAAGTGTATCTTTCTGTTTGTCTGTCTGCTAGCTTTTCACGGCCCAACAGTTCAACTGATTTTGATGAAATTTAGCACAGAGTTAGCTTACATTCCAGGGAATGAAATAGGCTACTTTTTATCCCGATAAATCAAAGAGCTCCCACGGAATTAAAAAAAATCTAAATCTAGTATATAAAATGTTTGACTAGCTTATGCCCGCGACTTCATCCACGTTGCAAATTCGAAACCCCTATTTTACTTCCACTTATTAGGGGTTGAATTTTCAAAAATTCTCTATTTGCGGATGCCCACATCATAATAGCTGCTATCTGCGTGCCAATCGATCCGTCCAGTGCTTTAACAGCTCGTTCACACAGGCTGCGTAAGCGTAGACGTAGCGCGTACCATTGCGTTGTAATGTATGGAACTGTATGAGACCGCTTGTGTGACATGAACGTTCGCGTAGACGTAATGCGTGCAGTTATGTCTACGGATTCACGCGCGTCACTACGCACGTGTCACGTGTACGTGCTTGGTGTGAATCGGCCTTTAAGCTGTGCGTTGATAGATCAGACAGTCCGTCACCTTTTCCTTTTGTATTGGTATTTAGATTTTTGGTTGTATTTTTTTATTACACTTTCGTAATTATGCGATGGCATTGCAGACTATTGGGAGCATTTTGCAAATTAAGTACCAGGCAGCTTTGCATCGTGAATAAGTAAACAAGCCTTTTTCACGTAGCGTATTTTATTAATAATTGAGCGTAGTTAAATATATTTGTATGCTATTTTAAGGTCATATAATCAAATCGTCTAGACTATAAATGTAGCAAAGTGAATTGCAAAGTAAGATTTTCATCAAGAAATCGAGACCCAAGGCATAAATATTGTAGCTGATTCGAAGATGTTCAAAATGTAGTCAGGAATTTTGTCAGCACTAAGTACCTAATGTATATTAACTAAAGTCCATTGCATAAAGGAGATGTTACTTGGGGAAGTTAAAACTTTGTATTTTTTGAAGCTTTTTTAGTTTTTCTAAACGCTACGCTTATCATCACTACGTTTTAACTTGACGCCTACTTCACTACTTATATGTTTTGATCCTCAGGCTGTGATTCCACTATACCAACTTCAAAGATCTGCACTCTAGGTACTAGTTAGATAGGTACTTTAAAAAGGTATCCAGCCTTTGAGAAGCATTTTTTCGATGCGCCCGATCCGTCCGTCTCTGGGTGCAGACGTCACGTGCATTTTCAGTATTGAAAATTGTGTCAGGCGCGCTTCTTGCGGGTTGTCTCGTGGTATACGATCACCCTTAGAAAATGCTCTACGACTATATTGTTATGGTTGTATGTATGTTGGTATCAGCGGAGTGAAGTTGCTCCCATATGGGCCATTAGCACTAACTTCACTCTCAATTTTCCCACAGGGGCAAAGCGAACTGCTCGGAGGTCTAAATAGCTCCTAAATATTACACGAATGGGAGGACCTTGCCCGGCGTTTTACATTATTAAACATAACCAGTGGCAAAATTTTGTATTTCATGTGAACATATCACGAGAAAATTCAAAATGGTGGCTTTATTTAAAAACTAAAAGACAATTCTGAAAATAAATAATATGTTTTGATATTTCTATGTCATTTTTCATATTGATAAGGGTCATGATGCCTGTAATCATAAAAAGATGGTAGGGGTTTTGTTTTGATAATAATTCCCTAGGCTCCCAGTATCTGACTCCACACAAGTCTTCAACATACACTAGACTTATGTCTTATGTTTTAGACCCCTAATATGCTTAGAAAGCGCTGAAATAGCAAGGAATTTATATATCAGTGTTCACTGCAAACTGAGAAAAACAAGATACTCGTAAGTAATTAAAGTTCAAAGTTCTAACAAGTGTGCAATTCTAAATCAGCTTACAGGAAAGCTTTCGACGATTCTAAGAAACTTAACTAACGAAAGAAAAAGAAAAGTAAACATTAAATGGCAAACTTTGACCACGAATTTATTATATTTCTTCACGAGCAAGAGCACTTTATCCTTAAAAGAAGGTAGAAATGACATGTGAAAATACAGATGGGAATTTACAAGAGCAAAATCATGCAAAGGCAACTTTATTGCTACAAGCAATAACTATTATTTATTCTTGGTCCCTAATCTAATCACTTACTGATTTGACGGTATCAAAGCCAGCCCATTGACTGATTTCAATAGGTAGGTAGGTATTCTTTAGGCTTGGCTGTCCCTAAAGGCAAATCTGGGCAAAGTGATATCAATGAGAGAGGCTTCCTTATTATTTTTTAAATATGTGACTTGTGATGTAAGATCAAAGTAATAATCTGTGAATTTTTCTGTAATCCATTCATTGACTACATCTGCTATGATATAATTTATTACACTACAAAGTGGTACTTACTATTGAAATAATACTAACGGATGCCCGCAACTTCGTTCGTGTGCATTTAGATTGTAAAATCCCATGGGAACTGTTTAATTTTCCGAGATAAAAAATTGTCTATGTCTGCAGGTTTTTAATTAAGTATATCCATGCAAAGAATCAGTTTGATCAACAAACAAACACGCTTTTGCATTTATAGTATGGGTAGCGATTGTGCTGCATAGGTAGTAGCTATATACCTCAGAATCATCGTCATCATCGGCATCAGTTTTTCCTCCCACTTTTAATATGGGTACCTTCAAGTCAAGAGTGAATAGGCGACTTCTAGGCAGGCGCGCTCCATCTTGGCTGCATCATCACTTGCTAGCAGATCTGATTGCAGCCAAGCGCTGGTCTGTATAATTTAAAAAAAGCATATAATGTGGCTATGAAGAAGCCCCAAATTGTTACATAAACAAGTGTAAATTAAAAATTTATAACACCCCCGCTGAAGGTTACAGTAACTAGTAGTTACTAGAAAAGAGCTGATAACTTTCAATCGGCTGAACCTCTTCTTGAATTATGGCTAAGAACACTCTCGATCAAGCCACCTTTCAAACAAAAAAAACTAAATTAAAATCGGTTCATTAGTTTAGGAGCTACGATGCCACAGACAGATATACAGATACACAGATACACAGATAAACACATACACACGTCAAACTTATAACACCCCTCTTTTTTGGTCGGGGGTTAAAAAATAACGAGTAAATGTCTGACAGAAAATAAAATACTGTGCAATAGGTACACGTTCCTGTGCCTGTTTGTTAGTACCGGTGATTTACGTATCTACGTTGAAGGAGCAGCAAAACAAACGACACCGGTAATTTATTTCACTGTAAGTGTGAAATATTTGGATAGCTGTTTCGTAGCGCACACTCGTAGGTAGTGCTCGTAGCTATGTGCAAAGCGATCCTCACTATTTTCTGCCGAAAGACCATAGTTGTACTTTTTAGGGTTCCGTAACCAAAGCATAAAAACGGAGCCATGTCAATGTCACTTTGCTGTCTGTCTGTTACATTATACTGTCTGTCACTCTGCTGTCTGTCCGTCTGTCACATAGACATTACGAAATGATTTTAGAATATTTTTGTGCTGGGGGACTATCTTAAAAACGAAACTGGTCAAGAATATGAAATTTCGGTATGTTATATGAAAACAACGATTTATAAAATAGTTTGTAAATTGTTACCAAAACAATCGAACATTTTTTGGTTTTTTCTTTCACGGTTTATTGCGGTGTTCTAGCTCAGAAAAGAAATAATTCAGAAATACTCCCACTTGACTGGTTTTACATAGTATATACATACATACAACCTTACATCATAAACATAGATCATAGTTAGTAGGTACTAAACTACTGCAAGTGTATCCTATACTTTAGGCATCATTAGTTATTTTGTACTGCAATTTTTCAATTGTAAACAATAATTTTATGAAAATTTAGCATTACAATGGGTTATATATATATCATTTCCTATACTTAGCTACGATGGTGCTACGAACGCTATGAAGCTACGATATTTAGGAAATTATATATTTTCATATGGATCTAACATGGAACTAGGAGTCAGCTTAGGAAAAAAGTTACTGATTGCTTATTGAAAATGATATAATACAGCAAACAAATGGACGTACAGTAAGTACCTAAGTTTGTTTTTTACACGAAAGTGGAGCAAAATTATACTGTTTCAAAAAACATTCATATATAGACAGATTTGAGTGCAAAATAAAATTAATGTAAAAAAAATTTAACGGTAAGTTTTTTGTAATGATTCATCTATGTTGAAATTGAAATCTACTAAACCGTGTTAAACACAGTTTCGAAATGTTACCTATTTAGGATATTTCGAAATAGAATTCCCACTTCAGCCTACACAGTATCACAATTGGAGCACTAGTATAATTGATTGGATTACACCTGTTATCAGGGAGGCTCGGCTACGTGATCTCTGTACATAATTGTCCAATGCGACACAGTTTATTACAGGGCAACCATGATAAACTGATTTACTAATTCCGTTCTATTACTTGGACGTGCTTAACGTACAAATAATAGAAGCAAAATAATATGAAATGAAATAATAATTCATCACAATTTATAAACAAGTGTAAATTAAAAATTTATAACACCCCCGATAAGTGAAGGTTACAGTAACTAGAAAAGAGCTGATAACTTTCAAACGGCTGAACCAATTTTCTTGGATCATAGCTAAGCACACTATCGATCAAGTTACCTTTCAAACAAAAAAAAACTAAAAGAAAATCGGTTCATTCTTTTAGGAGCTACGATGCAACAGACATATACACAGATACACACGTCAAACTTATAAAACCCCTCTTTTTGGGTCGGGGGTTAATTAATATAAGTCAATTCCCACCAAGACTTACCTCAATGGAGATTAGCCAACTAACCAAGAGATAATAGTATTATAAGTAGAACACAAGTTTGTTGGAGCCTATTAAAATAAAGTAGTAGCACAGAATAAGGATAGTATCTTGGTACCTATCAGAGGTTCGTCGAAGCCATCTAGACAGAGCAATCGTGCGGTAAATGAGTGACCCGAGACGACGACCCCAGCAATTCCGGGACCTATATGGCAGAGTCGTTAAGTCGTCATTTAGCACGAGATCAAAAGCGTTGGAGTACTGTGTCTAAGGTGTCCTCCAGCACGATTGACTGATGATAAAAAAAAAAGATCCCGACGAATTGAGAACCTCCTCCTTTTTTGGAAGTCGGTTAAAAAGGGGGTAGCGGAAAGCGGCTGCAGGAGAAAGTCTGAGGACAGGGTGTGATGGCGTTCAATAGATCTGATGACCTATTGACCTATGTTCAAGAATGGACGTCCACAGGCTGATATTATAATGATCATCTCTGACCTGATGTTAAGTGATGATGCAGTCTAAGATGGAAGTGGACTAACTTCGAAGAGGCATGGCAGATTTTACTAAAGGCATACCGATTATCGTATTCTACAAGGCATTGTACCGGATGGCTTGGCAGCACGGCCTTGCCACAGCCGATGATTACCGCAAGAACAGAGACGATATAGAAATTAAAAAAAAACCAAATAGCCTTGCCGGGAATCATACCTTCCACTTATAAGACTACAGTGCTTCAGTGCGCCACTGAGGTCGTCGAGCTTTACTATCATTACATTGTATTCATAATCAGTAGAAGTCGAACAAATTAATAAGCTACCAAATGTTTTATTAACATTCGATTACCAACCTGTTTAAATGTCTCATTTGTAGATTGGCCCTTTGGACTAATGTAAGAATTATTAGTGAGACCCTTAGGCTAAAAAGTTTGAGACCTCTGGCCTAGACCAACGAGGTTGTAAAATGGTGAATAAATTAATATAGAGCAATTACTCTCCATTGATCTTCAAAGTTCAGCACCAGAATATTGTATTGTCCCCAGATCTACATAAGTTAGCAAAGTTTCAAACTAATTCGACGACTATAAGCGGTGAGTTGAATATCGATTCGCTAGAAATCTTAATTCTGCTTATAATATCACAAATTGAAGTGGTCGAGTTAAAGTGGGTAAGTAAAGCTAGTAAAAAGATTTTAAGCTAATTTTTGAACCTACTTGATTCGATGCGTTTCGTGGTTTTTATGTTTTGACTTTCAATAATAAACTGATCCTTCCATGAATCCTTCTTATTGTTTTATGACAAGCACTATTGATGTCGGAGGGATCTAAGCACATGCGATTTTATTGTTTCCGCAATTACTTAAAGTAGACTAAAAGTACAAAAAATTCTTTTGAAGGTGCAAGATACTGTACCTACTGCAACTTAGATAGTAACCATGCTTCTTGACACTTTAATAATGAGGGACTGAAGGAAGACAAAAGTTGCTCATATAAAGCAGTAGTGTAAAAAAATTGCAGGAAAAATTATCGCTTAAATTAAACACTGCTAGTAGATTTTAACATTAAAACCGCTAATCGGATTGAGTAGAAACTTTCAAAGCTAAAGCCGGTTGGTATTCTAATGTTATTTCACTGCTCTTTTTAACCGCATGCACTGCAACGCTGTATGGAACTTACCTATTCTAAAACATTTATAAAAATGTTTGGCATGTTTTATATATTGTGGTAATTTTAAATGACTATGGGCAGCAGATATTTTAATGGGCAGAAAATTCCGATTAAGGGATATTTCTTCATTGATTCACATAATTACAATCGCTCCAAAACTTATCTAACAAAATAAAGGATAGAAAAATTTAGGTACCTCATAAAGAACTGTATTGCACAGTCAAAGTAGACTTTATCAAAGATTTTTCAGTCTCACTACCTTCCTAAAAAAAAACCGGGCTGAATTGACATCCAATTCCTTTATGGAAGTCGGTTAAAAAGATAGTCTAATATCATTTATTTAAAGAAACGATATTTATTACAAAGCATTTCGCCCACATGGTTTTTTTCGTAAGTACCTACTTACTTATCTTTTATGAAATTTGATTGACCTTTTCGTAGACAAAATTTAGCTTGACCTTTTGCCTAAGCATTGTAACAAAAGTATCTACGTAGATATTCGTTTACTCTTATTTTATTAACCCTCGACCCAAAAAGAGGGGTGTTATAAGTTTGACGTGTGTATCTGTTTATCTGTGTATTTGTCTGTGGCATCGTGCTCCTAAACTAATGAACCGATTTTAATTTAGTTTTTTTTTTTGTTTGAAAGGTGACTTGATCGAGAGTGTTCTTAGCTATAATCCAAGAAAATCGGTTCAGCCGTTTGAAAGTTATCAGCTCTTTTCTAGTTACTGTAACCTTCACTTGTCGGGGGTGTTATAAATTTTTAATTTACACTTGTAAACGGCCGGTCCACGCGTTTAGGGTTGCTAACAATATTCGATAAGTTTATTACTTTATTTACATTTTTTTATTTATATAAACTTTCAAAAGTTCTTTTAAAACATCACAGGAATCTAACACAGCTGGTTTGGAGTGCCTTTCCTACAGAGAAGAACCAGCAAGAAACACGGTGGTTGCTCTTTTTGCAAACATTTAATTAACAAAAATGTTATGCTATATTGTGAAATTGTAGTCCCACGTATTGCTGGAGTGAGTCAAATCCGCGCTTTTTATCATTTACATAATTTAACTGTTTATTATGTTTTATAGGAGTCATACATCATAGTATCATCACAATTAGTAGGTAAAGATAAAGATTTTATACAATTATCCGACACAAATTCATCTGACAGAAGAACCGGATCATATCCACTCAGCTACAAATAAGTAGCAAAACAGTTCGTAAGGTGGAAATAGCTCTATCTACTTATTTATGGACGTCAGAGTAGAAAGAGTTCTTCGTCAAGAAGTGTAAAAATAAACAGTAGAAGAGCGAGTGAAAATATAAACGTTGCAAATATTTCTCCCCTTTTCATAATTCATAATACCTACTTATTTTTTCCATTACTGCTTACCTGTGTCATATTGATAGAGTGACAAATATCGAATTTTTGTTAGGAATATTGGGAATATATTCATAATTTATGAAATCCTGGTCGTACAGTGCAACCTGCCGAATTTCTCATGGATTTGAAAAAAGAAGGCATCTTCCTTTTTTTTTAATTAAAAGATTAGCGCTTGGCTGCAATCAAACCTGATGGTAAGTGATGATGCAGCTTAAGATGGAGCGCGTTTGTCTAGAAGATGCCTATTCACTCTTGGCTTGAAGGTACCCATATTATAATTGGAGGGGAAAACTGACTGTACTAACGTCAACTAATTTCACTCCTGAGCGATCTTTTATATTAGCATCTGAGTTTCTAATTGTATTGACGTTATAAGCGTCCGCTTTGACGTTCAAATGTAAGCAATTGAGCTTTTCATAGATGTCGTAGAGCTTTTTAACCCCAACCCAAAAAGAGGAGTGTTATAAGTTTGACGTGTGTATCTGTGTATCTGTCTGTGGCATCGTAGCTCCTAAACGAATGAACCGATTTTAATTTAGTTTTTTTTTGTTTGAAAGGTGGCTTGGCTTAATCGAGAGTGTTCTTAGCTATAATCAAAGAAAATCAGTTCAGCCGTTTGAAAGTTATCAGCTCTTTTCTAGTTTTCTTATAGAGGTTTTTGTTCGGGGGGTTTTTTTTTTAATTTTGAGTTATTATATTATGGATAGTAAAGAAGCTAGGTGCTTAAGCGATAGAGTGGCATTCGATATCTACCTACAAGAGATCCATCTTGAATAGGCACCTTCTAGGTAAGCGCGTCCCATCTTAGACCACATCATCACTTTCCATCAGGTGTGATTGTGGTCAAGCGCTTGCCTATAGTGAATAAAAAAAAAAAAAAAAAAAGGTAAGTACTCGCTTTATCCATGCTTTTCCTTAAATAAAGTTAAAAAGTATTTGACTCCAATTCACGGTTCACAGCATGATAAAAGTAAAGAGGTTTAACTTTTATACGCTTTCCCGCTTGTGAAAATATCTATTTCAAGTGGTATTAATCGCATGGCCGATTCAAAAAGAAAGTTCTTCGCCTACAAAGAAAAGACACTGCGAGTATATTTCAATATTTCTTTTCCGTCTTGGCTTCCTTTCACACTGTTCACTTGGTACAAGAACGCCTGTCATTGTATGTTACAATGAACAAAGAGAGGTCTTTAGAGAAACTCTACTATGAGGGTAAAAGATAAAGCTGTGGCTGGAAATTGAAATATCTTGTATTTTATTAAGCGCTCGAAGCATGCAAAGGTACCTAGTGCTAAAAAATTACTTACCTGAACGACTTTTTCTAACGAACTTTCTTATAAATTGACCTAAAACCTACAACTTAATAATAATTTTGAATAAACAGTGGGTCCTACGAGTATATTTCAATATTTCTTCTCGGTCAATTGACTTCCTTTCATACAACAACGCCTGTAAGTACAATTGATTGTACTAGGTATACTATAACCTTAGATTAAGATGAATCTATGGCTTTAACCATTTTAACACCCTGGTTTCAGGGGTTACAGCAAACAAAACAAAAAAATACTTTACTCGGACGGTAAAACGATATTTATTCGTGTTTGGAAATTGAAACATCTTGTATTTTCTTAAGCACTCGAAACATAAAAAAATCTTCCCTAAATGACTTTTTCTACTCCATTTAGATACTCTACGACCTTATAACCTTTCATCTAGTACGTAATTATTTTTGAAAAAGAGAAAATGTTTTACCAGAGATAGAGTAAAATGTGTGGCTAACCTATTTAACTTAAGTACTAACTTTATAAGGCATGCAGATGTTGAATGATGTTAGGGATGCTTGCTGACCAGCGAGGTTGTTTCTTTGCGCCAAAAATGAGTTTTGAACTTATGGAACCTCTACAAAATAGTTTTCTGTTAAAGATCTTAGAGCACAATTTTGAGAACAACATTAGACTGCACTGCCAATGTCATAAATGCGAAAATGCGTTTATTTGTTCATTTTTCCTTCGATCACGTGACGTGATATATTGCATGGTATACTTAGTTAAAGAACTAGTCGTAAAACTGCGCTGGAAAATGACGTAGACTACTATTGATCCTGGAAAATTAGAGTTCCCAGGGAATTTTTAAAAACCTAAATCTTCGCGGACCTATTATCTACTCTTAAGTAGTTGGTTCAATAATAATATTAAGTGAAAACTGTAAACCATCATAGACACCTGCAAGCGCTCTCATGGTAGGTATTGGGAAAATAACCGGCTTCAATATGAAATTTAACCGATAACGGGAACTAAAACCTATCTAAACGTTTCAAAGATATATCGCATAAGAAGCTTACCTGGGATTTACCGACGATTTGCGGCAATGATATTAAGAGATGAAATGTACCAATTTTCAATTAATTTCAGAGAACTAAATGGTGCTTACATATTATGCGAGACTAATTTAAAAAATCATTCGGCTTTATGGATAATAAAAGCTATTCTTTGAAATTTCTATCAAAAGAATAGAAACCATTATTATAATTCAAGTAAAATTTTGCAAAGCTCTTTAGATAAAGATCACAGGCAATATAATATGAGAGATTACTATTTCATTTATATCTCATTGTATATCATATTTATGTATATTTACACATTTAAACATTTAGATGATGAATTTACTAAAATATTACTTAAGTGCGAAAGTCTGTCTTTCTGTTCATTTTTTTTTTGTTCGTCCGTCTATCTGTCTATCCATTCGTCCGTCCATCCGATTCACTATTATGTCAGCAGACTTTCAGCATTTGACTATACATATATAACACAATTTAGTGCTTTTGAGGTTGATTAGTATAATATTATGGGGTTAAATATAATGATCACCATAAAATGCTTTGATACCCTTAGTTCTTTTACCAAAAATATATACTTAACACCAGATAAATAACGTCTAAAATTACAATAGTACTAGCTATTTTAGTCACGACTGCACTTCAAATTGTATTCGAACACCAAATGTAGTAAATGATCACCAAATCTTAGCGAGCAAATTAATGCGCTATTTCTGCCTAAATAAACCACTATGATTGACATAAAATGTAGGCTTATTACCAAATGAAGCATTATGATGCCATATTAAGTTATGTCTGCGGCTTACGATCCTCTCCCACCACACCGCAAGCGCCGCGCACGCCCGGACACGATCGCCAATTTAGTCGCGTGCGAGCACTTGCTTTTATTGGGTGTGTTTTGATATCTATCTTCTTTGCAATGGCGAATGAAAACTTAGCGGGACCGAGTTCGTGTGCTCCGCTGTTGAGTACTTCATCGGAATCAGATGAAGACGAATATAAAATCACAGAGCATACGAAAAAACGTCGAAGGCAAAATAAAGTTTGGGTTTTTGAAAGAAAATTTATAACTGTGCGGAGCGCTGAGGAATTTATCAAAAATGAGAAGACCTGGTCAATACAAAAAATTCATACGACTGAAGAAGGAGTAAAACGTTACTATCGTTGTAACAAAGTGAAGCTTCGGGCTGAAATTCAGTGTTCTGCCGCGATTTATCTTTTATTTGACGCATCGTGTGATGATATATTATTATTTCGTACTGAAACATGTCACGACCATGAAAATTCTGACTGTCAGTCGACTAGGGGAATAAATGAGGCAACGAAAAAGGAAATAGAAAAACTATTCGAACTGCGTTTGAAACCTAAATCTATTATGAAGAACTTAAGTAAAATTAATGGACTAGTTCTGCCGACTAAGTTACAGTTAAACAATTATCTTAAAATCATACGTAAGAAAAAATACGGGCCATCGGTAATAAGCTTGGGACAGCTTGAATTATGGTTAAAAGAAAACTCTGAAATACCTGATGACGGTCACGAAGTTTTTGTTTTGGCGTATGAAATTTCTGAAGATGATTTAGATCAGAACTTCCGGTTCATGTTAACGACGAAATATTTAATTGGTCTATCACGCCAATGTTCTGTTCTTCACGCGGATGCCACATATAAGCTCATTTGGCAAGGGTTTCCAGTACTTGTGATTGGAACTACAGACAGAGATAAACATTTTCACCCATTTGGATTAGCTGTGACAACAGCTGAACGAACGGAAGACTTCATATTTTTATTTTCCGCATTAAAAAAAGCAGTTTTCTCAATATTTTCATACACTTTAAGTTGTAAAGTTTTGGTCTGTGATGCAGCGAAGGCTATACAAACTGCCTTTGCGTGCACATTTGGAACAGATACAGTCATAAGAATGTGCTGGGCGCATGCGAAAAAGAAGATGCAAACAAGAGTAGAGCAAAGTGTGCAAAAGAAATCCCAAAAAGAGATCTTACAAGATATTGATGCTTTACAGTGTGCCTCAACTCAGGAAATATTTGATCGAGCCAGCGAAAAATTTTTGGACAAGTGGAAAGCCGAAAAAGATTTTGTTACATACTTTGAAAATGAATGGCTAATACTAAATCGTTTCTGGTATTTGGGCGCATCTCTGGGGACTCCTGCTACAAACAATGCTCTGGAATCTTTCAATAAAACAATAAAAGATGGTGGCACGCTTCGTGAGCGTCATCCTTTGGCGCGGTTCTTAGTAATTGCTTCTGATATAGTCAAGGACTGGTCTAATGAATACGTGATTAATAATACTGAGAGACGGTTCGCTCAACTGCCGACAGTATCTTTAAAGATGTGGACAGAAAGTTACCAATGGGCAAAACTGTCGAAGCAGGTGCCATTAAAGAATAGTACTGAGCTAGTTTGCTCATACAGAATTCCAGCTGGGTCGGATTTAGATTGCAAAAATTATGAAAAGCCATGGGAGACCTTTGACGAATACAAAGAGCAACATTTTAGAGAGTGGGAAGTTATAATGCCCCGAGAAAAGGAAAATTGGTTACACGGCACATGCAATTGCCCAAAGTTTCTCAAAGATTACATTTGCAAGCATCTCGTTGGATTGGCGATTCGGCTTAAGCACGTCCAGCCACCTTCAGAGGCCAGAGCTATTCCGATTGGCATGAAGCGCAAAAGAGGACGACCAGCCAAAGCTAAGAAAGCATTAATTGTGCAGTGAATTAATACAGAAGACTGATTCTTCTTAAGATTTTTTAAATGCTTATTATTAGTTTAGTTTTAAGATCTTTGAACTGTTTATTATTAGTTTTAAGAGGACTATCTTTTTAATGATTGTTTCAATAATTAAAAAAGGGATTATTGAAATTGTAAGAGTTTTATTTTTTATTTTAGGTATAGCATTTGGTTGTAAACGAAACGCTCAAGATAATTTTTTTTTGTAGTGGTTAATCAATTTGGAGACAAAAAGGTTAGGAGTAAATTTACTTTACTGTGTTTGGCAAAATATTTTTTTTGCCGAGGGTAATTTACTTTAATCGGATAACGAGATTTTATTTTTTTGCATTTCATTTTAAATTAAAATATGGTTAATAATTTGGTTTTCATTAACTATTTTTGGGCTAACAATGAGTTTTTTGGAGCCAGTTTGCTTAAATAGGATAGCAAGATGTAAAAACTTTGGTTATAATTTTACATTAAAATGCTGTTTTAATTTTGGTGATCATTTACTACTTTTGGGTTAACAATGATTTATTTGGAGTCATTTTGCTTAAATAGGATAGCGAGATGTTAAAACTTAGGTTGTAATTTTACATTAAAATGCGGGTTTAATTTTGGTAATCATTTACTATTTTTGTCTGTTATATGTTACTATACCTGGTGGTAAGTTAAACATAAGCCTAATATTATATAGAGAAGACTTATTGTCTTTTAAAGTATCATAAACACCTGGAGCCTGCGATGAGTGCACCCTGAATATTTTATGCATTCAAATCCAAAGTTTATTTTGAAGCTCATCGCCATACCAACAAGCGGGCTGTTTTGGCTCACTTTGATATTCCACTACAGGAAACTTGAGGTTTAAAATGGCTTATGTTTAACTTATCACCAGATATTGCAAAAAAATAACGTGATACAATAAACCCCTTACACAACCAAAAATAGTAAATGATCACCAAAATTAAGACACCAATTTAATGTGAAATTACAAGAAAAAAAGTATGTCTTGCTATCCTGTGAAAGCAAGTGATTACCAAAGTAATCACTTGAGTAATCATTGTGAAATCACAAATAGTGGATTATCAAACTTTGACCCACAATTTAATTTAAAATGCCATTCAAATATTTAACATCACACTATCCTATAAAAGTAAATTACCCTATAGATACTTATAACGTTGTAGGTATATCCATACCAATCCAAATAATATAATCCAATAAAAAATCAAGGTTTGAGAAAGCTGGAATTTATTACGAGGACCAGGCAGTATGAATACTTTCCTATTTCTATAGACGGGCAAAATAATTACTTACCTCAAAATTCCTACGTTTTAACTCAGTTAGATATTATTACCCAACTAGTTAATGCCCACGACTTCGTTCGAGTGGATATAGGTTTTTAAAATCAAGTGGGAACTCTTTGATTTTCCGGGTTAAAAAGAAGCCTATGTGTTACTCCAAGGTAACTATAACAGTCACATAGTTCACTAGTTTTTGTATGAAAAAGTAACAAACATACACACATACATTCGCCTTTATAATATTAGTGTGATGGTACGGAAGTGTTGATAATAATATGGATTTATATTTTGCATACCTAGGTGCCTTTAATTTTTTAATGAAATACGGGTCAGACGATATTCGGGAACAAAATGAGGTCATAACTAATTAGCTTAATGAGGTGAGATGTGAGATTAATCAACATGTCCTACACAAAGGGAGGTGATTAATGAAGGTAACACCGGTGAGATTTTGCACAGTTTGCCACCAAGCAAAATCATTACATCATTAATGCTAGGCCTCCATGGTAGGTGCTGCACGACGTTTTCAAGTTCATTGAAACAAATTAGAATTTGCTGGCGTAACTTGCTCATCTCACATTGCATTCTGCATCCCTAACTTATAGGTAAATGTTTGACTTTTTTTTCTACACACACACACACAACACACGCACAAACATACGCGCACGCACACGCATACATAAAACTTTTGCCTTTATAATATAAATTTAGTGCAAGCATTAAATGTTTCTCCCAAAACCAGATTTAATATTATTTTAAAACCACGTAATCTATGAAAGCGTAAGCCAAAAGCCCCTTAAATTTACATCCAACTAGTGAAGCCATGCAAGCTCATTACGACTGTATTTAAAGCTTATCTCGAAGCGATTACCAGTTAATAGGCTGTCGCGGAAAAGCTAATCTGAATTGTTACGATAAATAAACATTTGATTTTACGACGACACGGCCATTCCGATATAAAACGAGTAATAAAATGGGTAGTAATGTATTGACTTTACGGCTTTAAGTTACACATCCATCTATCAACTCCAGTCACCAGAAGCTTTGCAAAACTGAAAATTCCATCAGATTCACTGTTATAATCAGTAAAATCGAATGATTGCAATGTTTGTTAAAAAAAATCCAGATGAATGACTTCATGAGTAAAAATAATTATTCTTTCACTAGTATACCCATATTACATGTTAACAAAATATTTATAATGCGTACAAAATGAGATCTCACTCGCCTTTATAACTTTGTGTCAACTTTCGTGTCAAAAGTGCGATTTTAGTCCATATTTTAAAAGTTAACTGTACTTTTGAAATAGAAGTAAAAATGGCTAGTGAGTTCTCATTTCGTACGGACTATTCTTAAAACGGGTTAGCTTAGCGTATATTTTTTAGCTTAAAATATTATGCAAGTTTTAAAACTTGTTACAGATTTTTATACTTATAACAACCAATGAGTACCAACGAAGAGTACAAACAATATGGTGTTTATATGTATGGTGTTGGTTAACTCTGCTGTTCAAGCACAATCAGGTCGACAACGCTCAAGCATAATCAGTGCGACAACAACCGCGTGTAAACTTGGTCGCACTGATTATGCTTGAGCGGCTTCTTTTGTATGGACCTGACCTCGACGCGCTATAGTACACGCTATAAAAACATTTTCTACTATACACATGATAGTAATCAGAGCAAAAAGTTTATAAAACGTGGCATAATTAAAAGAGTTGGGCTTAAAAGTTTCAAAGCTGATTTTACCCTATATGCATTCCATGAATACGAAAGTAGATAGGTAGGTGCCTTTTTGAAAAACTGGAGAGTGTTCAGTCTGTTTTAATTTGTATATTTAAGAGATACGAGTAAGTCTTGATATATATTAAAATATTAATACTAAAGTTAAGAGTGAGATGGTCAGTAAATACTAATATGTATCCTTATCCTAATAATATTTTGAATGTGGATGTGTGAATATTTATTACTCCTTCATGCCACAATGACTGAACCGATTTAGCTGAAATTTTGAATATAGATAGATTGCACACAAAACAAGAAAAAAACCAAGACAGAACAAAAAAACTAAAAACAACCCCGTAATCCACGCATTTGTTTTCAAATAAAACTATTTATTTCCCTTACAAATTGTATTTCTTTGGAGTATAGTAAAGACATAGGTAGGTATTACCAGGAATTTTTATTCGTGGTACCTAAAGACCTATTCGTAGATAGATATTACAAAAGTGAACTTCCTGCTTCGCGACTAATGAATCCATTTTCTGGTAAGTGACGCCATCGCTGGCCGAGAGTTGATGTGGTTTCTGTCAAACAAGTAAATTGCCAGCGTCATCTTGATTTATTCGCGGAAGGAAAAGTTTTAGCGTGAAAAAAGTTATCGCAAATCGGAATGGAGCATAATTTATAAGACGAATACATTCAGTTTCTCAAATGTTCCATGGTGTTTGCACAGATTTATTTACTTTTTTCGATTAAAGGATGTAAATGGAGATTTGTATAAACTTGATTCCATGAGAAGTGATCTAAAAGATTTATAGCTCGTTCATACAGGCTGCGTAAGCGTTGCGTAAGATCAGACGTAGCGCGTACCATTGCGTTGTTATGTATGGAACTGTATGAAACATGGCACACTACTTGCGTAAAGCGTGGATGTATGCGTAACCCGGTGTGTTAGGGGTTTACGCGCATCACTACGCACGTATCACGTGTACGCAATTGGTGTGAATTTAATTGCTTAAATAACATTGCAATGTAAGAAACGTAGGTACTTTGCATTTGTCAGTATCCAGCTAATACGTACAAGTACAACGTAATGATCTACTCAAACTTGACACTTTTATATTCGCATTGTCATATCTACCTAGATATGACAATTGCGAAGTCTTGTTCCAAACTTCAAAAGGTTCGGAAAGTTTGCTGCCAAGAGATTTTTTGAAACCTAAATCCACGCAGACTAATAATTCACGGACATGATCTATATTATTTAAATAAAACCAGAAAATATAGTAAGAACCATTATAAAATTGTGCCTTTAATTAGCGTCTACACGACGCGACGTCCTAACTCCTACCGGAACTTCTCAAACTGTTGCAAGAAAACAAATAACTACGAACGTTTGCAGGAAATAAGATAACTTCTTGTTATTACTTCAAGTTTAAGTTGTTCGCAATAAAATTTAGCTCTGGTCTGCAGCCATACATGCTGGTAACTTTGCCACTAAAATGTTTTCTGAGAAAACAATGCTATTTCACTTAGGTATATCTAATAGACCAATAGAATAAAATAAAGGGCAATTTACACAAATACTTTCTATGTATTTTGCATCGCAATCTTTGTGCCTATCAGAGCGTCTATTGGCTAATTGGTAAAATGTAAATGTTTCATTATTTAAAAATAAATAGGAATACTAGCTTGCTCTAATATAATATTATTTGGTACTTTGCCTTTAAAACCAATACAACCAAACCAATCTATTAGAACCAATACAATATATGTAGGCATATATTGTTCTATTTAAAGACCCTCTACCTACTTGTTAATATAATTTAATTATGTACCGGCAGTGCGAAGTTCTAGTAGCCGTATTAATTAATTAATTATTAATATTATAATTGATCACTTTGGTCTGTGGACACAACGTTCTTCGTACCCTTCCCATCAAGCTGTATGCTATTTTTGGTAGGTACCTACTTATGTATGAAAACCTGTTATTAACTTTAAGTTATAATTACATTAGAATGTCGCGTTCGTCAACCGCATCTGATTTGTTTGCGCCTTTACTTTCAAAGTTTTAAATAACATTCATCTTCCTTGAAAATATTATCATGTCTGTAATGAGACCAGTAAATCAAATAATTTCGCACATTAAAATTGTCTGAATAATTATCTTATTCTAATTTGACTTTGAAATTTTGTAGTAAAAGAGATCAAAGAAGGGAAAATCATTTTACATTCATATTAAATTTTTTATTCATTCAAAGCCTTATTCAACGAGATCCTATTCAAAGTGAATATCTCCAATGTTAGTCATTCGGGAGAATTTTTTCTTGAAATTTTATTTTATTTTCTGTTTCAGTTGTTCTTTTGACGATTATGTTAATAAGAATCTTCAACATAATTTACGTCGCAATAATATAATATGTAATTATGTATATTTTAAATAACTCCAAAACCTTTTTCAAATCTCAGGAGAAGAAATTTTGTATTAATCAGAGACAAATACTGATTCATCTTTTATTCGCCTTTATTCTCCGAAAACAATATCAAGTTCCCAAAGTATGGCGATTCAGGTCTTCGTCGTTGTTAACATAGTCTCTAGTATGACCACTGCCAAGCAAAGGTATCCTGCCCGGCTAGCATGGGCAGTAGATAAAAATTATATCCCCCGATTATATCCACTGATGTCATAGAAATCAGTGGATATCGGGGATATAATTTTTATCTACTGCCCATGCTAGCCGGGCTGAGTTATTTAAGAGGAAAACCATCTCGAATGACTTAGACGATTTCACCTTCAAACTAGCAATTTTGACATGTCATGACCCTCTATTGACAATTAATCAAGCAGACATTTCAATCTGCGAAATTTACGCGGACTTTTAGTATTTTGACGTAGGAGGGTAAAAGATCCAGTACCTACATGAACGAATAAGGATTACCCTGACTTTCACCTAAAATTAAGATATATGAGAATTGTTCTATATATAATTTTTATTTTTTGTGTATCTGTACACAGTATATCAAAAAATCAAATAAAATGCGTGGTATTAATTATTATAAATTATTTTATTTAACAAAAGGATAAATTGCCAGTAAATGAACTGGAAATTTCAGTGAATGAACGAACTCTATCTAGTGCATAAACTCTCGATTCCTATTAATAAATTCTTAAGTATATTTTCGGCTTGGAATTTTAAAAAAAATGTCAGATTTTCAGTTTTTGACTTATTGTATATTTTTTTCTACATTTTGCGCGATAAATCAAAAACTCTTTTACATAATAATAATAAATAAAACCTGTTTTAGAATGTATAATAGAGCCCTTTCATATGATATTATCCCCTTTGGTATAGTTATCTTAGTTTGAAAGTCACCTAAATTTTCTGGAAAACAGTCCAAATGACTACAGAGAAAATGAAACTTAACGCCCTTGTTGCATCCAAGTCGCTGGAAGTGCAACATCAGCTACTGAATGTGTTAAGAGTAGTGAGAATAATATACCGTAACACAAGTGTCTGATGTTATCAGATTTGTTCCTTTGAGCCGAGAAGCCACATGTTCTGATGCTTTTTAGACAATCTAAGATCTCTCATTAAGTGATCCAAATAATTTTGATTGAATGGTCTAAGTTGAGATGTAAAAAAGTCACTACATCGTCACTACCTTCTGAAAGTTCTTGAAATGGTAGATTAGAGGTACTGGGTTGGGGCTGAGGTACAGATTTATCACCAGAAGTCAGAATCGTTCAAATTGCAGACTGCAAGTTACAATAGAGCCGCTTGGAACAATTTTTTTGCTGTTTCTTCTGGTAATATTCACAACGCAGAAATAATAATCATCATGGTGTTTAGATGGTTCGCGCCAAATAATAAAATTTTTTTTTTAGTAAAAGTAGTTAACTATTCTTATTTGCTCATAAACGCAACGAGGAAATACAGCTTCCACATATAAAAATTGGAGTCCAGGCCTTGCTGTTAGCTGCTAATGGGTTCTCAAAGTAGCCCGAGTATGCTTGTTTTACTGGGCACAAAAGGAAAGAATGAAAGGAGCTTACCCAGTACATCTTAAAAGATCCGTTATAGATACATGCATCCTGCCATGCCTTACCTATGCCAGCCAAACATGGGTCCAGACAAAGAATATAAAAAGAAATAGTAACTTGCTAAAGGGCGATGGCAAGTTGCATAAATTAAGCAAAAAATATTCAAAGTGAGAATTGAAGACATAAGAAAAAAGACAAAGCCTACAGACACCTTGAGACATGCCCTAAAACTGCAATGCAAATGGTCATATTGTATCGATTTTTACAGATGAAAGAAGGACAGGTAGGTAGACCGAAGACGCGTTGGTCTAATGCTATTGTGCAAATCGCGAGAGAAAATTAGCTTGATAGTACCAAAGACAGAGAGAAATGGGGATACCCAAGAGGGATCCATATCCAAGAAAGAAGAATACCAGAATAAATATAAAAAAAATTCAAAAGAAAAATAAAACCGATTTCAAAATCACAAACACTAAAAAGTAAAAAATAATTTTAGTTATTGTGGTTTTTGAAGTCGGTTTTATTTTTCTTTTGAAAATTTTTTATTTCAAAATTTTTAGTGGCCCCACTGTACTATAATAATATGCCATGCCCAGCTAAAACCCTACTGTTTACTAAGCAATTACACTGATCGCGAGCAATTTGCTCTTATCCATTGAGTAGTTCTGTTCTCCATCTCAGAAGATATTCATCAGAACTTCATCAAATTTATATGGGACCACCTGCAAAGTATACCTAGCTTTTCAAAAAAAAATAATTTCCAAATCGGTCCAGGCGTCTTTGAGCAATCGGTGAACATACATTAAAAAAAAATTGAATTTGCTCTTATCCATTGAGGAGTTCTGTTCTCCATCTTCAAAGATATTCATCAGATCTTTACCAAATTTATATGGGAGTTGGGACCACTTGCAAAATATACCCTATCAAACAAAAAAAAATCCAAATCAGTCAGGCGTCTTTGAGTAATCGGGGAACATACATAAAAAAAAAGATACCGACGAATTCAGAACCTCTTCCTTTTTTTAAAGTCGGTTAAAAATATACTAAGATTTACTAACATGGTGTTATACCACAGAGTAGCAAACAGAGGCAAAGCTTCTAAGAAGCGAGCAAATTTTATAACTATTTTGGTAGGGTTGGCACTGGAGGATACAATTTAATTAACAATAGTTATTTGTTCAACAAGATGGTAAAGTTTGTTTTTGTTGTGATTGCCTAGTTTAAATATCGATCAATAGATCTAAATATCGATTTTGAACGAAATCAGTCAATTTAGAAAGAATTATAAATGGTGCCAACTTTTTTAAATTTTGGTTACAGTTTCCTATTTTGTGATCCCAGGGAGCTCTAAATATCGATTTTGAACGAAATCGGTCAATTAACAAAGAATTTCAAAATGGCGTCGACTTTTTTAAATTTTGGTAACAGTTTCTTATTTTGTGATCCCAGGGAGCTCTAAATATCGATTTTGAACGAAATCGGTCAATTAACAAAGAATTTCAAAATGGCGTCGACTTTTTAAATTTTGGTAACAGTTTCTTATTTTGTGATCCCAGGGAGCTCTAAATATCGATTTTGAACGAAATCGGTCAATTAACAAAGAATTTCAAAATGGCGTCGACTTTTTTAAATTTTGGTAACAGTTTCTTATTTTGTGATTGCAGGGAGCTCTAAATATCGATTTTGAACGAAATCGGTCAATTAACAAAGAATTTCAAAATGGCGTCGACTTTTTTAAATTTTGGTAACAGTTTCTTATTTCGTGATCCCAGGGAGCTCTAAATATCGATTTTGAACGAAATCGGTCAATTAACAAAGAATTTCAAAATGGCGTCAACTTTTTTAAATTTTGGTAACAGTTTCTTATTTCGTGATCCCAGGGAGCTCTAAATATCGATTTTGAACGAAATCGGTCAATTAACGAAGAATTTCAAAAGGGCGTCGACTTTTTTAAATTTTGGTAACAGTTTCTTATTTTGTGATCCCAGGGAGCTCTAAATATCGATTTTGAACGAAATCGGTCAATTAACAAAGAATTTCAAAATGGCGTCGACTTTTTTAAATTTTGGTAACAGTTTCTTATTTTGTGATCCCAGGGAGCTCTAAATATCGATTTTGAACGAAATCGGTCAATTAACAAAGAATTTCAAAATGGCGTCGACTTTTTAAATTTTGGTAACAGTTTCTTATTTTGTGATCCCAGGGAGCTCTAAATATCGATTTTGAACGAAATCGGTCAATTAACAAAGAATTTCAAAATGGCGTCGACTTTTTTAAATTTTGGTAACATTTTCTTATTTTGTGATTGCAGGGAGCTCTACATATCGATTTTGAACGAAATCGGTCAATTAACAAAGAATTTCAAAATGGCGTCGACTTTTTAAATTTTGGTAACAGTTTCTTATTTCGTGATCCCAGGGATCTCTAAATATCGATTTTGAACGAAATCGGTCAATTAACAAAGAATTTCAAAATGGCGTCGACTTTTTAAATTTTGGTAACAGTTTCTTATTTTGTGATCCCAGGGAGCTCTAAATATCGATTTTGAACGAAATCGGTCAATTAACAAAGAATTTCAAAATGGCGTCGACTTTTTTAAATTTTGGTAACATTTTCTTATTTTGTGATTGCAGGGAGCTCTACATATCGATTTTGAACGAAATCGGTCAATTAACAAAGAATTTCAAAATGGCGTCGACTTTTTAAATTTTGGTAACAGTTTCTTATTTCGTGATCCCAGGGAGCTCTAAATATCGATTTTGAACGAAATCGGTCAATTAACAAAGAATTTCAAAATGGCGTCGACTTTTTTAAATTTTGGTAACAGTTTCTTATTTTGTGATCCCAGGGAGCTCTAAATATCGATTTTGAACGAAATCGGTCAATTAACAAAGAATTTCAAAATGGCGTCGATTTTTTTAAATTTTGGTAACAATTTCCTGTTTTGTGATCCTAGGGATCCTCAGATATTGATTTTGAACAAAATCTATGACAGTTCAAGAAAATAGATTTTAAACACTATTTAAATTATTATCATTAACATTAAATTAAATGAAAACACGACGCGCGACGTGTACTGCAGCCCCTGAACTTGAGCACAGGCCGAGCCGGTATAAACCGATTTCTCTCCGTACGCGACGTAGCGCCTGTGCTCACGCACACACGCGCCTCAAGCTTGTAGTAGTGTACCTATCGTAGCGCGCTTGTATGAAGCTTTGACTCTGTTCGCTACTCATGTGGTTATACAACGCAATACCACACTCACAAACACTCGTACAAACATACAGACAAGTATACACTCATACACACTCACACACACACATGGACGCACGCACACGCACTTTTGAACGGTTTGAACGGAACACGGTTTTGAAATTGACATTGAAAAAAGTGTAAGAATTTGTAAGAAAATATTTAAAAAAGGTATATCAGCCGGTTTTTTATTCCAGCTCTTAATACATGTAAAAACGTCCAATCTGTTCATTTACTCGAGCCTTTACCCTAGTACCTAATTATATCGACCGCCCCATATCAAAACAAAATAAATGTCATTTTTCCGAAAATCGTTTTATGTCATAAGCCTAACTTTCATAGTATGTCCCGTTGTATTGTAAGGACACCCACATTAAAGTAAAATTAAAAGCTAGTAAGTCGCTTTGACCATTTTAAAACATAGTAAGTCTTTGAACTGGCTAGGTTTTTATAGATTAATGCGCCTTACTAATTTTTTAAAAGGAATTAGATTAAATAAAATAAATATCACCCATTATCTAAATACCATGTCAAAACAGTAAATACTTAATAATGCATTAAAACTTAAAAGTAAGATAGGAAAAGTCAATGACCTCTACATGTCAACTGTTAAAATATGGTTTGCAAGGGAAATACTTTGCATACTTACATAATGTTTTTAGGGTTCCATATCTCAAAAGGAAACACGGGACCCTTATAGGATCACTTTGTTGTCTGTCTTTCTGTCCGTCTGTCCGTCTGTCGTGTCTGTCAAGAAAACCGATAGGGTATTTCCCGTTAACCTAGAATTATGGGCAGGTAGATAGGTCTCAACTCTCATAGCCCAAGTAAAGGAATAAATCCGAGACCAAATTTCGTGATTCTAGATCAACGGGAAGTACTGTATAGGTTTTCTTGACGGACGGACGGACAAATGGACAGACAGCAAAGTGGTCCTTTAAGAGCTCCGTTTTTCATTTTGAGGTACAGAACCCTAAAAAAGAAAATGATGCACATGTAATGAATAAATGTGTTGGCCAGTCTTCACACTAAAATATTTAAACCCCTTTAATTTAAAAACTGTCATAGCCTAGTGGTTAGAACGTCCGCCTCCTAATCGAAGGTCGGGGGTTCGATCCCGGAATCACGCACTACTAACTTTTCAGTTATGTGCGTTTTAAGCAATTTAATATCACTTGCTTTAACGGCGAAGGAAAACGTCGTGAGGAAACCTGCATACCTGCAAGTTTTCCATGTTCTCAAAGGTGTGTGAAGTATGCCATTCCGCATTGGACCAGAAAGAACTACGGCCTAAACTTCTTTTGAATTTAAACCACTTACTAGGTTTTGATCTGAGAAAGAAATTTGACATTAATTGACAAAATTGAGAGACCTAAGCTTGTATAAGAACACAGAAGTGTCATAATTCGTGTTCACTTTGCCTAACGTCTCTCAAAGAGCAGAGAGAGATTCAAACTGTTTCTTATAATCACTGGCCATATTTCAAATGCGAAAGTGTGTTTGTTGGTTTAATATTCAATCACGCTGCAACGGAGCAACCAGTCGACGTGGTTTTTTGCATGGATACATTTAAAGACCTTGAGAGTGACATCTCTCTCCGCATCGTATTCTTTATTGCTGAGGGTTGTGACCTCTTTCCATTATTCCTACATCTAATGGTAGGTTTTCTTGGGATAATAATGCAGTGGGTTCAAAGAGCCTACGGATCTCGACTAGAAAAACGAGATTTTGACACTTAGGTTTAACGGTTATGAATTAGTTATTAATATCAGTGATAAAATTGATTAGGGCTGTCAGGTAAAATGACATTTATCTCGGAAAATCAAAGAGTGTCCACGAGATTTTTTTCCAAGTTTGCGCTACTAACTACATATATTATGAAGAGGAAAGGTTTGTTTGTTTGTTATCGATAAACTCTGAAACTACTGAACTACTTGCACTAAAGACATAATCATCAACATCAACCGACAGACGTCCACAGTGAACATAGGTCTTTAATAGGGTCTTCCACATGCTACGGGTTTGCGCCGCCTGAATCTTTGCGCTTGCGCTTGACGACAATCATGCTTTAAAGAAAGCAATGATGAGGTCCAAGTTGGAGCACGCTTACCTAGAAGATGCCTATTCACTCTTGGCTTGCAGGTATCTAAGGTATATATGGCAGGAAACACGGCCGCCGAAATGGCGTTCCAACCTTTAGGCTCTCCCCATTGCCCGCAGCATGAATCTGAGCTTTCTTATGAGACCCATGGTTATATTATGTACATATAATATCTCATAAGAAAGCTCTAACACACAATCCAGCTAAGTAAGTCCAATTTCGAAAAAAGCTAGCTAGCCGACAAATCTAACTCAGGCAGCCTTCGGGAACCTTCGAGATGTCTCTGTCCAAAATTCCTCAATGCTTGAAGAACAGTCTTTGAATAGTGCATATTGTCAGTGATGAAATATGGATCCGAAATATAGGTCTTTTTTTTGTACACAGGAAATGCCTGACGCATACCCCTCCGTCATGTGGGGCTTGCACCAAACTTGCACTACTACGAAATCCATTTCGGAACACGGCACCCGGAACGAGGCGCGCTATCTCCTAACATAGGTATAATACCTATTTAGAACACTTACTATCTGTCATCATAATCTATGACAACCTCCGAGTATTTACCTGGTAAAACCGTGACTTTAGAATAAATTTTAGTATATAAGCAGGCTTCATTTAGAAATGAAAAAATCCCTATTTTATTTTTCAACGATTATAAACACAACTTTCATTCAAAAATAATAAGCTTAAATTCATTTTAAATAATATTTTGCGACGAAATGACGCGCACAGTCCTTCCGCCATGACAGTCCAGTGGACACTGAATTCCATAGAGCGCCTGCAAGAAAATAAATAGCACAGGAAGTTTTTTGGTTAGTTTTAGATTATTTAAGAAACGAAAAACATTTAGTATAAAACTAACAGTTAAAATTGATTGCTAAACCTAAACATATCATTTTCTGGAGGTTGGCTTCAAAGTATCAAGATGTTAAAGAAAACTTTTACAGAACAAGTTGCGAACAGCAATGTTTTCAACTTGGTTTTTTTTTTTATTGGGATAATGTATACTAAATAAAAAGAGGCCCTTATAATCTTCACAAACTGAAGTTTTTAATTGCATGTATTTAATAGCTGTTAATGCTTTAGAAAAATAAACAATTTACTTCAAAGTACAGCATTTTTGCGATTTGTCAAATAGCAATTACCTTAAGCACTCCTCTGTCTTTTGCCACCTGTGTCAAATATGATCTACCAAAGTCTACGCTTTCCGTGCGATGCGAGGCCACCATTCAAGAATTTAACAATTTCGACCATCAAAAGTTGTACCTACTTTGAATAAATGATTTTGACTTTGACTTTGACTTTAAGCAACTTGTATCCACCGCTCTTCGAGCTACGTGCTCCGGCAGTTGCTCCTTTTGCTTTATACGTAGTCGAGCCGTAGATGTCGGATAAATCTTTCTCCATGTTCCTGACGTGCGATCACTAAAAGCAAATAAAGATTAAATCTATACTATCTATACTAATAAATAAAATTAAAGTGTCTGTCTGTTTGAACGGGCTAATCTTCGGAATGGTTGAACCTATTTTGATGGGTCTTTCACAGACAAGTAGAGGATTAACCATAGGCTACTTTTTTAACCGACTTTAAAAAATAGAGGAGTTGTGTTTTTCTGCCTGTGTACAATATCAATTCACGCGGGCGAAGCTGCGGGCATCATCTAGTCTAGTATAAAATAATAACACAAAAAGATTACAATATAAATACAAGGATGTAGAATAAGGTGGTTGTTTAAATTCTGATTGCGACGGTATTAGGCACCCAATCAAGGGTAATGAATGTACCATCGGGCCCATTAGTCAATGTTAGTCGATATTTATAGCCGGCCCCGAGGCTTAACACGACCGTATGTTTGACCAAACCCAAACAACGATGAATTCCAATCAAGTGATTGTCTCGCTTTTCAATTCGGTCTATTCAATGTCCAGTGCAGACTGGTACAGATAGGCCTACGCTTCGCTAAAAATCGTTTTCAATAACAGTATTGCCAAAGTAAATTAGAATGAGGGAACTCTTGGTTTGATACTGAATTGACTATATGACAAATATTAGGTTATGGTAACGTAAAATCAAAGAAAAATACTAAGGAAAAATAAGGCTACCTAGCGTCTAATGTACTAAGATTTGACGCCTGCCAGTGACGTCAAAGCCTCGATGTTTGTTAGTAGAAGTTTCCTCACTGTCACGAACTGTGGTATTGTGGTATACCCATTGTGTTTCTTTGAACAATACTACTGTGACTGTAAACCCGCAATTCTGATGGAATTTCAAAACACATCATGTAGGTGCCTAATAGTCAAACTAAATATTATTATTAAGTTGATCCGAAAGTAGTCATAAAAAATTCACCCCGATGCTACGCCATCTTGTCTGTCCTACCAGAAGGTACCAGGAATTTGCCAAGTCGAGTGGAGTGATTGGTAGAGTTAGCAAGCGAAGCGAGCTGCCAACATCCCTGCGTAGCGAAAGTTCAAGATTTATATACATTTTATTTTTTTACATAATATGCAAGTTAAATACAAGAAACCAGCAGATACTAGTAGGAATGTTTTTGTTGTAAAAAAACCATTGAGCCTAATACGACGTTTAGAATTCCATCAAAAGCATGAATAAGAAACATCAAACAATGGGGAAAGTTCAATCTATATCCTTGGATCTACACTAGTAGTTTATTTGGGATCCTCAAACAAACTTCGGAGCGGAAAAACTTCGAATATCTACCTACCTTAGTAAGATGCCTTTTTCTTTGCCAAAACATGTCTGTTGTGTATTTTGAAACATTTCCCCGTGGAAAAATAAGCATATACAAAGACACTCATATGAGTTTTTTCCAAATAGATAGATTGATAGTTCTGACATTGATCCCTAAATAATGTATGTAATACATTTGCGTCAGAATATCTTTATATCACTTGATTTAACGGAAAACATTGAGAGGAATCCTGCATGCCTGAGAGTTATAATGTTCAAGGTGTGAAGTCTGCCAATTCGCACTGGATCAACGTGGCAGATTATGGCCAAAACCCTTTCCATTCTGAGGGCAGATCCGTGCCGGGTGAGCTGGCGATGGTGATGGGTTGATCATAACTAACATAATATATTTTTAAAGTCATAATAATATTATGATGGATGAAAATAAAAGGACAAAATTACAAATATGTATTACACACAGAGATATTGCGATATTGTAGAAATTCAATAGCGAGAAATGAAAACAAGTGGATTGCTATGGTTCCATAAAACAAAGATCGATGACTTGCAAAATGTTATAACGCGTCAGTTATTTTCGGTTTGGTTCATTTCAAGTTATTTTTCGAGTAATTGGAGACACCAAAAAGTTTTACGGCCACGAGTCTGATATTTTGGTTGAAGTTTTAACGAGGAAAAAAAAGTTGATTCAAGTCTAACATACTTGTAATGTAAAGTACAATGACTTTCTATATTTTCTTCACATTATTTATTTTTACAATAATAAAAATAATAAGGACAACAGCTAATGTTAAAACCTAATGCATAACCTAATTACTGAAGGTACAGTGTAAAAGTTTAACCAGCGTAGAACAGTGTCAAGAGTTACTGGCTAAACAGCCTTATTTTATACTCCCTGACAAAAGGGAACTGACGGGTCCCATGTTCAGTCAGTCAGATAAATGGGAAGTTGACCCCGTCTTTTAAAACTCATTTAGACCTCTTGTAAAATTCTTGATCTCGAATATCGAGAATAAGGAATATCAATTTTACATAGACAGGAGCTTTTAACATCGATTTTTAACGATAGTTTTTTAAGCATTTTCTTGTTTTCCAGAAAACTCAATAAAATCCATAATTGTTTACGAATTGCATGAATTACAGGGTGAGAAGAGATGATTTCGTTGGGCTATTTGATTTTCCGTTTCCGCTTTATAAGTATGTTGCAGAATTGGAGCACGGGCGTGATAATTGATCGGATTATACCTTTCATTGGGCGTGCGACGTGATCTCTGTACATATTTTTCTTTCAAGTTAACGCGAAATTTATGTATTGGAAGCGGTTGATAAATGTAAACAAATAAATTCTATAAAGTATTACTTAGTTGTCGGTCCGTGTGGATTTAAATTTTAAAAATCCCATGGGAACTCTTTGTTGTTTGTTTATCGGGATAGAAAATAGTTTAAGATCAGCTATTTAACTATTTATTAAAAGCTGTGATAGCCTAGTGTTTAGGAGGTAGAACGTCCGGCGAGTTAGTTAGAACGAATTTGAAGTTGGGGGTTCGATCTCGGGCACGCACCTCTAACTTTTCAGTTATGTGCGTTTTAAGCAATTAAATATCACTCATCGTGAGGAAACCTGCATGCCTGAGAGTTCTCCCATGTTCTCCAAGGTGTGTGTAGTCTGCCAATCCGCACTGGGCCAGCGTGGTAGATTATGGCCTGAACCCTTCTCACTCTGAGAAGAGACCCGTGCTTAGTAGTGGGCCGGCAATAAGTTGATCACGTATTTAACTATATCCTTGCGCAAAATCATGTATTTAGTACTATTGCTGCGTGATTAAAAGGGAACAAGGAACAGTTTATTTTCCCGGGGTTGAAAATAGTATGTCACTCTTCAGGGTTTTTAGCTACATATAACCATGCAAAAAATCACGCAAATCAACCTGTTACTCCATTACGACGTGAATAAAGGACAAACCAACAAACAAATATACTTTCGCATTTGTAATAGATATGGGTACCTAATGAAAATATTTATGTATAGTGAAGCAAACCCTTAACCCTCACTCTCTGTAACAATATTATGGTCCCCCGTAGAGTTTTTTCCTCGTTTTTAAAATTATTATTGTTAATATTTCTTGGTTATTTTGTTTCTATATTAATTAATTCACAAGCGTAAATTAAAAATTTATAACACCCCCGACGATCCAAAGTATTTGAGTTTTCCAAAACATCATTTTCAAATAAATAATGATGTATTTAGGCAACGTCCATCTTGACAGCTTGATATTTGTCTATTGACATAATATTATGAACCTAACGGTTATCTAACCTTCTTTTCTACAAGAAAACTAGAAAAGAGCTGATAACTCTTAAACGGCTGAACCGATTTTTTTAGATTATAGCTAAGAACACTCTCGATCAAGCCACCTTTCAAACAAAAAAAACTAAATTAAAATCGGTTCATTCGTTTAGGCGCTACGATGCCACAGACAGATACACAGATACACAGATACACAGACACACAGATACACAGATACACACTTCAAACTTATAACACCCCTCTTTTTGGGTCGGGGGTTAAAAATGGCAATCATAATAAAATGCAACTTGAAAATGTTTTAAAGTTATTTTTATAAAATACCTACTCCTTTACTTAGTAAGAGCTTTAGCAAAGCTTTTAATAGCTCAGTTGGCACTTTAAAAAAGTCTAACTTCATCAATATTTTTTTAGATAATGAACCATCTATCTCTAAGATGATATAAAATATGGAGCATAAAAATTACTTGAAAAATGATGCACCTTTCAAAATAATGTTCAAAATTGGTGCTCAGGTGTTTCTTATAATGAACAAAATGCGAGCAACTTATCACTTAAATCTCGGTCACTTTTCAATCTTGAAATCCTTTATCAATCTATCTACTTACACAATTTGTTTGTAAAGTAAGTACTTAGTACAAGTTCTAGTATGTATTAGACTCAAGTTTTGATAGTAGGCACTTTATTCAACCCTAGACACTGTTCAGGAACTAAGATAGAACTAAGTAGTTCCCCACAGTGGTTTAAACTTGATAGATTATACCAGTAGTCTATACAAATATTATTGTTAGACTTCAAATACTGCAACTGGGTGGTAGTGATGATTACTTACTACTTGCCTGTTTCACAAATCGTGCTTACTTATCTAAATGATATTTAGGCAAGTATCTATTGAACTACTCTATACTTATTTGGTACCTTACAATATTATGTAAAATTGGCAGTTACTTATGATTATAAAAAATACTTAGGTGCGCATAACTTGATATAGGAACGTATACTGAAAAAGTGAAACTTCTGAATTTAAATATATAAAACATGTAAGCTTTTCCTCTTGAATGTCTTTGAGAACGGATGTTTTCGTATGAGACTCATACAGACTCTTATAAAAAATCAAAATGCATTAGCCATTCTTAATTTGTAAACCTCGAAAATGACCCTTGTTTAGCCTACATTTAGTTTTCATCAAAAAATGTTAGTCTACTTGATTTGAAAAATACTGTTATTAATTTTCTTAATCAGCTCCCCAATAAACCTCGGAAATGACGTCGATTTCATAAAAAAAACCTACGAGCCTATAACAATTACCTAATAGGAGAAATCTCTTTATCGGTATATTTTTAAAGATGGCTAAGTTGCATTATTTATTTTTCATACCAAATGCTTAGAGTTATTCTTTAGGGAGCGTTAAAACTAACTTTCCCTCCATAATAAAGCATTTTCACACGCACCAACTTCAAACTGCAACTAATGTTCCAAACCTTATTAATGGAAGGTATGATTTAGGTATGATTTTTCACGGCTGGGTGGTCTTTTAACACATTATTGTGAACAGGTGGAACACGGGAGATAATCGCTGTAAATTACTTGATGAGAATTCAGATATTATCATACTACATTACTTTGAAACGCATCCCGTCCGGGCACGGATCCGATTGTAAAATAAATGAGGGTTAATCTAAGCAAGTTGTTAACGGAGTCAGTGACTCGCCAACCAATCTACACTCGTGGCAAAAAGTCATTCATTCATTAATTTATTAATAGGGCTGAATCCAGAAAACTACTTAAGGAAAGATAAAAATAGCACCATATACACAATAACACAGTCCATCGTTACGAAAGTTTAAAAAATCCATTAAAAGTATGCTCTTGGCAAAAGCATATTACACAATCGAAGATTATGTAAATGAAAAATGATAAAAAAGCATGGATTTGACTCGCTCCAGCAATGCGCCGGGCTGCAATTGCTTGTATAGTAATGGAATATTCTTGTAAATTGAACAATTGAAAAGAGCAAGCGCCGAGTTTCTTGCTGGTTCTTCTCGGTAGGAACGGCATTCCGAACCAGTGGTTAATTATTTGACGATTCAAAAGCACTTGTAAAAGTTTATTTGAATAAAAATCAATTCTATTCTATTCTATCGTCCGTCCGCCCGTCACATGTAGGTACGTCCCACCAATGTCATGACAATAAGTTCATTGATGGTCGTCGGTTAGGTTAACCGTCAACAACGAATCTCGATTAATCATCTGGATCTTAGCAGGAGACGGCAAGTGATATTGTGTACAGCAAGATACAACAGTATGTAAAGCGTTTTAGAACTGCCTATACACGCACTGGAGCAATACCGCGCAATATTATAACCAAAGGTGGTACAACTTAAGTTGGGAGCCCAAATGGGACGTGTGTAAACCTCATATGCATATGCTTGTTAGCAGGAAGTTAGCAATAAATAGCTCGCGAGGGAGGTACGCCGCAGTGTATGAGATCTTGCGGTTTGAAGTTACGCTTCCTTTGTTGAACGCAAACATTTTGAATTACCTAATAATTTTGTATTCTTTGCAATCTCATTCAGAAACCTAAATGTTTTATGGTCCAAATTTAAATAAGCTTTTTCTTGAATCTTTGTCTTCACCTATGCCTAAGAATAATTGCTGATTAGGTACTTATGCATGTGAATAATTGCAAACTTATCCTTAGCTACATTAAAAGCTGGGTAGAGTTGTTTAAATAGTGCTAAATTATGTCAGATAGGTATACGTAATAACTGGGGTTGTGGCGTACTGTAAACATTTTCCTGCCCGGGCATGGTCAACCATGAAACTTTACAAAACTATGCAGGTACACTGTTCTAAACTTATTATATTAATTTTGTTTATGCACTATATAACGTGATCTTTGATTCTGCCCGTTTTAGGATTGAGCGAACTTTCTGTTTGCTCAAACTTTACATAAAGTTAAAACATTAAAATTTACTTTTAACTACAGTAGGTATAACTGGGCAAGCCATGCCTGTCGTAGATGCGATGGCCAACGGCAATCGCTTCTACGAAAGCCGGAAAATCCTTGAGTGGAGACCGTGTTTAAGCAAGCGTAGTGTAGGACGCCCTCCAGCACGATGGACCGACGATATAAAGCGGCTGGCGGGAAGTGGCTGGATGAGGATGGCTGAGGAGCGGGTGTGATGGCGCTCTATAGGGAAGGCCTATGTCCAGCAGTGGGCATCCACGGGCTGGTGATGATGATAGTATAAGTATGAGCAAATTCAAAGTACCTACTTACACTCTATAGATCTTGGCCCAGACAGGAGCCCATGTGGTACACTGTACATAAAGTTACTTAATACAGTACAGTACAGTTACTTAATTCTTACTATTAGCTATACTTCATCAGCTAGTTATACTAAAGAATAGCAATTATACACCAAAGGTATAAGTGCTATGCATGAAACGGCAAATAGTGGCCGGAGTTTTTTAAAATAAACATCCATGCGAGATAGAAACTAGAGCGAAGTTGAGTGAGGCACGTTCGCCGAATTTATGTGAGTTATTGTTTTTATCCCTTTTCATTGGTTTTTCATATAACTGCCTTAGTTTGCTCATAAAAAATATGAAAGTAAGAAAAAATGGATTGTAGGGTAAACATTAGTTTCGGATTATTTTATTGTTTTACCAGAGGATGCCCGCGGCTTCGCCCGCGTGGATACCTATCGTTTTTTTAAATCCCGTAGGCACTCTTTGATTTTCCGGGATGTCCTTCCCCGGGATGTATCCCAAGTCTGTATCTTTCTTTAAAATCTGTTCAGCGGTTGGTCCGTGAAAACGTATAAAAATAGGATGATCTAAGTATTTACCTACCTACCTATACAACCTCTAAAACACACTGCATATCATGCCTTCCTACAAGAATATATACCTATCTGTTTTTATTCTTACGTACTTATGGTAATATAAGTAGGTAAGTAAGTGTAACTACCTATATACTTAACAATAAATATTTTTTAAATCAATAAAATCGGAATTATTTCTTGAGGATGATGAAGTAAAAGACTCAGCCACTTGTCATCTATAATGTCCAAATGTAAGGAGTACTCAGAGACAGCAACGAAAATAGATGATTCCAAGTTCCAATGTGTTTAAAGTTTCATTCTACCTACATCTTTAAAGAAAAATAACTTAAAACATAAGAATACATTTAAGCATTTTCTTTGTCCAATCAAATCCCTGAGTAGAACAACAAAGTTTAGCTCGTAAAGTTTCGTCGTAGTTTACCTATTTGAGATCCTTAACAAAACAAAAACTTTTCATCCTCACTTTAATTTTCAAATTCGACACCGAACTACTTTTTCTTTGCTTCTAGTAAAAGTTTTAATTTGTCACAGCTTTTAAAATATTCTTAATTAAAAACACGATAAGTAAAGACGTGTTAATTATTTGTAGCCATCTGGTACAAAGCTACCTAGAAACCGATTCTAGCAAACACCTATTCTAGTTCAGCCAGCGCAATTACAGAACTCTTACAAGATATTAAACTCCAACGCTTCAATAAAGAATAGGTAGATTACATAATATCAATGCTCTAATTTGTCTTCGAATAATGTAAGTTTAAGTTTTTATTGTTAAGTCCTAACACTAAAATTGATCTTGATGTCCGATAAATAAATGAATTGAATTGAATAAGTGTAAATTAAAAATTTAAAGCAGCCCCTACAAGTCCATGTTACCATAATATTGCATTGTAGTCGGGGATCGAAGTAATAATTAGTATAAATATCAATAGGATGACTGAGATCCCTATATTGGTTGAAAAAACACTTCTCAAACGGTTGAACAGATTTTGGTCAAACATAGTTAAGAACCATTTCGATTAAACAGAATTTCGAATAAAAGACACCGCATTTAAATTGGGTCATACGTTTGAGAGCTACGATGAGACAGATACACAAACTAAACTTGTAGTACTTAATTTGTTTGCTTCGGGGGTTAAAAAATAATACGAGAGAAATAGCCTACCTACCTTATTTATCATTTATAAGTATATGAGTTTATATAACTGCGAATGTTACCTTTTCCATTTTAGGCACACATTATTATTTAAAAAGGTAAGGTAAGGCCCTAGAAAAGGGCAAAACCAGGCAACCGTAAAAAGAAAACTAAATTATGTTCCAGTAATATTAAATCTGGAAAAGAAACCTGGAGCACCTAAGTATAATAAAATGGCAAAACAAACTCTTCTAATTACGCAACATGAAGAATTAACTTTGAACGCCTCAGGCTGCAGCAGCCAACGAAGGCCTGCTCAGACTTAAATCGTGACAGCAGCGATGCACTACGGTAGTAGTGCAGCAGAACATCATACTGAATTCGTGTAGGGTTTTTTCTCGTCGTCGTCGTAAACCGATAGACATACACTGCTGGACATCGTACTGGTCTTTTGTAGCGACTTCCACATCCCACAGTCGTTGGTCATCTGAATCCAGCGACTTCCACTAACTCATTCAATGATGACATCTGTCTGCTTATAGTGGAACGACTATCAACTATCTTAATGTTAATTTATGTCATCGTAACATCAAGATTTGCTACTCAATTAAATACTTTGTGAAGTGAGCCTTAGGTAGCCGTAAGATACTGTCAAATATTCTGTGTTACTACTGAGAATTTCTTGACAGAAAAACTCAATATTTTTTTATCCGGGAACTTGTGATTCCTTAACTTACTATTTTGTGGATCCGCGTTGCACATGTTACCGTAGCGCTTTGCGTCTATCTGAGCCTTGATCCACATTGTTCGAATGAGTAATTAAATAACGCCAGCAAAACCTGCGCCCAGCGAGGAGGTTAAACTCGCTTGAATAATTTAGCTACTTTTAGCACTCACCTGTCGAAAGCGTCCTTCGTATCCTTTTTGCTGGCTTTTTTATTTTTAGGGTTCCGTACCTCAAAAGGAAAAACGGAACCCTTATAGGAAAACTCAATTTGTTGTCTGTCTGTCTGTCCGTCCGTCCATCCGTCCGTCTTGTCTGTCAAAAAAACCTACAAGGTACTTCCGTTGACCTAGAATCATAAAATTTGGCAGGTAGGTCGGTTTTGTAGCACAAATAAAGGAATAAATCTGAAAACCATGAATTTGTGGTTATATCATTAAAAAAAAATTAGAATGCGTTTAAATTTTCAAAGTAAGATAACTATACCAAGTAGGTTTCATATGAAAGGGCCTTACCTACACATTCTAAAACAGATTTTATATATTTTTATGCACAATAGTTTTTTGATTTATCGTGCAAAATGTCGAAACAAATACCCGAGTGCGGAACCCTCGGTGCGCAAGTCCGACTCGCAATTGGCCGGTTTTTTTAACACTCTGGCTTCTACTTGTCTACGATCGCCACATTTAACGAATAGCCTAGATGTTCGTCTCCGGTATGGCTACCTCCGAGCCAAAGTTAAAAATTGGTTAAGGGGATGGGCTTACTTAATTGTGTAAATGTAACAGGCAGGCGACAAGTACCTCAACATACAAATACTATTTCACACTAGTATGGTTACGAATATTCGAATAGATACGCTCACCAGTGCGAAGCTAGGTGAATCAGTTTGATTTTTTTTCGAAACCAAAGAGATAGGTAGATTTAATAAATATCATGCATCTTTTCTATTAATAATGCAGAAGCTTAAGTGAAAAGTGGATTGTACTTAGCTCATCACACAAAACACCTGAGCTTTGAAAAGTAAGGGGCATTAAATGCTCCGAAGAGGACTTTTAGATTTTTTTATTTTTAGATTTTTATTTTAGTCCATCGTAAACTGTTGCGCTACTGACAGGTACAGTTTTTCTTTTCAAATAATTACGGAACACTAAAAATGTTGAGTGTTAACTGTTTTGTAGGTAGGTATATAGGTAATAACTGGGGGCAAAATATGTAAATGTGAATTATTAAGGCCTTTAACTCTCTATGGTTAGGCCCAATTTGTTTATTTAAACACTTTTCAGAAACTATTGAAGAAACCAGCTCATACCTGGTAACAGCACCTACCTAGCTTTTTTTCACGTCTTCCTCGGTAGATTTAAGTTTCATACAAATCCCGTATTTCTCAAACGTATTTTCTTTGGGTTTTAGGAGCACATTTTTTTTTTTTTTTTGTATTCAGAACCGAGTAAAAAGACTGTGGTAGACTGTGGTAAAATCCTTCTCATTCTGAGATGACACCCGTGCTCAGTAGTTAGTCGGCAATGGGTTGATCATGATGATGATAGTGAGATGGCTAAAGCAAAAGATGACGACAAACCCAAATACAATTAAACGTTTGAAATATTCAAAAAAAAAAGGGTAACAAAGTAATTTTTATTCTGTATCATGAGAAGAATATGCCTATGTCTCACGTACCAGCTTTCATTCTTGTTAAATGCGTGTTTCAAACATCTTTATAGCAGTTAAGGACGATAAATAGTTCCTCTGCGGGCGTGAAGGCCTTCCTGAGGCTTACCTGTTGATGGACGTTACTTCTGCTTCGCTATTTGTTTCGTCTTTGATTATACTCGTATTTATGTTAGGCACGCAATACTTTATAGAATAGCATAGAATATATTTTTATTCAAATAAACTGTTAGTAAGTGCTTTTGAATCATCAAAATAATCTACCACTGGTTCGGAATGCCGTTCTTACCGAGAAGAACCAGAAAAAAACTCGGCGGCTGCTCTTTTCGAGTGTTCAATTTGCAATTTAAGATTTATAGGCAGATCACAACTAAAACATGAGATCGCAAAGGTATGATTTTTCACCCACTCTCCGATGCACGGGAGCTGTGATAGTTAGCTTTAATTTAATACCTATTTATTTAAAAGCTGTTTAAGTTATAATTTTATTGCGCTTTTAATACAAAAGCGTAGGCCAATTTTAATCATTCTAGCATAAACAGACTCGTGTTTATTTTGCAATTTTGTGTATTAGTAGCACTATACATTGCAATACAACAGCTAAATGTTGTAAATCGATTTTTTTGCATTGGAGCCTCCCATTCTTATTAACAAAAAAAATTGAGTTTCATATATTATAAACAGTTACCAAACTAATCTAACACTGAAGATCTTCAATCACTGGAGCGAGATTTCCTTATTTCAATCCCCTTTGGTACAAATGAGGGAGATTATTGCTTTGGGGCGCTATTTATACAATTGTACCGGATGCCTTTAATCAAAGATGTGCCAATCCAGGAATACATACGTGAATGAGCTAATCGGAAATCATGTGACAAATACAATCACAACAATTTTGGTAGAGTTTCCATTTGTAAATCTCTTTTCTACAATCTCTACATTTTTTAATAGTATATAACAAAGTGGCAATCCACGTATTTTTTCGTTATGTGTTGATTGAAGACTGTTCAATTTCTTTGTTATTGAGATTTTTAAAAAAAAACATAGGTAGGTAACAATGTCTACTTATACAAGTTACTATGTTATTACAACAAACATCATCCTTCTGTGACTCCGAAAACATGTCAAGCTATTGGTACTGCACCTGATCTGTCTATGGTCGTGTCGGATTTCCGTCTCATTTGGGCCAGTGATTTGCACCCACTTGCACAATAATAATATCTCCTGGGAACATTATTTTTAAATTTTATTATTACTTCTAAATTTTCCAGTGGCATTCAATGCTGTGTTTATTATATTTGAAAACAATTTACGAGAAAGGTTTACGATAGCGTAATGTTATTTTTAAAAATTAGTTATTACTACTTTTTTTAAATTAAAACTCTCGGATAACCTCTACGCGTTGAACCTGTATTCTTCGCGTAGGTTTAGGATGTTTTTCCAATAATTCGTTAAAAATATTAATATTATGTATAACCTACTTATTTACATTTAGATTAAGTAAGCCGCAAAGGGCGGGCAGGTCAGCTACAGAAGCTATTCTTATTAACCCACGACCCAAAAAGAGGGGTGTTATAAGTTTGACGTGTGTATCTGTGTATCTGTCTGTGGCATCGTAGATCCTTAACTAATTAACTGATTTTAATTTAGTTTTTTTTTTGTTTGAAGTGGCTTGATCGAGAGTGTTTTTAGCTATATTCCAAGAAATTAGGTTCAGCCGTTTGAAATTCATCAGCTCTTTTCTAGTTACTGTAACCTTCACTTGTCGGGGGTGTACATTTACACTTGTAAACTTTGATGCACACTGCATTGGTGTTGATTGCTGTGAAGGTATTAAAATAATAACCAATTTTTATTCTTGTCAGAACTTTATAATTATTTTTTAATTCACCCTGCCAGCGCCGGTCTTTGCAGATCTCCTAATAGAGTCGTTGAAAAGTTCTCAGGACTGAAGAGCGGGAAACTTTATTAATTATTAACTGATGAAGTTTGAGTTTTTATTTTTATGAATTTTTATTAGTACTTAATTTGTACTTGTTGGAAAATTAACCTGCACGATGCAGTGTTCCCGCCGTGTGTTAAAAGCCGCTCTTATACAAAACGGTTGTAAACAGATTACCTATGCTTTTTAAATTTTCTGTTTTTCTGTGGGAACTTGTTATTTTTCAATAAAAAAGTGTATAAAAAGTAGCCTTCGTTCATCCCCGGGATGTAACTCTGCATCAAACATCCAAATTGGTTAAAAGGTTGAGCCGAAAAAGGTAGCAGACAGACAGATGGATAGATACCTACACTTTTTGATTTATAATATATCTATTTTACTCCATTACTCCGTCAAAGAACCAATTTTCACAGTTCTTTGTCAGGTTATTACTATGTAAGTTTGGTGAAGATTCATGAATTGTTTTTGAAATAGAGGACGGAATTCCTCAACAACGGGTAACAACAAATCGATTGCGATCAGTATAATACCTTAGTAAAAAGTAGACTCTAAACCGTAATTTGATACTAATATTATAAATACGCAAGTGTGTCTGTTTATAATTTGTTTGTCCTTCCTTCACACCCTAACTGAGCAACCAATCGACTTGATTTTTGGCGTAGATATTGTTGAATGGACGGAGAGTAACATAGGCTATTTTTTATCCGGGAAAATCGAAAATTTCCCACAGGATTTTAAAAACCTAAAACTTCCGCGTGGGACGAAGTCGCGGACGTAAGCTAGTCCATACTTAATATTATAAATGCGAATGTGTGTCTATCTGTCTGTCTGTCTGTCTGCCTGCCTGCCTGTCTGTCTGTCCACGCGGACGAAGTCACGGGCATCAGCTAGTTTATAATATTAGTATGGACTTTACATTTGCCTTTACATTTAAGGCTCTTGTTATTCAACTGTTGTCCCGATTTGTCCTGCTTCTAAACGTCGTGAATACTAGTGTTTCACACTTTCAAGGCAATAAATTACCTTCGTCGTTGTGTTTCGTTGTTTTGGAAGCGTTCTACAAAACGGACACATACATAAATATCTTGCTTTATTTCATACGAGAACTGAGAAGTTAAACAAATATATCTACATATCCTGTAAGCATGAAAATAACTTTAACTTTTCATGTTCATGTTTTGTTTTATCTCATTCTTCTTACTACAATATAAAATAGACAGACAAGTAGGTAAGTAGATTGAAATCATTTTTTAACCCCCAACCCAAAAAGAGGGGTGTTATAAGTTTGACGTGTGTATCTGTCTGTGGCATCGTAGCTCCTAAACTAATGAACCGATTTTAATTTAGTTTTTTTTTTTTTATTTGAAAGGTGGCTTGATCGAGAGTGTTCTTAGCTATAATCCAAGAAAATCGGTTCAGCCGTTTGAAAGTTATCAGGTCTTTTCTAGTTACTGTAACCTTCACTTGTCGGGGGTGTTATAAATTTTTAATTTACCCTTGTTGCATACTAAACCAGGGGAAAACAAAAACAAAATTTAAATTTATAGCTTTATTCTGTAGGAGAAGTTAGCTATAATAGAGTTTATTTTACTATAAGAATGTATACCTACTTGCATGCATTACTTTTTGATAATTTTCAGTTAACTTGCGAATTTATTGTCCAAATTAAAATGGAGGTATTTATTTTTCCTAGTAACAACAAGTTAAAGTTTTTATCTGAATTTGCAAAGTTTATTTTTAGGGTCCCAAATAAACTACTGAGAAGAGAACCTTTATAAATGGAACTTTCTTGCTGTTCTTCCATTGTTTTGATGGGATCGGGAAAATGTTTTAGTAGGTTCAATGTTTTCTTTTGTCTTTTCAAGTTACATTCGTTTTAGGTAGGTATATTGTGCAAATAGAAAACACATTTCCCGTTTACATTTATTATACAAAAGTCGACCTCCAATTCGGGGAGTCCAGGGTTCGACTCAATTTTTAGATGCGCCTGATTCAGCCGAAGCTCTTGCTCTTGCATTATTACTACTAGGGGCACTAGCTATTCCTCCGGATTGTCTTGTGGTAGGTATTTGTAATAATATTGCTTTTAGATTCGAATTCGCAAAAATATTCTCCAGTACCTACTTAAAAATTATAAGGTTCCAGTAGCTAGGTATACAATAATATTCTTACTTACAGTTTGTCGACTGTAAAATTGCAACGATTGTTTAATGTAAAAGAAATTCATGCAGTTTCAAACCGTCGCGTCGTTGGAACCGAAAACCAATAAGCGATCAGAATTCGAGGCGGCTCCATTTCAAAGCTTTGCATTTAAATCAGTTTTATGGAGTCACCTGCATATTCGATACAGAATAAAGCGCACCGCGAACAAATTGTGCTTAAAATTTATTTAAAGTTTAGATTTACACATTTCGGGTGGATTCTACGACATCCCCCTAGTCTGTATTCAAGTATCCGTTTTAGACTTATTTTAAAAACAAAATTGCGAAGATACACTCTTTTGCAGTTTTGTTTTTTGGGTACTTAGAATAAAGTTGGTACCCAGCACTTACTTAGGTATTTATAGTTGGCGGAAGGCAGCCAAGTGAATGCCTCTTTATACCATTTGATCCATGCTTTAAACTGGCCTTGGATGACATTTTTGACACAGTTTACGTGCTGGAGATGGACATATTATGCTCCTACTTTTAATTTTTGATTTTATATGGACTGACTATGTTAATTAACAATCAATAGATATAAGTTATATTTCATTAATGTAGTAGAAATCTGAGACTTTATATCTCTCTGGTAATATCTTCAGTTTGCACCCACATTTCAGGTTTAATTTTAGTATTCCCTTTAGGCTAAACATTATACAAATAAATAATTGATTTATGGAATCTATGTTATCGTTTTCCATTAATCGTCGTCATTTGGGCGGGACATATTAATTAATTTTGCTCCTCGCCCCAATCTGAATTATTATGACCTATTTTAGGAGATAAATAAGTACAATACAGCGATTGTTCTGATTTAGTTCGTAGTCTCTATTCTAAGAATCTATTATATTCTAGGAACAGGAAAAACATTTATTTAACAAAAACAGTAAAAATTATAATATAAGCAAAATAATAAGAGCGCGTCAAATAAATAAATACACCTAACTATATTAAAAACACTACATAATACCATAGTTGTATAAAAATTGTAATTGAGTCGTGGGAGAGTTGGCGATGGAAGTTCGCGTCGCGCCCGTACTTATCTGCAGGAAATTAGAGCTTTTGCGGTATTCCCATCGTATTTTAATTTTCCTGACTCTCTTTATACAAAAGTTAGTTTCTATAAGAAAATAATAACTACTTCTGACCAAGTATGGCAACGGAGATACTCGTATAGCTTGGATAAAAACGATACTTTTTTGAAATATACCTAAGTAAAACTTTTCATTTTTCATATAATATTCTGATATTATCCGTAAAACTATATTTTGATTTTGTTTTTTTTTGTAACTGACCTGTAAAGTAAATAATAATATAATAAGAAATTCAAAATAACAAGAAGCAAACAATCTTAAATAATAATCGAAATTTGAAAAACAGAGCTAAAACCCGACTGCCGATAGATATACTAGATATTATATACTATTAGTAAAATTGGTTTTCTGACGCTCGGTGTATTTTAACATTGTACTATATTTTATATTTATGTACTCAGACTGTTTCCCCCTTTTATTTGATAATCCCACTTGATACAATAGCAAAAAAAAAAAATTGGGACCCCACTTTTTTGGATGTAACATCCCAAAAAATTAATTTCTCTTGTATAAAATGTAACCTATGTCACCTGGACTATAATAAGAAATCGATTGACACCTCATTCATCAATATCGGTCCAGTAGTTTAGGCGCTACGGTGGAACACATACATACATAGACCGCTAAAATCATAACCCTTCCTTTTGGCTTTGCCGTAGTCGGGTAAAAAGACCTGATAAGTAATGTTTTAGTAGGTAGGTACTTATAAGAACTATCAGCTTGAAAAAGCTACCCTATTTGATTCAATAGGGTTGGAAGCGTGGTAATCTACCTTCTTTTTGTATTCAATATTACAATAATTAGCACGAGGTAATAGCCGAAATTTTAACACCTTCATTAACATGTTAATTAATTCTTTCCTAAAGAATATTTCATGGTGTTTTTGTTATACAAGATCCGCAGAATGGGTGGTATTATATTTATTAAAATACTCTTTACCATAATATGATACGTTATAGTATATAGCTATAGTGGTATTAAAATTTGCTGTTGAAAATGGAGTGATATTTAATATATCAAACAAAAACAGCATATATTTTTTTTGTCTATAATTCTATCCACAACAACTAAAATGTTTTTTTCAGGTCAGCGATTAAAAATACTGACTGTAACCGAACACAAGATGCTGGTTTGATTTATGGTCTTCAATAGTGAGAGAGGGACGTTTCTAAACATAGATATTAGATACACATTATAAAGATAAAGACAAATAAATAATTGAGTTTCAATATTTCCTGATGATTTACCAGGAAATACTGAAACTCACTTGATAAGGGTTAAGAAAAAATAAATATCGTAAAACAGGCAAAAACTATTTTTCATGTTACTATACTATGTCTGCAATTTTACTCAATAGATACTTTTTCATCATGTGAACGTAAACGTAAAATTTATGAAAAAATAAACAAATACATATTTATGAAATAAAAAACCCTTGTTCTTAGGTTCTTTCTGCCCCTTAAAAATGTTGTCTGATTCAGGTGTATGCTTTGGTTTCGCCATTCGAGGATCGGTAGATGAAGGATGTCTGTAGGTATGAAGTCCAAGGATGAAGGATGGAACCACAGAACTCTAAATACTAAGGCATGGAACCATACGAATATGTTCCTATGCTATATGTATTTGATACGTAAACAAAAGCCGCAAACACCTTATTTATATGCATACAATCTGAACAAGATGTTTGAGGACCTTCAATTTGGGATATTTTGTGGATATTGGCATTTTTCTTGTAACGTTACGTAAATCTCAATGGTAAATTGGCATTTTCCATCTCGTTCTTTAAGAAATACTATGGCACCATTATGATATTATTATAGAATCTCATGTTTACCAATCGATTTATCGGAAATCAGCTTATAATAGTTACAACTGATTGATTTTTAGTTTTATCAAGTTACCAAAATTAGAATATGAATTGTGATTACAATTGTGTTACTATTATATATTGTGTATCTAAGCATAGTAATTGCTGAAGTTATAATTACTTATATACAATTGTGTTACTATTATATATTGTGTATCTAAGCATAGTAATTGCTGAAGTTATAATTACTTATATACAATTGTGTTACTATTATATATTGTGTATCTAAGCATAGAGTTGCTGAAGTTATAATTACTTATATACAAGGCAGAATATTGTAAATAGAAAAGAGCACCCGCCGAGTTTCTTGCTCTTGGTTCTTCTTGGTAGGAAGGGCAGTTTGTACCAGGTGGTAGATTTCCTTGACGATTCAAAAACACTTGTACAAGTTTGAAAAAAATGAAAAATGAAAAATCTTTATTTAGAGCTCTTTAATTAGTGTGTGTAGAGTAATTAGTGTAGGTACATTTACAATAAACAAGTAGGTACCTACTTCGTTTCTAAATATTTTTCTATCGACATACTTTTATTTTATTTATCTAAGTAGGTACGGTACACCAACAACTTCGACACAAAGGCTATAAAATATTCAGATTCACTACAGTATGGTATATATATTATGAAATATCCATTGCACTAACTTAAATATTTTAATTTAATAGAAATATAGTTCTACATTACTGTTATAAATTAATTTAAGCTCACGATCTATGTTAAAAGGAAGCTATACGTAAAAAAAAAATATTTTTAATTTTTACCATACATATTTAAAAATATATCTGTTTAAGTATAGTAATAGTAAAGTTGACTGAATCTTCAGCATTATTTATCTTTTATCTGAGAGTTGCATTAGAGTTTTTCAACTTGCTTTCGCCGACTTCGGGCGAGATTAGTTCTTCAAAGTTTCCTCACAATGCCGCCATGTAGTTCAAGGTATTCAAATGCGTTTTTGCCTACTTTCCGAGGCCTAGATACAGGCTTACAAAGAAAGCTTGGAATGTGAAAACTTTGTCTATAAAGAGCTTTATTGTATTGGTACGGCAAGTTAGCAAGACGCGTTACCCTTTCTTCTTGCATTACTTTGTTCCAACATATTTTTTACCATTTTCCGAAATCACGTCTCAAAGTACCTACCTAGGTTTTAACTTTTTTACAGGTTCTCTTCCGTTTTACCGAAATTATGTAAAATCAAATATAATACATAGTTTTTTAGAGAAGCTATAAGTTTTGTCAGCTATTCTGGTGGAGTTTTCGTAAATTCCGTTGGAAACTTTTCCCTTGGAAATCTATTCTATGTCCCAATTTCTTCAAGATCGGTTCAGCGGCTAAAAATTGAAAAGCAGACTCATCCATGCTAATGTAGTAATTACAAAAGTGTGTCTGTTTGATTTTGATAGTTACAGAGATAGCTTGTAGGGAAGGGCATAAGGTATTTTTTATCCAGAAAAATCAATGAGTTTCCACGGGACTTTCAAAAACGTAAATCCACACGGACGAAGTCACGGGCATCATCTAGTTTATAATATCTATTAAATAACGAATAGGAATATTTAATAGGAATTGATAGAGATTAATATTAATTTATTTTGATAATATTATATTCACTGCTAATAGCATCTTTCTATTGTAATTACATCGATAAGTAGATATAGGTGGTCCAAGCCTCGGGCACAGTTTAATTTAAACCTCATTCGAATCCTAACAAAACCTCACTTAGCTACCAACTGCAGGAATTGGAGCTTTTCCGCAAAAGCGTATTAACTAAGTAATCTACTAAGAGATATGCTTTAAAATGCACTCTAATGAGTGGCTCTAGCTGAAAATACTTAAATTAGAAAGAATTTTTGCCATACATTTTTTAGTAGGTACAAGTTGCTGGATTCCTGGAAAATAAAAACTAGTTCTTAATCATGTCTTAATTGGTAAGGAAAGGCTTTTGGGCCGGAATGTATCTTTTCTATCACATATACTTAGACAATAATATGTACCTACACGTAGTGAAACCACAGACTTTTAGTGGAGATTCTCCATTCGATGATTATGTTTAGTACACTAATATCAAAGAGTTTCCACGGGAATTTTAAAACCATAAATCCACACGGATGAAGTTGGGAGTACCATCTAGATTCTGAAAGGTACAACAATAAGTAGGTACACTTCAAACGCCGCTGAAGAACGTTGGCTCTCCGTCTATTATATGTAGCATAGTGGCAACAATACAGGCAATCACCGTCGACCGAAACGTTGCGCGCTTATAGGTTGCAACTTGTAACCTTTGGTAAGAAGGAAGATTTTCTTGATTTAGCCTGGACAGTTCCAATCTTTGCGCTGGAAAACATTTCACAACGTTTCATAAATCTGTTCGCGCTTCGTGTATGGTATTTTAAAATCGGTATTGAAGTTCCTCTGAGCTTCTATTGTAACTCTTCACATTAACGTTAACTGTACGAAGAATCTCTCATTTAGTATGGACTATAATAGAGAAATAATATGCCCAAATTCCATATTTACAGATAAAATCACGACGTTTTCCCTCCCATACTATATACAGAGTCCTCCTTTCTTTTCGTCTGTCTGCTTGCCTTTCACAGCCCATCTGTTTAACAGATTTTGACAAAATCTCCGAAGATAATTTGTATTTTGGACATAGGATACTTTTCATCCTAGAAAATCAAAGAACTCCCATTGGATTATAAAAACCGGAACACTCCCTTGTGAATTCTGAAGCGAGGGTCCTTGTGAATTCGCGGGCATCATCTATCCTGTAGTAAATAATAATACTGTGTGGTTAGTTCCTTCAGAATAAACCTACTTACAACAAAAGCATTACAAAGTGAAAAAATATTCTAGGTAAGTACGTACCTATAGTATAGTACATATATTAGCTACATATAGTACATAATACATATAGTAGTACATATAGTAGTAGTAGGTATAGTAAGCAGATATTCATATAAAACCTTTGATTTAACTCTAGTTTGAAGTCAAAAAGAAGTGGATTGCAATGAAGACGATTATTCTCGATCGAATTGCAGCGAGCACTACGAGAACAAATCAAGGATTTCTAGTGAAAAATCTTAGATCTCAATGAGCAATGTTACAATTGAAGTTAAATTCAAAAGTCACTTTATCTCGAAAGACTCTTTTATCTTACTCGTACTTAATTCTGTAAAAGTGTGCAGTATTTCTGGTCTAATTTTATTTAAACCTCATATATAATTTTTTTATAGTTATAATATTTAATGATAGGAAGATCTAATGACTGATGATAACATATTGAGAGGAATGGGAAGTGGCTAGATGAGAAAGATAAAATCCAATAAAAACAATAGGTATGCCCGAGAAAGCAATTTCATTTTTGATGCTGGATCAATGAAGCTCTATAAAATCATTTAATATTTAAATTTATGTTATTGATTTCGTAATTATTGCTTATTCATCATTGACCGTCTGTCACTAAATATATTCACTACAGGCATAAGAAATACCGTAAAGGTAATCCAGCCCTTAGCACGCTAGTATAGATACCTAATAAAGTGAGGGTACAAACATTGGCAGGAAACAATTCAATGGGATGCCTCGAACAGCACTCAGCGATACCCATTTGCCAAGTTCCTATCTTGAAATGTGTCGTGTTCGAGACAGTAAATAAGAAAAGTCACATAAAAGTATTGCGGTCGATTGCTCGATTCAATTAATTTTGTGGACCGAAATTCCTAGGCAGGTACATTTGTATCTCATGGCTGTAACTATGTATTTTAAAAATTAGGTAAGTACATGCTACACAGCTAAGTAAATTATATCCTGTCCTTATCCAAATGATATAGTTATTTATATTTGTTTTCTTTTCACAGGCTACTTTTCACCCGGAAAATCAAAGCATTCCCGCGGGATTTTTAAAAACATATAATTACGTGGACGAAGTCGCGGGCAACATTTAGTTATATAATGTATAAAAAATAGTGTAATGCCAGTAAGAATAAAATTAGCCTAGGTACATTATTTTTTCAGATGTTTTCTCAGAAATTACTACTGTGCGAGTATAATATGTGTGTTATAATATAATATGTTCGCTTCACTTCCATCGTAAAACTGTGCTTCCGATGAGCACCGTCAATCACACGTCACCCCATTGTCGTTGACTTGATCAAAGGCTTCGGATACCAGAGGATAAATAGCTAGAAGAAGCAAAAATTCTTACCCATTTTACTTACAGAAAAACTAGGTGGCCTGGAGTAGGTGGGCTTACCTATTGTATAGACTGTAGAGATATTACTAATAAAAAACTGGATTATGCCCGGGATTTGGTCTGCGTAGAATTTAAGTTTTTAAATTCTAAATTCTACACAGGTTTCTCTACTAACGATTCTCTACTAACACACTTCCATGTTTATAATATTAGTAACATTACATACTTTAAATCTATGATAGAAATGTTTACACGTTTCTATATAAGCACATTTTTAATATTATGGGCCCATAAACCTTTGAATAATAGTTAAAATTGCATTGAAGTCCACTAAAGTGAATTAGTAAAGTGGAATTAAAGCGAATACACATATATTTTAAAGCAATACAGTCGCATAAATAAAATACAACCAAGAATCCCAACAAAAATATTTGTGAAATGCAGTCCAATAAAAAAATGTTTTGAAAGGGCATAACAATCAGTTCAAAAGTTAGCTACACCGCCACGGGATTCAATTTGAGTGAAAACTATTTCGTCTGCATAACAATGAATTTTATTGATTCGATACCACTCGATTGCGGACAACGCAGTCCTATGAATATTTCCAATCTACATTTCTACATCACTAAGTTCAAGCATGCTTGAAGCCTACGAATAACATGAATAACAATATCTATGCTATAGATACGTTAAAGCACAATAATTTATCGATGCAATAATTAAATACCTATTAGGTATACGAATTATACGATCATAATATAAGCTTAATAATTATGTAAAGAAAAAAAACGTACAGGTAAACTGTTTTGCGTGGGATTCTGTGTAGGTTTTTAAAAAATCCGTAATAACTATTGACTATTTTGTCATTCCAGATTTGCCTGTATCCAGGACGCAAGCTTGATAATCTAAATACATAATATATACATACGTATATAAAAAAAAAGCTGACTGACTGACTGACTGATCCATCAACGCACAGCTCAAATCACTGGACGGATCGAGCTGATATTTGGCATGAAGGTAGCTATTATGACATAGATATCCGCTAAGAAAGAATTTTTGAAAAGTCAACTCCTAAGGGGATAAAATAGGGGGGTTGAAATTTGTGTAGTCCACGCGTACGAAGTTGCTGACATAAACTAGTTATATAAACTATGCTTGTCGCTGAAATTATTGAGTTATTGAGTAGGTAAAACGTAAAGCAGTAATATAGAAAAAACTCGTCAACCTTATCATTTCAGCACTAAAATACGTCACGACATTATAGTCCATTGTACCAAGGGTATGTATATTATCCACGATTTTCCTCCAAACCGCTGGGCTATTGAGACTTAAACTGGATCAACCCAAAACATTTTGCTAATAACCAAAATAATTCACACGGTCCGGTTTCCAAATTTAGAGAGCAATATAATGGGATCGGGTCGGTAGTCTCAACGTTAAGGATAGTTTAGACTTTAGAGGATAATGCCTATAATAGTTGTAATCGGATTAGTTAAATTAATACGTGGTTCCCTCAATGACCCGAAACTTTATGCAGAATATAATAATCCATACTAATATTATGAATGCGAAAGTGTGTCTGTCTGTCTGTCTGCTACATTTTCACGGCTCAACTGCTGAACAGATTTGAATGAAAGGTACAGAGTTTATATCCCGGGGACGGACATAGGCTACTTTTTATCCCGGAAAATCAAACAGTTCCTACGGGACTTTTAAGAGTCTATCCGTTTAACCAATTTATATGAAGTTTGGTACAGTTGGTTACCTTACCGGAAAAGCAAAGAGTTCCCACGGGATTTTGAAATAAACCTAAATCCACGCGGACGGAGTCTTATTAATTATTATAAGTAGAAATAAATTATCGAATATTTCAAAAGTTATGACTTTTTTTCTAATTGAACAAAACTTTACTTGAAGATTTATTCTATCACGTGGATGAAATCGCGGCCAAAGGTTAGTTTTATTTTATTTTATATAGACCATTTTGACCACCACTTCTTGAGAATGTTTTTTTGTTTACGAAAAAGCTCATTTCAGGTATAGAAATCGTTCAACTGTACCACGGAAAACAGAACGAATTTCCGACTTACTTTATAGTGATAGCCGCGAGCTGTTTGCTTCCCTCATTCGACCTTTGTTCGGCGATCTCTAACACTTTATTGCAAAGGCTTTAGGCTGAAATCGAAAATTCGAAGATCTCGATTTCACCACAAAAAGTAACCAAATACCTTTTGAACGGAGCCCTTATATGGATATTTCGTTCGAAATCACGATATACCGTGTTTGTGTAGTACACAATAATATGGCTGCTTAAAATACCTACTGGGGCACGTTTGAAACCTGCGTAGCTTTAGTTTTAATTTTGCGTAACTACTTATCACTATTCACAGCTAAGCTGATTCCTAGTCCCATGTCATCAATAACTTATCCTACAAATTCAATAATTGCCAATCAAAGAATGGTCAATTTTAAATAAATTTTATTATTATTTTTAGATAATTAATATGCACACTGCACAGCCGTAATCAAATATAAGTATAACATGAATATTATTTACTACTAGAGATTCAAAAAAGAGCGGAAATGAAAACTAAATATTGGTACAAATGGTCGGTATCTAAGATTTAAAATAAGTATGAGAAATCCATTCAATTCAGATGTCTTTTTGTTGGGGCTTATAACGATTCAATACCTCGCCGATAATGGCCAAAGTTTATGACAAACTAAAAACTATGCTATAACTTTCAAGAAAGTAAGACGCAAATCTGGGATACACTAAAAGATTCACCATGGCCGGATTTTTCTAAAGATTTAACAAGTCACTTGCAAATCCTGATTTATATTTTACGAGTAGCTTTTGCGGTATGTATCCACAAGTGACTTTTTTAAGAAAATCAATATGGAACTTTTTTTTTTAAATTTTACTTGTTGTTATTCGATTAGCTGTTATCAAAAACATACTCTCAATGAAGTGGATTTTTTAACCCCCGACCCAAAAAGAGGGGTGTTATAAGTTTGACGTGTGTATCTGTGTATCTGTGTGTCTGTGTATCTGTGTATCTGTGTATCTGTGTATCTGTGTATCTGTCTGTGGCATCGTAGCGCCTAAACGAATGAACCGATTTTAATTTAGTTTTTTTTGTTTGAAAGGTGGCTTGATCGAGAGTGTTCTTAGCTATAATCTAAAAAAATTGGTTCAGCCGTTTAAGAGTTATCAGCTCTTTTCTAGTTTTCTTGTAGAAAAGAAGGTTAGATAACCGTTAGGTTCATAATATTATGTCAATAGACAAATGTCAAGCTGTCAAGATGGACGTTGCCTAAATACATAATTATTTATTTGAAAAATAATGTTTTGGAAAACTCAAATACTTTGGATCGTCGGGGGTGTTATAAATTTTTATTTACACTTGTTTACATTTAGGGTGGATTTTTAAAGTATAGAAAAATTGTCATTACATCAAAATTCAGTTTTTAAAATTTATTTGACGATTAAAAAATATCAGAATTTATAAAACACTAAATCAAGGGATTTTCCACTCTTTCACGTTTTTTAATGTCTTAAACTTCCAGTTTTAACCCTCTACCTGAACCGGTAAATATTGAATCAACTCGGGTAATATTTACAGCTAAAAGGCTAGACGGTGATTATTTAACTTTGTTTCGTATTTTTTACGATCTCCAGTTTCATTTTTATTACTTGCTTAATAGATAAAGTTTGGGAATGAACAGCGTACCATGATTGCTTACAGTTTTTGGGATTTTGAATCAATTCTGGTTTCTCTGACTTGCTATATAAATAAATAAAAAATCAAAAGAAAAATAAAACCGACTTCAAAAACCACAAACACTAAAAAGTTAAAAATAACTTTTGTTTAGCTACACGTGTAATGTACCCAGGGATGAATTCGAGCGAGCATATTAAAACAAAATTAGAAATCCAAGAGTGAAGCTCGCCCGACTTCATACCTGGGTACATTACACGTGTAGCTAAACAAAAGTTATTTTTTACTTTTTAGTGTTTGTGGTTTTTGAAGTCGGTTTTATTTATCTTTTGAAATTTTTTTATTTCACAATTTTTAGTGGCCCCACTGTACTATAATATGCTATGCCCAATTAAAACCCTACTGTTTACTAAGCTATTACACTGATCGCGAGCAATTTGCTCCTATCCATTGAGGAGTTCTGTTCTCTATCTCCGAAGATATTCATCAGATCTTCCCCAAATTTATATGGGACCACCTGCACAGTATACCCTTTCAAACCAAATTGGTCCAGGGGTCTTTGAGTAATCGGGGAACATACATAAAAAATAAAAAAACATTCCGACGAATTGAGAACCTCCTCCTTTTTTTGGAAGTCGGTTAATTATGATTTATTGAATGCCTTGCACGACCAAGACGCACATTACAATACATATTTGCGAACGACCTATCAAGTACGAATTACTTTATACAAAATCATACTACCACTACTAAGCTCTGATCCATGTCCCATCTGGGCACGTTGTAAAATGAAATATATTTGTACTGACAGCGGGTCAGGATAAATATATTTTATCAAACTGCAGTAGTAATTCAGTATTGACGGAGTGAACTGTGTTGTTATTGCGCTTTTATGACAGAAAGGACCACCTGTAGAGAACAAGTGTAAATTAAAAATTTATAACACCCCCGACAAATGAAGTTTACAGTAACTAGAAAACAGCTGATAACTTTCAAACGGCTGACCTGATTTTCTTGGATTATAGCTAAGAATACTCTCGATCAATCCACCTTTCAAACAAGAAAAACTAAATTGAACTCGGTTCATTAGTTTAGGAGCTACGATGCCACAGACAGATACACAGATACACTCGTCAATCTTATAACACCCCTCTTTTTCGATCGGGGGTTAAAAATATCATCTTATGAATATAATGCAGAGTTCCAAGCCCACTTAAAAAGAAGCTCATGTTCCTTTAAGTCGATTATTCGACTACTTAACAAGGGTTTGTACAGTGATGCTATTAATAAACTAAACTTTCAAACTATTTTGCTATTACGTTCCAGCATAGCGCAGGTGCTGCCGCTAATGTACCCGCCGCAAAGCATAATGCAAAAACATAACAAAGTGAGCTCATGACTATGTAACGCTTTTGCATTATGACGAAGTGGCGTACCCACGCACTGTGTAAACGGAAACCTATTTACTCAGTTTACATAACTTTGCGTCCTTGTGAATGTACCTATATGAATGTTATGAATTTACTATCCATACTCATATTATAAATGCAATACGTGTGTTTCAGGAATTTGTTGGCCCGCCCCTTGGATAACCCTTGAGTTGTAATCTAATGGGAAGTTGATTTTTAACCCCCGACCCAAAAAGAGGGGTGTTATAAATTTGACGTGTGTATCTGTGTGTCTGTGTATCTGTGTGTCTGTGTATCTGTGTATCTGTCTGTGGCATCGTAGCGCCTAAACGAATGAACCGATTTTAATTTAGTTTTTTTTTGTTTGAAAGGTGGCTTGATCGAGAGTGTTCTTAGCTATAATCTAAAAAAAATTGGTTCAGCCGTTTAAGAGTTATCAGCTCTTTTCTAGTTTTCTTGTAGAAAAGAAGGTAAGATAACCGTTAGGTTCATAATATTATGTCAATAGACAAATGTCAAGCTGTCAAGATGGACGTTGCCTAAATACATAATTATTTATTTGAAAATGATGTTTTGGAGAACTCAGATACTTTGGATCGTCGGGGGTGTTATAAATTTTTAATTTACACTTGTTTATTAAAATAACGTCAGCACTCCGTTCGAGCGTGATGAGTATAAGTGACCATTACCACATCATCAACCGATACATTAACTATGCCAAAGCGAAGGATATTAAGGTTAAATTATATGTGGGGTTGAATTGAGCCAGTGTCGTGTCCAGGTGACATAATTCAATTAGATTGCGAGCCATTCATCTGCCACGGGGGAGAGTTATGTTCTGTCTCACTACACCACCTAAATTGGGTAAACAGTACTACGAAACATACTCGTAGCAACTACATCTACAGTGCGTTTCAAGTTTCAGCTAAGAATGGGTTAGTTAAATTGTATACTAGTTAAATTAAGTTGTTTGTATTAGTTCTAGTTTTGCTCATTTATTAACCTACTACTTTAAAGGCTGATTTTTCAATCTAGATAACCTGAGGAATAAAGACAATAAGTACAGTACCAAATAGAAAAAAAATAAAAAATCGACTGCAATAACCAACACCACGAAATTTATATAATATATTATGTAACAATAGTTAGGGTATACCTATATACTTAATATTTTTTTTGGAGCCCATGCCAATTAGTCGCACGAACCGTCTACTCTTTATAATATTTCTTCGCGACTTATGTAAGCGACTTTGTAAAGTGTTGATAATAAAAAAAAGAATACCCAGCTGAGTTTATAGTGGGCTCTTCTCAGACTTGGGCGAGTTTGGAACCCTCGTAGCTTTAGTTTTAAGTTTACGAAATTAATTATCACCTCTATATCATCTACCAAATCTGACAAACAAAAGGTGTACAATTAAGTGTACAGAACAAAGTTGAATAAACGATTTTGATTTTAACCTCATTGGAGGAGAGATAAGTTTCGTTCTCCACCCCAAGACATTCATCAGATCTTCAAATTTAATAAAATTATTAACTATACAAATAATATATACCTACTTAGATACTTTTTGAATTAGAGCTTCCAATAACATTATTCCCTTATATTATTTTAACATATTTTCCACAGTAACACCCTCAGTAAGCTAAAAATCCATTTAAATTTATACCCAGTTAGCGAGGCTGTACAAGCTCATTATGTGCATTGCAAGCTTATCTCTTAGGCGATTATCGAGTTAGCAGGCTGAAGCGGAACGGCTACTATTGTGATAGTAAATAGGCATTTCATTTTATGACGTCATCACCATTCCGCTGATGTAATGGCCCATAGTAAAAGGGTATTGTCTATGCTATCTGCGGTGCCCCAGTGTTTTCTTTATCATAATAATGGCCATATATTATAGAAGATATTTTTAAAAGGGTTGACTTTTCTTCTTTTATAAAATAATCGGTGTATTTGAATCAGCTTCCCCGGACAATTTTTTTAAAATTTCAATCATTATCTCATGATCAATCTCGCCGTTGCACTACTGAGTATAGGTCTCCTCTCAGAATGAAAAGGGCTTATAGACCATAGTCTGCAACGATGGCTCAATACGAATTGGTAGACTTTGAAGGCCTTTGAGAACATTATGGAGAACTGTCATGCATGCAGGTTTTCTCACGATGTGTTCCGTAAACGCACATAACTCCAAAAAGTTAGAGGTGCGTACAGTACAACCAAATTAATAATGCGCATGCAGATCTTCGCTAATTGTCGTATTCCGAATCATTGAATCGTAAGAGCCCTAAACAATGCACTTGCATTTTGCACCTTGTTATAAACAAATAGGAGTCAATATCATGTGTATCATACGACCGTTGCCGAACAGTGACGAAGATTTCTATGCGCATTATTAATTTGGTTGTACTGTACCTACCTAGGTACCCTGAATCGAATTTCCGACCTCCCGAGTAGAAGACTGATCTCCCAACCACTAGGCAATCACCTATCTTCTTCAATTTTAATATATCTCAGTTATTAATTTTAGATTTCTAGTCATATACAGCTATAGATATAAGAACGCTCTTAATTGTAACAGAAAATACTAAACAAAACAGAGATAAATCATTATCAATGACCGCTTAGAGTTTCGTATCTATCTATTTGCCGCCTCGACTAAAAATACAGTTTTACCACTGCTAAAATACATTTTGTAATATTTCTTTATACTTAGTTACAATATTATGGTTATTATTGCAAACTTGCTCTATTGATCTGTTGTTAAACAGCTACGGCAACAGAATATAGGAGAACATTTAAAACTGTTAAAAAGAAACATAACATATCTAGCATGCTTTAGAAATAAAATAGTTTAATCTGGAATTCAAAGTTTTAGCTGGATATTATAGTTTTTGATTTACTACCGCTGAAAATCCGGCGACTCAGTAGGTCCAGACTTGTTTGAGTGAAACTCGCCGCGTCGGCGTCCGTGGTCCTAATTAACGTGGACCCTGATAAATATACGATGTGCACCCAGCCTTCCCGCTCGGTACAAAGTCTTGTTCAAAAAGGTAAACTTTTCACACAACTTTTTAATTATTCAAGTCTGTCACTATCTACGCTTGTTAACAGCCAAAAGTCGGCGATTTTTTATCAAATCCGTAGCAAATCACATTACATTCTGTTATCTTCTTCAACTTCGTCATCCCAAACCAGACACAATACCTACAGGTTAGCTACTCGTACCTAAGCGTTCTTGCACTGAAAATAGTCTTATAGGTAGTCTTTTAGGTGATAAGTCTTATAGGTAAGTCTATTCGTATAAATCATTTTTTAGACCTACATGTAGTAAACAATTTCGAGATCAACATTATACCATAAACTACAACGCTAGACTTGTCAAGTTCTGGAAGGCGATTGATGATTACTATTAAATTGCGACCAATTACAATGGATGTAATTGGTCGCAATTTAATCGTAATTTATGTGTGTACCTACTTAACTAATTTATTTACTAAATAGGTACACTTTCTGAGTAAAATACAAGAAAAGTTCTTTCGTCGTGCTAAAGACGGTCAAACTTTATTTTATAAGGATCCTAAATAAACTGCTGAAGACCTTTGTAGTAAATTGAACTTTCCTTATTGTTTTCCTTACACGTTTGTAAGTGGATTAAGATATGTTTTCGTATAAGGTTTTGACTTCTATTGAATATAAATTCTAGTACCAACTAATTTATATCACATAAATTATTTATTAGTGCAACTACGGCATTTATATTGAATCTTACTCAAGACGATGAAGACGATGATAGCACTAAGCACCTATCTTGTTTCTTTCTTTTCAGTTTATTTTACTTGTACCAAGTCGGGTTCAAGTTGTCTCATTTTTTCCGTAGTCGGGTTATAGTTTTTTTATAATAATTAATTATTATCAGATGTACTGATATATTATGTAAGTATACTCAACAAATTATAGCTCTTTTAGACACCACTAGTTCGAAATGACCACTTCATACAGTACATCGGATTTAAGCAAATAACGAGTAAAGTCAGAAGTGGTAACGTCCTTTAGGATCACGGGTCGTTTTCAAAGCTTTGCATTTAAATCGGATGCATAGATTCAGCTGAATGTTCGATATTTTCTTCGATTTTCCTGCAGGATGCATAAAACTGCAAAGACATTTTATCCTAAAAAGGTCTGTTTTATGCATGAAAGACAAGAGGCGATCCTTGTGCTCCATCCATATGCATGGAATATGGATTAAATACAGTATTATTCATGCTGAAACTAGAAGTAGGTGACATAGTTTTATTAATCAACTGTTGCAAGAATAGTTGAGGTGTTATTAAAACAATTTTGATCCGATTCAATGACTGAATAGGTCGCAGATCGTGTCGTGACTCAAGAGCTAGGCTTTGTAATAATACATTTGCATTAATAGTATCCTAAAGCCGTCACCATTTTTAGGGTTCCGTACCTCAAAAAGAAAAACGGAACCGTTATAGAATCACTTTGTTGTCTGTCTGTCTGTCCGTCTGTCGTGTCTGTCAAGAAAACCTATAAGGTACTTGCCATTGCCCCAGAATCATGAAATTTGGTAGGTGGGTATAGGTCGTATAACACAAGTTAAGGAAAAAATCCGAAAACCGTGAATTTGTGGAAAAGTAAGATAACTATGCCAAGTGGGGTATCATATGGAAGGGCATATTTTTATTCATTTTTATGCATTACAGTTTTTGATTTACCGTGCAAAATGTCGGAAAAAATACCCGAGTACGAAACCCTCTGTGTGCGAGTCTGACTCGCACTTGGCCGGTTTTTATTACTATTTTATTCGTACTAAGCTTTTATTTCCCTAATCAGCTTCCCAAATCATTTTCAAAATTATTTTCTGCTCTTTCTATCTATTTTTAAAATCCAGTAGGTAGGTATAACTTACAATATAAAATGAAAATATTGAATAGATGCAATAGTTTGTATGTGGAAGGCAGTGGTTAAAGTCATAAAACAGAAAACTGCATTTGTGCGGAAAAGTATAATTTTCACTCACAAGTTAGTACATAAATTGTAGACTCTACAAAGTTTGGCAATAATACCGCGCAAATCCCATAGTTCTCGCGAGTAGAAGCGTTGAAGTTTTCACAGTGGTAATAATTCCTTAAGTTAAATAACTGAGCAAAAGTATGAAGATACAAACTTAATGTGTTTTTAACAATCCACTGGCTTTATATAATTCTGTAGAGATGCCATTTCTAAACGTAGAAACTTTCTCGGTAAGCGGACGCTGTCCTAACAACCTGTTCTAGTCAGACAAACCTTGTCTAAGTTCATAATATTAATTATATATCTGTATTCTTTACCCTAATATTTGAAATATTTATGCTTAATATCGAAGAAAAAATCCTTCTAAAGCCGAAATCTGAAAGTCCGAAAGAGAGACAAACCCTATTATCATTTTTTTAACAAACATTATATCCGAAGTTTACGGATTCAAAAGTTAAAAAAAATATTGCAGAACCTCATACTTCTAGAAGTTCATCCTATCTGTGACATCACTACTAGTCTCTTAGTCTAAAATTAGAAAAAGTAAAAATCGTTCTTATATTAGTAATGAGTACCTACTTAGGTACTTTTCTCCAATATTCCCAATCTGTGAGTGGTAATTTCTAACAAAGTTTTGAATTGCTGACTTCTATTTTTTAAAATTGTATTTATGCATAACATAAATGAATAATATAAACAACTATAAGTATAGCATGTAACAACCGAACCACATACACAGGGGATGTTCTTCGGCATGCAAATATTTGTTTAATTCAGAGCGCAGTTTGTTTGTCTTTGTCTTATGTTTCTCTTGTAAATCCAAAAGCTGAAGCATCTGTGCGTATACCCAAATTTTGAATTTGACTTGCACTTACTTAAGTATAGTATTATGGTTATTTCGAGAGATTTCGGATAAAGAGTAGTATTACCTAAGTAGTAACTTAAAGTTTTATTATACTTTTATCATTTTACAGAGTTTGCAGTTGTGAAGTAGAGTACCTATTGCTCACTTTGCTAAGTGCTAACAACTGTAAACTAGAAATTAAAAAGGGCTGAGTATAATATTATGTGGTATGGATCAAAAATTCAATGAAAGCATCAAATAATTATTACTAGTAAAACTTACTAACTTGATAATATTTTTTTAGTTTACCGTTGTACACAAAGCAAAACAAATCGCTTGCCACGCAACACAACGAAGCATTATATGTGTGCATAACTCGTTTACCTATTATTTACACCTATCTCTCTTTAATGTATTGTCGGTCTCTTTTCACCATACCTACTTGCAATAATTACAAATTACATATTTCGCTGATTTCCCCACAGCAGGCACTAGGTGTAGAATTACCGCTTACCCACGCTGATAGAATCCGATCGTCGAAGCACAATAATGTCAGAGTAAAATGGCCTTAAACCACCTTGAGATAACGTCTAGGATTCACGACTTTAATAACACTTGCAGTGTTATCTGTAGACATGTGGACGAATTTCAGCTTTAAAACAAGTCATATAAGGTCTATTATCGCTGAAATGTTTCGAGCTTACAAAACGATAAATTATGCGGTGTAGGTATACCTACAGATTACAGAATAGCAAAATCAAGTTGATGTCATATTTTTAAAATCTACCCTACCTATTTTATAAATTATTGTGAAATAGAACTTGAGCACGGGGATTTATAGATCCTAGTAGTGAATTCATTTATGGTGTATTGTGTTATTTTTCACACTTGAACTGAATAACTACTGAACTTCTCACCACCGTGGAACACTTATTTATCTTTGTTTAAAAAGCAGAGATTGATATTTGAGCGGAATATTTCGATAACCAAAATCGATGATATCGGTAAGTAAACAAATATAACCTACTCGTATTGAAATAATGTTTATTCTTTTTAATTCTGTGTATTTAGTATTTTTTAAATGTTAGCGTAATGTTTTTAAACCATTTAATACTTATACAGACGTATTATAATATAACAATGTAATCAATATACTAAATATTAGCTGATGTCCTCGACTTTGTTCCCGTGGATATAGGTTTTTAAAAATCCCGTGGGGAGTTTTACGGGATAAAAAGTAACCTATGTATTAATCCAGGGTATAATCATTTACAGATGAAAACCGTGCGGTTGTGGATCTGTCACTACGGAGAATCGGGGCATGTAGACAATTGTTGACCTGGGCCCAAACCATCAGCTTATAAGATGGAGTCACATCGCCACCAAGACATCGTTGCAATGCATAGCGTGGATTCCTTTTTAAAAACTTGGTTAACAGCGACCAAGCACAATGTGGCTCTGCAAACTGTGCGGAACCATTTGCGTGCTGCCGGAATACATTACGAAGAAAATATTACGAATGGTTTGCACCGGAAACATAGACTTTCATTTTGCAATGGAATATATAAACTTTGAATGATGTAATTACGTTGTTATTTTTACCAATGAAAAATCTTTTGAGTCGGGCAAGGATGGACGTAAAATACTATAATAGAACAACAGGCAAACGATATATACTTTGAATAAAGTGGTAACTTCAACCTGGGAGTCTCTGCGGGGCAGCATAGACTTGCTGGAATATGGTTACTAACATAACGAGCCGATTACAAAAAGTAATAGCTTACGAGAGTGGCCTACCTTTATAAATTATTAAATAAAGTAAAGATAATTAATTTAATTCTATTAGTGAGTGATATTATTGTTATTGCAGTTAGAAGTTATTTGATTTTGATTTCTAACTAAGTAATTAACATGTTGATTCATCTCACAAACCTAAGAGTAACCCAAAACGTAAATAAAACATTACGTTCATACTTGACCGACTTTTAGCATACTTAACATCGATATTGGTTTTAAATTACTATAGGAATAATAGGAGTAGATAAAGTATGTTAATTTTTTTCCTCTTTTGTGTATCTACTGTTAACTTGATGTATTAATTTTTTGATAAGCGTCTTATATATTTCTTGATTATTATAATAAATTATGAACTGCATAAAAGACAAATAAATAACTTCTAAAATAGAAAAGTTCTATTATTTTTGTTTTTTCTTGCTTATATTGTATTATTTGAAAGTATAATAATTTTAACTGTATAAAGAAGACAAAATAAATAATTACAAAAAATAAAAAAGCAATCCACCACTAGGTTTCGAACTCACGGCATATTCGTGAACTTCAACACTATTGCCACTCGGCCATTAGAACTATGTTAATCAGTGTGAAATTTGCAACCTTATACGACTGGTAAGGTTATCTAGAAGTGTGAGTGAGTGTAAGTAAGTGTGAGTGTATCTATTATCGGATAGCATCGCGTCGTATCTTTGTGTGTTATATATACGCGCGCATTAGTATGCTCTGTCAAGCGATTAACTTTTCTGTTTGTACAACGATGATAAAAAGCCAGGAGCTGGGAACCATAATAAAGACCTGTCGTGTCGCGAGAGCGGGCGGTGCTTATTGCACGTTCACCGTATTTGTCTATTATTGCGGTTATACTGAAATAAGTTTGTGCTTCCTTGTATTTTAATAACCCCCGACCCAAAAAGAGGGGTGTTATAAGTTTGACGTGTCATTTAGTTTTCTTTTTGTTTAAAAGGTGGCTTGATCGAGAGTTTTCTTAGCTATAATCAAATTAAATATCAATAGAGATCAATATAAGGAAGTTACAAGTTCTAAGCTCTTTTCTAGTTACAAATACAAATTAGTGTCCAGCCAAATTCTAACAAAAATGTGTCGGGGGTTTTAAATTTTGAAAATTTTACTTGTCCTACCTGTAGATAGGTGTAACATAAGGAATGCCGCATGCAAAATCAATAATAAATAGTTAAGTAAATCAATAAAACAAATAGTAATACAACGTGTTTCGGTTAGCCGCTTAAAATTAGTTGCCCGCAGTGTGTTCGCAGTAATCATCTCATTAACGAACCGTTGCGTTAACGTTTTATTTTCACGAGTATTTAGTTACGGTTTTGCCTGCGCTAAATTTTGTAAACCATAGGTACAAAATTTCAAAAATCTCGTGGGAACTAAAAAATAGCCTATGTCACTCTCCAGGGTAAGAAAAATTACATCAAACTCTTGCTCCGTTGCGACATGATTGAAAGATAAACCAACGAACAAACTTCTTTGGCATTATAGTATTTCGCATTTTCAGTACCGAACAATCCACTAGCAATTAAACTTGCAGAAATCAGCTCTAGCAAATCACTTGAACAGTGTAATATGTGGTAATACACTCGCAGCGATTAATTTCTACAAATTTTTTCGTGTAAATTCTGCGGAATTTGACTTCCATAAGTTTTATTGCTAATGGATACTTGGCTTTATACAAACAGTGCCAGCTAGATTTCAATATTTCTATTCAATATTAATTATCTTCACTGAACATAACTCAAATACTTTAAAAAACCCCCGACACAAAAACCTCTATAAGAAAAACTAGAAAAGAGCTGATAACTTTCAAACGGCTGAAATGATTTTCTTCGATTATAGATAAGAACACTCTCGATCAAGCCACCTTTCAAAAAAAAACTAAATTTAAATCGGTTCATTCGTTTAGGAGCTACGATGCCACGGACAGATACACCGATACACACGTCAAACATAAAATACCCCTCTTTTTGGGTCGGGGGTTAAAAAATACAATAAATATTCGTTTCACTCAATAATATAGAAACTAAGAAAAAAGCTTTAATCCAATAGCTGATCTCTGATGGAACGAGATGTTTTATCACAAAACATCTTAGCAGCAAAGTTAACCGCACGTTCTCATATTGTGTTTGCAGACAGAACTTCTGTTTTATTGCGAACAATTGAAACTTGAAGTAATATAATAACAATATTATGTACAATGGTATCTTATTATCAGCTAACAATCTTCGTTTATTTGTCGAGAGCTGGTCATTGATTTGTTCAGACAGTTAAACCGGTCAAAATTTTACAACAAGTAGGATCACAGAAATTAATATATTCATTAGAATTAATAATTAATATTATATTTTATTAATTAAATTAAAAAAAAATCATCAGAATATCTCAATGGTGCCATAATCATCATAAATTGCCATCTCATTCCTTTCCAGAGGATTGGAATCGTTTAGTGTCAGTGGAACATCTGAAATATAAATGCATTTGTTAATTTTCATAAATTAATCTTACTAGACATAATTATGGTACGTCTACACACACACACACACACACACACACATACACACACACACACACACACACACACACATACACACACACACACACACACATACACACACACACGCACACGCATACACACACACGCGCACATAGAAACACACACACACACACACACACACACACACATGCACACACTTACGAGCTTTGCAAGGGCTACTGTGAAACAGCAACAGGAAACTGTTCACCAGCTCTCAGTGTAACATTCATTTGTTTTCTTTGTTCCAACACTTCTCTACATTAAATTAAACGACAAAACAGTCGGTGCGGATTCCGAAGAACGTATTTATTCAGGCGCCTAAATGGTCCGAGTAGGCACCTAAGTTGGTAAAATATTTCAACGTTTAAGGCGTAGATCCCACTGCAAGAGACCCAGAGTTTCAAGTTTTTATCCGTTCAATCAGCGTATATCTATGTGATCGCTTGGATGTAGTTTTTAACCCCCGACCCAAAAAGAGGGGTGTTATAAGTTTGACGTATGTATCTGTGTATCTATCTGTAGCATCGTAGCTCCTAAACAAATGAACCGATTTTAATTTAGTTTTTTTTGTTTGAAAGGTGGCTTGATCGAAAGTGTTCTTAGCTATAATCCAAGAAAATGGGTTCAGCCGTTTGAATAATAATAATAATTAATCAGCCTGTCAAAAGTTTGAATTCAGAACTCTAGGCCATCGTTAGTGGCCTTATATCCAACTAGGTTTTTCTTTGCTCGCAATTGCAAGTGGAAATGAAATGAAAAGCGTGAAGTGATGAATCGTTTTAGATAAGATTAAGTGTCAAGAGGATCTATTCAAGTTATAATTGAGAATAGCAGTTTTGTTTAAAAATTATTATTTTTATTATACGCTTCTTTTCAGTTTCTTTATAACTTAGTTTCATGATAAGTGTTTACAAGCAATAAAGCTTGCAGGTAAGGCACTTGCACTCTGTAAACACTTGCGCAAGAAATTGCAGAAGTGACTTTTCAATGCAACAAGTGTAAATTAAAAATGTATAACACCCCTGACAAGTGAAGGTTACAGTAACTAGAAAAGAGCTGATAACTTTCAAATGGCTGAACCGATTTTCTTAGATTATAGCTAAGAACACTCTCGATCAAGCCACCTTTCAAACTAAAAAAACTAAATTAAAATCGGTTCATTAGTTTAGGAGTTACGATGCCACAGACAGATACACAGATACGGACGTCAAACTTATAACACCCTTCTTTTTGGGTCGGGGGTTAAAAATTATTAATGTGACAACAGTTACAGTTGACTTCTGCAAGTTCATGGCTAGTGCACAAACATACACAAAGCACGTCGGAAACACTATAGTGTATTAAAACTTCTAATAGCTGCGTTAGACACTTTGCCATCACGCCTCGTGCAAGTTTCAAACAAGAAGATACTCGTAACCAGTGGCGTGCACAGGTTTGAACCACGGAAGCATTAGTTAAATAACCTAGTTAAAGGCAGTTCATTGAGAAACAAGCAATGAGCTATTTCAACCTGGGTGAGATTTCAATCTAGGAAAGCAGTGCTTTTATGCCTCTAGGACCAGTATGCCACGGCTCGTAACGGTAGACAACTATTAAAAATAATATGATACTTCCTACGAGGCGAAATCCTGTTCTTTTGGTCGAGTCGTTTGTGAAAGGATCTGGGACCCACAGCTGTATGAAATAGGTATCCCGAGCAAACCCTTAGCTATCATTAAGTGATTAATTGAAAGAGGTCACAACCCTCAGCAATGATCAATACGACGCAGAACCCTCCTGAAACTAATTTAAGTAGGTATAAAATGAATTTTTAATTGCAGCCTGCTCGTCTCGGCACGGTGTTTTAAAGGTATCTAAAAAGTATTGTGCCAACTCAGACTAATGAGCTGCGGGCGGGATAAGTCTGTCGGAGAACATTATTAACGAGGTTTCCTATCGCACGGCAAAAAGTTTTAGTGCAAATTTTAGAAGATAGCTTCAATGAATGGTGATAATCTCTATTTACAAATAGTATGATATAAAAGTAGTTCTGTCACTGTTATTATTATAAGCTTGAAGTATAAGTAATAAAACTTATCTGTTCTGTTTGTTTGCATGTCAAACAAAGGCATAGGTCCAATTGGACCTCCGCCAAGTGTAAAGGAGCTTAATATAGAGAGTAATATATTGCAACCATAAGAGACAGCACAGATAAAGGTTTGCACAGAAAGTATAGCATAGTGTAGAAGTGTTGACAAAACTCGCACAGTAAAATGAAGACTTCAAAAATAAAACCCGCCTGGTAAGTCTTGTTAACCTCCGACCCAAAAAGAGGGATGTTATAAATTTGAGGTGTATCTGTGTGTCTGTGCATCCGTCTGTGGCATCGTAGCTCCTAAACTAATGAACCGATTTTAATTTAGGTTTTTTTGTTTGAAAGGTGGCTTGATCAAGAGTTTTCTTAGCTATAATCCAAGAAAATCGGTTCAGTTGTTTGAAAGTTATCAGCTCTTTTCTAGTTACTGTAACCTTCACTTGTCGGGGGTGTTATAAATTTTTAATTTACACTTGTTTTAAATAAATTTTAAATCCTCTTTGATTTTCGGGGATAAAAAGTAGCCTATATCTATCCTCCAGGGTGCAAGCTATCTCTATACTATAGTAATCTCTATACTATAGTAGTAGTATACGTGTAAATATAGGAATGACGTCTGCGACTTTGCCCACTTTGATATAGAATTTTGAAATCCCGTGGGAACTTTTATTTTCCGGGACAAAAGAAAATTCGATACAACATTTTGCCAAAATCAGTTAAATTTATAAAAGTTAGCAAACAGACAGACACACTTGCGCATTTAAAATATTAGTATGGATTGACAACGTGACTATTGTTGCAAGAATAATATTATTAAAAATTGACCAACTGTTTCGTCTCTAAAGGATCTTTATCCATGTGTATCTTATTCTCATTCATGAGGGTTGCGAGTAATTCACATTATCACTTTATTATAAGAAAGGGTTTTCACGAAAAAAATATAATGTGGTTATGTCCCAGATCCTTCCACACCTAAGTTTGTGTCCCCCGTAGCACACGGACGCTACGGACATGCTACGGGACGTAGTACCTAGGTGTATCTCCCCTTATGTACTTATTTTTCCCTCGTCTATATCAATACAATAGTAATAAATTTCCGTTGGCTGACTTATTTTTCTTGAATATCAAAATATAATTATCGAGTCTCTAAAAATAGCTTTAATGTTCTTCATAAATTCTAATGTACTCGTAGTCTTGATAAATAAGATCGTTCTCTTGGGTTTCACTTTCAATAGAAATGAATGAAAAATTTTAATAGGTAAATGAAAATAAAGAAAATTAAATGCTTTCACTTTGAACCTCTAAACTTAAACAATTTTTTTTACTAGTCTGGATTTTTTAATAATTACCGCTACATTATATCAAATGATCTTATTTTATTTTTTCATTTAGCATATTTTAACTCCGACTTAACAAGGGTGAAAACTAATAAACTGAAGTATTTTTAGGTTGAAATTATTATTTACTTTGTTGTTCAGCCTGTAAATATTATGATAATCATATTTATCGAAATTTCAAAGTTAGGGCTGGGGTACACGGTGTTCGTTGTCAGCGGTGAACCGCAAACTAGTTTGCGGACATGACTGCACAAGATATGAAATGACACGCACTCGCATTACCCCTTACCAAAATATATGCATAACAAAATTATTTCGAAGCCATTATACACCTCATTAGCTGATCTAGCCTGACTTCGTTCTTATGAAATAACTGAAAATGCTTTCTTACTGGGACGGTTATTGAAAAAACCTACGTTACATAGACCCAGCAATTTTGGCTAGGGATTTTTGAAATTCCTTTCTTGGTATTGGTCTACGTTATCGCAAAAACATGCAAAGTCACAAGTTTCTAGACCGAGTGGTTTGAGCTGAAAGTAGGTAGGTACGCTGAAATGTCAGTCTGCAGTCTGTTTCTTCTTTTACTCATGTATTCTTAGCTATAATCTAAGAAAATCAGTTTGAAAGTTATCAGCTCTTTTCTAGTTACTGTAACCTTCGCTTGTCGGGGGTGTTATAAATTTTTAATTTACACTTGTTGTCAGTCAGTCTGTTTCTTCTTTTACTCATGTATTCATGCATGCTGATGTAATTTTATGAGTATTCTTCTACATCGACTTAGCGTTGTACCACCTAGGTGAAGTCAGTTTTCCTGTATTTTGTCTATGTAAGTAGGTATTATAATGTATTATGTCATGCATGCAGTTGCTCATTACGACTTATTTGGTTTCATCTGCTCACCTAGAGGTCTCTCGCTGCATTATTTAACCCTTAAAAAGTTTCTAGACAAAACACCTACTCATAATATATTTCCAATGAATGCAGCAGCGAACAAAGTAATTTTTGGCATTTACAAATTAACCGTGATTGGAGTAAATGAGGTTCTGTTTATATTCCGCGAACAACACGCGAACGTAATGTACCTACAATCCACGTTAAGTGTATAAATTATTCAAAGACCAACAATTAGGTTGCCGCTATGGACAGTGACAGCTTTACTGCCTCAAACTGAATTACAATTTACCTACGTTTTATCACTTCAGGACTCTACTTCACTGAAAATCATTATGTTATAAACTCGTCAAGGATTTCAAAAAAAATCCTGGCTGACTCGCTCCGGCTTTACACAAATTCGACTAGGCAGGTACCTTCTCTAAGCGACACTACCTTTTGTTGAAAACTTGAACAAAACACAGTAACTTTTGCGATTTGCATTTTCAAACACATTCCGATTAACTTTATATTAAGAACCTATTTATACACTCATACGTAGCTCTATTTAGATTTTTAAAAAGAGATGGGTCAACAAATTGTAGGCAACTTTGCTTAACAAACTCAATCGCTTCATATAAACTGTCGTATCTGGGTTGTATAAATAAAACTACTCAATATATTTGCGCGCTCGTTACCATATTGACATTCACATCACGGCTCGAACTTTCGAATGAGTAAATCTGTACAAAAAGTTAAAACGTTTTATTGTACCAGTTACTGAACAAATTCCGTCGCATCCAACAATCATGTACGGAGATCACGTCGCAACCAGATGAAAGGTATAATCCGATCAATTATTACGCTCGTGCTCCAATTTTGCGACACTGGAGTGCATATAAAAAACAAGCATTTAATCCTTGTAATGATAATAATGGGTGCGTGCTACGGTCACACCACGCATCGCACGGTGCAGTTATAGTGTGGAGGGTGGTGTGGTGGACCTACTTTAGCTAAACCTAGGAGACTCTGTTAACAACTCCAAAATGAGGCTTTGATCACTATAACGTGTATACCAACTTCTAAATGTAAATCTTACAAGTACAAACTGGGCTGACCGGGTTTAATATTATATATTTAAGCCTCAATAGCTCAACGGTTATAGGAGTGGACTGAATTCCGAAAGGTCGGCGGTTCAAACCCCAGCCACTGTACTATTGTCGTACCCACTAGTAGCACAAGCTTTACGCTTAGTTGGAGGGGAAAGGGGAATGTTAGTCATGATTAAAATGGCTAATATCCTTTTTTTTTTAATTAAAAAAATAATAATATTAGATAGATGTCTATAAAAATATATCCATTGTATGATTGCGATCCATACACTCGCTATAATAAGAGCAATAATCCTCAAATAGCTCGACAAACTTTCATCTAAAATTAAATACCATCTTGATTAAAACGCTTTTGGATAAAAAAGCACATTCAAATCGGTCCGTCTGACCGGTATGCAGGTATAATTATCTTACTAATCCCTTCTATTTGCGTCCGAAGTTAAAAATAGATAATAAAAAACAGTTGTTTCTAGAGTTCAGTAAATAGTGATAACATTAGGAATCTAATAGAGAAGACTAATTGAGCAGGGACCATTAGTCAGAGCTTGACCATATTTATAGCCCAGTTTCGAAGCTTAACACGGCAGTATGTTTGCTGGAGCAAAACAATAAATCCGCAACAAATGAACTTTCGAATTATCGGTCTGTTTTAAAGGTATTTATTACGATTTAATAATGAAATAAACAGAAATTGTGAGTTCCATCTCATTCATGTTTTTATTCTTCTAGTGCTTTAAATGTATTCACTTAGTATCACATAATTTGTCTGCTCGTTTGCTCGCTATACCTACATAAAAAATTAACCGGTCAAATGCGAGTTGGAGTCGTGAGTGTCCCATACCTTTTAATTTCAACTTGGTACGTCTGCGAATTCCTGAAAAAAAAAAAGGTCTTGACGGACAGACAGTCAGACAGATAGACGGACGGACAATGAAGTGATACTATTTAAGTTACTTCTTTTTCTTTTGAAGTACGAAACCCTAAAATCTTGGGCAAAGCTACCTAGAATTGTGTTTGTAAACAATTAAATTCTTTAAGCTTCTGTGAAGTCCTACGCACTGTAGTTAGCTGTATAGTTCAACATTTGGGGGCCATTTAGGCCGGCACCATATACAGCAACTTGCGGGTAAGTTGGTGATTATAGCTCACTAGGGAGCACCTCTTCTTGACTTGACACAATACAGAAACTTAACACATATACGCTGAGTATTATTATTATTCGCTGCATGAAGGATTAATTAGGTACAGTTACAATCTCTAAATTAAACTTGAGTACTATCCGCAAACTGCCGAATTTTTTTCCTCTTTCATTTGATATCCCACTCGATACAATAGCAAAAAAAATTTTGGAGACCCCCACTTTTTTGGATGTTTTTTGATCCGTCAGGTCAATTTTTTTCGTATAAAATGTAGGCTATGCTACTCGGACCTTAATAACGAATTGATTCCCTCCTCATTCATCAAAATCGGCCCAGTAATTTAAGCGCTACGGTGGAACACACAGAATCTAATACAAACATACCTACATAAATGCATACATACATAGACTCCAAAAATCACAACCCTTCCTTTTGGTTTTACCATAATCGGGTAAAAAAGAAGGTCTAAAAAATATTGTGTTTACAGTAAGTATATATACTTAATTCCATTGTTTCAATCACAAACGGGAATCAAAACTATGATGATTCCTCCGAATGATCTATTCTTGAACTGTGGACAGGTTGGTATTACAATACGTTAAACTTCAACCTAACTTTAATCAAACTAACTGTAATCTGTCGATAAACTACTTTAGCAGCGTTGTTATATATTTTGTCACTCAACCGCAGTGGGTTAGCGCGGGGGCTGTGCGGGTGTGCGGGGCGTCCCCACCCTGGTTGCCATCTCAACCTGTCGCGCACTATACGTACCTACGAGTATACGTCGTACCCACGGGGCACCCTGAAACAAATAAAAATACAACACGTCATGTAAAAACAAAAAGGTTAGCAATTCTAATTTACATACATGGGTCTTGAAGACCGTCTACCTACCTCAAGGATACCCAAAGAAAACATGTCCTGAAAAGCAAGCTAATGCAATTCTTGAATATACATAACACAGAATTCAGAATAGGGGTAGAAGTGACAGGGATCGTAAGCTTGTCGCCGCGCAATTAATCTCTAGTGAAACATCAGTAGGCTTATTGTAAGACTAGCTGATGCCCGCAGCTTCGCCCGCGTGGATTGGTCAGATCCCCTGCAGCATCAGGATTGAGGAGTTGGACTCCAAATTTTTTATGAAACAATGTCGCAAAGTTCCTCTATCGATTAAAAAAGAAATGACGCAAATCGGTTCAGAAATCTCGGAGATTTCGGTGTACATAGGTAGAAAAACACAACTCCCTTTTTGAAAGTCGGTTAAAAAAGTAGCCTATTTTACGCCCTGGTCAATCCTCTACTTGCCTGTGAAAGTCCCGTCAAAATCGGTTCAGCCGTTCCAAAGATTAGCCTTTTCAAACAGACAGACAGACAGACAGACAGACAGACAGACAGACAGACAGACAAAAATTTTAAAAACGTGTGATTCAGTTATGGTATCGTTCAAATAACCATATGAGCTTAATATGAGGTAGTTATTTCGAAATTACAGACAGACACTCCAATTTTATTTATTAGTATAGATTACGTCTCAAGGAAATATAAAATCTTGTACTACCATACAGAACACGGTATTATCAAAACAAACGTATTTTTAGCGTTACATTTTAGATTACCTTGCTTAAGATATTAGAATAGTAAGTGATTTGCTAAAAATCGCCAATACGGTGTCGTGTTTCTATTACCTTAAATTCTACGGTACATAACATATGTGCATTGTTTTAATATGTAAAATAGAGAATGATCGTTTTTTTTAAATGCAGGCTTTTAAAAAAACAACGCGCGGACCCATCAAAGCGTTTGAAGCACCCTTACTCCGGCTTGTTGAAACTGGCTACGTTTTAAAAGTTATTTCGCATATTTTATACTGCCTTTACAGAGACAATTCTGTTGTCATGCAAATAGGTTTATTGCCAGTGTATTTTAAACTTACGATAGTCAATAACTGGAGATTCTTGAAGTTCCACTTATCTGCCGAGTCTACGAGAATTTCTTTACAATGTTTTATTCTTGATTGTTGTCATTTATTTATTCGAATACGTAAATAATATTACATTGATATTACCGCTATCTATCAATAGAAGCGGGAATATTATTTTACGGCATATTGATTATTTTTAAAACACTATTGATTTTTTGATCCCGTATCGGCCAGCTGTGTGGAAACACATCACACATCTCTTTCTCGATACACCGCAGATGGATTTAAAGAAATTGTGAAAGGATAAAAAAACCGGCCAAGTCGAGACAGACTCGCGTAGCGAGGGTTCCGTACTCGGGTATTTTTTCCAACATTTTGCACGATAAATCAAAAACTATTATGCATAAAAATAAATAAAAATCTGTTTTAGAATGTACAGGTAAAGCCCTTTCATATGATACCCCACTTGGTATAGTTATCTTACTTTGAAAATTGAAAAATATTTTAATTTTTTTTAATGATGTGACCACAAATTCGCGGTTTTCAGATTTATTCCTGTACTTGTGCTATAAGACCTACCTACCTGCCAAATTTCATGATTCTAGGTCAATGGGAAGTACCCTATAGGTTTCTTGACAGACACGACGGACAGACAGACAGACAGACAACAAAGTGATCCTATAAGGGTTCCGTTTTCTCCTTTTGAGGTACGGAACCCTAAAAATCGAAATTAATGCGGGTGAAATCGCTGGAAGAAGCTTGTTTATTCATAAGAGTAAATAATAAAGGGAGATTCAATAAACGCCCGTCGTAGTCAAAGTATTTTAATTTGATTAAAAGCACTCTCTTCGTTTAATATGCTTTAAGCGTATTTATCCACGCTCGCAAGAGCCTACTTGATAGTGTATAATTATTATGCGCATTACGAATGGACATTATAATTAATTTAATATTGTCGTATTAAGGCAATTACAAATGCACATAATAGGGAGAGAGGCATGATGGTCGAAACTAATTGGAATATAGTTAGTTATAAGGTAATTCTCATTTTACTTTGTATATTATTTTTGTTTCGTGGAGAAATTTCAATGGATATACCACCGCACCCGGCGAGGCACGGACTATAAAGTCACCACGGATATTCCACGCGTCGCCTGGTGGCAAGGCTACGGCATGCGTTAGTGCAACCCAGTCATTGGTTCATGCCTGTTGAAGTAGACCCTCTAGTCTACTTACGCAGGCACCAATGGCTGGGTAAGCCGGCACAAATAAGTTGTTAAAACCGTCCTAGGGTCACCACAATCACAAAGGTAGGTACTTGTCCTGACTCGGGGACCATTTTCCTATCGGGCAGCAGATTGGGAAAATCCTGACTGAACTTGGATCAAGGCAGCCAACTTCAACGAAGATATAGTAGAAAATGTGTGTGCTACAACACACACACTCACACACACACACACACACACACACACACACACACACACACACACACACACACACACACACACACATGCATTCTCTACTCCCCCACCCTCATAGTCCGTTGGGATGGCAATCCGACGCGATCGGAATGAGAATAGGTTTTTTACGTCAACCGAGGCTAGAAATCATAATCTAAGTCTCATGATCATGTCTAAATTCGGGTTAGCAGACCTCACAGCACAGATCTTTGAAACATTCATGTTCCTCACGATGTTTCCCTTCAAGAAAAACAACCACTTCAATATAATAATATTTAGGTGCCTATATTATGACGAGTTATATTATACAGCACTTTGTTATGATTACTCGGTGAGGTAAAGTTTCATAAACTTAAGGTAGAATTTGTGGCCATTGTTGTGTTCTTTAGGGAAACTATTGTTGATGTTAAGTCTCTTAAACTTTATTTTTTGGGTGTTTTCTCAGAAATAAATAGGTAATATTTTGCATAAATAAATGTTTCACTTTTTTCGTCCTCAGCTTTATTATCATCATCATCATTTGGCTTATTAACTCTGTCTTAAGTATGAATAGACCCATAAGTCTCCTATTAGGCCTAAATATTATTTACTAATCACACCTACATAGTTAGAGATCAAACACATTATATAGGTACTAGAGAATGCCCGCCCGGCTACCTCGGTACCAAATTTCATACAAATCGGTTAAGCGGATTGGTTTTTGGGAATCCCGTGGGAACTCTTTGATTTTCCGGGATAAAAAGTAGCCTATGTCCGTCCCCGGGAATAAGTTAACCCTGTACCAAATTTTGTCACAATCGGTTACACTATTGGGCCGTGAAAAGGTAGCAGACCGACAGACAGACAAACACACTTTCGCATTTATAAAATTAGTATAGATATAACAGAATGATTGAAAATAAATAATTCATTTTTTTTTACTGTTCACAGGCATTTCGAGTGCGCGCCACTATTCACAGTCCTCCGCTTTTCTCATCCAAACTCTTCCCGCCACTTTCTTCAAGGCCTTCAGTGCAGCGGAAGCGGCTGGAAGCCGTCCTACCAGCTTCGCTTCGTGAAATTCAAGCGTAGGTGTATATCGGGCTCTATCCTACCGATTTTGATCCAAAAATTGAGTATAATATCACTTTTTGTGAGACTGATTCTTTAAGACGTACACAATGGAGTACATATACAATTTTTTTATTATGTTGATGCGCCAGACCCATCGTTACCTAAATTACATTACTAAATAAATCGCCAAACAGTAAACACTTTAGTATCTATAAAAAGTAACAGTTTTTAATTACAAAGGATTTTGTGAAAACGCATTGAAAAATAATTCTACAAAAATATATATTCGCCTGTCTAGGCCACATGCTGAATAACACCAAAAGCTCGGCAATTCAAAACCATCCTATAAAGAAAGTTATTCACACTGCAGTTAAATCAAACAACACGGAAACTTTATTTTTCATCCTCACAAATATTGCGAATTCATTTTTATATCGCTTCCCAAAATAAACCAAAAATAGACAGAGTCAAGCGTAGGTAGGTATTATTCCACCGTCAATTTTATTTTTAAGTTTTTCCTATCACCTAAATCAATAGATATCCAAGTATAAAATTACTATGGATTTATGAATTTGATTGTCACATACTAATATCAAGTATATCATTAGGTATATACCCACCAGGCACCAAGCGTTTCGGTACGATGCTACGTAGAAACTCATTTTAAGAGTATGCGTCCAATAAATAATACTGACATACCCCTTTCCAGGTTAATCAACTTCTGTATTCTTAACTGCATCTCTACTTTACACCAGATACCTAAGTTTACAGACAGAACTAACTTATAAATTGTATAAAAATCTTCAAAATTTCATTCCGCTTGTTATGATAGTACAGGCAAAATTACGGACGAAGGATAACTTGATAAATTCATACGTACAGCCTAAAATGTGAGCCACTACGGCCCACGTATGTCTCTGTTAATGCGTGTTTGTAAGGTTTTATAGCAGTTGAGAGCGATAAATACTTCTTATTAATGTCCTCGGAGACTTACTTGTATGTAGTAAATTGTTACTTTGGCACAGTTTTTCCTTTGTTTTGTTATATTTACGGCATTTACTGGAATAGTGTCCTTTTTACGGGTGTATTTCACGTTCTTTTATTATCACCTGATATTATAGGAGTAGCATCTACAATGGAAAATTGCTTTCCTGGTAAAGACTAGAAAATGTGAAATTGCTTTGACTCTAAGATATTATAAGCCTTCAGATTGGTAAAGCTAATATTATGTTCGTATTCCAGAAAGTGAATACGTAAGCTGCAATATACAGACCACATAGATACAAGCACATTATTTACGCACTTACTCCTTAGATGCTTTGACTCAAACTTCTTTTTATTTGGCTAGAATTTTGAAGACTGAAATGAGCAGAAAGAACGACGGTAGAGTGTCAACTTTCGGGACCTTTTAGGAAATTGTAATACAAGGAACTGTATGACGGCATTCACCATCTGACCCTGCGCAGCGCGTTTTGAAATAGTACTCATTACAGTTGGTGGCGTCATGGACTAAGAGCCAGGGCGGCTAGACCTTCGTCATTTTATAAAAACTGAAAGATTCTCTGGGTATTATGCCCATCACAGGGAGGAACAATCAGCGAATATGAAATTTGGATCATGGTGGCTTTGGAAAATAACCTATTAAAGGTGTAAAAAAACTTACGCCAAAGTATGAAGACTAATTTTTTGTATTTTCGTCGGAATAGTATAGAAATCATGTAATGCATTGCCAGACACCCCCAAAGTTCAAACGTTTAGACGTGTCTGACAGGTGTCTTCCTCCCTTTGTGTTTCTGGATTGACTCACCCATATATTTGGCGTATCTGGCATGATGGATTGGAACTTATATTACCATAATAATTATACTTAAATTATATTAATTGCCTCATCTGGTAACAGAAGGCCTGCGTCATTCTTTGCGTAAATCATCAGCTTGGCTGCCCAACACTGAAATGCAGCCAGTATTCATGGCACCATTCCACACGGGCGTGGTTTGTGCAGTAATTAGATAAGGCTAGCTTCGAGTTTTATTGTATCGTTATTAATATGAAAAAATATATATACAGGGGTACCTAATATTTGCCCAAGTAAACTTAATCCTTGTCAGTATTTATTTGGCCCGAATATTTCGGTCACAATATTGAAATAATTAGCATGAAATAAATGGAAAACTTGAACGCTATATTTTGTATTGCACTTACTATATTAACTAATATAAATAATTAATTTATATTATGAGGTCAATGTGTTTTGGCAACCCACCAAAACAGTTGATCCAATTAATTATCTCATTACGAATATACCGTATCGATCACATTTATTTAGTTATACTCCATTAGGCACAACAAACGTGGTTAAGTTTAATTATGAAAATAACTATTGTAAAAGTTCAGAGATAGGCGAAAAAACCGTTATGTAAAAAAGATTATTGTCATAACAATTTCACTAAGTAAAATCGATAGACTATTCCGATATGATTGAGACCTGTATTTTAGATAGAGTATTGGATTCTACTTGACAATTTTAAATATGTAAGAAGTCATGACAAGGGTATGATTGACTTGCCTTATCAATAAATTCAATGTTTACTCATTTACAAAGTAAAGAACATTTTACTAAGAAAAATAATTCAGAGTTGTAATCAGATTCAGTGGGAGGCTGGTGGAGGAAATTCACGTCGCTCCGTGTATTTATCTACAGGAAATTAGAGCTCTTGTAATTTTCTTCTGTATTTTTATGAAGCGCTCTTATGTTGAAATACAGTAAACATAATAATATAATATTTACAATCACGCCCGGAAAGAGTAGCAGATCGACTTGCATAGAGTCGCTGAATCCTGGTTCAACTCATAACTACGAGTAAATTGACGTTTGACAGTTCTAAAAACACATTAAAATTTTGTGTAAAACATATTTCCACTGACATCCAAAGTAACATTCTATTTCTAATAGGTCTCTATTTCAAGCTTAAACTATAATACCTACTCATTACTAAGGTCTATTCAATTTAACATCACCGTAGCTCGTAGAGCCATGCGTAGCATCCGGCGTAGCAAATTGTCTACAAAGCAAGGCTGGAAATCATTTGGTGCTAAAATTTAAGAGAACTTTAAATTTTAACTGTTATTTTGTTAGTTTATCCTGGATACCAATCTATGAAAGCGTTCTTGAGGCCGCTATTTTGTACTTTGGGCTTGAAGAGAAAAGCGCGAAGGAAGAACATAGGCTACTTTGTATCCCGGAAAATCGAAAGAGTTCCCACGGGATTTTAAATAACTAAATCCACGCGGACGAAGTCGCAGGTATCATCTAGTTATACATGAAAAGGAAGGTCACTAAACATTTGGGAGCCTTAAGGAAACTGGAGACGTGAGGTTGCAGCAGGAAATAATGAAACGATCTAACGTTCCCGAGTTAACCTAATTCACTGCATCTACACGAAGTTAAGGATATTCTTCTACACTGATTGGCGATTGGCTTTTACATTAGGATGCTGTGGTATGCTGTTATATTGGAATTTTTTATCACAGCGAAAGTATTTATACACTTAACGTATAAAAATATACAAGTGTAAATTAAAAATTTATAACACCCCTGACAAGTGAAGGTTGCAGTAACTAGAAAAGAGCTGATAACTCTCAAACGGCTGAACCGATTTTCTTGGATTGTAGCTAAGAACACTCTCGATCAAGCCACCTTTCAAACAAAAAAAAACTAAATTAAAATCGGTTCATTAGTTTAGGAGCTACGGTGCCAAAGACAGATACACAGATACACACGTCAAACTTATAACACCCCTCTTTTTGGGTCGGGGGTTAAAAAGGTTGGTAAGTGGTCCTGATACAATTGTATGAAGCATGTTACAATGCAACGCGTCGCCCGCGTGACTTCAGAAGCGCGGTTCCTATAGTAGGTATACGCACTTCACAGCTCGTTGTGTTGAGGAGAAACATTGGACTTGACACCAGCGCGAATTGTGTGTTTCAGGATTAAAGAATAAGCATAAAGCATACTGAGTAGTGTGTATAATTTTAGACATCATTGCTCTAATTAAGTACAAGATATAAATATCATAATCGTTACTACGTATAATGACCCATATTATAAACGAGAAAGTGTCTTTGTTTATTGATTTCTCCTTCAAAACGAAGCAATGGATTGCCGTAATTTTACTGATCATTTGATTTTGCATTAATTAAATACCTTGATGGTGAAATAGGCCACGTACATTTATCTCGAAAAATCAAGGAATTCCCATGGGATTTTCAAAAAAACGCGGCATAGTCGTTACTAAAAAAGTTAGTGAAAACGTAAGTTAATCCAGTGAGGGATTTTTAAAGGAAAATTCTAACTGTTGGTAAATAACTCACGGATTTCACTCCGGTTATCGGTAACAGGCTCGATGCAGCTGGAAAAACGAAAAAGACTGTATCTTCACGGGGCAGTCCTTGCCCAGTACAATCGAACGGTTGCAAATCAATAACGTTCATTGTTATGCCGTCAGAATAGTTGGAGTGCTGCGGCTGACTTCGGCTTACATTTTTAGTGTTCCGTACCTCAAAATGAAGAAGGAACACTTAAACACATTACGCATGGTCTTCCTTTTTCTCAGGAATGCATGGAGGTATCACATTAAAATCAATATGAAATACTCAGGTTTACAGTCTCTTGGAGGCTGTGAAAAAACAAAACTTCTAAGTCTACGCAATCAAAAGATACGGCCGTTTATGTCCCATATTTGACACTCGAAAGGGAACCAAAACCTATAGGGTAACTTCCGTTGACCTAGATTCATGAAATTAAGCACAAGTAAATATCATAAATAAAAGGGAAAATCCGAAAACCATTTTGCAGCGATCACATAAGTACTTATATTTGCAATTGGAGATAATTTAAGCAACAAAAAAGGCACGGAACCCTCGGTGCGTAAGTCCGATTCGCACTGAGCCGATTTTTATCGAATGCATGTTATTATTTTTAGTGAATATTCACTTTTCAATATTCATAGGCTTGTTGAACTACATTTGAAACTACACCGCGCTTGGTTATGTTGTAGAATTTAGGTACAAAATATAAAATCGAACCTTACATCTAATCCTATCGCAGCGAGTGTGTGATTTGAGACATTGAAAGCAACAAAGCTCGTAGTTCATACATAGTACTATGGAAAAAAATTAGTTTAACTCTAGATTTTTTTTTAATGGTAAGTGTGTATTTCGTTTACTATCTGAATATGCAAACTGGTGCCAGTTCTTGGGTAGACAATCAAACATTTTTCTCTCAATGTAAGTGCAATAGCAGTGTAATTTTAGCTATAGTCTTCAAGAGTAAGCCAATAAAATAATAAAAAGAAAATTGTCAAGATATTACCTACTTTCCTAATGTCTTCTAGTACAACTGTAACAGAGCTCTAGCCTCAATTAGCACATTCAAAAGTGAGTACGTACATAGGTAAGCTAAAAATACTGTTGTGATGTTTCAAGATACTATTTTGAAAGTATAATTTCTTCAGTAAATAAATAAAATATAATCTGGTGCAGAAAATTTCAGACTGCAGTTGTGCGTATAAATCTATTAATAATGGAACAATGAAAATAGTTCAATTAAGTAATTATTATTATCAGATTAGAATTAATTAGCACAGAGAGTAAATTTAATTACTAAGCAGACCGCTGCACTGTTTAAAATTCAAATATTAGGTATGCATTTCAATCAAGAAAAGCACCACCGTATTTGAAATGTATTGTTAAATTGTATTTCAATTCAAGATTTCTGTAGTGTTCGGCTTAATGAATTCACAATACCTACCTGTTTTGGGTTTTGTTCAATTAAAATAGTAAAACTTGAATTGAATTTAGCTAAATTTGAATTTAGCTTACTAAATTCTGTAATGGTGATCGATCTTATGAGTTCACAGACCAAAATTTAAAAAAAATTGAGGCCTTTATCGATAATAATGATTTCTCCGATCAAAATTTTCAAAATATTTTTAATTTACGTAAATCTTCCAGTTACAGTTTTAATATAATTGTATGTAATGTATAGAAAACTACTACGTTATTTCAAAAAGTTTTATTCTGTGTTATTGTAGGTACTGTGTGGAAAAAAATACCTCTATCGTTTGCTTTAGAATATGATTTCAGCGTTTTTTTAGGGCCCCGGCAGGTGGTGAAACAAAACTGCGCGCTGCGGTTTGAAATTGGTGTGTGGTTTGCATAGAGGCAAAAATACGAAGTCTGCCACTTATAATGCAACCCTTCATTCGTGGCGTAGCAGAAATCTGTTTCGGGTTTTCATTAGAACGTGAACACTGGATCAATTTGAAAGGACTATCACATAATCCAATTAAATCGGTTTATGGAACATTCTTATTTGTTTAACACAGACAATTTTAGTTACACCTTTAGTAAGTTTTTAGTTGAAGCTTTTTATACCTAATCATGACCATTGGCTTGTTTGTTGAGCTTAGCTGTTCTTCCAGACGAGTAGGTCTTGAGATGAACATAGACAAAACGAAAGTAATGTTTAACGAGCACGCTATCTCAAGACCCGTCACCGTCGGGAATGTTAGCATCGAAGTTGTTCAAGAATATAACTACCTCGGCCAGATTATACAACTCGGCAGGAACAACTTCGACAAGGAGGCTGACAGAAGAATTCAGCTGGGCTGGGCAGCATTTTCAAAGCTACGTCAGGTCTTCGAATCGTCGATACCGCAAAGCCTTAAGACTAAGGTCTTCAATCAGTGCGTCCTACCTGTGATGACGTATGGAGCAGAAACGTGGACACTGACAGTTGGCCTCGTCCACAAACTAAAGGTCGCTCAGCGCGCTATGGAGCGAGCTATGTTGGGTATTACTCTCAGGGATAAAATCCGGAACGAGGAAATTCGCAGAAGAACAAAAGCGACCGACATAGCTCAAAGGATTAGCAAGCTGAAGTGGCAATGGGCAGGTCATGTCTGTCGCAGAACCGACGGCCGATGGGGCAGACGTGTTCTGGAGTGGAGACCGCGTACCGGTAAGCGCAGTGTGGGACGACCTCCTGCCCGCTGGACCGATGACCTGAAGAAGGTGGCGGGGAGCGGGTGGATGAGGAAGGCGGAGGACCGTGTTTGGTGGCGCGCTCTTGGAAAGGCCTATGTCCAGCAGTGGACGCATACAGGCTGATGGATGGATGGATGGATGGCTTGTTTGTGTTTTCAGTGATTCACATCCATGCAAAACCGGTATGAATCCTAGCTGATTCATATCGGTTTTGCATGGAAACATGTTTTAAAGTACGATTACGTAGCGATAGGTTTAATAAAAGGTAGGTATGTAGATATATAGAAAACGTTATATAAAAAGTACTAACGATAGGTTTACCACCTCTAAGCAGCCTCATGACTATGTAATGTTTTTACATTATAGCGATACAACGCAGGTACGCACTGAGTAAACAGAATCTTATTTACCCTTTGTCTGAGGCCTCGGGAACGCTCACATGATGTGTTGGAAATGTTTTTCTTTCTATTCAACGTGATAATTCGTTAATCTTAAGTGGGAAACCGTTTTAACGTAAAAGCATCTACCTACTTGATTCCCCTTTATAAATATGGAAACTGGTATCTCTCACCAGTTTTCGTTATATTTTTTTTTGTGTTGTCTATGTTTTTTAAAGTAGATGATGAATATGTAATACACCTAATATTACATCATATTCCTCATCATCAACAACCCATCGCCAGCCACTTCTAAGCCTCAGCCTCCTATATGGGGGGTAGGTACGGGGTTCGATCCCGGATCCCTTTAACTTTTCGGAGTCATGTGTAATTTAAGCAATTTAAAATATCACTAGCCTTAACGGTAAAGCAAAACATCCTGAGAAAACCTGCCTGAGTGTTCTTCATAATGTTTTTAAAGGTATGTGAAGTCTGTCCGTCTGTGTGAACACTACGGCCTATGCCATCTCATTCTGAGAGGAGACCTGTGTTCAGTAGTGGGCCAGCGATTGATTGAGTTGAGATATAGAAGAAACAATAATTAATAAATAGGACCTATTTTTAATCTTAAGCTTTAACTGATGTAAATTGCATCATCACGTTAGTGAATACAGGAGTGAAGTTAATATGGAAACGATATTTCGCATAAGTATAGAATGTAACGGCTACAGTTATACTTATTCGGGGTCCTGTCTCATAGGGTCTCAGTTCGCTGCGCATCGCGGTTGAGACTGCAAGTCGCACGCGCGACACTTATCAGCAAAAATCACTCACGATAGTTTAAACATTAAGATATTTCGCATGGTAATTTACAGGTAGGTACTTTGGAAAGGTTTCAGGCAACTCTAGAGATCCAAACCCTTAATTTACTTCCACCCGGCGCCGCACTGGAACGCTAAGTCACTCGGCGTAATTCAATTAGATTCCAAATCAACTTCCCCGGGGAGTAATGTCACAAAACACGAAATTAGGTACACAAGTGAGTTGTGATGAAACACTAAATTATTCACGGATAATCTCGGCGGGCGCAGGATTTGCTGGCGAAATGTTTAATTACTAGCCCGCCCTCTGTGGATTATAACTTTATAAGTTGCAATACACTTTGCTTTAGGGACAATACTCGTAAATAAAAAAAAATTAGTGCTACAGATTATTCTAACTTTATATCCTTCCATCCATACTAATATTATAAATGCGAAAGTGTGTCTGTCTGCCTGTCTGCTACCTTTTCACGGCCCAACAGTTTAACCAATTCTGACGAAATTTGGCACAGAGTTAGCTTATATCCCGGGGACGGACATAGGCTACTTTTTATCCCGGAAAATTCCCACGCAAAGAGTTCCCACGGGATTCCTAAAGACCCATTAGCTCAACCAATTTGTATGAAATTTTGTACCGAAGTCCATGTTATTGACATAGACAATTTTTTATCCCGGAAAACCAAACAGTTCCCACGGGATCTTTAAAAACCTACATCCACGCGGACGAAGTCGCGGACATCCTCTAGTCTATTAATAAACTAAAGTATTAGTCAATTAGATGATGCCTACGTCTTCGTATGCGTGGATTTAGGTTTTTAAAAATCTCTTAAGAAAGTTCTCAGAAACAAACTAATATTTGCTTAGGTTTTTTATTCACGCCACATCATGCTATCACTTATTCTATACAAGATCTCCGGCTTCTAATGCGAACACGTTTCTGTTCCCCAAACTCTATTTTAGTCCTTTCTCCAAATCACCTGACAATGGTCGCAAATTTCACTTGAAATGAAAATAAAATTGGGGAGGAAAAGGTATGAACGAGCCCGCGAAGCTTTTACAAATGAAATCATTTTTAACATTTTATTGTGCGGACGAATATTTTAAAGTACGATTACTGGGTGCTTTTGATAAAATATTTTTAAAGTAGGTTAGTACGCAACTGTATTTAACAGGCAAACTGTTTTATGAATGCATGTTGCTTTCAGATGCCAATTTCGACCAAGTAAACAAAGTAAAGCAATTATCTAAACGTAAAAGCGGTTATTGCTTGATCGAGCTCACTTTAGAGTTCAGAAACTTAACAAAAAATTTCGCAGAACAACTTAAAAGAAAACTTCAAAACAATAATGAAGTGCTAAAGTGGAATAATAAAGTTTATCGCCTTAACCCTTGAGCAAAGGAATTGTTTTTAAAGTAAAATTTTGGTATATAAAATAATGAGATAAAAGTAAGATAGAGCTTGTAAGATTAGACGTAGGTACATCTTTCCTAGAACCATAAAGGTGTCGATTGAATTAGCAAGGACTCGGCAAGGTCCTTCCTCCTTGACAAAAATCCGTAGAAGAACCAGATCAACCAACTTATTGAGTTCCAAGGCTGAAGTAGCAATGAACGGGGTACATAACACGGATCAACATGGATATTGCGGTCCAGAAAGCTCAGTACTGTTAAACACCAAATAAATACATATCCTTTTATCACACGACTGTTTATAAACAAGGAGCGTAATGTTTTTAAGGTTTATGTATGTATATTTACTACGTATTTATTATATTTATGACTGCATGACTGCAATGTCACCTGGTGGTAAGTGATGATGCAATCTAAGATGGAAGTGGGCTAACCTGGAAGGAGTATGACAGTTTTTATTAAACTCCTTTGGTTTCTACACAGCATCATACCGAGACGCTAAATCGCTTGGTGGCACTGCTTTTCCAGTAGCGTGGTAGGTAACTAGCCACAGCCGAAGCCTCCCACCAAACCAGACCAGTGATTTTGAAATTATTGAATTCAGAACCCTGCCAGGAATCGAACCCGGGACCTCCCACTACCACACCACCACACAAGCCTCCACAGCGCCAGGAAGGTCCTCAAAATTTAGAGTATAAATTTTTAAAGGCCTGAACAATATTTGTATTTGGATGGTATCGTAAGTATCGTTATAATCTTTACATCATACCAAGTGACACTGCTAACCATAGACTTACAATTTTTTCGCTATGATTGTTTGAAAATTCGATATGGAATACATGAAATATATAAAAACACTCGTGTTTTTTAAATTTTTAACCGATAGGATCTTTCATTCAAGTGATGATTACGCAAATTATAATGGAAATTGAATATTAACGGTCTGGGCATTACTAAAATCGTCATTTGACACCGCGAATTGTTTGAGAAACGATTAATTCACTAGCAACCTACTCGTGCTAGAAATAGCACGTAGCGTCCATCTTATAATCGGCTTACATACGAGTGTACAAAGCTGCTTAAATGTATTATGTGTCCAACTCAGACATGCAAAGTCCTGAGACATAGACTATAAGACAATAACTTATATTAGAAATAATTTGCATTAAGTATAATATAACTTTATTCAATCTTACAATTATTCCATTAAAGTCTTTTTCTTCCATAAACCTTATAGGGGGAAGTATGGTGAATTTTAAACTTGCCTTTACACAAGATTAAAAAATCTATTAAAATATGTTGGCTTCCGAAACAAGCAGATTATACAATCGACGATTATGTAAATGATAAAAGAGCCCAGATTTCCCTTGTAGTTCGCGCCAGCAATACTTGGGAGTGTAATTAAGTTAGTACTTTTATTGGTCGGTACATGTTATCATATTATAGTAAAGCGAATCTTTTAAAAAAACTGCCGAGTTTCATGCTGGTTCTACTCGGTGAGAATGGCATTCCGAGCCAGTGTAGCATTTGACGATTTAAAAGTTATAGGTACCTACTACCTACCTGTAAAAGTTTCCTAAAATAAAAAAAATCTCTCTATTTCTTTTTCAAAAGAAAGGAAGTTTTTGGTAGGAAGATCGACCCAACCAAGTCGAACCTGGGATTCCTTTTGTACGAGGCTAAAGTATTTAACATTAATCACTTTCGCGCGGATTAATACTATGGCAAGAGAGCTGGAACTTTGAAGGTGGGAAGGTACTTATTTCTTGTGAAATTGATAGCAGACAACTTTGAAGCTTTATAGAATCTGAATGGCCATTTAAAAAGAAAAATGATTTAACAGGGCTCTCTCCGTCATTCGTTTCATACAATCGTAGTTCCAATTTCATTTGAATATCAAGCAACCAAAGTCCGTGAAATTTGTCCATGAAAATATCTGTGTCTGTGGTGTTTTAAATTTTTCTAAAAATATTATTGGCGTCACTCAGAAAAGCAGGTATTATTTAAATATTTTTATCGAATTATTGGAATGTCCTCTCAAACCAACACAAAAAACATCAGGTTCAATGTGTAGAGGTTATCCGAGAGTTTTAATCTAAAAAAAACTAATGCCAAAATAAATAATTTCATTAGAGCGTGATTGCTATCACAACATCTAATTATCCAGTTCACAATACAAAAACCGAAAATATGCGATATCGCCCCGAATCTCGGAAGGAGACTCAACTAAAACCTTCGAAACACCCGTATTTATGCAAGTTCAATCTTGTTGACCTCCTAGCAACAGATTGTATGACATCGAATGAGCCAAATATCGATTTTATCAAACTACCTGCATTAGGTAAATTAATAATTTTATATTATTTTTTGACAACTCAAATCAATATTTTAAAAATAACCTTACAGTTCGGCCGTCCTGAATTTAACACGTCCTCGTGTTTCTAATCAATCTTGTCATGTCAGTCGCGGGCTTCCCTGCCCTAAGTCAAATCCAAATCATGGGCTATCCTGCCCTCCGTCAAATCATTAAAACCTATCCATGAACTGCCGAACTATCAGTTTTAATATCAAATCAATAATAAATCCAAACGACTAACCTCTCATTCGATGTACACGAAATCTGAATTACTTACTGCAAGTTACTTTCCACTTCACAAAAGACTAAATTCTTTAAAAAAAAAACTAAAAATTTTAATCACCAAATCAAACTCAATAAAAATTTTAATCAAATGTGGGTTGTTTACAAAAAGATACCAAAGCGAAATTAAGACAACGTGAGACACGTCCCACTTCTGAATTATTGGCGTCACTCAGAAAAGCAGGTATTATTTAAATATTTTTATCGAATTATTGGAATGTCCTCTCAAACCAACACAAAAAACATCAGGTTCAATGTGTAGAGGTTATCCGAGAGTTTTAATCTAAAAAAAACTAATGCCAAAATAAATAATTTCATTAGAGCGTGATTGCTATCACAACATCTAATTATCCAGTTCACAATACAAAAACCGAATATATGCGATATCGCCCCGAATCTCGGAAGGAGACTCAACTAAAACCTTCGAAACACCCGTATTTATGCAAGTTCAATCTTGTTGACCTCCTAGCAACAGATTGTATGACATCGAATGAGCCAAATATCGATTTTATCAAACTACCTGCATTAGGTAAATTAATAATTTTATATTATTTTTGACAACTCAAATCAATATTTTAAAAATAACCTTACAATATGTAGTTTTAAAATTACAGGGGCTCAAAGATTTGTATGAAAATTTTTAAGACGGCGTAACTTTGAAACCGAATATTTTAACAGAAATCTGGAAAACCACAGATATAGATATTAGTTTCTAGAATATGTCTGCAAAATTTCATGGACTTTGGTTGCTTAATATCCAAATGAAATTGGAACTACGATTGTATGAAACAAGTGACGGAGAGAGCTCTCTTAAGGGGGTTAAGAAATCTAAACATGAATTTAAATGAATGAATTTAATGATACCTAATGATCTTTATTACCTACCCCACTTGACATATAGGTATTTGATTTCGCTTTTTTGTTTGTCCCAATTCTTGAATTTTAGCATCTAGTAGGTAACCGCCATATTGATTTTTAGGGTTCCGTATCACCAAAGAAAAATATAACCCTTATAGAATCACTCCGTTGTCCGCCTTCTGTCTGTCCCTTAAGGGAATCAAAATGTTCCTTCCCGTTGACCTAGAATCATGAAATTTGGCAGGTAGCAATGACTGATAGCACAAGTAAAGGGAAAAATCCAAAAAGTGTTATTTTAAGGTTCCGTACCTCAAAAGGAAAAACGGAACCCTTATAGGATCACTTTGTTGTCTGTATGTCTGTCTGTCTGTCAAGAAACCTATAGGGTACTTCCCATTGCCCTAGAATCATGAAATTTGGCAGGTAGGTAGGTCTTATAGCACAAATACAGGAATAAATCTGAACACTGAATTTGTGGTTACATCATTAAAAAAAAATTAAAATGTGCTTCAATCAGTTATTAAAGTAAGATAACTATACCAAATGGGGTATCATATTATGAAAGGGCTTTACCTGACCGCTAGCGTTTTCAGCTTCCTTACCTACCCCGTGTTACTTAAGAGTGTTGAACCGGTATGAGCTATTCTTAAGCTATTTTGCCCCCCTATATTTTATTAAACACTGCATTTATGTAAAACATTTATATACTACTTTGTAGAATATTTCCTGTTTTATTAAATTGACAGACAACATTTTGCAATTTATTCATAGTTTATCTTTTATTGCCTAAAATACCAAAAGACTATTACTGAATTTTGGATTTCGTGTCATCTTTGACGTTCACTACATCAAAAGTTACTTGGTAGATTCTCACAAAGAATTATATTTACCAAAGAAAAGGTCCTGAACTAATAAGATGACAGAACCAAATCTTTCGTTTGGCATTTTTTACATTATAAAAATTCAAACAAAAAAGTCATAATTTCGTAAAACTACAGACACATAAAACTGTCATTTAGGTGGGTTATTTATCTTCATTTATAAATAAAACTAAGTACTCATTAAAGAAGAACATATTGGCAATATATACAGAAAAAAAAATCTAAATTTAATTAATATTTTTTTCCAAAAAATAATCTTGAAACACACTACAAAACCGTGCAACGAGCAATAGTAAATTGAACTAGGAAATCAGTACCGGCCGAGGCCTCTCCGAGAACGGACGTAACGCTTGTTTGCTTAGCAATTGTTATCGGATTATTTACGATTTACCTGAAATTGTAGTGCGACTATCACTTCTCAATACTAGGTATTTTTAATACTCGCTATTTTTTCTTAAAGATAGATAAAAACTTTTTGTATGTTTTTAAATTGTGTATATGATGCTGTAAGGAATTGCATTCCTAAATCCTGGTGATCCCTCGGGATTTTTAAAGGATCATCCGTTTTTGTGTGTTGTCCGATGTTTTTACGTGGTACAGAAATGCGTTGCATCCCGGGGACGTGCTATTACGGATAGGCTACTTTTGTCCTGGAAAATAAAAGTTCCCACGGGATTTTTAGAAACCTAAATCCACGCGGGCGAAGCTGCGGGCATCAGCTAGTTAATAAATAAGTATTGCCTCGAGCAAATAGCTGCATCTATTGTTCCCTTTCATTGAAAGGGAACAATTTAACAGTAAAACGCGATTTCGGTAGAGAATAGATTAATGCCTATCAGAGCAGTGGCATTGATCTATATTTTTAATAATTTCTAAAAATTAAATTTTTAACTGTTTAAATTTTACATGGGTGTCACATTTATTTCAAAAGCTTTTATAAATTTGTAAAACTCAATACTCAAGGTTTCATTATACTGTTTGTGATAAGGAAAACCATGTTTTTTAAATAAACAGAAAGTTGAATTTTGTATAATTAGTTATTGACTAGAATTATAACTTTTCAGAATTAAATATTCTTAAAGGCTTATAGTTTTACAGTTATTACCGGCTGACAATGCTATATGCCAATACCCTTGCTATTTGTCCTAGCCGCTAAATAAAATTTTGATGATTCATCGTCCTTTTATGGCATTAGCGCGGTTTCTTGTATTCCATTATGATTTCTTTTTTTGCATTTGCATAATAGCATTAGTTTATTGTCTTTTACAGCATTAGTACGGTATTTTGTATTTAGATTTTGGTTGTATACATTGTACACTCTAGCATAACACCTGAAACAATAGGATAATTACTATTCATTTGCACGTGGTCATCCCTCGTGGATCTTTATGATGGTTTTATTTTTGAATAAAACAATTCTTTATCCAACTAAGGGAGGACTGAGTTTTCGGCAGCTATGTATAGTACGTGACAGGTCGAGATGGCACTCGAGGTATGAGGCGGGGGACGTTCTGCACACCCACACGTCACCCGCGCTATCCCGCACCGGATTAGCCCAGGGATTGTGTGGGTGTGCGGGGCGTCCCTACCTTGATTGCCATCACAACCTGTCACGTGTTGTGTTGCGTGTTTGTTTGTTTATCAACTCATCAATTCACTTATTACTGCCAAACTGCACATTAAATTTTGATAAATGAGATCTCTCTTTGGCTTAGCTTTACCATTCCGTATGTTAGAGGCTATATTGTCATATGTCATAAAATTTTCTGATATGTCATAAAAGAACTTATCATAATCAAAACGAGATATATAACCTACAAGATATAACCTACAAAACCCAAAAAGTATATCGAAATTGGTATTACCTACACAAGACATGAAAAAGAAATGTATATCAAGAAAAAATAAACTTGAAATAGATGGATCGAGTTCGATATCAAATCATAGCAGTTACTATGAAAATTTCGAATACATGTATATAATGATTTATACATATTCAAATAAAAATCAATCATCTGCGGTGAAGTCTTTAAAAGTAGTTGGTGGGTTTTTGTACTTTCAGTTTTGAACTTTATCTTATTTTGTTTTTGTATCCCTAGCTGACTCGCGTAGCAGTGCACTTATTTTTGATGAATAAATACCTACTCAAGTGTAACATCTGCATTTTTGTACCTGTTAATCCCTTTCATTGTACTGTCCATTGTTTTGCGCTTACGGTAAGTACGATTTAGTACTAACAATAAAATTTGAAAAGATTGTAAAGGACCATAAATAAGAAAAATTGCTCAATGTCTTTATGAGTATTAGTAGCATTGCATTATATTTTCGATAATATTGCAAATTAAATATTTAAGACTTTTTAAATTTTAGACGGATTTCACATTTATTTTACCAGCCTTTATAAATATATATGTGAAAATTAATATAGTAGGTGTAATTATTTATACTGTGCATGATAAAGGAACCATATTTTCGTAAATATGGATAAGGAAAGTTGAATTTTGTATAATTTCTTGACTCTCTTATACTTACACAAGTATATAAAAGATTAGTATTAAGTACTGACTACAATTATAAGTTTTATTCACTCGTACTTAATCTATAAAGACAATACACTGTTTTAAAAAACATCACTGTTTTAAAAAAAAACGACAAACTAACACCACATACTTAAAAATATTGAAAAAATAATCCGTTTGAAAATCGTCTAGGATCAAAACGGTTTGTTATAAACTAAACTGAACTCGGTACGTCCGTTCACGGAAACAAACAAAGAACCTCGGGTAAATACCTAAACTTGCCAAGCAGGCTCATGCGTTAACGCTCTTAACAGTTAATTTCCAAAAAAACTAATTTCCCTAACATAAGCCAGGATGAAAAACTAAATTATTCAGCCAGTTTTCTCCCAACGGATGCAGATTTCGCTGCCGAAATATTTAATTACTCGCCCGCCCAAAAGAGTTGGTGTGTCATTTAATTATTCACTAGACGCTCGAATCTCTAAAGTTTTCTCCTAACTGAAAACATCATCAACAGGAGTAAGGGGGGAAAATAAATACCTAATTAGTTATTTAAACCGACGTAATTACTAATTACCTTTAACTAACATGTTCGTGAGGAAACCTGTACGTCTAAGAGTTCTCCAAAGATGTGTAAAGTCTGCCAAACAGCACTTGGCCAGCCAGCTTAACGCAGCAACTAACTTACACGCAAGCGTGACGTCATACCTGCATACAGGATCTTATACGATAGATCTTATATATCTTAGATATAGATATCTTATATAATAGAAACGCAATTTAAAAGTACGTATAAAGTATCAAAATTGAATTCTGTTTTTGTAGAACCCAAAAACCAACTATGTACTTATAATTTCAAACATGTTGGATAGATAAGTCATAACTTTCTTTATAGAAATCCTTAATAGTACTACTACTACTTATTATATAAATAGGAAAGTTTATCTGTCAGTCTGCTAGCTTTTTATGGCCCATGGCTCTCTCCGTCACTCGCTTCATACAATCGTAGTTCCAATTTCATTTGAATATTAAGCAACCAAAGTCCATGAAATTTTGCAGACATATTCTAGAAACTAATAGTTCTAGATTTTTCTAAAAATATGTAGTTTTAAATTTACAGGGGCTCAAAGATTTGTATGTAAATTTTTAAGACCGCGTAACTTTGAAAGCGAATATTTTAACAGAAATATGGAAAACCACAGACATAGATATTAGTTTCTAGAATACGTCAGCATAATTTCATGGACTTTGGTTGCTTAATATTCAAATGAAATTGGAATTCTACGTTTGTATGAAGCGAGTGACGGAGAGACCCCTCTTAACCGATTTTGACAAAATTTGCTACAGAGATAGATTGTATATATTGCATTCCAGATACTTTTTGTCTCTGAAAATTAAAGGTCTCTACCTTGTCTCTACGAGATTTTTCAAAAACTTAGGTAAATCCACGGAGACGAAGTCGAGAGCATCATTTAGTTCTTTATAAACAAATATTTGTAAAAATAAACAGTAGATAGAAATAAAACAAAGAATAGGATGTCTTTTTATAAAAACTTTATCAATAAAATGAATTCTTAATACGTAGCTTTCATTACAGCAGCGTAACCCGCCGGGGTCGTAACCCTTTTTATACAAAAATAACTTTCTAAGGTACATTTTTTATTACAAAAAATTATAATTTCTAATGCTGCAGTCTCCTTTTCGCAGAAAACTCTTTGACCATCCCGAATTTAAATATCATTACGTAAATGGGTAAAATTTCAGAGTGTTAACATTTACTCTTGAGTATATCAGCTGGGTTATGGAAGCTTCCTCGTGCTACGGTGCCTAAGGGACTCTTTGGTAGTTCGACCCTGTTCGTGTGTTTTCACTTTTCAACTAAGTAAATATAAACCAAAGGGGTTAACGCACTGCTGTGTTGACTTGTGAAAACTGAAATAATAATATTCATCTGAAGTACACACAGTACAGTCCTGTTGTGTATTTTTTTAACAGTTTACAATCTCGCGGACACCTGTACCTTTTGATTATAGTGTAACTATTTCACTCTGTTGTAACGGTATTATTGTGACATAGGTACTTACTTATTTAAAGCGCATAAACTATTCAACGTCCTTACCTGAATTAGCGACTTCCTAAATCAGAAAATCTCCACTTTACACGCAAATTTCCTTTTTTATTTATATTTTATAAAAAGCGAAAACACTGGGTCATCTTTCAAACTATAACCTCATTTTTAAAACAGATTTATATTACACGCAAATTCATTTCAATTTAACGAACCACCCGAGCACGTCGTATAGGATGTCGACCATAATAGTTGTAATCCGATTAGTTAAATTAGACCGTTCCCGTTCAGGCTCTATATTGCATACATAGCTAGGTGTAGACTGTAGCGGATCATACCTATAGGTATCTAACAGGAGTACCTACCTACCTGTCGGAGCCCTGAATCACTCTGCCTGAGTGTTAACACGTACTCACTCATGATCAACCCATTTCCGCCCCACTACTGAGTACGGGTCTCCTCTCAGAATGCGAAGGGTTTAGGCCATAGTCTGCCACGCTGGCCCAACTTCACACACCTTTGAGAACATGGAGAACTCTTAGGCATGCAGGTTTCCTCACGATGTTTTCCTTCACCGTTAAAGCAAGTAATATTTAATTGCTTAAAACGCACTTAACTGAAAAGACCTCCCGACCTCCGATTAGGTGGTGGACGTTCTACTAGGCTATCACAGCTTTAATATTAGGTATATGGAGCCAAAATATTATAGTATGGAGAAATCAAATAACAACGTTTTCCCGTTCCTTTTCACGTTCATACTAATTTACAGGTTTACGCAAAGATAGAGTTAAATGGAAAAGTTACTCTAGAACTTGTAAAAACTGAAACATTTTTTTATAAAAGTATAATTGTGATAGAATTTTAAAGTTCTGCGTTTTGCGATCAAAATTGGTGGTTTGCGGTCGGGAAAACCGGGACTGTTTTAATTAAATATTGTGTCAATACTTGGTTGTTAATTTGGCAGTTGTGGTCATTATGTACCTACCAATATAGCAGCTCAAGAATCAAATCCCTACTTTTGTACCTATGTGTAGAGTTCTACTATACCTATACATAATATTCCGATTCGAATTCTACAGCACGACGACGTTTCGTTACCTCGGCATAAAATAGACCCAAAATTAAGACTCTCAAGGCCCAAATTAATAATTAATGTTCCTATTTGTAGCAGACCGCATTGCCGCATGTTGCTACTCCGGCGTAAAACAGCCTTAACTTCGGAACACAAAACTTTGAACGTGAGAATTTTGGATCTGTGGCAATGAGATTGCTGCTTTGTTCCTACCACCTTAGCCCACTCATATGAGTAGAGCAATTTACACTCGATATACTCGAACATAAAATCCCCTATATTTCCCTACTCAGTGTTAAATCCCTACACTGACTGTGACCATTCGACCCCACATGAAGAATGGCATTACTCCTTTCTTCAGATGTTACAATACTAGCCTTTTCCCGTGGCTTCGTCCGCGTGATATAATTTATACATTATTGTACTCGGAGATATTGTACCTAATCTATCAGTGAAAGAATTTTAAGAATCGGATCATTAACTCCGAAGATTACCGCCTACATCCAAACTTACAAACTTTATCTTTTTATACTGAGTTTTAGTGCAGTAGCCGGTCAAGAATTGGACTAGCACGCGAAGGGTTCCGTACCATACATAGTACGAAAAAATAAAATTGATATTTTTTTTTGTTATGTAGCTACAAATTCACGGTTTTTGGATAATTCCAATACTTGTACTAAGTCTAAGATATTGCTACCCACCAAATTGCATGATTCTAGGTCAACGGGAAGTACCTAAATTCCTTGACGAGTGTTGTTTACAGACACGACAGGGTTCCTTTTTTTCTCTGAATATACGGAACCCTTAAAATTATTAGCAACAGCTGCTGTGTTTAGCTTGGAGGTACCTGTTGCCAAATTCTCTTCGTTCGTTGTACCAATTCCGTTATCAATTTTGTTTACGTAGCTGATTGGAGACACTGTTGGTTTGGTTTCCGAAACAAGATACTTGCTCATTTCGATTGTTAAGAGCTTTATTTGTATTGTTTGGAAAAGAAATTCCCATGGCTTATAAAGCTATGCATGGACTTTTAACTTAGTTTCGCTTACTAGGTTTAAAAAATCAGTAGGTAGGTATCCTTAGAATTTGATATTAATATTCAAAACGAAAAATTTTATCAACGTTCATATTGTATAGGTATGATCTATGGGTATGATTAAATTAAAATGTTAATTATAATGTTACAGTCCCCATACATCTTTGTTTTCTCTTTCGTTGAGACTAATTCACATTTAAGTATTTAGTGACAGAGACAACGCTTTACAAAGCGGAAATCACACCGAAATCTCATTCTAAAGGGAACTCTACTGCGCCAGAGGTCATCAACATGTTATGAAACCCCAGGCTGGGAACGGCAGAAACATATAGCTATGAGAGAGGCATGTTTGTGCCGCTTACCGGAATCAGCTATTTCCGCTGTTTATTTCCCCAGCTTAGCGATGCAACCTTATACAACTGAATTTTAGCCAAAATGGGTAAGTAAGCATGTATCTTTATATTAAAAAAACCGGCCAAGTGCGAGTCAGACTCGCGCACCGAGGGTTCCGTACTTGTGCTACGGACGGACGGACGGACGGACGGACTAAGCGATCCTATAAGGGTTCCGTTTTTCGTTTTTCCTTTTGAGGTTTGGAACCCTAAAAATAATTATTCATAAGTAGGTATACTTATCTGCATCTAAAGTTATCTCATTAGAACAAAACTGAACCGGCTCCAAAATGGACCCTTTCAAATACTTACCATGCCTAGAGTTTATTATTTTCCTGGGCGGCGCATATTCCTTGCTTTCATATTTAATTAACCTCCACGTTAAATTATACCTGGGCCTTCCCATAAAGCCACAGCGTACTCTATTGCGCCAAAGGCATCAAAATGTTATGAAGTCCCTTCTGCTAATAGCACAAATATGTAGCTTTGAGAGAAACCTGTTTGCGCCGCTTACCGGAATTAACTACATAGTTCCGTTGCTTATTTCGCCAGCTTAGCGATGCAGCTGGATTTCAGCCACATTTATGTGTAGTAAGTACCTAAATGAATTAAAACATAAGTCACATATTCTTCTTGCTTCTAAAGATATCTTCAGAACAAAACTGATCCACCTCCAAAACCGATCTTTTTAGAATAATGACATTTCAGAAAAATTCATTTATCCTACGAGATAACATTATAAATGTGAAAGTAGGTATATTACTCCCTCACGCCGCAATGGCTGAACCGATTTGGTTGAAATTTGGAATGAAGATAGTTTATGTAGGTACCCTGAATTAACACAGGCTACATTTTATCTTGGAAAATCAAAGAGTTCCCACGCGAGTTTTAAGAAGCGAAATCCACACGGACAGTGTCGTGGGCATCATAATATAAAATGTATTCGAAGTTTGTCACTAATTTTTTCGGGTGTTCTTACTTTATTGCTTGCATCCAATTTATTGCATTTTTATACATCTTATATTTTTATCATTTTAGCTAAGTATTTGAGTCTCTCGACTCTTATACCTATACAGAAATGGGAGATATACAATTTCATGTCGTCGTAATAGGCTTAACACCACACAATGGCCATTGAGGGTGGAAATTAGTAGACGCTGTCACATGAATGCGATCGGTCGACCTGATTTGTGTACGCGATCTACCCCGCTTTGTCTATCCAGGTTTCATATATTATGTGTTGGGGTCATTAGGAACCCACAATTCATGATTAATCCACTCTTCCCAGTCTACATAATAGGTAACTGACCCACTAAGATTTAAAATTGCAGGTTATTATTTTACAGTAACTGATATCCATCACTTCGTCTGTGTGGATTTAGGTTTTTAAAATTCTGGGGGGTCCCAGTCTTTACTTTTCCGACAAAAATAGCAGCCTAGGCCTTTGCCTAGGCCCTTCTCCACATGATGCATACCTACTATCTTTCTGCCAAAATGATGTTTTTTTTAGATTTTTTAATCCTGAGGCAACTCTACTTTTCCGGGACAAAAAGTAGCCTACTTCCCTCCCCGGCATATAATCTATCTCTATTAAGGTCTATTTTATTTACTCTGAGATCGCTATTGAAAACTTACAAAAATCGTCAAGGATCTCAAAATGTGTATATGGGTAGGACAACAAAGGTACCTATCTAGAGAAAATTTTAAAATATGACTAGGTAGATACAAAGGTTTATAGTTAGGTCAGGTAGGTATCTACTATCTGGCTACCTATTTGAAGAGATTTAATTTCCAATAGTGACTATATTTTATTAAACTGCAAATCCATCCCATGTACCTAGGTATTATCCCAGAGAATTATATCCGTATAGCAATCAATGCGAAATGTTGAAATTGTTTGGCTAAAATAAATATTAAATTCCCAGTGAAAATTATTATTTCTAGAATGATATGCATTTTTACCTGTGGTGTATGGGAATGAAAATTGCAATCAATTTCTTTTTATTCTTTAGTACACATTGCATTGTTTGTTTTTACTCGTGCGAACAGGAGCTAGTGTGGAATTTGTGAATGCATTGTAATATCATTGAGCTAACATTTTCCCAGCGTCCATTAAGTTTTTTAATGGTTATTGGTTTGCCATATTTAGAAAACAGAAAACATAAGTAGGTAAGCCGATACTAACTTTCGAGAGATGACAGATTTCCTATTTTTATGTATCAAAGCAATAAATAATGGGCCTTGTCCACATAACTATAACAATTGTACGTTATTAAAACAAAAACATATACCTATCTACTTATTTATTACTTACCTACGTTTTTAAAATTTTTGTCTTTCGGTCTGCATATTTTTGTCAGCACCCATAGAAAAGGTTTACTTAACCGATTTTGACGAAACTTACACAGGCAAGTAAATGAATTTACAATTAGAAGACAAATAGTAATTTAACTCGAACAAAGTCACGAGCAACCGTTAATATTAAAGATCAAAATAATCATAATAAATCTCATAAAAAGACGGCAACATAAACATTCAAGAAATGTCTAAACTCTAACTTAGCCATAAATAAAAGCGTTCATGAAATGTGGCCGAAAAGCGGGTATATTTGCGAAAGTAATTAGGGGCAGGAAATGGACCAAACGTTCCGACGCGGACGCCCGAAAACACCACAGACGTGAGAACAGAGGCAAGAGAGTTCCTCGAGGAACTAAATTAACTTCACCAAGGAACTTGATAAGTACTTACTTAATTGAAAAAGTCAACACAAGTTACTAGCATCGAGCAAAGAAATGATGAGATCTACTTACATGTAGCATACCTAATTACCGCTAATTAATCAGATATAATTAATTTAATTTCTTTTGGCGCTCGCTCTAATGTTGACGCTACCATAAAAAATCCAGCAGTGGATATATCCATACTAATATTATAAATGCGAAAGTGTGTCTGTCTGTCTGTCTGTCTGCTACGTTTTCACGGCCCAACCGCTGAGACCATTTTAATGAAATTTGGTACAGACTTGGGATACATCCCGGGGAAGGACATAGGCTACTTTTTATCCCGAAAAATCAAAGAGTTCCTACGGGATTAAAAAAATCCAAATCCACGCGGGCGAAGCCGCGGGCATCCCCTAGTAATAAATAAATAGATATGATAATATAAATGATGGGTAAATCTATCTTTACCTACCTATTTACAATAAAATTATAAATCCGTAGGATTTTTATGAATTCAAAAAATTGACAAAAATTTGAAAAAAAATCCATAAAAATGGTGCCGGCGTCTTTATCAATAATTGTTTCCTCCGATTCAAATTTTCAAAATATATTTAATGAGAAAACGTTAACGTTTAATGAGAAAACCAATTAAAGTTTTATTCCTATCTGATGAATAGTTTCCGAGATGAACAGCACAGCATTGTGCGTGCCGGAACGCTAAATCGCTTTGCGGCACGGCCTTGCCGGTAGGGTGGTACGTAGCCACAGCCATAGCCTCCCACCAGACCAGACCAGATACACTTATGAAATTATAAATTCCCAAATTACTCCTGCCGGGAATCGAACCCGGAACCGCCCAGTTATAGGATCATAGCGCTCACCACTGCGCCTAGGGGGGTGATCGTCATACGGGCAGTAAAATGTCGCGGGCATCATCTAGTAATTATTATAAAAATACAGTAGAATATTCCACAACAGACGATAGCAAGCTTTGCCTCCCCATTGCTGACCGACTTTCCTATTTTCATTCTCACCGACCAGCGGATATCTTGCCGTGAAAGGTTTTTTATTCTCGAGATTTTTCACATCTCGTGCATTTTTAATACGTGAGAAAAGACCGCGTGGCGTATGTAAAGCATTGCTAGAAGCTGATAATTTGAGCTTTTAGGTAAGTACACAGGTATGATTTTTCTTGAGACTTCATACGGAAAGCTTGAATACCTATATTGTGTACTTACTTCATAATTATTAAGATGGAAGTAGTTATCTAAACTACGATTTGAAAGTCTTAAATTAATACTGACACTACAAACGTGTCCAACAATCAATAATCTTTTTACGTTGCTGAACCTATCTGACGAAAGGCACAGTGGTAGAGGTACCTAGATAGGAACCGTAGAGTCTCCTAACTTCAACTTATATGCCTAACATCGGCTAAAATTTAAAAAAATCAATATTTTTTTTCCTTTTATGGAAACACTAATTGTAGTGATTTGGGAAGTATACATATTTAATCATGGCAACATTGCAATGTCATTTGTCAAAATATTGGTGGCCATTTTGTCACAATCGTGAGTAACTTCGGATCGCACACACGCTTCTTTTTTACCGACCCCGAAAATTTGTGTCATTACTCAATACTGCTTGGAGGTAAGTTTTTTAAATCTTTACTACAGTTTACTCATATAATCCATTACCAAAATTAAAAAAATCATTCAGATATGTTCGTTAACTACAGAAATATTAGGGCAGACAATGTTAGGATACAATCTGTAATGTGATGTTTTTCTAACTTCGTCTGCCCTTAGGGTCGTCAAAATTAGAATAAGAACTTTTTTTTTATGTACTATACTTATATGAAAAAGTACCTGGTCTGTATTTTTTCTTACTCTATACCCTCTATACCTATTTAAAACTGTTATGTATCTGAATAATTACAAAAACGTAGATATATTGTATAAATAACTATGTATTTCCTACATAACAAAATGTAAAGTAAGTTGATAAAAGAGTTGATTTCTGGCGCATTTAAGGTGTTTTAAATTAATGTTTGATAATAAAAGGTTTCTTTAAATATAAAGTTACTAGGTTTTTCCTGCGGCGCTGCCTGCGTGAATGTTGTTTTTTTTATTGATTCCGCATGAACCATGACTTTTTCACGATAAAAAGTAGCCTTTGTGTTAAGTCAGGGTATAATTTATTTCCATTTCTAATTTCAGCCAAATAGGATAAACAGTTGAGACTTGTGATGTAGGAGAACTCCTGAAGGAGTATATTTTATCCTGAAATCCACGGTTTCCGCGGGATTTATGATAAACCAAAATTCACGCGAGCGAAGCCGCGGGCAAAACCTAGAAATTTTATAAGAAAAAACTTTTATTAACAGACATGCGCCAACTAAAAGTGCTAGAAATGAACTCAATTTTTATATTTGAAGAAAATTAACAATTACAAAATATACCACTATTTTATATTTGCAATAGTTGATTATTTTAATTTTTTTACAGGTAATCCAAAAACTCTAGACATGAATCGAGAATTCGTAAAAAAGAAAAAACGATCATATACAGTTGCTCACAGCCAAGACATGCTGGATTTAGCATTAGAATGCCTAAGAAAAAGACAGTTAATCACTACGATTAAAGTGTTTAATTCATTCATCATATTTCATTTTTATTTACGATACCTTTGTGCCACCCCTGAATTTAAGAACGATTTTGGACAAAGTACGCCCTAACTTCGTCTACCTAAATAAAAGTATAAAATATATAAAATTAAAAGGCATTAAGATAGTGTAGTTGGACTTTTGGATAATTTTATCTTATTTATATTTTTTTGATAAAATTGGCATTATGTTCAAAAATTAATTTCCTATGAATAGATGAAGTTTGGAATTTCACCTTAACTTCGTCTATTTTTTTAACGGTCATTAGCTTGCCTAAACTATAAACAGTAGGTACACTTTCATACACACATAAAAAGAACTATTACCATTGGACGATGTTTGTCAGACGTAACAGATTTTTTTACATCCGATTGGCGGAAAATTTGAAAAAACGGTCAAAAGCAGACGAAGTTAGGGAACTCTACGGAACCAATTTTTTCTGAAAACGGCCATAGTATCTACATTTCTTGTAACAGCAAATAAAACAGTTCTCACGGGATTATTAAAAACCCTCAATGTACGCAGAAGTAGTCTTTAATACTTTAGTAGATAAAGCTCTCAGCACAAAGATAGAAATAAAAAATAAAACTCAATTATTCATTTTAACGCTCGTGCTTTTATTACTTTGAGTAATCTCTTCCCATATCTAATGAATACGACTTACTTTCTCTAGAATTATAAAATATTAGATATTTATCGTCTAGGTACATATTTACAATAGGTACATAACAATGGTATTCGTTTATAGAGGATAATTATGATACCTTGGTCACATGATTAGAGCTTGCACTTAAATGTATGTATAAAAAGTTTAAAATATTAAGTAGATATATTAAACGTTACTTCCATGGTTAATCAGGTAAAAAATCAAGTACAAAATACCAGTTTTTTTATAAAAAATTTAATAATAAAAACCATACTTAATATAAAATATATGAATCATACAAGGTATGTACCTAACAAAAATGTTATTTACGGATTGTATAGTGACCGCAAAACAAGTAGGTATTTCAATCTGAAGTTGCAACACGGCGATTTACGCAGATCATATTTTATTGCTTTATTTTTTCACTAGGAAAACAAACAGCTATACATATTACATAATTTTCTAGCCTAGTTTAGATAAATACGCTAAGCCATTTAAATTCATTACTTAAGTTAGCACTTTTCCCGATCGGATAGATGGCTCGCATACAAAATGCCGAAAAATAAAATTAGCTTAGGTTTGTTACTATAATTTCTGAGAATAAATTCTTTAACCACATGCCATGATATACTCTTCCAACATCTTATTACAATAATATTTACAATATTAATTATTATATATAATAATTAATTCATGTTATTTATACTAAGGATTAAAATACACAAACCTAGCTGAGATTTGTTTTTACACAATGCGCCTCTTCTTCAGATTGGACTACTTATTTTGCGTGTACCTATTCTACCAACATGCAGTGTAAATATCCACTGTAGAAAAGATGAAACACTGACAAAAGAGCCATGGGAGCCGCAAGAGGCACAACTTTCAATTAAAAAGAAAGTGACGTCAGCACCATTGGGCAAAAATGTATGAGCAAAGGCACCGCCTCTATTGAAGTTATGGGAACATCATTACTTACAGGATATTTACTTAGTTCCTGCACCCGAAGTTCTTCTGGCCAGCAATGAATCAAGAAGTAGCAACATGGGCCAAAGCATTGGCTCGTAAGATACGGCATACCGTTACGAATAACAGACCGGGCGAAAAATGTCGAATCTGCAGGAACGGCGTGCGTAAGTATCCCGTAAGTATTGATGTTCCCATAAAGTTATTGGCATTTCTTCAATGTGCGTGATGCGGTTGAATCTTGTTGCTCGTCTTTTAGTTGGAACAAAATGTATGACTCTTATCGATTGATCTCTATTTCATCACCAATCACTCACAACACATCCACAAGGTGTGTTTGCGTCTTAAAGATGAAAAGAGGAATAGACAAGGTATACGTAGATACATTTTGAGACATCAAGAGCATAAAATAAGTACCTATAAATGTAACTCGAGTTCAAACAGGAGAATAAAGTAATGGAATATTTAATTGTATAATTTAATATACGAGGTTTCGACCGTGTAGCTCATTAACGTAAGTAGGTAAACCGACAATACATATCTAACGACGGGGAGAAGTTTGTTTTGCCACTTTTCGTGAATTTATTATGGTGTATTAGGTATTATTCTGCCTTTTGATCAAAAAGCCGTAAGTGCAACAAATATTTTTTTTGAGTTATAACCAAAAAATATGGATTTTTTTAAAACAGTGTTTCTAAAAAAATCTTCGTAGAACCAAACTAAAAACTAACTAAAACCTTGATCATACCATATGTACATAACTTTCGTTCATTTTTGAAAAAAAAAAATTGTAACTCAAAAAGTATAATTTTCACATACCTAACGGCTTTTTAGTTAAAGTGCGGCAGTATTTAGCTGACTCGTCTTGGCTTCGGTAAAACTTAAGTTCTTTACCTCATGTTTCTAGACAAAGCAATTTGAGTTGTAAGTTGATATGTCAGTCAGTCAGTTTTCTCTTTTATTATATTTTTATAGTCCAAAGCCAAAACGCGGCGTATCGCGGTTGGCCTAGGCACTCCTACCTTATCAATATACCAATTTGTATTCCATATTACGTACGTAATTTATTCTTATACATTAGGAAAAACTACACAAATACTATACAAACTACATTACAAAATAGTGATGTTTTAATATCACGCATAATACTAGTTTATATAAGATCACATTAATAAAATAAAATGATAATAATAGAAGTAGAAGGATATTCAAGTGCAAATATTAAGTGCTGTTTTTCAGTAGGCAACTGTTATAACAATATTTTAAGTATGATAAATTAATAGTAATGTTTTTATAAATATGTATGTAAATGTTAACCAAAAGATACTTTAGACTAAAAATAACATTAAATTAATTCGAATAAAACATACTTAATAAAGTATAACAGGTTTTTATTTCGCTACGTAAAATACTCAACTAACTACCTATGCATTGCTTGTTCTCAAATTGAAACATGATTTAAACTTTCTATTTTAATATGAGGTTATACGTACCCATTATATACCTACCTACTAGATTATGTACAACTTAAAAACTGTTGATACGTACTACAACTAAAATGACAAGATATATTCATGACTTCAATGAATTAACATGTATTTAATAGGTACACAATATAAATTATAATAATAAATTTATCTAACAATAATAATTTCACCTACCATTTTCAGTATACCTATTAGTAGTTACCTACTTAACATAAATTAATATTCACATTTACTTAACCTAACCTAATATAGTAGGGTTGCCATATTTTTAGTTTTCTAGAACACAAAATATATGTAATTATGTTGGTTTATTTTATTAATATTTTAAAGCACTTTAAATTTAAGTTACTGGCCATGATTGCCAATTAACGATTTTTGCCAAAAATATTAAAAAACATTTCTTTGAAATTAAGTACCCATACTATGTACTATGTACGTACTTATGAATAACTTTATATGAATATCTCTTTTCGATTAACGATTTTCTTAGTAAAAAATAATTTTCCACCAAACTCTAAACTAACTTCAACAAACAAGATTGAAATCTGTTCATAAATGATACCTGTTTTTGCAAGTCGAATGAATTTGTTTAAAACTACCTACTTATCGTCGCTGCGCATGAAAATTCCGCTATGTGGAAGTCACAAGTTTTTAGGAGACTCTTTTAAACTTAAGTTTTTTAAAAAAATGTGCTTTATTTTTAGATCAAAATCAAAAATGACATCAAAAACGAATATCTTAAAAAATATGACATTATATTACTGTTTTTTTAGAAACTACGTGCTACCGTTTGTTGATCCGGATAAATAAAAATAAATATTTTATGGCGACATGTCTCAGTGAACCAAAATTCATATGGCATCCCTACACTAGAAATTATACACAAACATGAACTCAACAAACTTAGTCAAGCAAAAGCTTAATAACAAAATCTCATTAATTTTCAACTTTTTAACATAGCTAGTAACTATCACAGGACGTTCTGAGCTAAATATTTAAAAATAAACGAATTCATAATCAACAGTAATAGTTATGTTAGGTAGTTTGAGGAGTCATAAATCGACATTCGTAAAGACCTGACTGTTTGAGTTCTTACCCGTAGCAAGGCAAATATACAAGAGAATTATCGTATGAAATTTCAGAAAAATTATAAAGATTATTAATATGACAAAACTAAATCATAGGCAAGATCATTGGAGATTCCTATTTCTGAAAATAGTTATGTTGCATTAATTTATAAAATAATACAAAGAATGCTTATGTGTCTACCTACCCACCATCATTTGGTACCATTCGATGGCGTTACTACTGGTTAACTTTTAGTTCTTAGGTGTTAGTATAATTTTTCCGTAAATTTAATGTAGTTAAAATTAAATTAAACTTCAACAATTTCTGTAAAATCAATTTACAAACCCAATACATAATGATAATATTGAAAATGTTTATTACAATATAAATACCAAGAGATATAGGAATGGGGGCGAGACTAATATTATCGTAATTTGAAAGGCCGCCGCTTCTAATATCCAAAAGTTATTATAGAAAATATTTACAAACATTTCTGTTATTATTCAGATTAGGGCTGGAATAATTAAAACAATATTAGGTATTTTTTTTAGAGCGGCCATACACGGGCAGCTTGAGCAGTTAATCGTTGAACAAACAGATCGCTCGAGCAGTCGCTATCACCGCTAGCAGTTGACGAGGTTCCGAGATAACTATGTTATAGCAATCGACAGCTCGAGAAGTTGAGTGCAGTATCTCAGCAACTTGTCGATTAACGGCTTACTAATCCAATCTACTACTTATTTTGCTTGCGCACGCTTACTATGCGAGCTTGTATAAAATTGTGAAGTGTGACGTCATAAACATTTGATGTACTTTTTCGTCTTATTGATAAATTAAAATGGTCAAGTATTAAACTTAAATTAATTAAATTGTATAATAATCTAGTCTTAGTACATTGTTCAACAGTGTTTAAATTTGTGTGTTTATGTGTTTATGTTTTGCTCAATAAAATTTATTATTATTTATTTATTATTTAAATCTAACAGAGGGCGTAAATTTTACATAGTTTTGAAAACCCTCTATTTAATATTCACTAAAAAATATGCTGACTGTTCGAAGCGATCGCAACTGTCACAGCGATCTCATATTATATGCTTGACAACGAAAGAAAAAATATAGTTCGCTGTGCACTTGCAACTTGAAGCAGTCACGCTGCTCGTGTGCGGCCGCCCTTACAACAACAGTAACGTTGAATCATAATAACATTATACGGCTCCCTAAAAATATAATAAAAATAAGTATAGGTATTCTCCTTCTGATAAAATATAATTTTCAAGGTCTAACATGATTGGACCGATTGGGTCAGCTCCGATTTTAGGACAGAGTTATTTTGTGTCGCGACCTTTTATTAGACCTCATTAGTGATGATGATCGGGAGTGTATTCGTCGACGATTTCGTTGTCGAACAGGATCTACCTATCAAATATCTAATAATACCTACGCCTCATTTCATCGCTGCGTCAGCGTTGAAAACGGGCAATAATATTCAGTTCCACCTATTTTGTACGTATGGCCCACATTTTTTTTTAAATGACAATAAAATGTATCGATAACATGGATCGACAATATGTGAATGAAACTTTTTAAAAATTATGATGCATGCATTCTTTTTTAGATTATGGCTCATACATAAAAACTTAAAATGTAGGCACCTATTTCATAAACTATTTACCACTAAATGCGTAGACTAAACAAATATAATAAAGGATCTTTTTCATTCATTCATAGTACAAAGAACTTTTGGTTTAATTTCCAAGCATGAAGATTTGCATAACAAATACATAGATAGAAATGTTTTCAAGAGAAGTAACACTAGCGCGCTGCCCAACACTTTCCATACAAACGAAGTTTAGTTGTCATTTCAATATTATTAACCAATCAAAAATGAAATTTTGTAGACACATTCTAGAAAAAAATAGCAGTAGGTATATCTGTGTGCTGTTAGATCTCCGTGAAAATGTGTAGTGTTGTATAGAAGCAGACGTTACTTTGCGAAATCTATGATCTAGGAACCAAAAGCTCAATTTGCTATAATCAGCAAAATTTCGAGTTTCAAAGTTACACTAGCTCAAAGATTTGTTTACGTAAATATTTAAGCCCGCATTACTTGAAAATTACAAATTTTTAGAGAAATCTGGAAAACCAGAGACTAGAACTTCGACGTTTTCTTTCTAGAACTTGATTGATTGGTTAATATTCAAATGAGAACCAAACTAAGTACGTTTGAATGGTAAGCGTTGGAGAGCGCGCTAGTCTTACTTCTCCCTATAGAGATATTTTTAAAATATCGAATGTCAAATTCTGTTTGAGGCATGTCATGCAAACTTAGCACGCAAATAGTACGCTTAGGCATAAGTATCATTGAAAGACGATATTTTATGAAATAATAGCATTTTTGGTGATAGTTAATTTGAAATTATTTCACACCTACCTATATACACAACCTTGGCTTAGCCAGTTGGGTTCTTCATTCTAGAGTTGAATACAAACTTCAGTTTCACCTTTAACCAAGGAACTGATACAATACTTACATTAATTAATTAATTATTATTTACAGCTGAAACGTTGCACCAACGGCAACTAGCTACAAATTCCGTCTAGTAATTACTGGCAACCCACGCTTTCAGCCACGATCTAATTTTGAAATTATTTTCTCTAATTGGTTTTTACGTCGGAATAAAGTTGCCATATAAATAAGAATACAACGTTGCTATAATGGTAGGTATTAATAATAAACTGTGGCCCGACGTCGCTGCTTTGCCAGCCAAACTGCATTCCTTACCTCGGTATTCGAAGCAAAAGTTCTGCAAAATTAAAAAGAAACGATTAACGTAAAAAATAATGTCCGTCAAAACGCGTTTAGTCCGTCCGTCCGTCCGAGCCGAGTTGTAGGTACTTGACGGCAATCTGGCGCGGGAATGCTGCTATGCGAAGGATTCGCAAGTTTGATTTCAGTGTGTCGAAATTTTTAAGAGCAAAAATATTATATTTTTACCAGTTATTAAACATACAACTAGTTTCTTTAATAACTTCACTCTCAGGTAGATTTCACTCTGGAGGCGGAGGACATACTACTTTTATTTATTTTACTAAGATTTCCCACGGGATTTTCTAAAACCAAAATCAGCGTGGACGAAGTCGCGGGCATCATCTAGTTTACCATAATTTTATCCTACCTAGGCCTATAAAGCAAATTGCCAAAACAAAGTTTTTTCACCCATCCGTTTACTAACGTAGATCAACGTTGCTCAACCAACGCTATACATCAACGGAAACATTAGTTATTGTGCTGTCATGTCTTTGCAGCAATATCCATTCTACTTACTCCAAATCCCATACATTAATTATCAAACTAATCAAACTAGCTACATTCTAAGTTCCTAAGGTAATTTAGTAATAGCTCTGACTATGAACGCGACTTTGTCTGGTTTTTATTATCTTTTAGGATTCCGTGGGTACCTACCGACTTCAAAAGGAAAAAAGGAACCTCATACGGTCAGTTATTATTCATTCCGCCGTCTGTCTATCTGTTTGTCAAGATTATTTTCCTCAGGAAAGCGTAAAGATATCAAATTGAAATTAATAACAATAATTAGGTCTGCGGTTACATAGAGTTGTAAAAAAATGAAACTTCTATGCTTCTTAGTGAAAGTAATCAAAAAATACGGCCGTTTATGCCGCATATTTTGACATTTCGAAAATAAATCAAAACTTGCATTCTGGAGACGGACATAGAATACTTTGTACTCACGGGATTTGTAAAAAACCTAAATCCACACGGAAGAAGTCGCGAGCTGTACAGAGACTTCAATATAATAAACTACAGACATACAATATTATGAAATAACTCAATAACATTAGCCCCAATAATACAAATTACCTCAATATATCGCCATACTACTGAATTCTTCAACCAATAGGAACAGTAACAAAGTGGAACATATTTCAAATCAATACTCATACCTTAATGATATTGGAGGCCATCCGTTTGAGGAATGCGCTGGTGAACAAAGCGGCTTCATCTCCGCACGATCTCAGCACCGTCTGCTCCGAACACACCAAGTAATCTTGAAATGAACTGTAAACGAAATGGTTGTTTAAACGAACATTCTATAAATTAAAAGTGGAAAAACGGGACCCTTATAGGATCACTTTGTTGTCTTTCTATGAGTCTGTCTGTCTGTCCATCTGTCGTGTCTGTCAAGAAAACTTATAGGGGTTCTTCCCGTGAACCTAGAATCATGAAAGGTAATAGGTAAGGTAAAAAACACAAGTAAAGAAATAAATCAGAAAACCATGAATTTGTGGTTACGTCACACAAAAAAAATTTAAATGCGTTCCTGAAAAATCACACTAATATTATAAAGGCGAAAGTTTGTATGTGTGTGTGTGTGTGTGTGTGTGTGTGTGTGTATGTTTGTTACTCCTTCACGCAAAAACTACTGGACGGATTTGGCTGAAATTTGGAATGGAGATAGATAATATCCTGGATTAGCACATAGGCTACTTTTTATCCAGGAAAATCGAAGAGTTCCCACGGGATTTCAAAAAACCTAAATCCACGCGGGCGAAGTCGCGGGCATCGGCTAGTAATTTGTATTTTCCATTTTCAAAATAAGATAACTATATAAAGTGGGGTATCATATTAGACCTGTATATTCGAAAACAGATTTTTATTTATTTTTATGCATAATAGTTATTGATTTATCGTGCAAAATGTCGGGAGAAATATCCAAGCACGACCAAAAACTTCCACATCATAGAAGAAGTAGTAGATAATAATCAAATTGCTAACGTTCATATTATTGTAATATTGCCAACGCTTATATAGTGTAAAATTAATTGAATATATTACAATTTATAGTCGCCTCTTTCTAGCAGTCCTTGACGCTAAAAAGCAAAACTACTTACTAGTTTTGTTGCTAACTGCACATTTAATACGAGAACTATGACGTAGAACGAGGCTAAAATATGTTTTCTTTTCTTGGTGAAACGATCTTTGTAAAAGTCATATGTTTTGATTTAGATACGTGACGGTATGTGATTGGAAGTGAGCACTCGTAACATGAAGTATTAAATTTTTTACTTCCGCGGTTGGCGTGACATAACGTAGATAAATCTAATTAGCGTCTAAGAAGAAAGGAACAAAATGAATAATATTAATAATATTACATAAAGTAAGTATATTTACAAGTAAGTAACTACGTACATATTTAACTAAATAGAGGATTCAAAAAAAGTTTAATTTTCTTAAGGTACAATCTTCTCAACTTTCAGTTAATTACGGACATGATCAAATTCGCAAGGATGTCATCCAATTACACAGTTCCAATTTCGTTCGATTCTCAACTACGCTACGGTCCAAAAAATTTGTGGAATCTTGCATACCTAGCGCAAAACTGAAATTAGTATTCTACGTTATTCCGGTGCAAATGATTTCAGATTCTTTTATTTCGCCGTTCACACGTTTCACAGCATTTCGCTCGGGCTTTTTTTTTGCACAGGAAATAGTATTGTTTTTGTTTATCTTTTCATAGAGCAACTGCATGGCCGGCGATGTATAATTCCTGTGATACTGGTTAAATGCATTTAAAATATACGACATGCCATACTTTGTGCTTTTACTCACTGAGTTTGTGGGACTACATTTTATTTCAAGCTTAAGCAGACAAACAGAGCAAATGAACGACTTTTTTAATATATCACATTTAACCCTGTTTAAGTCGATATCTGTTTTTTTTTTAATGCAAGATATTCTTGCGCTTGACGAAAATTATGCCTGGTGGAAAGCTATGACGAGATTCAGGTTGGAACGCGTTCACCTAAAAGAAGCCTTGAGAACGTAGTAATGAAACTCTCTTCATTTTATTGCTAAGAGAGGAAAATCTCCTTGAGATATTTGTATAACACACACAGGTTAGTTATTTAAAAAACAAATTTAAATATTTTCAATGACCAAGAACATTATACATACAGTTTCATAAATAACATGATGAAATAACTAAAACAAAAATGAACGAGTATTTTTACCAGATTTAATTGCGGCCCAGTAAATGGTGCGGATAACGAAGTCATTAACACGTCGAGGAAAAAATCTTAAGTGCGCCTCTTAATCCGACGATATTCACGCTGAATATAAAACAGTTTTGCGCCTACTAGTGGCCGCAACTGTGACTTCTCCAAAGCTTCGAAAATAATAATTTTGATACAAGGTTTTACTTTTGACCCACGACGGAACTACGCTGTGCGGCCCGGCGCGGCATGTGCGTTTAGGTTCTACTCGTATTCTACTGTATCCAACTTTCTGTTGGATGAATTTTGATGCCGTTTTCACTCTGCTTTTTTCCACAATGTATCTTAAATAATAATAGTATGTAACTGGACCAACTAGCTGTCGTAAATTATGGAACGTTTTTATTTCTTAGTAGTAGTAATTACCTAAATTCATTGAATGTTTTGAATTTTAAGTAAAACACTTGAAAAACTTTTATCTATCCTCGCAAGTCTTAGTATTTCATATATATAAAAATCCATGAGGCATTAAAAAATAAGTAAATCCAGTGATGGTTACACCTTTTGACACACCTTCTTGAAAGTGAAGGAATTCGTGAGTTAAATTCGCCGTACGTGTAGACAAGATTCAGTATGCAGATTTATTTTGCAGTGCGGGCTTACCCACTTAGGTACCTATAGTGACTAAAAATCACTTTTTAGCTGTTTCTGTTCAGAAAAATCATTTTTCCGAAATAATGTTTTATTCATTCATCGAATCAATTATCTCACACATAGACAACATGTTTATCTTAGATTTCAATAAAATATAATATTGGATCGTGCATGGAAACAAAATAATAAAATTTTAATAAAAAAATACGTGAAAGCCTCCATGGATAATTGAAAATGGCTTTGATTAACATAGTAAAATAAAAGCAAGGCCAGCGTGTGTTTCTCGTCCATGGAAATGTCAAGCGGTAGTAGGTAGGTAGGTACAGTAGTTTATTTACTTATTGCTATGCTAACTCGATAAAATGAATTTGAATGGGTATTATATTATAAAACTTTCTTTTTGCCCGCGGCTACTAGCCTACGACGACCTAGCTATATGAACCGCTAGTGTGGAATTGTTTCCTGCCAAGTATAACTTGAACCTTCAAGGCAAGATTGAATAGGCATCTTCTAGGCAAACTTAGAACTCATCATTCTCTGTTTCTCAGGCATGATTTTCGTCAAGCTCAAGTCTATCTCGCAATAAAAAAATACTCTATTTTTTTTTAATAATTTCATTACAGCCATTGACTGCAATTTCACCTATTAGTAAGTGATGATGCAATCTAAGATGAAAGCGGGCTAACTTGGAAGGGGTATGGTAGTTTTATTAAATCCATACAGCATACTCCTTAACCGTTTCTACGTGGCATTGTAACGGTACGCTAATTCGCTTGGCGGCACACGGCTTTGCCGGTAGGATGGTAACTAGCCACGGTCGTAGCCACCCACCAGACTGGACCAGAGACAATTTAGTAATTATAAACTCCCAAACTGTCCCTGCCGGAAATAAAATCTGGGTACTCCCATTATAAGACCACAGCTGTCACCAGTGCCTGGGAGGCCGTCAAAACCAATCCATCGATTTGAGCGATGCGGTACACACGCTTGCCTCGGACGTGGTGTAGGTATACCTACCAATTCGTACGACAGTCTCGTTTTACCTGCCTCGCTTGCTAGATTTCCGGCTATTCTAGAGGAGTTGGTCAATTGAATTTTTGAAAAAAAAAACCCGATCAAGTGCGAGTCGAACTCGCATAAAAAGGGTTCTGTACCATCATACGAAAAATAACACTTTTTAATTTATTTTTGTGCACAAATTCACGGTTTTCGGATTTTTCCTTTTACTTGTGCTGTAAGTTTTACTAGCTGCCAAATTCATAATAATTCTAGGTCAACAAGAAGTACCTAAAAAGTTCACAAAGTTGATTCCCTTGACAGTACGACAGACAGGCAACGATGTGATCCTAATAGGTTCCTTTCGAGGTACGGAACCCTAGAAAAGTTTGGAAAAACGTAGTTAGGGAATAAACATTATATTCAAATATTTATTAATATGATGCCTGATAGATCACGAATAACTATTCAATTCAATTGAAATCCAGAAAATTAATATTCTGTCATGAAAAGGAACTTTTGCAAAGGAGATTTCAGTGAAGCCCTCGAAAGATCAGGAATCATAAATTGGGTAGCCTACTTGAACAAAATGTTCTGTAAATCGAAGCGGCTTCTCAGTTAATTAATTTGTCCCAAGTAGGTACCTACTCGTAACTACGTCAACTTTAGATATAAGTGGTTCTATATTGATCAAATAAAATCATTTAACGGAAGTTTTTTTGAATTGAAATCACTTCCCATTTGTGCCTACATTTTTTTTTTGTAACCGGTCATTTGTGCTTTGTGGTGCAATAAATTAGGTATATGCATACATACATAATATTACATACCCATATTATTATAAATGGGAAAGTATCTTGTTAGTTGGTTTATTGGTTCGTTGTTTAATTTGTACGTCAACCACATTGCAGCGGGGCAACGGAACGACATTATTTTTTGCATGGGAATCTACATATAGTTAAAGACCTGGAAAACGACATAGGCGACTATTTATCCCGAAAAGCCAAAGAGTTCCTACATGATTTTTAAAAAACCTATATTCACGCGGACGAATTCGCGGGCTGATGCCCGCGAACCTAATTGTATCTAGCAAAGTGTCCTTTACAACCCAAATTATAGAATTTGTACATATTTTTATTATGGAATGAAAACCTTTGAACTGGTATACTATACTTCGATTTTATTAATGTTTATGTAATACATTGTGCCAAGTTTGATATTATGTTGTTTTCAAAGATCAATGGGTTCATCTTCGATCTAGCGATCTTATACATGATTGCCTTCACTTGACCTTTGCAATCGTTGATGGATGAATTGACCTAATTTTCCGTCCATTAACTAATGATTTTCATAGAGAAAAAGATATTCCGAGGTAAGCCGAAGTAAACTTCTGTAGTTATGTGCCATCAAAATAAATCTCTTTAATCTTCGAATATAAGGAGATCATCAAGGTTGTAATCAAAAAATAAAACAGCCCCAGGACAGGAATTTTTCCCATAAAAAAATCGAACTACCTAATTCTAAATCATTCGCTAATTAATAAACTCTAAGTATCAAAAGAAGTATATTGTTTACTCATTAAGTGAAAACATATATCTACCACTTACAAATCCCAAAATCGACTAATCATTACATATAGCATATCAGAGCAATGCCCACCTCATATTTCCATCATAAGAAACACCCAACGGTACATACAATCGTCTACAGTCATCCAAATTCCAAACCACACATTTGTAAAATATCAAGTCAATCGGAGAATTGAAAGTAGCCGAACATACGAACAAATACACCTCAGTCCTCAATCTAATAAAAAAAAATTAACTAACGATTATTAACGACTATAAAATAGACGGTCGACTTCACATATTTTAGAACAAACAAGACGTAGGTATGTGCCTACGGTTTTAGTTAGCAAACATTAATGTGGTGTAGTTGCACCTGTTGAACAAGTTTTATTACTTATGTATCGTGTGTGTTTTGTAAGATTGTAGGCGAATATTTCGTGGGCTGCTTATTAATAAATAATTTACTTTTGCGAGGCCCATTTATGGGAGATTAATGATGACCAATTAAATGTTGTATAGAAGCAATCGTTACTTTGCGGAAGTCCATGATATACAAAGAACCAAAAGCTTAATTTGCTGTAATCCGCTAAACCAGACAAATCTGTATGGTGCAATATGCAGCGTGTGATATGCACCGCGCGCCTTCCCACTGCTAAACATGCAGAAAGAGCCAGCCACCAAACAAGCAATACGCATTACGCACCACAACCACGCTCCACACAAATCCAAAAACCACTCGACGCACGTTTCGTCCCGACACCGGAGCATCCTCAGGAGATATAGCCTTTAAAATTACAGACTAACAACGACTATTTAAGACGGTGCATTTGTCACGGTCGTCACTTTGCAACAATTGTGCATTGTAACCTACCTGTACCTAATCTACCACCAAGTTATTAATAACACTGTATTGTATTGTACAGTCAAGAATAATTAATTAATTGAGTGACACGCTTTAATAGACGCTACTAAGAATAGATTTCAATTGTACTGTATCTTGATAAATACTTATCTACTATACTTAAATAGAAATGGTAAAAAATATAGTTAAACACTTTTTAAACATACTTAAGTAGACCCATCGTAAGCACAGAATTATAGATCCTGTGATAGTCAGATCTAATTTCTGTCCATCTAATTTCTATCCATTCAAAGCAGCTTCGTCTATTTAGTATGCATAAGCTATCAACTACAAAAGCATTGAGTTTATAAGCTCTACAATACCTATTATATTATATACTCACCAACAGACTGTCCTCAAATAATCTTCTTGATTGGCTGCAACATTCGTGTTGTCTGTATGGTACTGTTCTTTCTTCTCATGACTGCTGATTTTTGACAACGTTCCTTCGTAGTTCTTGCTGCACACTTCATACTCAGGTCTCACTTTCTTCACGCAAGTCGCATGCTTCAAGTATTCGTCTTGATATTTCCCTCTAGTACACAGTTCTTGTACAACATCAGTTATACCTGCGTATATACGCCTAAACATCACCTGTTCGCTCTTCTCCATACAAACTTCGGTGTAGTTGTCGATACACTTTATACCAACTCGCAGCTCGCTGGAACAAAATTAATTAATTATAACATCTTACGTTGCACTTTGCTGTTGATGCTTTGTTGTTTAGAAACTTCTTGCGTGGGAAAATGCTAATGAATCCCGACTTCAGTTACACGTTAGTAATTTTCATAAGTAATACAGGTAAGTTTTAGTAAGTAGATTTTATGTTAGCTAAAGTAGGTACTGCACAGATTTGGCTGAACTTTGGAATGGACATATGTAGATTATACCCTGGATTAATACATAGGTTAGGTATTTTTTATCCCGGAAAATCAATAGGTTCCCACGGGATTTTTAAAAACCTATATCCGCGGGAACGAAGTCGCGGGCATCAGCTAGTACTGTATGACACTGCCAAAAATTTTCGGATCCTTTTTGAGTTTGTATAAAACTGAGCCAGGTAGATACCCACTCCCTATGATATCTACAATTGATCAAACGCTCTTCGAAACCTACATATCTCGAGGGAAATTCTAGAATAAATGTAACCCGCCATATCAAGTAGGCTGACATTTAAAGGCCGCCGTTTAAGTTCACTTTATACCTTTACTAGATTTTGCCCGCAACTTCGTCTGCGTGATATAAATTATAATCTACATATAACACTCGAGGATACTATAGCTCCTTATCTATTAGTGAAAGAAATTTTAGAATCGGATGATTAGTTCAGGAGATTACCCCTACCTACAAACTAATAAAACCTTTTTATAATAATAGTACTTGTAATTTATCAAGCAGGAAAATACGTACCTATACGTGATCGGTACATTTTACGAGAACTACCTACTTAATAACATCTAATATAATACTAATAAAATTAGAGCATCGAAATATTATTACGTCCATCAATGTCTGAAACAATAACTCTATTGACCTAACTATTCCAATTCCCAACTAAGTGCCTCATTGGCTATTCAAAGGTCCAATCAAGCGGTGAACGAAGTTAGCGAGACGAACAACTAGTTCCAAATTGGTATTTACCGCAACATGAACACTAAATTAAGATGAACTCACAGATGCTCTAACACTTCTGACTAACGAGATACCACGTGCCACCTCGTTTCAATTAGAACTTTCTTGTGTGCTAACGTCATTTTAACGAAAAGGCGCAAAACTCGAAGTGGCAAGGAGCAAGACGTGTACTACTCGTTGGAGACGTGACGCAGACTCTTTCTCATTAATATCATGTGTGGTGTGACGTGGCAACGTGCTTATTTACATAGAATTAATCATTAAAATCAGGTAAGAAAACAAGTTCAAGAAAAGAAAGAAAAAAACGAATATTGCAAAACAGAGTCCAAAAATGCCGGACCAGAAAAATAAAATACCTCGCCTTATTGCGGAAAACTAAAGTTGGAACATAATATAGACAAGACGGTATATTTAGTGACCATTATAGACCATGGACCAGTACTAGTGAAGCCATACCATATACCAATACCTTACATTTAGGGTAAAAATAAGATTTCATGTTTGTGTGCGTACTAGACTAATTTTTGATCTGATTTTTTTGCTAGATCATAAATGTCGTCTCAGAGCGTTTTATTACATACCTACTGTTTTAGGCTACCAGGGGTGCCATTAGCCATAGTACGCAAAAAAATAATTTATGTAATACGTATGTTTGTTTAACTGCTGGAAGGTTATACCGAGACTGGATGTCCACTTCAGTTGAGAAATGGGCATATCAATACACAGATTCACAACGTTGACAAAAATTGCCTGGTTTATGTGATGTGATTTTGTGATCAAAGTATTAAAATAAGTGTAATACTTACACACAAGTTTTGTCCAATTCTTCTCTCGTTAGTGCAAACGATATTTCTGGTGAACTAAGAACTGGTAATGCCATTGAGCACCGCTGCAGCCCCTCTTCCTTGTTACAGTTGGCTTTAATGGCATCTGTTGACAAATAAACGAAAAACTTACTATTGTGGTATTCACTCATTCTCCAAACTTTCGCCTTCAGCGCTGAGCCTCGTAATAAAAAGGCCAAGCCAGTATTTTAGTGTATACCAGTAAAACTAATCTAGGCAAGATTATCGATATCATGCGTTTGTGCCACAATTTTAAAAAAAGGCAACAGGCTTCTCATTTTTAAATTCGACGAAGATGCAAAACTATTATCGCCGAAAAAGCTAGGCCTCAAAAATGTTACTTCTTTAAAGTCGATTAAAAATAATTGTAGTAGCTACCGTCCTGTGAACTACCTAACAGTCTACACGTGTTGTGCTGTCTAAAAGATGTGAAAAGGAAATAGAGAATTCTGTTTTTGCCACAAAGCGAGCGATAATGATCCAACATAATATAAAGCGGTAACGATCCCCCTGCGTCGAACAGTGCAGGATTATTTTTCATGGTTACAGGAATATGAAAGGATTTAGGTGTTGTAAAAACGGAAGCCCACAAAATCCATACTACTATTATACTTAATTGAGAAAGGGTGTCTGTGTGTCTGTCATCTTTTTCATTGATTTTTGAATACATAACTCTAAATCCACGCGAGTGGGTTTGCAGACATCATCTCATCGTCATCATCTCATGTCATCATCATAAACATCTCAACGCTTCACTGACTCAATACCGAGCACGAATCTTCTCTCAGAATAAGGGCTTAGGCCATAGTCTACCACGCTAACCATGTGTAGATTGCTAAAAGAGGAAGGAAAGTATGTATAGGAGGACTAAAATATTATCTGAACCTATAAGTATGCCAAAAAGCTCTTTAAGTCTTACACAATAAGCAGTTAGGTATACTGGGCGAAAAAAATATTCAATTCAGTCAGTGACCACATTATTCGATATCAGCTTGCATTATCTCAGGAAATGAGATACATACCTAGGTAGGTAGGTAGGTATATATTTTTGTGGTTTACAATAAAGCAAACATACCTAGTCTACATTAAACTCATTTGAGTTGTAAGCGAACGCTTTTATTGTATTTATTAAATCACAGAACTCTATCTTCGCAGTGCCCTCGAAAATTAAAATAGACTTTATGACATAGTAATTCCATTCATTGTAAAGTAGTAAGATAAATAGCTGCCAAAAATCAATCTGAAAACGTAACATAATAATACTTATGTTTCGGCATACGCTACCTAGATATACATTTATTGTATTCATTACAATATTCCAATAGGTATATTTCAATATCTGTATCTGTGACATCAATATCTGGCACCTATACCTGGACCTTTACATTTTATCGCAGCAAGCTTACATCTTTACTTTCCATTTGGACCTGAGTCTTTCTACTATGTATTTATAGAGATTAATTAAGCACTTAGCCTGAATTTCTCAAGACACTTTTTTATATATTTATTGAATTTTTAGAGTAACCTAAGTAAGTACATATTTGGTTGAAAATTGGAATTTAACATTAACGTTTCATCTATTCATTTCAGCCACATTCAACCACATTTCAATGGCATCCACGCAATCAAGCCTTGAGCTGACATTGATGATAATAATAACTAAGTAGGTGGTACCTTTAAGAAATTTTAAAAGTAAAAGACATTGTAAGATTTGAGACGAACAAGTCAATAACTCAAGAACTGCTGAACAGGGATATAAATTTGAAAAAGTAAGTACTACTATTGTTACCAGAAATAAAGAGTATTTTCCTTCAACATTTACACAGCTGGTGGTCTTACATGAATGCATCGAACAGTTGTTCAGCGTTATCTGACCAGACACAGGAGCTATCACGTTCACGGCTCACGTCATTCATATCTAGTTTCACGAGGCTCGCATGCGCAGATAAATATTTGTCTGTAGTATGATTGGAAAATTTAATGACGCGTGCGTCGTTTTTACATTCGTGTTTATAGGTATCAGACACAATTATTATTTTGTTACCTGGATTTACCATAGTTTATTTTTAAAACTTTATTCTGCCTGATTATGACGCAGGGTAACATATTTAAATATGTAGATCTTTTAAATTGCAAAATTTTAGCACTATCATGGAAGGTTCAGATTAGCTGCTATCCGTCTGAGCGTCAAACCTTTTTATAGGGTCTAAATAAGCAGTTCCAGCTTCTCTACGGCAGGCAGCTCAAATGCTTCTTTATATTACTTATTTAAATAGTGAGCAAACGCCAGCAGAGGAACCGTCAAATGTTTTCAGGAATTTGTTGAATTTGAATAATCCCATGTTGAAATCTAGTGGGAACACTGATGAAGGGAGTTAATTCACAGTTTACATGTGCGTTGTTAAAGAGATCTGGCACGTAACGGATAGTCGAAGTGCACCAGGCCATACCTATACCCGAACTGTGCCGAAGAAAGCATCTCGTAAGCTCCTCAAATCAGACTGCTAAAAGAAGCGATCACTCAAGTGATAGCTAGTTAGCTAATGCCAACCACCTTGTAGCTATAACTGTTACATGATATTATTGTGATTGTTACAACATGACGTTCTCGTAACAAAAAAACAAGTGTTGAACGTTCGATCCGAGAAATTCCGCTAGGACTTCTTTTCATGTGCTAAAAATACAATTGAGTATCCTTTCACTATATCATGGCATTGGCCTCAAAACCACGATGTTCGATGAGTCTCCAGCGTAACCAGTTTATTATTATCAGTGCCATTTACATCGCCATACATTCCAACGGCGTGGTGGGGAGCCAAGCCCACGGCGTCAGCTCTTTCTATTGGTTGGCTGGCATCGTATGATCTTTTTGCATGTGTGCGTGTCGTTTATACGTTAACATCGAGTAGTGTTGAATATTGATGTCGTGGATCGGAGACTAATTTAGACTTCGTTCTGTTATTTCAAATGATTGAATTGATCTCATAGATGCCTTAGAAAAACAGTCTTGCCTTGACACAGCGCTAAGTTTCCATTCATTTAATTGCTTACCCGGATATTTATACCTGCCTACTTCAAACTTATAATATCAGCGTAAATAATAATTATATCCATTGAGATCCTTATCTAGTGTGCTGTGATGCACATTCAGTTGCACTTTCTCTGGCAGCGAATTTTTTATGCTCTAATTTTTAGGTGTAAAATAGAAAATTATTTTTCACTATCATGTACCTGCTTACTTACCTAAATAAATTGTAATTTATAATATAATATGTACCTTAATAACTATGGTAATTAATTATACATACAGGTGCATATGTATATGTATTATGTATACCTGCCTATGTACCTAGGTACTTGTCGCATTGGCGAAAAAGCTCTATGAATAGCTACCTAGTTTCGCATTTCAAAAAACAACGGTCTCAGAATGACGTTTTTTATTTCAGTGTCCCTTCGAGACTCGGAACGATCATATTCGAATACATACATACCATCGGTGTTTAGAACTTGAGCTGAATAATTAGATGTTGCATTATTAGATGCGCTTGAATTACCTAAATAATTTGTCTTGTTATTGGTTTCCTTACATTAAGTACCTACCTAAATCTCTCAATAACCTCTATTCGCTGTGCTGTGACCTGTATCACAGTTCACGACAGTTAGGGAACTTGGAACCAGAACAAACCTATGACTTATGAGTGTCTATGACAAATGGAAGGTAACTTTCAGTGGGCTAAAATTATAGGGCTACGCGGCATAAGCTGTCATGGCAACGAGCGTGGGGAAAAAAGTTTTGTAAATCTAATTATAAATCAATGTTTGTATGTTTGTAATCTATGCGTTGCTAAACCATGAAAGTTTGGTAGAGTGATCTGAGGATGCCCGAGAGAGTTTCTGGCAATCTCTGGGAATTGACAGAACGTCAATTCAAGGACAAGCCGGAGCTCACTCACTCTCGTTCACTCTGCCTGTGTTCCTCGCGTATGTTTTAGGAGAACATTTCAATTATTCGTTTAAATATTTCAATAATACTTACCTGTTTTTTTTAGTTACGCGGACGCCCAATAGGTGTCTACCATCAACGTACAAGTGCCAGGCGACAGCGTGCTAGTTCAAATAATTGAAAGGGGGATTAAAAGTGGCAAAATTTCAATTTTCAACGCAAATGTTGGGCATTAGTTAACTACTTGGAAAAATACAGTATTCAGTTAAGTATGTAGGTGAGTTAAGCTTATGTACCTAGCGACTTACCTATTTCAAGCATGCCGTTGTGCACAATAAGTTATTATTAGTAACCTAGGTATCAATAACATAGATATTTTAATTATCAAGTATACATAGATAGGTAGGATTATATCTACTTAAGTAGTGTGCGCTATTGTGTCGCGTAATCGTATTAGGTACTTAGATTCTGCGACGTTACAGTATTTTTTTTTTTTCAGTTAGGTAGGTCTCCTAATATAAGTCTTATTTTAATTCTTATCGTAACGTGAAAGATAACATTATTACGTCTGTCATGTAGGTACTCGTAGGTAGGATAGTACTTTTGTCTGGTGGAAGTATACATCGATGAGTGGAAGGCTTCGGCCGTAACTAGTTACCACCCTACCGGCAAAACCGTGCCGCCAAGCGATTTAGCGTTCCGGTACAATATCATGTAGAAACCAAATCATTAACCAAATATATGGGCTTAATAATTGCCATACCCCTTCCAGGTTAGCCCGCTTCCACCTTAGACTACATCGTCACTTACAACCACGTGAGATTTTAGTCAAGGGCAAACTCTTATCTGAATTAAAGAAAAGGTACGTATCTGCTATTACAGGTGTGAAAATAATACCTATCTACTGCGATGACAATTTGAGGCTTTAGTTTTGAGTTTGCAATAATAAAACCTACATAAAAAATAAAACTCTAACTAACTATCATAGTTTTTTTGATATTAACAATAAACCGCTACAAACAAAGTTAGTTTTGCGGTTCGTAAACAAAAGTGTTTCTCACCGTTTTACTTCTGCAGTACGGAACCCTCGGTGCGGAGTCGAACTCTCACTTGGCTGGTGTTTCATATTAAGTAGGTAAGTAAGTAGGTACGGTGTACTAGCACAGTACTAGTACATAATATAATATTATGCAAAAAGTGGGATACCTAGGTAGTAGGTAGGTACATAGTTCCTGGAGGTTCAGTAGGTACCTAAGTAGTTTCGAAATTACTTTCATAACATCATTTCATGCTATATCACGTATGTACTAATTTCTTACTTAATAATGAGTAGGTAGGTATGTAGTATGGATTAACAATCTCCTAATAAAGAAAATGTTCTATACTTATTTATAGCTGTGGTGGCCTAGTGATTAAGAGTTTAAGACGTCCACCTCCTATTCGCGAGGTCGGGGGTTTCTATCCCGGGCACGCACCCCTAACTTTTCGAAGTTATGTGCGTTTTAAGCAATTCAATATCACTTTCTTTAACGGCGAAAGAAAATATCACGAGGATACTGCATGCGTTGAGAGTTCTCCATACTGTTCTCAAAGGTGTGTGAAGTCTGCCAATCCGCACTTAGCCAGAATGGTGGACAATGGCCAAACTCTTCTCATTCTGAGTGGAGAACCGTTCTCAGTAGTGAGCCAGCGAGTTAATCATGATGATCATGATACTTCTGTAAATTACACGTGCTTCATTACATAAGTCAATGGTTAACGTATACATAATGATGACCCATTGTTAAACATCGATTTATTGGCGGTCAATAAATTAAGCCATTTCCAAAATTAATGTTTTTAGGTCGACGTATGGTTTAATGAATCATATTCACGGTAATAGATCGCTGGTGAATATTTTATGGGTTTTGTTGGTAATATAAGTCCCACACTGAAAACGTACGAACGAATTTCCTGTAAACTATTTTTTACGTAGGGTATGCAGTAGGTAGGTACGAATATATTGGGTAGACTGATACCTATTTTGACGACCTCTCTAGTGTCACCTGGTGCAACGATGAGCGCTGTGGGATTTAAATATATATGGAAGAACTTGGTTTTTAGACCCGGCAGAGGTAATTTAAATTCTTAGTTTTATCTCTCGTAGGTACCTACAACAATTGGCAATCAGAAAGTAAACAATGGTAGGTACCTATTTTGAATAACTGGCTTTGATTTTGTCTTTATTTTATCTATAAATGGCTTTGACTTTGACTTTATTGCTGTTGGTCTGGGGGAGGCTTCTGCCGTGGCTAGTTATTTATCAACGTTCCGGTACGATACTGTGTAGACTGTAGAAATCGATTAGGAGTATAAGGAGTAGGTAGGTATTCAAGATTTATAATTGCCATAAAACCTTTACGGTTAGCCCGCTTCCATATTAGACCGCATCCTCACTTACTACCAGCTGAAACCGCAGTCAAAGTATAGCTATTGTCATCGAACTTCTTTTTGAGAATCTACGCATTTTCACCAATTAGTTCATCACACTAACGCCGCTTTGAATGAAATTTGGATCTATTACAAAAAAAAACTACATGTGATACGCAAAGTTCTGCGGGCACAACAAAATACTCGTAACTATTGTGGGCGTTTGGAAAAGCGCCCAAAAACATGACGTCTTTACAAACAACTAAAAACGCTCGCTGCAACTGCACTGGATAAATTTTAGGGAACTCTGATTTAAAAAGTCTACCTACCTAGCTACGTAGTGATATTGTGACGTAAGTTGTTTACAAATTATATTGCTGTGTTCGTCTTCATATTTTTACCCAACCTGTAACTCCATAGATATGTATTTATTTGGATTTCTGTGTGTATCTCCGAAGTCCGGTCTAAGTCCTATCGTCACCTGTCACACACACCTACAGACATACACCGACTATTGCCTTCCTTTTAGAAGGTATAGTCCATAGATGAAATGTCGGCACCTCTCATCAATTGACCTGGACCTCAGGAATGCTAAGAGCACTTAATTCTAAGCCAAAACTTCTGCCTGGCGAGTTTTCGGACCATCTATGGAGTAGGTACCTACCTAAATTCTTCGTCCAAAACCTAAACTCAGTTTTATCAATTCGACTTTGGACTAGGCAATTCTGAATTATGTTCTCATCTAAGCATTGAGAGTTTGAGACAGAAAAAAACTATTTTTTTTTTGTTTTCCTACTCATTGCAAAATATATCATAGCATGTTTATTGTGGTGATGATATGACTTAGAACGAAGTCAGATAACTCTGACTGTCCTACCCCTCAGATCGTAAAACTGTGCTCCTAACTAAGTAGTGTTTTTGTAAAGCGTGAAGCCAGAAGTCCTGCGAATGTCCGTAGATGTGGAGCTGTGATGTGGAGCGAAGTTAGAGGTGGCAAGCGAAATGAGCGACCGACATCGATAGCGAAACGAAAGTTATAAGTAGATAGATCAAGGACAACGAAGCAGGTCGAACGAAGATTTTTGGCGTAGCACAAAATTATTATATGTAAATAATTGATCAAACAACCATAAGATAGGGTTCTGTAGGCATGCTAATAAAAACTGTTTTACCGCCATGAAGTTAAAAAAAAGTGTTGTTTCTTGTACGATGGCACAGAACCCTTTGTGTGCGAGTCCGACTCGCACTTGACCGGTATTTTATGCACCGGCCACAATATTATCTTGGTCATCTAGTTAACTAGTAATTATAGTTATTATACTCACAATAATCATGAGATATCTGTCTAAAAGGTATTTACTTAATATTTTCGTACTCTTAGTTTCCAGATTTTTTAATAAAGCCTATAAAGTTAGGGTCTGGGTGGGAATTGGAACATATAACTCATAAAATTGCCACTTTGGGCTCATTATCTCGTATATAAACGCTATGTTTTTTGGACACTGTTCAAGAAACCTCAATGATTTTAAAATGTATCTGCCTATCCAACGAGGTCCCACTGGAGATCCCAAAAAAATAGTTGTTCATTGTTACTTTTCATCTTCAGGAGGATTCTGGTGCAGAAGGTAGGTAACTGAAAGGTTTTTTGCGATATCATGTCTATTTAAATACAATAATTATTTTTATAATGAGCGAAAAAAGGATTAAAATCAATGCGAAGTTGATAAAATACTTACCAACTGTGTTGAACAGCAAGACGACGGTAAAACACAAAACAATAACTTCCTTAGGCATTTTCAAAATTTAAAACTAAAAAAAATCCACTCCACTCTAGAATTCACTTAATTTATATGGTTCACTTAAGCCACTTATGACTATTTATATTTGTTACAGTAAAATTCACAACTAATAGCACTTATTTACGTGTTTAAATACGTAACTTTGTGTACCGCAAAGACAACCTCTCACTCGTAATGTAAAAGTTAAACTACTTGCTACTTGCGAAATGCGAAGGAAAGGAATGAATGGTTGATTATGCCGCGAAAAATAGAGGTTGGATGCGTTCCGATTCAAAGAAAGATTTTCCAATAATGAATGATTAAATGAAAAAAATAGTTTAGCACTATATTTTTATGACGTTTATAAAATAATCCCTTTACGAATATTGATTATTATTTAAATACATGTTAAATACCTATTTTTTATATAATAAATAAATATGTCATATGTCAACTGTCTAATGTCATAATTTCCGAAACCATAAACAACATAACCACAAACATAACCTCAAAATAAATATCAATTCTCTTCTAATTTGTTTAATTATTGAAATGAATATTAAATTTTAATCAAAACATTTGAAGGAAGTGTATAATTAGAACTAAAACTACTAAGTTTGTATTAAGTGAACAGCTAAATATACGAAAATACTTGGTACGAAACATAAAATGAATGTTAACCTATTGAGCAAAGTTATACGGACAAGACCTACAAATATATTCTTTCTAAGATGGAATAGTTCAGAAAAGAAGCTGGCCACATACGATCCCTTTCTCGCCAAACCGAAAAAGACAAAAGAAACATACTTAGAAGTTATTAAGTTATTCGAAGACCAAGACACAAGGCGGCGGGGTCATGTCGAGTTTATATATGCCGCTTTAAGTAAAATGAAGGAATTCGGCGTTCAGAAAGACTTGGAAGTATATAAAGCTTTGGTCGATGTTCTGCCGAAAGGGAAGTTTATACCTACTAATATATTTCAGGCAGAATTTATGCATTATCCAAAACAACAACAGTGTGCTGTGGATTTGTTAGAACAAATGGAGGATAACGGTGAGTCTTCCATTGGATAATACAAAATATCCAATTTTCTTCAACAAGAAGGCTTCGGAAGCACTAGTGCTAAGTAGAAAAAATTTATGCACACTAGTGAGGGCATTAACAGGGCATTGTAGACTGAACAGACACATATCTTGGAGCTTGAGGTTGAACCTCAAGCTCCAAGACACGGATATGTGTAGGCTCAGTAAAGACGTTACGAAAATGCCCCTACACATCATCTGTCAATCTCAGGCACTAATGCATAAATGCAGTCTTCACCTACTGCATTAGGAAGAGGCAAAAAACATCTCGACCAAGCTGCTGCTGTTCCTAGTGGCAATTAGTATTGGACAGGAATGGTAAAACAGTAGTGATCACAATAAATAATAGGCAACAATCAAAGTGATACAGGGTCTGGAAGTGCTATGCATAGGCTCCAAACCAACAAGATGAAGAACTTTTGTGTCATCAATGACTAATTTTCAAATTATTTTCTTGGTTCCAGGTGTGATGCCAGATTCAGAATTGGAGCAAATGTTATTAAACATATTTGGCAGAAGAGGGATCCCCTTACGGAAGTTCTGGCGCATGATGTACTGGATGCCAAAGTTCAAGAACCTAAGTCCATGGCACTTACCTGAAGAGCTGCCTGGTGATACCTTGGAACTGGCCAGACTTGCTATACAAAGGATAACGTCAGTGGACCCAGACACAAAGATAGATACTTGGCAGGTGATGACCTCATATCATGCAAAATTTTGTTTAAGTAAAGCTTCTTCGAAGTATTTTGACAGGTGAAGATCTAAATGGCAAAAATCGGTCAAGTCTAAGTTGGGCTTGCACATGAGAATTCTGTGCCACTGTACAAGAAACACACTTGACTTGCTGCTTCTATTGATCTTTATTACCCAGGTGACCAGCCTGCTCATTTGCTTGCTATTTTCATATAAAAAAAGTGTGATGGGAGCAAAAAATAATTGTTTTAAAAAAAACTAAGCTAATAATGAATAGGCATTTTCTAGACAAGTATGTTGTGACTTATACATACTGTTAAATTTTTTTTTTTTAAATTAACAGTATGTATACTAAAACAAAAACTAAAATCTTGAATGAAAACTAAAAAGCAGAGTTCAATAACATTTTATTTTTGTCAGACAGAAGAAATCGAAGCCTCCCTAGATAAGACATGGATTGTGAGTGCCCAGAGTAGAACACAACAGATCCTCTTAGCAGAACAGCCGCAGAATGAACCGTTGGTTATAAAAGGCCCTTTCAATGTGTATCTCCGAGACCAAGTTGTCACCTACTTTATATTGCTTGGAAAAACCCGACCGGACTATAAAGATGAATCAGACACAGATGGTATGAATGATTACCTACTAATTAAAAGTAATACAAAACTATTACACTACAGTACTAAAATTACACTTTTATAAGTCGCATTAGCAAAATTCGTTTGCCCAGTGTTAGTAGAGATATTAATGCATGACATTAAGATTTTAAACACAAGAACAAGAGCAAGTAGCAAGAGTCTCATGCTATATCGCTCATGGTTTGCGCGTACAAAAAAAACATGGCGCGTTGAATTAACCGATATAACAAGCACTGAAAACAGCATGAGGCGTCCACGTTGTTTTCGTTCTTCGACCATATGTCGTTATCAAGAAGATGTGAAGTGTTTTGAAAGTCTCTGCCTTGACGCTATTTGTGTATTAATTATTATTATTGAACTTTTGTTTAGATGTTTCCAATATTCCAAGGCCACCAGGAATACCAGGTGTTATAGGAAAAATAACACTACCCCAAGTCAAGAGCACAATACATGAGCAAGATGATGGTACAATAGTAGCTATCTGCGCTACAGGTATGAAGCAAAACTTCATTAGTATTGACAAATACATGCAACTCAGATTTACCTACATTTGAATAATTCTATGGCAATAGCAATAGGATTAGTTCAACAAGTTTAATTTTCTTATTTTACTGGAAAATGATCCCTACAAGAATTCAAAACCCTAAATCCATATGAATGAAGTCGCAGATATTATTTCATCTGGTATCAAATCACACTAATATTATAAAGTCGAAAGTTTGTATATGTGTGTGTGTGTGTGTGTATGTTTGTTACTCCTTCACGCAAAAACCACTGGACGGATTTGGCTGAAATTCGGAATGGAGATAGATATTATCCTGGATTAGCACATAGGCTACTTTTTATCCCGGAAAATCAAAAAGTTCCCACGGGATTTCGAGAAACCTAAATCCACGCGGACGCGGCGTCAGCTAGTAAATTATAAAATTTTATTATTTCAGGAACATCATCAAGAGATTCCCTGCTATCATGGATAAGGTTACTAGAAAGAAATAATAACCCCCTATTATCAAGTATACCAGTTATATTTACGCTTGTGGCGCCACCTTGTGATGTGTCGCTGTTTGAAACTCAGCCTGCTACTCAAAATGAGAAAAATGAAAAGACGGAATAGAAAATGAAGTGTTTTTAGCTGAGCCAAGTCATCAAAAACCTATCAATATTCACATAAATGTATCTTGGACCATTATAGTAAAGTTATCAGACCTGCCCCGGCTTATTCATCATCATGATCATCCCATAGCCGGCCCACTACTGAGAACAGGTCTCCTCTCAGAATGAGAAATGTTTAGCCCATGGTCTGTCACACTGGCCCAGTGCAGATTGGCAGCCTTCACATGAAATTCTAAAGAGAACTCTCAGGCATACAGGTTTCCTCACAATACATATTTTCTTTCATTGTTGAAGCAAGTGATAGAAGATAAGAATATTTATTCAATGACTTTTTTAAAAGTACAGCCTTTAGGGCTCCAAAATAATGAGTATAGTCTGTTCACTAACATAATGTGGCTACCTAAGTGTTTATTATTTACATTTTATCACAATAACCATGAGAATGATATTATAGTACATATTCTATTTTATACTTAAAAATAGAAAACATTTACTTGACAAACACAGTAAAAAATAAAATGTGGGCTTGCACATATAGCAGCACTATGCTAGTGAACAGGATCATAATGGCAAATTATAATAAAATTGTTATTTATCTAGAAATAAAACAATTGTTTCTGTTCAAATTGTTTTATTTACATTTTTACAGTTTTCCACAACTTTTTATTTAGGATTAGATTCACATTCTTGTTTCGATTCTATTTTAACTCACTTATTAGATTAGATATTAGTAACAGCCTCTTATAACAAGTGTAAATTAAAAATTTATAACACCCCCGACAAGTGAAGGTTACAGTAACTAGAAAAGAGCTGATAACTTTCAAACAGCTGAACCAATTTTCTTGGATTATATCTAAGAACACTCTTGATCAAGCCACCTTTCAAACAAAAAAAAAAAACTAAATTAAAATTGGTTCATTAGTTTAGGAACTACGATGCCACAGACATCAAACTTATAACACCCGTCTTTTTGGGTCAGGGGTTAAAAATACAAGTTTATGTAAGTAAAATCTGTTTATCTAGTGATAAAGGTATGATCATTATAGTCACAGGCACCAGCTGGCAGCTAGTATAGTATAAAGCCTCACATAATATTATAGACCTGAGTATTCACTAGATCTAAACTTATAGGATAAATGTTAAGTCCATTCATAATCCTCATCAACTTCAAAGGATATGGTTCCCCACTGTCAAGTAATGTTATGCCAGTCTGCTTGCGGTAACAGATACGTCTCGTTATCACTTCTCACAACTGTCACTCCAGCCCCATAGTAGGGTATTATGTATGCTGAACCATCAGATGGTCCAACCACCTGAAATCATCATCAATGATTGGTTTTTACATGAACAAGTACAGCAGGTCTTATTGCAGCCCTGCACTAGTCTAAATTTAGAAAAAGGTATGACTAAAATCCATGCTTTTTTTTTATTATTATTACACCAACAACTTCCATACAAATAAGACAAAAAAAAATAATTACAAAATAACTTCAGTATGGTTGTCAATTACAGGTAAAAACTTTTTTTACTTTGATAAATTAGTACTTAATAAACCCCCAAAAGGTGGAGATATTGGCCTACCTAGTGGTCAGCCATTTTACTTTTTCCAAAATAGCATACAACCTGTATGTATTAATCAATAGCTGGCATCAATACAAACAAGTATTGTATGAGACAAAATCTTTCAAAGCATCATGTTTCCGAGATAATATCTCAACTGTTGTACTGATGACTTTACCAGTACAACTTGATAGCTTGAGCTTGACTTCGAAAATTAAAACCATCCTAATCCAAATAATTGTCTAAATCATAACATATATTACAAAATATAGGGAGTTTTACTGTAGTTGTATGCAGCCTTAGTATAGATACCCCACTGCATTACTATCCTAAGAACATCAATGTGATTAATAGCCTCAGCATAGGGACTTAATTTTAATAATATACTTACAGGGAACATGATAGGTATGATGAAAAAGAATATTTTCATACCTGAGCAGCAATAAGTATAATATCCAACAGTTGACCTAGAAACATGAATCCCAGTGTGCACAACTTAGCCAAGCCAATGCCAGGATATCCCAGGTAAAATCTATCTAAGCCAAACATTCCCAGGAACACTGATAGCAATAATGCAATTTCTAATGAATAACCATTCCTGAAAATACAAAAACACAATAATATATATGTAGTAGCCATCTCTGGGCAGCTATTGTAACAGGTTGCTATCAGCTTTAATGTTTTAATTAAAACAACCATAACAGATTTTGATCAAACTTAGTGCAATTTAACTATAATAATTGGATTTATTTTCTGAAAACATACAAACCCACACTTCAAGTCAAAATTGAGATATTATGAAGAAAGTAGTTGCAGCTGAGTGATTATGGTTAAATGGCATGTTGCATCACAAAAGAAATATCCAGGGTATAATCACGTTTTTTTTCCGCTATTTACAGTAATTCGCCCAGCAGGAATCAGTTTTTCAAATATCTGTGATTTTGACTTTATTGTGGGTTGAAATGTTTTTCAGAAAATACATTCAATTTAGGTGTGAAAGCGCATATAATTGGTGATTTTTGTGTGCAGCCCCTCAAACAAATGAACAAATTTATTTTTTAATAGTATGGATAGAACAAGAAATAGGCACTACCTATTTATGGATATTTTTATCCATGTCATTTATTTTTGGGTTCTCAGTAGTTTTGCAGTTATATTAGGAAACAAATCTAGTACTTACGTCCATTTACAAGGCATTTTTCTCCAAAATGTTGAATTATTGGTTTGATTGCATATAATTCCATCAGCAGCTAAGCATAGCACTGGTAAGGGAAAATTTAATGTACATATAATAGAATATACAATATTTGATTATATGTAATAGAAGATACAAGTACTTGATCATACTTGGAACAAACACAGGCTGAGACCTATAGAACACACTTTAACTTTGCTCAGACTTATGTGCGTTAACATAGTCTCATTAAGTCTGCAATTTAAGTCTTATATCACACTAATATTATAAAGGCGAAAGTTTGTGTGTGTGTTTTTGTTACTCCTTCACGCAAAAACTACTATTTTGATTTGGCTGAAATTTGGAATGGAGATAAATAATATCTTGGATTAGCACATAGGCTACTTTTTATCCCGGAAAATTAAAGAGTTCCCATGGGATATTGAAAAACCTAAATCCACGCGGGCGAAGTCGCAGTTATCGGCTAGTTGATATATAAAGCTGTCTCAATTTAACATTGTATTAAGTCTGAAGTCTGAGCAAAATCAAAGTGCACTCTACAGATCTCAACCTAAGAATTTTTATTTATTATAGTGATTAGGTCTCTTGACTTAGGTAAGCTGTTGTAAACAGAGCTGCATGTATATTGTAACATGTTGCATATTTGCAACATATTGCATTACCATGATGAACAGATTCTTTAGATGCAGCTGCAAATGTTTCTTGTGAATCACAGGAGATTTCAAGGCTGTAAGATAATCCTTGTTTGCTTTTTGTGAGCTACACAAAGTTCACAAGATGATAAGTATGTCATATAGACAAAATGTATTTGAGTCAATAGTAAGTAACTTTTTTACCATCAGCTTCACCTTCCGACGGAACAGATTTGCCTTTTGCACATCCAACAAACTGTTGTGTATCAGGATCTATTTGGTTTTTGTTAGGATCCGGACAAATATACTGTCCCAATCTCAATGTACTACAGTCAACGACTACGTTCTTATCACCCTTGGCTTCATCAGAAGCGTGTACCGCCCTATGGAGAAATAGTAAACAGACAAGGGAAAATATTAAACGTGACATGCTGAATAGGTACTTGGACGAGACACTGTCTTGCCTTTCTAGTAATATCCGTTTTACAGCATTTTTGCTATTTTGATTTGATATTTTACATATTTTAAAAAACAAAATTGCTCCTTTGTTTGCAGTGGTAGTATAATATTGTAGTCTTTGGTATCACGGTATTTTGCACGTTTTGCACGTATTTTGGGCTTCCTTTTTTGATTTATTTAATTTTACGGCAGTGGATGTCAACACAGCTGACAATTAGGTACAGTTAGGTAGGCGGCGCCACATGCTTGCAACACATAGCAAACAACAATCACTGGCCAGCGTCGGGACGGGTGTTTGCGTATGCTTGCCAACGCTTACGAGCACTTGTTGTTTGACCCAAATAGCTGCAAGCCATAAAGTTGTGGAGTTTATGAATGCTTGTTATTTGTAGCAAGCATGTGACAGCACCATGACATTTTGATTTTGACGGAAAAACCTAGAATCCAGAGCCGTATAGCCAGTTTAAGAAAGTTTTTTTTTTCTTTTCTTAAACTGGCTATGTGGCTCTGGATTCTAGCAACAAACAAAAATGTCAGGAGTAGGAGCCTGAGCATAAAGAAACAAGAGTATCTAGAGCCGTAAACCACCCGTAAAGAAACCCAGTTGAAAAAAACAACTGTCAATTGATCCAAAAATAACGGATTTTCTGTTTTCTTTTGTGAAATTTCGTTCATTTCCATTTGATTGTTTCCTTAGTTTTCAATTCTTATTTTGTTTTATTCCTATTTTCTGTTTTTCATTGAAGGTTCTTTATTTATAAATAAACTTTCTCGGTGAATTCAATAACTTGTGAGTGTTGAATGATCATTGATTGCGTATCATGAGCGCTCCTCTCCATGTAGAAATTGTACAAAAAAGATCAAGTCGCGCAAGCAAGGACTTCATAAAAGAAACGGTGCATTGTCATTTGGCAAACTTCGCTTCTATAACGCCAGGGGCGACGCTCTCCAGGGAGCTCGAGGACGCCGGAAGTCTCAAGGAGCACGTTCAATCCATCAGCTTCTGCGATGCGGAGCACGAGTCCGAAGTCGCCCCGAGCGACTGCGAGTTCGTCTACCACGTGTTTCGCCTCGACACGTTCGGCGCGGAGACCGACACGTTGACCGATGCCGCGTCCGGCGAGGAACTGGCGGCGGCCACGGTGTGGGCGCTGCCCAACGAAGAGTTCCACGGGCTGTGGGAGAGCCTCGTGTACGACACGCGCCTGAAGGCCGACACGCTGCGCTTTGCCGAGGCCGCTTTCTCATTCGCGGAGCGCGGCGTGGATCCCAACGTGGTGGGCGTGAACCGCGTCGTGCTGCTGCACGGACCTACCGGTACCGGCAAGACGAGTCTGTGCCGCGCGCTCGCTCAGAAGCTGGCCGTGCGGCTTTCCGAGCGCTTCCCGCGTGCGCGCCTTCTGGAGATTGATGCGCACAGCTTGTTCTCCAAGTGGTTCTCGGAGAGCGGCAAGCTGGTGGCGCGCCTGTTCGCGCGCGTAGCTGAGCTGGCTGAGGACCCTCGCCTGCTGGCCGTGGTGTTGGTGGACGAGGTGGAGTCGCTGGCGGCGGCGCGGCAAGCGGCGCTGCGGGGCCTGGAGCCGTCGGACGCCGTGCGCGCCGTCAACGCCGTGCTGACGGCTCTGGATCGGCTGCGGCGCTTGCCCAACGCGCTGCTGCTGGCCACGTCCAACGTGACGGGCGCCATCGACGTGGCGTTCGTGGACCGCGCTGACGTGAAGCGGCTGGTAGGGCCGCCGTCGGCGCGCGCTGCCTACGCCGTGCTGCGTAGCTGCTGCGCCGAGCTGGCGACGCGCGGCGTGCTGGCGGGGTGCACTGCGCCGCTGCCTCTGCGCGAGCTGGAGAGCGTGCGCTTCCGTGAGACGGAAGGCACGGCGCAATCTCTACGGTTGTGGCGCGTGGCGCGCGAGGCGGCGGCGGAGCAGCTATCGGGGCGCGCGCTGAGGCGCCTGCCATTCTTGGCGTGTGCACTGCATGTGGCGCCACGCACCCGCCCCACGCTGCCGCAGTTCTTGGACGCACTGCACACCGCTCTGCTTCAGCACGCCGCCGATGCTGCCGCCATGCGCGACGCTGATGATCCAGACCATGCTCTTAATAACTGTAGCGTTAGGAATGGGACCTGTGATTAGTTTTACGAAAAGAATTTTATATTTTTGAGAAATTCCATTATTTTAGTTTATTACTAATTAATTTAAGCAAGTTTGTAATTGAAATAAATATGCCTATAATTTGTAAGTGTTAGTGCATCATGTTTTTTTTTTATTATAGTCCCAGGTGAACCAAATCACCAGATGTTTCTTCCACTAGAAATCTATCTCAACAATGCAATATAACAATAATGTTATGGAAATTTGCAATTAAATAGTCAACTTATAAAGTCCTATTCCCAGTCCTACGTTGGACCAGTAATAGGACCTTTGCAAGTTTGCTTGTGCCTATGGCTGGTTCGAGCCTCGAGGACTTTTGGAATCACCCTATTATAGAAGACTGGTCATATATGAACAGCTTGAAGAGTCAGTCATGACTACTTCAATTAACTAACAGAGATGAATAATTTGCACTCTACTAAGTGCTACAAGCTGTCTGTGTAAGGCCACTGAGACTGGATCTATAGTCTTCAATATGTTTCTGGTGAGTAGATAATCTTCATGTCTGTAAATATCTTGTAACATCATGATCGATCCATGGCTGGTTCACTTGAGAGCACAGGTCTCCTTTCTGAATGAGAAGGGTTTTGGCCATAGTCTACCATGCTGGCCAAGTGCAGATTGGCAGACTTCACACACCTTTGAAAACATTATGGTGAACCCTCAGGCATGCGGGTTTCCTCACGATGTTTTCCTTCGCCATTTAATTGCATATTACACAACTCCGAAAAGTTAAGAGGTGCCAACATCCGAATTAGGAGGCGGGCGTCTTAACTTATCACAGCTTGTGTTAACGCAAAGACAATTTCATAGGCGATTAATTTTTACTAGGTACCAAGAAACTTTAAAAGTTGCTACTCTATAGAACCTACAGAAGCATTTTGCGTTTAGGTAGTTATAGACTTAGAAAATGTATGGTCGCAGTGCGATGACCGTGTCGTGCAACTAGTCCAAGTTGATTCTTGAACTTGTAGTCTTTTTCTTTGTCGTTACGCTCTTGATAATCCAATAATAAAATCTAATTTTTTTACCGATATTTGTCGCCAACATAACAAAATTAATTGATTTAGTGGGGAATATGAATTAAAAAGTGTTTAGTAATTATGATAAAATTTATTGAGATGTATATTGTAAAAATATATTGTCGGTTGTTAGCGGCCGATGATCCACAGCATGTTGAGGCCGGCGCGGCCGAGATGCGTGCGCGCGAGCGCGGGCGGGTCGGCGCGCGCGGCCGCCGCCAGGAACAGCAGCAGCGTGTGCAGCAGGTTGTTGCGGCCGCGCGCCACGCCCAGCGTTGCGCCGCGCCATACCAGCGCAAAGTGCGGCGGGCGCGCGCGCAGCCGCGCGATCGCCAGCTGTTTGTTCGGCGTCGCACCCTCCACCAGGTACTCGTCGCTGAAGGGTCGCGCGCGCGCGCCGCGCGGCAGCTGCCCGTCCAGGTAGGCGGCCACGAGGCGCAGCAGCAGCTCGGCGTCGGGCGGCTGGCTCGGCTCCCAGTCCGCGCCGCCGCTGTCCCAGCGGTAGGCGCTGAGGCAGCCGCCATCCGCGAGCTCGGCGATGCGCCGCAGCGCATAGCGCTGGTCGGGGAAGGGCTCGAGGAAGGGCGCCAGCGCGGCCAGCGCCGGCACGTGCGCCGCAAGCGCGCGCAGGCGCGCCACGGGCACGCGGCCGCCGCGCAGCGCGCCCGCCTCGCACAGCGCCGCGCGCGCCAGCGCTTCGTCCGCCGCGCGCAGCTCGCGCAGCAGTCGCTGCAGGATGGTGATGTGGATCCACTGCAACAAGCCGACTGTGAGTCGCGCGCCGGGCGGACGGCGGTGCTCGCGAGCACACGATACTCACCAGGCGCAGGTTGAGGTTGTACTGCGTGAGGCGCTGCGGGTCGAGGTCAAGGCGCCACCAGGTGTCGGGCGAGCCCTGCGGCGAGCTCTCCTCCAGCTTCCCGCCGCCTATCATTAGTGATACATTTCAAAATAAAAATAAAAAACGGTTGCCTGTGTCCATCGCAAAGAATGAATCTTCTCTGAATTCTATGCTATTCTTCTATGCTAACCTACATTTGAGCAAATAAATGATGATTTGGTTTTGATTTGATTTGATTTTGATTTAATTGTCAATGTACTACATTATGTATGATGTATCCAGTAATAATAAGTATATAACTACACTAACTAAAATAAACTTCATAACTAGCCAGAGAACCTAGATGAAATTCTTTTAATTTGCTAAACGTGTAAATACGAAAACATACTATACGGAAACATACTATATTAGGAAAAAATGGCTAAACAAATAAAGAGCTGGTCGCCATCTATGGTAGAGGTGTTAACTGCCTGTGAATCAAATCTCATTGTGAGGCACCGATGTTCGTTAGAACATGCTGTTACTTATGCGCCACACATAATTTGTGGAACATTTATAAATCGCTGACTAATAACGATGATCGCACGGGGGTGCGGGTGTGCACGCACGGGGGTGCGGGTGTGCACACACGGGGGTGCGGGTGGGTACGCACCGGTGTCGACAGCTGACAGCTGGTAGAGCGGCGCAGGCCCGCCGCTGGACGCGCAGCGCCTGCATCGAGATAAACAAGCATAAACAATCAACCTTTGATCTTTAACCTAATCTAAATCAAATCACACTTCACACTAATATTATAGAGGCGAAAGTATGTGTATGTGTGTATGTTTGTTACTTTTTCACGTAAAAACTATAGGTTGGATTAGGCTGAAATTCGGAATGGAGATAGATTATACCTTGGATTAACACATTTTTATCCCGGAAAATAAATGAGTTCCCACGGGGTTTTTATAAACCTATATCCACGCGAACAAACTCGCGGGCATCATCTAGTATGTATGTGAAAAGAAATGCTGACTGACATGTATCAGCAAATAAAAGTAAAATTAACTGACTGATCTTTTAACACACAGCTCAAACTACTGGACGGATCAGGCTGTTTGCTATTATTATTCATTGCGCAGATTGCTATTACGTAGACCTAAGGGGGTAAAATATGGGTTTGAAATTTATGTAGTCCACGCTGACGAAATGCGGGCATAAGCTAGTCCATACTAATAGAGCAAGATCCCACGACCGTTTACGCATTATTCGTGATTAGTCTTATTTTCTGTGAAACGAAATGTACAGGATAGCGTAGTGTTAATGTGTACTGGACCTACGCATGCGTGCTAGCTTGTGCCCGCTAATTTATACGGACCAGCTGATAAAAGTGCCTACATAAAAACATTACACACTTTTCTTATAGTCTTATATACTTTTTATATTATATAAGCGTTTTTATGTTTGGAACAAAAATAGCTTACATCCAGAGATTGAAAGAAGCTACTTTTTATCCTGGAGTAGATTCCAACCGGATTTTTAAAATATGTACCTAAATCCACGCGGACGAAGTCGCGGGCATCATCTATTTATTGATATCGCAAAATCTCACGCAAGGTACTCCGCGAGCGAGTCCGCGTCGTCAGCGAATGTGGCGGCGGGCGACAGCGTGGGCGACGAAGATGCGCGGCGCGACGTCGGTGATGGCTCGCAGGGAGCTCGGGGCGGCGAGGGTGGAGAGCGCGGCGGTGTGCGCGGCGGCGAACGCGCCGGCCACAGCGACAGCTCCTCTGTGGCTGTAGCGGCGCCGCTGTCACTTCGGCCGCTGCCATTGTGCTCCGTCAGGATGAACGACGAATCTGCCAGTTTATTCATTGCATTGTACACACACTAGACATTATACCAGTACATCACAGGGGTTCTATTACGGTAAAATGATAACTACAGTGTGACGACCGCAATTAGCTCTTAGTGACCAACATCCACTCTATTTCAAAATCAAATCATTTATTCAAATTGGGTACCATTGATTTGATTAAAGAGAACATTTATTGGTCTTCTAAATTTCTATTTTTAATTGGCATGCAGCCCCCTACCAAGGTCAGTGCTGGAGAGGCCGAGCAGCTTCTGTTGCTCGGGCGACAGCGGCAGGCGTGGCGCGCGGCTCGGCGCCAGACGCACGGCGTACTGCAGCAAGTTGGCGGCCAGCACTACGGCACAGCCCAGCTCCACATAGTGCAGCACGGACGTGTAGCCTGGGCACTTGCACGACCTGCACCAATATCTCAACTGATTATAGTAGAATTTTAATTTAAAAAAAAATTGACAGGAGCTAATGCCGAATCACTACCCACATTATAAATGCGAGTGTGTTTGTTTGTTGGTTTTTCACGCCGCAACGGAGCAACGGATCGCCATGATTTTTGCATGGATATAGTTAAGAGTAAAGGCCTGAAGAGCAACATAGGATGGGGTCAAAAGTATTTTATCCTGGAAATCTAAGAGCCCCCCGTGGGACTTTTAGGGAAAACCTAAATCCACACGAACGAAGTCGCGGGTTTTAGCTAGTATTGCATAGTTATAGCATACTAATTTCTAGAAATGACTAAATACTGCATTAAAGTATTTATCTAGTTTCAAAAACTTACTAACTTGAATTAAATAATATACCTACAAATCATAAACAAATACGAGCAAGAATACTGCATTGACGACGATCCATTTGAACGATGTCGAGCGTTTCTTGTTTGTGTAGTTCAACTCAATCGTACGTTGCACCAGTCGGGAGTTTGGGCTGAGAGACCTGCAAACAGAAAAAACTTCTTATCAAGTACCAAGTAGACCTAATTAAAGTTAACTGCTCTCAAAGAAGAACTTTACCACCACCAGTTTAAATTTAAATATCCACTGAGAACTGAGAAGCCGCCTACTAAAGCAACAAAACAAAAACATAACCTTAGTGGGCTAATTCATAATACAACTTTTTTAGATACAATGTTTACTAAATAAAACTCTTACTTACATTTTATTATAACATTAATGAACTTGATATCGTACTTAGTGCTTCAGCGCTATTTATTATTTTTATTCTTCATTTAATTTGTTAGAGATGCTGTAGGACCAGTGTGCATGATGCAGGACGAGGATTCCTGGTGGATTCCTGTCTCCGGATTCGTGGTCTGTGGTCTGTACTCTGTGGACATGTTATTGGTCTGTGACGAGGACAATCTATGACGAGGATAATCTATGGACGAGGAACACAGACCAGTAGTAGAAAATGTATGTATGTATGGCTCTGGGTTCTAACTCTTTTGAGCTTGGTAAAGTAAAAACCACGACGACTTCGTCTGTGTTGGTGTTAGCTGTCGGGCGTGCTCTGCCTTTTTGCAGTGTTTTTTTGTTAAAACTGACTGGAAAGCGCCGTGCCGTGCGTATGTCAGCGAGTGCCGGCACAGACGGGGTCCATACTTGTATCGTCTTGACATTGGCTAATCTTTGTAAAGCCAGACGAAAGAGAAAAAAAAAGACTCTTTGTAGGAAACTTTCATTCAGGACTTCGTCTGTGTTGGTGTTTCATGGCGCGCGTGCTCTACCTTTTTGGAGTGTTTTTTTTTTTTTGTCAAAAGTGGCTGGAATTTGTGTTTTTTGTGTGTGATTTTGGTGGTGGAACTGACTGGGAAGCGCTCTAAAGGGGCGCCGCGCGTGTGTCGACGAGCGCCGGCACAGACGAAGTCCATACTTATATATGTAGTTTGCCTAACTTGTAAATAAATACAAACTTGACATTGGCTAATCTTTGTAAAGCCAGACGAGAGAAAAAAAAACTTTCTTTTAAGTTATCACTTATCTATGATTCAAGTTTCTGCTTGTTTCAGTTTAATTTTTTTTTTAATAATTTTATCATAGGTATTTGGTAGAAACTTGAAATTAAAATAATTACGAAATTATTTTAATAAAGTATCTACTTATTCTGTTTGCCGCAAAAATCTACTGTTGTTATACCAATAAATATATTAAGTAATAATAGATTGACGATTGCTATGTTCATTTAACAAGTAAGTTGGTTTTGGTTAAGATTATGATAAACAAAAACATACTATTAGGATTAATTTGCCTTATTAATACTTGAATTCATTGATTTCCACTTGGTTGTTGGTGTGAATTGCATAGGCTAAAAATGCTGCCAATATATTATAATGAAAAGTTTTTGTTCCAGCCCAAAAAATGAAAGAAAAAATAGAAGAAACATATGATAAATCAAATTCAACAAAATCTACTAAGCTGAGTGCAGTGAATAATAAAATATGTTGTAAGAATGCTAGTCGAGTGGAAGGCAGAGATGCAGCTAGCTGTACAGGTTTGAACCTAGATATTTGGACTTTTGTTTAAAATATTATTTTTATATGTCTGGATAGATTTAAGGCAGCGTAATATTGTAGCAACTGTTAAAAGACAATATCTAATATGTTCTTACTTTTTTAAGTATAACTTACTAACTGATGACTGGTATGGTACATTGATGGTACTACAAGTATGTCAGAAACCTACCCGCAAGTCCGCACAACAATTGTACAAATTTCAACTCAATCTAATGAAAGATACATGAATGCATAGTAAAAACACACAGACAGACAAACTTTAAAAAAAGTGTCTTAATGTACATACTAGGATAGGAATAAAGTTTTGATGCCTGCTTCTAGTCTAAGTAAAGTTGTGGTTAAAACTAGTTTGCATAAACTTTATAATATTATGCTGGAGGGGTGACAGTTGTCACAAGTTGAAGAATCACTGAGTTCTCGCGTCATGTCATCACACCTCTCGCGCACCACTCCACTACTGCAGGAACCTACTCAGCTATGTGTTATGCCTGTAGTATAGATTATCATTATTATTATTAAATGTTCAGAAAAACATTACTACTTATACAAATGCATTATTTCAGGATCACAACTTCTGGATACTGTAACTGAAATGCTTCAGCAATTACACATTACACCTGAATCTGAACGGAATGGCACACCAAGAAGCAATTCTAAAGAAAATTATTTATTTACTGACAAACTAAAGCAACCATGTTACAAAATTCCAGCAATAAAAGTTAATAGTGATCAAGAGAAATATATTACAAGTAATAGAAATGTAGTAAATGAAACTGAAAATGGTAAGTTCCTATCCACATAATTATTAATTGTTCAAATGAATATGTACCTAAACTAAAATAATTAATATTAGTACCTATTCTTCCACCATACAAACACCTTTTTCTCAAGAACAATTTATTGAAGTTTGGGCATGTGCAACAGCCAAAATATAGCCTGTAAGCGGTTTCACTATCAAATAAAACTGACATATTCAACAATTATTCTAAATTTCTTGCATTTTCAAAAATACCTTGACTTTACAGAAAACTGTGAATTAATTTCCGGAAGAATTGACTTTGAATCAGATATTATATATACTTACAAAATTATACACAACATTTAAATAAATTCATGTAATACAATATTTGTAAAAACGTTAAATTATTAATTTTGTTAAATCAATATCTCTGCTTTAAACTCATCAATCATCATACTTAAAGCTAATTATAAGATGAATAAGTTAAAACACGTGTAATAGAATAAGATCATGTGTAACAATAATAGTAGTAAGTAAAAAAATAGTGATAAATTGACAAAGTAACTATTAAACTTTGTAGGTGACTGAAATAAACCAGCAGTAAAAAATAAATGCACAAAATTCAGGTAACATTCTTGAACATGTTGAAATCATTGCATCAAGCATAAATACATATTTCAATTAATTTTTTTAAGGTGCTGTAGTAAAGTCTCAAAATGGATTCCCGGACAATCAAAAGGAGATGGACTCCCTAAATTCAGTCACAAGTACAACACATGCTTTAGCACCAATAAATAGAATCTCTTTAGTGGAGTCAAGTCATACAATTTTAAAAGCATCATTATTGTCAAAAGTTTTGCAAGACCGTAAAGATATTTCGAACACTGGAAATGCTATGTCGTCTGATATCTTTTATTTTAAAGCTCCCGCACAGTTATACTCTAAACCGAAGGCTTCCAAAACAATATTGAATTGGACACCCACAACAAATTCTGCATCTAAAACGATATCTTTAGCCAGCACAGTGCCACAAACTGAAACTTTCAAGTCTGCTTCTAAATTAGAGTTAGGAGATCAAAAAAAGCAAACTTCACTAACTAATTCAACATCTGTATCTCAAATGATGCCTAGGAGTCCAATTATAACATCTTCAAAATTTGAGATCTCTTCAGGAGCACCAAGCTTACCTTGTGAAACATCCACACAAGAAATTTCTCCAAATAAAACTCGAAAACTTATAAAAAAAGCAGTAAGACATGTAACTACTTCAGTATCTTCCTCAGTGTTTTGTTCTCCAATTATTGGATCTTCCTTATTAAATTCACCAGCAGCAAGTTGTGAAGTTAAAACAAGTATTCCTAAATTCCACACAGCTCAGCCAAACATGACAGATTTTGAAGGCCAAACTACAACTGTGAATTCAAATGCTACTACAATAATGTCATCTATATGTGAGAATACAAGAAGTGTATTCAATAAGACAGCATTGATGGCTATGTTTGATGGTTCTCAGAAGTTATTTGGAACATCTACGTTACAAATTCCCATATCCACTGTCAAAAACTCTCAAGTTTCTTCTTTTCCATTTAGAAATAAATATGCTGCGTCTTTTGAACTGTCATCAAAGAAATCATCATGTTCTCAAAAGAAATTACAGAAGAATTCACTCATAGCAAGTACTGAATTCAAGATGATGATACCCACTTTCTGTAAAGCTCAAGGAAATGCTACTTCTGTGTGCGTGTTTGGAGGTCAAGAAACCCTAGCATCTATGTTTGATCAAACCTCCACGTCTCAAAATATATTTAAAATTTCACCAAAATCGACGGCATATACATTTGATAAGACAGAGAACTCAACACTTCAGTTTACAATTGGCGCGCCTCCATCGGCATTTTTGGCCAAATTGCCAGCACAACAACAAGTGACCAGGTAAATACAGATAATTCAGTGTGTTTTCAGTGTCATACATATTTTTATTATTTTTATATTAAATATTTATTAAACTTAAAGAATATACAGGGCATTTTTATTACATTCAGTGCCACGAAAACCGCAGTCGTTTTTTACCGGGCACTTATTATAAATAAAAAATAAAAGTATAGAAATTGGTGAGGTAGGTACATAATATTTAATCTAGTGGGTAGGTAAGGGAACATCGCTGCCTGCGAAACCGGTTTCTTAATTTTAAACTAATAACCTGACTACGGTCTGGTAGTTATGTTCGAGTATAAGTTGGTTCATCAGGTTAATTGCCATACTTAGATTTTGATAAATGAAGTGTCAAATAATAATAATTCACCTTTTTTTACACTAGATTTGACGTTTAGAACCTTTTTGTAAAGGAAATTTATTCTTCAATTGGGTTATTTTGCAGTTAAAAATTTGCCCCTAGTAGGTAAGTACCTACCAAGCTTTTGCATTAAAAGTTTTTAGAATCACAAGGAAATATTTTAAGTAATATTATTTTCAATTAATATATAGAAGTTCTTGTCCACAGTACAACTAATATACTCCAAAAGAAAATCAATTTGTACCAATACAAAGATTATAAAGGTGCCTTAGCCATGTTTGACGATGCAATACGATTATGTCCAGATAATCACACATTCTACACAATCAGAGCTCTTTATTACATGAAGCTAGGGATGTATAAAGAAGCAATAAAAGATGTACAGAAAGTGATCATATACGATCCCAGCTTCATTGACGCTTATATTTGCTTGGCTAAATCCTATCTTGCCTTAGGTTAGTATCACACAATCTATATATATTATTCAAGTAAAGGAAAAAACTTCAATAACCAATTAATAGTTTTTAATTAAGTAAGTACATTGATGTATTTGTAACTGAGGAAGATGTTACAGTTTTTGTTTTTGGATAGGCAATCTGACGAATTGATTCTGGTTGTCTATCTTTTGAAAAGTAAGTCCTTAGTAACAAAGTAATTTAAAGTTATACTTGAGTTCTTACTTTTTCTTGCTTTAGGAGTATGAATTGTTGATGACTTACTAATCGACTTCAAAAAACAGATAGCATATTGGGCTCATATGTATACATTATGTACTATGTGATAAACACTAGTAAACCGATTTTAAACATTTTTCTCTCAAAGTAGATTGTTTTGACGATTCAAAAGCACTTGTAAAAGTTTAATTGAATAAAAATATTTTGAATTTGAATTTGACTGCACTTTTAAACGTTGGAGATGACGTACCTCGGATCTACAATTGTGCGTAGGCACTTGTTCTAAAGTAACAAATGAATCGTAGGTGACATATCTGCCGCCGATGACGCTATCAGCAAGGCTCGCGCGGCGTGCGGGGAAGCCGAGGGCGAGCGCGCGAGTGAGGCGCTGCGCGAGTTGCGTACCCTGCACGTCGACACGCAGCGCGCCATCGCGGCCCAGGACTACGCTCGTGCCGTGGCCTCTTGCGAAAGATTTCTCGAACTGTGCCCTGCAAACAAGTGTGTATAAACCCCGGGACTAATCTACCGGAAAAAATCGCGCCGAGACGTCTGCCTTGGAATCCCGCTCGTCATATTATGGAAAAGTTAGAGTGCTATCCACCCGCGTTTCTAAAACATTCGCGACACTTTCCGATTTGACGCGGATTTTCGTCAACTTTTACTTAGAGTAAAGTTACACGTTGCGTTGGCGGTTCGGCGCCTGAGTTCATCCTACGCAACGCACCGGACCGCGTTTAGGCAAGCGTAGTGTGGGACGCCCGCCAGCACGATGGACCGACGATATAAAGCGGCTGGCTGGATGAGGAAGGCTGAGGACCGGGTGTGGTGGCGCTCTATAGGGAAGGCCTAAGTCCAACAGTTGACGTCCACAGGCTGATGATGATGATGATGAACGCACCGGAATCGCATCGTCTGGCCTTAGTCTTAATCACTACCTTTACCAACCTCGTAAAGTCGAAGCATAATTCGTCGCGTAGTGTTTTGAGTGAAATTCTCCTCCCAAATGTCCGCGAACTGATTTTCCGCTCGATTCTCCGACAAACTTTGATTACAATCACTTTTTTGTCTGTTCCTATAGACAAAATCCATTTTCTGTAACCTTCAGCATAAGCGAAGAAAGTCTCTCAAGCAGATGTTTAATCTTGCTTACTATATGTTGAAGCTTTCGGAATTAAAACTAAAATTTAATTCAACATTGTTTCAGCACAAAAGCTACAAAAGCTAAATGCTTGGCGATGCTTGGGAAAATTGAGCAAGCATTGGACATAGCAGAAGAATGCCTGCGACACCATGCCACAGAGCCGGAAGCTCTGTATGTCAAAGGACTGTGTCTCTATTATAGTGTATGTACCACTGCTGAATACATCTCTCGCTACGATAAGGGCTTAAGCCATAGTCTACACTGGCGAGAACTTTATGGTTTTTTTTTTCTCAGGCATGCAGGTTGCCTCACAATGTTTACCTGCTCCGTTAAAGCATGTAATATTGAATTGCTTAAAACGTACGTAACTTCGGAAAGTTAGAAGTCCGTGCCCAGGATCAAATCTCCGACCTCCCAAATAGAAGGCGGACGTTTTAACCACTGGGCCAACACGGCTCGATGTATAGAGCCTTAATACGAGTAAATAAAGAAATTGGCAGTCAGTGGGGACTTCCGACAGAAGCGAAAACTTAAAACTATCAAAATCAGTTTTTTTTTTGGATTTTCAAATTAATCAGCATTCCATCAGTTTCAAAATTCAATCAGTTTTTTCATCTATCGGCACTCCGAGCACGTTTAATATTAGCATGTCGATGATATGACAAGTCTATTTCTTTTGAAAATGCGCATTTTAGGTACTATGGTATAGTCTATCAATGATGTTATATTTTCTGGCCTCGCTCCGGTGCAAGTAAGATAAACTCTCGTTTTCATGGCTGGTTTTATAATTTCTTAAGTTTGTTTTAGTTCCAATTACAACAAGCAGTGGACTATTTCCATCAAGTTATATCGGTTTTTCCATTACATTTGGGGGCAGTTGATTCATTGGAGAAAGCTAACAGGATCCAACGTTTTGAAGAAGAAAGTAATAAACTTTAATATAATAGTGAGGAGCTAGCGAACAGAATGATGTGATTGTGCTTCTGATCAAAATATTTTTGCTTTTAAAACGGCCTAAAATTGTACCCAATTCGAGTCTAAAATTCGTGATTTGGATCATTGAATAACAAATCTGTACTCATTTTCAAGCGAAACTGCCTAAAACTGTGCAAAAATTGAGTTCAAAGTTCGTTTGAATAAAATGGTATAATTACAGCAGTGTCAATAACATTCAGTTTTGTTGGTACATTTAATTTCTCGCAATTAACGGTTTTGTTCGCCAGCACCTTTAATTCTAATTTTATTTAATGTTACTTTGGTTTTAATTGAGTTCTAATATTTACAGGTACGAAAAATTATAATGAGGGTGATTACGAAAAAGTTATAACAATAAATAATGACGCACTGAAAATTGATAAAACTAATAAAGAACACAACGTCAGACTGTATTGTAGCAATGCAGCTATTTATACAAGATTAAATAAAATACAGTTAGCGCTCGACGCGTACACGGCTGCTCTGGAAGTTAATACGAACTGCGTGACAGCTCGCAAAAACCGCGCCAAATGCTATACACAACTTGGTCAATACGAAAACGCTGTTAGCGACTACGAAAAGGTCTACAAAATTGATAAAAGTGTATTACACGAAGAATTACTAAACAAAGCCAAGGCGTTAGTGCAAGAAAAAGAAAAAGCTTACAGGTTATCTATTTATCTAGGCATATGATGAGTAATAAGGGGAAGTTTAAAAGTAGCACCAGTGGTAGAAAAGATGAGGGGTAATAGGCTGGCATGGTATGGACATTTAATGCGGAGGGAAGAGAGTCATATCACTAGAAGAATGTTAAATATGCATGTGGAAGGAAAAAAGAAAAGAGGACGACCTGAGAAAAGGTGGTTGGATTGCGTGAAAGAGGATATGCGTATAAAAGGGGTAGATGATAAGTTGATGGATGACAGAAGAGAGTGGAAGAGGAAGACATGTTGTGCTGACCCCACGTAGCATGGGATAAAGTCTGGAAGAAGAAAAAGAAGAGGGTCCATGCATCTCAAATATCGTTCAAATTCGAGCTCACAAAGTTAATTTCTGATTATTTTGCGTCATTCGCTCACAGTATTGTAATGGAAAATTTTGTTACAGAGAAATGGTTTCGTCGGTTGAGAGTTTGGTCCGCGAGCACAAATTTCAAGAAGCCCAGAAGCTAGCCGACGAGTGCCTGCAAATCCGTTGTTCTGATACAGATGTTCTTTACTCCAAAGGATTGTGCTTTTATTATACGGTAGGTTTGATAGTTGATAGATAGTGTGTTGATACGTTTGCATGGATTTTAATTTGGTAGGGTGCCTACTTGACTCTTATTTTTTCATTATTATTATTTAAGCGGTGTCTCTTAACCTACTAATAACAATACAACATCCAAGGAAATGTAAATCAAATTGTAAAATGACACCATTTTTAAAAATATACCACGCAGCCTATTAACAAGGTCTATAGTCATCATACTGATCATAGGAATCATATACTCATAAATACGCTGGACTTGCTATTGCCGTCGGGTTCTTGTAGCAACTTGATCATTGCCATTTTGGCACTGATATTATATCAGCAGAGAACGTCATGTGAGCATACTTGGAACTATGAGACATCTATCAACACGACCATTGACACAAAGTGTCAATCTTGATTACCAATGCGCTCAATGGAGCCCTTCGAATCAGCACAATAAAAAATCATTTTGTGTGGCACATCTCTTCCAGCGTACTTGTATATTGTCCATTTCAGTGGTGAAAACACCCATTGACGCTATGTACTATTATATAAGGTGTTATACATACACCATATAATATAAATCAAGATGAGTACATATTTTATTAAATTTTATTTCAGGGTCAATATGAAAAAGCAATGGAGTATTTTAAAAAAGTATTAAATATCGACCCTCGTACACATCGCAAGGCATTCCCACAGTTTAAAAAAACAAAATCGATTAAAGTTACTATAAAACAAGGTAAGTTTTTTGAGATCATTAAATTTTTTATTCTGTACAAATCCATCCCCGTAACTTTGGCAACGTTGATCTAGGTTTTTAAAATCCCGTCACCTGTCACCAGAGGTACGCCCCAGAACTAACTCAACATCTGTTTTAGGTGATGACTTATTTAATTCCAACCGATGGATCGATGCTCGATGTAAATACAAAGACGCGAAATTAATTGATGAAGAGAATTGGAATCTCTCCCTTAGAATGCATTGTAGAATGGCCGAGACGTACTTAAAAACAAATGAAATATGTGCCGCTATTGCTGAATATACATCCGCTCTGAAATTTGACAATACTTGTGTAGAAGTGCTGCGTGAACGCGCTAAATGGTATAGCAATTGCGAGCTATACGAAAAGGCTATTCAAGATTATCTAACCATATACGCCATTGATGATTGTGAAAAAACTAAGCAGTCTACTCTAAACTTTATAAAAATCCTCAAAGAAAACAATGCTTACAAGAAAAAAATTAAGAATGCAGAGTCGTTGATCAGAACCCCTGCAACTGAGAATGTGGAACTTGCTCTGAAACTTGCAGAAGAATGTCTGGAATTCGACAGTTCCGACACAAAAGCGCTTTGTGTTAAAGGATTGTGCCTCTATTATAAGGTATTTGAACGCGCAGTGTGTTTATTTTTGACATCGTATAGGTATTGATGATGATAATCACTTTTAATTTTTCGTAGTAATATGCGTTTTAAGTAATTAAATATACTTATCTTGCTTTAATGGTGAAAGAAAATATCAAAAATTTAATAAAAAGTCAAACCATTTATTCAAAATAGATAACATTGCACACTTTTTGATGATCACTTGTTGGATTTGTATCGTGAAATCTGAAAGTTCTCCATAATTTGCCGCTGAGCCTCGATAGCTCAACGGTTGAGGAGGGGCCTGAATTCCGAAAGGTCGGCGGTTCAAATCCCATCCGTTGCACTATTGTCGTACCCAGTCCTGGCACAAGCTTCACGCTTGATTGGAGGGGAAAGGGGAGTATTACCCTTTATCATTTTTGGAGTAGACCCATGCTAAGTGCGGTGATGGGTTCAGATGATGATGACAGGCACTAGTTATTTATTAATATGACGAATTTTTGTTTCAGGATCTATATGAACAAGCGCTAGATCTATTTCAACAGATATTACGACTTAGACCATCGCATTCAACTGCGCTCAAGGAAACAAAAAAGATTAAATGCCTCATGCGTACATTAGAGAAAGGTATTTGTAAATTTTATTTTTTATTTTTTTTATTAATAAAATATTACAATAATAAAAATATTATTTAAATATTAATTGATTTATTTGGAAATTTGCGTACATTAACATACGAGTAGTATAGTGAAGTTGGAGACTGCAATGTTCTGACAATAGGTCACATAACTTTGTTAATAACTTGTATACGATGAAAGCAAATAATAAATTAGGTAAAAAAAAAACTATTTACGCCAATTTAATTGGTTGAAGTTACGTGCTTAAGAGGGCTCTCTCCGTCACTCGTTTCATACAATCGTAGTTCCAATTTCATTTGAATACTAAGCAACCTAAGTCCATGAAATTTTGCAGACATATTCTAGAAACTAATATCTATGTCTGAGGTTTTCCAGATTTCTGTTAAAATATTCGGTTTCAAAGTTACGCGGTCTTAAAAATTTTCATACAAATCTTGGAGCCCCTGTAATTTTAAAACTACATATTTTTAGAAAAATCTAAAACACCACAGACACAGATATTAGTTTCTAGAATATGTCTGCAAAATTTCATGGACTTTGGTTGCTTAATATTCAAATGAAATTGGAACTACGATTGTATGAAACGAGTGGAAACGAGTGACGGTGAGAGCCCTGTTAACAGACGTAAGGTTGTGGTCCCTATTTTTGAATGACAATTTGTTACAAACGCGGTTTCCATGCTTTGTCACAACATTGAAAATTATCTTTTAAACCGACTTCAAAATATAAATAAATTATCATCTTTTGACATGTATTTTTCAGGTAACGATGCATTTAAAAATCGCCGTTGGCATGACGCCTTAGATAGTTTTAATGAAGCATTAACCATTGATGTGTTTCATAAGAATTTTAACGTTAGACTGCATTGCAAAAAGGCCGTAATATACTATGAACTAAAAGATCTACAATCAGCGATTAACGAATATACGAGTGCTCTGGAATTGGATAATAACTGTGTCGAAGCACTCCATGAGCGCGCTCAGTGCTACAGCAAGGTTTATCGATATGAAAATGCTATTGAAGATTATGAAAAAATACACGTAATCGATAAGAACGAAATAAATAAACTATGCGCACGTAGCTCCATAGAACTTCTTAAGGGGAAGATTTTTTATAGAGAAAAACTGAGGCTGGCACGGACTTTGATTCAGGGTCGTGAAACTGAGAATGTGAAACGAGCCCTGAAACTTGCGGAAGAATGTCTGCAATTCAATAGTTCTGACACAGAAGCTCTTTGCGTTAAAGGATTGTGCCTCTATTATAAGGTACTATTTATTGATTATTATACAGATATTGGAAAAGCCTCAATGAAAAACCGGCCAAGTGCGAGTCAGACTCGCGCACTGAGGGTTCCGTACTTGGATAATTTTTCCGTCATTTTTTACGATAAATCAAAAACTGTTATGCATGAAAATAAATAAAAATCCTTTTTAGAATATATAGGTAAAGCCCTTTCATAATATGATACCCCACTTGGTATAGTTTTCTTACTTTGAAAATGTAAACACTTTTTTTTTTAATGATGTGGCCAGAAATTTACGGTTTTCGGATTTATTCGTTTACTTGTGCTGTAAGACCTACCCTACCTGCCAAATTTTATGATTCTAGGTCAACGTGAAGTACCCTATAGGTTTTCTTGACAGACACGACGGATGGACGGACGGACAGACAGACAGATAGACAGACAACAAAGTGATCCTATAAGGGTTCCTTTTGAGGTACGAAACCCTAAAAATTGCGCCAGTTTGACGCCGGGATGGGTCGCTGGTATAGTAATATAGTTACGCATATATTATGTTATTATAATGGCATAAACTGATATAAATTTCATTTTGACATCGATGGTAGGATGAATAAATGATTTTCATTGCTTGTTTCAGGATCAATATGATCAAGCGTTAGATCAATTTCAACAAGTATTAGTACTTGAACCATGGCATCCAACGGCGGTCAAGGACACACGAAAGATTGAATACCTAAAACGTACAATAGAGAAAGGTATTGTAAAGTATTGATTTATAATTATTATTTTTGTAATTTTTATAATTATTATTATATTTCAGCCTCAATAGCTCAACCGGTAAAGGAGTAGACTGAAAACCGAAAGGTCGACGGTTCAAACCACGCCCGTTGCACTATTGTCGTGCCTACTCCTAGCACAAGCCTGACGCTTAGTTGGAGAGGAAAGGGGAATATTAGTCATTTAACATGGCTAATATTCTTTTTTTTTTTAATGCGTACCTTTTGAAACTTATACAGGGTGTAACCAGAACTGTAACAAAAACTTAGCTTGACATAACATAATCTTAACTTAACATAATCCAATGCCAATAACCATTTACCTTATTTTGTAGTTGTAGTGATTTATTATTTTTCAAACCCGCATTGTATAGCGTGCAAAACTCGGGTCAATGCCCCACCTACGACGCGGTATTGACTTCGAGTGACTTATATACGGAACGTTCGGTGACCTTTAGCGTCAGTAAGATGTTTTATTTGTTAAAAGATCCCAATATATTTATTGGGAACTTTTAACAAAATACAGGTTTTTTTTTTTAAATTCGTAGTTTTTTTTATGGTATCTTATCAGTAATCATCAGTACTATCACCTGTCTTCTTTTTTGCTAGCGCTCTGGTTATACCCTGTATAAGGGCGTTGTTTTCAACCAACTACAAAGAAACTCAACTCGATACGTACTTTTAGGTAACGATTCATTTTCAAGAGGTCGATGGCAAGAAGCTTTGGATAATTTTAATATGGCACTAACGATTGATGAAGATAACAAAAATCTCAATGTCAAACTGTACTGTAAAAGGGCAGCGACAGTTAGATTGATGGGTGAAAGTAATATACATGCAGCGATTAGAGACTATACGATTGCTTTAGTATTGGATAATAAATGCGTGGAAGCGCTCCGTGGCCGCGCGCACTGTTACACCGACGTTAAGCAATACGAAGACGCTATTAAAGATTATGAAAAATTATACACAATTGATCAAAGCGAAGAAATTAAACAGTTATTAAGTATGGCCAAAACAGCATACGATGGACAAAAGTACAGGTATAAAATATTTCTTTGGGTACATTTGACTAGATAGGTCCATGGTATGTTATATTTTTTTTTATTCTAATATTTTTAAGGGCCTTTTATAGGTGTCCTATATGCCAGCCCCATCGGTACAATCTAAATTAAAATTAAACTAGTTATAAACCTAAACCTACAACAATTTGAGATGGTTTGTTACTAAAAAGACTATAACACCGACCTTGAGTACTCGGATTTTTTAAAATATACCTATCAATTACATTCAAAAAGACTATTCATGTGGGCCTCTAAGAGATATTACTATAGATTAAATATGCGTATGTATTATTTTGTAGATTTGCTCAAGGAAAAGCCGAAATAGGGAATAAACTATACAAGCGGAAAAAGTTTAGAGATGCATTGGCCATGTATAAAGAAGCGATAAGATTGGACCCTGAAACTGCCGAATATTATAGCAAAACATATTCCTGCTACATTAACCTGTCGATATTAAAAGAAGCATTAGTTGCCGCTAAAAAAGCGGTTGCTCTTGATGCCAAACAAAGTCAAAGTTTTGACGGTATCGCTAAATGTTATTTGGCATTGGGTGAGTATGAAAAAAAGTTGTCATAGTTCTGTAAGTTCTTAAGGTGCACTAGACGGGTCTGCCCGCGAAATTCAAATTTAATTTGGTTTTCCGCAATTTGTAAACTGATACGACAAAGTAGGCTTATGGCATTCTAATAGCGCCAATAGCAGTATCATCTCCACAGGTTTACATAAAAATATTTACTTGAAAGTGTTCAGTTTAAGAAATTAAGTCAAAATAATGAGTTTGACATGTTACTCACACATTAGTTGATACTCTGACTAATTTCTTAATAGGGGTAATTCGTACAAATAGGTAAAGAAAAATAGTATTCTATAGTATCTGTGACTTTACCGGGTTACAGCTGAAAATGTGTCATGCATTTTATGCGTATTGGCGCATTTCATGCAAGACATTATGCTAAGTTGTATACTCATTTGGGATGATGTCACTGATGAAAATGTTACATTAACAGTATGTCTGTAACATTGACAACGCATAAATACATTTTCTTTCTCTTTCTTAATCATATTTTAGGGGAGTTATCTGGTGCCGATCGAGCTATTACTAAAGCGAGTGACGCCGGGTTCGATTGTACGGACGACCGTCGCGAGCTGGAAACGCTGCGTCGGCTGCACGCGCAGGCTCAGAAATACGTTGAGGAACAAAACTACGACCGCGCTATTGCCTGCATGGACCAATGTCTTCAAACTAGTCCATTCTGTTCTAGGTGAGTACCGCCGTCTATAATCCATCGAGTGTCTGAACATCAAAGTCTCGAACAGTGCTAGTTACCAGGGATTGAATTACCGGTATTTTTTGTAACGTTACCAAAACACCGTTATAACGTTAAATAGTAAGGACAAAAATTCCAATACTCATACGTTCATTGACGTTATCTGGATACCCTTATTAATAACGGTAAAAGTAACAATACGTATACCGGATAATTAACCGAACCGTATAATTACCAGATGCCTTGTATTAAGTAAGCATTTTCGCTCGACGCGCATTCACAGTTAAGTAACGATATAACGTCATGATATTGGTATAGGTACCGCTAAAGTAATCAAGTTACAATGATACTTCCATTAAAAATGGAACCTTAAATCCTTGGATCATGAGGATTTCGTCTGTGTTGGTGTTAGCTGGCGGGCGTGCTCTGCCTTTTTGGAGTGTTTTTTTTTGTTAAAACTGACTGGAAAACGCTCTAAGGGGGTACCGTGCGTGTGTCGGCGAGCGCCGGCACAGACGGGGTCCATACTTGTATAGTTTAACTAACATGTTACAAATAACTACAAAATTGACATTGGCTAATCTTTGTAAAGCCAGATGAGAGAAAAAAAATAAGGAACATGTAAGTTAATAACTTCACTATAGGAATAGAATATATTTTTTATACTAATTTGCAGTCGCCTGACACTTTTAATAAAATTATATTTAAATGTTGTGCCTTACCAGTTACCTAACAGTATTTTTTATAATCTAATAGTCAAATTATATACTTTATGTTTCAGAGTAAAACTTATAAAGGCTGAGTGTTTGGCGATGCTCGGAAAAATTGAGCAAGCGCTAGAGATAGCTGATGATTGCATTAGATTAAATCAGTCTGACATAGACGCTCTTTTTGTTAAAGGACTGTGCATTTACTATAATGTATGTATATGATTCAACTTTATATTAAAAACCATATCTCGTAATGAGTATATATAATGCAATAGCAAGATTACCCTCTCATTCTTCCTCCCAGCCACATTGAAAACGTTTATTTTAGAATTGTTTTCTTTCAATGGTTTAGGCATTTTTTACGGTTTATATATAGCTGGTATTTTGATGGTATGGTTGCATATAAATGTAGGAAATTAAATATAGGAATCTAGCGGCATGCGTTGTAATGCCTTTTTCAGCTTAACGACTCCAGCGCCAATCATTGTACGTTGATGCTACTATGGCAGAAAATTTTGCGCAAGTAACAACAATAAACACAACTGTACAAAATTTCAGCTCAATCGGATGAACATTACGCATTGGTGCATATAATATAATTATACATTGTATAATCGTATGTACGTCCCTAATGGTAGTGACGTTATGTCCTGCGTCTTGCATGTTTTTTTTTTAAATTAATCATTTCTAAAAAAAAATTAATTTTTAAACTTGTTTCAGGAAAAACATGAACAGGCCTTGAAATATTTCAAAGAAATTTTGCGTCTGTCGCCAGATCACGTGAAAGCTACGGCGGCATACAAAAAGGCTAAATTGTTGCAACAGAAGAAAGAACAAGGTACTATGCATTTTTATAGGGGTTTTAAACTCACTGCATCATCAACAAGAAATTTAATTTTTTCGTAGTGTAACCTAAATTCACGGTTTTCTAATTTTTCCCTTAACTTGTGCTAAAACGCTACCTGTCCATGATTCTAGGTCAATGGGAAGTACCCTATAGGTTTTGATTGCCTTGATGGTTCTTCACAGACACGACAGACAGACAACGAAGTGATTCTATTAGGGTTCCTTTTCTCTCTGGAGATACAGACCCCTAAAAAATGTTTATTTAAAAAGTTGCACCTGAGTAGATTCAAATATTTCCTTGACTTATTTCTCGTGACCCGCAGGCAATGAAGAATTTAAGATGGGCCGATGGCAGAAAGCATTACTTCTGTACAACGAAGCATTAGCGGTGGACATGACGCATGTTAAAGTTAATGCCAAATTGCACTTTAACAAGGCGACAGTATACTGGAAGCTCAAGCAAACTCAGCTGGCTGCCGACGCTTGCACATCGGCTCTTGAGTTGGACGAAAGCTATGTGAAAGCCCTGACTTTACGCGCTACTTGCTTCACTGAACTCAAAGAATACGATTGCGTCATCGATGACTACGAACAAATCTACAGAATAGATCCCAGCGACGATATCAAACAGTTATTGGAGAAAGCCAAACGGTCCCAAAATGAGAAATCGCTAACCAGGAACTATTATACTATTCTAGGCGTCGATAGAGCTGCGACTAAACCGGACATCATACGAGCTTACAGGTAATATTTCTAACTGACTTCCAATCCAATTCGCTAAATACGGTAAATTAAAACAATTTCCCTAACATTTTAGTTAAAGGGTGTATCTGTATAGTAAGGTTATAGTTAAAGTAATCTTAGTCTGCTGGGATGCTTCAGCCATGGCAAGGTAGGGTAGTCCTTGACTGCAATCTCGCCTGGTGGTAAGTGATGATGCAGTCTAAGATGAAAGCGGGCTAACTTGGAAGGAGCATGGCAGTTTTATTGAACCCATAACTTTTTATCAGTTTCTACACATCATACCGGAATGCGAAACTGCTTGGCAGCACGGCTTTGCCGGTATGGTGGTAACTAGCCACAGCCTTAACAGAATAGACCAGAGATTTGGAAATTAATTATATATTCCCAAATTGCCCCTGCCGGGAATCGAACCCCGGATCTCCCACTTATAAGACCAAAGCGCTCACCACCGCGCCAGGGAGGTTATTATGATTAATTTCGAGGGTTTCTAGCTCGTTCACACAGGCTGCGTAAGCGTTGACGTAGCGCGTACCATTGCGTTATAATGTATGAAACATGGCACATCGCTCGCTTGCGTAAAGCGTGGACGTATGCGTAACCCAGTGTGTTAGGGATTTACACGCGTCACTACGCACGTCACGTGTACGCAATTAGTGTGAATCGGCCTTAAACGTGCACTTTTGTTCTCCCAGACAACTCTCGCTAGTGCATCACCCGGACCGGCACTCCGGGCGCTCCACGTTTGAGCGCCAGAGACACGAGCGACGCTTCAAAGAGGTGCTGGAGGCCTACACCACGCTCAGCGACCCGGTCCAGCGTCGCAAATACGATGCTAAATGTAAGTTGCACAGGTTTAGTTTGGTCTGGTGGGAGGCTTCGGCCGTGGCTAGTTAAGCCGTGCCGCCAAGCGATTTAGCGTTCCGATACGATAAAAAAAAAGATTGCAATCTATGGAGGCTCTGTCTATAGTCGAGATCCTCCACTAAGAAAAGATTTTAGAAAAATAAAATACCTAAAGACGCGTGTAGCTAGTAAGCAGAAAAAAAGTCAGGCAAGCATTCCTGCAGCGAAAAGGTTTAAAAAATTCATTTTATTTTATACTTAACCAATGTTAGTATTTGTACGGCTTAGGGTTATTGATTTACATGTTATATTATTATTTGTGAATTTGAAGTAATTATTCGGAAGTTACAGAAAATTAAGATGATTATATTCGTACTCAGTATGTTGTCTGTGATGGTATTTTCGAGTAGTAGTCAGGTTTATGGTATTTTGCTTATATTATGTTTTTGTTTACAGGTCACAAAGTATGGAAGAATTACTAGGTCAGAAGTGTTAAAGTGTACGGCCAACTAAAACGCATTTAAGTCAGTCAGTTTTGTTGTTACTTTGATATTATTATCAAAATGTGTGAAAAACAATTATTTAATACTGTAAGTACAAATAAGTATACCGAAATGTGAGTTTAGGTGCCTATTTCCGAAAAAAATTAGATTTAAAACACTAGTGACTTATTGCTTGTAAAGCGTCTACCTCCGATTTCATTGTATGTAAGTAATAGAATAAGATGTATCGAATTTGTATTGTCCCATATTGACAGGATCAAAAATGGATTAAAAAATAAATGTACATTCAATTTTTTATTTTAATAATTATTATTAGAATTATATTTTTAATCAAATAAACTTTTACAAGTGCTTTTGAATTGTCAAAATAATTTACCATGTATTATGTATTTGTAGATATTATGCAGTGATGCAACCCCTATCAAAATCTAAGTGTCCGCTTCTGTTTGTAGTCGATTTATAACAAAATTTGTTAAAGTCTGTTAAATTCAACTATGTACTTTGAAACTTATACATTTATGTTTGTATGATATTACAACTTTTAGGCGCGTTTCCGCTGAAGCGGAAGTGATCGGAGACGTGTTGAGGTCAGATTGACGTTATAATTTTATCACGTCATCTCTCAATAATCTGATTGGTAGAAAACACACAATCTCCATTCCGCTCGGCCTCATTGGATACGCGCCCTGAGGGTGTCTTCGCCGCAAAGTGGCAACGCGGCTGCAGCGCTGCTTTGTAAATCCATATAATCGATCGATAAATTGACGCGCGGGTGTAGCGTTGCAGTCGCGCGTTTGCATTTATATGGATTTATAAAGCAGTGTGGCCACTGCATTGCAGCTACGCTGCCTCCGCGCGACATTTTGCGGCTTTGGAGACGCTCTTAACAGGGCTCTCTCCGTCACTTACTGTATACAATCGTAGTTCCAATTTCATTTGAATATCAACCAAAGTCCATGAAATTTTGCAGACATATTCTAGAAACTAATATCTGTGCCTGTGGTGTTTTAGATTTTCCTACAAATATGTAGTTTTAAAATTACAGGGGCTCAAAGATTTGTATGTGAATTTTTAAGACCGCGTAACTTTGAAACCGAATATTTTAACAGAAATCTGGAAAACCACAGGCATAGATATTAGTTTCTAGAATATGTCTGCAAAATTTCATGGACTGTGGTTGCTTAATATTCAAATGAAATTGGAACTACGTTTGTATAGAGCGAGTGACGGAGAGACCCCTCTTAAAGTTCATGGCATCGTGAGACGTGTTCACATTGGCTCTCTCCCTGCTGCAGAAAAAGGTTTAGTAGTACATATAAGGAATTTTCGGACAAGGACATTACCACGGATCTGTTTTGCGATAACTTGGCTAAATTTAAAGCCAAGTTGTTCAAATCATTCGATTCCTCAATAGGTTAACGATAATTAGTGTCAGTCCCTAGCCGTAAGTATTTTGTATTTTAGATGATTTAAGATAATTTTGCTTAGTTTAACTTAACTTTACTTTAACTTAATTTCCATCTTATTATATTCTTTTAAAATTTATAACTTAAGTATTTTTTCATTGTCCTTAGGTTAGCTATTATATTATATTTTATATTTTACTGTACGACTTATGTTTATGTTAATGCACGCTGTGACTGCCCGTAAGTGGAGTTGCATAAGAGCTCTAGAATTTAAGGAACAACATGTATAATTTAAATGTGTAACTCTGTGGGCGGTACTTTAGTAAATAAATAAATAAATAAGTGACCAAAGATTTTACACGTTTATTATATGTATTGGTTTTATTTTTATTCCAATGTACTATTGAATTTGATACTATTTTAATAAATATTATATATCTTATAAAGGTTATAAACAGACAAATATTTTTATGAATAATATTTATAATTGGATATAAATCAAATATGATTGATAGGAATATTTCTTGGCATGTTAGATAAGGTTACCTCATTTAATTAAGTGTTTTAATTGTTTAAGTCCCATTTGAGGCAAACTTAAGTAAAAAGTGATATCAAAATACCTTTTTAAAGGTTTTTAAGGCCCGCAAATAATTTTTGTGTGATTATATGAATAACTATGAATTTAGTATTTTTATATTAATGCATTTTGCATATTTATACTGTAATAAATAAATATTCACGGAAAAAATCTATTATTTCCATAATCCTTATTTCCGTTTTATGACTATTCATGACTAGCTGATGCTCGCAACTTCACTCGTGGGGATTTAGGTTTCTTAAAGATCCAGTTATTTTTCTAAAGCTCAACATTATAGAGAAATCTTCGTGTAAAATCTGGCGCTTATCACCAATTGAAATGGCTATAATATAGTACGCTGGATGAGGTGTGTGCCATACAAAATAATTACAGGATGTAACCAGAACGCTAGCAAATACAAAGACAGAAGATAATACTGATGATTACTGATTAGATACCACACAAAAAAAAATCACGAATTTTTTTTTAATTTTTTTTGTTGATTTTTTTAGAGTTCACAATATATTGCAAATAACACATCTGACTGACGCTAGAGGTAAACGAAAGTTCCGTAAATATGCCACTCGAAGTCAATACCGCGTTGCAGGAGGGGTATTGACCCGAGTTTTGCACGCTATACAATGCAGACTTGAATAATACTAAATCACTAAAACTACAAGATAATGCAGGTTATCGGCATTGGATTATAATGTTAACGCTAAGTTTTTGATAGTGTTCTGGTGACACCCTGTATAGTTATTTTTGTGCCCCAGCGAGTGTACCGGTAGTTAGAATTCACACTGTGTCAAATAGTTCTCATGTTGACACTATTGACATCTCATCACTAACATTTATTTCGTTTCGAGTACGCTCACATTACGCTCACTGCTGCTATCAGTGTCAAAATGGCGAAACTCAAGTTGCTTCCAAAACAGATCGGCAATCGCAAGTCCAACGTTATTTTTATTAATAGAGATCAGTGGGTTTAACTAATAATGATATTTTGATGAATTAGATGACGATTCATGAAAAACAAAAGTTTGAAATTTTTCTAAAAAACTTTTATTTTGAAATGACAATCAATAAAATTCAGATTCCTGCACAAATTTTTAAATCATTGTATAATACTTAATTAAGCCATGATAAAATTAAAAATATGATCAAACACGAACAAGTCCATCAATGCTTTTTCGTTTTCACAGTATATTTCTTGTAGAGCAGTCATCAGCCTCGCCAGCCAGTGAACGAAGGAGACCTGCAAGAAATAAGGAGTTCATTAGACAATAGATTTTTGGTCCAAGATCCCAAGAATTTTGGTTGCCAGACATTATCCCACTAGATCAGGGTTGGTAAGGTAATTCATTAGGGAATCAGGTGAAAAGTTCTTGCACACGCTCCGAAGTAATGTTAATCCCAACCTAATTGGAACAACGCAGGAAATATTACATTCCTTCACTCTCATAAATGGGACGGCAGTCTACGGCCACTATAGTTGAGCCATTATGAATGTGCGATTATCCGATTAGATCAGGGTTGGTAGGTAATTCATTAGGGAATCAGGTCAAAAGTTCTTGGACACGCTCCGAAGTAATGTTAATCCCAACCTAATTGGAACAACAACACAGGAAATACTACATTCCCTCACTCTCATAAATGGGACGGAAATCTACGGCCACTATAGTTGAACCATTATGAATGTGCGAATTGAGTCGTACATCATTACGATAGTGTTAGGAGAATGCTGCAGAAGGCGTTATCGATAAAGGGATCCCGTTCCGACGCCGGTAGCTGTAGCGAATTTTTTTATTGTTTCTCGCTTTTTATAACCTGGCGTAATTACCTTTCCATGTTCCGTGAAATCCGAACACTTTTCTACTCAATTCAACCAACCCGTGTTGAGCTCGCGTCAACTGAGCACGCTTCAACGTTAAAAGAGGTTTTACAAAATAGAGTACAATTGAATTGAACACGGTTTTTAATTGGTTTATTTAAAACAAATCCGTGCTGATTTAGCGCGTTCGTAAATGTTCGGAATAAATCGTAGTGGCTTAAAAGATCAAGTTATACATCAACGGGAAGTACCCTATAGGTTTTCTTGATAGACATGACTGAAAGACGGACAGACAACGAAGTTCACTATTCTCTTTTTGAGGTCCCTAAAATGATTTATGACTTAGTTCGCACGTTCGTAATGGCTAAACTTTAGACCAACGAGGTTAAAGTAGGTACTCGTATAAACTCACGTATTGAAGCCTGGGGTGGGTTGAGGCGGTTGGCCGGATTGTTGCGCCAGGTTACCGAAGGTGAGGGTGTTCTGTGTGGCAAGATTCTCGAATGTGGCGTTGGATTGAGTCGGTGGGCCGAAACCTGAAACAAAAATAAAAAATTGCTTTAATTCTTCGCTCCGCTTCGGTGGAAACGCACCCTTAAGACCCCATCACTTACTTGGTGCAGCAGTGCCAAATCCTTTTCCTGGTGAAGTATTGCCAAAGGATGAGCCTCCGAAGGCGCCGCCTCCAAAGGCAGCCGGGGCACCGAACCCACTACTGGGGCTCTTGTTGAATCCACCGAATGCCGTAGAGCCGAATCTACAAGAAGGTTCTTTCTAAACTTTATCGTCAATAAATGACTGACGGTAGATGGCGTTAATTGTTATTAGATCGCTGCATAGGTATTCAAACATATAAAAATTAATGTTTGTTTCATTATTCATTGTTGAGTTGAAATTTTGTACAACTGTTGTTAGCACTTTCTTAAAAGTTCAGCTGTCAAGTGCCGTGCTTTCCGTGTGCAAATTTAGGTCACGTCTTAACGAAGACTAGCCAACTGTGCTGGTGGTCTACTCTCATATACCGATTAGTCGGTAATCCGACACGACCGGAGAGGGTTCAGGTGTAGAATCAACGGCTTTGATGCGCTCCGTAATGGGTGATAGGTAATTAATTTGTATACTTACGTGGGTGATCCTCCAAAAACTGGTTTAGATCCAAACGCTGCACTCCCTCCAAACGCCGAAGCTGCAATAAAACCAATTTCGTTATCGTACACCAAAGATATTACAAAATTCCAAATAGGCAAAGCTGAAACATTCTTATTTTAAAAAGTGAACACAAATCCCTATGATTGTCACTTTAGCGTTGCGGCAGAGAATAAATAGATACTGGCGCGGTCAATATGCACTATTGGTTAAAACGAAAACTAGTATACTTTAAAACAGCACCAGTCTATAGAATCGTTGTTGTTATTGTCAGGCGGGTCACCTGTGTGCCTAGTGGGAGATTTTTAACCTATTCGATCGCGTAAAAGTTAACTGCGTTTTGTATGGAATTGAAACAGCGCCATCTTCTTGTCACTAGATGGCGCTGTTTCAATTCCATACAAAACGCAGTTAACTTTTCAAAATTCAAAATTCAAAATTCAAAATGTTTTTATTCAATTAGACTTTTACAAGTTCTTTCGAATCGTCAAAAGCATCTACCACTGGTTCGGAATGCCTTTCCTACCGAGAAGAACCAGCAAGAAACTCGGCGGTTGCTCTTTTCAAAGATTTGATATACAATATTATGCCATGTATAAAAGCAATTGAAGTCCTGCGCATTGCTGGAGCGAATCGAAGTTCAAATCCACGCTTTTTTATCATTTACATAATCTTCGATAGTATAATATGCTTTTCTCAGGAGCATATTTTTAATAGATTTTTTGAACCTGTGTAAAGGCAAGTCCAAAATTGACTGAGGAATTTTGTTATAGAAGATTATACCCATTCCCACAAATGACTTTTGGACCTTCCTGAGACGGAGCGTAGGAGTCGCAAGCCTGTTACGGTGTCGTACGTTTTACGCGATCGAATAGGTTAAAAATCTCCCACTAGGCACACTGGTGTTAAGTGATTTCCGCCACCCATGAACATTGCAGCACCAGAGGACCCGCCGATGCGTTGCTGGCCTTGAAGGAATTTGTTAGTCCGCCCCTTGAATAGCCCCATGTCGTAATCTGAACACCGCCTATGGGAGTTGATTCCACAGTTTGCATGTGCGTTGAAAAAAGGGTCTGGCACAACTGGCGGTCGAAGTGCACCAGGCACCCAGGTGGTGAGGGTGAAATTGCTTACTTCTTAGGGAGGTGAGTTTCTTGCTGGTTCTTCTCGGTAGGAACGGCATTCCGAACCAATGGTAGATTATTTGACGATTCAAAAGCACTTGTAAAAGTTATTTGAATAATTTGAAGTTATCTCTATTATATTCTTAAGGCGTGCTTCGGCATCAAATGGTAGATCCAAAGAAACGCGTCGTACGCCTAGTAAACAATAGTAAAGATAGATATAAACGGACCAGGCTGCTGTTGAGGAGGGGTTCCGAACACGGAAGGCTTGGAATCACCGCCACTAAATGGTCCCTGTGGACTTCCGAACGGCTGGCCCGGAGACGGCGTGCTGAAGCTGCCGCCTGAGCTGCCGAAGATGGACGACGCTTGTGTGGTGGCTGCTTGACCTGGACACAAGCGTAATAGCTGGATCTACATCCGACGATATTTCTAGGGCTCCGTACCTCAAAAGAAAAAAAAACCGGCCAAGTGCGAGTCAGACTCGCGCACCGAGGTACTCGCGTATTTTTTCTGACATTTTGCACGATAAATAAAAAACCATTAAGCATAGAAATATATAAAAATCTATTTAGAATGTACAGGTAAAATCCCTTTTATATGTTACCCCACTTGGTATAGTTATCTAACTTTGAAAATTGAAACACAATTTGTTTTTTTTTTTGTGATGTAATCACAAATTCACGGTTTTCGTATTTTTTTCTTTACTTGTGCTATAAGACCTACAACCTGCCAAACATGATTCTTGGTCAACGGGAAAGTACCCTATAGGTTTTGTCGATAGACCCGACAGACGGACAGACATACAGACAACAAAGTGATCTTATAAGGGTTCCGATTTTCCTTTTGAGGTACGGAGCCCTGAAAAAGGAATCCTTCTTCTTAATGCATATCCGAGCTTAGGAAAAAAGGAACCTTTATAGGATCACTTAGTTGTCTGTCTGTCTGTCGTGTCTTGTTTGCCCATCTTTGGGTAAACCGACACCTACAAGAATGCTTCAAAATGTGTTGGCCCGTTACCAAGAAGTCATCGATGGCATGATAAAAGACAGTTACCAAATGCAGAATTTCCGAATCCAGTATTGCTTCCGCCACTCCAGAAATCATTAGCCGGCTTCTGTCCGAAGGGGGTTCCGCCTCCGAAGATACTGGCCGCCGTAGGGTTAGAGCCACTGAAGGTCGACTTTCCGCTAAATATATTGGTACTGTTACCAAATACCGTGCCTGATGAACTATACAAAGAAAAAAAAACTTTATTACCTGACCAACCAAACATATATCAGGGGTTTATTGTGCTGTCATAATCTATTCAGGCTAAGTAAAAGCAATTCATTTATTGGCAACTGATATCCGCGACTTCACTTGCTTAGATTTAGTTCACTGAAAATCCCGTTGGAATTCTTTGATTTTCCGAGATTAAAAGAAACCCAGTTCTATAAAAATTTTATTATACTCATGCAAAAAAATGACGTCTTCAAGGATAAACCAACCAACCAACCAACAAACGAACACATTGCATTTATAATATGTCTAGTGATTATGTGTACGTTTTTATAATAAAAAAAATACATAGATTAGACATGTCGCTCAACAGGTTCAAAGTTTTTTAAAACATTCTTATTCCGGTGCGGCTGCGGCTGCATTACATACATACATACATGTTTCTGAAAGAACTGCATAAAGGATTTCTTACTGCGGAGCTTATACTGGGCTTTGTACCTATCTAGACTCACCCTCCACCGAAGATATTTCCACCGCTCGCTTGCGTCGGGGCACTAGTAGTGGATATGGTGGCAGAGGCGAACAAGTTGGACTCGGCGCCACCAAACAGCGAGCTCTGCGTAGTGGTCGGCGATCCGAACACTGACGCTTGAGTGGCCGGCGTCGGCGATCCAAACACTGATGCCTGAATATGATTGAATGGGTTTGACCTCAAGTTGTAGGGAAACATTTTTAATAACGACTTATCTGGATAAAATATAGCGGCTATTTTCACTTTAAACAAAAAATGTATTTCACATGTAATTCGACAAATAAACCAACGTCATTTAATTAAATTAATTGCTTTTAGCGCATGCTTTAAGCAACCTTCTAAGCACAAAGCACTTTTAAATAGTTAGTAGACAGTTTACCTGAGTCGTTTGTGTCGGACTTCCAAATACCGACGCATGGGTCGTAGACGTCGGCGAGCCGAATATAGACGTTTGGGTCGCTGGCGTCCCAAACACTTGATTAGGGCTCCCCGAGGTACCAAACACAGACTGACCGCTTCCGAAAACTGACGCCTGCGTCGTGGACGTTCCAAAAATGTTCTGAGTCGTCGTCGGAGTACCACCAAATATAGACGAGGATGCCGAACTGAAAATGCTTTGCGCTGAGGGAGCATTTCCGAATACAGATGTTGTAGTTACTGAGGGCGTACCGAATATACTCTGGGATGTAGTACTTGGACTAAATAGGGGCGCTTTAGTGGTCTGCGGTCCAAACGCTGACGCAGACGCCGAAGCGAAAATTGATGACGCATTTGAAGCGAAAGCCGATGGTTGAGTTGATACAAAGGCTGTATTACTTTCGAATACAGAAGTAGGTGTAGGTGTATTGAATATACTCGGTTTTGAGTCTTCAGTAGTTAAAGTGGATGGTGAATCCGACGTAGCCGTAGGAGCGAATATAGATCCGGTTGAACTGAAGACGTTAGAAGTTGTGACGCTTGGAGAATCTTTTGTAGCGCTTGATTCAGTTGGCACATTATGTTCCTTATTTGTTACATTCTCAGCCTCTGAAGGTTTTGAAGGTATTGATATAGTTACAGTAGGTGTCGTTTCAGTATCAGATGCCAATGTAAGTGGTTTAGATGTGGATGTAGTAGTAACTGTTGGAATTGATGTAGGAGTCGCTACGGAGGCATTAGGTTCCGTAGTCGGTGTTGAGGTCGGTTCGGAAGTAGCAACTTTCGTTGAGCTTGCTTGTGCAACTGGTTTTGAAACTTCAAACACTGATGATTGTTGAGTTGTTGTTGGTCCAACTTCGGATTGGAGTTTTGATCCTGCAATTTACAATTGAGAAATACAAAATAGTGAAGGGTTTTTTGTTAATTTTTAAAAAATGACTTTTAATTATAAGACTGAGTCAGAAGTAAGTAAGTATTTGTCACGTGATATTAAAAAGCACCTTAGGGTCAATAGCGTATCAGGCGGATTGCAGACTTTTGTCAACTTTTCCGGCTTCATATGCAAATCACCCCAGGACAACTTTTTTTTTTAAGGACTAAATGCTAGAAATATCAGTAATTAAGATGGTAAAAAATTATAAAATTCGAAGATTGGATTAAAAATTCGTAATTAGGCAATTGGATTCAAAATTTGTAATTCGTTGATTGGGTTAAAAATTTGTAATTCGGGGATTAGATTTAAAAAAAAATCAGGAATTGGATTAAAAATTTGTAATTTTTGGAGGATTCAAAATTTACATAGATAATATTCATGCATATTCAAAATTTGCAAGTACCTGCAGGCGGCGGTGCTGCGGTGGAAACATCAAACAATGATGATGCCACCTTTTCCACTTTAGCCTCAGCTGCTGGTTTCTTTAGATCCACTAAAAAACAATAGTATGCCATTGGTAAATAAATTCACAGCACAGAGGTTCCCAAAGTAGATAAGGAATAATACTTTTTGAAATTCGCACGGGATAGGGAATTATCATCGTCATCATGATCAACCCATTACTGGCTCACTACTGAGCACAGTTTTCACCGAATGAGAAGATAAAGGGAATAAAGAAGATTTATATTTTCGTTTTATAATAGAAGCGTGAACTAACCGAGCAAAGCCGGGGCGCGTCAACTAGTAATATTTTTATATATGTATTTATAAATAGGCCACTGACATAGCCCAAACTATTAGCAAGCTGAAGTGGCAGTGGGCAGGCCATGCTTGTCGTAGAGGCGATGGCCGTTGGAGCCGGAAAGTCCTTGAGTGGAGACCGCGTTTAAGCAAACGTAGTGTGGGACGCCCTCCAGCAGGATGGACCGATGATATTAAGCGGCTGGCGGGAAGTGGCTGGATGAGGAAGGCTGAGGACCGGGGGTGGTGGCACTCTTTAGGGAAGGCCTATGTCCAACGTGGACGCCCACAGGCTGATGATGATGATGATGACGATGATTTATAAATATGTGAATTATTATATGTGAACTATACTCTACCATATATAACAGCCTGTGCAGGTGGTTTATTTATCATCTGTGCCACTGGTTTTATTTCCTCCTTCCTGTTATCTGTGGTTGGCTTCTCTTGAGTGCCAGAAGCTTTAACAGAACTACTCTCTTTGGGTTTGTCGCTTCCCTCAGTAGCTTTACTATCCACTTTACCAAAGACGAAACCTTGTCCACTGCTCTTTAGGACGTCAGGAACATTTTGACTTTTACCACTGAATTGTGTGGTCTTCAAAGTGAACATGTTTGTAATAGGTTTTTCTTCTTTTGGTTTGTTTTCGTCATTTGACGGAGTACCCGCCTCCGGTTCACCGGTTTCGCTGGATTTCGGGTTCACGGTTGATGTGACAGTGGGAATAGACTCAGGAGCGGTTTTATTGGACGTGTTCGTAACATCAGCCGGTTTGGAGCCAAAGATCGCAGTTGGTGCTGATGCATTTGGCTTCGCAACTGTAATCAAATTGTCCATTACAGCAAGAGCCTTTTTCATATAAATCTGACGGTTACGTATTGTGTGCTCGATATGAGAATTTACATTTCACCAATGTTGACAGAATTCGAGCGTTAAACACTTCAGCGTTAAAGTAAAATAGACCTTAAACGTTTCGTTTTAAAGCTCAAGTTTGTTCATATTAGTGCCCCAAACGGAAACATTGTGAAATTAAAAATTGTGGCACTAAATTTTTGATGCAAGGTCCCTATTTGATCACGCTGAGACCCCAACGCCTATCGGTTCTACGAGATACGTGATTTGCCCATTACCCCTTCAGATTTTCAACTTGTGTAGCTATGTCATTTATTTTAGTTCTCCTATGGATCTCATTTCTACTTTGATCGCGTAGGGTACTCTGAGCATAGCACGCTACATCCCTCGCCGAGTGACCTTAAGGTTGTATTCTGTAGAACGTATTTTGACTTTATACAGACTTGAGAGTTAGAACGAGACAGAAATTTTACCTTGAGAGACAAAAGTACAAATTACAGCTTTGATAAAGAAGTTTCATTTCAAAAGTTCACACTTACAGGCAAAGGCGGTCGGCGAGCAAATATTTTGACCCATAAACGTGTTAGCATCACTCTTGGGTTCGTTTGCTTGTGGCACATTTTCATTCGATGAGTCTTTTAGAATAAACTTTCTCAGTTGGCTCTTAGTGTACGGGTTGATGTTAGGATTGAATTGCTTTGGCTGCTCATCAATTGTTGGCTGCTGTTGGCTTTGTGGATCTTCGGGTCCTGTTGGTTTTTCTTTGTCTGCAATACGAATTAACGAAATATAAAAGAAAAATATGCTAGATTTTCGACTGTATAGATATTAGAGATGTTAGGTAGCATGTGAAAAATCACGTAAACAACCTTTTCACACTAGCTACCTGCTACCTGACTAAAGACTTCGCATCGAGTCGTATTAGAAAGACAATATCTAGTTAAAAAGGATATGCGAAAATTCACTTTCCGTGAAAAACCACACTGTGCAATATCAGCGCTATTGACCTTGATCATTATTGCTGGCTGAATTGTAGCAAACTATTATCATTTGCTAGTGCGAAAATTAAAAATCACTTTCAGTAATAAATAACCTCTACAGACCTTTCACTGTAACTTGTCCCCTGCTGTCATTGCTGGCACCATCAGACTTTATTCAATAAAAACCTGATAAAGCAAAGGTGCAAACATGACGGCAAGCAATAAGTTATAGTGAAGGTAGTGAACGGTCTGCAGTACTTGCTTACCGTCAGTGAATAAGGTCCTGACCACACTGGCTGGTTGTTTGGTGACCACGGCGGGTTTTATGTTACTGACGGGAGTGTAAGTTGGAATATTGATGGGTGATTCCTTCACTATGTCTGGCTTCGGAACTGAGCTTATGAACGGCTGGGTGTCTGAAACAATTTATTTCTTAGGCGCCGACTTTGAGTTAAAACGAGGCAAAATAGTTTCTGACATAAATTTGTCTTGTTTTAACTATAAGCCATTTATTTTATTTTTAGTGTCTTAATCCTGAGCAAAGCCATAGTAGTCCATCTTACGATAGGAAATAAGAAACTTGTGAAGCTCAGCCTTACTGTCTGGTTCAAATATGTAATTTACCTAAAGTGATATAAAAAAGATGTGCAAAATTCAATAAAATCGGTTCAGCGGTTGAGCCGTGAAAAACTAGCAGACAGACAGACACATTTTCGCATTTATATTAGTATGGATGGATATAACACAAGTAGCATTTTAATTATACTAACAGGCAAAAGCGGTAGGGGCTCCAAACTTCTGACCCATGAAGACGTTAGAATCCTTCTTGAGTTCACTTTTGAGCTGTGGCATGTCTTGCTGCAGTCTCGTAGGTTGCGGAACGGGGGCGGGTATTGGTTGCGCAATCCTCGCTGTCGGTAGGTGAGGTTGCGCTGGCGTTACCGATATCGGCACAGGTTTTTGTATGTTGGGTTCTGTGCAAACAAAAATGATAGATAGATAGAAAAATTTATTGCACGCAAAACATGAAAAAATCAAGACAAAATAAAGAAACTAAAAATGCCTAAATGCCAAAAAAGCCTCGATAGCTCACAATGGTTGAGAAGCGGATTAAATTCCGAAAGGTTCAAACCTCACCCGTTGCACTATTGTCGTACCCACTCCTGGCATAAGCTTAATTGTAGGGTAAAGGTTTTTTTATAAAAAAAAAAAAAAACAATTGTATGCAAAGGCGGCCTTATACTCAGAGCAATCTTAACTAGGCAACCTTTGGTGAAAGGAGAAACTAGGTGATTCTAGGTGTTTCTTGGAAGAAACTAGGAGGTGGTGATGAATGATTTTATTCTTGGAATTTAATTTTACGAGTTTTGCCATTATGCATATGAAGTAAAAGTTTTTTTCAAGTCTAGAAATTGTATACAATGCCTAGGAAATGAATGAAATGGTAGACGATAGATAACATATTTCATACATTGGTAAAACAAACACGGTATTCATGGAATGGCAAGGTATTCTATGCGAATGACTGAATTATAATTAATAACATGCTTTGCCTGTAACATATACATAATTTCTTACACATTCTACTTATTTATATTAATTTAATAAAAACACACATCAAACTGTGGACTGTGGACAACTGATGGTATTATATTATAATTTATAAAGTAACACTTACGTCCCATTTCTTGTTTAATCTCAACTTCTCTCATTTCTTTCTCTTTGACACTCTTCTCGTATCTCAGTTTCATAGACTCCAAATGTTGCCGAAGCTCAACATTGACTGGTTTAACTTTTATCGGCTTGTGATTAGAAAGAATATCGCGTAGAGCGTCCAGCTTTTGTGAGCTCAGGAGATGCTCCTTGGGCTTTTCCTGGGGTTCTATGCTCATGTTCAGAATATTTTTTGTGAGTTTTGACAAGGTATCCCTAAAAGAAGTTCTTATATAAGGTCATCATATAAATATTAAATACTAGACGATGCCTGCGACTTCGTTCGCGTAAAAAGCGCAAGTAGGCAAAAGTAGCCCTCAATGATGTCTGTGTTTGAGTCACCAAAATTCGTATATGTCATCATCATCAACAACTGTTAGACATCCACTGTTGGACATAAGGTCTCTTGTACGGACTTCCACACGCTACGGTCTTGCGCCGCCTGAATCCAGCGGTTACCAGCGACTCGCCTGATAACTTCCGTCCACCTAGTGGAGGGGTCTTTCAATGCTGCGATTTCCGGTGCGAGGTCGCCATTCCAACAGCTTATATAATACTAATTTATTTCTAGATTCGAAGAAAATTGGCTGTGATAGAGCGACAGACAGACAAACGACTCATGAGTAATCCTATAAAAGTTCCTTTTTCCTTTCGGGCGAACGGACCCCTAAAAACGTAAAAATACTTACTTATTCCTAAACGGGGTGCTTCGTATCAGCGAGGATCTGTACATGGGTGCGATGTTACAATCGTCCATCGTTTTCCTCAACATTTTGAGCACTGTCATTTGTCGGCTCAGTATCTCTTGCTGTTTCACCAGGGGTTGGTACACGTCGTCCAGGATGGGACGCATCATACGGTATCCGGGTCTGTGAAAATAAAATAGACACTGTTATATTAGTCTCAGGTTGAGATCTATAGAGCGCACTTTGAGTTTGCTTAGACTTAAGACAGTGTTAAAACGAGACAGCGTTACATCGCTGGCATAAATCCGTCCTGTTTTAACTGAAACTTAAAGATAAGCCAAGTCAAAGTACGCTCTATAGATCTTAGCCTCACTGTCTCTCTTACATACATCTTTACCACTCTACCGACAAAGCTGTGCCACAGTGGGGAATGGGGTTGATAAAAATCGGCCAAGTGCGAGTCAGACTCGCGCACCGAGGGTTCCGTACTCGGGCATTTCTTCCAACATTTGCCACGATAAATCAAAAACTAATCGTAAACTTTACTTACTTGCCGCGGTACTCATGATTTTCATACATCTCGTTCCACTTAAGATCGAGAGCTTTTCTCGCGTGGTCTAGTTGAGTTTCCACGTAGTAGGCGAGCTTCTTTACGGACGCTATACGCTTGACGGTCAGAGGATCGGCTTGTGTCCATTCTTGGAGCTCATTAGCGCTATAACAACGAATAAAAATTCTTAACGTAGAAACATATTTGCACCACCGCCACTCATATCAATCGATTGCGATTTGCGACTATTAAGGAATTTTGCCCTAAGTCAGTAACTGGATGGATGAATGAATGACTTTGGAGGTCCAAATTTGGCTTACCGCCTTTGTCCGTCGCAGAGCACGTTGACAACGTTGTTTTAGTAAACCACGAGGCATTGAGTATTGTGCGAAAGACTGAGTTTTGATATCGCTGTAGTATTTCTATGTTAAATTAAACACCCATAATAATCTGATTATAGTTCATACCAATGACTGATAGCAGTAGCTATGATCTAACAATATTAAAAAAAATAACAGCTAAAACGTCACAATAGGGCGGCAGCGTTTTGCCTATCTTAGATTGTACTCGTAATAATAATTATTTTCTGTTTAGGTTAAAGCTCCTTACTTGGCGAATGTCCTAGCTTAACTGCGCACGCGCGTATTTTTTCCCGAAACTCCTTCACGGAGCAATCCTTTCTCAAGAGCTCCGGGTCATATATATGTGTACTTACTTGGCGTATGTCCTAGCTTCAGCGATGACTGCGCACGCGCGTACCATCTCCAGCTTGAGCTGGACGACTGTTTCCCGCAACTCCTCCACGGAGCAATCCTTCCTCAAGAGCTCCGGGTCCATATCTATGTCTATACGGAGGTTGGCCGATTCGATGTCTTGTTGGAACTGTATACAAAAAAAAAATTTACAACTAACGGAATGATCTTATGGTGCAAGGTCCTGGGTTCAATTTTTGCAGGGGCAATTTGGGAAGTTATAATTTATTTATTATTTCCAGTCTGGTCTAGTTGGGGGCTTTGGCAGAGGCTTATTACCACCCTACCGCAATACCGTACCGCCAAGCGATTTAGCGTTACGGTACACTGCCGCATAGAAACCAATAAGGGGTATGGGTTTTATAAGACGGCAGTTTTACGAGTAGTCTTCAAAGTTAGTCTGCTTCCATCTTAAAATGCATAATCACTTAATACCAGGTGAACACACAGTCAAGGGCTAACTTGTAATGGAATTTAAAAAAAACACAAGAATGAATAAACTTTAATGAAACGCTAAAATTCAATTAGTGAACTTCATTATTCAACGAAAACACTATGGCTGGGATCTTTAGATCAAACTTAGGTTGAAATCCTATCCTGACTAGAGCGTACTTTGACTTTGCTTAGACTTAAGTTTCAGTTAAAACGAGACAGATTTATGCCAGCCGTAAATATAAAGCTGTCTCGTTTTAACAGTGTCTTAAGTCTGAGAAAAGTCAATGTACACTCTATAGATCTCAGCCTCATACTTTGCTGAGACTTAGCCACTATTAAAATGAGACAGTGTTTTACCGCTGACACAAATCTGTCTGGTTTTCAGTGCCAAATTTCATGATTCTAGGTCAACGGGGTGTACCCTATGTTTTTTTTTTTTTATTCACTATAGGTAAGCGCTTGACCACAATCACACCCCTAATAATAATAGTTCTAATTCCCTTGAATTGTCAGGAACGACAGACGACGAAGTTTTCCTATAAGGTTTCCTTTCTTCATAATGAGGTACGAAATCCTAAAAAAAATAGCGTCAAATGTTCGTTCATACCTTCAACAGTTTCTCCTGCGTGTGTTTGATGAACTTGTACATGTCCATATTGAAGTCGTTCACTTCTTTGACGAGCATGCTCTTCAGCTTCTGGTTCATCTTGGCCTTGTTGATCTTCTCTTGCTCCAGCAGCGCGGCGCTCGCTTCCGCCGCCGCCGCGGCTTGGCTCTTCGGAGCTTGCACCGGTGGTTTCGGCTGAGGCTGATTTATTATAATATCATCATTATCAACTCATCGCTGATCACTTGGCCGATTTTAATTACTTATGTTCCTTGGTATTTGACGGATCATCAAAAATCAGGACTCAGCTATTGTTATCGATCGTTTGTGTAAAATATGTAAGATTAAAAAAAAAATTCGTGGCTATAGGGCGGTTACGCACTCATCCGATCCGAGTCGGTAAAAATACGGATATAAAAACTTGGATATTGCTTACGCACTAATCTCCCATCTTTGATATATCCGAGGCACATCCGAGATATTCTCACAGATGACAGAGAACTCGGATAACGGAAGTCGGAGCTAGCTACCAAACAAATAGTTCTATGACTACTTCGGAACGTATTTTCACGGATTCGGATCGGATGCAGTGCGTAATCGCCCTTATACACAAACTTCAAAGCAATTTTACCGCGGGACTCGGTGCTTCCGGAGCTGCTGGAGGAGTTGGCTCTTTTATCACTCCAAATCGTATACTGGATGCTGTGAACAAAAATATTAGGTTTTATTTATCCTAATATATTTATAAAACACAAAAATGTTTCTACGTAAGTCCGTTGTCGACTTTGAAACCATCTAACCGATGTCACAATAGTTAAGGAACTTCTAACAAAACGTTGAGGCTTCGACATCACTTGTATCAGAATATTTCAGAAGGTTAGATAGTTAGAATTCGTTTTATTCAAGTGTATGTTTCTTCCTACCTGTAGAAAGTCCAACATTGCTCTGTGGTTGTGGTACGGGTTTCGGTACAACGGGTATGGGTTGTTGGACTGGCACGGGCGCCACCTGCGGGGCTTGTACGGGAGGCTGATATTGCACCTGTGGTGGCTGCGGCTGAAATTTCGAGCAGAGCACGCTTACTGAACTATTTTTTTAAATATGCGTAGTTGGGTGTGCGGCTGCGATAGCCTAGTAGTTAAGGACGTCGGCCTCTTAATCGGGAGGTCGGGGTTCGGTCTTCGAATCATGCTATAGACCATGCTGGAATGTGGTTGCGACTTAGCAGGAAAGCGGATACTGGCAAAAGCTGGCACAAACGCGGGGAACAAGAGCGGAAAATAGAAATGTGTCAAAGTCTAGTATATGTTTTATTAGTATGTAATAAAGTCTATGACTTTTTATCAACAAAACAAGATGCTGCGCCTTGGCATTCCGTAGATATGCATCTGACCCTAGACTTACCTTAGGTTGAGCAACTGGCGCGGCGGGAGGTGCTGCAGGTTGCGGAGGTACGTCGTCAGGTATATTTCTACAACAATGACTAATGATTAAAATTATAATTTAAAATTTGTAAAAGCTATAAGCCGCAATTTACAACACTTAGTACAAAAATGCCTTATAGTAGGTACTCCAACAGTTTATTAAATTTTTCACATGTTGTCAAACCTACTCCTAGCTTTATGCTTATACCCTATCCGCGGAATGACGTCAATGTAGCGCTTTCTCTGTTTGGCTCTATCATTTGTATGGGTATGTAACAGAGAGAGCGCTATACTAACTTATCCGCGGAATGAAGTTAATATAGCGCTCTCTCAGTTCTTGTATAGGATTAGGTAAAGAGAGCGATTTGTTATCTTCAGTCTGTAGATAGGGTATAGTTGAAAGTAGAGGGAATATTAAAATGGGTAATATTCTTTAAAAAAAACTGGCGTGTGGTATATCAGTCATACCCAAGCCGATTAAGTACTCAACCAAACAGGAGTGGAAAGACGAGCCTATCCCTTTCCCAACAATCATTAATTATTATAAATATACTTGTTAAATACTATGACGCGATATATACTCTGACAGAACATCCCTGTGTTTTGATTGAGTGAGTTTAGATAGTGTTTGCTAATTTGTTAGTATGCGTTGCTTCGTCCCCTGTAAATTTCAGACTTCTTACAAAGAAATTAGTACGCAACACGACAACCGAATCAGGGTTTCGGCTGAAAAACAGCGCAGTATGTTTTTGTGTATGGGCAAGGCCAGCATTTATGCTGAGTTGAGACCTTTTTTTCTGATTGCGCCACACTTCTTCTGCTTGAGGTCTTTTGGCTTTAATGCTCAAGTATTAGAAGCACCGGGATAACATAACCCATAGGTATATAGTAATGTGTGGCAGTTTTCAAAAAATGAAAGATTTTTCTTTCTTTCTTTTCTTGATTGGTCCAGTACTTAATCGTCGTACATCGTCAAGGCAGCGGCCGGGAGCGCGATCGGTTGTATCGGCGCGCAGATCTGTGGCGCCGATTTGTTCAGGTTGATGATGTTGAATATGGAGAGCAGCCCTGTCTGGGACACCACGTGGAGAAGCGGCATTGGTGGGAGCGTCTCGTTTTCTCCTAAACACATTGTAATATACATTATACACGTTTGCAACAACCACGCTGTTCGATGTTTGTGTAGGCAATCGAATCATAAAAAATGATATAACGGAGGGATAAGGACAGAGATAATAATTACTATCTCTGTCCTTTTCTCTGGTACACAATAATGTTGGCAATTTGTTTACATTCTTTCTCTTGTCTCAATGGTCTTACTTTAGTAAGACTAAGTATCTACCAGTGGCGTGCGCTTCATAGATGCAGAAAAGCTCTATAGCACCCTATGATTTTGAAAATAAAAAATGTATAAAAAAACACTTGAAAGCGCTTTTAGAAATTGTAGGCTTATAAAACGAGAAATAAAACATTTATAGAATACCCGACTAATGTGACCTAAGTTTGGTTTAATAATTTTTTATATGTTTTATAAAATTATATTTTTAAATAAACAGTGTAATCTTACCCCAAGGTAACTGATGTATGGCAGCAGTGTCCAAACAAATACCAACAGGATAGTTTTCTTGCTTTTTATCTGTCAAAGGCAATTCGGGCCTTGCCTCATCCGACTAAAAAGAACATTTTAATAATATAGCCACCTGTCATTTATATGTAAATCTAGCAGATCACACAGAGATATTATTATATTTATTTACTAGCTGACGCCCGCGACTTTGTCCGCGTGGATTTCAGTTTTCCTAAATCCCGTGGGAACGCTTTGATTTTCCGGGATAAAAAGTAGCCTATGTGTTAATCCAGGGTATACTCTATCTCCATTCCTAATTTCAGCCAAATCCGTTTAGTAGTTTTGGCGTGAATGATTAACAAACATATACACATACATACACACAAACTTTCGCCTTTATAATATTAGTGTGATTTAAAAAACAAAAATTTTAATAACCAATTGTTTGACATCTTGTCTGAGCACTGCACATTAATTAGTAACAAAATTTTTCAGAACTAAACTATATAATTTCTAGAATGTGTATACAAAATCTCAGTGAGTTTGATTAGTCAATACCATTTCGTTTTTATAGGGTTCATTCAAAAGCTCTCTAAGTAAATTCTTTTAATGATGTTCCATTTGTATCAAAATTAGTCTGTAAATTCGTAAGAAAAATATATAAACTTGTGAAATATATACCTGACACCATTGTACCCAGTTAGCGCCGTCGGGTGATGCTAGTGTAGCTATTTCCATACTGTTTGACGATGACGAAAGTATAATATTCCTGTAGATAAATATAATTTATTCATTTGTTTCTTGTCTTTGGAAATTTACTATTTTGTATCAAGCAACCTTTAAGATCTCTGGTAGTGGTTTCTTGCTGGTTCTTCTCGGTAGGAAAGGCATTCCGAACCAGTGGTAGATGCTTTTGACGATTCAAAAGAACTTTTAAAAGTCTAATTGAATAAAAATATTTTGAATTTTGAAGTGAAAGTACTTTCGTTTCGCCTTAGATATTGGGGAATATTGGTCATATTGGGATTTTTACTTAATTTCTAAATTGACTAAAGGTGTCTTTGGACTTGGACAAATTCACTATAGCAACACTATAGCAACATCAGATTGAACTACTCGTTTTGCAATCACTATTCACTTTACGATGCTGATAGAGACTGATAGGATTAGGGGTTTAGTTAACTGCTTTAAACCTTCTAGGTTAGTCCAATTCAGTCTTAGACTTGATGTCAGCAAATTAAAAATTTATGCATAAAAGATTATTATTAAAACTACTTTATTACCATTGGGCAAGTCCTTGTAAATAGTAGTACCAGGGTCTGTTAGACCCCATGCTATAACAAATATCCTCATAGTTATGGCAAACGGGTTGACCTCCTTTGGGCGTATTCACTATTGTCACAGCTGGAAGCACATCATAGCATATTAATTTTATTATTATATAAGTTTGGGGTTAATAGGGGTAAAATGACAGCAGCTACAACGTGATAGTTCTGGCCCTTAGAGGCACAGTAAAGGCCGAAAATAGAAGTAGGGTTAGTAATGAAAAGTAGTAGTTATTTTAATAAGAATTTGTGAACTAAAATACCAACCTGGTCGACTATTATCTACTGCATTTCTATATGCAACAGCAAACTGGTATGTTGCAATCCAGTAAATAGCCAGTACTTCAACAGGGGAACCTTCAAACAAGTTAGGGGTAGGAACCATTTTCATTGGCGAGAGATCTGGCTTGAATTGGCTGAGGGTGCCATCATTGTTGCCTGTCACCAGCTGTTTGCCTTTTGGACTCCAACATAAGCATCTAAAATTTATTTATATTTTATTTCTTTTGTACCAAAACTTAAAACAAAAACATTGAAAGGACATGCACATGGACAACTTATGTCTTTAAGATATCTCTTATCAGAATTCCTATAATGTGAGAACAAAAAACTTGTACTTTTGTAGAATTACAGAATTGTGATCTATGACAGCATGTATATGTTGAATAACACTTTTTTATCATCATAATGCACTCGTCAGGACCCTTTTTGGACCTTTGGTTGCTCGTTGTAATTAAATATTGAATAGAAGCAGGCATTGTGCTACAGAAGTCCAAGATACACACAATTTACAACATCATTCATCATGATCAGACCATCGCTGGCCCACTACTGAGTACGTTCTCACAACTCCTTTTGATTGAACCTCGGGCCATTGACTAGATAGACGTCTTAACCACTAGGCTATCACCCTTTTTCAAACCATACCATAATAATACATCTACAAAGTAAATAATACCTGCCAAGTACAATATGATGACATTGAAGTTGTGCAGAGACAAGAATGCTCAACTTATTAACTTACCTTGCATTTGACTGAATCTTTTTCATTTGCATAGTACTGACTTGACTGACGAGTAAAGTTCCATCAAAGAACACAATCCCAATTGTGTCTGGTATGCAAGGATTCCATTGCAATGCTGACACAAAAGTTGACGGGCTCACATCGCATTTAATGGATACTGCTGGTCTAATTTCCTAGAGTAAAAAAATTTTAATAATGAAGGGGATGTTGAAATAAATTGGTATAGTTTTGGCAATTGGTAAAAAAAAGAAAAAAACATGAGTGTGCGTGAACTTTACTTGTGGTTACATCTTATATGAGTATATTATTGTATAGTGTGCATGCCTGTCGGACCAAACAGTCGCAAGTAAGTGCTCGCAAACCCACACATTTACTCTACTTAAATTGGTATGACTCAAACACAAGTATGAGCACTTGTATAATGCAAGAACTGTACCTATACAGGGTGTTCGGTATTTTCAAACAAAAATCATGTTCATGTTATAACTAGTATGGAACTTGACATAAAGTTGTAAGCAAAAACCAGTTGCAGCTTGCAGTAATTTGTTTGGAATGTTTATAATATCCATTCTGTGATAGAATACATTTAGGAGGGGATGTGTCTATACAAGTTTAAGTATACTATAGTATAATATAGTAATACTGCGAAAGATTCTCATATCAGAACGAAAAGGGATAAGCCCAGATTGGTAGACTTGATACACATTTGTGAACAGGATGGAAATTTCTGACTCTCTGACAGGTGTGACTCTCAGGATGGTTTCCTTCACCATTAATCCTCCAAAATGTACATCTCTTCTCTATTCTCTTGATAAGTTCAAATCTGAGATCAAACTACAGAGCCCAGTATTAAGCACTAAGCCATCATTGCTATTTTAATGTACATAATCATTGCTATTTTACTGTATGTACAGCTTAAAAATTCATACCATATTCTGAAAATCCATGCATTTGTATACAAGGAGCATCTGTCCACCAACAACAGCCAACCACTCCTCATTGCAATTGACTGCTATGTGTGAAGGTGATACTTGGAGCTTGACTAACAAGTGCTGGGGCTCACATTCTTTATCTATTAACTCTTTGAGATAATACACTGAAACAAAACAACCATAGATCATGCCCAATCCTTATTCACAGCTTCAGGTTAGAAGTGTGATCCCTTTCAGTGTTCTTAAAAGGATAGTACTACTTGTATTCCCTTAAAGTTTAAGGGTGTCTGGCAAGGGGTTGTCATGACAGTAAGTGTCTGGCAATGTATGCTGTGATTTCTAATACTATTTTAAAGAAAAAAAAAATAGACTTAAGTGACTTGATATAAGATTTTTTACACCTTTATTACCTGTTCTCTTAAAGCTACCATGTATATCCAAACTTAATAGTTGCTGACTGTTCCTCCCTGTGTTGGGGGCAATACACAGAGAAACTTTCAGCTATTATAAAATAACGAAGGTCTGGCTTAGGGTTTCAATTAAGATTGTAGAACTATTGTAATTTGTGTTACAACATTCATATTATTGTAATTTTAGATACATGGGAGGTACCCATCATAGCTTCTTGTAGTATTTTGGAGGTTCGACGTAACTGATTAATTTGTACAAGAAAACACCTGAAATCTACCTGATAATGTTTTGATGGGTGTAGCTACAAAAACTAATCCATATTTCGAAGTACAGGCCACCAAGTTGTACCCGCGATTTGGTAACGGTTGGTTTGTGTTGAATACCTTGATTTTGCGTTGAAGTTTATAAAGCAGGCTCTGTAATGAACAAAACGGAGGGTCAGCACCAGAGTTTATAACACATTTTTAAATACAGAAAGCAAATTCAAAAAGAAATATAGCAGGAATATTTAAATGATCTTAAGTACCGGCTCATCAATAGAGTTCGGCCCAAATTGCACTTCCATAATTATGCAGATTTAAACTAAATATTAGAAAATAAAATTTTACACATTTAAATATATTTTTTTACTGGCTAGTGGCTATCCATGTGAAAAGAAATCAGAAATGTTATGTTTTTGTTTCCTTTTGCGGCAGGTAATTTCGATTTCGTAATTCCTATTCCTTTTTGAATGACATTGACAGTTGACATTGACATGGACTCACGGCACAGAAAAGGAAAGGAAATCTCGGAAATCTCTATGGTACGAGCAACTCAGACCAAGTAAAAGTATAATAGAAACGGGTAACATTGGTAGAACAGTAAGGGTTTTTATTCCTTTTATAAAGTTTTACGTAAATAATATCACGGTACCTTGACGACCTCCCTAGCGCAGTGGCCTTATAACTGAGGTCCCGGGTTTGATTCTCGGCAGGGGCTATATGGGAATTTATAATGTCTATAAACTGCCTCTGGTCTGGTTTGTAGTAAGTTGGGTCGGCCGTGACTAGTTACCATTCTACCGATATTTTTAGTTAAAATTAGTAAAGTTAACCTATTTTTGTTCAGTCCAGGTTCAGTCAAACAACTTTTAACCAACGCCGTCATTAAAAAAATACTTTTGTTGACCAACGTCGTTATTCAAAACTAATTTTAACTGTTGGTAGGTAGTCACCTGCTACATTATATTACTACTTTTGCTGGTGCCATTAATTTGGAGGGTTTTGAATTGATTATTTACTGTTTTATAGCTGAACACTTTTTCAACTTTTCCCCGTAACACACGAAGGAGTCCTTGCAAGAGAGTGCGTGCGTTATTGCGTGTACCACAGAGTTTGATGCTGCGTGCGCTATTGCCAGCGAACACGAGAAATTCGCACAGGCATACGTCCGCGCAGTTAGCGCATGAGTCTAACGCAAGTTGAAACTTGAAAGTAAATGTAATTAGACCATCGATGTATAAATTAGTCCTATTTTAGCACAGTTTTCTGTGCTATTAGGCAGGTAAGTATGGTAGGTATGTTTAAAAATTAAACCACCAAAAAATTAAAACAAAATTTATTCAGAATCGGGGAAGGCTAGAAACTTTTTTATTATCCAGTAATACATTATGTCGGGAAATGGCATTTTTAATAAATTATAATAGAATTTATAACGCCATGGCTCAACTTTGTAAACTTGCTTCGGCTTATTATCGATGAGGGCCTTTACAAAAGTTTCAATAATAACTTCATTGCTCAGAGAATCGTATCTCGTGTTATTTGATGCTTGCCCCAAATATTTGTTCAAAGTTCTTATTCTTTTTTCATATATCGATTTCTGTTCTTCAGTTAAATGACTGAGCATTTTATTTCCATTTTCAACTTGATTCATGGTTAAATTGCTTGATCCAATGAATCCGCCTGTAACAGTTTAGAAAACAATAAAAAATAAAATCATAGTAAACCAACATACTTAATACCTATACTTGGTTCAAAGCACAATGGCACGAAGCGATGCGAAAACGCGCTATGCGTTTCTTCTATGATATTCCAATGTAACTAATACCTAGGTAGGTATACCTACCTATACTAAACCTTACCTCCAAAAAGATAATTTAGTACTGCGCTTCCTCACTGCGTCAAGATGCCTAATTGAGTCTTAAATCCTGTGGTTGGTGTTTTAAATAAATCGTTCATTTTATTCTTGAGATCTAGGTATGTAGAGCTTGTCTATTTTGAAATGTCGCGCCCCACCACCGCAATTTACACATCACTAAATAAAATTATGTAGTGGGGCGCGTCATTTCAAAATGTTGTCTATTTGCTTTACCTCATTTTTCTATCTCATAATACCACACAAACCGCTCCAAAAGAAAATTTTGTAGGTTATACCTAGGGAGAAACCACAAATCATCCGTTCAGCAGCTCTGTTGTTTAATTAGGTACTTATTTACCTATATTCAAACTCGTACCACAGTTTTACGACATAGTATACCTATCGTAAATCTGTTTTACGACATGTACCTACCTGGTATAAAAGAGATAACACTGAGGCCATCGCGGAAGTGTTCTAGATGTAGCGCACGTGTCCAGGCCAGCAGTCCCGCTTTGCTGGCACTGTAAGGTCCGAAACATGGTAACGCCTGCAATCCGCAGTGACTTGCGACGTTTATGATACGGGGTTTGAAGTCCTGTCGTGAGGGAAACTTTAGTTGGAAATAATCACTCTGAACACTGGCGTAACGCTCGAGCAATGTGGAGGAGTGCTAAACGATTAGCATGCTAAAGGGCCTGGACTTAGTTTACCTACATCTTTTCCATGAGTCTTTTCATATAAAATGTATGATCCGGTCGCCTTTTGTTAGATATCTGTCGCATCTTTGTGCTTTGCTTCTGCCCTCAAACTAAAGTAGGTACTGTTTGAAAACGCTAATGTCCAAGGAGTAAAAACCTTAATTTGCTATTAATCAAACCTTAATTTGCTACAAATCTGTATGGTACAACATGCAGCAGGCGACATACACCACCCGCCACTAAATAAGTACATACAGTCACAATTTTTATGTACATGTTTTACTCTAAAGACATAAAACTTACATTAATAGCACCATTTTTCCTTAGTTCCGGCAAGAATGAAGAAACTACCCTCATCGCTCCAAGTAAATTGACGTTTATCATGTTTTCTATCATTTGCGGTGTTTGCCATTCATAGTTTCCGACAGTCATAACTCCTGCGTTGTTAACTACAGCATACAGTTCTAAAATTAACAAGGGGAAACTTTAGATTAGTACTAAATAAATCTGCAATATTAGTGGTCATAACTGTCTGTACTTGCTCCGAGGCGACAGCTAAGTATACGTAAAAAAAATTGAATTTGTTACTAGGTTTAATCTATTTACGGCTTACTGTATTTTGGATTTTCCTGTAACACGTTTTTGACATAATTTTGAAACTCAGTCACGCTTTTCGAGTCAGTAACATCTAATTTGTACGGATGGGCACAAAGATTTTTGAGAGCACGAGCAGCTTCAGTATCGGAACCATTGTACATTCCTGTAACAATAAAGTACTCAGGTAAATATTAAATACAATACAATTATTTATAAAAAAAAAAATATGATTTGCTGACAAAATTCCCGTTTACTAAGCATTTCTTAATAATAAATAATTATGATATCATTTGCCTACGCTTGGTCCCGTCGCGTACCTACCTATCTACTGCTACGTAAGCAACTTTTCTTATATTGTTAGGGTTCCGCACCAAAATGTTAAAAATGGAACCCTGTCACAGCCAATCACAGCCGACTCAGCTGTCGCCGTGAAGAAGGGTTTGGCTAAAGTCCACCACGCTGGCCAAGTGCGGATTAGCAGACTTCAGACACCTTTGAGAATAGCTCTCAGGCATGCAGATTTCCTCACGATGCTTTCCTTCACCGTTAAAGCAAAAATTCTTCAAACGCACATACCTAACTGCGAAAAGTTAGAAGTCCCGGGATCGAACCCCCAAGCTCCCGTATAGAAGGCGGACGTCCTAACCACCAGGCTATTACAGCTTTACTACGATCCTCAGCAATGAGGAACTCGACCTTTTTCGCGCGGATAAAGCCGTGGGTAATGTGAGTAAACTATCTGCTTTTAGTCTGTCGAGTGGGTACGTCATTGTGCAGGACATATTAATAGGTAGGAAGAATGCAAACCTGCTATTGTGACCAGTCCTTCTCTCGCGGCCCGCGCTGCTATGGCCCAGCCGAGGCCACTGTCGCATCCTGTTATGGCTACAACCTTCGTCCAAGACATTACTTACTTCTTAGCCTGAAAAAAATAATTAAAACTTCTCTGTCTTTACTTTATTAAAAAAAAAATCCAAGGTGAACTCATGGACTAATACTCGGTGAATTGTAGCGATTTCATTCATTTATATTACTGGTAGGTACCTACCTAAATTATAATCATACGGTCTAATACATAATACCTATCTACACTATTGAGTACCTAGGTACTTATCGTATAGGGTAGATAGGGTACTCAGAATTAACTTACTTATTTCAACCAATATTCCATAACCATATTTCAAATTTAACATCTAAATTTAACATATGGTATCTTGATGATGGAACCATTGGGGGCAACGTGGATGACGTTCTAAAAGATCTTAAGCATATTAAGCAACAGTTTGGCAAAATTGGTTTAGAACTAAATTTTTCGAAATGCGAATTGTTTTTCACAGAAAAACTGTCGCAAGATAGAATACGATTGGCCTCTGAATTATTTAATGAAATTACCCCTAGCATTAAGATACTCGATAAACATTCACTTTGCCTTCTTGGTGCTCCTCTTTACAATGAATCCATACAACCACTTTTGGATCAAAAAATTAGAACATTTTCGGCTAATACCGACAAATTGGGCGCTCTAAATTCTCACATTGCATTTTCGATCCTAAAATATTGCCTTTTCGTACCTAAATTAATTTATATCCTTCGCGCGAGCCCAATTTGGAAATTTCCTGGACTACTCGATAGTATGGATGCCATCCTTAAAAGTACACTAGAACAAATTCTAAATTTAACTTTTGATGAGCACTCCTGGAACCAAGCTACTTTACCGGTCAAGTACGGTGGCATCGGCGTGAGGAAAATTTCCAGTGTAGCTCTTCCAGCTTTTCTGTCCTCTGTGCATAGTATAAGAGAGCTTAGCTCTCAAATTCTCAAATCAAATTCAATATCATTGACCTATGCCACAGAGGCCCTAGAGAGTTGGAAGGTCAGATGTCCCAATGTCGATTATCCGAAGGAACGTTCTACACAAAAACTTTGGGATTTGCCATTGGTTCAGCTGACACATTCAAATTTGCTGCAAAATCTTACAAGTGACAGAGATCAAGCCAGGCTCCTAGCATTATCGGAAAAGGAATCTGGGTATTGGCTTCATGCCTTGCCATCCAAGAATCTCGGCACCCTTTTAAATAATGAAAGTTTTCGTGTGGCTCTAGGTCTCAGATTGGGAACACCGCTGTGCCATCAGCACAGATGTCCGTGTGGAAAAGAGGTTGATAAATTTGGAATCCACGGACTCTCTTGCCAAAGGAGCGCTGGTAGGCTATTTAGGCATGGCTCTCTTAACGACACAATCAAAAGGGCTCTTGCCACCATAGACGTTCCTGCGCTCATTGAGCCGGCAGGGATTAGTCGGGATGATGGCAAGAGACCTGATGGATTGACGCTGGTTCCCTGGGAACGGGGACGGGCGCTAATGTGGGACGCAACGTGCGTTGACACATTGGCCCCGTGTCATATCAGGGAGACAGTATCAAGACCGGGAGCCGCAGCAGAAATGGCTGAAAACGGCAAGCGGCGCAAGTATGCCTCTCTTATTGAGAGTTACATTTTTGTTCCGTTTGCCGTGGAGACCCTGGGGCCATGGAGTCTTAGTGCAAAGAAATTTTTACGAGACATTTCACCGCGTTTAATAGCCTCATCGGGTGACAGAAGGGCTGGCTCATTTTTTGCGCAACGGATCAGCCTGGCTGTCCAACGCGGAAATGCAGCTAGTATTCTTGGCACCATTCCACGCGGGCATGATTTGTATAGTAATTAGATAAGGCTAGCTTTAAGTTTTATTGTAATATTTTCAATAAAAAAAAAAAAACAATGAAAAAAAAAATATTGAATTGACATTCCAATATTGAATTGACTTACCTGTGTGTCCGTGTTTTTATGAACAGTGCCAGGAATAAACTGAACGTTTTGCAGATCTTTGCCCGAAGCATTGCATACAGAATAGGTGTCAGATTTCGTTGCATATTTATAACGAATTTCATGTTTGAATTACGTCTTGCTGTGATAAAAGATTCACATATGACACCGGCAGTTTTTACAATGTGTTTGTTATAGATGGAATTGAATCAAAATTCCTAATGTTCATGTAGGTAAACTATAAACTATCTAGGTACGTAGTTTTTAGTGTTTCTTTGTCTGTCTGTCTGCCTGGCTGTCTGTCTGTCTTTCTGTCTGTCTGCCTGTCTGTCTGTCTGTCTTTCTGTCTGTCTGCCTGTCTGTCTGTCTGTCTGTAAGTTCGTCCATCCGTCCGACGTGTCTGTCAAGAAAACCTATAGGGTACTTCCCGTTGACCTACAATCATGAAATTTGGCAGGTAGGTAGGTCTTATAGCACAAGTTAAGGAATAAATCCGAAAACCGTGAATTTGTGGTTACATCACAGAAAAAGAAATTAAAATGTGTTTAAATTTTCAAGTAACATAACTGTACCAAGTGGGGTATCATATGAAAGGGCATGTACATTCTAAAACAGATTGTCGTTTATTTTTATGCATAATAGTTTTTGATTTATCGTGCAAAATATCGGAAAAATACTCGTGTACGGAACCCTCGGTGCGCGAGTCTGACTCGCACTTGGCCGGTTTTTTAATATCACTACAGCAACCCTGCTGCTTTTACTTATAATATTATGTTTAGGAACCTTTAGGTACACACTTACACGCAATAGTTGATCAGAGCTATTTTCAAAAATAAAATACAAAATCACGCGTCTGAGATCCATAAGGTCTTTTCCATGAGTGAGTTGAAGTGGGCTTGCAATTTTAATTAAGAACGTACGGGCTTCTTTATTCACGATCTTAGAATTTTTATAAACTTTTAAATAATGTTGAACCTTAGAACAAAAGAGATCCCAATAAAAGAGGATCATTTCGGCACGAATACCCAACTGACGGATTAGAGCGTTCAATAGAACGGAAGTAATCTTGTATTTCTGCTCCACTTCCCTCGGGATCGGTTTCAAAGTATTTCGAAAATACGTTGATATTATAATGTCACTAGAGTCCCTACTCCGCCCAACTATTACTATATAGGAATATTCTGTATTATACCTCAGAATCAATTGAGTTAAATCTTAGAGAGACCTATGTGTGGTAGACACCAAACAATAGTGTCGACTTTGAGATTTGAGAAATATGAGTATAATAATTCATGAATGGGTATTTCATGGCGTTCACGTGGCGAAGAGCGTGCATTCGGTGTTCGGTAATAAATAAAACTTATCCCGTTTTACTCGTAGCATATTACTATTGAAAATCAATCGTTCTGGTATTAAATTAGCTCATATAAGAGTAATTTCCTGTCTGGCATACTTTGCTCTGAAAGCAAATATTAGAATAGGTACCTTAGCTGTCTACTGCTGGATATTAGGGATTAGCAGTCTCCTAATCCAACTCCATTTTTCGAGGCGGGGTCACAGTAACGAGTAAAAAATTACTTTCTCATATTGTGTCGGGTGTTAGAATGGCGACCTTACCACAGGGGGTCACCATCCCGACACCTTGGGACCTTAACGTTTATCGGAAGGTACCTACTCACTAAATACAAAACATGCCATTTTCACTCCCAGTGGGAAACTCGCTAATTTGTGACACGAGTCACGACGTGGATATTTATCGCTTTGACCCTTATTTGTGGCACTGGTTTTGTATAAATTCTCTCGCTCAAGATAGAATATACCCTATGTAATCCTTGCATGTCTGCACATGTGGCATTAACACCACGAGTACGTATACAACAGGTAGGTACCTATTTAAATACAAATTCAAGGTAAGAAGAGGTTATCAAAATTTGTTCTTAAAAATACGAAAGTTTTGTTCTCATCTAACACGTCTCGTAGGCTAACTTTATCATCATCATTATCAACCGATAGACGCCCTCTGCTAGACATAATATTATGAAGATCTCTTGTATGGACTTTCTTTCGGCCTTGCGAGAGCGGGAGGCGAGCCAGCGGTCTTACCTACTATGGACAACTAAGTACGTCTAAGTGGTGGAAAAGAAACCCAGGAATGGAGAAGAAGAGCCAAAATAAGTAAGTAGTAATAAAAAATATGATCTCTTGAATCTTTACTACAAATAAAGTTAAAATAAAGTTCCTACTTCTACCGAAATTCATTTTAGATCTTCCTTTTGTCTTTCGGCATGATTTAAAAGGCCCGTTCACGGAATAGCGGTCATCCCACCGACACTTTTAAAGAGAAGGGCTCTCAGGGGAAATCTGCGCGCCCCCGGCCACATTCTGATAATAGTGTTTGCTCATTTAAGTGCTTTGATGTATTGTGTACCTACGTAGGTACTTCGCCAAAATATTTACTGTCAAAAGTTTTATTAGGTACCTACATTTTTAGAGTTCCGTACCTCAAAAGGTACAAAGTCGGTCAGTCTGTTTAAAGAGTTAAAATAATTAAAAGTTAGAAAATAACTTATGACGGAGCGCTATAGAAAGTTGGGCCCCCTTGGCCTTGACTAAGTCTTGACAGTTCTTAAAATTATTTAAGTCGTGAGACAATACACCAGATGTGGCTCAGAACATTAATTTTAATCAAAAAGCTTTTTCGAGCACCTAAATGGTCGATGTCAGAGAATAATTGGTATGTATAAGTACCTAGTCCATGCTGGGCGTAACTATCTACCTAGGTACCATTTTTTGTAAGTACGGGAATATAAATAATCAAAATATCGATATTTATTAAATGAAAACAAAGTGTAAGCATTAAATTCTAATAATATTACTTCTAATCCAATGTATATAGTGGAACACATTTGTATAGAGTGATGGTATTGTCTTTCCCGTGTCGTTGTTTTCTCTTCTTCCGCTAACTACACCAATTACATAATAGCTTCCTGAAAACTTCATCATTAGAGGTCCTCCAGAATCGCCCATACGTGTATCTTCACCAGTACGGCCGGCTGCACAAAGGTGTGAGCTGCTTAATAACGGGTAGAACCTATGGCATTCGGCATGAGATACTAAGTGGACCAAAGTCGAATGTTTGATGTCACTAACATGTGGACCATTGCGCTTCCATCCGGCTACTACTAGTGGCAGGTTTACCAGGTGCAAATGGTCTACGTCGATTTTCGGGAGGCATACAGGTGTTATATATCCTGGAAATGTGAAAATAATAAATAATCAATCATTTGTGTTCTAAAGGGACTAAATATTTGGACAGACAACGTATGTAGGATAGGTAAGAACGCTTCTAAAAGTTGTACAAGGTGTTCACACTTCTTTCAGAGGTGTGCTTCTACAGTACATTTTTTTTAATAAACCCCCTCGAACTAAGCGCAAAGCTGTGTTAGGAATAGGTACGACAATAGTGCATCGGGTGGGGTTTGAACCGCCGACCTTTCGGAATTCAGTCGGCTCGTCAACCGTTGAGCTATTGAGGCTCTATATTCTCTATTGATCTACGTGATTCGATAAAAATTTGATAATTTCAATTCTTACGTGCAATTGTATATTCCTGAAGCTTTATCAGTGCTATATCATGAAGAAGCTTTTCATCGTTAAACCCCGGATGATGTACTACCTTCTCGACTTGCAGCAAAACGCTGTCAGCACAATTAGGTTTTCTTTCTATTTCGACACAATTCTCATCATATTCTATGAGCGTTATATCGATGCTTAAAAAATCATGAGAATATTAAAAAAAAGCTTTCCCTTGTTTTCTTTTCTGGTGCAATTGTTCTGTAGGAATTCAATGATAGGAATTAAATATTAATTGTTAGTCAGTAATAGCTTGCATCTTACACGGGGATCACACTATGTGGCATTTTCTTCCGTAAACTTTGAGAATTCCTGTGGTATTTTTGACAACTTTAACCCACGCGGACGATGTCGCAGCCATCAGTTAGTATGTGTACCCTTATTTAATTAATAATATCACAGAAAGTAACGATGACTATGTTTAATCAACAGCTGGTCTGCAGGCCAAGTGGCAATGATTTTACAGCTGTAATTATTATACGGTAAGATTCTTGCTGGAAAATATCGAGAGGGGATAATCTATACTAATAAATAAAATTGGAGTGTCTGTCTGTAATTTCGAAATAACTACCGCATATTAAAGTCATATGGTTATTTGAACGACACTATAACTGAATCACACGTTTTCTATACTAATAACTAACATTGGAGTGTCTGTCTGTAATTTCGAAATAACTACCGCATATTAAGGTCATATGGTTATTTGAACGATACTATAACTGAATCACACTTTTTAAAATTTTTGTCTGTCTGTCTGTCTGTCTGTTTGAAAAGGCTAATCTTGGGAACGGCTGAACCGATTTTGACGGGATTTTCACAGACAAGTAGAGAATTGACCAGGGAGTAACATAGGCTACTTTTTTAACCGACTTTCAAAAAGGGAGTTGTGTTTTTCTACCTATGTACACCGAAATCTCCGAGATTTCTGAACCGATTTGCGTCATTTCTTTTTTAATCGATAGAGGAACTTTGCGACATTGTTTCCTAAAAAATTTGGAGTCCAACTCCTCAATCCTGATGCTGCAGGGGATCTGACCAATCCACGCGGGCGAAGCTGCGGGCATCAGCTAGTGTGACATAATATTTTGTAATGTGTGTGAAATCTGCAGATCCGCATTTGTCCAGAGTCCAGATCTTGTAGGAGGCCAGTAATCAGTTTCAGTAGATGGGTTGATAATCAGAAAGCTTCTTACCCAACTAATGTATCTCCAGGTCTGAAGACGCAATGAGCAGCAGTCAGCACATATAGACGGCTAATTAAAGATCCCCCACAACTAAATAGTGATAGGTCGTTGCCATTTTTGAACGTCGCCTTTATTAGGATAGACCAAGGGAACTGGTCCAACTCGATTTCTGTTCCATCTATAAGTTCGTAATTATTATAATAATTATCAAGTAAGTGTAATAGATTTGGTAGTTAGACAGGTAGACACCTAATTTTATTTTTGGAATAGGTACTTCACGTTCTTATAGGTAGAGTAGCTAAGTATAGTGCAACAACAATCAACAAGGGCCATACAAGAATACAGCTAATGAAATTAAGACAAGACTGCGAGAACTGCAAAAGCTGTGTGGACGGGTCATGGATGTCCGAAGAATGAGAATAGGAGAAAAAAGCGAAGAGATGGAGAGAACTCCAAAAAGAGCAAAGAGAGTAGCAGTGGTGGTAGAAGATAAAGGTACAAATACATCGACCGGAGGCGAGATGGAAGGATTAGAATGGAATGATGATCTGGGTACGGAAACTGACTGGAAGGAAGTACAATCGAAGGGGAAACGCCAAAAAGAGAGAAATAGGAACAAAGGATTAGGAAGATATCCGGCGGAGATCAATCGAGTGCAGGACAAGGAAAAAGAGAATGAGATCGAGAAAGATCTACTGACAAAGACAGGGAGGAATCGGGAAGAGGAAAAAGCCCCAAATCAGAAAGCTAAGAAGAAAGGAAAAAATAAGCTGGGGAAAAAGCCAAGCGGCAGAAAGCCAATCGCGAAGCCCGAAGCACTGCTAGTCGAGGTAAGAGACCGTGACTATGCCAGCGTACTTAAAGAGGTAAAGTCGGGACTAGCAAGTGAGAAAGTAGTATTCTCTAAGGTAAGAAAGACCAGAAGGGGCGATATACTACTTGAACTTGAGAAAGGTCAAGATGGAAACGCCGTGCAAGTAAAAGAGAAAGTGGGGGAACTGTGCCCAAATTTAACACTTAGAGCGCTAAAAGAGTCTGCCGATGTTATAATTAGAGGACTAGATGCCACAGTGGAAAAAGAAGAAGTGGAGGAGGCATTAAAACAAAAGGTGAAGGAATTCCACGTTAAGAGTTTTTGGGAGAACCGATACGGTATTAAGACAGCCCTGGTCGAGCTTCCGAAGGAGGAAGCTCAAAAACTTGCAGACCAGAAAAAGATAAAGATAGGATGGATGAGGGTCCCAATCAGGCTCTCAGTAGAAAGAAAAAGGTGCTACAGGTGTCTCGAATACGGGCATATTTCAATGGCGTGCCCAGGCCAGGACCGAAGCAAAAAGTGCTATAACTGTGGCATCGAGGGGCATAAGGCCATAGACTGCGAGCGGGAAACAGCATGCGCTATCTGTATGGATAAAGGCCAGAGCAATACAAGACATCGAATGGGCTCGAAAAGTTGCCCGTCTTGGAAAGAAAAGGTGCCTGGCGGAAGGATCAAAGTGCCAAAAAACGGGGTATAGGAGCAGGAAGCGGTGCAATAGGCTCGCAGATAAAGGTCCTGCAAATAAACCTGGACAGAACGCGAGCCGCCCACGACCTGCTCGAAGTGACGGCAAAAGAATATGACATAGACTTAGCCATCGTGGCGGAGCCAAACAGAAAAATAGTGCAAGTACGTGAATGGATCACAGACCATAGAGGGGATGCCACTGTAGTTATTTATAATAAAGGCACCCATGCTAAAATAGTGGCGCAAGGAAACGGGTTCATTGCGGTAGCAATTTTTGGGCTCACGATTTTTAGTTGCTACTTTTCGCCGAACCATAGTTTTGAGGACTTTGAGCGAGACCTAGATGAGCTTTTTGAAAGCATCAAGTCACAGCGTGGAGACATTTTGGTAGCTGGGGACTTCAATGCAGCGTCAAAAGTCTGGTCCAACAAAACCGAAAATGGCAGAGGTCGGCTAATCATGGAAATGCTCGCGAGTATGGACATGGTTATAATGAATGAAGGAGTCGCCCCAACGTTTCAAAGAGGTAAGAAAAACTCCACCCCAGACATTACATTTGCCAACGCAAGTATGACAAAGAGAGTTACTGAGTGGCAAGTCCTGGAGGAAGATAGCTTAAGTGGGCACCGATATATAAAGTTTAATATACTTCAACATGAAAGGAAGTCACCAATCGAAACACAGGTAGGATGGAGATTGGATAAGCTTGATCAGAAAGTCCTAGAAGGTGTGCTTAAAGAAAGTGAAATTGGCTCTCCAGAAGAATTGGTGATAGAGACCACAAAAGCCTGTGATAGGGCGATGCCCAGAAAAGGAGTTTACAGACGAGCACCAGTATATTGGTGGAGTAAATTAATTGGCGCGAAAAGAGCTCACTGCACAAGATGTCGCAGAGACTACACACGTGAGAGAAGGAAAAGGGGTAGGGAAAACTCAACCAGAGATGAAAGCAAAGAAGTAGAAATGCAGGAGCTCAGAGAGAAATATAGGGCAGCGAAACTGGATTTGCAAACAGCCATCATAAAGTCAAAGGCAGAAAAATGGAAAGAGCTCTGTGATGATGTGGATAAGGATACTTGGGGACTGGGATATAGGATTGTCACCAAAAAACTACGGCAAAGTCCGCCCAGCTTGGAAATGGACCTAATTAAAACCGTGGTCAAAGTATTGTTCCCGTTCCATGAAGATTTTGGCCGCATCATGGGAGACGCCTCTCAGATGCCGGAAATTACGGAAGAAGAGCTAAGGACGGCGGCTGAAGGTCTTAAACTAAAAAAAGCGCCAGGACCTGATCTTATTGCGCCCGAAGTGATCAAAATGGCAGTGCAGGCTATACCGGAGAAAATAAGAGCAGTTTTAAACGAGGCTTTTGCAGCTGGGACGTTTCCTGCAGATTGGAAAAAAGCAGGTCTGGTCTTACTCAGAAAACCAAATAAGCCAGCGGGAGACCCGGCCGGATATAGACCAGTCTGTTTGCTTGATAGTTATGGCAAACTCATGGAGAGACTCCTTCTTAACAGAATAGAGAAGCTTTTACCAGACCACGGCGGTCTCTCTGACCATCAGTATGGTTTTAGGCAGGGCCGGTCCACACTGATGGCTGTAAAAAAAGTAGTCCAGACTGCCATGGTGGCAAGACAGGGCACGCTAAAAACAAGAAAGCTCTGTGCCCTGATCTGTCTAGATGTGAGGAATGCTTTTAATTCTGCGTCTTGGCGAGAGATCCTTTTGGAAATGCGTAAGAGAGGCTTCCCAGGCTACATCCAAAACTTGATAAGTAGCTACCTAGAAGACAGATCTATAAGAGTTAGAGATTGTAATGGAGTGGAAGACATGGTCAAAGTCAGCAGTGGAGTACCACAGGGATCAATACTTGGCCCAACTCTTTGGAACATTCTGTACGATGGCGTCTTCAAGCTGGAACAAGAGGAGGGCATCCAACTTGTGGGCTTTGCTGATGACCTGGCTCTCGTAGTGGTGGCTAGATCCGAGGTTTCCCTCATGATCAGGGCAAATAGGGCGCTCGAGCGAATACGTAGCTGGATGCAAAGAAGGCACTTGGAGCTTGCACCAGAGAAAACGGAGGCGATTGTATTCAGTGGAAGGCGGAGGCTAGACCCTATACAATTCAAAATTCAAGGTGCGATGGTAACTCCGAAGGACCACGTGAAGTATCTGGGAGTATGGCTCGACAAAAGCCTCAACTTCAAGAAACACATAGAGGAGGTAGCCAATAAAGCCCAGAAGCTGACAGAGGCACTGTACAGACTTATGCCTACAAAAGGAGGGCCTCGAGCGAGCAAGAGGAGGGCTTTGGCATCAGTAGCCCACTCCATAATTCTTTACGGGGCACCAATATTCAGGGAAGCTATGAAGGTGGAACTGTATAAGAAGAAATTAGAAGGAGTCCAAAGACGACTAGCTATAGGTATTTGTGGAGCATATCGAACAGTCTCCACTGAAGCCGTGCTGGTGATAGCTGGGCTTATCCCTATAGCGAAACTGGTAAGCGAACGCGCTAAGCTGTTCGATAGCAAGGAGCAAACACTTTTAGAAGTGCGAGAGGACACCTTGAAGGAGTGGGCAAACGAATGGTCGGGAGCAGGAAAAGGGAGCTGGACCAGAGAACTCATCACCGACCTGAAAAAATGGCACACTAGGAAGCATGGGGAAGTAGATCGCTGGCTGACACAAGCGCTCAGCGGTCACGGGGTGTTCAACACCTACCTCTTCGCAATCGGGAAAGCACCAAGCGAAGGCTGCTACTTTTGCGGAGAGGAGGACACCCCGAGACACGCAATCTTCGAATGCCCAGGTAGTGCCGACCTAAGGGCAAAAGCGCTTCGATCGACAGACGCGGAGGACGTGAATGCCCAAAATCTTATGGCGCGCATGCTGTCGAGCGAAGACGCCTGGCTAAGATATAGCCAAATGCTGAGAGCTACCATGATGCGAAGGGAAGAGAAAGAAAAAGAAGAAAAGAAGAGGATAGAGATCTAGGAGGTCAGCATGATGTAATGCGACGCAGTTCCGTGCTCACCTTGGCAGACATGGGGAGGTTATTTTAGTCCGTGCAAGTCGGACACACCCTGCCAGCAGGCAGAAGTCCGTAGGGATTTTTTCCTCCCCCGAAGAAAAAAAAAAAAAAAAAAAAAAGTGCAACAACAATCAATGAAACGTTATCCTAACGGCTTTGGCTGTCTGGATTTGACTTTTGATTCTCTATAATTGTATCTACCACGTTTTGACCATAGATATGTATTTTGACAATTAGTTTGATATTACAAACAGTGAAAAGATAAATTCAAAAGGCAGTTGTGGTGGTTGTGGACTAAGAATATGGACTAAATTGCGGAAGTCTCCAATGGCAGTCATAAAATGTATAAAGTAGTAACAGTTTTTACGTATTAGAAAAGTTGAGCCGCAGCACAACACACAGCACGTTATTAAGAATCGGGAACTTAAAGAACAAGATTTACAATTTTATGTTCATAGTTTATACCACAGAAATCCAAATAAAACTTTAAATCTATGGTTTATACCACAGAAATCCATGGTTATTCATACCCTTAATCATATCGGTGTCATACAGGTCACGGCCGCAGCATAGGGATCCAGGATCAGGCAGAAAAGTCACTTCGGCTGCGCATCGGTTACTCAAAGTTGGTCTATCAATTGGATTTTGCCTTAGTGCATATTCTGTGAAACATTTAAAGCCAATATGTAGCTGTGAAAGATTGTAATATAGTAAACACGTTCAACAGACCCTCTTCTGTATTTTTTACCCGACTGCGGCAAAGCCAAAAGGTGGGGTTATGATTTTAGCAGTCTTTGTTTGTATGTATGGAGGTATGTTTGTATCCAGATTATATTGTGTGTTCCACCATAGCGCCTAAACTACTGGGCCGATTCTGATGAATAAGGTATCAATTAATTTGCTGTAAAAGTCTGGGTGACATATGCTACATTTTATACAAAAAAAATTGACCTTAGGGATGTTACATCAAAAAAAGTGGGGGTCTCCAAATTTTTTTTTTTTTGCTATTGTATCTAGTCTAGTGGGATGTCAAATGAAAGAGGAGAAAATTCTGAGTTCATAAATGTACTACAACATTAAAACACCAAGCGACAGAAAAACATTTTTCTGTAATATTTCAACGTTTAGTCGGGTTTTAGTTTTCAACTTCATCTTGTTATTTGCACAAAGTTCAGTAGAATTGAAGATTCTTACCTTTTCTAGTGGCACTTACAAAATATATTATAATGTTGACCCAAAAGAGGTAATTCATGCAATTTCTTGTCATTTTTAATGTTCAGGTAATTTTACTTTACAAAACACCTTTATATAACTAACACAACAACACATTCTGTTGACTATTCTTGATTAAGTATGATACAGCCTATTAAATTATGGTCATTAACAAATGCTTATATTAGTATGTTATTGTCATCTGATATCGGAAATGGTTGTGGGTGTTTAGGTGGCAATAGGCATTTACCACTAATTGCTTTATGCGATTATCTAATTGTGCACGTAATTTTATTAGATTACTTTATGTCAAACTATAATTTCTATTCGTGATTTAAATTGAAATCGACCATAAAAAAGTACTAAATTAATCTTGGCTGAATCTATACTAATAGAGGTAAAGTTTGTGAGTTTGTTTGTAGCAAGTAATCTCTGGAACTACTAAACCGATTTTGGAAATTCTTTCACCAGTAGAAAGCTACATTTTCCCTAATTACTAGTCCCTAATCTAGTTTAATCCCTATTAAACCAGGATCCCTGCGAACATTGTAATAAGCTATCCATGCGAAGCCGAGGCGGGTCGCTAGTATCGAATAAACTATTGAAATGAAATGAAATGAAAATATATTACTTAATCAAAAAACTTTTACATGCTATTTTCATGGAGTCCTGGCCCGTAAACAAGTGTTTGTATCGAAGAAATGCTAATATTTTAAAATTGACTTAGTTTAAGTACGATGCTTTTTAATATTCAGTGATTAATTTTTATCGACCAACTGCGAAGATGTGCAAGTTTTCTGTAAATTCGATTGGCGTGAGCAACGTAGAGCAGGCGTGAGTTTCAAGTTGAAACTTTCAAAAGCTTAGAGTTTGTGAGGGTTATTTTCCTTAATTTGGCTCTTAGTGTCAAAAAGAAATAATGTTCTTGTAGAAGCTGTCATCTCTATAGGTCTATATTCGGGTATAGGTATTTATATTTATTAAACACAACGACAACCATATCAAACTGATAGCCTGGCATTTTCAAAGAGAATTTCGAAGTTGTGCCCTCTAATTGGTAAGTCGAAAAGGAAAACTAAGTAAGCATTCACGCAGGACGCAGGTACAGGACACGAAAATCAATTAGTACGAAACATTGCCACTTCGTTGACACAATAGATTGAATCCGTTGGACCGTTTGTCCTTTAACAATGGACTTTACTGTTGGGTTACTTTGATTTACAAATCAAGTTGGTTCCAGTCTGTTTTCTAGTTATTAAATTTTCTTTTTGTTTAGATTTTTAGGGTTTCGTTCCTCAAAAGGAAAAGCAGTACCCTTATAAGATCACCCTGTTGTCTGTCTGTCTGTGTGTCTGTCTGTCCGTCAAGAAAACCTATAGGGTACTTCCCGTTGATTTAGAATTATGAAATTTAGTAGGTAGGTAGGTCTTATAGCACAAGCAAATGAACAGTGAACTTGTGGTTCCATCACACAAAAAAAATGCGTTCACGAAAAAGTTAATTTACTAAATCATATATTTTACATATAGATGGCGCTGTTGTCATTAACTTGCAGTGTTGCACATAAAAATGTTAAAATATCTTGTACAATGGTACGGAACACTTCATATGCGAGTCCAACTCGCACTTGACCGGTTTTATTTGATATTAGGATTAGGATTCCTTACGCTTGTGTTAAAACTGGTCAAGTGTATGTCGGAACATGCGTAGGGTAGAGTTCCGTAGCCATGCTAGTTACTAAAAGCTTTGGCAACTAAAAAGCTTTTTTGTTTCGTCTCTTTTCTATACAATCAAGTAAAGTTACAATCTAGGTTTATCATGGGTGTATCAGTGTATTCGCTTTGAACTTCTTGTGGATATCTTTATTTTTAAATCATATTAAAAAAGCCGTAACTAAACTACGACACAACTGTAATAACACAACTGTATTGCTTTTAGAAAGCAAAATAAACTTAGATGTTTTAGATGTTTTCAAATGTTATTTATTTTCTCTTATAGTGGTAGTGACAGCTATTGGTAATTCCTTTCTTCACATCCCCTTTAGCTTATGAAAATGTCACCAACCGGAGGAAGTTGGAAGCTAATATCGAATTTTTCGTCTCCTACCTACTAAGTGATTTACTTCTTGCGGAAGCAGCCATCCCCTCTCCTCTTACGGAATTCGGTTAGATACTAAATATTTACAATATTATTATCCTCAAGCCTTGAGTGCTTTTCAATAAGCTAGCTTTTAGGAAACTTTATAGCCAGTGATCACGTATGGATCAGTGACAGTCACTCAGCGAGCGATAGAGAGAGCTATGCTTGAAGTTACTCTACGTGATCAATTCAGAAATGAGGGGATCCTTGGAGAATCAGAGTACCTAACCGACATAGCCCAGCGGGTGGCAAAGCTGAAGTGGTAATGGGCAGTTCACACATCGACTTTGATCTGGATTTATTTCTAGGAATAACTGAACACCTATAAAACAATGTATGTAAAAGTAGACCCCAAATTGAAATTGATTGGTAAAGCAAATTGGATCTCTTTATGCGCATATTTATGAGAAGTGGTTAAAACTCTAAAAACACCCGTTTAGGTAGATCTGATATTTTATGTAGTTAGAATATTTCAATAATTTACATAAAAACCATGTATAGCAAATGATTAAAAGTATGATTGTGATACTAAATCAAATTTTCTATAAGTAATAATAATAGATATTAATATGATTGTGTCTAACTTAGGTAGGTATCTTGTAACGAACTACAGTAATGAAACACAAAATTATTGCGTTCGCCTTGAAATATTTTTGTTGTTACTATTTTTATACATTTAACAAATATCTGAGAGTTTATTATTACTAAGTACCGATCTTATAACCACAATTCCGTTCAGTAATACTATGCAGCTGTGTAAAAAAACTACAAAAGGATGGTGGTAGCAGGTAGCTATTGTTTGGTATGTGTATTATTATATAACGCTTTTTATGTAATCAGATACCAAATCACATGAAAAAAATCTCTATGTTAAGCTGATGTTATCTAAAGGTGTAAAGCTACATAAAATAATCTATTTGTAGAGACAGAAATCTCTTCAGGGCAAAATGCGCAACACGGGCTACGAAAGGAAATGATATTCTGAACAGATTATCTAGTTAATTTCCCGCCACAGCCACGTGCCATTTACGTTCGTGCACTCTAAAATAAACTAAATAAAGCCACTAAATGGAACAAAGTTGATTTATTTTTCAATCACATTTCGGAAACCTAATACCTACTATGATAATTATAAATAGGGAAGCTGTTTGTCTGTCTGGAATATAGCTTGCACCATGGGGACGGACATAGCTAGCTAGACAGCTAATTTTTAACCCCCAATCCAAAAAGAGGGGAGGAGGGGGGAGAGAAATTACGTGTGTATCTGTGTGTCTGTGAATCTGCCTGTGGCATTCAAGAAAATCGGTTTAGCCGTTTGAAAGTTATCAGCTCTTTTTTAGTTACTGTAACCTTTACTTGTCGGGGGTGTTATAAATTTTTAATTTACACTTGTTAGCTGTCTAAAGTCGATGTCTTGATGTTACAGGCCCCTCAGTTGTTGTATTGGCAATATTTAGACCATGAGTCTAAAAATAATTTCTCTTTTGCCTAAATAGTACGGTCTACGTACCTCAAAAACAAAGTTACAACCCGCGATATCTATTTATTCTTCAAAACGTCTTAGTGGATTGTTATTTATAAAAAAATGTTTTATCTATAGACCCATCGGCAATCTTTGAGCAATAGTATGGTAACAATAAGAAATAGGAAAAGTGTTGTATTATAATGTGTAGACGAAGGAGGTGACTCAAGCGTGTCCAAGTCGCCTGGGAAATTATAAGCTCGATGGAATCGTTCATACGCCCACTGAGGGTCATAATTTTGTGACTGCGATTTCCAAAATGAGATTTTGTTTGATCCAAAAGGCTATCTAATTACAGACAAAGTATGGACACAGTTTACTAAAGTTTTAATCAAATAAATACCTATGCTCTTTTTAACCCCCGACCCAAAAAGAGGGGTGTTATAAGTTTGACGTGTGTATCTGTGTATCTGTCTGTGGCATTGTAGCTCTTAAAAACTAACGAACCGATTTTAATTTAGTTTTTTTGTTTGAAAGGTGGCTTGATCGAGACTCGAGAGTGTTCTTAGCTTTAATCCAAGAAAATCGGTTCAGCCGTTTGAAAGTTATCAGCTCTTCTCTAGTTACTATAACCTTCACTTGTCGGAGGTGTTATAAATTTTTAATTTACACGTGTTAAATTTTTGCGAAAAACAGTGACTGACCACGAATATGACGTTTATGCAATGAAAGTTAGTAAAGAATCAGAAGTGGGTAAGTACGTACCTACTTTATATTAAAAAAAAACTTTTTCCTTGAGCACATTAAAACTATGCTCGTTTCCTTATTTTCCTCCAACGCATAGGTAGTGCTTGTGCTAGCAAAAAAAAAGTCCAATGGGAAGGATTTGATCCTCTAAAGTCTAACCTTTCGGACATATTAGTCCACCGCTAAACAGTTGAGCTATTGACGCTTCTAAAAGTTTCAACTTAATATTGCCATTGATAATGCAAAGCTAAATGAAGCATCAAATTTGAATAATCCGTGCTAGCTTCATGGATTAAAGTAGTGCTGTAGTTAGCATGAATAGAAGTTAACGATGTGCCAGCCGTCTGGGTTATTATGAGCCAGCTCAAAGTGGTCACGCGCTAGAAGATCAAGTTTAATTTTATTTTTATGCGCAGATTTTATAATGTTTCCGGTAGGAAAATGAAGCCTTAAAAGAGTTAACAAAAATAAAAATTTTGTAGATCATTCCCGCGTCATCATCCGCGCGAAAATAGGGGGTTTTCAAATCCCGCAGTTTACTCTTTGATTTTCTGGGATATAAAAATGTAGCTTGTTTATTCAGGATATAAGCTATCTCGCAGCCTAATCGATTCAGTGGTTGTGGCGTGAAGGAGTTTTAATTAGATCTAGTTTCCCTAGCGCGATGCTCCCCACTGATTTCTATACAAACGTAAACTCACAACAACACATTTCTGAAATAACATTTCTGAATTTCAGTGTATGTAGCTTGTCAGATTTCCATAAAAATGTCTAATTTTAAAGTTAGACCGGTTCAAGAATTTTTTTGTACGTACTAAATCACAGATCAGAGTTTCTTCATACCTTCTGTGTTCATATAAAATTTTATTGAGTTTGTATGGAAAGTACTAGGGAGCGCGCTAGGGTTACCTATGTGAGTTACCGCCCCTAAAATATTGTTCAGAATGACCCATCTAGTGTTAGCCTTCATCCATCTTAAAATGTATCGTATCTTATTCGTAACTGTAATATCTATCGGAATCGAGGTCGTTAAGACAAAGAAAAAAACTCCTATTTTATTTTTTGTAATATTTAGCTGAAATATAGGTATTATGATTTATGTGCGTCATATTTACGGAGATCGGCGCAGTTGGATGTTTTCACTTTCACACACCATAGAACTCGGGCTGTAATTTGAAACACTCTGCTATTCAAACGAACTGAAAGACTGCCTTAGCTATAGTAGTCCTGCTTTTATTTTGCACATTTCACCCCCTCGTTGCACCGTGTGGCACAATCGTCAGTACAATGATCTTTTGACTAGCACCCTGCAAGCAGTTTTAGCCGTCATTTCAGAAACAGCTAAATTAGACGTCATGAAAGGAAGGAGTCTTTTTTTGACCTGGTAGGCACTTTCCCGTTTCCCGGTTTTTAAGTACAGGTCGTCTCATGTCTGTCTACATTGTAAAAATTGCATAATTACTGGAATAATTAATTACAATAATATACTACTTAAATTAATTTAATGAATTTCGTACTGCGGCCAACTGCTGTAGCACAAGACTTACCTACTGTCAACCTATAAGTATAGTAAGTAATAAGTAAGTAATAGTAAGTAATAAGTAAGTAAAAGTAATAGTAAGTAATAAGTAAGTAAGTATTATAGTACCCAAGTAATAATTATTAGTAGTCTATAATTGTTATAATATCTCCTAACTCCTCAGTCTCACACTAAAATTATTACCTATACCTAACTTATGTGATAACTAAAATGAATTAAGTAAATAAGAAGTTCCATTTATTATGACGATTGCAATCCATGTATTAAAAGTATGGTGCCGATTTCTCCAGCAAAATCTACCTACTGCAACTTATTCTTTTCGTTAATAGGTATTATATAATAGGCATAGACCTTATAGGTATATGGCTTTACTCTCGATCTCGCGTTTAATGAGTCTAATAACTCATTGCCCTTCTCCATCCTTTTCTCATTTTTTTTGGATTCAATCATACTACTTGGAATTTCAGATCAAATAACAAAAAATCTCCTCTTCAATAGAATGTCATACAAATATTTTCGATCATTGCCATTTCTTACTCTAGAATCTAGATAGGTATCAATAGCAGTTTCTTACATCATCGCATCGCAGGTAAATAGAAGATACGATTTAGAATTAATTTACTTTTAGCATAAAATTATTTTGAACCTATCCTTAGTAGAATTTTGAACAGATAATTTTAGCGTTTGAGCTTTGCCGCGATGCAATGTACCTACTTATCCACTGAGTAGAAATTCTCTTATCTACGAATGTATCACATTTTTAGGAACGTATAAAAATGTTATACATTCCTGTCACATTACTATCATATTTTTATCAACGTAAAAATGTGATAGTATGTCACTACAAATTCTATTAATTACTAGCCGATGCCCGCGACTTCGCCCGCGTGGATTTAGGTTTTTCGAAATCCCGTGGGAACTCTTTGATTTTCCGGGATAAAAAGTAGCCTATGTGCTAATCCAGGATATTATCTACCTCCATTCTAAATTTCAGCCAAATCCGTCCAGTGGTTTTTGCGTGAAGGAGTAACAAACATACACACACACACACACACACACACACACACACACACACACACACACACACACATACAAACTTTCGCCTTTATAATATTAGTGTGATAATTAAAATACGCCATAGTATATTTTAAATTATCTTTCAAGAAAACAAAGCGCAACTAGGTGGAAATGTTTAGCTAATTTGACGTGATAAAAGTAAAAGCAAGCACCGACTCCTTTGTTGCTTACTTATCTCCATTGCTGTTTAGAAAATCAAGCGGTCTCGTAGTCGTAAGTCTCGGGTGGAGAACCAAGAATACCTTCCGAGATTTATGTGTCACCTCAGTTCAACGCTACCTAAGACTGCCACAGTTTGTAGTCTCTTAATGGAACCATAAAGCCTTTTATTATTGCGCGACATCTTAATTTTACACTTCTTTGTAATAAGAAGCTGGAATCGAGTTCACTATTAAGATGAATAACTATAGGTCGTTCTGAATTCGATAAGTATGTAGGTATATGTAGGCAGCTGGTAGGTAGGAGTATATCGTATTTAGGTACTACGATTTCTTGAGACATTTCAAAACTGATTTGTATGATATTAATGATTTTTTACGGATGAAGAAAGCTCTGGTTTTTATGTCTTTTTTAGTGATAGTTCAGTAGTTTTTAAGTACATAATATAGGTTTTGGACTAAAAATAAAAAATGTATGTATTCAAATTTGATCCATCGCACAAACCTCGTGTGAGATGTACCTAATTCTACATTGGGCTCTAATTTTAACTTTTAATGTATTACAATTTCTAGCTTTCTTATATTCACTTACTGTCAGATAATTCTGCAAAAAAAAGTGATGGGATCGTTTGATATATTTATCGTAGGTGTAGGTAATTTTCTATATTATATTGTTTTAACAGGTAGGAAAAGAAACAGGACAAACCTATCTCTTATATAAAACATACAATATGCACATTTCCCACCCTGGTTATCTACCCTGGTTGCGTAAGGGTAATATAGTATGTTCCCAAAGGATCAAGTGAGTCAATCTGCTCGTTACGTTGCATTCAGGCCGGTGTCGGCTCGTAAACGGCCTCTCAATTCCGTGGAGCAGTGAGCAGACTCGAAATATTATCTCCGGAGACAGTTTTACTTGCTAACTCTTCTGTTAACAGAAAATTAAAAGGTTCTTTAACTCTTCAAGTTGCATAGACACTTTAATCTGCGCAAATATTTGTTGATGTTTTTGATCCAAACATTATCTTTTATAGTGGGTTTAAGGAGCATTAGACGGGTCTGCCCGCGAAGTTCAAATTTAATTAGGTTTTTCGCAATTTGTAAACTAATACGACAAAGTAGGCTTATGGCATTCTAATGGCAGTATCATCTCCACAGGTTTATATAAAAATCTTTACTTGAAAGTGTCCAGTTTAAGAAATTAGTCAGAATATCGACGAATTTGTGAGTAACTCTTATTTTGACGTGATTATCAGACGTGTTCTGGAGTGGAGACCGCGTATCAGCAAGCGCAGTGTGGGACGACCTCCAACCCGCTGGACTGACGACCTCAAGAAAATAGAGGGAAGTGGGTGGATGAGGAAGGCGGAAGATCGTGTGTGGTGGCGCGCTCTTGTCCAGCACTGGACGTGAACAGGCTGATTGATTGATTGACCTTACATAATACATATCACGAAAGGGTGTCGCAGATTTGCAGCAGCTACAGGAATGGCATACAAGATAGGTAAGTATGTTATCTACTCGTAGATAAGTACCTATTATATTTCTGTAGTTAGCACACTTCTTTATAGTCATATTCCTCATTGATGAGAGTCATGACTCCCTTTCATTAATCACATAATGGTAGGAGTTCTCTTGGGATAATAATGCGGTGGGTTCCCAGATCTCTCCGCGTAACATACAAAGCAACATAAAGTAAAATACTTACAACGTTACTACATCCACTTCGATAACTATTCTGAATTCTAAATTCTGGCATGTACCTATGTAATATGGCAAGCACCTACAATAATGTGGCATGCAAAATTAGGAAGTTATCTCACCCATGTTTCCTGCGAAACTATTCAGCCGAGTGATGAATAGTTCGCCGTAACGTTATAATATTCACGATCGTCTCGTCGAGGGTGCATAGTTCCGACACAACTTTACTTCGACATTGTGACTGTGGCTGCTGGCGTTAATATCCTATTACCTACGTGAGCAACTTGTGAGCAAACTATCTGCTTATGGTCTGTCGACTGATCGTAGATCAAACACGATAAAAAAACGGCTAAGTGCGAGTCAGACTCGCGCACTGAGGGTTCCGTACTCGAGTATTTTTTCGACATTTTGCACGATAAATCAAAAACTATTATGCATAAAAATAAATAAAAATTAAATATGTTTTAGAATCACAGTAAAGCCCTTTCATTTATGATATCCCACTTGGCATAGTTATCTTGCTTTGAAAATTGAAACACATTTTAATTTTTTTTAAATGATATAACCATAAATTCTCGGTCTTCAGATTTATTCCTTTACTTGTGCTACAAGACCTACCTTCCTGCCTATCATGATTCTAGGTCAACGGGAAGTACCCTATAGGTTTTCTTGACAGACACGACGGACGGACGGATGGACAGACAGACAGACAGACAACAAAGTGATCCTATAAGGGTTTTTCCTTTTGATTCCTAAAAAGTGAGCAAATTGTACATGCACTTATAATATCTACAAGTACTTACTGGTTTCGCACAAGCGTATCTGTAGGTTTTCAACTGAAATGAACACAGACAATACACATGGCTCACGAAGCGATTCTTCTAGGCCAGCGCGCTCCATCTTAAGCTGCACCATAACTTGCCAGCAGGTCTGATTAATGCCAAGCGTTAATTAATTTATAAACTAAATTAAAAAAATATTGTCACTGCATAACCGTTTGTGAAAATCTCCTGAACCTGATCTGATTCTGAAAATTGTTTCACTGAAAAATAGCTAAATAGTTACTACCCCAGTTTTACTGTGTCCCGAGTGCTATAGGTTTTATATCACGTAAACGAAGTGGCGGGTAAAAGCGAGGGTATAATATAATAATAAATAGGTAATTTAATTAATGTGTTAGTTTGCAACATCACAGAAATTCCACTGTAATTATAAGTACCTACAGTACTGGAAACTTTAAATGCTGTAACTACGAATTTTGAGCGAAGCCTTTGATATTAATATGTAGGCGTCTATTTACCAACATGTTTTGAATTACAAGAATATTTCCGCTAAATTGATATTAGATATTATTATGTATAATTTTTTAAGCTTTAGCTACCTGATTCTATTGCCTGAATAACATAAATATATTTTCGGGCGCAGTGGTGAGCCCTGTGGTCTTATGTTGTGTTGTGAGGTGAGTGTTGTGGTGTGGTGGTGGTGGAGAGGTTCCTGGTTCGATTCCCGGTAGGGGAAATTTGGAATTTTACTATTTCTAAATGTCCTCTGATCTACATAGCTAATACTTGGCATGTATAGCTATGCGACTCGTGCGTCACCTATTGTACGTTGATGGTACCTATCATGACATCTCTCGCAAGTCCCAACAACAACTGCATAACGTTTCATCTCAACTGTATGAACGATGCGCGAACGCTGGGGAATGAAGAAAATTGTAATTCTGACAGACAAACTTTGAGTTTAATAACTTTAAGTTTAAGACAAGACGATTCGGCGATCCCCCGTCGAGTACCTACGTATGATACTTATTATTGTTGCTATCCTTATCTGCCCTAGTTCGTGCATTCTCGGTTATTGGCTCGGTACATAACCAATTCAAATTGTTGTGATTGGCTGAATTTATAATGTTCATGCTGCGACAGTGAATTTGAGCCACTAGCGGAACAATGTTAGCCGGTCAGAAAAGTGGGGCTATGATTGTATGGAGTAAGTGACGGAGAGAACTCTGTTAAGTTAAGGAAGTGCAATATAAGAAAATAACAGATGATTATGGTATATTTTATTCACTGGTTAGGGGTACTGCTAAAGACTATTATAAAGTAGCCTGTGTTGTTAACTGCAGGCTGCAATATAAACAGCGTTGCTACCGGCCTGCGATCCGTTTACTAGATAACGAATCAACGTCTTTGCGCTCACTCTGTTTATTTAGCCTGTAGGAAATCCTTTGCAGGTCGTAATTAAACTCAACTAAAAACACAAACAGTCGTTAATGTAAATAAAGATGTCTTAAGTAGTAAACTACGCTTGATCTATTAATTAGGTATGTGATAGGTAAACGTAGGGAGCAGCTCGGGTATGTTGCTCTTTTGAGGCTTTGAGGGTGGAATGTTTAGAATCAAACAAACCCATTATAAATACCTATCCATACTAATATTATAAAGGCGAAAGTGTGTCTGTCTGTCTGCTTCCTTTTCACAGCCCAACAGTTGAACCGATTCTGACGAAAGGTACAGGGTTAGCTTATATCCCGGGGACGGACATAGGTTACTTTTTATCCCGGAAAATCAAAGAATTCCTACGGGATTCCTAAAAACCCATTCGCTTAACCGATTTGTATGAAATTTGGTACCGAAGTAGCTTGCGTCCCTGTTATTGACATAGGCATTTTATCCCGGAAAATCAAACAGTTCTCACGGGATCTTGAAAAACCTAAATTCACGCGGACGCGGGTATCCTCTAGTAACAAAATAAATAAATAAAAAACAAAGTTTTATCACTTATAGCTGAAGTCTTTTAAGCAATTACCTAGGTACATATTAGGAAAGTGACTGATGTAGATACCTCTACCTCTACTCGTAGCAAGCCGCATGAATGAAGGTTGCTCTTCCTGTTCTTTCTCAGAGCTTTATTCCCGGAGATCGCCCGATCGACCACATTCGAATAAGTGAAATAAGTTTTGTGCGTGTCGATTACAATTTACGAAGAGTTGAATTTTCATATCTGTAAACACGGGTCAGATTAAGTAGGTATGTTTTAATTTATATTTTAATTTATTTCATTTCTGAATGAACCGGAATGAAATTGGATCAAGGAAGATCACGTTTTAATATATTTTCATATCAGTATAGTTCTTACGTTGCTACTACATCGACGCATTTCGCATACGGTAGCAAAACATGAATGCTTTCAATACTTAATAGCTCTAGTAGCTAAGAGTCTAAGACTATGTGCGAATGCGTTTGTGTGCTAATGACTTTTATATGTTGAATATTACACCCAATATAAATCTTTACGGTTTCACTTGCTATACGATGTGTAGGGATCAAAATCCGTGTTGTAAGTAAGCTCCATCATGAGCTTTCGGATTTAGCTTAGCCGTCTAGACACAGTTAAAGGCTTACCTTTTTAAAGCATTTTCTCTCATACAATCTACTACTATTAAGCGTGCTTATACGGACGGATATTTTAGTTTCATAGCTAACATTACGGTCCTATTTTACACTTGCGCATTCCCAGACTAAGGATGTTAAATTTTATGGTTTTTCACATTAGACAGTCTGTAAAGTGTCAAAAGAACACTAGGTATTTACCCCGTTCTTATTAATTCGATTAGTCGGATTCGATAGTGCTCATAAAATAAGCTAAACCATGGCTAAACCAAACTTTTACTCAACTTATTAGTTATTATTAGAGAGCTGCAATTGGTAGGCGTTTTTGTCTTTAAACGTGAAATAGTAGATACAATTTTTAGCTGAAGAACCAACAGGGACACGATTTCGGAAAAGATCTTGATAATAAATGCATTTTAAAGTTACTTTTTAACCCCCGACCCAAAAAGAGGGGTGTTATAAGTTTGACGTGTGTATCTGTGTATCTGTCTGTGGCATCGTAGCTCCTAAACTAATGAACCGATTAAAATTTAGCTTTTTTTGTTTGAAAGGTGGATTGATATAACCCAAGAAAATCCCTTGTCGGGGGTGTTATAAATTTTTAATTTATACTTATAGCTGAAGAACCACGATTTCGGAAAGATCTTGATAATAAATGTATTTTCAAGTCGTTTTTACTCATCTATTATGATAGCTGAAAATGTATCAAAAAGACGAGCTTTGACTGCGCCAAGAGTCTAGACGCTACGAATAAGCTAAAGCCGCAGAGCTTATGATAGTGCTTACTCAGAACATGGACTTTGATCCCCATTCATCCACTGTGAAGGAAAGCGTTCAAGTTCATCTGATATCTATAATATAGAGTACGATTATCATTAAATTGACTATTTTAAAAGTAGCATAAGAAATACATGCAAAGTAGCATAGTTTTCTTGAGTCTGAGAACATAATTTACATGACTTTAGGAGGCCTAAAGATTAAAGTTGTAACGAACTAAGCTAAGACTGTCCAAAGTATGTACGTCTGTTGGAAATTCAAAACACCTTCTTTGATTTTGTTTTAGACTTTTTTAGATTTTACCACAAGTATCACAAAGTATACTAATGGTGTCATGTATAGAACCTAATCTGTACCATGTGATATTACTGTAGGTAAAATCTGAGACTATAGACAGTTCTAATATTACCCAAGTGCCCGAATTTATCACTAATATAAGTATCAGCCTACTTTTTTCCTTTAAAGTTTTGTACAAAATTAATTAGTCCCAGCTGTGTCAATATACTTCCGTAAAATTATTATTATCAACGTTGAAATGACGGGGATTTGAAAAGAGTCAACAGAATTGAAAGTCTGGTATAAAGTGTGCACTTGGGCTCAGACGGGTCCCTTCATTGTGCTAAATAATAAAATCGCGAGACTTAGATTTTTATTTAGCACATTCAATGGACGTAGAAGAAAAAGCGTCGTCACTTGCACAATCTTTAGTAGTAAAGAATTATTGCTTGTCTACAAAAACAATAAGCTTTTATGATCAACAGTCCATTCTACTGGAAAACCCCAAGAAAAACTCTACACCAGAACTTTTTTCAACTTTTCTGATTCTATCAATGGATGCAAATAAAAGCATCCGAGTCCGATTCCCAGTGGTAGGTACCTACTCGTATCTTCCTCTAGTTGGAACTTGGAATACAGATTTTTTGAAAAGGTCCAAATCTGGTGCAGTCTCACATACATACTTACCTCTTTCTTAATATCTCCTTTCACAGCCAATTTTTACTCTTTTAAACATTAAAATATTATAAGTTAAACAAACAACCACAAAATTATTATATCGGCGGCAATTTTTCATATAAAATAACAATGTAATTGAAACTGTTTGACAACCATTTACTTAGTTATCGAGACTTCAATATAACTAGATTTAATTTGCAACATGATTGTATAGTAAGTAGTGACTTTTTCTCGTAGCAAAGTGTCGTGCGATATAATCTCAAAAGGAAAGATTAGAAGGCAGAAGCTGATAACCGTTTCGAACGTTTTGATATTTTTCATCCTGTCCTCGCCGTCAGGTGTACCTGACGATGATTTATATCGCATCCAAAAGCGGAATTGAATGAATTTTTGTCTTGATTCCGTGAAATTTATTTCTTGCCCCCATTTTGATGTATTGTTACTGCGAATTTCTTATTTCATCCAAAAACGACCTTGTTTTCGTTTTTGTGGCATTGTATTAATTTTTTATTTTGGTTAATTGATGACGCGCGTGTACGCGTGAAAGATTGATAAAATACATCGAACTTGGCAAGAAACAGTTAAAAATTATTTTGCTATAATCCGCCAACAGGATAAATCTGTATGGTCAAACATGCAGTTACAAGCTAAGCACCGCTTACCTCCCCAACCAAGCAATAAAGCCAAGTTCCCAAGCAAGCACTGCCACCACCATTCACATGCAACACCACACAAGACTTTTCCACTACTCTCGACGCACGTTTCGCCCCGACACCGGAGCATCCTCAGGAGATTTCGACTTTACAATGCTGTATTGTCTTGACAATTCAGCATTGTAAAGTGGCAATGAGAGTAGTGGAAAAGTCTTGTGTGGTGTTGCATGTGAATGGTGGTGGCAGTGCTTGCTTGGGAACTTGGCTTTATTGCTTGGTTGGGGAGGTAAGCGGTGTTTAGCTTGTAACTGCATGTTTGACCATACAGATTTATCCTGTTGGCGGATTATAGCAAAATAATTTTTAACTGTTTCTTGCTAAACATGAACTTCCGCAAAGTAACGCCTGATTCTATCCAATACATCGAACTTGTATTCAGCACGTCACAGTGTGGATATAGCAGAGCGGCTCTTACATGCGTTGAGAAGAATTATTATACCTTCACACATCATCATATATTGTATACTAGCTGATGCCCGCAACTTCGTCTGCGTGGATTTACGTTTTACAAAATCCCGCCGGAACTCTTTGATTATCCGGGATAAAAAGTAGCCTATGTGTTAATCCAGGGTATAATCTATCTCCATTTCAAATTTCAGCCAAATCCGTCCAGTAGTTTTTGCGTGATCGAGTAACAAACATCCATACATCCACATATGCTGTGTGTGTGTTTAAGGCAAGCTGCACTTTCGCTGCGTTAACGAGTCAAAATCGTATGAAAACGCATCCAAATTGCGGCTATCCTAAGCCACTTTTATAGAGACTACTCTGCTCAGACTTTATTAGATTTAAAATGAGACAGATTTATGTCAGAGTCACAATTGTGTCTCGTTTGACCTCTAAGTAAAGTCTGAACAAAGTCAAAATCGCGCTCTGTAGATTTCAGCTTAGATCTTAGATAAGTCTTGGGGCACTTTTATCATAGGTAATAATACTACTTCCTTCTTAATTATATACTTTTATTGCACAATACTATAAGAGAAAAACAAAGTTTTCTTCGATTTAAATAAATTCGATTCGCTGAGGTTTAAGTATATGAAGGTATGTGTCATAAATATAAAAACATCAACTTCTTATATTACTCCTAATCCATGGAACGTAATGGAAAACATTGGTGTAGAGAGATGGTACAGTAGTTCCACATGGACTGTCTGCCCTTTTCCCGCTAACTACACCAATCACATAGTAGCTTGCTTTGAACATCATCATGAGAGGTCCTCCAGAATCGCCCTTGCAAGTATCTTGCCCTGTACGGCCGGCCGCGCAGAGGTGCGAGCTGCTTAAATATGGATAGGACTTCTTGCATTGATCATGAGATACCAAGTGTACCACAGTAGACTGTTTGATATCACTGACATATCGTCCATTGCGCCCCCATCCGGCTACTGCTAGTGGTAGATTTGAAAGAGCGTCGTTGTCTATGTCGATGGGCGGAAGGCATATAGGCCTTATGTATCCTGAAATTAATAGAAAGCTTATGAGTGTGTTTGGAGCAACAGCTTTGCACGTTAATAAGAACATGAGAAATGTTTAGTTACTAAGTTTACTTTTTTTTTAAATGAATTCAGCTGTTTAGTCATACATTGAAACAAAAGCAGAATAATGGCAAACAATTTTGTATTGTAAAGTCTGGGAGGCTTCGATTTTGGACTCGTCTTTTTGGTTTACTCAGTTTAACAAGTGTAAATTAAAAATTTATAACACCCCCGACAAGTGAAGGCATCTTGACAGCTTGACATAAATTTGTCAATTGACATAATATTAAGAACCTAACGGTTATCTAACCTTCTTTTCTACAAGAAAACTAGAAAAGAGCTGAATAACTCTTAAACGGCTGAACCAATTTTTTTGGATTATAGCTGAGAACACTCTCGATCGAGCCACCTTTCAAACAAAAAAAAAGTAAATTAAAATCGGTTCATTCGTTTAGGCGCTACGATGCCACAGACAGATACACAGATACACAGATACACACGTCAAACTTATAACACCTCTCTTTTTGGGTCGGGGGTTAAAAAAAATACCAGTTTCTTACGTGTATAAGGTGCATATCCATGAAGCCTGATGAGTGCTATATCATTGTGGAGCTGATCGTCATCATACTGCGGATGAAGTATTACTTCCTCAGCGAACATCAATACGTTATCAATGCATTTAGGCTTATTTCCTATTTCGTATTTACAATCTCTAGGAAAGGTTGTCTTGTCATATTCTGCGAGTGTTATGTTAACGCTAAAATAAACAGTTGATAAAATGTGTACAATAAACCCAATCATTACATAAAATGTCTTCTTCCACTCGATTCTGTCATCTTGTCAACGTATTATCAATCCACTTTACAGGCATATCCCCTTTCACGCAATACATCCACCTTTCCTTTGGTCTCCCTCTTCTAGAGGAATATAAATATACAACAATGAAGAAGGGACGCCGGACATACCATGCTTCCTTGTCTTTTGGATCTTTTCAGAGGAACTATCGCTATATGATTAATTTACCAAGTAGGTACCAACTTACCCAATTAATTTGGCTCCTGGCTCGAACACGCAATGTCCAGCTGTCAGCACATAACGACGACTTATCAAAGACCCTCCGCAGTTAAATACAGATATGCTGTTGTCGTTACTAAACGCCATTTTTAAAAGTACCGTCCAGGGAAACTGGTCCAACTCTGTTTCTTTTCCACCTAGTTACGTCAAAATTTACATGAAGTTAATTTTCAGAAATTTAGCTATTAGATAGTGTAACTAAAATTTAAAACAAAACAGAAGTTTGGATGTGGGTTTTGGTGACGTGAAAATAAATGACCTTAGCTTATTATTGTTGGCATCGGCCAAAAGCTCAAACAACTCCATCAGTATTTACAACTCATTTATTACTTTATTATTCTATCTTACAATCTTACTTCTCTTATCATTTATTAATAATAAAATAAATTAACATTTCGTCGAACATTTGCACTATATAAAAAACATGAGTTTAAGAATTATTTTCACTAAGTTTAATGAATTGATTGTAAAGTTACCAAGACATTAGTAATCCAAGCAGGCTAGTTAAAAAGCAGATTAAACTTTTTCTGAGATGCAAACAGAGTGCTGGATCGTGATGTGTCGCAATAGTATGACAATTGACCAATCAGAGTGCGCTTCGAGCATCAGCACGCAAGTACCAAGTCACTGTAGCATAGGTTCCTAATGCTTACTCCAATCGCCTTCTGGCGCATCCATTATTTTATCTGTATTTTACAAAGTCACTTACCTACTATTCTGTCATCCAGACCGATATCAACGACTGTGTTATTATCCTCGGATAGCTTGTCTTTCTGCTGGTAGTAAGGTCTCTGATAATATGGTTGTTGAGGTCGTTGGTGTGATGACCAAGAGTGATGATTAGAGGGTGCATTAATGTTCAGAAGGCTTTGTAAGTCTGTGCAAAAAAGTTAAGCCTTGGAGTGATTGTAGAATCAATGTGGGTTACTTTAAACTTAAACACATAAATGAGGAAGAAAAAAGTGTTCCAATTTATTTATTTCAAAACTAGATGATGCCCGCGACTCCGTTCGTGTGGATTAAGCTTTATTTAAAAATGCCGTGGGAACTCTTTGCTTTTCCGGGATATAAAGTTGCTGAAGTTAATTTCCGGGACGTAAGCTACCTCTGTACCAAATTTCATATAAATCGGTTTAACGGATTGATCTTGAGTTGAGTGATTTTGAAGTTTCAAATGATAGAACCATAGATATACTAGTTTTCGCTACGCTCTAGAACGAATACCTAATACAAAGCCTAAAAAATAATATCATGCACGAATCTATATGCGGCTGAAATTAATAATAATCAATCTGTAAGCTGTCGATAAGTTACATAATAATGTTGTCATTTGTCAAAAAATAGTACAATCACTACGCATATTTTAAATACGAAAGGGTATTTGTTTCATGGTTCATGGATTGTCCTTCAATCACGTCACAAAGGAGCAACGGAATGACGTGATTATTTACATGGTTTTAGTTCAAACCTGGAGAGTGGCATAGACTACTGTTAAAAACTAAATCCAAGCAACGAAGTCGCGGACATCAGCTAGTTCTTGACGTCATTTTTATGGACAGATTACGTATAAATTGATCGAATATTACTATTACTTGTTTTCAGCTATTAGTCTGTGCATATCAAGTCAAAAGACAATAAAATATTTAATTCGTAAGTATTTTGTTTTACTTCTGAAAGTATTTAAAAGCGTAATAATAAATTCAAATAATGAGTGTGTTAAAAGTGATTGTTAGGTTTCCATTTTTGTTACCTGTAATTCTAAGGGCGTCAGACATGTCTCGGCCGCAGCAGTGAGTTTCAGGATCTGGTAGCAAGCTAGTTTGCGCTGCGCATTGTTCACCTCGATTTGGTCTACCATACCTATTTCCATTGTTGTAATATGGATTTCTATTGTATGGATTTTGCCCCACATTTGGAATTTGACCAGGATTTATAGTCATTACGCCTGGCTGCCTCGGATTGTTCCAAGCATTACCACCATTTGGATATTGTTGATAATTTGGGTTTTGCCCATAAAGATTGTTTTGCCCATTTCCATAAAAATTTGGTCCATATGGTCTGTTTTGTTGGTTTCCGTAAAAGTTTGGGTAGTTTTGATTGTTAGGTCTATACAAGACATTTTGACCAATTGGTTGATCGTTATAATTTTGGCTTGAATATAAATCTTGATTGATTGGTGACTGCTGTGAACTTTCCAGTCCTTCGTTGTTATTAGGTCTTATTTCAACTGGTTTTATTTCCCTTTTGTTATTGCTTTCAGTGGTTGTAGTTTTCCCACCGTTATTATTGTCATTTTCCCATATATTAGATTTCGGACAACATACCTGGAAAAAACCATGCACTTCAACCTAAATACGTACCTACTTATAAAATAGTAGCCGGATACTGAAAAGTTATATATGTAAAACCTCTACCTAATAACGTTAGAATATGTAGAAAAAGACCTAAGGAGAATATGACCTTTATGTTTTCTCTGTTTTACCTCTTTTCCAAGCAGTGTTTACGCTATGTACCATATTGAAAAAAGAGAAGTAAAGAAACAACAAATAAACAGATCCATTTTCGGTATTATAATAATATTAATATGGATTTAGATATTTACATAGTCCCCTTTGGCAACGGGTGAAAATCCGAAAACCGTTGTTTCTTCTATCGCTTGCTGTCCCTCGCAAGGGACTTGTTCGAGCCACACCTGCTGTTCATGTTTATTCAAATGTGCAAACGATGGGCACTCTTCGATTTTCAAACATTGCTCACATATATCTGAAAAAGCGTACCAAAAACATTTTATAATATGAGTATGAGCAATTAAATATCACTTGCTTTAACGGTGAAGGAAAACATCGTGAGGAAACCTGCATGCCTGAGAGTTCTCCATGTTCTCAAAGGTGTGTGAAGTCTGCCAATCCGCATTGGGGCAGCGTGGCAGACTATGGCCTAAACCCTCCTCATTCTGAGAGGAGACCTGTACTCAGTAGTGGGGCAGAAATGGGTTGATCATGATGATGATGAATATGAGTATTCCATAAGAGTGATTGTTGAAAATAAATACGGAAAATAATAATGTGTTCTCGACCAAATTTCGGCCATGGCGGCCAATTTCCACAGAGCTCCAATTTGGCCAGTTGCGCGGGAAATGTTATAGTGCATAAACGTGTGCCGAAACATAGATGTACTCTCTAATCTCTATGCCCTCACTCTTACTCGTATAACACGATGGCACTGGGGCACACACGGGGGTGAAACACCGCCAAGTTCCTAATTCCGGGCTAGTCTCTACTAAGAATTTCTAGACAGAAATACTTAACTATTTCTAGCCCGCCTCGGGAATCGATCCCAGGACCTCAACATTCGCAGTCGAATAGGTTAACCATATAGACCAACAATTTTGTCAAAAAAACAGAAAAAGAAAGAAGAAGAAGAGAGATGTGATAGATTTTGATGTATGGATGTATGCTATAGAACATTTTGATGAGTAGGGATCACTGATGAGATAGAAGAACCCAGATCGTTTAATTTGGCATTTTTATTATGTTCTTGGCTCTTGCCCTACGAAATGTCTGTATGTTTTATTTACTTAGGGATTCTTACAAAGGATTCGTTGTTTTGTTTAAGTTTTCTTATCTAATCTATAGGTTCTTACCTTTTCTAACAGCACCCGCTAATAAAATGTTAATCCAAAAAATATTAAAACTTATGCAATATATTCTCATTGTTTTCCACAACACACAACACCTTTACTCAGCGAATGATACACCGTATTCTGCCGACCTTCCCTGATTATGGACTATTAGAGACATTAACAAATGCCTATGTAATTGTCACCTAATGACGGAAATCTGTTTGTGGGTATTTGCTACTAATTGCTTTATGCGATTATCTATATAGGTAACTCATTATTAGACTAATAGTTTTGTTATCGATAAGCATCATCATAGAATAAAAACCGGCCAAGTGCGAATCAGACTCGCGCACCGAGGGTTCCGTACTCGGGTATTTTTTTCCGATATTTTGCACGATAAATGAAAACCTATTATGTTTAAAATAAATAAAAAATCTGTTTTGAAATGTACAAGTAAAATACTTACATATGATACCCAACTTGGTATAGTTCTCTTACTTTGAGAACTGAAACATTTTTTTTCGGTGATGTAACCACAAATTCACGGTTTTCGGATGTTTTCCTTTACTCGTGTTAAAAAAGCTACCTACTTGTCTTTCATGATTCTATGACAACAGAAAGTACCCTATCGGTTTTCTTGACAGACATGACAGACGGACAGATAGACAGACAGACAACAAAGTGATTCTATAAGGGTTCCGTTTTTCCTTTTGAGGTACGGAACCTTAAAAAGAATCATTCTCAGAAAGGATTATGCTTTTAATTAATGATGAGTGAAGAGTGATGATACAATGAAACAATAGGGCGCATTTCAGGAAAATTGATGAGGAAAATTTTTCTTTAATTTAGGGAAATAATTATGCAGTTACGTACAATCTTACCTATTCTATGTAATATCTATCTTTTCACTGTAATATTAATACATGAATGATGATATAAAAATCTCAAAATATAAAACTTATAAATAAATAAATCAATTATTATACTTTAGTAGATATATTATGGTACCTAGGCTTTTTTCCAAATATATTTCTGGAATGATTAGATATACCTATTCATTCTATTATTTCTATCGTTGTTCTGCAAACTACTCTTTCAAAGGTCTTATCTATTGCTATAAAAGAACATTCTTAAGGATTAAAGAAAGCTGTGATTATTGCACCTATCCTGGGAAGCCCTGTTCAAATTGTTTCTTGGCAAACGTTAAGTTTGTTAGAACCAAAATCACTAATGAAAATTCCTATCTTAATTATTAGGTTAACTATTACCTTATCAGACCTCGTTAAACCTCAATTACTAAATATCAAAGTAATATTAAATCCAAGTACTTCTGGCTTCAGGCAACAGAGTTCTGTAACTACGTACTTTGTCGTAATGGTAGCTCATACTATTCTATATTGCGTATTACAATTACCGTTATCGTCTGTTTTAATAGTAACTTGTTATGAGTACACTCGGTTCGACAGAGAAAGCGAAGATTTTCCATGGATCGTTGATGTGAAATTAATGATTATTAAAATAATAAGTAATAGATGGACGGTATGACCTGAAGAAAGTGGTGGGGAGCGGGTGGATAAGGAAGGAAATCTTGAAAAGGTTCAGCGGTGGACGCATGCTGATGGAATGGAATGAAAAAAAATGTGAGTCAGTGCAAATAGGTCAGGTGCCACAGCCAGAGCGACCAGCAACCAAGGTAAGGGTCTGACCAAAATTGCCACGGCGCAACGTATTCCAATTACATGGATGCAAGCAACCTCGGTACCGAATTTCATACAAACGGTTAAGCGGATGGGTCTTTAGGAATCCCGTGGGAACTCTTTGATTTTCCGGAATAAAAAGGAAGCCTATGTCCGTCCCCGGGATATAAGCTAACTGTGTGCCAAATTTCGTCAGAATCGGTTAAACAGACAGACAGAAAGACAGACACGCCTTCGCATTTGTAATTCGCAAGTATGGATGGAAAAACAAATCTGTAGGTTGCTTATGAAATGTTGCTGTGGCGACTGGCCAGTTTGCACTTACGAGTTGATAGGTATTTGATACTAAAGTAAGTACTTTTAAGATAATTCGCTTATTTTCGTTTCTCATTAAATATTCGAGAATTTTCGGTCTGTTTATCTACATGCTGTTTTGCGGACATTAGTTACGAGGAGTGCGCGTTCTCATTATATTTTACAACCGGTCTGGAGAGTAACCCTTTAAATGCGCTCGGGGTTTTAATGGCCGCTATAATGCTCTTTAACGCCACATTAATTACCGCGGCTTTTGCGTGATAGGATCAAGTTAACAGGACTTTATAGGTAATGTCATGATTTATTCGCTGGACTGATATGAATTAGCTTTAATTTAAATATACCTAGGAAAATTAAAAGGGTATTTATTTAAGTATTTTACGCAATAAAGGTATAATTTCTCACATACAATGCTAGGGTATGTAGTGTAAAATATAAACTATTATTATAAGTACCTGCTTACTTTTATAATATTATGATTAAGTTTTAGAAATAAGTAGGCACTTATGAAAAATTTATAGCTACCAAATATCAAAGAAAGAATCAAAGAAATCTCAAGAGATATATTTAGGTACTTAAAAAAAAGGAATTATGTGTAGTAAATAATATCTAAATATATAATAGACAAAGGTGACTGACTGACTGACTGACTGATCTATCAACGCCTGATCAACGCACAGCTCGAACTAAGTTACTGGACGGATCTGGCTGAAATTTAACTTGCAGTTAGCTATTATTACGTAGACATCCGATAGGAAAGGGTTTTTGAACATTGAACCCCTAAAAGGGTAAAATAGGGGATTGAAATATGAGTAGGTCCCGCGGACGAAGTCGCGGCCATTAGCTAGTTAATATTATTCATAAAAAATATTGCAAACATATATTTTAAAAGATGATAATGAAAATTCTATCTAAGTAAATATTTGGACACCTTAAAAGCTATTTTTTATAAATATTAAAAACGAATGTAAAGTTTCAATCACCTAAAGTGTAACATGTTCAAGCAAAATATAATATTCAGAGCAACACGCGCGTGGCGAATATTGCAGATAATTTGTTATTGCCACAGCATATTCAACCCGCGTATAAGTCACAGTAGTGGGCGATCCAAAAAAAGCGAACCCATCAATCTATATTCAAAGGGTTCTGCCTTGTAAGCAGAATTTACTGGAGAGAAAGCAGTTACAAATGTCGGGTGTAAAAGATCACTAAGGTTTCACGGTTTAAAAATCTACATCAATTCCTTAAACTCTAGTTTATTTCAAGCTGAAATCTAATATCAATTATAATAGATATTTTAGGCATACGGATTTTTGTAATTCAGGACTACTATATTATTTAACTTTACCGTTGGCCAATAGCATAATTTTGTTAACCGTTGCCAGATAATAATAATATTATGTCATAGATATTTATTAATTTTATTTTTACAGCCATTTCAAGGCAACTGTAAATATATAAAGTATCAAATTTTTTGAATAGTTAAGTCACACTTTGCAGTAAAGTATGCAACAAAGCAAGTTAGGTTCAATCTGTAAGAATTTTGCTCTATCCGAGCGCAAATCGGGAAAAGTTTAATCTTTCCAACTGAAAGCTGCTAGAATATGTATGCTTCAAGCACTGTGCGGATAAAAATTCAAAACAATAAGAAATTTTACTCAGCGAAGTATATCAAAACTGTTTCTGCTTGAACCGCAGATTATTTAGATTTCCTATATAATATTTTGGTTAGGCCAGAAGCTACAAATGTAGTCTTTTATACGATTCATTTATGACAAATTAATATTTTGGTTTATTGCAGTCTATGAAACGTGATGATGATTTTGTATGATTATGTACCTACCTACGAGACGCTTTGTAAGATGAGATATTTAGAAGCTTGGGTAAAATAAAACAATTTTAAACAATGTTTAACTAGGTATTTTTTAATAATTAATTGTTTTTGCTTTAATAGAATTAGTCTACATTAAAAAATTATATTAAACTATGTGGTATTAAGAAAATTTTCTACAAAATCCTACTGAAAACTGTTATGACGTACTTCAAAAACATCTTAAGCAGACTTAACATGTATTCTACATTATTCCCCCTGTTCTGCTGAAACACAACGCGTGGACACTTTTCCCCGAGAGGGTGCCCTTGTAGTTTATTGACATTTACTTTCCTAGCGTAAACACGGCGAATGGTAGCAGTCTCGGGTTAATTCCCGTATAACGCCGCTTCTACACTGTCAGAATGTGTGGAGGGGTTTTTATTGGCAGTCAGCGTTTGCCTATAGTAAAATCACGTCACTACTCAGATTATGATGTGAAAGTGTTTGTTTGTTGGTTTGTTAGTTTACACTTCCACGCTGTAACCGATCGATGCGACGGATCGACGTGATTTTCACGTAAATAAAGTTGACTGAAAGATTTAGATTTTTAAAAACCCCATGTGATCTCTTGGATTTTCTGGGATAAACATTAGCCTATGTCACTCTCCAGGTCTTTAACTATACCCATGCAAAGAATCATGTCAATTCATTAATCCATTGCAACGTGATTGAAGGACATACCGATAAATAATATAACACACACACGGACATGGCTAGTGATACCTAAGTATAGGGAGAAAGATGTTAAGTATGTTACAAAACTGGGTTAAAAATACTATTGTCTGGATAAACAATATCTTGTTCCGGATATCACCATGTCTTTAATGAAATATGTATTAGCTTGCGACTTGCCAACTTGTATGAGATGCCGGAGCGGTTTACAAGGCTTAGCAAAGTCTTGATTACTTTCTGGAAAATCGTTGGCCCATATAATATTAGGTACTTACTTATTCTGATAGATAACTACAGTAAACAAGTAGTAACTGCCAAGCCACATAGTTTATAATTTATAATAATAGATTAGGATAGTTTTTTTACTCCTTATGATATCTATATAGTAGTGGTTCGCACCAAAAACATTTTCCATAATTGACTGGTATTGAGTTAAATACAGCTGTTCCTGAGGTAGAGTTAGGACAATTCAGTTATAAAAACATCAACATTGGCAGACAATCGTTTTTTTCTTCGAGTAAACCTCTTGTAATCGTTACAGTTGCATTACTCTATTTCTATGACATTATATATGAGGCCCTAATAGCCTCTCTTTGGAAAGCCCTTTGGCAAACTGGGTGATCTAGTTGGCTTCTGGAGCAAGTTTAGATGCCTGGAGTGAAGACTGCAGCGGGGTGGCGTGCACTGCACGCACAATAGACGGAAACCATGGAAACCTGCACCGAATGAACGCGCGACAGATAGCGGTGGTGCGATGACAATGTCTCCACCGCGGCTTCCAGAAGTTGTAAAACAAGGGATGCGTTCATTATGCGTAGTCACGCTCCTGCAATCGCACTGCAGTATGACTGTCTTTGTACATTTCTGTCCTGTAAGCGCTTTTTCATCGTGACGTCCAGCTGAGCAGTTTTCGCGCCGCGGCGATGTATGTATGTTTCAGTCTTTATGTGGTAGTCACATAAAACGCTAACTCATAGGAAAGCTTATGGGCTAAGTGTTTGTCGGTATCTAAGTATTCATTGGCAATCTAAATTTTGGCTCGAAGCACCTCTTGGCACTGGCACAAGTGGGCCAATAACAAATGAGTGGAACATAAAGAAGAACTGTCGATTACAAGACAAAATACATCAGGGTAGAAGAACTATTACGAATGTTTATAAACTTAATTCCGGGTTCAATTATTTGGGTTAATTATTTAACTATTAGAAAACAATATCATGTCATTACCCATTACCAGTCCACGCGACCAATAATGTGTATGTATATGAGTACCATAGAAAAATTACTATCTCGATATAGCTTTTTAAAAGTATTTCAAAAGCTCTTATTACAAGAACTGAATAAGGAATGTAGAGTGTCAGACGAGGGTCAAAGTCGGGTGGCACCTGACACTATTATAGCCAAAATTTCATGTCCCGAACCCTATTAAGCGCAAAGTACAGAAACTCGTTAGGTGAACTAAATTTACGATGCGATGTATCGAAATTATGACTATAAGTACTAGTACAGTTGGATGGCAGCGACAAGTCACTTGTAAAATACTTCAAATCCTATAAAGTAAGTAGGTACTTCCTAATTTTAGTAAGTATAGAAGTTAGTTAGGTATGTATATTCCTTATTATGTGTCTCTTACGAACCCTACAGTAGTATAGAGCTTGGGATAGCCTCACAAACCAGTTGAAAATTCTGAAATTCTATGGCCACGAATCCAGAAATGAAGGGTCGATTAGACGTTAACTGGCATAAGGGGAGATGGAAGGAAAAACTAGATGACGTTCACCTAGGACATGATGGAGAGATTTTGTGAAAGATTTTATTATCCAGACAATTCGGCTCTTGCAATCTCAAAATTGCCAAATTCTTCACAGAAAAAAGGAGGCCGATGACGACTGATTATATTAATTATTATTATTATCCTACCAGCGGCTACGATCACCATCGATGTATGATCACTCTCTCGACAGACTCCGAGAGTTCTTAAAGATAATAAGTAATGAAAAGTTCTCGTGAGTGCACGATTAAGAAGCCATACCTATATAAACCTTTTCATAAAGTTCTTGGAATAAAGTCATGCAAAACAAAAATAGCATGCATTATGCATGAGCTCGCACGTCACGTACATGTCCGTATATACTCCCAGAGTATGTATAGACGTACACAGCTTGGCTTCATGAATGAAGTTCATATTTCATAAAAGGTATATTTTTCATTTATAGCTTGATACTCGTGGAATAAGAACGCGAAAATCTTCAGTCTTACGATGAGAACAATATTTGACTCTTTATTTTTTTAATAAATCCTAGGTTTATTTTTGAGAAGAGATTGTTTTCGTATGGCCATCTCAACCGAATATGTCTGCAATCCAATTTTGCAAATGCAAAATTATATTTAAAGTGTTTGTGTTTCATCATTTTCGGCTTTTATACTCGTAATGAGATGGCCTTGCCATCCGTCATACGGTTTTATGACTGTCGGAAATTTGAAGCCTTGCTCTTAAAAACAAAAATCTCGCACGAAAAGAAATAAATTAGTTAAGATTCTGAGTAATTGTAGGAAAGGAAGTATAAAAAACAAAAAGGGCAAAATAAATTGCTCTAAAGCTAAATTGCGTTAGGGTCGGTCATAAATTAGATAAAAGTCGTAAATTTTAACTTAGAAATCTCTACAAGTGTACAAAATTGTAATCACGTGTTATAAGAGTGGTCTAGACAAGGCAAGGGCGTGAGAAAGTAAAAGGTACGGCCCATTAAGGGAAGTTTGAAATACATTTTATTTTCAGCCAATTAGCCATCAGCCAGGGTAATTCTGTGCGCAAGAGTGAACCAATCAGAAACCGAAATTTCGCTGGGTTTTTTTTTGCATTTCAGATCATGGGCGTGGACAAAGATATCCGTGTGGACGTTTTAAGTCTACACTGGGGGACCGAGAGGGACATTCGATTGAGGTCTGGCTCAACGTGCAGTAGAGCCTAACAGTGAATATTAAGTGTAGAAATATATTGAAATTGTGTAGTTTAATGATAGTAAATTATAAATAGAATAAAATAGTGTGTATCCGGACCAGCAGAAGCTGATATATGGTGATGTACTAATTTACATTTAATTTTAAACTAGATTATTTGAAAATCAGTTCCAAAAATCTTGAGTAAAGAATTATTTTACAAACTAAATTAGAGATGATATTATTATTTGGATATTAGGAGGTGTTACAATATTGTGTATAACTATTAGATTTGCATCCAAAATTATAGAAATGGGACATTTCTCTTTGTGGAACTAGGATTCAAATATATCTAGAATAAATAATGAATATATTATAATTTACGCATAATGTGTGTCCTTAAAATTTACTTTATTATAGAAGTAAGAATTATAGATAATATCTCTATTGATTATGTGGGCATGTGTGTATTTTAGATAAAATGGTGTACATAATATTATATAAAGCCGAAAGGGTTTTTTTGTTTGAATATTTGCTTTTCCCTTTCAATAATTAGTATGGCTTAGGAAGCAAATATTCGGCCAGGAATTAATTAATGTAATAAAGTTACTTAATTCCCAGTCTAAATAATAAATTCAGTTTCTCTTCTTTATTTGGTTTTAAACTGAGTGAGTAGTAGAAAATCTATTCACCAGTAATAAATTATATGAATATTATTTTCCTCTTTTATTGCTATATTTAATTATACCTATATGAAGTAGTGAATATTGGAAGGAGATTCAAGTTAAAGATTTATTAGTTATGGTTCATTTGATTTTTTGATATACCTCAAACTTAAGTCACATGTGTGCATATTTAATTTGATAACCTTCAATATTGACTTTCTCTCTCTAATACATACCTAAATAAAAGTACTTACTATGGAACTAAGAAATACAAATTTCTTCCATCTTACATTGAAATTAGTATTGAAATTGAGTAAATAAAATAACGTCATTTAGTGGAAGTTGATCACAAAAGTTAGGACGAAGCATCATTATCATCATCATGATCAATCTTTTATATGGTTATGAATGAACTAGAACATTTGAGAGAACTCTAGGGATGTGAAATTCTCACGATGGTTTTTCCTTATACTTCTATTTTCACAAAACGATTAGTACCTAATTTACCAAGAATGCTCTACACTACTAAAGATAATAGAGTTGGCTGGGTTCGAATCTCAGGCTAAAGACAAAGGGACCTTTTTACTTTCGAGTCATAGCTAAATTTCATCTACTTACCCCGAACGAGACAATGGAGTACACGCTGCCTCCAGAGGGCAGATGGCGAGGCAGGTAGGTACCTTTTTTTATTGTGTACCGATCCTTCCCAAACAGCATTTTAGGTAACATTATCTGTTAAAACCGACGCCAGCTGAATTTGTGAATCACCGAGTTTTGAATAGATAAAAATACTAGTTTTGCTGTACTTTGTAATTCCTTTGCTTGATATTATATTATGGTACATGGTTGATTGGTGACGTACCAGCAGCGAGATTCCGGCACAAAGCAAACACGTCATGTCTTTATACAGCTGGACTCTCCGAACTAATAAATTGGCCAATTTATTGACAATCAATCAAACAAATATATAAATATACAAAAATACCATGGTTTTGGGGCGAGCCCAGAGCTCACTGAAAAGAACCTAGGTTTCCGTACCTAGGCAATTGAAAACGCTTCGCAGCGAAAATAGGAGAGTCCAATTGCTGTGCCCCACATAACATGGATTAAGGCTGAAGTTTCAGCGTAGGTATTTCCCCCGTGCTTGAGGAATGCCGGTTGGTCTCAAACCGATGGCCTAAATAAGGCAAATACACGTATCAACTGATTTTCCACACTAACAGGACGTTCTAAATTAACAAATCTCTCCATTCATTATATTTATTTTGAGGAGTTGAAATTTTACATTAATTTTTTATAATTCAATCCGTGTAAACCTGTTAGCTGGTCGAGAAGTCTACGTGTTCACCCAACGTACTGTACCAATTAATTACTTGTAAATAACTCATGACTTAAATACCTAGGTGTTTCTATAATTCAGCTGAGTTTATTTCTTATTTTATCTCTTCATAATGCCTAATCTTAACCACTAGTATAGACGATCACACCGTACCATCACAGAAATTTGATGCCGAGTGACCAGGGATCTATGTACGTATTCGAAATAACGATATGACTAGATTTACATTAACATAAAAATAACACAACGTAGAAATTGTGATTGGGTATTTGAGAGAGAAAAATTTATAAACTTACATTGCTATTTATAAATTATAAGTTTTAAGGACACACTGCATGTTGTTTTATATTTATATGTTGTACATTTACATTTATTTATGTATAGGGGGAGCAGGAGAGCAGAAATAAGCTGTATGTCTTATAAATGTAAAATTTACAGGTTTTCAGAAGATACTACAGAGATCGAGCTATTATTCCTTGCTTATTTCTCAGACTTAATTTTTTTCAAACTCTGAGAATACATATAATCGAAGCAGACCCAAACATGTGATTGCAATTAGTATCAGTAATATATTAGTATTAAAAATACGGCTTCGCGACTTATGAAAGTTATTCAAATAAAATTTAAGTTGGCACTTGGGTAGGTAAAAGAAATAGGGTCAAATTGAAAAAAAAAGATGTCTTCAGGTAGGAAGGGACGTAGAACAAAGCAAGTAGGTGCGGGGCAAAGCGATGTTAGTACCGTAGAATCGAGCGAACAAACAACGACCTTAGGGAATGCTACATTAGAGTTGATTTTGAAAAAAATCACCGAGTTCGAAGCAAAATTACATCAGTTAAATTCAAATACCGGTTCAAATGAAATCGCGAGCGTCTCTTCACACGAGTCGAACGGGATTAATGAAAATGAAAAATCTGATAGGCAGGGGTCGAATCTTGAAACCGCGAGCACAAGTACATTATCTGAGACCCGGAATTTATATGTTGTACAGCCGTCAGTAACTAAACCAAATTTCGACGGAAAACCATTCACTAACCCCATCGTTTTTCTTAAACGATTAAAGAAATATATAAGGGCGGTAAATGGATTAGATCGCGAAATAGATATAGCGTTAGGTTGCATCTCGGGGCATGCTCGGAAGGTTATGGACTTGTATTCGAAGGGCTGGACTACGTTCGCTGACTTCGAGATTGATTTTAGACGAAATTATTGGACCGAACAAATTCAGGAATCTATAAGATATAAATTGATTAATGCGGTATATTCAAGCGATTCGGGAATGTCGATGTCCGAACATTTTGCTGAGCAAGCAGAATCAATGCAGTCATTAACTATTGCGTTTAGTGAGAGAGATTTGGTCAATTCTATTATGCGACATTATGCTATAGATATACAGCGATTATGGTTTACTAGAACAGAGGAAGTTAACATCATGAACGGAGCGAAATTTCTTCGAAACATAGAGCAAAATATTGTTGAAAAACCTAGGCAATTTACGAGAGGTAGCGTTAGTAATAATTACAGAGGTAGACGATACAATGAGTCATCATCGAGACGACCTATTGTAGCAACAATGTCAACAAGAAGTTGGAGAGCTAGGGGAAATTCGACGAGGGGACGCGGCTATCGTGGTCGATTAGGTTCTAGGGTTAACTTTAACAGGCCTACGGTATCCGAATCTAAACAAATTAGGCCGACTATCACGTTCGTGAAAGAGGGCGAGGATCTTACTGTGTCTAAGAATGTGGGGGAGGGATCATCAAAAAACTAGAATGCCCAACACAAACGAGGTCAAATCAGTTATTCTTGTGTGGCACGGGCGTCAGAAAGACCTCAGATCACGAAAGGACAGGTGTAGTCTATAGGATCTTAATTAATAGTGGATGGAAGCCAGGACAGAGTTTGGGGACCGGAGATAAGGGACTTAAACGGTTATTAAGAGGCGGCGTTGATTATAACGAGTATAGTAGTCAATTTGAAATTAGGAGTATAGGAATCTTATTGGAAAACCAGTTTGAAAATGTAACAGAGTGTAATGAGTTAGGCGTGACTTGTGAAACTTGTATGAGGAGAGGTTTGAATGTGTACACAATGTATCATGAATTAGATGAACAAACCGATGTGAGTGTTGATTATTCTTTACCTAGGTTACCTGAAGTATGTGTTAGATTGTATGGAAGAAGTATGAGTGCACTCATAGATACGGGAAGTCAGATTAGTGGAATAACTAGGGAATTGTACGACTCTATTCTAAGAGAACATGGGACATTGCCAGAGATCGCTATTCCAGCAATTCAAATACAAGGCGCGTTTGGATCGCGAAGTGAAAGCACAAATCGGTTAGTGCTAATAGAGTTTCAGTTAGGTAGTACTTTAGTTGAAGCACCTGTACTAGTTATGCGACGTCTTCCTAGGTCATTGATTCTAGGATACGATTGGTTAGAGCGGGTAAAAGGAATAGTGAACTGTAATGGTGAACACACTTTGACTATTGAACATATGGGCGTTAGGTCTTGTGTTAGGCTGAATTCGGACTGCAAAATCGAAAGGTTAGGGGGAGAGACGAACGCAGCCACGATTAATTTAATATTAAATCAAAACTCTAGGCCAGTGGAACAAAGTGTATCAGACATGAATTTAGATAATGAGAAATTTAAGGGATTAAAATTAGATGACGCGAACTTAAGTAATGAACAAAAGGAATTATTACTACCTGTGTTAAACAAACACTGTAAGGTATTTACGGAAGGTTTAGGTTTGACAAACAAGTACGAACACGTTATTGAGCTATTAGACGAAACACCTTTTGTAAAACACAGTTATCCGGTACCTTTGGCGTATAGAGAACAGGTAAAAACCGAATTAGAAGAGTTAGAAAAACTAGGCGTGATCAGACAGGAAGCGACTCCTTACTGTAGTCCTCTCACTTTCACTAAGAAGCGAGATGGGTCAATAAGACTCTTATTGGACGCACGAGAGTTGAATAAGAAAATGGTAGGTGACACGGGCGCGCCTCCACTCACATCTGAGATTTTACAATCCTTTCATGGAGTAAATTATATCAGTTTAATTGATTTGAATAATGCCTATTTTCAAATACCTTTGCATAAAGATTCTAGGAAGTATACTGGGTTCTCGTTCATGGGGAAGACGTATACTTATAATGTTTTACCTCAAGGTTTAAAAACTTCTGTAGCAGGGTTCTCGAGAGCAATGGATTATATCCTAGTAGGAGTACGAGAGTTTTGCGTAAACTATTTAGACGACATAGTCATATTCACTACGGGGGACATAAAGTTACACTTAGAACATTTAGATCGAGTGTTAGATAAATTAGAAACCGCAGGTTTAACTGGAAGGTTAGAGAAGTGTCGGTTCTTATGTGTAGAGGTAAAGTTGTTAGGACACATAGTAAATACTAACGGGGTACGTATGGATCCTGAACGGGTTAAAGCCATATTAGACTTCCCTATACCTCGGACTATAAAACAATTACGAGGATTTCTGGGATTAATAAATTATTTCAGAAGATTTATTTCAAAATATAGCGAAGAGGTTAAACCACTGTGTGACCTATTAAAACAAAATACGAAATGGTCATGGACAGAGGAAATTAACGATTGTTTTGAAAGGGTCAAGAAATTGTTTATAGACACGATACTTCTTGTACACCCAGATCCTAAGGGAACTTATTATTTACAAACCGATAGCAGTAATTTGGGGGTTTCGGGTTATGTCTATCAATTGAATGAAGCTGGTGAAGAACAAATATTAGGGTTCTGTAGTAAAGCATTGACAGAGACAGAACGCAAATGGACAGTTACTGAACAAGAACTATGGGCCATCATTTTCAGTTTGTCAAAGTTTGAAACATATTTGAGAGGAGCGAATTTAGTCATTAGGACTGATCATAAAAGCCTGATATTCTTGCAGACGTGCAAACTATTGAGCGCTAGGATGATACGTTGGGTACATTATATAGGGCGATTTAATTACACAGTCGAACATGTGAAAGGTAAATTAAACATTGTAGCAGACGTATTGTCTCGACACTTAAAGGGGACCACTGATGTATTAACTAACAAGGCCACGGGGCCTGAAATGAATCTATTTAAAACATCATTAGGACGATTAGTGCGGGAGCGATGGAGAGAGATAGGTAGTTATCAAAGTCGCGACAAGACTGCTAGTGAGATAATTAGACGCGTGCAAACAGCAGACGCTTCTGAATCAAAGTACTACGTGCTTAAAGAAGGGATTCTTTATAGAAGAGACATAAAAGGGGATATCTTAAGGTTATATGTTCCCGAGAACATACTAAGGGATTTGATAGTTAGCATACATGAAGAAGTAGGTCATTTCGGGCGATACAAGGTTTATGCTCTGATGAAACGTCAATATTATTTCCCAAATATGTCTCGTAAAATAGGTCGTGTTGTAAGAGCTTGCGAGACATGTCAAAAGTCAAAACATGCTTTGGAGACGCACACGGGGCCAATAAAAACTGTAATAGCGAAGGAAATAGGAGAGAGAGTTTTTTGCGATATTTTTGGACCTTTACCGGCAGGACGATTTGGTTTTAAATACATATTCGTAATGCAAGATGCTTATAGTAAGTTAATCAGACTATACCCACTACGCCAGGCTAGTGGGAAGGCTACTTTAACTTGTGTAAAAAAGTTTCATAAGCAGGTCACAATTAAGACATTATGTTCAGACAGAGGCGCGAACTTTACTTCAAAAGTTTTCGAGTTAGGTATTCGCCAACTAGGTATCGAGTTAACGCACACATCTGTTAGAAATCCACGGCCAAATTCAACAGAGAGAGTTAATAAAGAGTTAGGTAGATTATTCAGGACGTATTGCGACAAATCACATCGTTCATGGGTAGATCTATTATCGGATATAGAAGATTGTTACAATCAGGTAATACATACTACAACGGGATATTCGCCAAACGAGATTATATATGGAAAACGTACTCTGCTATCGACTGATTTCAACACTGACTCATCGGTGAGGGCAGACTTACAGGGTGAATCGTTAGAACAGATTCGACAGCAGGCACGACAAAACATAGATAAGGCGGCCGAAAGTAGACAATTACATTATAACAAAAATCATAAGTTAATACAATTCGAAATCGGAGATTTAGTGAAACTTAAGACTTTTACGAAGTCAGATGCGGATAAAAAGTTGACAAAAAAATTCATGCGCTTATATGAAGGACCGTACATAATAGGGGCAGTTCCATATAATAATGTATATACATTAATAGACGTTCATACTGGTAAAGTTAAGGGTAACTACAATGCCATTCATTTGTTTAGGTACTATGTAGATAACTAGAAGGATAGGTAAAACTAGAGTATTAAAAGGGACAGAAAACAGGTAGTTTGGGGTACACTAAACAAAGAGATACCTGAGTTAAATAGTTATGGTCATGCCCGAGGGTATAATAGATAGGCGTAGGAGGTTTGATACTAGCATTCTAATACAGATAAGGGGAAAAATAGATTTGAAACGACTAGCACAGCTGCAGGGACAAAAGGAGCTACGTGTATTAAAAATCTATTTTGGGGGAGCGTGAGATGGCCTTGCCATCCGTCATACGGTTTTATGACTGTCGGAAATTTGAAGCCTTGCTCTTAAAAACAAAAATCTCGCACGAAAAGAAATAAATTAGTTAAGATTCTGAGTAATTGTAGGAAAGGAAGTATAAAAAACAAAAAGGGCAAAATAAATTGCTCTAAAGCTAAATTGCGTTAGGGTCGGTCATAAATTAGATAAAAGTCGTAAATTTTAACTTAGAAATCTCTACAAGTGTACAAAATTGTAATCACGTGTTATAAGAGTGGTCTAGACAAGGCAAGGGCGTGAGAAAGTAAAAGGTACGGCCCATTAAGGGAAGTTTGAAATACATTTTATTTTCAGCCAATTAGCCATCAGCCAGGGTAATTCTGTGCGCAAGAGTGAACCAATCAGAAACCGAAATTTCGCTGGGTTTTTTTTTGCATTTCAGATCATGGGCGTGGACAAAGATATCCGTGTGGACGTTTTAAGTCTACACTGGGGGACCGAGAGGGACATTCGATTGAGGTCTGGCTCAACGTGCAGTAGAGCCTAACAGTGAATATTAAGTGTAGAAATATATTGAAATTGTGTAGTTTAATGATAGTAAATTATAAATAGAATAAAATAGTGTGTATCCGGACCAGCAGAAGCTGATATATGGTGATGTACTAATTTACATTTAATTTTAAACTAGATTATTTGAAAATCAGTTCCAAAAATCTTGAGTAAAGAATTATTTTACAAACTAAATTAGAGATGATATTATTATTTGGATATTAGGAGGTGTTACAATATTGTGTATAACTATTAGATTTGCATCCAAAATTATAGAAATGGGACATTTCTCTTTGTGGAACTAGGATTCAAATATATCTAGAATAAATAATGAATATATTATAATTTACGCATAATGTGTGTCCTTAAAATTTACTTTATTATAGAAGTAAGAATTATAGATAATATCTCTATTGATTATGTGGGCATGTGTGTATTTTAGATAAAATGGTGTACATAATATTATATAAAGCCGAAAGGGTTTTTTTGTTTGAATATTTGCTTTTCCCTTTCAATAATTAGTATGGCTTAGGAAGCAAATATTCGGCCAGGAATTAATTAATGTAATAAAGTTACTTAATTCCCAGTCTAAATAATAAATTCAGTTTCTCTTCTTTATTTGGTTTTAAACTGAGTGAGTAGTAGAAAATCTATTCACCAGTAATAAATTATATGAATATTATTTTCCTCTTTTATTGCTATATTTAATTATACCTATATGAAGTAGTGAATATTGGAAGGAGATTCAAGTTAAAGATTTATTAGTTATGGTTCATTTGATTTTTTGATATACCTCAAACTTAAGTCACATGTGTGCATATTTAATTTGATAACCTTCAATATTGACTTTCTCTCTCTAATACATACCTAAATAAAAGTACTTACTATGGAACTAAGAAATACAAATTTCTTCCATCTTACATTGAAATTAGTATTGAAATTGAGTAAATAAAATAACGTCATTTAGTGGAAGTTGATCACAAAAGTTAGGACGAAGCATCATTATCATCATCATGATCAATCTTTTATATGGTTATGAATGAACTAGAACATTTGAGAGAACTCTAGGGATGTGAAATTCTCACGATGGTTTTTCCTTATACTTCTATTTTCACAAAACGATTAGTACCTAATTTACCAAGAATGCTCTACACTACTAAAGATAATAGAGTTGGCTGGGTTCGAATCTCAGGCTAAAGACAAAGGGACCTTTTTACTTTCGAGTCATAGCTAAATTTCATCTACTTACCCCGAACGAGACAATGGAGTACACGCTGCCTCCAGAGGGCAGATGGCGAGGCAGGTAGGTACCTTTTTTTATTGTGTACCGATCCTTCCCAAACAGCATTTTAGGTAACATTATCTGTTAAAACCGACGCCAGCTGAATTTGTGAATCACCGAGTTTTGAATAGATAAAAATACTAGTTTTGCTGTACTTTGTAATTCCTTTGCTTGATATTATATTATGGTACATGGTTGATTGGTGACGTACCAGCAGCGAGATTCCGGCACAAAGCAAACACGTCATGTCTTTATACAGCTGGACTCTCCGAACTAATAAATTGGCCAATTTATTGACAATCAATCAAACAAATATATAAATATACAAAAATACCATGGTTTTGGGGCGAGCCCAGAGCTCACTGAAAAGAACCTAGGTTTCCGTACCTAGGCAATTGAAAACGCTTCGCAGCGAAAATAGGAGAGTCCAATTGCTGTGCCCCACATAACATGGATTAAGGCTGAAGTTTCAGCGTAGGTATTTCCCCCGTGCTTGAGGAATGCCGGTTGGTCTCAAACCGATGGCCTAAATAAGGCAAATACACGTATCAACTGATTTTCCACACTAACAGGACGTTCTAAATTAACAAATCTCTCCATTCATTATATTTATTTTGAGGAGTTGAAATTTTACATTAATTTTTTATAATTCAATCCGTGTAAACCTGTTAGCTGGTCGAGAAGTCTACGTGTTCACCCAACGTACTGTACCAATTAATTACTTGTAAATAACTCATTGCTTAAATACCTAGGTGTTTCTATAATTCAGCTGAGTTTATTTCTTATTTTATCTCTTCATAATGCCTAATCTTAACCACTAGTATAGACGATCACACCGTACCATCACAGTAACTCGTCAACAAAAATCTTTTTTTTTTATATATAGAATCTGATCTGATTGATCGAATATTGTTTTTTATAGTAGGCATATATTTATATCAGTATTCTTGGAGTAACATCAGAAAAAAATATCATTCAATTGGCACCTTGTTTGCATCTATATCGATGTATCAATGTCTTGGCTATTATAGACAGTGATAAATTGGCATCTCTTAACCTTAGTTTCCCTCACATCTTTACAGTTTATATGGTTCCGTAGCTCAAAAGGAAAAAAGGACCCCTATCTATAGGACCACTTCGTTGTCGTCTGTCTGTCTGTCTGTCGTATTGTCAGGAAACCTATACTTATTGGGTATTTTCCGTTGACCTAGAATCATGAAATTTGGCAGGTAGATAGGTCATATGCCACAAAAATAAAGGAATTAATCCAAAAACTACTTTTTGGTAAGTAGATATGTACCTAGTAGGTACCTACATAGCGCTCTCAGCAACGTACAGGCTTATATTAAACAATGTGTTGCTTATAACGGCATGGAACATAAATTAGGGCAACTAAAATATCGGGCAGAGCTCGCAGCGTGCGGGTTGGCACCAGTGGTGGAGGTCGCTCGTGCCAAATTGCGTCGCGCGCTTATCATTCGGATTACGTCTCGCAGCCACAATATAACACGTCATGGCTAGCCGCGATTTTAAAATGTATGGACGAGATTTCGACAAGTGATTGGCTGAATCTAGTTTCGGTATATTTCAACCCAACCTAAATACCTACTACAGGCGCTTTTCCACCGTCTATATACCTACCTAGCTATCTCTCAGCTTTAAACTTTATGGCCGATTCACACCAATTGCGTATGCAACACGTACACGTGACACTTGCGTAGTGACGCGTGTGAACCATGCCAATTTTCATACAGCTCCATACCTTACAACGCAATGGTACGCGCTAGTCTACGCTTACGTAGCCTGTGTAAACGAGCTCTTAAACATTCTTTCAAGTTTCACTAATACTTGCAGTTTTAACATCCGCTGAAAAGCCATGTTCTCACTAAGTTTGAGTAAATGGCCTTTTTCACATTCCAAGTTTCCATCGTCACAGTTAAGGCCTGTACAGACTCCGCAATAATACACACTGCGTCATCATCATCATCGCTGAATGCTATACGATTTATAATACAGGGAACAGTATGAGGCACGTCACATTGCAGAGCGTAACCGTATATGGCTCTCTGCAGTATGAACTCCTTCTTATAGTGTGGTTACTATGATGTGCCATTTAAAAATCACAATAACCTCAAAGTAAAATGATGCTAAACCTAAATTATCTGATCTGATTGATCTAAAGTAAAAAATTGAGTAGTGCCATTTTTAATTTCGCAAGGCTTCAACTGGGAGCGCTGCTTGTAGATGTACAGACGAACTTGGGCTTTAAAACTAGCCACTTAAGATACATTATACTTTAAAGTGTTTCGTCGCTCAAATTCTATCAACGCTGGTGTGATATACAAACCCAAACCTATGCTAAGCCTACAGGAAACAATAAGAGGCATGTCACATTGCAGAGCGCAACGGTGTCGATGCGCAACCCTAGCAGAGCGTCTTCTACTCGTGTATACGCTTCAATACAGTTCCTAGAGTTCCTTGTACAACTTCTAGAAGCCACGTAGGATGCGTATATGTCACGCATTGCTCGCTGCATAAACCGCGAGTGTCGGGACTGGGGCGTCACTGCAGTTACGCGTTGTGTCTCTCCAAGCCTTTAAGTGGAGAAAATTTTGTTTCTCGGTTGCAAATTGCAATAGTGTCCAGCTGCAACCGCAGTCCAAACTGTCTGTGCTTATTTAAGAACTTTGCGGTGTTACTAAAACACAGGGAACTATTTTAAATACTTGTTTTTCATATAACTTAGCTGCTAACTGCTAAATAGTAAAACGTAGTTTATTAAAAACTAGCTGATGCCCGCAACTTTGTTGGCGTGGATTTAGATTTTTTTTTCTAAATCCCGTGGGAATTCTTTAATTTTCCGGGATAAAAAGTAGCCGAAAGGTGACATAGGCTACTATGATGGGCTACTGGCTATAGGTGAGTATAGGTTAGTTTTTTTAATAGTTTTTTTTTGGATGGTTATAGGTAACTATAACCTATAACCATGCAAAACACCACGTTATCCGTTGCCTCGTTACGATGTGATTGAAGGATAAACCAAAAAATTAACAAACCAAGAAACAAAAATTGGTTTTAAAAGATACTGACGGTGGTTTCATCGATGGTGAGTGAAGTTTTGCAGTCCTAGATTGAAGTGCACCAGCCTGAATTATGCATGGCATGGCAATTAAACCCGTGGCTTTAAGCGGTTCAATACTGGAATGCTAAACTAGACAGTACGGTTTTACCACGGGCATAGCCTCTAAACTAGAGACAATTTAGAAAGTAAGTACCTATATATACCTAAATTGTCAAAATTACTCAGGAACCTCTGATTATATTAAACAAAACAGCGCTTACCTCTGTGCCAGGTGAGTAGGTATTAATAGTCTGGCTGAAGATTCCTAGATCCTTATTCCTAGTCGGATAAAGTGACTGGATAGTCACTCTATCCGACTAAAAATGCATGTTTTTTAGTACAAAAACTGTGAATTTTTCCAGGCCAAGGCGCCCGAAGGGACCCGATGACTTGGAAAGCATTGGTATCGACGCTCGATTTGCAGTGAAAATTGATTCTCATATCGACACCCGTCTTCGTATTTCTAAGCATTTTGTTTGTCATCGCTGCTAGTCTTGATAAATTCTTTTTTAGGGTTCCGTACCTCAAAAGGAAAAACGGAACGAATTTAATTTCAAGTTTTTTTTTTGAAAACATGTTTGTGATTGGTTGGCGCTCAGTGAGATTTTTATCTCAATCATTTATGACAGAGAGAGCGCTATACCTACTCATTTACGCTGATAGAATAATATAGAAAAACACATTTTAATTTTTTTTGATGATGTAACCACAAATTCGCGGTTTTTGGATTTATTCCTTTACTTGTGCTATAAGAGCTACCTACCTGCCACATTTCATGATTCTAGGTCCCTATAGGTTTTCTTGACAGACACGACAGACGGACTGACAGACAGGAAGACAGACGGACAACAAAGTGATCCTATAAGCGTTCCGTTTTTCCTTTTAAGGTACGGAACCCTAAAAACGGATTAAGCCATACTTTTTCATGGCTTGGTTACTTAAATTCAGATTTTCATAAAATCTAGGTGTAGACCGTACCTACTGCAAAAAGAAATAGGTACGAGGTATTCGTTTAGGTATTTATACTTACAATACGTGTCACACTTTATACTTACGTTGACAAAGATATTCCGCTGGCTTTACAAATGGGTCCTTTTGACGGGTCGAGTCGATGTTGAGCTTCCTGCGTCATAATCGCAGTTCCTTTGCACTTTGTGCTAGGGACTCTATAGAGCTCAGTTCTCACTTTGCGCTGTTTGGGATCAATGTGCGAAAGGAAAGACTGAGTGAAGGCACAGTTCACGATAGGTGAATTTCAAACAAAACGTAGAGGCTTTAGCGTCACTGGCAGGCGTCAAGTATTAGCACATTTGACGCAGTAGCTAAAGTAGCCCTATTTTCACACATCGTCGATTCAAGTTCAAACCGAGTGTTTCCTGTTCCTTCACTCGAGTTCACTCTGGTGAAGATATTTACTACTTATACCAAAACCTGTTACATAAGCCGTACAAAATGAGAACTCAGTTACCATTTTAACTTTATGTCATGTCAAAAGTACCCGTTTATCTTCAGAAGAAGGACTAAAATCGTACTTTTTGTCATCACAGTTGACACATACCTACGTAAAGTTAAATATCGAGTGAGATCTCATTTTGTATGCATAACCTTAACTATAAATCTAATAATGAGTCTACTTTTGAAGGAGAATTATTGAAAAATTCGCCTGCATGACCCACGGCTGAAATATACTGAACCGTAAAATACTGAAATGAATCTTATTATTCCTAAAAGGGCCACAACTGCTCAGTTCGTTCTTCACATTAAGTTGTATTGAAAAAAAATGCCAAAAATCAAGCACTAATTTTCAGGACATTCAGATATATTTCAAGCATTTAGAGATATATTTTCAGAGAAAAAATGGGCAGATGGACCGAACTAAACTATACCTACTAAAGTTTCCTTTACGAAATACTAAAAAGATATACTACGAAGTCGTGTTCCTTTGTAACACCCGTGTGAAAGTTTTTAGGTATATTACACCCCGCGGGCATCAACAGCGTGACGTATGGTGAAGGGCTCCACGGAAACACGTGATAAATCATCAGCTATTGTCACGCTCACGGGGGCAATTGACATTGATTTTTCTTCCCCGCTGTCCATCCCCTTGTCATGTTCATAATATAGACGTGTTTCGATGTTGTTTACGCCGATTTTTTACTTTTATAGTATTGAATTTTATAGTATTTTAGACTAGTCGACCATGCGTAATGGGTCTAACAATATGGTAGATGATGGCTCGCAACGTCATACACGTGGATTTTAGTTTCTTTAAATCTCGCGCGAACTTTGCAAGTGGTCAGCGCTGATCGGCTTGCACATCTTTTGTTGCTTTTCACACAAACGTCAAAGAATCTTGGCAAGAAGCAGCGTTTGCGCGTTTGGCCGATAATCTCCGAAGGCATTGGGCAATTGAGTACCTACTTACAACTGCGTCATTGTGTTATTGTGGTCGTAGATCAATGTTTTAATGAAACAAAAAAGTCCTATCAGTCTATTCCTCGTTCCATCCTCAATATTTTCCTCAATCCATGATTAATAACTCTGTATAATATTTTGCATGGTAAGGATTATGATGTTTCCTAATAACAGATCTTCACTAACAAGTAGGTATTCGATTTCAATAGATATTCTCTGCACAAATCCTCTTTACTCATACAAAGGCCTTATTCTTAGAGCTTTATAAAGAAAGGAGTAATTTCTCAAAGGTGGATTGTAAAAAATAAAACAAATCTTCAATTATTATAAAAATTGTGATATATTCTTTCTTAAACTATCAATAATATTTAACTGTACAAAATACACGTTGTTTGTAATATACATAATTATATGATATATTTAACAAAATAATACTAATAATAAAAATATATATCAAATAGTATAAACCAATTACTCGATAGCGGGCGATGATCGATCATTTGTCAAAGCTTTCCTTAGTTTCACCGTGGCGAATTGCTGCGGCCTGGGTCAAAAGGAATGTATGTAAAGTTTGACACTTTATTATAAAAAAACTAAAATCTAATAGGTAAATTGACTTTGTATTTTAAATATATTTACTTATTTTAAAATATTGACTTTGTAATTTAAATTGAATTGTATTGAAATATATGAATTCCAGAGTAGGAACGCACAGGTGGTTAAATGACCGGCGGTAAAATAACCGCCTCGCCCTCACACACCCAAAATTGCGGTAGGCTTGTGTGGACTCATACACATAACTTAATAAGTCAGATCAGGAAAAAATCCTTATCTGACTTATCAAAGGACTTAAAAGAAAAAAAAAAACGTGATAGGTAAAAAGACTAGCGCTTGGCTGCAATCAAATCTGCTGGCACCGTCTAAGGCGGAATGTGTTCGCCTAGATAATGTCTGTCTTGAATATTCACTCTTGATTTAAAGTTGCATTCTATATTAAAATTGGAAGAGAAACTGAAGCCGGAAGGGCTTTCCATGTCTAGCGGTACGAACGTGTTCTCTGAATTTCTGATTTGTAAATTCTATCATTCTATCACGGTTTCATAGGTAGTTGTTCCTGCTAAGAACGTTAAGGCAAAGTGCTTAGCGCGTCGCTTATATGCGTTTGAGTATTTAGTCGCCCGTCAATTAACAGCACATGTGCTTCCACTCTAAGAAGCTAAAAAGTAAAATTAGATTTTACTTTTTTAACTAGAGGGAAAATGCTATAAACAACAGGGTTTATTTGTAATACCTACTATAGATTGGCTTGCGTATAATTAGAGAATTATAATATTTATTTGTGACAATTATAAAACAGCAAAACAGCAAATAACTCCTGCTAAAAATACCGTGTATATCATTCTATAATAATTCATTTTTGTATTAAAAATTCTAGCGATCACTGACCTAGCTTTATATTGATAAGCTAAATATTTGTATACGATTAACATTAACAACAACAACATTTACAAAATAGAAATAATATTACACCTTTAGTTTACAATGAGTATAGCTGAAACAAAATTATACTTACTCTAAAATGAAAAAAGTCAGTGCAAATTAGAGTTCAGATACAAAATTATAAAAGTGCATGTTAGAGGAAAACTTATCCTAATCTAGAAAAGTAAACAAACGTATAAAAACTGGTATATTGTGAATACATAACTAGAACTAGAACCACTAGAATAGAAAAACCTTTACTTTAAATCAAACCTGAATCTATTTGTACATTGCCGTTTCTCGACCCCATAAATCATACCAAGGCCCAAATGTGTGACCTTCTTCAGATAGTTCGTTTCCATCCACAGTCCTTTTTAGAAGTTTAGTGCGGGGCAATAGCTGTGGTCTTTGTTGTTTTAATGCTTCATTGAATTTCTGATCGTCAGATTCGCTGTAAGGTGCATCATTTCGTTGGTCCATAAATCGCCTCGCCTCCAGTCTTGCCTCTTCTTGTTTAATCTTTGATTTTTCAGCTTTTTTAGAATCGGTTTCATAATCATATCGCGAGGATCGCCTTTCTTGATCGCTAAAGTATGATATGTTCGATTCGTAGTATCTTTCTTCTCTTGTACCATTGTATGGTAGTGTACTGTCATCATAACTCCTGTTTATCCTGTTTTTAGTTTTGTTTTCGCGGTTCTTTGTGTCTGTAAAATCTTTCCTCGAGTGTCGTCTGTCTAGTGAATAATCGATTCTTGGTTCATTTGTATCGAAAGATCGTCTGTCTTTCTTCTGATTTCTGATTTCAGCCTGAGGATATTCTTTATTGTTTCCATTTTCAAAGTTATGCTTTCGTATCTTTTCTTCACTTGCTCTTTTTTTGTACTTTAAAGTACCGTCATCATGTTCATTATAAGCATCTTCATTCCTTATGTCATTATTATTTCGTTCTATGGGAATACCATAACGATCAGTCGGTTGGTCATCCTTATATTTGAGTGTCTCAGATGATGCGGAAAATGCTTTAATTTCCTTTGATGTATCTTTAAATGTTTTGAATTCCATAACTTTAGGTGGTGATCTTTCATGAGAAGAATTTTTCGTCTTTTCGGTTGACATAGTCGCCCTAACATGTGGTTTGATGGGTGTAACTTCAATTTCTTCAAATTCAGGCATATATGCATTCTCTTTATTATTCTTCACGTCATTATCTATATTTTGAGTTTGGCGACGACGTTCTAATTCTTGTTGCTTTTTAGAAGTCATATGGTCATCAACAATAATACAATCATACGGGTCTGTACTGGAAGCTACAGAATTGTTATCGGAATTGCTTTCATTATCATATCTTTGCAAGATTTCTCGACGCTTTACAGTTTTCATCACAAATCCATCGCCGTTTTCATCATTGTAGAAACTGTTTTCAAAATTAGTTTTGATAGTACTGCTATTTGTTAAATCAGAGTGTCGAGATTCATTACGTTGCATAAATTCATCCTGCTTTTCTTCCGCAATAGACTTCTCTGAAAAACTCTTTTTATTCATCATTTGATTATGTTGGTAGTTCATATTCCCTCTTTTCTCTTTCTCAACACGTTCTTCATGCTGAATGGACCCTAAGCTTCTAGCTTGTCGCATTCCATTATTTACCTTGATATTTTTTCTGTCGATAGTTTCTTGTGGTCGTGCCGGGACGTTCTCAGGTGAAGGAGACTTATCTTGCCCATTTAGTTTTATTGGTTCTGGCACGTCTGGGGCTGGACGTAAATCTTTTTTTAATTTAACAAATAGTTTCTTCTTATACTCTGGTACAGTATCTACAATATCTCTATGCTGCCAAAGGGACATCCCCTCCATAATTTCTTCAGATGTTGTACGTCCAAACTTCCAGAACGATTTGGTTCTTTTAATTTTTTGAGAATCTTTATCCATGTCTAACATGTTGCGCAAAAGTAGCTGTTGATCATCGGTGAGGTATCCGTTATTTGTATTATTGGGTCTGGGGCCACGTTTCAAGCTTTGTGTTTTTAACAGATATGTTTTGTGTTCCAGGTTTTGATGGGCAGATTTACTACAAAAACAATTAGCAAATTAAAATAAAATAAAAACTAGCTCTACTGCTACAAGAAAAAGCAACAAATAATTAAAAGCAAGCACATACAATATGAGTAAGTACCTGATCGGGACACGCAATCGTTGTGCCTCTTCATCGCTATAATCAATATCGGGCTGTGGAGGTGGCTCGTTTGAAAATCCCGAGTCATTCGAACTGTGTAACGAGACGTTGCCAACAGCACCCACGGCTGAAACGACTGTCTTTGCAGGAGCAGTTTTTTGGGCAACCTAAAAAATATTTTAAAATTATCGAACTTATTGAAAAAAATTGCAAATATAAAGACAAACAAAATGTAACCACTGCTAATTACCTGTGATCTCATTGGCAGTGTTTGCGGACCGAAAGTTCTAGTTTCTATGACGGCATGCGTAGTGAAACTGGCAGCTGATGTGGAATTTTTGATAGCCCCTGAGGCTGCAACGATTGGAGTTGGGTGGAAGTTAGCACTCGCTGATGTGCTCAGAGCACTTGGTGACGGAGCAGGCAAAGTTGGAGGTAAACCAGGTGAACTGTTAGCTAAGCGACCCTAGGAAGAAAAGTATAACATTAGATAACGTATTTATCATTTTATTACCAAGAATTAAAATTAACCGGAGCGGAGAATATTTTATAAAATAATGCACAAAACCGAAAGGTGGGGAAATCATATTTTTCATTTTCTAGTTTATTAAAGAAATTTTATGCGAATGCAGTGCTGCTAAGTCCTATTTTCTTTGCACTTTATTAGCAGATTTTATTTGACAATCATAAGGTAGCAAGAAAAAAATTTGAAGGATGGTCCTTGAAATGAAATGCTCTTTTATTTAAATACAAATATAAATTTTCTTCATACCTTAGTAACGTGGTGGGCTGTTACAGTATCTCCGAACATGCGTGTCGGTGGGTGAGAATGTACATGCGCAGCGGCAGACATTTGCGTGTGTGCCAGGGGCGCTGGTGGCGGCGTTTCGCTCGGCGTCTGCGCTATACTCCAACGTGCTGGTGAACTACCACTGTAACCAAGTATAATAAATTTTTAGATGAATATTAATATTTCAATATATTAAGTATAGTAAGCAAATCAAACTTCAATCTTAAAAGAATATGACGGTAAGATAAGAGATGCAAATAAATTTGAATGAATAAGTCAATCAGTAATCAGGGACAACCGGGACACGTTACTTGGCTGTTTTCACCTTTGCATCTTACTTACCGAGGTAAACTTTACCATGAAGATAATGATTTTTTGCTACAATAAAAAAAATTGTTGTAATTTGGTTGTAACTATATAACATAGAAATCAATTCATAAAACATGTGAATTGTGATAGTGAAAGTATGATACTTCGAGCAGCAATCGACCTAACAGCTATAACAGATCACTGACAGTCACTAAGTTCTTTATTTTTATGCAAGGGCACTGCAGAATTTTCGTCTTTTCGTTGCCAAGGGAAGTAATTGAATCACAAAATTACAAAGTTACAAACCCAGTATCTTCATTAATGATCTGTTCTGTGTAAGCCAACGGGAACCACCCAGCACTGTGTGTCCGTAGATTCTCTCCATACTGCCAGCCCTTCGTCCTGTCTCCCAGTAGGGCAAGTATATCTCCTTGCTGGAAGCTGAGCTGGTTGTCACCAGCAGCCGAATAGGCGTAGAGAGCTCGTGCCAGTGGTGGATCGCGTGACGTGGATGTGGGTGGCGCGATTGATGACGGACGGGTTTTTGTACGGATGTCTGTGTCTGAGGAGAAATCAAACCATCATGCTCTTCAATGAACAGCAACTTATTCAGACGGGTAACGGGTTGTATGCTCGTAGGAGTCAGTTTATCCAAAGGTGCGTTAACACCGCGCCAGTATCTATGCAGTCAATACCGCCTGGCGTATAATATGTATCACACAAACACACAAGCGTACAATTTGTTTTCACTTTTTAAAATACAAATGTATGAACTTTGTCTCTATCTGGAGTTTTATTATCTTTGCCAAAGAGTTCTACTTTATGATTGTAGACTGAGTCGACGCTGAATTATTCGTATTTTTACTAGTTACTAAGTACCTAGACGAAAATACAACGGATGATTAAAAAAAGAGAAGTAAACAGGAAATGAAAATTACAAAAAGAGACAAACGAATTACAGCAAGTATTTACTAAATGATGCTAGATTAATTTTTAAGCTAAATGAAAGGAAAAGCTGCTAGTAATTTACCTTGTTCTGCACTATGGAGACTAGCTTGTAAATTCAGGTCTGATTTGGCTCTAGACAAACCATGTGAAGGTGATCCAAGGTCTGCGATAGATCTGACGTCTAGGCAGGAAGCGTCGACTGATCTTGTTTTTCGTAATGCAGAACCGACTGAAGCACGATCATCGTCGTCACCGTTGCGAGGACTTGCGTACACGTCCTCGTCGGCCCAGAATGATACTTGCTGTAAAAAAGGAGAATCCGTTTGAAAACCTTAGTATTATACCTATAATACCTATAATCTTATAAACTCCTTTAACATTCCGAGTAAATTCTGCATTCCGAACTGCAGTATGGCTTATAACCACATTGATTTAAAACTTTTGTAACAAAAAAGAAAATATTCCATACTACTGAACTTTTTTGAATCCGTTTAAAATTAAAATGGCTAGGATCCTATTTTTATCTTTCTCTTGGCCTAGTTTTATCTTAATAGGTTTGGTTCTAAAAGAATGATTTCCAGTTTCCACTTTCTGATCTACCTAGTTAGTTAATTTATCTATCAGAGTTCTTCAGGTCTCTTAATCAGACTAAAACTTGTCATCTACAAAACATGTCGCTCTAGCAGGTCTTTCATGACTGAAGATCGTGTTTGTGAAGTGATATCCTTCCATCGGAAGACGGGTCTTGTTTTTAGCCATCTTTTCAGCATCGCAAAAGCTTAAAACATATACTTAAGTTAGAAACAGCGAAAATGTTCTCACCCTCATTCTGCTCACAAACATTGCTTCAACATTGGACGGCAAGAACTCCCTGGTCCTTGATACTTCAAGCCATTCTTCCAAGCCAGTATTGTAAGCCGTGGCACCAGCAGTATGATACGCCAGCCAATGTTTTGCAAGGGAACACTGGCGCTCCAGGACAAATCCGTATCGCCTACGCTCTTGAGTCATTGCCTATACAACAGTAAAAAAAATGTTAAGATTGGAAGATTGGCATTATTGCTAGCATTTAAGTTAATTACTTAATTACAATAACACATTAATCATAACCAAGCTAAAAATACCAATGTTTTATGTTTTAAATTTTTAAGGTAAGACCGAAATATAAAGTCCGAAGGTTTTATTATGGTCTTATGGAACTATTAAATCCTCAGCGATACTTTTTATTATTCATTTAGGTATACAGTGCTTAAACTGTGGTAATAAAAAAAACAATAAGATATGCCATAACAACGCCAGAGAAGCGTAAAGCCCGTATTTTATAAGAAGGATGAATATTTTTGCAGATCTTTTTATTACATACCTACACATCAAAATATTTTTAGCGTCGACATAAGCCGTATGCGACATTATTATAGGTACACCAAGACCTCATTATACGGTGACATACACACATACACCCGTGGACACGTCATGGTCTTATGAAACGCATCTAATAGTTATTAGACAATAAACTTACATTCTTCAAGCTTTGTTCGCAGAAAGCGTCCAATTTAGTCTTCTCCTCTTCTAATATCTGCATGCTCTGTAATAGAAAAAACAATGGAATTGATTTAGAGATACACGATACTTTGAGATAACTGTTCTGATAGGGGGAAGATCAATTTATTTTTAATCTCGCTTTCTCGAGATTCTATGACGAGTTGCGAAGCACTTCAAGGGTTGTTTACTTCATCCAGAAGTTACGGGTTCTATCTGTTTGAAGACTGGAAATATATTATCATAACAAACCTCCGAAATCTTGTGGAATATTAATTACAAACTTGGCTTTTGTAATTAATTGTTGTGTTGTAACTTGTGTGTAATTTAGGCATATTTTTGTTTATGTAACTACAAATTGCTTAAAATACTTTTAGTACACTGTACCTAGCATGTGAAAAAGGGGGTTTCTCTCGAAATCACTAAGTACTTTCTGCGCATACTGCACAAATATTATCTCCCACAATTTTCTTTTAACAAGTATGTATTTTATCTATTTCCTCATTATTATCAGCCGATAGACGTCCACTCCTGGTTGACATAGTTTTTTGACCCCGTTTTTGACTGACTTTTGAACAAGAAATTCTATTAGTAGGGAAGTGGTTATACCTTCATCTCTTTATCCATAGCTGAACCGACTTTAGTGACATTGGTCTTCTTCTTTCGTTGCTTTTTAATGGTAGCTGCGGCCTTGCTGTAGCTTTCCGAACGCAGTTTGTGTTGTTGTAGAAACCTTTTCTGTTCAGACTGTAAATAGACAGGATAGTTTAAAATCCTTTGAATAAAAATATCTCATTTACATATTTTATTGTAAGGATGGCGCACATTGGTTTCTATTGTCTGAAAAAAAGTTGCTTTGTGATTGGAAATTGGATTCGCACTTCAGTATAAGTAGCGAGTGTAGAGAAAAAGTTGTTCAATAGGGCAGTTGCAATCTTGAAAAACAGAAACGTAGTTTTTGACCTGCCCACTGATTCGCTAACTCAGTGTCTAACGTTGAATGATAGCCACCCAGCTCATTTGACAATTATTTTTAATCCATCAAAGGTTACGAAAAATGATTTTAACATCACTCAGTAAAGCAGTAATATAGAACCAACCAATGCCAAATGAGCACGGTGGCTCTAATTCAGTGTTAGGCACTGAGATAGCGAATCACCTCGCTCGCGCTGCTCGGTTGCTCGACCGTTTAATTGGTATATCGACTATGAAAACAAATACTTACATAAGACCGAGTACAGTCAGCAACAAAGCTAAGTTTGCACCCGCTCATAGTCGCTTGTACTGGCGAGTGCAAACCTAGATTTGTTGCTGACTGTACCTACTACCTAGCCAATATGCAGTCAGCCTTAATGAACTATAATTTACATATATTTGCAAATTTAGTATCTTAGGTGAAAAGAAACAATCAAATAATTAATTTATTTCGATATTTTTTTTAATGACAAAATCTGGATATGGTTATATACCCACTTATTCACCAGATTTACGTAGGTAAATATTTCAATTATTGTTCATTTAATTCCAGCTCTTACAAGTCATGGTATGTTAATCATAACATTTTCGTTCTATTTAACTTAATTATAAATGCCAATCATAACTTTAAACGTACAACAATGGAGATAAATTACAATGTGCAAAACAACAATTACTTGTGAGCGTGACTACAATTTGAATACATTATTTATCTTTATCTTTTATCAGTACAACCTTCAATAATAAATTAGGTTTATTTAAATATCTTAAATATTACTCGGAATGCGCAAAATGAACGAGAGGTTGCTAAGTCATTTTGGTTGGAAATCACGCAGAGCTTTTTCAAATGACCTACAGAGGAATATTTTTGTATATACGAGTGACGTTAGTGTTAGTGGCATCGGACGCACTGAAAAAAAATCGTAAATGGTAACGTCGCGTCAGGCCTTCTTTTTTCAATTCCTCAAAATCTTCTTTGCGGTCAAATTTTGACCCTTTGTTATCACCATCTCTGCAATTTGCACTCACACGCACAAAGGCACATCTCTTGCACTTTTTACGCTTCATCATATTATCTATCTGTATTTCTAATATATCAGATGTGCCTCTACTAAATGTACGATAAGTATACGAACACTTTTCCAGTAAAAATTTATCTCTACCTGATTGTTCGTAGGTATCTATTACGTGGACGGGTTTCAGAGTTAAATGCTCCTTAAATTAAGAATTTACATTGTAATTACTTAAATAAATAAGGTTCCTTTATGTATAAATAACAAATATTATATATTTTGTTATAAATAAAGGAGCTCATAGAATAAGTACTTAAACCAACCTGTACTACTTTCGTATCCTTCTCTAGATTAGTCTCCAAGGGGACGAGCAAATCCACGTAGAACGCCTTCAGCTACAACAGAAAAACAACTTGCGTATCACTTCTAACAATTGAAGGATAAACTTTTATAGCAGGTATTTTATTGCCCAACTACGGCTATATCCTTTAATAGGCTTTCCTGTTGGATTGTTATTCATAAAAATAGTCTATGAAAAACATATGAAATACTTTATATTATTATGTACTTATGTGTTTTTCTAGGGTTTTGTTACTAGTTATTATTCTGTTTATTTATCTACATTTGTCTTAACAGATTAATTATTAATAATGTTAATGGGGAGCGTGCAAGACCGTCTCTGGTGGATGTCACAGTGGCGATGGACGTATGCATAGGTACCCGTAGATAGAATGGATCAGATTAAACAGAGACAGCAAAAACCTAAAATTACCTAAGATATTTAATTTTCCTAAACAAACAAAAACACACGATCCTTGGCAGCTCCTCATTTATGGATACTTAAAAATACTTGGGCTTCAAGATTTATGTTTTCACATAAACATTCTTCATAATAAGTATGTAATTATGTATATTATGTAGGTAAGCTAATGGAACTTACGATGTTCATCTGTTGATCCTGAATTTCTCGATAGACCTCCACCACCTTCATAAGAGCGGTACCTGTTAACGAAGTCAAAATATAATGAGAATTAAGGTTGAAAAACTGGACAAGTGCGAGTAGAACTGGCGTGGAGAAGGTTCCTTACGATGAATTTGTGTTGTGCGCACAATATTGAGAGATTTATCATGTTAGTTAATATTATAAACTTCTTATAGGTTTTTCTGTAAGCTATAACTTATATAACTATTTCCTGTATTTTTTTTTCAAAATTTTTGGCTCAGCAGTTTCGAAGATAAAGGGGGCGATCTATTTACATAAATAACTTTAAAACTATTTATTTTAAGGCTATAAACAAAGACAATACATATTTTAGACTTTCATAACAAGCCTTTTCGTTTGATAGGCATGTCATACGACGGTACAGTTTGCAATCTTTTTTATATTCTGATTTGCTCCCCAATTTCCATAATTCATTTAATATCTACGTTGCATGCTCGCGGTTAGATCTTACTTCAATGGTTGGATCACAGAAATTCATATTGTACCAAATTCTAACTTAATTGGTCTAGAAGACTCCGTGCAAATTGGCTGTGACAGACGGACAGGCAGACGGTCAGACAGACACACAATCAGACAGACAAACGAGCGATCCTATAAGTAATCATTTGTATGTACGGAACCTTAAAAATAATGAAAGATAAACAAAAATTGTCTACACAAGATTACGTTATTGTTAACTAGGTACCTAGCTATCTATTACAAATTGAACACATAATTTCGTTGGCCCTTATAATTGAGCTACGAGTATGATTAGGCACTTACGGTATTGCGGCTCGATAATTCAATCTTACGTATTACACAAAAGCCTTCAACTGAGCATAGATCATTATCATACGAGACTTTGCAAATAAAGCATATCACAAACGAGAAAATTCACAATATCTAACACGTTTCAATTGGATAAAGTTTAAGAAAACTAGAAAAAACTGTATTTTTATCAAAATGTTTACTTTTACTCAAAATTAAATGTTTAATCATTTGAGTTATGACAAAAAGGCACGGTATTATCAGCTGGGTACGTATAAGTAAAAACACTTATCCTCGCTTCTCAGCCCAAGTAACACCCACGCATTATGGAGTCAAATTAAAAAAATGTTTTTATACCAAACACTAAGAATACCTGACGAAACGTATCGTTGACTTTAAGTTTAAATGCTACTTTATTTACAAGTGTGTATCCTATTTGCTTATTAGGAACTTAATAAATTTTCTCAATTTTAAGAAATGAAGATTCAATCTACCATGCTAATGACAACGAGTTTAATAACACAACTATAAACTATTTGGTTAAGTGCTTAGTTTGCGAGCACCCTTATCCATCTCAAGTACGAGATTGAGTAATCAAAATACCAAGTTATTTAGACATCTGTTTGAATGACTTGGTTAATTAGTTTCATGTGGTACGAAGAGAAGTTTCCTTCGCGTGTTTGTGACTACACGGATAAAGTTGATCAAGACTAGTTAGTATAAAGGTTTATTGTTTGTTTTGTTTTCATTAGCGCTTGAGTACGACCTTATTGGGTGTTAACTGATTTGTTCCAGAACCGATTGGACACTAGATTATACCTACCTAGGTTCTAGTTCTATAGGTTTACCTATGTAGCAGGTAAGTCAGGTAATCGTCAATTAAGCATCTTACCTGTAACTTAATTTAATACTCTACAAAATTAATGTAAAACCTTATTAATCGCTGAACTATCTATAAGCAATAAATATAGGTAAGTAGGTATAAAACAATAAACATTTTTGCATAGGAAACGCAGATAACTTTACAAACTTTCAGTCTTTATCAAGCACCTCCTTACAGGACTAGATATGTGTATTATCTATTGAAGGAAAATTCAAAAAACCCCCAACACAAAAACCTCTCTAAGAAAACTAGAAAAGAGCTGATAACTTTCAAACGGCTGAACCGATTTTCTTCGATTATAGCTAAGAACACTCTCGATCAAGCCACCTTTCAAACAAAAAAAAAAACTAACTAAATTACAATCAGTTCATTCGTTTAGGAGCTACGATGCCACAGACAGATACACAGATACACACATCAAACATATAACACCCCTCTTTTTGGGTCGGGGGTTAAAAATGATTTATAACAATGTTAAAATAACATTACCAATATCGGCACATCCTCCCCAAGTCCCTTGTTGCGCCTGTCGGCCGAGTTTACCCACTGCGTCGACGTACAGGCGAGAGGCGGCCGCCGCTCCTGGTGAAAAATGTCTATGCTATACTCCAACCTTGATACAGGTAATGTTCTATGAAATTTTTATGCTATGTGTCGTCTATGCCAGTGATAAGATTTTGACTTCCTGACAGAGACTAACAGGCTAGAGAGTAGAGAGTAGAGTAGTCGGAATCTTAAGTGCAATCCGTTCAGCTTTTTAATATTATAATGTAACGCTGGCCATACATGATCAAGTTTACCGTCAAGTTGGTAGCGGACTTGAAGCGGCGTCCATCAAACATAACCGTGTATGGCTATCAGTTGACCACACAGTTTTTTTGACACTTCTTCTGCTTGAGGTCTTTTAACTTTAATGCGCTGGGCTTTTAAATTTTATTTATTTATTTATTTATAACCTAACCCGTAGGTATAACTGGTAATGTGTGGCACAGCTTTAAAGAAATTACGGTTTTTTCTTTCTTTTCTTGACTGGTTGTCGCCGCTTCAAGTCCGCTGCAAACTTGATCGTGTATAGCCAGCGTTAGAGCTTTTAAAGACGAGGTGCGTGCGCATTACCGGAACAGGCGTTATTCGCACTTGACTGAGGATTGAGGTTTTTAGAAATCCCAAAGGAATCCATTGTTTTCCGGGATATCCTATTACATGTTCATTTCCAGGATGAACGATATTTTTGTGCCAAAATTCACCAAAATCGGTTCAGCGCTTGCGCCTCGAAAATATATCAGACAGACAGATACACTTTCGTATTTGTAATGTTAGAATGGATGTAGAAGTTTAATAGCTGTCTTTAAATGTTGAATATGTAGGAGATCAATAGCCGTAAAACATGAAAGCATTAAACGTCTCAGCGCGAAAAACCGTCAACACTCGAAAGAAATCTTGACTGCCGTAAAAGCAAGTATCAAGAGCAATACATCGCAGCACAATGGCCAAGTTTATTGCTTCTAGCGTCGACTATAATACGCTAGATAAGCCAACAGAGACAATTTGGCACCAACTACGCCCTAGTTCCGAAGCCAAACAAGCACAACTAAGGTTTTGCATATAGATGCACCCATTTGGCTTACGGCATATAAATTAATTGTCTCCTATTTAGTAACGCATCATATTGAATTAATTTGAGCATGTAACATGTAACGATCTTCGCTTCCCTATTGGCCTATAAATAGCTAAGTTATACGTACTTACTTACGAGCACGAAGAAACTTTTTATTTTGGAATTAATAAAGATATTAAAATAAAATAAATAAAAATATAACCAAGCGGTAATTTTATTCGTTGGTCAGCAACTTGGGCCATTGCAATGTACCAACCAACGTATAGGTATCAGTAGGTACCTACTTGTGTGTACAGCTAAAATATGCCAAGGGGCTTGGTTAATTTCAAAGGCGTTAAATTACCGTGGCGTACCTAATTACTACATAATCACTATGACTGTATGGAATTTAAAGTATGTTACTTACCATGTAAAGCCTTTAAATATGCTTTACCGGCCGTTATCATCTGTCGCGCGCCAGGGTTGAACTTGTCCAAGATATTCTGCAACAACAAGAATACACAATAAGTTCATAGTGAAACTAAAACTAAATACTAAATAAGTACCTAGGTAATAACCCTACAACTGGCAAGCGACTCGTTTCGTATTGCAACATTACACGATTAGCTTTCGTAAGTGAAAGTTTTCACTACGATGAATGATGATCCGTCAAAGTATTATAATGTCCAGTGAAAATGTAAACAGTGGTTACTTTGAAGTGTATGTAATAAATGGACGTAAGTATTAGTTTCGGTCTTGTGTGAATGTGAATGAATTTGCGATTCTTAAATCGTATTAATAAGACCTCTGATTTCCTGCTAGGTATGCTGATAATATCGTCCGCGTGTACCTACCTATTAATAAACTTTGTGAGCTAAGACATTACTTAAAGAAGCTGAGAAGGTTGAAGACTGATGTACGCGACCGACATCAGCGCTGGAGGAATTCTGGTATAAATATGTAGCTATTTCCGCGTCGACATTAGTGACAACAAAACGCATTGTTAAGACTATTAAACCTTGCTAAATACCCACTTATGTTAAAACTTAAAACGTAGCCTAACGTAACGTAACATAGCGTAGCGTAGTTTTCGTGAAGGCATTGCTAAGTATAGGATCCGGTTTACAAGAAAAATGAGGTCATACTCAGTCTAAGTACTAAGTAGGTATACTAGACAACTTTTTTGTTGTACGAACATTAATTTGCAATCGCAAAAGAAAATGAGGGCTTAGACCGTAAATAGAGGCGTAGGAATGTGGCCTTTCAAGGATGCTGCTACCTCGTTACAGAGGTGTGGCAAACATGCCACCAGCGGCATTCCGTAGTAAAGCTTGTAACACACAATGCGCGACGAAGAAATCGTCCAATATGGCTCTTAGAAGTCAGAATTCCTTATACAATATACAAGAAACATGCGTTTCATGCGTAGGGCTCACAATCCTGTAGATATGTATCCTCCCAACCGCACTGCAATGTGACATGTTCAACATTTTTTGCGTTACCTACATATCGTACACGCGTATGCGCGCGTTTTGTGTGACAACTTGTCGTGTAGTTATCGTCGCGCGTTTCGTGTGTTTCACGACTTAATATTGCTCAAAGGCACTTCTTCGAAAAACCCATTTACTTAAAATGGATGCAAATTCTTTAACTTGATGATTTAATTTGTATCTAGGCATTGGCCTGTTACGGTATAATTTGAGGACGAGATAAAAATGTAAATATATTTAGACATCTAGACTTAATTGTGTTAGTTTTAATGAAAGAGGTATTTTTGATATTTATACTAAGTTTCTCATAATTACTATGTAAATGACTTGGGATAAAAGGCAAGACCTACTAAGAATCTTCCAAGATCTTCATCTTAGATTGCATCATCATTTGCCATTAGGTGAGATCACAGTCAAGGGCTAACTTGTAATCGATAGAAAACAAACCAGACATGCTGTAATGTCGACTATAAACGACTATAGCTTTTATTTGGAGTTCGACTTTTAACTTTTAGTTTCTGCTAGTATTTGTGTTAGCGTCGCCAGCTTTACGCTGTATCTTGAGTTCCACAAGACCGATCTGTTCTTATAATCCGACTCTTGTATGATACAAACAAGTATAGTAAACCGGAAAGTTATGAGATTATTATAAGAGAGATAAAAAAGATAGGTAGCAGCTGTATATAGACTTTATATCGGAGTACCCAAACTGACGCCAATTCCAAACCCCTAATCCGCAAGTTATGAGGGCATTACAAAAAGCCAATGCATTTTCCCTTTTATCCCAATATCGGAGGCTGGGAGCCGAGGCTGGGCGACTACGTGCTAATGTGTTTTACGATGTCGTGACTGCGAATGTCAGCCCATCGTACTTGTGCTGACGTTAATTCTATTACATATTAAGTCTTACGTTATTTCTTGTTTGGACGTTGTCATACTTATTTTCAAATGCAATATACCATTGTCTTAATCTTAACGATAATTTTATTTATAAGGAATGAAACGCTCAATTTGTTTTAATCCACCAAATCAGATTTAGCACATTTCTTTGCTACTGGGCATAGTTATATGCGAATTCGAATAGTAAAAAGGTATAAGGAGGTATTTTTACCACTGGTTTCAGCGAGCTAGTGGATGTTAGTCTTAAAACTTATTTAGCTTGCATGGACGTGAAGACCTAAAATATAATCTAACCTATCCTTGATTAGATTTTCATTTAGTGGTACTAATGCCTTCGTCGTAGAGGCGATGGGTGTTGGAGCCGGAAAGTCCATGAGTGGAGATCGCGTACAAGCAAGAATAGTATGGGGCGCTCTCCAGCACGATGGACTGACGATAGGTATAAAGCGGTTCGGCTGGTGGGAAATGGCTGGATGAGGAAGGCTGAGGACCGGGTGTGGTGGCGCTCTTTATAGAAGGCCTATGTCGAACAGTGGACGTCCACATGCTGATAATGATGATGAATTAGCTTTATGATCAAACCCATTTTTCAACTCGTATTTAAGTAATTTAAAGCAGTGCGCTTGCAGACTCATTTCCCTCGTGTACTCTTTAAACGGAAACTTTAAACACCCTTCACTGTGGTAGCAATTTTTCATATTTACCGTTTTTCTAGACCAATTCTCGACAGTGACAGTAAAGTATTGCTACTTCGTCGGGGCGGGCAAAAGGCAATATTTCAGGGAATCAGGCGTACATTTTAAAATACCGATACCCTATGTCGTACGGTTGGAAGCATGGCATAAATCTTAGGGGATGCTCCGTATACAAAAATGTTGCGAAGGGAAATAGATGCGCACTTATAAAAATTAAGTAGGCTGCGATATGAGCCGGATATATTGAAATTAGAATGTGATGAAAGAATTTCTATTGAGATATCAGAGACACTTTTATTTATTGCCGATAGATTTTATAGTGGCTATACAGAGTAGGTACACATTATTTCAAAGAGAGACAAGTTGTTAATAAAACTACATATTTTAAGTACCTTTAATATTATAAGCAGCCTTATCACACTAATTCACACTAATATTATAAAGGCGAAAGTTTGTATGTGCGTGTGTGTATGTGTGTGTGTGTGTGTGTATGTTTGTTACTCTTTCACGCAATAACTACTGAATGGATTTGGCTGAAATTTGGAATGGAGATAGATAATATCCTGGATTAGCACATAGGCTACTTTTATCTCGGAATATCAAAGAGTTCCTACGGGATTTTAAAAAAGCGAAATCCACGCGGGCGAAGCCGCGGGCATCTTCTAGTAAGTTATAAATTAAAAACCAAAGGTAAATTTACCGTTTCCATTCGCTCAATGTTTTCAATTAAGTACAATATATGCAAGCTTGATGCATATTTCAGGTAGAGTTTCAAAATCAAAGTACAATAGTATTCATGTACACAAACTTCTTAAGAGCCCTGAGTTTAGTTTAACTTATATCCCGTGTACATCAATATCCTCCCGGAATAAGTTTGCCAACAACTCAACTTTTGTAACAAGTTTCGTACAATGCGATCTACTACAATCCTTGTTAAAAGTTGAGCCTTCAAAACACTACCACTCAATTTTCTCATGCCAGAATGAAAAGCAAAGCCGGTTTCAACAACAAAAAGCAGATCAAAATAACAAATTCATTTTCCTTTTGCATAAAGTATAGCAACTAAAGGTAGGTAGGTACCTACTTCAATATACAATCACATATACAATTTAGGTATAAATATTGTATTTTATAAATAGACTAGCGGCTCGCGAGTCAAACAACAGACTATTTTTCTAGAATATCTGGAATTATGAACCTCATAAAATATGGTAATTTTTTTTAATTAGCTGCAGTGTCTCGGGATATTATCCTAACACTATCCACATAGACAGAAACTCACCAAAATCGTATCTCTTTCTACTAAATAAATTAGTACCTTAGTAGAAAAGATCCAAGGTTCTCTGTTGTCGCTCAACTTGATGGTTCAAGTAATTTATCATTCATTACAAAATTGTTTATTCCATTCACACATACTTGCACTACAGTGTTTCAATCCCTTCTGAGCAACAAGAAGTCCGTCCTCTTTTATTCGTCCATGCTCTCAAATTAAATGTTTACAATAGTGGTGAAAAGACAATTTCGCTTCTTACGATTTTGAAAATTAAGCTAGACTTGGAGTGCTAACATTTGCTCCACAATTTAATTGTAAGGCTCTTACACTTGTCATATTAATTCCCACAATGTGTTGTGCATAGTGAATTCTTCATCAAACGCGTAGCCGTAGAATTTTACCTACGATACGACGTCTCACTGCAACTATTGAGAAGAAAAGTTTTTTAAATCAACCTCTGAAGGAGTCAATCCCTTAAGGGATAAGTTTTCATTAATTTCCCCGAATGAAAAGCAAAGACAGTCTCAACAGGGAAAAGAAGATCGAAATAACAAATTCGTTTTCCTTTTGCATACACAATATACATATAAGATACGGCGCATTGTGAACTAACAGCTTCTAAAGTAATACAGGCGGCTTTATTCCATCCTCTTTATTTGTGGGGCACGTAGCAAACGACATTTGGTACCAAATTGCCTCGGGTAGGCTTCGTGACGGGACCCCTTCCAACCTCGTAGCTTCCTAATGTCTTACGCACACGTCCAAAGTTTTTGTATGAGTTGAGGATTCATATCATGGAATCCATGTGCGACTTTTTGTTCTACTTGATAGGATGAAAACTATGCTAAATTAATGATACTTATATAAATTAAGACGTCGACCTACGTCTACCTCTTATACCTACATCTAACTTTTCGAAGTTAAGTATGTAAATATACGAGTATAACTTGCTTTACTGGTGAAAACAACATCGTAAGGGAACTTGCACGCTTGAGAGTTCTCCGTAATGTTCTGTAAGGGGTCTTCCAATCTGCATTTGGCCAGCCTGGTGCACCGTAGCCTACACCCTTCTCATTCTGAGAAGAGACCCATGCTCAGTAGCGAGTCGGCGATGGGTTAATCGTGATGAAAATATTAAAACTGTGAATGAAAGCTGACTAGTCCAGATTTTGGTTGTATTGGGCTCTCAAAGTACCTATACTACCTACATACATATCTAGGCACCCTCAAAATAGTAAAATCAAAACGAACTGGTATAGGTAACGAACATCAAAAGTGCCTCTTCAAACAGACGTGTCCAATATGAAATGATGCTGCTACGTTCAGTTTTTTGCCTCTCTTGTACAATTGAGTAAGTATTTCGACTAGTCTACTCTTGTTCGCCCACTCTTTTTATTAGGTAACTAACTACCTATACCTTCCTACGTACTGCTTATCCTATGTATGTATTAGCTAACGGCATAGACCTATAATATTCGCTAACGGTTGAAATTATAATAATCAATCTGTAGTGTCTCTGATCTGTTGATAAGCTGTTACTGAAAATAGATTTAGTAAGTAAGTACCTACTGACAATAACTATGTATCTACAAGTGTAAATTAAAAATTTATAACACCCCCGACAAGTGAAGGTTACAGTAACTAGAAAAGAGCTGATAACTTTCAAACGGCTGAACTGATTTTTTTGGATTATAGATAAGACACTCTCGATTAAGCCACCTTTCAAACCAAAAAAGTATATTAAAATCGGTTCGGTAGGTACTTCAGTGATTTATATTGTAAGTCAATATTTTGCAGAAGTAAAACCTTTTAACTGGTTTAACCTTTTAAATGGTCAAACAATTTTAAATCAATGCCTTTGTGATATGCAACAAAATTATGTGGGCAAATATGGTACCTGCTCGCCAAGTGCCCACGGCTATGTGTAAATACATTTATTTATTCATGATAATATCAATGTTATTTATGTCTAATACAATGTTTGTTAGCGAATTATCGTAATCAAATTTACATAAATCAACGAACCACAATTAATTACTGTTTAACATATTTAAAATTAATTCAAATACTTAATAGCATTTACCTACTGGTAAAATAACTAACAAAGTGCAGGACTACAAGTACATTTAGGTAAGTAATACGAGTACACTAAGTTACGTAAGCAGTTAGATGTAGATAAACACGGAAAATCGCTTCCCAAAGCATATTACGTTTACGTTGAACAAGACCATTTTGTAATGGAATAAATTTTCTAACCGGCATGAAAATTTGGATACTCCGTTTGGAATATTTCATAAAGCAAATATACTTAGAGCTGACTTCTATAGAGGATATTATAGAGAGGATATTTGCGGAGCACTTGTTGCCTCTCGACAAGACACGGCGACATGACGTTGTTTACAAGACTGCAAGCAAACTTTCCAACTGCAATAAACTCGTGAAAGACGAGATATTATTTCTCAAAACTTTAAACAAGTTCTTATAAACCACCCCACCGATAAAAACATTTGTTACAAATAAAAAAAAAAAGCGTAATATTTTAGAAAAACTCAACGAAATTATATTTATAGGTATTTACACTATTTACGTTTCTCTATATCGGTTGTTGTACGGTTGATCGGTAATTTGGGAAAGTTTGCACTATCAGGTTGATTTTATCCAAAATTGAATTTATAAATAAATATGTACTTCAATCATTATAATAGGTATAAATTTAAAAAAAACCTTTTGAAACAAAACTAACTCAAGTTACTGACAATGAAGAGGCATTAATTTTACTTAACAGGGCTCTCTCCGTCACTCGTTTCCACTCGTTTCATACAATCGTAGTTCCAATTTCATTTGAATATTAAGCAACCAAAGTCTATGAAATTTTGCAGACATATTCTAGAAACTAATATCTGTGTCTGTGGTGTTTTAGATTTTTCTAAAAATATGTAGTTTTAAAATTACAGGGGCTCAAAGATTTGCATGAAAATTTTTAAGACCGCGTAACTTTGAAACCGAATATTTTAACAGAAATCTGGAAAACCACAGACATAGATATTAGTTTCTAGAATATGTCTGCAAAATTTCATGGACTTTGGTTGCTTAATATTCAAATGAAATTGGAACTACGATTGTATGAAACGAGTGACGGAGAGAGCCCTCTTAAGTATGTAGCTTTCAGACTGTCTGGCTACTAAAACTTTTAAGAGAAAGCAGTATTGCCGAAAGGAGGACCGTTTGTTTTATAAAAAATTAATGAACAAATCCCCCTTCTAACAGCTGCACCAATTAATCTCTTTAGCAGTTTTTGCGATCAAGCAGGTAGCTCACAGTTAAATTCCAATCTACTACCTACCTTTATCCAATGTTCAATGTTGGAGTTCTTAACGTAATCACGAGCGTACAATTTGTTACCGATTCAACAAAAGTTCCTTCCAAAAGGGAAAATAAAAGAATTTTCCCTTTAACTTTCCTAAATGAAGTTGACTACAAAAGGCGGAGTAAAACGTAATTCAAATGAGCGCTGCCGACGCCGACCACTTCTAGCTTCGATTCCGCACTTTAAAAAGTTTAATTTTTAAAGAAACTTCCAGTCCCAGGACTTTTGAATACGCTTAAAACTTTGAATACAGATTTAATGATTTGATATATCTTTAAGTTACCAAGATTTATTATTGAAACCTTTGTGAAAAATGGCCGAGCGTTAATATTATTGAGTTCGGTTCTCGGTATCGATTGTTTAAGCATATTGGAATTTATGAACGTATTGCAAATGAAAAGAATAAAAAGGCTTATTCCGGACTTCAGAACCTTGAAATGCCACATACCTAATGTTGAGTCGTCAATAAAATGTTTGGACTTATGTTTTTTGTAACAAGGTTTTTGTATGAGATATATTTACCTGTACCTTTTATAATACTTGAACAATCCCGCTTTCCCTAAGCAACAATTTCAATTATAAATCTACGAGTAGGTTCTTCTATTATGCAAAAATTAACGAAAATGTATGAGATGATAAAATTGTTTAAATATAACTAATTAGCAGGCGGAGTCATAATCAAGAGACTTTAAAATTACGTCTTGAACTAACTTTTTTTTTGGCAATAAGTTAAAAAAATCATCCCAAAGCTTTGCAATCTACCTATCTACTACTAAATAATAAATAAATAATAAATAAATAAAGGTTTATTCAGCTCATGTACAGACTCACACACAAAAACAAAAAAACAAGAATTAAAATAAAAATACAAACGAAGTACCTACTGACGAATTAATGTAAGTAACCTCAAATCAATCGTATTAGAATTTCCGGGATAGGTACAAATTATCTCTGTATCTTTAGTTAAAATCATTTAAACGGATGGGCTGTGAATATGTAGCTGACCACCGTAGCAGACAGACAGAAAGAGGGACTCTTTAGCGTTTATAATATTGTATGGATTTAAGAAAAAGAAAAACAAAAACATTGAGAGACCTTTCAGAAGGATTTTATTTATAGAATCATCCTGTAAAATTATCCCCATCGCCGGAAATCCTCGTAGGTATCTAAGCAACACTTGGTCTTGAATGCCAATGTCGTCAACAAATACCGATATCACATAACAAGGTCGACCTCTTAACTGAAGTAAACAACTTAATAACTTATGCATGAAAACCAATTGTTCAATTTGACAGCCGTTCGTCGCTGTTCATGTTTGAAATGTAATTTGGACACAAGATGTAGGTAGGTATAAAGTTTGACGAATTTAACACCTGACTGTATAGAATGGAATAGGTTTTTATTCAAATGAACTTTTACAAGTGCTTTTGAACTGTCAAAAGAATTTACCACTGGTTCCGAATGCCATCTGTACCTAGAAAAACCAGCAAGAAACTCGGCGGTTGCTCTTTTCAAATTTTTAATTTTACAATAATATTATTACACTTAGATTTAGCCTTATACCAATAAATACAGCATCCTCTTTTTGATCTACTGAATACCCGCATAAATTGTCAGGGATAACTCTTAATCGATTGGTTACCCAGTCTACACGTTTGAAATCGTGAGTATTTGCAAAACCAAGTGTTTCTCAATGCTAATCGCGTCACGATGTGGTTTACCAAGCTGTATAATCTCGCTCCATGATGTCATAATGGTTTATTGAACGTTTATGCAAACTTAAGTAATTTATGACATTCCTGAGGATGTCGAATCCACAGCCCTTTGGTGAACTTAGTATTGGTGAATGTAAATTGAGCTAGATTTCACGTTTTGAATTTTGCGACTTATTCTTGTCTTGAACCTTAATCTCTTTAGTGTAAATAAATATTTTTTGTGCGTAACATGGAATAATGCCGCGGGTAAAGGCTTCATGAGGAAATTAATCTATACTGTGAGATGGATACAACAAACAATCCCATCTTATTCTTCACTACTGTACATAAATATATAAGTTACCGTACGATAATCCCTGAGAAGGGATGAACACGAAAATACTAAGTTACTTAATTGGGCCATTGGATAAGGCGTTGTGGACTAAATATCTGGGTTATGGGGGTAAGATAACGGAAGCCTACTTTTAGGCCAAGATTACACCAGTAAGTTTGAATCACATAAGTAGCTTACGTAAAAGTAAAGTAAATAAAGTAAAATATTATTTATTGTACACCAAGACATAAAAATGTATAAATAACAAAATAGATTTTTGTACAATAGGCGGTATTATCGCCTAATAGCGATCTCTTCCGGGCAACCTTAGGGTGAAGAGATAATAACTCAAAATTTAAAAAACCCCCGACACAAAAACCTCTATAAGAAAACTAGAAAAGAGCTGATAACTTTCAAACGACTGAATCGATTTTCTTCAATTATAGCTAAGAACACTCTTGATCTAGAACTAAATTAAAATCGGTTCATTCGTTTAGGAGCTACGATGCCACAGACAGATACATACGTCAAACTTATAACACCCCTCTTTTTGGGTCAGGGGTTAAAAATTAAAGAAAGTGGAAAGGGTGTACTAATATAATAAAGTAAATACACTTAATACTAATTCATGGACAAGAAATTTACTAATGTAAATGTACTTGGAGTGCTTATATTAGTAAATTTGTCGTAAGTTAAACATGTAAGCTACTTATGAGAGTAAAACTTACAGGTATATCCATGGCCTTAGAATAATCTCGCAGAAAATAATATGTCGGTGCCTTGTCGCCTATCGTCGACGATGTTACCGAAAAGGCCTTGGAACCATCATCGGTGTAAGCGATTCGAGTGTAGAGAGGTCGGCAGTTACTGATTTCAACATCTTGATAGACAAATCTCTAGTAGAGGGTTTCCTCGTTATTACGCCATTAGACTCTTCCGGATTTCCACCCCGGAGCATTTAGACCGCCCGGGCTACGGTCCGAATTCTCCCGGACGTGACCTCTTTTATACTACCTATGAGAATTTAAGTAGACATGTCCTAGAAACAAATGTCTGTGTCTGTGATTTGCCAGATTTCCGTAAAAATGTGTAGTTAAAAAGATAGCGGGATGAGGAAGGCGGAGGATCGTGTGTGGTGGCGCGCTCTTGGGAAGGCCTTCGTCCAGCAGTGGACGCAAACAGGCTGATAGATTGATTGAATGTGTAGTTTCAAAGTTACACGGGCTTTTTTTTTGTATGTGTAACTTTAAATCTACACATTTTATAAAAATCTTGAAAATCACCGACACAGATATTAATTTCTAGAACGGGTTTACCATAACTTCATGACGATTGATTGGTAAGTATTTAAAATGAGGACAAAACTACGTTTACTTGAAGCGCGCGATTTTTTTAAAAAGGAAATCTGTTTCCGAAGTGGCCTGTCATCAAGTAGTCATCTATAAGTAGATATATCTTATGAATGTAAAATGAGATGCAATAATCGCATATTGCTGGGAATAGCCTTAGACCATTGCCTAGGGATTATGTAACTTGAAGATGATTTCGTTACATAATAATATAACAGATTATAGATAAAACGATTCCGTGTTTACGTAAAATGCTCTTATGATGTATGGTCTGCATAATATTGTACATTTCATATTTTTTATACTAACTAACTAAGACATAGATCTAGAATAGTAAGTAAATATGTTTTATTGTTAGTATTTTTTGATTAATTCCAAATCCTACAAATGTGTATAAATTATGCTTAACACAACTAAATCATATTATTTTTATTTTTTTATTTTTTATTTATTTCACCAACAACTTCCATACAGTTAAATGACATTAAAATTTACATACAACATAATTTCAGTATGGTAATATAACAGTAAACAATATTACCATAAGAACTTGGCATTCTACAGTCATGTTCTTTCATAAATGCGAAAGTGTGTCTATCTATCTGCTAGATATTTAAAAAATTAAATCCACGCGGACAAAGTAGCAGGCAATATCTAGCATGCCGATAAAAGGAGAAACTGACTGACTGATAACCAACGTACAGTTCAAACCGTAGAACTAGAAACTTGAACATTTCAATGCAGATGTTCTTTACAACGTAGAACCCAACTAAGAAAGTACTATTGAATTGATTTAAAGCTATTAAGGTTACTGATATAATCAAATTAAAATTATTCAAAGCGCGCGTATATAACTCTTTCTAGATAAGAACAGTTATCAAGTGTGATCAGTTCTGTTAATAAACCAAATGGAGAAACTTTACTAGCAATAGATTTGTATTTATCTACTTGTACGATCACTTATCTGCCATCTAGAAATAGTCGGAAGCCATCCATTAACCAACTTCGTTAACAAGTGGCTATACTGCGGTATTTACGATGCAAAACACCGATCGAAATGCAAAGTAAAACGCCGATAGCTGTTCCTTGATCGAGTTAAGACCTACGTATACATTAGCCGCTGAATTGTAAAACTTAGATTAGCATCTGCAATCTATGTTTGATATACCTAATATAACGTTATGCCGTTCACAACGTTGCGGAACCTCCGGTCAACATCGATTTTATATATCCTTCATGAATATTATACCGAGTTCTCTGAGATTTACTACGCTTATGATCTTATTATTGTGAGATTATAATAGAAGGTACCTAAGTACATTGTTGACAACTAACTGCCATTGATGCATGGATTTACTGGTGTTTTTACTTTTGATGAAAGAGATATGAGATATATACATACATACATACATACATAGATACATACATAGATTGAGGCATATTAAAACGAGTCGACTTTGTTGGTTGCACTTGTCAAGATCTTTTTTATTCCTTCTTGTTTTTAAGATACTCAATTTATGTGTTCCGGAAAACATGGATGAAGAAAAAGTGTGCCAAACCATAGTTTGAAGGTCATAAAACCACTGCTTGAAGTAAAATTATGAAAGGGAAGCGTCTCAACTTTCAACTTGTCACGTCCTAAGGATTTTCGTCCTGTCAAAATAACAAGTGTAAATTAAAAATTTTCAACACCCCCGACAAATCATTTTCAAATAATTTCAAATAAATAATTATGTATATCTAGGCAACGTCCATCTTGACAGCTTGACATTTGTCAATTGACACTTGAATATTATGAACCTAACGGTTATCTAACCTTCTTTTCTACAAGAAAACTAGAAAAGAGCTAATAACTCTTAAACGGCTGAACCAATTTTTTTAGATTATAGCTAAGAACACTCTCGATTAAGCCACCTTTCAAACAAAAAAAAGTAAATTAAAATCGGTTCATTCGTTTAGGCGCTACGATGCCACAGACAGATACACAGATACACACGTCAAACTTATAACACCCCTCTTTTTGGGTCGGGGGTTAAAAATAATTTTATCGTTCGCAAAGCTAGGAGCCATGGCAGAAATAACAATTTTCGCTTGCATTCCATACAAATTGGACAATATTAAATGACGTCGAGATATTTTCTCGCAAATGGATAATAAGTTGCGAAAACATCGAGGCCTCATAGTCTGCGGTTTATAATGAAACAGTCCAAACGAATTTTATTGCGGTTCGCTATAATTTGCGGTTGCCTCCGGGATTTACGGATTTCGATGTAAGTAATTTTATTAGATGGCATAAAGCAAAATATGTTAACAGGTTAAAGGATAAGTATCTTTTGAAAGTGATCGCATAATATCAAGAGACGATTTAAACGTAAGAGGCGCAAAAGCCATACAGCACATTTCACGGGTGATGAGGTGCACTCAAAGTAGATTATCTAATCCCGAAACTTAATAAAATATTAAAGTAAGTCCAATTTTTATCTGTTTGCCGATCATTGATGTACTAAGTCTATGTTACAGAGGCAATTTACACAATAGGTATATTAATATTGAAACTTTAAAATGAAATGTTTCATTGTTATTAATTTTTTTTTTTAAAGAATATTAGCCATGTTAAATGACTAATATTCCCTTTTCCTCTCCAACTAAGCGTCAGGCTTGTGCTAGGAGTAGGTACGACAATAGTGCAACGGGCGGGGTTTGAACCGTCGACCTTTCGGTTTTCAGTCCACTCCTTTACCGGTTGAGCTATTGAGGCTTGTTATTAATTAAGTTGCAAATTAATTAAAAATAGGTACCTAATGATACCTTTTTTCAAGAAAATGCATATAGGTACTCGTAGATACACTTACCTATTTTATTTACGGGTATATGCATAATTTTATGTAGGCATAATCTTATAAATAAATAATAATAATTTGTAGGACTCGCAGTGTGCTCGTAGTTTCTTTTTGATACGCTCTGTTTGTGATAGATGATTTTTTTGCCTAGATAGATGATAAAATGCGTTTATATAATAATTAAACTTGTACTATTTAAATTAGATTTAGAGCCTTAATACCTAAACAGCCACATAGAGGTATCAATTCCAAAGTGACCCCCCCACCCATTATCGTACTATATACCTACCCTAACTCCACAAGTTTTTTAAAAAACAAAAACCTAACAATTATCTAAATATGTTATTAGTGCATTGTAAGTTCTACTGAATTATTATCAAAGACGGTTTCTCTGAGACTGATTAAACAAAGAATAACATATCTATGAAAAAATCTTCATAAGTAGGTACGTAAGTAATCTAAACCTGTAATGATAATTTATCTCACGCCTTTTTGATGCTTAAATTAATCATACAAGGAAAAAAGATTTACTGACTTGTAACATACAAAAGATCTTTTAATAGTCACTGTTTTTTCTTCACACAACTTGCTGTAAAGTTGCCAGCGCATTACGCAGTCTAATCGCAGTCACGAATTGATCCGACTGCCGCGTTCCATACATTCTGTTATTTTTCTTCCGTATACCTACTTCATCGTCTCAATAGATCGTAATCTGCTTTGTTACATAAATACAACTTAACGTTGAAATTGCTTTGATACGTTCACGTTATTTTAAAAATAAGTACCTAATTTAAATGCAGGAGCCGTTCCTAGTCCGATTTCTAGTAAGTTTCTACAGATGTCTGGCATATTCAAAATAGCTTTAGTTTTTAGGTTTCGGTATATACCCGAAGAGTGCCAAAACAGACTCAGTGGTGCATGGCAACTGAGTCGAAATATCGGCAGTTAAAAACACCAAATTAATCGTAGTAGGTATGTACCCGTTATTACAATATAAAATGTAATATTCTGCTCAGCTTATTTAATAACTAGCTGATGCCCGCAGCTTCGCCCGCGTGGATTGGTCAGATCCCCTGCAGCATCAGGATTGAGGAGTTATTGGAATCCAATTTTTTTATGAAACAATGTCGCAAAGTTCCTCTATCGATTAAAAAAAAAATTACGCAAATCGGTTCAGAAATCTCAGAGATTTCGGTGTACATAGGTACAAAAACACAACTTCCTTTTTGAAAGTCGGTTAAAAAAGTAGCCTATGTTACACCCTGGTCAATCCTCTACTCGTCTGTGAAAATCCCGTCAAAATCGGTTCAGCCGTTCCAAAGATTAGCCTTTTCAAACAGACAGACAGACAGACAGACAAAAATTTTAAAAACGTGTGATTCAGTTAAGGTATCGTTCAAATAACCCTATGAGCTTAATATGAGGTAGTTATTTCGAAATTACAGACAGACACTCCAATTTTATTTATTAGATATAGATTTACACCTACATATTTGCGGCAGGCATTATATTAAAAGCCTCACGCCTACGTTGGCTCAGAACTAATTGAAGAGTAGGTATCGTAGGTTTGAAATTATTGTTTTCAACACTGGTAGTCCTTTAATACCGAGAAAGAAATGATGATATTCATATTGTTTTTCACAAACAAACTAAAGCTTTCTTGCAGGCAACTTTAATATAATCCGAAGTGGGCGATAAGGCGGTACATTTCAAACGAAATGAATTCCGACGCCGGTCTAGAGTTTTACCATAATGAAATTCTTTAAATATCACCCCTCTCCATGGGATTAAAATTCATGTAATTGTGCGTGCGGTTTGTATACCAGACTTTACTACTAAACATTAGTAAATATGGCGAATAATATATTTTAGACATTATAAAGTGCCTGAGTAGGCCAACTTAGTATATTGAAATGAAAATGTTACACTTCAGAGGGCGGGTAATTTTTCATATAACGAATACTGTTTGAACCTATAGCAAAACTAAATCACTACCCATATTATAAATGGGAAAGTGTATTTGTTTGTTGGTTTGTCCTTCAATCACGTCGCAACGGAGCAACGAATCGACGTGGTTTTTTGCTTGGGTTTAGTTAATGACCTGGAGAGTGACACAGGCTACTTTTCATCCCCAAAAAAAAACCCACGTGAAATCGACTACGACATCTAACATAAGATGGCTGATGACGTGGTTAGTTAGTGTCATCTTTTTTTTTAAACATAAAACTTACTAAGCCATTGATAAGTACCTATTTTTGTGAGCACTATAATACGTTAGACAAGAAGGTAACTTCGGAGCTCTCTATGAGTTTTGGTGCTCCTAGTTTTGTTCATAAACTATAAGTATCTCTGCTATTTAAACCTATGAGCTAGATTTTCATACCTACTAGGTACTTACTTGTAAAACTTGTTTCTTACTAGTAAAATAAAATCATTCGACGGTATATGTACGCACCGGGAAAAAGGATTAATGGGGTATTGTTAGTATCGCTTCATAGGATAAACAGACCACGCCATGGTTAACGCTACTTACCTACTTCTTTTGTCAATAATGGAATTGTATAGAATCTGTTTCCCTTCATCTATTTGCAAACCTCGCTAATATCTAGGTATGTAGGCTTTACGCGTATGTGTCTCACGCACACGTACGAATTTGTCTTTCCTTATATTTTACACGTATTATTTTTATATGTTACACAATTTAAACATGGTTTATCCAAAGGCGATCATAAAAAAACATTAACCTACACTTAATATTATCTAAGATGACCTTAAAAATTAATTGACGTAGTCCGGTACGTCATCTCATTGGATGATCTTTATTTCGTTTGTCAGATATCGTGTTTTACAGTATGACCATGGGTGCTTTGCAGTCAATTACGAATTGTTCTCCATTAACTGTTGCGCTCTTACTTTCTTTCATCACACTGTTGATACTTTCTTTTATCACAATTACACTAATATTATAAAGGCGAAAGTTTGTGTGTATGTGTGTGTGTGTATGTTTGTTACGCCTTCACGCAAAATAAAATCTTTTAATCCTTTATCCCGGAATCTACTATACTTTTTATCCCGGAAAATCAAATAATTCCCACGGGATTTCGAATCCACGCGGGCGAAGTTGCGGGCATCGGCTAGTTTAAAATAATCTGAGAGCGAGAGTCTGTGATTTAAAAAAAAGCGTGATCAAACTAGTAAGTAAATTGAAAGCCTTATAATGTAATTACTAAGCATATTTTCACAAGATTTTCACAGCATTTTGTCGAACTTTTAAGTATTTAACACGCGAATGGAAAGCTAGTAATACGTACCTGCTATAGAACGAAGTTAAATAAAGTGAATAAATTCGCTATATCCTGTACAATTCGATATGGAATACATTCATTACAAATATGGGCCCAAACAAAATTAACTCACCACATCGGATGCCGGGCCTGATTATAATTTTGTCAGCATCATAAAGTTATTTGAACAACGAAAACTTATTACAGGTTTTTAATATGCCACTAGCAGATCAATTTTTTACAAAAGAGTTTGCTTTTGCCTGAGTCTAATTACCAACCTATTAACTTAGATACTTGAGCGTCCTAAACCTATGCACTTTTCTTTCTGGGTTTCAATCAAAATTAAGATCTATTTTATTATAACCATAGGTTGTTACAGCTTTACTCACATATTTAGTCGATGTAGGTAGGTGCATGATATGCCCGACTAATTTCAAACCCATCCAGGGTCCTTTTTCATAGGGACTCAACTCACTGCGCATCGCGTTTGATTGAGACTGTCTCTGTTAAGAGTTTATCTACGTGATGAAGAGATCCAGAGTAACCGACATAGAGTTACGAAGTTACGAGTTACGAAGGTAATGGGTGGGGCACATTGCTCGAAGAACCGGTAGACTTTGGGGTCCCAACTTTGGGTCCCAAGGTGCTGGAATGGCGAGTCCGCATTAGAAAGCGTAGTTGGCGGTCCCCTAGTGTCACTAAGTCGACAGACGACAGCAAACGAGTCGCAGAAAGCCGTTGGATTCACGCGGCGCAGCAGTGGACGTGTATTTTTATTTTATTTTATTTATTTGGGACAGTAAACAATTACATATTATATATTAAAGCTATAACTTAAATCTATTGTAAAATATTATTGACGACAACGACGGCGATTTATGTAATTGGGCACCTATACTGTTCAAAAATATTAAATAAATGTGAACAACATATTAGAAGCATAAGTAGTTTTAACAAAATCAGCTCCTCGAGCAACCAAATATACATAAATTCGTATTCGTAACAGGTACATTTTGTAGTCCATCTACAAACTACTTCAAACTTCGCCTCTATTTGTTTAGAACGCACCTATCAAGCATTCGACTGGCCGGTCGAATAACAGTACAACGTATTAATCGTACGGCGCACGTACTCTACGGGGCACGTAACGCTTTACAACCTGTCGCGCAAATATTTATCCGCATTGCATTTACGTGTGACCGCGCGGAATCGTAATCAGCTCTGATTGGAGTCTACGCCTGGGAGACTAATGATCGCTTTGTCACATGCCTGGTTCCCTTGCGGATTAGCCGCTAGGATCTGCATAGAACTACACGCTGACGCTTGTTTGCAGCTAAGGTGGTTACAGTATCGGGCGAGCATTAAGACAAGTTCTAGTGCACTCCCCAGCGCTTTCCATACAAACATCCTTATTTAAATATTAACCAATCAAACTCAATGACATTTTGTAGACACGGTTTTAATAGAAATAAATATTTAGGTAAGTATTTAGTATATGCATATGCATATTTGTGGTTTTCCAGATTTCCATAAAAATATCTAGTTTAAAAGTTAAACGGGTGTATTTGTGTGTAAATTCTTGTGGTGCCCGCTTAACTTTGAAACAAAAAAAATTAACGGAAATCTGGCAAACCACAGACACAGCTATTGTAATATCTGTGAAATTTTGTACACACGTTTTAGGAATAGTTTTAAACTAACTTGTGTACCTACAGCGTGTCTTCACGTTTTCATGGAGTTTGATTGGTTAGTATTCAAATGAGAGGCCAAAGTACGTTTGTGTGGGAGCGCGCTACGAGTGACCTCTTTGTGTACCGACAGTCCTCTGTGCAGGGCCTGCATGGAGCGTGTACGTCGATGAAACACCGACGCACGTGCTCCTGGAGTGCGCGAGCGTGGCAGAACATCGAGAACGCCATCTGGGATCCCCAACCTCACTTCATGAAGCCCTCGGCAACCTGGGCGGTCTACTCGGCTTCTGGAGCGAGCTTGGATGGCTGGAGTGCAGACTTCGGAGGGGAGGAGCAACGCACGCACAACAGACGGAAACGTTTAAGTGCGGAAACCAGCCCAGAGAGAAGAAAGAAAGAAAGAAGACCTCTTTGTGATCTGACTTACAGAAGCGGCGCGGCGCGGCGCGTCATCGTGGACGTGGATGTCTCTATGGCGACTATAAATATTTGTGATGGTTAATTCTTCTTTTTTGTTCCTTTTCCACCTACTAAAAGTACCTACAGCTTTTACCAGGTGGTAAATCTCAATAGATGGCGCCACCTACTTCAAATGGCATTTTAATCGCATAACAGGGATGTGGGTATTCCTCACCCATTCTGTCCTATATATCTTTCCTTTTCCCACTCATGGACTCCAAGCATATGCAAGTGTAATGCGCTAAGCTGAGAGTCAGTGCAATATAATCCATCGTGTCCGCTGCAAGTGTGCATTTAATAAACCACCGCAATACCACGTGCGCGCCGCCATTGTGAAGTTATACATACCGCTCATCGAAAACTGTGTCTACACCCAACACGACACATAGTGCAACAGCGATTTACAAATATACCCTGGCCAGGGATGGTGAAAGTGTGGTGACGAGAAAGCTGCAGTTCGGAACAGACTTTTGAACCATTCCAGCCACGTAAGTCCAAATTTACCTAATCCCTGGACACACCCATTTTTTCTCCTTCGTCGAATGCTACGTTTTTATGGGGCAATTAACCGCTAATACAGTCCATTAAAATCAAAATAATTTTGACCGCACGTTTTCAAATATGGTGGCATAAAGCCCCCTTTAATTTTTGTTTTGGAGCTACCATATTTTATGGTCCATTCTCGAACCGGATTTCATAATCTTTTAATCGGATTTATGGGCTTATCCATCCGATTTCATAATAAAATTGACTCGACTCTTTAATTTGATCAAATTATAGTAATATAATTTTAGTACCGCCTACCTACGTCGAGTCAATAAGTTTGAATTATTTCAAGTAGCATTCACGATTTATGGATACCTAATGTTGCATTGTGTCGTAATATTGCAGAATTATTAGATTATAAGTACGGCCTACGATATACCTACGTAATTCTATCGTTTGATATTCTAGGTGAGAAGTAATAAAGTATTTTTTATAAAATTTCATATTTACCCGCACACCTTTATTATTTCGGTATAAGATTTAACCATAATATAATTCCGCAAACCTGGGAAATAAAACGTATAGATCTACTTATAGGTACGTAGTAGTTAACATTTTAAGTTGTCGTTACTTATAAGACGCGAATAAGGTAGGTACCTACATAAGTTCCGCTGTCGATTTTATGAATAGACTAATGTAGGTACGAGCCATTGCGCGCGGAGTAGGTATTCAACCAGCATTGTGATTATTGTTGCACTCAAATACGCGTTCCGTAAATAATATTTTTACGTTTGCAACGCAATAATTTAACCGCTCGCCTAAATATAGGAGTTGTGTGTTTTCACAGTATAACCAACGCATTTTATAGTATATACTTACCGCTAAACTATATTGGTTACATAATATCGATATTTTTTAATTGACATATTTAACCAACATAGTTAAATACCATATTACCTTGTGTTCGATTTATTTAGGTACTTTGAGTTTTAAAAATGACTACAAAGGGTGATTCAGATTTACCGCGTACACATGACGAATGTCAAATGTTAATATTGGAATCGAAACGCGATGCGATGTTTGCCCGAATGCAACGAATCTACGATGCCGCCTTGCAAGTAGAAATTGATGCTAGTAAACTACCTAATCTTTTATGCCAGTCAGGTAACCTAGACACTTTACGGAAGGAATTCGAGCAAACATTAGATTCATATAACGCTATACAGTTAAAGTTAAACCCTAAAAATCCTATTAATTATCAATCATGGATGTCATTCGAGGAATTATTTTGTTATGTCAAACAAGTCTTAGCGACTAACAGCAATAAAGAATCTGAATCTAACATGGCGTCTTTGTCAAAGTTCCCTAAATTAAAATCGCATCTTCCGCCTATTGATCTTATTTCATTTAATGGTGATTTAACTAAATGGCCGTTGTTTTATCAGCAGTTTAAAAGTATGATTCATGATAACCCGAATTTAAATAATAGTGAAAGGGTATTTTACCTAGTCGGAAAATTAACTGATAGGGCTGCCGCAGTTTGTTCAGGGTTGCCAGCAACAGCTGAAAATTATAATATCATCTGGGATGCCTTAATACAGAAGTACGACGACCCCCGCTCGCTCGCTTCCGCTTATTTAAATCAAGTGTTGCAATTTAAGCCACTTGCTAATAATAATGATACCGCACTAGATAATTTCATAAACACTTTTGATTCATCGGTAGAAGCACTTAAACAGTTAAAAATTGATTTAACTGATTTTATATTCCTTCATTTGGCTACGCTTAAATTAGATGAAGATACCGTTAAAATGTTTGAGCTTATTAATCGTAAAAAACAAACTCCAACATATAAAAGTCTTATAGATTTTGTGAAGGAACAGAGCAAGGTGCTGTCTAGAGGGAGCAATGTTAATGCACAGTTGCAAAATAAAGCTCGCTCTAGACACATACCTACACCTGTCACGAGGTCTACTAAGTCTACTAAGTCTTTTGTCAATACGGAAAGCGCTCGTAGCTCACATGAAAATCATAAGTGTGTCGTCTGTAAAAATGAAAAGCATGACCACTTATACAAGTGCGCTGAGTTTATGAAATTAACTCCTAGGCAAAGGTACGAAATTGTTAAAAATAATTCATACTGTACAAACTGCTTAAGCACCTCGCATAAATATTCCGCTTGTAGCAGCACTAAAAACTGCTCAAATTGCTTTCCGCTTAAACGTCACCATTCAAGTTTGTGTTTCGCTAAATCTAGTAAATCAAATTGTAGTGTCGTTGTCAATGCGCCAACGTCACATACCTGTCCGCACCTTTATAATTGCTCATTGTCGCAATCCGCTAATTCGGATGATATGTCTCGCACTGTGCCGAGCAATCACTCTGAAAATAATGTAATTCAACCCGCTCATACGTCAGCTCTGACGTCCGCTAATCAACCCGCTCATACGTCTTGTAATTCACCCGCTCATACGTTTGCGCATACGTCCGCTTATACGTCCGCTAGTTCTCCCGCAAAAATTAATGTATCAGAATCTTCTAATGTTTCATCCGCTAACATTGCCGCTTCTGTATGTACTATATCTCGTGAACATCACGTCCGCACCGCTACAACCGCCTTATTGGGCACCGCTAAAATTAAAGTACTAGATAAGTACAATCGCTGTCACTTTGTGCGTTGTCTCATTGACCCCGGCTCACAAAGTGATTATATTTCTATGACTTGCTGCAAGAGATTATCATTACCTGTTCACACGCAAAGCCGCTTCTCTGAAGTTCAGGGAATCGGTGGGACTTCTCAAAAGATACTTGGGATTTCCGACTTTAAATTCAAATCTCGTTTTGATGATACTAAAGAATATTCCATACGCCCGCTTGTGGTCGAGCAGATTACGTCACAGCTGCCCGATGCGCGTGTAGACGTAGCAGCTATGAAGTCTTTAATACGAAATATACCTCTCGCAGACGATGAATTCTCGGAACCAGGAACTATTGATGTGTTATTGGGAGTAAATCGCTATTGTGAAATCTTACTTTTCAATAAACTGACAGGTGGTGATAATTCGCCTTCCGCTGTTGAAACCACGCTAGGTTATATAATTCTGGGTGACGCACCAGTCGTCCCTCAGCTCCCGCATACCGCTGCCTTTTGTGCATTTGCTCGCGAACCGCTTCATAAACATAATAATTTAGAAAACCTTCCGATCTTGACAGAACCTGAAATAGGATTCTTGAACATTGCTCAGCCAGATTGTAAAAATATTAACACCGCAACAATTAATCTTAACTCTGACGATAGTTTCGCTGTTAACATTCTTTCTAAGGACACCACTGCAAAGACAATCAATACTTGTATCGCAGGTGAAGAGAATGATTTGATGCTTGATATTAAAATTTCCAAATCTGACTTACGCGTAAGAGACAGTGAAGCTATTCAGAAGGGTTCGGAGAAGGATTCTATTTCAGAGGTTCTCCCTGAGAAAGGTACCGCGTCTGGGTTTAAATTGTCACATAACTCTGTCATATCTAATGATGTTATGTCGACCACTCTCTTCAGAACTCTTCGTTCATATTGTAACCTGCACGCTGAGATTCTTAATACTTTGTTCGATGTTAGGTTTTGTAAAATCGCTTTCTTTGAAAACGTGAGGCAAATGTACCTATATTTTGAAATAAATTCCCCGCACCGCAAACATCAAATAATCTTATATAGATTTGATAGTGATGACCCGCCTTGTAAACATAAATTTAACCGCGTCACTTTCGAATTGCGCTCCTCTCCCTATTTGGCTCTTTGCACTCTGCGCGAAGTTGCTAAGAAGGAGAGAGAGAGATGGCCTCTTGCCGCTGCAATTTTCGAAAGGGACATCTGTATGGGTGACCTTGCTTCCGCTGCTTCTTCCACTGAGGAAGCAGTTGCGATAGCAAACGAGCCAACCCAGATGTTCAAGTCTGGAGGATTTGATCTAGTCAATCGGACTAGCAACCCCTCTGAACTGATACAATGTATACCGCGGTCTGAAAGTATATCTTTTGCAGATGAGCATACTTTCAAGCTTCTAGATATACATTGGTTTTCCGCATTTGATAATTTTGTTTTTAAAGTTTCGCAACCGCCTACATCTTGTATGAAAAGAGCTATACTCTCAGCTACCGCACGTCTGTATAATGATTTAGGCCTTGTAGGTCAAGTCATTTTATTCGCTAAATTACTCATAAAAGAGTTATGGCTTCTGAATATGGGATGGGATGATTTTCCACCGCAACACATTGTTGACCAAAATGAAATTGTTTTGCTTACTCATCTAGTAAGTGCGGTCTACAATGTAATATCCTCTCGCGTAAAAATAAAGAAAGTTCTCGCATTCCCAAATTCAGAAGTCGCCCTCTTCTGGGCACTCTCGTCACCGCACAAATTTAATACTTATGTGGCTAACCGCATTTCACAAATTCATACGCATTTGTCGCCACTTAAGGTGAATTTTTATCATAACGCAGAGGTTCAAAATCCTGCTGACTGTGTATCTGGTGGTCTTATGCACACACAGTCCTCAGGATACGCACTTCGGTTAGAGAATCCTTCATTGATTTCTGTAACTTCAGAAGAATGGCTTCTAACCAAACGCTCACCTCACGATAATTCATACTTACCTGACGATGAATTTTCTTTTCAAAAGTTTCCCCCGCTTTCGTTAAAGGTTTAATTACTAACACCTCTCAAGAATTTGAACATAATTCAGTTATGGATTTGAATAAAAGAATTTTAGCTCGAATTATTTATCTAAAAACCGCTACATTTGTGCTAGTTCTACTAAAGGGCTACCTAAATGCGAGATTATATTCGCTATTATTAAATAGGTTTTTATTATTGTACGCTATAATTCAGTCCTTCTGGAAACATTTAAAATTTAAGCACTTGTACTCATTGCGAGTTCACATAAAGTTCAAAATCATTTCGCATCCAACTAAGGAAAGAGTTGTAGTTTTCTTTATTGTTGAAAACGTACCACCCCTCCAATGGCCAATTGGAATTATTACCAAAGCGATGCCTGGCCGAGACGGAGTGGTTCGTGTCGCACAAGTTAGAACTAAGTCTGGAACTTACGACAGGCCTATAGTTAAGCTTTGTCCGTTGCCAACTCAATAGTTTTATATTATATTTAAGTTGTAGTTTTACTTAGTTTTAAGTTATCTGCAATATTACGCACCCTTGCAATATGGGTTTAATTTATAAGTTTAACGCTACTTTATATCCTTTTTACTTAATAATTTGATGAAGCAGAGCCTTCATGCTGAGGGGCGTGGTAAATCTCAATAGATGGCGCCACCTACTTCAAATGGCATTTTAATCGCATAACAGGGATGTGGGTATTCCTCACCCATTCTGTCCTATATATCTTTCCTTTTCCCACTCATGGACTCCAAGCATATGCAAGTGTAATGCGCTAAGCTGAGAGTCAGTGCAATATAATCCATCGTGTCCGCTGCAAGTGTGCATTTAATAAACCACCGCAATACCACGTGCGCGCCGCCATTGTGAAGTTATACATACCGCTCATCGAAAACTGTGTCTACACCCAACACGACACATAGTGCAACAGCGATTTACAAATATACCCTGGCCAGGGATGGTGAAAGTGTGGTGACGAGAAAGCTGCAGTTCGGAACAGACTTTTGAACCATTCCAGCCACGTAAGTCCAAATTTACCTAATCCCTGGACACACCCATTTTTTCTCCTTCGTCGAATGCTACGTTTTTATGGGGCAATTAACCGCTAATACAGTCCATTAAAATCAAAATAATTTTGACCGCACGTTTTCAAATATGGTGGCATAAAGCCCCCTTTAATTTTTGTTTTGGAGCTACCACCAGGCGTGAATACAAAGATAAGTCCAACGACTTTTTCCAATTTCTATTAATTTATTTTATATAGGAACAATACCGGAAGTTTATCGACATAAAGAAAGATGGTTATCGCTACTAGTTAAAAGTTTTCATTAGAAATGGCTTACGGATAATTTGATTAGAAAGTGATTCGTATCACATCGTTAAGGCTTGGACATACACAACGCGTGACGAAAACGAGTGCAACGCGGCTCGAAAAGTGGTACGAATCTAGAGCTGTTGTTAACATGTTCTAACATATATTTGATCACTACGTAGAAATCGTCAACTGTTTTAATGGAGGACAGTTTACAGGAGTAGTTTTTTAAAGTATATGTTTACCGTATCTCTTTCTTAGGCAACATAACCGCAAAGTTGCTCTGTGAAAGGAATATTCGCCTTGCTCAAACCGAGAGTAAAAGGCTCAACATACCACCGAAGATACCGCTTTTTTAAATAGATAAAAATCTCTTGTACTTTGTCGAAATATTTGACTTACACTCTAAGTAGGTAGGTAGTAGTTGATTTACCTGAAACAAATGCAAAATAAACTATTAGTTAAATATATTTAGACGTAATAAACGCTAATAAAAATAAGATGAAATTTATCATAAAAATAAATAATAGAAGGTCTAATTAATAGGTTTATTTTAAGGACGACGAAATGTCGTGATTTGACGTTGCTACACAATTTCGGCAGAGTTATACGTAGTTAACGTTAACTTTAAGTTAACATTGAGGGCTCTGATCCAACTTTGTCTTTAATGTCGTACGTACTGATAACGTATTTTATAATTCTTTAAAATTACAGCTAAGTCTGTGGATTGCAAGCCTAACTCGCAGTGTCACAAAGGTGATTTTGCGCCGATGCGATGACTGCCTACTTGGTATTTCACTTAGAAAGCAAAACGGAACAATAGGCAACATGTATTGTTTTAAAGCCATCGATAGTTGTCAGTCGGATGCGAAAGAAAATAGCACTCGTTAAATAATAACTTGGTACATAGTTAGGTCCATATTATGGGCTAAACGCACATTATCACCTGAGTGTCCTAGACTCTCTAGTAGCTATAACGTTTAAATAAGGATTTCAAGCTATTATTCGGCAGTGAAAAGCTCAAAATAATGCTTCTTTCAGACGCCCGTACCGTGTTGCTGAACTGAAAAACTATGAAGCACCTCCTACTATGCAGTTAACGTGCTTTATAGTTTGTTGAATTTATAGATTGTATAACTTATACATGGTGTACCTAATATTGTAAATGGAATATTTGAAGAGAGCAACCGCCGAGTTCCTGGCTGAATCTTCTCGCTAGAAAGGACATTCCGAACCAGTGCAAGTGTAAAATCACTTGACGATTCAAAAGCACTTGTAAAATATTATTGAATAAAAATAATTTAATCTCTATTTCCTACGCGCATTTACATCACTGCCGACACGCGTTGAGTCTATCCCAGCCTTCAAAATCACTGTCTGATTTGAGGATTTAATTTCAAGTTATGTATAATTTATTCTTTTCCAATATCGTATAATCATAAACCAGATAAAGTCTATTGATTTAATGGTAAAATCAAAATTATTTTGGTATGCGTAGTCTGAAAAGGAACGTAATTCTACAGTCTTCTGTTTTATAAACCCTCCACTTCCTAGCGTAAAGTACCAACAGCTACTAAAACTTTAGAATATAAAAGGGGATTTTACATAAATTTGCAAAAATCCACTTAAATGTTAATATTTTAAGTATCAAAAAGTAATAAAATTCGAAATGTAATACTTTCTAGCTAATAAAAATGCGCTACGGCAAAAAGATACTTAATTTTAAGATTTCTCAACGGCACGCGGCGCGGCGTCTGCCGGGAGTATTATGAAAAAGCGAAACTCCTAATTTGCACAATTTAATATTAACTTGAAGTTTAACTGAAACGTATCCATTTATATTAGGTACACTTATTTTACACATATCGCACCAGTTGGGTAAGCATTATTTTTTTTACTACTAGTAAGCTGTTATTGTTGTTCATTGTATAAGTAAATATTTAAAGTTTAGTGTTGAAACTAGCACCTACTCCGACAAAAAAGAGAGTTGGAACCGGCTTCTGGCTTGGATATATATGTATACTAGCTGATGCTCGCGCCTTCGTCCATCATCAAATAGGACAAAACCTCCTATATGTGATTATTTTATTATTTACATATTACTCATAATTATTTACATAGTAACAGAACAACCCAAAATAAAGGATCCTAATTTGTTTGCATAGAGCCAATACGCCATCCGAAAGCGAAACGCGTCGTCCTTTTGTTTCTTGGGACTGGGAGCAATTAGGAAATATTTCGTGTGGAGTGAGTAATTTCTGTTCGTTCAAGATGAGACAGGCAAACCGGGCTGACTGTGATGGTACTTGGATGGTACAGAATGTAGGCAATTACACAAATGGCAATCAACGGGTACGAAGACGTCAAGAGGGAAAGTCGGGTAATGTAATTATACGGATATGCGACGTTAACAACGCACAGTGTGACGGATTATACGCCGCGCCGCTCAAACGGTGCGTTCGCGTTTTGATGACAGAGGCGGAAAATTGTGTGAGCTTTAATTTCGAGTTGATTGTTTTGACGTTACAAAATACAAATGGTGCAGGTGGGTACCTAAATCAGTAATTAAAAATATTATGTAGCTTTTTCGCGCAACTTCGTCCGCGTTATATAATTCACTAGCGACCCGCCCCGGCTTCGCACGGGTGTTCCGGGATAAAATATAGCCTATACGGATTCGGAAGAATCTTTCTAAGTAATGGTAAAAGAAATTGAAATCGGTCCAGTAGTTTTTGAGCCTATTCAATACAAACATACAAAAATACAAAGGTTTCCTCTTTATAATATTAGTATAGATAGCTGATTTGAAGAAATGTTTTTCACAATGAGATGTAATTATATAATTTCAGTAGAAATGTTTCACATTATATAATCAGGGATGCAAAATGACTTAAATCCATTGTTTATAATTTTTTTTTAAAATCTATTGTGTAGACGCACTTTTCTCGGGGACGTAGATAGGATGTAGACAAAAAATCTGAATCAATTCCAGAGATTATCCCCCACACTCATTTTAAGTGAATGGAAACACTCAATCAATTCCTTATTACCTTGAAAAAAAAATAAGGAGGAAATGCAATTTTGCAATTAGTAAAGAAATATTGCAAATACTTATCTGCAAATATATTATACATACAATTTATACAAAATTAACTTTTATACAAAAAATATTTTTTAAATTCGTTACTAACAAAATACTTGTTATGTAAATATAAATATTTCAAGGAAAAAAAACGCTGTGATAAAGAAAAGCGTTTTTCTGTATCGTGCTCGTCTCCCCGGCAGCCGTAACGTAATGAGCGTTAATGTAATTTGCACAAATATGAAAACGGCTGAGTTTGCCCTTATTAGTGTCGCGCTCCGATTGTGCCATGTCATCCTTGATGTCCTTGATGATGCTCATTTGTTGTTAATATCGTGATTTTAGCCCTAAATAATAAATATATAGGTATACACTCCTGATATATATATGTATATGTATATGTGTATTGGCTTATATACGTGTTTTTATGTTTTAAAGTTAGTGAGATAATAAAAATTACAGGGCGCTTTACCGCTCCAAATTTTTGACAGAATTGCACAGGCCCACACCCAAATTGCGATGTCCCTATTAATTGGTCTTATTCCCCTTAAACACCTCTAAAAAAATAAAATATAATATCTAATTATTATCTGTTAGGGACCATGGCACATTCAAAAAAGTGTAAAAACGTTTACCGGTCCTTACTTGGATAATACTCCATGACGTATTGAACCTAAGTATTATGATCTAACCACTGATATTAGACATAATAATACTGTAATGCAGCTTAACACACCGCACTAGCTACCTAGCTAGGTGCGATTCATAAGCTATTTTACTTTTTCACGTCACTCATACCCTGATATTTGAAATATCGTCGATTCATGACGAAACCAATGAGGATTCCCTCTCTCTAGTACACTTTGACTAAACCTTTTGTCAATTATACCTCATCACTATTTCAGTGAAAATGATTAGCGTTAGGATAAATAAGAGAACAACACTAAACACGCTTATTAGCACAGTAACAAGTAACAACACTTTCACAATTTTGAAATCACGCTTGAACTTCCAACTGGGTTCATAAAAAAAAAACAAAACAACAAACCTAGGCAATTTTTACTTTCCGGCGATTCACGCAAAGTTTTTCGTTTTCCGTAAATGCCCAGATTAAAAGGATGAAAAAACAATGTTTATTGTTATCTAACAAAAGGGGAAGCTTGGTGTGAAGGCGGCTTATACAATTTTACCTTTACATTTTGTCCGAGTTGAGGTCAGATTGGTCACATTAATTCGCATGTGTTTATAATTAAATCTTCCATTATTTTGTTGACCTATAATTTTTCTATAGGCTAAGTATATTTTAACTAGTAGGTACCTGTATGTACCAATGTGACTTCGTCGGCGCGAAATTACTGTTTTTCCGTGAAATTAGTAAAACAATCAACCAAAAGTATTCTAGATCTACCATTGAGATTCCCGTCAAAATTGTTACAGCCATAAAAATAAGCCCGAACAAATACACGTAGGGATGAAAATAATTGAGAACCGAGATTGACTATTGTTTTCATTCAAAATTTTACTATAATATTATCGTTTTTGAAATCACATAAATACATTTTTTTATTTTTTTATTAGCGTCCGCTCGCGACATTGCTCGCGTGAGAATTTTGAAAAATCTGACTATTCCTTATGAGTTTCTGTATAAGATCCAAAGGTTTTTTGGCTGGGTGAGAAAAGTCGCTCAGTGAGCAAAGACTTTTATTTTTATTGTATGATATTTCATATTATACAGACATAGATATTTACAGTAAGCGACAGACAAATAATAATCAAGGCTGACGACGACATAAAGTCGATTCCCTATATCGCACCATTTGTCGCCCAATGTTCCTGAACGAACGACGAAACATAGCTGGGACAATTTCAATTAAATTAGGCAGAGACATAGACAGAGATCCTGATGAAAATACATACCTACCTACCTACCTTCGGTACAATTTAGTTCGAGAATAGATTGTCTTTTCCAGGCTCGCTCGCTAATGGCTCGTAACAGCCCGTTTTTTCTCGGTTTTTATACCTACCCATGTTATTGAATTTTAATTCATCATCATCATCATCGTCAACCCATTGAAACCCATCACAACTGAACATGTGTCTCTCAAAATGTAAAGGGTTGAGACCACCACGCTGATCAAATGCGGATTGGCCTTACACACCTTTGAGAACATTATGAATCTCAGGCATGCAGATTTTCTCACAATGCACAAAGCTCCGAAAGCTTAGTGACCCACGGTCCGAAGTCGTAACCAATCAGGTTATAGCCTATCATCGCTTCTTTGGTACCTACCATAGATATAAAATACTATATTTATTTGGATTTCTGTGGTACCTACTTACTTGATTTTATAACATAAAATCCCAGGATTTATAATGATGCTGTATTAAAGAAACTTGAGCCTCATGCCAACACATTTTCTTCCTAAAAGATTTACCAATAAATAAAGTTAAACCTTGTCTATTTTTATTATTTCTCACCAATGATACTTCGTGCTATTTTCACGTCAATTAACCGCTTGAGTTGAAAGCTTAAAACAGTCTTTTGAAGCGTTAAACAATTGGAAAATATTGATAAAAAAAATATGAAAGTTTAGGTTATCTTGTTAAAATATAATACTCTAGAACTTTCATTAGGTACTTGGTTTAATAAGCGACTTAGGTATTGATCAAAAATCATTTCTGGCAAACTGAACTAAATAGATCTCAGGTTTCAAAGCAGTGCTATCCTTCACACAATGTTTCCAGAGGAAAGGCAAAGAAAGTAATTTAAATACATCCGAATCAACACTATTATTGTACTCTAAACTAAAGTAATACAATACTCTTAATTTTTAACCGACTTCCAAAAAAGGAGGAGGAAAAATAAAACCGACTTCAAAACCACAAACACTAAAAAGTAAAAAATAACTTTTGTTTAGCTACACTTGTAAATCTTGTAATGTGCCTGGGTATGAAGTCGGGCGAGCTTCACTCTTGCATTTCTAATTTTGTTTCAATATTATGCTCGCTCGACTTCATACCTAAGCACATTACAAGTGTAGCTAAACAAAAGCTATTTTTTACTTTTTAGTGTTTGTGGTTTTGATGTCGGTTTTATTTTTCTTTTGAATTTTTTTTAAAGTATGCATAATTAAGTATCATTTTGCATTTACTCAACATGTAACTTTGAGTTCGAAGATAGTTCATAGCAATCCTTACATGAGAAAAAAATATAAAAAACCGGTCAAGTACGAGTAGGACTCGGACACCAAGGGTTCCGTACCATCGTATAATTTATTACATAACACTTTTATGCAGAATAGTGCAAGACGATGATGATGATAATTTTTTATCCATTTAAATGTGATTTGGTGAATAATTTTTTTCGTGAACACATTTTATTTTTTATTTGTGATGTAACCACAAATTCACGGTTTTCGGATCATTTCCTTAACTTGTGCTATAAGACCTACTTACCTACTGTCTAGTGCAATAGCACTGGACCAGGCCTGCGCGGCGGCGCGGCGGGCTGCGGAGACCGGGGTCTCGCTGCGACGGGCGCGGCGCCGGCGCGCGGCACGAGGCATTCGCGGTGCTACCGGCTAAATGTTACCAGCGTTTATATTGTTGTACATTTGATTACATTAAACATTTTATGGAACCAGTCTGAAGGTGTTATAAGTACAGTCCAATACAAGGTGCAACACACATCATTATCCACCTACCAAACATGATTCTAGGTCAACGGGAAGTACCCTATAGGCTTTCTTGACAGACACGACGGAGAGACTTAAGGGTTCCTTTTTTCCTTTTGAGGTACGGAATTCTAAAAAGAAACCAGCAAAGTTTTGCCAACATTTTCGTACAGTGTCTCTATCTGGAACCAACGGTCTCGTCCGAGCGTGTATCTAAACGGTAGACTGGCAGCTACAAATAAGTTTCCAGTTGTGTTGTCACTGCGTTGGTCGTGTGCCAATCACGTGCCCCGTCCGGTAATTTTCCCAATCACGTCCGCTACTGCCGTACTTTTATTCAGTTTAAGCGACACAGCAAAGATAAGCCTTGCGAAATGCCAAACAGTTTTATTTGAAAAAACTTTTGTGACAGTTATGCTACAGCTGTGGTAGTAGTAAAAATCGCACAAACTTTTTTTGTATTGTTTCAGTAGGTATTGCATGCCTCACACAATCAGTACGATCACGCTTTTTAACCCCCGATCCAAAAAGAGGGGTGTTATAAGTTTGACGTATGTATCTGTCTGTGGCACGTAACTCCTAAACTAATGAACCGATTTTAATTTAGTTTTTTTTGTTTGAAAGGTGGCTTGATCGAGAGTGTTCTTAGCTATAATCCAAGAAAATCGGTTCAGCCGTTTGTAAGTTATCAGTTCTTTTCTAGTTACTGTAACCTTCACTTGTCGGGGGGTGTTATAAATTTTTAATTTACACTTGTTCGCAGATTTTGCATTGCAAACCCGCGAGTAAAAGTTCATCATGCTTGAGTTCCTGGTCTTCTAATGTTGTATTTTCTTTGCATAACTGTTCTCCAGGATTGTGTTTGCTGATCGAAAATCAGGCTGGAAGAGCCAATGACATTATCTTCTCTCTACGTTTCTCACGTTCGTCGTGTCTTCATCGTTTGACGTTTGGTGGAACGAATTCTTGCGTATGGTTCTAAGGACGCCGCGATTTGAGCTATTATACTGACGAAGTTGTTGACATCTACAGTTGGTGTCGGTAAAAAGACTGAATGAGAGTGAAGACAAGTTTTTTCTACTTTAGACTAGCATTAATAAATAATTTTGAGAATCCTCAACCGGATCCTTTAAAACCCTAAATCCTAAAACGAAGTCACGGGAATCAGCTATAATAAATGCCATCACATTTCACATTGCTTTTAATAACATACGTTTCGGGTAAAAAGAAAATGAAAATATATGTTACAAAATAAGATCAACAACTCTAAATTCGTTATGTAGCGACCCAGCAGCCACAGGAGTATCCTAATAACTGTCGTATAGATTTAATATCACACATTATATTTCGTACGGGTTCCACCGCGAGGCAATTTCCTCGAATTCGCGTCAACTAAATACGTATGCGATACGAACGACTAATTTCATTTATAATCAAACTGAGACGATATCTGGCACATTTTTTTTTCGAATCAAATCAAATTTATTTTGCCAAAAAATCGCTCATATGAAGCGATATTTAGTAAAATATTATATTATATTGAAAATGAATTCGAATTTACACAGAACCATGCAGTATCAATCAGTCAGCAGAGGTCAATGGAAATGTGACCTTTTCTCATACATATATTTACGACACGTCCGATGCTGCTGACTCGTATTTTCAGAACTGAATATACATCTTTTGCGGCACTTGAGCCTTTTTTGAGGCAGTTAGTTCTTCTATATTTTGTCCGATTAACAATGAATGCCATGAAAAAGAACGTCCAATTTTTTTAAATAGTAGTCAAAGGAATATTCGTAATAAGGCTTCATGATAATAATAATATTTTTAATGATCTTGTTATCAATACATTCGCAAATGAATGCAGACGACTTGAGAGGCATTCTTCAAAGAGCCTTTGAGTCCTAGTTGCAGCACTTCACCGGTCACAGACTGTGGAAAATTAAATGAAATATTGCTCCATGAAATTATAAGAGCTTATGTAGGGCCAATAAAGAGTAGGTTGTTTTAATGTGAAAATAATAACAAGTACGAAATGTTAATTACCTACATAAAATACAAGAGAATTTGATATAATTATGTCAATTTTTCATTAATCTACCTATTTCTCACTCTTATTTTTAGGTCGACAAAATTTATACTACAAGGAAGAAACATGAACATTATTATCACATTCGCAACAGCTATGGGTTAGGTATGTGTACTAAGTAATATTTTCCTCAACCGATAGATTGTTAAGCATAAGTCTCTTGTAGGGACTTCCGTAGATCCGAAGATCTTGCTCCGCCTGAATCCAGCGGCTCCTTGCGACTCATTTGATGCCGTCTCTCCATCTTGTGAGAAGTCTGCCAACGCTGAGCTTTCTGCACGAGGTCACCATTCTAACACCTTGGGACCCCAACGTCTATTAGTTTTTCAAACTGTGCCCTGCCTATTGCTTGCCATGTCAGCTTCGCAACTCGAGCAATATCAGTTACTTTAGTTCTCCTACAGATCTCCTCATTTCTGATTTGATTACGTTTTTTTTTATTCGTTATAGGCAAGCGCTTGACCACAATCACACCTGACGGAAAGTGATGATGTGGTCTAAGATGAGACGCGTTTACGTATAGCGAGACTCCAAGCATAAGCTCTCTCCAACGCTGGGTGAATGACTCTGAGCTTTGTAATAGCGACCATATCGTTGTCGTACTAACTATAAAGACGAACTTATTTATAACGAACTAGCAAGCTCTGGTCAATGTTATTCATCCGATAAGGTATTCAGACCTGAGCTGGCGTGGCTTATTTGTCCTATCCTAGCCAGTAGCCACAAAGTAACACTTCCTAAGTTCGTCAGAAATGGAACGTGTTTGTCGTAATATTTTTCAATGTACAGAAATTGTGTATATAGTACTTGTGTTTTAGATTTATTTTTATAACAAAAAATCTAGTTGGCACACGGTAATACCCTAAGGGCAAACACTCGAGACAGCTAGTGATTGGATATGTCAAGATTGATAACAACATAATTTATTACCTACTGTTTACCGTTGGCCGCAAAAAATATTTTGTTTGTCAGAGAGAATGATACATTGTAATATTTTTTGTACCTGATATTTATGTCTCATTTAATGGTGTTTTTGGTCTGCTATTTTTCAGACTGAGTGTTGTTTTTCATAAATATTATTAAAAGACCTTGATTAAAATTAGAATTATAGGAAAGTATACTAAATTTAAGAAATTAACTCAAGAAGAGTAAGAATACAGTAGAATTTTATTAAACTGAGGTGTATGTGCTAGCTATAGAACTTAGAAGAAATAAAACACATACCTATGTAGGATAGGATATTTATTGTACAATATCTTGTTATGCTTGCAGGCCTACATCCGTATCTCAGTGGCATAATATTAAGTGTAATTTAGATTACACTAACAAAAAAATCCATAAAACGTAGCCTAAAGAAATAATTCATATACAGTCGGTCAATGGAGACACCTAAAAAATCCTGCTTGTGAGGTCAAAATATGTTTTCAAGAGCTGGACGAGGCCAGGTAAGGGTTATCCCAACCTGCAGAAGTCGGCATAACAAACATTAGAATATTTTGCTTCGTAGTGGATCAGTCGAGTTGTTCGAGGGGTATATAAGTGCTACGACCGTAAAGTTGGCTCACCCAGACACATCAAAATCGTCGCATTAGCCCTAATTCGCACGAGCGTTAAAAAAGCGTTGCGTTAAAACCCGGCGTTGCGCTGATAATACAAAGTGCGCGTTAAAAAAGCGTTGACGTGTGAACAGATACTTGGGAATACATTCGTTCTATTTTAACGCTTTTTTAACGGACATTAAAAAAGCTCTCTTGTGAATGAGGCCTTACTGTATCTATTGACGCTGCAGAAAGTATAAGTCAAACTCCTAATTTGTTATTGGCTAACCTCGGTAACCAATCTCGGCGATATAGATATCGATAGTATTGGATGGACACCGTAACACAATTATGTATTTATTAGATGTTTTTCGTAGTGAGAACGTAAATTACAATAGCCAGTGAGATATTGCATAGGCCTTTTTTGTTGAAGGGAGGATACTCTCTCTCTTTGGAGAGGCAATAAAACCCTTTCAGTGGTAACATATTGAAAACTCCAGGAACTCTAAGGTGGGCTGGTGCAATGGAATACACCTACTGGTAAAACCAAAAGCTGACCGGAGACCTAAAGGTCACGAAGTGGCGTAAAAAATACCTACATAAGGCTTCTGATATCTATCGGAGGTCAAAATACTCTTTGAGACATTGAATCAGCGTAGAGAATGAACTGAATTTTATAACTTTTATAAAAATAAAGAAGACTGTTTGACTAGGTACTAACCTTTCAGCAAGTCAGCAAGCATCTACAGATTTAAGAATGTGCCATAAACAAGATAGAGCAATTTCACAGGATTATTCCACACTGTATAATAAGACTAGACACTCTAATGGGTCTAGTCTTCTAAGTAAAATAAGATTTTCAGAGATAAAAATTCAGCGCAAATTCTAATAGCGTTGATGTTCAAAGTTTTTATTATATTTTGTATTAAATATTTTCTTAATATTTTGTTTTTAAATCACTTAACTTGGTTAGATGGAATTTCCTTTTATCTCCATACAACATTTGACCTCCAAGGGGAAAATAGCTTAAATTTTCAAATGTATTCATTTTTGTTCGAGAAAAAGTTTATAATACCGCAGCCCACGCCTAAAAGAGTCTTTCTCAAAAGATTTAGTAAACGATAAAGTTGTAAGTATGTTTTTATTATAATTTTTGGTAGCAAAATGAAATATTTAAATTTTGACCTTGAGTTAACAAAAATTACTGGAGCAAAAAAGGCGGTTTAGATTTGTATTTTGTAATCACTGTTGCAAATAGCACTGAGAAATCTGTAATTAGAAACTTATTATGAACGGCGCGTATTAAAAAAGTATTGTTGAAATTGGGTGCAAAAAAAAAAGAGTAAGTATGTCAATAATTCTTGGTCTTCAGAAAAAAAGTAGGTAGGTATAATACTCTCACGGAGTGATAAAAATAAAAAGGTCTCATTAAACAGAATGTAACAAAAGGACAACATACTGAGAAAAATATTGCCCGTAACATACAACAGAGTGCGTCCAACACAAAGAAAATGCCAGTTAAAAAACCGCCAACAAAATATAACCTCACTCTAAATTCGTTTTGTAGCGATCCAGCGACCGCCATTCGAGTGTCCTAATAGCTGTCATATAGATTTAATATCACATATTCTACTTTGTACGGGTTCCTCGGCTAGCAATTTCTCTCCTTAAATTGTATCTGGACAAATTCGTACCACCTACGTAGGATGTACCATAATATACGGAAATGCAAATATATAAAATAAATATATTATATTTTAAATTGGCGTAAGATAACTTTCATATCAATAAATCCTCAGACTCACTTAATTCTTTATGTTACTGTAAGCGCCCTCTAGTTACTTAAGTTATTATTATATATTTAATTACGCTATCATACATACACACATACAAACACTCACGCACACATAAAATTCCATCCTATTACCCGCTCTCACACCCCGCTCCTGTCAGTTACCTTTGAACCGGCGTTTACGCACGTCGAGTCTGAAACCCGCTAACTGCGTGACGCCCGCTGTACAAACGCCACGCGCCGCTTGTGTAAAAAACTCATATAACGCTAAATTAATCACGCAAAACCCGCTATTAAACTGTAAAAACGCTACGCTAAGTAAATAACTTAAAAATTAAGTGAAGTGTTCTGCGAATCAGTGCTTCGAAGAAACTATCCACGGAATACGAGAAAGGGAAGACTCCAAACCACCGGTGACCTAACCTGCCTAAATCCAGGTATTTATCCTACAATTTCTCTGGTCCTATCGCACCGGATCCTATTTCTCTTCCTACAATCGTATTCATATATAATTCAACACTAAACACGCTATTTATTGTATATTTCAATATTCATTGCAATAGAATTACGTTCGGAACATAGGTACCGCCGCTAACTAAAATATACAAAAATCTTGTATAATTACGCATATTTATGTTTAGATCCACGCATTACATTATATTAACGCATTATATATAATTATTTATGTATATTTTTCAATATTTAAAGATTAAAACTTTTTATATCTACCTACAACTAACTCATTATAAAAATTATATCGAAATAATTATTCGCCTGTATTGAGTCTTATTCGCTTGAAATAACGTTTATTATCGCATATCAGAAATCAGAATGTCGAAATCTAACGAAACTATTGTTAGATTAGAGGCTAAGAAAGAATTCTTGTTTTTATCAATTCAACAAATATATGATTTAAGTCTGAAGGTGAGTGATCCTGTGAACAAAACGAATTTCTTGGCTCGCGTTCAAAGTTTAGAAAAATTACGTCAAGATTTCGCGATAGTCATAGACGATTTAATTTCAGCCTATTTGAAACATGACCCTCTTTATACGCCGAACTATGCCCCGCTAGGCGCATTTGACACATTATACTGTCAAATTCAATATACTCTAAATGAAATTAAAAGTGAATCAGCTGTGTCACAGTTTGACAACCAATACAGTTTGTTAAATAAAAAATTACCTCCGCTGAATTTAAAAACATTTGACGGCTGTCCGTCAAAATGGACTGTCTTTTATGAAAACTTTTTGAACTTAATACATAACAACAATAGACTCACTGACGTACAGAAAGTCCAATACTTAGTTAGTTGCTTAACTGATAAGGCGCTTTTGGTTTGTTCTGGTATACCACCCACCTCTGAGAATTATCTTATTATATGGAACGCATTATTAGAGAAATATCAAGATACTAGAGTGCAAGCTACTCAATACATAGATACAATTTTAAATTGCAAACAAAATCAACCGCTCGAATCTTTTGTTGATCAATTTTGCTCCGCGCAAGCGGCACTGCAACGCCTAGAAATACCAGATTTATCAGACTTTATGATTACACACATTGCACTCTCAAAGTTAAGTAAAGATGTTGTCTCGTTATTTGAACAAAATCATAAACACATTAAAATACCTACTTTTTCCGATTTAAATAACTTTCTAAAAGAACAATTAAAAATACAAACATTACGCTCCGTTCAAGTTAACATTCAAACTCCAAATAAAAAACCTAATTCATATAAACCTAAATCGCAAACTCAGACTTATACGAGTACAGTCAGCAACAACAATAATTATAGTTTAAATTCTCAAAATACTCAACGTAAGTGCATAATCTGTAAAAATCAAGACGCTCATCCGCTTTACAAGTGTGAGGTTTTTAAAAACCAAGACGCTAAAACTAAGCTAGACATAGTGAGAAAAAATAGATTTTGTGAGTTCTGCCTAGGATTTCATTTAAAATTCCGCTGTAAGAGCCAGGGTCGATGTGGGAACTGTGCATCTAGCTCACATCACAGTCTGTTATGTAGCTCTTTTTCTAAGCCTAGGTATGAACCCGGGACCTCACAGTCACATGCCACCGCTTACTCACCGAACCGCTATGGTGCTAACCACAGTAACGCGCCGATACAGATGCCACCGCAGAATGATAAATCTAGTGATTTGCCAAAGATTACAGCACCACCTCCCGCACCTCACGCTCCGCCAAGTAATCCTTCAGAATTAGCACTTTCGGTGACTACCTCTTCACGCAATTATTCACAAGATACAACTGTACTTTTACCTACCGCAAAAGTAAATGTATGTAGTAACAATACGCAATACGCTATCCGTTTATTTTTAGATACAGGTTCAATGACTAATTTTATATCAAAAGAATGTTGTCAACGCTTAAATTTGAAAATTAAATTCGCTCCGTCAGTTGTAAAAGGCATTGGTCAAACAGAAAGCACATCACTGGGATTTGTAACATTTAAAATTTATTCTCGTTTCGACTCACGCTGTTCTTATACTATTACCGCTAGGGTGATAGACACAATTACCGACCACTTACCAAACGCTCGTATCGATGTTTCCCAGTTAACTCATTTACACGCATTGCCATTGGCTGACGACGATTATCATACTCCAGGGCCGATCGATTGCCTAATCGGTAATGAACTGTTCCCCTTCTTGCTTGGGTGTGACAGAGTGGTCTCGCCTCGTTCGTCTGTAGTCGCAGTTCAAAGCACGCTAGGCTACATACTGATGGGGAGAGCAGACTGCGCAGCTCACAACTCGAACCACCGCTCAAACGATTTTAAAACTTTTTTATGTCAGACAGACTCTCCGTCACTTGATGAAATTACTGAACGCTTTTGGTCATTAGAAAATGTACCTAATAAAATTCACATAAGCCCAGATGATGAAGCATGTGAACGCATCTTTAAAGATACTTACTCACGCGATGAAACAGGCCGATATACTGTTCACTTACCCTTTAAAGATGATCCCGCTAAACTCGGTGACTCATACTCGATCGCCAAACTCCGCTTTCTTCAATTAGAGAAGAAATTAAACGCTAATCCCGCTCTTCGTAAAGATTATAACGCAACCATTCAGTCATACATAGACGAAGGTTATCTTACGAAAGTAGACAACCCTTCACGCGATATAAATTGTTATTATATTCCGCACAGAGCTGTTTATCGCCCTGATAAGCAGACTTCGAAAACTCGTATCGTTCTAAACGCTTCAAGTCAAACTACCTCCGGAAAATCGCTTAACGATTTATTATATGTAGGTCCTAACTTACAAAATAACATATTTGAACTCTTAATAAATTTACGCTTATTCTCAATCGCAGTAACCGCAGATATTGAAAAACATTATTTTCAATTAAATTTAACGCCCGCGCATCACGCTTTTCAAAGAATTCTTTTTAGATTTGACACTGAGCAATCTATTGACACTTATAACTTCACCGTAGTATCATTTGGAGTATCTAGTTCACCTTATCTCGCTATGAGAGTCGTGCGTCAGCTAGCTGAAGACAGCATTGACAGGTACCCGCTCGCAGCTAATGAAGCTACTCATCACATGTACATGGACGATTACATAAACTCAATCGATGGTTTTGAGAAAGCCAAAGAAACTTATCATGAAATGGTCGATATGTTCAACTCGGGTGGTTTCAATTTAACCAAATGGATCTCCAATGACACTAAATTTCTAAATGAAGTTCCTAGCTCTCATAAAAATCCGCACGCAATTAATTTTGATTCAGATGCTCAAGACGTTACAAAAATAGTAGGAATGCAGTGGCATCCTAAACTCGATACTTTTACTTTTAAAATCAACGCTAAGGAAAGTCCACGCGATTATACAAAACGCTTAATTCTTTCGATTACCGCGCGCCTGTTCGATCCAATCGGTCTAATAGGTCCTGTTACCGCTTTTATGAAACTTCTCGTCCAAGAATGTTGGAAATTAAATCTCGACTGGGATACTCCAGTACCCAGCTCAATCGCTCAACAGTTTGAACAATTTTGTAATGAACTACCACATTTAGAACAAATCAAAATTCCACGCTACGTAGGGATGAACTCTGAATCCCATGTAACGCTCATAGGTTTTTCTGACGCTAGTGAAAGATGCTATGGAGCCGCCGTTTACATACGCGTAAGTTCAGATGAACATTCTTCTGGCTCTGTTCATTTGCTCGCTTCAAAATCTAGAGTCGCACCGCTTAAGAAAACATCACTCGCTCGACTCGAGCTTTGCGCATCTCTTCTATTAGCCAGTTTAATTGATTTGATACGTGAAACTCTTAGTAAGCGCTGCAAAATAAATAATATTTACGCATTTTCTGACGCAACAGTAGCCCTTTCATGGCTTCATTCTCCCGCATATAAATACCATACATTCGTTGCCAATAGGATTACCGAAATTAATTCAAAGTTATCTGCTGAACATTGGTATCATATAAAAGGACGCGAAAATCCTGCGGACATTATATCTCGTCCAGTCACGCCGAAAGAATTATTAGAACGCAAACTTTGGTTTAACGCTCCTCAGTGGACAACGCATCCTATATCGCGATGGCCTATAACGCCTTTTCAAGTAAACGCTCATAATGAAAATTTTGAAGAAGCAAAAATTACTGTTCTAGCAGTTGAAACTTCTGTTTCCGACACTCAACATCCGATTGATATCTTAGCCGAACGCTCTTCTAGCTGGTCTAAATTATTGCGCACCATTGTTTACATGTTAAGATTCTCCAAACGCTTAAAATCACGCGGTTCTATTACAGTTTCAGATCTAGATTTTGCAGAAACTTACATAATTCGCTATGTTCAAAATAAACATTTTTCTCAAGATATTCACGCTCTCAAAAATAATAAACCTTGCTCGAAATCGATCTTAAAACTTAACCCATTTCTCGCAGACGACATCATCAGAGTTGGTGGTCGTTTAAGCAATTCGCAATTAAATTTTGGTCAAAAACATCCAATAATCTTACCTTCTAAAGACCGCATCACTCAACTAATAGTTGATTATTATCATATCACTAATTTGCATACAGGACCCGCGTTATTACTCTCTTTACTCAGACAGAAGTTCTGGATCATTGCTGCCAGAAACTTGGTTCGACAACGTGTACACAAATGCAATATTTGTTTTCGCACCAACCCTCAATCTACTTTTCCACAAATGGGAGAGTTACCCGCTTTTAGAGTAGCGCAAGTTAAAGCCTTCGTTCACACCGCTGTGGACTACATGGGACCTTTCTTTGTAACTCACATTCGCCGCCGAGGTATTAAAAGTCATAAAGCGTACGTCTGCATATTTACATGCATGACTACCAAGGCAGTACACCTAGAATTAGTCTCAGATCTTAGTTCTGACTTATTTCTTGCAGCTTTTTTAAGACTAAGCGCACGCAAAGGCCCTGTAAGTCTAATATACAGCGATGGAGCTACTACTTTCTTTGGAGCTAAACGCAAATTAGATGAACTTTACACTCTCATACAGTCCAATGCTTATAAAAATTTCATTGAGAATCGCCTCGCAGAACATCGTATTCAATTTAAGCATAGCCCGCCTTACGGCCCGCATTTTAATGGTCTTAGCGAAATTAACGTTCGCTGTGTAAAAACGCATTTATACAAGGTAGTAGGGACACAAATCCTTACTTATGAAGAATTAAATACAATTATAATTCAAATCGAAAACTTATTAAATAGTAGACCATTATGTATTTTAAGCTCTGATCCGTCAGATCTTTCCGCACTTACGCCCAATCATTTTCTCAATCTCACTCCCGCAAAATATTTACCTTTCGAGGATTTAACGGATATTCCCGACAGCCGCTTATCCCGCTATCAATTGTTAACTAAAATTACTTGTTCTTTCTGGAAACGCTGGAGCCAAGAATATTTGACTTCTTTACAACACAGACAAAAGTGGAATACTCCATCCAACCCTGTGAGTCTTGGAGCTGTTGTTGTAATCAAAGACTCCAACGTTCATCCTCTTTGCTGGCCTCTAGGAGTTATAGAAGAACTCTATCCAGGGAAAGACAGTATAATTCGAGCAGTCAAAGTTAGAACGCGTTCCGGAAGCTACATCAGACCTGTAGTTCGGATATGCCCTCTACCTTCTCAATAGGCTGCTATTAACGCTATTAACTCTATTTAAACACTTTAAACGCTATAATTTTTATCTCTCTCTTGCAATTCATTCTGTTTAGAGGATTACCTCTAGGCGGGGGAAGTTGTAAGCGCCCTCTAGTTACTTAAGTTATTATTATATATTTAATTACGCTATCATACATACACACATACAAACACTCACGCACACATAAAATTCCATCCTATTACCCGCTCTCACACCCCGCTCCTGTCAGTTACCTTTGAACCGGCGTTTACGCACGTCGAGTCTGAAACCCGCTAACTGCGTGACGCCCGCTGTACAAACGCCACGCGCCGCTTGTGTAAAAAACTCATATAACGCTAAATTAATCACGCAAAACCCGCTATTAAACTGTAAAAACGCTACGCTAAGTAAATAACTTAAAATCACATAAACTTTAAAATTAAGTGAAGTGTTCTGCGAATCAGTGCTTCGAAGAAACTATCCACGGAATACGAGAAAGGGAAGACTCCAAACCACCGGTGACCTAACCTGCCTAAATCCAGGTATTTATCCTACAGTTACTAAACTAACAATTGCTCGCGACTTCGTCCGAGTTGAATGTGAATGTACTAGATAAGGTACGTGCTGCCATTAACATAAGCTCTTCGTACATGAGTTAAGTATACAGGGTTACTGGTAATATGTCGGCAATCTGTTAAGGGGGTGTAGGCGAAGTAATTTGCAACCAAATGACCCCTAATGACCCCTAGGCAAATGTCAACCATTTTCGAGTAATTTGACTTTTTGTGTTTTTTAGAAGAATTTGAGGTATGCAACTTTGAAAATTATTAAAAAAAAACCAATGCATGATTTTTTTTTATTTTATTATTATTTGCTTGCTAACACTTCAATACATAATAATCAATCATAAAATGATACATATCTTTAATAGTTTTTAAATCACAGCTACAAATCTGTACAAGTTTCATAATTTACACCAGGTGGTCTGACAAAAATGGTCGATTTATGTAAAAAATTACTGAAGAACTTTATCGGCAGAACACATGAAAAACATGTACAACTTCTCAGCTATCCAACGAGATACAATATGGTACCAGAAATTAGAAATTGGCCGAAAAAAATGCAATTATTGTGAAAAAATGAAATCGTCTTAAGAATACGAAATAATATCTCAACGTCGAATTTTATGGTAATATTCTTATTTCTTATTTAAGATGAGTAATGAGTTATAATTAATCTTACAATTCATTTTCGAAGTATAAAACTCTAAAAATAACACTCTAAAAATAATGAGAGTTCCAAGAATGACATTTTTAATCCTTTGTGTGAACACGTGCACCAATCAGCGCTCTCGGATAAGAAGAGCTTAAAAACATTATCTAGTGACTGGATAGAAAAAACAAAGGCATAAATAGCCAGATTTGCCTAACATTTTTCAGAGAATAGGATAATAATTAAAGCACTGGCAAGTACAATAACATTAGGTGAAGGGTGGGATCCTTAACTTATTTAATTGTATTGTATTTATAAATTCTTAGACTTAAAAGATAAGACATTTAAAATGTTTCATAATTTTTGCAAAACTGCAAAAATTTACAGTTTGCTTGTGCCACTTGTACTGTACAGATCATCTCTACCTAAGTTGGTACCTACATCATTGTGAATTTGGAAGTGAATTGACCAGGCTTTTTCTTATGGACTGTTTCTGGCATACTCTGTGATTTGGCTTGTGATTGGACTCTGATTTATTGCTCTCCCGACAATTTGGCGCGTCAAAAGGACTAATGGCTGCAGAAAGAACCCAGTACTCCAATGAGGAATACGCCAATATCCTTTTTTGTTATGGATATTGTGACGGCAATGCTTTGGCCGCTCGCCGTGAATATCTTCGCCGATTTCCTCCTCAGAGGAGGCCCAATTCCTTGGCCAGCAAGATGTCCAGACCTGACACCTATGGACTATTATGTCTGGGGACATATGAAGAGCCTAGTGTACGATGTCTCACCAGTGCCATCAGTCGAAGAATTGAAAATTAGAATAATAAATGCAGCTAATTCAATAAGAACCAATTTGACAAGTAATGTAGTAAAATCTCAATTAAGAAAAAGAATGCGCCTGTGCATAAGAAATAGAGGGTCACATTTTGAAAATGAACTTTAGAATTTAGTTTTAATGGCTTAGTGTAACTTATCTACGTAATTATTTTAAACTTCCTAAACGATTATTGTAATTTTTGATTGCAGACGATTTCGTCTTTTTAACAATAATTGTATTTTTTTTCGGCCATTTTCTGATTTCTGGTACCATATTGTATCTCGTTGGGTAGCTGAGAAGTTGTACATGTTTTTCATGTGTTCTGCCGATAAAGTTCTTCAGTAATTTTTTACATAAATCGACCATTTTTGTCAGACCACCTGGTGTAAAATATGAAACTTGTACAGATTTGTAGCTGTGATTTGAAAACTATTAAAGATAAGTGTCATTTTATGGTTGATCATTATGTATTGAAGTGTTAGCAAGCAAATAATAATAATAATAAAAAAATTCATGCATTGGTTTTTTTTTATAAATTTTCAAAGTTGCATACCTCAAATTCTTCTAAAAAACACAAAAAGTCAAATTACTCGAAAATGGTTGACATTCGCCTAGGGGTCATAAGGGGTCATTTGATTGCAAATTACTTCGCCCACACCCCCTTAACGGATTGCCGACATATTACCAGTAACCCTGTAGATATATTGAGCTTACCTAAGATGCATAAATCTTATTCAAGAAAATATTCTAAGACAAAATCATGTCTGCAAATTCGTTCGCATACATCGATGGTTCGCATGGATTAGTGACTAAAAATCCCCTGGGAACGCGGTGATTTTCCAGGATAAAAAGCAACACAGTCTCCAGAATGCACACTATCTCTGTACCCGTCGAAATCAGTTAAACAGATCAACCGTGAGAAGATAACATGATAGTCAGACACATTTTCGTATTTACCTACAGTATTAGTGTGCCTGTTTTTTTATACATGGCATAATATTGTATATCAAATCTTTGAAAAGAGCAACCGCCGAGTTTCTTGCTGGTTCTTCTCGGTAGGAAAGGCATTCTGAACCAGTGGTAGATGCTTTTGACGATTCAAAAGAACTTGTAAAAGTCTAATTGAATAAAAATGTTTTGAATTTGAATTTGTGGTAATAATCGCATCTGAATCCAACTACAAGTTAGAAACTTATGAGCACGCAGACAAACGCAGTCTACGACTTTGTTTTACATAAGTACTCTAATTACAGTCTTATTCATAAAAATCCCTTAATATAGGTTTAAAACGTTCATTAGCTAAAATGCTCATTAGGCCTATTAAACGTTTCATAACTTTCTTTATTCATAAAGGTTCAATAAACCTCTCACAACTAAATTCTCGCTATAGGCTAGTTTCGCTTTGTTATGTTGTCGTTCTGATGAATTCATAGACAAAATTGCAAAAAAACTGGGCTCTACACAGAAAAGTGACGCAGGTGTGACATTTGTTTTCGAATTTCGGTCAATTGTCTGAGTTCTGGAGGATAGTTAGGTATTGTCGTTCGGAGTTTTGTTCCGATTTATTTAATTATAAAAATGGAAACAGGAAGGAATTTAGAAATTAGCGTTAGATTTTATTATACTATTTAAAAAAAAGATGTATTAGGTAAAAGTATGTATTAGAATTTAGATACAGTACCTGGACATTCATGGAATAAAATCCTTTTTTTTTAAATTGAAAATATTACAATAAAACTTAAAGCTAGCCTTATCTAATTACTATGCAAATCATGCCCGTGTGGAATGGTGCCAAGAATACTGGCTGCATTTCCACGCTTGACAGCCAGGCTGATCCGTTGCGCAAAAAATGAGCCAGCCCTTTTTTTTACCCAAATCCTTCTCGGTTTATGTAGTTAGGTACTGAGCTGCATCACCGCCATATTTCTTACGTTAGAAGAAATCACATACCTATGTAAAAGAATGATTACATGAAAAGAAACTTCGAAATTAGGTAGAAACTTTTAGGTACCTACTTCACGACGTCCGTCCCTAGCATCTTATGGCAGTTAAAACTTGCAACTCTAGTTAATTACCACAGCCTCTCGAATCCAGAATAAATAACGTACAAATAATAATTACAATGCAATGACACTAGAATCAACCAAAACAAAATAACCTCACTTCCAAACAAATTATCAGCTGTTAAGACAAGACGGCGGCCACCTTGTTCTTTAATACGGGTTTATAGTAGGGTTCAGCCTGTTATAAGTTATGGAGCCGTTATTGAACACTTTTAGCACTATTGAACGTTTATGAATCATGTTTTTGAGAACTTTGCTTATAACAAGCTAATAAAGCTTCTACAATTTTTTATGAATAAGACTGTTAGTATTTAGAGAAAAGGTACCTACCTAAGCTTTATAAAACTCGTTCTTGGTGTAATAAAATATGTTTCCATTGGGTTGACCTTTCTTTTTATCATATTGTTATGAGTTCCTCGTTTTTGATACAATCAAACGGATTTCCATTTTATGAGTTAAAATTATTATTGCTTCATATTTTATGTCGTTATTTGGTAAGTATTTACAAAGTACTGCCTATTTTAATAGAACTTGTGAATTGTCAAAGGAATCAATTTTAATGAGCTTCAAGCTCGTAAACTTTCTAAATGAATGCAAACATTTAAATGCAGAGTAAAAAGTACAAAATGTATTATTTTAAGTCCCCTTGAGTAACCTTCTATATTGATTTACACACCTCGAAATATTTTGATTAGGAATTTTGCATTTTTACGTACTTACGGTTTTAATTTGATTATATATTTTTATGCCAGGGACAAATCTCTAACTAGATAGGTAGGCATTTAAAAACTCCTTGTGATTTAATAAAAATATTAACCCTTCCGCGAAACATCGAAAATTACCGTATGTGGAACTTCGGATGGTAAAAATATCTAAGATTATCTTTAAAAAAACTACAAAAAAAAAAAAACAAAGTGTTAGATCTACGTTATAGAGAGAATCTACATGCAAATATTTCTAGACTTAGCAGTTCAAGCTAACAACTAAAAACAGAGTTTATAAAATAGAACAAGTGTAAATTAAAAATTTATAACACCTCCGACAAGTAAAGGTTACAGTAACTAGAAAACAGCTGAACCGATTATCTTGGATTATAGCTAAGAACACTCTCGATCAAGCCACCTTTCAAACAAAAATCGGTTCATTAGTTTAGGAGCTACGATGACACAGACAGATACACAGATACACACGTCAAACTTACAACACCTCTCTTTTTGGGTCGGGGGTTAAAAACATAGGCAAGAAAGAATACGAGCAAATAAAAACGGATATGAAATAAGGGTTTGATTCGAATGTAACAAAGCAACCGTATACCGTAAAGTACGGTGTCTTATGGTATTAAATCTTGAAGGATGTAGGTAACAAATTTCATTTACGGGAGGATTCATACCTTCATACGGTGCCGTTTGACAATCGTCGGTAACTTGTTCGACATGCCGGTGCACACTCGAGCGTGAGTTCCGTAGCATAATGGCTACAACGTGACCGCCCCTTTTAAATCTTAGGTTAGGAACTAGGAAATCTGTCTCTACATTATAAGAAAATATTTTTGGATTTTTCTTTTTACTGGCTTGTTATTTTTCTCACGCGTCATTCATCTGCACTTTTATTAGAAGTAAAAGTTTGTAAGTTTAGACGTAGGGGGGTAATCTCCGGACTTATGTTTAGATTTTGAAAATTCTTTCACTGATTGGTAGTTTTGTAATCCCTTTGTGATGTGGGCTATAATTGTCTGTCAGCGGGCTATATCTCGTGACCCGTAATAGGTAGAGAGTTGGCACAGATTGTTTACTTCTAAGTATTACCGTTAAGTATAACAATAAATAATAAAGACTTCAAAATCACCGCCATGAAAATTAAAAAGTATTATCTCTTGTAGCATGGCACGGAACCCTTCGTGTGCGTGTCTGACTCGCACTTGACCGATTTTTATACAAATAAACTTTTGGGAGTGCTTTTGAATCTCATTTGAATATATCCTACCATTCAATAAGACGAAAATTTAGGCTTCAACACGCCGAACGCGAAGTATTTATAAAGCAAATAATAAATTATATTGATATGGACGCGTTTTTATACCTCGGGGCAAGATTCGTCAATTAGATGCCGTAATCAATTTGTTCGATCTCGACCAAAATATCGAAAAGTGATTAAATTACCACTCGTAATATAAAAAGTGAAAAGCCAAGTCGTTAAAGATTTTAAAGTCCGATATGCAACTTTCCAAAGAGTCAGCATCTTTGGAAACTTTTCGGCAAACATCTTTCGGGGTCCTAAAATGTGCAATGTAACTTGATAGAGATGGAATACGAATCGAGATATTTAAATTTCACCCGTCAATAGGGTTGTACGATACGATATGATATTTTCCTTTTTATATGAATTCAGCCATTGCATCGCTAACATTTTAATAGGTACATTTTAGCCGGAAAAATTTAAAGTTTTCCGGCCTAAAATGTAACTCCAACCAAATTCCATGTGGATGGACTATACCTACCCACACTAGCTTACATCCCGGAAACGCAACAAAATAGGCTACTTTTTATCCCGAAAAATCAAAAAGTTCTCACGGGATTTTCAAGAACCCAAGACTTTAGAGCTAGTGTTGACGACAGTATAATTCATTCAAGCAAAATTATACTTGCACAAAACATCCCTATAAACGTAAACATAGAATCTCATCAAAACCAGTCGGTGTGCAAACTAGTTTTAAATTAGTATGAACTTTGTATTGACGACCACGAGATAATTTTAAAATTCCTATTCAAATTAATGTGATTCATCCTTATTGAAACTCAAAAATTACTTTAAAAGAACTACGTACTCCCATTTTTAAAAGGTTCAGCTGCAAATTGCATCTTTGCTTTCATTCATAATAATTTCTAGTTTTTGCTTTTATTCAATTAATTTTAATTAAAACCACGCACTCGACCTTAAACTGCATCATCGCCTATTATTTAATGTGATTGCGGCAGTCAAGTTTATCTTTATTTATCTAAGGAAAATAGTAAAAAAATGACAAACACAAAGTACGAAGTTTGATGATAATAATTTAAAAAAATACCGGTAGTTAAATCTTAAATATTATATACGTACAAAAGTGCAGAAGATAGATATAAATAAAATCATAATAATTATGCAGAAATTAACGAAAACACATTTCAGTGCAGTTTTATTTGCGGTAAATTGTTTATTGCTTGACTGATTTTTAATTATTAATTTTATTGACTTCCAAAAAAGAGGAGGTTCTCAATTCGTCGGAATCTTTTTTTTTCTATTGGAGGCAACCCTACATGTCAGCCGGGTCAACGTGGTCGTTTTATCAAAGAAAATAGTCTTCACGAATTCCTCATTACTTCCTCACTTCCGAGAGAAGTCACGGATATGTTATTGCCTACGTAACAGACGTGACCGGAATCAGTGACGAATTATTTGACATCGCGATTCATATATTTCAAGTAATTACAGCACTCCTAGCATAACTGGTAGGGCATCATTTCTCGTGAGCATTAGGAAAATCATATCGCTCTGTCAATTTCAATGGCGTATGACCGTGATAATTTTGAAGATAAAAAACACGTGCAAGATAGATAAGTAGAAGTTTATTTGAAGTAACAAATACAAACGAAATTGCACTTAATAAACTAAATAAAACTAAACTTACGCGAACTACATACTACTGTATGATTTCTATATCAGCTAAAATTCTGCAGCAACAATTCACATAACAGCAATCGAGCCTTTTGGCTATCATGCTCATGACTCTGATGGCATTGGCCCGTACCTACTCGTACCTGTTAGGCTAGACCCGCTGAACAGAATATTAAAGCATTATTTATTTACCTTAGTAAATAATCTCTGAAGATCGTTCGTTTTAAATTATCATAGATCTAATAGAGAGAGAGAGAGAGCCAGCGCGTGCTAGACATTCGTGATTTTATAAAAGCTGAAAGTTCATCTGCGTATTTCCTCCAGCACTGGGAGGAACGATCAGCGGCTATGACGTTTGGATTATGGTGACTTTGGGAGATATCATGTAATAAAGGTGTAAAAAATCTTAAAAAAGTTATCGTCTAATTTTTTTTACATTTTCTATGGATCAGTAGGTATTAGAAATCAAATCATGCATTGCCAGACACTTAGCATCGTGGCAACCCTCTCAAACTTTTAAACTTTAAGGGCGTCTGGCACGGGGTTACCATAATTTTGATAACAGAAGCCTCTGCACATTAAATTTTCATATCCCAGCTCAGCGACTGGTGTTGACCTCCGAAACCTAAAATTCCGGTCAAAATTAAACTATGAATTTTGTCTGCGGTTACAGTAACATAAAATACGCAATCATTTGCCGCTGTTACAACTAGGGCATATCAATCTCAGTCATGATCGAATAGGTTGCAATAAATTGACATTTTGCGTCAAACCAATTTGCCTTTAATTTAAAAACCAATGCTGTTAAAATGATTAGTAGACGGCTATACACACCGCCGCTGTCGTTAAATTAACCCCCTATAATAAACATTATTGTTACATTTCGTGATTGTGTGACTGATAATATCAGTAGGTAGGGTAACTTTGATTGATGTTGTGAAACAAAATATTACGGTAGGTATTGTAAGGTTATTTTTAAAATATTGATTTGAGTTGTCAAAAATAATATAAAATTATTAATTTACCTAATGCAGGTAGTTTGATAAAATCGATATTTGGCTCATTCGATGTCATACAATCTGTTGCTAGGAGGTCAACAAGATTGAACTTGCATAAATACGGGTGTTTCGAAGGTTTTAGTTTAGTCTCCTTCCGAGATTCGGGGCGATATCGCATATTTTCGGTTTTTGTATTGTGAACTGGATAATTAGATGTTGTGATAGCAATCACGCTCTAATTAAATTATTTATTTTGGCATTAGTTTTTTTTAGATTAAAACTCTCGGATAACCTCTACACATTGAACCTGATGTTTTTTGTGTTGGTTTGAGAGGACATTCCAATAATTCGATAAAAATATTTAAATAATACCTGCTTTTCTGAGTGACGTCAATAATTCAGAAGCGGGACGTGTCTCACGTTGTCTTAATTTCGCTTTGGTATCTTTTTGTAAACAACCCACATTTGATTAAAATTTTTATTGAGTTTGATTTGGTGATTAAAATTTTTAGTTTTTTTTTTAAAGAATTTAGTCTTTTGTGAAGTGGAAAGTAACTTGCAGTAAGTAATTCAGATTTCGTGTACATCGAATGAGAGGTTAGTCGTTTGGATTTATTATTGATTTGATATTAAAACTGATAGTTCGGCAGTTCATGGATAGGTTTTAATGATTTGACGGAGGGCAGGATAGCCCATGATTTGGATTTGACTTAGGGCAGGGAAGCCCGCGACTGACATGACAAGATTGATTAGAAACACGAGGACGTGTTAAATTCAGGACGGCCGAACTGTAAGGTTATTTTTAAAATATTGATTTGAGTTGTCAAAAATAATATAAAATTATTAATTTACCTAATGCAGGTAGTTTGATAAAATCGATATTTGGCTCATTCGATGTCATACAATCTGTTGCTAGGAGGTCAACAAGATTGAACTTGCATAAATACGGGTGTTTCGAAGGTTTTAGTTTAGTCTCCTTCCGAGATTCGGGGCGATATCGCATATTTTCGGTTTTTGTATTGTGAACTGGATAATTAGATGTTGTGATAGCAATCACGCTCTAATTAAATTATTTATTTTGGCATTAGTTTTTTTTAGATTAAAACTCTCGGATAACCTCTACACATTGAACCTGATGTTTTTTGTGTTGGTTTGAGAGGACATTCCAATAATTCGATAAAAATATTTAAATAATACCTGCTTTTCTGAGTGACGTCAATAGTATAATAAGATTTTTAAAAGTAATAGCAAAATGGAGGTAGATATTGCTATTGTGGCTGTAAGTAACTCGACTTAGAATTTTCGAATGAATAGTTTGAACTTTGGTTATTATAATTGGTTATTATAATAATTATTATAACATTAATTTAAAAATATGTTTCTTCAACAACAATATTAAACAAGATTTACTAATTTAGAAATCTTTTACTGGATAATAATAATATACCTAATGGTAAGCGGCGCGGTGGTCGTTGGAAAGTAGGTTCTGAAATCTTTGGACTAGACTTTAGTATTAAACTAAGTAAGTAAATTGAGCTAATTCTTTCTTTTCTTTTTTTTTAATTACTAAATGGGTAATAATAAAGTTTAACTAGCAATAATGGTTTGGTGAACGAGAGTACTCTTAGTTCACGAAAACCATTATTAACACGACTCACTTACTAAATTTCAAATTTCTGTGAAAGGAAAACGCTTTTCTCCTAAAATAATCAGTGGAAACTAATTCAAGAGGCACTTGTGTGGCTCCTATCTAGTCCCGCAGCGCCGCGCCGGGGCGAATCGGGGCCTTATTTGAATAACAATGGATATCCCGGGACACTACAGCCAACTCTCGTTCACCTCTCGACATGTACTCTCTGTAATTCAGCTGGAAAACTAGCTCCTTCATATAGCCGGCTTCGGAATAAACCTGTTTATAGTGCGTAAGGGACTGCCATAAAATGTTGCCTTTTTCAGACAAAGGCTACTCAAGAATTGTTTTAAATAAGTTGATGCCGAAAAAACACATCTTGTTAAACGAAACTCGACCTGACGCGACCGACGCAATGCCACGATACGCACAGCTGAGTCCAACAAAATCGTAGTAGGTATATCACACTTCACACTAATATTATAAAGCTGAAATTTTGTGTGTATGTGTGTATGTTTGTTACTTTTCACGCAAAAACTACTGGATGGATTTGGCTGAAATTTTGAAGACATAGATTATACCCTAGATTAACACAGGCTACTTTTTATCCCAGAAAATTCACGCGACCGAAGTCGCGTCGATTTTGTCTCAGCATAAAATAAACTGCTGCTGGCACACGTTGCTTAAGGCCGCGAAAGTAATGTTTCTGTTTACAGCATGATGCCCCACTGTCTCATGTCGTTGCTCTGGCGTAAGACAGCCTTTATAACTTATTTGACTTTATAACTTGCCTGACTCTTAAATCATGCCCGAAGTCGTTTATTTTTTAATGTCTTTGACTTGTGGCATTTATTTCGATAATACCCTGACCGGCTGGTCATTAAGTTGTCAAATCTGAATTCAGTGATTATGATAAAAATAACTTTAAATGAGAAACGAGTTGTTACACTCTACTACATCCTCTTAGATCATAGTTGATTAAATCATTTCAAAATGTTAGCAAGCTTATAACGCGCAAAACAAGTAGATTTTCGCAGGCCACAGACTAAAAAACTCAGCTGATACAGTTCTTGCATTTCACGAAGGCGAGTGAACTTTACTTGTGGTTACATCGTATACATAGACATTGAGTAAGAAATCAGAACAGTTTTTATACACCCCTAAGGATATGAAAATAATACTATTTTTTCTAGGTGTTATTTTTAAAAGAATACCACTAGGTTCAAACTAGGACTAGACTTGTTCTTGTTAAAAAAATGGTATTTTAGAAAATATTTTGAATAATATATTTAGGTAAGTATTTTTTAGTTACGGATCCTGTAGCACAATGTCCGTATTATCATTCAGTTCGCGCACGCATCGCGTATGTAGATTACAGGCTTCTTAGTATCAGCTTAGCATCGTGCCATCACGCAAGGGCCATTCATTTTGGCTTTTTCATTTCCCCGCTGTTGTGTGACACCAATTTTATTTGATTCGATCTCGATTTCGTTTATACTACCTACCTTGTTACGTATTTGATTGCAATTTAGATAACACGCTTTGCGCATTTTTAGCCATGTATGTCAGTCTGTGATACTTTTTAATGGTTATTCACTTATTTCGTATTATATTACGAGTAGATCAACTTGGTGCTTGGGTGCGCAATGAAACATTTAGCAAAAGCCTAAATATAATTTATATTCATAGACACAGATATATGTAATAGACAATTACAAGTTTATTAATTGACAGTTTATTTGAACAGTAAGATATTATAAGATAAGTTTCTCCAACATATGAAACCACATCGCCAAGTTACATAATATCTGACAATTGTTGAATATTTATTAATATAATATTCAATAATGTGAGTATTCAATAATATTATATTTACAGTAGCTTTGATGTTTCATCTCATTACATTAGATAATATATTGTCATTACATTAGTTAATATGTTGTGTATTGTGATAATATTAGATAATATATGTCTTTGTTACACAGATTTTACAAAGAAACACTTCTACTTTTTCACCATGAAAGCAAAATATCGAATACATCAAACTAAGCACCACAATATAGATAATCGAGGGTATTTAAGACTCCATCGCAATATATTAAGCGACCTAATTATTCGGAGCGAACGTATACAATTTATTTCATGTTCGAAGGAAATCATGCAATGATCTTAAAAACACTAGAAGTACCACCGTAGACTGACGAAGCGCGATCTAAATGCCAGGATCTGGGCAGGGGCATACCGACAGCTGCCAATTATTCATACATAAAATCGCTAATCATACACAGGTACATAAAAATCGATGTAAGATCAACTTTTCCTAAATGCAGGAACGTGTAAACGATGTGCTTTGCACACACCCACACACACACACACAAACACACACACGAACACACACACACACACACACCGAACGTCCACTTCGCTTCATTGCTGTCGTGAACGAGATATTATATTTTTTGAGCCTTTTTACAAAGGTTGCAGAAGGTTGCTGTTGAATCTGCAATAATTATTATTTTTGACCTAGGTGGCACTGGAGAGAAGATACCTATGTACTCCTTGAAAAACTGGTTTTCGGTACCATTTTTCCAAGATAATGGGGCGACGGCCGCTCAAGGTCTCAAATTCGGAATATTAATTATTCGGAAAGCTAATTATACAAATTAATCTATCAAATTAGTATTTAGAAATTTCTTTGAGCTTTTTGAATCTACCCATTGCCTGGCCTTAGTAGGCATGTGGGTGATGGAGGGACATGTAGCAGAAATTATTCTTCGTGCATTCATATTATTATATCTATCACGGGATAGTGCCTCCAGGCAGGTTGAGCCGCGACTGGTACTTAAAGAGCAACACAGAACAAACAGACACAGCGTAACGACGAAAATTTACATTAGGCTGGCTTAATGTCGTGGAGCAATCTCATTCGGGCAAGGAAACTGTGTAATCGACCAGTGAGCGTAGGCCTGCGAGAAGTATCTATTGTGTGTGATTTCGTAGGTTTTTTAAAATGGTCCTGTAACGTCAATTGCGATGTCTTGCACGATATCGCAACAAAGACGAATGTGCCGTATATCTTCGCGGTGCCACAACCTTGACATTCTTATTTCGTTGTACAATTTAATTGTGGCGTAAAAGACGCTTAATTAATTCTTTATTCGTTTCAATCTTCATAGGTGGTATTCATTGCAAATTATTATTAAGTAATTTATTTAAATTCCATTCACTGTGTTCTAATTATGTTAATATAATTATTATTCTTGCATAGGTATATTTTGATAAATATGTATTTATCAAAAAACACAGTACGGTAGGTAATAGAATAAAGGTGGAAATGATAAAGTTCAAGGAAAAATTATATTTACCTAGTCCATAGATTCGAAAACTCGTCCATGTATCAACCTAGTGCGATTTTATACATAACTAGCTTGTGCCCCCGACTTTGTCCATGTGGACTGCACAAATTTCAGACCCCTATTTTACCTTCTTAGAGGTTGAATTTAAAAAAATATTTCTTAGCGAATCTATTCATCATAATAACTATTTGCTTGCCAAATTTCAGCCCGATTCGACCATTAGTTTGAGCGGTGCGTTAATAGATCAGTCAGTCAGTCAGCTTTTTCGTTCATATTATATAGATATACGTCCTGTTGTGTACAAAAGTGCCACCGCAAAACTAAATTAAACAAAGAGCATTCTAATGAGCTAATTGCAACATAACCTGAATTTAATACCTAACTAGGAATACCTAACTGCTTTTTTGCCAATAGAGCAATAAAATTGCTGCATCAGATATTATATTATACCAACAATGTACCTACCTACCTTACCTAGTCGTATTTTTTACTTTCAATAATAATTTATATGACAGTTTCAATTAACAATAAATATTATAATCCAGTGAAAGGTGAAACATTTCACTGGAGGAAATTGAATGGACGCCTTTATGTTCCCAAAGATATTAAAATGAATAACGCAATAAAATTCCTCTTCTCACTGTATACAAAACATTTAATACGGTTTGTTTCATTAAGAGACCCACAACAATACTCGGGTTAAAGTAAGTATCTTAAATGCTATTAAATGAGTAATTTATGTAGATATGTACCTCTAGTGAAATTGCTTAAGTAGGTATATAACTTTCATATAATATGACTACCTAAATCAATATGGATAGGCCTAAATCAATATGTTGAGGACAATAGGTACGCAATACGCATATAAACTTTCAGCTTTTATGAAGTAACGAAGTTCTGGCCCAGATGGGTTCTTAATCCAGTACTTTTTCAGCTAGTGAAATATGAATTCAACCCTATTATGCAGAAAGGATCTAAGTAACTATATTATATCTAGATTTTGTTTTGGGTGTCTGTCTATCTTCAAACACTTTAAAGTTGAATATCAAAAACAACTGTTGGTGGGTTGAATAATGAATCCTTTCTTCATAACAGGATTGAATTGTCAGTTGCTAAACTTGAACCATTGTTTCATAAGGAAGCTTGTCTACAGATTTTGCATCAGGGCAAAGTAGACATTCATAAAAGACAATTGCATTTTATATACGCCTCTAGAGCAAAGCATCTGGCAAACGTCCAGAGAAAGCAGAATTAAATAGTTGTACAACTTCTAGTAATATCTTCTAATGCTCCCTATAAAACATTTTGTCTAAAAGAGACAAACAAATGTTTTCTAGCTCTATGAATTAAATGAAACAAGTCAAAAATAGTTTATCAACAACATCTTTAATAGCCTCACTAACATGAATTTACTAACGAATAAATAATTAATAAGGATATTTAAAACGTGGGCAAAATATAATTTATTATAATATTATTAAATAAATAATCTAAAATAATAGACCTATACAAAAAAAAACTAAAACTTAAATGGTGATTTCTATTATATACTTTCATAATATAACTAAGGTACCCATAAAAATTATTATATTTCGAAATCTAATACAAGACTTTTCAAAACTCGAAACATTTTTCTCAATTTTATTTACTTCTTGGAAAATCCGGCTAGGTAAATACGTCCTTTAATAACAGAAGGTGGAATTATCTAGAACATCTACTGGCGGCCGCCTCCGAAACCGGATATGGCCAAGATATTATTGGATTTAGGAATAGAAACCTGTCAAGCGCTAATGCAATTTTAAAAATGCCAATGTAGACTATTGTACGATACAATTGTCCCTGTATGGAGATCATTCGATTAGGCTCAAAACATATTGTGACCTACTTTTATTGGAAGTAAATAGTACCTACCTTTTACATTAAAATATCAGCATATGCTATTTTTATACGAAGTATAATAACGCACTATAAGGCAGAAACAATAAAACAAAGTTTATCTTTTGCAAAACTGAAATACTAAGCTAATTATTTTGAAAATTATAATGATAAATATTAACACTCATTAAGCTTAGGTATTTCAATGTTAATTAAGTTGGATTAAAATGTTTTTATTTTTAAATATGTAAGCTTAAAATATTACGAAGTTTGACCTTTTTAAAGTTGTATTAGCAAAACAGTCACGAAATTTTGTGACTGCAGGAGGTAGGTAAATGTCGAAAACTTTACGTTTAGAAAATTGTGCTGAAACTTTAACATGGAAGTCTGTGAATGCAAAACTACACGTTCTTAACTATTTAATAAGACATGATTATATAAAATAACGATATTATGTTAACTAAATAGAATAATTAAGTAGGTACTTATCTTAGTTACTTTGAATTTTAAGTACTTTATGAAAAATATGTTCTATTCTTTGATTTTAATCTTGTTCCATCTTTATTCGTGATCCATTGGTGTATTGTATTCAGCATTTTCCTAGCATAATATCTTCTAACTCCTCTAATCTTAACAATAACTTACAATATGTAGGGCATGCAATCAAAGTCAACCTTTAGGTATATATTATTTAGGCGTACCTATGTATGAAACCTAAGAATGTTCTTTTAATCCCAACCACACTATTGTGATTGATTTGATACCTACCTACTACCTCAAATTGAAATAAATTTACATTATACTTAAATATTACGCATTTTATACTAAGTACTACTGAGTTTTTTACTGAGTTTTGAGTTTGATGACAAAATTACATTTAATTTTCTATTTCACATTGAAAATTAACAACTTAAGCTAATAAGTATGTTTTTAGCATAAGTAGGTAGGTGCTTAAAAAAAACGTGAAACTTAACTCATGTTAAATTGTTAAAAAAAAAAACAAAAAGTTAAGTGGAGATCAAACTGATTTAACCAAAAGAATCCTATACAGTCCCATATCCTTGTGATTAAATTAGTAAGTTAGGAATTGTGCTAATAGAAAAGTCTATTAAACCCTCTTTCAAAATCCTAGGCACATTAGAAGATAAATGAAAGGACTAGTGTTTTATCAAAGGCATTTCTTTGTATAAGAAAAGGGTTTAGCACTTAACACTTGGTGTGGAGATTTTTATCGATAAGGAATACACTTACTACAGATTGGAAAAATCTATACCTACGGGAAAAGTTTTTTTACATTACAAAAGGATGGCAAGTTAAAAGAAAATCCATACTAATAATGTAAACGCTAAAGTGTGTCTATCTGTCTGTGTTTTTCTTTTCACGGTTCATCCATTTAACCGATTTCGATGAAATTTAGTAAAGAGATAGATTATTTATTTTCCAAATACGGACACATTTTCCTTTTTCTAGGATAATCAGAGAGTTACCACGGAGTTTTAAAAAAACTTGAATTCATGGGCATCATCCAGCATTTCACAAGTGTAAACTAAAAATTTATAACACCCCCTACAAGTGAAGGTTACAGTAACTAGAAAAGAACTGATAACTTTCATACGGCTGAACCGATTTTCTTGGATTATAGCTAAGAATACTCTCGATCAAGCCACCTTTCAAACAAAAAAAAACTAAATTAAAATCGGTGCATTCGATAAGGAGCTACGATGCCACAGACAGATACACAGATACGCACGTCAAACTTATAACACCCCTCTTTTGGGTCGGGAGTTTAAAAAGGAGTTCTGGGCCTATCAGAAAAGATTTAGGGACTTAACAGTATCGGGGCTTCTGAAGTACCTACTTAGGTTTGTTTGGTTACTTTGAGTGGTTTTCTTTTCTTTTGGCGCAGCGCACGTGATGAATTGTAAGCCTAAGGACTGAATAAACACACATCGACTGGTGTGGTTAGCTTTTCGAATACTAACGAGATGCTACTTCAATAGATATAGGAGTCAAAAGTAGGGAAAGAAAATAGACTCTATTGTTACACGAATGTAAAAGAAATCCCTCAGTTAGGTAATCAAAGAGTTTCTTTTCATTGCCTTATACTTAGGTACTTACTGACTAAACCGAAATAATTAACAGATCATGAGTTAGGTCTGTCTTGTCTATTACCTAGCAGAGTTTAGTTACTAACCTCCATCAAAACAAGTGTAAATTAAAAATTTATAACACCCCCGACAAGTGAAGGTTACAGTAACTAGAAAATAGCTGATAACTTTCAAACGGCTGAACCGATTTTCTTGAATTATAGCTAAGAACACTCTCGATCAAGCCACCTTTCAAACAAAAAAAAACTAAATTAAAATCGGTTCATTCGTTTAGGCGCTACGATGCCACAGACAGATACACAGATACACACGTCAAACTTATAACACCCCTCTTTTTGGGTCGGGGGTTAATAATAGAAGCCAAGCGACAAGCGTAGGTAGTTACTTACCTATTGGAAAAGGCCGGAGGCGAGCAAGTTAGGATAAATCGGTCTAAAGGCTAGTTTCCATCCATATCCATACTCTATTATTATAATTTTAAATGCGAATGTGTGGTCTGTCTGTCTGTCTACTAGCTTTTAACGATCACCCATTTACCGAGGCACAGAGTTAAAGCTTACATCACGGGGATGATAGTAGGTAACTAGGTTCCTACACCAAAATTCGTCAAAGATAAAAACGTAACTAGAAGTGGCATATAATATTATTAACAACATCGAAAATGTTTCACACATTCCAGAGAAAAAAATCAGAAAGTCGAAATCTCTATGATCTGGCTCCATACGGAATGTCGATAAACATGAACATTATACTATAACGAGTTAGAGAAATCGTATGGTGTGAAGTTGTTTTGTGACCGTATGACCTTGACATTTGAGGCAGGTGCTCAAAGATCCGCTTGAGCGTAGTGTTAGTGTTTTCACTTTTCTAGACCCCTTGTTACGCTAAAGGTCGCAGTCGTAAACGGATCAAGTAATAATTATTGTGTCTACTATGGTAGGTACTATTAAAAATAAAACTGGTTCTTTTGCCTGCTGTCTATTTTTGTACATGTAAATACATACAGAGTTTTTTATATAGGTACCTACTACCTACCTTCATAAAAGCTTGGTATTCTTTTTGCACATCGCAGAATTTAAGCTTTTATACATGTACGGAACATAACTTTAGTTTACTTTAATCTTTTCTGTGTGTATATTTTTTCGTGTTTTTTGTTTCGTCAGCACAAGTATTGCTGTATACAATATAATATGGAGTTTATGATTGGTTTAATTATGTTAGGTAATATATTATAATATATAAATATATGAGTACCTATTAGGTTATTTATTGTATCCACATTCACATATCAATTAATTATTTAAGTACTGTTTGTTTGCTATATACAATACATTATATATATGTAGTTATAACTAGGACGTGAACTAGGTAAAAACCTGTGTTTCAACTTCAAGACATCAAGGTCCTTTCCCCATTTATGTATGAATGCATAAAATTAAACAAATGATTTTTCTTAGATATAATTATATAGGAAAAACCAGCTATTCCTGATTTCTAATAGAACTATGATCATGTCAAGTGAAAGGGCTAGCTGGAGGCCGGCACGGTGCAGTGCGGCCTTATTGAGAGGAACACAAAGCTATAAAATTATAAATTTCGTGCTGTAAACCGACAATATTGGAATTTTATTGCACAGATCATATGAGATAGATTGCTGTTACCTAAAGGAAACTTTTACATCTCCGCTCCATTTTTGCAATAGGTTATTGAGAAATCTGTTCTTAATTATTTGAGATAAATCTTTAAGAGATTATAAAACTCCAGTTAAAGTCCAGAGAAAGCTCATAAAATAATTGAATTTAAAAAGTGAATATGAAATTATTACCTACGCTTGTGTGTGTGACACATCCTACGCCAGACTGCATAGACTAATAGCGGATATTGGTGCGAGGTTTATGCACCCTTTGATACAATATATGAGCGTGGTTCAAAAAATAACACCTCATTACGGGAGTTGGTCTGTGTGTAACAAAAACAGACACCCCAGTCTCAGCTATGAAAGATATCAACCGAAGTTAATACCGTCATTTCCGGTCGTTATTCCATCTCGAATTTCATATCTTTATTGAAAAGATAAAAAGCATCTTTTGAAAATAAATGTAACGTTTGGACGATCAAATCTATTTATAAACGAATATGAATTAGGTATATTTAGTTGTATCCAAATAACAAGATAAAAAGGCATATCTACTTTAAAATAATTACAACAGATATGCATTAGATTAAAAAGACGATATCAATACCTATATTTTAACTACCTATTGTTACCGTACAAAAAGTATTAAAACTTTATAAGCCAGCTTTACGCGTCTACAAAAGTTTTAATCTCCCTTCACGTTAGAGTTTCTTCAGAAATTAAAGCGAAAGTGCCCATCCGTTATGTCAAACGCCTGAAAAACTTTATAAGTATGTATATTTTATAGGTATTGTGAAAAACCTTACCTTGTAAATGCCATCAACAAGTTTCGTAAGTTCCTCCGTCTCCATGGTGAAAGATTGTAAGTAACACGTACAATAGAATATTTACACTGGATTATTCATTAGGAAAAGTTTTCACAAGAAAAACGATTTTAACACTATTGGCACAGAACTCACATTTCAATAGACACTTAATAGCTGTATGTATTTGTCACTGTTCACTTAAAACACGATCCCTTTCGAAGACATCTGAAACAAGAAAAAGATTTATCTATTAGCAAAAAAAAATATTGCAACTGAAATCGAGAGCTTTCGAGCGCAACGTTCTTAAATCTTTTTCGTGTCGATTTGGTTTGCTAACTTTTGTTTTCGTAAATTGTATAAACTATAAAATTTAAAACGAATAAAAACGATTAGGTACAAAACTTTAAACCGGAACTATTCTAACACACGATCTAGTACACCTATAAAACAACTGAATCAAAGTTGCAAGTAAAATTAAAAGTAGGTACGCAATCGCACCTTCAAACTACAGCAAAGCGACGTGCGTCCGCGAGCGAGCGTACAAGTCGAATCACTTAAGTTGTCGACTCGTATCTCACAAGTGTTTGGCAACGCAAGTGACTGGGAATGGACCGTTGATGTCTAAACCTTAGAGGCTTTGTACGGTTAGACACCTAATTGTTTAGATTTGCTGGTATTTAGGATGGCCATTTCGCCACATCTCGGGTCGACGGCATACATACATATGTTTTGTTAAAGCGTAAATATTTTTTCGTGCTAACGGTAAGTTGGTTTTAAAAGGCTTTTTATGTTAGCAATTATATTAACACGTCTAAGTGCGTTTACATTTACAAGCGTTTTTTTTCACCGTAAGTCAAATATTTTGTCATTGACGAAAACATGTCGTGATAAAAAAAAATAAAAACATGTCTGCCCTGCCAAAAATCCAATAAAAAGTAAAAGATTTCACATTGGAAATGGTGCCATATAATGAGTGCCCATACATCCGCCATATTGATTTTTTTTTAAAATATAGCCAGTGTGACTCGGGATGATGTAAGTGTTCTAAATGGTTCTAACGATAGCCCAAACACCCAAATCTGTTCAGGCATTCAGAAGATATGGTGGAATAATGAAACTCACGTTCACACATGAACCCTGAAATCATTGCAGTATTTTTTGGGGCAGTCGTGTAAAAAAATGAATAGGACAAGGAGTTCCACTCGTGTTTAACGAAATCGTGAGCTGCAAGTTCGTGACGTAAAATGTTATTAAGCTCGTTACGAAATATTGTCAATGCCACAGGAATAATTGCCAACATAAAATTGTTGGTAAGCAATTTGCGCCAAATGTTACCCACACCAAAATTATATGAATACAATAGACTTGCATTAGTTAACATACACATTCGTACGCCGTACGTATGCTAAGAAGATACCTACTCAGCGTTGGCGATGATGTTTTCTATTTCAGATCATATGGCACGTTTCACTGTTACTTTCTAAGTTTACGCAACTTATATTTGTTTTACTCGAATACAGTCAAAACGCCTAACTGAATGAGCGATGTTGGTGTAAAATTTACATAATGACGCAACCGATGCACTTGGTAGATGCTAATCGTATGCATAGCGCGTCGCGACGCCTAAGTTCATTAAATACGAATAATAACTCCCACCCAATGTTTGCCAAGAATGAATTAGTTATAAACTTGTTGCTTAAATTAAAGTCTCTTCGCGTAAAATTCAATTTTGTCATGCATAATCATTTATCCACCCTGTATCAAAGTTGTAAATGTAATTACCTACAAGTAAGTTCAAAAATGATTAGGCAGCTATCAAGAATATTGTGAAGTAAAAGTAAGGTAAAATATACTTAATTGTGTACAATAAAATATACTTTATATGATTATACAATGATGTAACGGAAATAAATAAGTATAGGTACCTAGCTTAGGAGCAGAGGAATCTTTAAATTAAAGCGAAAGGCTATATTAAAATAATGGAAATAAATAAGTACTAGGTATAAGTATATACACCAAAATATATTTTAATACTAGCTGACGCCCGCGACTTCGTCCGCGTGGATTTAGTTTTTTCGAAATCCCGTGGGAACTCTTTGATTTTCCGGGATAAAAAGTAGCCTATGTGCTAATCCAGGATATTATCTATCTACATTCTGAATTTCAGCCAAATCCGTCCAGTGGTTTTTGCGTGAAGGAGTAACAAACACACACACACACACACACACACACACACACACACACACACACACACACACACACAAACTTTCGCCTTTATAATATTATAGTGTGATAATGTTTTTTCTTTTTTCGTAATTTTCATTTAAGCTCTAGGTATATGTTAGGTAAATAATAATAAATTATTAATTCAATCATTTTTCAAAGACGGTATATTTTATAACAACTCATTAGGTACACATAGACTAATCTAAACTCATGGTTATGAGTACTTCTTGTACATTTAAGCACATAACAAGAGCAAAGTTCCTACCTAAGTATAATCGTTTTAGAATTGTATCTGTAATAATATGAGCCGCTCAAGATCTCTCGTGTCACACGAGGAATAAAATAAGAGAAACAACCAGAAACTACATAAATACAAGTGTAAATTAAAAATTTATAACACCCCCGACGATCCAAAGTATTTGAGTTTTCCAAAACATCATTTTCAAATAAATAATAATGTATTTAGGCAACGTCCATCTTGACAGCTTGACATTTGTCTATTGACATAATATTAAGAACCTAACGGTTATCTAACCTTCTTTTCTACAAGAAAACTAGAAAAGAGCTGATAACTCTTAAACGGCTGAACCAATTTTTTTAGATTATAGCTAAGAACACTCTCGATCAAGCCACCTTTCAAACAAAAAAAACTAAATTAAAATCGGTTCATTCGTTTAGGCGCTACGATGCCACAGACAGATACACAGATACACAGATACACAGATACACACGTCAAACTTATAACACCCCTCTTTTTGGGTCGGGGGTTAAAAATATAAAACACATTCCATAGAAAATCCGTAACTGTATTCCGAACAAGAGAGATTTGCACCGCGATCCCGCCTCCCTGCAAGTGCACCCACACGGGACAATCCTGAGCGAGCTTTACACTTTCCTTACTTTATCTACCCGAGGCGTAAAGAAACAAGTATGCGACTGCTTATTTCAGTTTAAACTTGTTTCGTCCGATCGAACTTCTTTTATCCGGATTTAGGGTAAGCAAACGTTAGTAACTCGGATTTCCAAAGTGAAAATCGAGACTTCCTATATGTATTATCGACTATACGTTATATTTTCCGACTGAAGCCAAGTTAAGACTATCTGCTTTAAAAGTTCCGAACTTTGATTGTCTTTTAGTCGGGACTATTTGATTTTCATATAAGAACTTTTAGGTAGGACAGCTTTACGATCGCTTGCCAACTCCTTGTAGCGAGTCTGCAGTAAATGTGCAAGTTGAACGCGGCCGTGTTCTGCTGACGAACCTTGTTATAGTGGATGTAATATAATATTATTCACTACACATTGCAACTGAATATTCATATTCACATTCTTGCTCCAGCGCTTAGGCAAATCGGATTTGTATCGAAGACACTGACGAAGCAGGATCGATACAGCTTTATTTCCAAGCCTTTGTTACCTTTGAAGTTGTATCTTCTATTCCATTTAAAGGAAGGACTAGTATTTACCACAAATATTTTATGCTTCAGGCTTGTCAAAAAATGTAAATATTAATAAATAAGTGCTTAGGTAATCATCTTTCTAGAGGCTTTTGCAACGCTTTGTCAATGAAAATGCCGCGAAAAAGCATTGTCGCACTGATTATCCTCTCTCAATACTGATGTTAATGGAGCTTAAACACCGCAAAGCTACAGTTTAATGAAGGCTAACCTGCATACCCAATATAAACCTCCGATGGTTGCTATTTGACAAATTTTGACAACCTCCTTGGCGCAGTGGTGAGCGCGGTATTGAAATTGGGAAGTAGATAGATAGATAGATAGAAAGACTTTATTGCACATAAAAAACACATGTAAAGGAATACAACACAGAAAGAAGAAAAACAGAAAAAACAATTGTGTGCAAAGGCGGCCTTATTGCTTAGAGCAATCTCTACCAGGCAAACTTTGCTGAAAGGAGAAGCTAGTGTTTTATAGTAGATACCAAGTCGCAAAGAATTTCAAATTTAATTTAGAAAGAAGAAAGTAGGTACCGGGTTCGATTCCCGGCAAGAGCAATATGGGATTTTTCAAGTGCCAATCGGCTTTCATTCAATGTCGAACACTAAGCTAGCGAATCAACCCGCTGGTCTGGTGGGAGGCTTCGGCCGTGACTATCCTATCAACCTTTCCAACCAAACTATCTTGAATACCGTGCCGCCAAGCGATTTAGCATTCCAGTATGGTACGGCGTAAAAACCGATCAAGACTTTTACCTCTTACAAGTTAACTCGCTTCCATCTTAGATTACATCATCACTTATCACTAGGTAATATCGCAGCCAAGTGCTACCGTGTATCGAAATAAATAAAAAAAAATTCAATTAACAAGTGTAGGTAAATTAAAAATTTATAACACCCCCGACAAGTGAAGGTTACAGTAACTAGAAAAGAGCTGATAACTTTCAAACAGCTGAACCGATTTTCTTGGATTATAGCTAAGAACACTCTAGATCAAGCCACCTTTCAAACAAAAAAAACTAAATTAAAATCGGTTCATTAGTTTAGGAGCTACGATGCCACAGACAGATACACAGATACACACGTCAAACTTATAACACCCCTCTTTTTGGGTCGGGGGTTAAAAAAGGAAATAAACGACCGCATGAAGTCGACAAAAATCAATATAAAGGCTTTTGATACATGAGGCTATGGCGTATGTGCGGTGTGTGTATGGGAGAGTCATCTGTCAGCCGCACTTGTGGACTTGCCACTAATGACATTCCGATACACTCACGGGAAATATCCCATAGTGTATTCGTGTATAATGAGTCATCCAAGTGACAGGAGTGTGTTTCAATCATTCATCGGCCTCGATCGATATAGCTCGGTCTGGTAAGACTTTTTTAAATTAATATCGAGATAACGAACGATGGGTCACCTTCTCCTCTCAAGAACACCTGCAGCATAATAGAGCTGGCAATGTTAACTATGTACTCATATTCAGCAAATAAATATTGTATTTTATTTCCGGCTGTTGATAAATGTTTCGTGGTCTTTTTTCGAACACTTTTATAGATTTCTATTCTATTCTAGATTATCATAATCACAACCCATACATACACTACGAGTCTCCTCTCGAAAGAGAATGATTTACAGCTAAGCCATGTCCACCATGCTGGCCAAGTGCGGGTTGGCAGGCTTCACACACAATTCGGTTAGGAAAATGCAGGTTTTCTTACGATGTTTTACCTTATCGATAAAACATGTGATAAAATCAAATGATTTTATGAAATGCATTTTACTCCGATAACTTAGACGTATAGGTATGACCGGGATTGAACCCTGAAGCCCCGAATGGATTCAATGCACCAGACTTAAGCACTTTTTTAAATACGATATTGGAAAACTTTGTCACAATGCATTTAAGCTTCGATAACCAAATGTTCCCTAAAATTTTAAATTAGCTGTTTATAGTTTCGTCTCGTTAAATATATTAATTCTAACAAGTAAGAAGTTAATTTAGAAGTGCTTTCGTTGACAACGTAGGAAACTGTAGATAGGTAGGTATAGGGAAATGTTAGAGGTTTGCGTTTTCTCCAAGTGTCTCCAAGTATGTGAATGGGAAATGTCACTTAGCAGTCGGTAGGTACACTCACGGGAAGTAAACACAGGCCACAAAGTTACAATGCTTGTTCCAAGCGACAGTCAGTGTATTTGTATTTGTATCTAATTAGTTCGTTATTTCCTACTTATCGTGCCTCTCCACTATTTGGTGCTTGGCCTTCCTCTTGTCATATAATGTCCTACCTTGCGCCAAACGGAAAGTTATGCTATATTGGTTACCCCGCCCATACCCGGATATTCCTAAGCCACGACTTCTACCGTCCGAAGCTTAATTTTCCTTCAATTTTGGCCATCACGGTGGTCTAAAGGAGACGAGAAGTCTTGTACCAGATAACATAAGAGGATTTTGCATTTTATAGTCGCGCCTGTAAAATACCTAATTTTGTCATTTTAGGTCTTTACCGGCGCGTTGGAGGACTTCGTAGTTTCTTAGTTATTTTAATCGAATAATAATTAACTTGTAGGTATAGATAAAATTTGCATATTTACATCTTTGCCTCGCACTTGTACAAGTAGCTTTCTAACGAGATTTCGATACGCTCGAGGCAAATTTCGTGTACAGTGTGCCTAATTTATAAAGATTGGTACTCATATAATAATAAGGCACAAAAAATAAAATACTCATAAATTTTTAACCGACTTTAAAGAAGGAGAACATTCTCAATTTGATTTTGTTTTTTTTTTGTATGTTTGTTACGCGAATTTAAATAATATTATGACGTATTAGATCAGTGTCCAGTGAAGTAACTTATGAGCATTATTTGATATTAGGTACTATAACTACTCTAAGCATAACTAGATTATTTTTATTCCATGTTTTGCCTTTAAATTCATGTCTTAAAAAAATATACATTTTATATCTAAAGTTTGGTCATCATCAACTAAGGAGTAAATTTTACTAAAAGTGTAAACATTAGGTAGTTTGTAACAAACAAAAAGGCTGAACGGCGTAGGAACCTAATATATTATTGTGGGCACTTGAAAGCGTTTCTTCATAATTTATTTCTTAATGATAAATTTCAACTTATTACAAGATAATTTAAATTTCGTTAATTATAATTTGAGTCAGCGGAGCAATAACGCTAATTAACGCTTGAGGTTAAGCGTGACTTAATTATAATTAGTGCTTTACTCTTTATGAAAAGTCATGTATTGAGTAACCTAATATAAACCTTACTTCCATTTTGTCTATTTTAGTGTAAAATTATGTATTTAATTCCTTTAAAAATAGTACTAGTAAGTACACAGACAAGTGTAAATTAAAAATTTATAACACCCCCGACAAGTGAAGGTTACAATAATAACTAGAAAAAAGCTGATAACTTTCAAACGGCTGAATCGATTTTCTTGGATTAAACCATCTTTCAAACAAAAAAAGTTAAATTAAAATCGGTTCATTAGTTTAGGAGCTACGATGCCACAGACAGATATACACGTCAAACTTATAACACCCCTCTTTTCGGGTCGGGGGTTAATAAGAGTTTACGTGATACGTATTATTAAATTTTAGGCCGCAGCGGCCACAGCGCTATGCAAGCTGAATTGTAAAGTACTTTATTGTGTCGTTACTCGTAAGAAGCGTCGCTATTATGTGCCTGGAAGATCGTCATCATCATCATCATCGCCAGCTCACTACTGAGCGCAGGTCTCCTCTCAGAATATCTGGAAGGTACTATCAAGTATTCTGTAAGTACTACGAATTATATTTATACGAAGTACATTAGTTGATAGTCTTATCAACTAATATACCTACTATGTCGCAAGTAGGCCACATCACCCTCACATTAGTTTAGCCTATAACAATTTCCCATAATAGATCAATCACTAAATACATCAATACACAAGCAATCACTAAACGCCAAACTGTCTGGGCGTCGCTCGCCACACAAAAACTAAATTGCCTGCTGCCAAACTTTGAATGGGGACACCCGGGTGACACGGCCGTAGTCCGTACCTCTATTCAGACCACTCTATAATCGTGTAGGGGAGGAATCATTACGCCTCTGATTGCTGCAGTTTGCGTGTATTGTAGCAATTGTGATACCTGTGCTTTGTTGCAATTGGGATTCGTCGATTGTAATCGGAATTGAGGTGTTATTTTCTATAAAATCAAGCTCCAAGTGTCTTTCATAAAAAAGCAAAATACTAAATGAATGTCAGAGGCAAGAAAAAGCGGTGATAGCCTAGTGGTTAAGACGTCGGCTTATACGGAACGTCGAGGGTTCGATCCTACGCTTTAACTTTTCGGAGTTATGTGCGTTTTAAACAGTTACATCACTTGCAAGGTGAAGAAAAACATCGTGAGGAAACTTGTATGCCTGAGAGTTCTCCATATTGTTCTCAAAGGTATGTGAAGACAATCCGCACTTGGCTAGCGTGGTGGAATATGGCAGAAACCCGTCTCATATAGAGATAATACCCGTGCTCGACTAATGAGCACAGGTGTCTGTTATCAGTATGAGCCCACTAGGGCTGGCGATGGGTTGGTGATGATGTATGTCAAAGAACCGTCCGCCCGTCTGTCGTGGTCCGTCACTGACCCTCTTTGACATTTTTTAAGAGTTGGTACCCAGTACAGTAATAGTAATTTTGCAGTTAAATTTAGCTGCATACCTACTTAGTTACTCTTCTATAACACTCAGCTATTAGCGCTGATACAAAAGGTTCTTATTTAATAAAAGAAAGAGACAGTAAAGGTTTTTTAAAATGCTATGTTGCTATTAATGAAAAACCTAGACCAACCAAAACGATTTCTACGGATGTCGATCTCAATTATTAGCAAATCACAATCGCGCTGATAGGGTCGATACATGCTAGTGACAACCCAGTTATAGCACAGAATAATAATATAATAGTTGGTTATAGCTACGAGTTAAGTATAAGTAGGTAAGTAGGTATAATATCTATACTCTTACTGAAAGTGATAACGAACAACAACTTTTCATTGATGACTTTTTTACACTGCAATTCTAATTCCACACTAAAACGCTGGGATAAAAATAGCCTACGTCACTCTCCAGGTCTTTACCACCTCTATACCTAATTTGAATTCAGTGTTGAAAATATAAAGCTACGGTTTTCAAAGTGCTGTATGTACTAAGCAAGAAACCATGCGAACAAAACGTGCTATAAGGCTGACGCACATTGCAGTCGTGGAAGGCCAAAGTGCATGTAAAATTGTGGCAAAGTATACTATGCGTGCGGCCAGCATTTAGTGAGCAATGGTTCATACAAAATGTACGAAAGTGAATATGCAGAAGGATTTTTGCAATGTAATGCGTTGCGGTGCGTCCCGTACTGATGTGCGCGAGCCTTTATAGGACAAGGCGAAAGGGAGAGCCCTTTGTGACATTTGGCGTAATCTACGCGATTCTTAGGAGCTATTACTGCTGTGACAACAAAGCAGAACATTGTCCTGAACATTGTCCCGCGGATTGCTCCCTCCCCTTACATTACAATACAAATCCGTTTCTTAAAGAACACAGAAGAATAAAGCTCTTTGTGCTACCTAATATAGGTAGAATAAACTAAAGTAATAGCCTATTTTGCTGTGAGGCAAAGAGGTTGTTATGCGGTGAAGAATTATTTTTACTTCTTTCTGTTGGATCATTTGTCAGAAGTTTAACGACCTTTTTCGAAGGCTTGATTACTATGTATGGAATAAAATTAACAGTAATATTATCGAAAAATTAGTCGAACTAATAAAATCAGAAAGGATTTTATGAATTCTTCGTTAGATTTTCGTGTTAGATAAATTTTTAATTTGAATAACGATATACTTAAGTATAATATAATAATCTAATTATTTAGGCCTCTTAAATAACTTTCAAATTGGGAATATTGATTAAGAAGAAAGTCGGGTAACGGGTTTATTCGTATATTATACAAATTTTGTAATATTTAATACGTTGCAAACGTAAACTATTAGCAAGCTGAAGTGGCAGTGGGCAGGCCATGCCTGTCGTAGAGGCGATGGCCGTTGGAGCCGGAAAGTCCTTGAGTGGAGACCGCGTTTGAGCAAACGTAGTGTGGGACGCCCTCCAGCACGATGGACCGACGATATAAAGCGGCTGGCGGGAAGTGGCTGGATGAGGAAGGCTGAGGACCGGGTGTGGTGGCGCTCTATAGGGAAGGCCTATGTCCAGCAGTGGACGTCCACAGGCTGATGATGATGATGATGATGAAACGTAAACTGTTGGGCCGTGAAAAGGTAGCAGACAGACAGACAGACAGAACACTTTCGCATTTGTAATATTATAGTATGGATGATATTTTTACTCGTCGAGACGACTTACTCGTGGGTTTAGCGAGCTTATAAATTAGTGTCAAGTGAATAGGATCTACTATTGCAAGGACAACCACCTGCTTGCTATGTGTTGAAATACTGACAACTACTTCCATCAGTAAGTATTATTCGCCTGTGAATCTTTACCGCACAAAATTATTGTACCTAATCAAAAATTTAAATTTATCTGTACAATAGTACAAATAACTTGCTAACAACAAGAAAATTAACTCACGTCGTCTAAGTTATTTAAAGCGATATAAATAGACAATTACTTCGGAACTAGTTAGGAGTTAGAACTGTCAGTAGACTAGACACTGACTGCCAATTTTTTTTTTGAGTGAGTAGTACTACATTAACTTTCTCAAAAGTCTGAAAGCTTTACTGCCTAATTAATGTTTTACGTAAAACCTTAGAAGTCACGTTTTAAAGGAGTCAGCATCTTTCTGAACATGTTTTCTAACAAGTCAAGCTTTTCCTGCACACGAGACTGACTTTTCAAGAGTCTCCTTTTAAAACGCAAAGAGAAAAAAGCTGAACGATCTCGCATAAGATTAATAGCATTTCCTTAAAGTCTGACAGTTTAAGATACGGTCGCAAGATTTTTTATGTCATTATAAAAACATATTTTATTATCGCAGAGAATTAAGAAGTTTAAAGCATAATATATTATTGTTGTTAAAAAATCTGCAATATTATTAATAGAGACTACAGTAATTTTGTATTCTGAAAAATAGTATAAAATAACTTCGTAATCCGTCGTAAATTCGTAATGTCTGTGTATTCGCTTATACTTCTCAGTTGCTAAGTAAATTTCAATAATTTTAACTAATATTTATAACATTTTCTGAGGAAAGTTTATAGTAGGTACATTTTACATTGAACGTGGACAAAATCTGTGGAAGCTGCTAAAAGTAATTCAGTGTTAAAATAGTAAATTTTGTATATAATAAATTGAAATCAAAATAAAATATTTTGTCAATATAATTTCCTTCTTTATAATAAAAAAATAAAAAAAATAAAATTTCGAGTCAACTTATTTTAATGTTATTTTAGATAAAATTATCTTTCATATCTCACACTATTTATTTAAAACGATTAACTTTTCTGCTCTTTGGTGAAAATTGGAAATTAAAATCGTACCGAAACAAGTTACTCGAATAGGTCTCTACTAGCTGATGCCCGCGACTTCGTTCGCGTGGATGTAGTTTTTTAAAAATCCCGTGGGAATTCTTTGATTTTCCGGGATAAAAAGTAGCCTATGTGCTAATCCAGAGTACAATCTATCTCCATTCTAAATTTCAGCCCAATCCGTCCAGTAGTTTTTGCGTGAAGGAGTAACAAACATACACACACACACACACACACACACACACACACACACACACACACACACACACACACACATACAAACTTTCGCCTTTATAATATTAGTGTGATACGATGCATGTCTAATTTCTTACCCACCAAGTAATTTAATTATTATTTTTGTTTCAGTTTCAGTATACACTACTGCTTCCATATCATACCTACACTATACTTATCACCGTATTTTGTATCCATAAAAATTCAAGTATCAAACGTATTTTTGTATAAAAATATTTATTTACGCAGTAAAATTTATGGATGAAATTTTCACTATCAGTAATCTAATTTCAAAACGAATTTCAAACACGATTATCGGTCCAGACTGCCATCGATCATAATTCAATATTTAGTCAATTTTTTTAACTAAATCGACACCAACCCCCGAGATGTGATGCGATTGCTCAATTGGCGAGAAATTGCGACGGGGGTAAGCTTGCGGAAAATTGGAGATATCGTTAATATTCACCCGAAACCGGTGGTTCACGTGGCGACTACAAATAACGAGAAGACAACCTCCGTGAATTTATGCTCTGTCGTTTTAAGTGATGTATTGCCGTCCTGAGATATCGACGCATCTCAAGTAACTCCTAACGGCTCCTGAACGCGATGGTGGATAGCTGCCTATATTTAAATGCCAGATCGAGAAATGTTCGTGATAATTTGAGCTGGCCTGACTCCCTACATTTTAAAAGTAGATACTACTGATGAGATATATGAACACACTCTATAGCTTATGCTCGCGACTTTGTCCGCATGGACTACACAAATTTCAAATTTCAAGAGATAATAATGCTATAACTGTAGCAGTCTGCAACTCGATCAGAATTAATTCCATTAATTTGAATTGGATTTCAGAAATTCAGTTTGCGGTTTTTCCATGTTTTAGCAATAAACATCATACACTAAATGATGCCCGAGACTTAGTTCGCGTAATCCCGTTATTATACAATACAACATAATCAAAAATCCCTATAGAAAGTAGCTTAGATATGTCCGTCTTCAGGGTACAAGCTATCAGTGTACCTAATATTGGATGCCCATGATTTCTTCGGTGTGGATTTAGGTTTTTTTTAAATCCCGTGGAAACTCTTTGATTTTCCGGGACAAAAAGTAGCCTTTCCAAGGCTGCAACCTATCTCTGTGCCAAATTTTATCAAAATCGGTCGAACGGATGGGCCGTGAAAGCAGATTCGCAAACAAATTCGCATTTGTATTAATAAGAACTTAAGTAGTATCCTCCTCGTCTTATCCTTTAGGTTCGAAAATACGGGTTACGTGGGAGAGATCACTTTAGTGATAAGGTCGCCCTTTGTATTTTTATCTGTATCATTTATTATTTTCTTTGTAATTTTGTGCAATAAAGATGTTTAAATAAATAAATAAATAAAAATAGTATGAATTACGAAAATTTTCAAGAAGAAAAATATTCAAGACATTACTCAACCAAAACGTTAGAAATAGCCAAAGCCGACAACCCGCAATGGTAAAATAAATCACATTGCTACTAAGTTCTTTATAGACTTGGCATGCATTGAAAATTGGGTAAGTTGTTGCATAATTTACGAGAAACACAGTAGAAAGGAAATATACTTACGCGGGCACCATAAATTATATGTATCTTGACAAGCAAGGCGCAGGTAATTTTAAGTAGTTTTCCATTAATGTAACGCCTTCTAGGTATATTGTTATGGGATTGTGCCATCACGCTACGCGGCACGCATTTGAAAAAAAACAGCGACCAACAAGCACGTATTTTACTTCATTTTTCGGTACCAGCGCCGATTCTGTTGTCAGTCTCTAAACTAAAAGAGTATCGGCATTTTTTCTTAAATATTATATTATAGTATTGCTACAAGTGTAAATTAAAAATTTATAACACCCCCGACAAGTGAAGGTTACAGTAACTAGAAAAGAGCTGATAACTTTCAAACGGCTGAACCGATTTTCTTGGATTATAATAGCTAAGGACACTCTCGATCGATCAAGCCACCTTTCAAACAAAAAACTAAATTAAAATCGGTTCATTAGTTTAGGAGCCACGATGCCACAGACAGATACACAGATACACACGTCAAACTTATAACACCCCTCTTTTTGGGTCGGGGTTAAAAAAAATGAAAGAAAATTGTTATTGCATGGATCTATGTACAGTGAGTGGACACTATAAACTCTAAATAAGGAAATATTCCGATTTTCGAATATGTTGTATTTCACACGCGTGAATAATACCGAAAAATCTTCTTCCTGACACCGCTTAAGTATTTCTTTCAAAGCAATTCTGGTTTGCTACTAGAATTTTGCTGAGTCTACAGTGAAGACTGATTCTAAAACGACACAATGTACTTATCACATAACTTATGTTATGTCTTTTTACAGCTTTATTATCGGACATAATGAATCTTTCTCGAAACTTAACTAACCTGCCTACATTATTAAAAATTGTTAATCTCTTCCCGCTCTCTATATGAAAGCTTAGATTTAGAAGCTAGAACCTACGCAACGGATTATAAAGCGAATCAAGAGGAAGGTTCAAATGTTAACAAAGTGGAGACTCAAAAACTTGCGACAGCATAAAGTACCTATGTATAGGGCCAGAATAAAAAATCAAAGGCGCATTTTTTATCCTTTAGGTACTTAACCTTTATAACATTGAATCTAACCTCTTCGTTGAAAACTCAATACACGATTAAAAGCTTCAAGTTCATAGACTTACAATTTTTCACTACATTTTAAGCTTATATTCAAGTTATAATAAAGAACATTGGTATACTTTACGTTACAAATTATTGTAAACGTATTTTTTACGTCAATAGCTATTACGTGCATGGCCTCCCTTATCTTGTAACGATGATGCCTTCGAATAGCAAAATGCTATCAGCTGTGAAAGTGTCACGCATAATACTAAAACTTTAGGACTTTCAATATCCATATCCATCCATACTAATACTATATATGCGAAAATATTATATATGCGAAAGTGTGTCTGTCTGTCTGTCTGCTACGTTTTCACGGCCCCACCACTGAACCGATTTTAATGTTTGGTACAGACTTGGGATACATCCCAGGGAAGGACATAGGCTACTTTTTATCGCGGAAAATCAAAGAGTTCCTATGGGATTTAAAAAATCGAAATCCACGCGGGCGAAGCCGCGGGCATCCCCTAGTACAGCATAAACCTAATTCTTTTCTTCTGCGACGCGTTGTTATAAAAATGGTAACGGGTAATTGCATACAAAAAAAATATTACAAAGACACAGGGTGTTACCTAAACGCTAGCAAAAACATAGACCTCACCTAAGGCTCGGGTCTCAATGGCGCCTCAGCGGTAATCACCAACATTACACACTTGTACCATAATGTACTATTAACTTGGTTTTTTAATGGAAAATCACTTTATAATTTTAAAACATTTCCAATCCAATACAAACCGCAAAACAGAGGATATGGATATCAGCCGATCTACTGAAGCTGAAAATAATTACGTATTCGCTCGTAAAAATCACTAGTTAATGTCCTTTAAATTTACGACTTTTTGTGGGATAAAATAAATTAAATCATGGTTGGATATAGGCCTACAATTAGGTTAAGATATTAACACTACACTATGCGTTCGAGCGCACTTTGAGACCTCATAGTAATGATTGTGAATACGGCCGCAATGACAAGCCGACAGATCTTTAAGGTAATTGCTATTTGACAAATCGCAAAAATGCTGTACTTTGAAGTAAATTGTTTATTTTTCTAAAGCATTAACAGCTATTAAATACATGCAATTAAAAACTTCAATTTGTGAAGATTATAAGGGCCTCTTTTAATTTAGTATACATTATCCCAATAAATAAAAAAAACAAGTTGAAAACATTGCTGTTCGCAACTTGTTCTGTAAAAATTTTCTTTAACATCTTGATACTTTGAAGCCAACCTCCAGAAAATGATATGTTTAGGTTTAGCAATCAATTTGAACTGTTAGTTTTATACTAAATGTTTTTCATTTCTTAAATAATCTAAAACTAACCAAAAAACTTCCTGTGCTATTTATTTTCTTGCAGGCGCTCTATGGAATTCAGTGTCCACTGGACTGTCATGGCGGAAGGACTGTGCGCGTCATTTCGTCGCAAAATATTATTTAAAATGAATTTAAGCTTATTATTTTTGAATGAAAGTTGTGTTTATAATCGTTGAAAAATAAAATAGGGATTTTTTCATTTCTAAATGAAGCCTGCTTATATACTAAAATTTATTCTAAAGTTACGGTTTTACCAGGTAAATACTCGGAGGTTGTCATAGATTATGATGACAGATAGTAAGTGTTCTAAATAGGTATTATACCTATGTTTTTTAGGAGATAGCGCGCCTCGTTTCGGGCGCCGTGTTCCGAAATGGATTTCGTAGTAGTGCAAGTTTGGTGCAAGCCCCACATGACGGAGGTGTATGCGTCAGGCATTTCCTGTGTACAAAAAAAGACCTATATTTCGGATCCATTTTTCATCACTGACATCATGCACTATTCAAAGACGGGTCTTCAAGCATTGAGGAATTTTGGACGAGAGACATCTCGAAGGTTCCCGAAGGCTGCCTAACTGAGTTAGATTTGTCGGCTAGCTAGCTTTTTTTGAAATTGGACCTACTTAGCTGGATTGTGTGTTAGAGATTTCTTATGAGATATTATATGTACATAATATAACCATCATAAGAAAGCTCAGATTCATGCTGCGGGCAATGGGAAGAGCCTAAAGGTTGGAACGCCATTTCGGCGGCCGTGTTTCATAATAAAGAATACGATGCGGAGAGAGATGTCACTCTCAAGGTCTTTAAATGTATCCATGCAAAAAACCACGTCGACTGGTTGCTCCGTTGCAGCGTGATTGAATATTAAACCAACAAACACACTTTCGCATTTGAAATATGGCCAGTGATTATAAGAAACAGTTTAAATCTCTCTCTGCTCTCCGAGAGACGTTAGGCAAAGTGAACACGAATTATGACACTTCTGTGTTCTTATACAAGCTTAGGTCTCTCAATTTTGTCAATTAATGTCAAATTTCTTTCTCAGATCAAAACCTAGTAAGTGGTTTAAATTCAAGAGAAGTTTAGGAACAAACCTTTGAGAACATGGAAAACTTGCAGGTATGCAGGTTTCCTCACGATGTTTTCCTTCGCCGTTAAAGCAAGTAATATTAAATTGCTTAAAACGCACATAACTGAAAAGTTAGTAGTGCGTGATTCCGGGATCGAACCCCCGACCTTCGATTAGGAGGCGGACGTTCTAACCACTAGGCTATGACAGTTTTTAAATTAAAGGGGTTTAAATATTTTAGTGTGAAGACTGGCCTACACATTTATTCATTACATGTGCATCATTTTCTTTTTTAGGGTTCCGTACCTCAAAATGAAAAACGGAGCTCTTAAAGGATCACTTTGTTGTCTGTCCATTTGTCCGTCTGTCCGTCAAGAAAACCTATACAGTACTTCCCGTTGATCTAGAATCACGAAATTTGTTCTCGGATTTATTCCTTTACTTGGGCTATGAGAGTTGAGACCTATCTACCTGCCCATAATTCTAGGTTAACGGGAAATACCCTATCGGTTTTCTTGACAGACACGACAGACGGACAGACGGACAGAAAGACAGACATCAAAGTGATCCTATAAGGGTCCCGTGTTTCCTTTTGAGATATGGAACCCTAAAAACATTATGTGAGTATGCAAAGTATTTCCCTTGCAAACCATATTTAACAGTTGACATGTAGAGGTCATTGACTTTTCCTATCTTACTTTTAAGTTTTAATGCATTATTAAGTATTTACTGTTTTGACATGGTATTTAGATAATGGGTGATATTTATTTTATTTAATCTAATTCCTTTGAAAAACTTAGTAAGGCGCATTAATCTATAAAAAACCTAGCGAGTTCATAGACTTACTATGTTTTAAAATGGTCAAAGCGACTTACTAGCTTTTAATTTTACTTTAATGTGGGTGTCCTTACAATACAACGGGACATACTATGAAAGTTAGGCTTATGACAAAACGATTTTCGGAAAAATGACATTTACTTTGTTTTGATATGGGGCGGTCGATATCATTTGGTACTAGGGTAAAGGCTCAAGTAAATTAACAGATTGGACGTTTTTACATGTATTAAGAGCTGGAATAAAAAACCGGCTGATATACCTTTTTTAAATATTTTCTTACAAATTCTTACACTTTTTTCAATTTCAATTTCAAAACCGTGTTCCGTTCAAACCGTTCAAAAGTGCGTGTGCGTGCGTCCATGTGTGTGTGTGAGTGTGTGTGAGTATATACTTGTCTGTATGTTTGTACGAGTGTTTGTGAGTGTGGTATTGCGTTGTATAACCACATGAGTAGCGAACAGAGTCAAAGCTTCATACAAGCGCGCTACGATAAGTACACTACTACAAGCTTGAGGCGCGTGTGTGCGTGAGCACAGGCGCTACGTCGCGTACGGAGAGAAATCGGTTTATACCGGCTCGGCCTGTGCTCAAGCTCAGGGGCTGCAGTACACGTCGCGCGTCGTGTTTTCATTTAATTTAATGTTAATGATAATAATTTAAATAGTGTTTAAAATCTATTTTCTTGAACTGTCATAGATTTTGTTCAAAATCAATATCTGAGGATCCCTAGGATCACAAAACAGGAAATTGTTACCAAAACTTAAAACAGTTGGCACCATTTTGTAATTCTTTGTTAATTGACCGATTTCGTTCAAAATCGATATTTAGAGCTCCCTGGGATCACAAAATAAGAAACTGTTACCAAAATTTAAAAAAGTCGACGCCATTTTGAAATTCTTTGTTAATTGACCGATTTCGTTCAAAATCGATATTTAGAGCTCCCTGGGATCACAAAAAAGGAAACTGTTACCAAAATTTAAAAAAGTCGACGCCATTTTGAAATTCTTTGTTAATTGACCGATTTCGTTCAAAATCGATATTTAGAGCTCCCTGGGATCACAAAATAAGAAACTGTTACCAAAATTTAAAAAAGTCGACGCCATTTTGAAATTCTTTGTTAATTGACAGATTTCGTTCAAAATCGATATTTAGAGCTCCCTGGGATCACAAAATAAGAAACTGTTACCAAAATTTAAAAAAGTCGACGCCATTTTGAAATTCTTTGTTGATTGACCGATTTCGTTCAAAATCGATATTTAGAGCTCCCTGGGATCACAAAAAAGGAAACTGTTACCAAAATTTAAAAAAGTCGACGCCATTTTGAAATTCTTTGTTAATTGACCGATTTCGTTCAAAATCGATATTTAGAGCTCCCTGGGATCACAAAAAAGGAAACTGTTACCAAAATTTAAAAAAGTCGACGCCATTTTGAAATTCTTTGTTAATTGACCGATTTCGTTCAAAATCGATATTTAGAGCTCCCTGGGATCACAAAAAAGGAAACTGTTACCAAAATTTAAAAAAGTCGACGCCATTTTGAAATTCTTTGTTAATTGACCGATTTCGTTCAAAATCGATATTTAGAGCTCCCTGGGATCACAAAATAAGAAACTGTTACCAAAATTTAAAAAAGTCGACGCCATTTTGAAATTCTTTGTTAATTGACAGATTTCGTTCAAAATCGATATTTAGAGCTCCCTGGGATCACAAAATAAGAAACTGTTACCAAAATTTAAAAAAGTCGACGCCATTTTGAAATTCTTTGTTGATTGACCGATTTCGTTCAAAATCGATATTTAGAGCTCCCTGGGATCACAAAAAAGGAAACTGTTACCAAAATTTAAAAAAGTCGACGCCATTTTGAAATTCTTTGTTAATTGACCGATTTCGTTCAAAATCGATATTTAGAGCTCCCTGGGATCACAAAAAAGGAAACTGTTACCAAAATTTAAAAAAGTCGACGCCATTTTGAAATTCTTTGTTAATTGACCGATTTCGTTCAAAATCGATATTTAGAGCTCCCTGGGATCACAAAAAAGGAAACTGTTACCAAAATTTAAAAAAGTCGACGCCATTTTGAAATTCTTTGTTAATTGACCGATTTCGTTCAAAATCGATATTTAGAGCTCCCTGGGATCACAAAATAAGAAACTGTTACCAAAATTTAAAAAAGTCGACGCCATTTTGAAATTCTTTGTTAATTGACCGATTTCGTTCAAAATCGATATTTAGAGCTCCCTGGGATCACAAAATAAGAAACTGTTACCAAAATTTAAAAAAGTCGACGCCATTTTGAAATTCTTTGTTGATTGACCGATTTCGTTCAAAATCGATATTTAGAGCTCCCTGGGATCACAAAAAAGGAAACTGTTACCAAAATTTAAAAAAGTCGACGCCATTTTGAAATTCTTTGTTAATTAACCGATTTCGTTCAAAATCGATATTTAGAGCTCCCTGGGATCACAAAATAAGAAACTGTTACCAAAATTTAAAAAAGTCGACGCCATTTTGAAATTCTTTGTTAATTGACCGATTTCGTTCAAAATCGATATTTAGAGTTCCCTGGGATCACAAAAAAGGAAACTGTTACCAGAATTTAAAAAAGTCGACGCCATTTTGAAATTCTTTATTAATTGACCGATTTCGTTCAAAATCGATATTTAGAGCTCCCGGGATCACAAAATAAGAAACTGTTACCAAAATTTAAAAAAGTCATCGCCATTTTGAAATTCTTTGTTAATTGACCGATTTCGTTCAAAATCGATATTTAGAGCTCCCTGGCATCACAAAAAAGGAAACTGTTACCAAAATTTAAAAAATATTTTTAACCGACTTCAAAAAAAGGAAGAGGTTCTGAATTCCTCGTTATCTTTTTTTTTTAATGTATGTTCCCCGATTACTCAAAGACGCCTGGACCGATTTGGATTTTTTTTCATTTGGATTTGGATCAGACAAGTAATTTCCAAAATTTATCGAGGTGTTAACATCAAGAAGAACATCTGCAAGTTATTCCAATCATTTTTGTACCATTTGGTGGCGAGTACGTATTAAAGAATGTCGTGCAAGTGTGTCCAACTTTGTAAAACAAGCATACTCGGGCTACTTTGAGAACCCATTAGCAGCTAACAGCAAGGCCTGGACTCCAAATTTTTATATGTGGAAGCTGTATTTCCTCATTGCGTTTATGAGCAAATAAGAATAGACCCTACTTTTACTAAAAAAAAGTATTATAATTTGGCGCGACCCATCTAAACACCATGATGATTATTATTTCTGCATTGTGAATATAACCAGAAGAAACAGCAAAAAAATTGTTCCAAGCGACTCTATTGTAACTTGCAGTCTACAATTAGAACGATTCTGACTTCTGGTGATAAATCTGTACCTCAGCCCCAACCCAGTACCTCCAATCTACTTCAAGAACTTTCAGAAGGTAGTGACGATGTAGTGACTTTTACATCTCAACTTAGACTATTCAATCAAAATGCTTTGGACCACTTAATGAGAGATCTTAGATTGTCTAAAAAGCATCAGAACATGTGGCTTCTCGGCTCAAAGGAACAAATCTGATAACATGTGTATTGTATATTGTTCTCACTACTCTCAAAACATTCAGCAGCTGATGTTGCACTTCCAGCGACTTGGGTGCAACATGGGCATTAAGTTTCATTTTCTCTATTATACAGAAAGGGCTCTATTATACATTCTAAAACAGGTTTTATTTATTATTATTATGTAAAATAGTTTTTGATTTATCGCGCAAAATGTAGAAAAAATATACAATAAGTCAAAAACTGTGAAAATCTGACAATTTTTTTTGAATTCCAAGCCGAAAATATATTTAAGAATTTATTTATTAATAGGAATCAAGAGTTTATGCACTAGATAGAGTTCGTTCATTCACTGAAATTCCCAGTTCATTTACTGGCAATTTATCCTTTTGTTAAATAAAATAATTTATAATAATTAATACCACGCATTTTATTTGATTTTTTGATATTTAAATAATTTTAGAGTGTATACCTACTGTGTACAGACACACAAAATATAAAAATTATATATAGAACGATTCTCATATACCTTAATTTTAGGTCAATGTCAGGGTAGTCCTTATTCGTTCATTTACTGGATCTTTTACCCTCCTACGTCAAAATACTAAAAGTCCGCGTAAATTTCGCAGATTGAAATGTCTGCTTGATTAATTGTCAATAGAGGGTCATGACATGTCAAAATTGCTAGTTTGAAGGTGAAATCGTCTATGTCATTCGCATTGGCTTTCCTCTTAAAAACTCTAGCTTCATCGTTCCACGAGCCTATGGTTTCAGTAATGAACACAGAGTTATAATTCAATGGTACTGAACGGCCTATTTTTGTTGTTTTCATTTAAAATCAATTCCTAGTTACATTTATCATATCAAAAAACGTTGTCCTTCGTTTCAGTTGGACTGTTATTGTATTGCAGTCGTTTCAAATGATGAAATTTTGCTATTCTTCGTTACATTTTAAAACCGTATAATGTTGGAAAACAGCTATAGAATTGCTAATGATTTGGTATATTCGTAGTGGAAACTAAGTCAATTGAGTTGTCCCCTACCCAATAGGGTATCTTACTTTCATTTATTAGCGGGGAGAATGGATGGCCGTCAGCGCCTGCATTAATAGTATCAAGCTACCCCCTATGTTTCTTTTTATATTGCTTAAACCCTTAGTGACGCAATACTTTCGCTAACTTATGTTATCCCCGCGATGTTTTCTTTATTTCCCTTTGTTCGCTGTTTGGGAAATACGAGTCAGTATTTTTGTAATATTTGAACAATATACTTACTAATAAATGATTTAATAAGTACTGGTTGGTGCAAGTACCCACCTACCTATTGCAATATTACTTCTTACTAAGTAATAGGTAGGTACGTAGGATTATACCTAAATGTGAAAGTTTGGATGTTTGGATCTTTGTTACTCCTTCACGCCACAATGACTGTATATTGATTTGGCTGAATTAAGTAGCACCATGGGCTACTTTTTCCAGAAAAATCAAAGACTTTAAAAAGGGACTTTCAAAAAACCTAAATCCACACGGACCAAGTTGCGGGCACCATCTAGTAAAATAATAAAATTATTAATTTTAGTTAGCCAGAAAATTATGGATATAGTACGCGACAGGTTAAGATGGCAATCGGGGTGTGAGGCGGGGGGTGCCCCACACACCCGCACGTCGCCCGCTCTCACCTGCTGTGGGTTATCACGGGGGCTATGCGGGTGTGCGGGGCCTCCCCACGGTTGCCATCTCAACCTGTCGCGCACTTATACGTACTTAACGATAAGTCGAACGTCGAAATAATTTTGGTCCACAAAATGCATTATTCTAATCTCAACAGACATTAAGCTGAAGAAAAAAAAAATTGCTAAGTAAAAATTGACAAATTCTGTTATTTTTCATGCAAAACCCGTAATTTCGCATTGAATTGTAAAGCAGAACACCCCCGGATTATCCGATTAAAATAAACAGCAATAACACGGCAATTGGTCTGTTAACGGCCGCTCAAACTGCTGAACAATATGTTAGCAGTTGAGTAATGCAACAAAAACACCCCACATTTACCGGCCAAGTAAGGCGGTTCACACATTCATGTGCAGCCAAGGAGGCCAAGCTAACACACGGTGTGTAATTTAACAATATGTACTTATTTCTAATCATGGCTTATGATAACGTCGATTAGCGGAATCGATAGATAGATAAAAAGCTAGAAAACTTAAATTCAAATAGACGCACGGCAGGATGATGTGATTACACTAGTTACTGTAAATACATGTACTTATGTATGAATTGTAATGAATACAATTCATTGTAAGGTAGAGATCATAATGCAAATAGTTTTCATGTAGTAAATTCTGTTAATGGAACTGAATTAGTACTTAATGTTATATTTTTAAAGTTCGGATTGCGTAGTGTGGAAAAAGGATTTATTGGTAGAGCACGCAATTTTAAATTGATCTTCAGGTCTAGGCACTTCTGACCATACCTGAGACGAAAGAAATTTATCGAGTAGGTATTGGAAGAAACTGTTGCCGTCGCGCTGCGCCCGATCGCATGAGTACCAAACGAGTTATCAATGTGTGAACGAGTAGTGTATTTGTGTGCCGGCCGCCCGCTTCCCACGCTCACCCTCGCCCCTCCCAACCCGCGCCTCCGCCGATCGCTTGCTTTGCTTTTAGTCGGATGTGGATGTCGACGACTGCAGCTTGCGTTACTCTAATACCTAAACTTACCTACCCGCTCTTATTATTGATTTGGCTATTGTTAACGGACTCGAATCTTTGCTTCACTGTTTTGACTCGGCTTGAATATCGGATTTTGTGTAATTGTTTCATCGACTGAAGAAAAATCGTAGGCAAGTATAATTTTGTTACCTACTTATATTTTATAAGTAACTATTTCATTTATTTTATGATATTATCTATACTTTTACTACTAATACTATAATACTATATACTATACAGTGTGTTTTTTTTTTAACTTGGACAGTATGGGGAAATCTGAAACCATAGAAGATACAAAGAAATCGTCTTAGAAACCATTTGCTCTCTTTTTATGAAAACAATTTTGGTGGAATCAATTTTTTGGTCAAGCGTGAGTTGTCCATTGAGAGTTGAACATTTATTGAACCACTAGTATTATTAGGTTACCTTACCTACCTACCTAACAGTTAGGTACTTAGAAATTGTATGAAAAATCATTTACTAAAATTTGACCAACTTCTGCTGTCCCGATTTTTTTCTTTCCAAACAATGAAATGATCCTTACATGAAACTGAGTCGATCGGTATTAACCCATTATAGCCTAGCGGTGCCATATGGCACCCAATTTCGTATGTTTAAATTGTCGGGCCTTGTCCTTGTAATAAGAGGTGAAGTCAAGTGGTTTGTTGTCAATGCCATGCTAGAGGGACATAGCCATTACTCCATTTACTTTGTTTTGTCCCATAAGCTTTTTGTGACCTGCACGAGCACCTGTAAATCAGTGATGTGAAATTGCTGCCAATAATGGATGCAACATTCCAGTAAGGGGATCATAATTTTTTTACTTTGAGTAATGTAATATTTTTATGCATTTACACTTGATGCCAAACCTTGCATTGACTTGTTCATATCATAAAACTGTCGTATTTTGTTTTATTGTTTGGATTATAGCATGTTAAAAGATATGGATGCCGTACGGCACCGCTAGGTCATTATGTTGTCTTTTTATTATGTATACTAAAAATCTAATTTATGTCTTTTCTTTGGTTATTCCTTATGTAATGGCTTTTTTGTTTCATTGGAGATTGTACATTACATGAGGCACTTGCTATACTAGAAGAAGACCATGAACTCAAGCCTCAATTGCTATAAATTGAAGCTCCAGACCCTATAATCCCATCTGACAAAGATGAGGGTAGTTTCATAAATAATCCCACTGTTCGGTAACTCAATGCTAGATGTGAAGTGGCGCTAGGCTCTACATCTGTTCATACCTATTTCAGTTAAAAAATACGCCACGACGTGGTGGCCGTCTATCAGCTTCAAACACCAAGCAAAAACATCTAAAAAGTACTGGCAATCGGGTCTGACAGCATATGTTATGACAGCAAAAATCATTTATTGGTACCCAGCGAGTCATGCCGCAAGTGTGGGTAACAGTATTGTCAGTCAGACTAGATTACAGTGCAATAAATGCATCGTGGGGCTCTGTGCACCCTGCAACCTACAAGCTTCCTACAAATAATATGTAATTTTATGGAAATATATGTAAATGTTTATGTAATATATTGGATCTTTTAATCAATTTTGGACCTTGAACTATACAAGTGTTAATACCTTAATAATTCTTATCAAATTGTGGTAGAACATTTTGGTAACAATCAGTTATAAGAAATTTATGAGACATTTGAAAAGACACGGTAGGAGCCTAGCGGTGCCATGCAGCATCCATCCATAACTTTTAGTGGCCCCACTGTACTATAATATGCTATGCCCAGTTAAAGCCTACTGTTTACTAAGCTATTACACTGATCGCGAGCAATTTGCTCTTATCCATTGAGGAGTTCTGTTCTCCATCTCCGAAGAAATTCATCAGATCTTCACCAAATTCATATGGGACCACCTGCACAGTATACCCTTTCAAACAAAAAAAAATTTCCCAATCGGTCTAAGGGTCTTTGAGTAATCGGGGAACATACATTAAAAAACAAGATTCCGACGAATTGAGAACCTCCTCCTTTTTTGGAAGTCGGTTAAAAATAAATGATTGCAATCGCGATATAAAGTATCTCAACCCTGCTTCAACAATAAAAAATAATACTTACAATCACACGATAATAAATAAAAATAATCATTGTATCGTGTAAGTATCGACATCGGTGTACATCACTAGAGTATCGATAAAAATATGATCAAGTGCCACTTCCCTATTAGTGTACGTGTAAGCTTTACCCTCCCTCACCTCCAACCTGCCCCCGTAAACTGCGAAAGGGACAACTGCAGCTCAGGCTGATTTTACCTACCAAAAACCTCGACCAAAAGACGTTTCGTATTTTGCTGTTTCCTTCTTCAAAACTGGATAGATCTCGATGGTTCTTATACCAAAATTTAGAAGAAAAGTATATCTTTGCTCCTATGTTTTGCTTTTTTGTTAAAAACTTATCAAATTTGTATAACAGTCGTCTGAACCTGACGGTTGAAACTGGCGATTTTTTCGGGTTTTCGGATTGTCATATTTATTTTCGTGATTATGTTTTGGAAAAAAGGAAAACATACAGGCACGCATTAATGAGACCTAGATTTTTGTGAAAAAAATCATTGCTCTAGAGACATTATCCACGAAGGAAACAGGAGAATACGTTTGTATGGAGAAAAGCCACTCACGCTTGCTCTTAAAAAATGCTGTTATCTTCTAAATTCTTAAAAGAAATAAGTAGCAGGATATATGTCACGATATCGTCATTGATACTAAATTATGACTTTGTGATCACACTCTGTGCTACTTTTCCCATCCACGCTGATGTGAATCGACCTTTAGATCGGCGTTTATATCCATTAAGGACTCTTCCGACATAACGGGTAATCATATTCCGGGCAGACCCGGCGTAAATCATGAGGGCAAAAAACGCGACTGGACTTAACCATAGCCGGAGTTTATTGTAGGCTTTATTACTGACATGTGCCTAAACAATGTCTTATATAGTTAAAGCTATAACTTAGTGAAACGGGAAGTTTATTTAATAGTAGATACACACACACACACACATTTATCTACACACACATAATACATACACGCAGTTCACACACGCACACATAAAGACGGTAAATAGAACACTCAAAATACAAGTTAGTAATTTCCATTACCTAGATATTGTCACAATATTATCCGGGCAACAAAAAATACTAAAACGATTTCAGTACGAAAATACAACATAATAATCTCGGTAATACAAGGTGTCAAATTCTTTTAAAGACTTATTGACATGTTCTTGAAGACTTATTTCGTCGAAAATATAAAAGCTAAAAGCATAGATGGGTACTCGAGGCTTATGTCTCAACAGGAAACACTGCTTACATGATAACATACTTAATGTATCCACGTAGCTGTGAGAAAACACAGTGACACTAATATTTATTTATGACATACTTAATATCAACAAAATAGTATTTAGGGGCAATTTTCATGGGGAAAGTGACTTTGTAAATGTGATTTTAGGAGCTTTTATCATTACGAGTATTTATTATGAGATTCGCATCATTTCATATTAGATGATGCTCTTGGTCTGCGTTTATTCAAAATTCCCATGGGAATCATTTTCCAAGACACAAAGAATACTAAGTATGTTTGCGGGATACAAGCTATTATGTACCAAATTTCATCAAAATGGTTAAACGGATGGGCCACAGAAAAAGTTCTGACAAAAAAGATACACAGAAGAGTGTGTCTGTCTGCCAATTTTTCTGTCCGTGTATTAGTATGGATAAATACCTACTACAATATACTTGATTTAATTTAAATACATTAAGGGCCTGGGCACATAATATGGCGAAGCGCAGCGCAGAGCATTTTTCACAGTCAAAATATTAGTATCGACATTGTCCTCATTTAAATAATATCTAAAACCAATTGTGCATCCGTGCGGATACTCGCGCATCCGCGCGCAGTCCCGTGCGTGCTCGCGCAGTCTCTGGTACAAATTCGCGTAATGTGTAAACTTCGCGGGCATGCTCTGCGCTGCGCTCCGCCATATGTGCGCCGGCCGTAAGAAATTGTACGATTACTAAAAACGAGTGCGATGGCAGTAATATTCAGATGAAAACAGGTAAGCAGTAGCAATAGCAGTAGATTTTACAGTTAAATTAACCATCATAAGATAATGATGGTGATCTATACTAATAAATAAAATTGGAGTGTCTGTCTGTAATTTCGAAATAACTACCGCATATTAAGGTCATATGGTTATTTGAACGATACTATAACTGAATCACACGTTTTTAAAATTTTTGTCTGTCTGTCTGTCTGTCTGTCTGTTTGAAAAGGCTAATCTTGGGAACGGCTGAACCGATTTTGACGGGATTTTCACAGACAAGTAGAGAATTGACCAGGAAGTAACATAGGCTACTTTTTTAACCGACTTTCAAAAAGGGAGTTGTGTTTTTCTACCTATGTACACAGAAATCTCCGAGATTTCTGAACCGATTTGCGTCATTTCTTTTTTAATCGATAGAGGAACTTTGCGACATTGTTTCATAAAAAATTTGCAGTCCAACTCCTCAATCCTGATGCTGCAGGGGATCTGACCAATCCACGCGGGCGAAGCTGCGGGCATCAGCTAGTGTTAAAATAAATTGTCATCGCTGAACTTATGTAAACTAACCATTGCGGAAAAATCTAAGAAATATTTTTCTTATTTAACGACCGCAACGAGCTTAGTGCGCCGTCTTATCATATTCCGCTAATGGACAAAAGTGGAATGGTCGAGACAGGAATAGAACTTTATAACGTGATTCTAAGACGGGATTTGAACACGTTCATGTTAATGCAATGCATGGACTGGGAATTTCCTTTTCATAATATTAAACGAGAGTTATATCTATAACGTAGCTTGAAATTCGCTTTGATAATAGTTTTTTTGTATATACCTACCTATAATATAAGAAAAAACATTGTTCCAAGGTAGGAGAGAGAGAACCTACATGCAAAATCTAAAGTTTTAACACAGGGGTTTGAGCTATACTTTGTCAGTTTTTACTTTATACAATTACAAGGTGATGCCCGCGACTTCGTCCACGTGGATTGAAGTACATATTTGAAAATCGCGTGGGAACTCTTTGATTTCCGGGACAGAATTTTATAGGCCTGTCCTTTGGCTGCAAACTAACTACCAAACGTCAAAATCGGTAAAATGGATGAGCCGTAAAAATGTACTAGCAAGCGGACAAATAGACACACTTTCACATTTATAATTTAAGTAAGTATGAATTATTTTCCTTTTATTCTGTAATAAAACTTAAGAGCCAAGATGGGCTAAGCTATGAAAAGACTATTATGATTCATACCTATTGATAGATTTCACACACATCTCTCACTACATCATTCGCAAGACATCTCTGATGGAAAGATAGTCTAAAAAGTGTGAGTCAGGCAATAGGCATAGATAGTTAGATATGGTCAATGGTGCCGTGTCTCGTGTCATGTCATGGCGTCGCACGTAATGCTAATTTGAACCGCTCGCTGTACATGTCCGAAACCTAAAGGTATGTGTACATGTATGTAATTGGTCTTAGCTGATATTGGAAACGTTATTGGATGTCAATTTATAAGATAATATGACAAACATATTGTGTACCAATTAAATTAAGTAATAATCTTGCCTCCTAGCTTTCGCCGCTTTGCATCTGTGAGGGTTTCGAAAAAATTGGGCTTATTCCTTATCTACATCTCCATTTGGATATGAAGTTCCCCTTATAATAAAGGAGAAACTCTGTACAAAATTTCATCTTTCTAGGTCCAAGGGTTGGGCGTTGATGATTCACTCAGCCAGTCAGGACTTTTCTTGTTATTTTATATATTTTTATTCTAATCTATGTAGGTACTTCATGCCTAGCTCTTTAGTATAAACTTAAACATAAATCACAGATTAGAAAATAAAAGATCCTACACGTACCTATTTATTTTTATACTGATTCACCAAGATTCAAAAATTATACTGATGCTAGTTTACAAAACAAATTATAGCATTACAACATCTTAAAATAATCTTTTGGGCTAGGAATTTATTTTATGTTCTTTAAATTGCCTGTATGAGTCATGGATACAGTTATAGGTACATAAAGTCCTTATAATAAACACTCATACACCATACTACATCCATCACTCTTGTATATACCTAACTAGCGACCCGCCCCGGTTTCGCACGGATAGCTCATTAAGTACAATTTTTGTAGGGATATCTAATAAAAAATATAGCGTATGCCACTGATGAAAGAATTTTTCAAATCGGTGCAGTACCTAGTTCCAGAGATTAATTACTTCCTACAAACAAACTTATAAACTTCACCTCTTTATAATATTAGTAGGTATAAGATAACGTAGACCCCCACAAAAGGCGTTTAGAAATTCCAACGAGATTTATAAAAATCGTAAATCCAAGCGGATGAAGTCACAAGCATACACTAGTTACTCGCAATATTACAAAGAAGAATGTATAAAAATCGTAAGAAATAATATCAAAAGAATAACCGCAGTTATCGAGAATTCATATCACAAGCTTTAAGCCATTGGTAAAAAAAAGCGTGAAAGTCTTTGATCTTCAATATAAAATACGCATTGAATTCAGAGATTAAAGCCTTCGTTTTGAATTCGGCTATGAATATTTTGGTTAAATTATTACAATTAGGTATAGGTAATGGTAATCAAGGTAAATAAAAGGAAATTGACTTTCCACTATGTTTTACTCCACAGTATCACAGTTAATGACTAGATTAGTTCTACAAAAATGTGTAAAACACATACTCTAGTGAAGTTTTACTTACACTGGCAGACATGTACAATCACTATTTAGCTGAAGGAAACAAGTTTTCCCTTCATCCAATAAAGTTGTTATATGTGAGATAGTAAATATACCTAGTGGTTACCCAGTCGATACTGAATCATTCGAACTGTTTGCAACAGCGTAATACTACCATACAAAGTGTATTTACAAAATTTCAAATTCACCAGTCTATCCCAGATAATGGTCCTCCCTCACCGCTAGTTTTGAATACGCATTCTAACAAGCTCAACCTACGCGTGCTAATCGGATCTAGGCGACGCGACGCGACGCGTTGCGATGCATGGACGATTAGTGATTACGCACAAATACTAATTGTACCAATACAATACAATCATAGACAATACAGTTCATAGATACTAATACCGCTATTCAATATTCAGCACCGATTGGTTAATGTTTGGCTCAACTAATTAAATGCTAATACGTGAATAATTGATATTCGACGCAGTGGACATTGAATATTTTAATACGAAAAATTACTAGAGAAATACCAGTTATATTTATAAACATACCACACAGCATAGCTGAATGGAGAGTATATTTTATGCTGAGGCCTAGTTGGGGTAATTTAATATTGAGGTAAGACACAATAAAGTCTGCCCATCACCGAAATATAGAATTGTTAAACTTGACGCCTTTGTATGAGAACTGAGATGATATCAAATTACGACGTTTCATTTATCATCATTGAGATGATTATGCCATACCACGTTCATATTACATGGCGTATAAAATCGTTCTCGTTGGTGAGTAAGGCAGAAGATAGAAACGTGCGAGAGTAGAAGAGATAAGTAGCAGTCTACGAATGTGACTCAATTGCGGTTTTTTTTTTTCATAAAACACCGGCCACGATTAAATTATGATAAAACTACAATAAAATCAATGAAAGCGTGTTTAATTTTAGCCTTGATGATTGGTTTCGAACCTAAAATTTGTTTTCAACAAAATCATGCACAATTCATGAGAAACATGAGCAAATATTTATTGAGATAGCTACGCTACCACTGCACCCATCTATTAGAGGAATAATACCACTAACAAGAAACAACTATCTTAGAGCCAACTCCAAGATAATATGCAGGAAGCTTTCGATGTAATTTGCTATTCCAGTTGTAACACAAACCTGCAATAGTTCAAACGGTTGTTTGATTGATCAAATAGAAACGCGTATTTCTAGTTCCAATTTCCAGTATGGTTTAGTGGAAATACGAATCATCTAATTCGGGAAATGCAGATTTATCTCGTATGGCTTAAAAGCGTTTACGGAAACTAATTTTATTATTTTCCTATCATCAATTTGATGGAAGATAAGTATAATTAAATGCAAACAGTGCTATAAATTCGATAGCAGGTATACAGACTTAAAGATAACTAAATTAACTAAAAGTAGTGTAGACTATATTTTTCTGTTCAAAACATAGTGAAAACGGTTACCTTTAAACCTACAAATTAATTTGATCAGTATGGATTTAGGTTTTTTATAATCCCGTAGGAACTCTTTGATTTTCCGGGATAAAAAGTAGCCTATGTGTTAATCCAGGGTATAATCTATCTCCATTTCGAATTTCATCCAAATCCGTTCATTAGTTTTTGCGTGAAAGAGTAACAAACATACATACACACAAACTTTCGCCATTATAATATTAATGTGATGTGATAGTATGACATACACACATACATACATACAAACTTTCATCTTTATAATATTAGTGTCATGTGATTATATGGTTCAGATGTGATACAGCATGTGATAACAAGTTAATAGAACCTTGTACATATTTTAATATAAATAAAACCACTTACAAGTAAAATACATTTTATTAATATTCGGAATAATAATAAAGGAAAACAAAACAACTTGTCGGATAAGGGACCGACTTTCCGAACTTGTCGAACCAGCGATTTATTAAAAGGTTAAAACAAACAAACATGTGTTTTGAACAGCGTGAAGGGCAAAAAGCGAAGACTAATGGTTCAAACGTGTAAAAATACAATAGGTATGTGATTTTCACTATAACGACGTAAGGAATATCTGAATAGAAAGAATAGTATGAAAGAGGCTTAATATGCAGCATATATTTAATATTTAAAAAAAAATGAAAATACTATGATTTACTTCAATTGCTTTTTTTTGTTTTTGAAAGTTTTTAAGTTAGGTAAGCACATAGTTCAGGTTAAGTCATTCTTTTTGCGTGACTCTACCTGCGTTATGATTAAAATAACCTACCAACCTATTCAATATGATTAGGTAAGTAATAAAAAAAACCGAAATCAACTTTTTAATTAAGGGATCAACTTAGCGAACTCGACGAAGCGATCTGGTAGAAGGTTAAAACAAACAATCACATGTTTTAAACAACGAGAAAGGAGAAAAGGGAAGAGTAATGCTCGAAACGTGTCCAGCGGCATTTAAATTGGAATTTTCTCACAATCCAAGCTTGTAATTTGGTTAGAGAGTGTATTTTCGGTGCACTCGTAATCGGGTTAAAGAGACGACCACCGCGTGCCGAGCCTACGGGCCATTGGGTAACTCTTACTACCGACAGTCGAATTACCAGGACTTTTGTGAACCGAAACTTACTTTTTGTCGACGACAAAATGGAGACAATGCGTTTGGGTAAAAGGTATTCATATATCTACATCTGTTAATATTTTCTTAAAAACCACTTATTTTGCCGATTTAGATGCGGTTTTGCATCACATAGTTCACAGCAGTTTCTCAAACATAATATGTTACGGTAAAGTAAAAGCTCTTTATTAAAGGAAACAAGTTATAGATTCACAAATTCACTAGTTTCTTACTAATATAAATCCAAAATTTTGTTTATTACTAATTGATGCCCCAACTAACTAACATCTTAGTCATTTGGAAGCATGGAGCAACAAGACCCTTGACGGTCCATACGAATACGATACGAATACGAATCCCATATTTTTTAGCAGTAAAGTACCCTTGAATCGAGGGTACGTTAATGCTTAAGAATACGGAATATATTTTTTATCCCATGTATTCATAAAAGTTTAAAAAATCTACGCAAAATAATGTTTTAGCAAAAACTGCTCATAAGCTAGTTAAAAATACAAAATCACTGTCCAAGCGACTCTATCCGTCGATGACTATCAAACGAACGAGCCATTTAAAGACTCCATTAAGCCCATGTCATTTAGTAGTCCATGTTAGGGGAACAGGCGACATCTCAAATTCTGTGCGCCGTCCGTTCACATGGGCTGCATGGCAATACTGGCCCGAACACGCGCCGGAATTTGTCCTTATTCACTGGCACTGTCCACCAAGAATTATCATCGTAAACGGTGTTATTGAATAAGAACATTGTGTGCGATTACTCTAAACTTTATGGATTTGGCAACGTTCGTAAAGGCTATTTGTATAGGCGTCTGTAGACATATTTAATGCTGGCCTATGTAACCTAGAAAAACACTAGCTTTTGACTTTCGTGACCCGAAATTTTGTGCCTCAATAAAAGCTGATTAAGCTGAACTATCCTGACAATCGTGATTTTCATGAGTTACAACTTATTCTTCTTTTTCTCTAATCCCACGCTAAGTGGGCTCGTCACAACGTTTCTTCTTTCTCCACTCTGTCATCAGTCAACGCATTATCCACCCCTAGATTGTTATTTACTTTAATCTTAGTGCTTAATAAAAAGTTAAATTGATTGTTGTTTTCGAAAAATGCCATAAAAAATACAGCGGTTCTATGACATTTATGAGGTGTTGTTGCTAAGCTGAAAATTCTGAACCTACCAAGGATTACCTACCAAACATGGAAACACCTCAATATTCTACGAGCTCTCGGTCCAGGTTCTCAACTTGAAAGTAAAACAATGTTATTGTAAATTACTATTACTGAAACCAAAGTCATTAACTTTGAAGGCGATTGTGATTGAAGAGAATTTGAGCATAAGTACACAAAAAAATTACGAGCAGCCGTAAAATTACATATTCAGTAGATGTAAACCGATGAAGCAGAAGTACCTACCCAAAGCGTAAAGACGTTTTTTTATGAATCACTTCGGTCTACAAGGAAAGGCTCTAAGGCGGATATGCGGTTATTATTCACCTTTATAGGCACTAATATTGAATTATGATCACTCCAAGTACCCCGTACCCAGATTGTAATGATAATTGCGGGCGGACTTAAAAGTTTGCCAAATTCAATATCTTGGTACGAGTTTGCACATTTCAACAACATTGATAAATTTCGAGTATCGAATAGCTAATGCGATTCAAAAGTACTTGTGACAGTCTTATTGAATAAAAAATATTTTGAATTTGAATTTGATGAGGTCTAGGTCAGCGCATTTGCTTAGAAGCTGCCTATTCACTTTTACTTTGTACGACTTTTTAAAGTAACTTTGCTTGCCCTAACTTGCTTTATGGACATTTTATTCCTACTTTATAATGTTTCAAGACTCAAAATCTATCAACTTTGTCGAGATATGCAAAGTTGTACTAAGGGTACATAGATCGGAAGAAAACGGGCGTTCAAGAACCTTGCAATAATTTCTTAAAGGAATTTTTTACTTGCTTCAAATATTTTTGATTACTTTTAAGGAGTTCTTTAGTGAAATCTACGCAGTGATGGAATTTGATCAAGATTTTCCTTATTAGGGAGGCTCTTTTATCTAGTTAAATAAGGTTAGAAGACGCCGCGCCGTATGAAATGCGATACTCTAATTTTCCTTTTTAACAGAGCTCTCTCCGTCACTTACTCCATACAATCGTAGTTCCCATTTCATTTGAATATTAAGCAACCAAAGTCCATGAAATTTTGCAGACATAGTCTAGAAACTAATATCTGTGTCTGTGGTGTTTTAGATTTTTCTAAAAATATGTAGTTTTAAAATTACAGGGGTTCAAAGATTTGTATTTTTCTTTAAAAAAAGGCCCAACTTTGTGCTCGTTTTTCTAGACAACGAAGCAATTTAATGAAATTTGGAAAAACCACAGACCTAGAAAATTTAATGAATATCATGCAGTAAAAAAATTATCGTTATATATTTTATATTGTTATAATTATGTTGGAACTACGAAAACCAGAAATTACACCCAGAAATCTTGAAAATTTCGTGCTGTCTCGATTTCTGCAAGAGGGGTGGTGAGGTGCGGGGGACGACCAACCCCCGACGGTGACGGGGGGCGGAAACTGACAGTCTAAACTGGTCTAAACACACGGGCCACATTTAAACTACACCCGACTCTAAACTTGTCGATAGGTCTAACTAAATACACTGGTACATTTCAACTTGCGTTAGACGTATGCGTTACCTACTCAGACGTTGCCTGTAGATAAAAATATGTCTCATGTTTGCTGGCAATAGCGCATGCATCAAACCCTGCAAGTTGCACCTATTCCTCACCCAATACGCAATTCCTCACGCAATACGCACAGCTTTAATATTATAATTTTTGACAATATATACTATAATATGTAATGCCATATCACAGGTCACTCTCTGATTTATTGCTAACAATTTACTTCCAAATCAATTCCAAATGCAAAGAAATCTAAGTGTGTTCAATTCACACTGCCCAATACCAGGACCTTAAATGACATAAATTCATTGATTAATAATCATATGTTGAAAATAAAGGAGAACCCCGTGTTTCTCGGTATAACGTTAGATGCAAAGCTTCTATGGAACACCCACATATCAACACTTGATGGTAAACTCAACTCTGCTGCTTACACTGTTAGAAAAATTCGACAGGTACTGACGTGGAAACTGCAAAAATTGTATATTTTGCCTATATTCACTCTATTATGTCTTACGGACTCTTGCTATGAGATAAAGCGATAGATATTGAGAAAAAAATGTATTACAGAAAAGGACAGGACGTGCAATTTATAATTTAAAACCGCGCGCTGCCATACAATAAAAATATAAGGAAATAAGTACCTTATTTATTATCTTATAGTAGCTTTTAAATATATTTACAACTAGCTAATGCCCACAGCTTTGCTCGCGTGGATTTAGGTTTTTGAAAATCCCGATCCTTTCATTTCCCAGAACAAAAGTTGCCTCTCCGTAATAGCCCGTCCCCGGGATGCAACTTGTTTCTGTATCACGTAAGAACATTTAAACGGATGATCCTTTTCAAATCCCGAGGGATCACCAGGATTTAGGAATGCAATTTCTTACAGCATCAGGGTTGAGGTCAACGACAAAGTATTTACTTGGTATAGATACCTTCAATATCAATTAATAATCGACACTTTTTAAATCCCATTAGCTTTAGTAGTCAGGTCCCCTGCAACATCAGGATTGAGGAGTTGGAATCCAAATTTTTTATTGAACAATGTCGCAAACTTTCTTTATCGATTAAAAAAACTAGCCAAAATTACGCAGTTAGGTTACCTGCCAAATTTCATGGTTTTGAGTCAACGGGAAGTACCCTAGAGGTTTTCTTGACACACTCGACAGACAGAGAGATAGACAACAAAGTGATCCTATAAGAGTTCTGTTTTTCGTTTTGAGGTACGAAACCCTAGAAACGTAGGAACGGCATTCCGAACCAGTGGTAAATTTTTCTGACCAAAAAACACTTTGAAGTTTACCTAAAAGTTTACAGGAATAAAAATTTATCATTGTACTCCATTCCATTTCATTCTATTCCATTCTGTTCAAAGATAAATAGATTATAAAAATATTTGTCACCGAAACAATAATTTACGATACATCAACCAATATCAATTTTACTGATGACAATCTGACTATTACCAAAGTGAACGACTACTATAATATCTATTATATACGACTAACATAATATGTATTATAAATTGTGTGCCGTTTGCATTCTCACTAAGTTCTCATTAAGTTTGTTTTATTTGGTTAAACTTTCTGGCATTTATATTGTTATGACGTTTAATTGGCAAACAGTCTGTTTATTGACTGAAACTCAAAAATTCAGCCAATCACAACAAATAAAATATTTTAATAATGATTGATGCAGCTTTCTGTAATCGAAAACAAAATATTTGACATTAACTTGAATGTGACAGTGATTTCCGAGTAGGGTTGCCAGAGGCCCCGTATTTTACTGGTTACTGGTTGGTATTTCAGGATACAGAAACCCGTAATTATGAAAATAAAATATGGGGCAAATAAAACTAAATATTTTTAGGGTTCCGTACCTCAAAAGCAAAAAGGAAATAGGATCAATTCGCTGTCTGTCTGTCTGTCCGTCTGTCTGTCTTTCCGTCTGTCCGTCTGTCTGTCTGTCCATCTGTCCGTCTGTCCGTCTCTTCGTCTGTCATGTGTTCATGAACAAATATTAGTATTTTCAATTTTCAAAGTAACTAAATATTAAATCAAGTAGGTTATTATATGAAAGGACTTTACCAGTACATTCTAAGACAGATTTTTATTTATTTTTATGCATATTTTTTTTAATGCATAACAGTTTTGATTTCTTGTGTAAAATGTCGAAAAAAAATACCCGAATACGGAACCCTCGGTGCGTGAGTCTGACTCGCACTTGGCCGGTTTTTTACAAATTCAGCCGGGCTGGCTTGCGAAACCAAACGCTGACGTTATGTCCAGTAGAAAGAATACATATTTTCCTTGTGCGACAATGCGTAGAATAATACCTGCGTAGCCGAAACCCACTCGATTTTGATCATGGCCGTAGCCAAAGAGGCGGAGGTTGGTTTTAGGATCTAAGCCTTTTTTTATACAAGTTAGCCCTTGACTTTAATCCCTCCTAGTGGTAATAGTGCAGTCTAATTTCTTGGCCGGTAGGGCCATACTAACCATATAACTAGCCATGACCCACCAGACCAGAAATTTAGAAATGGCCACTGCGTCTGGGAGACTGTCAAAAACCTAAACCTAAAATAATACTTACACTATTTCTTGCATTTGCTTACCAATTTTTTTTGGAAATATATCAAACATTTCGCGCTCGCTTCACTCGCGTTTTGAATTTGTATTACTTGGTGTATGCCCCGCAATTTCGTCTGCATGAATTTAGGTTTTTAAAAATTCCGTGGGAGATTTTCCGGGATAAAAGCTTATGTTCGTTTCTGGGGTGCAAGTTACCTCTGAATAGTAAGTATCAAAATTTTGGTAAAGAAGTATCTTGCTATGGCTAAACTCGTTTCCCTTTCACATATTTTTTTCTGTATTGAACCAAAAACACTTACGCTCACTGCGCTGCTCTTTTTCATTGTTGTATTTTATTCCACTATCAAATTGAAAGGCGAAATTCAACTAACCAGGTAATTAGCCCATAAAGTTGAGCGAACGTATTTTTCCTCATGACAGGATTCAGTTCCGGCCCTGATAAAACCTCTCCCGAAATCAATTCCTGGCTACGGCCATGGTATTGATACTTTGAAGGTGGAATTACAAGTTAAATGTAATTTTAAGTTAACATGCAAAGATTGTATGCATGAAATGTATAACATTTTATTTTACAAAATGAAGAGTTTTTAAAAACTACTGAAATAAATAAATAATCTTTTATTTAAAACCACATTGTAAACACAGTTCACCGATCAAGACCCGGCAACATACAGAGAAAAAATACAAAACATACAAATAAACTGAAATACCTAAATAAGCTTTCAGAGAGAACCACCGCCTATTTCTTCAAATACAATAATAAACAATACAATAATACAACAATATATAAGAAACAATGTCTCCCGTAAACAAATCTAAACCCCGTATTTTTGATGGTGGTAGCCTGTAAATCTAAAAGAGGCAGGTGGCAACCCTACACCTACCCTACACCTAGACAGAATGAAAAATTTGTTTTCATTACTCGGCAGGCCTACTGCCAAAGTTTGACAGAAAGTGTGGCGGTAGTTGTGACCTCTGATTGGCCGACTCTCTTTCACTATTTGCTAAAATTGATGATTGCAACAACAATTTTTGCTTTTTTGTAATCTAAAACAGAACACGGACGTCAAACAGGTTGACTAATTGCAATCATTTCTGACCGGCTAACATTGTTCCGCTAGTGGCTCAAACTCACTGTCGCAGCAAGAACATGGTAAATTCAGCCAATCACAGCAATTTGAATTGGATATCACAAATGTACCGATCTAGGAACCGAGAATGCACGAACCAGGGCAAATAGAGATAAGAACAATAATATCATACGTAGGAAATCGACGGGGGCTCGTTGACAAGTATCCTCTTAAACGTACCGTGAAAATCATCAATGTTTATACCTACGCATGAACGTTTTTATGTTCTGAAAATTTACCTTAATTTATTATTATTAATATAAGTAAGTATTTAGGGTTAATTTGGAATGAATAATCTTTTAAATCCATTAATAACACGAATGAATGGACAATGTGTGTCATTAAAAGTAGGCTTACTTGCAGACATAGATATTTACTTTAATTTAAAAATACTCTGACTGTATAGCTGACAAAAAAGACCAATGCATTTTAAGGTTGATGAGTAAATAGCGACCATGTTAGTAAAATTCGTTAGGAAGTTGATTCGGCGATATCAGCTGCATATAGTTGACGTCAAGAAAGACCTAGTGTACTGACGTCTATCGGCCTGAAAGCTAGGCGTCAAGCAAAAGGATGATAGACGAAACAATCGCGCGGCAGAATAGACATTCCCACCGGCAACCTTAGGTAGGTTACCCACTTAGTTCTTATCCACTGCACAGATTCAAGGTTCGGTTCGAAGAGGTTAAATTTTTCATGCAACTATATTAAATACATGCAGCAGTAGGTGATAACCAGATAACTTGTTTCCATTGAAACTTTCAATTTTCCAAAACATTATTACATTTAGGACAAGTGACATGGCCAACAAAAGCGACTTTGATTAATTTCTCGTTAGATTTATGGCTTTCATAAATCAATACAAGTGCAAATAAGTCAGCTGACCAATATTTGCAGTTGGATTGATATTTTGAACTCGATAATAATAACTACTCTGTATCTTCCTGTATTTATTTATTATTAACCTAGTACTACTACTACATGGTACCCATTACTTTTTCGCGTGGATTTAGGATTTTTTTTAAATTCCAAAGGGAATTATTCGATTTTTAGCCATAAAAATGTAAATGGATGGGTTGTGAAAAATCAGCAGGCAAACAGACAGACACACTTTCGCTTTTATAATATTTGAATGGAAGTATGGATGGATTGAATTACCGTATTGAAGGTCCTAAGTATTTACGTATTTATTTTATATCATGCCCAATACTCTATTGAAATTAACGTAGTTTATGTATTTCGGTCTTCAGTCTATTAATTATAGTAAGTAGGTCCAACAAAATTATGTATTTACTACATGTTAATTTTTTTAACAAGAGCATTTTTCACCATCCATTTTACTACGTACTAATCCTAATTTTGAATGTCCACCTCTTACGACTGTCTCTCCATGCTTACTAAGGCGAAAACAGATTTACTGCTCTGTATTCGCATTAAAAACTCCATATTACGAATCTAAAGTATGCAACATACACAACGCGTGACGGGGCTTATCTTCTAGTCTAGACGTTGTAATACAAGGAACAGGCGTTCATCAAGCGGGAGTGAAGGTAGAATTTGAGTTTTGCAATCACGACGCGCGACGATTACTTATGATACTTAGGAAGCGTTACTTTGTATAAAAATTTATGGAGAGCATTTGAGGTAAGCGACCGCGACGCGTGACATCACACTATCACACTAATATTATAAAGGCGAAAGTTAGTGTGTATGTGTTTATGTGTGTGTGTAAGTACATATGTTTGTTTCTCTTTCACATAAAAACTACTGGACGGATTTGGCTGAAATTTAAAATGGAGATAGATAATATTTTTAAATCAAAGAGTTCCCATGGGATTTCAAAACCTAAATCCACGCGGATGAAGTCGCGGGCATCAGCTAATTTAATATATAAGGCACTTCAGTATCGCGGTCGCGTAGTTAAAACCCCAGCAATGGGGCTTCGTCTCCGCCACATCGCGGATCATGTCTGTATAAAGAATTATACACGCATACGCTCGTATTTGGTGTAACGTCTGCCGAGCGGATTTCGTGGCGCGCTCCGTGTGTTTGAGGTCTAAAAATGTTTTGCATGAGATATTCGGACAGAAAATTATTTCGAGCCGGAATTTTACGGAATCCTGGTCGCATGAAAACGAGTTTCGGAAAAAAGGTTATTCGTGGGAACTGCAACGTGAGCATGTCTCACTAATTGTAGGTACTCTACCTGTATTAAATTAACGGTGAAAAATATTACGTGGGCGATTATATGTTTTGTGTTAATATCATTCTATGCAAAAAATCACGTTCATCCGCTGCGCTGTTGCGGCATGATATAAAGTCTGACTAACAAACAACAACAAACACACTTTCGCATTTTGAATATGGGAAGTAATAACAAAATATTAGATATAAAAGTCAAAATAAAAAAAACTTCTATCTAATTAGAAAATTAAATAATATAATCAAAAGTTAAAACCTATAATTACTATCTGGGTACATTCTCATAATATTATTTTGTGGCTTTGCAAAATTTTCGAACCAAGACCAACTTTTTTAAACTTGCATGTTACGATGAACCGACAATTATTCACTAAAATGAACGGGTAGCAAACTCTCGGTGAGCAACTTACCACAAATCTGCATTTCAAATACCTACAGCGCTGATACTCGCTATCCTGCTAATAATGTGAATCTAAAAAAAAGGTTTGATCCTGCAAAGCATTACATACAATCCTTTAACAATTCAATATTTACAATTACAATTATATTTTTACAATTAAATATTTAATTTAATTGATGCAATAGTTGTACAAGATTTTGCGCAGGAACTCTTTAATTTTGGGGGATAAAAAGTATCCTATGTCACCCAGATGTAAGCTATCTTTGCACAAAATGATGCCCACGACTTTATCCACGTGGATTTAAATTTTAAGAATCCCATGGAAACTTTTTTTTTGGGACAAAAATTAATTTGTATTTATCCGTCTTCAGGGTTCTACGAGTAGCTATGGTTAAGTGGATGGGCCGTGCAAAGCTAAGAGACAGAGACACTTTCGCATTTATAATATGGGCATATTGTTAAAAAAAGTTACTAATATTTCTCCATTCATGATAGTATACTTGCAACTTAGCACGCGATTTGCACTTAGCAAGAGATGGCGCTGTGTGCTGGATGCAGGAGCACCTTGCCCAAAAAAGGTTTCCTTAGCTGTGCGACCTGTAAAGCTAAATATGATTGCGAATGCGCAAACATAAGTTCTAAGCAGTTTGAACAAATGGACCAACCTAAAAAGGATAATTGGAAATGCCCGGAGTGTTGTAGTAAACTACCAAAGACGGGTAACACACACACACCCGTTAGGCAGGCCGCCTCATTCAACACGGCAAACAGTGACGTCACTCCTCAGGCCTACGACACTCCTCAGTCCTACGTCACTACTCGCAAAAAACTTAAGTCTCCCACACCCGCATCGTCGAGTTGCAATGATGGCGGCAATTACTTGACCGAGAGCTCTCTTCGTGATATTCTTAAACAAGAATTATCTGCAACGATACACAATCTGGTCACGGCGCAGCTAAATTCAATTAATGAACAAATAGTCGGATTCAACGAATCTATGTCTTTTATAAACACGCAGTTTGAGGAAATGAGAGCTGTGATAGAAGAAAAATCCGCTGTTATTAACCAATTGAAAAAGGAAAATATCCATCTTCAAGCATCGGTAAAGGACCTCACAACCAGGCTTAATATTGTCGAACTGCATATGAGAGAATGCAACGTTGAAATTAATGGTATTCCAGAACATAAAACGGAAAATTTAGTCAATACGGTAGTGCAACTAAGCCAAGTTGTTAAAAATAATATTTCTGTTGATGACATCCAACATGCTACCCGCGTAGCTAAGCTCAACAAAAGCACCGACAAGCCACGGTCCGTCATCGTCAAGCTCCGTACCACAAAGCACCGTGATGCTCTCCTAGCAGCTGTAGCACAATATAATAAGAAAAATCCTGAAGATAAATTGAGCTCCCACCATTTAGGGATTGGAGGAGCGCGAGCCCCTATATATGTTTCGGAACATCTTACCCCGGGAAGTAAATCTTTACACGCCGCCACGCGCATAAAAGCCAAAGAAATGAAATATCGGTTCACGTGGATTAGAAATGGAAAAATTTATGTACGCAAGGATGAATTCAGTCAAGCAATATTAATGAGAAATGAAGACAGTCTTAAGCTCATAGTTTAAATAATATTGTAGTGAATGTTATGGCCTTAAAATTCTTTACAGAGCTAGAGATTTATTATCAGAATGTACGAGGGTTAAGAACAAAGACCAATGATGTGCTTAAGAATGTCTTGATTTCTAACTATAAAATTATTGTATTCACCGAGACCTGGCTGAATCCTGGTATCTTTGATAACGAATTGTTTGATTCCCGATACATTGTCTACAGAAAAGATCGTATTTGTTCCCATCAATCCAAAAAAGATGGCGGAGGTGTTCTCATTGCTATCTCACGAGAGATTTCATCTTCTCGTGTTATAAGCTGGGAAACAAATGATGAAGATATATGGGTAGTTCTTGAAATTAGCTGCAACAACGTTATAAAGAAAATTGGACTTTGTGTAGTCTACTTACCTCCGCCAGTAAAATTAGAAATTTTAAAAAAATTTTTGGAAGGTGTTGATTGTGTTACCAATCATGTTGATGACATAGTCGTGTTAGGAGATTTTAACATGGGTTTTATTAAATGGTGTTTTAATGATAACAACTCATACATGACTCCGTCAAATTATAATAACACTCTTGGATACTCATTGGTAGATTTTATGTCTATAAACAATCTATATCAATTTAATTGTATAAGTAATTGTGACGATAGACTCTTGGATTTGGTATTTAGTAACTTACTTAACATAGTTGTTACGCAGCCCTCTAACCCACTTAGTAAATTAGATTCATATCATCCAAACCTTTTAATAAGTATCGAATATTCTAATATCTCCTACCTGCGTCCTAAGAGTTGTGTCGTTTACAATTACTTCAAAGCTGACTTTGATACTATTGTTAAAGAAACTAAAAATACAGACTGGTTACACGAATTTTCTACCTGTACAGATGTTGATGCCATGGTACGGACATTTTATGAATGCCTATCTAACATAATCAAAAAATCAGTTCCTAAACGTAAGCTGAATTCAACAAAATACCCTTCTTGGTTCAAGCGCAATTTAATTAAATTAATATCTGAAAAAGATAAGCTCCATAGAAAATATCGTATTTACAAAAATCCCAGAGATAAATTGGAATTCCAGATTATTCGCAGTCGCTGTCATAAACTTCTTGATATTAATCTTAACGATTTTAAACAAAATGCCGAATCTAACATCTCTAAAAATCCAAAATACTTCTGGAACTACTTCAAAAATAAAAAGAAAGGTGAATCATCCTTACCCGGGTCTATGAAACTGGAAAACAAAGTTGCAAAATCAGGAACAGAAATAGCAAATCTGTTTGCAAACCATTTCTCCTCTATTTACACCCAAACAACTGGCTCTATGACACTAGTATCGCAATGCAGTAGCAACATTTCACAGATGTCCAAAATAAAATTCGTAGAAGCAGAAGTACTAAAGCAAATCAAGTCTTTAGATCCCCAAAAGGGAGCGGGTCCTGACGGCATTCCTCCTATATTTCTTAAGCGTTGCGGGCCAGGAATCGCTTTGCCTTTGACACTTATTTTTAATCGATCCCTAGAGGATGGCATCTTCCCAGAAGAATGGAAAAAAGCACGCATTGTTCCAGTATTTAAGAAAGGAGATCGGATGGACATAAAAAATTACCGCCCTATCTCAATTCTCTCATGCTTTTCTAAACTTTTTGAAAGTCTTGTGCAACCCACGCTTGCCAGACACCTAGATAATTTCCTCACAAGCTCTCAACATGGGTTTAGAAGCGGATTATCTGTGCAAACTAATTTGTCAAATTTTACATCTGATCTTATAAAAGAAGTAGATAGTGGCCAGCAGATCGATGCTATATATACAGACTTCAGCCACGCGTTCGACAAAGTTGACCACTCACTTCTCGTTGACAAGCTTTCTCAGTACGGTATCGGGATCCCCCTCATATATTGGTTTGAATCATACTTAAAGCAGAGATCCCAATCAGTCACTGTGAATGGTTACGAATCCATTAGTTACCTAGCTCAATCTGGTGTACCTCAAGGTTCCCATTTAGGGCCATTGCTGTTTCTGGCGTTTATTAATGACATTTCCGCTGAAGTGAAAAATTGTTCTTGTTCCCTGTTTGCAGATGACTTGAAAATTTATAAACCGATCAAGTCGCAAAATGATATAAAGTTAATACAAGACGATCTTAATAGAATCATTGAGTGGTGTCATGTCAATAGTATGACTCTTAATGCTAGCAAATGTTTTCATGTAAAATACACAAGAAAGAAAAAACCACTTGTCTCTAGTTACTCAATTGGTAATGTTGTGTTGCAAGAGTTACCTGAGATTAAAGACTTAGGAGTCACTATTGATAAAAAGTTAAATTTCAGATCACATGTGAACAATATTACTAATAAAGCCGCTCAGCTCTTGGGATTTTTAAAACGTAATACGAAGGGATTCTCAATTAAAACTAAAATTATTTTATATAATGCCTTAGTGAGAAGTTGTCTTGAATTTGCCAGTATTATTTGGAATCCAACTTATAATGTGCATTCTCAACGCATTGAAAGTATACAACGTGCCTTCACTCGCCACTTGGCTTTTCATGTCAGTGGCATCTCACACAGACAACCATATATTCAGCGACTGGCCGAGTTTAAAATGACATCTCTTCGAAGCAGGCGGGAAATACTTGATTTGTGCTTTCTACACAAATTATTACAAAATAAAATTAAATGTAGTAATCTCCTCAATCGGATATCCTTGTCTATTCCGCGTAGGAACACCCGTAGCTGTATATCCCCTAAAATCTTCTATATACCTTTCGTTAAATCACATCTCGGGAACCAAGCCCCAATTATACGTATGTGTGCTAAATATAATGAGCTATCTAAAACGATACCTGGCATCGACATATTCCATGACTCGGCTATTGCCTTCAAAAAAAAACTCACCGACCATATTTTATCCAAAGCTAACTGACTGTATTTTTTAGTACTTAACCTTTGTTTAACTTAGCTATAGTCATTTTATTTTTATTTCTTATAATGTAATTATGTTTCATATACCTTTTATTTAAGTACCTACTTGTATGTATCTATTATATCTGTTAAGTCTATTGTAATATAAAGTTTACTGGCGCTCTACAAAAATGTTGTGGGCGCTAGTTATTGATATACATATCGGTCATGTAATAGTTTGTAAGTTAGTATATATAAAATGTTAAATATGTATATTGTTAGCGTCCCTTAATAAATAAATAAATAAATAAATACTTTGCAATATGCAATACTTTGAGCAGTCATGACTTCTCGAATTTGTAGTTCGCTATAAGACAGTTGAGCTAGTATAAACTACACAGGCTTGTAAATTAAAGTTAGATTTAAGTTTTCACTAGACATCTCATGTTTTTAATTTGCAGAAATAAACAAAGAACATTTAAGATTTTAAGCTATTAAAAGGACCCACGAAAGAAAGCGATGTATATTATTACGTGACATTTTTGTAGGAATTCACTGAGCCCAATAACACTTCACCACCGGTGCTAATAAAATAAACCATCCGAAAAATCCACAAAGGGTAGCCGGTGAAAATGACGCGTCACTTGCAGGCGGAGGGTTACAATCGCCTCGTGTTATATGGCGTTGACGATCACCTATTATTATTTTTTTGTTAAAAAATATATGAAGATGCAATCTTGTAGATTAATACAGATTTTTGCGACGGGGTAGACATCTAAGAGTGTAATATGTTTCCTTTTGACAGTTATTTGGTACGCAACAGCAAACCTTTCTGTTGAAAGAGCACCAAAATTGGTCGTAAAATGAATCCCACCAAAAACATTTCATGTAAAAAGGTAGCCAAGACTCACAAGTTCATAATGTTTTCACTGTTAAAAAGTTATGAGATCTCTAGTAGAGCCAAGCCCCTAGCTGAGCGTAGATTTGTGCTGGCCATGGGAGCTATCCCAAGTCCAAAGTATATAGCTTTTAAATGTTCTTGACTATATGACATTTATAACAATAAATAACAAATCACTCTACTTACAAGCACTGATTCTACAAACCCTACATCTTGGTAAAAAAGGACGGCTTGGCCGTTTAATGTTCGTAAAACTAATACATGACATAACATATTTTAAGGCCATAAGGAATAGTTTGTTCGACAATTACTAATTTGTATTGTACTTCGTGATGGTCGCAGAAGCTATTCCGGGCTTAAATGTTATTTCAGATAAAAAATCCACGAACTGTAATACGTTACGTTACGTTAGTATGAATATCTCGATGTCTCCTTCACTCTTGAGCACCTAAATATATTGATGTGTATCTCTTTTTTGATATTTGTCAAGTAGCCTTTCCACGAGGCTTACAATGTAATATACCATCTTCCCGCAAACCTGCAATTAAACCGTGTGTTTATAAAACAAGTGAAAAATATAACGATAGTTATAAGTTCGATAAGTTTCCTTGTAAAAACAACTTCTCGCTGAAACTATACTATACAGATGAACAATACTAAACTAATTCCTAGTTCCATGCTTGTTTACCTTTCAAGTGAACTAAGGAAAAATAGAATATAATGTTTTGAACTGAATGTAGCCCGAGCACAACCTTTGGCCGCGTCAGCAAGACGCCGGTCGGTCATTGTCGTCTACATCACGTCAAAATTGCATCTCAAATACGCGCCCTCAGGAAATCGGATAAGGCGTCCGGATAGAAAATTGATAGTCTGCCCATAGTCACGTAGAAATATTGCAAGTTTTCATCAGTTTCATTATGAAAATGCACGTGAAAACCACAAGAATGTAGAATTGCCGGGCTGACATGTCTGGAATTACTGATGAATGAAAAACTAGTCAAACGCATTATTGCATTCACAAGGCAGGGTTCCGTACCTTAATATGCTTGTTGCGAAAACTTTTACAGTCATTATATTTTCATGCCTAAATGTAGTTTTTTTTCCAATAACTGTCTGAGAAACCTCACAATGATACGTTGATAGATAGAACGATTTATAATCATCGATTGTAACGTACCTATAAAAAATAGGAACTACTTTTCATTGGCTATTTGTCTGACTGTTCAGTTGTTGTCAAAAACTACTTAAAGAATTTTACGACGGGGTTCAGTTATCGGTAAAGTTAGTATGAAGTTAGATTGCACAAGTTCTTAAATCATCTGAGACGAATCTAGGACGATCCAATATTTTTATTATTAGAGCTAACGCAGACGACCGCATTTGGCCTGGGACCGATTTTTACTGGCCAAAGGCCGACTTTGGTCACGGTGAAAAACGGTGACCGATTTAGAGCCGCCTTTTTATAGTTCATCTGCTTCAAATTAGTAAATAAAATACCTAATGTTCTGTTTTCTATTTGTGCCGATGTTTTTCGAACCAGCTATCTTATATGTCGGTCGCCGCAGAGGTAACAATAATTTTATATAACACTGATTTATGTTATGTTTATATGTAACACTGATGAGCTGTGATAAAATATTATAAAAAAGGTACGAGCACAAAATAATAAGAATCTTGTAATAATTTTACCACATAATATAATCTAAATATTTTTTGGTTATAGACATGTATTTCAGACATAGAAGTATACCTATAGAAACACATTGCAGTAATATTAGTTTTTTTATTTACCCGTCTTATATGTGATTTTCCTTAAGCTCCCAGTTATTGTCTTTAATTTCATTAAGCGTTGCGGTTGCAAACATTGATGTTTTCTACTTCGTATTTTCGTGGAACCCTTGGGGCGTCCCTCTTACAGTAAATAAGGAAAGACAACTTAATCCACATGGCTTCAAAGCAAATTGATAGATGTTATCTCAGGAGCCGAGATGCCGGAAAAGGAAATAAGTACAACTCAGCAGCCCACGCATAATCAGTGCGACAACGCTTAAACTAAGGTTTCCTAGGAGAGCGATGCAGCCACACACTAAGCGGTTTTAATATAACGTCCATCGACGTCACTGAAAGATTAATTATATCTATAGAAGATCTATCCAAGAGGAATGTGTTTGACACCGTAATGTCAAATAGCGCTGTCGTATTTGCGTGCTTTACGTTGCTACTTGCAGCTTTTTCAACGCTTTGTCGATGCTAAAGCGGTGGTCAGATTGTCGCACTGATTGTGTTTGGACTGCAGACAGAAGTGTGTAACAGAATTGAGGTTAATCTTTACAAAGTTATTGAAATTGACAATAGTGATTTGTGTGCTTAAATTTTTAGACTAACGAAGACTGACTTCATTGTTCGAGGGTGTGTTTATGTACTTTACAAAAATTAATTTTAGATTAAACACAAATTATATATAATTACATCTACAACGAGTACATAAATGCACGTGTTGATTTGTAAATTATCTACCTTTCTCCTACTTTATACTAGCTAAGAAAATGCTCATAAACTCGACCCACTTTCTAGAGAAATGTGACATCTCTATTATACTGAGTTTCTTGTAGACAGAACCACGAATACATTACACATTTATTTTAAAGACGTGAGACGAAGACGGTACGAAATTTTCCATGAATAAGTTTTACTAAAATATAGCAAGGTTATACTCAAGTTGAAAATTGTCTGGTTAAGGAGATCGCATACGTACACAAGTACACAATACGGTTTTTACGGATCTGACAGTTCTTTCGCGTCATCAGAGGCGCATTATTCAATATAAAAAACATGTGTGATGTCAGCCCTGAAATACGCCATAAAAAGTCACGTAAGCACTGAATGGGTAACTATGAGAATATACATTTTGCCAACACGCAACTTTGATTGAATAAAGGCCGGTTACGTACTCATCCGATCCGAGTCCGTGAAAATACGTTCCGAAGTATAGAACTATTTCTATGATAGTTTACACACTAGATCGAGTCAATTATCCTAGTTCTCTCCGTCATCCATGAGAATCCAATGCGGCGGATTCTTGTTGCTCATATCACATGCATTTTCAGTAGGTACTGTCTCTATAGTATAATATTCCTGCTGATCATCTCATGATGTACGGTCACCTTTAGCTCGACGCTTCTCAAATATTATGAACGCAAGTAGTAACGTTGCCGGACTAATCTTGGTTGGCGTCGAACTAGCCGAGCTAACCCGATAACTTGTACGTGAGTAGGCAATTTAAAGGCCTGGACACACATGACACTTGACGACAATGGACAATGTGCCAAGTGTCAATGAAGTTGCAATACTAGAAACAAGGCATTTATACTGCAGAACGCTTTTTATTTGTGAACTAGCCGTGCCCGCGACTTCGTTCGCGTGGAATAGCTCTCAGTGCGCTTTATATAGCCACGGACGCTCAGACGCGAGGCGTGTAGTACGTACTCTGTACGTTAAAAATGTTCGCCGTGATTCTTTAAATTGACATAACTTTTTTATTTATGAACCGATTGACATGAAATAAACACTAAATATGAAGTGAAGCTTATTACAATAGTAATTTTAATTTTTTAGTGAAAACCGTATCTAAATCGAATAAGCTGTTTCTGATATTAGCGTGCACAAACACACAGACAATCAGACAAACAGACAAACAGACAAAAAAAAATTAATTACAATTTTGGGTTCGGCATCGATATAATAACAACCCCTGCTACTTTTTTTTATATATTTCCATTGTACAGACACCACTTTTCTACAATTTTATTATATGTATAGATAAATTGATGCTAGACTTGCACCGTTTGTAAATAATACTGACGCTATCTTACGTTGAATTATCACTTTCCCTATAATTATAAATGAGAAAGTGTGGATGTTTGTTGGTTTATTGGTTTGTTGGTTTGTTCTTCAATCACGTCGCGAAGGAGCGACGGATCAGCATGATTTTCTGCATAGGTACCTATAGTTACCTCGAGAGTGAAATAGGCTACTTTTCATCCCGGAAAATCAAAGAAGAACATAAACATTTATCTCTCTAAACAGTCATGAAAATTCAGAAATAAAATACCTTTCTGGTTCGCAAGCAAGATTTTAAGGAAATAGCGTTAAGTTCGCAGTGCCGCATAAATGGGACACTAAAGTGTCATGGAAATGGCTGCTCATAAACATCACAGCTAAACTAAGCTGACCGTTAAATTGAGAAAAGTACGTTTCAGCATTTTGAAGAACTCTACGCGATGAGGTGAATTCTTCAATTCCATCACACTAATATTAAAGGCGAAAGTTTGTGTGTATGTGTGTGTGTGTATGTTTATTACTCCTTCGCGCAAAAACTACTGGACGGATTTGGCTGAAATTTGGAATGGAGATAGATAATATCCATGATTAGCACATAGGTTACTTTATATCCCGGAAAATCAAAGAGTTCCCACGGGATTTCGAAAAACCTAAATCCACGCGAACGAAGTCGCGGGCATCATCTAGTTAAAGATAAATCTGACCGCATTGTGTCGTTTAAGAATAAACCAGTCAAGTGCGAATCGGACTTGCACACTAAGAGTCCCGTGGCATCGTACAAGAAATAATCCTTTTTTTATTTGCATGGCGGCTATTTTGTAATTTTTATCAATTGTTGTTATAGCGGCAATATATGTACCTATATACATACACACACTTTGTGAATATTTCTACTCTTTACCTATTACGGTTCGTGAGATAGGTATAGCCCGCTGGCTGACAGATATACATACATACTAACGAACGATAAATGTTTATGTGGGTTTGTGTATTTTTATGGAGATCATTGATAGGTAGGTAGTATAGGCTCGTATCACACACATTTTATAAAGAGGTAAAGTTTTATTTTGGATCTAGGAAGTAACCACTAAAAACTACTCATCCGATTCCAAAAATTCTTTCACTAGTATATTCCATAATTCCTGAATGATTGTGAAGAAATACATACAATCATTTTTATAATCGAATCCACACTTACTTATTTTCACTGAATATAACATATGAATGTTATTTACCTATACCTATTAATTTACTATTAGGTATGGAATGCCAAAGAAGTGTTTACATTGGAAATGTACAAAACGCACTGATTGAATTACTAAAATAACCAAATGTGTATCGCTTCACTAATTCCTTAAGCATTCACTTTGCTTAAAACATCTTGATCGAACTTCAATCTAAGCTTAATTCTGTGGTCGGAAGGAAAAGGGGCACAAGTCGCATTTTTCACTAAAATTACAAAAACTCACTAATGAAATATATTATTTCAAGCTTCAAGGGAAAAAGGCATATTTTACGAAAACTTTATTTATTCCAGAATAAAAACTAAACAAAAATTGGGCACAAGTCGATTATCGTTTGTCTTAACCACTTCTTAACAAAGAATAGGGGCACAACTTAAATCATGCCTACTTGTAACAAGGTTTCGCAAAATTTTTGGTTTGGAATATGGCATCATGTCTACTTAGTTCTCAAATCGTTGCGTTTCAGAACAAAAAAAGCTCATGATAAATGACCGAAGTTGCACTGTTTAATTGTTTTGGTGTTTTTTTGGGCCAAATATTACTATCGAACCGTTAGGTCACCGATCCCATTATAGGACAACACTGTTTGTTAGGCACCTGGACCTTTGCGCAAGATTCCACCACCATTGTTTCATTTAAGTCAGTTATGGATTCTTTTGTACCACTTCGGAAGTACCTAAGTAGGTAATAAGTTTTCTAATTTATTATTACTTAGTTAACGGTTTAGTTATAACTTATTTGTTATTTTTTGTTGTCAAAACGTGTCCGTAGTCCTACGCCCTACTCCTATAATTTTGTTGTATAATTTGTATACTACCGGTAAATTCAGAAATATATTTCTTATTCTAGATTCATCTTACTCACAACGAAAGAAAGAGGAAGACCAACAATATAAGGTCCATTATAAAACTTAAAAGAAACAGAGGATACATTATATATACCAAAAAGGAAGAATAGTTAGTGCGAGTAAAGTAAAACACATATCTATGAGTAAAACATTAATCAGATTGCAGGAAGAAATCTGCTTATAAAATTTACCTTTGAGCAGCAAAGTCAGATATTTCAAGAGTACTGAAACCATAGTGATTTCAATAAGAGAGTTTTATATTTAGCACAACTGATTTCACATGGTCCTAAAAAGATTTTAGGTCCGTTTAACGATCAGTGGACAAAATTTATTTTTGGAAGAAATGTCAATTACATTGACCATGTATTTCGGAATTAGATTGTCTGGAGTTTAGAAGTCTTAGTTGAAATAAGAATCTTTCAAACAGACATTTTGTGAGACAGACAAATTTATGCGAACAGTTATTAAAAATCCTTCTTTGAAATATCCGGCATTATTACAAGTAATGACAAAACTAGATCTTACAACTCCACCTTCTAAAATTTCGGAAGAAAAGAATAACTAATTCTTGACCTCATAATCTACTTACTTTATGACTTACCTAACTTATAGATCTCATTATTCACGACGACACACAGGCAAAACCTATCTTCTATTAGGCTTGAACTTAACAATTTATGTGGGTACGAAATGTATAAAGAAGACCTATCCAGTTTTCAGATTACACTTTGGCAAAATATTTAAGAGCACTGGTCTTAAATTCAAAAGCCAGTTCTAGACACGTGTAATACCTATGACGCGATACATATGATAATTAAATTAGTAGAGCCCATTGAAAAAGAGACACTAACTTGACAGTCATCAAATAAAAGCAGATTTTGCTAATCTAGTAAATTGAAGAAACAAAGAACCCTTCAGCAAATAAAGGTTTACCTTTGGTTTGCAGCAATTCTTGTTAACATCACTTTTAAAAATAATTTACAGACATACAAAAATTAAATGTACCTAATATAAATCTAAATCTAATCTAATATAATATAATATTTAATATAATATAATATCAAAATCACATTTACATAAACATAGAATCATCTAAAAATCTGTGTTAATAACACAAATACTTCCAATTATTGAGATTTGAACCAGCTACATCCGGTGATCTAAGATTATAAGTATTTTTATCAAATTAATGAATAGTATAACAAACAAATTATCTTAATTTGTTCGTTTTTATTAATAACTACTTACTAAAAAATGGCCTAAGTTAGTATGACGTAAGGTTGGCAGCCGAAGTTGGGTTTAGAAAAGAGGCACAAGTCACATTAATTTAAAATATATAATAATAAATTTAAAAAAAATTAGATTATTTATTATATGAGCTCATTTACAAAAGAAAACTATAAATTAAATCACAATATAATGTATATTTCAAACGGTATCTTGATTTTAAGAAACGCTGTCTCGACTAATTTCTTTCTTTGGTCCGTACTGGCGAAACGAGCTGTAGCCGCGTATCTGACTTGTGCCCCTTTTCCTTACGACCACAGAATTATCAACGATCTAAGCACCTCGCTTGAACTCAGAAACATTGATTAGAGCGTGTTTATCGAAGCGTAGATTGCTATTTACATTCACCTGCAGCATCACTACAACACTAAAGCACACATAAAATTCACGACGGTAAAGTATCCAACTACAGCGGGAGATTACATTCTAAATAATTGTAATATGAGGATCTGTATGGAGGTGTTTACACTAAGAAACCTGCGTAGGACCCGCTTTCTGTCAATTGCACGCTGTAGCAGCGCAAAAAATTGACGTGTTTCATACTGGCATTAACAAATTGTACGTATGCCTAGGCACGTTTAGTTCGGCCGACATGGTAATCGGCCGTCCCCCCGCCTCATACCCCGATCGACCTGTCGCGAACTATGTTTAGTGTGATGCCCTGCCGTGCAACCATCACGCCGCGTTTTGTTTGTTTAAAGCTTTAGAGCAGCGATCGGGTAAATTTGTATAAAACTAAATTACGAAATTTGTATCACTTTTAGTCTTACACCTACATCGGGAATGCTCGTAGATCGACGAGGTGATCTAAAAGTCTGAGTCAGCCATACTTCAATGGAAGATTTAGCCGCACTTGGTGTATATTTGGACATACGTAGTGACTGTCAAACTGATGAATACAGATACTATGGTAGGTATCTGGTATACACATGATAAGTCCAAAATCACAGATTTTGCAGTATCAATATTATTATTATATTTAATTAACTGGAATAAATATTAATTAATCAATAAAACAAATTGATGGTATTTATAATATTATGCTTATTGTGCTTTGGTTTTTACCTTAACACAATAATTATAATATTGTGTGAGCTAGCTCTCTAAAGGCCGATTCACACCAATTGCATATACGTGACACGTGCGTAGTGACGCGTGTAAACCCCTAACACACCGGGTTACGCATATTTCCACGCTTTACGCAAGCGGTGTGCCACGTTTCATACAGTGTCATACATTACAACGCAATGGTACGCGCTACATCTACGTTTACGCAACGCTTAAACGTCAAAATGTAGCCGTAATAATTCTTCGCAAATTCGTTTAATACGCGATGTCACTTCAGTCCAGGCGGGTTGAGCCTCCACAGAAACGCTTAAAACATCCTAATGAACCCCGTTCACTTTGTTATCAACAACGACTACATAAACTAGATTGCGTAACTTTACGGCGTTTGATAGCTGCACTTAGCGAAATTGATTACGGATTATTTCGCGACACAGTTGAGCGTTTAAAGTAATTTAAAGCTATACGAAACCTCTTAATAAATTATACCGTTAAGAAAATATGGGAGAGTGAATAGAAAATGCTTAAGTGGCAATGGGCAGTGCACATAATTGACAAACAGATAGACATAGAGTCCCGAGGTGTTAGAATGGCTACCTCGCACAGACAAGCGCAGCAAAAAAAAATAGTCTTTCCTCTAGAATCTAGATGTACATTGTACACCCAACATCAAACTAGCCGTATGAAGCTGCTGGGTAGGTGGTACAAGACCGTGGCGCGTGGAACCGCTACTAAAGACTACGAGCTTTGTCCAATTGCCTATTGGTTGACAATGTTGATGATGAATAGAAAGCAAGGAATAATAGTATTATCATGGCGTTCATTATAAAAGGCTTTAAGCACGATATACATAACAGTATATTCCTTCCGATAACAAAAGTTTTCTCCTAGCTACGCGACATTGTTAGCGTACCTGGCAAATTGTGTTGGTTGACACAACAAAAGCCACTATAATCATAAGGAAAAATCATAGATTATACTCGTAATGCCAAAGATTTTAGAATTTGTAAGTACTATTGTGAGCGCATAAGCAGTGATAGCCTAGTAAGACTTCGGTGATCCAAACCTCCATCTTTTCGGAGTTATGTGCGTTTTAGGCAATTCTAGGTAAACAGGAAGTACCCTATAGGTTTTCTTGACAGACACGATGGACGGACTGACTGACGGACGGACGGACAGACAGACAGACAGACAGACAACAAAGTGATCCTATAAGGGATCCGTTTTTCCTTTTGAGGTACGGAACCCTAAAAACTGACTACAATTTCAAGTGACTTGCAGCAATTTTGATCGGTGTAATCCCAATTAGTTTCGGATTCTTAGTCATATCAAAATTGTTAGCGTAACGCATGCCATTCCAAACATTACAGAACATCAACGAAATTGCTGCCAGTTTGTTTATCATAATAATACGTACCAAAGATTCTGTAGTGTAAATTGGTAAATAGCCAAATCAGTTTGCATCGCTTTAACACCTGCACTGCGCTTAAGGCATCTTAATGATCCCAGTTCAATCTGTGCTTCATTATCGGCGATCGATATAAACTAAATTGCGCTACTTTGATGCTATTTGGCTGGACGCACATTCGAACTTATCGCTTAAGCAAGCGCTTGTAAGTGCAGCTGAGATGATTTTAGAACGGTTACAGATAAGTTTTTTTGAGCGGGTAGATGCTCATTTTTGTACTTTGCTCGCCTTTTATGACATACGCATATCGTAAGAGGGCTCATAACTCATAAGTTCAAAGCGTGACCCGTTTTTTCATTGGCATCCATATTGTTATTGACTGACCCACTGCTGGTTCGATACATCGAAATGAGATTCGCCGATTAATTCAAGCGCAAAATTTAGCGCGTGGGTAAGCGCATACGTCAAAACGAGCGTAATACGCGCATAAAAACGCTAGTCTATAACCACCATAGACTTCGCAACTTAGGTTCCACCCTACTTCCACTAGTCTTCCCGTCGGCTAAGTTGTACGCAGACAAAAGTAATGTGTAGCTATACGGCGCAATAAATAACTTGCCTCGATAGCTCAACGGTTGAGAAGCGGATTGAATTCCGAAAGGTCGGCGGTTCAAACCCCACCCGTTGCACTATTGTCTTACCCACTCCTGGCACAAGATTTACGCTTAATTGGAGGGGAAAGGGGAGTATTAGTCATGTAGCACGGCTAATATTCTTTATTAAAAAAAAATCTAGGTCAGGAAGTCGGGATTCGATCCCGGATCTAACTTTTCGGAGTTACGTGCGTTTTAAGCAATCAAATATCACAGGCTTTAAGGCTGAAGGAAAATATCGTGAAGAAACCTGCATGCCTGAGAGTAATGTTCTCAAAGGTATATGAGAAGCCTGCCAATCCGCACTTTGGCTGTGTAGTAGACTATGGCCAAGTTTTTCTCATTCTGAGAGGAGACCCGCGCTCAGTAGTGACCAAGCTATGGGCTGATGACGATGATGATGATAACACGCAGTACATAGAAAATATACACGCGTCAAAAATACATGCACAATATTAATAATATAATTTTTGCATATTCGAATCGATCGCATCGATATATTATGCCAGTGTGCGCTCAGCCTTATGTGCACTTTGCGACATGATCACCACATTAATAGGTCACACCTTGCGATGTTAAACTAGATAACATATTTCGTAGCACCAAGCAATCTCGATGTAACGCCATTTTAAGATTGACAATTTAGATATCCTCTTACTAGAAGATACTGTTTTGATACAAATAGGTAAGACAGTATCTAGGTGTAATAATAATACGTGCATCTACAATTTATTACCGTGAGTTTGCACCAAAAAACATTACATATAATAATTACTAGCTGACGCCCGCGACTTCGTCCGCGTGGATTTAGGTTTTTCGAAATCCCGTGGGAACTCTTTGATTTTCCGGCATAAAAAGTAGCCTATGTGCTAATCCAGGATACTATCTATCTCCGTTTCGAATGTCAGCCAAATCCGTCCAGTGGTTTTAGCGTGAAGGAGTAACAAACATACACACACACACACACACATACAAACTTTCGCTTTTATAATATTAGTGTGATGAATGTTTGACAGGTAGTTGTATGTGAGGAATCTCTTGGGTAGATAATACATCGATAGTAGATACCTAACGTGTTGAATTTGCGTTCGCACTACCGAAAATCGAGTAAATTCTTTGGCAGATTTCAAGATTTGTTGCGAATGAGTTCCTTTTCAACAAATTATGTTATAAACAAACGCAGTTGGATATATTAACTGAAAAACAACTTTTCAGTTTGGTTCAATGTAGGTAAGTACTTAAAAGTTTCATCAATGAAACTCACGGCTCTGTTGACTTCATTGTATCACTGAAAGTACACTATTAAGTAGCTTACATTTAGTTGAAGGAAAAGAGAAAATAGAATAGAAATAGACATGTTTTAAAAACAATTGGTACATACCAGATGACAAAATGATCTTTCCTTCTGCAATGCACACCTGAAAAAGATATGAATATTTAATAGCTGTTCAATTAATATTATTTACATATTGATTTTTAACAACAATACAAATTCTTTTGAAAAATGGAAACAAACATGCTTCTGTGCATGTGTGAATTTTGATGCCCAGAAAACCTAACCAAGGACCTTAACGAGAAAGAAAATGGGTAAGAAGTTTGAGTTCATTGTAGTAATCGAGCATAGCGTTTCACACAATGGAATTAAACTGGTATTAATATCTCTACAAGTAGAGACTACAAGCTACATATACCTACTCGTAGGTATGTCTAGATCATTATGACCCCGGCTGCCCTTTGACAGTAGATATGTGACCCGAAGATGCCGGAATCTTCCGACATGTGCCAAATGAGGTTGAGGTTTTAGTAGATAGGATTTCCACATAATAAGTATGTAACCTAACGCAAGCTACCAGAGACGCTAACGCCCTTAATTTGACAACTTAGGATTGTGATGTGAAACATTATCGAAAAAACCGGCCAAGTGAGAGTTAGACTCGCGCACCGAGGGTTCCGTACTCGGGTTTTTTTGACATTTCGCACGATAAATCAAGGACTGTTATGCACAAAAATAAATTAAAAACTGTTTTAGAACGTACAGGAAATGCTCTTTCATATGATACCCCACTTGGTATAGTTATCTTACTTTGTGGGTGTTACTTTGAGTGGGTACGACAATATTGCAACGGGTGGAGTTTGAACCGCCAGCCGACCTTTCGGAACTCAGTCCGCTCCTCAACCATTGAGCTATCGAGGCTCAAATTAAACACACTTTCCTAAGGTAAAAATGTTTACTCAATACCTTTAATCAGATTAATTCGCACTGTATTCAGAGTCGTCTAGTGTTTTATAATTTTTTTAATGTAACCATTAACTAACTTATTTTGTAAGTTTTTATTGTTACTAACACTTAAATGGAAAATGGATCTTGTTATCTGTTAAATAAATGAATTATTATTATTGCTATTGCTTATTATTATTAATGCCTGGAGCAACAATACAAACATTAACCACGAAAGAAGAAATGTAAGTAAGTGTTACAGTTCGCATCATTAATTTCGCTTTATCGAGAAATTTGCTTTCCTTAGTCGCATTGTTTAGATGACTGGTTATGGAGAAGTCATTATGAATCGATATTTCACTTTCCAAGAAAGTTAGATTAAATTCCGGATTTAAGTCAATGGCTAAGATGTTAAGTTTTAGAGAGTTCTCTCGTTTTACAGATTTATTAATATTACATCTATTATCTTTACGCTTAATAGACTACTTTAATGCGCCTTTGAAGTAACGATATAGGCATGCATAAAAGTTTAATGCTGGATTTCTTAATAACAAAGTTGCAGGTAAGCAATTGGTATGCATTCAACTGCCCATTAAAGTGATTAAATAATAATAATATGATTAGTTACATTGATATAATATACAACTATTGCCTTTGAAAAAAATAACTGCTGAGTTTCTTGCCGGTCTTCCAATCGTAAAGTCTTAACCTGACATAAGTGATCAGAACGTATAATATTATCTGCATAATATTATAAAGATATTTTGACGGTGACCACAAAAAATGATCTAAAAATTTTCGATGTTAAATCTCTAAATCAGCCGATGAAGTCTTCAAAGCAGCCCTAATACTCCTCTGAAACACGTTAAGGGTGCATAAAATTATCACAAATTCTAATCATGAATATTGTCACGTTTAAACTTTATGTTCCTCCATTTTACTTTTAAGAGTGTAACCTGTTTCGTAATTTTTAAATGGCTTCATCTTATTCAAAGAAAAGGGGTGATGATTTAAAAAGTCTGTTTAACAAGAGTTAGTATCCACTAACTACATGATTACTGTAGAAATGTAGAGAAAAAAAATTAATAAAGGGCAACTTTTTTTTCATGCCCTAAGGAAAGCAATATGAGGTCTGGCGCGCTTGCCTAGAACATGCCTAGTTACTCTTGCCTTGAAGACATTAAGTTATATGCGGCAAAAACACGGTACACAGGCACTTAGTCATAATAGTTATGGTATAATGTGGTATATCAATGATTTTCCAAGAAAGATGTAATAAAGCGCTATTCCATTTGTAAAGTACGTTTTTTATTGATACAGCAGAATATAACATTATTAAATCGGTACATTTGCGAAAGACACTCCAAAAAAAGTAATATAAAAGTATACATAGACGAAATTCCTATCTCTCGTATCATAATGGGCCAATAAAATAGATAAGAAAAACATAAAAATAACCGAGAGTCGGCTGAAAATGTATTATCTAAAATGGAGCTGGGAAGAGGGAACTTATCAAGTTAAATTGGAAAGTCTCAGCGTTGCCATGCCGCATGGGAATCGTATTAATTGTTTCCATTCCGTTTCTAACACGAACAGTTCACATGACTTTGGTATTACTTTGCGTTTGTACGCGCTTACACAACAAATTGCCTCATCTGAGATTCCTACTTATCTGATTCGGATCTGACGCATAATTGTGTGTTCTCAATCGGAATCGAGATAGGCTTAAGAGGGCTCTCTCCGTCACTCGTTTCCACTCGTTTCATACAATCGTAGTTCCAATTTCATTTGAATATTAAGCAACCAAAGTCCATGAAATTTTGCACATATATTCTAGAAACTAATATCTATGTCTGTGGTTTTCCAGATTTCTGTTAAAATATTCGGTTTCAAAGTTACGCGGTCTTAAAAATTTCATACAAATCTTTGAGCCCCTGTAATTTTAAAAATACATATTTTTAGAAAAATCTAAAACACCACAGACACAGATATTAGTTTCTAGAATATGTCTGCAAAATTTCATGGACTTTGGTTGCTTAACATTCAAATGAAATTGGAACTACGATTGTATGAAACGAGTGGAAACAAGTGACGGAGAGAGCCCTGTTAAACACGTCACTTCGGCTTGCATCTTTACACACATATTATACCTAAGTGTAATTCGAACGTTCGATCAACAAAAACTATACTTTATAGAGATCCAACTTTTCGCATCGATTAGGTACAGTTAGTAGATTTATACATAATAATTGTATACGTATCAGTTTGTACTTTTTGAATGAGCTGTATAATATATCATCTATTATATATAAAGATTTGTTCCGACTGATTGATTGATCTATCAACGCATAACTTAAACCACTACAGGCTACAGACCCAATAATTTCCGTCCATAATTTTCAAATTATAATGAACATTGATATTTGGACTTAATTTCGGTTAAAAATGAAGTATTTCACGATTTCTCGAAATTTACCCCCAAGAGGGTTGTAAATAGGGGTTGAAAGTTCGTATGAAAGTCCGTCATTTATTAAGTAATATTTATGAAAATTAGTACATATTTGAGTTTTCGGTTACAAAAATAATAATTCGATCAAGAAATACGTGTTTCAGGATTTTTCCCTTCCGCACCAATTTTCAAAAATTCCATTAAAGCGAAGCCGGGGTGGGTCAGCTAGTTACCTTTAATTAAACACCACGTGCCTATCTTTTTTTATCTTTTCCTATACCTAAAATACTAAGCAATACGGCCACCTTTTGTATTCATACTTCCGTCTCTGTTTACTTATTCTGTTCCTTTCTGTAATTTTCCTTCTTATGATGGTAAAAATAAAGTGTCCATTGTACAAAATAACAGAGAAAAATTATTAATTAGGTGTTACCTAATACAAAAGGCAGAGATCTGTGTGTATACGATAATCGTGGACCTAGTTAAACCTACTTTCTTGATATCTCGGCACAAGCTACAAACTCTCGAAATACAATATCTTAATAGAATATTTACATGGAAGTACACCTGGTGCCGAAAGGGCTTTCATCGTGATATCGGCCCATAAACGCCGCCGATAACTTATTTGAAACATCGTTTGGAACCCAATTTATAGTCCATTCCACTCGTTTACTTCACATAAATATCGATGCGTTGAATTTAGAATCCAAAACTGAAAATCTTTTTTGTTTCAACCCAGTTTTGGGTGTCGATTTAACAATATTTTATGAAGCAAAGTTAAGTATTGAAAAAAAAAAGAATCGTCACAAGAACTTAACGGTTAATTTTTAATAAGAAAAATAAGCTCTTACATTACAATCCTTTTGATCAAATACTTTAATTGAATTGTCATGTTTTTATATCTTTATGATACATGTACTATGTCAGATTTAAAGAAAAGGGATTGGTTGTTTTATTTATTTTTTACACTCACAGATAAATTCTTTATCTTCAGTCAATATTTCATTAAGATATTCGAAGTGCAATTATACATTGAAAAACCGAGGGTTAAATTATTTATTATTAAGTAGTAATCCTACAATCAATTTGCTCATTGCTTATAGACACGAAATGGTAATAAACTTTTCAATTTTAATGTTGTTCATATCTTTAAAATGGCTATATGCAAAAAATATTAACAGTTTTATTCATGTTTTCACCAATACACATTGTTGTTGAGATTTATTGGGGTACGTGTTAATAACTAAGCAAGCCACCAAAAATACGAGTTTTTGATGGCTTGCTTTGGAAAAGGTCATGTTTTTAATTTTTCAAATAATTATAATAAGACTTATTATTATTATAATATAATTTTCAATGTTTTATTAATATCTATTTAATTCAATCCGGCCCCCAACAGAGCAAAATGTAGATACATGTCCGGAAATTATGTACTAAGCGTATCGATAATCGATTATGTAGATAACAATGATGTACTGAGAATCCAGGATCGCTTGCAAACAAGGCCCGAGCTGTTGTCTATACGTGCCCAGAATCTTGGCAACTCGATCCCTTTCAATTACAACTGTGATCAATAGTCAAATTCGGAAATGTCAGCGACGTTGGTAAGGTCCATGTCTGCCGGTTGCCGCATATATCTCAATTCAATCATTCATCTTAGTATAGGTCCTTGATAAGCCCATTATAGAGTCCTGAGCTTCATTAATGGTTCAATGTAGTTTCAGTAACATGGTAAACTGCAAGTAGTGCTTAATTTCTATTTAAAGTTACTACAGGACTTCTTCTGTGTTGGTGTTAGCTGGCGGGCGGGCTCTGCCTTTTTGGTGTGTTTTTTTTTTTGTTAAAACTGACTGGAAAGCGCTCTAAGGGGGTGCCGTGCGTATGTCGGCGAGCGCCGGCACAGACGGGGTCCATACTTGTATAGTTTAATTAACTTGTTACAAATTACTACAAACTTGACAATGGCTAATCTTTGTAAAGCCAGACGAGAGAGAAAAAAAAAGTTACTACAGAGATTGAGTTACACGGTGAATATCATAAAAAATTATCTAATTTAAAAAAAAAACTTTTAATTTATTTTATATAGAGTACTAGGTGACTTCGTCTGCGTGGATTTATATAGTTTTTGTCCTGTCCTTCCCCGGGATGCAATCTTCATCTGTGCCCGTCTAATCCATAAGACAGATAGACCTTGGAAAGGTAGCAGACAGACAGACAGATAGATAGACACACTTTCGCATTCTTCATATTAGCATGGATTTATGTTATCATTAACGGAGTAATAGCTGTTATCAGCAAAAAATGCTTACAGGTTGAATTTCGGAGAAGTCGGTTAGTGAAGAAGTTGAATCAAATATTAAAAAATATTTTATAACAAAATCGCGTGCAACAGTTGTGGTCGACATAAAGTTTCCCGCATTTCATAACTAACGATTTCCGCTCCAATAACCAGTCAAATGCGATTAAAACAAGACCACTTATACCATTAACCGTTAGAGGCTTAATTAATTGCCCGTTCCTTTGAAATACTGCAACGTATTAAATCAAGCTCATCTGAGTTGCATAGAACGTAATTGCAAAGAGCGGCGTCAGCTAAGATTTGCCAATTAAGTGAATCGGCGGCAAAACCGCTAGCCCACTCAGCGCTTGTACCAGCGATCTGAGCTGTTCATGTCTGCACTTCCTTTTATTTCGAGCTCATCAAGACCTCTCAACTTACAATTAACATCATTAAAATAGAACGAATTTAAAATTTACATGGCGAAGCTTTCACGCTAAGCTACGGATGTCAGCGGCTTTCTTCTGGCGTGCAATTGACGACAATCATGTCTCAAGAAAAGCTATAATGAGCTTTAGATTGGAGCGCTCTTGCCTAGAAGATGCCATTCGCTCTTGTCTTGAAAGCAAGTTTGTACTTACTTAAAATATTAAACGTGGCAGGAAACAGGGATGCCGGAAGGGCATTCCAATCCTAAGCGGTTCGTATTAGAAACGTTTAACAACAAGTGTAAATTAAAAATTTATAACACCCCCGACAAGTGAAGGTTACAGTAATTAGAAAAGAGCTGATAACTTTCAAACGGCTGAACCGATTTTCTTGGATTATAGCTAAGAACACTCTCAATCAAGCCGCCTTTCAAACACGATGCCACAGACAGATACACAGATACGCACGTCAAACTTATAACACCCCTCTTTTTGGGTCAGGGGTTAAAAACGTTTTCATGCAAGTAGATTGGATGTAGACCACATAGTATTATGGCTGCTAACTCTCACGGTTTCTCGCTGTCAACTGTGGTAGAGCAGTGAAGAAGGAACAGGATTAATCAGTCTCATAGGCTTACTCTTTCTTTGTGTGTTGATGTCTTTTAGTTCAACAAAAAACAGTGGGACACACAAAATACTGTATGTAGGGTGATGAGATTTTTTCAGGTCGATCTTTACTCATTTCGATCCTACACTTCGAATTTTGATTTTAAATTGACTTCGGTCTGCAACCACATTCAACTAATGTTTTAGTAATTTATTTATTTATTATTTGTTGTTAGGGTGCTTATAGTAGGTACCTACTTAAAACAAAAATTTAATTTACCTACTTTATTAATTTCTCCAAGTCTTACTAGATAACAATAATAAGTGCGCTTCATAATAATCACTTTATCTAAATTGAGTAGATATTTAGGTATCATAATAATATGATAGCTGGGCTATTATAATAAACAAGCTAATTTCATGAGCAAGGTAATTAATCATAATAAACGTACTATAATTAATTATTATAATAATATTATTATCCTAATCAAATACACTGGTATTTCATTTAAATTTTCAAAGAAAGATACTAAAAGTTGAATGCAAAAGTGTCGAGGTGAAAAGTGGATACTTTAATGAAATGAGACTAAGACGGATTCAACCAATAATAAAATCCTTAACTCGAATCACAGTATTTGCATAACAATGAAATACAAGAGCGAACTCCTTTAGAAAAAAGTTATCTCTGAACTGAACAAGAATCACAATAAAAATAAAACCCGGAGAAAGGCGAATTGAACAACAGAAATAAGAAGACAATAGGTAGCCATTTTTTATTAAGTTTTATTCTTGTGGCATAATTATTAATACACGTGTTTTATTGTTTCATTCCTGTAAGATTAAGTTGATCAACTTAATCTTGACTTATTTAATGTTATGCTAAAGCTATGTAATGGAGATATAACCTACTAGCGACCCGCCTCGCCTTAGCACAGGTAACTCGGGCAATTAATTACAGTTTTCGTAGGGATCTCTAATTTTTTTTAAAATAAAATATAACTTATGTCACTCAGGAATAATGTAGCTTTCTACTGGTGAAAGAATTTTCAAAATCTGTTCAATAGTTCCATACATTACCCCCTACAAACGAACTTACAAACTTTACCTCTTTATAATATTGTAAGTATAGATTCATTATACCTAGAAATAAGAAAATAAAAGTAGTATCAATTTCTTTTACATAATATAAGTAAATAGTAATTTTTGAAAAGGCTTGATGCTTCATAAGCGAAAAGCTTAGCTTCTCAAATTATAACAAAGTGCAAAAAATATTGAATAATGAGAGAAAAATGCCGATTGGGTTTCGTCAATGCCTCATAAGGCCTCATAAATTCTTGTAGTTGATCTATCCAGACGCGTGTAGGACACTTCATCACTGTCTACGCAGTGTGTCGACTGACATGCTACATGACCAAGTCTCCTCAAGCGACTTTTCAAGAGCTTATCACGTATCAGCAACATCCCTTACGCCTATCATAGATCGATATTGTGCTAGTTTTGTTTATTAGTATTAGTAAACACAGACTTTACTAAAATGTACAAAATGCGCGAGTATTTTGACCACGAAGAGATCGCCGCTGAACAAGTTTTTTGCTTTGTTCTTGTCGCTGCGACAAACTAGAGTGCTCGCCGACAGACAGTCAGCGATCAGCTATATTATATATTTTATTGATACGGCATCGTAAATCGATTGTACGTTTCTTAAATAAGAAAATAGTAGCTAGCTAGTCGCTTCTTCGTCGCCAGCGGAAGGAAAACTGCCTAAGCTTGTGTTGACAAAAGCTACTTAATTACTGCTAAGTTTCTTCTGAATTGTTATTATTTTTATGTAATTTTTCAGAAGCACCATTTTATCACCCTATTTTAATGTCATCTGTACTTAATTTAAATTATAAAACGATTTTATCGCTTTTCGAGGTTACTCAAATCCTTAAGTTATAAATACTCGCTTTGTAGATTAAATGTGAATTTCCTGAGAGCAGATCAAAAGGCATATAATTTAGTTTGCCTTTAAGGGATTAGATTATCTTGTATCAACTTCTAGCTTCCAAAATTAATTACAAATTCTTGCGGAATGACAAATATTTTTGCTTAGGAACTTTACCCGAAATCAATTCGCTCTAAATTACTTTTGAGGATAACTAAATAACTTGCTCAATCTCGTTTATAGAAAAGTTAGTGCCCTTTTGGTAAAGACGACTTGACTTTGACGACAACGTTTAAATTTAAGGACACACCTATTAATAATAATTAATTAATTGCCATATATTTTATGTATTGAATATTAAAAAAAAAAATTAGTTTTTTATTGCTAAGGATTTTTAATTCTGAATATAGTATTCTCTTGTGAAAATTTTACATAGTAATCAAATTGCGCGTAGCTACCTACTACCCAACACACCTGTCTCTTCTTTTGCCAAAGGTTGCCTGGTGGAGATGGCTTTAAGCCCGCCTTTACATACAATTGTGTTAGTTTTCGTTTCCTATCCTTTATTCGCATTATTTCCTTTTTATAGTTTTGTGTTCAGTAAAATCTTCTTTCTATCTGTCTATTTATCCATAATTAATATACAAAGACAGAAATTATAGCAATGTATTAGGCACATCACTGTATACCTACATCATCACTGGAGAATTAATTTCCTGACTTAAACAACCGCTACCAAGCGTCAATAGTCTGTGCATGTTTACAATGAGTGTAATATAGTGCTGTCAGTACCCTGTGTCTGTTACAGGTGTCGCGATACTATGCAATAACGTCATGCCCCGATTTGGCCCAAGCTGTATTGCTTTGTGGCCCAGAATAGAGGCAGGAGCGTTTTTGATTGAACAAGTGTAAATTAAAAATTTAGAATACCCTCGACAAGTGAAGGTTACAGTAACTAGAAAAGAGCTGATAACTTTTAAACGGCTGAACCATTTTTTTTTTTTGGATTATAGCTAAGAACACTCTCGATCAAGCCACCTTTCAAACAAAAAAAAAACTAAATTAAAATCGGTTCATTCGTTTAGGCGCTACGATGCCACATTCAGATACACAGATACACACGTCAAACTTATAACACTCCTCTTTTTGGGTAGGGGGTTAAAAACATAATTATTCAGTAACAATTTAGGAAACGGCAGTAGCCATAACCTAAGCCACTCTATCTATGTGCGCTGAGGGTTGCTACCGAGGTGGCTTTAGTAGGTGAAATTTCTTCCTAACCCGATGTCTATCCCAGGACGTCGGGTGTCTTAAGAGGATTCCCTAAAAAAATTATGGCATGGACAACTTTAGGTATACTAGCAATCCTACGTTGCATTAAAAAATCGTGATCATCTTGAAAGATCTAGCCAGATATATTAAAAACGTTAACATAAAAACAGTACCGTAATACAAAACAAGTCCGGGGAAAATTAAAATGAGTATCGATAATATTATTGTGTATTTACATTTAAATTGCTTTATTGGATAGAGATGTCGAAAATTTGATTTCACGGTCGGCTTTCGAAATTATATCCGCGTGGTATTAACGTTTCGCGGGATTTGTGTCTATTTTAATAAAAATGAAGTAGCATTTACATTTTGCTCGTGCAGGCTACCTACTGAATATTTTTTAACTATTCAGTGAAATGTTTAGTATAGTGAAATACTATTAATATTTTTGCGTTATTGAGATAATCTCATGAAATAATAGCGCTATTGAGAAAATATCAACGCTCAATATGCATAATGTTGTACCAATACTAGGGTCGGCTGCAGATTCGCACGCGTGAATTTAAGTTTTTGAAATCCCGAGGAAACTCTTTGATTTTGCGGATAAAAGCTGTGGATGTAAGCTCCGGGATGCAAGGTATCCTTGCTGTACAATCTACCATTGATGCGTCCATAAATACCAACCTAATAATTAAACTTGAAATCTGTCCAATTAAACAATAGTAATGAATAGACTAACGTGTCTCTTTTAGACCACGCACTCTAACTCGATACCAGGATACGAGGCCCAAAATGCTCTGCCGCCCATCCTTTGTAGTTACCAATACTACCGAATTTACACACCCGCAATAACCTGAATTTATTCACAACACCTTCAGGCAATATAGAATTCGGTATCTCATAATATTTTTATAAAATACTAGAGGATGCCCGCGACTTCGTCCGGGTGAATTTAGGTTTTTAATGATCCCATGGGAACTGTTTGATTTTCCGTGATAAAAAGTTGACTATGCCAATAACAGGGACATAAGCTACCTCGGTACCAAATTTCATACAAATCGGTTAAGCGGATAGGTCTTTAGGAATCCCGCGGGAACGTTTTGATTTTCCGGGATAAAAGGTAGCCTATGTCCGTCCCCGGGATATAAGCTCATCCTGTACCGTCAGAATAAACTCGTCAGAATCGGTTAAACTGTTGGGCCGTGAAAAAGTAGCAGACAGACAGACAGACAGACACACTTTCGCATTTATACCTAATATATTAAATATTAAATTATAGTATGGATGGATAATATAACGAGCTTATTTACTGTAAAATAATATGGATACATTTATATTTATCCAGAAAATATTAGATTACTAGCTTTTACCACTGTCTTCACCCAAAATTAAGTTTAAACTGTATTCGGGGTTTTAGTGGACTGATTTTGAATAAAGGTGAAGTACGGTTTCGCTCTAGTGAATCTTTTAAAAATCGGTGAGATGGTAGAATTTACAAAAAACCTAAAACACTTATTTCTTCATTTTTAACCAAATCCAAATACCTGGATATAACTTGAATAGGGACTTTAATACAGATCAAGCCTTAAATTTTAAACCTCTTCATGAAATTCCATATGCCAAAAATCCTATATAAAAAAAGAACCTATTGTCAGAATTTCAATTTTCTAACCCAAGTTTTGAAGGCTGTGCGTAGTGCAGTCCGCCAGTGCAAGTTTTTTTTTAGATTTTAAGATTTTTTGTCTGCAGACATGTCGCTAGTGTGGTAATAGCATTATAAAAACGTATGCACAAGAAGAATGTTCCCGTTTTCGTTATGTGAGCACACCAGGAGGTGTATTACCTTGCAAAGGCTTTGTGACTTGTAGTTTGCAATTTTAAACCAACTTCTACTTAGAAGTCACTATTTTTGCAAGTCGTTTCAGCACTGCATATTCATATAGCCCAGATTTCAAAGGATAACCGTGTTTCACATACAGTTACAATGTGTTTGCAGAGATAAGACGATTCGGTTACACACATAGATTCAATCTCCGTAACTACTTCTAATCCTAAGGAAAGCCGCCTTTGTATTCTACTTCCTTATTCTTGTTACTAGGGTTCCGTACCTCAAAAGGAAAAGCGGAACCCTTATAGGGTCACTTTGTTGTCTGTCTGTCCGTCCGTCCGTTGTGTCTGTCAAGAAAACCTATAGGGTACTTCCCGTTGATTTGGAATCATGAAAAATGGCAGGTAGGTAGGTCTTATAGCATAAGTAAAGGCATAAATCCGAAAACAGTGAATTTGTGGTTACATCATTTAAAAAAAAAATTAAAATGTGTTTCAATTTTCAAAGTAAGATAACTATACCAAGTGGGGTATCATATAAAAGGGCTTTACTTGTACATTCTAAAACAGATTTTTATTTATTTTTATGTATAACAGTTTTTGGCTTATCTTGCAAAATGTCGAAAAAAATACCCAAGTACGGAACCCTCGGTGCGCGAGTCCGACTCGCACTTGTTTTTCTTATGTCTGTACTCTTTGCTATGTGTTGTGGTGTACAAAGAAAGTAATTAGTATAATAATAGGTAATCTAAGTTCCTGGATTAAAAATAAAGCATCTATTTATCGTGGGGAACATGTGAGAGGCAAGCAAGAAGTGAAACAGAATGAAATAAAAATGGTATATTTTATGGATGCAATTCTATTGAAAGGGAAACGAAGAGGAAACTACTACTGAAATAGACCTGAATCAGAGCATAGAGAGGACAGGGGTGTAGATTTCAAATACAAGGATCAGGAAAAGTGAGAGCTTGTTGATCAGGATATTTTTCTCACAGGTTTTGGGTGTACTACTCAGAGGTTACTCGCTTCTAGAGGTTCAACTATGATCTGATCATTTCTTCGTTTTCGCTTCAGTGGAAATGCTACCTTGGACATGTTGCTAACATTACATTTAACAATAATTTCCTTTTATGTTAAGAAATTCATAATAATGGAACATTTTAGTTCATGCATTGATACAAATGCCTAGATAATAGTAAAAATACACCTGCAATCAGTGCTTTTGGTACCGTGACTTGAGATCGACAAAAAGTATTCACTTTATTGACTTTGAAATACTTTTACTGTTAAATAGATACGTACCGATTAGTACCATCTAAAATCTTCAAGCTATTCAGCAAATATGAAGCGCAGACAAAATGTAAATAATTATTTCAATTGTGAGTATCTACATATTTAGAAATATCATTAAAGCATTATCCAAACCTACGTGACCAAAGAAACTACGAAGCGGGAACACGATAACAAATTATGCTTTGTATATCTACGCGGCTACAACAGTCGTTAGTTTTTTCGATATAAAAATTAGCCTATATCTATCCCTCGGGTGCAAGGTATCTATGTACATTTCTGTCAACCGGATGGTTCACCGAAACGTAGTACACAGGCCCGTGAACAGCTAACAGACAGACAGACAGATAGACACACTTTTGCATATTTATAACATAATAAATTAGTATTGATAGTGAGGTGTTTTTGCAGTAGAGAACGCTCTACGAACCGCATTGTTATCCTACAGTTTTCAAAAGATAATACAAAAAGGTACACTCGATTCAATTCTAAAAAAAATCCATCAGTAACGTAATTGTAGAAAAAGATCCTCACGATGAGAAGGACGACGCAGAAACAGAAACAGTAAGATTTTTAATTCAAAAAACATTTTACAAGTACCTAATCACGCGGGCATGATTTGTATAGTAATTAGATAAGGCTAGCTTTAAGTTTTATTGTAATATTTTCATTAAAAAAAAAAAAAAAAAAAAGTACCTATAATATTTACATTTGAAAAAGAGAAGAAACAGAGAAATCTTCAAAGGTCACAAAAAGAAAGATCTATTGATTGAATATTTTACACGCAATGTACCCTGTATATAGGTGTATTTTAACTAAATGACAGCACTTATGCAGTCTATCTGAACTCGTTTTAAATTTGCTCCAAACGGCTCACAAAGCTGTCGCAATTTAACGCGCCACTTGCTCCACATGCAAGAGTAAAACGGGAACATTTTTCATTTGTATGCACTTTTGAACAATGATATTTTTTTAAAACGTCACTTCACAGTTCGCAATCGTAGGAAACGACTTCTGCAGATCTTTAGGACACTTGCAGTTTTAAGCGAAAGCTGATGCTTCATTTTTATTATTAAACTACTTATAATTTACTTTTATCTTGGCCTACTTTATTGGTATAAATTAAATCACAGGATTTTACCTGGTGATCTTTTCTGTACTAGTTTTACTCGAAGAGGGATCAGATTAAAAAAAATAGTAGTTGTACTTAGCAACATGAACGAGAGTGAACATAAACTCGTTCGACATACAATTAATTGCCGAAGCCAAATAATCAATTTATCTACTTACTATATACCAGACTATTAACAAACAATACTACAAACAACAATAATTGTCTAACAAATACAAATTCTACAAACTTATTTCATTTTACGGTAAAAGCGTGCTCATAGCTAGTAGGTATAACTTCTAGAATATGAAAATCATTGGTTAATCTAGAACTTCTTCTAATCTTTATTCATAAAAGAAAATTAGCGAAGCCAAAAAAAGTTACTAGATTAATCGAATAACAGATAAAAGCCTACAGCTTTATTTCACAGTAGGTAAAGATAATAATTTTACAGTACAAAGCCCATACGTCACATCATGTTATTCCCACTTATTCATGATGATACTTATGCAGAATGATTGCACAAAAGCACTCCGTGCTGCTTTATATCCAGTTGAATGGAGTACTTACTGATGATTCTCGACATATTTAAATAACAAGTGGATTAGACTGAGGGTTGATCCATAAAATTGATGCCATTGAGTTAGTGATGTGAATAATTTTTTATTGAAGTCTGAAAAGAAGAAAGTAGAGAATGTGGAAGTCAGTTAAATGGATGAAATTAGTAAAAAGGTCGTATTGAACTAAGGAAATAAACACATCCACCCTAATATCATAAATGTGAAAGTGTGTCTGTATGTCTGTCTGCTACCTTTTCACGGCCCAACAGTTTAACCGATTCTGACGAAATTTGGTATAGGGTTAGCTTATATCCCGGGGACGGACAGAAGCTACTTTGTATCCCGGAAAATCAAAGAGTTCCCACGGGATTCCCAAAAACCTATCCGCTTAACCGAGTTGTATGAAATTTGGTACCGAGGTAGCTTGCGTCCCTGTAATTGACATAGGCAACTTTTTATCCCGGAAAATCAAAGAGTTCCCACGGGATTTCGAAAAACCTAAATCCACGCGGGCGAAGTCGCGGGCATCGGCTAGTAAAGAATAAGAGGAAGTGGTTCTCTAAATCTGTTCAGGCATTTAGAAGTTATGTTGTACATAGGTACATACATTGACCCTAAAAACATTACACTCCTTTTTTTGGGCAGTTGTGTAATAAAAGGCTTAAACCGCGAAACAAAATTATAGCTTTAGCTAACGAAGTTACGGGCACCAGTTAGTTTATTAGTAGGGATTGCGTGATAAAAAAACGTAGATATAACTATATAGCATCTGGTTAAACTCTCGTTTAAAGGCCAGGATAGACGAAAACACGACGGCACCTGCTGTAGACTTAGTATCAGGTTTTATATCGATCGTACCAAATGCAACGTTCATAGAATTCGAGCGTCGAAACACTTAACGTTAATTAAATAATATAAACCTTAATTGCCTAGTTGTAATACTCAAGTTTGTCCATATACCTACTACAGCCAGAGCTCCAAGCACAAACGTTGCTAAATTAAAATCAGTAGTACAAAAATTTTACTTCCAAATCAAGGATCCATTTTACTTTGAACTTATTTTTACTTCCAAATCAAGGATCCATTTTACTTTGAACTTATTATAACGACGCTCGATTTAAGTATAAAAATTGGCAGAGTGAACTAGCTTGAGTGAGGTCTCGGTTTGATTTTGAATCGACATCTGTCAAATATTACGTATTTGAGTACTAGGGGTGACATGCAATCAACGATTCAAAAATATTATGATACTAGCTGATGCACGCGACTTCGTCCGCGTGGATTAAAGTTTTGGAATTTTCCGAGATAAAAAGTAGCCTGTGTCACTTTCCAGGTCTTTAACTATATCCATGTAAAAAAACACGGCGATCCGTTGCTCCGTTGCGGCGTGATTGAAGGACAAACCAATAAACCAACAAACAAGCACACTTTCGTATTTATATAAGTAAGTATATGGGTGTGATTTAAAACTCTTTTGCCTCGCTGCTACCCCGACGACGGCCCATGTAACATAGGTACCTAGTAGTTTTATGGCCTAGGTACTGACGTTTGCCAGTGTAGGTGAAGCCTCGAGGCTTTGTTACAAGTTTCATAACTGTCATGAACTGTGACATTGGTAAGCGGAAAAATCTCATACTAAGCACTTTGATACCGTCGCGCGTCGTTGCCACCGTGCTTTGTGTCTATCCAGGCCTTTAAAGTGAGTCTCGTACAATAGTGCAGCCATTCGGCACCCTACGCACTGTGCGTTTGATTTGTTTTATTCGTTCCCGGGTACTTTCCCGCTCCCCATTCGCATGAATCAAACCGAGCGCGCTCATTTATTTGATACCGACGAGAAATATACCAATACGGTTCGTGTTCGTGCTGCGATTCCCTAAAACTGATCAAATACAAATGAAATTCCATTGAATCTTGGTAAAAAATTGATATACTTTTAGTAGGTATACAGTTTCATACACAGGTTTTACGGGTTTATAATACTTTGTTTTGTTTACCTTTTGGATGTCATGTAGTACAATAGAACAAAACCGTAGCAGTCTACAATAATAAAGTAGGTACGAGTTACTTAGTTATGAAGCCTCAGCAGTCGACCTCCTATTCAGAGAGTCCTTGGTTCAATCCCGGGCACACACCTCTAACTTTTCGGAATTATGTGTGCACTTGAGAGAAGGAAAACATCGTGAGGAAATCTGCATTTCTATGAGAGTCCTCCGTAATGTTTTCAAAAAAAGTCTGCCAATCCGTATTTGGCAAACGTGGCCTAAAACCTTCCCATTCTAATAGGAAGTGCTCAGTAGTGGGTTGATGATGATGATGAATTGCAACAGCATTAGTTGGTACTATAACCAATTTGGCCAGTCAGCTTACTTGTTGAAGCTTATCTTACTTATTACCTACACGGAAAGTATAGTTCGCGACAGGTTGAGATGGCTTTCGAGGTGGGGACGCCCCAACCACTCACACAGCCTCCGCGCTAACCCGGTGCGGGATAGCGCGGGTGACGTGCGGGTGTGCGGGGACCTACCTACCAAATTTCAAGATTCTAGGTCAACGGGAAGTACCCTATAGGTTTTCTTGACAGACACGACGGACGGACGGACGGATGGATGGACGGACGAACGGACAGACAGACAGACAGACAGACAGACAGACGGACAGACAGACAACAAAGTGAGGTTCTATAAGGGTTCCATTTTTCCTTTTTCGCTATCCTGCACCGGGTTAGCGCGGGTGTGCGGGCGTCCCCGCGCCTCATACCCCGATTGCCATCTTGACCTGTCGCATACTAAAGGTACGTAATTTGGGCTGACATGTAGGTACCTACATAGATATAAAAGCCCCTAAATAAATAAAGAAAAAGTACGTAGATAGTGATAAAATCGTTCACCATTCATCGGTATTTTACCGACAAAATTAAGTAAATACCCTAAATAGGGATCGACTAATTTAAGGTAAACCCGGCCTCCAATTATCTCCATTCCCCATCTAATAAGGCCCACTTCGTAAGCTATCTTATTAAATTATGCTAATGGTTACGTTCCAGTAATCTAATCTAATGTCTCTAATTAACTATCAAGAAAGTCATCCTCATCATAGTCGTAAGTTCTCAAATTGATATTAAGGATAAAGTTTGTTCGTCTGTTCGAGTACCTATGCAATGTTTGTAAAGTGTACAGCATATAAGACGATGCCCGCGACTTTGTCCGTGTCTACTCCGGTATTTTAAAAATCCTGTAAGAACTTTTTTATTTTTAAAAATTAAGCCAAGTAATTAGGTTCAATTTTTTAACCCCCGACCCAAAAAGAGGGGTGTTATAAGTTTGACGTGTGTATCTGTGTGTCTGTGTATCTGTGTATCTGTGTATCTGTGTACTGTGTATCTGTGTATCTGTCTGTGGCATCGTAGCGCCTAAACGAATGAACCGATTTTAATTTACTTTTTTTTGTTTGAAAAGTGGCTTGATCGAGAGTGTTCTTAGCTATAATCCAAAAAAATTGGCGCAGCCGTTTAAGAGTTATCAGCTCTTTTCTAGTTTTCTTGTATAAAAGAAGGTTACATAACCGTTAGGTTCATAATATTATGTCAATTGCCAAAAGTCAAGCTGTCAAGATGGACGTTGCCTTAGTACATAATTATTTATTTGAAAATGATGTTTTGGAAAACTCAGATACTTTGGATCGTAGGCGCGGAATAGTCCAAGAAAATCGGTTCAGCCGTTTGAAAGTTATCAGGTCTTTTCGGTCTTTTCTAGTTACTGTAACCTTCACTTGTCGGGGGTGTTATAAATTTTTAATTTACACTTGTTAACTCTTGTGGAACTAGGGACAAAAGGTATGACAGTTAGGTAAGGCAAGTAGGCTATGACAGTCATTCAAAACTAAGTTTTCAACAGAGCAAGAAGTAGTATTAAAAACGAACTCGAGTAAAGTCGCATAAAAAATTTAGTCTACCTACTATAATGAATATGTGCCCAAGTAGGCTTTTACAAATTTCGCAAAATTAGGTCAACGCACAGCCCAAGAGTGAATTTAATTACAGGCGATTTTTAATTTAATTGGTGTAATAATTTAGCGAGTTTATATTTGGATGTACATGGAAAGTTCTGGCTGTAATATTTATGGTGTCAACGCGAAAATCCTTTTAAAAAGGCAGTGTACTGTAATGTTGTGTTATTTCGATAAAACCTCCAATAATAAATTGCTAGTTTTATTACCAATTAAAATAATTAAAAAATTTAACCAAAATTGCAAATAAAATTGCTCGTTATAAAATCTTAAATTAATTGTTCTTAAGAATATTATAAATATTCATGTAAAATAAAGTACAACTTGAAGTAGGCATTAGATCTATAGTAAGGCTTAAGATTCTCGGCGGTATTGACATGGTTATTAAGTGAGAACCTTGATTCTGTGAGCGTGGGAACTGCTCTAATAAAACTATCAGTTTTTAGGTGTACGTGTAAGAACTATCTACAAATATCATTATGTTATAGATATCACAGTTCCCCTATTAGTACATGTTTCGAAACAAAAGCTTTTATTTCGACAAACAACGCTAAACAAGTAACAATTCGTTAACCTACATTTTGAATTTTAAATCTAACAGATTCGCCTAAAAAATTGGGAACTTTATTTGTCTCCAAGTAACGGTCAGAAAAGTTAATGAATCGAAAAAGGTCTATTTTCAATTTTCACCTTGTTTTTAGGACGTGGTTAACGGACGATTTTTTCCAAATTAATTAAAAGTCACTATGGACCAGCTAGAGCGAACGTGCTCAAAATACCACCCAACTTCCATTTTATTCCAACTACTTTATTTTTGTCTGCACAGTCTTAAATTAAAAAGTGAAGTTTCGGCCTTTCCGAAGTAAGAATAAATTGCTACATGAAGCGAATCAATTTTAATTTCACTTCACGTTGAATGTAAATTAGAAATGTACACCTACTTAATTTGTTATTATAATATTATAATAATCAATATTATTAATCTATTTTTCTATAGAAATTCGAACAGGGTCGCATAAAAACTGGATAAAACCAGCCGGCATTTCATGCCGACGATTATTATATTTTTTTGCCAACGAAATTACAGGGCTAGATGGTCTAATAAAAAACAAATGGCATGTACACGTATTATTTGATTATCCCAAATCTTTTTGCTCACGAGTACGTGATTCGGTAAACCTAGCATTTAGATAATTATGTACGATATTATAGGTAGGTATATTTTGTAACCCAGGCTCGCCATTTACCTATATTTAATTTACCCAAATATGTACCCCAGTAATTAATATTTTCAACAATAGCTTTCCAATTACTAATGTGGATCCTAAATAATATCAGTATTCAATGGTTAATAATAATACATACTAAACTCAATTAACGAAAAACCGCATTATTCAACTCCTGCAGTTGTGATATGGTTGTGATATGCTTATTAATTTGGTTCAGGCACTGCACTGTACTCAGTGACGGATTAAGACTACTTGGTGCCCTAAGCAATCCATGCCTGTGGGCCCCCCTATCCGTATGTCAACTAGAATCGGTCTTTAAACCTTTACCACCTAAAAAAAATTAGTTTTTTGTAAAATAAGATGATGAGATGTAATGTATTTTAGAAGTGGAGTAGTTAGGTGCGACAACAATAAAAACACTAGTTTACAAAAAAAAAAATTTTTCGTACTCATGAAATGAAACATATATTATTTATGTCGGCTATAGACGGTAGTTAAAAAAATATTTTTTTATTTTTCGTAGCACGTCACAATTATGAGATATAAAGGTCTTTATTTTTTGTCTACTCGCAATTGTTAACATTTATTATTCTATTTTGTAAACAACTGCATGATTCAAAAATGGTATTTTTTATATAAAAGCGACATTAATAGTGTGTAAGCTATGTTGAAACTGAATTTGTTGTGTTTATGGTGGTTAAATCGTGGTTTTCCTATCAGAAAACCTTCGAGAGAAGTCTATTTACATCATTTTGATTTCTGGTGTCAAATCTTGATATAAAAAATTGATTCCTTGTATGATTTGCATTAACTATAGATTAGTCCGCAGCTCCTGATATTCAGGTAAAAATAGATCACTGAAATTCGGTGAACTAATGGTATGGGGAGAGTTAAATAACCATGAAACTGATTGTTACTTTTTTGTTAACAAAAAATTCAGGTTTTAACACTAATATAATATATGCAGACGTTCTATTAGTGACTAAGCCGGGCCTACATTCAGAAGTTTTACCAGCCTTATAACCGATGTTGAAAAAGGTAACAATGGAAAAACCGAGGTTCAAACTGAAACTTTTTCAAAAGTATCATTTAAAATTTTAGGCAGTAAAAAGTAATAAATTATACAGAGATTATTGAAAGTTTATTACAAAATTACTAACGCATGGGTGTGAATATATCATTAAAAATCAATTTTTTGCTTTCCCATTTTGATTTTTCCCAGAAAATCTTGGTGGTATAAATGATGAACACAGTGAGCGATTTCACCAAGATTTAAAATCATTTGGGTAAAATTATCAAGATTGTTGGGTTGAAAATATGCTACTGTGACTATTCTTCGTCTGCTGTGAGAGACACGATGAAAATATTTAGGAAAAAGAACGAAAATTTCTCATTTTTACATGCCTTTTCTTTATTTGGACATAGTTTTTTGTCAAAAAATTCCAGGTAAATATTTCAAAAACCTGACGTGCTGGATTTTTTAAATATTTTTTCCTAGATGTAGAGGCCATAAGTAACGAAAATATATATGTTTTATTTCATGAGCAAAAACCTTGTAAACTAGTGAAATCAAAGCATAATTTATTTATTTATTGAAATGCGCCTTACGGCTTTCGGGGGCATTCGAATTGTTGAATGCACAAGCGGGCAGCGAGTGGGCAAGCGGGACTCTAGATCGGACTCTATGTCAACTTAAAACGAGCGAATTTTCAAATTAGTACTAGAAACTTTTTTTGGTGTGGTTTTTGGTGACGTGAGAGTGAGACGTGATGCCCTAAGGACGGATTTTTTTTGTGCTTCTTCTGGTGCCCCCTCAGACGTGATGCCCTAGGCAATTGCTTAATTTGATTAAGGGTTAATCCGTCACTGACTGTACTCCCATCGTTAGTAGAAAAATGTAAGACAAAAATTTTACTATTTAAATGGATCTAAGAATAAGAAGTAATAATTTATTCGTTGTTTCTGTTAATTTGTGTTAGGTATATTAAACAGAGCTGGAGATGTTTGTTGACCTTGCCCTGCCTAACGCCACATTCCAGGCGATATGATTCTACAACATTGAATTGATTGATACTTAGTGATCAAGAAAATGTAGCGCAATCATTTTACTTACATTAAATCCTTGCCCCACAGCAAATCACTTCTTGTAATACCCAAGATTGTGAATTACCTGTAATAATAGACCAAATAACACATATTAGTGATGTAATCAAAACAAGAAAAGTAAGATTATTATGTTCATTTACTAGATCGTAGGAATTTCTCCTTCAGGCTCAAAATGGTGAATTCTTATTAAAATGTTGAATCCTCATAATGTGCAGAAGTGTTTGTTCGTTTGTTTATTGGTTTTTTTGAATAAGTAATAGCGAGCAAACGAGCTGGGGGGTCACCTGATGTTAAGTGATTACCGCCGCTCATGCACATTTGCAGCACCAGAGGAACCGCCGATGCGTTGCCGACTTTTCAGGAATTTCAGGAATTTGCTGGAATAACCCCATGTTGCAATCTAATGGGAACACCGCCGATGAGAGTTGATTCCACAGTTTTCATGCGCGTGTAAAAAAGGATGTTTGTGGGTCTGTCCTTCATTCACGTCGCAACGGACCACGGAGCGACGTGATTTTTTGCATGGATAAAGTTCAATACCTGGAGAGTGACATTTGTTATTTTTTATTCCAGAATATCCAAACATTGAAATGCAATTCAAATAATTCTCACGCAGAAGAAATCGCTTTCAAGGGAACTATGAAATGTTGAAATGCTTTGCGGCTAGTTTGACTATGCATTAGTCACGATGCGATATAAAAAGCAATCGGTCAAATATTTAAATATTTAAATAGGTTTATTTAACCAAGGTCACTTTCATTCCAATAGCAGATAATACTCTACTATTAATAAATTTTCAATTTAAAAATGTTTTACTGGGGCTTGTTTGGTTTCCATTAAATCAGTCTGGATTGTAAATAGCGAATGTAATGGCACAATTAATAATGATTGAGTTTTATTTCACACAGCCGACGAGTATTCTATTGTTCGTGAGTAGCAATTATCACCAGTTATACTGCGTGACCTATTAAGAGGTAATGATTCTTTGCCATAAAACCAGCATTAATTTACAAACACAGTAATAAAATCGCATAAAACTGCGGATTATGTCATTTAATTTCATAGGAAACTTAACAATCAAGGGTCTTTGTAGTTATTTTTAAGGCTATCCTTGCCAACGATCCCCCGTCGATTTCCTACGTATGATATTATTGTTCTTATCTCTATCTGCCCTGGTTCGTGCATTCTCGGTTCCTAGATCGGTACATTTGTAATAACCAAATTTCAAATTGCTGTGATTGGCTGAATTTACCATGTTCTTGCTGCGACAGTGAGTTTGAGCCACTAGCGGAACAATGTTAGCCGGTCAGAAATGATTGCAATTAGTCAACCTGTTTGACGTCCGTGTTCTGTTTTCGATTACAAAAAAGAAAAAATTGTTATTGCAATCATCAATTTTAGCAAATAGTGAAAGAGAGTCGGCCAATCAGAGGTCACAACTACCGTCACACTTTCTGTCACACTATGGCAGTAGGCATGCCGAGTAATGAAAACAATTTTTCATTCTGTCTAGGTTGAAGTAGGGTTGCCACCTGGCTCTTTTTGATTTACAGGCTACCACCATCAAAAATACGGGGTTTAGATTTGAAGAAATTTGAAAATTTGAAGTATTTGAAGAAATAGGCGTTGGTTCTCTCTGAAATGCATGGAAAGCCTATTTAGATATTTCAGTTTATTTGTAAGTTTTGTATTTTTTCTCTGTATGTTGCCGTGTCTTGATTGGTGAACTGTGTTTGCAATGTGGTTTTAAATAAAAGATTTATTTATTTAAATAGCTTTTAAAAACTCTTAGTGTTGTAAAGCAAAATGTTATACATTTCATGCATACAATCTTCTCATTTCAACTTAAAAGTACATTTAATTCGTAATTCCACCTTCACAGTATCAATACTATGGCCGTAGCCAGGAATCGATTGCGGGAGAGGTTTTATTAGGGCCGGAACTGAATCCTGTCATGAGGAAAAAAACATTCGCTCAACTTTATGGGCTAATTACCTGGTTAGTGGAATTTCGCCTTTCAATTTGACAGTGAGATAAAATACAACAATAAAAAAGCGCGAGCGCAGTGAGCGTAAGTGTTTTTGGTTCAATACAGAAAAAATTAAAGTGAAAGGGAAACGAGTTTAGCCATAGCAAGATTTTATTTTTAAAGCTTCCTATCCATACTAATATTACGAATACGACAGTATATCTATTTGCCTATCTATTTGTTACCCTTTCACGGCCCATCTTCTTTACCAAAATTTTGGTACTTACTATTCAGAGGTAACTTGCATCCCAGACATTTTTTTTTAGGCGGCTTTTTAGCCCGGAAAATCCCCCACGGAATTTTTAAAAATCTAAATTCATGCAAACGAAATTGCGGGGTTTACACCAAGTAATAGAAATTCAAAGCGCGAGTGAAGTGACCGCGAAATGTTTGATATATTTCCAAAAAAAAAATTGGTAAGCAAATGCAAGAAATAGTGTAAGTATTATTTTAGGCTTAGGTTTTTGACGGCTTCCCAGGCGCAGTCGCCATTTCAAAATTTCTGGTCTGGTGGGAGGCTTCGGTCATGGCTAGTTATATGGTTAGTATGGCCCTAACGGCCAAGAAATTAGACTGCATCATCACTTACCACTAGAAAAGATTAAAGTCACGGGCTAGCTTGTATAAAAAAAGGCTTACATCCTCAAACCAAGCCCCGCCGCCTTGGCTACGACCATGATCAATATCGAGTGGGTTTCGGCTACGCATTGCCGCAAAAGGAAAATATTCTTTCTACTGGAAATAACGTCAGTGTTTGATTTCGCCAGCCAGCTCCTGCTGAATTTGTAAAAAACCGGCCAAGTGCGAGTCAGACCCACGCACCGAGGGTTCCGTATTCGGGTATTTTTTCCGACATTTTACTCGAGAAATCAAAAACTGTTACGCATTAAAAAAATATGCATAAAAATAAATAAAAATCTGTTTTAGAATGAACAGGTAAAGCCCTTTCATATGATAACCCACTTGATATATGTAGTTATCTTACTTTGAAAATTGAAAATACTAATATTTGTTCATGAACACATGACAGACGGATAGAAGGACAAATGGACAGACGGACAGACGGAAAGACTGACAGACTGACAGACAACGAAGTGATCCTATAAGAGTTCTTTTTTGCTTTTGAGTTACGGAACCCTAAAAATATTTAGTTTTATTTGCCCCGTATTTTATTTTCATAATTACAGGTTTCTCTATCCTGAAATACGGGGTAACCAGTAAAATACGGGGCCTCTGGCAACCCTATTCGGAAAACACTGTCACATTCAAGTTAATGTCAAATATTTTGTTTTCAATTACAGAAAGCTGCATCAATCATTATTACAATATTTTCTTTGTTGTGATTGGCTGAATTTTTGAGTTTCAGCCAATAAACAGACTGTTTGCCAATTAAACGTCATAACAATATAAATGCCAGAAAGTTTAACCAAATAAAACAAACTTAATGAGAACCTAGTGAGAATGCAAACGGCACACAATTTATAATACATATTATGTTAGTCGTATATAATAGATATTATAGTAGTCGTTCACTTTGGTAATAGTCAGATTGTCATCAGTAAAATTGATATTGGTCGATGTATCGTAAATTATTGTTTCGGTGACAAATATTTTTATTATCTATTTATCTTTGAACAGAATGGAATAGAATGAAATGGAATGGAATACAATGATAAATTTTTATTCCTGTAAACTTTTAGGTAAACTTCAAAGTGTTTTTGGATGGTCAGAAAAATTTACCACTGGTTCGGAATGCCGTTCCTACGTTTTCTAGGGTTTCGTACCTCAAAATGAAAAACGGAACTCTTATAGGATCACTTTGTTGTCTATCTCTCTGTCTGTCGTGTGTGTCAAGAAAACCTCTAGGGTACTTCCCGTTGACTCAAAACCATGAAATTTGGCAGGTAACCTAACTGCGTAATTTTGGGTAGTTTTTTTAATCGATAAAGAAAGTTTGCGACATTGTTCAATAAAAAATTTGGATTCCAACTCCTCAACCCTGATGTTGCAGGGGACCTGACTACTAAAGCTAATGGGATTTAAAAAGTGTCGATTATTAATTGATATTGAAGGTATCTATACCAAGTAAACACTTTGTCGTTGATCTCAACCCTGATGCTGTAAGAAATTGCATTCCTAAATCCTGGTGATCCCTCGGGATTTGAAAAGGATCATCCGTTTAAATATTCTTACGTGATACAGAAACAAGTTGCATCCCGGGGACGGGCTATTACGGAGAGGCAACTTTTGTTCTGGGAAATGAAAGGATCGGGATTTTTAAAAACCTAAATCCACGCGAGCGAAGCTGCGGGCATTAGCTAGTTGTAAATATATTTAGAAGCTACTATAAGATAATGAATAAGGTACTTATTTCCTTATATTTTTATTGTATGGCAGCGCGCGGTTTTAAATTATAAATTGCACGTCCTGTCCTTTTCTGTAATACATTTTTTTCTCAATATCTACCGCTTTATCTCATAGCAAGAGTCCGTAAGACATAATACAGTGAAAATAGGCAAAATATACAATTTTTGCAGTTTCCACGTCAGTACCTGTCGAATTTTTCTAACAGTGTAAGCAGCAGAGCTGAGTTTACCATCAAGTGTTGATATGTGGGTGTTCCATAGAAGCTTTGCATCTAACATTATACCGAGAAACACGGGGTTCTCCTTTATTTTCAACATATGATTATTTATCAATGAATTTATGTCATTTAAGGTCCTGGTATTGGGCAGTGTGAATTCAACACACTTAGATTTCTTTGCATTTGGAAGTAAATTGTTAGCAATAAATCAGAGAGTGACCTGTGATATGGCATTACATATAGTATACATTGTCAAAAATTATAATATTAAAGCTGTGCGTATTGCGTGAGGAATAGGTTGCAAGAGAGTTGCAACTTGCAGGGTTTGATGCATGCGCTATTGCCAGCAAACATGAGACATATTTTTATCTACAGGCAACGTCTGAGTAGGTAACGCATACGTCTAACGCAAGTTGAAATGTACCAGTGTATTTAGTTAGACCTATTGACAAGTTTGGAGTTGGGTGCAGTCTAAATGTGGCCCGTGTGTTTAGACTGTCAGTTTCTGTCAGTTTCACGTGTCGTCCCCCGCACTTCACCACCCCGCTTGCACAAATCGAGACAGCACGAAATTTTCAAGATTTCTGGGTGTAATTTCTGGTTTTCGTAGTTCCCACATAATTATAACAATATAAAATATATAACGATAATTTTTTTACTACATAATATTCATTAAATTTTCTAGGTCTGTGGTTTTTCCAAATTTCATTAAATTGCTTCGTTGTCTAGAAAAACGAGCACAAAGTTGGGCCTTTTTTTAAAGAAAAATACAAATCTTTGAGCCCCTGTAATTTTAAAACTACATATTTTTAGAAAAATCTAAAACACCACAGACACAGATATTAGTTTCTAGACTATGTCTGCAAAATTTCATGGACTTTGGTTGCTTAATATTCAAATGAAATGGGAACTACGATTGTATGGAGTAAGTGACGGAGACAGCCCTGTTAACTCTGTGTTTTAACAGACGATATCTGAGTGGATATAAGTTTTTTAACCTTCAAACTTTGTTTTTCCGGGATACAAAGTAGTCATTAGTCATCATATAGTCTATGTCACTTCTTAGGTAATTTCGTGTGAGAATCACGTGGATTCGTGGATGTGTTGCTGCGTGATTGAAAGACAAAGGCATGAAAAATGGATTGCGATTCAGAAGGAGTCTTTTGTTTTTTCGGGCCAAAAGTATTCTATGTTAATTCAACTATATCCAGGTGCGTGCCTTAGCTCGCATCTATACTGAATCCAGATCGAACCCAGGACCCACAGAATAAGAGGGACTAGTCAGTTAGTAAGTGGTTAAGATTGAAATCTATGACTGCACTTTGAATTTGCTTAGACTTAAGTTTCAGTTAAAACGAGACAGATTTATGCCAGCGATATAACGCTGTCTCGTTTTAACAGTGTCTTAAGTATGAATAAAGTTAAAGTGCGCTCTATAGAGCACAGCCTAAGACATCCACTTAGGCCTCATTCGCACGAGCGTTAAAAAAGCGTTGCGTTTAAACCCGGCGTTGCGCTGACAATACAAAGTGCGCGTTGAAAAAGCGTTGACGTGTGAACAAATACTTGGGAATGCATTTGTTCTATTTAAAACGCTTTTTTAACGGACGTTAAAAAAAAGCTCTCGTGCGAATGAGGCCGTAATTTTCACTTAAAACGAGACAGATTTATGCCAGCGATATAACGCTGTCTCGTTTTAACAGTATCTTAAGTACTACGAGCAAAGTCAAAGTGCGCTCTATAGAGCACAGCTTAAGACATTATCCACTTAGGCCTCATTCGCACGAGGTTAAAAAAGCGTTGCGTTAAAACCCGGCGTTGCGCTGACAATACAAAATGCGCGTTAAAAAAGCGTTGACGTGTGAACAGATACTTGGGAATGCATTTGTTCTAATTGAACGGACGTTAAAAAGCTCTCGTGCGAATGAGGCCTAACGCTACCTAGTCGTGCGCAAAGCCGAGAGCAAAACCAAGTCAATTTTCATACTAGTGCTAAACGTGCTCATCACACTAGTTTTAATCTCAACACATTAGACAACGCGACGCTCGCACAGATGAGATTTGGTTGTAGAATGCGCTGTAGTTTAAGGGTTAACTTTATAGCGCAACGTTGTTTACAAGTAATTAGAGCAGAGCTCGGGGCGTACTCTCGTGGACATGGCCGGCTTTAATTGTGTAACATGTGCGGATGTCCGTGTCATGCAATATTAAGTGTTGATACACGAAAAACGGGACAGTGACCGGCATTTTTAACCCCCGACCTAAAAAGAGGAGTGTTACAAGTTTGACGTGTGTATCTGTGTATTTTTCTGTGGCATGGTAGCTCCTAATGAACCGATTTTAGTTTAGTTTTTTTTTGTTTGAAAGGTGGTTTGATCGAGAGTGTTTTTAGCTATAATCCAAGAAAATCGGTTCAGCCGTTTGAAAGTTATCAGCTCAATAAACAGATAACTTAAACAGATTTAATAATTTAGCATTAAGTCTTCACTATATAGCAGTAACAAACGCTTCATGTTATACCTACCTGGCCAGGCTCATTTGGTAAATTGACCCCACAAATACACGTAACTTTCATTTCTTAAGCCGGCTCTACACTCGCACGTGAAGTCGCGCCGTTATTTCACGCCGTAATGTATGCCGCGATCCACGCGTGAACTGTGTCCCTCCACACTCGCAAACCCTTTGTCGCGGACCAAAGACCGACACTGATCGGTGAAAGGCGCGAAGCCCGAACGCGAAGGCGTGAACAACATCTACACTCGTGTTTCGCAGTTTTCGCGGGCTTCGCGGCCGTTCGCGCCGCGAGTGTAGAGCCCACTTTATGAGTTATGGCAGACGTAATTAAAAGTTTATACGACAGAAAAAAGGCGTTTATAAATTTTAGTCCGCATTGCTGTACTTATTTGAGTCGTTGAAAGAGTTGCTATTATTTCAATCTTCTCTGTGGAGTGATCCATCTATGAAGGTTCTAAATATTCTACGGCTATCACTACCACTACCTATTAAACCAATCTGGATAATATTGGCAAATAACTAGTTGGCAAACATATTTTCAGAGACATAAATGTTATGCGTTCTACTGAGGGGAAAAGTTCATAACCGCATAAATCAGGAATTGTAGGTGAAAGAAATTGCCGACAAACCTCTGCCCGGTAGATCTCACTAACTAGTTTTAATATAGCTAGCCATGCTAGTCACTTAGGCCTCTTAATGTTCTATGAAATTGTACAGCACTGTATGATTTAGTAAATTAAAAAAAATAATAGCTAATTCAAGTACACATGTACCTAGTCATGAGGTCAGTAGAAACGGTATAAAATTAAGAGTCAAATGATTTTCATAGTGTAAGCTCGCAGCACATATTTCTGTTAACAAGTAATTAGACTAGTGCTCCAAACAGCGTATTTCCGAGGAGGCTACCGGCTCTAATTGTGTAACACGTGCGATTGTACGAGCCATGCAATATTAAGTTCTGTAACACGAAAAAAAGAAATGAGAAACTGCAACTGGCGTTTTTAAAGCTATTCGAATTGTTTCATGCTGCAAAAAATGGTGGGAAATATTTTTTAGTTTTATGAGTGTTCGGAGTGGTTAAGTAAAATGCTTTTACTTCTGTTGCTCCTCCTTTATTTATGAAGGTATCTAACAGAAGAATAAAACACTTTGAAAGTAACTTAATAAAATTGTAACATCTGAATTGTTTTACTAAAATCATAAATGTTTCAAATCATGAAGTTTGGATGTTTGGATTTTTGTTACTCTTTCTTTCATACAATAAAACCAATTTGGCTAAAATTTGGCTTATACCCTGAATTAATATTATCGTAGGCATCCTCCCTTAATAATATGGACGAGGATATTGGTAAGGATGAACAGCAATTGTTTAAAAAATAGCAATGAATTTTAATTTTTATGCTTCATTCATTGATGATCATTCAAAATGAAACAAATTATGAACCGATGTAACATCTGACTAATTTTAATGTTAAATCATAAGTGATGTTGTTGGAGGTGTGAAACAGGGATCACAGTTTCATTAGAAACTCAAATCATAACGGCTTTTGCTTTACAAAGTTGTAATTATCATGTTTAATAAGGCTCACAAGATAACAAATGTAGGTATGTGAAAAGTACCACTTAATGTCACGGCTTTGCTTATGAAGGTTAGTGAATAACCATATTTTCACTTCTGTGTTAATATGTTCAATTAAAATTCTGTACAATATTTTGCAAAACGGTGGGCAAAAATTAACGCGCTATGTTTGAAGTACCAACTAGCCAATACTCTGGGTTTTTATTCTAGGCCAATACTATCCAAGTTTTCATAGATAGACTACCGTTTAGCTGCATAGTGAACCTAATAAATCATAAAAAACAAACTGTTAGACGAAAAACCAACCGAAAACATACTAAAAAACAGCCGACGCGACGTGTTGACGGATGTTTGTGAAGTTTTTTCTGATAGAAAATACTATTGAAACATTTTTTTTAATTCACTATTAGGCAAGCGCTTGACCACAATCACACCTGATGGAAAGTGATGATGTGGTCTAAGATGGGACGCGTTTACCTAGAAGGTGCCTATTCACGCTTGTTTTAAAGATACCCGGATTGTTATTGGTAGGAAACACAGATCGCGGAAGAGTATTCCAAATCTTAGCCATGCGTATGAGGAATGATTACGCAAAACGTTTCGTGCAAAATGATCAGATCTAAAGCTTTTTTACATCAGAGCAACAAAGTGCGACATTGCGGCATGCTACAAGGCTGCATGGTACAATAATTCAAAACAATATGGCAAGAATTGTCGGTTGACTGTATTTATACTTATTTTTCAATTCTACAGCAAGATGTTGTTTTGGTTTAAAAAATACTGCCCCATACCGCAAAATTACTCATGTTTCCATTTTGTAGTTTGTCGCATGTTGTTGCTCCGACGTAAAACAGTCTTTTACGGCCAGTTTCTTCATGAACAACTAAAGTAATCAGTAAAAGTATTAACTTTTACTTGACCATTACTGGAGTTTAGGTAAATGTGTTTCTTCATTCAAGCAACAGCTAAAGTAAAAGTCAAAGTAGTTGCCATTACATACACGTCGCAGTTTCACCAAAAAGTCGTGGCGAGTTTTTTTTACACATGGCAGCATCGTAATATCACTGTCAATGTGTCAGTGTCAATTAGTATAAAGTGTCAAATATCTCTATGGTGCCAAAGTAGGTACTTACTTTTAAAATAAAAATTCGTTTTTTTCTTACAAACTGATTTAAAACCATTTACAAGTTTAAAATATTTATTTTGATGGAGCTTTTCGGAGACGAAAATGTGGACGTAAACTTGACGTCTAGGTATGTTATCAGCATTTCAATATTAATATTTATACAAGTGTAAATTAAAAATTTATAACACCCCCAACAAGTGAAGGTTACAGTAACTAGAAAAGATCGAAAAGACCTGATAACTTTCAAACGGCTGAACCGATTTTCTTGCATTATAACTAAGAACACTCTCGATCAAGCCACCTTTCAAACAAAAAAAAGTAAATTAAAATCGGTTCATTTGTTTAGGCGCTACGATGCCACAGACAGATACACAGATACACAGACACACAGATACACAGATACACACATACACACGTCAAACTTATAACACCCCTCTTTTTGGGTCGGGGGTTAATAAAAATAATACAATCAGCGTCGTCCTATAAAAAATGATCCTTCCGAATATTAAATCTTTTACGCCGATGCGTTAAATAACTTATAATAAGTTCATCATCTGATGAACTTGAACTTTCACTTGAAGATTTTGAAAACATTTTGATACTTTAATTAAGTACAATCAATAAGTAGTATCAAATAAAATGATAAAACTCGGTGGAACCGTGAAATACTGTTGAAAAAGTAAATATAACCTAAAAATGTTGACAAATGACAAGTACTGTAGCTTTTACAGCAGCCTATTGAGCAGTAAAAGTTAAAGGTAAAAGCAATAGTAAAGGCAACAGATTACACTGTGAAGAAACAAATTTGACCGTTACTTTTACTTTAAGCCATTACTTTGGCTGTTGCTTGCAATGAAGAAACTGGCCGTAAAACGGCCAGTTTCTTCATGAACAACTAAAGTAATCAGTAAAAGTATTAACTTTTACTTGACCATTACTGGAGTTTAGGTAAATGTGTTTCTTCATTCAAGCAACAGCTAAAGTAAAAGTCAAAGTAGTTGCCATTACATACACGTCGCAGTTTCACCAAAAAGTCGTGGCGAGTTTTTTTTACACATGGCAGCATCGTAATATCACTGTCAATGTGTCAGTGTCAATTAGTATAAAGTGTCAAATATCTCTATGGTGCCAAAGTAGGTACTTACTTTTAAAATAAAAATTCGTTTTTTTCTTACAAACTGATTTAAAACCATTTACAAGTTTAAAATATTTATTTTGATGGAGCTTTTCGGAGACGAAAATGTGGACGTAAACTTGACGTCTAGGTATGTTATCAGCATTTCAATATTAATATTTATACAAGTGTAAATTAAAAATTTATAACACCCCCAACAAGTGAAGGTTACAGTAACTAGAAAAGATCGAAAAGACCTGATAACTTTCAAACGGCTGAACCGATTTTCTTGCATTATAACTAAGAACACTCTCGATCAAGCCACCTTTCAAACAAAAAAAAGTAAATTAAAATCGGTTCATTTGTTTAGGCGCTACGATGCCACAGACAGATACACAGATACACAGACACACAGATACACAGATACACACATACACACGTCAAACTTATAACACCCCTCTTTTTGGGTCGGGGGTTAATAAAAATAATACAATCAGCGTCGTCCTATAAAAAATGATCCTTCCGAATATTAAATCTTTTACGCCGATGCGTTAAATAACTTATAATAAGTTCATCATCTGATGAACTTGAACTTTCACTTGAAGATTTTGAAAACATTTTGATACTTTAATTAAGTACAATCAATAAGTAGTATCAAATAAAATGATAAAACTCGGTGGAACCGTGAAATACTGTTGAAAAAGTAAATATAACCTAAAAATGTTGACAAATGACAAGTACTGTAGCTTTTACAGCAGCCTATTGAGCAGTAAAAGTTAAAGGTAAAAGCAATAGTAAAGGCAACAGATTACACTGTGAAGAAACAAATTTGACCGTTACTTTTACTTTAAGCCATTACTTTGGCTGTTGCTTGCAATGAAGAAACTGGCCGAACACTCGTTGCACATAGCCTCGAGTGTGAAAGCATTATTTTTTAAGCAAGATAGGCTTCTTAGCGACAATTATACTGATTATACTCGATGGAAAGCATTAATGAGCACTACGTTGGAGCGCGCTTACCTAGAAAGTGTCAACTTTGGTGTCAACAAATATAAGTTCGAACTTAAATGTTTCATCCTATACTGCAAGTAAAACTATGATGGCGATAGCACTAATATCTCAATCTTTTAATTTATTTCAGTTAATAGTTTGTATACTTATGTGGATTTACCATCGTACAAATATACGACAATTTTTTGATCATTTGGATTCGTTTAAATATTCAGAATTAAGAAGCTGTCAAGCGGATTATGAACGATTTACGTCTATAATTGGATTTAGATAATGGAATATCGACAACATGTTTTCGCCTCCAACGGTAGGGATTTTTTCCTCAGATAAGATTATTTTATTAAAAGTGATTTTTTTATATAAAAAAGTATAACTAAATCATGCGTGCGATGTATAAAAAAGTTTTAACGAGGTCCACATGAAAATAGACCTCGTTATTTTCCAGTTTGCTAAGAAATGTCGAATTGAAAAAGTCTTCAGTCCTTTTGTAAATAAAATATTATTTACACTATCAATTACTTTTACGTAAATCACAATAATAGTATATGTTCAATATTATAGTTTTATGTATAATATTATGAGTTAAAGAATTTTATGTCTAACAGCCTCAAGTAGATACGTACCTACCTATCATGTACTGAAACGCGCTACATCTACTAAGATTTGGTTATAGCTAGTAACCGACAGGTCGAGATGACAATCAGGGTGGAAACCCTCCGCACACCCGCACAGCCCGGTGCGGGTTAGCGCAGATGAAGTGCGGGTGTGCGGGGCGTATCCCGCCTCATACCTCGATTGCCAACTCGACCTGTCGCATACTATAATATACTATCGAATCATAGAGTCTATCGACTCATTACGACCCGGCAGAAAACTCCATCTACAAATAAAACTTTAATCGATTAATAGAGTTTAACCCGCAAATAAATCGAAATATAAAATGACGCATAATTTTTTTATAGTAGTAAATAAAATGAAAGAGCGTTGATGTGATGTGTCACAAAAATGCAACCCGCGACGCATAATATAAAATTCATTGGTGGTCACTATATTCGAGGACTTTGCGCACGCTTTATCAATTAACGTCCCAACGTAAAACGATTTCAATTATATAATCTTTTAAATATCCTGAACAGTGAAAAGTTTAATCAATAGGATAGCCTCTGTATCGATACAAAACAAAATTAGAGAAGTGAGTTATTCGGGACCTAATACTTTTGCTTGCGTCTGAAAGCTCCCCAGGAAAGGATGTTAAGGAAGCTACTGCTTAAGAATGTCCTTTCCTGGGACGTAAGCTCGGTTAAATGGGTGGGCCCTGAAAACCTAGCAAACAGATAGACAGACGTCTGTCTGTTTGCTAAATCATCGACGTCGTTTCGCATCTATAATATTGGTATGGATATACGGATTAAGTCCTTAATGTCAGTCTAGGAGTGACAACTAAAGGTTTCAACAAATGAAATGCACATACATAGTAAAAGTCTTTTATTAAATGCAGTAACAAATGACTTCAAGTTTAAAAACCCCTCTTACATTTCAAAGTTGTTTAAGATAACAAATAACATGTATCCGTAATCTTTTAGCACAAAATCGCATTCCCAACGGTCAACTCTTCCACTAATGGAAGTAAAAAACTACAAACAGGTGGTCATTTTGTCAATAAAACATGTGGACAGCCTTGGAACTTGGTACCGTTTAATTCCGCTAAAAGCGTCCATCGCATTGTGGGAGCGATTCGAGACTTTCTCGCATTCACTGCGCTCCTGGTAATGTCACAGGTGATTGCTAACGAGGAGTGAACCAAATCGTATGACCAGCCCGAGCAAAACCGTGGCTTTTTCGTCGACGAATATTGCAGAAGCCGTAAGAGAGATATGTCGCACAGTTTGTGCTTGGGCTCCAAGGTAATAGGTGTAGGTTATATATACCTATATGAATCTCCAGTATTACATTTCGCTTTTCCTAGAATTTTATTAGAAAATTTACGGATGGTAAAAGCTGAACTGATCTTGATGACTTTTTGAATGGAGATACATAGATACATAGGAGACTTAGTTTGTATCCAGGAGACGAACATCAGGATACTTTTACATTAGGAAAACAAAAGTTTCCTACGGGATTTAAAAATCAAAATCGATGAACTTGAAGTCTTGAGCAAATGCTAATTTTATCATTTTGACGGGAGTTGATCTATAACTTTCCCTACTGCATTCCCAGTTTGTAATAATGAGTGCTTAAATATGTACCTATTATATGCCCCATAATCCCAGGTGGTTTCTAACGAGGAATGATATGGAACGCCCTTTCGGCATCAGTTTTCCCTTCCACCCATGGGTACCTTCAAGTCAAAAGTGAATAGGCATCTTCTAGGCAAGCTCGCTCCATCTTAGGCTGCATCATCACTAGTTAGCAGGTCTGATTGCAGCCAAGCACTAGTCTATATAATTAAAAAAAAAGAAAAAAGATCTGAAATCTAAATCGACTGTGCTTGTATGAAATTCGGCTTTTGAAGGCGGATAACTATATACTACTAGACTTGGATGAAATAGGATTAGGTCTACTAAATACGACCTAGGGTGTGATCATTGATGTAGGGGGAACCTATCTCTGTGTGGATGGTGCATGTTTGAGTGTAACCGTTGTACTGCGAAGACAGTTAGTTGAATTGATAAATATCGAGAATTTAATTACGTCACGCCGTGTTTGTATTTACCTACTATGGTGTGGAGTTTAAAACAATTAGTTTGGATGCGACCTGGCAAATACCGTACTAAGGTTCAATGCACATACTAATCAAGCTGGGAGAGACGTGTTCATTAACGTTTACTTAGACGAAAGGTATCTAAAGCTTAGCTTAGCTACAGTTTGAGAAACATACAGCTAGGCATAGCATCTTTAGAGCATACTTTGGCTTTGCTCAAGACACAGTTAAAACGAGATGGATTTATATCAGAGTCATATCTCCATCTCGTTTTAACTTTGAGTAAAATCTAGGCAAAGTTAAAGTACGTTCTATTAGATCTCAGCCTGAGACTATGCACTTTTGAATTGAAAGGTATCCTGCCCCTATCTTTTTTCGTGCATACTATGCAAAACTAATTCGAGACCTCGTAGCCCTAAATCTACAATCTCACTTCGATGAAGCCTTTGCTTGAGCCGTTTCAATCGCAGGCCACACTCTCTATTTTTCAATTGCATATGTACTCCTTTTTGGACTCTTGGCAAAAAAAACAGGCAATAAATAAATACAACGAGGCAAGTTTAAGGGCGCCGTCCATAATCTGGCCCTAGTCGTCTAGTCGACGGTCTAGATTCTGTATGAGATGTAACCAGCAAGGACGGCCTCCTCCTAAGGTCAACCAACTGTATGGTAGCTAAACTTTGACATTCAAGTCTCAGTTTTAAATAAGGATTACGGTAAATGGAAACAATTAATTTGGCAGCATTAATCAAGTTAAGAAATACACAGCAGATACATTAGTCGCGATGGTCGGTAAAGAGGTAGAAACTAATTAAATTCACGATTGTACTCACGCCGACGCGGCATTTAAAACGATTAGTTAGGGTGCGACCAGGCGAATAGCGCGCCAAGGTTCAGTACACACTAATCAAATTGTGATAGACGTGTTTATTAAAGGCTGTGGAAACGTAGCTGAAGATAAGCATACCCAACTTCACATACACACGTTTATGTAAATAATGTAACAGTTTTACTTAGCTTCATCTAGCTAGCAAGATTCGACAGCATCAGGTGCATTGAACAATGACGCCAACAAACAGCACTAACATGACTACTAGTCATCCTTCTTAGCACGTACTATGTCACATTCCCAATTGTTGTGATTGGTTGGATTTATGGTATTCTAACTGCACTGTGCATTTTAGCCTATAGCGAAACAATGTCAGCCAGTGTCAGAGGCGATTGCGGTTGACCGACTTATCATGCATTTTTACAGAGCGTCCAATGTTGCTGACGGCACTCATATTTTCATTATTGAAAAATGTGTTTTTGCAAATCTTATGGTCATTATAGTTTGTAGCTGTATTTTGAAACTTTAATTATTTAAAGAGATTTACATTGCCTAACGAACTGAATCATTGGTAAATAGCAAACGATTAAAACTAACACGTTTAGAGAACTTGGCAACAACTTCAGAATGTCATCAAGCTAAGAGCAATTAATATAATTGTTGTTATTATTCCATGATAGAAGCAAATAGTTTAGTGAGAATAACTCAAGCATTTTAAAATAATGCTCGGACGAAGTCACAACCCTTTTATAGACAAACAAGTACAAAAAATCTGTGTCTACTAACTACGAACTACAATACAAAAGATTCCTGTAAAACATTAACTACAATTTCCGAGCGAAGTACCAAGTTATTTCTTTGTACAAAAGAGCGAAGCATTTAAACGATTCGCATAAGTAGTCTTTAATTTAATTATCTTCGTAATAGGCAACATTGGAAAGGCGTATGCGGAGAGCATCCAAACGAGGAAAAGTGGGGGAAAAACAATTAAAGGAAACTTTCAAAACGACCACATTTTCTCTTTATTATTATCCTTGCTCTGTATTTGACGACGTTTCTGGCTTTCTAAATCCTTCGTAAGGATTTTGAAAATTACAAATCTTTGCAACTGTGCATCATAGAGTCAACATCTTAGGATACTTCTGTGTTGAATTGAAACGAGCATAATGTTGTTAAAGGGTGTGTGGTGGTGGTGTTGTAGCGGAAGGCGGGCGGTGGATAATGCATATACCTGCTATACGTTTTACGATACAGATTTAGCTGGTATAGCGGATTATACCAAAATAAGCTTATTTTTCTTAGTGTTTTATAGACTTCGGTAAAGAATCATTTACTTTTTGCCGGTCCAATACATTCTTACAACAAAACTTTGGCAATTTTACTGTTGCTCATCTAAGATCAATGGACTATCCCAACTATGGAGCTCCAAACGTACAAACGTTTGAGATGAAAGTGTCATAAGTTAAACATTTAGTGGTTTTAAAAATGTAAACCAAAGTTTTTTTTTAGAATTCTTTATTCCACACACAAACATACACATGTACAGAGCACACAGAAGAAATTATACATGAGGGTGCAAAGGCGGCTTTATTGCTAAAGCAATAACAAGCAACTTTTGGTGAAAGGATTAAAAGGCCAAAGTTGCACAAATTACAGAAAAATTGGACTTTTACTAGTAGCGTTTACATCATTACAAACTGTACGCAAAGCAAACTATTACAGTATTACCAAATTATCAAATACAGCGGTAGAGGCGTATATTTATGCAAGCCAAACGAGGGTCCAATATTGCGTTAGGTCAGACAAATTGGGATCAGCCAGTGAATATATTACGAGCCCAGCCATCGGTTTGTTAATCGTCCCCGGTTATTTATGACCGCTTTAACTGTTTATCTGGGGGCGCGGATGATGCAACTTGTGACGGCAATGTTGCAGCTTTTTATGTGATTTTGCGCCCCAGGCTGTCTATTAAACGTATGCGATACTGTGCAAGTGCATGCAAATATATAGCACTGTAAACAAAAACCAATTGAGCTTTGCGATTTTTCGTATGATCATAAGTGCGTACATGCTGTATGTGTTAAGTAGGTACATACTTAGTACCCTCAATACTTTAAATGGATATCCAATTGTAGGTTTCGAAATCCCTACGTAGGATCTAAACTCCAGTGTTACCATATAATACTTTATAGTACCTACCTTACAGAAAAGCTCTACAAAGATGTTTTAATAAATAGCGACTTGATATACGACGTAATAAAATGCAATTCAGCTCGCACAGCACTGCGGCCTAAAAGTTAAGTAACGCCTCTCTTTCTATCGCGCATAATCTTATCTCCTATCTCGGTTTCTCTTAACAGGGCTCTCTCCGTCACTTACTCCATACAATCGTAGTTCCAATTTCATTTGAATATTAAGCAACCTAAGTCCATCAAATTTTGCAGACATATTCTAGAAACTAAGAGAACCTTCACCTGTGGTGTTTTAGATTTTTCTAAAAATATGTAGTTTCTAAATTACAGCAGTTCAAAGATTTGTATGTGAATTTTTAAGACCGCGTAACTTTGAAACCGAATATTTTAACAGAAATTTGGAAAACCACAGGCATAGATACTAGTTTCTAGAATATGTCTGCAAAATTTCATGGACTTTGGTTGCTTAATATTCAAATGAAATTGGAACTACGTTTGTATGGAGCGAGTGACGGAGAGACCCCTCTTAATATGAGATGACTTAGTTACTTATTTCGCGGGAGCCGTCAAAGGAGCGCCGCTGCGTCTTAGGTATATTTTAGGAACGAAGTCGCGGGCATCAGCTAGTAAAATATAAATGTGACTAAATGAATAATTGTAACCGGCAATATTAAGTTAGACAGTAACAGTATCCTGACTATGATACTAATTGAATAATCCTCTTTAAACCTGAGCTAACAAGCTATTAGAACTGACAGCATGAAATTGCAGAGATTTTAGTGTGAGGTTTTGTTCCATTTAGGTCCATTACCTTTAGAATATACTTACGTAACCCTTTTATAATGCTTCAGCTTTCCATATTTATTTAAGTACTCCTAATTTATTCGAAACAGTCAATGTCTCTTTGTTTACTTTTTACCAACGCGTCCTTGAGGATAAGCAATTTCATGAATATTCAGTACGCGATATACTCAAGCAATCCTTTTCGTCAATTTTTTTTATACGAAGAGGGTGCATGCGAAAATTCTGAGGGACAAACGTTTCAGTAATGTACTCAGTTTATTATCGCCAATTTATGTGTATACAATCCACTATTAAACAAGTAGAGCTATGAGACCAGACATCTGAATCAAGACTACTTGACAATTACAAGGATTCCTCTGCTGAGAGGCTTCGGCCGTGGCTAGTTACCACCCCACCGGCAAAGACCGACGACAACCAACCCCATAATAATTGTTGCAAAATTGAGCCTACTATGTTAATTTTTATTTATTTATTTTAGATAGATTTATATACCTACCTATACATTTCATTTAGCTACGAAAATATTTACCTTACATTTATTGATAACCTTTTATGTTACACTAGACTCTAGAGGATGCCCGCGGCTTCGCCCGCGTGGAGTTCGGTTTTTTAAAATCCCATAGGAACTCTTTGATTTTCCGAGAATAAAAGTAGCCTATGTCCTTCCCCGGGATGTATCCCAAGTCTGTACCAAATTTCATTAAAATCGGTTCAGCGATTGGGCCGTGAAAACGTAGCAGACAGACGGACACACTTTCCCATTTATAATATTAGTATGGATTGTATTACACAAGAGATTTACTTACTGACTTTCTTCTTGACTGAAATCTACGCTTCCTTAAATGAAACTTTTGAAGAGGCTTGCTTTCTAACAAAATTTAATTTACGCGAAGTTATTTCGTCTCACATAATATTACCTATGTACCTATATGTAGAAGAGATGTACCTACCGTACCTACTCTTCAAGTGCAACTTTTGAAAGGATATTTTTAACTTAGAAATCTTATTAACAAGCAACGAATTTTCAGATACAACAAACCGTTAATGTTCTCGTAATTTGCAGTAATTTGTACTGCAAGCTTCAGCGAGGCCAAGATAGAAAGTGTAACATAAAACATTTATCACAAATGATACTTTATTACAGAGCATCTTGGCTTCCTCTGGCCATAGTTTTAAAGGGTACTTAAACAGTCCATAAATCAATGCGATATGTCGGAGAAATGCCCTGTTTCATCGCGGCTTAGTCGCCGTGAAATATTACCCGATTATACTTACTTGGTGGCGAGAAAATAGGACTAGAAATACAAGGAACAAGGTATTTTTTGACTACCAGTCACCGTACCAGTCTCCTTCTCACAAATATTTTCCTTCATTTTCTGGTCTCCCGATAATAACGTCTAATGATACCTACTGAGTGAGCTATTTTGCTTTTTTGAGCTGAGTAAGATAATAAAATCTTTGACTCCTTTCCTACTAATCCATACTTTAATGTTATTTAAATGGGAAAGTGTGTTTATTTGTTGGTTTGTCTTTCAATCATCCTACAATTGAGCAGCGGATCGATGGTTGATTTTATGGTTATGGTGGTATCAAAGACCTGAAGAGTAACATATTATAGGCTACTTTTTATCTCGAGAAATCAAAGAATACCCATAGAATTTAAAAAAAAACTTTAATCCACGTGGACGAAGTAGCAGGATTCATATAATTTGAAATAAATCCATAAAATTGTCGTACCTTGTAAATTGAAGTACCCATTTGTCCTAAAAAATGTCAATAAAGACCCTGAAAAGCGAAGCGTTAAAAAACTTTTAGGTCCATTAGTTCTCGGTGAAATATACAATTTAAACCGCTTAGCCGTTTAGAACGCTAGCCAAAGCAGTCTGTCCCAATCAAAGTGGATTAAAAAAAAACTATTACGTGGACATTCAAAGTAAATTGCTTTTTTGTTCTACAAGGGTACTGCGTTGACTTTTAATTAAAGCCCCTTGCCAATCTCCATTATGCACGAGATTTTTAACAGCTCCATGCATATACTTATACCTATGTAGGTATGTAGATTGTAGATCCATTCTGTCCCCGCTTTATCCGATTCAAAATTTACTGCGTATCGATTCAATTTGGCGAAACTATTGACAATTTATAAGGTTGAAAAGTTTGTTTGAATTTTTGTGAACACAATTTATATACAGCAAAACTGAATGAATGAAGGTTTATTTGAAAATTTGGAAACTCTCCAACACAAAAAATTTAAGATTTCAGTAGACTATTGATGGATCAAAGCTGTGCTAGATAAATCCATAGATGGGGTTGACCAAATGGTCCATTACCTGATTAAGAACTGCAAAAGTGAAATAGATAAAAAAACAATGGAGGAAATTCGGGCCCACAAAAAGTTGTAGAGCCAATGATGAAAATTCAATAAATACCATACAAACACAGTAATTTATAACTGGTTTTACAGTGTCGATTTCTATACAAATTGCAGGCCCCATAATGCGTTTGCCGGCAACTCACACTCAAAAGGAATGAAGAATATTTTTTGATTGCGCATACAATCAATTGACTCTAATGAAGTATGTATTCGTAATCATAATCTATTTATACGGTGGGAACTCGTTTATAACGGCCCGAAGACCCTGAGGTAGGTTGACACGACCGAAGTAAACATAATTAAAATTTTCAAAAACTCTACGGGTGCCCCAAACTTCATTAGAATATTAATTGGGATGGAGAATTAATTATTTCATTATTATAATTTTGAGTTAATTCAATGAAGATGGCTACGTCTTTCGTTTAATTTAATCCATTGTAAAATGTTGTAAACAAGATATACTTACTTATTAGAGTGAAAAAAATGACAAAATATACTGTTCGAAAGTTTTCATTTTTCTATTGGACTAAAATATTTTCCGGGATAAAAAGTAGCCTTTTTGTTCGTCTCCGAAATTCAAAACAAGTATATGCCGTGTGTCAAGATCGGCTTAGCTAACTACTCGTATGTAATACCTTGGATAACTTTTGCATTCACTGTACCTATTAGATGTTGAAGTATGAATCTTAGGTACCCACAATAAAGATCTAAATAAATCTAGATTTAAGGAAGATTATTGGATTATACCCCCATAAAATGGTATCGTAAGATTTATCCGCAACATTGCTTTTGCGGCCTCCGAAATAAAACCGCTGTGATAAACAATACCCCGCCGAAATCGAGATTCGGGATGATCGTAACTTCCAATCGATTTTGAAACCCAGCCATGTTTTTCTCGAAAACCGTGAATTTGTGGTTAGATCATTTAAAAAAAAAAAAAATTTAAAAAGTAAGATAAAGTAAGATATGCCAAGTGGGGTATCATATGAAAGGGCTTTGCCTTTAAATTCTAAAATAGGTATTTATTTATTTTTATGCATAATAGTGTCTGATTTATCGTGCAGACTCGGTGCGCGAGTCCGACTCGCTCTTGGCCGGTTTTATATTATTATCTTGGTCAAACCGACTGCCTTAATCAAAGTCCTCTAAAACTTTAAAATTTTATTTATGTAAGTCATTATCATTACTATCATGATCGACTCATTACCGGATCACGATTGAGCACGGGTCTCCATTCAGAATGAGAAGAGTTTTGGTCATAGTCGACCACGCTGGCCAAGTGCGAAATGGCAAACTTCACACACTTTTGTGGAGAACTCTCACAGGCATGCAAGTTTTCCTTCACCGTTAAATCGAGTGATATTTAACTGCTTAACATGCATTATAACTATTAAACGCGAGAAAAGCAAGATTTATGCTGGTAAAGTTATTAAAAAAATATTTTCGGACAGTTTACGACAAGATTTCTTCTTGAAAAAATCTTTATCATCATAGAAAAATTAGGCACAGAAGAGATTGCAAGATACACTCTAAAAAAATGGTAAATTTAAGAACAAATAAGTAAATGCATATTCTTAAATGTTCACATTCAATCCATTGAAACAAAAATTCAATATTGTTATCTGTAGGAAGCCCTGATACTTTCCAGTCTCGCAAGTAAATTGAGCATTGCGGAAAATGCCTCAGTAATTTAAGCTATATCTACTCTAAATTTACTACGTAAGCCGCCAAGAAATTTAATCTCGAAATTATTTTTTCCCATCTCTCTCAGATACTGAGGCGTTTTCAATTATAAATAAAATTAGTGATAGCGCCTCGTTTTATTGTTTTCCCACTGCTCTTGTTTACGATGAACCATTTTAAATTAATTGAAAAAATATTACTTACAAGAAAAAAAGAATGGAAATATTACATAGAATAAGATTTATTTGATGAAGGTTAATGCAAGGTTCAATAATATTACTTCTGATATGATTTGATGACAGTTTGTGTATTGTGGAACTCCCAGAAGTACCTATTCCTAATACCTCAGCGGTCAATTATTCTAATGATTGCTATGATTCCGTTTGATTTGTTGTGGCCCAAAAAATAAGAATTTTCTATTAGGTGTTTGCTGGATATAATTATTTGTGTTATGAGTAGGTATTAAGGAAGCTTTAATATAAAACAGAAGAACACCTAGACAGTAGACACGATTACAATTTATTCACTTTAAATAAAATAATTTGAGTAAATTTTAACAATTAAAGTTTCGAGACTTGTATCAAAAATGTAGCAAGGAGGAAAAAAAACATTAAATAAAAATAAGTACTTAAATTTTTCTAAATAAATCAATAGACATTTAAATCTTTTTTAATTATCAATTGACGCAAATAAAATCCAGGCACAAAGCGATCGTCAATGAAGCGATAATTTCACTTAAAGCTAGGTATTTTATAAAACCGTTTACGAACGAACAAATGAATGATTTCATAGTCACGTTTTTAAAAACACCACCCTCCGTATTCCGGAAGGGATTGATGATTTTATTAATGTTCACAATGCGCAACTGATTGGAATGAGAACGTATATAAAAAGTAATTGGATGATTTTGACGTGCAAATGAAATTCCGATTAATTTCTGGTCAAGCTGTAACGTTTTATTTAACACATCAATGAGATCAAAGAGTGGGTGATGACTGATGACTCTTTGAACGTTTATAATAAATAGGTACTTAGCCTTAAAAGGCAAACAATATTCATAACTTTTTTTTCACCGTTTATCGTTTTTATGCTTATTGTCATTTTACGGCAGGAATATGTGCAGTTTAACAAGCAAGATCCGTAGCTATGAAAGTTTTAGTTAAGTCTTGTAGGTAATTATCCTAGCAAACTCGCGCCAAACTTCGCACGGATGGTTTTGCCAATGAAATATGATAAAAAATTTAGAGTTTAATATAAATATAAAATCAGCCTGTTTGCGCCCACAGCTGGACATATGCCTTCCTCGCCCACCAACTTCCCAATACCTTCTCAAGATCGTCAGTCTAGCGAGTTGGAGGTCGTCCCACACTATGCTGGCTGCTAGGTACGCGGTTTCAACTCCAAAACACAACTGCCCCAGCGGCCATCAGTTCTGCATCATGGCCTCAGCAAAACATAATATCATTATCAAAACTAATTTTCATCTCGCTTGGAAAGCAAGTGTTTGCTTTCTTGTAATATGATACATAGGTACATTTTTCAGTTTCTTCCTTAACGAACGCTGCGATAGCAGCTTATTATAAAAGGGTACAAAGTACTACAAAGTAACGAAACCCGGCAACTAATTAAGTCGCAAGAGCTTTGTTTATCTATGTTTCACTTAAAGAAACTTCGTTGCCTGAAGCTGTAATACAGCTACGAGATAACCTGCAATACGCCCAATGCAGCCGAAATTATTATCTAATTTTTTTATACTTGGGCAAAATTCAAATTTTAACAGTAGGTAAGTTCCTTCTATAACGAAGATACTGGGAAGATAAAGGCGTTTTGGAAATTCCATCCGTACCGGGGTTAAATAGGGGATAAACATTTGTATGATAGTCTGTAATTTTTCAAGTTATATCCATCAATATTGGTACCTATTTAAACATTCGGCTAATACTCAATAAATAGGTTTTATAGGGTAAGTAATAAAAGAAACCCGTGTAAGTGGATAAACACTGTATTAAATAGAAAAAACAACCTATTATTGACTACGAGAACAATTTACGCGGCTCCGCTGTCCTGCGCACAGGCACGAGCGACCAGGACGGACTGAAGGGGTGAGCGCCTAGCTACTAGAGGGGTGTGAGGGAAGAGGGGGCTGCATAACGAACCGGCGCTCGCCGCATACGACAGGGGCGTGAAGCGGGGTTCGACCTGGGTACTATATCCTCTCCCTCCAAGCCAGCAGAAGATTCTGGAGCTGGCTTGGGACTAGCTGTTTTCCGGGGCCTACCCTTCTTTCGGGCATGAGTAATGGCCCCACAATCTCCTGTATACGGGGTCAGGAGGCTGGCATGATACTTGCCCCTAGGCGTGCCCTCACCATCGACCACCTCATACGTGGTGGGGGAGATAACCCTACTAACCCGATACGGGCCCTCCCGTCGGGGAGCAAACTTGGAAGTAAAACCTTTCACCGCCTGACTAGCACGATGACTTTCCAGTAGAACGAGGTCACCCTCTTTGTAGGTTGGCCCTGGACGGCGGGCTTTATCCGCGGACTCCTTCCGAAGATCTTGTTGCCGTTCGACTCGCCACTTCACTTCCTGTAGGCGCTCTACGAAGTCCCTCAGGTACGGCGTGATTTGTGGTACGTAGTTCTCCTGCTCTACAACTGCCCTCAGGTCGCAGGCTACATCTAGGGGAGACCGGAACTCGCGCGCAAAGGTTAAATAAGCGGCGGAGTGTCCTGTGCCCTGGTTAGGTGCCGTATTAAGCGCAAAGCGCACCGAAGGTAATGCTTCCGGCCAACGACGATGCTCAGGATCGATCATCATCGCCAGCATCTGTTTCATTTCTCGATTTTTCCGTTCAGCTGGGTTAGCTTCGGGGTGGTACACTGGAGTTAAGTTCTGGTTCACCCCGAGAACGTGCAGGGCCTTCTGCATCACCGCTGAAACGAATTGGACCCCATTGTCCGAGAGGACACGGCGCGGAAACCCATAACGTAGGAACACTTCCTCAATAAGGGCTCTGGCACAACTCTCGGCAGTGGCGTCAGTCAAAGGAATCAATTCCACCCATCTGCTTGCGGTGTCTTCTACAAGGAATATATATTTCTCCCCCTGGCTACCTTCCGGTAGTGGGCCAAATAAGTCCATAGCGAGGACTTCAAACCTTTGGGCTGGAACAGGGGTTTGTAGAAGACCGGCTGGTTTGAGGTTGGTTGGCTTGAACTTTTGACACAAATCACAAGCCTTTAGATAGGTGGTCACGTACTGGCGCATGTTTGGGAAATAGAATCTCTCCTTGATCCGTTTTAGAGTGCGCTCCAGGCCCAAATGACCCGCAGTTGGGGCATCGTGGAGCTGCTTCATGATTTCCGCACGCATGGATTCCGGTACTACCAACTGGGGCTCCTCGGATTCGCAAATCGGATCAAACCGAAATAGAACTCCATTCGAGACATAATATCCGCGATCTGTCCAACGAGTGGCAGCTTCACCGTCTTCGAAGTCTGAAAGTATCTTCGCTATTTCAGGATCTCCGAGCTGAGCAGCGCGCAGCTCTTCGGAGCTACGGTGAGGTAAATCTACGGAGATAGGACAGATGTCGCATGTGGTTTCTACCACGTCATTCCGGGAGGAGTCACAGACGGGACGGCTGAGGGTGTCCGCCACCACATTGACCCGCCCCGGAGTGTACTCAATATTCAGATTAAAAGCCTGAATCTTAAGGGCCCATCGGGCTAAACGCCCGCTTGGGGTTTTCAGAGAAAGGAGCCACTTCAGAGGCTGGTGGTCAGATGCCACCTGGACTTGGGCGCCCTCGAGGTACCCTCGAAATTTCTCTAAGGCCCATACCACCGCCAGCGCCTCTTTCTCCGTGGTGGAATAGTTCCGTTCTGCGGAGGTCAATAACCTGCTGGCATACTCAATGGGTTTCTCAGACTTCTGATCCGGGCCTTGCATCAGCACGGCACCCAATGCATAATCACTAGCATCGGTGCGCAATACGAATCCCCGCTCAAAGTCCGGTTGCTGGAGGATCGGACTCGTCGTGAGTCGCCTCTTAAGCTCATTGAATGCTTTGGTCTCCTCCTCTCCCCATTTCCAGGGTCTATCTTTCTTAGTGAGATCCGTCAAAGCGCGGGCAACTTCCGAAAATTGGGGAATAAACTTCCGAAACCAACAACAGGTTTGCAGGAAGCTTCTTAATTCCTTTAGGTTGGTAGGCGGAAGTCTACCCACAATAGCGTCAATTTTCCCGGGATCTGGCTCTATTCCACGGACGGTCACCACGTGCCCTAAAAATGTTACTCTCTCCCTGGCAAACACACATTTTTCACGGTTTGCGCGGAGATGGAATTGTCGCAGGCGGTCGAACACCTGCTGCAAATCGCGCACGTGTGCTGGTAGGTTTTCAGAAATTACCAAAATATCGTCCAAATAAGCTACCACGGCAATATCCTTAAGGCCGGCACGGAACCGATCCATTAGCCGCTGGAACGTGGACGGCGAGTTCTTCAAGCCAAAGGGCATGCGCCGAAATTGAAACGTCCCAAACGGGGAAACGAAGGCCGTTTTGTGTCGATCCTCTGGGGCCACCTCAACTTGCCAGTAGCCTGATCGCAAATCGATCGTGGACATCACACCGTTACTCTTGGCAGAAGCCAGTAGATCGTCTATTAATGGAAGCGGATACTTGTCCGTTCGTGTTACGGCGTTCAACTTCCTATAGTCTACGCAAAATCTGGTCTCACCATTTTTCTTGGGTACTAGAACCACAGGTGAGGTCCACTCGGACTCAGCTTCCTCGATAACATCAAGTTCTAGCATCTTATCAATTTCCGCTCTTATTATTTCTTTCTTCGCGGGGGTAACCCGATACGGTGGGGTTGAAATGGGCGCGGCGTTCCCTGTATCGATCCTATGCATAGCAAAGGGCGTCGGCCCTCCCCCTGCACCAAAGATTTCTTCATTCTCTTCTAATAGCCTACTCAATTGCTCTTTATCAGCCGGTGATAAGAGAGTGCCTTCGCCTTCACGAAGGGTAACCGCAGCACTAACCACCGCGTGGTTAGTGGTTTCATACATTAGTTCATGGAACTCTGTCGACCGTAACGAAAACCTATTTTTTTGAAAATCAAGTACCATGCCAGCGTCCCTAATAAAATTCATTCCTAATAGGGAGTCTATAGCACCAGGCAAGACCATAAAAAGGGTTGTCACCTCCACTTCCTGCACCTTTACATTTACTAAAGCCGTCTCTACAACCTGGACTCGTTGACTTCCGTCCGCAAAACGCAATTCAGTTTCTACACTATTGAACACTTGGCCATTTGACCTTAAATGCTTTGCTAAACTATCACTAGCCACTGATTGCTTTGCACCGGTATCGAGCAGTGCCGTACCTATAGCCCCGAACACTTCAATGTTAAATATTGGACGCACACGCGGGCTTAGCACGAATTCACCTACGGACACTGATTGAAACGCTGTCGTTGACGGAGGTGGAGTGTTCTTTTCCTTACACGTCTTGCAATTGGATCGTATAACGCCGGGTGCACCGCAACCAAAACATGTTATGGCTGGGCGCAGCTCCGACGCTGCTGCGGCAGGTTCCCTCTTGACGGGAGCTGGAGTGAGCTTGTTCTTGATTCGGCGGCAGTCCTCCTTAACGTGGCCGAACATCTTACAAAAAGAGCACCTATGGCGCGCGGTTACCGTATTGTCACGACCGCGTGGTATCGGCCGGAAGGCGACATGCACTTCGCGTCGGAGGCCAGGTTCGACTGAATTAGGTCAATGCAGTGGCCGCGCGCCGAGTTACATTATTTTCTATGCGCCTGCGCAGCCTATAGTGAGGGCGCATGGTCGACGCTTGCCGATATCGACAAGATTGTCGATAAAATATATAAATTATGATTAAAATGAAATATATGAGTGAATGTGATCTGAATGGAACGTGTGTGTAAAATAATATGTGTGATGTGGTGAAGGTCCCCATATCACTCCCCCCGGGAGGCCGTACTTACGGACGATAAAAATCTGGGAGTTTAACTCGTCTACCGGACCTCGTTGTTCGAGGTAAGGCCGGGCAGCTATCCGCAACTGGGGGACTGATGTCTGGGCATGTAGTGTGAGGCAGATCGGTGTTCAGTATATAGGCCGGTTTTAGGCGGTCTATCGAAACTGTCACCTCTTTGCCTTTCACTCTTACCTTGAATACTTTGTCGCTTCTTTCCATCACTTCGTAGGGACCGGAGTATGCAGGTTGGAAGGTACTCTTTGACGCATCTTCTCTGATGAATACGTGGCTAGAAGTAGCAAGGTCCTTATAAACAAATGTCTTGTTTTTACTATGGCGCGAAGCGGGGCAAGGTTGCAGTCGTTGGCAAAACGAACGAATTCTGGCTGTAAAGTCGGTAATGTCAGTTGTAGTATTCACGTTGTTTTCAAAGAATTCGCCTGGTAGTCTTAAAGGCTCTCCGTAGACGAGTTCTGCTGAGGAACACTGAAGGTCGGCTTTGAAGGCGCTTCGAATGCCCAATAGCACTAGTGGTAATGATTCTGTCCAGTTGCTATCGGCATGGCATGTAATAGCGGTTTTTAGTTGCCGATGGAATCTTTCTACAAGGCCGTTGCAGGCGGGGTGATAAGCCGTGGTTTGACGGTGCTTGAATCCAGCTATCTTGGACAAGTAGCTGAATAATTCTGATTGGAATTGGCCACCCCTATCCGTCACAATGAAGGATGGGCTGCCATATCTAGCGATCCAGCCTGACAACAATGCCTTTGCCACCGTTTCGGCAGTGATATCCACTATAGGAATGACTTCTGGCCATCTTGTAAAGCGGTCCACTGCTGTTAAGCAGTAACGGAAACCGTTCGAATAGGGAAGTGGGCCGATGAGGTCGATATGCACGAAAGAAAACCTGGTTCGAGGTAATTCGAATGTGCCTAAAGGTGCAGACACATGACGGTGAACCTTGGAGCGCTGGCAAGACAGACATGTGCGCGACCATTCTCGGCAGTCTTTCCTGATGGCTGGCCAAACGAATCGCTGTGCAATTAGTTTAGCGGTAGCGTTTGCGCCAGGATGACTTAAACCGTGAAGGCTGTCGAACACTTGCTTACGTAAGCACATGGGAACGAAAGGTCTGGGTGTCCCAGTGCTTACGTCGCAATACAATTCGACATCGCTTCCGGGTTCCTTGCTTTTGGCGAAACGAAGCGAGGACTCGTCATTCAGTAATTGCAAAAGCTCGGTATCTTCCGATTGTGCTTTGGCTAGCACTTCGAGATCAACTGGATTCTGTATACCATCTACACGGGACAAAGTGTCTGCGACAACGTTGTCCTTGCCGGATATGTGACGAATGTCGCTCGTGAATTGGGATATAAAATCCAGGTGTCTATACTGACGCGGTGAACAGTTATTCTTCCGTGTGTGGAATGCATAACACAAAGGTTTATGGTCGGTATAGACTATGAAGTGCCTAGCCTCGAGCATATGACGGAAATATTTTATTCCCTCATATATAGCGAGTAGCTCGCGGTCATAGGGCGAGTACTTTTGCTGTGAAGGGCTAAGCTTCCTTGAAAAAAAAGCTAGGGGCTGCCAGGCGTTGTCCTTATATTGCTGTAGCACGGCACCCAATGCCAAGTCAGATGCGTCTGTGACAAGAGCGAGTTTGGCTTCGCAGTCGGGGTGTGCTAATAAGGCAGCATTACAAAGACTGTCCTTGGATTCCTCAAAAGCTATTAGGGCGTCACCTGTCAAGTCCACCGGATGTGAGGGTTTAACTGAACCAGAGAGTAGGGCATTTAATGGGGCTTGAATTTTTGCGGCATTAGGTATGAATCGCCGATAAAAATTAATCATGCCTAAAAATCGCCTAAGTGACTTAATCGTCTTTGGTTTCGGAAAATCCTTAATAGCTTGGACTTTGGACTCGAGTGGCTTAGTACCTGCAGCCGAAATATGGTATCCTAAAAATTGCACTTCTGACGCGCCAAAAACACACTTAGAAGTGTTTACTAAGACACCATATTTTTTCATTCTTTCGAAGAGTAGTTCTAGATGATTTTCGTGTTCTGTGGCGTCCCTAGAAAATACTAAAAAATCGTCTAGATAACAATAGCAGAAATTAAGCCCTCTGGTCATTTCGTCTACGAATCTTTGAAAGGTTTGACCTGCGTTTCGGAGTCCGAAAGTCATGAAGGGGAATTCGTACAGCCCAAAAGGGGTTGTGATCGCCGTTTTCGGTATGTCCTCTTCAAACACTGGTATCTGATTATAAGCCTTAACTAAGTCAATAGTAGAAAATACCTTGCATCCAGATATACTATGAGCGAAGTCATGGATGTGTTTGATCGGGTACTTGTCTGGGATGGTACGCGCGTTGAGCTGCCTGTAGTCCCCGCATGGCCGCCAGCCGTTGTCTTTCTTGGCGGCTAGGTGCAGGGGAGATGACCAGGGGCTCTCGGATGGTCGTGCCGTCCCGTTGCTCAGCATTTGCTCGAATTCCTGCTTCGCGATCTTTAATCTGTCCGGGGCTAACCTGCGAGGGGAACATGATACCGGGGGGCCAGGTGTAGTGCGTATGTAGTGTTGTGTGTTGTGTACCTTGATAGTAGGTGCGCCGGCCGGTCGTGTTATTTCCGGATATTTAGATAGAATGGAATGATATTGTGTGTTGCCAGACGGAATTTTTACAGAATTAATATTAGTAACGTTCTTATCTACAAAAACAATAGTTGACAATGATGTTGTGTTATCGATTAAACGCTTATTTTTAACATCAACAATAAGATTATAATAACACAAAAAGTCTACGCCAATAATGGCTCTAGTTACATCGGCTACGATAAAACTCCAAGTAAAGTTCCGGCGCAAATTAAAATTTAGATTTAAATGTACATACCCGTAGGTTTCTATTACACTACCGTTTGCCGCGGTGAGTTGAAACTTCGTCTTAGCTCGACGGTCACAAAACACACTCCGCGGGAAAACGCACACATCACTACCTGTATCCACTAAAAAATCGATTTTTGAATTGCAATCGGTGATGAACAGGCGGCCCGGTGATGTAGGTGAGCAGTCGTCGGCCGCCATTACCGACCGCTCTGTTGGTTTTCCGAGGCGAAGTTGCAGGGCTTGACACATTTTGTCGCATTCGACCCGAACTTGGCATGGTACCAACAAGCTGGGTACTTCCTGTAGCTTGATTGAGAGCGGTTGCGCCGACGACTGGTGGAACGCTCAGTTTGTCTTCGTCGGGGCTGTCTATCTCGTCTATTCAGCTGCATGGTCAAGTTTTTGACTGCTTCCTTCAGTTCGGCTATCTCCAATGCCATGCACTCGACGCTGTGGACAGAAGTTGTTGGAGCAGCGCTGGAAGTGGAAACCTGTGGTACTGGCGAGACGATATCACATACGCGGTCAGCCAAGTCCGCCAGGTCCTCGAGAGATCCTGCTGGCTGTGATGCTATCAGCGTCTGGATGCTGGCGGGCAGTCTGCTACACCATATGCTTTTAATGAAGTCCTCGGGCACCGAAGATCCTGCTAAGCCTATCAAGTGGCGTAAAAACTGGGATGGCTTCCGGTTGCCCAGCTCCTCATGTCTGAGGAGTTGTTGGATCTTCCTATCACGGGATGCTGACAGCCGCTTTATCAACTCCTCTTTTAATTTGGTGTATCGGTTGGATTCCGGCGGTGAAGTAATTATGTCTTTGACTTCCTTGGAATACTGGTTGCTTAGGCTGCTTGTAATGTAGAAGAACTTGGTGTTTTCAGACACCACTCCTGCAATCTCAAACTGGCCTTCTATTTGGGCGAACCATAGTTCCGGATCTTCCGGCCAGAAAGGTGGTATCCGGATTTTTATGTATTCCGACGGCGAAGCAACCACGCGGTGAGCACGTTTTTTGCGTATTGTTATATGCTCCTCTCCTCCTTCAGATTTCACAGTATCCTCGGATCCACTGCTACTGTCCAATGTGGCCTTCGGCGCAATCATTGTTCGCGAGGTCACCAGTTATGGCGCGCGGTTACCGTATTGTCACGACCACGTGGTATCGGCCAGCAGGCAACATGCACTTCGCGTCGGAGGCCAGGTTCGACTGAATTAGGTCAATGCAGTGGCCGCGCGCCGAGTTACATTATTTTCTATGCGCCTGCGCAGCCTATAGTGAGGGCGCATGGTCGACGCTTGCCGATATCGACAAGATTGTCGATAAAATATATAAATTATGATTAAAATGAAATATATGAGTGAATGTGATCTGAATGGAACGTGTGTGTAAAATAATATGTGTGATGTGGTGAAGGTCCCCATACACCGTGGTCTCGGCTTGCTCTGTGAGGCTTTTTCTGGTTTCACATCAGAAGCTGGTGGAGAAGTTGAAGCCTGTGCCGCAGACGGTGACGGGTAGGCACATGTAGATGTATTTTTCCCAGTGGGAGCCACCGCACTCCCTTCCTCTAGGACCTCCTCTACTACCCGTGCTTGTTGCAGCAGCTCAGTGAACGATGTGAAAGCCGTCCTTACTATCTTCTCACGAATTCTCTTATGGAGCAGCCCATATACCATATCGAGCTGTACTGGATTCTCAGGTAGAGTATTTGGAGCTAACTGGGCAATAAGGGCTCTGACTCTACACACAAAGACATCGGTGCGTTCCTCACGCTGCTCCCGGCTGAATATCTCTCGATAAATTCTGTGCGGCGGGAGGCGTGGCCCAAACGTTTGCCGAAGTAAGCTAATTGCTTCCTGCCAACTCAAAACTGAATGCTTAACGCCCTGCCACCAGGTCGCTGCAAAGTCCGTCAGTAGCATTGGCAGGCCTCTTAAGGCAATATCGTCGCTAACGCCAACACACTCCTTATAAATCTGCACAGAGTCTATGAACGCCAGAACATCGGCGACTCCATTGTATCTTGCCGTACATTTAGCTAAATTTGTACTCACAGTCGTTGACGGTGGCAGTGCGCCCTGCGTAGGCGGCTGCGCCCGTAAAGATTGTATGATGAATGCTAGTTGTTGGTTCGTCATTACCACGGGTGCGGCTGTACTCGGTTGTGATGGTAATGCGGCGCCAGGCGGAGCCTGCCCAAACTGTTCCATTTGCTCAACGTCAGGCGGCTCACGCCCGTACAATCGCCCCGGCGACGGCGAGGCCGCGCCGGCGGAGGGCGCGTCGGTGGAGGCGGCGCCCGCTAGCGGCGGCGTCGTCGTCCGCACGTCGACGAATAATTCACCTCCATCTGCCTGCATTGTATCCGCGACAGGTTGCTGCGTACCACGCGAAGCACTACTAGCACGCGACCGTGTTAGCACCATGTCCACATAAGTCTATTACGCACTATACCTATAGTCAACACGCATTCTCGCGAAGTTAATGCACCACAAAAAATAGTAACGTCGGTAGGTACCTAGGCTACCTATCTAGGCCGCCTAGCAACCACAAAGTTCGACAACTGTTCATAAACCACGCGAAGTTAGGTATCTAAGTCATACGTACGCGCGCACGTCGCCGTAGTAACTTGAATGTTTTTCTTAAAACAAGTCCAAACTAGACTTAATACCTAAACACGGAAACACCTTAGTTCAAAAGTTTTATTCACTACACGATGTATTCCGGGTTTCTAGGTACCCTAACTTAATACCTAAATCTACCGTAACGTTCGATGGGGCCGTCTATACCTAGACTCCCACACGAAGCGTTTGTAGGAAACACCTCAGTTCAAAAGTTTTATTCACCACACCTGTATTCCAGGCTTCTAGGTACCCTAACTTAATACCTAAATCTAGGTTAGCACAAAGTGTCACTGTCGCTACCCTAAATAAACGTTCGTCGCGGTCCTAGGTAACTATAACATACTAATACCTAGTATCACACAAAGCGTCTCTGTAGGCATCCGACTGTTCACCGACAAATAGGTACCTATTTCTACGTAACGTTCGACGGGCCGTCTATAAATAGACTCCCTACACCAATGACTTTCTAAGCATGGACACATCATGGCATACAACACAAGAGCCCAAACATGGCACACGTTTCTAAATTCACCTTATGTAGCTTCAACTGCTCCATTTATACATTCCCGCTAACATTCAAGTCCTGTAAACTAACCTCAGTGATTAAGCCGCAATGTAAATCGATAAGCACTCGAAGCTGAATAAGGTGATTTTAGAAGCAAACTTGAACAAAAAATGGAATGGAGTAGTGTAGCACTATTAATTTTTGTTATTTCTTTGAGAGATTTTTCGTTTTTGTAAATATGAAACTATTATACTATATCTATACTATATAACTATTATACTATATCTGCTCGTGCTGATTCACTGACTGACTCATTTGATCACCTCTTTGTATGTTTTTTTTTTTACCGATAGTTTCGTATAGAGGACAAAAAATGATTCGGAGGAAAAATATGGATAGAGCTGATGATTGAGGATTTCGGTGAGGAGCACGGTCAGGGTATTGAAGATAGGTGGGGGGTGCTCGAACAAATGTGTTCGAGCACCCCCCTTCAATAACTCAGAACTTCATCCAATAGACAGGGAGCTGAAAAATAAAACCAAAATGGCGGATTCAATATGGCGGCCATACAAATTTCGCCGGTGTCTATCTCGAAGATTATAAAAGATGGAAGAGTGGTTTCTTGGCAAAAAATGATCAGGACCCTAAATTCAACTTGATGAGCAGAAAAATTGCGGTCCGCTTGCGGGCCGCGAACTCACGCGCGCTACTAGTTATATGTAACTATATGGTTTTACGTGGGATGATTTATATTAAAAAAAAAATTAAAAGCCCTAGATTGCAATCACACCTGGTGGAAAGTGATGATACAGTCTACGGTAGTAGCGGGCTAACTTGTAGGGGTGGGGTAAAATCCATACCCGTTATAGATGTTTCTATATGGCATCGTACCGGAACGTTAAACCGCTTGGCGGTAGAGTGGTAAGTAGCCACGGCCAAAGGCCTCCCACCAGCCGACCTAAACCAATTAAGCAAATCTCAATCGGCTCAGCCGGGAATCGAACCCGGGACCCTCGTCATACAAATCCACCGCGCTACCACTGCGCACCGGAGGTCGTCAAAAGATAATAAAATAAAATATGTGATACAATAATGGCCAATAGATTTTACATTGAACAAAAAAAAGCTACTCCACAGTTTTGTTTTTCCGACATTCGTGACGCGCCCTTCCATCTGTCTCTTTCCAATGTGCGTGAGAGAAAGGAATGGGAACATTGTAAATAATTTTAGATATTTCTAGTGTTTTCAATGGTTTTACTAAGTATTTTACACTTTTTCGCATGTTATCTTACGTAAATAAAATTAACTTACCGGTGGTAAGTCACACCATCTCTTTTCTGCGTCGTTAACGTATTATTTCGGCACTTTTTGATCGCGCATTTAGGCATCTTGACAGCTTAGCAGTCAACATGCGACTAATGAAGAAAGTGTGCTTACACCGAGTATAAGCACACTTACTTGGTCCCTTGTTTTGCGCGCCAGTGCGATGTCCTTGCTTAGAAAGTCATTGCCCTACACGAAGCGTTTGCACGGCCCTTGCCGTAGGTACTGTTCACTGATAGCCACTGTTCACCGGTTTACGGCTTGTAACGTCACACCTATCCCACTACCTAGGTAACCTACCCAAGCACTAAGGATGACTAACTGTGAGCACTTACAATCCACTCGTACCCGTAAAGCACTAGATCAGTCTGTTTCGAGCCCGAACTGACAAAACACACACAAAACTGTCCGTAAGTATCTATACACCTATTCTAGGAATAATAATAAACACTTCGAATGTTCGTGAGTACTGCGTAGTTATCGATTTTTCTAGTCGTGGTTGGGTTTTTTCCATTAACCAACTGTCTGAACACTTTACACGGCCCAACGTTGAGCGCCACTTATAGGGTAAGTAATAAAAGAAACCCGTGTAAGTGGATAAACACTGTATTAAATAGAAAAAACAACCTATTATTGACTACGAGAACAATTTACGCGGCTCCGCTGTCCTGCGCACAGGCACGAGCGACCCAGGACGGACTGAAGGGGTGAGCGCCTAGCTACTAGAGGGGTGTGAGGGAAGAGGGGGCTGCATAACGAACCGGCGCTCGCCGCATACGACAGGGGCGTGAAGCGGGGTTCGACCTGGGTACTATAGTTTCTTTCATTCAGGATTTTTGGAAATTCTGTCCTCAAGGAGGTTAAATAAGTAATAATTAATAACCGACTTTTATACAATCTTATCAAGATTGTATAAAAGTCGGTTATTAAGTAAAATCCATGAATGAAAATTACTATTGATTACTTATTGTGTTTTCCCTTAAAAATAAAGAAATAGATACAAATTTCTTCCTTGAAAGTTTGCAGAGAGAATTACCTTAACTTTGCGTACCATTCATATTCGTAGTTATTTCAAAAGGTGAATTTTTAAAAACTTTCTTCAGAGATTTTGTTATGAACTAAGTATTAATTGTTTCAGCTCTCGATATTTTAAATCCACAGATTTAATAATACTTAGTTAAATTAAACCTTTCATAACATGAAAGATTATTGAATTGAATGTAAGATATAACGTAGAAACATGGATACAACTAATGTTAATAATAGTTACTAACATATTCCAAGTGAACAAGTTAGAATTATTCTTGGAAACTCGTAAACGACGGGTAGAGACACACTCACATCGGACAATTCAAATAAGCCATAGATACTCGTAGTTTGCAAACTAGCTCTCAGTCAAGATTTCTTGAACAACTTTATCAAAGAGATTGTAGCGAACAAGTTAACCTTCGTCAAGAGTATCTTCTTGAGTGTATTGGTATTTCCCTAGGTGCAATAATAAAATATAAGTGTATAAACCTCGAATCGTTACTTCGTTGTTTTCGTACCATCTGTATGTCATAATAATCGTAACATATTTTTGTTTTTCTTTATTTAGTAAGTAAAATTATCTAAATCTTTCGTATTACCTATATTAAAATATTGTTATTTTACATATTCATTGTCTAATTTATAGTCGGCTTGTAGATACTTAAGTAGAATACTAGGCATTTCTTAAAATCATGCGTTAAGATGTGTGTAGAAAAATAAAACAAATTCTTATTAGTCCACTAGTTCCTTGGGTAAAAGCTCACAAAAGTTGCCTCATCTGCTGAAAATGAACTTCAGTATCGATACGGGAGGAAATATGGGGAAATAAAAAGGTACTTACCCTTACCACCCATTTAGCGGTATGGAAAACTTTTCACACCGATGGACGATGAGAGAGCGAAGTTATGAGTAAATGAGAGCAGTTTTTAAAACTTTACACATTTTAATCTTTTTCTATGCATTTGAAGTATTAAAAACTTTCTTTTTCGAGAGTAGCTGTACGTAGGTAAGTAGTAAAACGATTTGCCTCCTGGGCTCGGTTCTAATTCCAACTTCTAGGATATGGAACTCCCTTCCAGCATCAGTTTTCTCCTCCATTTTTAGGGTACCATACCCAAACGGTAAAAAGAGAACCCTATTAATGTCACTCTATTGTCTGTCTGTTCGTCTTTTCTTTCATCGTTTATTGCGATGTTCTAGCCCGGAAAAGAAATATTTCATTCACCCAAAATATGATGTTCCCATACCCTCAACCCCAACCCGCACTAAACCAGTTTTTTTTTAGAATAATGAACACTTAGAATAAGAACCCAGAATGAACAGTTACCAAATCGACAGGAATCAAAAGAACGTCATAGTGAATATAGCTTACAGTTACATACCACGTACCTGTAAGTTATATTCACTAGACATTATGTTAAAATAAAAAGTAATTTAGACACTTTCGCCTTTCGCGACGATCAGTTCACATCTATCACTGTCCCGCGAGATTCACCGTCAAACATTGATTTGGCCACGGCATCTGTTTGTTGCCATATCGTTACAGGTGTTCTGCTATTTCAAAACCGGTAATGGGAGCCGGCAGCTCATTAAAACAGTTTACCACAAATTCACAAATGGGAGTAGTCCAAATTCCTGGATAATGCGAACTAGCGCATTGTATGGTACGCCCGCCATTCGTAATTAAATATGATCATGTACATTTGTTGGCTGGAAATCGAAATTCAGTGTATGGTTGGACACTAATGTTTTGAACGCTTATTTAATTCTGTTTATCTTCTACACTTAATGACTTTAATAGAATTTCGATTGTTAGAATTTAGCATTAACGGAAATAATTGGGTTATTTGTTCAAATACTTACAAAATTCATTACAGCATCTAGTTTATATAGGTTTATTATAATTAAGTACATGAAATGATTTTACTTTTATGATGACAGTATTTCCATCAATGCAAATTTTATCTATAGTGGGCGGAAAATAGAAAATAATAAAAATAAGCCATTAAAAAAATACAAGCTGACAAGTTCCTCATAAAATATTACGCGTACAAAAAATGCTTTATTTGATCCTTACAATTCAAAAATAATAATGTAGGGCATAATGTAAATTGGCAACGGTTTTAAAGTCAACGCCATACCAACCCTTGTAGTTTTTTTTTTATTCTCTAATTCGAATAAACCACTTTACTCGCCACTTTTCAAAATACCGCTGTTTTAATGCGTTTAAATGTTAAAATGTTTGCTGATGTTAAAAAAATAAAAATACAATTCGGCGATCCTCTGAGAACTTTTCTAACTTTTTGGGTTCGATTTCCTGTTAAATAAATGTTATTTTAAAATCTTTTTCTCTTTTGTTTCTTCTAGTTTGCTTTCGGATTTTTATTACGGTTATATAGACGAAAACGAAGGTTACTTAAGGCTAGAAACATTAAAAATATTCTTTAAATAATAATTATTACAAATATTGCAAGAACTCACTCTCAAAATTGTTAGCAAAGATCCTTGTATTTCTAGTCCTATTTCTCGCCACCAAGTATAATCGGGTAATATTTCACGGCGACTAAGCCGCGATGAAACAGGGCATTTCTCCGACATATCGCATTGATTTATGGACTGTTTAAGTACCCTTTAAAACTATGGCCCGAGGAAGCCAAGACGCTTGGTAATAAAGTGTCATTTTTAGCGTTCCGTACCCGAACGGTTCCAACGGTTACCCTATTACTAAGCCTCCGATGTTCGTTCGTCTGTCTGTCTGTCAGCGGGCTATATCTCACGAACCCTAATAACTTAGTTTTTAAAACTAATAGGTAATAGGTAGAGAGTTGAAATTTTCACAGAGTATGTTTCTATTGCCTCTATTAATAAAAAATAATAAAAATGTCGAACTTATCGCCGAAAAATTAGTGACCTTTGTGTACGAATCCGACTTGCACTTGAGCGGTATTTTAATAAATATTCTTTATTTAAATCGTTAATTTAGACTAGTTGTTTGTTTGAATTGTCATTCACCCATTTTAAAATACCTAACCTACCTTGCTTATGTTTACGATATTAAGATTTGTGTTAAAGTTAAGTACGATTTATCATTGAAGGTAAATGTCTGAAACACACATCGAATACATGAACTAAATCAAATAAGTTACACTCCATGTTATGGACATTACTCATCGTTCGCTAGTGACAATTATTGTATCCCCGAAATTCTATTAACGGCCATCACAAAAGACAAACAGATTCAAAATTACATAAACATTGAAATTATTAGTTCAACCGTATTATAAATTTCGACTCCCAGTGAACAAACGGATGGCAATGCTCGCATTTAATTACAAATGATTGCTGTTACCAAATATTCCGCTAAATCGCATAATATAGGGAGTTTAGGTTATTCCCACTTGTGGATTTGTGGTGAACCATTTTAATGAGCTAACAGTCGTTACTCGCTACATGCCTTTATTAGCAGCCATATTAGAATACCTGTGACGTAGTGTATAAGCAAATGAGAATGTTATCGACAAATATTTAGCAAACCCCTTGGGATGTGTTCCAAATAAGTTGATTAAATATTCTACAGTTGGAAAGGGAATATGAATTGCAAGCGACTAACTGTGTAACATGTTCTTTTTTATGCTCTAACTCTTGAGTTTCTAGAAGCCATTTAGTTGAACCATTTAGTTAGATGGTACTGCTGTTGTAGATTTTCTCAAACTAACAACACCATCCCATCTGGGATCCCAAAGAATAATAGTAAAAGGATGTAAACTGAGTACACAAACGTACCAAAACTTTGAGTTTTAAATTAATAGATATCTATTCGAAATCCACAACCCAAATTAGGTAATAGGAGTTACAGAACGTTGTAATTTAATTCATCGGTTCACTTGCTACAGACGGCGCTCAGGTCCGTAACTAAATTTGGGTTGGGATTTAGAATCCGTTAGACGTATCGAAACTGAAACCATTGCCAATAACTTTACCCACCATTTTGTTTGATCTGGACTTACCGCTTTATTATATTACTAGTGGATACCAGGCATGTGCTAGATATTAAGAGGGGTCTCTCCGTCACTCGCTTCATACACACGTAGTTCCAATTTCATTTGAATATTAAGCAACCAAAGTCTATGAAATTTTGCAGAGATAAACTAGAAACTAATATCTATGCCTGTGGTTTTCCAGATTTCTGTTCAAATATTCGGTTTCAAAGTTACGCAGTCTTAAAAATTCACATCACAAATCTTTGAGCCCCTGTAATTTTAAAACTACATTTTTTAGAAAAATCTAAAACACCACAGGCACAGATATTAGTTTCTAGAATATGTCTGCAAAATTTCATAGACTTTGGTTGCTTAATATTCAAATGAAATTGGAACTACGATTGTATGGAGTAAGTGACGGAGAGAGCCCTGTTAAAAATATGTTGATCATGATCATGTTTTAAGAAAAATAAACTTTTTACCACATTATTTCACCACCATTAAGAAAATGCTGCATATTTACAATTTCAGAAATATAATACTTAACTACCATACCATATGCTTTCACGATTGTGAAAAAATAAAATATAAATATGGAAGCGTGTAGATTTAAAAGGCTTTCATTTGATCATAGCTCCCTCCGCAGCAAAAAGCCGTACAAAGCGTTAAACAACTTTAACCGTAAGCAAGCTTTTTTATTTCCTTCATACTTCCTCGCGAGTAGACAGTGGATTTACTCCTGTAAAAACGACTGTAACGGATGAAATAACCGGCAGTAAAATTTTAAATACTTTGCAACTAAAACTTGATATTAGCTCTTCTTCTTCTTATTTAGTTTAATGGATTTTAGTAGTGCCACATAAACACAGTGCACTTCGCCAATGTCACGTAGAATCCATATTAGCTCAGTCAACTGAAAAAGCTGTTAGTATTTCTATTTATTTCTAACTAGCTTTTCCCGCGACTTAGTCCGCGGTAGGTACGTGGTGTTTATAGCCTATTTTACTTCTGGATAAAGTATATAGCTTTCTAATCATGAAAGAATTATTACAATTCTGCTCCTTATATCTAATATTAATACCTCTAGCTGATAATAATAATGATTATTCGTATTGGTTTAGATTTAGACATTTGTACATTGTTTAAATAAATCGGTGGTATACGTCTGCTTCTACGTTAATCTTGTAGCAAACTTCAACAAAGTGTAGAAATATCTTGGTAATAGTGAACTAGGAAAATATCCACACACTCAAATAGATACGCTTGACGAAGGCTAACTTGTTCGCTACAATCTCTTTGATAAAGTTGCTCGAGGAAACTTGGCTCGCCCGCTTGCTTGCAAACTCGCACTTAACGTACGACTTAATTGAATTGTCCAGAAATCAGTTTGATTCTTCGCTACGTTTCCGAGCTCCTACGAGCTAATTCGTGTTCAATAAACCATGTACATTTAATGGCGCATAGAACTAAATACGTACGAAAATCGAGCAGCGTATGCCATACCAATGACTAAGTACATAATATAATGCTCGAGTTACATATGTTTACAACTACACTTTTTGGGGTCCCGTACTTCAAAAGAAAAACAGAACCCTTATAGTATCATGTTGTCTGACTGTCTGTCTGTCCATCTGTCAGTCTGTCGTGTCTGTCAAGAAAACCTATAGGGTACTTCCCGTTGACCTCAAAGAAGGTATGTAAGTAAAGCTGAGAGGTATTTATCAACAAAAGACTCTTCTACGTCTGTTTGTGCTGGCCCTTCGCCCTAAGTGTCCCAGAAGTACCCTCTTATGACAATTGCGCAACGGGTTGCGGGGTTGGGTTTGATTCTACAATCTTACGGACTATAGCCTGCTCTTTGACAATTTAGCTGAAATACCGAGCTGAAAAACATTTTTGACAAAAAAAACAGTACGAACTAGGCTATTGAGACTTGTGTGAGTGGCACTTACTAAAACGAACTCAGAGCGTTTTGGGGTTTTCATAACTCGAAAAGGACCTCAAAGCGAATTTGTTTGGACTCTGAATTCTTTGAATATAGCAATGCTCAAACAAAACACAAATTAACGTTATTTTAGTACTTTTACGATTTTTCTATACCGATAAAAACAGTAAAACACAATCCAAGCTAAAATAGTTACCAAGAAACTACCTTGGCAATGGTCAAGACATTTGGAATATTTAGATTTAGAAGATTAGAAGTCTAATATTTAAATTTAAACTATACTTGCCTACTTATTTAGGATGTGTTTAACGCTAGCTTGCTTCGTTATTAATTGAAACAGTGGGTTTAAATAAAAAGAGCAAATCAGTATAATCGCACTAATTTATTTTATCACTTCACTCAACACACTAATAATTACTCTCATATATTTGTTACTACTACACTTATTTACTTATTACACATTTATTACACACTTATTACACTTATTTACAGAGACCGGCAGTATTTCAGCTTATAATGCGTACGATACAATAATAATCCTAAAAATGAGCTCGCATGGCTTTATATGGCGTTATCCCCACCGAAGGCATTCGGCAGTTGTTGCTGAGTGGCGTTCGGCTGTCAATGGCGCTGGCGTTGGCGTTCAATGGCCGCTAGGCTATGATTGGCCGGCGTTTGGCTCGGCTTGACTCGGATAGTCTGGTTGGCGTTGGCACGTTGCGATTGGCTGAGGCGGTGTGGCGTTACATTCGGCCGTCCTGAAACAATGAATTGCTCCCGCAATGGGAAAATGCTTGGTTAGCTTTCTGGTAGGCAATAGCTCAATAGGGTCTTCGGTTTCAAGTTATTTATCGGAACAGTTAGCACTGTTGGATATAAGAACCGTAGGCGCTGTGATATGGCTTTAAAGAGTCTGCTCAGGCATGTACAAGCTTTGTAGCCTCGAAATCCCTTAACACTGCGGGTTCTCTTAATGCCTACCAGCTTGGTTACGAAAATGAACCTGAGTAAATGCTATCAGTGTTTACTTTTGTCGCAATGCTTGTGGGAACTTGCCACTAAATAACTAAATTCCTTTGTTATAATTAAATGAAATATTAATTTTGTCAGTTACATAATCTAGTTAGTTTTATCCTATCGCTTGCTATCCTTTTGCAGCATTGCCTTGTTACGCATAACCTCCCCGAGTTTACTAATTTAAATTAATAGCAACATGGCATCGTGACCTAGGTAAATACCAAATTATGGATAGCACATTCTTTGAGAGTATTGTCAGTAGTCCAAATAATATCAAGTAAGCAGTTTGTCCAATCATTTTATTCGCAGTCTCGCTAGGGCCTGTGGCACAACGCGTTTAACATGGTCTGGCTAGTGCTTGGCTTGGCTTGACTAGGCACTTGGCTCGTGGTAGTATCATGGAGGTCAAAACATACCTAACTATTAATCAGTCGACACTCGAAAACTCTAAAATGTCTACTAGTAAAAGCATTCTTATAGTCACTTTATAAGTTTGCTAGGATGTTCAAATAAGCCAAATTATGTATAATATTCTACGAAACTGATCGTTTTCGGCTAGTAACAAATTTTGCAAAAGCATCTGTAATAATCAAATTGTACCTATACTACTGATGAGCGATATCCTTTCGCTGTCTTACAAAATGGTTTTACAAAATGTGGTCAGTATGAATTCTACAAAATTCTAATCCAATGCTATTGGTCTGTGATCTAAACTGCAATCTTATCCACTTTAAAACCAAGATGAAACAAAAGAACATTATTTAATTTATAAATTATTATCGTTTTTCAGTTGTACTATTTTTCCACGTTTTACTTTAGAGACATTTTTGAAAGAAAAACCGTCAACAGACTGGCTTGTAGAAAGGAAGTGAATAGCTTCTCGTGAAGCTGTGAATGCTATTACTCTGACTTGAAAAGGAATCTCACTTAAATCCTTGCAGGGAGATCTCTCAACGAGCAACGAGATGAAAGTACTCCTATCGAAAGTAAAACTTGGCTTTCGAAAGTAAAAATTGGCTACCGAAAGTAAAACTTGGCTACCGAAAGTAAAACTTGGCTACCGAAAGTAAAACTTGGCTACCGAAAGTAAAACTTGGCTACCGAAAGTAAAACTTGGCTACCGAAAGTAAAACTTGGCTACCGAAAGTAAAACTTGGCTACCGAAAGTAAAACTTGGCTACCGAAAGTAAAACTTGGCTACCGAAAGTAAAACTTGGCTACCGAAAGTAAAACTTGGCTACCGAAAGTAAAACTTGGCTACCGAAAGTAAAACTTGGCTACCGAAAGTAAAACTTGGCTACCGAAAGTAAAACTTGGCTACCGAAAGTAAAACTTGGCTGCCGAAAGTAAAACTTGGCTGCCGAAAGTAAAACCTGGCTGCAGAAAGTAAGACCTGGCTGTAGAAAGTAAGACCTCACTACAGAAATTAAGACCTGGCTGCATGAAGTAAGACCTGGCTGCATGAAGTAAGACTTGGCTGCAGAAAGTAAGACCTGGCTGCAGAAAGTAAGACTTGGCGGCAGAAAGTAAGACCTGGCTGCAGAAAGTAAGACCTGGCGGCAGAAAGTAAGACCTGGCGGCAGAAAGTAAGACTTGGCGGCAGAAAGTAAGACTTGGCTGCAGAAAGTAAGACTTGGCTGCAGAAAGTAAGACTTGGCTGCAGAAAGTAAGACTTGGCTGCAGAAAGTAAGACTTGGCTGCAGAAAGTAAGACTTGGCTGCAGAAAGTAAGACTTGGCTGCAGAAAGTAAGACTTGGCTGCAGAAAGTAAGACTTGGCTGCAGAAAGTAAGACTTGGCTGCAGAAAGTAAGACTTGGCTGCAGAAAGTAAGACTTGGCTGCAGAAAGTAAGACTTGGCTGCAGAAAGTAAGACTTGGCTGCAGAAAGTAAGACTTGGCTGCAGAAAGTAAGACTTGGCTACTGTCTTCACTTCGGCATCTATGTAATTCCGAAAACAGTTCACGATTGAATTTAGGTAATACAGGATCATCAGTTAAATAACAGTTTTCTATTCCATTCCTATTCCCTACTATGTAAGCTACATAACCAGGCAGGCATACTAACACCAACTGAACTCAAGATATTATGTAAAATGTCAGTCTAGTCGGCTTAGTGAAAATTCTTAGGGTACGTCCGGTCCACCTGACTAACAATGAACGGCACAAAGCTAAATCATGGCTATAATTAAAAGTGCCACTTGAACTTTCTACTTACATTATGATTGGACCGACAATCTAAAGGTAGAATGATAAAATTGACTCGATTGAAAGCTTGTTGGCAAAAGTACGTAACGTACATGCTGCCTACAAGCACTACTTTTTTTCTAAAATGACAAAAGCATTATCCAAATCATAAAGATGTCTAACTGGTAATAATTATTATTACGTTTCCTCCAAGTGCCCGATTCTGCCTACATTACACTACCTATTTGTATTTACTCATACGCTGTGCCACTGGCTTGTATATTATACGAGACAGTCCCAAAGCCGTGAGTAAGATCTACTTACTATGCTCACAATCATTCAAAGAATGTGATTTAAACTACAAGTTACAACACGTACAGACTTCATAAACACTAACTTTTAGTAAAAATAAAAGAACAGTCATACCATACAGCATAAACGCTTAACAGCGCTTATGTGACCCCAAGTAGGCGACATTACGGCGGCTTATAGATACCCATTGGCTGCAACCCTGCATCGTTAGCGCGCCACGATGAGGTGCCTCGCAGTGACGCGCTCGGCATCAGGCACACAGCGCACAGCAAAGCATCAGTGGTGACCATCGTAGGCGATGACGTTTGCACTTCACGAACTCACCAAAAATTCCGAGAAAAGAAAGATAAGCACAATATTATTGTTTGACTACAAGTAGCTCCCAGTCGATTCATAAAGTACGTCTGCCCCAATTATGAAGATCTATATTCATATTACATAACAATCATATAACCACATGAAAATCAATTTCACAAGAAACTCAAAAGTGAACATCATAAAATAATTCGATTTTACATTCAAATTGCGATCGCCATGCTATATGCAAAACTGAGTTTGAGCACACTGAAAGTGTTCATCAACCGATTCTGACGTAATTGATATTATTGTACCCTTAAAAATAATTTATAGGTACCCCACACGTACCCAGTGTTGTCTGTATGACTGTAGCGGGAATATCACTGACGACGCGAAAAAAATAACCTTAAAGGTTTATAGAACCTTGTACTATGACTGAGCCTTGTGCAAATAAAAACACTAATAGCGTCAAAGCTTGTTTCTTAAAAACTTCTGGTTGAAATTTGTGGGTAGTCTGAGAACTATTGTTACCATCCGATATACTAGTTTTTTTTTTAATTAATTGCTGCAAAAGTAGGGATTAGGCGTTTAATCAGTATGTATTTGTGTCAGTTCATAACCTCTCAACAATTTTAACCGATTTTGATAAATGATACGTCATTCGTCTTGATGGCAGAAAAACCCTTACCTATGAAGGAGCTAAACTGTACAACAAAATACCTGCACACATAAAAAAAATGTACACTCATTCAATCCATTTAAAACTGAATAATTAGCTGCTCACATTATGAGTAATGCGAATTACTTCAGCAAATGCGCTGAATGAGTACTTCATTAAATGGCGAATATTGTAAACTTTATTTTCTCATGTAAATGACCTTTTTTTATGAGAATACGTCTTTAAACCTAAACCTTTATATGACGGTCAGATATGCCACAAATTATAGTTATATTTTTAGCTTTAGCTATCACTCAAACCATTCACTCTATCCGCGAGCGTATAATGACCACCTATCATAACCCGCGTGCCCTAATACTAATTTCATAACCTCAAACAGGGTGTTAGCAATATTAACCTTTCACGGTCATCTCATCAGTAGAAGTTACAAACACGATCAACCTCATTACACTATGCATCAATATCATTAAAAACGGGATTAAAATTTGAAATGGAATAATGGATGGATCATACCTCAGTTATTACGCGTAGAAGTTGAGGGTAGGTTGCCATCGGGCGTAGAAACCATGCACGCTGCAGATGAATGTACCTCCGGTTCAAAACTCTTCTAAGGACCTTCCGGGCCCCAGAAGTGGACGATCTTCATTGTCGCTTGATTTTTACACGGTGATTCGTTTCCCTCTTGCGGAGGAACAAAGTGGCCGGCATGTATTTGCCGAATCGTTAATTGGCGCGATTATGCATCATAACTTTCTTTATTAATCCCACTTCTGAGATGAAACAGTGGGTTTAAATAAAAAGAGCAAATCAGTATAATCGCACTAATTTATTTTATCACTTCACTCAACACACTAATAATTACTCTCATATATTTGTTACTACTACACTTATTTACTTATTACACATTTATTACACACTTATTACACTTATTTACAGAGACCGGCAGTATTTCAGCTTATAATGCGTACGATACAATAATAATCCTAAAAATGAGCTCGCATGGCTTTATATGGCGTTATCCCCACCGAAGGCATTCGGCAGTTGTTGCTGAGTGGCGTTCGGCTGTCAATGGCGCTGGCGTTGGCGTTCAATGGCCGCTAGGCTATGATTGGCCGGCGTTTGGCTCGGCTTGACTCGGATAGTCTGGTTGGCGTTGGCACGTTGCGATTGGCTGAGGCGGTGTGGCGTTACATAATGAAAACTTCCATAACCGAGCTTGTAATAACAGATTTTCATCTCTATCTTTTAAGTTGTTCAAAAGTAATATTATGTCTGGCTTCTAGAACGCGTAGCAGATTATATCAGCTGCGCTGGCCCCGGGGCAATGTAGCACGGATAAACAAAGCGTTTTCTTAATTTGAGTTTTGATACTCTGTAGGCAAACAGCTTACTCTTTTCGCAATTAGCTCAGACCGTTTGAGAAAACTTTTTAAGTCCAAAGAATATAGCTTGATTTATCACAATTTTGTAACTACAATTTCGGTACATGAAAATAAAAATACAATAAATAAATATTTCTTTGGACTACACGTGTAAATTAAAAATTTATAACACCCCCGACAAGTAAAGGTTACAGTATTAACTAGAAAAGAGCTGATAACTTTTAAACGGCTGAACCGATTTTATTGGACTATAGCTAAAAACACTCTCGATCAAGCCACCTTTAAAATAAAAAAAAAACTAAATTAAAATCGGTTCATTAGTTTAAGAGCTACGATGCCACAGACAGATAGGTACACAGATACACACGTCAAACTTATAATACCCCTCTTTTTGGATCGGGGGTTAAAAAAATAACACTAGTTGCATGATCTTGGTATCTACAATGTTGAACTTTGGGATTTTAAACATCTCTATACAATGACTTTCTAAGCAAGGACATCGCACTGGCGCGCAAAACAAGGGACCAAGTAAGTGTGCTTATACTCGGTGTAAGCACACTTTCTTCATTAGTCGCATGTTGACTGCTAAGCTGTCAAGATGCCTAAATGCGCGATCAAAAAGTGCCGAAATAATACGTTAACGACGCAGAAAAGAGATGGTGTGACTTACCACCGGTAAGTTAATTTTATTTACGTAAGATAACATGCGAAAAAGTGTAAAATACTTAGTAAAACCATTGAAAACACTAGAAATATCTAAAATTATTTACAATGTTCCCATTCCTTTCTCTCACGCACATTGGAAAGAGACAGATGGAAGGGCGCGTCACGAATGTCGGAAAAACAAAACTGTGGAGTAGCTTTTTTTTGTTCAATGTAAAATCTATTGGCCATTATTGTATCACATATTTTATTTTATTATCTTTTGACGACCTCCGGTGCGCAGTGGTAGCGCGGTGGATTTGTATGACGAGGGTCCCGGGTTCGATTCCCGGCTGAGCCGATTGAGATTTGCTTAATTGGTTTAGGTCGGCTGGTGGGAGGCCTTTGGCCGTGGCTACTTACCACTCTACCGCCAAGCGGTTTAACGTTCCGGTACGATGCCATATAGAAACATCTATAACGGGTATGGATTTTACCCCACCCCTACAAGTTAGCCCGCTACTACCGTAGACTGTATCATCACTTTCCACCAGGTGTGATTGCAATCTAGGGCTTTTAATTTTTTTTTTAATATAAATCATCCCACGTAAAACCATATAGTTACATATAACTAGTAGCGCGCGTGAGTTCGCGGCCCGCAAGCGGACCGCAATTTTTCTGCTCATCAAGTTGAATTTAGGGTCCTGATCATTTTTTGCCAAGAAACCACTCTTCCATCTTTTATAATCTTCGAGATAGACACCGGCGAAATTTGTATGGCCGCCATATTGAATCCGCCATTTTGGTTTTATTTTTCAGCTCCCTGTCTATTGGATGAAGTTCTGAGTTATTGAAGGGGGGTGCTCGAACACATTTGTTCGAGCACCCCCCACCTATCTTCAATACCCTGACCGTGCTCCTCACCGAAATCCTCAATCATCAGCTCTATCCATATTTTTCCTCCGAATCATTTTTTGTCCTCTATACGAAACTATCGGTAAAAAAAAAAACATACAAAGAGGTGATCAAATGAGTCAGTCAGTGAATCAGCACGAGCAGATATAGTATAATAGTTATATAGTATAGATATAGTATAATAGTTTCATATTTACAAAAACGAAAAATCTCTCAAAGAAATAACAAAAATTAATAGTGCTACACTACTCCATTCCATTTTTTGTTCAAGTTTGCTTCTAAAATCACCTTATTCAGCTTCGAGTGCTTATCGATTTACATTGCGGCTTAATCACTGAGGTTAGTTTACAGGACTTGAATGTTAGCGGGAATGTATAAATGGAGCAGTTGAAGCTACATAAGGTGAATTTAGAAACGTGTGCCATGTTTGGGCTCTTGTGTTGTATGCCATGATGTGTCCATGCTTAGAAAGTCATTGTCTCTATAAGTAAGTAAATTGCTTTAAAGCTTGTTTTACAGATAGATTAAGAGGGCTCTCTCCGGCACTCGTTTCATACAATCGTAGTTCCAATTTCATTTGAATATTAAGCAACCCAAGTCCATGAAATTTTGCAGACATATTCTAGAAACTAATATCTATGTCTGTGGTTTTCCAGATTTCTGTTAAAATATTCGGTTTCAAAGTTACGCGGTCTTAAAAATTTTCATACAAATCTTTGAGCCCCTGTAATTTTAAAACTACATATTTTAAGAAAAATCTAAAACACCACAGACACAGATATTAGTTTCTAGAATATGTCTGCAAAATTTCATGGACTTTGGTTGCTTAATATTCAAATAAAATTGGAACTACGATTGTATGAAACGAGTGACGGAGGGAGCCCTGTTAAGAGGAAGTTGTTGTATCGACTATCAAGCACAGCACGTAAGTATATCGTGATCCGCCACTATTACGGTTAGCAGATCATATCAACAAAATACCTTAATGGATAGCTTGCTCCAATTGTTGTTACATTCGATCACACCTAACGAGAACCGACATGCAAGGTTACTTTGCTATATTAAAATAAAAATATCACACTATAATATTATAAAGGTTATTAAGGTTATTATAAAGGTATAATTTACACAGGTTCAAAAAATCTATTAAAAATATGCTCTTGAGAAAAGCATATTATACTATCGAAGATTATGTAAATGATAAAAAAGCGTGGATTTGAACTTCGATTCGCTCCAGCAATGCGCAGGACTTCAATTGCTTTTATACATGGCATAATATTGTATATCAAATCTTTGAAAAGAGCAACCGCCGAGTTTCTTGCTGGTTCTTCTCGGTAGGAAAGGCATTCCGAACCAGTGGTAGATGCTTTTGACGATTCGAAAGAACTTGTAAAAGTCTAATTGAATAAAAACATTTTGAATTTTTTTTTGAATTTTTTGAAAGGCGAAAGGTTGTATGTGTGTGTGTGTGTGTGTATGTTTGTTACTCCTTCACGCAAAAACTACTGGACGGATTGGGCTGAAAATTAGAATGGAGATAGATTATACCCTGGATTAGCGCATAGGCTACTTTTTACCCCCGAAATTCAAAGAGTTCCCACGGGAATTTAAAAAAAACTACATCCACGCGAACGAAGTCGCGGGCATCAGCTAGTTAAATTATATGTCTTTGCTTTTTGTTAAATAATAAAAAAACACACCTACTCTTAATTATTAGAAGGAAATGGCATCACGGCAAAATAATAGTTTTTGTGAACTTTATATTGTAAAAGGAACTAAACATTTAATTTGATATAATCCGCTGAAACAGACAAAATTATATGGTGTAACATACAGCATGCGATAAGCAGCGCCCGCCCTTCCACTGCCAAACATGCATAAAAAGCAACCAAGCAAGCAACAAAGCTTGTTTAGCAGCTGGAGGGCGGGCGTTGCATATGGCATGCTGCATGTTGCACCGTATATATTTGTCCAAATTAAGCTTTTCTTTCCTAGTGGACTCCCGAAAATTAGACTTCTATACAACATTGTGAATTTAGTTCGGACAAAAATTATGCAAGGATTTTTATTCAAACGAACCTAAGCCTGAAAAGCACTTAAAATAGAGTGTATGTAGGCAGACAACTTTATCTATATTCTACACTGCAGCATCGTTAAATCGCTAAATCACTCGGTAGCATGGTATTTTGGCAGCAATTTTGGTAGTGTTATAGCCATTGGCGGTTGAGGTCTCCCATCGCTAAATAGATTTTCTTCCTAAACTGACCTGAGAAACTGGCTGATTTTAGAAAAGAATTACTCGAGATGGGTGGTGTCACGTAAAAAATGCCTATGAAAGAATTTTATCGAACTGTTTCGTGGTAAGTGTGAAATGAGAAGCGACGACGCGGGTTTCTATTCTGTCGTGTATTGGTTATTTAGTCAACTACGTTTGTTTGAAGCGAGCTACGAATAAACAACACCTTTAAATACTAATATAATAAATCCATACTAATATAATAAATGCGACAGTGTGTCTGTCTATCTGTCTGTCTGTCTGCCTGTCTGTCTACTACCTTTTCACGGCCCAACAGTGTAACCGATTCTGACTAGATTTGGTACAGGGTTAGCTTATATCCCGGGGACGGACATAGGCTACTTTTTATCCCGGATAATCAAACAGTTCCCATGGGATCTATAAAAATCTAAATCCACGCGGACGAAGTCGAGGGCATCCTGTAATTTACAATAAAATTAAATAAGTAATTCAGTTATAAGGAAATAAATCTGACAAAGGCAAAAATCTAGAAAGATATTAGTTTATCGCCCGAAGTGTTTTGGCAAGGCTCTAGACGTCACGCGCGCAGGAACTCATTTATTATCATTCCGCAATATTGGCGGTTTCTGCCAACATATTTGCTAGACTGTCTGAACCGTTGTTCGTGATAATTAAAGCTATTATTATGGTTTTCTTACCGAATGACATAATATATTATATAGTATGATTTATATACCTTCGTTTCTTGAAGAAAAGTTTCTAAATAGTAAGTATATAACATAGAAAATGTCGCGATCCGCTGTTGTCTATAAATATTATAATATTCGCTTACAATTTTTCTTCTATGTGAATTTCGATGCGGTTTTCACTATCATTTAGAATATTTCAAGAGAACCATAACTACTTATAATGGATAAATAGGTAAGCTCAACTGTAAACGTGGTGAGCTTGCAAGTCTACAGAAAATGAGAAAATAGGAGCTTCAGGCGTCGATCTATAGTTCCAAGGGTCTATAATTCTGAGTTTAAATTTTCGCGTCCTTTGTTCACTATCATCATCATCATCATCATGATCAACCCATTTCCGCCCCACTACTGAGTACGGGTCTCCTCTCAGAATGAGAAGGGTTTAGGCCATAGTCTGCCACGCTGGCCCAATGCGGATTGGCAGACTTCACACACCTTTGAGAACATGAAGGACTCTCAGGCATGCAGGTTTCCTCACGATGATTTCCTTCACCGTTAAAGCAAGTGATATTTAATTGCTTAAAACGCACATAACTGAAAAGTTAGTGGTGCGTGCCCGGGATCGAACCCCCGACCTCCGGTTAGGAGGCGGACGTTCTAACCACTAGGCTATCACAGCTTTTGTTCACTATATTCCATGCGAACTGGATCTTGATACATACAAATATTTAATTGAAGCCAAATCACAAAGCCAAAGGTACCTACTTAATTTTGAGGTTTTAATGATCATCCCATCGTATTGCATAGATTATAGTAGGTAAAAGTGGAAAACAAGACTCAACTCTAACTAAAGAACTTTAATAAAAAAAGTCCAGACTTGATTTTACCAATCTAACCGTCTTAACAATTTATTATCATTAAAAAAGGCGTTACCCATCGCTTAAGAGATTCGAACAGAATAGAAACCTTTACGATTTCCTCTTAGCATTTTCTCCAAACAGATATACGATTCCCACTGGATCCCCTTTATAGTACGGTTTGTTTATAGCATTGGAGATTCGCAAACAAAAAGCCTGCCCTGTATCTTCTGCGCAGTATATTTTTTAAAGTTCGGGAAACCAATTTGGTTCGACTGCGGTATTGACTATGGGTAAATGCCGCTATTGTTCCTTCTATCGAATATATTCAGACGGGCAATGGATTGTCGTAGATAATGTTATTTTCGTTTTTGTTATTTACTGCCATAACCACATTTCGCCCTTTATAATATGAAATTATACTACGATTTTTGCTTATTATAACGTATCGTGGACGATTCTATGAAGGGTTTGTAATAATAATAAATAAAATTAATCAATGTAAATAAATAAAGATACCTAACTTCTGTCTAATTTTACTATTTTTTAAATTGGTAAATACTGCAAAATCCATACAAAAATAAATTATGTACCCACCATATTTACAGCGCTGAAACTATATTATGAAAGAGTCAAAGAATCTGTATGGAAACGTCAATCCCCAATTTCATCAAAAGATCCGATGAAATACGCAAAGCTCCCATATCCCGTACACTTAAAACGAAACACGTACACGTACGTCTGACATGCGACGTAGGCTCAACAACAAACGAATAGTAAATCTACCAGTCTGAACCTCAATTCACAAAAAAAAAAAAATCTGTACGTACCTATAATATCACGAAACAACGTAAAAATGTTAAATCCGTACATTTTTATCCATTTACTTGTTTCACTTTTTTCAGGGTATATAACAATTTCAAAAGATGTGTTTTATATCTATGTATAGAGTACCTAGGTTATCCATACCAGCTTGATCCATTTGGTATAAGTAGATCGACGAGGATCAAAATTTCAATATACTGTAAAGATTGCTTGAAGAAGATTTATAAATCGAGCAATCCCTTTCTCAGAGTAAATGTCAGCAACTAGGTCTGAAGGTTTACTATTACTTTGGCATTACAGAGCCCAAAGTGGTAATAAATCCTGGTCTAATTCATCCATACGTTTTATCCACCAGACACGGATGCAAGCTACTTACCTCTACTCCGCTAACAAACCTCTCTGATTTTCTGGTCTCCATACGTCGTCTATCTACGAGTACCTAGCTAGCCTTGGGTATGCCACAGTTCTGCCGACTCTCTAGCTTACCGTTTAGCAATTTTTTGAATAAGATCGCTCTCTCAGAACTCCATCCGGTTTTTTTTATTTACCATAGGCACCCGCTTGACCAGAATCACGCCTCATAGAAAGTGATGATACGATCTAAGATGGGAAGCGTTTGCCTAGAAGATATGAATATGGTATGAATCACCCTTGTTTTAAAGATACCCGGATTGTGATTGGTAGGAAACAGATCGTGATAGGGTATTCCAAACCTTAGCCATGCGTATGAGGGATGATATAATTGATAACACGAAACGTTTCGTGCGTGTACTACTACTAGATGGAAACTCACCCGACGTCTTGCGAGCGTAGTTTTAGACGTAGAATGATAAACCAAGGAAGTTAAATTCCAACATTAAAAAATCTTGTTAGCATATAACATTTTAATGGAAGTTATGTAAAAATGTAGGTTTGTAAAGCATACTGTATTGTAGTAGAGTATTTATTACTCTCGGATGGGTTTGGAAAACTTGGTTCGGGTCTTATTTCACGACAAAATATAAAGGAAATGCGGCAACTGTAAAAATTTGTCCGCCCGAATCGTTTGGGCGCTTCTCTTCGTTCAATTTATTACAAAATCTGTAAATATACCTAATATAAATAGGCTAGGCGGTCAGCCTTAAAAATACCTACCTACTAAAAAACCGGACAAATGCAAGTTGAACTCGCGTAGATAGGGTTTCGTACGATAAATATGTAAGTTTGTACGCACAATATCAAGATTTAACGTGTTATTTTAAGACCATAGAATTGTAGGGTTTCCTGTAATCTAAAGTAGTGAACTAATTGGTGTATTTTTTCAATATTTTAGGCTCAGTAATTTTGGAGATAAGGGGGAATGTTCAAACTTCATCTATTTTCGTAAATAACTTTAACTTTACTGTCCCCAAAAGTGACGACTTCCATATTAAGCCTCAATAGCTCAACCGGTAAGGGAGTGGACTGAAAACCGAAAGGTCGACGGTTCAATCCCCGCCCGTTGCACTATTGTCGTACCTACTACCTACTCCTAGCACAAGCTTGACGCTTAGTTGGAGAGGAAAGGAGAATATTAGTCTTTAACATGGCTAATATTCTTTTAAAAAAAAAAAAAAAAAAAAATTTATTTATACACGGTACATGTTTGGGTCACCGAAATTCTTATTATATGTACCTTTTAAAATTTAACTTAATCGGTCCGATAGATTCGGAGCAAATTGGCTGATACAGACGGACAGACAGACATACACGAGTGGTTCTGTGAGGATTCCGTTTTTTCATTCGGACGTCTGAAACCCTAAAAAGCTACATTCATCACAATGTATCTACTCAGCAAAACTTTTAAGGGTAAGGATCTAATAATTTGATCAACGTATCAGTAGGATTAACCCAAGCCTCGAAATGGATAAATGGCTTGACTGAAATCCCAATATTTCCTTCCAAACTGGTAATAAATTTAGCTCTAGCTGTCCCTCTTTATCTGTACCTAACCTACTAAGGACAGTACCTACCCACCTAAGTTTGTATGTTATTCGTTCATTCGTAATAATATGTTTTAACAGACTTTAAAAGTAGATATAATTACAAAAGACTAGTAGTTGTTTGCAACTTCGTCCGCGACAATTTCTTATTTCCCATGAAAGCCCGGGCGAATCATGTCGCTTACGCGTTTCTCCGAGACATTGCTGCCTTCCATATTCCATGATTCTAGGTCAACGGGAATTATTGATAAGTTTTGATTTCCATGTCTTGGGAGACAAACAGACAACGAACTGATCATAATATACGGATTCCTTTTTTGTGTAGAGATACTGAACCCTAAAAATTATGTCACTATTGATTTAGGATTTTTGAAGACCTTAGTAAAGGGTTTGTTAGCAAGTCGTCCCATTCGCAACTACTAGGTATTTACTGATACTAATATACTGCAAACGTTTGTATTTAATGGCGTGTGAGCGTAACTTGGGTTCAGCCTTTTTCGAGGTGGAATAGAACGGAAATGGAATAACAATGAAAAAGTTGCCCGCGTCGAAACGTCTCGGGTATAATCGTTTGGGTGAATCTCAATACCATTCTGTTTTCAAAATATTCCAACACAAAATATTTCTATAGAATCCATAGAAGTAACTAAAAACGTTGCTCTGGCCTTGCCAGATAATCGTGATGGAATATTTTGAAAACAGATTTTTTTACTAAACAACAGGTTTAATGTTGAAGTCTATGTCTAGAAATCATAGAGAAAATAATTACGTACAGTAGGTACCTACCAAGGTAGGATGTTTACATGGTAACATCCTACTATAAACGCGAAAGTTTGTATGTATGGATGTTTGTTACTCTTTCACGCAAACACTACTGGACGGATTTGTCTAATATAAGTAATGGAGATAGATTATACTCTGGATTAACACACAGGCTACTTTTTATCCCAGAAAATCAATGAGTTCCCACGGTATTTTAAAAACCTATATCCACGGGAACGAAGTCGCGGGCATCAGCTAGTTTTATATAATGACACTTATATCTTCGATATGTGTGTCTATAAAAATTATTTCTCACGTGTGTGAGTTCTCATGTGTATAGAACAAAATGCTAGCTATGCTTATTTAAGGTCTCAGGATCCCTAATACGCGCATGATTAAATTGTAATCAGCGCCATCTAGTCGGCAATTAGTTAGTTACATAAAATATTAAATTCTTCCTACATCCACGCGAACGAAGTCGCGGGCATCAGCTAGTTGTAGCATAATTTACCTCACAAAATATCGCTTGCTTACTCTATGACTATATTATGGGCACAACAAAACCCAATAAACAAACGAAGTAAAAGAACAACTCTAGATCGCTTGGGAGCACATCCAAGCCAGTAGGATGATACCCTGCCGTAGCCGAAGCCTCCCACTAGACCAAACCTCAGTAATTCCAGTTTTACGATAACATCGTACAACTGTGGTAATTTTGTGCTAGAGAGGTTGTCAAAGTACTCCTTTAAAGTCAATAGAGTAAGCCGACAAAGCTCTAATAGAGTTTCAAAATCATACTACGAGTAGCTCGCCAGACTGCGTTGAGTCGCAAGTGCAGTTTAATAAAAACGTTTAATTCAATGCAGGTGAACCTGTAGGTATACAGCCGAGCTGGGCGCCCTTGACACACGCTTCAAGCATCCACTAGACCACTAATAGCTCGTTCGTTTCTCCGCCAGTGAAATAAAACGATAATTTAAATCCTACTTCGAGTGCGATAAGAACGATAAACAAGCAAACAACAACAAGCAACAAATAATTCGCTAGAGAAAAGTGCAAAGTTCTAAGTATAGTGTTATCTAAACATAATATAGTGCCTATAAAGTATAAAATCAACTAATAATTCTACAAAGTAAACAATCTTCAAACTCAACAAAAACTGTTTAAATACTAGTGATAGTGCTTAAATTGTCAATAGGAACTTAAATATACATAAACACAGCAAAATATGTGGTTATTTTCCCGAGAATAATGTTATCTAAATATAATATAGTGCAAACAAAGTAGGTATAAAAGCAATGATAATTTTACACAGAAATCAATCCTCAAACTCGACAAAATACAGTTTATCTACTAGTGATGGTGCTTGAATTCTTATGTGAACTTAAATAGGTATAGAACAGCAGAATGTGTGATTGAAATAGCAAAACTAGAAATAAAAAGTCAATTAATACTACGTCAATTAATTATTGTCAACCATTTGTCAACGGTCAAATATTATAGCAGGATGTCTACCAGATCAAAACGAAGGAATATCTGCTCAACATGCACACACACTATAAAAGTGAAAGAATACTTGGAATGTACTATTTGTAATAACACGTTTGACTTAAAATGTGCCAGTATTACTTTAAAAAGATACAATTCAATGTCAACCGATAAGAGACTTACATGGAAATGTCATAAATGTAGAAAGAGTTCAACACAGGAAATTAAAAATCTATCAAATACTGAACAGCTTACACAAAGTATTTCATTAGACAAAACCATAACAAATAATAACAACTTATCCAGCAAGAACACTCTAACATTACATAACCAATCATTAGAAAATATAACTTTTTGCAGTTCAATGGAAGACCTTCATGATTCTTCACTAAGAGACGTCAGCACTTGTAGTTTACCAGATCTAGCTACAATTGACAGCTCACAAGTTTTAGATCTGAAACAGGACTTAGCAACCTTATCTGAGCAATTAGAAAGTGCTCATGAAGAAATTGCCAAATTAAATATAGAAAACTCAAATCTAAGAAAGTCAATAGAAGAAAATGAAAAACAAATAAAATTACTTAAAACCTTACTAAGTGACGGAAATTCTTCCATCAATTCCACACCGATGCGATCAAAGAAAAAGAAATCTAAACGCACGCCATCAGTAAGAACCTCTATACAAGACACGCCAACCTCCGATATTGAAAAAGAATCTTTATACACGCCAATTATACGAATGTCTATGGATGATAAAACCACGACGTCAATATCCCATAAATCAATAGAACGAACACCAATTAATTTGGAAACTACATCACCAAAATTACTAGAAACTAAAATTTATGAGAAACTGGCTCAAAACAGTTCTAATGCCCAAAGACAATCAGGAAGAAAAATTTGCATAATAGGAAGTCAACAATTTAAAAATTTATCCACAGCGCTCATTGAATCTAGAAGAAACAATCCCTATGAAAATTATACAATTGAAGCGTTCATTAAGCCTGATGCGTTGACAGGGGACATTCTCAAATCCTGTGAACTGTATGATCTTACCTGTAATGACAAATTAATATTAACCGTAGGTGAAAATGACTGCGATCCGATTAAGATATCATCTGACTTATACACAAAAATACGTTCCTTGCCCCAAGTTCACATTATTGTAACTAGCGTAAATTTTAATAAGCATCTGAATGAACAAAAACTTAATGACATGTTGCGATTGATATGTAACAGATTTCCTAATACTACGTTTCTTAATCTGGATAAAAACATTTATCGAAACAGCACACTGTATTATAATATTATGTGCCATAAAATAAATCTCATAATCGACCAAATAGACTACAACAAAAGATTTTTGAACTTCACAAAACAAAGATCCATAAGTCGTTCCACAGCAAAAGGAACGATACCATATTATTTTTCAAAAGTGACTCGTGATATAGCTGCAAAAAATAGTCAAACTACAAACCAAAATGTGGCAAAGAAGGGAACAATTCCCTTTTATTTTAAACCAATCAAAATTGATGAAAGAAAAAATGGGAAAAACCAGCTTTTTCGACCCAAAAATGAGTAATTTAACATGCATTTGTAAAGTCCTTCACCAAAATGTTGCTGGCTTTCTAGCAAAGAAAGACCTAGTAGAAATCATGCTTGAAGATCTGCAAGATCCGGATAAAATTGATATACTATGCTTCACGGAAACTTTCATTCCAAAAGGGCATGAAAGTAATATAAAACTACATGGTTATTTATTAGCATCTAATTACTGTAGAACAAAAAGAAGGGGTGGTGTTTGTATATTAACATTACAAGGGATAGGATCAAAAAATTTAGAATATCTACATACTATAAGTGAACCTAAAGCATTTGAATGTTGTGGGATAGAAATAGTAGACAAAAATCTATTTATCATCTGCATCTACAGAACACCTGATTCTAATGTTGGTATATTTTTTGAAAAACTAAGAATTGTGCTTCAGAAATACTGTAAAAAGAACAGGAGAATTATCATAGCAGGTGACTTTAATATAAATACACTGCATTGTAATAAAATTTCTGAGCAGTTACAGCAAATCGTACAAAATTTTAACTTTAAATTACACATTAATTTACCAACGAGAAATAATACATGCATTGATCATATAATGAGTAATATTGATAATGCTATAGGCTCTTTACATAATCACGATATTTCTGACCATAACACAGCACAAATTTTAAGTTTCACAAATGATAACATTAAAAATAAATTATCGATGTTTATATACAAACGTGATTATTGTAATTATAATATTGATATTTTCAAAAATTATCTAAAAAGTTTGTCATTCAGTGAAGTCTATGAAGAAAAAGATTTCAATAAGGCATTTAGTAAATTTCATTCTTTGGTTACTCTATTGTATAGACTTTGTTTCCCGAAGGTAAAAATAAAAAATATGCAATACAGTGGAAAACAGAAATGGATAACTAAAGGTATTCGAATAAGCAGTAAAATAAAAAGAGCATTAAGATATAAAATATTTAAAAAAAAAGACAATAGCAATAAGAATAACTATATGAAATATGCAAGAACATTAAAACATTGTATTGCGACAGCAAAAAAATTGAGTAATAGCCATTACATAGCAAACAGTAAAAATATATGTTATGCAACGTGGAAAATTATAAAAAGCGAAACAAAAAGTGACATTAGTAACAACTGCATCGAATCAGTTCTGGTAAATAATAATGAAATTACTAACGCTAAAGATATAGCAAATAGTTTTAATGATTATTGGATAAATTTGACTAATACTAGTGGTATTTGTTTGACAAAGCGAAAAATGAAATCTAGAATAAATCAAAATATAACTGGAAGTAGTCTCTTTCTCAATCCAGTAACGGAAAACGAAATATTAAAAATAATACAATCCTTGCGGAATACTAAAGCAGTAGGCTATGATGAAATTCTCACAAAAATTATTAAAATATGCAAAAATGAACTAGTTCCAGTTATAACATACCTAGTCAATTTGTCGTTTGAAAGTGGTGAATTTCCAGATGCCCTAAAATTATCGGTGGTCAAGCCACTACATAAAAAAGACGACAAAAAAAGCCTTAATAACTACCGCCCAATTGCACTCGTATCTATACTTTCAAAAGTCCTTGAGAAAGCAATGTATGGCCGATTAACTAATTTCTTTACAAAAAATAATATAATAAATAAGCAACAATTTGGCTTTCAAAAAAACAAGTCGACGATATTAGCTGCATTTAAGCTGGTTAACAAGATAGCAGAAAATATAGACTCTAAAAAACCCACGTGTGTAATATTTTTTGACATGAGCAAGGCATTTGATTACGTATCACACACCATCCTGTTAGATAAGTTGGAGCAAAATGGCATCAGAGGACCAGCTCTTAACTGGATGGAGTCTTACTTAAAAGATCGTAAGCAATGTGTAGAGATCAATTCTATCGACGAGAAGGCAACCATAATAGCCCACCAATCAAACTTCAAATATAATAGATTCGGTGTTCCACAAGGAAGCGTCCTTGGACCATTATTATTTTTAATTTATATTAATGACCTGCCTAGCGTGACAAAAAATGACTGTTATTTATTCGCTGATGACATATCAATAATCGTGACATGCAATAATAAAAATGAAATCAATATATATGAAAATGACATTAATAATGAAATTAATACGGTGGTAAATTGGCTGCAGGATAATAATCTTAAAGTTAATATACAAAAAACCACATTTATGCAATTTAGTTTAAGTGACCGTTCTAATAACTACAACCTCAATATAAATTATACAAATACCCAAATAGAAGAAGCCCTGCATGTTAAATTTTTAGGAGTACTTCTAGATAAAAATCTAAAATGGAAAGAGCACATCGAAATGGTATGCCAAAAAATTCATAGATATGTTTATGTGTTATATAGATTACGAAAAACGGCCTTTCTAAATACAGTCCTGGCAGCCTATCATGGCTATGTCGCATCAGTACTTCGATATGGCCTCATCTTGTGGGGAAACTCTAGCGAGGCTGACAGAGCTTTCATAGCCCAAAAGAGATGTATAAGAGCTATGACAGGAGCTTTTTATTTGGATTCGTGTCAACCACTATTTAAAAAATTACGTATTCTCCCACTTCCGTGCATGTATATCTATGAAATCTGTATTTTTGTCAAACAACATAATGATCTATTTATAAAAGCAAGAGATATTTATCCGAGAAATACAAGAAACGGCGACAGACTAGTCATTGCACATAGGTTTTTTAATGCATCTTACGGAAAATGCAGCTATGTCATGTGTATAAAAATATTTAATAAGCTCCCTCCCGGCTTACGGATATTACCCCTCCAACAATTTAAAAAGAATCTTTTTACATGGCTAATAGATAAATGTTTTTACTCGATAAATGAAATGTTGGCACATTAGATTAGACTATTTAATTATAACTATAATTGATCTGTAAAATAGTAATTCCTATTACACTAAAAATATTGACATCAAATAATAATATATACTGTATGTAGAATTAAAGTTGATTAGAATAGGTACATATTAAAAATAATTTTGAATCTATTAATGTTGAATGAATTGTAATAATAATAATTAGAATATTATATATTTATAATGGTATGACAAGATTGTATTCATGACTAGTTATGTTATTGTATTATTGCATACCGAAAGGTAGAATTTGGAGCATCTAACAATAATAGTTTTAAGATCTGTAAACTAACCCAAATTCGCAATAAAGATTATTGAAAATTGAAATATTGAAAGCCCGCTCCATCTAATTAGTTGGGCAACCACTTTACACAGAGCCAACGTAATATACTACCAAGAGATTAAATCTCGACAATACCGCATACTAGTGCATACAATTTTATTATTTATGGAAGCACAATAGAGACCAGTCTGCCACGTTCTATACAGTCATTACATCGTTAGCCTGGATGTACTCAGTACGGCTTGGTAGGTACTTACATCAAATATGCATAAGGTCGTCTGCTCTAGTTAAGAAAAATGTCTTGCACTCGCGATCTTGCAAATTCATAATGACGCAATCATTTGCAATTTTAATATTATCTTACTTAATTAAGGCATTTACAATATAATTTATAGTGTTTTTTTTTTCACAGGATATGACTATCTATTTATAGATATTATCCATACTATTGGCGTCACTCAGAAAAGCAGGTATTATTTAAATATTTTTAACGAATTATTGGAATGTCCTCTCCAAAACCAACACAAAAAAACACAAGTTCAATGTGTAAGGTTATCCGAGAGTTTTAATCTAAACAAACTAATGCCAAAATAAACCATTTAATTAGAGCGTGATTGCTATCACAACATCTAATTATCCAGTTCACAATCCAAATACCGAAAATATGCGATATCGCTCCGAATCTCAGAAGGAGACTAAACTAAAACCTTCAAAACACCCGTATTTATGCAAGTTCAATCTTGTTGGCCTCCTAGCAACAGATTGTATGACATCGAATGAGCCAAATATCGATTTTATCAAACTACCTGCATTAGATAAGTTAATAATTTTATATTATTGTTGACAATTCAAATCAATTTTTAAAAGTAACCTTACAATACTAATATTATAAATGCGAAAGTGTGTCTGTCTGTCTGTCTGTCTGCTACGTTTTCACGGCCCAACCGCTGAACCGATTTTAATGAAATTTGGTACAGACTTGGAATACATTCCGGGGAAGAACATAGGCTACTTTTTATCCCGGAAAATCAAAGAGTTCCCATGGGATCTAAAAAAATCGAAATCCACGCGGGCGAAGCCGCGGGCATCCCCTAGAAACGTGAAATATTAACTGTAGGTCCAATTTACGACGTATGACAGGGTTTTTGAAATTCTAGTCCTAAGGGGTAAGGTAGGGAATGAAATTTAATTTAAAAGTTCGTCATTTTTTCATAGGTTTTAGGTTAAAAATGAAGAAATACCTACGTGATGCAAGAATTTTGAAAATTCCACCCCCTTACCGATTTTCTACAATGCCTTTGGAGCTAAGCCAGTGCGGGTCAGCTAGCTATACTTAGTTATTTAATAACACAAGCTATAAACAAGATCTCCATCACGCAAGAAGGAATATTTTATTAGAAAATATTATATTCGAGACACTTGTGTGGGAGTGACTTATTTATTACTCCATGTACCCACAGTGGAACTAGCTATTCTTCCCCAGGGGGCTGCCTGATCGGAATAACCCCGTGTATTCACGTACGACAAATTTTATATGATAGGTTAAGACTGTATAAGTAAAACTTTGAATAAAGTCATAAGAACACGTTTTCCTCTTATATTTTATTTGTAACTTTACTGCGTAATGTATACAGGGATGAGTAGCTGTCTTTATTCCACTGAATTCATGAATACACATTAGGTATATACCTATGTAATAATGATGACAACACGTCATGTCAAAGTTATGCTAGATACCTACTTTATTGGGTGTGCCCAAAAAAATAGCCTGCTTTAAGCAATAACACGCATAAGAAAGCAGTTTCAGCTGAGTACAGCCCTATTAAATTTTGATAATTAATAAGTATATTATATTTCTAATCAAGGTTTTTTTATAAAGTTAAATAGATGACCGTGAAAAGCTAGCAGACGGACAGACACACTTTCGCATTACTAGCTCATGCCCGCAATTTCGTGCGCGTGGACTACACAAACAAACCCCTATTTTACCACTTTAGTGGTTGAATTATCAAAAATCGTTTCTCAGCGGGTCTAGTCATAAGAGCTATCTGCATTCTGCATGCCAAATTTCAGCCCGATCCGTCCAATAATTTGAGTTGTGCGTTAATAGATCATTCAGGCAGCTTTTACTTTTATATATACAGACTATGTATGGATAATAATGTTAATGCAATGCATTCGTTGCGTACGTGGGACTATTTATCTGAACTTTTACTCTTAAAAGTATTTTACCGCGAGTGCCGTTCCCGCATCAACAACGATTGAAAGGGCAAAGAGCGAGATGCATATTTATTTATCGCGTTCTGTATTGGCAAGAGATCGCAATTACCGCGACCCTCATGCCACTGCAATTTCGTAAATTGCAGATTTTACTCGCAAGAACTACGCGATTGCAAGTCGTTATGTGCATTAACCCATCTTCGCATCGTCGTCGCGTCTCCAACGTGACTCGAGATCGACGTATGGAAAGTATAATTATGGTAGATGTGTCTTTTAAATTTTCTATTAGAGAGAAAATTTAGTAAAAGGCTACTTTTTACTTAGCTTAAAAGTTGTTAAGAAGCAAGTGATATTTAATTGCTTGAAACGGACATGGCTCCAAAAAGTTACAGATACTGCCCCCCCAAAGGAGACCAAACCAATAGGAGACCAAATCTTGGGCACCAAATAATAATTAGGCTATCACCGCTTGTTTCTAAGGTCAAACTTTGATTCGCTCGTTTGTTTTAATCCAATTTTCGTATTTTCAAGATTCATTAGAATATGCATTGCACATCAGGTATGATTGATCATACTAGTAGATAAGTACCTGATCTTAAACGAGCCTAGTTATTTCGAAATCCTTGCAAACGACGGCTATGTAAAGATTTCATAAATACGCAAATAGGTATGACTATTTCGTAAATTAATTTTTTATTAGACGCGCAGTGCTCTAAATGTGGCAAAATGTGTAATAAGATTTATTGCCTAACGTGGCAATTAATTTAGTAAACTAGTGAAATAATTGCTTGCATAAATTTTATTGCTAAATAAAAACAATTGGACACGAAAGTCAAAATTTTTCATACTTATTTGACAACCTCCCTGCATGCGATGCAATGATGATCCTTGTGCTGTAGGGCCACAGTGTAGAGTATAAGTGGAAAACACCAGTTTGATTCCCAGAAGGGGTAATAATATGTAATTATAATCTCTGAATTGTCTTAGTGGTAGTTAGAAAATTCTGAAATATGTGTTTCTTAATTTTCAACCAAAAGCCAAAATACCAGTTTTCATAGATAGATAGGTATAACTTGAAAAAAACTTTCGTGCAAACTTTCATCCCATATTTAACCCATTTGGGGGTGGAATTACCAAAAATCCTGTCTTCTTCAACGTTTACGCTATAAAAAAATCGATTGTCAAAATTTATTGTTAACCGTTATCGGTTCAGAGATCAGTCATTCACGACAAATCTTTGTGTATAGAAGATGTTCTTTTCAACAAAAACTCATTCCCTCTGCGAATTGAGCGTACAATTTAACCAAGCTTTAATAAACACGTAGTATTAAGCCAATAAGTATTACTTGTGACAGCTTTGCAAAGTTTAAATAGGGTTTTCTCCTGTGCCTGACGTTTCGAGCAAGCAAGACCGATACGTATTAAAATTTCTATGGCGGGTAAAAGGACCACGGCAAATTGAGTTCCATACTGTGGGAATGGACCAACCTGACGTCGGTGTTCACGAATTGATTGAGCTGGTTGAATGTATAATCACTCTAGTAGAATGAGATTATGTAGAGTGTGGTGTTTCATTCATAAAAGGACCGGTCTTTTTAATATAATTTTTAAAGCATTCTTTAATCTCAATTCACCTTTTAGTTTTACGTACTAAACAATGATGATCGTGAATTCTTTTTGTAGCTATGTGAATGAAAGAAAATCCCAAAAAACAAGATTTTTCAATCAGCGTATGAAAAAACGGTTAAAATTTTTCATGAAAACTACATTTAGTAGCAACACAATATACGAGTATGCCCATCACAAAAGACTAACGAATCTATTGACACTTTAGTAATTGAAATCCATCACGCGAATTGGACACCGAGTACCGACTAAACAAGCAAACAAACATACTGCAGTATATTTTTATGTAGCAACGGTGCATTTTTCATTTTATAAAAAAAAAACTCGTAGCCTATCAAATTGGTTTAGAATAATAGACTGACACAATTGAGTAACTATTAGGGAGAGAGCCAGCGCGTGCCAGACCTTCGTTACTTTATAAAAGCTGAAAGTTTCTCTGCGTATTGTCCCCAACTACGGAAGAACGGTCAGCGACTCACCGAAGTTTGGATCATGGTGGCTTAGTAAGATAACAGGTAATAAAGGTGTAAAAAGTCGTACGGTCAAAGTAAGTATAAAGTTTAATTTTTGTATATTTTCTTCTTATTAATTTTTGTATTAGAAATCACGCACGACACTTAGGCTGAGATCTATAGAGTGTACTTTGACTTTGCTCAGACTTAAGACACTGTTAAAACGAGACAGCGTTATACCGCTGGCATAATTCTTTCTCGTTTTAACTGAAACTTAAGTCTTAACAAAGTCAAAGTGTGCTCTACAGATTTCAACCTTAGTGTTGTGGCAACTCCCTGGTAGACGACCTTAAAGTTTAAAAGTTCAAGGGTGCTGCCTTCGGAATATGAGACTAGAGCTTAAGAAAAGAGGGAACCTTCTACTTTAATTGACTATTTTGTGCGCACCTATCGGTTGCAAGTGCCTGAGCATCTAGCATCTAAAGCGGTTTTAGGAGAAGCTTTTTTTTAACCCCCGACCCAAAAAGAGGGGTGTTATAAGTTTGACGTGTGTATCTGTGTATCTGTGTATCTGTCTGTGGCATCGTAGCTCCTAAACTAATGAACCGATTTTCATTTAGTTTTTTTAGTTTTGAAAGGTGGCTTCTGTGTGTCTGTGTATCTGTGTATCTGTGTATCTGTCTGTGGCATCGTAGCGCCAAAAAAGAAGGTTAACTAACCGTTAGGTTCATAATATTATGTCAATTGACAAATGTCAAGCTGTCGAGATGGATGTTGCCTAGATACATAATTATTTATTTGAAAATGATGTTTTGGAAAACTCAGATACTTTGGATAGCTATAATCCTAGAAAATCAGTTCAGTCGTTTGAAAGTTAGCAGCTCTTTTCTAGTTACCTTCACTTGTCGGGGGTGTTATAAATTTTTAATAATTTACACTTGTTATAGCTGCAAGACAACTTTTGTACCCCAGCTCACCCGCGGCGAATTAGCGCGGGGGCTGTGCAGGGTGTGCATGGCGCCCGGGTCTCCACCCTGGTTGCCATCTCAACCTGTCGCGAACTATAGTATAATTATTATTGACACTCAAATATTAAATAAAAGAATGAAAGTATGAAAGGAGTTGCTGATGACACAGACAAATGTTACTCATTAACCTTCCATTGTTTAGGTGACGGCATCCGACCTTACATTGTTTAGCTGAAGCCCCAAATAAACGTCGTAATCAATTTTGGCGATAGCAGATACAATATTATCACTTCGAAATTAATGATGGGAAGGCCGAGTTTGTTGAATTTATTGATATTTTTTTTATAGAAAAAAATAATTTATTTCGCAACATTATCACTACCCAATACCGATATTATAAAATGCGAGAGTGTGTTTGTTTGTTGCCTTTGTTAGTTTGTCCTGCCCGGCTAGCATGGGCTGTAGATAAAAATTATATCCTAGATTATATCCACTGATTTCTATGACGTCAGTGGATATAATCGGGGGATATAATTTTTATCTACTGCCCATGCTAGCCGGGCTGGGAAGTACTACTTGTACAATCTCACAATCATCATTGTCATCATCATCGTAAACCGATAGAATATGTCCACCGCTGAAATTCCACACGCCACAGTTTTGCGCCGCCTGAATTCACCGGCTCCTTGCAACTTTTTGATGTTGGCTGTCTGCTTAAGGTGCGCTATCCGGTGCGTGGTGCGGGGGACTCACGCCACGGTCTCGATGGGTTATAGCATAATCAAGTCAAACCAACCTATTCGTCCCAACTCCCAACGCCATCCGTGGCAGAATCAACTAGCCGTGGGGCCTCACACAGACACCCTTCCTAATAACTCCAGTCATTTCTTCGAGCCCTAAGGCTCCCTACGCGGAGCTTCGCGATCGCCTCTCCACTGGTAACGCTATAGCAGCCAGTAGTGGCCTAGACACGCAGCATACTCAATCAGAAACTATAATTTAATACTAAGATGACGTCCGTGCACCGAAATATTACAATTCACAATAACTAAACTCGATTAAATTGCCATGATTTTGAACTATCACTGTCGCAATTTTGAGGCATGAACAATTTTTTAATACGTAAGTACATTATTTTCAAATTACTTTTTCACGATCAGTTAATCCGGTTTCTAAAGCAGCTTATCTTAATTATGTATTTCAACAAACGGCACAACGGATACGCCACTCGAACCATAATAGGTTTTGATTAACGATCCATGAACATTTAGCGGTTTTTAGGACGCAAAAGACGTAGAATTTTGTCATAAAAGTTCGAGTTTATTCTAAAGTAGGTATAATTCAATTCGAATTAGGAATCGACATTCGACAAGCTTATGATATTTTAAACAAGTCGTCTATAGGTAAAAGGTCTGAGTGATAACTCAAATTAGCGAAAGTATGAAGATGTGGAATAGCAATAATCATCACCGGCCCACTATTGAGAATGGGTCTCCTCTCAGAATCAAAAGAATTTAGGCCGTAATCCGCCACGCTGGCTGAGTGCGGATTGGCAGACTACACACAACTTTGAGAACGTTATGGAGAACTCTCAGGCATGCAGGTTTCCTCTCGATGTTTTCCTTCGCTGGTAAAACAAGTTATATTTAATTGCTTAAAACACACATAACTCTAAAAAGTTAGAGATGCATGCCCGGGATCGAACCCCCGACGCAGACGTCTCTAGTAGGAGGCGATCGCTAAGGTTAAGATGAACCGCCTCCACCAAGGTTTATAAATACAAATAAATAAATTCTCATTTAGGAGCTGGGTCACTAATGCGATCATGTGGCTCTCGTAGGTCTACATTATATCACACTAATATTATAAAGGCGAAAGTTTGTATGTGTGTGTGTGTGTGTGTGTGTGTGTATGTTTGTTACTCCTTCACGCAAAAACTACTGGACGGATTTGGCTGAAATTTAGAATGGAGATAGATTATACCCTGGATTAGCACATAGGCTACTTTTTATCCCGGAAAATTAAAGAGTTCCTACGGGATTTAAAAAAACCGAAATCCACGCGGGCGAAGCCGCGGGCATCTTCTAGTTATTAATACTTAAAATAGTATGTTTTGCTTACAATAATATTATATATCTTCTATTTATATTGTTTGTATAACCTCGATTATATTGCTAACATTACCTCGAGAGTCAGGTAAGATGAATACAAATAATTCATTATTTTACTATTAACATAGCTTCTTGTGAGAAAGCAGTTACATTTATGCAAACGAAAGATGGAATATTTAGCACAAACCAAATCACAGCCAATTAAACAATTAAATGCCAACGAACCAATACTAAGCCATAAACTGAACACGAATAGGATTTGTTGCTATTAAATAACTGTTTTAACGAGATCGTTGTGTTTGAATGTTCCTCAATTCATAATATTCTCGTTTCCTAAAAGGGTTTTATAAATACAATTTTGTAATAACACAAATAGGGGAATTAACATCAATTTTGTTTTGTATGCTCCGAGTACAATTTCCATAATAATCGAAGCGTGCATAAGGGCTCTTGCACACATCAAACAAAGTGTCGTTCGTACCCCTCGAATATCATGATGAAAAAGTACGCAAATAACGAAATGCAAACAAAATATTTTTAGGAGAAAAATATTATGAAATTCGAGTATATATGACGTTTTAAAATCAGCTTTTAGGTACCTATATTAAAATTTATATACTGTAGGTAGTCCTAAAGGTAGTCAAAACACAACTTGGGATTTTTTTTATTCAGATTCAAGTTAGTTCATAACTGCAATCTCACCAGATGGTAAGTGATGATGCAGTTTAAGGGAAGCGGGCTAACACAATTTTACGGTACATCGTAAAACTGTGGACCTGACCTAGAAGGAATATAGCTGTTTATGTTGGTTTTGTATCATAAAATTTACTTATTACTTGTCAATTGGGTATTTTTAATGCTAAGTTGATACCTATTGAAAAAAAAAAAATTATTGTAAACCTAAGCTTAAAAATAAATAATTATTATGTAGTATGTAGTTGTCCTTATTCGAGAACGCTCAGCGCAAATCTGTTGTTTGCAAGCTGTTCTTAAAACAAAACCAAGTTGTTTTATTACGGAAATTAAAATATTACTCCATTTACCTGTCGGCTAAGTGTTTACTTAACTGGACCCTTACCTGAAAATAAGAAACAAGATGTTTTAGTTAATTTTCTAATTGGAGTTAATTTAGTTTTGAATTAGGTATAATTCATTAAAAGTTTAGATTAATAAAAAATTGTGGTGATGGACCATTGAAGCACACAAGTTCTATATCTACTCGTGTGATTGAAGTATTATGTACTAACGTACGTACTCGAAGGTATAATAAATAGGTAGGTACGAAGGTAGGAAGGCTCAAAGGTAGGTAGGTACACAAAGAGGAAGCTGATGGACATCAGCTTCTTTTTCCTGTGGTCGGGGGTTCGATCCCAGACACGCACCCCTAACTTTTCTTCGAAATTAAATATCACTTGGTTTAAAGATTAACGAAAACATCGTGAGAAAATCTGCATACCTGAGATTGCTCCATAATATTCTCAAAGATGTGTGAAGTCTGCTTGCTTAGCCGCGGTGGGCCAGTCTGGCGGACCAAGGCCTAAACTCTTCTCATTTTGAGACACGTGCAGTAGTGGGCTGGCAATGGGTTGATCGTGATGATGATAAAAAGTTTAATTTCCAACGTCTATTTATAATTTTCATAAAATACAGTCTTTTATTTATTGCTTAATATAGAAACCTTGGCTTTATTACTTACTAACTAAAAAGAGAGGGCTTTGAAGTAACTTTAACGAATTTACTATTTCATTAACAACGACTGTTTCCTGCCGTTATATTACGACATTCCCATGCCTTTGACATTCACTCATTCAAAAACTAATCTACTCATTAGTTAATCGAGAATTTTACGGTACAATTATTACGGTAGATATTTTATTAGAATCTATTAGTTACTGAAAGATTAGGTATACTATAACGTCTTAGGTACCTAAATAGGTGGGTTGTCTTATTAATTTCTATCAGGAACGATTTTCATCTACCTTTTAAACCGTTAAGTTCAAACTACTACTACTACTACTACTACTACTAGTTGGTATGGTAGCTCAGGTTAAGACTCACTTTAACCTATATTAATGACTAGCTGATACCCGCGACTTCGTTCGCGTAGATGTAGGTTTTTAAAATTCCCGTTGGAACTCTTTAATTTTTCGGGATAAAAAGTAGCCTATGTTTTTATCCAGGGTATAATCTATGTCCATTCTAAATTTCAGCCAAATCCGTCCAGTAGTTTTTGCGTGAAGGAGTAACAAACATACACACTCACACACACACACACACACACACACACATACAAACTTTCTCCTTTATAATATTAGTGTGAAGTGTGATTGTCATCAGATAGGTATTGGAGCCAAAACAAATCATAATTTACAGGCCTAAAGCTAGTAGCCCTTTTTATGTATGTATTTAGAAAAAGTAAACAAGGTTTAGTATCTGTAGTTTACTTAATTCAATAACGCATCTACTTTTAAGTACAATCTCCCATCAAAATAGTATCGGGATGTCTATTAATTAAGTTTACTTGCCCATAACAAAAGAAAAGAACAACTGCTGAATTTCTTGCCGGCTCTATTCAGTAGAATTTGTTTTCTGAACCGGTGGTAGAGCCGTAACTAAAGGAGATACTAGCTGTCCTACTTGAAATCACCTTGAAATAAACAAAGATTTTGAATTTTTGATTCAAATAGCAGCTGTTAGGACGCCAACGCATAAGTCACGTTAAATAAACTTGTTACACTAGGTTACCTGACTTTACTTCTAAACGACAATATTCTAACTAATAAACCAATCTTCTCTTTTGTAGCTAGAAAAAAGTTATTTCCTTATGAACTTCAGCAAAATCGAAAGTGATTCAAAAGCGGCTTAAAGTGTGGCAATAAAAAGTACCTAATATCTCGGTGAAACTTTATAAAAGAGCAAAATGTGGTTAAACGAATAGTTTTAACGAGAGTAGCAAAAAAACTGTTGCGGGGCTTCACTTTTTCAAAGAGAAATAATTATTTTTAACCCCCGACCCAAAAAGAGGGGTGTTATAAATTTGACGTGTGTATCTGTGTATCTGTCTGTGGCACCGTAGCTCCTAAACTAATGAACTGATTTTTATTTAGTTTTTTTTTTTGTTTGAAAGGTAGCTTGATCGAGAGTGTTCTTAGCTATAATCCAAGAAAATCGGTTCAGCCGTTTGAAAGTCATCAGCTCTTTTCTAGTTATTGTAACCTTCACTAGTCGGGGGTGTTATAAATTTTTAATTTACACTTGTCATTATTTAGATTGCTACTTATGAAACACAAACTCACTGACAAGATATTAGTGCTTATTTTAAATGCTTTTATAAAGGACCGACTTTGGCGCACTGTCTGTCCTGTCAGCTAAGTGAATAATCTGGGTAATCTGAGCTCAATTTCCTTGAATAAGTACTTCATCACTTCTCATCAAGTTTAATTATGATCACTAAAGTCAAGTGGATAGAAAATTCTGCAAGCTACGCATACAGCGTTTTCAGTGACCATAATTAGGTATGTACCTACATATTATTAAATGGTGTAAACTGGAGGTAACACTCGGCTGAAATAAATATTTTTCGCTGTTTTCAGGGCTTACGTATGTAGGTAAGTAGGTATATATGTGAATCACTTTATTCCAACATAACTTCTAAATGCCTAAACAGATCTGGATGTATCAGGTATCGTTAAAATCTACATCATTTTAAGTGACACTGACTATATTTTCTTTAATTCATTATGACGGGGCAGTAATGTTTTAATTATTATATACCTACCGTCCTCCCGTTTTGGTTAAGTATATTAGTTGTCAGAGGCCAAGATCTTTTTTGGGTCACTGAGACAGCGAATAAAAGCTACAAATAGTCATTTATTTTTCATTGTTCTACCTACTGAAGTTATTAAAGAGAAACTTGGACTACCTACGCCATAATCTAACAAGACGTCGACTGTTTTGTTGTGGTTTGAGTCTCATTAACATAGTTATTCGGGCATAAAATCGTTTATTGGTCCGGCTGAGGTAAACTAAACACAGAATAATTGGTACCTAATAGTTTCTATTTTGAAATGGGTACCCTACTTGCTTGGATAGGTATATAAAATACGGCTATATAGGTATGTATAAATAATAACTCAGGCTGTTTCATGCGGAAATATTGCCAATATTCTTGGCATCACTCCACGTGGGCATAATTTAAACACGTGGATTGATTTGTACAGTATTTAAGTTAGGTTAGCTAACTGTAGTAATATATGTTTGGCTTTGTCGTAACCTTCGCAACATTTTTAATGAAATATAAATTTGATAAGTAAATTTTTCTGAAAATATTATTATCAGCAGCGTAAAGAATTCTACGTGAAGTCAAAATAAGGGTGGATAGACAACAATAACAGATGGGGAAGAAATTGAGTGAAATATTAATTTTATTGAAGGTTCGTATGATGAAGCAATGGGCATAATTAATTATTATATTAATGAGGAACGAGATCCATTAATATCGGCTTTGATGAAATACCTAGAATTGAATATCAATAAATGTTCACAACTTTGTGAATTATTATCAAACCACTAAAACTTCATAATCAAAATTAAGATGAACGGGTCACTGCGCTTGAATTATTCACTGGAGAAGCAATATTTTGCGTGTCTTAATAGCTCAAAACTTTACAGGCGAATCCATATTAAGCGTAAGCTTTAATTTACATAGCGCAAAAGCTTAAAGACGGACTAAAATCTAGAAGGTCCATGGCATTTTATCGTACCAACTGGTAGAACCAACTTTCGACATAGTTAGGAAAAAACTTCGATTTCTTTTTGATTACATAAACCACTCATAATTATGCCGTTAATTTTGTATGGTTGGATCAAAACAAAAAAATACTCAAACAATAAGAGGGAATAAGGAGGAACTTATGTCCAAACAGGAGAAACTTTTACAATAAAAACGGCGGGCATTTTTAATTTCCGTCTCAAGTTTCATTTTACGAGATTCAAATGGCAACAAGTTCACGAAACATTTAATTAGTGGCAAGAGTTGGGCGGAAATGAAACGTCCTACGGAAGGCCTTAGCTGGGGTCACCAGGTAGCATCTTAATAACGGGACAGACCGTAAGTGAATTATGGCTAAAAAAAAAAATTTTTTCTGTCTTCATCGTCCTAGAATATTCCCCGAGAAAAGAACTAATTACCTATTTTGAATTCTGTATAAAATTTTACAGATATCGACACTACTGTCAAAGTTGGTAATAATTGTTTTCAGGCCCGTTTATTTTTATCCAGTTTCCAGATGTCGACGTCATCCGCTAAGAAAGTATTTTTGAAAATCTAACTCCTAAGGGGGTAAAATAGGGGTCTGTGTGTAATCCACGCGGACGAAATCGCGAGTACAAGCTAGTAATGTTATAAATAAACAATTGTTTGCAATTTTTTTGTAGTAATACCATATAACCACAGTTGGCTATATCATATTACGTAGTCTCTATTAAAACTTTAACTCGGACGAAATCATCGAGACGTTCCAGAAAAAAAAAAAGAGTGAGTTCATGGTATTCCTACTCGCAACACCTTCGTGCGTGATTCCTGCCTCGCGATGTTCACGCCTTTATTTTGTTCGCTGATCCGTGGAGCTTAGTTTAAAATGAAATTTTGTTCGATAAACTTATCGAAACTTCAGCGGATTAATTTAGAACTTTTAGATTTAATTTCCTATTGTCGCAATCCGATATAAAATTAACAGCATTAAATTGAAAGCCGTCGCCGGCCGCTGCCATTTAAGAATTATAGAAGTCGAAAAAGTGGAAAGATCAAAAAGAAAAAGTAAGTTGTGCAATAGTAGCTGTAGGTACATTGTATAATATCTTAAAACTAGCAGTCGCTTGCGACTTCAACCGTGAATATTCTGAAATCTAACTTTTGCTAGTGAAGTGAACTACATTAAAATCCAGGTACTAGTTGACCCGCCCTGGTTTTATTCCATAGTAATTTTTGAAAATCGGTGGGGGAGAGAAAGAGTTTTGATAAATATACCTATAGATTATACAAAGGTTAACTTATCCAATTCTAACTCTTTTTCGCGTAGGTACTACTACACTTCAAATAATATTATATTTTTAACCCCCGACCCAAAAAGAAGGGTGTTATAAGTTTGACGTGTGTATCTGTGTATCTGTCTGTGGCATCGTAGCTCCTAATCTAATGAACCGATTTTAATTTAGTTTTTTTTTTCGTTTTAAAGGTGGTTTGATCGAGAATGTTCTTAGCTGTAACCCAAGAAAATCGGTTCAGCCGTTTGATAGTAATCAGGTCTTTTCTAGTTACAGTAACCTTCACTTGTCGGGGGGTGTTAGAAATTTTTAATTTACACTTTTATTCTAGACGTGATAACCAGTTTTTTGAATAAATTAATACAATATTTACGGCGAATATTTTTCATTTAAAAAGGGCGTACAATTTAGGGCTCACGCGGCACCGAATATGTGGGTCAGCTGTTGAGTTTACCTCAAAGATATTTAATAACATTTTTACATCAAAATGAGGACGAACACAAACTACTTACTTATAGAAAACTCTACAAATAAAACTCAGAAGTTTTTCTTCATTCAGAAGTTTTCCAGGACCTTTTAAAAAATCCTCTTTAATGCGAGTACCTACCTAGTTTATTCTAACATTTTATGTAAGACGTCCTTTAGAAAAACGCGAGTGGTTGAATATTTTCATAGAACTTCGACGTGGAGTTTTCCTCTTCACGTACCATAAAGCACTTTACACCAACTTGGTCTTAGGTGTAGATATGGCGTGGGCAAGCCACTATTTAATAGGCACGTGTATATTTTAGTTTTCCTTAGTTCAATTAAAAGGCAAACAAGTAGCCTCTCGCTGAAATACATAAGAGGCGCTCCATGGGTGCGCTGCTATAACGACCTTGGGCTCGATTGCGGAAGAATGACAGGTACAATGTCACAATCGCAATCGCCTCTGATTAGTTGACGCTCGCTCGCTATTGGCTACAATGCATTGGTGCAACAAGAATACTATAAAGTCAGCCAATCACAACGATAACGATAGTAATAATGATTATTGCAGGTTTTCCGGAATCGACCTACTTATTTACCGTACTTTTGACATGACAGTTGACACATAGAACAAATAGGCGAATCCTTTATACAAAACGTATCATACCTAGACTTAATTACAGTATTTTCATTGATTTGCCTCCAAAGTCTATAATATGAAAATTCTCACCCACACAAGCATGTAGCGATATAAGCTACACATTAGTCAGTTCAGTGGTTTTGGCGTGAAATGTAACTAACTTTTCTTCCAATATTAGTTTATATGAAAGTAATATTCGCTGTCAGATTGTGTGATAAATTACAAGTAAGTATAGTACGCGACAGGTCGAGATGGCAATCGGGGTATGAGGCGGGGGGAGCTCCCGCACACCCGCGTTCTTCACGTGTTAAAACTAATTAACCAATAGAAAAATAAAATGCGCAAAGCCGTCTTATCACTTCCAGTGATCTCCTCCAAACAATGCTTTAAAAAAAATATAATAATAAAACGGGATAGTGCACAATATAGATGGTTCTATAATATTATTACTTACATTTTACATACTAACAATACATAAATATCTTGCCAAAAACATGTGTAGGTATATCGTAATAACACATACCTACTTATAAATTCATTCGTTACATAAACATCGTTGCATACCTTTGTAGAAGATAAAACAGCTGTTAAGATTCAGAAAAGGAAAACTTTGAACTAACGCTTTCTCTATGCTAACGACGCGAACAGGCGAGAAAGTTTTCACAAGTTGACATTTCCACAATCCACGGCACTCGTGCGTTGTCACTATGCACCACCCTCGATCTCGTCAACACGACATTGCTATTAAGAGGGGTCTCTCCGTCACTCGCTCCATACAAACGTAGTTCCAATTTCATTTGAATATTAAGCAACCAAAGTCCATGAAATTTTGCAGACATATTCTAGAAACTAATATCTATGCCTGTGGTTTTCCAGATTTCCGTTAAAATATTCGGTTTCAAAGTTACGCGGTCTTAAAAATTCACATACAAATCATTGAGCCCCTGTAATTTTAAAACTACATATTTTTAGAAAAATCTAAAACACCACAGACATAGATACTAGTTTCTAGAATATGTCTGCAAAATTTATTGGACTTTGGTTGCTTAATATTCAAATGAAATCGGAACTACGTTTGTATGAAGCGAGTGACGGAGAGACCCCTCTTAAGGTACACTCGTTAACAACCACTAACATGAATAAAAAGACTGTGATATACAGACACACGGACCAACTGACGTTATTACGAAACTAAGTTTCCTGTTTGACTAGAGACGGACATTGAACTGCTATGCCTATGTTTCCGGTGTTATAAATTCGAAAGTGTCTCTGTCTGCCTATATAATTTTTTTTGTTACCTTTCAAAGCTTCAACTTTCGTAGCTTGAATTCTGGAGAGGGACAAAGGCTATTTTTCATCGCATAATATATAATCCCACAAGTAAATGCCTTAGTACATGGACGATTCACAAACATATGTCGCTAAGCAGTTCCAGTGCCTATCTTCTTTCTCTATCGTCATCAGTTATTGTCATTGTATTATTGGAAAACTCATGAAAATAAAGCAAAAAAGTCTTAATTCGATGGTCCTGCTCTATGTCCAGCTACCACCTCAATGGTACGCATGAAACGCTCAATAGTGACATAATCATCTTTTGTAATCCAAACCACATATGTCTGCAATTTCAGACTAAAAATCATTTACCAGTTTCGACGGAATGATAACATGATATGAACAAGACAAACTAAAAAGCTTTTAAAAACAAAACTCGTCGGTAAAGCCAGCATTAATCTGCTAATTTTTATGACAAAACTGAGCTTTCGAAATGTTTCAGAGGTTTAAAAGTGTTGTTCTAAGCTTCTAGTTCGCTTTGAGTGAGTGTTCGCGTCTATGGATTCAGTGAAGCTAGACAATTTGAAATTCTGATAAAGCTTCGCTACGCCACTCGCCTTGTGTTTTTGGAACGTACCTACCTACAAGAAGTTTTTAAATAAATAGACGTTTAAGGGGTGCCTTTCCAATCGCCAAATAAACTTTGTCAGACTATTTGTTAGAAATTAGTCAAAATAAATATAATTATTCGTCAGTTAAATTTTTTATTTGAACATTAGCCCTCCGATCCTTCTGCTCGTGTTATGCCTCCTCAGATATTTACGGCAATAAAATAAGTCAAAATTATAATGTAATTAATATAATAATAATAATATATTTGTTTATTTAGATAAATCACGAGACTGATAAAGATGAATGCTGTTTGAAAGCCAATAAGTAGGATGCCTTAAAATATACTCGTATGGCTGGCTCTCTCTACTATAAAATCGTTTGACCCAAACATAAGCGGGGGACGACGTCGTAGTAAATCCCTTGTAATTTAATCAATCCTTTATTAAAATAACTATGGGCATTATTTATCACTTACGAATAAGAACATAATAATATTATGTAGGTACCTTGAAGCTATTCGTTTCCTCGTTTCTAATACTTACTGCTCGAATATTATGTAATGCCCTTCAAGCTTCCGTTTTCTCCGCCAGCTACAATATTGTTACCTTCAAAAGAAGATTAATGAATAGAAATGTACAAAACAAGCGCGTTCCACCTTCGACTGATCCTATCATCTCTTACTAAGTCAAGCACGAGCCTATGTAAAAACAAAACATCAAAACATGTGACAGACTCGGATGGCTTAAATTATGTTAAAAACGCATAATTTTGTTATATAACCATGTTAAATAATTCATACAGTACTAATTATTTATTCTACGTAAATATATTAATGTCTGTGAGTGTACGTAATGAAGTTAGCCGGTCCCACACCGCTCAGCATTACAAATGACCCAACTTTGAATGCGGCGAGTTGGTGGTAGAATTGCAATGCGTAATTAGATATCGCTTTAGATTTAGCATTAATTTCATGAAGCGCTTTACTACCTCTTCCGCAATTAAACTCTTGTGGTATTTCATACCTGTTGCACATAAATTAACTTGTATTTTGGTTACTGGGAGGGCCAAAGAGCCCTCCCATTAACCAAAATATTATTTAAAACTAAAAAATTATACTATTTAAAAGCTTGCAAAAATACACAGTAATATTAAGTAAATTTTTACTATTGTATAAACACTAGGTAGGTATACAATTGAATAGAATAGTAAAATGCTCATAGGAGGGACCACGAGTCGGAACACAGCATGGAGAACTGATGGAAGATGAAGTAAAAAGCCCTCAAAAGCATAGTGTTACGTCGGTGGTGTTAGGATACCCCTAAAACTTGGATAGACGATATCTAATCAGTTACAAGGAGCAAAGGAACTTAGAGTGTGAAATGTGTACATGAGAGCTCCGATCACCTTTGTCTTTGGGTTACAACTGAAACTACGAAAAGTAAATATACTTACCTAAATAATGTTAGTTCTAAACTATTTGATTAGCGCATATTATGACCATTTTACTACATAGTATCATATAAAAAAATATAAGTAGAGTTCGAAAACTTCACTCTAAACTAAAACCAAACTCCAAACACCTAACTGAATAACTTCTAGCTAACTTACTTTAGCTTGGCATACGTCTCTCACAGGAGATAGGGAACGTAGGTTTATCTAAGAATTAAGTTAAGCACTTATGCATGAGCTCGGCATAAATTAACTTAAGTTACCTACTTGCTTAAATCAAGACAAATATAGTTTCACTCATCATCACTCATGTTTCTCTCATCAATTAAACAAAATATTATAAATGCGAAAGTGTATCTGTCTGTCTTCACGGCCAATATGTTCAACCGGTTTTGAAGAAAGGTGCAGAGACAGGAAGCTTGCATCCTAGGGACGCACATAGGCCAATTTTGTCCCAGAAATTCAAAGAGGTCTCATAGGATTTTTAAAACCTGAATGCACGTGGACGAAGTCGCGAGCACCATCTAAGTATTTGGCACAGAGATAGCTTGCATCCCGGAGACAGTATGGCTAGTTTTTATCCCGATAAATTAAAATGTTCCCACGGGATTTATAAACAACTTAAATCTACGCGGATGAAGTTGCAAGCATCATCTAGTAATAAATAAAATAAATCAAGGGTTCATTTGTTTACTAATTTAATAAAGCACATAGAAGACTACCGTTTCCAGAGAATGCTATGGTGCCAGAATCAAAATGCCTAGAATGTGTTTTAGAAGATTTGTGTGGTATCGTGTGATGGTCATACGCATTGCTTTTCATTGCTTCCATTTCCTGAATGTAGAAGAGGTCGAGCGGCAGTTGCTTAGCGCGTGCTAAGTATTACATACTTACGGGATAGCTTGATGATTCTTGTCTATGTTTGCTACTTAATATATAAATCTAATACCTGTCACAATCGTTCATCCAAGTTCTTCGAAAAAACGTAAAATAAAACTATTTCTCATAAATCAAGAGTCAGAGAGATATTCAAATTAAAGGTTTTCTGGCCGCTCTCAAAAATAAAACATGAAAAAAACGGAACGAACTAAATGAATGCCGTTGGTCGGGCAGAATTTTCGAAAAATTCTGTGACTCGACAAACTTTCGCCCAGTAATCAATAGATGAAAAGCTAAAAGTTCATCTAGAACCAAATTCAGCACTCGGCCTGAAAAAAGTCCCATATGAATCGATAAAAAAGTTTTAATTAAATTGTGTAAAAACTAATTCTTCACTAGGAAAGTAGATATGAGAAAATGTTGGGGCTGGCATTCATCTCACGCCTTTTTGTAGGTACCTATATCTATATATGGGAGATTCGTTTAGATTAAATTCCACTTGGTCACTTTTAGTATCCGCCATCTTTTTCTTTATGACACAATAATATATTATCAAGTATGCGTCGCAGATAGACGCTCTATTGCACAAGTCACAAAAGAATGTAGGTATGTCGTGCACTATTGACTGAACATTATAATTTAGGTACGACTCGGGGTCTAGCCCTTTTGAATACTACTGAAAGATCAGATTGTTGGCCACCGACAACTTCATCTAAATTGATGCCACAGCCAAACGTTTAGGTACTGTGTGCAAAAAATAAATTCAAATAAAAAATAAAAACACGTCGTACGATCGTGCATTATAATACTGTCCGACATAATATAGATTACCCACAGTAACAAATCGACTTAATAACCGAATAATCTATTCAAAGCAATGTACGTACATAATAATAACGTATAGCTTGCGGTTACTGTGCTTACATTGCCGGGATTATATTGCCAATGTCAGTGGTTATGTGCATATTATTACTCCTATCACTAATTGTTGCATAATAAGTATAATCACAAACATGGTAAGTGTTATCGTTTATGGGTAATCAAAATCTTAGTAGGTAGGGTAGAGAACAGTTCAACGCAAAGCGTAAAGAAACAAAAGTAACATCAAAGTTTCAAAACACGCATAAGGTAGAGTTTGCACAGTTGCATGTTAGTTGCTAGGAACTTTGGCAGTTTTTTTTTTTTTAATAATTTTTTTTAATAGGTACCTTTCCATTCCATTCCATTCCATCAGCCTGTATGCGTCCACTGCTGGACATAGGCCTTTCCAAGAGCGCGCCACCAAACACGGTCCTCCGCCTTCCTCATCCACCCGCTCCCCGCCACCTTCTTCAGGTCATCGGTCCAGCGGGCAGGAGGTCGTCCAACACTGCGCTTACCGGTACGCGGTCTCCACTCCAGAACACGTCTGCCCCATCGGCCGTCGGTTCTGCGACAGACATGACCTGCCCATTGCCACTTCAGCTTGCTAATCCTTTGAGCTATGTCGGTCGCTTTTGTTCTTATGCGAATTTCCTCGTTCCGGATTTTATCCCTGAGAGTGATACCCAACATAGCTCGCTCCATAGCGCGCTGAGCGACCTTTAGTTTGTGGACGAGGCCAACTGTCAGTGTCCACGTTTCTGCTCCATACGTCATCACAGGTAGGACGCACTGAATGAAGACCTTAGTCTTAAGGCTTTGCGGTATCGACGATTCGAAGACCTGACGTAGCTTTGAAAATGCTGCCCAGCCCAGCTGAATTCTTCTGTCAGCCTCCTTGTCGAAGTTTTTCCTGCCGAGTTGTATAGTCTGGCCGAGGTAATTATACTCTTGAACAACTTCGATGCTAACATTTCCGACGGTGACGGGTCTTGAGATAGCGTGCTCGTTAAACATTACTTTCGTTTTGTCTATGTTCATCTCAAGACCTACTCGTCTGGAAGAACAGCTAAGCTCGATCAGCATTTCCTCAAGGTCCTGCAGCGATTCAGCCAATAGAACTATGTCGTCCGCAAATCGCAAGTGTGATGCAATAGGTACCTAATAATTTTAAATAAAACGTATTCCATGAGGTTATAACTCGACAAGTAAACAAAATTTTAGACTCACTGTTTTCTTGTTCAGGAGCTACCCTGAAATTATTATTTTCATAATTTCACTAATATAATAGCCAACTGCACCTATTATGTTTTTCAACTGATTTTTTTAATAGTTTATATTTTCAAAATGTCTGAGATACACAGGCAGACCGCAGACAGACAGACGAACTGGACGAAACTATAAGGATTCCTTGTTTTCAACGGAATCCTAGTAAACTATTTTTACGAAATTAAAAATAAGATCTCCCAGAAACGTTGGAAGAAGATATTTTTTTATCTAACATTCTTCAAAGAATTTTTATCCCTGAAACAAAGGGGAACAACGTTTTGAATATTCGATACCCAATATCAACATTTTTAACGTGGTAGCGACCGTAAGCATATCATCTTACAAAAGATATTATGAAGAAAATTCGTAAGATTTTTGTATTGTTAGGCACTTGTGGTCTTTTAGAATCAACTCAAAATAAACGATTAACTAATTACCGTGACTTCGTCCACGTGCGTTTAGTGGTAACAATTTGGTCTCTTTGATTTTTTCGGAATTTCATGCGTACATAAGATACATTTATTCCGAAAAATCCGTCTCCAGGATGCAATCTATCTTTATGCTAAGGTCAAGATCGGTTCAGCTTTGAGCCATGAAAAGGTAACAGACAGACCTACACATTAACATTTATAGTAATGTTATTTTATACCAAAAGCAAGCCAGGAAGGATTGTTGGTTATTATAAATTAAGTACCTAGTATGTTTAATAGTTCAAGCAAACACACAAACCAACTCATAAAACCAGACCTGAGATAGTTTTAAGGTAAAATAATAAATTGCAGTTTTCACATGAGTTAAAAATTGTAACAACGCAAGGCTCAAAAAATCCTTTTCAAAAATATTGGTCATAGAAAATGCATTAAAATTTGCACAGCCGCTTTCAAGTGAAAGGATTTAATAAAGCTATGCCCCGGTAGTTATTACATGATTTATAAGGCTATATGAAACGCCTCACATACGCCCTGAGCGGGTTTAATAAAGTGTAGACAGACGGGAATATTGTATCAAGAGTAATTGAACGTTATAAATGAAATGTAGCCCACTTTTCAAATCAATTCCTTGCTGTTTCGATGTTCGAATTTTCGCCTTGCGCTTTCGTTATTTCCCGTTCTGACATATTGGAATTTGGTGCAAAAAATTTAAGAATACTTTACATAAGTGCGCATTATAATTAAATCCGTTATTGATAAAAAATAATTATTGTGTATTTTTACTTATTAAGTAATATTTATCCGTCTTCACTTAAAATTGAATTATAAAAAATTAAATGCCCCTCCTTCGTAAACGTCAGTCGTATTATACGAATCTAAACTATGGTAAAACAATTTTTTTTATGTTATTTATTGTCTGAATTCGTTTACGTCTTACGAATAATTTTCAGTTTGCTTACGTCGTCGGTTTGTACGAGAATATCGCAATTATTGTAATTCGAACGAACAATGAACGTACGCGTCCGACATCAGCGCAAAAGGGATTTAAGCATAAGTAGGTAGGTATAGTACAAGAAACCAAAAGCAAACGCAGACGCTTCTACTTAGTTAGATGGTACAGTAATCAACAAAGTAAAGTCAACGGTATCTTCTTATTAGCCTTTATTTATACATTGTTGACATAAGCCTCCTTATGGGCAATCTATTCTTCCCACTGTTGGGCTCGTTTTTCTATAAGCTTGTGATATCGTTGGGCCAACGGGATAGTTGTCTTCCAAAGTTTCTTTTTCCGATACGTGGTATCTATTCCAATATTCATCTTAATCACACTAATATTATAAAGGCGAAAGTTTGTATGTGTGTGTGTGTGTGTGTGTGTGTGTGTGTGTGTGTGTGTGTGTGTGTGTGTGTGTGTGTGTGTGTGTGTGTGTGTGTATGTTTGTTACTCTTTCACGCAAAAACTACTGGACGGATTTGGCTGAAATTTGGAATGGAGATAGATACTATCCTGGATTAGCACACAGGCTACTTTTTATCCCGGAAAATCAAAGAGTTCCCACTGGATTTTTTAAAAACCTAATCCCACGCGGACGAAGTTGCGGGCATCGGCTAGTCAGAAATAAAACGAATGATGTAACATTTAAAGTAAAATCTCCTCATAATATCCGAGAAACTGCACTAATTCCGGTAAGTACAGCCATCTTGTCTCCATTACACCTCGTAGTCGTTCCGCTCTCCGCAGAGACCGATATATCTTGCTGAATGCACTAACACCTAATAACACCTAATTCATTGCACCAACTTAGCTAAGCACCACAACTTTAGCTTGTAAATACAATAAGTTCTAAATAAGATAACTGAGCCTTAGCCAAGATTGTATACTAGTTTAGAATTTAGATATGAATTTAATACTGCAAATATTACATTCGAAACGATATAGGTTTTAGATAATAATTATAAATTCTTATATTTTCTAGTGATTTCCAGTTCTGGATTGAAAAATAAAGGTAATTAATATTAAGTACTCTGTGTTAGCATTAAACACCTATGAACTAGTCATAAATGACATAAATCCATGTGACCCAAGCTTTCTTAGCAGGTTTTTTCATTAGGTATAAAATAAATTAAATTGAGTTTAGGTTTATCATTCAAAATACGTAGGTTTGTAAGTAACTCTTTAATCTTAGAATAATTAAATATATTTAATGATAATAATAGGTTGGTGGGTTGATATTAATTTATTAACGGACGAATTTAAATTTAACTGTTATTTTTAAAGTGCTCAATCCAAATTTCTATTATGAGAAGATACAATTACCTACTATCTAATTCATAACATGGAATAAGTTTAATCTCTGGATTATCCCGAAGCAGTCTTTGATTCCGACACAATTTAAATACTTACTTAATTTTTATTCAAAGAGCTTATAAATAAAACAACGACTAGTTAGAACAAGACGTCGACTCGACATCTCTATTGTGTAAATTGGTATCATAATCTGTCAAATCTCGTTAACATTGCCTAAATTAACCATGCGTAAATTGCGTCCGTTCTATTTTTCGCCAGAACTTTTTCGTTAATTTACTGGAGCCTTTGCTATTATTTTGACACTAAAATGCTAATCTTATACTTTCAAAAAGATCATACTATAATTATTATTATGAAGGCCAAAAAGGAGAAAAACTTGCAGGTGTAATTGCGTCTTAAAGTCAAGTCTTGACTTTTATTATTATAGTATGACCTACAAAGGACAACAACCCAAACTATCGGCAATTAGAAGTAACAGTGACAAGACTGGTTGTGCTTGTCGTACAAGCACCACTGAGGTTGGAAAATTCTAGACAGAAAACCACGTACTTACAGTTATGTGTAGTGAGGGACGCCCTGCAGCAGTTAGAAGGGTGGTATGAAGAGGATGGCGGTAAGTAGGAAGGAAAAGGACCCGGTTTGATCGATCTTAATATGAGGAAAGCCTTACACATAGATCCAAATCGATAAATAATTTATCTATATTATGCATACCTAACTAAATACAAATTTGTATAAGGTAAAGTCACATTGTTAAAAATCATCAATTTTACGCCCTTAGATGCACTAATAATGTTTACAAAGCACATTGACTAACGAATCGTAATAATGTGCTCGTGACACAGAAGCGGAAAAAACAGTGTTTCTCTTTTGCGTTTTCCTCATTTCAGAGCATTTCAGAGTCAACACAGGCGTTTTGTCATTCTTCCAGCGTTCCATTGTATCGAATATGAACGGGCTTAAAGTGGGTATATACTACCTACTTTTGGTTTTGTCGCAAAAATTATTTCTACTTTTACAGCGAACACTAGCTTATGCCCGCGACCCGCGAAATTTCAAACCCCCAATTTGCTCCTTTAGGGGTTGAATTTTCAGAAATCTTTACGTAGTGGATGTCTACATAATAACTATTTGCATGGCAAACTGTCTAATCCGACCAGTAGTTTGAACTATGCGTTGATAGACCAGTCAATCAATCAGAGTCAGGCAGTCACCTTTTCCTTTTATATTTATTACTAGGTGTATATAATTAGACTTGCTATCCTTTTACTTCGTTCTCGTAAATTAAGATTTTAAAAAAGTCATTTTAACTTCTCATAAATTGTGTAGGTCTTTGGTGTAGGTCTACGGTATAGAGAGAGCCTGCATGCAAAATTTTATGTTTCTAAATCCACCAGTTCAGACTTTAGGCTGTGCGTTGTATGCCAGTCAATCACGGTACTGTTTTTGTTTCTTATAGATTAAATGATTTATTGAATGTATGTCTAGTCTGAAATAAATTGACCAAGTGTTAAAATTTCGTAGCTACGTTAAAAGTAACCTAATTCTAGCCTTAAAATATAACAAGTGAAGTTTTAGCTTCGATGATCGACTACCAATTAATTATTGCTGTAAAATGCCCTTTCAACACTCGTAATATCTCAAGGAGAGTATTAAAGAAATTTCGCTCAATTCAGACGGACTTACTTTTACAGCTTCGAAAGGGTTTTGTTTCCTTGTTTACGGAAAATTTATATCCCATATAACTTTTGGTTAAGTAGCCCCTTAAGAGCTATTTAGACTTGTAGTGGATATTGACTATAGTTACTTGTGAATCTAAAAGAACCATTTATTCTTTATTTGTTTTACCTTTCTTTTTGGCAACTGCTATCTTGTTGACAACAATTTTATTAGGTATTTTATATGTTTTTGACTAATTGGTAACAAGAAGTGCTTATCAGGGCTCTCTCCGTCACTCGTTTCATACAATCGTAGTTCCAATTTCATTTGAATATTAAGCAACCAAAGTCCATGAAATTTTGCAGACATATTCTAGAAACTAATATCTGTGTCTGTGGTGTTTTAGATTTTTCTAAAAATATCTAGTTTTAAAATTACAAGGGCTCAAAGATTTGTATGATAATTTTTAAGACCGCGTAACTTTGAAACCGAATATTTTAACAGAAATCTGGAAAACCACAGACAGTTATTAGTTTCTAAAATATGTCTGCAAAATTTCATGGACTTTGGTTGCTTAATATTCAAATGAAATTGGAACTACGATTGTATGAAACGAGTGACGGAGGAGCCCTCTTAAGAACAATTTAAGCTCATTGGTAATGCTAGGTGGAATTGAAATTATTTTATTAGTAGGTAGGATATTTTTAAGGAATCATATTATATTATTACAATATCACTGATAATGTCCAAATATATCAATCAAAATGCTTCCTATTTCTTTTATTTTTTGCCTTAAATTTTTTATGTCTATGTCATCAACCACATCATAATATAGCAACGTCATTTGAAATAGGGGTCAAATCAAGCCAAAAGGACCCTGATAGGTACAAAAAAAAAACAAGTAGGTAATATCTACTGCGACATCGCTTATATTTTCTCTGTTGCGTGATAGTAAAACGCGACTGCAGCCTCTTACTAGAGTTTTATAGCAGCTGATTACAACCCATTTGCGGAAGAATGAATGAATAATGCGTGGGCCAAATAGAGACGGATTTTGAAAGACATTATAATAATTTATTATGCGTCCCTACCAGTTGTAGCATAAATATACACAAAAGAATACCTCTTTTGTAATACCATGTACATATAGGAAGTAGACGAAATTTTAAAAATTATTATTCATGGCACGTTCAGCAGGGAACCGGTTGTGGAAAATAATAATTTGTATACCTATCTGTTTATACCTACCTATGTAGTAATAATTTTTAAGGTGTTATTAAGGGACTCTACCAAACAGACCACGTACCGAAAAACGAGTCAATATGGGATAGGCCCTTAACTCACTGAACCAATTATTATAGACACCTATATTATGGTTGCTTTATCATAATCATCATCATCATCAGCACTACAGTGTTTTGTTTTCAGCTCCAACAGATTTTTCTATCTATAACTAGAATCACAGATGCTGTTTTTAATAATGCCGTATTAACATTTGAATGAAAACTTATCTAAGAAGTGGGTCAACAGTCCAACAGGTGACCTATTAAGACTTAACAGATTTGGGTACTTTTACTTTCAAAGGTTCACAGCAATGCTAATGGTTTTAAAACGAACGCACCTCAGCTCATATTTATTCACAACGCGTTCATGAATAACGCAACGATTGAGGCTGTAAGCACGATCCTCAGGGAACTGTGTGCTTAGTACGAGATCGTACAACTCACTAACTTTGATAGTATTCAAGTATCGAAACACTTAAACGTTATAGCAAATTGGATCTTAAAAACCTGGTTTTAAAGTTCAAGTTTGTATCTATATCTTCATAGCCAGTGCTCCAAGTGGAAACATTGCGAAATTAAGATCAGTGGTATTGAATTTTTGACTCTGAATCAAGGATGTTTAGGTCCATTTTACTTCAGCGTTACAGTTAAATGAACCTTAACTACCTTGTTTTAAAGTTCACGTTCGCCCATATATCTACAGCCAGTGCTCCAAGCGGAAACGTTGCGAAATTAAAATCAAAGTAATGAATTCTTTACTTGAAATCAAGAATCTTTAGGCACATTTTACTTGTACGTTATTGTGCATCGACATCCGAATTCATTCAACGTTGTTAAGATGTAATTTTCTCGTACTAAGCATACAGAACTAGTGATAACGCACAAGATACCCGGGGTTCGCATTAAGGGCAGTTCAGTTCAGCATCTTTATGGCAGAGGTAACTTAACTGCGTATAACTGCCAGTGCGAAGTTCCTGATCTTGAGCCCAAGATAAGGATAATACCAGATTAACAAAGTTCTCCCGAGGATTGTAAATCCGTGTAAATCTCACATGAATATACCAACTACACTATAGAATATTACCATCACATATTGAATTCACGTATTTATAATTCCAAAGATGGATAGGCATATAAAAATAGAAATTTCGCTTAATTAGAGGTGAAAGAGGAGTATTAGTCATGATTAGTATGGCTAATAGTCTTTAAAAAAATTAAGTGATAGATAGATCATAATTCATAACAAAAATATACCTACCTGCACAAAAAATACGATAGTAGTTCTTTATTGACCGTGCTAATATTATTATAAGGTGTTAATAATAATTAACTGCCAAAATTACCTTTTAAAAAGTTTTGTAGAAAAAAAATTTGGTTAGTATTTTGGTAAAATATAATAACTACGTAAGAGCACTTTTTTAGCTAAACGTTTACCTCAGTTGTTTACTTAGAAAATTATTGCAACAAAATATAGAGTACTTAGGTAAGGTGCACGGGCAGTATTTTACGTGCAGTGGGGTACTTTATGCCCGGGCTTGTTGATAAACGAGTGTTGTCTGACTTTCGCGTCACGTGTCCGTTATGTCGCCCCTGATGTCAGAAAAGTAGTAGAAAATATCTTTTTGTAACTTAAGCGACTTTAGATAATGAACTTAGTTTATAAAACATTTTAGCTGTAGACACGTGTCTACCTATACAGGGCTTAACCAGAACGCTAGCAAAGACTTAGCGTTATTATAATACTACCTGAACACAATACAATGCCAATAACCTTAATAAATAAATTGCGTTATTTAGTGCTTTGGTATTTTTCAAACCCGCAATGTATAGTGCAAAATTCGAGTCAAAGCCCCACCTACAACGCGGAATTGGCTCCAAATGAAATACTTACGCAACGTTCGTTGATTTCTAACGTCAGTCAAATGTTTTATTTGCAATACATTGTGAAATTTTAAAAAATACAACAATTTTTTTCGCGTTGGTTGTGGTACCTATCTTATCAGTAATCATTAGTACTATCACCAGTCTTCGTTTTTACTAACGTTCTGATTACACCCTATTAATATAGGGTATATTTTTTGTTGCGTCAAAGTGAAAAATCAAAGATCCGATTTGCTTAGTGCACGTTAGACTTATGAGAAAATATTGTTAGCGCCGCTGAAGAAGCCTGAAATTGCGCGGAGAGTTCTAAGACAGAAAATATGAGGAACGTCAGAATGTGAACTGTGTGTTAAATATATTGAAAGATAAACTACTACATTGTGCCTTAGCTTACAGCGATTTTTACGAAAAAGCTTCAAACCACTGCAAGACAATATTTTCATTCCACATTATTTTAATTGATGAAATAACATGAAACATATTCTGAATTTGTCAGTGAGTGCCCGACTAGTTTCTGTTCATTTTAGATATTATTTCAGCTTGGTTACTTGTTGAATAGTAGTCTCTATTATGAACTACATACCAACGAAGTAGGTATATTTGGCGAAATGCAATACAGAGGCAGTATTTCACGTACATACGGGTACTTTATACACAAGCTCGCTGATTAACGTGTTGTCTGACTTTTGCATCACCTGTCCGCTACGCTCGCTACATTGCAAGTTGTTTAGGCAAAACAGTTTGTACGTTTAAAACTACGAGGAGTTTGGTTAATGGACATGGTTTTAAAACAGTTCACTTATGTGATGTTACCTTAGTACTAAATGAGGCCAACGTCTGCGTAGATTTAGTTTGCATAAATACCGTGGAAACCTTTGTATTTTCCGGGATTAAAAATAGTCTATGGTTGTATTTAATTTACTAAGTTAATTTTATTTAATAAGCCTCGAATTTCGCCGAACTTTCGGAATTCAGTCCGGTTTTCAACCGTTGAGCTATCTCAACGGTTAAAAACCGGACTGAATTCCGAAAGGTCGGCAGTTCAAACCCACCCGTTGCATTATTGTCATACCCACTCCTGCCTCAAGCCACAGCTCAAGCTTTACGCTTACCTAATTGGAGAGGAAAGGGGAGTATTAGTCATGATTAGCATGGCTAATATTCTTTCTTTAAAAAAAACCTTTGAATAACACAAGTACTAGGCAAGTCCAAAACGGACAAGCATTGCAGATTGTCTTATAGGTCCCTGTTGTGATCTTTAGTATCTGGGTGCAATAATTAAAGTAATACTTTCTCTCTCTACTTTCAACTCTAGTACTACGTAGTACCATACAGTAGGGTATTTTATAACCGGGTTCGCAAATAAACGAGCCTTGTCTGACTTTTACGTCTCGGGTCCATTACGCTCCGTTTGTTGTTGCGAAAGTACTTTATGTAAAGTTACCTACTTATTAATTTAATACTTTAAAAATTTACTTAATAGGTACTTATTTAACTTAAACTGCACTTATATAAATTAAATACTGCAATAATATGATTTTAATGTATCTAAATACTAACCTATATCTTAGTTTAAGTTTACCTTAATTTACTTTAATACAACTTAAACCTATTTAATTTCTAGTAAGATAAGTATAATGATATTATTGGGTTGGTGAATTCACTAACGGTCAGGATCACTACCATACTTTCTAGTTTCTACCGACTTTTAGTAGACCGCCTAGGATATTATAATTTGAACAAAATCGAATGTACCTGGGTATATTAAACTCAATGAGAATCATAAATAAGAAACATCTTAATCTCACTTTATTTTTAATTGGATCTTATTAAAATGTGACCGATCACGCTCCCGTGCATAATATGGCCTTCATATAATTTTTTCTAAGTGTTATGTTAAGTTATTTTTTATAAGTGTTGCCAGGCAACATATGTATTTACCGTCGAACTTAAAATAATGTTGCCCTTGCAGAATGTAAAAAAAGTGTTTTAACATGTTTTTTTAATATTAATTCTTAATTTTTGTACTTAAAAGTAAAAGTACCTACCTACGAGTAACAGCAAAATACTGACTACTCTGCCTATAGGTATACCTAGTTTTCTAACTGAATACCTCATCAAGGCAGATTCCACGACTCACTTTGTTGACACCTAAGGAAGAAGACTTGATCTCAGTTTTCTTCGTAAAACCTCGTTAATGTAAGCAATATTCCCAATGCGAAAGAAAGTTGTAGCCGATATCAACATAAGAGGAACAAACGCCATGTTACAAACAAGTGCAATTTCCCACGCTCTTGAAGATTCAGTTTTGTTTGTACAAGACGTATCCGTATAAGTAGCGTGAAATTGATATCGGCTATACACACAAGTTTGTTTACCTACGGCGAAGTTATCACGATAGAAAATAGGCAATGTTGATGAAAACATTTAGTTACGAGCAGGAAGATTGGGAGGGAAACTCGATGTTCTTGTAATTAGATGTTTTGATCATTTCCCTAGTGCGATGGAAATTCCCACCTCACTTGGAATGAAATATTAAGTAGGTATAATATAATTATTTTTGAAGCGAAGCTTTATAACGGACGTTAGAATACCTAACTCACAAAAAGTGAGAGGTCACAAACACACCTCATTGGCTAGGTACTGGGTAGAGCAAACATTTGATTGAGTGAGACGACAGAATACAAAAGAGTAAAATGCATCAGTCGGTGCATTTTAAGTATAGGTACATAATATACAAAAATCCATTCCTGTCAGGCGACCTAACAGAGGATCGACTTTTTAAATCGATATCAATGGTGTTATAATGGTTCACTAAACTCAATTTACAATAAACTTTTGCAACATAATTTTCGAAATCACACAAGCAAAAACTCAAAATTTAGCAAGCGCTCGCGCTTAGTAAGCCAAAAATTTATTCACGAATGGAATCATCATCAGCCGCCGCATTTTTACATATCATTAACCAAATAAAACACTAAAGTCAGCGAATCGGCAAGTTACGGGGTGTTCCTGAACATGAGATAGGGAAAGGCCCTTCCATTCCGGGTCATATACGGCCCATTCATTGCGTGGGGTAACAAAATTTTATTTTCAAGTTAAATTGTGTTCCGAATACAGCCACTTCTTATTTATCGGAGGGAGAACATCGACGCCTCAGGCTCTGCATGAAGGTATGTAGAGATGTTACGATTCGATACAACGTATTCGTAATCGACTATTCGGAATCGGAATGGAATTCAATCGTGTACTGAAACTGGGCCGTCATTCTACGATCTTAAAACCCTAACTGACAACTATGTGCTAAATTCAGTGACATACATTTTAGCAGTTCTTTATATTTAAAGTAATTTCTTATATGTTACTCTTTTGCTTCAAGTAATCTTCTATATTTATTATCTAACAATCATTCAATGATCTGTTCAAAATCTAGTCATATTCTTAGTTTTGGATTGATCATAAATAATAGAATCTTGGATCTATTCTCGAAAAACTTGTAAGCAAATATAAGGCAAATATATAGACAGTCCTATTAGTGGTTTGACCACAACAAGTGACAATTCTTATAGGTTATAGAATATTCGAAAACGATCGGAAAAAAGAGGTGATGATAAATAGGCAAAGGTTTTTCTATAAAACTGCTAGCAATGATTTCTTTATACCTAGTATGTAAAACTTTTGATATCGATTTCACAGTCCGCTAACATCTCTAGCGACAAGTAGACGCAATTCACTTGATAACAATATCATTGCCCTTCTTCGTCAACGCTTTCAAATTCTAAACGCAATTTGGCATGAGTGATTGCATTACTTACTTATTCCTTTATCCCGACAGCAAATTGTATTCCGTACCGTTACCTACCTTCCGTATTTTGTGAATTCTGATCAAAATCTTAACATGGCTGAAAACGTTTTTTACTTGCAGCAAAAATGACAATATTAAACAGAAAAACATGCAGAGGTATCGTAGTGTTTTAAATAGTTATATGCTTATAACCCTATTATAACTATCAGGATAAAATTTAACTACAGATAGAAAATTGACAACCGAAGCCTTCCTATCAGACGAAACCTTAGCACAGAACATAATTTAACTGTACTAACTAATTAACCTTAGCCAATGTAAAGAACATTATTTCTTATGTGATTTTCTATCACGCGATTCCCTATAGGTAAGAGTATTCAAACATATTATATGTATTGTATATTGAATAGTAAACAACCAATTTTAAATAAGTACAAAACAAAGTCGCAATTTGTAAGACAGCAGTGGTAGATATTCGCTAATGACCTCTAAACTTCTTAGTGCGTTTCGATCAGGTTAGCATCAACAATAAATTGAAAAGAGTTACGAGAAAAAATTATGAGATGTACCTATAACCATAGAGTAAAGTGGTAATAGCATGAGTGCCTGAACAAACCTGCATACCTAAAAGTTCCCCATAATGTTCTTAGAGGTGTGCGAAGTCTGCTAATCTCCATTTGGCCAGCGTGTGAGACTAAGGCCTAAACCTTTCTCATTCTGAGAGGAGACCCGTGCTTAGTAGTGCACCGATGAGGGGTTGATAATAACCACCGTCAATTGAATGAAATTATTTATACTTAGGTATGGCTGTGTATTTAATACATTCCAAAGTTTCAGAAGGTAAACCCATCCGAGCAAAGCTGGGACATGTTAGCTAGTACTTAATACCTATTAATGTTTTGATATTTGTTCGTCAAGTTCCCAATACAGTTCAAAATCTAAATATCAATAGGATAACAAAATCACCAATCAAAACAGAATTCAATTGCAGAGCTTGTGTTCTGCGCGGAGCATTTTAGCGTGGGAAACGTGCCAAAAAATCTGCAATATTCCGCGTGGGTTTATCGAGAAATAAAACGTTTAGTATCTTTTTATGCTTAGAACTTGGTCACATATTAGTTCTAGGCTCAAAAATGGATAAATAAATTGCCTACTTCGCCAAAACTTGTTCAAAATCTGACTTGTCACTTTCAAACTAAGGGCACTATAAAAAATGAAAATTCTTTAAAATAATCTAGGAACATATTGAGCAGTTCAGCGGGTCAAAATTAAAAATCCGTTCAATATGTATTGCCAAAAAGAGAGAATTCAATAATAACAATGGTGGATAGCTATGTATAACCGTATTATTGGTTACCATAAAGAAAAATATGAAAATGGCTTATCGACTATATTGTTGGAATATCCAATCCATGACATACCTACAAAGCTTAGCGTCCTCTTGTGTACCCAAGGGGTGAAAATATCAATATTAAATCCCTCTTAATACAAAATCCAGTCCAGTGTACGCTACTATACTATAAAATACGAACTGCAAAATAATCATACAGCTTACTAAAGCTATACAATTAGATTACTTGTGCGACCGGCTGTAATGGCTTTAGAATCTACCTTGCTAAATATCAATGCTTGTTCAATTTTTACCAAAATTCACTGATTTTTACACGATACCCAAGAAAGGAGAGTAATGTTTACAGGGTTTATGTATGTGAATTCCTTTCCAGCATAACTTCTAAATGCCTGAACAGATTTTGATGAATCGGGTATCGTTAGAATCCTAACATCATCTCGAGTAAAAATGTAAGTATGTACCTATTTTTTTTTTTATCTAATGGCTATATGGCTGCATTTTTAAATCTGGGGTCAAGTTATATTTCGGACTTGGAGGACTGATGTTGGAATGTTTAGTCAAACTTGAAACTGCATACAAGTCAAGATATTCTTATAGATATTCTGCTAAATCTTAAAGCAGTTAATGAGATTTAAAACCTTCTCAGTACTCAGTATTGGTACCTCACTGTGGCAGTGGACCGGCGCGATGAAGATGAAGTTTGAATCCACGCTCTTCAACTGCTATGAAGCTGAATAGCTGTAAAGTTTCATCGAATTTTAAAGAATAAAGAAAAGATCATGAACTTGACAAAATTAAACTGATGACACCTAGTTACCAAACTATTCACGTTCAAACAAAAGATTCAAAATAAACATTTCACGCAAAAGTAAAATGTTACATTGTAAAGCTTGTTAAACATCCATTTACTTTGTCAAACATCTTGTATATTCCGAAAGTGTAGTCAGGCTTTCGTTTGAAGAAGGTACGGCACAATAGTGTCATGACAGCCACCATCCATCATTTTCTTTCACTTCATTAACTAGTGCTCAAATATGAAAGCTGGCCGCGTGCCGCGTGCCGCCTGGACTGGGTGGGCATCACAAACATTAAGCCTGTTTGAGTGATATGTTTAATTACCATTCAGATATCTATGTTAATTACCTATAAAATGTAAATAAATACGATGTTCGTTGAAATTTTGATATCGCGTACGTTAGGTAAATAGGTATAATGTATATGTATAGTTAAGCCAGACAAGAGAGAAAAAAAAATGTATAGTTAAACTCTTGTTCCTCGAAATCCATTATCATCATCATTTCCAACCTATCACCGGCCCTTTACTAAGAACAGGTCTCTTTTCGGAATGAGAAAAGATACACAGATAGCTTGCATCCCAAAGACGGACAAAAGTAAAGCGACTTTTTATCCTGGATAGTCCCAGGATTTTAAAAACCATTCGGACGAAGTCACAGATATCATCTAGTATTAAAATAAAAGAGAATTATATTGTAAATCACGTCACACTAATCTATACTAATAAATAAAATTGGAGTGTCTGTCTGTAATTTCGAAATAACTACCTCATATTAAGCTCATATGGCTATTTGAACGATACCAACACTGAATCACACGTTTTTAAAATTTTTGTCTGTCTGTCTGTCTGTCTGTCTGTTTGAAAAGGCTAATCTTCGGAACGGCTGGACCGATTTTGACGGGGTTTTCACAGACAAGTAGAGAATTGACCAGGGAGTAACATAAGCTACTTTTTTAACCGACTTTCAAAAAGGGAGTTGTGTTGTTCTACCTATGTACACCGAAATCTCCGAGATTTCTGAACCGATTTGCGTCATTTCTTTTTTAATCGATAGAGGAACTTCGCAACATTGTTTCATAAAAAATTTGGAGTCCAACTCCTCAATCCTGATGCTGCAGGGGATCTGACCAATCCACGCGGGCGAAGCTGCGGGCATCAGCTAGTATTATATAAAAGCGATAGTTTGTGTGTATGTGTTACTCTTTGTTTTCTGTGTTTGTTACTCTTTTACGCAAAAACTACCGGACGGATTTGGTTGAAAAAAATGGAGATAACTCATAAGTTACTTTTTATCCCGGAAAATTAAAGAGTTCCTACGGGATTTTTATAAAAGCTATATCCACGCATACAAAGTCGCGGGCATCAGCTAGTTCAATATAATCTCATTTAAATTGGTTTTCCTTATATTTTATTTTACGTTACTTAATTCTCCAAATATTACATCCGCGCAACCTACTACGTACTTTATGTAACACAGGCAGATTCTGCCGCGTCAGGAATAAATCCGTCAAGTTACGCGTAACAAGTCCAGATCGCATTTTTAATCACATACTTTATCAACTGGCAACATAATATTTCAACTTTCTTTTACCAAATCAATAAATTACTTATTATTTAGCTTTAATTTTGCCTTTATTAAAGTCTTATACACTTACTAGGTTTTAAAGTGTGTATTAGGTACGATCAAAGTTCACATGCACAAACACATTATGTTTATAACAATATTATTCATAACTTTTAGTATCATGCGTACTATGATGTTCCCAGGTTCGCTATTTGCTTAGCATTAGATATCTAAGCTCTTTGGGTAAAGACCGAATAACGAGTTAAAATCACATTAATAAGATATGTACATGACCCATACCTATGAACCCACGTACTTGCATAACCCCAAATACCTTAAAAAAAATTTTTGGTTACGAAATCTATTTATACAGTATCAATTATGCAATCGGGGCAGATTTTGATTGATTCAGCTACTCTTTGAAATGTATATCTGAATATTGAAAGGCAGACCTGTGCCAATTTTTTTATTCTCATCTCGTTTATTGTTTTCTTCGTGGAAAATAACTTTGCTTTTGTGAAGCTTCTTTTATTACATGAGGCTTTATATCAGTTTTCTTCATTGAATACTTTTATAAAAACGCTTTTTTGAAATCTTAGTATTTAGTTTGAAACGAAGTCTTTATTATATTATGATAATAAATTACTTGCTAACTTTTTTAATTTTTTTTCTCATCCAAAACCCGGGATCAAAATAAAACATTTTATTCTAATTTAAGGATAGGTATTTATAATATTTTTCCTGCATATAATCTAAATAATAAGTTTACTGAATATTCACATTAGGTATATTTATGAGACTTTACAAGTTACAATAATACCTTACTTAAATCCTTTATTTATCTAATGTTTCCTCGGGTGTCAATAATAAAGCTACTTATACATGAGACACAAAAACTTTACGCTGACTGCTGACCAATCACTACGTTTATAACACTCGCCGATTTAATATTCAAATTGTAGAAAAATAAATTTAAAAGCTGATATTTCTCAGCTTTATATAGCAATCATAGTAGAAATATTGAATACCTAGAGACTATCTAATGAAAACTGAGAGCGATTATGTTGCATCGTTTTTAGAAGCTGACAATACTGCGGAAACCTCCTGGGTTTGATTATTCTGTAAAGATATTTTAGTAAAAATCTGAGTTATTATCGATGTAATCTAGCTTAAATTCCTATATTTTTAACCCCCGACCCAAAAAGAGGGGTGTTATAAGTTTGACGTGTGTGTATCTGTGTGTCTGTGTATCTGTGTATCTGTGTATCTGTGTATCTGTCTGTGGCATCGTAGCGCCTAAACGAATGAACCGATTTTAATTTAGTTTTTTTTGTTTGAAAGGTGGCTTGATCGAGAGTGTTCTTAGCTATAATCTAAAAAAATTGGTTCAGACGTTTAAGAATTATCAGCTCTTTTCTAGTTTTCTTGTAGAAAAGAAGGTTAGATAACCGTTAGGTTCATAATATTATGTCAATAGACAAATGTCAAGCTGTCAAGATGGACGTTGCCTAAATACATAGTTATTTATTTGAAAATGATGTTTTGGAAAACTCAGATACTTTGGATCGTCGGGGGTGTTATAAATTTTTAATTTACACTTGTCTACTATGAAAACCTCTATCCTAGAAAACGTAACTAGGTTTAATGGATAAAAATAAAGTAACAAATAATTATTATAATTTGCATTCCTACTCAGATACTCGAGAATACTCGTAGTCGCGGGTATCGGCTACTTTGTTTATAAACGCCAGGAAAGAACTCGAGCCTGATGTAACAGTAGCTTTATACAATGTGAATTGTAACAAAGACGCGCATTGTTTGGGCGGGCTGTTTTCCCGGGTATCACCTTAGTTGACTCTATTTCGCGATGTTAATAAGAATCACTGATACCCCGCGCGATACTCGCCTTTTGTTTGTTGTGAATTATGACACTAAAGCCAATTACGGGTGGAATAACAATTGTTTCACCGAGGTTTGATGTTCGTAAAACAGGAACGGATGTTTTGTCAACCCCAGCTGTTATGGTAAACAAAAGATTTCGGATTTATATGGATTAATTAACATTAAATAAGGAAATTAGATAGGCTTTCATCTGTAGCTCTGTTCGCATGAGATTATTTGGGTTTTAATGGACTTTCGATTATTTATCAACCAATGTTGTTGTCGTTTAATATTCCTTGTTCATCTTTTTGGTTTTTAATTATAATTAATTACAGGTAAGTAACTACTTGAAGCGTTCACGATAATTTCGTCCAAAAGAAATGAATGTTTCAGTGGTTATATTTAATTTATTGAAAATATTCATTGAAAATTCATGAAATAATTACCTATCAAACATTACAAATGCGAAAGTATTTTAATTGTTTGTTGATTTGTACTTCTTTCACGCAGTAACACACTACCAAATCGATGTGTTTTTTTGCATGAAAATAATAATTAAAGGGCTGGACAGCAGGAAATACGGATATGATCCACGAGGACGAAGGTACGAGCTAAAGAAATTTTATAAATTACCTAATAGTGTACAGATATTGTAAAAAAACTATCCTTAACTTAATTTTAGTTGCAACAGGCAAAGCATTCAAAAATTAACTCAATATACTCTCTTCGTACCTCTCAATTCTACGCGACATTGGAAAAGTAAATTATGCCCAAGAAATTCTCGGCTAATCAAAATGTCCGCTTCAAAAACTCTTACACAAAAAGATTTAACTCCTTTAATCGACTTATACTGAAACATTTTTCGCATTTTACGACCTGCATAATTATAAAGAAGATAATTTTTTGCGTATTTTAAAATGAACAAGATTTCACGGTCCGCTGCCTGTGACACTTTTTCTTATCAAAGAGGTTGTTTTTTTTATATTCTGAAAGTTCAGTTCTACAAAACAAACTGAGAGAGCGTTTCTTATCAGAACGACATAAATCATTGCGAGGATGACCTTGATAACGAGGAGAAAGTAACGAGAAGGCCAAAATTGCGTTGTAGATAGGTATTCCTATTTTCAGCTAAATCAGCCAACATTTTTGTCTATAGAGGTACGCCAGCTTTATAATATTAGCATAGAGGCAAAATCGACATTTCAATGACTACCTTTTTAATTAATATCTTATATTATATCTTTAATTAATTTATCGATGATCTACAAGGTCAGGTCTTTGGTTTGATTTCAGTACACCAATTAATTGCAGATTAGACACTGTCTCTGAAATTTGAATACATATATGTAGGTAAGTAGGTAAGTCTCTTGCAGTAAGTAGTATACATATTTAAAATTCAAATCCAAGATTTTTATTGGGGTCATTGGGATTATAAAATTAGAATATATAGGTAATCGCTCAACTTAGTCATATCCAATGTTAACAAAACTTGGTAAAATTTCAAGCATTAAATAAATTTATGGCAAATATCCCATCATGCAAAATGCATTCGAATCAGTTAATGTCAAATGCACACGAGTTGGCGGGCGGAGCGTTGGCATTCATACGTCGAATACCTACAGTACCTCTAGACTTTAGGCTTTGAATAAACGTCAGTGCTATCAACTACCGTGCTGCTCGAGCTTGAATTCTGAACGAGTAACTTACATAGAAGAGAGAAAATAAACAGGAAAAGCTACATAACTTTTACTTGCTCAGTATGTGTACCGTACGTATCGGTGCATAAAAGCAGTGATAGTCTAGTGGTTAAAACGTCGGCCTTTTAGTCAGGTGATCAAGTTCGATCCCGAGCAAGCACCTTGATTAATCAGGCCTAAAACGTCGGGCAACCTTTACCCGCGGCCAAGATTATATAACTCACGATGATCCAACTAACTCATAAAGGAATCTCCGCGCTGATCTCGAGATTGACGGTTGTTCCTGAATTGTTGGACCGTTTCTTGATATTGAGGTTAAATTTAATATACAATTGGATTCCTAGTTATAAGTACCTTGGTATGTCTAACCCAATTCAAACCTGTACCTACGCTGAAATTAAAGGTGACTGAAGGCTAGAATGTAAATGGTTGGATGATATAAGGGAATAGACCGGGCTTAGCTAGGTACTTGAAATTAAAAGAAACTACTTTAGATGGAAAAGCTTTTCGCGTGATTAACGCTACACTTCATTCAATGTCTCCTCGCTGTTTCTGTATAAGAAAGATAAAATGAAATAAATGAGTGAATGACTTATAATAATATTGGAATTAGCGCCTGATCTCATCTCTAACTTAAGTTTAACATAAATTGTATTCTATACTAATATTATAAGGAGGAAAGATTGTTTGTTTGTAATCGATGAACTCTGGAAATACTGAACCGATTTTAATAATTCATTCAATGAAGAAAGCAATTTGATTATTCCTTACTCAGTTATTATTCCTTTCGTAAAACCCATTAGAAGAACTTCGAAACATAATGCGGGTTCTGACTTTTTAGTTATTTACAGATTCGATCTTTGTATAGGAATGTTCAATGTTAGTTGAAGTCTAGAGAGTTTATCGGAGTAGAGTTGTTGAATTCTGAGCCCATATTGTGGAATCTGGACTTAGAGGAATCGCCGTCGTAAAAAAAAGCTCCAAAAACTTAGAACTATGCATAAACATGCTGAGTCTACAGTACCAAAATATTATATTGAACATAGTTAATTATTAATTCTGTGCTCGTATAAATTTAATCAAACGTTATTTGGGAGACACTATGTAGAGAAATTTAATAAAGAGGTTAATACAAAGTTAGTAGATGAAGAAACAGTAGGTACCTTGTCGAGGAGTCGTGAATAATAATTGTATAAGTTATGTAGAAGCGCAAGTACTCATACAATGGTATTCCTGTGAGATGCTGTTTCCACGTATAATATATTCGCAATGATTCTACTCTCCACCTTAGACTGGCTGTAAAGCAAACCATAGAGAATATGCACTCTACCGTCTTATTTCTAAAAAGCGATTAACTACAAAAGTAGTTTTTGAATTAACCTTAATAATTGATTTAAATCTAAAAAAGAAAGATACGTATTCGACCAAGATTTTTAGTTAGGTGCTACGTAGAAAACTTTTTGAAAACTTAATTTTTTCTTACTTTTCATATTCTTTGGCGATAACTCAAAAACTACTTTTTGTAGTTAATCGATTTTTTGGACTTCCACGGGCTGGCAATGACGATGACGATCATGAAACTTGAAATGTTTGTCTCTTGTATTATATTTCCATAAAAATGTGTCCTATGATCAAGCTAGTGTATTAACGTAGCTTTAGTTTTAAGTTTACTTTCTTAATTATCACCATTATATCTTAGAAATGGAAGAACTGACCATCAAAAAGTATACAATGGTACCCAATTTGAATAAATGATTTGACTTTGACTTAACAGGGCTCTCTCCGTCACTCGTTTCATACAATTGTAGTTCCAATTTCATTTGAATATTAAGCAACCAAAGTCCATGAAATTTTGCAGACATATTCTAGAAACTAATATCTGTGTCAGTGGTGTTTGAGATTTTTCTAAAAATATGTAGTTTTAAAATTACAGGGGCTCAAAGATTTGTATGAAAATTTTTAAGACCACGTAACTTTGAAACCGAATATTCTAACAGAAATCTGGAAAACCACAGACATAGATATTAGTTTCTAGAATATATCTGCAAAATTTCATGGACTTTGGTTGCTTAATATTCAAATGAAATTGGAACTACGATTGTATGAAACGAGTGACGGAGAGAGCCCTCTTAATTATCACCATTATATCTTAGAAATGGAAGAACTGACCATCAAAAAGTATACAATGGTACCCAATTTGAATAAATGATTTGACTTTGACTTGACTATTTTAGTCCGAGTTTACAGCAGCCAGCGCCAATTTCCCGAATGATCCTTTGTTCATTTGCCATCTCTGGTCAGGCACCAGTGACACTTCCAGAGATATGCGCATAGAAATAAAGCTTGTTATAATATCTGCATTATAACAAGAATGCTTCTACGTTTTGCCGCTTCATTTTTAATACCCGTTTTACGATTGTTCTGAGAAAGATTCCCTAAAATGCCTTAACTTAAGCCCGGTAAGCTGAATTTATAGTCTGGTAGAATTTTATCTTGTTATTTATTATTATTCCTCTGACCCTTATACAATAAACACGAAATAAGTAAGTGAGCCGCGGTAGCCTAGAGACGTCCGTCTCCTATTCGTGATGTCGTGGGTTCGATCTCAGGCACGCACCTTTTCTGTTATGTGAGTTATGTCCGTTTTTAACCCCCGACCCAAAAAGAGGGGCGTTATAAGTTTGACGTGTGTATCTGTGTATCTGTCTGTGGCATCGTAGCTCCTAAACTGAACCGATTTTAATTTAGTTTTTTTTTTGTTTGAAAGATGGCTTGATCGAGAGTGTTCTTAGCTATACCTAATCCAAGAAAATCGGTTCAGCCGTACGAAAGTTATCAGTTTTTTTCTAGATACTGTAATCTTCACTTGTCAGGGGTGTTATAAATTTATAATTTACACTTATTAAGTAATTAAATATCACTTGGCTAGTGTAGTTGACTATGGTCAACACTCTAAAACACCATGTACGATTTTAAGATACCATTTACGAGTATAAAGGAAGAACAGTCTTAACTTTTAAGAATGCAAGGTGCTTGGAAATACCAAAATCAAAAAAGATTTTGGAAAAATTACTATAAGTAACAATAAACATTTTTGCGAACATATTTTTCACCAGCGAAAAAATAAACAGAAACACTTTATATGGTACATTCAAAAACATTTCAGATATTAATTTAACTTTCATTTATACTCAACGGAGTGGTCGTGAAATAAAAGCGCAGGTTTTTATACGGAAAGTTATTAACTGCCGCCTCTTTACGAGGGAATAAACATGCACGATTTTTTTTTTACCGGGACATAAAGAAAGTTACACGGGTAACCATTAAGATAAGCGCGGAAAGAATGAGCCCTTCCATCGGAGTTACATCAACTCTGACACTTGCGAAATAGGCACTCTGTGTTTATGCAAACCACCTGAGATAAGTTAATATACCGGAGCTTCGCAAACTTCTTTGCTTTTTGTGGTTTCGATAGGTACTCTTCGTTTTATTTACCCAGTATGTCAATATAGGTACCTACAACGTTAAATATTTATTCACATTTTGTTTTAAATCAGAATTTAGTCGGTATATTGAATTTATTTTACTATTAGATACTTTCCTATCTATATCAAAGTCCTGGTACTTAGTAAGAGAGAATTTATATTATTCGTATTTGTTTTAAATCAGAATTCAGTTGGTATATTGAATTTATTTTACTATTAGATACCTTCCTGCCTATGTTGCCTTTAGAGAAATTATCATCTTTCGTCTCCTGAATCCAGCAACTTCCAGCGGATTGTGTGATGTCATCTGTTCATCAAGTGAGGAATCTGCCAACGCTGTGCTTTCCATAAGAGAGAATATGTCCAATGATCGGAAAAAAGTTTATACGATCATATTATCTTACTCTAATCGGATAAATATATGGTAAATATGTGGTAAATGGTGGTATGTATAAAGTACATACTTACACTGAATACTTAGTTCGTACAACTTACTTCCATTTAGGGCACAAGAATTTGGACTTAATTTCTGGTTCACTTACCTTAATACTATAAATTATTATTGCATCATAATCTGTACCTATAATAAAAGTGAAAGTTGTTGTTACGAATTAATTAATAATCCGCCCGAAAACATAACACACGACTCACTTAGCAAATAACGATGTCGGCGAACGATGTTATTATGTGGCAGAATTATTGCTATAAATCAGTGTAAAGACGTTTTTTGATTGGCCGACACGATACTGATGTATCGTTGGCGATATAACTCATGAGTATCGGGCCACTAAAATGTATGGAGCAACCTATTATGCTTTTTACTGACCGTCACAAATCACTATACCGGTATATCGTTAGCCGACACGATATTGGCAACAAAATGTCAGTACCACGTTTGCTCCCAATAGACTCCCTTAATAGATATAACAAATTCACCTGCCATATTGAATAATTCTACAGTTTTTAGTTAACGTACTGTACTATCTCGCACATGTGAAGTTTGTTTTGTTGTGAAGTTTGTAAAGAGGCATCAAAGTTTTGTTTTATCACCACTAGTGCAGTACCGTGGCGTGGAATCAAAAAGCTTCAGGATAACATCGTTATCGCTTCCGTGTCGGCTACAATATTATCATTATCGTATCGGCTGATGAAAAACCGCCCTAAGGCCGTTAAATTTTTACGTGTTCGGTTACATAACACGTATAATTTCATTAAAAATCGTCCACATTGATAAAAATAGCTATATAGTATACATCTAGTTAGCTATATAATCAAAAATATTACAGGCTGAATTTGAAGTGCCTCCTTTTTAAGTTATTAAAATAAAACATAGGCTTTAAAGATCTGTCTCAAATTTTAAATAATCATTATAATAATTTTTACTATATGACCAAATCTTAAAATATTCAAAAATATTCTGGTCTACTCTAAAAATACTTTGTCGAATCGAACTATTTTTTTTTCACTATTTAAGGATTCGTCTCATAGTAAAAGTCGTATGTATAACGATGACTATGTATGCCTACTTAGGCTTAAAATTTTAGCAACCACACATACCGTCAGAAGATAAAGGCTTTATATGCGACCTCTTCGCAATATATTTCTATGATATTGTTCTTTAAAGCACCCTCCCCTATTATTCGATGAACTGTAAAGGGTGCTAATTTATTACCCAAGTTAGGGACCCACTTTGATTGTACGCAATATTACTGGTGATAATGTTAGTTTAATTGCTCTTTCTAGGGTTCAAAATGGGTAATTAAAGTCGACCTTTACACTGACTTCAGTTTAGGTTAAACTCTAACAGATTCATTAATAAACGTGGTGTAGCTTTGTACTATAATCTCAGAATAAACAAGGATTTTGGCAGTTCCGTAAAATAACTGTTTATCAATGTCCCACTTTCAGTTATTAGTTATGAAAGAGTTTCTCACAACTCAGTTATTTATGGCTCCGACTCTCGCAAAAGAGAGGAATGCTTTTCTGCAAAGTAGGTACTCGAATGAGTAAGGAAATCGAGTATTCCAGTTTTTTAACTTACACAGTTTGTAATTCCTTAATTCTTATTATCCTGTTATTTAAGTTATTGCCAGCTTACCTGGAAAAAAGAAAACATAATTAGACTTGATAAACTAGGGCATAAAATTATACTATAACTACTAGTCTTTATTTAAAAAGCGTTCTCCCTCTCTGTCTCTGTCGTATTCCTCATTGCTGAGGGTTGTGACTCCTTTCCATTAATTAAATAATGGTAGCAGCTTACTTGGGATAATAATGCGCTAGGTTCGGCAAACAACTCGACTAAGAGAATATCAACTTTTACGTTTTTACAGTTACTATCAGATGTTTTTGATAAGAACCGGGACCGATGTTTTGGAAAACTAAATCACACGTGCCTCGCCGTTAAAAAGCTTATAATAATTCGAAATCTTTTAATTTGTATGGTAAAAGCTTCCATAAAAATTACCTTTCTCGCTGTTTCAACCATAAAATTTATACGAATTAAAGTAAATGTAACACTGATAAAACTCCCGCCCTATATTAGTCCCAACCGGGTCCATTCCCAACTTCGGCCCATAAAAGTTAAAGAGCACATTACGGCAAGTAATAACCGAACAACGGACCCCTAAATTGGACGGACTAGTCTGATCCGATCTCTATTTGTTCCGTGCCCTTTTTAATTAAACCATTAATTATATAATTAAAATTTTATTGTTTTCATTTACACCTTTCTTCCTGCTTATGAGATATGGTGAACTATTTCAGTACAATTTTTATTAATTATTAATAGCTAAGCCCTAATTCGCACGAGCGTTAAAAAAGCATTGCGTTAAAACCCGGCGTTGCGCTGACAATAGTGGTAGATGCTCTTGACGATTCAAAAGTACTTGTAAAAGTCTAATTGAATAAAAATATTTTGAATTTTGAATACAAAGTGCGCGTTGACGTGTGAACAGATACTTGGGAATGCATTTGTTCTATTTTGAACGCTTTTTTAACGGACGTTAAAAAAGCTCTCGTGCGAATGACCTTACAGACATACATCGCGTCAAAAATGCATCCAAATAAACGTTCGAATACATTCCAATTATCTACATAATTGATAAGATAAAGCTGCTATTTATTAAACGTCAAAAAGCACTTTTGGTGTCTTTATTTCAATCCATTTTTGTAGGACATTGCTGCTGTTAGTGGGTCAAACATAATGCAGACCGTAGTGTAAAATAAAAGATGTATGGCAATATTGTAAGGAACCAATGTAAATTTTATTCATATAATTTTGTAAATACTAAACAAATTATTTAAATAGTGCCCACGACTTCATTCGCGTGAATTTGTTTTTTTTATTCCGAGAGGATTTATTTGATTTAACGGGATAAAAAGTGACAGTCTCCGGGATATAAGCTATCTCTATACCACATGAATCTCGTAGAAATTCTTTTCTGAGACAAAATTAGCCTAAACCGGGATTTCAAAATTAGTTATAGATGCATGAGCCGTGATAAGTTAACAGACAGACAGACAGATGGGCAGACTAACAGACAGACACAATTTCGCATTATAATATTACTTATTACTTAGTATTAGTTTGGAATATCGAAGTATGGATTATTGAGTTTAGGTACAACATCAAATTGAGTGGCTTAAATATAATACCTATACCCGCGTCTAAACTAAACCAGTGTATACCAGCTCATCTCTAACAAGTTACATAATACTATAGTCATTTTAACATAGTTACAGATGCGGTTTATTTTAAAGAGACAAGAGTTTCAATCGTTTACGTAAAGTTGTTAGAAAATAACTTCCCGCTGCGATGTGTGAGATTTACGAGAAAGCTGCCCACATTTACATATAAAGCAGTTCCAGTACGGTATAGATTTAATCACGGGTTAAGCCTGTATGTCACAAATGGCCATATTTCAAGTATTAGGAAAGCGGTAGGGCTACTTGGTTGAAGGTTTCACTCTTATCTAACTTTCACTTCTCAAGGTTGTATAAAACGAGTCAGCGAACTTATAATGTTAAGTTATTGAACTTATAATATTGCTTAGGCATTCGAGGCCTGGAATTATAGAATACAGGACTGATGAAGCTTTGTAGTTTGTACTAAATGGAGAAACTGACAGTTCAGCATAATCGCATAAGTCGAACTGCATGGATTTAGTAACTTGAAAGCTTGTAAGTTCCTCTTCACAGGGCTCTCTCCGTCACTCGTTTCATACAATCGTAGTTCCAATTTCATTTGAATATTAAGCAACCAAAGTCCATGAAATTTTGCAGACATATTCTAGAAACTAATATCTGTGTCTGTGGTGTTTTAGATTTTTCTAAAAATATGTAGTTTTTTAAATTACAGGGGCTCAAAGGTTTGTATGAAAATTTTTAAGACCGCGTAACTTTGAAACCGAATATTTTAACAGAAATCTGGATAGACAGTTAGTTAGTTATAATAATTGCATTTTGAAAACCATAACTCACGTGGACTATATTGCAGGAAATAAGTACAAGTACATAATATGACGGTGATCTTCTTAGTTGGAATGTATATATAGTACAAGAAACTCTGATAAAGTCGTTCACATTAAGGGGCGCGTCTTGTCTATCTTTTGTAAAACATATTATAGTTTTTCTGTCAAGTAACCGATTCTAAGCTGTAACACCATCATTATAGACATAGGTATCTTTGTTGAGGGACTTACAGACGCAACGGTCTTGCGCCGCTCGAATTCAGCGGCTCCCGTGATTGATTCGTATGATGACATCTGTCGATGAAGTGGGTGATCTTTCGAACGCTGCGCTTTCCGATACGAGGGCTACATTCTAGCACCTTGAGAATTGAGATCCAACAAAAATATTACTTATCTAAAAAAAAACATTTTAATTAAGTACATACCTTTCATGTCCTTAATGGTGATAATAATCCTTCCACGTTCCGAAAGTCTTCCTAATTAATAACGGATGAATAATAAATACGAACTTTTAGGCTTATTCCATTTTAGCCCATTATTAAAATAATTTCCTTTGTAGAATTAAAGATGAGCTGATGCAAATTAATTTAATTATATCGTTACTAGGTAACGTATGGAATTCGAGTATGATGCCTACTTGGGTAGTATAGAAAAAAAAAATTAAAATTTCATCTCCAAGCAGGTTAAAGTTTGTATACCAAGTTAAATCCACGATTTACAGTATTTTTGCTTTCGGTTAAAAATTATAGCTAAGAACACTCTCGATCAAGCCAACTTTAAACAAAAAAACTAAATTAAAATCGGTTCATTAGTTTAGGAGCTACGATGCCACAGACAGATACACAGATACACAGATACACACGTCAAACTTATAACACCCTTCTTTTTGGGTCGGGGGTTAAAAATCCATTTGTATGAGCTTAGCCTATCTGGAGTTGTATAATATTTTTGTTTACGTAAACCAGGTATTTAGGTTTATAGGCAAGCAAAGTAACGTCTGCTTTTATACATCAGCTAGGTATATTCTAATTTCATAGTGAAATTATTTTATTACGACGTTTCTGGAAATGTTATTTCATGCAATAGGCATGCTCCTTGAATGACAAGTAGGCTTTTCATTGCTATTTACATTCAGTTTATTGCTTTGCGTAAATAATGTTTTTATTACGCTATTTATTAAATTAAAGTATTTTAAGTTCCACTAACATCAGAAACAATTTATTATTGTAAGTATTTGTTTTAATTACAGTTTATAATGTACCTACCTAGTAGGCTTTTTCTCTTATTTATTATTTACTAGCTGATGCCCGCGACTTTGTCCGCGTGGATTTACGTTTTCCAAAATCGGGAACTCTTTGATTTTCCGGGATAAAAAGTAGCCTATGTGTTTACCCAGGATATAATCTATCTCCATCCATATTTCATCCAAATCCCGTCAGCCGTTTTTGCATGATTGAGTAACAAACATCCAAACATCCACACTTTCACATTTATATTTACTCTTATCCTACTATTTTAAGACCAATCAATATGATATATATATTTATATTTATTAAACTTATATAGAATATACAGGGCATTTTTCTTACATATATATTTTTGGTAATATTTGACTTCTTTAGATTTGTTTTTTATTTGCAGCTGGGAATCGTACCCGAAACCTTCCAATACAGCGCTCAAAACTGCTCCAAATAAATTGTGAAAACGTAAAATGCAACAGTAAAGAGAAGTGTTGAATCAAAAATTGATACCACGCCTATTTGCAATTTGGATATATGGATATACCGTCAAATAATTACTCTGCGGTCAAGTATCGAATGACCACGCAATAAATTCAAAAGTAAATCATTTTAATGAAGTTTAAATTCGTTTCACATTTCAATAATTTGTCTCATTGTTAAGTTTATAAATAAAATTATTATTATATTGTGCAAAGATATTTAATATTCGAGCTCTATTAATGTATGTGCAAATAAATGATTAAAATATATTTCTTTATATTACCTATATAATATACATGATAATAATGTTATGTATTTGCTGGCAGCCTTTCCCGTGTGAAATTTGAATCATACTGTATGATGTACTCAAACGATCGTGATTTTTTTCCACTGCGTTTTTGCCTTCTACAGCACACACAAGTAAGTATTATATAATATTATGCAACAAAAAAATTGTTTGATTATTTTAATGTTTTTATTTTTAACGAAAAGCAACAAAAATAGACAATAGAGCATATAAAAAAAAATGACAATCTCAAATTTATTTCGAACAATATTATAAGTAAATCAGGCTAATTTAAAGGCAAAGTAGCTTTAGCTTCTTGGTATAATCTATGGTATAATATTGAGCTTTGTTCAAAGCATGTCATTGAATTCACTACTGCAAATATTTAAATTTATTTTTTAAATATAGAACAAAAGGTTAATCGACAACAGCTACTAACAGAAGATGAGTCGAAAAGTCCTGAAAGCTTTCACGTAAAGTAGGCCGAGCTAATGTTTTGTTCATTATGAACTCTCCCATAGCCGGGGAAAAAGAGAAATATAAATTAAAATCAACGCTTACTAGGACCCTCCACTTTGCTTTTTCTGGAATAGAACCAAAGATTTTGGTGCAAGGTCGCAACATTATTTCTAGATGAGTACGGAACGGTTTTTTCGCTCCTGCTTTTATAATCAAGTGATGATAAAATAAAATTTTTAGTTTATTAACAAAACTCATTAAGTTAAAAGCACTGGACGCTTTATGCCATGATACTAAAAGCAGGTACGTTTAAGAGCACAGAGATAGATAAGGTCAGATTAGGCTATTGTAGGTGTAAATTTTAATGTAAGTGTATCATAGGTACCATATCGTATGTATACCATAGTCTTGTCACAAGTCAAATGTTTTCAACTTTATGGCTAATGGAATAATTTCGGTTATCGTACTTACAAAAATACATTTGTAGAAAACAAATTGTAAGAATATCTGTGAATATCTACTAATTGTGAAATATCTCATACCTAACTATATTTTGTTCGTACGCGGAAAGATTAGGGAACCCGCCAATCACATCAAAAAAACTTCTACCACTTATATGTTAGTAATGCAAAGAGATCTCGACCCTCAGCAATGGGGAAAACGACGCAGAGATAAATATTTGTATTGTAGATAGCTGAATTTACCTAACAATATAAACAGCAATTAGAAAGTTTGCCGTCGTGTTAAAACGGTACCCGAACCAAATTTCGGCACCTTACGTTTGTACGTTACGGTCCATTTCACACCCTCAGGTGATAAAAACATTAAAGGCGATTAAATGTACTTAATGAGTGTCGAGACCACCCGAAACCGCCCAATATTCTTATCAAGATGCGACCCAATTTTGTCAATTACCAGGATCAGGGAGAAGTAAATGAAATGAGAGTAATCATTATTATCTTATTCGTTTATTCTTCTCCGCGCGCCTTCGTCGCCAACGACTCCCTTAAATAAAGCATTAAAAGAAGGCAACAGATTATCACACAATTTATTCAGGTGCTTAATTTGAGCGGCTATCCCACTTTGAGTACAATTTATATTTTTATTTCACTTAAGCATGGATCCGAGGAGATTTACCTTCACTTTTCATTACAAAAAGCTCTGCTTCGTTCACAATAAAAAGATCGCGTTTATTGTTCCACCAGTTTGTATGAAATAATAAATTGCGGGTCTTAATCTCTGTTCTTCGCATCCATAATACTTTGATTGAGGGGCTGCCGAGTTAAGTTTGTTCCGAGTTTAGCGACACCTACCTCATACTGTAACAAATTACATGTCTGAAAACAATCGTGGTATGGGAACGTCATGTGGCGCGGAAAGTTTCAGAAGTTTGTTTGCTGGCTACCTCGTTCATTTTGTTCAATATTCGGGCATATTGAACATAAGGTTTAGGTGCGCTATACTAGATATGAAGACAAGGTATTTTAACGGATTTTAATTGATAGGATTTCAGATGAGACCTGTCGAAATTGTGAGAACCATTAGATATTAGACTGAACATACAAGGTTGGCGCTATTATACCCTAACCTCGGCTATGAGGCGAACATACGCTTCGATTGCACTCGCCCCAGTGGTTGGCAGTCCAATCGAAACTTTTGATTAAAATCAAGCAAACCAAGAGCACTGTGCACTGATTCCGGCTGAATGCAGATATCTTTATTTGAGCTCTCAGCGCTATGTTCTGATTGGAAACACACCCGAAGATCTTCCATTCACATTAATTGGTCATCCAATTATGACTCAAAACACTCGATGATAGACCATCAAATAAAATTAATAATTAATTTATATTGACGTCTGTGTTAATAGTAAAAGCTGTGGCTTGCGAGTTGCGACTTTGTCCTATTAAATTTTATAATAATATGTTTTTATCTCTTCTTTTTCCCGGGATAAAAGTAGCGTATTACCACTACGACTAATATTGTCGGCTCAAAAAGGAACATCTCTGTTTCCGTACCAAAATTCCTCATGATCAATTATTATTAACGCGATCGAACTGTTACTCTAAAAAAATATATATTTATAACGAGGGAACTGCAATTTTAATTTTTCACATTTGGGATCCATAATCATTCTTGATACTTTAGGTACTTACTACTTACAATGTTTCTAATCTAACATAACAGAACAAAAGATAATTTAATTTCAAAGATTAATTAAAATATCTACGCTATAACTGCAAGCACTTATTTTAATATACTTCAATACCAACATTATTACACATTGTGATTACACACTGAATGTTTGCCGTAATAATTGGAATGGACGGCATACCGTGCTCCGGCAAGCATAAAAGGATTGGAAAAACTAGAGGGTGGATCAAATCAAACTATTTCACTACGAACGAACTTACTTAGATCTAGTCGGGTAAAAAGTATTTCAAGAGTTATTTTAGTTAGACACAAACTCACAGACGAACGCGACATTTTGTGTGTTGTGTATTTTTTAGTTTTATCCTAGTTAAAAAGACGAGGTAACTTCAGAGGCTTTCGCCCTCGATTTGGTTCACATGCGGTAGAGTAAGTTTAAAGTAAGTTTTCAAGCTACAAGTATTTGGTTCAATAATTTTTGTGTGTTGTGCGTAAACAATTTTTCTGTCTGCATCTGCGTCTGCATTTCCATTAACATATCACGGGATAATGGACTCTCAAACCCTTCTTCCCATTACGACTGCCGAATCATATGTAGAAGGATTTGGGTAAATACGTAAAGTAGACGAACTACTAACTACTGCTACTTCAATAATTCAATTCAATAAAGATTATTGAATTGAATTATTTATTTCATAATTCAATTCAATTCAATAAAGATTATTGAATTGAATTATTGAATAAATTTATGTTCTCGTTTTAGGGTTCCATCCCAAAATGGTAAAAAGGAACCACTTGCGACTAGGTGCTTGTATTCGTCCAGCTGCTTCTTTCATAACTAGCTATTGGTGCTATTCGCTCAGAAATAGTTTTAAAAACGCGTGTGCAACCTTATTACATCCAAAAATGTTATCATTACAATTACTGCCAAAGGGGCCGAAATGGCGAGGGTTGGAAGTTGAAAGTAGGGATATTAAATCAAATAGCTTAGGTAGGTACCATATAAAAGAGCTTCATTTGCACATTCCAAATTAGATTTTCATTTATTTTTAAATCCCTTGCTTTTTGACTCATATGATGCAAATGACACAAAATTACCGTTATCCTTACTTTACTGTTTTATCTCTGAAGTTTGCAAACGAAAAATCTGAAATTAACATTAGGAAAAATAAGGCAATGTGTAACATAACATAAGAATAGCACAGGTTTTTTTAAATCAGCAATAAAACTTTACAAACATGGTAAGTTTTGCAGTCCTAAATAAAAGAAATTTTTCTTCATGCATAATTTTAAGTTGTTTTTTTTTTATCTATTTATATTTTGGTGTAGTAAATAAATCTTTATTATCTTATAACGTACACAAATTTTTAATCCCTATTTTAGCCCCTTAGGGGTTGAATCTTCAAAAATCCCTTCTTAGTGGATGTCTACCTCATAATCGCTTTCTGCATGTCTTTCAGCTCAATCCGTCCAGTAGATTGAGCGATAATAGATCAGTCACGCAAACACTCAGTCAGTCAGTTTCTCTTTTTATATATTTAGATTTACGAAGATAAAAACATTTTAATTTTAAAGACACGTCCTATTCTTTGTGTATACAGAGACACAATTCAATCAAAATCGATTTTAATAAAATTAATCGAAGCCTACCATAATTACAGGCTTTTCCTCGTCGCCTCAATTTTGAATATAAATATTCATTGCTCATTGTAAAACAAAGCGTAGAACTCTAATTACACTGTAAAAGGTGAGCTTAGGATCCAACGTCAAAACGCCGCATTGCAAAAATCTTTTAAATACACACCCTAAGCCTTTCATGCGTGAGGCGCCTTTAGGAATTAATCCGATTAATATGAGGGCAGGGGTTCTGGGTGCTTGTACGGGAAGTGGCTTGATTGAATCGCAGTCATACCCGGTGAAAGGTACCAGAAGTGACGAATTGAAGTCGTACAATATGTAAGTAATCGCATTTGGGTACAATAGCTTTTGAGAATTAGATTTCGTCTGCGTTTTCTACTGAAAATTGTTTCTATTTAAGATATTGTTTTACTTTGGCATCATCATTAATAAACACGGGCCTCCTCTTAGAATTAAAGGTGTGTAGGCCGTATTATCTGCCACGCTGATCCAGTGTGGATTGGCAGACTATACACACCTTTTTTTTCACATTATGAAGAACTGTCAGGCATGCAGGTAGCCTTACAATGTTTTTCTTCACCATTAAAGCAAGTGAAATTTTTAATTTACTTAAAACGCATATAATTAGTGTGGGGTGTTATAAGTTTGACGTGTGTATCTGTGTACCTATCTGTCTGTGGCATCGTAGCTCCTAAACTAATGAACCGATTTTAATTTAGTTTTTTTTTGTTTGAAAGGTGGCTTGATCGGGAGTGCTCTTAGCTATTATTTACTATCGAAGAAAATCGGTTCAGCCGTTTGAAAGTTATCAGCTCTTTTCTAATTTTCTTATAGAGATTTTTGTGTCGGGGGTTTTTTAAATTTGGAGTTATTAATACGTGTCCTCAAAATACATAATATAATGTTAGCTTTAAAACTTATATGAAGAAGTAAATATTGACGAGAAGGTGAATATATATTGTTTATATATATATATATATATATTGTGAATATATATAAAACATATATTGTTTCTCTCAGTTTTATAACTAAAATTATAACTTATTAGGTAAGTATAGATATAAACTTAACTGCAGATGTCAGCGATTTCGCCAAGTAACAGACCCTTGAAAGCATCGGGCCCTTCGATGCGGCCCCTTATTGCTCTTTATTATACTAAGGCGCTTGTGGCGCTCCGCAATACCCGCAGTTAGCTTCACTTAAAGTCGTCCTTTCTCATCTCTTCTTAATAAATATAGACGATTCTTATACACCTATACATAATATCATAATGATCTTACGTAGATTACTTATTTTTATTAAAGTTCATTAATACCTTCATTCGCGGAAATTCTAATTTCTTTAAGAACGAAAACCTAAAGAAGATGGTGGGAAATAGCTGGCGTATTTATTTATTTTTATTACAGGATACAGGATTGCGCTGAATGGCGCAAAGCAATGATGAAGTTTAAGATGGAGCGCGCCACGTTAGCCTAAAAGAAGCGTATTCACTCTTGCTTACACGTGGCAGGAAATACGGACGCCGGAAGGGCGTATCAGAAACCTAGAGTAAAAACGTTTCGTGCGAGTAGATTGAATATCGACTATATAAGGATGCCAACCCTCACGGTTTCTCGCTGTTACGTTCTGGTATCGACGCATACGAGTAAAAAAACTACAAGGTTATACTAATAGGTAGTCAGATACAAGTTCAGATAGGTACATGTAAGCGCTTAACTGCGATATCACCTGGTAATAAATAATATTGCAGTCTAAGATACAAGCGGGATAATCTTGAAGGGTTATGGGCTGTGACAGTTTTTATTAAACCTATTAATACCCTTAAATGGTTTCTACACGGCATCGTAACGGACCGCTAAATCGCTTGGTGGCACGGCTTTTCCGGTAGGGTGGTAACACTGGTAACTAGCCACGATCAAAGTCTCCCACCAAACCAGACCAGAGGAAAAGAAACTATAAAATTCCAAATTTTATTTATAAGAAATCGAACCCAGGACCTTCCACTGATAGAACCACAGTGCTCAACGATGAAAATGTAGACCATGTCATATCGGTAACAAGATTTAGTTAAGCCAATAAGGCACCAATTGTTATCTATAATACGCTTGTGGACTAATTGCTAAATCGCCATGAACATCTGTGCACGCAGCAAATCTGTGACCACTAATGAGATTTGCCTATTTATGCCGTTCTTGTACAGCAAAGCAGTTCAAGGTTCAAGCTCACTATTCTAGAACTATCCTTTATTGTGCTATATACGTACTTGCTTGCAGTGTTACGTTTCTTTATTTACAAAAACTGAAAGGACAAATTAGATTTAAGAACTGTATTCTTCCTTTTATTATTTTTGTATTATTTTTCTTAGCTTCCTCTTCAGGTCTATTGCTCTTCGCACAGTATTGGTTGGTATCGTATCGGGTATTTATTGGGACCGTTGCTTTGATCATGGATTTTGACGGAAAGGTAAACGTAGAAACGCTTGAAGCACACACTGCATTGAACAAATTTATGCTTCTGAATATGCAATAGTATAAAAATGTTCACAATTTATACCCTTTTTTGATCTAGGTCGCAATATATCTAGTTTCATCCTTATTCATCCAAGGTTTCATCAAGATAATATAGTTTAGTAACAGGATACTTCTGTTAGACGGATACAGAGTTCGGATCTGGGCATGCACATTTAGATTTTTGGAGTTATGTGCATATTTAGCAATAAAAATGTCACTTGCTTTAACGGTACCGGAGTAGGACAAATTAGTAGGTCCACAAGGAAACAGCGATTCATAGAAGTGGGCTCGTGATAGGTTGAGATGAGGACGAATATGTAGGATAGGAAGTAAAAGATAAATGCTTTGTTGCACACAGATTATTCACTCAAGTAGGTACGTAATATTATTGGTGGCCTTATTCTTATTGCTACTAGTAAAATATTAATTATAATATTTGTTCTAATAATGTGAACTACATTGTAAGCTGTAACATTTTCGGAACTATAGTTTTGAATAGTCAGCACAACGTAGAAATGAGCTCGAGCTCTCTCACCGGACGCGAAAGGCATCGATGCGGAAATTCCATTAGCGGCCATTCATTTGCTGTGCGGATTTGTTTACGAGTAGGTATGTTGATTTAGTAATTAGTCCACAAACATTGTCTGCTGGATTAGTGTTTAGTTTTAGTTATGAAGCAAAGAACTAAAGAACTAACTTTTACCAATATTTAAAGCTTAATTCACAGAATTTCATGGAGCCGCTGGATTCAGGCGGCACAAGAGTCAAGACCGTGGCGTGTGCAAGTTCCTACAGTAGTTGACGTCTATCGGTTGATGATTACATTTTGCAAGTTGTGTGTGCGTGCAAGATACGGTGACGAAAAGGCTTCCAGTAAATGTAGTTTGGGTCTCATTGACATTGCAAATGTGGTTTGGGTAGAGGGAAACTTCCACGACTGCCCAAAAAAGTAGTTTCAGGATACATGTATGTACTTATGTGAGTTTATTTATTTCGCCATAACTACTAAATGCCAGAACTTTGGATGTATAGGGTATCGTTAGAATCGTTAAGTGACACTGGCTACAATTTTTTTTTTTTGAAAAAAATTCAATATGGTGTCTATATGGCGCCATTTTCAAATCTAAAAATTACTTATAATAAAAATATCCTCAACTCATAAGAACTGACTTTATTCCATCGCTATACAATACAAACTACTAACTTCTTGAAAACATATTAATGAATCCCAATCTTTTCTGCTTCGAATCAATATCAACTGCTCTTCTTGCCGTCATTTTCCCATCTCTCTCCAATTGTCTTTTCTTTTTTTTAATTCAACTCTAGGCAAAGGTAAAATCGCTAACACTTATTAGTTCGTCTTCTGGCAGGGCAGTCATGTTTTCAATTTTTTTAATACGACTAGTTATTTCAAATCTTTTTTAGCTGTGTATGAATTGGAATTACTGCCAGCAAACGAGCGGAGTCATTTCCATTGCAGGTATTTTAGAGTTTACGCCAGCGATAGCATGCAGTCGACTATGAAAAGGCCACAGAGGAGTATTTTGAAACATTTGTAGAGCTATCAGGGGCTTTAAAATACCCAGAATGTCTTTGAATGAGAACTCTCGCAGTGAATGCCAACAGTGCGGATGGGGAAATTCCATTAGTTGACATGAATTTGCTGTGTACAGACGTTTATGCCGCTTTAGTAATTAATATGTAAACGCTGCCCGTGCCCGGCGTTAGAGCCTAATTGTTAAGCTATGTTACTAGAATACCAAGAAAGACTTTAAACTAGCACGTAGGTTGTACTATTAAGACTATGGCTATTTGACAAATCGCAAAAACGCTGTACTTTGAAGTAAATTGTTTATTTTTCTAAAGCATTAACAGCTATTAAATACATGCAATTAAAAACTTCAGTTTGTGAAGATTATAAGTGCCTCTTTTAATTTAGTATACATTATCCCAATAACAAAAAAAAACAAGTTGAAAACATTGCTGTTCGCAACTTGTTCTGTAAAAATTTTCTTTAACATCTTGATACTTTGAAGCCAACTTCCAGAAAATGATATGTTTAGGTTTAGCAATCAATTCGAACTGTTAGTTTTATACTAAATGTTTTTCATTTCTTAAATAATCTAAAACTAACCAAAAAACTTCCTGTGCTATTTATTTTCTTGCAGGCGCTCTATGGAATTCAGTGTCCACTGGACTGTCATGACGGGCGGACTGCGCGCGTCATTTCGTCGCAAAATATTATTTAAAATGAATTTAAGCTTATTATTTTTGAATGAAAGTTGTGTTTATAATCGTTGAAAAATAAAATAGGGATTTTTTCATTTCTAAATGAAGCCTGCTTATATACTAAAATTTATTCTAAAGTCACGGTTTTACCAGGTAAATACTCGGAGGTTGTCATAGATTATGATGACAGATAGTAAGTGTTCTAAATAGGTATTATACCTATGTTTTTTAGGAGATAGCGCGCCTCGTTCCGGGTGCCGTGTTCCGAAATGGATTTCGTAGTAGTGCAAGTTTGGTGCAAGCCCCACATGACGGAGGGGTATGCGTCAGGCATTTCCTGTGTACAAAAAAGACCTATATTTCGGATCCATTTTTCATCACTGACATCATGCACTATTCAAAGACTGGTCTTCAAGCATTGAGGAATTTTGGACGAGAGACATCTCGAAGGTTCCCGAAGGCTGCCTAACTGAGTTAGATTTGTCGGCTAGCTAGCTTTTTTTGAAATTGGACCTACTTAGCTGGATTGTGTGTTAGAGATTTCTTATGAGATATTATATGTACATAATAATATAACCATCATAAGAAAGCTCAGATTCATGCTGCGGGCAATGGGGAGAGCCTAAAGGTTGGAACGCCATTTCGGCGGCCGTGTTTCCTGCCATATATACCTTAGATACCTGCAAGCCAAGAGTGAATAGGCATCTTCTAGGTAAGCGTGCTCCAACTTGGACCTCATCATTGCTTTCTTTAAAGCATGATTGTCGTCAAGCGCAAGCGCAAAGATTCAGGCGGCGCAAACCCGTAGCATGTGGAAGACCCTATTAAAGACTTATGTTCACTGTGGACGTCTGTCGGTTGATGTTGATGATTATGTCTTTAGTGCAAGTAGTTCAGTAGTTTCAGAGTTTATCGATAACAAACAAACAAACCTTTCCTCTTCATAATATGTACTTAGTAGCGCAAACTTGGAAAAAATCTCGTGGAAACTCTTTGATTTTCCGAGATAAATGTCATTTTACCTGGCAGCCCTAATCAATTTTATCACTGATAATAATAACTAATTCATAACCGTTAAACCTAAGAGTCAAAATCTCGTTTTTCTAGTCGAGTTCCGTAGGCTCTTTGAACTCACCGCATCCCAAGAAAACCTACCATTAGATGTAGGAATAATGGAAAGAGGTCACAACCCTCAGCAATAAAGAATACGATGCGGAGAGAGATGTCACTCTCAAGGTCTTTAAATGTATCCATGCAAAAAACCACGTCGACTGGTTGCTCCGTTGCAGCGTGATTGAATATTAAACCAACAAACACACTTTCGCATTTGAAATATGGCCAATGATTATAAGAAACAGTTTAAATCTCTCTCTGCTCTCTGAGAGACGTTAGGCAAAGTGAACACGAATTATGACACTTCTGTGTTCTTATACAAGCTTAGGTCTCTCAATTTTGTCAATTAATGTCAAATTTCTTTCTCAGATCAAAACCTAGTAAGTGGTTTAAATTCAAGAGAAGTTTAGGAACACACCTTTGAGAACATGGAAAACTTGCAGGTATGCAGGTTTCCTCACGATGTTTTCCTTCGCCGTTAAAGCAAGTGATATTAAATTGCTTAAAACGCACATAACTGAAAAGTTAGTAGTGCGTGATTCCAGGATCGAAGCCCCGACCTTCGATTAGGAGGCGGACGTTCTAACCACTAGGCTATGATAGTTTTTAAATTAAAGGGGTTTAAATATTTTAGTGAGAAGACTGGCCTACACATTTATTCATAACATGTGCATCATTTTCTTTTTTAGGGTTCCGTACCTCAAAATGAAAAACGGAGCTCTTAAAGGATCACTTTGTTGTCTGTCCATTTGTCCGTCCGTCCGTCAAGAAAACCTATACAGTACTTCCCGTTGATCTAGAATCACGAAATTTGTTCTCGGATTTATTCCTTTACTTGGGCTATGAGAGTTGAGACCTATCTACCTGCCCATAATTCTAGGTTAACGGGAAATACCCTATCGGTTTTCTTGACAGACACGACAGACGGACAGACGGACAGAAAGACAGACAACAAAGTGATCCTGTAAGGGTCCCGTGTTTCCTTTTGAGATATGGAACCCTAAAAACATTATGTAAGTATGCAAAGTATTTCCCTTGCAAACCATATTTAACAGTTGACATGTAGAGGTCAGAACTCCTTTTGACTTTTCCTATCTTACTTTTAAGTTTTAATGCATTATTAAGTATTTACTGTTTTGACATGGTATTTAGATAATGGGTGATATTTATTTTATTTAATCTAATTCCTTTGAAAAACTTAGTAAGGCGCATTAATCTATAAAAAACCTAGCGAGTTCATAGACTTACTATGTTTTAAAATGGTCAAAGCGACTTACTAGCTTTTAATTTTACTTTAATGTGGGTGTCCTTACAATACAACGGGACATACTATGAAAGTTAGGCTTATGACATAAAACGATTTTCGGAAAAATGACATTTACTTTGTTTTGATATGGGGCGGTCGATATAATTAGGTACTAGGGTAAAGGCTCAAGTAAATGAACAGATTGGACGTTTTTACATGTATTAAGAGCTGGAATAAAAAACCGGCTGATATACCTTTTTTAAATATTTTCTTACAAATTCTTACACTTTTTTCAATTTCAATTTCAAAACCGTGTTCCGTTCAAACCGTTCAAAAGTGCGTGTGCGTCCATGTGTGTGTGTGTGAGTGTGTGTGAGTATATACTTGTCTGTATGTTTGTACGAGTGTTTGTGAGTGTGGTATTGCGTTGTATAACCACATGAGTAGCGAACAGAGTCAAAGCTTCATACAAGCGCGCTACGATAGGTACACTACTACAAGCTTGAGGCGCGTGTGTGCGTGAGCACAGGCGCTACGTCGCGTACGGAGAGAAATCGGTTTATACCGGCTCGGCCTGTGCTCAAGCTCAGGGGCTGCAGTACACGTCGCGCGTCGTATTTTCATTTAATTTAATGTTAATGATAATAATTTAAATAGTGTTTAAAATCTATTTTCTTGAACTGTCATAGATTTTGTTCAAAATCAATATCTGAGGATCCCTAGGATCACAAAACAGGAAATTGTTACCAAAATTTAAAAAAATCGACGCCATTTTGAAATTCTTTGTTAATTGACCGATTTCATTCAAAATCGATATTTAGAGCTCCCTGGCATCACAAAACAGGAAATTGTTACCAAAACTTAAAACAGTTGGCACCATTTTGTAATTCTTTGTTAATTGACCGATTTCGTTCAAAATCGATATTTAGAACTCCCTGGGATCACAAAATAAGAAACTGTTACCAAAATTTAAAAAAGTCGACGCCATTTTGAAATTCTTTGTTAATTGACCGATTTCGTTCAAAATCGATATTTAGAGCTCCCTGGCATCACAAAACAGGAAACTGTTACCAAAATTTAAAAAAGTCGACGCCATTTTGAAATTCTTTGTTAATTGACCGATTTCGTTCAAAATCGATATTTAGAGCTCCCTGGCATCACAAAAAAGGAAACTGTTACCAAAATTTAAAAAAGTCGACGCCATTTTGAAATTCTTTGTTAATTGACCGATTTCATTCAAAATCGATATTTAGAGCTCCCTGGCATCACAAAAAAGGAAACTGTTACCAAAATTTAAAAAAGTCGACGCCATTTTGAAATTCTTTATTAATTGACCGATTTCGTTCAAAATCGATATTTAGAGCTCCCTGGGATCACAAAATAAGAAACTGTTACCAAAATTTAAAAAAGTCGACGCCATTTTGAAATTCTTTGTTAATTGACCGATGTCGTTCAAAATCGATATTTAGAGCTCCTTGGGATCACAAAAAAGGAAACTGTTACCAAAATTTAAAAAAGTCGACGCCATTTTGAAATTCTTTGTTAATTGACCGATTTCGTTCAAAATCGATATTTAGAGCTCCCTGGGATCACAAAATAAGAAACTGTTACCAAAATTTAAAAAATTCGACGCCATTTTGAAATTCTTTGTTAATTGACCGATTTCGTTCAAAATCGATATTTAGAGCTCCCTGGCATCACAAAACAGGAAACTGTTACCAAAATTTAAAAAAGTCGACGCCATTTTGAAATTCTTTGTTAATTGACCGATTTCGTTCAAAATCGATATTTAGAGCTCCCTGGCATCACAAAAAAGGAAACTGTTACCAAAATTTAAAAAATATTTTTAACCGACTTCAAAAAAAGGAAGAGGTTCTGAATTCCTCGGTATCTTTTTTTTTAACGTATGTTCCCCGATTACTCAAAGACGCCTAGACCGATTTGGATTTTTTTTTTGTTTGATAGGGTATACTTCGCAGGTGGTCCCATATAAATTTGATGAAGATCTGATGAATATCTTCCGAGATGGAGAACGGAACTCCTCAATGGATAAGAGCAAATTGCTCGCGATCAGTGTACCCTAACCCTACTGTTTACTAAGATATTAATCTTAGTAAACAGTAGGGTTTTAACTGGGTATGGCATATTATAGTACAGTGGGGCCACTAAAAATTGTGAAATAAAAAATTTTCAAAAGAAAAATAAAACCGACTTCAAAAACCACAATCACTAAAATTATTTTTACTTTTTAGTGTTTGTGGTTTTTGAAGTCGGTTTAATTTTTCTTTAGATTTTTTTTTAAATATTTATTCTGGTATTCTTCTTTCTTGGATAAGGATCCCTCTTGGGTATCCCCATTTCTCTCTGTCTTTGGTACTATCAAGCTAATTTTCTCTCGCGATTTGCACAATAGCATTAGACCAACGCGTCTTCGGTCTACCTATTTTTCTTTTGCCTGCTGGACCTGGCCAAGGGGAGATTTTTCCTGTCCTTCTTTCATCTGTAAAAATCGATACAATATGACCATTTGCATTCCAGTTTTAGGGCATGTCTCAAGGTGTCTGTAGGCTTTGTCTTTTTTCTTATGTCTTCAATTCTCACTTTGAATATTTTTTCCTTAAGTTATGCTCCTTGCCATCGCCCTTTAGCAAGTCACTATTATTCTTTTTATATCCTTTGTCTGGGCCCATGTTTGGCTGGCATAGGTGAGGCATGGCAGGATGCATGTATCTGTAACGGATCTTTTAAGATGTACTGGGTAAGCTCCTTTCATTCTTTCCTTTTGTGCCCAGTACTTGTTCGAACTGATGTTAATCCGTCTGTCTACTTCCTCTTCTGCACTTGTAACGCTGAATGAGACTTGTTTTTTAAGATACATTTAGGAGCATAGGTATTGTAGTTCCAATACTTAATTGTATTTATTTGCCTATTACTATAAATATGGCGGCTGATTGAATGAGGCCGATTGTTGTACCTCTGCGAAACTGTTCAAAAATAGTAAACTGAAGTAAGTAAGTACTACTTACAAAATTATGTCGCTTTTCATTGATAAATATGGATTTCGAAAATTTGACCACATTTCCAAATTTCGCGATATATAAAGTGGCTTCCGATTCCGAATCATTTCACTGGCATACAAAATTCAACTTTTTTGTTTTATTAGGTTTTGAAACTGTTTCTTGTTAATTTGACGTCGCTGATTTCAGATCTACTTTAATTTTTTACACAGCAGCTCTAGTTTTTGAGATACAGGTACCCCCATATTTTGCACTATACTCACACTTTGTATGTTCACACTTTATTAAGATCACACAAGTAATTTCCAAAATTTATCGAGGTGTTAACATCAAGAAGAACATCTGCAAGTTATTCCAATCATTTTTGTACCATTTGGTGGCGAGTACGTATTAAAGAATGTCGTGCAAGTGTGTCTAACTTTGTAAAACAAGCATACTCGGGCTACTTTGAGAACCCATTAGCAGCTAACAGCAAGGCCTGGACTCCAAATTTTTATATGTGGAAGCTGTATTTCCTCATTGCGTTTATGAGCAAATAAGAATAGACCCTACTTTTACTAAAAAAAGTATTATAATTTGGCGCGAACCATCTAAACACCATGATGATTATTATTTCTGCATTGTGAATATAACCAGAAGAAACAGCAAAAAAATTGTTCCAAGCGACTCTATTGTAACTTGCAGTCTACAATTAGAACGATTCTGACTTCTGGTGATAAATTTGTACCTCAGCCCCAACCCAGTACCTCCAATCTACTTCAAGAACTTTCAGAAGGTAGTGACGATGTAGTGACTTTTACATCTCAACTTAGACTATTCAATCAAAATGATTTGGACCACTTAATGAGAGATCTTAGATTGTCTAAAAAGCATCAGAACATGTGGCTTCTCGGCTCAAAGGAACAAATCTGATAACATGTGTTACGGTATATTGTTCTCACTACTCTCAAAACATTCAGCAGCTGATGTTGCACTTCCAGCGACTTGGGTGCAACATGGGCATTAAGTTTTTCTCTATTATACAGAAAGGGCTCTATTATACATTCTAAAACAGGTTTTATTTATTATTATTATGTAAAATAGTTTTTGATTTATCGCGCAAAATGTAGAAAAAAATATACAATAAGTCAAAAACTGTGAAAATCTGACAATTTATTTTGAATTCCAAGCCGAAAATATATTTAAGAATTTATTTATTAATAGGAATCGAGAGTTTATGCACTAGATAGAGTTCGTTCATTCACTGAAATTCCCAGTTCATTTACTGGCAATTTATCCTTTTGTTAAATAAAATAAGTTATAATAATTAATACCACGCATTTTATTTGATTTTTTGATATTTAAATAATTTAAGAGTGTATACCTACTGTGTACAGACACACAAAATATAAAAATTATATATAGAACGATTCTCGTATACCTTAATTTTAGGTCAATGTCAGGGTAGTCCTTATTTGTTCATTTACTGGATCGTTTACCCTCCTACGTCAAAATACTAAAAGTCCGCGTAAATTTCGCAGATTGAAATGTCTGCTTGATTAATTGTCAATAGAGGGTCATGACATGTCAAAATTGCTAGTTTGAAGGTGAAATCGTCTATGTCATTCGCATTGGTTTTCCTCTTAAGTATAATTGAAGTACTACATTATTTTTCAAAAGTAATTTTATCGTATTGCTTGATGATGGCCGCGACTTCACCCGCGTGGATTTAGATTTTAATTATCCGAAAAATAAATAAATTGTTTCATTTTATTTTAGATATATTTAATATCTTGAATTGATAAATTATGATAACAGCTAGTAAATAAAAAAGACAGAATGAAAAAACTGCAAAAACAAAAAAAAACGCAGCAAGTCAGGAATCTCTACGAAAAAAATCAAAAACTTAGTAAAAGAATCTATATGGATTAGACCTTTAGTTTAAGGTTATTTGTTAATAATTTTGTCCAAATATTCAGTAAACGCCGGGCGGTCACTAGCCCTGGGACACATTGTATAATAGGGATGGTTCTTGAATAAGAGTCAAGTGTCAAAACCCCTGAGTTTTTATTCTATAAAATGTAAAAGGCTCGTAAAGTATCCGACCACCTTTTCCATTTATAGCATACTATGCGCCAAAAGTTCAGGTAGTAAAACTCGTCTCTTCTTGCTTTATAGCATGAACCTTAACCGGGTCTACGGTCCATAAACGCGAGTGAAAGGCATCTAAGAAATCTGTCGACTCGTTAACCATGTCGTTATCGCGGTCTTCACTTCATGATTCCTGTTGGAGCCTTCTCTACCGCATTGGGAAAAATTAATGATAAAAAATATACGAATGACGGATTTAAAATCGTCAAGAATCTCATTTACTCCTTGCATAGCCTATATCTATTTCATACGAATTTCATGAAAAACAAGTTGATATTTTGATAAACAAACCAATAATGCGTGAGTTGGACTCACACACAAAGGGTTCCATACCATCGAACAAGATATTCCTAATACTTTTTATTGTGATGTAACCAAAAATTCATGGTTTTCGGACTTTTCCCTTTACATGTGCAAGTATAAGACATTGCTACTGACCATGATTCTAGATCAACGGGATGTACCCTATTGGTTTTGATTCCCTTGACGGATCTTGACAAACAGACATACAGACAACGAAGTGATCCTATAATGGTTCCTTTCCTTGCTCCAAGCACAATCACTGCGATAATACTTTCTTGTGGGATTTTCTGTTAGAGTTTCGGTTGGTTTTACTTTGTGTTCGAGTCACAGCCATGTTTGGTGTCAATTTATAAATTGATAGAATTTCGCGTCAATACCTAGATTAATTAATATAGTGAACACTGTACATAGTGAGTGTTTATTTTAGGTGTACCTAGATTTAATGTAGTGTGACGGTATCGTAAACTGTAATCACGTTAGCACTTTACTGATTACTTACCTACTCTCACTAAATTACTTTCTCATTACACAATGGGTATGTATCAGTTTAGAAAGTACATAATCTTGATGCGCTAATCAGTATGATAACATCCTCCTACTGAGTTACTTATTGAATAATGTTTTAAGCACTTAGGTATATTATCAATCACAGTTTTGCGATCGTAAAACTGTGCTTAGAATATCTACCTATTTATTATCTTTAAAGCGTCGCGTCGCATTGGCTGGCACTTTAAAGAATTTATATTTACATTATTAAGTAAATGAACGAAATATTAAAATATTATATAATTACCACCCATATAAATGAGAATAAGTCGTGACAGTCCCGCCTCTAAATCAGGAGGTCGGGGATTCGAACCCGGGCACGCACATCTAACTTTTTCGAGTTATTTGTGTTTAAAAAATTGAATAGGTACCTATCACTTGTTTTAATAGTGGAGGAAAACAAAGTCAGGAAACCTGCACGCTTGAGAGTCTCCATAATGTTCTCAAAGGTGTGTGAAGTCTGCCAATCTGCAATTGGCCAACGAACGTGGTAGACTATTATCAAGTCCCTTCTCGTTCTGAGAGGACACTCTGCAGCAGTGAACCGGCGATGGGTTGATCATGATGATGATGATAATAAATATGAAAGTGTGTTTGACTGTTGGTTTGTCCTTCAACCACGTCGCAACAGATTTTTTTGCATCGATACTTAAAAACCTGAACCTTTATCCCAGCAAAACAAACATCCGCTACGGGATTTTTAACGCCTAACTCTACACCAGTCTGCGCGTACGAAGTAGCGAACAACAACTAATGAGTAATAAAGACAAATAAATTACTCAATCGTTACAAATAATCCCCCTCAATATTTCAGGATTTATACGTTAGCTATGCCATAAACAGATCTATAGGTACCTGTACAACTCCACGAGTATTCAATATTCGACGCGCATACAAAACGTTAGCGTTGTGATGAGTAATTGATTACTCATTCCTAACCTTTAGGCACATTTATTGCATAAAATTGTCGGTAATTCGGCCATCAATCACTGTGGGGTCAGACACGAACGAAATATGAGTCCGACCGTGGCCGTATGACGTAAGTAGGTTGTAATGTATTTAAAAGCTCAAACTGTAAATGACCATACGTGTGGTCGAAATAATTTTTCTCTTTATTAACCCCCGACCTAAAAAGAGGGGGTTATAAGTTTGATGTGTGTATTTGTGTATCTGTCTATGGCATCGTAGCTCCTAAACTAATGAACCGATTTTAATTTAGTTTTCTTTGTTTGAAAAGTGGCTTGATAGAGAGTGTTCTTAGCTATAATCCAAGAAAATCGGTTCAGTTGAAAGTTATCAGCTCGTTTCTAGTTACTGGTTATAATTTTATTAATATGTTAAATATTTGTTTGACCTATAAGCTTGCAGTTCACGAACATAGAATTATTTGAAGCAAACAAGCAATATGTCTTGTTTGCTAACTTCAAAGACTTATATTTTCGACCAATATACCACCACAAACAGATGTTAGTTAATATCTAATAAATAATCCGACCCTCATTATTGTAATAAAGACGGATTTCTCCGTCGTGCTGAGTCAGAGGGCCCTTTCATTTGCACTAAGCTACGCCAATAGTTCCGCTAGCTTCATTAGTTTGGACAACTTGGTATAATTCCTCATACAAATAACCTTATGCGAATTACCAGAGGCAAATATTCTAAGCTACATTAATTCATTAGTCTATTACAGAAAGGAAATAGCTAATGTGGCAAATAAGCTCCTTTTAAATGAAAACGTTCGAAAGCTTCGCTCAGATGGATTTTCTGAAAATCCTTTTTCTATCTCACATCTCAAGTTTATAGATCTATTAAAGGTTCATGCTGTAGGCATGTTGATATTCAGGCAGTCAGTTATTTCTGAAATCAAAAAATATAAGATGGAGTGTAGAAAAAGAAACAAAAAAGTCTATTCAAATCCAATGTTATTTTAATACCGCAAATAGAATATGATAATGGTACAGTCAATCTATATGAAATGGTTGGGCTTTAGTTCAATATTTTTGTGAAAATGGATTCATAATAGTATCTACCTACCTACTTACCTCGGCACAGGTGTGCACAATGGTCGTAGATAAAATATGCTACGTTTGACTATAATAGTAACTTAGAGATGAACAGGTTAAATTAAAACTGCAGGGAGTAACTATCTACCCATACATGAAAGGTTTCCAATGGTGGTAGGCATAAGAAAGATTAATACTTAAAGATAATTAAACGATTAAGATAATTAAACGAGCAACTACCTAAATAATGACCATAACCAGTCTTTTTAAGACTACAGCGTAAAAGATGTTGCAAAAAAACGTCATTACGTGGTCACCTAGTGATAAGGCAATGGCTGAACATACCTACATATTTTTTTAACTGGAAACTAACTGACATTCTAAATTTAGTAGTTTGTGTCTTTTGAATTATTATTAAATGTGTTACAGCCAAGTTACAGCAATAGATTTTGTAATATCAAATACATTTGTCATGTGAATACCTAGTATATTAACGGCAGATTAGCAAACGATAAATAGTATGTAATAGTAGTAGTAATAGTAGGTAAATAAAAAGGAATTCGTGTGTTGACTTCACCTGCTTGTGAGTGAACGGCAAGGTCGGATGGAGTTTATCTTAGCCATTATATTATGCTGTTAGTTATTATAATGATTGTCTGTATATGAGTATTATTATATTTTAATGGATTGAATCCGGTTTTGTTGTTTTGTCAAAAATAAATAATGGTTATCAAATCATTGATGCTGATGATTAGCTTTTTATTACGAGTAAAATAAAAAAAGGAGTAAATTATACACAAATATTTTATTTTTACAATTACCTTCACTACCCATATTGCAAATGCAAAAGTGTGTTTGTTTGTTGGTTTATCCTTCAATTACTTTGCAATTGAACAACTGATCGACATGGTTTTTTTACCCCCGACCCAAAAAGAGGGGGAAGTTTGACGTGTAATGAACACTGTAGTTTTCAAGCTGGCCGCATTTTTTAACCCCCGACTCAAAAAGAGGGGTGTTATACTTATAAGTTTGACGTCTGTATCTGTGTATCTGTCCGTGGTATCGTAGCTCCTAAACTAATGAACCGATTTTAATTTAGTTTTTTTTTTTTAAATGTGGCTTGATCGAGAGTGTTCTTAGCTATAATCCAAGAAAATCGGTTCAGCCGTTTGAAAGTTATCAGCTCTTTTCTAGTTACTGTAACCTTCACTTGTCGGGGGTGTTATAAATTTTTAATTTACACTTGTAGAGAAACTTAGGTTAAATAAAAACCTAAATTTACGCAGACACTTCGTCTGCGTAAATATAGGTTTTGTGGGCATCAGCAAGTTTATACCTACTAAACGTATTTAGCTAGCTACTCGTAAAACACCTATACATATTTTCTTTTGTTATTTTTCTTCTGTTGTTATGTCTACTAGTCTCACCAATATTATTCAAGCTTATTTGAGCCTTCATACAATTATGCATGATGTATATGTACCTACAGTGTGAACATCCCTTTCATCTTCGATCACGGAATCCTGCGCCCTTCTTGGCAATAGAGCGGGCTATAAACATAAAACCACCATAAAACCCTGATGACAAGCACCCCGCAGCTACCCATTCGGTTAAACAAATGCCGGAGGAATTTCGAATGTTAGGAGCTTTTCTCATGATTAAATACAATATTTAACGACTCCGTTAAGTTTCGAGATGATTAAATTGAATATGGTTCTTAATTAAAAGTTTTAATAGGAATAGTATCATTATTAGGAATATAAATTGTAGCAAGAACAAGCTTGACTCGTTGATCCAAGACTATTGGTGTGAAACAACTATCAAAGCGCATCCACATCAAGTGTTAAAGCTTGCGCGGCAGTCTCGCGAGATAAAAATACTTCGTAAGTGAAAACACAGCTTATGAGCAGATGACATCAAATAGAGAAGGTAAATAACCGCAGAGTTGCAAGAGAATGCAGTCAACATATTTACGAGTCTCCGGTCTAGACCTAATGTTGAAGTCCTAGTTCAAATATTTCCCACTAAGTATCAACTGTAGTTTTCTCTATCCGTAGAACCGACCAAGTGCGATTCGCACTCGCGCACCCCGGGTTCCGTAGGTACTCGGGTATTTTTTTCGACATTTTGCACGATAAATCAAAAACTAATTTGCATAAAAATAAATAAAAATTTGTTTTAGAATGTACAGATAAAGCCCTTTCATATGATACCTCACTTGGTATAGTTATTTTACTTTGAAAAAAACACATTTTAGTAAATTGCGGTTTACGATTTATGATGTATTAAAAAAACTACTAGATCTCGTTCAAACCAATTTTCGGTGGAAGTTTGCATGATAATGTACATCATATATTATTTTAAGTTTTATCATTCTCTTATTTTAGAAGTTACAGGGGGGACACACTTACAACTTTGGAAGTGTCTCTCGCGCAAACTATTCAGTTTAGAAAAATATGATAAAAAAACTACTAGATCTCGTTCAAACCAATTTTCGGTGGAAGTTTGCATGATAATGTACATCATATATTATTTTAAGTTTTATCATTCTCTTATTTTAGAAGTTACAGGGGGGACACACTTACAACTTTGGAAGTGTCTCTCGCGCAAACTATTCAGTTTAGAAAAATATGATATTAGAAATCTCAATATCATTTTTGAAGACCTATCCATAAATACCCCACCTGAAATTCAAAAAAATTTGAGTTTCAGTTCTAAGCATGGGAAACCCCCAAATTTAATTTTTTTTTTCTATTTTTGTGTGAAAATCTTAATGCGGTTCGCAGAATACATCTACTTACCATGTTTCAACATTATAGTTCTTATAGTTACGAAAAAAAGTGGCTGTGATGTACGGACGGACAGAGAGACACACAGATAGACAGACAGACAAGACGAATCCATAAGGGTTCCGTTTTTTGTCATTTGGCTACGGAACCCTAAAAAGCCAAGAGTTACAAGTAGGATACCTATTTGCATTTTTGCACTGCAGTGTTATAGAGGTCATCGAGCTTTTTTTGGCGTTTGACCAAGTCGCCAAATACGAAAAAATTCAAAAAAATGTAAGTAGTACAATTCCTTTTTGCTGTAATAATTGGTTGTACCTATTCGACACGGCACGGTCATGCGCCGAAAGAAAGTCGCAACCAGAGATGCCATACACTAGAGGTACTCAATAGTGATGTCTGCCAAACCGGCTTCAATCAGCCTTGGATCTACCCTGCTTGTTATCGTTGAGTAAATTGCCACTGAACATGGTTTCATTCTATGTGTCAATTAGCTGTTTCTCTTCGACTGCTTGCATTTAGACCCTTTAAAGATTCCGTAGGACTTTTTAAACCATTATTCTTAGTGAACTACTCGGACGACTAAACCTCCGTGACTTATTTCTACCAAATCTTTAGATTTTAAAACTTTATTTTTGAGCTGTTAACATCAAAAATGTAAAGTTAAAAAGGAGGCCTTTGCCCAACACTGGGGCTGATGTGCCTTAACCAAAAAAAAAAAAATATGATTCAACTATTAGTAACAAGAATAACAAAGATAAATAAAATGTTAACTTCAAAATATTATGCACTAGTTTCTTTATGTCTCTTTAGGCGTGGACGCTTTCTTGATGTATGATATGCATCTCTAAAATCTTTAACTCAATAGTCGCGCCTATAATATCACTGCCCAGCAGCGCGCGCGCAGAGAAAACGCAATCTTCACGGTCAGTTACCAATATCCGTGTCAGTGGCACCCTTCCTTGGCAATAAAATTAGAAGTTAGAACATTGATTTATTCCAATACATTCAATAGGAATTGCCTACCTACCAGCATAACTTACTCAATAAATCCACTTTGACTTGAGAATTTACATTCTACACGCGCCGTACGCATGGAAGATAAATTACATAGATCTAGGTAATACTTTAATTGCTATTCACTTGAACCAAATGAGGCCTAAGTTTATGTGCATGCTATCATTAAATATGGCTGGCAAACTTTGCATATTTATAATAACTTTAAGGCATATGAAATAATTAAAATAGTTCTTATAAGGTATGCGAATATTATTTAAAATAATCAAAAATATAATCACTATTTTTAACTAATTTATAAAATGAAGTGCTGTTAAATCAAATATTAGGTAAATACAGTGTAAACTCCATGTAACGTCACTCTATTTAACGACAAACTCCCTTAAGCGTCGAAATCAATTGGCTTCGGTTGGTTTAGCTTGTCTTTCATACCATGTTTCACTCTACATAGCATTACACCCACTCTCAATAACGACAACAATTGAGTAATAAAAAGTACCTTTTAAGTTGCTAAAATTAGTAAAAACTGCGCAGCTGTGTACGATCTATTGTCGCTTTATTATCCTAGCCCGCAATAAACTCGACTGTCGGCATCATGCATACCGAACATTCTAAGAAATTCGTTCTTTTGTTTACAAATTGGGATTGCTTGTACGTGTACACTGTTGTTGACCATGACTCATAAGTAGGAGTCATGGATTATCCTTATCATATTCTTAGTTGCTCACAAACTTTCTAGCGTTCAAATAACATTATTTTTTATGCACATAAATAAACTTTTTCTTTTTCTAATTCTGATGTTTCTTCTCTCCATTTAACGACAACTCTCTATAACGCCATAAAATGCACAGTCCCTTCGGTGTCGTTATATAGAGTTTATACTGTATATACAATAATATTATGTTATCATAAATTTCATTTCCACATAATTAATGCATCCCAGAGGCTTTAAAAATCATTATCATTTGAACATAATATCTGTTATCAACTTATTTCACATGAGATATTGATAACATTAAAAACTACTTTTATTATTTATCAATGTATCACGATTAACGTACAATATGAGTAGCTTATAAAAATTTATGCATTATATTAAGATTAAATGAAAAGCAAAAATAAATATTAGCAAAAATCGCATTATTCATGACTTTAATTAAAAGCAATTAGCAATGATAAATAAATTAAATCAAATAGTAAAATTCAATCCAATCACGGATTCGTTACATAAAAAACATGATAATAAATTTTAATAAAATTCCAATAAAACGGAATGAGTTATGAATTTCCAAAAAGTTTTATAAATAAGACGACAATTAAAGTATTAAGTAATTAAAAACAACACCATCTTCACACAACTTCCGAGAACAAACAATTCTGAAGGTCAATAAATGGCCAATCTTCTGTAACGGTACATATTTGATTCTGACACGCTTCATAACGGTCTATCCTGTATTTGAATATTTGTCATTAGTCATTACCTACTCGTTTTGAAATACAACTTTGCTATCGTTAAGCTAGTCAGTTTATTAGTACAAGTTTTATACTAAAATTACCAAAACGGTTTCTATTCGGTATTTAATATGTTTCAGTTTCATTCAAGATTTAAAATACTATACGCCTTGATTTACTCACTTTGTCTTATAATAGGAGCATACGTTTTTGCAATTTCCTGGTTTTGGGGTATGTAGAGAAGATACATTTATTTATTATTTCTAAAGGAATTGAGATTAGTCTCAAAGACTGACTTATTCAGTGTTTAGAATATTTTCAAATACATATACTTACTAATATTAAAAATGCGAAAGTGAAACTGTATGTCCGTTATATTTTCACGGATCAACCGCTGCACTGTAATAGTATCTACCTACTGATCTAATTCTTGAAGATTAAGACAAAGTTACTCCTAGTTTGCCTACTCCTAGAGACGGTTTTTTTAAACCCAAATCCAAGTCGACAAAGTCGCGTGCATCCTGTGTATAAAATGAAGCTTTCAGTCAAAGCAAGCAAATATTGTATTTAATTATAGGTATAGATAAATAATTTTTCCACAGCAACAAAAACACGGGAATGCTCTCCAATTACATGAACCTAGCCCCCTTTTGAAAGGAAAATTGCTATCCACCGCGAACATCCCTTATTTAGTGATAACGAAGAAAAGTGGAAACCATTTTTCGCGTATTAGTCCCCTCTCAGATGTTTCATCGAAATGATATACAGTTTATTCTTGGCATGACCATAACTCAGCAACTCAGCAATCAATTATTTTTTCAGAGGGATATAGATATGAGAGTACACAAACATTTTCGCTTAAGAGGAAAACCTGCAACTAGATTTGAAAAATCAAGAAGAAGAAATGTCAAACGAAATCTGTCGAGGATGTGAACAAATTCGAAACATATAGACAAAATTATTTACCTACTATTCGTAATCCCAAACCTGCAAGGTTTTCCTAGGAAAATCATTTTGCGATTCTAACGTTATCAGAGCTAAAGTGAGAGCTATCTATAATCCGAGATATCTGGGCTTTACATGAAATGTGGATAGATTAGTTTGCTAGCCAGAGAAGTTTCTTTATGAATTAATCAAATTAACAAGCGTTCCGTTATTCTTCGTCATCATCATTATTGTAGCTACTACCCCTGGTGCCACTCTGTTATTTATATCGTCCGTCCATTTCGCTGCATCTTCCATTATTACAAACAAATATTGAGAAACTAGGTAAGGTATTTTATTTTCGTAACATTTTTATGTTGTACCTACTTACAAGTAGTTCAATGAAATTTACGAAAGATGTAGATAAATTATAACTCATATAACAATTATTTGATGAAGTAATTATTACAAAGACTTTTCACCATATTTTGTACCTTAGCAATACACTTAAAAATTGTTTGAAATGTTTCGGTGCACGAAGCGTGAAGAGTTTGTTAATAAAGATTTAATTTGTTCATTCACATTTAGGTAAGTACTCCACATTCCACATTATATTATCTACAAAAAGGTTATGTGCCTTTCATAATTACCTGCCAGTTGTACGAATTTCGCAAGAGCAATGCATGATACATGTGTTTTAATTTTTAAACCTAAGATTATGTAAATTTGAAAGGAAGTAGTTAACTTTTACAGCATTTGCAATAATTTCATACAACATAATTAAATAAACAGCGATTATATCTAAACTAAACCTCCGCATAAGACTTAGTTAGAAGTAGTTAAACTTTAGAACACCACTGATTACTTGACATAATATTATCACCTTTAACACAAATTATTTATTTATTATTGTCTATACTTACAATTTAATAGAATTTCTATATTGAGAAAATTATGCATGAAGCAAAAAAAATATAATTTTTATATTAGCTTTTTCCTTTTCTCTGGAAATTCTCAAAAAACCTTTCTTTTCGAAACTACTAACAAAAATGAAAATATCAAGTTTCTAGACCCAACCTAGATTTTAGCTGTACAGTGATATTGTGCTCTACAGTAGCATTAATTAAAGAGGTATTAACTGAAATCAACTCATATAAGGATAGCAAATTATGTTCCTCAACTACATACTCTCAACATATTCTCAAAACATCATGATAAACTTCATTCAAAAATGATGATACAAATATTATTACGTACGGTCTATATTACCATATAAGGTTACGTGATCATCCCAAAAAGTCTGTTTTAACCTAAAATCATTATCAACATTGTAAACATTAAGAAATAAATATAATTAAAATTATTATGTTGAAATATTAATAAAGTACTCGCTTCGAGTACAATGTGCAAATTAATTAATTATGTCACGCTATTGTATGATGCCTTCCGAACACATTGTCTTGGATCTGGTTCAATTGTTTTATTGAGTTGAGCGGCCAATTGTATTAAAAATATAATATACGCATGATAATACTTCATTATTGTTAAAACAAAAATGCAAGCAGTAATAAGGCTTGAAGTTTTATTGTAACATTTTCAATATTAAAAAAAACCGATCTATATTCTACCTTTACATCCTACTTAACTATAATATCCTATCTGCCTTTAAGAAAATACCTTGTCAAATTAGGTACCTAATAAGCTATGATCTAAATGCTTCCAATTTCTTAGAATTACCTTAAGTGAACCTAAACTCGACAAGCCAAACTTTAAATTAGTTAGAGAAATCTCAAAGTAGTGTCACTGAATCCAATTAGACCATCTTATAATTGAATCACAATATTCAACGTCCAATCAGTTATGACTAGAATTATAGCCGGCAAATGTTGTCAACTATATCAACAAATGTGATTGATTAACACAAAATTATTCTGCCGCTAGGTACGATAAATTGATTGCGGTCAACAGAGAGTTGATTTCCAAAAGCGTAATATAAGAACATACCTGCGTTACATAATAAAATAAATCGGTTGATTTCTATTTCATTTAATTAAAATAAAATTCGCCTAGTATTTATTGACTGATATTCATGAGGTCTACATAACTTGGTGTCTGGTCAGGTCACTCTCTCTCCCCCTAAGGTTCTTCTTTTGCCACCCTCTTTTCTCACATAATGGTGGAAGATAATAAATAATAACGGTCTGGTATATCAGGTAAAGAATAAAATGCAAAAAAAGAAAAAACGATAAAATTACAAATATTTAATAATATCGATCGTCGTCATTGTCTCATTCGTCTGAGATACCCAAACAAAATATAAAAATACTAATATCCATAAAGTAATTTGTTTTAGGATCGCAAAATCTATAAATACTTAATCATTAAATCTCAAAAGCGATCATTGCACTTGTTCCATTTCATCAATTCCATAACGATATACTATAAACATTCCTTTGTTTAAAAGCGCAAATCATGGTAGCCAAACTTAATTTTGTAAAAGGATGGAGGTACATTTTCCCATTCTTTCAGCTTGTTTAAGTTTGAACTATCATCCATCTCATCTCACTCACCAACTCACGCCGCGGGTTAGGGCAGCGCCGGGGGCATAGTTTCCACATTTCCCGGAAAAAAACATAAAATTGCCGACATATCCCAGATCGCCGATTATATGACTAGATACGTGTGTGTACATGATATGATTCCATGACTTAACATTTTTACCCTTCGCGAAAATAGTCCAGAGACACAGTAGGTTTACTTACCTACCTGTAAGTTTTTGTTAATTTTCATGGATGGTAGAATATAATATTTTGATAACTCCGTACAAATAGCGATTAAAAGTGATAAAGGTTTAAGTAGGAGTTTTCCAATTTATTAGAAAATTCGATAAAAATGGGTTTAAGTTCTCCTTCATTATGATTAATTAACATGAAAGTTTTATTTGATAAATAGAAAAAGTTTTTTTTTTTTTTCAACTAATAAGTAGGTACGTATAAAGGCTTTGCAAGGACTACGTAGTACGTACATATTGTGATGTTTGAACCGTCAACTTTTCGTTCTGTTCGCCCTTATAGACCTAGATACAGTCTAATGTTAAAGATTTTTGATTCAAAAACTTAATTCCCTAATTCAGAACATTTTGCCTTGGTTTTCAAATTTTGGTTTTCAAATAAAACAACCAGAAAATGTAAAGGATATGTTTGTTCAAGATCTCCACCCCCATCATTAATCTTATCTTACGACTACGAGTTAAGTTACAACGGAAGGCAAGGTGTTGCCGGAAATATTCTTCAGATTTTGTTCACAATACCCGACACAGTCTTGCAATTTATATTTCATTCAGGTATGTGTAAAAACTCACTACTTACAGCATCACTTAACTTACGTTGAACTTCATTCGTTTTCTCTAGAAAAGTGACATATCATATTGATTTTTTTGGCTCACTACACATTTCTTAAGGAAAAAGGCTGATGTTAATGTTAGCCGAAATCATAGAATACAATGTATCTCACGATATCGAAGATGAACTAATTTTTAACACATCCTTCACAATGGATCCTCCCCAGAGCCTAGAAGAAAAGCCGCTAAAGATTTCATTTAAACAGTACCTGACCTGCACTGTAAAAAGTCTATAAAAACCACGGAAATCTGATTACCAAACACGAGTTTTATTAACAAACAACTCTTGTTTTGTAATCTGTTCCAAAGACAAAGCGGTGATCACAATCACAACCATTGTAACTTGGCGGATACGGCGTTTTGTTGTTGATAAATTGATTATCTTCGCACTAAGTATAAATTATGTAAAAGTGGAGATAGAACCTATTCCTATTACTTAATGTTTTAGAAAAAGATATTTTTATCTCGTTGAAACTAAAACTTTATTCAGCGCTAACTAGGCACACCACTAAACCTGCGAAAACCTAGGTATGGTTAAAGCGCTTGAGCCTTTTATTGCTACGGCCTCAAAATAGTAGACCTTTATAGGTATTCATATTTCGTATTATTCAGTCGCCTTTAACAAAAGTTTCTTATTGGTTCTACAATCCCAAACCAGAAGCAAAAAGCCTTTAAATTATATTTGTATAAGTAGAACGTATTTCAACTGACTTACCAGTCAATTTCTTTTTACCACTACGGTATGATAGTTACGAACAAAAACAACAAATAAGTTTAACAATAAAAACTCTAATGTACACTGTAGAACTTGGTATTTATCTTTTTTTCCATCATCATTAACATCATCAAGTGCCGTCTTTAAACTGAAGCCCGGAAGTCAGCCAGAGAAAATTCTTGCAGTAGAGAAACAAACACAGCTATAATTTACTCATAGAGTAGAGTGTAGATCAATGTAGAGCTTTTTCTCTATATCTTTAAATCACTGTAGAATTTTCTCTACACAAATTTTAGATACATAAACACGTTATTACCATATAAAAAGTCAAAAGCTCACATAAAAGTGAGCTAAGCGGCAATAAAACAGTTTTTTTCTGTTTTTTAAAATCAGGATGCGACGTAACAGTATAACTTGAGCGCCGACCTAATGATATTTCATTTTTACATTTTTTCCTCATGAATACTTGAACCGGCTCCCCCATTTTAAGCCAAAAATATATAGCTTGCTAAAAAGCAATTTGCATTCATCACTTCTATACCAATCTCTTCATGCTCTGAATAACTTTCGTTTTCATTTAAAAACATTTACATAACTCATCACTTAAAAGCTATAATAATGATTGAGTAGTTTTAAAACACTTAAAAATATTACTTAATGATAACCACTCACCGTATAAGGAGTAATCTGATTCAAGCCTCAATAATCAAGACACAGTTTCATTACAAAACTGCGCTGATATAGAAACCTGTCCGAAATAAGTTCAGTTTCACTATTCAGCTGAATGCCCACTTAGTCACTCGATGTAACACCCAAAGTAAAGTCCTTACACAATTCTGTAATGGCGAGTCAATCGTTCGGTTTCACTTTCTATGAAGTAACTAATCAGTCACGAATCGGAAATGGCTGCCGGTTCTCCAATTTCCGAGCGCGATGTTCGTAAAACTTCTGCCGAAGTGGATCTCTGCGCAACGGGAACAGAGGCTGCTGCAACAAGCTCGCCGCCCGACTGCCGAACAGCGACTGTGATAACGACACTTCTTACGAATGAACCTGCGAACCTCTGTATAGTGTATAGGCTGGGTATAAGCTCGCCTCTCTCTCGCCGCCCCGTCTACGCACCAAACGTATCTCTACCGGGACTCGTTTAACCCGATCTCGACCCTTTCAATACCGGGACAAGATACAGACTCTATCGCTCCACACTCGCTAGAACTCGTCTCGTTCACATCGCGTAACGAGTTTACGGTACGTAAATCGTAGTAGATTTGTTTTTCGGTCCAGCCACAGTAATCCAGTTCTTGACTCCGGGACTCAGATCGCTTTTTTCCGCTTCGTTTCCCGTTAAATAGAGCCTTCTTTTTGTGCGACCGCCGCCCGGTAACCTATGCAGGGAACTCGAAATAACCGCTATGGACAAGATGCCAACTTTCTAAACTAAACCTATAAGAAAACACTATTGGGACTATGAATTACGTTATTTTTACTAGGAAGTCACAATAGTTCGAACAATAATAAAGCATTTAGAAGATTGGACATTCTAGACGACGACGTGACACAATTTGATGTTTTTGCGTGACTTGGTTGTCACTTTAATGGTTTATTACAGGTTATTACTTATTACAGTCGCGGTTGTGCCTTCGGTGTCAATTATCGGCCTGCGGTTGAAGCCCCACAACAACCAACGTAAATTGGATACCAGTCACTCAACCAGATTATACCTTCTGAAGGTTGTTATGTATTAGGTATATAAGAAACCTAATGTGAACATATATTCGTTTCTAAATGTAATGTTCATAACTAGGTCACGACATAGGATCACTGTCGGTAGGATATAGTAGAGAACACTAGCAATGAAACTTGAACTATTCCCATAAGATAGCGGTTGTACATAGTGGATAACAAATATTGAAAACCGTAAACCCTTCCCGATCCCGCGACAATCCCGAACTGGGTCACCAAGCATGATCGTAAAGTAAAGGAAATTCCACATATACGTAGAAATGGAATGGAAAAAGGTCTGGTCAAAAATGTAAATGACATCCATATAATAAGCATTTTATGGGCTATCTTAGGGTTAGTTAAGTAGGCAGGTAAGAAAGGTACTATTCGTTTTCTATTCGAAATATCCTAAACTATTTACCTGAAAAACCTGAAGTCATTATCCATACTTACACACCGAAAATCGTTTGCATCATCGATCTATTGGGTATAGAGATACTTAACGTGCATAGCGGGGATATTTATAGGCTACTTTTTAATCTGTAAAATCAAAGAGTTCCCACTGGATATTCAAAATGATGAAACTAACGCAGAAGTCATGGGCATCATTTATTAGTATAGTTATAAGCAAACCCGAGAACCTAACTGCATTTTGGTACATTCACACATTAGACTTTACCCAAAAAGTAATTTAAGAAGGAAGCCGGTTGAATGCAGACACTTCACAATCTTTTTATGCTTCTCCCCTATCAACCTCAAAAAATCCATTGTATTAACCGTAAGGACGCGTTAACATGGATCTGGATACAATACTTCGTTTTAACTTCTGTATTGTACCTACATGTTTTCAACCAATAAATGGTTCTCTATCCAATTTTTGCACCAAGACTCAGATTTTTTTAAAACTTAAGTAACTATTTAAGTAACATTTTGTCTATTGATGGCTTACACTTGACTGCATTGTTACCTGATCGCAAGTGATGATGTAATTCAAGATTACTCGTCGTCCTAGTCTAGAAAAGGAAAAGCAGACTAAGCATAGCAACATTAGTGCACCGTCGCGCGTCGTCGGTTGGAACTTGAGTTTCGAAGATTCTAAACACAGAAAATACAGAATAAAATATATTTTATTTACTTAAATAAATTTAAAAAATATTAAGTTCAGTGACAACCACACTAATGCATATTATGCTTTCGCACTGCTAAAAGCAGCTTTTGCAAACACAGCCTCACGAAAACAAACAGGAAATTCCACATAATATTACGTAAAAGTGGAATGGAAAAAGGTCTTGTCGAAAATCTAAACTACATCAATTTAATAGGCATTTGGTGGGCCATCTTAAGATGCCTAAAGCATATTGCTAAAGCAGCCTTTGTAAACACAGCCTTACACAAAGATATCGCGCTGTCCGGAGAGACGTGTCTCTTTCAAACCACTCCAAATTCGGCCACTTTGGGATGACTGACGATGACGATGTGCGACCCGTAACTTTATAACTCCCAACTGTGACGATATGATAATATTTCCAAAGATGCTTTGAAACAACATCATACTGAAATGGTGCACTGAAATGTAGATAGGTACTTACTTTTTTGATAATATATCGACTGCACTCTAAAGATGTAACACGCTAACTTGAGAGTAAAAGTTTTGGTACCATAATTAATGTACCTAGATGTATTAAATGTTGGATAAAAGCAAGGAACAACAATCTTAATTATTTATACTCTATTAGTTATAATAATTATTAGCTATAGTACGCCAAAATAGACAAATCTGGATGGTACATGCAGCATACGATATTATGCACGGTCAGTCCTTCCACTACTAAACATGCAGGAAAAGTAAGCAACTGATATGGACCACCACCACACAATACAACAAAAATTCTAAAACACTCTCAAAGTACGTTTCACTCCGACATCGGAGCATCCTCAGGAGATGCGATAAACATTACAATGCACTCACTCTCGCACTTTGCAATTGTGTTTGGTAGAGTTCACATCTCCTGAGGATGCTCCGGTGTTGAAGTGAAACGCACAATCAGACTTGAGTATGTTTTAGAAGAGCGGTTTGGCTCGGCTGTGATGTGCAATAACTTTATATACTTACTCAAATTCAATGGAACCTAAGCCTAAGCCAATATAAAAAAGATCATTTCCTAAATTGACTCAGCCGGAAATCGACTTCCTCGCTCCGCTGCGCCAAGAAAGACGTGAAGAATGGGGAAAAATTGACACAACTTCGCACACACAAATATAAAATACCAATCTACTACTAGACTAACGTGGAAAACTTATTCATGCTCTCCACACTTTACAAGTGGTGATCTTCTATTTGGGTGGTCTACGTGCGATTATGCGTTTTAAATGTTTTGCTCAATTAAATATCAATAGTAAGTGGAGTTGCATAAGAGCCCTAGACTTTAAGGAACAACATGTATTTAATCTAAATGTGTACTCTCTCGGTACTATAGTAAATAAATAAATAAATAAATATCACTTGCTTTAAAGGTGGTGAAGGAAAACTCGTGAGGAAACCTACATGCTTGAGAGTTCTTCATAAGATGTGTGAAGTCTGCCAATCCTCAGTTGTCCAGCAGCGTGGTAGACTATGGCCTAAGCCCTTCTTATTGTAAAGGAGATTTTTAATGCGAAAGTATTTTTAGCTCAATCTTAGATTAGGATAGGATATTTTATATTCCCGAAAAATTTAAGCCTTGGGAATCCAAGGGTTTTTGAAACCTAAATATCTATGTACAGAATTACAGTATTCATCCAGTTACAGTTTATACTATAAATATAATATCTTCGTTGTGAAATGTACTAAATGATACCGAAAACCGCATTAAAATTGACTGAAAAGTTTAGAAGTTATAAGCCAATAAACAAACAAACTTTTGTACTCTTCGGAGACTGTAATATTGTTAAGGAAAAATAAGGGCTTTAGTTGAAAATGTCTGAATTGATTGATTCATGAATGTCGAGGTAAATCCTCTAAAGTCACTGTAGTAACTGCCCTAAAAATTCGCGTATCCGGCTTTGAAATTTGAATTTCATGACTCGAACGAACGGCTCAATTATGGTAGCTTTTTTTAGTAGACTACAAAGTGATTCTATAAGGGTTCCTTTTTCTTTTTGAGGTACAGAACCCTAAAAATTAGACCTTTTATCAGTTTGGTAAATACTCGATAAAAAACTTAACGATAGAGGCTACTAAAGATTTCACGATGATTATTTTATTAAGAATAATTGTCAACTTTTAATTCTCAACCCCTACTTTATGGCTCATCTAACTCCTTGTTTTGTAGTGAACCACAGCAAGTCGACAACGATGACAACAATAACAATAAACTCCGTATTTACAGTGAGTGCATCGGACGGGGCCGGATATTATAACGTGGCCGGTCTTCATAACAGTCACTTCCATAAATGAAGATACACTGAAACACTGCATTTCTTTTTATCCGACTGCGGCAAAGCCGAAAGGAAGGGTTGTGATTTTAGCAGTCTATGTATGTGTGTATGTATGTATGTGTGTATGTTTGTATCCAAATTCTGTGTGTTCCGCCGTATCGCCTAAACTACTGACCTAGCTAATCTTAGATATTTGAGCATTAAATATTTTATGTAATAATTTTTTTATATTACGTGCCTATTATTATTCATTTATATCATCAGCTCAATTTCTAACAATACTTAATTATTTGGAATGAATAGGATTTTTTCACAACAGCTAGCTTTGCACGCGATTTCTTACGCATTTTTTTATTTTTTTGGAATAGAAAAGGTAGGTACCAATATGTGAAGTTTTTTAACATTTTTATTATTGCCACCATTTTTTTTTTGTTACAAATTAGCCCTGGCCTGCGGTCTCACCTGATGATGCCGTCTACAATGGAAGTGGGCTAACTAGTAGGGAATATGGCAGGTTTTTTTAGTAACCCAACCCCACTAATTGGTAATTAGAAATTAGGTATAAAGTCCTAAATTGCCCCTACCAAGAATCTTACCTGGGACCTCCCGCTTATAAGACCATAGCGCTCACCACTACGCCAGGGAGGTTGCCAAAAACACTATTAGTACAATGTACCACAATTCAAATTAGTAAAAGACAGGTTTATTTACACAACAGTGGATAGAACCAACTTACAAGTCAAATTCAAATTCAAAATATTTTTATTCAATTAGACTTTTACAAGTTCTTTTGAATCGTCAAAAGCATCTACCACTGGTTCGGAATGCCTTTCCTATCGAGAAAAACCAGCAAGAAACTCGGAGCTTGCTCTTTTCAAAGATTTGATATACAATATCATGCCATGTATAAAAGAAATTGAAGTCCCGCGCATTGCTGGAGCGAGCTGCAGGTCAAATCCACGCTCTTTCCTCATTTACATAATCTTCGATTGTATAATATGCTTTTCTCAGGAGCATAGTTTTCATAGATTTTTTGAACTTGTGTAAAGGCAAGTCCCAAATTGATTGAGGAATTTTGTTATAAAAGATTATACCCATTCCCACAAATGACTTTTGGACCTTCCTGAGGCGGAGCGTAGGAGTCGCAAGCCTGTTACGGCGTCTAGTTAGCCTGTTGTGCAGATCGCCAATTTTCTTGGAACTAAGAATATTTTTTCTTACAAAAATTATGTTGTTGTAAATATATTGAGAGGCTACTGTAAGGATACCTATTTCCTTAAATTTCTCTCGAAGGCAATGGCGTGGTTTTAAGTTATAAATTGCGCGTATTGCCCTCTTGTAGTCAAGAGTAAATAGACCAGCAGCGATCGAGATTGATTAGTAGCACTACGAGTATACGCACATAATGAGTGCGGCCTGGTGCGGCCCGGGAGACCCATAATACACTTTTACGAGCCTGTTATTTTTTATGTTGACAGCAGTCTGCACGCCATGGACAAGATTGGCGACAATTTAATAAAGTTCGATGTGAATTTGTAAGCTCGAACAGTGTAACACGTGTTTGATTATGGCAGCGCGAGGGTTAGATTTTAGGGCCATAGAATTCACCTTAATATGTAGCCAGGTAAGGACTAGGTACTTACTTTACACATAATTATTAACTTTCAATAAGTAATTATAAAAGAGCTGTAAGGAAAACGCCTTAGCTTCAAAAATCAAAAGCTAATTTTAATTGAATTTTGGGATCGTGCATAAAATAAGCTCCCAGAAGACTATTGGAGATGTCTCTCAACAAGTTTAAAGTTTTCATAAAACGTAAATTTATTGAAAAATCCTATAGCAAAGGATTATTTAAATGATAAGAAAGCTCGGGAATGAGTTGGTGATTTTGTAAAATGGTGATAGTAAAAAGAATACTCGGATGAGTTTGTTGTAGGCTTTTTCTCAGACCAGAGCGGTTTGAAAGTTTAGTTTTAAATTTGGGTAGTTAAACCATTACATAAATTATTAACTTGAAAAATAGGTAGGTTTATAACCCTAATACTGGTTCATTTTCAGTTGGTGCGCTGAAAAAACACATTTTAGTGCTATTATAGGTATCTAGCTAGAAACTCGTAAGACTACCTACGACCACAGCTACGACTATGGAAATGCATGACTCAAAACAGCCCGTATATAGTTTCTATAGCATTGATCGACATTTGAAAACAGTGGTCAGTACAAAAAAGGCTAGTATGGCTTATACAATGCACAATTTCCAATAATGGGCCATTTGTAACCACAACCACGGAAGACATTGTCATACTTAGTATTTACGTCAGAACTCAGAACAGTGTTTGATATAGCGATTGTGTAGAACGGAAGACAAACCGCTGAGTCCTGTATGTCAATCAATCATTATTACTATCGCAATTGTTGTGATTGGTCGAATTTATAATATTCTTGGAGCAACGATGCATTGTTTTGTAACCAATAGTGAGCGAAGTGTCGGCAAATCAGAGGTGATTGCGAGCGTCCTACTAAAATTGTCATTTTGCCGTAATAAGTAGGTACCTAATCGAGGGGTTCTGTGTGTGTTTTTACATGCCATGGACCAGTGATAAAATTGGTTACATTTTAATAAGGCTTGCAGCTCGATGTCGGTTCGGAGCGAAACTCGAACGGCGTAACATGTGTTCGATGATGGGCATTCGAAATTTGGAAACAATTTTCCGTCTAAAAACTTTTGTGAACGCTTTTGTTTTATTCATATTTTTGACGATCAAATTGTTACCATTTGTTTTTATCAAGTTTTATAAAGTACGGCCGTTGTTTTTATGTTACGGCAATAATGCGGTTATAAAAGCGCACTATTTTGAAATATTCATCATTTACCTTTATTTTAATAACGCATAATATTTTATCCTTACCATTATAATACTATGCGGTACGTATACATAGAAACACACACTACATTACATCATCCTCATCATGATCAACCCATCGTCGAGCCACTACTGAGAAAGAGTCTCCTCTCAAAATGAAAAAGGTATAGGCCGTCCACAACTTCAACACCTTTGAAAACATTATGGAGAACTCTCGGCATGTAGGTTTTTTTCAGAATGTTTCCTTCGCCGTTAAAGCAACTGATATATTTTAATTGCTTCGAGTTTGAGGTACGTGCCCGGTATCGAACCCTGGTCTTTCCGAATAGAACGACACCTAAAATCATAATAGATCGCACATAAAATAAAATAATATCTATGGTTATAAGATTAAGAACCTTCAAAATATTAGATTAAAGCTTCTGTTACTCAAATTCTTTTGTGATAAAATCTCGAAATTGACAGCTGAAACTCTCCAGCACCCAATGAAGGGAAAGCTCCCGTTTGGCACGAAATCTACTGCAATCGTTAAGTTTATGTTGGCTGGGGCTATCAGGCCTCGACATGCGCGTAACCTCCAGCCTAATGACAATGTAGTGGGTGTAAATTCGGGCTTTTATTTTTTATATGCGAGAAATGTGTATTTTTATTGTAAGGGAAAGTTTGGATCGTATTTTTTATCGGTTATAGATTAGCACTATGTGGAAAGCTCGAAAAAAAACTCGTTATACTTAATAAAAAAAGTAATAAAGATTAATTTATATACGATTACATTCCCAAAACTGGTGAAATATGATTGACTACACAAAATATATTCGTAGAATAAATAGTAAGTCCCAATATCTATAGACTGATCGGCGAAATTAATAAAATCAATCTTTTCTGTAATCTCTTGATAAGTTACTTAGCAATGTTGTTATTTTGGCCAAAAATTTAAACTTAATTTAAACTTAGGTACGACGACGAATCATTAAAACTAAATGAAGCTAATCACACTCATATTATAAAGGTGAAGTTTGTGTGTATGTGTGTGTGAATGTTCGTTACTCTTTCACGTAAAAAATACTTCACGGATTTGGCTGAAATTTGGAATGGAGATAGATAATATCCTGGATTAGCACATAGGCTACTTTTATATCCCGGAAAATCAAAGAGTTCTCATGGGATTTTGAAAATCTTCATCCACGCGGACGAAATAACGGGCATCAGCTAGTCATTATAAAAAAAAACTGAACTACAATAAACAATCAAACTACCGACCTTTTGTTTTGAGACAGACATCCTCACCGCTACGCCAAATAGGTCTACGAAATTCGTAGATATACAAAGCCGTACAAAGCCACTAATAAGTATTATTTTCGCCATTAAACAGGCGACAGTAACACGAACCCCTGATCCCATTTTAAGCAATTAACCCAAATGTTTGCTTTTTTCCAGCTTCAGTTAAGCTACGTTACATAAGAGCTCGGGAAGGACAAAGCTTGTATTGTAGTAGGAATGGCGCACCGAACAATGGCGTAGGCGATCATACCGTTCAATAGACGCCATGTTATATGCATTATTCATGTGGTGCAGACTTTTCCAAGAAATTCACAATTTCTCCGACAAAAATGTACCAACTACTGACTGTTTATGTTTTACAATAGGCCTATAGTCAGCTTTTAATGAACGTTTCAATTCCCATGCATATAATTGCATGTTTTAAATGATTTTTTTTAATTCCCATCCATTTATGGTACGTTTAATAACTTTTTAATGTTACATAATATGGTCAACTTAAATATAAATCAAGTATAAAGTATAAATCTACCCACTAGTGTAATATTATAATATTATTATGTATTAGAAGTTAGAAATTGAAATAACATATCTTAATTGTCTACTAACACATCTATAATAATTGTGCGCTCTAAAATGTAATTTTGAACTCTGTAACCATAGCCTGTAAGTTTCATATAAGTGGAAATTCCTTTATGGAACTAATAAAAGTCTTAAACCAGAAACCAGAACCAGAACTTAATTTTACTCTTCGGAAATTAACTAAGTACTTACTAAGTTTTTTCTAAAAGTGCTGTACCTAAAGCCTACAAAGAAATTGAACCCATTTATTATTGAAAGCAAAAGCCTTAATATCTTTTTACTCACGCCTTGTCTCGCTCTATCTTTTGTGCTAAGAGATTTTAATTTAATAATATTATCTATAACAAGTTACTCAAATAAAAACCCGACTAAATAATACTTATTTACTATTTTTTACTTGATGTTCTAACTTCCAAATGTGCTGACAAAATTTTGAAAATTGCTGGGCAATGTATGACACTTGTGATTTGTATACGAAACGATATACATCGATGGAAACGATAGATACTTCATTTATTTCAGAGAACATTTACATAATTATATACTGTATGTATACAGTATACTGTAAACCTGTGCCTTGCTTTGCTATAGTCGAGTAATAAGCTAAACTTATAGTTTACAGTAGAATAGTACATACTTTTATATTTTTCAAAGCGTAGAAGCAGTAAATTACACTATCTTTAGTATAACTCTCTTCCTCGTTACCACAAAAGGACAAGACGGGTTTATTTACAGACGTCTCTTAATTAGTTTCCGTAAACGCAATTTCATAAATCAGCGTGTCGCGTCGACTTACATTTTTCTTATACATTTTAAAGTAACTACAAGAAAATTCTATTCAATTCACTTGGAGAAGAGGTTGTACAAAGAATCAACTAACAATTTTTTTTTTTCAAATGAAAAACTGATATCAAAAAATACATACATAAACAAGTGTAAATTAAAAATTTATAACACCCCCGACAAGTGAAGGTTGCAGTAATAACTAGAAAAGAGCTGATAACTTTCAAACGGCTGAACCGATTTTCTTGAATTATGGCTAAGAACACTCTCGATCAAGCCACCTTTCAAACAAAAAAAAACTAAATTAAAATCGGTTCATTAGTTTAGGAGCTACGATGCCACAGACAGATACACAGATACACAGATACACACGTCAAAATTATAACACCCCTCTTTTTTGATCGGGGGTTAAAAACAAAATAATATGGAACTGATTTTATGCAGAATAATCTTAGGCAAGAAATCAAAAACTCGAATGATTGTCAAAACAATTAGTGATCTGCTCAATATTTGCGGCATTTTGTACAAAAGGGTTTGGGCAATTAGTTGGTAAACACGAATTTTCTAGTAGGAGTTTAGTTCTTTTTAACCCCCGACCCAAAAAAAGGGGTGTTGTAAGTTTGACGTGACGTCTGTGGCATTGTAGCTCCTAAACTAATGAAACGATTTTAATTTAGTTTATTTTGTTTGAAAGGTGGCTTGATCGAGAGTGTTCTTAGCTATAATCCAAGAAAATCGGTTCAGCCGTTTGAAAGTTATCAGCTCTTTTCTAGTTACTGCAACCTTCACTTGTTGGGGGTATTATAAATTTTTAATTTACAGTTGTTGTCCAAGCCTTTAATATTTTTCTAACGGAACTTACAAATTACACTGACAGAAAAGCTACGAAAAAATAACAATGTTTCAGATTTGTCTACGGAACTCTAAAAGTAGGTGTCCGGAAAATTCTTTCATAAACAGCCCAGGCTGCACCGGGCAATTTTCCCGGGGCGGATATTATTAGGGGAAGATCCTCCCCTTTTTCCATGCAATTGTTATTTTGGCGCCCGACTTGCTTTTTGAACTCGCCGATCGATGACAAAATAGGTTGTTTGGTTTGAGAAGTGGTGATAAAATCAAATCAAAATCATTTAATTGCACGATTGCCGCTACAAAGTCTTTTAGTGTATAGTGCATACAGATGGTTTCTTTAGCGATTTTGTAATAATCTACAACTCGCCATACGATGGGCAATCAGAAGATCCAAGACAGAAAAACAATCCGTCATCCATCATGGCATATGGAAGTCCCTACCAGAGACCTGCTAATATTCAGTAGCTGTGAAAGCCCATCGGTTGACGATGATGATATTAATGACCTGACCTGCTAGGTGATTCGCTAATTTAGTCTCTACTATTGACTTATAGCCACCGAGGTTGGTTGGTTCTACACTGATACTTCACTATTTCGTAGAAAACCTTCAATGGATTAAAAAATGTGCTCGGTGGCTATTATTCATTGTTAGACACATACTGAATCACGCCGCTGTACTATGCAAATATCTAAGGGGAGATAAGAAACAAAATAAGTCAGATATTCGATTCAAACAATTCGATCTCTGTCCAAATAATTCAGACAGTTGTTTGAGGATCCTACAATAAATACTACTTACTACGAAAATAAAATTTATGAGGTCATTGTCTTTCCTCTCCTCCTCTACGCATGTCACTTTTATTTCCCTATAAAATATAAAACGTATCTAATCAACATTTTTACTGTCTCTTTGTGTTGAAAATATGATATCTTTCCACTTTTTATGTAGCTATAGATAGAAAAAAGCAGTTTAATAAGATTTCAGTGTTTATTTAAATAATACAAATGGTAGCCTGAGGAGCCTATAAGCAGACAATTTATGAGGACATACATGGGTTGGATAGGTACTAAGCAGTGATTCTATATTTTTATCTATGACCCAGTTAAAGTAATAAATTCGTTTGTTTAGCAGTAAAACTAAACTATTCATATTTCGTCTGTTTGTGTGAGCGTCGCTAAACCAATTTTGACAGGACTTGCAATTTAGAAACTGATCACCTGACTTCATACCGCGTAGATCAAATTTTTTGGTTGAGTAGAACAGCTATAAGTATCTAACTTATTTCTAATTACATTAGAGTAATTTTCTTATTAATTTCTTAACTCTTTCCTGATTATAGTATTTATATAAGTAAATGCTAACATATTATTTAAATAATTAGCAGAAATTTCTTATACCTAATACCTGGATGTAATGAATAGTTTAAAATCTGCTATACAGTTGTTTTTTGTTGACGATTCAAAAGTTACGTCATGTGTACCTACTTAAAATTTATTTGAGTAAAAATCTTTCTATTTCTATCGCAAACTAAAGTAATTATTGTTAATAATTCTATAAGTATTTACCTACTACTTTTGATTCTTTTAACTGTACTTGAACAATATTTGATGACGATATCCTAATGTATAGTTAGGTAAGTACTACCTGGTAGTACCTTCTTAGGTACTAGATTTTACTACAAATCAATTTAGATATAACCTTAAATAAACAATCAGTTCCTTAGCTACGAAGCTACGAAGGCTCGTCAAAAAATGTATTTGCCCTTCTTTTGTATGGATCCCTAAAAAGTAAAGTAGCCATGTAAATATGTTTAGGCTCTAAGAGGGAGGGAGACTCTTAAGGGTGAATGGCCTCAGTTCGTAAATAAAAGCTGAAGCTATCTTTGTTTAGTTCAAGATTAATATTACGGATCCCCGTAATCGCCAGGGATTACGATTAATTTGTTTAGTCCGACAATCTACCGCGGTTTTAATCAATTGTTAATTGAAATCTTAATTAGTAGGCAGAAGGTATCTACCTACCTACCGATTATAAATTAGTCGAATTCCTGATTAGACTATATTTTGTTCAAATACAAAACCAATAAGCGCGATGACAAAACTTGCGTGTTGGTGATGATGCGGGTACGTAGCTTAGTAACAAATTACTATCAAAATTTCCCGAAGGTAACTCGGTAGTTGGGATCTTCCACTTATAAGACCACAACGCTTACCATTGTGCCAGGAAGATGTGGTTCTGGCATGCCTCTAACGGTGTTTGGGGGCACGTAGTGTCCCAGTGGTGGGTCTGCTGCGGCGGACGTCCACTGGTAGAGTAACGAAGCGTTATCGGTCCCTTGTGCTCCGTCGTCAGCGGTGGCATGGAATTTCGTGAGCTTTTTAGCCGGTAGGAGTGCGAAATAACCACTGTGCTCTCCCGTGGCCGGTGGAATCCATGACGGTTTTTGTCACAAAAAAAAATGAAAAGGAAGATCATCCTAACTTCAATATTTTCGAAGTTTCAGATAACTTTGTTTCAAATATTTGCTACATAAGTAAAATGCCTTGCTCATTTATAACGAAACTGCTCCGAAAAGGACAATTGCTAATGCAAAAGTCAATAGCAAAATCTTATTCATCCGGCGCTCGCGACAGAATAATGTTTTATATTATTTGAAACTTTCAATTTTCTTATGCAAATTCTGATTCTTCTTCGAAACTTTATCGGAGACTGTCTTTGGAATCGAAACCTATACAGTTAGACAATTTTGTATTTGTGGCCATGACTTTTAGGTTTGAAATGTGGTAGGTAATGGGTACCTACCTGTAACAGATTTTTTTTAATCGGTGGCAATTAGGCCTCCGATTAAAAATCGTGTACTACGAAAGCAACTGGCATGATGTTGTAAGCATAGTTGTAAGCAAAAATTGTGTTGTAAGTTGTAAAGTCTGTCAGTTGAACGCGCCAAGATTTGTTCGGTTTGACCATGTTAGTAATAGGGTCGTTGGTTTATTTTATCTTATTTTACGAATAATTATTTAGCCTTATTTCCTAAACCACCTACTATGAGTTTTTGTTCCTTGAAATAAACTTCTATTTATTTATATATTTAATGTTAAGCTCTACCAATAAGCAATATGAATTTTCGATGCCAAAGCAGAATTAGACATAATTCCCTACGGACGAAAAGCACTAAAACAAACTCAGAGCAATATCCTTTATCCGTTGAGTTGAAATTGTTTGCTTCTCTCATCTTAACAACATGATTCAAAACTACACTCCCAGAACTAATACAAATTCAATATCTGCAAAATATGACACTTTGGATACTTTGGATACTTTGGATATGAAATCACAGAGTACGTACCTGCTTAATAATATAATGCGTAAATAAGTCATGCCAAAAGTACAATGGGTGATCTATATACTTTTGACATGACAGTTGACACATAGAGCAAATACGACGAGTGAGTTCTCAAAATGTATGTACTATGCCTACCTTACAATGAAACCTGTCTGGCGCAGTAGTGAATGCTGTGGTCTTATAAGTGGATGGCCTAGGTTCAATTCCCAGCTCAGTCAATTTGGGAATTTATAATTTCTAAGGTCGGCCTCCCTGCCACAGTGGTGAGCGCTGTATGGTCTTGTAAACTTGGAAGGTTTCGATTCTGGGCAGGGGCAATTCAGAAAATGATTTTTAAATTTTCTCTGGTGTGGCCTGGTCTCCTCTCAGAATGAAAAGGACTTAAGTACACAACGCTTGCAAAATGCGGAAACTTTTGAATGTTATGGAGAGCACCCAGGCATGTAGGTTTTCTCACGATGTTTTTCTTCACCGTTATTAAGCAAGTAATAACTAGTATAAATAAATTTTATTATTTCTTAAAAACGCATAGTATTATACCTACTTACATTTCTCGTCTTATAACTCCGATGCGCGGAATCAAACCCTGGATCAAAACATAAGTAGTAAATTACTATCACCGCAGCAGAACGCAGTCCCAAGTATTGTTGTTAACTAATTATAATAAGTATAGGTGCTTATTAACTATTTATACCTACCTACTGTATTAAACGGACTTGGGACTTCGTAAACACATTCTATCATGACACAGCGTGCTTAGTACTTAGCTTATCTGTAACTTATTTAATTACTTATTAATTAGGAAAAATATATTTTAAAAAAACGTAAGAGTCGAAATTGCAAACTTACTCGTAGTTGAATAAGTTTTTATCGTAATGAGGAATGAACTGGAAGTCCACCATTAGCCCGTAATAACTTACCTAATGGAAAGGGGTCAAGACCTCCTCAGCAATGAACAATACACCGCAAATAGAGAGGTACCTGGTAAAAATATTAATCATCATCGTCATCATGATCCACCCATCGCCGACTCAGTACTGAGCACGAGTCTCCTCTCAAAATGAGAAGGGTTTAACTCATAATATAAAAATATTGTGTTAACAAAGTTCTACAACATTTTTCTCTTAGCAGACAGACATGCCAGATTAAATTCTCCATACACCTGTAACACACGCCAGTTCATATTTATAAAACAAAACAGATATATTATTTACCATAAATCACGCCAGATTTAGACACGAGCATTAAACACAAGATCATTAATTAAACAGATGTAGCCTGTAGGTACAGTACAGATGTTCCCGTACTTTGAGTCCCGACCGCTATGGGAAAGTGATTCAGGGTCTAATTTGCCATCTGGGGCAACAACCCGTTACTATCGCGAAGCTATATCTGTGATATTCCGAAGTTTCTTCATCCGTTTCACAGGGATTGGCAAGTTTATGCCTTAATATATTATTTTGATTCTTTCACATTGTTTGATTCGACTTTGACGCGCTCCCTGGCGAAATGGTTTTATACGTAACAGACCCAGGTTTCGATTCTGGGCAGGGGTAATTTAGGAATTTTTAATTATTTATTTTACTTGATTAAAATGTCGAATGACGACGATGATGGCAGCAGTAATCGAACTCCGGAAAATATTAATGCTCAAAGAGTAATAAACGATTTGCTCCCAGATATTTCCAAAGACAGATAGGTAGGTACCTATTTAAGTATACGAAGATTTTGATTTTATTGTCTCGCGAGGTGTGAAAAGCAAAGTATTCAACTTGGTGATAATGTTGTTTTAGTCTTGGGCGCCCCTAAACCCCGCGCTTCACTCAGGATTCTAGATGCAACACCCTCGCTACGCTCGGGAGTTACTCCAAAATCCCTCGTTACGCTTGGGATTTATCCAGGTGCCCGTGACGTAAGACATTACATTATCCCCATGTTGCATAATCTACTATTAAAGGTTTGCAAGGGCTATATCGGCTCAATATCCCTATATATGCTATAAGTACGGTGGTACCTACTTAACAAGATATAATTATACCTATCTTTAAGTATATAAAAAGATAACGTGTTCTCTGCAAAATTTAGCATAGGTACCTGAGTAGATACGTACCTAATACCTACCAATATTATTTTAATCTAGCTAGACCAATTTGAACGCCTATCAATATTTTTTAAACTAACAATAAAAGTGTCACAAACAACATCTAATAAGAACCTAATAACATTAAAGCCGTAAAACTAAATTAGGGCGCTTAGCGTGAAAGCCTCGTGGTTAACATGGAATGACGAGATGCCATACAATAATTGTAGTCTAATCCAATTTAATGCATAATATGTAAACACGCCCCAAATACTTAGGTACTGTAGGTAACAAACACACTTCGCTCATCGTCAACTCAAACTAAAACTCAAACTCAAAATCATTTATTCAAAATAAGTATATTCGCTAATAAATTGTAAACATTTTATTGACATCAACATAAGAGTTTAAAAAAAACTTAAATCTAAATTAAAACTCAAAAATAAATAAATAATAATAATTAAATTAACAACTAAAAATAATTAAATTAAATCTAAAACCTCGAGACCATCGCAGCGAGGCAGGTATTTCTTTTGATGGTCAGAAATCAGAATTGTTAGATTTGTAAGTAAGATGATAATATTATAGTGGTGATAATTCTTAACGTAAACTTAAAACTAAAGCTACGGGAGTTCCAAACACGCCCAAGTCTGAGAAGAACCCACAACAAACTCAGCTGAGTATTCTTTTTATTATCACCACTTTACAAAATCATATAACCTAATAGAACTATCAAAGCTACAAATCGTTCCCAAGCTTTCTCATCATTTAACTACTTGACCTTTTTTATTATATTATAGTAAATATATTATATCATACTTAGAAGGAATTTTCAATAATCTTTAATATTAACTTTGAACTTATTGAGAGACATCTCCAATATGTACCTATTCTGGGAGCTTATTGTAAAAACGTTCACAATTTTCGATAAATAAATTATTATTAAGGTGAATTAGCCTAGAAGTGTGCATTACAAGCCTATTCTCGAAAAGATATAAAAATATTTAAGAGCAATGAACTAAGTACTATAATGACAAACTTGAAATAATTTATCAAAAAAATACTTGCAATAAACAATAACAATTTCTGTTTGTTTCTTTGTTCTAGATACTGACGTGATTAACCTTCGACACGCGCGGTCAGGCGTTGTCCTGCCCCTCGCATCGTGCGGTCAGACACAATTACGCGGCGTATGAGCAGCACCCACTCAACTCGGCCACTACTTGCTTGATATACGTACAATTTGTTACATCAGTCGACGCGGATCGCTCGGTCTAATAGCGCGTCCGATATCCGCTTCGTTTGCAAAAAGTGAAAATGATTGCAATTCGTGCTACGTGTGTGGTACTCATTTGTACACTGGCGATTTCAAAAGCCGAATCCATCGATCCGCTCTCCCAGGCCTTCATAGATATTATCAACTCCCGACAATCGACATGGCGTGCTGGCAGAAATTTCCCGTTATACATGACGTTAAAAACCATCAAGCACATGATGGGAACTTTCCCAGATACTAACTTAATGAACATGCTAAATATCGAATATGATCAAGAACTAATAAACAGTTTACCAGAAAGCTTCGATCCTAGAGACAAATGGCCGAATTGCCCCACTTTAAATGAAATCAGAGATCAAGGATCCTGCGGTAGTTGCTGGGCATTCGGAGCGGTGGAAGCGATGACGGACCGATACTGTATCTTCTCAAACGGCACGAAACATTTCCATTTCTCCGCAGAAGATTTACTGAGCTGCTGTCCTGTTTGCGGGCTCGGGTGCAACGGCGGCATGCCTACATTGGCTTGGGAGTATTGGAAACATTTTGGATTAGTATCAGGAGGGAGCTATAATTCTTCTCAGGGCTGTTTACCTTACCAAATAGAACCGTGCGAGCATCACGTCCCTGGGAATAGGATGCCATGCAGCGGTGACAAGGGTACGCCAAAATGCGTAAGAGCGTGCCGCAAGGGTTATCCGTCTACCTACAAACAAGACAAAAGATACGGGAAACACGTGTATTCTGTTAGAAATGGAGAGGAACATATAAAAGCTGAAATTTTCCAAAATGGTCCGGTTGAAGGTGCATTTACAGTGTACGCAGATTTGCTAGCTTACAAAAGTGGTGTGTACAAGCATGTCACAGGTGAGGAACTGGGTGGCCACGCTATCAAGATTATGGGATGGGGGGTCGAGAATGGAAACAAATATTGGCTTATCGCGAACTCTTGGAACTCAGATTGGGGAGACAATGGCTTCTTTAAAATCCTTCGCGGAGAAGATCATTGCGGAATCGAAAGTTCGATAGTTGCTGGCGTACCGTTAATAGTTTAAATAGATAATAACTTAGGTATTATTAATTCTTTTTAATTAAAAGGTTAAATTTATTATAGGCCACTAAAGTGTAACGAATTTACCAAAAATAAACTGTTTCTCTGAAATATTGTGTTTTATTTGAAGAATATACATATAGTAAACATAATTATGTCTATCGCTGTATAACATAAATTCATAGTAGGTACATACCTACTAGGTACCTAACCTAAAGGTACCTAGTCTTATGCCTTGCCAACGACACGACTGGACGACACAACTGGGATGTCGTTTACAATTATTTTTTACTTACGTTGCCACCACCGACTAATTAATGAGGTTCTAAATTAAATAAAACTATTATTCTATTCAGCGGTTGTGTCGTTAGCAAAAAATATAATTGGACTATCGACACCTCAGTGGTGTCATTGAGTAGACGTGCCTAGTCTTACCAGATATTTACTTACTAGGTACTCCTCCTAAATATGTATGTATAATATAAATTGTTGTTTGTTTTCACGCTTCTATCATCATTTAATAATAATTGTATCTATGGTTTCCAGGTAAGTATTACGATTTAGGTATGAGCTATGAATAATATCCTCCCGAGCTGCGGTTGGTTATTTTCCTTCTCGTACGTAGTACCTAGGTAAGTAGGTAAAAGGTAAGACAAAAACTACCTATCCACCTACCTACTTAAATTTTACTCTATGTTTTTGTAATTGAAAACCATAATATAATGTATGGCATGAGTTACCTACAGTGCGACTCGCGCACCCCCTTGTGGAAATGTCCACAGATCACTATTATTATTATTATATTACTAACTCTCACGCTCTATTATTAATTATACATATATTAGTCTAAACTAGAGAGAGGTGTCGAGAACACTTTTACAAAATTTCAACTCAAGCGGATTATTATCGATGCGCAAACGCATGTAACGAATAGAAAAACATTATTATTTTTGTGATAAGTGGTTATAGGTACCTAGGATAGGTAAAACGTAAAGGTAGGTAAATAAATAAAATGTGTACTTATCAACGTACACATACCTATCTACATAAATGTTAAATTACTTAAATATTTTTAGAGTAGGTATTTAAGTTACCTACTATTTAATCGATAGTAATTGGAATTTTAACTTAAGTAGGTAGGTACCGAGGTATAACAATTCACTTTACTTAAACTCTTTAAAAAAAATCATCACATCTATCAACAAGTGTACCTATATTAAAAATTTATAACACCCCCGACAAGTGAAGGTTATAGTACCTAACTAGAAAAGAGCTGATAACTTTCAAACGGCTGAACCGATTTTCTTGGAGTATACTTCGCTAAGAACACTCTCGATCAAGCCACTCAAACAAAAAAAAAAACTAAATTAAAATCGGTTCATTAGTTTAGGAGCTACGATGCCACAGACAGATACACAGATAGATACACGTCAGACTTATAAACCCCTCTTTTTGGAAATAATCGATGGACGACGACTCTCGACGAAGAAAATTCAAAGATCCTTATTTACTGCCAGTGCTCAAAATTAAACAGTTATGTTGCATAGCTCTTGGGAAATATTAAGCCCCACAGAGACCCGACTTCATAAAAGGCTTTAGCTATTTTAACACTCTTGGATTCATACGCTTAAAAGGTTTAATCCTCCACTCAAAAGTCCAGCTATCTTATTTATACCTACCTACTAAAAAGTAATCTGCTTTTCTGTTTAAAATCTTCCGCGAATTCAGTAGGGAAACTTAAAGTTAGTGAAAAATGAGTGTTAATTACCTACCCGTGCCAATAAAGAAAGATAAGATAAGATAAGATAAGATAATTTATTTGCAAGAAAGTTGGTACAATAAGATTGAAATTCATGAATAGAGGCCTTAACTTTCTACTAAATTATTTAGTGTGCAAATATTTAAGATAACAAATATATTGAATTAATTAATGTCAAACAATTATTATTATTATTATATTACTATAATGTCAAACAAAATTAGGAGTCAAGTGCACTTCAAATTTCATAAAAGTCAGGAAAAAGATATTACAATAGAAAGAGACAAAACAAAGTGACAAAATATTATAATATGTTATTGATATCATCCTCAAAAAACTCATTTACCGAATAATAGCACCTACTCAACAAGGTTTTGAAAAGTTTGGATTTAAAATGGCATAAATTGAGTTTTTTAAAGTGTTCCGGTAGCTTATTGTACACTCGTATGGCCATGCAGTACACGTTTTTTTGATATAAATTAATTCTTTGGCGAAAGGGCGACTTGTACCTAAGGGGTTAGACCATAGTCTGCCAAGTGCCATGCCGGCCAAGTGTGGATCGGCAGACTTCACACATCTTTAAGAATAGGTACTAAGAAGAACTTCTCGGCACGAAGGTTTACTCACGATGTTTTCCTTTGCCTTTAAAGCAAGTGATAGTACTAAATTGCTTTAAAAGCACATAGGTAGGTAGATAGCTCCGAAAAGTTAGAGGTGTGTGCCCGAGATTGAACCCCCGATCTCCCGAATAAGAGGCGGACATCTTAACCACAGGGCTATCACGCCTACCTACCTACTACTAATTAAGAGTAATATGCGGGCACTATCACTTCATACCTACTAAGATAACTAACTAGGTACAGTAGAACGCCGATTATCCGAATTAATTGGGACCGGGGTCGATTCGGATAATCGAAAATTCGGATAATCGGACATAGACTGGTAATAAAGAAAAACGAACTGTCACACATAGAATAAAATTTATTAAATTTAACAAACTCAATTCTACAATATGTAAGTAGTGCACTAGAGTTTCAACTTGTGACAACAAAACAAAACTAAAATTACATTACTTACAGTTGGTTTTAATTTTTTATATTACGCTTAGGACCGATTCGGTTAATCGGCGTTCGGATAATCGGCGTTCTACTGTACCTTTCTTATTAACAGACTTCAAAAAAGGAAGAGGTTCTCAATTCGTCGGAATCTTTTTTTGTGTAACGGTTCGCTTTTAGGCTATTGTAGGTTTTAAAGGATATAGAACGCTAAACCACATTTCATGCATAATTAAAAAGAATCTCTGTGTATGTAATCCAGTGACAGCGTATTCACACAACTCCGAGAAGAGGCTCTTTGCTGGAGTGCCGCGAGCGTGACCTACAATGTTGCTCTTATGTCGGCTCTAACACTCACTTTTTATGCCTTTTTAACCTTATTTAACATGCGACGATTCTTGCCTTGGACTCGGAAAAGGTAGGTATACTTTACATAAATACGGTAAGGTCTACATGTGTTTTTGGAAGCGATCTGTGAGGCGAAAATTTTAACTGGATGTCGATTCGGCACCTGAAGTATCGAGGTTTGACAGTTCTAAATTGAATTAGGTTTGTCTTTTCTTCTCTTATTACATTGGTAAGGAAAAGATGCGAATACCTACTCTAAAATTTAGTTGCGTAGTAGAATCAGTGCCAGAGTCGTTTCGAAGACAACAAAACTGCATAAAGAAATTCAAAATCTCATAGGTACCTATACATGTCAAGAAGTGGGGCTACCTAGTATATTAGATGAATTCAAACAATTTTTTTTTTCAAGTAACACTTTATTATAACTACTAATTATACAAACATTCTGTACTTTAGAGGCACAGAGACTCTTTATGAGATAAGAGGAGCAAAGGTTTCGTTCATTTGTTGATATAAATATCAAGCGTCTACATCAATATTCATTAATAATAATTATGTTATGTGTAAAACAATAAATACATTTTTTAAATTCATTATTTAACAATACCTATACCTTAAAAGTTAAAAATAATAATGGATTTTCCAAAAATTAAGGCTATACTTGGACTAGAATTATATGAACGAAACAGTGTTTCAATGATTTTGAATTATTTTATGAGACTACCCACTTATGTTTAAATAGAAAACAGGAATACAGGCAATAAAAAACAATTTTTTATTTGGCAATTAATGATTTTTAGGATTTTGAAAAGATAGAGACAAAATAAATTAAAATACTTATTAATAATTTAATTAATTTTCCCATATACTAGGGTGTAGTAAAATTGTAAAATTACTGTTGTTAATTAAAATACTCTCTGCTTCTAATATACAGAAATGATTTTATCAATATACTTAATATTTATATCCCAGAGCTCATATATTATAAATACAGTACATCTATTTAATTAAAACTATTATAATATTATCACAAAACATGACTGATCACTTTGTTAAATAATTATACTTGCTTTGTGTGGAAATATATCATGTATCATGAGGAAATAAATAAATATAATAAGTATAACATGTATTATATTATATTAATACAATGTGGGAAGGAAAAACTATTATAAATGAGTTCAGTCCAATTTACACAGTAACCATTATTAAAATCTTCGTCAAAACCATTTAACAATTTTGTGAAGAGAGAAAGCAGAGTGACAAAAGTCACATGTGGGTGTCACTTTTTCGTAACTTAGTCAAATCTAAACGTATTATGAAAAAATAGCTGAAACACCCAATGCAACAAATATATATTAATAATAGTTTTGTAATGTAGGTAAGTAACGACATCATAGAAAAATGTTTATAGTGACATGATTGAAGAACATGATAAATATAATTATTATATGAAAATCTTAGTAAATAAAAAAGAAATGCATATAATATATTGCCGTCATGTGTCAGTCTAGAATACCTAAAGCTTATTTACATAATACCTATCATAAAACTGCATAAATTACACATACCTACATCATACCCAAAGATATCTTTTTGTACCTAACTTTACAGGGACAGATACAATCAGAGATCACCCTTATTTATACTTTAATTACAATGTTGCAATTTTACAAATCAATACAACAAAACCTCGTCCTGTTAAGGCCAGGGGCAAATCTAGCAGATTTCCGTCAGCGTAAAAACGCATGCTGAATTCTACTCAAATCTAACATATTTTTTTTTTAAATGTTAGAGGAATGATGGAAAAATCTGCGCGAAAAAACGCCGAAGACATTAGATACATTTTTTCTAAAAACACATACATTCATACAGGTATAATTATGCGTAAAGGTTTTGAGATTATTAGGGCATAATGTTGAAATACAGTAAAAATTGCATTATGCTCCATATAAATATACGATTTTTTGACTTAAAAAAAAACGTTTTTTAACAAGTTATATTTTTAGTCTTTGCAGAATCCAACTAGATTTGTTCCTAGCTTCTAGACAATTTAAATTTTGATTAGGCGTTCTATTTTACAATCTACTGACTACATAATAATATATTATAACAATATTCGTCTTTTGTAATCAATTATATATTTTATTTGTTTTAAGCAGTATTACTAAAAACCGCGCCAACAAAACACCGCATGGGGCTCTTGGGCCGGTAATATACAATGGTGCTAATTCGGATGTCTAGAAAGAAAATCAGATTGATTATAAAATCCTTTTATTTTATGTGATAATACATCAATCAAAAAGAATACTGATGGAACTTATGCCGAATTAATCGTCCATGGAGTGCCTTGTTGCCGTGACAAAAGTTTAGACTTGACCCCAGTGATCCACGCGAGCGAGGCACACAGTTATTAGGTTAAGCAGTACTCTTCATGCATAAGCAAGCGTGACCTTAACACATTCCCTGCGTTACTGTGTGGAAGTAGACTGGTCCATCAGGCCAACAGTCAAATGCAGCGAACGCAGTTTTCTATACTGGCACCCCATAATATGATAATATTATTAGTTATGAAAGTCGCACATAATTAAATGGATTAATAAGTAATATAGAAATTGATTAGGTAAATGTAATATATCAATTTTAAAATATCTTGACTTTAAACTACAAATCTTAAATAAAATTCTAAATGTTAACACGCTTGTGCTAGGTTTAGGTAGGAACTACGATATACCGGGGATGGACATTAATATGGAATTACATTGTTTAATAGTTAATACCAATTTCATAAGATCTCATTATCAAGATAATTGGAATGATTGCTTTACATTAATCAAGATTATGTTCTGTGCATATTCACAGGAAAAAATATAGTAAGTTATGCCATCGTGTTTGATGAAACATTTTTCATTTCGTGCTGCCATCGCTTTTGACAAAAAGAAAATGTTTTGAAATGACAAAAAGCTTGTTAATAGTACAGTTAACTGTGGTGTTAAACTGTAGTCAAAGACAGCAGTGCAAAATTAAGGTTTGACGTATGTATGTACTAAATAACAAACTGAACAAGTAAGTATAATGGAAATGTTCCATAAAAGTCTGGGATAAAAGGCCTGGGACAAATATAACGGAATTCCGAAGCATGGCATAATGAAACAGGTATGTTCACACGCAGGACAAATGTTGGCTAAAGTCGGCAAGCAAGTGAGTACAAAGAGGCATTAAGTGCCTTAGTCATGAATCTTGATCATGACTCATGATCAAGAGAAAAACACTTTCTATAGTAATGCAGCTTCTGACCACCGACCAACCAAAGAAGGCTTAGCCGACGTTGAACCTGTGTGAATGAACCATTACGGGAACGCCATAATTATTTGTACGGAGAATACAGAAAAAAAAAATACTTTACCGTCCACTCGCAGAATTCCGCTAGTTTTTGGCTCCAGTCTTATTTGGCCGTCATTTATTTCATTACTACTGTAAATGAAATATTGTACAGTACCCGGTAGGAAAAAATTACACATCGAACTTTACCAAGTCCAACGACAGAGACAACACTATACAAAACCAAAGCTGCAGCTCTTTCTAAAGTTCGCTGTGTTATCTTTCCTGCCATACTGTAATATCTGATTCGATTAAATTTCTAGTATGATCTGAAAGACCAACATGGTACTAAATCTTCATACTCGCAAAGTGTTAATACAATGTTGTCCACTTCGTTCTACATATAGGAAACAGTAAGCAGTAAATTAGGTCTAATATGAAACCAATCTAAACCTGGTAATTCCTAATCCTAAAACCGTACTAGAAATTTTGAGCGACCGATTTATGATTTTATTAATGTCCTTTCGACCGAATTTCGGCCCCGGCAGCCAATCTCTATAGAGATTAGCCAACTGCGCGGTAGATATTATAGTGCACAAGTGTGTGCGCAAATTTAGCTGCACTCTCTATTCCGTCAAGCTCTTAACCCAATGGTACGGAAGTCCGACACGACCGGAGAGAGATTATGACTATCCGAAATACGAATAATCTTTATGGCATATGTTATAGTGCAAGACTTATTAATTGTAACATGCATATAAATTATGTGGTTCTTATGTCATAGAGTCGTATCTAGTGTCGGACGTCAGGGGTTCGGTGTCTTCGCGCTGTCTAAAACTTAAGGCGTTCCGAAAACTATCTCTTAGGCGTTCTGTGAACGTTTTATAATCCAAGTTAAGTTGTTGACCGAAATCGAAGTCAGCGACTTCCACTGTATATCTGAAAACAAAGTTTAATAGATATTCATTAAAACCCAGGTTCGAAGAAGCTTACTATACAAGTTAACAGAATATACTGAGATAGTAATAAAATTAAATGATTTATAAAGAAAATTAATAAGGAAATATTAGCAGGAAACATTTTCAAAGGTACTTTGTAAATGTTTTGTTGCCATTCACGAAATGGAAACTAAATAACAAGTACCTAAGTTTAAAACCCATTACGCAAGGTTGACTAGTTGCCCGGCATTCGGTTGACAGCGACCGTCATAATCTATGATTTGTATGGAAGTTGCAGAGTCTATACGCACGCAGTCGTGCGTCTCAACTTCGTGTGTACAGACACGGCAACTTTTATATAATTAATAGATTCTAACGGTCTAACGGTGTAGCTAAAAGGCATTATTAAGTATTGTAGTAGCGCCTTAAAAAAAAAATACCTGGAGCGATGCTGGTAGTAGGCGATGCCAAACACCACCAGGGTGACGGCGACCAGACAGAACGCCACCGGAACCACGATTACTGACAGCTGCGCGTGGACGGACGCTGAAAGATTTAGGTATATTAGAATCTTATTTAAACTCAAACATCTATAACCCGACTACTCCTCGTAATAAATATAACTCAAAATTTAAATAACCCCATAAACCTCTATAAGAAAACTAGAAAAGAGCTGATAGCTTTCAAACGGCTGAACCGATTTTCTTCGATTAGAGCTACGCACACTCTATCAAACCACCTTTCAAACAAAAAAAACTAAATTAGAATCGGTTCATTCGTTTAGGAGCTACAATGCCACAGATAGATACACACGTCAAACTTATAAGACCCCTCTTTTTGGGTGGGGGTTTAAAAATACCACCACGGATGAACGGTTCACATTTGTTATCATACAAATTCTTTGGAATCCTTTACTTTACATTATTTTTCTTGTCGTACTTTTGTTATACCCGCCATATTGAATTAAATTATGACGTCATGTCTTACCGCTAAAGATTAGGCTAACTATACCTCATTTTATCAAAATCTAATAATAGCAATTATGAGAATTATAATGTACATCAACCTTTAGAAAGAGCTATGCAGTTTTGTAGAGCGTTATCTCTGTCGTTGAGATCGACAAAATGTCACATTAGGTATGATACATGAGTGACAGAGACAATGCTCTACGAAGACGAAATCCCTTTCTTTCGATGTATAATATTTCCTTGTCAGCTACTGTGCAAGCATACACAATCACGCTCTCACAAAAACACACACACACGCACACACACGATAACAAAACCTATAACGGAGTCATGATGTTGATCGCGCAAACCTCATTCATAACATATATATATTTTCTTACGTTATATGAAGAAATACCTTTATAAATGTTGATAGTAGCTCTCGACACAGTCTTGCCTATGTCATTCTCTAGTACAACAACTACAGTGTGCTGGTCGCCTTCAGAGAAGTAATGCACCAGCGGGATGAGATTCGACGGGGTCGTGCTTTTCACCACGCAGGTCTCGTTCCCCGTCACGTTGTATTGCCCCGACTTGTAGATGGCGCAATAGTCGAACGGTGGCGATCCCGTGTATTTCACTTGTAAGTTTAATAGATCGCCGTGTTGTAGCCAGTTTAGGCCTGTTATGTTGACTGATGATATTGGTTCTGAAACGAGGATTTGTTTTTTACTCATATGAAAGAGACAGACCGTCGAAGACAAGGATAAAAATACAGCACAAAAGAACACGGCTCTTGAAGTATAGAAAAGATGTTTAATAATCGCGATTTGATATAATTTCTGAATTTGGAAGATTGATAACTTTTTACTGAACTGCGGCGAAGCCCAAAGGAGGGTTATTAATTTTTCAGATATACGGTCTTTAGGGTCAAATTAGTTAGTTCTCATATGAAAGATATTGTCTAAGATGCAAATGTGTACATTGCAAAAGAACAGCGTTTCTTACTTCTAGAAGAATTTTACTCATTTACTAAAAAATTAGATTACTTTGGTCACATACGTTATGGCCAAAAGTCTAAGTGCGGATACACGTAGTTTTAGCCGGTTACAACTAGGGGCGGCCAGCAAGAGTTGGTTAAACTTAATTATCCTTAACTTAGTATCCCATGTATTCATAGCTAAACTAGGTGTAGCCGGTTTCATTTGACTAAACACAAACAGCATGACTGCTATTCAAATATATTAGGCCCAGAACGAATTCTGAGACCCCGAACCGAACTCGAATTGCGAGAAGTTCGCTAAGGTGAAACGAGCCTACGAGTGTGTCATCAATAGCGAAACGACGGTCTTTTGTGTGTCCAGTTACTGCTATAACTATGATCAAAATTGCTCCTCTAAAACCCGAGATAAACCAAGCATGCATAATATTGCATAATATAAATACTCCCAATCATCCTGACATATTAATCAGATTTATTTAGCAGCAGACAAAAGGGAGCTTGTCTACTAGTGTAAAAGAGCATGACTTGTTTAGTGTGATTGAACTTAAAAGTAAATAAATTATACAAATAATTATATAAAACCTTATGTAAAAATAAAGAGTTTCACGACATATATTCTCTGCTAAACAATTATTCAATGCAGATTCAATAAATACAGATGTTTGAACTCTGAGATAACAGTTAAACAATTCGGATTTTGCTTTACCTATAGACTAGCGACCCGCCCCGGCTTCGCATAGGTAGCTTATAACAATTTTCGTTGGGATTTGCATTTTTTTTTAATAAATATAGCCATATGTCACTTAGGAATAATGTAGGTTTCTACTGGTGAAAGATTTTCATATTGTAACTAATTAACTTCGGCGGGGAGGGGCAACGCACGCACAACAGACGGAAACGTTTAAGTGCGGAAACCAGCCCAGAGAGAAGAAAGAAAAAAGAATTTGGTTCAGTAGTTCCAGAGATTACCCCCTACAAACAAACTTACAAACTTTATCTCTTTATAATATTAGTATAGATGTGCATAAAAATAAATAAACTTATCAGCTATTTGATAAGTGCTGTACAGTTCAAATGTACTTGTTATAATAAAGTGCCTCGTTATTTGTTTTATGCATTGGCGCAAGTTTTTTTTAATGAAAAATTTTACATCATAATCCTTTGTTTCCGCGTCGTTTTTCTCAATTCCGGAATTCGTCACCCTTCAAGTAATCGCATAGTATAAGCGGTTTTAGAATAATGTGGCGGGCATTCAGATCTTTCTGCATACATATTTGCAACTTGAATATGAGTATGATTGAGACTCAGGTTTAACAATAATTTACTAACAGTTCTGAGGATAATGGAGGAAATTTAAAGGCCTAAGTTGGTCGTCTATTCAGGTTCCAACTTGGGTGAATGTAATTTGATATGATTTTATAAAAGCATCTACAAGTTATATGTATTGAAAGTAACTGCTATACTCACGTATTTAGTCGATGTAAGCCCGGCTAGTTTCGAACCCATTCGGGGTCCTTTTTAGGGTTACGTACCTCAAAAGGAAAAACGGAATCCTTATAGGATCACTTTGTTGTCTGTCTGTCTGTCCGTCTGTCCGTCCGTCCGTCGTGTTTGTCAAGAAAACCTATCCCATTTACCTAGAATCATGAAATTTGTTAGGTAGGTAGGTCTTATAGCACAAGTAAAAGAATAAATCCGAAAATCGTAAATTTCAGATCACATCTTTAAAAAAAATTAAAAAGTGTTTAAACTTTCAAAGATAACTATACCAAGTGGGATATCATATGAAAGGGCTTCACCTGTACATTCTAAAACAGATTTTTTTTAAGTATAATAGTTTTTAATTTATCGTGCAAAATGTAGGAAAAAAATACCCCAGTACGGAACCCTCAGTGCGCGAGTCTGACTCGCACTTGGCCGGTTTTTCATAGGGACTCAGTTCGCTGCGCGTCGCGGCTGAGCCTCGATGAACTTGGATGGGTTCGAAACTAGTCGGGCTTGCATCGACTAAATACATGAGTATAGCCTCTACTTTCAATAATTATAATGGAAATCACTCACTATGTTTAAAACATTGAAACATTTAAAAATTAAACTAAAAACTGATCTATTACCTCGAACACTGATGGTTTGTTGATAATGGCCATAAGTATAGCTCTCTCCAATGGGCACTATGCTCGTATTGTGGCATATAAAGTCTTTGAGGACACCCTTCCTCAACATTTTATAAGAAGCTGCTCTTTTTACTACATTATGTGGTGCACTGGTCGTTACATTCTCCTTTTCTGTAGTTGTTGATGGTGCAGTTGTTTTTGGTTTTGGGGTTGTTGTTGTTGTTGTTGATGTGGTTGAAGTCGTTGTTGTAGTTGTGGTAGTCGTAGTCGTAGTCGTGGTTGTTGTAGTCGTGATGGGCGGTAGCGGTTCGTTATTAGCAACAACCAGTACATCGATATAATGGTCTGTCATAACATCTTGGTAAGTGTAGTTCAAAGCAAAATCGCTTGTTTGATCTATGTACAGGCAATCGATGAACCAATATGTGATAATTGTTGAGGCATTCTCTTTTAGAAATGCCATCTCATTCTCTGGTAGTTTGATGTAGTGGTGCACAGGTTTGTTGACAGCTACAAATCTATTGGGTCTATCTAGATTGTTTTGGTTAAGCACTAAATTCCCATTTAATGAATCTGTAAAAATATTTCAATTATCTCGTACTGATAAACTCAAATGCTCAAAAAATATCACTATGTATCTACATAGTGATACGTACCTAATATGGAAATGTTGCTGTATTATTTTTATGCATTTCCAAACTTTAAACATTTATTGCTGCAATAATTTTAAAAGTCTATTTTACACATTTTAACACTGAATGATGCCCGCGAATTCGTACGTGTGGATTTAGGTTTATAAGAAATTCAAAGGGAACTCTTTAATTTCAGATATAAAATACATATCCTTCATCCATTTGCAGGATCCTAGACAGGTCGGTACACACTTTTAACATTTTGTAATATTAGTATGGATATTTGTTCCATTTACAGTGTAAACTCCATGTAACGTCACTCTATTTAACGACAAACTCCCTTAAGCGTCGAAATCAATTGGCTTCGGTTGGTTTAGCTTGTCTTTCATACCATGTTTCACTCTACATAGCATTACACCCACTCTCAATAACGACAACAATTGAGTAATAAAAAGTACCTTTTAAGTTGCTAAAATTAGTAAAAACTGCGCAGCTGTGTACGATCTATTGTCGCTTTATTATCCTAGCCCGCAATAAACTCGACAGTCGGCATTATGCATACCGAACATTCTAAGAAATTCGTTCTTTTGTTTACAAATTGGGATTGCTTGTACGTGTACACTGTTGTTGACCATGACTCATAAGTAGGAGTCATGGATTATCTATACCTTATCATATTCTTAGTTGCTCACAAACTTTCTAGCGTTCAAATAACATTCTTTTTTATGCACATAAATAAACTTTTTCTTTTTCTAATTCTGATGTTTCTTCTCTCCATTTAACGACAACTCTCTATAACGCCATAAAATGCACAGTCCCTTCGGTGTCGTTATATAGAGTTTATACTGTACTTACACACTTATAATATCGTCAAATACAAAGTTTGAGGACCTCTCTGGCGCTATGGTCTTAGAAGCGGGAGGTCCCGGGTTCGATTTCCGGCAGGCGAAATTCGGAATTTTATAATTTCTAGATTTTCTGTCTGGTCTGGTGGGAGGGTTTGGTTGTGGCTAGTTACCACCCTACCGGCAAAAGACGTTTCTCCAAGAGATTACGATGTCATACAAGTGATGCCGTGTAGAAACCTAAGAGGATGGGTTTAATAAAAACTGCCAAACTCCTCCCAGGTTAGCCCGTTTCCATCTTAGACCAGGTGAGATTGCAGACGAGAGCTAACTTGTGTATGAATAAAAAAAAAATCAACATCCTTATAAAGCATAAAATGTAACTTATGTACTTATCTATATTACCTGTTAATTCAAAGCTAGTGCTTGATGTTGTGACCAAGTACCATATACCATAAAAGCTCTTCATAAGGTTAACTTTCACAGTGTAGCTTCGAGCCTCATATAATTTTTTTGGGTACTCCACAGTCCATTGTGATGTATTTGAACTTTCAATAAACTGTAAAAATTATGAAACTTTTAATTATGAAATTATTATTAGTGTGATTCAGTTATGCTACAGTTCAAATTACCATATGAGCTTAATATGAGGTAGTTATTTCAAAATTACACACTAAACGCAAAAAGTTGGTTAGATAGTGAAATCATTTTATCAAAAAATTGTGAACTTTTATAGGAAGTAGATAAACAAGTACCTATGGCAAACAAATTGATAAATACACAGGAAATAATTGCATAAATTCATAAACAATATGCAATAGAGCGAAATGAACCTAATAATAGACCAAAGGTAATTTAATCACTTCAAAAATTACTAAATTCATTGTGTGAGGCAGAATTGGCTAAATGGTACATATTTTATGAAACCACTTTGTGGATTAAGTGGTTAATAGTGGTTTCATTGAAGTATAGCTTTATCAAACTTTTACATCATTTATTTTTACTTTCACTTTGCAAAGCTCATGCCTAGTACATATTTGGATTGAATGTACTTTAAACAGGACTGACCATCCGCCTTGCGCCATCTAGCATCCTTTACAATTTAGCATTCAAGTGTTACAAAAAGGTAATATGTAAACAATAATTTGCTAATACAGGTAGTACTTCCAACTTCCAACCAATTAGCAGTTAGTTAGCTAATTACACTTTTTTGCAATAACCAGTTAACCCTTAACAACAATCTCAGAAGGGCACAGTCTAAGATAGAAGCGAAAGCAACTTTGGGAAACAAGCAGTTGGAAATCCCATCAATAGTCTATATTATAGTGGACTATGGCCTAAACACTTCTCATTCTAAAAAAAAATTGCGACAATGTATCATTAGTCAAATTTTTTGACTTAATATGCTGAGGCGTTAAGTTTTATTTTAGAATAAATATATTTGTTCTCATTTTTAAAAAGAAATCCTTTTCAAATCTTTTTAGGGTTCCATACCTCAAAAAGAAAAACAGAACTGTTGATCTTATAAAACTTATATATACTTATATATTAAATATGTGCAAATCTGGCTACTTGAGTGCTGTCATATTGTGAGCTGCCATATATACATCATACGTCAATGTTTAACACAGAATGATTACCTCAGCTGTGTGTTGTGGCTGGGCATCATCCCAATACACAAACTTCAAGTTCTCTCCATTGTATTCAGTGACTGTTGCTGTAAAAGTCACATTGGATCCCCTCACTGCTGGGCCATTGCTTACAAGTGACAGTTTTAGACCAAACACAGCTAAAATAAAACAAACACATAATTTATATATCATGAAAAACAAAGTGCTCCATAGTTTTTTAAGTCTCACTAGCTACTTGCCCTGGCTTCACATGGGTAAAACTGATCATATAAAGCAGTATAGCAGGATGACTTTTGGTGGATAGATAGGGGGGACAGTGGTAAACAGACGACATCAAACGAGTCGCAAGAGCCGCTAGATTCATGCGGCGCAGGACTGCGTGTGGAAGTCCTCAAGGACCTATGTCCAGTAGTGGACGTCTGTCGGTTAGCGATGATGATGATGAAGACATTAACAAATACCGTTCACACTTCACTTCACCAGAATATCTTACCTTTATCAAAAATAAGTATCAAACAAAGCTGTAGTAAAACCCGAGTCATTATAGTCTATTGCGAAATCTTTAAAAATTAAAACAGCAAGCAGCACAGTATTTTCACTAAAAAATATTCAATTGTTTTAATTACTGATACAATAGTCTAAATACGCAATTTGCGTTTAAATAATTTCACAAATCACAAATTATCAATAAAACATTTTGCGTCATCATTTCGTACATCAATTTCAATTTTCAGTTTTTTGCCATTCAGTTCACCAATCACCATTCATATTTCATTGCTTGACACCACTTGACACTGACAGTCGACAGTTGACATTTGACCACGACATTTGATTGACAGCTAATTCCATAGGGAATATATTATAATTTAATTTCATAATTTATTTTACGGCCCTGGATAATAATTCAGTATAGTGCTGCCAGCCCACTGCCAGCCTTTCCAAAATTTTTAGTATCCTTTTGAATGTTCCTGCATCCATGGAAAATTAGGAGAGATGGCCCAGGCCTGGATTCGAATGGATTCGCTTCACACTATCGCATACAGTGCACAAACTTTTTATTGTAGGGCGTCTGTACCGTCGCGTACCAAGAGTAAAAATTATGAGGTGTAGAGGTGAGGAGAACGATCTCGAGACTGTAGCTCAGTTTTATGTCAATTAATTGATGTAGAATAAAGTAGGTATACTGGATCTGGAAAGTAGGTAGCTGGAAAGTTAGTAGTCTTTACCAAGTATGTACTCTGTGTCAGGACTGTACATATTATTTTAGCTCGAAAGAACTCGAATCCAGAGCGGTAATACCAGTAAAAAAAAAATTATACTCTTTGGTCAGGAAGAAAAAGTTAATTGATTGTGCTAACTGCTATCACCTACGTTTTCAATAATTCCAAACAAATAAATAAAATAAGTTAGTAGTTGAGTCTCAACTATGTTTACATTGTAAAAATAAAGTACTTATTTTGTTCCGTCTTTAAAAATCCATTTCATTTAAAAATGGCTACCGTTTTCGATAGTCCTTTCATTCGACAACGTTTGCATCGTCTGCGGCATCGTGATTTTGACTTGGATGAAGATCAGAGATTTGGCCGATGCGATTGCACGAGCTATTCATATTTTGTACTTTCCATGGTCTTATTTTCTGTGGGAACGGTTATAACAGTTTTAGCACTGGGCGACGCTGACGGATACATTTTGAGTAATTTGGGGCACATGTGGCTTGTAGGCCCTATATTTATATGTTCCGGAATGATGGTAGCCGTAAAGAGCATGTTATATTTGCGAAGGAAAAGTGTTATACAAATGCTGCTTCACCAGAGAGCGATTATCAGGGTGAGTATTGAACAAATCTTTCCTACTTAACTGAATTTAAGTATTGTTGTCATCTGTAATGTAATGTTTTTCAAGATATCATTTTGTGGCAGTTAAGTGAATAAATAGCCTTAACCCAAATACAAATTCGCCTTATCAAGCTTCAATATAATTTGCACAAATAATCATGTTTAATTAAGCTAATATTGCTATTTACTCATCATGCTATTAAGTTCACTGTGTGATAGAAAAGTCAATAATGCTACTTTCACTAAGAAATATCTACCATACCTATCTAAGTAGTATGTTTTGGTGACTGCAAATGGTGATAACTTAATGACATAAATAGGATTTACTTATTAAATATTATTCAATTATAATTGGCAGATTCTGAGCCCAAAAAAATTTTGGAGTTTTCGTATACTCTTCTCACTAGTGTAATATGAAAAGGACAGACATGGTTTGACAATTTTAAATTTAATACAGAGCTGTGAAACCTCGTGATTTTATGTGCCAGTCGCGAGCCAATGGTTTGAATTTGTAGCGTACACTAAAATTTAAAGTATTTAAATGTAAGATTCATGTTCCATCCTTTTTTAGTAATATTAAAAATAAGAGGATCCATACAAAGGGTTCTGTGCCATTAGATAAGAAAAAAGCACTTCTAATTTTTTATTTATTTTCATGGCAGGTATTTTGCAATTCTTAGTATGTTGTGTTTTTACAATGCCAATAGAAATACACATTCTGTAAAAATTTGAACTCTCTACCTACATGGTTCATGAGATACAACCGGCTGACAAACTGACAGAAAGATGGCTTAGTGATAGGATAAATCTAAAAATGATACAAGTCATGCTTATCTTATGAAGGTTTTTACTGTACGTTAGTTAATCCATGTCCTTAGACAGTTCCTGTGTAAAGACCTCGAAGATTACATATGTAAAGCACCAGTAGAAATAACAAGTAGTTTTACATATATGATGATAAAATAGTTCATAAAAATGGACTTGCTAATGAGTGAATGATACTTTATTTATGACTAATACAGTTACAATAACTGTTTACTATGACAGTAACTTATTTAAAATTTACACTACTTGTGCCTCTTTATATGTGGCACAGTGAAGTATAGAAATATTTTGTATGCCCTATTTAATATAGCATAACCAAATTTTTACATATTATAATATAGCAGGGCAGTGTACATATTATATACCATCGCACACATCTTCAATTCCAATCAGCTAATTGTCACTTCTAATCAGCTAATCATGGCCACTGCCTGTGCACCATGACACAGGAAGACAATCATTTCCAATTCCCTGACATGATTTAAACAGATGTGTTTGTGGCCCCTATTTCTGAATGACAATAATTATTAGAAAATAAATGCCTTTTATGCTTTGTTGTCCACTGTATGAATGACAGGCAAAAGATGCTCTTAGTTATTATTCTGAAATAAAGATTAACTCAAACACTGCAAAACTTATTTTTGTCATCATGAAACCATTTATTTTTTACAGGATATGGCCAGTGCCCAAGCAGAACAAGCATACAGTGGTCAAGTGCCTCGAACAGCATCCAGTGCTACCCTACCGCCTTCATATGATGCACTTATTTCAAGTACTTCTGCTAAACCACAACCGTCCAGTTCAGAGCCTCCACCTCCTACATATGATGAAGCAATGTACCTGATTGATGATGGAAAATATAGTTTAGAAAATAAAGGTACAGACAGCTCTAAAGAGGAAACTAGTGCACAAACAGGTTCTAACAATGATGTTAGTAAACTGTGAAAACATTATGTAAGCTATTTAATTGCAGCTTAAGCTGTGCAAGTGAAACTTAATTCTTCCCTTTGTACTTATATTTTCTGTGTGCTTAGTCAACATTTTTATAGTATTCTCAGATGTGCCTAAACTATTGACTTGTTGGCAATATTGTTACTGGTGTCGTTAATTTAAAATTGTAAGGTAGTGTAGGTTAAGTTGTACTTGTGATTTAACACTTCATTTTGACTGACTTGTAAGTCTGTCTCTTAAGGCTCAGTTTACATAGGGATGGCAGCGATGCAATGTGGCCAACAGCCGGTCATGGCAGATTTGTGTTGCTGCAAGAGGTCGCGCATGGCCCAGTGGGCAGGACAGCTAAAAAGTTGCAAGGCTGATATTAGGCTATTACGCTGGAAGTGCTCACCGCGCTGCTGCCGGCCGCTGCTATCCTCGTGTCAATTAATGAGACTAAATGCGTTAATATTAGGTTATTTAATAAGATGTAACTTTGTTTCTTTTAGGGCTTGCTTTTCGAATAAATCGTCTCATAAAAAGTACCTACAGAACTATCTCAATATATTATAATACTTTAGGTATCAACGATGATAGTTATATAGCAAGTAGTATTCACATTCAGGTCATTCTTTAAACAATATCATAAATCATAAAAGGAAAATGACTATTATATTTATTAAAAAAAAGTTACAAAAAGCCAGCAAACAAGAAAAGGAATAGGTAATTTAAATTCTGCTATAATTTTTAGATTATCAGTGCCTTTTTGCGTCAATTCACTTCAAAATTAAAATGTTTAGTTTTATTTATCTGTTAGCCCTAAGTTATACCCAGTGTAAAATATAATCAAACTGAATAATGTATAGATTGAAAACTGTCTTAGATGCATTTTACCTATTATAAGCAAGATAATAGAGATGAATTTAATTGATGTATTATTATTCCATGTGTGCAATTTCTGTCTAAGGTAATTTGCATTTGTAAACAGTGTTTTTTTTTTCAACATCTTAATATTACAAGCTGTATATATAGGTTCCTATGCGCGCAAAGTAATCTTGATATACATATATGTATTAGGTCACTAGGTCATGTATATAATATAATATGTATGTATGTATATAATATACTGCTATGAGATAGTAACAGCTGAGTATTCTGAATAATCAAGAGTTATCTAAGACTTTGTATGTCTATGTTCCATGAAAATCAAAGCTTTTGCTATCTTATCAAGCAAACATACAATACATTACAAATAAAAAGGTATAAGGATACAATTTTATTATTATCATAATTGTGATCAGGAATATGCACTTAATTATTGTAAAGACTGAAGCATTTACACTTTACATTGTTGGCAATTTATAAGGAAACATTACTTTTATTGTACAATATAATGTTGATCTGAGTTGAGATATTAATTCAAAGTATGTAGATGATTATAACTATATTTAAAAAAGAAATTCTTTCCCATTGTGATTTTTTTATATCCATCTAGAATAGTTTTATTATATCAGGGGTTTTACACTTTTTGTTTTTATTAATCAGTGTATATTACAAATGACTGCACTGTAATTAAGTTACTATTTAAATAACATGTATTATTGCTAATTTATTACATTTTTGTAAACATTTTATCTAATTAGGTATGATCAATTTTTTCAATTGGCATTTCCAAGGCAGTTTAAGGGCGTTTATGCACTCATTCCTATTCAATTGGTATTAGTTTTCGTAAAAATCCACCAAATATGACTGTGTGCACACACATGCGTACGTTTTGTATGGTGGCCACTTTTAAATGTATTTTTACGAAAACGAATAAATAGAATACGATTCAGTGCACAAACGCCCTATGGCCAAAAATTCTTTGGGAAACTTATGTTTTAAGACCTGAAATGAGTGATTTGTGAAAAACTTAAATTTTACTTTTTAAGTAAGTCATTTTTTGTTATGCTTAGTCTATTTGAAGGTATGCACAGTTTAGTTAGCTCACAACCTCCCCTGTGCCTATACCCTGAAATAAAACATTTACTTTCTGAATTTTGTTTTATTATCTTATAGTTAAATTATAACTAGGTTAGCCTTCCAAAGTATTTACCTCTGAAACATACATTTGTTAGTTGAGGCCATTGAATTACAAATATATCTGCAAACCACTGTAAAATTTTACCAGATAACGACAGTGTTCTCACACGACAAAAGCTTTCAATGAAAACTATTCTGCAATCCAGTATAAAAATACATCTTAAAAGGAATGCAACCAAGCAAATGGGTATACAAGTGCCAGGACCGTTGCAAAAAATAATGTCTGGCTTGAATTTACAAATTATAGGTACTGTATAGATGCTCGCATACAATGTAGTAAACACAGATGAAATGTAAGATTGCTTGACGTTTCGACTTCTCGGGATTTTATAAATGTTGTAGTCAGTTGATTCACGTTCTTGATCAAGTATTTTTACTTCACTACTGGCATCATTCATTGCCATGATGTACATCCGTGGTCGATACTTTTCCGCGTCTAAATGTGACATAACCCTTATCAATTCCGTTGTGTGACCACCTGATCCGATACAGTAGACAGTTTTCAAACTATTGTTTTCACTGTTTAGTACGCAATATCCTCTAAATATGTTGTAAATAAGGTATAATGCTCGGACTGTAATAGTCAAAATAATTACAACACCAAGTATTAATGCTAATTGTAATAAGTTTGACATTTTACAATTATTAATGTTACTGATTAATCAAATAAAATACATTTCTTTGAGATAAACATGTAGTGATTATTTTTCACTTTGTTAATTAATTCCATACCTACAGGCTTTTACATTACACTCTCAGAATATAGCCCTCTTCAAAATCAATCAACAATGCCACATCAATGCAAATTGCATGGGTAAACAACAACAACACAGACAACGAATCCGAACAACAATATTGACATTTGACGTTTCATAATGGATACCAGCATAAAAAAAACCGGCCAAGTGCGAGTCAGACTCGCGCACTGAGAGTTCTGTACTAGGGTATTTTTTCCGACATTTTGCACGATAAATCAGAAACTATTACAGTTAAATAAAAATCTGTTTTACAATGTACAGGTAAAGCCCTTTCATATGATATCCCACTTGATATAGTTAGTTATCTTACTCTGAAAATTAAAAATACTATTCATGAAACAATTTTTTTTTGTGTTGATGTTTTTTGTTTGTGTGATGTAATCACAAACTCGCAGTTTTCGGATTTCTTCCTTTACTTGTGCTATATGAGCTGATATGATCTACCTACGTACCTGTCAGACATTACTGTAGATCAACGGGAAGCACCCTATAGGTTTTTTTGATAGATACGATAATATATATGTACAGTTAGACAGACAACAAAGTGATCCTAAAAGGGTTCGGTTTTTCCTTTTAAGGCACGGAACCCTAAAAAAACAGTACGATCCAGCCAACTTTTCTAAAAATAAATAAATCCATATGAAAAATAAATTAAATAGCGTTTTCAGATTCCAGAATAAGATAAAGCCAAAGCCAGACGAGACTATCTTTTTAAATTGGCTTTATAGCTCTGGATTCTGGGTCAAACACAAGTACTTGTAGTAAACTTTGTACTCCTACCTTCTGCAATACAGGTATTTCCTAGTGCAGAAGGTAGGAATCTCAATCTTGATATGTAACCCATGTATAAGTATCAAATAAATTATTATTATTATTATTATTATTTTATGCCTATGAATTATGAGCCACGGAGTCATGGTATCGACCAGGCGGCTCCATTGAGGTAGAATGACACCTGCAATGTCACAATCACAATAACCTCTGATTGGTAAACGTTCACTCACTATTGGCTACAATGTATTGTTGCAACAAGAATACCATAAATTCAGCCAATCACAACGATTGCGATTGTAATGATGGTCGATGCAGGTTTTTCGAAATCGACCTACCTGAGGACTAAGCTATTATTCAATGTACTCTCTACTCTGTGTATGGAGCAGATATAACTGGTCTGTGGTATGGAGGTGTTATCTGGTATCAGGTGGTATGGATTCAAGAGCCGTAAAACCAGTTAATTAAAAAAAAAATGAGCTGTGGCTGTGGTCAGTGGTCACTCACTTTTGTTTCTGGTCGGTGGTCACCATAGAGATACTCATACTTCATACTCATGAGCTTGAAGTTTGAATTGAAGTTTTGCCAAAAAAATTAAAATGGTAAAGCTGATGTGCAGTAACGAAATTGGGGCTAAGGATTGCTAATTATGCTAGATTTAATGATTTAAATATACAAAGGAACCACTTATTTAACGTAAATACACTACGTAATAAATATGAAGATTTTGAATGCTATTGGTTTAAGCGCTTTCCAATTATTGTCATGTGTTTTTGTTGTTGGATATTTCCTGGGGGTACTAAACAATTATTTCAGTGACAAAAACAATTATTGTGCTATGACTTACATGTTTGAATATCCCCAATTCGTGGTTAGTAGGTACATAATATTCTTGAAGATATAATTCGTAAGAATCTATTTTTGAATTTTATGTGTATGTTTTAGCGAATATCTCTCGAAGATAATAAAATATATCCGCAATATGGACTGTTTGCCTACAGTGAAGGAAGATTTACAGAAAGGGCAAGAAGAATGTGGTATGACTATATTTTAAAAATTATTATGTGTAATATAAATATTTAAGTACATTTAAAAAATGACTTCAGATTTTTGAAATTGCCTTTAATTGACTCCAGTCTTTAAAACAAATTTTATTGATAAATATGACACTTACCCCAATTTATCTAAAGACTTCTATTGAAGTGAAGAAGTGAAGTCATTTGTTCCTTTTGTGGGGTTGTTCTGTTGCTGTAAGGATACTGTGTTCTAAATGGGTAAATAATTTAATTGAACATTTAAGTACCAGTTTTGAGATACATATATGCTTTTAGGTTTGATGGCATACCAGTACTGTTTCTGCCAGGAAACTCAGGCAGTCACATGCAAGTTAGGTCAATAGCCTCTGTGGCTTTGAGAAAGGCTTTATCCCAAGAATATGATTACCACTTTGATTATTTTACAAGTAAGTATTACATACAGTAAAGTGTGTAAAATTTGAGAGAGGACTTATATTTATTACTTGTGTTAACTGTAATATCAAAAGTAGGTACATTTTACCATATTAAACACTTGTCCAAACTGTTGACACAGTAAATATGAAGAGTCCTTTCTCAAATTGTTTGTATTACTAGCTTATTCAGCGACTTCGTCCATATGTCCTACACAAATTTGAAACTTCTATTTTACCCCTTTATTGGTTGAATTTTCAAAAATCCTTTCTTAGTGGATGTCTACATCATAATAGCTATCTACATACCAAATTTTAGCCTGATCCGTCCAGTTGTTTGACAGATCAGTCAGTCAGCTTTTCCTTTTATATATTTAGATAAACTAGGTGCTGCTATGTATCTATCCAAGTTAGAGTTTTAATTCACTTTAGTGTTTTTCAGTTAGCTACAATGAAGAGCTGTCAGGATTGTATGGAGGTGTGCTTCAAAGTCAAACACAATTTGCATCAGCCTGTGTAGCAAAAATTCTTAGTCTTTACAAGAATAATAAATACACCAAAACTGTACCTACTTCTGTTATACTCATTGGGCATTCCATGGTATGTAATATCTAAGCAGCATAAAACAAACTTTTCTTCCATTTGTCTGTATATTTGTTCATGCGGATTTCAATACAAGTTTCAGGTTAATTTAGAACATTTCAATAATATTGCAATATTTACATGATGTGATCTATAAATAGGTAAACACATCCATGTGAAGCTAGGCAAAATATCTTGTCTTTAATAACCCATCGCCAGCCTCCTCTCATAATGCTAAGAGTGTAGGCCACCACACTTGCCAAGTAGAGATTGGCAGACTTTACACACCTTTGAGAAACTAGTGTTTGTTTGTTGGTGCATTAGTCTGGGAAGGATCCCAAAGTCTGGATGAAAGCTATTTCTTGTTTCCAGCCACTTCTACAATGTCTTTGGTCAAGTAAGTTATGTAAGTAATAGGTATGCTTATTTTCTTTCAGGGTGGCCTTATAGCAAAACGCCTTTTAGCTTATCCAAGTACAATCAATACTACGAACATAGCGATTACACTAGCAGCACCTCTAGAAGCTCCCGTTGTAAACTTTGATCCTGTTATAAATGATTATTACATGCTAATCAATTTAGAATGGGAAGCATATATAAATAGACATGAGGAAGTAAAAAGGAAGAAGTTTTTGATCAGCGTAGGTAGTGGGCCTCGAGATGTTCTGATTCCAGCTGGTCTGACTTCATCTAATGACAGCCAAATAAGTGCATTGGTAATTATAAGTTTATTATTGCTATTTAAGTATGAGTTTTCATAAATTAATTGTTTACGGCTCTCTTATCTTTCTCCACAATATTCTGGCACAGATACTCACAGTTTTTTAGGTAGCGTATGTCACTTTCCAGGTCTTTTCCAGGTTACACAAAAAATCACATTGATCTATTGTGATTTGTATTTGTATTTATTTATTCTTCGATTTAGACTTCTTCTTCTTCTTCTTCTTCTCTCTGGGCTGGTTTCCGCACTTAAACGTTTCCGTCTATTGCCCCGACGTTTGTGTATTGTTGTGCGTGTGTTGCCCCTCCCCGCCGAAGTCTTCACTCCAGCCATCCAAGCTCGCTCCAGAAGCCAAGTAGACCGCCCAGGTTGCCGAGGACTTCATGGAGTGAAGTTGGGGAACCCAAATGGCGTTCTCGTTGTTCTGCCACGACCATGCACTCCAGGAGCACGTGCGTCGGCGTTTCATCGACCTCCATGCAGGCCCTGCACAGAGGACTGTCGGTAACACCTATAACGAAAAGGTGTTTGTCGATTTAGACTTATAAAAGTACTTACGATTAAAAGTAAACCTACAAATACACTTTCACGTTTATACCTAGTATGGGCAGTGATTGTTGCAAGAAACTATTTACTTAAAAAATAATTCCACAGGCCACATCTATCCCAGGCGTATGGGTAACGCCAGACCACGTTAGTATGGTGTGGTGCAAGCAGTTAGTGATGGTAGTCAACAGATTTCTCTTCGATATAGTCGACCCGTTAAGCGAACAAGTAACCGATGACAGTTCAGTGATGCTGACAAAAGCTGAACAGCATTTTCAGGTACATATGCTTTTTTTGCAGGATAGGCTTGCAATTGACAACAATCATGCTCAATGAAAAGCAATGATGAGGTCTTGGTTAGAGCGAGGTCGCGCATATCTTAACAGGGCTCTCTCCATCACTCGTTTCATACAATCGTAGTTCCAATTTCATTTGAATATTAAGCAACCAAAGTCCATGAAATTTTGCAGACATATTCTAGAAACTAATATCTGTGTCTGTGGTGTTTTAGATTTTTCTAAAAATATGTAGTTGTAAAATTACAGGGGCTCAAAGATTTGTATGTAAATTATTAAGACCGCGTAACTTTGAAACCGAATATTTTAACAGAAATCTGGAAAACCACAGACATAGATATTAGTTTCTAGAATATGTCTGCAAAATTTCATGGACTTTGGTTGCTTAATATTCAAATGAAATTGGAACTACGATTGTATGAAACTAGTGACGGAGCGAGCCCTCTTAATGTATTTTTTAAATACCTACATGAATAACAACTGAAGTTGAGTTATTATTCTGTCATCAGAATTGCTATATTAGTAATTCTGATCACAGAATTACTAATAGATGTAGAAGTGGTAATTTGTTAAAGGAGCGTGATGTTTCCGCTACAAGTGACATCAACAATTTAGTTTAGGTTGCTTTGTATGCTAGAGATATGTGCTTTCGAAGTATTTCTTTCCCAACCATTTTGAGTCACCAACAAACATGTTTTCAAGAACATTGGACATTCAACTCGAAAACGTTTTCAAAAAACATCGAAATTCAATTCGAAAACAGTTTCGTTTGTGATTGGTTACTGACTCAAAATGGTCAACGCCCACTGAGATTTTGTCACCGTCATTTGTATGGGATCACGTAACAGAGACATTATTATACTTACTACTAACTTCTTTCCGTGGATAGAGTATAGTAAGTGAGTTAGTGAGGATTACTTTGATTATTTTAAATAGTCAATAAAAAATATGACTGCAATAGTGAAATCAGAATTCTCATACTTTCAGTCAAATCGGTCAATGATTTTAAATCCAATGATAACACGTAAAAATGTGACGATGCAAGCTGACGCGTTCTGGTACGAAGATAACAGACGAATTTATCAAATTTCCAGACCAGAGATCGACAGGTATGTGGTCTTCTTATCATTTTTAACATAATAAGTTAATAAATAAATAAAATTATAAAAAAATATTTCAGACTGAAAGTCCATGTACAAAGTTGCTACTAATATTACAAGTGCGAAAGTGTGACGGCCTGTCTGTCTGTTTGTTACAGGGTTTATCAGCTTAACCGATGTTGACACAATTTGATAACTTGCTTCCCAGAGATGGACATAGGCTACACCCTCACCTCTCATCCAATTTTTTTGCCATCGAGTCACGCTGTTACTAGTTGCAACCCTTTTGTACATTAGTATTCCCAACGAGTCGCGCTGTAGCTGTAAGTCTGACTCTATGGAAAAAAAGTTCAATGGATTTCCAACGAGTTACACTGTTAAACGATTGGGTGTGACTCATTGGGCACCCACCCTTTTTATCGCGGAAAATCAAAGAAATCCCACGAAAGTTTTAAGTTTAAATCCACGCGGATAAAGTTGCGGGCATAGTTAGAAATATATAGCGGACATGGTTACAAATAGAGCATTATTTATATCCAGAACATATAATTAATTTCCCCAACATAAAGGTGGAAATGATGTTATAGGAAAAACACCCAAATAATACTCACAAACGTTTACTTGTATATGTATTGTATGACGCAACAAGTTAATAACGTTACCTATCTACTAAAATAAATGCTAATTATGTGTCTGGAGAAATGCCAACGGGGATTGCATTCATATTACCGCGCGCGTAAAACTTGTAATCGACATAAATAAACGATTATTAGTTTTGTAGTTGTATTCTTCGATTGGTATTGATTTTAGAATTTAGATTTGTATTTGTATCTACCTAGAGACACTTATAATATTATAATATTAGGTACACATTTATAATATTAGGTACCTACTTATTGCATTGAATTATGGATTTTTTTGTGTAAACGTAAATGTATAATGTTTGTGTTAATATAAATCACTCAGGTACTTTTTTCCCCAGAACAACTCATTTAATGATAAGGCTCGTCAGTTTTCCACAAAACAGATTTGTAGCCGTGGAATCTGTAAACGTTCAAGATAAAGATTGGATTTTCGGATGCAATGCGAAAAATGTCTACCATTCCTACAGATATTGGTAAGTATTCGCAAAAATGCGTACTACTCTTTAGACCAATTATGAAAAAAAAAATCTCCATCAGAAAACTCTCTCTTGTTTGAAACACACCAATTGCGTATACGTGACACGTGCGTAGTGACGCGCGTAAACCCCTAACACACCTGGTTACGCATACGTCCATGCTTTACGCAAGCGGTGTGCCATGTTTCATACAGTTCCATACATTACAACGCAATGGTACGCGCTACGTCTACGCTTACGCGCCTTTGTGAACGAGCTATGACTGACAAGTCAGTGGCAAAACGTCCGAGGTATGAGTGACAGAGACAACGCTCTACAAAGCCAAAGCTGCCGATTACTTCTTTCAAAATTTCTATGTACCCGCCGGGTTAGTACCCAGCTGTCTACGTCCGTTAGTGATGACGTATGCACGCCAAGGGGATGTCAGAAATTTGTTCAATGAGAATAATAGAATGCGCCCTCTACAAACATTTTGTACTTGATTCCGCAAACCATCAGTTTGCTTCAGTATCAGACTCTTGGTGGCCAATTTCGAATTGAACTCTGAATCGCCTTAGCGAAATTTACGGGGTTTGACGTAGTTTTTTCATCATAAAGTTTTCTGATACATACATTCTTATAATATGCGGCTGACTTGTGCTATCTCATGAAGTTTCTATTTTTCAGCAAAGAAGCGACATCGCTAAGTGAGCTAAGTCGCTGGACGGGTTCCGTACCAGAGTTTGGCAAGAGGAAGTTAGCCACTGTAAACCTCCACAAACTGATGGAATTAGAGCCCGAGTGGACGCATGTTATTGTTAAAGTATCGCCGACGAAGAAACCGGTAACTAAATTTTCTGTTTAAACTGAATAAAATCGCAATATTATAAGTTGATTTAATTAATAAATCAGTTAAAAATTAGGACACTACTATCCAAAGCTGAAAAAATAGGCTGCAAGATAAGAAAATTCGATCAACTGGCATGTGAGCGATTAAAAACAGAGTGGCTCAAAACATTCAGTTCATGCTGGCAGATTTGGCTTTGATCAATATCGTAATTTTGCATGGAACTAATGACCTTGATAAGATTTAGAGAATTCAATAAGTCCCTACGGTTTATTTTAACCATACTCTGGGTTGGCATGTAGATTGTAGTCAAGCACCAATTTGAAATAGTCGAAGTTAGTACATTGATTCCATTAGAGACCATATCCTTTGCATCATGTGGGAAGTAGAGTTAGCGTGTAAACATAGTGCATGTGCAGCAAAGTGGATGTAACCACTAGACCTAGACGGTCACCACTTTTAATAACAAATTAATCAAAGAATATTTTTAGGTCGTTTTAAACGTAGATATAAACGATCACGCATCACGACAAATAGATGTGAAACTACCCTCGGATCTGTCATTCGGCAAGCAGATAATAAAAGCTGAAACGGAAGCTAACAGTTTGTACTACGAACTGATTCTATCCGACTTGAGCGTGATCCATCAAGCGTACTTGTTGTATGTGGAGCCTACGAGCAGTTGTCAAGAGGCGTCGTATCATGTGTCCGCAGAGTTGCACGTCCCTTGGGCGAAGAATCACGAATACCATCATTATTTTACGTAAGTATACGAAATACTTCGAGTAAGAGAAATGCCCCTATAGGACATTTCTTACACCCTATGGGTGAGCCCGCACTGCAAAATAAATCCGCGTGATGTTTTCTCACGGTTTATAAATGCAAAATAATTCTACGCGATTTTTTTCTTGCAGTTTATAAAGTAAAATCCTCGTACCTACTGTATTTTATTTATGACACACTTGGAATAAAATTCCACGCGATTTAAGATGAAACCCGCTCTGCGAAATGAATCCTGAATTTTTTCTAGCGTATATGATTCGTTTACTGAAACTTACCTTAGTGTGCGTTTCTACTAAAGCTTAGCGGATCGGAGACATACGAAAATCTATTAAACACGTCTCCGCTCCGCTCAGCTGGATTGGAAACTGTGAACAAAATTCCTCGTGATTTTTGTCAGTTTCTACCCAGTTCATGGTGCACAAAAATTACAAAATATTCTCGAGAATTTTGATTGCGGTGCCGCGGCTTTTGCCGGAAAAATACATATTGCGGAATTATTTTCGCGCGTTTTTTCGTATAATTTACTATCATAATTTTTCGCAGGGATTTAAAAAAGTCACCAATGAAAGTACGTTTATTCAAGAGTAACCCGAACGTAACATTAGGCTTAGACTCGTCAGAAAAGGCAATGATAACACTTTTATTAGATCCAAAATGTACTTTTAGTATTAGGTAAGTAAACTACTGATTTTGTATCCTATTTTTTTCTGATTTAAGTATAAGGCCGTGATTACACCTGTAAGTTTTATTCACATGATTAATGTCCATCTTTACTTAGTTAGTTACTTACTAGTTAGTTAGTTTACTTAGTTAAGTAGTTGTCGTAAGTTAATCACGTAAGCTACTCACGTTAGTAAAACTTATAGCTGTAATCACGGCCTAATATTATAGTCTCGGTAGAAAGAGCATTCCGAAGTAGTGGAATTACGATTTAAAACATGAATACTGAATACAATTTGTTTATTTCTATTTATATAGTACTTACCGATATTTCTAACTGATCGATAAGGATCGGTTGGAAATATCGGTAAATAGACATCTCGATTCTTGAATGTTGTGGTATTTACAGGCGTTACTATGACGTTAAGAGTTACATACGAACGTATAGCCTTTTGATTTAAAACCGTATATTATGTTTAAGTTATTTTTAAATTCGATTAGCCTTTCAGAATCTGGAGAGTAATGTTAGTATCTTTCTTTACAGTATATCGACTTCCTGGTACTACCGCCTAGGTCAACTGTCGCGTAACTATACGCCAGTTCTAGTGCCTTACGTAGCGGCTATAATACTGTTGGCCGCTCGGAGTAATATACTGCACTTGAAAGAACATGGTACTTGCGTGTCTATACATAGCGCCTTGATGAGTGAGGGGGTTAAGCCTTATTATGCATTGGTTTTTGGAAGATTAGGGTCTATGGCGTTAATGTGAGTGGACATTTCTTTTGCTCAACTACTTAAGAATTGGTAATCTACAAAACTGAGTACGAAAAAATTACTTACGACACTACAAAAAATTTGGAGTGTAAACACAAAATGCCTTGATGATTAAGCCTTATTATGTTTTGGTGTTCGGGAGATTGGGGACTATGGCATATATCACATATTTTTATTCGCCTACTAAAGGATTAGGTTTTTATTTTTGTAGTCCGTAAACCGACTACGAAAAACTATTTACGGCACTACAAGAAAATTGAAAAACGGACGTTCGTCCGATAGAACACAGAGCACTTGCGTTTCTGTACATAGTGTATTGTGTGTTATGTTTATGAATTGGTTACGAAAGGATTAGTTGTCTTTAAAACCTACCTAATGCAATTACAAAGTTTGAAACTTCAACATTATAGTAGTTTAGCGGTGAATCTGAAATACGAAAGTTCATAGGGTCATATTAGCAGTAAATTTACACTTCGTTGGAGTGGAAAGGCCAAATAAACTGCTTCTAATTATGTTTACAAACAAATTTTTCTTTTTTTTTTGTAGTGGCATAACACAAGAATTTTTTTAAATTTTATTTTCTGTGCAGGTCTATCCCATTCTTTTCCTTTCTCTTTGAGAACGCCAGTTGGAAAAACTTAGAACTACAATACTTCTCCCGGTCGTTGTTAGTGTTGCCAGCGTATATGACAGCGTTGGGAATCCTTAACATTTCCGCCGCGGCTGTGCTCGTTGTGATGGTGTTTTCGTCGCAGTTGGCACACCGGCTACTGTTTAGGTAAGATAATAAATTGAACCCTGTTCATTCGAATCCAGCGCTTGAAGACCAGTCTTTGAACGTGCATATTGCCAGTGACGATATTCATATCAGAGACATGGTTTCGACTATGGGCCTCTTGAAATCTCAGCGATTCAGCAAGACTGGAGAGAGAGATGACATTGATATAACAGAGCTATACATTGAGAGATGACATGACATTGTTATTACTGCATCTTTTAATAAAATCTGATTGATCTGCTTTATTTTGGTGAGCCCTAAGGGTGGTATTAGTATAAAAAATGTTCTATAAATGAGAATAGTAACTGCCTCGTTGCCTCTAACTTTTCGTAAAGGCGTACACGTATTTTAATTGTTTGACTTAGGATAGTGTGGCGTGGCGGCACAGGGTTAGCTGAGAAAATGGCAGCCGGTCTGCAAAAAGTTCCTATGGTGGTGAGCGCAGCGCTAGTCTGCGCGGTGCCTTTATCTTGTGGTGCAGCTTCTCTAGCCGCCGGCGCGGCTTTTTACGCTTTCGTGGTGAGATATTCTTTTTTTATATGAAACGAAAAACTGACTGACAGACAATCAACTTACGGCTCAACAGCTGGGTCTAGAAACTTGAAATTTTGTATGTTTTCTATCACATAGACTATAAAAAGACTTCATATAAAATCTGGAATATTTTTTTTAAACGTGAGGTAAATTCGTCATAGATACCAGTGGCCACAGTGGTTATGTCAACGTAACTTTAGATTTTTAAAAATCCTGATTTGATTTTCCAGAATAAAACTCTTTGGTCTCCAGTTTGTAAACTATCTCTGTAATTTTTTCAATATTTTTGTTGAAATCAATTTAGCAGATGAACCGTCTAAAGGCAACAGACAGAGACACGTTGCATATATAATATTAGTATGGATTAATTTATTGCAGCTTTCTAAAATGTATGAGGAGTATCTTGAGGATTATGTATACAGATTGGTGTCAAAAGTGGCAAGCAAAATGTGTCGATTATTTAAACCAAAGAAAGATTCTACTAGAACTATTCCAATAAAAGATGTACAATCTACTCAAACAACTACCTCAGAAAATGTCAATGATAATACAATTTCTCCAGAAGACACTAAAAATGGTAAGCATGTCTCCATCCATGTTGGTTAATTTAAAACTTGTTATATTTGTTACTACCGACTGCCTGTAGCTTCGTTCTTGAGGGTTCTTTCTACATCTAATAGGTTGGTTAGGCTGGATGTTGATGAGTTACTGTGTCAGGATTTTTATTTTTGTATACTTAGGGCCGATTTTTCAATCGTCAAATAACTTTTATCTAAAGAATTTTGAGGCTTTGACAGACTGTATAGGAAATCTGTCAACACATGAAATTAATTCATGAGTTAAAGTTTATCCAGCAATCGAAAAATCGACTCTTAGATGACTCTCACTTTTTTTTTAGAAAAAAATGACAGTACCTTATCAGGCAAGAATGATAAAACTGAAGATGAAAGATCTGTTGATACAAAGGCTCTAGTATCCACGGAACAAGAAGAACCCAAGGAAAAGTGTGACAATGAAACTAATAATAATAATAATATTGACGAAGACTTGAACAATATAAACTTTCATTTGATGTTGTTCTTTATGTGGATGAGTGTGGCTATAGTTAACATTCCTGCATTACTTACATGGGCCCAAAATTTCAAGTAAGTGCATTGAAATTATATGAAAAAATAATAACAGTCTTCAACTAGGATTTGCTTATCTTTTTGAGAGACTATGATATCGTATGGTTACCCACGACTTCGTAAGCTCGTACATCTTTCATCGTCTTCAACATTCTTCGTGATAGGGTTCCAGATTTTCACTATAATTGCAATCAGCTCTGTCTTAAAAGAATTATTTCATCAAGATTTGGCTGGGCAGATTGGCCTGTCGTCTACAGTTCTGATTTTACACTATAATATTATTGGTTTGTAAAAATAAGTTATTTTTTATAACAAAACATTCAAATTAGTTTTTTGTATTATTTTATAGGTACAGCATGGTTTTGAAACCTGATACATCGTACCATACTGGACTTGTTATGTCGGCTTGTTCAGCAGTTATCTGGCAAATGAATGGCCCAAGAAGAAATTTGTAAGTAATTTGAAGTTTAAACTACACAGTAAACAGTCAACCAATAAAACAAAATGCATTAAATCTGAGGATGATGTGGTTTTTAAAATCTGTATGTATAAAACGAAAAGCTGACCTACTGCCTGACTGATCTATCTACACACAGCTCAAACTACTGGACTGATCAGGCTGAAAAGCATGCAAATAGATTATGATGCAGATATCTAAGAAAGGATTTTTGATAATTCAAGCCCTAAAGGGGCAAAACAGGGGTTTGAAATTTGAAGGGGTGGGCATTTTAAAGATTGTGAAGTTCTTTTAAGGGTCTTTTTAGAATTTCTCAAATCTTTCAAAGTAGGCCATACAATAAATTATATGCAGAACCTACATGCACAATTTTAAGTTTCTAGACCCAATTGTTTGAGCTGTGTGTCAGTCAGTTTCTCATTTTTAGTTTGTTAATTTAATATTATGATAAGTTATTTTTTTCAGGAGACATTATGAAACAGTATCAGCATTACTTTTCACAATGGCTGTGTTTATACTAGCCTTGGGACCATTTTCCTTGTCCATTGTCAACTATGGTGTAACATTTATGTTTACAATTATCACAATACAACAATTATTGGATACTGAAGATCCTGCTCAAGAAAATCATACCAAAGAGCCTGTTATTAATATTGATGCTGATACTACTAGTACTCTGCCCTCCTCAAGCTAAAACGTCGTTAACCAACATTTGGTCAAATTTGACTTTTTAACACTATCTTACTCAGAATTTTTTTTTCTATCGACCAATCTAACCGGTATTTTCCTAGCTGCTGTAGTTTTTGATATAGCAATATGAAGAACGTCGTTAAGTAACTACCTGTTTATATAATAACAATACTTAAACGTATTTAACTAACATTGCTAGTCTAAAATGTCTCTAAGCGGCGTTAATTTTTATTGCTACAAGGTTTTTTTCTTAAATTCCATAGCTTAAATGTCTTTAAACGAAAATGCTAGACTAAAATGTCTTTAATCACACATAAACGCGTTACAGTTCAGTTATATTTTGCAAAAAAATATTCTTTCCTAGACTGAAATGACTCTATCCCGCAATACATAACTTAAATGTCTCTAACTATTCCCGCATCTCGCCAGGTTGTAACTTTATTGTGAATTAATTTAGTCATTAGTGCGCCTGAGTGCGCCTGCGAGAGCTTTCTGGAGTAGATGTGGCACACGGGCTCAGTGTTTTCCCGCCAATTTTGTCACGATGGCGGACAAAATATCGAAGTAAATATTTGTTTTTATAAGAGCGCGAAACATGCATTTGAAATTATTTATAGTTGCAGCCATTTAGTGTTCCGTTTTGCTACAATCATTATTTATATTTATATTAATGGTTACTATTAAAATAAATCAATAATGAACTAGCTACTAGTGGCAGGAACAACAAAAAGACTCGCCGTAAGAGGCGTGTCTTTTTGTCGTTTCAAATATTTATTGTAATACTGCAAAAGCATTTCATGTTTTAAAATTGTTTTTTCTATGTGTATAAAATGAAGTAGCTTTTCAGCAAGCAAACAAACTAAACTAACTAGCTAAACTACACTCGGCGTCACAAAAATCGCACCTATCTGAAAATGAGGCTTTAACCTGTAATATTACCAAGCCTGTACATCTAACCCAAACAGTATTGATATCAATGCAAAGAACGTTTAAAGACCTTTTATCAAACAATAGTTACATTTCATAAACGATATAAACCTTCTGAATACGGTACGTCAAAGAAAATGTTGCAAAAATCCTCATTATAGGGACCACGACTTGTTTGAACTTCATGGGCTATAAAATGGCCAGTATAAGTAAAAAATAAGGGCATTCACCATCCAAACGTTGAAGAGGACACACGTTAACTCTAACCGCAAGAAAACTAACCCTCAAGATGGACACTACTGCTGAAGAAGCTGCTCAAGTGGTTGCACTACTGCGATCAGGGGTGCGACAATGTGATGTGGCACGGCAACTTAATTTGAGTCGTTCTTCCGTGCAGCGGGTATTCCAACGGTTTCAAGAGACTGGGGGCTACATCCGGAGGCATGGATCAGGTCAACGATGCTGCACATCCGAAAGAGACGACCGCTTTATTGTGATATCTTCTTCGCGCAATCGACTCCTTAATGTCGTTGAGCTGCAACGGCAGTTCCGAGAAGTTCGCAGAGCTATAGTGAGCACGTCTACGATTAGAAGAAGGTTGCGAGAGAAGAAAATTGCGGTCCGCGTACCTGCTAGGGGTCGGAAATTAACTGCACAGCATCGCAGGGAAAGGTTGCAATTTGCCCGTGAGCATGTCAACTGAACCCTCGACCAATGGAGGGCTGGACTCTTCTCGGATGAAACAAGAGTATCTTTATTTTGTTATGACGGGCGAAAGAGAGTGTACAGAAGACAAGGCGAACGATTTGCTCAGGCTTGCATAGAAGAAAGAGTAGAATATGGCGGGGGGTCGAGCATGTTCTGGAGTGGCATGTCAATCGACGGAAAAATCGAACTTGTGTGTGTTTCCCGGACTGGAGGAGCTCGTGAAAAGGGATCACTGACTACTCATCGGTACATAACGGAGATTCTAGACGAGCATGGGCACTTTCGGACTGATGCTCTTTCAATTGTTGTAGTTACCGTTACTTTCATTGGAAAACCTCAAATATTTATAAGCAATGCTAACCTAAAACGTCGCTACGGTGCGATCTTTTGTAATAAGCCACATTTTAGTTTAGCAAGTCTCCCCAAAAAACGCTACTGTAAACAAATCATTTCTATTCTTCTAGACTAAAATGTGTTTAAATTACAAGAGCCGCATTTAAGTGTTTTGTTATTGATAGTTTTTAGGAACATAACCTAACATATAATGTCGTTAAAGTCTTTTAGAGTCATTTTACTTTAGAAATTATATAATTTTTTTAAGTTCCGTAAAAGGATAAAAAAAGTAAATGCAATCCAAGCCATAAACGTCTTAAAGGGTAATCTAACGACATTTTAGTTATGTAAATATAAGCCGTTGTTAGAAAAAATGCTAGACTAAAAAGCCAAAACTCTCCTGCTATAATTATTATTTATTCTAGGAACTTAAAAATACAGCTATTCGAAAGTGCTCTGTTTACTCTACATTTCTATAGTTTCAAGTTTTGTGTATGTTTATTAGTTATCAAATGGCATCATTTCTTTATAAATTCGCGCTTTTTTGATCATATCTCGAAACTTGGTTTTGGTAGTTAACGACACTTTAGCTTTAGGACGGCAGTACTCTGTCCAACAAAGAACCAGTGAAAGCTGATGAACCAAAAGAAAATATCACTGCAGAAAGTGAAAATGAACAGAATAAAGAAAGTGGATCTAATGAAGGAGAAAAACAGGAAACATCAAATGAATGTGATGTGTGTAATGAAAATAGGATATACAATATATTTAGAAATCTCAGAGAAAAACTTAGTTTTGGTGATAATTTATAATAATTCAATTCAAAGTTCAGACATATCAATGAATAATATAGATGAATTTTGACACAGAAATGTCTTGGAACATTCTTTTAGGTAGCAAATTGAAAATATGTTTTAGTAATTATGGGTTTCCTATTAAAAAGTACTAGAAAATGTGCTTTTAAATCTGTAATTTTTCAGTTTCCAGTGAGATTTTATTTTACTTAGCTAGTCACATTCATGTAGTTAATGTTGCAGTTAATAGTTTTTAGGATTTTTCGAATAATATTAGTTATAATAATTGTATTTCATATTTATATAATATGATCTTTCATTAGCCTAATTTTTTTGTACCACAACTTTGACGAAAAAGGAAAAGGACATACAATTTGTATAACCTGTTTTAAAAATGATATTTTTATTATTAATTTATGAAATAAAACAGTTTTACCTTAAAATCTGTTTATTTTTTTACAAGTAAATGAGATATCGCCACGTCATAAATGCACAAATCTATTTCTTCTTTTTGCTGGATGTTTTCTCTTCTGGGTTCCTTGGGTTTTGCCAGTTCAGAGGATTTCTGCGATACATGGGCCACGGTGGTAAGGTTAGGATAGCAGCCAGTATAAATCCAGCTCCCAAAATGTAAACAGACTGGGAAAACTGCTGCACGATGTAGCCCCAAATGAAACCAACGATGCTAAATAATGTGATAATAGCCCTATACAACTTTTCTGCTTTTGCTTGTCCGACGTAGTCAATGTGCGTTGGAATGGAGGTGAAGAAATCCATATTTAAATTGCGATAATTGAAAGTATTTTTCTTTCGGTAAATGAAAAATTGAGGATTTTCACCGATTTTTATTTGTAAATGAATGAAATGACAGACGTGGACGTCAGACAGCCTGTCATTATTAATTTGAAAGACACGTCAACTTGGCTTTACGGCTCTACGTTCTAGTCTTTTCGAGCCTAATACCAACATTATAAAAAGAAATCATAGAGTAGGTATGTGTTAGAAAATCAAAACACTAGTGTATTGCATCCGATTTGCTTACGACGAACAACAAAATCTTTCAAAACATATAAAAATATTCAAATAGTGCAGCTCATGTATCTTGACGCTGGAGGGCATCCGGAGGTAATTTCCATTTCAATATTTTATAACTTTTTCCTTGTATAGTGTGAAAAAAATTAATTCCAATATTCCATGAAGGAATATTCTTATTTAGCAACACTGATGTAGCATTTTGCTTTTTCCGTCAGTCGATTGTCAACAATCAGTACGATCAGACTCATTAGGTTAATTTTTAAAAGTAACTAATTTTGTTTTTTATAAAGTACAACAAATTTTAAATTATATTGTAAAATGACAACCTTCAAACAAGTTCCTCTAACATGTGGTGGCCATACTAGACCGGTAGTGCACTTGGACTTTAGTGACGTTACAAAGGATGGATACTTTTTGATTTCGGCCTGCAAAGGTAAGTTTAGTGATTATTCCTCACCGGGGTGCCCTCTCGCCTTGGCCTACATACAGGTGGAAGTCTCACAAGCGTATTCGGAAGTTATCGTTTGGTTTTCTGGTGACAGATGTTGGGTGCCAAGGAATATTCGAAAGGCCTTCACTTTTCTTATTTTAGTAAATCGCTCAGCTCGGTCAGTGTTACGGCAAAGGCTTTGATGACCTTCTCTTTGCGGACATGTAGGAAGTGCCTTGAAGTTCCGTTCGTGTTCCTCGCGCCTGTTTACCTTGGTGGACAGTTTATGCATTTGTCTTATTTCTGTAGGTACAATTTATTGTGAATGCTAAATTGTTCTAGGATCATGTTTGTTTCTTTCCTGTATATCTCGTTGACATTTCACTGACATAGTCTGGGTCACCTTGTGGTCCCTCAAGGTGTGAGAGTACTTGACATTAATGTTTACCTCATAGAATGTGAAGTAAACTTTGTTACTTTCATTGTGACTTACAAGGAAAACCTTTTAACATTTTTGTAACTGTGTAATTATAGTTTCATTGTCTTACCACACTTGTTTGCCTTCCTGCTTTATCGCTTACTAAACACAATTCATACAAGAGTACATCCATAGTAGAATTAGGAGAGAAACTTAACTAGATGACGCCTATGGCTTCCTCCAAATGAATTTAATTTTTTTTAAATCACGTGGGAACTCTGATTTTTGGGGATATAAAGTGCATCATAACTCTTTTAAACGCGAACTGATTTTTCTGTTTGGAATAGGTTCCTATTCCAAATTTCAGATTCAAGCTTATACCCTGAATTAACACATAGGCTATATTTTAGCCCATAAAAATCAAAGAGTTCCCATTGGATTTTTAAAAACCTCTAAATGCTAAGTCGCTACTTAGTATTATTATATCTTTAATATGTGTAATTATGTCTATTATTGTAGGCTCATATTCATATTGTAGGCTTCTGGGCTTGAGTCCAATAAAAAAATGCTCTTCAATAGCATAAGGAAATCACTGTTTTGTAAATTAAGGATTCATCATAAATTAAAACTAATTAACTCATAACATTAATACACAAGTAAATACACAGAAATAAAACCCATAGATTACAGTGTGTTGAATCAATGCTGATACATATTTGTTGTTCCCATTATTCATGATAACCTTGCCATGTAACCAATTGCCTTCACTATGTCAAAGTCACTGCATATACATAATGAATAACATTATCATGTTACTTGTATTGAAGACTATGTAAGTAAATGTGGATATATATAATAAGGATTTTGATAGTGGTGGTAATTTAGTATTAATGGTTGTAAAGATCTCTTACCCAAATGAACTCTCTTGAATGTACAATAAATCATAATATTTCAATTCAATTCACCTGTTTTAGCTATTGCTGGCACCCTAAATGTGTTTACTATTAACAAATGAAAACAGGTTATTAGAGTAGATAATCCCTTTGTAGCTTGAGTAAATATTGATTTATTGGCACTTATCTGTTTAATACTGAATATATTATACTTTCTTATCAGTCTTAATGGCTCAATTTAGTGCAAAACATTGTTTGGTAAAGATTTTGATAAACTGATTTAATTTTACTCATAGGTCATCTGGATTATTTTCTTGATCATCAAAATATCTATTGGTTAAGAACAATAAGTAAACTTTACATAATACGTCCAAAATAACAAAGGGAAAATATTTTCGCCATATTGTGATGTCTTAGCTAGAAATATATTTTGAATTTTTAATATAACTGTAATGGGTTTTGTACGACAAGACTAGAAATATATTGAATCAAAATATATTTCTATCTAAGATGGCACAACATGGTGGAAATGTTTTTTTGTTTTATTTTGGACTTTGTTAGTTTGGATGCATTATACCCTTTAAGCATGCAATCTGGTTTATCTTAAATCTGTATGTGAATAGTTATCCAAGCCTTTAGTGTTTTTTTGAAGTTTATAAAATCAGATCCTGAACTACTTTAATGTGTGAAAATTGTATAAGATGTCCAATCATGGAGTTGGACTATCTATATATTATGCAGATTTATGTACACATTGTCACTGTAGTTAACTTGAAAAATTATACACTAGTTTAATTAATATTATGTGAGAAAATAGGTTTTGAATTTTAATTCAACATTTTCTTGTGCAGATGGAAAACCCATGTTGCGACAAGGCGAGACAGGAGACTGGATTGGAACTTTTGAAGGTCACAAAGGTGCAGTCTGGGGCGTAGCTTTAACACAAAATGCAAACTTAGCTGCTAGTGGGGCAGCAGATTTCACAGGTATTGTTATTTGTATAATTGATGAAAATAATGTCTTTTTTTTGAGGAAAACTTTATTATTCTCACAGAAAAACAACTAATCGTAAGATGAAGGTGTAAAGGCAGATCAGAGTTTGATTATTTTTACTTTTTTGGAAAAATTGTGATAAAAAATCTTTCAAAGAAACTGTTCTCTTAAACTTGCCAATATGTTCTACACATAATATAACTAGTTATCTTCATTGTCCTACTGATAGGACAAATTAGTAGGTCTACAAGGAAATATCTAGTTAAAACCATGAGGTATCAGGTACTAGAAGCCAGTTTTTCAAAATTATTATTATCTTCTACTGAGTTCTCATCACTTTGTCTGATTTAAGTTGTGCTGATTCCAATTTTTTTAAAATTCATATACAAGTTAGCCCTTCACTGCAATCTCACCTGGTGGTAAGTGATGATGCAGTCTAAGATGGAAGCGGGCTAACCTGGAAGGGGTAATGGCAGTTTTCACAAAAGCCATACTCTTTTGGTTTCTACACGGCATCATATCAGAATGCTAAATAGCTTGAAGGCACGTCTTTACCGGTAGGGTGGTAACTAGCCACGGCCGAAGCCTCCTAACAACCAGTTACAAAAAAGTAACTTTTTTATTTTCAGCAAAATTATGGGATGCGCGATTTGGTGAAGTGGTACATACTTTCGACCATGAACACATAGTAAAGAGCGTCAACTTCAACTCTGATGACACGTTGCTGCTTACTGCTAGCAACGAGAAAATTATACGAGTTTTTGATTTAAACAAAACGGACGCGGGACGTGAGTGCTATATGAAATATACCAACAAATTAATTATTAATTTCTTTTAATTTAGTACTGCTATTGGTACAAAGTTACATATATACACAGAGCACACCTAGTATGCAAATATGCATCTCTATCTCATCTTTAAAAGAATTTCGAATGTTTTATAAAGGATAATGTTTTCAAAAAAGATTCAAGAAGAGCTTGCAACAAATTTTAAAAACTATTAACTTGCGGTCGAATATTTTTTTGTTAAACTACCATTTTTGGCAGAGTATTTTTTATTTATTAGACAACCGTTTGGTCAACCTGTCCCGGACTATACCTACCTACTTGTAAAAGTTTACTTGAATAAAAAAAATATTTCTATTCTAATAAATAAATATTGACAGCCATCGACAAATTCACCGCGCACACGAACAGCATACGCCACGCTGTGTTCCTGCACAACTCGCGCATCGTCAGCGTCAGCGACGACCTCACTATGCGCGTCTGGGATCGCTCCAGTGGGCAGGTGAGATCTAAATTATTTTAAATGCATATCAAAAACCGGCCAATTGGGAGTCAGACTCGCGCACCGAGGGTTCCGTACTCTAGTATTTTTCGACATTTTGCATGTTAAGGCTATCCTTGTCAACGATCCCCCGTCGATTTCCTACGTATGATATTATTGTTCTTATCTCTATCTGCCCTGGTTCGTGCATTCTCGGTTCCTAGATCGGTACATTTGTGATAACCAAATTTCAAATTGCTGTGATTGGCTGAATTTACCATGTTCTTGCTGCGACAGTGAGTTTGAGCCACTAGCGGAACAATGTTAGCCGGTCAGAAATGATTGCAATTAGTCAACCTGTTTGACGTCCGTGTTCTGTTTTCGATTACAAAAAAGAAAAAATTGTTGTTGCAATCATCAATTTTAGCAAATAGTGAAAGAGAGTCGGCCAATCAGAGGTCACAACTACCGTCACACTTTCTGTCACACTATGGCAGTAGGCATACCGAGTAATGAAAACAATTTTTCATTCTGTCTAGGTCGAAGTAGGGTTGCCACCTGGCTCTTTTTGATTTACAGGCTACCGCCATCAAAAATACGGGGTTTAGGTGGTTTAGATTTGAAGAAATTTGAAAATTTGAAGTATTTGAAGAAATAGGCGGTGGTTCTCTCTGAAATGCATGGAAAGCCTATTTAGATATTTCAGTTTATTTGTAAGTTTTGTATTTTTTCTCTGTATGTTGCCGTGTCTTGATTGGTGAACTGTGTTTGCAATGTGGTTTTAAATAAAAGATTTATTTATTTAAATAGCTTTTAAAAACTCTTAGTGTTGTAAAGCAAAATGTTATACATTTCATGCATACAATCTTTTCATTTCAACTTAAAATTACATTTAATTTGTAATTCCACCTTCACAGTATCAATACTATGGCCGTAGCCAGGAATCGATTGCGGGAGAGGTTTTATCAGGGGGAACTGAATCCTGTCATGAGGAAAAATGTTTCTCAACTTTATGGGCTAATTACCTGGTTAGTGGAATTTCGCCTTTCAATTTGACAGTGAGATAAAATACAACAATAAAAAAGCGCGAGCGCAGTGAGCGTAAGTGTTTTTGGTTCAATACAGAAAAAAATAAAGTGAAAGGGAAACGAGTGTAGCCATAGCAAGATTTTATTTTTAAAGCTTCCTATCCATACTAATAATACGAATACGACAGTATATCTATTTACCTATCTATTTGTTACCCTTTCACGGCCCATCTTCTATACCAAAATTTTGGTACTTACTATTCAGAGGTAACTTGCATCCCAGACATTTTTTTTTGGCGGCTTTTTAGCCCGGAAAATCCCCCACGGAATTTTTAAAAATCTAAATTCATGCAAACGAAATTGCGGGGTTTACACCAAGTAATAGAAATTCAAAGCGCGAGTGAAGTGAGCGCGAAATGTTTGATATATTTCCAAAAAAAAATTGGTAAGCAAATGCAAGAAATAGTGTAAGTATTATTTTAGGCTTAGGTTTTTGACAGCTTCCCAGGCGCAGTCGCCATTTCAAAATTTCTGGTCTGGTGGGAGGCTTCGGTCATGGCTAGTTATATGGTTAGTATGGCCCTAACGGTCAAGAAATTAGACTGCATCATCACTTACCACTAGAAAAGATTAAAGTCACGGGCTAACTTGTATAAAAAAAGGCTTACATCCTCAAACCAAGCCCCGCCGCCTTGACTACAACCATGATCAATATCGAGTGGGTTTCGGCTACGCATTGCCGCAAAAGGAAAATATTATTTCTACTGGACATAACGTCAGTGTTTGATTTCGCCAGCCAGCTCCTGCTGAATTTGTAAAAAACCGGCCAAGTGCGAGTCAGACCCACGCACCGAGGGTTCCGTATTCGGGTATTTTTTCCGACATTTTACTCGAGAAATCAAAAACTGTTATGCATTAAAAAAATATGCATAAAAATAAATAAAAATCTGTTTTAGAATGAACAGGTAAAGCCCTTTCATATGATAACCCACTTGATATATGTAGTTATCTTACTTTGAAAATTGAAAATACTAATATTTGTTCATGAACACATGACAGACGGATAGAAGGACAGATGGACAGATGGACAGACGGAAAGACTGACAGACTGACAGACAACGAAGTGATCCTATAAGAGTTCTTTTTTGCTTTTGAGTTACGGAACCCTAAAAATATTTAGTTTTATTTGCCCCGTATTTTATTTTCATAATTACAGGTTTCTGTATCCTGAAATACGGGGTAACCAGTAAAATACGGGGCCTCTGGCAACCCTATTCGGAAAACACTGTCACATTCAAGTTAATGTCAAATATTTTGTTTTCAATTACAGAAAGCTGCATCAATCATTATTACAATATTTTCTTTGTTGTGATTGGCTGAATTTTTGAGTTTCAGCCAATAAACAGACTGTTTGCCAATTAAACGTCATAACAATATAAATGCCAGAAAGTTTAACCAAATAAAACAAACTTAATGAGAACCTAGTGAGAATGCAAACGGCACACAATTTATAATACATATTATTATGTTAGTCGTATATAATAGATATTATAGTAGTCGTTCACTTTGGTAATAGTCAGATTGTCATCAGTAAAATTGATATTGGTTGATGTATCGTAAATTATTGTTTCGGTGACAAGTATTTTTATTATCTATTTATCTTTGAACAGAATGGAATAGAATGAAATGGAATTGAATACAATGATAAATTTTTATTCCTGTAAACTTTTAGGTAAACTTCAAAGTGTTTTTGGATGGTCAGAAAAATTTACCACTGGTTCGGAATGCCGTTCCTACGTTTTCTAGGGTTTCGTACCTCAAAATGAAAAACGGAACTCTTATAGGATCACTTTGTTGTCTATCTCTCTGTCTGTCGTGTGTGTCAAGAAAACCTCTAGGGTACTTCCCGTTGACTCAAAACCATGAAATTTGGCAGGTAACCTAACTGCGTAATTTTGGGTAGTTTTTTTAATCGATAAAGAAAGTTTGCGACATTGTTCAATAAAAAATTTGGATTCCAACTCCTCAATACTGATGTTGCAGGGGACCTGACTACTAAAGCTAATGGGATTTAAAAAGTGTCGATTATTAATTGATATTGAAGGTATCTATACCAAGTAAACACTTTGTCGTTGACCTCAACCCTGATGCTGTAAGAAATTGCATTCCTAAATCCTGGTGATCCCTCGGGATTTGAAAAGGATAATCCGTTTAAATATTCTTACGTGATACAGAAACAAGTTGCATCCCGGGGACGGGCTATTACGGAGAGGCAACTTTTGTTCTGGGAAATGAAAGGATCAGGATTTTTAAAAACCTAAATCCATGCGAGCGAAGCTGCGGGCATTAGCTAGTTGTAAATATATTTAGAAGCTACTATAAGATAATAGATAAGGTACTTATTTCCTTATATTTTTATTGTATGGCAGCGCGTGGTTTTAAATTATAAATTGCACGTCCTGTCCTTTTCTGTAATACATTTTTTTCTCAATATCTACCGCTTTATCTCATAGCAAGAGTCTGTAAGACATAATACAGTGAAAATAGGCAAAATATACAATTTTTGCAGTTTCCACGTCAGTACCTGTCGAATTTTTCTAACAGTGTAAGCAGCAGAGCTGAGTTTACTACCATCAAGTGTTGATATGTGGGTGTTCCATAGAAGCTTTGCATCTAACATTATACCGAGAAACACGGGGTTCTCCTTTATTTTCAACATATGATTATTTATCAATGAATTTATGTCATTTAAGGTCCTGGTATTGGGCAGTGTGAATTCAACACACTTAGATTTCTTTGCATTTGGAAGTAAATTGTTAGCAATAAATCAGAGAGTGACCTGTGATATGGCATTACATATAGTATACATTGTCAAAAATTATAATATTAAAGCTGTGCGTATTGCGTGAGGAATTGCGTATTGCGTGAGGAATAGGTGCAACTTGCAGGGTTTGATGCATGCGCTATTGCCAGCAAACATGAGACATATTTTTATCTACAGGCAACGTCTGAGTAGGTAACGCATACGTCTAACGCAAGTTGAAATGTACCAGTGTATTTAGTTAGACCTATTAACAAGTTTGGAGTCGGGTGCAGTCTAAATGTGGCCCGTGTGTTTAGACTGTCAGTTTCTGTCAGTTTCACGTGTCGTCCCCCGCACTTCACCACCCCGCTTGCACAAATCGAGACAGCACGAAATTTTCAAGATTTCTGGGTGTAATTTCTGGTTTTCGTAGTTCCCACATAATTATAACAATATAAAATATATAACGATAATTTTTTTACTACATAATATTCATTAAATTTTCTAGGTCTGTGGTTTTTCCAAATTTCATTAAATTGCTTCGTTGTCTAGAAAAACGAGCACAAAGTTGGGCCTTTTTTTAAAGAAAAATACAAATCTTTGAGCCCCTGTAATTTTAAAACTACATATTTTTAGAAAAATCTAAAACACCACAGACACAGATATTAGTTTCTAGACTATGTCTGCAAAATTTCATGGACTTTGGTTGCTTAATATTCAAATGAAATGGGAACTACGATTGTATGGAGTAAGTGACGGAGAGAGCTCTGTTAAATCAAAAAATACTATGCATAAAAATAAATAAAAATCAGTTTTAGAATGTACATGTTAAAGCCCTTTCATAATATGATAACCCCACTTGGTATGGTTATCTTACTTTGAAAATTGAAAATACTCATTACATAATATATTATTAGTTCATGAACACATTTTTATGTGATGTAACCACAAACTCACGGTTTTCGGACTTTTTCCTTTGTGCTATAAGACTATTTACCTGCCAAATTTCATGATTCTAAGTCATGACGCTAGTTTGCAAGTGTGGTCGTGTTTGTGGCCGCTATGTCGTCTGTTTTGACCACATCCGTTGAACGCGATTGCAGTCTGTGATATTGTACACCATATTAATTTTATTTCGTTAATTTATTTCAGGAAGTCCAAAAAGTCGAATTCCCAACGGTCCCAAATAGTTTAGAACTGTCCAGAGATGGAGCAGTATTGACTGTAGCCCATGGTAAGCAAAATGTGTTCATCTTTTACTGTAATATCCTAAAACTTTACGTAATTTTCACGTAGCTTGTAGACACTCACTTCTCGACAGTGTTTTTTCACTGATTGTGTCAGCGTGTGCCTGTTTATTTAAGCCTGATGTGTTCCAGTTTGCAAAGGCCTCCCTTTCAACCTTTCATTCATCCCTGTCTATTGAGAGTTGGAGTCTATTTATAGTTTCATAAATGCAACGTGCGACGCCTGAGTTCGCCTCGACGATTTTTTTCTGGCACTAGTGTGCTGCTGCCTTGCTATCACACTTCACACTAATATTATAAAGGCGAAAGTTTGTATGTGTGTGTGTGTGTGTGTGTGTGTATGTTTGTTACTCCTTCACGCAAAAACTACTGGGCGGATTTGGCTGAAATTCGGAATGAAGATAGATAATATCCTGGATTAGCACATAGGCTACTTTTTATCCCGGAAAACCAAAGAGTTCCCACGGGATTTCAAAAAACCTAAATCCACGCGGACGAAGTCGCGGGCGTCAGCTAGTAGTAAATAAAAAAACTTCTTTGCAAAGTGACCCTACTGTACTTGGATTTTTACTGTTTAATGATTTTACTATGATGATTCTTCAAAAAAATGTACTGCAGGTACAAACGTATCGTTCTACTCGTCGGACACGATGCGCAAGATGCGCGAGTTCCCCGTGCCCACCAAGTGCTACAGCGCGTCGCTGTCGCCCTCGCGCGCCTCCTTCGTGTGCGGCGGCGACGACCTCAAGGTCTACAAGTTCGACTACAACACCGGCACCGAGCTCGGTGAGAGACCGACGCTTTTGTTTTTATAATATAAATACTGAGCGAAAGAGCTGACGGGTCACCTGAAGTCAAGTGATTACCGCCGCCCATGAACACTTGCAGCACCAGAGGAACCGTCAATGCAGTTACTCTTACGCCTAAACTTTTATTTTCAAATGGATCCTACCTAAGGACCTGTTAAATTAAAAAAAAAAACACTTTTTGTTTGAAAAGTTGTTTCTAGTGCATCAAAAGGTGTACTTAGATAATTTTTTCGAAATTGTTACAACTTCTAATAACCAACGTTTTTATTCCTTAGTGCACTAAAGTACTACTAATAATAAAATATTGTTCTGTAAACATTTTTAACTACCTCACCATGAACTTTATACAAATTTTTAACCATCAACTAAAAAAGTGAAATTATAAAGGTTATTTTGTGTCCTTTCAGAATCGAATAAAGGTCACTTTGGGCCTGTGCACTGCGTCCGATGGTCGCCCGACGGCGAACTCTACGCAACCGGATCAGAAGACGGGACCGTGAGACTTTGGCAGGCGGTGCCAGGCCGCGTATATGGGCTGTGGCGACGCAGCAACGAACACCAGCCCATCGCCAACGGATTCAAGGAGGTGGCCGCTAACTGACCCGCTCGTGACCTACCCGTGAGTAGCTTACTAGCAGCAAATGGTGCTTTTAGTCTTTGGCAGGCAGTGCCAGACCGCATATATCGGCTGTAGCGACGCAGCGACGAGCACCAGGCCATCGCCAACGGCTTCAAGGAGGTGGCCGCCAACTGACCCGCTCGTGACCTACTCGTGAGTAGCTTACTAGCAGCAAATGGTGCTTTTAGTCTTTGGCAGGCGGTGTCAGACCGCATATATCGGCTGTAGCGACGCAGCGACGAGCACCAGCCCATCGCCAACGGCTTCAAGGAGGTGGCCGCCAACTGACCCGCTCGTGACCTACTCGTGAGTAGCTTACTAGCAGCAAATGGTGCTTTTAGTCTTTGGCAGGCGGTGTCAGACCGCATATATCGGCTGTAGCGACGCAGCGACGAGCACCAGCCCATCGCCAACGGCTTCAAGGAGGTGGCCGCCAACTGACCCGCTCGTGACCTACTCGTGAGTAGCTTACTAGCAGCAAATGGTGCTTTTAGTCTTTGGCAGGCGGTGTCAGACCGCATATATCGGCTGTAGCGACGCAGCGACGAGCACCAGCCCATCGCCAACGGCTTCAAGGAGGTGGCCGCCAACTGACCCGCTCGTGACCTACCCGTGAGTAGCTCAGTGGCGGCTAATGACGTCTTTAGTCTTTGGCATGTGGTGCAATGGGGGAAAAAAATTACGGGTTTACGCGTAGAGATTCCCACGTGAGTGGACAGTGTGCGTAACAAACTTCCGGCTGGTTGATCCTTCGAGCCGGATCTTAGGTAAATAGTTCGATGAGGTAGTCTAAGATGTAAACAGGCTAACTTAAGAGGGCTCTCTCCGTCACTCGTTTCATACAATCGTAGTTCCAATTTCATTTGAATATTAAGCAACCAAAGTCCATAAAATTTTGCAGACATATTCTAGAAACTAATATCTATGTCTGTGGTTTTCCAGATTTCTGTTAAAATATTCGGTTTCAAAGTTACGCGGTCTTTAAAATTTACATACAAATCTTTGAGCCCCTGTAATTTTAAAACTACATATTTTTAGAAAATTCTAAAACACCACAGACACAGATATTAGTTTCTAGAATATGTCTGCAAAATTTCATGGACTTTGGTTGCTTAATATTCAAATGAAATTGGAACTACGATTGTATGAAACGAGTGACGGAGAGAGCCCTGTTAAAAGGTGTATGATTGATACTTAAACGATCATACTCTCTAATAAAAAATACCTAATCAGTTGCTATGGAGCATCACAAAGACACTTGTTGAATCTTTAGTTAATAATAATTATTTTTTGTTGAATCTTTGCAGCTAAATCTATTCACCAAACCACACTGTATCCAAACTCACTACTGTGTATTTATAGTAACATTTCATTGTTTCAGAGTGATGAGGAGTAGATAATGTGCAATCAAAATCGATCGCTTGGTGGTGATACCACGAATCGTCGTGAAGATAGCAGTCACCAAGTCGTTTGATGCGTATACAACACGTTATGTGCGGACGAATAAATATCGAGACTTTTTACATTATATGTCCAGTGTTTGTGTTGTTTATTTTTTACTGAAACACTTTTTTTTATACTCAAAACGAAATAATAATAATTAAATGTAATGTATTTATTGTAAAAAGAAACTGAATAGACTTGATAATTTTATGGAACAAAATAAATTTGTAAATATGGATATGGATTTTAATTTAGCCTTTAAACTGTGGCCAACTATCGAAGGATAATTATATCATTAAAACTAGTAATGCCAATATGCCGGCAACGGACTGTTAATAGTGAAAGGTTACATTACCATACTTCAAAATGGTCTAATTAACTACTACTAGTACCTATTATGTACTTTTAGCATTCTTAGGTTCGTATTTCCTACTCTCGAGATCCTAGAAAAAACCGGCCAAGTGCGAGTCGGGCCTCGCTATTTTAGGGTTCCGTACATAATTATTATGTTCCCAACCAGGACGTTATCTTTTACTATGATTAAATCGAATGATAGATCAAATAAAACACGAATGACTGACTATTTGTGAGATTTTATTCATTAAAGTAACTTACGTACTTGTTAGTAAGAATAAAACTACTTAACTAAAATTAATTACTATGCCAATATTTTACAAAAATAATTTACAAACATAATACTAGGGACGTAAGTAGGCAGTGAATTGTTATTTATCGACAAAATCTACTTATGACAAAAATACATAGATTATTCTGCTTGTACGTAAAATGGTAACATTGGTAAAATTCGGCATTATAAAAATAAACTGAGTCTCCATAATAATTGAGACAGCAATATTGTTTTCTTAAACTATTTTGTATCTCCTTCAATTAAAGCTTAAGATGGCCATAAATGCGCAGTTTGTAAGTTTATTGTGCAAACCTGTATGAAAATGTTGATAATAATAAAATATTTAAGATTTTCGATGTTGATAATTTTTTTTAAATCTAGGTACTTTGACTTAGGCATACAACTGAATCTCCTTGTAACAATCAGTTTTTTAAATACTCTTTTTTTATATGTAAATAGTTTTAACGTTGTGGTTTTTTTTTTTTATTTATAACTAGGTAAGATAATAAATTTTTAATACTTAGGTAAGTATTGACCTAATATTTTTTATAGATTGTTTTAAATTAACTTTCGTAATAGTTAGCAGTATTTCTTCATATGTATATTTTAATGTTAAAAATTAATAAATAAGTATCATTTAAGACTCTAGTTCAACATTTTCTATTAGCACCGCTGACTTTAGCTACATACATTACATAAAGTCTACGATATCAACAAGTGTGGCGACGTGAAATGTTTATCTTCATCTAAAACCATACACATCACTTGGTCTGTAGGTACACTGACACATGGACACGATTATTATACCCTCCATTAACGCATGACCGTTTCTTCAATCAAGAGAGCCAAACCAATCAGTTATATTTAACATGCGTTTTCAATATTAAATCTATCTGTAATCTGGGGACAAGTTACTTAGCAACGCTGTTTTTTGTCAAGATCATGTCAAAATATATTGTAGCTATGGTGTTTTTGACAAATAACAACGTTCCTAAGTTACCGATCTATAGATTACAGATAGATTAAATATCAAAAACGGGCATAAGGCAAGTAGGATTCGTAATTCGCAAATACCTAAACAGAATCGATATCTTCGTAGCATTTCACATCACTATCATGCACAAAATACATGATACTATCCGTGACTTATTTTGATTCTGTAATGAGCTAGATTCTAGAAGCTGTTCTGACGTCAGCAGCATTACTTTGTTTCGCCTTATGCGACCGAATCTAGCACACACATATTGAAATGTGTGTAAAACTTTCTTTTTAATATGAATGTGCCAGATTGCGGTTCTTGCGGGTCGTTTGGTAAGGGGTATTGGTTTCTCGACTAAATTAATAGGTAGATACTACTCAATACCTAAGGTCGGACTACATCCGCTTCTTTAATTTGATGCTAGTATGCGCGCTTTGCAGTTTGTACGGACATGCAACAGTCTGCTGTCGCACATTTTGGAGTGCACGCTCAGCTCGGCCTAATAGGTTGTCTCTCTTGATGTACACGAATCAACGTGAATGGGCACTGAATTCTTTAGTCTATTTATCACTCAACACAAGTCTCCCTTGTTCACTTTTCTCCTCACTTCGCGATGAAGGGCGTAAGGTCGGGGAACTTAAAGTTGAGATTTTGTCGCCTCGGCGCGCGTTGTTGCGCGGGCGCAGCGCCGCACTGCGCGGTACATACGTCGTCGCGTAACACAGCCTCTCTCGGCCATTCGCGCCATAGCTGCGCGCAGTCTGTTATGCGGAGGGACGCGCATTGGGCCTGTGGATGGTAAAATATTAGTATTATTTAAATAATTTATTAAAAGGTCTTGGTTTGGCCAAAGAAGCAGAAAAGGAAGTATCGGGGCAAACTAATGGAACCAGGATTATAAAGACTAAACCCCGATTAGTGAGAATTAATGTCAGATTACAAACTTCTTCGGTGAAGGTAGAATAAAAGTAGGTATTATTAAATTATCTGGAGAATGATTCACGTAATTTAGCTAACAGACCCTAACGGATTCACAAGGATTTATCAATCGATGCACGACCTGTACATTTTTTGATGTCTTTTGACTTTTATCTTCTCTTACTTTACTCTTGACAGGAAAAAGTATGTGTTTCTATGCACTCACCCCTTCAACAGTGCAAATGCAGGAGGTGCAAGGCGACGGGAAGGCCGAGTCCCCGAGCGCCACATTACGTGCGGCGATGAGGCAGCCTTGCGTGGAGCTTTCGCGCCACGCTGACAGGTCGATCTTGGGCAGAGACGAGCATGGCACGCGGGGATTCCTGGAATACAACACACATAAATAAGGGAATACCACAATAATTTAGCTTAGCTTCCGGAAAAACAAATTTTTGCTAAACAAAATGATCCTTCGAACCGGATAAAATTTCGATAAAATTTTTGCTTTGACATCATCGGATATACTAATTTCTTACGTGTACCTTCTATTCATACATTATACTGTACGCATACTTTATGGACGAGAAATAATTTACGATCTATAAGGGAATTACCAAGTCCACAGGTAATCCAATCGGACTGCAAGTAAGTAAACCCTTTCGATAATGGTACGTCTGAGATAGTGCAGACGTTATAAATGGAGACGCATAGAGAATCAAAATTTTTAGACACTTTGAAAGATGTAGGTACCCGGATAATTGGTTCTAAATGAGTGAAAAATGAGATTAATTATTTTATTGATAAAAAGTGTAAAAAGTTTGTAAGTTTACAGGAAGTTGCTGGGCAGGTCGAAGGCGGCGCGCTGGATGTCGCTGGCCACGTCGAAGTTGTCACACATGATCTTGGACAGCGTCGTCTTGCGGATCTCCGCCAGCTGCTGCTCCGTGAAGCGCGCCGCTCGATTGTCGTTCTCGTACCTGGATACGGTGGAGGTAAAGTTTTAGCTTTGAAATGCACAGAAAAAATTAGACGAGACGTACAGGAATAGGACAAAACGTCGTTCTCGTACTTTTTTTGGATGGATACAGTGGAGGTAAAGTTTTAGCTTTAAAAGGCACAGAAAAGACTGAACAGATACAGGCACGGGCAGGAAATATCAATTTGAAATTCAGACGTCAGGAAATTTTAGAATTAGCAAAGTGTGCCAGCAATTTTGTTTACACCGAAAAAATTTCGTCTTAACCTTATTTTATAGAGCAAATCCCTAAAACAAAAGATATTGGCGATATCCATTCAGTTGTTGACCTGCCTTATCATCCAGGCAATGTTTGATGTGACATCAATGAGGATGCCTAACCTAACATTGTACCAACACGCCACCCGAGAACAGGAACGCCATCGTCAGGTATATCCTCTTGTTATACAACGGTGTAATTACCAGAAGCGGTCACATTTTCTGAGCTGTCGGAACTGTATGGCGATGATGCAGGCAAAGGTGGGCCCCACCAGCCCGCCCTGCAGTGGTCGCTCGCTCATACCTCCCGGGAACAGGTCAATGTCGTCCACTGTTGCGTATATCCTCTTAAACCTGTTACCACGACAAAAAAATATTTAATTTCAAAATTTAAGTAAAAAGGCCAGCCTACCGAATATCTTATAACGAATATGGCAGTAATTGACAGATTGAGAATTTTAATGACCAAAATAGCATTCTTCTAATTATCATGTTTTACCGATGATAATAATACCATCGTCGAATTTGATCTCTGTTCAAAATAATTTCGAATAAGGGTTTCGCTCATATGCCAAGCTCATGTACACTATTTTGGCTCATGTGACGCCTATTTGTTGCATAAGAAGCGCGAACATGAGGACATTATAAGGTATCCTCGACAATGTTTATAAAAGGTTTAAGGTCTACTTTTGAGTTGGTCGCGGAAAAAACCAGATCGATCCTTCTTTTGTCTTCAAATTCACTGATATTGTGCTGAACCAAGTGCTTCCACTTTCCCAACAAAAAGAATAAATACTATTAAACTACTAGGTATCAAATATATAAGCAAAATTATTAGGTACCTAGCAATAACTTCATCAGGTATCTCCCTAGCCAAGTCTTCGAAGGTAGTAGCTCTCTTCAGGTTGCAAAGTGCTCTGTAGTTGTTATAGCTGGGAACGCCGTGGTCTCTCGCTCTTTGTATGTTCAGGGCGACTAAGTCAATGCCTGAGAAGGGAATTTTGCGATCCTCGAACAGATGGTTGGTGACTTCACCAGTGATGAATTGATCGAGTGTTTCCATGGGGGTGGATGTGAGGCCTCGGATAAGTTCGTCTACCATTGGTGGATGCTGTAAATAAAAACCAGTGTTTAGGAAACTAAACAGACTATCAATTGCAACAATTTATGTCTTAATTTTTATCACCTAAACGGCATTTAACAAACTTTTGTCAACTTTTGATTGTTGATTTCTAATTTATTTAAGATCCCAGACATAATTTACAAATTGTAATAATAGGACCATTCCATCAGCTTGTATGCGTCCACTGCTGGACATCACAAGAGCGCGCCACCAAACACGGTTCTCCGCCTTCCTCATCCACCCGCTCCCCGCCACCTTCTTCAGGTCATCGGTCCAGCGGGCTGGAGGTTGTTCCACACTGCGCTAACCGGTACGTGGTTTTATCTCCAGAACCCATCTGCCCATCAGCCAATAATAGGAACAAATATCAATCACATCGGCCACTCGGAACAATAGGGCAATAAAATCTAATTGTATAGCAGGGCTGTAAATAGTAGGTATACAGGGACAGGGAGTCCTGAGCCACAAGGGGTCACTTGATACTATTAAAATGACCTCATATAGGTATACTCACGTTCATGAACATGTCAGGTCTGAAGAATCCGTCTCTCAATAGGATAGGTGGGTCGACTGGTGTGTAGTTTGGTGATAGACGTGGTAAGTGCGGTCTGAGCAACGAGTGACCAAATCGGAACGCGGCTGCTGCGAATTCCGTCACGATGGATGGGTTGCATGTTGGTGAGTATTCTTTGTAGTAACCTGAAATAGATAGTTCAGACGATCAGAATTTTTCATGATCAATTTAGCAAAATTACCTACAATAATATTTGGTTGAGGATAAAGAACACAGGATTTTTAACACAAGCTTGCCAGAATGGGTTCAGCACATATAATATATTACATATAGATCCGCAACAGATGGGATCTCTTGTGAGTTGGTTTCATCATGAATATTCAGTATGATGCTGTTACTTATACCAATTTATCTGGTTAAGAACTTACCAGAAGGCAACAATTTGAGCCCGTATAGATTGACTGCGTTCCAGGAAAGCAATCTCGGCAGGAACTCATTGTAGATGACGTGGGACAATTGCGCGGCGATGATGCGCCGAGCATGCTCGAACAGAAGGTCCGCGTCCCAGTGAGGATTGACACCTCGTAAGCCTTCTATCACGCGGTTGTGCTCTCGGAGGAAGATTGTGTGAATAGCGGTTAGACCAGGCTGCTCGGATGCTCTGCCGTCACCTGAAAAACCAAATTTTCTGAGTCAAATATGCAGATGTAGTTAATGGATATTCTAGTGCGTTTATAAGAATTTGTTGACGATCTAGATAACTTCAGGATTCCCTCACATAATTCAAGTAGATGGTGAAATTGATTACTGTGCTTTTAGGTTCTTCCAAGTTCCTGGACCATTCCTGGACAGTAAGTACCGTAAATAGATAGTAAGTTAAGTGATAATAAAAGGGACCGACGTGCGACGGCATTTTTGTTTCGTGCCTCAGAGAGCACCACTGAGGCAAAAAACAAAAACGCCAAATTCGGATGCCTAAATTTGGTTACCCATCCAGTTACCGACCGGGTTCAACGTTGATCGTTTGATAAGCATTATCCTACTAGACATCCATAGAAGAAATTGAATAAAGTTTACCAGCAATGAAACAGAAACCGCTAGGAGCCTTGCACTCAGGATGGTTGTCGGAGCGCGGCAGCAGGTCGCGGCCGTTGTGCGGGTTGGCCGTGGCGTTGAGGCGGCCGTTGAAGCCGCGCAGCTTGCGCACGATGCACGGGTTCTCGCCGTACACCACCGACGCGTCGATGAACGCCGTGTTTTGGTTCACTTGCTCACGAGGTCCTGGAATGGAAGTTATGCTATTGTGAATGCGAATTATGGAATGCGGATGTAATATTTTAAGCAAAGGAGATATGGAAATCATGTGATACAGTCAAAGTTTTTAAAGAATAAAGACCAAAGGTTCTTTTAAGTATTTTAACGATCATATTGGTTTATTCAGAGATAATAAATAGGCTGACGGTAAAGCGTATCTAAAATCGCAATAAACGTCAGGATTCTACAACATAGTCCGCTTGATCTTTTGATTTTTTTGACTTAAGAAGGTCTACCTCAATTCAAGCACCTCGGCACCCCAACATCAATCTGTGATTCCGAATTTACCTACTTTACTACCCATATTCAGCTTTGCAACTCGTTGAGCTATATCAATAACTCTGGTTCCCTTGATTCTTGGTAATGTACTGCCTCTAAAATATAGGGGTTCTTACCTAATTGTTGTTGTCCAGGTAAACTTCTCATGAAAGGGAAGCACAGTCGTTCGCCCGATGTGATGTTGACTTCAGGGTAGTAGTGATCTCCACGCGGTACGGGGAATGGGTTGCACTCAGGGTGCACGGTTCTAGGCGAATCACATGATCGACAGTCGGGGATCGATTCGTGGAAACCTGAGAAACAGGAACAAAGGACTAATATTGCACGTTTTGCACAGGCGCAAGGAGTTCTACATTATTTGGATGTAGGAGCTACTCGTAAATTATAACATAATAGTTTTTAAAGATATGAGTAGTCAGACATACCATGATATCCCCCTTTCTTGTCTAACCAAGCGTTAAATTTTTGCGCTGGCAGTAAGCAAGACACACACACACACACACACATACACACACACACACACACACGCACACACACACACGCACTCACACACACACACACAGTAAGTAAGAGCACAACGGCTGGTATTTTAACCTATACGATCTCCCCAATTTCAGTTCACCCCCTAAACCATTGAGGCATTTTAATGTGACTTTGAGAAGTCTTCAGAACTACTCCAAGGATATTAGAAATACAAAAGAAAGATAATAAAAAAGTTTTCCTTTATTTAGTAAGAAAAATTTAGTTTACCTTTATGAATTGGAGTCATAGTAAGTTCGTGGTCAAGGAATTGAGCGAACTGCATCACCATCAAAGTGTAGCGGGTGTGCAGGTTGGAGATGTCAGGGTGGATCACTGTAGACACGATGCGAGGCGACGGCAGCGGCGTTCCTGTCACCGAGTTGATGCGGGGACGACTTACACCTGGGAAATGAGATGTATTATCAATAGTTTCTTACAGTTACGTTTTTACCTACTTCAGTATCTACTTAATATTGTGAAAATGCAAAGTTATGATATTCTAGAGAATTTCGCTCGTTTCATTTTGTTGTTGGCTACGACATACCTACGTAAAAAATGGCGAAAAAGAACATTTAGGTGGAATGATATTACTATACAATGTAGTTTTAAGTAGTTAATTATGAAATAACGATTTCTTTTATTTTTTATTGCACGTGAATAGTAAACAGAACAAAATGGTGGAACACCATGCGAGAATGCGAGATCAAACCAACCAAACAAAGTACAGGTATTTATAGCTAAGTTATTTAAATCTCCACTAAGCAGTTTTCGTTGTTTCAAAAATATTTTGAACTTTATTGAAAAGCTCAGCAAGGAAAGTTTACTGAATAAATCAAGAGATTAATTTTATTTGTAACTTACCATCTTCATACACGGGCGGCAGTAACCTCGCGAAGGTAGTCAAACTCTTCCCCAAGTTAGGATTTCTCAAGTTGTTACAATGTCCGGTGTAAGTTCTGAACGGGTTGTCAGGGTCGCAGCTGCTACTATCGTCGCACTGGGGTTCGATGACCGGCCCGAGTTGGTCCTGACCGAGGAAGCTACTGACGTCGACGGATTGTAAGGAATCCACGAAATCGTTTGCTGAACCGAATCCGAGGGAATCGCTGAATATCTGACGTTTGCGGCGACGTCTGAAATAAAAGCATTGTAATGTTATAGGTAGATAAAAAAGAACAATTGAATGATATATCAAAATACAGCTAATACTACTCAAGCAGTTTAATGTTTACGTTATAACGTAAACCCCCGCTAAGAAAGGGTTTTCAGCAATTAGGTATATCTGAGTGAAGTCCTGACGGCTATACTGCATATAGCCGTAAAATTCAATTCAATTCGATTTTTAGGTTGACTTATTTCGTTGACTCGGTAACCCAAAGATTTTGCCTCCGGCGATAATATATCGATGGTTAGGTGGTCAACACCAATTATCGCATCAATTCGATATGCTAATTGGCTTTGCCAGCGATACCTTGGACGTTTAATAAAGCGTTTCCTCGTCTATGCCCCCTAGGTAGCCAAGTCAACGATAAAGACCCACTAAATAAGTAGACATAGACGGGTATGAATATCTTACCCATTAACAGAGTTGAGAAGTTCGTTGGTGGCGAACTCAAAGAACAATGAAGTGTTTGCGAGCTTCAGTGCATATTTATTGGCCTTGGAGAATGAGGCTGCAGTTCCAACTGGCGACTTAGGATCAGCTCCTCCATCTGAAAATAATACCCATTTTATATGGATGTTTCAGGAGTGCAATCTTTGCATTAAAATAAGTAAACTATTCACTACAACCTTTCAAATTCTGCATGATCATAGAATAATTATTAAGTTTACATAGCAATGTTTTAAATTTTCTACAGCAAGCCTTTAAAAAAAGTTATATCATAGCGATATGTTGAAGAAAACACATTAAATTAAATAACCGCTAATTAAAGTTCAAGTTCAATAAACATGACCTAGATTTTGTTAAATATTTATTAAGGCATTGGCCATGACGCCCCTTGCGGTATTTTAACATTTTTCTTACTATCTACTTACTTGAGAACGGTATGTTTCTGACTATCAAAGTTGATCAAAATAATGATCATTTGACTTTTAGAAATATTAAGTTTATCCTCTTTAGCTGGTCGTCTATTACTTACTGACGATCTTCTCGTGCTCGTTGTGAACGCAAATTACTTTTACACAATACAAACTAAAAACACCAGTGAGTCATTGGCTTGAGACATAAGGGGTGAGCTGAGGACAGTTGCATTTCTTTGGCGCTTGTAAAGTGATGTACGATACGATGATGTAGTCATACGTGTAATTAATCGTTCATATGTTTAGTAGCTGTACTGTATACATTTCTTTGGCACTTTTAAAGTGATGTACGATTTAACTACGTGTAATCGATCGTTTTCCCACTAGGCACTTACCGTATTAATCTGCTGTGAATGGTACTGAAATAGATTCTCTGATTACAGAGTTGTTCAAATGGCCCAATGACCATAGAAATACTAAGTTTGTCATATCTGCTACTTGCAAATAATGGGTGCCCTGACATCATTTTTCCGGTACCTACTGATAGGAAGAAGAAAATGAACAGGAATGATCCTTACGCGTTTCCCAGAGCATGTACTCGAGCTTCTTTCGGTCCGCCATCTCTTTCTTGGCCTTGTGCATCGCGGCGGCGAGCATGTCTTGCGACAGGCGCTCGGCGGCCTTGGCACCCGTGTCGTCGCGCCACGCCGACACCTCCAGGCTGCTGTGCTGCGAGCACTGTTGAGCTGCGTTCCTCGAGGCAGAAGCGATCATTACGATGAATATTTAAATTATATTAAAACAGTGTTCTCCTGATTGAATTCCTTGAAAGACTTGGAAAAGAATTGCCCAGTACCGAGAAATATAGCGTGTACCTAAATTTATGAGCATGGCAATGTCCAACAAATAACAATGGATAAGTAAAGGCTGATAAAGAAGAAGAAAAAGATCGCATTTTGGTCACATCAATATTTGGACATGGGCCTTTTCAAGAGTGCGCCACCAAACACGGTCCTCCGCCTTCCTCATCCACCCGTTCCCCGCCACCTTCTTCAGGTCGTCGGTCGAGCGGGCTGGAGGTCGTCCCACACTGCGCTTAACACATTGACACTCCGCTCTCTTGGAAAGGTCTATGTCTGGCTGATGGAATAGAATATTTGGATAAACGTGTGTATAAATACAATGGAAGTAAATTCTGCCTCTCTCTGTAAAAATACTTACAAGTACGGATCTTCCTTGACGAAGGCTTTAGGTTGGATGCGGTCGAGAGTCTCGTCAGCAGCACACAGGAGACCAGCAAGAGATACTCTTCTGATAGCTGCAAGTTGCTCCGGAGCGAAGGAGGATGGAGGAAGATCATTTTCATACCAGAATCTGAAACAAGAGCAACCTGAATAGGTATACTTGACAATAATTGCAATTCTTAGCAGAAGTTGTTAGTAAACGTACCTAAGTTGTTCCAAGGTACTTTAAAAATTTGCCAGTAAAAACAATGACGCCTCAACTAACTCCCTCACTCTATTTCAAAACTATCAACTTACCTATCACTCTTTTTCAAGTTAGCGAATTGAAAAGCCAGTACGCATGCTAAAGTAGATCCAATGACTGCACCAGAAGCGGGTTTCTCTATGGCTCCAGCTATCATCAGCTCAATGTCTTCAGCGTTTCTGAAAAATATAATTATTATTATTTGAATGTAATATGCGCCGAAGGGTAGACTTATCTAGGGGTTCTTCCTCAATCTTATATGCCGATCGCACATTACAGCTAAGCCTCCAGAAAAACGTTTTGTTAACACCTTATCTAGTAATGTGCGATTAGCTTAAAGGTAATCAAGGGTATCAGTTCAAATCTATCAGTTTTAGGGTAGGGAAACTAGGTAGGTACTAGGTATGTATAGTAAATTTTTGGACTTGTCTCATCATTTAAGTTTTTCTCTAACGTTCTATTACTTAATAGGTAACCATTACGTTCAGGAAATTCATTTTACAGAATTCAAGGTTCAAGACAGTATGATTTCCGGACTAATGGTCCGTATATAGGCCTGGGAACTTATTAAAATCAATAAGAAGCATACCTGTACATGTCAGCCATCATTTCCTGGTGAGTTCTGTCGAAACCGAGCTTATCGAAATCACCGTAGGACTTGACATTAGCCATGGGGTCGCACATACGTAGAACCTTCAGATACGACGGCAGGCCATGATCGCGAGCTCGATTGAGGTCCCACTGGGCTGACGAGGGGAACCTAGATACTTGGTGAGAATTTGTTTTGACCAGGTCTTGAAGAGTTACTGTAGTGTTTAGCTGAAATTAAATGTCTGCTTATTAAGTAGGTATAATAAAGGTTATGATTTCCCCCATCTCGATAGGATCATACTGTAAGGAAACTATACTTGGGGTATGAGTAGTAAAACGTTGTGCTCGATAGTTAGGTGTCGCTGGATCGGTGTAAATCCTTGGAGGACCATGGATGAGCTGAGTGGCAGCGCTAAATGGCGATTGACAGACATTGGTATCGTCATCAGAGACTAAGATTCTACTTATTTGGGTCACTGAGCCAGCATTAAGTAAGGTAACTATTCCTAAAATGGGATAGAGAGATTAATGATTTTTTGAATGGGTATTTACACATATTTTCTAACGAAAGGATACTTAACTTTCTGCCCATAAGTTGTTAAGTTGGCAATTAAAATTATTTACTCTTACCAATTTCTCATTCATCATAGCGCTAAAAATCGGAGCTACTGAGACCAATTCGGCGTACGCACCAGCACGGTTGGAACTAGAATATCCGCGCCAGAATCCCAGGGAAGTTAGTTTTAGCTCCGCTTTGGCCATTCCAACCTAAACACAAAAGGTAACTTTATAACACTTGTATTAATGACATGTTTCAATAACTCATTGGACGAAACAAGGTTGCCTGGCAGAGATCGCTATTAAGCGATTAGACCGGCTTTTGTATTATACTTCCTTCTTTTTTCTGTATGTTTGTATTCTTTGATATGTTGTATGTTCATGGGTACAAATAAAAAATTTGAACACAGCAAACTCTTGTGCCTACCTGTTGCATTCAATGATCTCTACCTATTATTTTAATGGTCGCATCATTATGATAATCTTGGACGTTCCTTTATAGTTACGCATACTCATGGGATATACAATTAAATAGATCTAATTAATTGTAGGTAGAGATTTAAAGAAGCATAGGTAATATCAGCTGCATTGATTACGACAAAGTAAATTAAACGTAAGTATTTTTATTTAGCTATAGTTCCTTCGTAAAGTAAATTCTAGTTTACACTAGTCTAGTGGTGCTGCACTGAAGAATTTGATAAATACGAGAATGAGACCTAAATAATTTACTCATCCAATCAAGATTCCTTTGGCTCATCCGATGAATTTACCCATACTAATAAGTAATAATGCTTGCGGCACTACGAATTGCTACAAACCCGTTCATGAGACATGAAGATGGTTAGCAGACTTACCTCTCCCAACAAGACTGGCAGAAACTCATTATAAGTAATGTGCTGGATGATTGCGGCCATAGCTCTTCGAGCCTCTAAGAACAGAGTGTTGTCTTCCCAGAAAGGATTCATCGAGTACAGCTGGCCGGCTATGCGGTTGTGTTCTGCTACCAGGGTTCTGTATAGAGGAGCCGTTGGCGAACCGTCCTTACATCTGTGACAAGGGAAATAATACGTTAAATGATGTCCTCCAGACCAGATTTTAATCAAGTCAATCTTCTCAAAGTGTCTCAAAAAAGAAAGATGAAAGATCAAATCCAAATTTAATTAAAGTACATTGTACCTGTTTGATTGTCACTTGTTGTGATTGATTATTTGGTGATAATTAATTAATTACGTCAACTTAAACCAAAAACCACAAGGGTTCAAACGGGTTTTAAGTGGGATGTGGAATGCCCTTCGGGCATCAGTTTTCCCTTCCACCTATAATATGGGTACCTTCAAGTCAAGAGTGAATAGACAACTTCTAGGCAAGCGCGCTCCATCTTAGGCTGCATCATCACTAGTCATCGCTAGTCTATATAATAAAAAAATAATAAAAAAATTACTGATCAGTACCTATCGTAACTAAATTAAGGTAGGTACTCATGACATCAATAGAATTTGGCACCGTCCCTTAAAATATAATTTGACAATTTTAAGAATCTGCAAAATGTGACCAATCCACACGAGATTAATAAGTCCAATTTTATGAATTGTGGGTTAACCATTAATCGTAGGCTAAGTATTTGTATATCTTCAGTAAAATATTTTGAAGGCCTTAATATGTAGACCAAATCCGCAAGATAACCAATAATCGTGACTAAGTAGGTATTTTAAATCCATTCCGTAGGCACGATGCAGATCCATTGATTCAGATCACAATTTATAGCGCAATGCGAATCATGTGAAGGTTGTATTGTCTTTGTTTTGCATACAATCCATTGGTGTGACACTCTGGTATTCACTCTATTGAATAAGTTTTAAGATTCATTGGCTTTGTGGATGTCTTAATTTAAAATTCTACTGACAAGGTGATTGAGCGACTGTTAAAGAATTAATTATAATTGTTATAATATAACGTTATGTAAGTATTCGTTCAGATTCAGAGTTCAAGACCCAAAGACTTACAAGAGACTCGATATAAATACCGAATATTAACCTTGACTTACCGATTAATAATTTAGACATTGATGCTCCTTTTAACTAAGCGGTGATATCCTAGTTCGGCCTCTTATTTAAGGGGTCGAGGGTTCGATTCCGGACACGCATCTCTAACTTTTCGGAGTTACGTTTAAAGACATTAAATATCTCTTGCCTTAACGGGGAAGGAATGCATCGTGAGGAAACCTGCCTGCATAAGAGTTCTCCATAATGTCCTAAAAGGTGCGTGAAAATTACCAAACCGCATTTCACTAGCGTGGTGGACTATGGCCTAAACCCTTCTCGTTCTGAGAAGAGACCTGTCCTCGGTAATGGGCCGGTGATGGGTTGATAATAATGAAGTCATTTTCGAACATTTCGCAGTACTACCTAGTCAATTTCATCCAGCTTTGTGTCTTTTCTGAGTAGCGTTTGGAAGGATATGAATTTGTGGGTTTCTCGTAGCTTGATCTGTTCTAGGTACCTACATACGTATGTATGTCGTAGTTTTAAGGGAACTCTCAAGGTGGAAACTGACTCCACTATTTGCAATTGCATATGCGAGGTAGAAGGGACATCATACAGACAGTGGAAGAAATTTACTAGGTACCTATAAATGATTTGTTGGTAGTATTTAGTACTGAATCAATTACTACGAGTATTTTCTCTGGGATTACTTGCTTCTAACTACGCCAATCTTTTATAATTCGTTTTTTAAAGGCAAATTAACAATAACTAGATGTGAAAATTCTCACGCGTACAATTATGAGTATGTATAAGTATATCTACAAGATAATTATTTGAATTGACTTTCAGATAGTCATACTTGTATATTACTTTTATGCGTGTAGGTAAGTTATGTATGTATTATTCATGCGAAAGTGTGTCTGTCTGTGTTACGGCCTATCTGTTTAACCAATTTTGACAAAATTTAGTACAGAGAGAGCTTGAATCTCGGGAACGGACATAGTCTAGTTTTTGTCCCGGAAAATTAAAGTTTCCACGCGATTTTCAAAAAACCTAAATCCGCGTGGACGAAGTTGGTACCTCAGGCTACATATTTGCCAGAGATATGGCTTGCATCTAAAACACAGATATAACTACCTGCCTAGGCAACTTTTAAACCCAGCAAATCAAAGCATTCACACGGAATTTTAAAAAAACCTAATATGTGAAGCTTTTGGAATGAATCCTAGAATATTCCACTGATTGTCGTGTTCGATTTTATCAGGTATCGATGGTACCGTATACCTATAGTATACATAATATCATTGTTTGCTGTGATTTCCTGAGATGCGAAGCCTATAGTTCACGGTCGTACCTACGAACAAAGAGTATAACCTACTTATTTACCAGGTATCCTGCCAATGAAATATACCTACTTCTTTGTATAAATTGTATAATTTATAGGTCTATGATTCCAAAGTAGTAATTATTTTTGTATATTTTATTTAAGTAGATAGGTAATTGAGGAGCTAGCGGTCAAAACCGTGCTATTTTTTATTTAATCCGGAAATTTTTAGCCCACTGAATACAAATAATGAACTCATTTTCAAGCGAAGGGCTAAATAAAGGTGTACTAACCGAAATTGGTGATTTTGGTCAAAACGATAATAACAGTTAATTTTCAACAGCTTTCATTCAGTTTTTTGCCTCTTGTAATTACCTACACCGTAAAAATAAACCTCGTGAAATTACACCGTTTTGCTCACCAGTTCATGTAGGCTTTTCTAACAAGAAGTAAAGAAGATAAATATAAAAAAGCAAAGCACTTACTTGCGACAAGAGCCCACGTCCATTTTCCCTGCGTCATACAGCCGCAGCGACCGAAGCTCTTTTTCCGAGCTTCCGTACAGAGCGGAACCGTCTAATACGGACGTTGCCATGTTCATCTGTTCTCTGTGCTCTGTGGAGAGAGAGGAGACATAAACTTTCTATTTAAGCTATTAGAAAAATATCAAAGCTCATGAGAAATTTGTACCTAAGTGTTTATTTTTACTACGGGCAGGTAGGATAGGCTGTAAGATCATTAGCTACACGATTATATAATGTTGATGTCGTTGATTTAATTCAAAGTATTCTTTCCTTTCTTTAGAGCATTTAAATAAAAGCTTGTTTTAATAAATGAAATTGTTTAAAATTAGATGCAATGAAATATCTAAGCTCGCCGTAGGTAAGCTTTTGTATTAGCTGATCTTTTGGGTGCATTATTACCCACTAATGGATATATGGTTATACCAATCATGGTTATTCCGTATATTGGTTCCTTATAACAGTTCCGGCCAACGATTTTAATATATGCACATAGATAACCAATCTAAAGCTGTTTTGAACTCTCTATAAGTACTTTACAGTTGTTGAAAACAGGAAATGGAGTTTCTTAGTTAAAACAAACTCACCATAGGGTAGCTATGGTTGTATTTGTAACATAATTAATTGATAGCTATTTCCTAGAGCAACAAAGTAAGTAACATTGAGAATATAATTTTATAATAAGTACCTACCTACGTAAGTTTTATTTCATTCGATGATTGTAAGCCCTTGACTGCGAGCTCATTTTATTGGTAATAAAGTGGTGATACAGGTTGAAACCTGTAAAGCGCACTTTGACTTTGCTTAGACTTAAGTTTCAGTTAAAACGAGACAGATTTATGCCAACGGTATAACGCTGTCTCGTTTTAACAGTCTGAGTAAAGTCAAAGAGCGCTCTATAGTTCTCAGCCTCAGTCTAAGAAATGGAAGTAGGATGACTTGGAAGAGATTGGCAGTTTAAATAAGCCCATACCCGTAATCCATATTCCATACCTACCTATAATGCGCCAGTGCGGTAACGCTTTACTTTCAAACAGAGACGTGAGCTTTCCTTTAAATAACTAATCTAGAAATAGAGATGAAAGCTTTTCTAAATTCGAGAAAAACTTACCAAAACCACAGTTGTCGATATTTCTCGTCGGCGCTGAACGCATATACTCGCAAACTGGTCCCTGGCAATTCTGAAATAAGAGATTTAATTAAAACATCACTAAAGCTAATAAGTAGGTAAATAGGTTTGCGTAGCGGGGAACGTCTGTGAAACCCACTAATAGGATGGCAGATGACTTTGATTCCATAGCTTAACTTATCCTTACTTAGTGGAAAAGAGTGCAATAAGCTAAGCTATAAAAATTACGCTACGCATCATAGCATTATTTTATTTCATAATATATGAAATAAAATAGCACTCGCAGCTACAGCTTAATTTTACCTAGGTATAATATTCAGCTAATATTTGCATAGGTCAATAATTCAACTTAGTACGTACGTACATCCTCCACATACTTCTTAATTTTAATAGAATTTGATGGCTGCGTTATGATAGCTTTAGAAACTCTTCTTTAGGGCGCAATAAAAGCTATATAGGCGATAATAGACAATGTGTACCCAGCCTAATATTAGTTCGAGTATTAATTTAAAAGAGATAAAACAAAATCACGCGATTATTCTTGATAAGTTCTTAGGTAACAAAATATGAAAGCAAAACGAAATTTTGCAACAAAACCTATTGTGATTTACTCAAAAAGGCAAAATGTAATTTAGACTATTATTGGAAACGATAAAATGTTAGAATGGCACAACAACGAAATTCCCTATTATAACAATATTTATTTGGAAATAAAATAACTGGTCTAGATACGAGAGTAAGTTTTTTTACCAAAAACAGTTCAACAAAAGACTTTATCGCGACAAAGCAGGCCTCATTAATCAAAATTTCAAGACTCCGGTAGGTATACATTGGCCCAATGCATTCGGCAAGTGCTGTCCAATAGGTATTAGCTGATTGCGAATTGTTTCGAGATACTTTGATGTTTGTATGAAACCCACAAATGTCAGCAAGCCGGCTAGTAGGTTTCGGATTCGTATTCTGAAAGGAGACCTGTGCTCAGCCGTAGTGATATGGCGATGTGTTGATGATAATATTAATGATGACAGGTAGAGGTAGGTACATATTGTAACTTCCCTGTAGTCGAGTAAAACGATTTTCAATAACAGCAGCTATGTATGTATATCAATTTCATAAGTCGTCGCGTAGTTCGTGATAGTTCGCGGGTCACGTGAGGAAAGGTTACAGCTTATCGCCGGTGAAAGTCGTGACGTAACAGTGAGTTCCTCATACCACACCCCTCCCATGTCATAATCAGCTGACTGACATCTAATACCTCCGATCCAATACAGGAAGTATGAGTTTCACACAGTAAGCCGTTGGTTAATCTTTCCTGGGAAATGTCGCTAACGGTTATTACGGGTTCAATTTGCTGAAATCGACAATTTTACTCATAATCAGTAAGTATTAGGTATTAGATTATGGATTGGCTAATCGAAGAATTTAGAATAGTAGCTATAGGCAATATTATGAGGTTATACACACTATTTTATAGGAAGGCAGATGTTTTATGTCTTGTTACCTTTAACTACAATAAAGTAATTCAAATATTAGATAGTTGGTAAGTTATACAATCGCTAAGTAGATCAAAAGTTTTCTATATAAGGATTTCCGGGATTTAAAATGAGTGTCTTCTTGAATACATACGTTGTTAACCTTTGTAGATAAACACGCCTTCTATTCATTCGTAAATCATTACAAAAATAACTATTCAATTACGATAAAGTACCTTCCTAAAGAGGCAAGTGCATACGCATATTTGTCAAAGCTTTGTACAAACGTTACACAATTAAGTACATTAGACGGTTACGTCTTCACCATTCATTTGTTATGTGAAAGTCGCTTGATTTGTATTGACTTGATTTATTTATTATTCATTAACTTATGCCCGCGACGCCTACACAAATTCAAAAACTGCCTTGGGGCTCGAATTTTCAAAAATCCTTTCTTAGCGGATGTCTACGTCATAATAGCTATCTGCAATATAAACAGCCCGATCCATCCAGTAGTTTGAGCTGTGCTTGCTGTGCTGTTTGTGTTTTCTTTTATACATATATACAGAAGACCAGCTGATGTCTAAGGTATATTCCACTTAGACCATATAGGACTACATGTACCTATCCTACTTGCATTTAAGTTTTTTTTAAATCTCTGTGATCTTGCGGAGGGAGGGTTAAAAGTAGTCTATGTCCGTCTCTGGGATGCAAAATATCTCTCTACCTTTCGTCAAAACCGCTTAAATGGATGGGCCTTCAAAAATTCCGCGGAAACTCTTTGATTTTTCAATCGGTTCAAACGTTCAGCGGTTAAATACTAACCATACATGCAGACATCACTACCCATATTATGTAATGAAAGTATGTTTGTTAATTGGTTAGTGTGTTTGTCCTTCAATCACGTCGCAACGGAGCAACGGATTGACGTGACTTTTTGCATGGATATAGTTAAATGAGAGAGAGTGCCATGGAAAATCAAAGAGTTCGCAATTTTAAAAATATCGAAATCCACGCGAAGTCGTGGGTATATATAAAATTAGTATGAATTGCTTTTACGCTCCAACTTGCTATGAGTATTTGTTGTTTATTTTTCATGGTTATCCAAATTACTGCTAAAATATAAATTTACCTTCGCTTAGTCTTGGGATAGGTGAAGGCCAGCCTTTAACAATATGTCTAATAATGTGTAATTGAGTCTAACATCTCGGCCAAGTTCAAGCTTAAATCAAAGTCTTCGCATCATTAGACTCAAGATTGCGAGGTAGGTATGCGATGCGTTACAACACCAGCCGTCTTCCATTTAGTTTGCCTTTTCAAGTAGTTTTACCATGAATATATTTGATCGGGATAGGTATTACTTTGCCAGCATGTAATGTGCTGATTCATTTAAAGTCCTAAGGTATCCCTAGCTCGATGAAGCTTGTATACACTTGCAATGTCTTTCAAGTGGCACAAGAAGAATGAGTTGCTGCTTCTGGGGTTGAAGACCTTCAAGATTTCTTTTAATTCTAAGACTATCTTCGTATTTTTACTTATTTGTGTCCCTAATCGGTTATAAAAAAATTAACCTTGATTAGAAGACTCAAAACATGACGCCATAATCTAATTACTTAATTGAGTAAATATATTTTAACGCCATGTTTGAAAAAAAAAACGTTTGTTTGAAAATAATTGTTAAACAATAGACGTTTAGAAAAATCCATAGATTTATTTAGGGTTCTTTCGACAAACCTTTTTTAGGGGTTACACGATATGAAAACCTTAAGTCATGTCCAAAAATATCAAGATTTAGTATGGAAGCCCTATTTTAACAAAAACTACATCCGCCGGCCTTCGCACCGCTGCGCACAACGTGTGAAACGTTCCCTATGCGACAAGTAATTGATTACCACGACTTTAATAATGGAGAACTCAAAATTGGTAATTGTAAGTACCGTCAGGGTTCTTGACATCGCGTGACCTATCCGTGAACTTCGCAAGAATAAAAATTAATCGTTTTAAGTAGGTAGTGCAGGTTTGTAGACGATAATTATATTTCCAGTGAAACGTTTAAAGGCAGACAAAGAATAATTGGTTAGTATAAACAGTAGGTACCTAGTTATGTTAATTTTTGGTACGACCAGGGTGCCAATTTGTTCCCATATGATACGAATGAATCGTATCTTTTGAGCTAATTAAATACTTAGGTACATCTAAGGAATTTTGACAACACAGTTCGTAGTGATATGTGAGCTGTAGGGAGTTTCAAAGCTTTCTTCAGGTTGTGATTCGTGACCTGTCATCTCTATACATTTGTTGTGTCATGAGTTTTGTGAAGAAGTGATTAGTTTTCGAATTGCGATCGTAACACAAAGTTCACTAAAGACAAAAAAAGATATGCAATTATGGACCAGGTTGAATGATGAAACGCTTGTAGCCTTGTTGTAACGCCGTTCCCGTTGTTTAAGATATTCGAGGAAAGTGTCTAGGTTAAGTATCTTTACCTTATTTCCGTTAGCTGTGGCGATGAGGTCATCCATCACAAACTGTCCCCACGCAGCCAGCATGCTGGTGACGTAGTCGTGTTCCGCGGGCTGAGCCAACTGAGCCACCGCCATGATCGCCAGCGCTGGCTCTGGTAGACGGGGAGGTGACATTGGCTGTGATACACCTGGCAACAACATAGAGAAGAATTTCATTTTATGGTACTGAAATTTTATTCGCATCCTACGCCTAAAGACGCCCCACTTGGTGGACAGAGTGGTGGTGTCACCATCGTCATTGCAATTAGGCATTGTAAGGTCTACATCTGAGGATGCTCCGGTGTCGGGGCGAAACGTGCGTCGAGTGGTGTTGGGATTTGTGTGGTGCTGCGTGGTGGTGATGCGTGTGGCTTGCTTGGTGGCTGGCTTTTCCTGCATGTTTATCAGTGGGAGGGCGGGCGGTGCATGTCGCATGCTGCACCATACAGATTTATTTAGTTTGGCGGATTATAGCAAATTAAGCTTTTGGTTCCTTGAATGGCAGTTTCATTAAACCCATGCCTCTAATAGGTATATTAAGTGGTGTCTTATTAGAGCAGTGAACTATTTAGCGGCACGGGTTAGCTGGCAAAATGCTAAATTGGTAACTAGCTGTGGTAAGAGTCTCACAGTATACCAGATTGGCTAATCCAGCTGTGAATCTAAACCAGGAATGTCCACTGGTAGATAATATTAAGCGTAATAGCATAGATTAGGAATACATAAGACTCGCCGCCAGTTTAAAGCCGCTTATCTGGGCCGTCGGCTCTGGTTTGCCCTATTCATTAGACAATAAGTTATGCTACATTAATTTATTTACAATCAAAGGTAAATCAGATAGGTATCAATAAAAAATTAACTTGACTGCTCCGACCACACTCAAATAACTCAAAATTGACATCAGTAGGTATTCCACATTGAATATTAATCATTCTTGATAAGAAAAGTTACAAAATACCCTATATAGTTCAAGACTTACAAGTGCCCTACATATTTCTAAGCGGCTACGTGCCTATAATATGCAAATATATTATTCAAGTAGATCTACTATTGGCGACTACTTTCAACTGAATTGTTTATTAATATTAATAATTTTAATTAGGATTAATTGATCTTATCTTTACATCAATATATATGACGTCAAGCGTATGTTCGTAAATACCGACTTTTCTTTAGAACTAGCAATGGACTCCATCGCACGCATTTATGGTGGTAGGCATATACTTGGTCTGCCATCCCATTGAAAACATGAATTTAGTAGCAGCATCTGTGTCTAAGTGGCAGTAGATGGTAGTTAGATCTCTTTTTAATAAATTGGATTCTTATGAAATGAATGTATGTTATAAAAAGTTTTGAAACTTTTGAGAAAATTCTCCGGCAGAATTTCCTAGAATATTAAAAAAATCAAGAATTTTGACGAAAATTCTGGAATGTTTCAGAATCTTCAAAGATTCAATACACTCTATAATTCAAAATGTTTTAGAATTGAGCATTCTAGGGTACTTCTCTGATTTGGCGCAAATCGGAGAAAATAAGAGAATTTTTTAAATTGTGAAAATTGCTGAACTAAACTAAAATATAGCTGAAATCAAAAAGAATGACCGAGTTATATCAAATTGCACCCATGAATTTCAGAGATATATGCATTTGAAGTTTTCAGTTACTGAAGGTAATGAGTTCTAGTGTGCTGGTAATGATTTTGGTAGAGAAGGCGTTGATGTTTATGCGATGGTAATGAAGCAATATTTCATTTTCAAAAAAGAACGTATTTCTTCATCTCATTAATCAAGTAAACAGAATTAATAACGGAAACTTTAACAAAAATATTATTCCAGACATATCATCACCTATAAATTTTACTTGAAATGTATAAAATAATCGTGCTGCGAGAGCATATTATCACGAAAACAAATGTTTGGTGATAGAACAGTATGAGCGAAAACATGATTATTTTAATTTGCATAGAAATGGCAGACCTGCGAAGAGTGTCGTATATAAACAGTTTAGTTGATGATAAAGTTAAACCAATTTTGAACACTGAAGTCAAAAAGAATTTGTAAAACTATATATACAAAACAATATGTTCGCAGACACATGTCAAGGAATCATTGCAACATCTTGGGAATGTTAAGAAATGCAATGAATACCGCACTATCAGCCTCATGAGTCATGTTCCAAAGATGTTTCTACTTATCAGCTCTTAAGGGATTAGAAATAAATGTGACAACTACTTCAATGAGAGTCAGTTTGGATTTAGATTTGGTGTTGGAACATGAGAAGCATTATTTGCTATAAACGTACTAGTCCAAAAATATAGAGACATGCAAACTGATGTATGAATTTCCTTCATTGATTATGAGAAAGTCTTTGACCGTGTGCAACAAGTGGTACTTATTCGTCGTTTGCAGGATGTTGAACTCGTTTGCACAAAAGGGTTCTTTATATAATCCCATCCCCGTCGCCACTGAAATATACAAGAAGTAAATAACCATGGTCATTTCGATACGCCATTTTATTCGAAGACATGTCAAACCGTCGAAACAAAAGCCTAATATAATTATTGACATACACCATCGACAATTTATATTATACAAAGCTAGCCCTTGACCTCAATTGTTGAGGTTTTGACGAATACATAACATCTTTTATTACTATAGGAGTAGTAAGTTCACAAGGAGCACATTCTTTTTCCTGTGGATGATTTTCTTCTAAATCCCTTGTTATCTTAAACAGTATTTCAAGTAACTTTTTTCGCTGTACTCTTTGTTGTCTTGGAGTCAAAAATAATCCGTAGAGTTAAGCAAGGATGTCTTCCTCACCACTGTTATTTATCTTGCTTATGGACGAAGTTATGCGTCGTGTCACCAATAGTCCGAGAGGGATATCATGGAGCAGTAGGCAACTTGAAGACCTTGACTATGTGGATGACCTGGTTCTCATATCAGATCGACTTGAATACATTAAGGGGTATGAGACGGGTCTGCCCGCAAAATTCAAATTTAATTTGGTTTTTCCGCAATTTGTAAACTAATACGACAACGTAGGCTTATGATATTTTAATTGTGACAATAGCAGTAACATCCTCACAGGTTTATATAAAAATCTTTACTTGAAAGGGTCCAGTTTAAGAAATTAATTCTAGTATCGACTATTCTCACAAATTAGTGAGAATAGTCGATACTAGAATTAATTTCTAGTCTGCCGATTACCACAAAGAAAACAGTGGAGATGAGGATAAGTTCTCCTGCTTCAGAATCGTTTTATTTAGAATACAAACCAATTAACCGAGTGGAGGAGTTCTGTAACCTCAGTAGCATCATTTCTCCTAGCGGCGGTGCCGAGGCTGATGTCGATAACTGGATTATAAAAATTAAAGCTCTCTCTGTTTGAATCGTTTGTAAATTCAGTCTTCTTATACAGGTGTGAAACGTGAAAATAACTATATCGCTAATCCACATAATTCAGGTTTTCCACAATAAGTGTTTCAGTGTTATTCCCCGCATTTTCTGGCCTAACACGATCAGAAATGAGGACTTGTGGTACAAATGCCAGCAACTCAAAGAAATAGCTTTGAATGCGATTGCGATTGGCCGGGCATATTTTGCGAAGAGAGGAAGACAACGCTGCTCAAGCGGCGTTTATTGAAACCTGTCTGCCTGACAGCCTGGCGGTCAAATAAGACCTGGTCGACCAACCAACTCCTAGGAGTTGGTTGGGCTAGATGTCTGCTTCCTCAGACCTTAAAAGAGTGGAATTCTCGTGGAACCATGTCAAAGCAGCAACCAAAGGTAGGGAGACATAGAAAATAACTGCTGCAGCCCTAATATCCAAGAAGGAATTAAAGGACTCCATCATTCTTCTTTACGTTTCGCATATTTTTCTGGATCTTTCTTTAGTTCTTCGTTTTTTGTGTTTTTAGCCTGAGCTAAATTTTTTTCGCGCGTTTTTGACTATTTCTTTTCACTATGGTAGTTTCTAAAATCGATATATGATGGTTATTTTTAATATTGAAATACCACGAGGTGCAATAATTTTGAATAGTTATTCCTTAATTGCTTGGAACAATATGGGCTACTAATTCAACTGATTAGTTAAAGAATTACTGAAGATTAATATTTTGTCACGTGATTTAATGTCAAAGGATATGAAGAAAATTACACAATTTTGGTATAACAATATTTCCTGAAAAAATCATCACCTCCTTCAATTCAACATCATTACCTTCAATTTTAAAACGGAAGGTAAATTACGGTAATGATAGTAAAGGTAGGGAGGTTTTGGCAGTTTTTATTTTCTAACGTCGTATTTTAAAATGCAATATATATGAACATCAAACTACATACTTATGTAGTTATTAGTACATGAAAGAAAATAAAATTATTAAGAAAAACTAATTATATTTCCTAAAATGATGTTGAAGGTAAAGAGTGAAAAGTCGTGCCAAACACCAGTTTTGGCACCAAAAGCGTAAATTTTTTTTTTTCTACAAGTGCACGGCCACTTTCCGCAACATGCCTAGATAGACTGATTATGGCTTAGTACGGGGCAGGGGAGAACGGAAGGCAATATGTATAAGTTAGAAGGATATTTTGGAGGTGCCATCTCAGTTGCAGGTAATGACTTTTTTTCTGTGCCAAACATTTGTTATTTTTTTATGACGTAATTAAATGATTCGTACGTGTAAAAATGCATTTTAATTGCTTCTCAGGATGTATATAATAATATGTGAAAAACTCGAGCTCGTTTAAAACCGTCTTCTTTGAAAATCATAGCGATTTTTCCTGAGACTCCTGTTTTACCCGCAGAAGGAGATGAGTTTTTAATATTAAAAATATTATTTCTGAAGTAACCTTTGTAGTTACAATTTTGAATGTTGGGGCACCCGTAGCTGAATATACAAGAGTTCTTTTGTAATGCAATTCTCATCTGTAACTTCATTCATTATTTTTTTATTTGACCTGAAATGCGATTTGCGCCAAATCTGAGAATCACCGTCTAGGGCCAAGTCAAGAGCTTTGGCGGGGCGGTGATCCAGATCAGTAAAAAGTTAGATTATAGGATTTTCAGTAGCAGGTAAAAGTATTAAAAAAATACATGAGTTCCAAGTTGTGTAACTTACTAGGTATTATGTAGGTATACTGAGACTGTGTCAGGAATTTAACCTGGTTTCTTGGCATTAGGTCAAGGTCAACATATCATTATTGTTATTTTGTGTTTTGAATTATAATATAGGTCATGCAACTACTAACATTTTTGGATAACATACTGCAAACATTCAAAACAGTATAGTTAACAAAAAAAAAGCTGGGGCCTTTTAATATTATTTTGACATTTTCATACAAAATTTGTTTGAAATTGTCAAAACAATATTGAAACATTATTACTTTTACCGGTGATAGTACTTAGCACATATGCCCTTGGTTAAAATTAGATAGATTTAACAATCAAATCAAGACAAATGGGCAAAACCAACTTAGGTAGTACTTTTTAATAAAATCGACTTTTAGGTACCCACCCATAAAGCTAAAGCTTGATCTCATACAATACTATAAAGTCATCCGCTCACACACAAAGCATTTCACTTTAAGCATCTTTTAAATTCTGATTTATACCCACATACCTATCTACCAATATATTCGTGAAATTTACATAAAATCCTGATAACAGCCAAAGGTCGGTGAACTTTTAATGATGTTAATATATCAAAAAGTCGTCGATTAATTTCGGAGCTCGAATAGCACTTCTAACTGACTTTACCACGCAGATGTACCTACCTATATTTTATTAGACATTCATATTGTGGGGTGTGTCTTCTCCTGAATGTTACCTAACTGGATTGAATCCAATTTTAGGTACGTTTTTGCTTATGAACTAAATTCTATAGGTAAGTACCTAAATATATAATTCCTATAGTCTACAGAAAGTTCTAGTTACAGTTCGACTTTTGTCTATTCATCGCCGTTGCCGTTTCAATCGATATGCGTCCACGACTGGACAGTGGACACATGCGACACAGGGCATTGTCCACGACTGGACAGTACCGCGTGCGTCCTGTCCAGTGGCTTCCAGCAATTATGTAAAGATTGTCCGTCCACCATTCTTCTACCATTATTCAAACTCTTTTTCCAGTGCGGCACCATGAGATGTCGTTACCCAGATCGATTGCGGAAAAGCTGCTTCAACATTTATTACAATTTCAATTATTGTGTTTTACTGAATTTATAATATTTTGGCTGCAACAATTCATTTTAACAATGAGAATGTCAGCCAATCAGATTTGATTGCAATCGGTACACAGTACCTGTCGAATTGCCGTGATAGCCCGTTGCTCGATAGCGGTAGAATGACGGCTACAATATCACGATCACTAATTACCCCTGATTGGTTGATGCTCGCTCATTATTGGCTACAATGTATTGTTGCAACAAGTATAGCATAAATTCGATTTAACAATTGCGATTGTAATGATGATTGATACAGGTTTTTCACAATCGACCTACCGGTACCCTCTACGGATCTTTTTATTCTAATCTATGTTAGCTAAAGATCAGTAGGTCAAGTAGATTTAGTCTAATCTGTGTCTTACCATCAGCGTAATTCGGAGGCAGCAGTCGTATGAGTACATCGCCTCTTCTTCCCCACGGTCGATGCCTCACATTGTTGCACTCTCCGCTGGCACTTCGGTACTTGCTGGGAGGACACGGCGTGTTGCTTACGTCGTCCTCCTCAGAAGTACAATTGTATCTGTAAGAAAATGAAAATATATTGAGGACTTAGGTATCTACGTTGCAAAGCTAATCGCACATTACGAAAACAGCCACAAATCACTCGATATAAGCGTCGAACGTGCCAAACAATTTATTTTTTAGTAAAGAAAACGTGAGTGGCATCAGCAATAGGTAAATAGGTCGCGTCAACCACATCTGGACGCGCCAATCCTAAATAGGTAAGTAGGTATAGTAGGTATAAAAACGCTCTTGAGAGAGTAGGTACTAAGGACGTCATTCGCATTTTCATTGCTGGAAAATGGGACGAATCTATTGGAATTTCATGCGGGACCCTTTGATTTTCAATGAAACATGACAAATTGGTCAGAGCATTCCGCAAAGCTGCCCAGTGTGACGTGTATCACAGAAAATAAAAGCACGGTTTCGGAATGTTCGGTATGCACCTGCATAGAGTTCCTAATTTCTAATTCCTAGTGAAATTTTTTTTTTAAATGCCGAAATCAGCCGAGAGAAAAGAAGAAGAAGAAGGAGAAGAAGGACAAGAGTTCCTGTAAGTTATGAAGGTACAGATGAATGTACAAACAAACAGACAAACATAGACTGCAAAATCAGAACTCATTCAAAGTCGGGTAAAAGTTACAAAAGATTTTCTTACACATCCTTAGCTCCCAGCAAAAACCTCCTCTCAGCGGCTAACGCTTCGCTAACTGCTCTTCTTAAGTCACTAGGAACTGTTTGTCCGTTGCTGTCTTCTATTCTGCTTTTCTGCGCCTGTGTCTGTAGCGACACAACCGCCAAAAACCATAGACTTCGTCTTATCCTGCAACAAGAAAAAGATGTTGGTTAAACATATGTAAAAGAAAATGAAATATATGTATTACTTATTTGGGTGCTTTTGAAAGTTCTTTAAAATCACAGACTAAAAAACATGTAGACTTTGTGTAGACCACAAAGTACCTAGTACAGAGCCTTGTTAGTAGAGTTACCGGAAAACAAAAACAAGTATAGGTAGGTAGTAAATGTTTTCTTGTAGGTAGTAAATCTATATCTAGCTAATCGTAGGTAAGTTTAATTAAAACCTAATTTACACAACTTACATACGTATATGTACTAGCACGAGTAATTTTATGTTAATAGGTATAATACTATAAAAGGTTACATGACAGATGAATGACCTGCAAGATTGAAAAGTAACCGACCGCAGGACCTTGATATAGAGTTTCCTAGTTCAAAGTCTGGGCCAAGCCTTTAAATAGAAAAATGTTACTAGGATATTAGGTAGGTATACTATGTATAAGGCTTGATTTATTTCACAACGGATTTGCCCGGTTGAAGGACACGGTGCACGCAGTTGAACGAATAGTAATAAAGTAACTGTAAGAAGTATTTCGTGCTAGACCCTGCTTTAACGAAAACTAAGATAATTTATTTTCTTATTTCTTATAGCTCATTATTTTGCGGACAGACGACATCAAACGAGTCGCAGAGAGCCGCTGGATTATGAGACCGAGGCGTGTGGAAATCCCTACAAGAGACCAGCGTTTTGACGTCTATCGGTGGATAATGATGATGATGATGCTGAGGGCAATAAAAAAAATGAGCAACAACAAGGCCATCCGACCAGCTGAAGGACACGGGCAAATATAACATTCGTTAAAATAGCCACTAACAGAAGCTGATGGAAAAAATTTAATCAATTTGATGATAGAGTTCGCGAGGACCACAATCTTTAGTAACTTAGTTTTACAAAACCCATCATAGGTATTCCCACCGTACAACAATATTGTTAATGGAAACATTTTATTACCATAAGGTAGAAATAAAGGGTAGAAGCCATATTTCTACTCCGACTTGATTCTGATGATCAATTATTTTTGGTTTTCATGAAGTATAAATTCAAAACCACTTCATATAGTTTAATCAGTGCCTGATTTTGAAGATTATATGCCTACCATATGTGGAGATGTAGAACTTTAGACGAGGCCAGTTAAATTAAAATCCTTGAATTTACAGTTCCAAGTTAGAACAAACGTTGCCCATTTTCAGCGAATTTTGTTTAGAATAATTGGAGTCACTAGGATCTCGTCATTGCATGTCTAAGACATGGCGTGTTTTGGTTTATTGTAGGCTTGAAGTGGGCGGGGCAGCGGGCAGCCAAACCAGTATTTACTTAATCACTTCCTGGCCCAAAACCGGTCAATGGATAAATGGATAAAGGGTGATTAATCAGTCTGACTGAAATGTGATTACGTTGCGTCACAAATGGTGACATTAATACTGTGGTGGTATTTATGTGTTTACATAAGACTAATTTTTACTACTTATGCCAATTAATGAAATGGAGAAAATAATTACAGGTAGGTACTTAACCACTTAGTGTAGGTAACTAACTACCTATTATGAAATTAATACTTATAGCCAAATAACTTTATCGTCCAAAAAGGGCATTTCGCTTCTGAGTAGTGTGTAATTTGATAAACGAGTTATAGAACCTTAGAATTAGAAGAATATTATGTGTCTCATATATTATGTGATATTTAATTACATACAAAATATCACTTTTTATTAATATGACGTGGTTTTGCGCCAATATTACTCATATTATTATAATTATTATCCTAACCGGTTTCATATTTCATCTTTTTATTATCACTTAGTAACTAATTCTCAAATCTCAAAAAACAAGAAAAACAATCCAAAGAATCTACTTTGCTTTACTAGTGAAATAACGAGGTTACAATGCGAGTCTCATAATTTAGACAAGTCTTAGAAAGTAAAAAAACTCTCGTGTATGGGAAAACGTCTAATTTGCACAACAATTCGTTCGAACAAGCAAATCGTTTAGAAATCTCTTCTTTCATGTTGCGGGCAGAATTAGTAAATCTGTTGTATCGTGGGCATAATTTTTTGGGTCTCATGGAAAAGATAAGCAGTTTAAAAAAAAAATAAGTTATAGCCTCCTGCTAACATACTAACAATACATTACTTACATAAAATAATAATTACGACTGCCAAAAAATGCAGCCCTAGACTCCCCATGAGGTCAACAGACGATCTGAAGCGGGATGTTGGGAGCCACTGGAATAGGACCTGTTCCAGCGGCTCCCAGCATCCCTATCAACCAAGCAAAACACCTACTAGATATTGTGCAAAAATTCTACAATGCAAAACAGTACAATGATAGTAAATGTTTCAACAACCATCATTCAATTGCTCCTCCTTAAATTTTTTATCATGCAATTGCACTGTTTTGCTTGCCAGCTCCTCAGTTATAGGATAGAGTCTAAGCTCGAAACTGGTTACATGCGTTTTGGCTCAGGAATAAGAGCATAAGAACATTAAGTATGACTTAATCCAATTACATAACATACACGGTCTTCAAACACGGTCGGCGCTTGTGGGGCTCTTTAAGGCTTTTGAACGGAAAGAAAAAGTTAAACCAACTGACAGGTTGAAGCTTACATGAATTATGATAGAGATATACATTAACTCATTCATTATTTATGGGCCCTCGGGAAGTTCAATGAACCACCTGATATAGTTCTGTTACCTAATAATAGTATATACGAGTAGATAGATATACCCATTAATAGTTTTATTTGCTTCTATCACGAACGGCAATGACCCGGATTGTTTCAAATTGTAGTGCCAATGTTAAAATGCAATATGGCATCGATTATTTTTAAAGACGCGAGTGTGCTCCTTTGCCAATAATACCTACGTGACTTTAACGTGTGAATATTAAAGTAACTACACGCTTTTTAGGCAAGGTCATTGTGGCATGACTGTTCTATGTACATATTTTAGTCACAGACTGAAATGATTTAAGGCTGGATGCATATTTTTTACTATCGCCTGAAATTTTGGCTTCTTTAGTAGCCATAGGATCTAATGGAGTAGCTCAAGCTTCTCAATGGCTGCTATGAAATGTCCAATTCACTCTTTTTAAACGCTCGAGATGCTCCCCAAGGCGCTTTGATGGAAACCGCTGTTAAAAATCAAATGCTCAGCTGAATACAAGAGTCAAATGCATATTATGAAATAATGATACAACCGTTGGCACTTTGATAATGTTGAATTCTAGGTCGAAGTCAAATGGAATCTAGGATGTTTTAAACTGCCTATTGTTTGCTCGAGAAGGTTACGAAAACTTTAGACTTAATTCACACTAAATTGCACTGCAGAAGACATATCTTTAGAAGGCAATAGCTTTACCGTGTAATATAAAACAATACCTTGAATAACAGACATCGCACAGCATAAAACGGTGGTTCTAGAGATTTGAAATTTGTAGATAATATTCCTTGAGTACTTACCTGTTCTATTTTCAAAAATTCCAACATATTTTTTAAAAAACGTAACTCTACACGGAAAAACTTAAGCACCTTTTAAACCCGTTTTTAATCAACAAAGATGCGTACTTAATTTGAAACAAATTGCGGTTGCCTAAGGATTTAGTAATGTCAAGCTCATTATTCAATTTAAACAAGTGTAAATTAAAAATTTATAACACCCCCAACAAGTGAAGGTTACAGTAACTAGAAAAGAGCTGATAACTTTCAAACGGCTGAACCGATTTTCTTGGATTATTGCTAAGAACACTCTCGATCAAGCTATCTTTCAAAAAAAAAAAACTAAATTAAAATCGGTTCATTCGTTTAGGCGCTACGATACCACAGACAGATACACAGATACACACGTCAAACTTATAATACCCCCCTTTTTGGGTCGGGGGTTAAAAAATAGGTTAGACAATCACATAAAGAACTTGGACCATGAATTCACGGTTTTCTGATTTTTCCCTTTACTTGTACTAAGATCTACCTACCTACCTTTCATGATACTAGATCAACGTTAGTACCCTATACACACTACATACCCACCCTATATACTACACCCCTATACCCTATATACCGTATATACTACAGACACGACAGAGAACACAGTGTTCACTATAAGGGTTCCTTTTTTCCTTTTGTGGTACGGAACCCTAAAACATCCCAAAGTTCGACGCCCATTTCACGGATAGCGGATAGGATACTAAAATGCATACATGGATACATTGTAATCAGAGGTTATAAATATAATCGTTATTGATGGGTACCGTTGTTAGCCTCCTACAATTTATTACTGCCTCACCGTTTTAATTGTTATTGTATTTAATAAATAACTTTATCTTGATTGCATGGAAACGTATAAATCTCAGTCGTAAATACTTAAAGTACTATAGAATCATCATTCATCATGAATAGTACAGAATCATTGAAAAGCGGTGATAGCCTAGCAGTTGAGACGTCGGCCGGATTCGGAAAGTCGGTGGTTCGATCCTGGGCACGATTCTTTAACTTTTCGGAGCTATGGGCGTGTTATGACTAGTTAAATAACACTTGCTTAAACGATGAAGGAAAACATCGTGAGGAAACCTGCATGCGAGTTTGCATAATGTTCTCAAATATATGTGAAGACTGTCAATTTTGCATTTGTCCAGCGTGGTGGTTTATGAGCTAAACTCGTCCTATTCCCGTGAGAGGAGGCCCGTGATCAGGTTGATATGATGCAGATTTTGAATCCTATATCTATATGTGTCCTATGTCAATGAAATAATTCAGGTACTTATTAAATTTTTTAGGGTTCCGTACCTCAAAAGTAAAACCAGAACCCTTATAGGATCACTTTGTTGTCTGTCTGTGTGAATTTGTGGCTACATCACAAAAAAAATATGAAAGTGAACTTATAAAATTAGTGTTTTCAATTTTCAAAGTAAAATAACTATACTGATTGGGGTATCATATTATGAAAGGGTATAACCTGTACATTTTAAATCACATTTTTATTTTTAGGTAACTATAATAGTTTTGATTTATCGTGCAAAATGTTGGAAAAAATACCCGAGAACGGAACCCTCGGTGCGTGAGGCTGACTCGCACATGGCCGATTCTTTGTATAGGTACGTACATTACGCAATGTCATCAAATAGGTTGAGGTAAAATTTTCGTAGTGAGCATATTAACACAGACTTCTTCGTTGAATACGTAGGTAGGTACCTACTCAGTGCATAGCCTGACTCAATTTCTGTTTCAACTTTGACCAAAATCTAATCACTATCTTTATCACCATCTATACCTCTCTCTTGACCGTGTTTCACACGGGTGAAGCCGAAAGCTAAATCTATCTGATTCACTGATTATTCAGAAACCGATCTTTTGCCTCGAGATATAAAAACAAGTGGAAGTCACGTGAGGATGACCTCACAAGCCGGACATAAGACGACCTCTGAGGCGGAATACCTGGTTGTCTATAATAATTTAGTATAGATACCTACATAGGCATTAAGGTATTCAGATATCTCGTATCAGATTACCTACTTATGAACTTAAAAGGAGCCTATAGGTAGCTATCGAGTGCGTCACATACAAACGAGAGATCTTCGCATTTAAATTATTAACACCAAGATTTGTACCTATATGATGAAGAGTTAAATAAAATAGTTTGTTAAAATGCAATTTTTCATGGTGTAACTATGGGTAGAGTCACCAAGAAAATATGTTAACAAGTGATTGTCTTACATGCCTTCTATATAGTGCTATTGTACAATCCCCAATCACCTTTTACTTCCAAGTTTCAGTAAGTATATTTCCTTTCAAGCTGCAACTTTCTCAGTAACAAAATGGAGCCACTTAAAGTATGAAACTATCCTTGCAATTTGGCCAGTCTACTAAAAGAAATAGATACCGAAGTACCTACCTATATCTAATTTAGAAGATAATCATTGATTTTTACACCGAAGGAATTAGAACGATTAAAAATACCTATATTTTATGTTTTCCCCTACTTATTTAGTACGGTACCTAATGTTAAATTTAGTTTATAAGATATTATGTTACTACTCGTATACTTATACCAACCATTTATTAGAATGTGATGTTAAGTATTTATGTAATTTACCTAAAACACTAAAATTACCATTAATATTCATCATTTGGAAGTAATTTCGCAAAATGCTTGATATCACGAGAATCGATATAAGATTCTCGTTTCCAAGATTAGCCATAAGATTTCAAGACATCTTCAGATCCACAAATTATTGGATGCTCTAAAGAAGCAACTGGGCGTACTTTAGGTGCTACTGGAAAGAAACGGAAAGTACGTTTTTTGTAAAATGCGAAAGTGATTGTTGGTTTGACCTTCAATCACGCCGCTGCTGAGCAACGGATCGGCCCAATTTTTTGCATGGATATAGTTTAAGACCCGGAAAGTGGCATAGGCTACGTTTTATCCCGGAAAATTAAAAAGTTCCCATGCGATTTTTAATAAAACCTCAATCCATACGAACCAAGTCGCGACCATCATCTAGAAACATAATAAACTACTAGGGGCTGCCCGCGGCTTCGCCTGCGTGGATTTCGATTTTTTAAATCCCTTAGGAACTCTTTGATTTTCCGGGATAAAAATTAGCCTATGTCCTTCCCCGGGATGTATCCCAAGTCTGTACCAAATTTCATTAAAATCGATTCAGCGGTTGGGCCGTGAAAACGTAGCAGACAGACAGACAGACACACCTTCGCATTTATAATATTAGTAAATAGTATGGATTAGTATGGATAATGAATCTCGTTAAGAATAACGATAAAATCCGCACTCAAGAACTACCTATAAATACTTAACTTGAAAATACATAACAGTTATTTTTAAATGATAATGATGTGGGGTTGTGTTTGATTCTCACACTAATCATAGTTGTCAATTAGTGCTCCTTTGTGGTGATGTAATAACCGCCAAATAACTATGAGAATTAGGACCCTTATTTGGCAATAAATGATAATAAAATACTAACAATTAATGTGTAGAAGAAGCTTTTTACACAAACACTAAAAGATTTTCTAAACTTTCAGATTAAATAGTAAGTATATTTCAATTCAGAAAAAGATTTCTCAGAGTAAGTAATTACAGTTACCAAGCAACAGGTCATGCTTGTTAAATGTTTATGAAGTTAAAACTTCCAAATTGGTTTTTTTCTTTAATTTTAATAAACTTAAGCTTATTGCATGTTACACTTACACGGTCTATACCTACTAAGTAAAGTTTTTTTTGTAATACTGGGAAGACAAAATATTTTGTCTCATACAAAGTACTCTACAATTACGAACACAATGCCGTTGAAAATGTTCTCCACGGAAACTGGTGATAATTATTGATCTGTCATGGTTGATTGTCCCACCCATTTATGGTCTGAGCACAGCCAAGTGACGGTATAACCTGTGGTATAACCCTACCGTATCGAATTGAATGTTACAAACAACAGCGTGAATATTCAATGTGGATACTCTTGCCCTGGGAGATTAATGTGGCGGGACCAGATGAAGCAACGTCAGATCTTGCGAAAATCTACCGGCGCGGAGAAAAACATTACCTAATACAATACCTATGCTACGCCGGTTTTAAACAAAGGTGTTGTTAGTGTTAATTTCAAGTTTATTGACTATACATCGATATAGGTAGGTAGTGCTTATAAGGTAGAACAGACTATAAAATAAGTCTGGTTATTTTAACTATCTGGTTTCTATGAGGGATATCCATCTATTAGTAGGCATGGTATTCCCAGTGTTATTTTATGTAACACAATCTGTAATCCTAGGTTGTTCTTTAAAAAGTTGTCAATTTAAAATGTTCTCTACTGCAGGTTCCTATCGTTTGTTATTAAAATAACCCCATGTTTTATTTCGACTTTATTAAATGTCATTATTAGTTTACATTTTAAAGAAACTAAAGTCTGCCGATATATTATTGTTTCTTCCATACATTTTTATTAAGTGTCAAAAGTAGCTTATCTATTAACATCGCTCTACGATAAGCAACGAAATGATGACCTTTAGTAAGTAAACTATTTTTCTTTCAAAGAACTTTGCACAACCGTGTATTTCTGTAAGGTGTGTCTCAATTTCTTTATCTGCCAAACTGGTCTTTGTGCTGGCACAAACCAACACTGTTCCCTTTGTTCACATTCATTTTTCGTGAGATTCTAATTGCATTAAGATTATCTTAAAAAGATGTCTACTTAAGTGACGTCTGGCTGAAAGCGTACTTACAAGGTAATTTCCGTTCTTTTGTTATTGTTTCCAATAGTTTTTTACCTCTTGTTTTACAATTAACTCGTCAATACCTTTGATGGGTTGATTGCCCTCATACTACTTAGATATCTATCTAATTACTTATATATTGTGGTTTGCATTCATGCTTATGATCTGTCAGCTGGATAATGTTATCATTTATTCAATATATAAAATGGTACTTATTATTATATACATATACTTAATAGAACTCTGAATAAATTCTGAGTTTAAGTGCCTTAGTTGAATGTTATGTTATAATAATTACAATAGGTACTTAGATTATATGAGTTATGATTTCCAGTAATAAGTATGTAAATAGAAATAACTACTTTATATTAATATTAATATTGAAATTACTTATAATAATCATAATTAATACACGATATTATTTGTATAATGCAGCCTCTTGTCCATATTCATGAGTTCTATTGTAGTTTTACACTACACCATCTGTTCACGACTCCTCCTACATAGTACCTACTACAAGGTTGTGTTGTGGTTGAACCCTTGAACTTGAAACTGAGTTTGATATTATTATCAAACTCGTAGACCAAAGAGTTTATTTTATAAAATCACGAGCATAGCAACCACAGGGATAGGTACAAAAAGTGCGAAAATACAAATCCTCTTTATTCCCTATCCTGTGGGATTTTCTGAAAATCCTTATTCCTTGTCTATATTGTAAAGGAAACCTCTATGAGCAGCTTTCAGTTCAAGGTTTAATTAAGCTAGCTGGGTGTCAATGACGTCGATGAATCAATCAGTGAGTCAAGATTTTTCTTTTTGTATTGATAGGTAAGAGTTTAATTTTTTTGTTATAACTACACAAAGTTTGGATACATTCAATTTTTTGATTTATTTTTGGAACTCTGTTGCGATCGTATACAGTCTCTAATTATTAGTTTTAATAACAGCAGTTGTGAGTGCAAACTTAAACCAAGAACATATTACATACCCGACCTTCAAAACAAATACCAAGCTGCTTTTTAAGTATTGTAATTTCAGTTCGATCCGTTTACTTCCTTGAGCTACCCAAATTGTCTTCCGTATTCATAACGTGGTAGGTAGTTAATATGTATAATTGTGCTATACAAAAACTGATTTTTGGTTAAAATTTGTAACATTATTTCCTGGATATTAAGGATGCAACAGAATTGAAGTTTTCAAGAATCTACCTACAATTAATGACTCAGATTGGTATATAAAATTTTATACCTACCTATCATTGAGTCATTTTCAGAATAATATCAAAATATTATACTACTTTGTAGGTAGTGGCTACTCATGTAGGTACCATTAGCACTATTTGCACTGACGAAACATACATACGTCAAAAAACTCGATTAAAGCTACGATACGGACTGAAATCAGAAAAACCGCTGGCCCACCCGTTGCACTATTGTCGTACATATTTCTTTAAAAAAAACTCTATGCGTTTTCACTGTCCTATAATTTGTTGAAGACCTACTTGTTTGACAATTCACAGCCTTCTTGAAATCTGTCAAAGAATTTACCAAAACTTCAACTTTTTTAACAAAACTGATGTTTGATGAGATTCATCTTATACGACGATCTCATCAAACATTCACATGTTTATTATTTTTGTTGATAGCGCACGGTTATAATATTTGGATTAACTGTCAGATAAATAACTGAGTTAGATTTTTTAAGGACGATAGTAGATTTATATACTTAACATATTATATTCATATGAATCACAAGAATAAACTCTTTGTTTCATTGCTAATGCATAATTATTATTGGAATGCCGTGAGTTATTTTAATACGTAACGTTGCATAAGCTAAATAATGTTTGAGGTTATTTGTTAGATTTCAAGTTTTAGGCTAATCGCCTGCACAGCCTTCGCAGTAACTATGAGGTCAAAGGTATCAAAGTAAATTAACATCAAAATGGCAATAGCCGTTGATTACCCAACATTTAAGATGATAAAGAAATATTGACGTTATGAATGATTAAGATAATTTTGCGTTAATAATTTCAACGCATGATAATGATGCGTTAATAATTTGATCGCCTGTTATTATGAAAGGTGTTAAAGTAACGTTAATTAGTGATCACATATTAAATAAAGAGTCAATTTTGTAATTTGTGAAACGTGTGGTCATGATGGGGGTGCTAGAGTTGCGAAAACTAAATGTAATGAAGGTTAATGGTTATTCTAATTTTGCTGGCTTATTTACTCAATAGCAGTGAAAGCTAAGCTGTGGGGTAAGCGCAGTGTAGGACGACCTCCTGCCCGCTGGACCGATGACCTGAAGAAGGTGGCGGGGAGCGGGTTGATGAGGAAGGCGGAGGACCGTGTTTGGTGGCGCGCTCTTGGAAAGGCCTATGTCCAGCAGTGGACGCATACAGGCTGATGGATGGATGGGTGAGTGAAAGCTAACGAATAATTGAGTAAGTTACTTATCAGTTAAAAAACCAGTCAAGTGCGACTCAACTCCTTCGAAGTGTTATGACATCACGAACGCCGTAGCAATATGCGTAACCTAACATTGAACAACAAACATTTATCATGCATATTAAACTCATCAAGGCTTAAAAAAGTCAATAGTAATCTCTGAAGACAATCATGTATATTTGCTAACATTTTAGACACTATTGTGTGTGTAGGTACATAAGTTATTTATGTAAAAAATCTTCATCACTTATTGTGAACCTATTGTTTCACACCAAACATTTATGCAGACGTATAAATATTTTTGGTTTATTGTGCGTTTTTTTTGGTATAGCGAACGTTCTATAAGTACTTAAGTAATACAAAAAAGTTGAAGTGAAAATGAGAAAAAGAGAAATGGAAGAGATAACATATCACTTCCATTTCTCCAAAAACACATTCTATTTAAATGAGGTGTTTAGATCATGATTATTACCTCAAATCAAACGAAATGGCGTGCAATATTGTGTAATAGGAAAGGAAGGAAGAATATTTATACAGTTATGCGGTAATGAATCATGCGGTCTTACCTAACCCGATTCTTACCGTAATGGTCGCGGTCAATACGCACTCGCAACACATTGATGTACATAATATTTATTATGCATTTACATACTTATCTGTCGATATATGAATGGAAAGACGGCATAAACGTTAGTTCTTTGTATGTACCATAAATATTAGGCATTTTTGAACAAGTTGTTCTGTTGAATTGAATCTAAGTATAATGATACTTACTTAATGAAATAAGAAGGATTAAAAAACGCGAATAACGAATTATTATCGTTTATTGAATTATTATTTCTTGGTCTCACTTAGACATTTGATTCTATAGAATGTAAGCTGTAGCGTGGATATCACAATAAAATTATTTAAATTATTTACTTATATGTACTTACTACTTATGTATTTAATTTGGCGTAAAAAAGCGCTAATTTTATTTGCTTTCTATTTTATTTACATAAATAATCCATTTTAAAAATTCGCCTTCAGGGTATAAGGTGTTTCACGAGGATCAATTTTAGGTCCTGTTTGCGGAAGAGTTTTTAAATATTGCATCCTTTTAAGTAGCAGTATTGTTGTGTTGTTTATAGTGATAATATAATATGTATACTATGTATATTCATATTGGTTACACTCATGTACATTCTTAGGTATCTGCTATCTACATTCCATTTATAAACACAAAATAAAGAAACAGAAAAAATATGTAGTTGCTATCCACTCAGATCCTAAACTTCCTTTTAAGTATTAAGTAGGTATGAACCTAATAGTGCTATTAGCATAATACTTATCGGGTGAATTCAATATGTAGGTACATTATTTTTGACATTTGCACGAGTTCCGCTTCGACTTATGATAACTGGTTTTTTGCTACATAATAACTTTTGTGCAAATGCTAATAGCTCCGATTTAATTCTTACTGAAATTATATTAAAGTGAGTTCAATTAAGTCGTGGGTATAAAATATACTAAAATGGACTGTACGAATAATACTATCCATTTAACTGTATACTTTTTAGAGATCTGTGTTTATATTGTGTTATTAATGACTGATCGATCGAACATAAAAATATAATCATTACCTATCACATCTTTTTCACTTTACCGTATTTTTTTGTGATAATATATTTTGGCATTTAAGTAGATTTCAAACTAAGTTAATTTATAAGTAGGGTGAGCCATATTTATATATTATACTAGCTGATGCCCGCAGCTTCGCCCGCGTGGATTGGTCAGATCCCCTGCAGCATCAGGATTGAGGAGTTGGACTCCAAATTTTTTATGAAACAATGTCGCAAAGTTCCTCTATCGATTAAAAAAGAAATGACGCAAATCGGTTCAGAAATCTCGGAGATTTCGGTGTACATAGGTAGAAAAACACAACTCCCTTTTTGAAAGTCGGTTAAAAAAGTAGCCTATTTTACGCCCTGGTCAATCCTCTACTTGCCTGTGAAAGTCCCGTCAAAATCGGTTCAGCCGTTCCAAAGATTAGCCTTTTCAAACAGACAGACAGACAGACAGACAGACAGACAGACAGACAGACAGACAGACAGACAGACAGACAAAAATTTTAAAAACGTGTGATTCAGTTATGGTATCGTTCAAATAACCATATGAGCTTAATATGAGGTAGTTATTTCGAAATTACAGACAGACACTCCAATTTTATTTATTAGTAGGTATAGATATAGATTATATTTCCGTAGTTTGAAGTCAACTTTAGTCCGAGTAGAGATACGAACTCTAATATTATTAGGTAGGTATGTAATGTATTAGTTAGGTTCATTTTATGAATGAAAAATAATAATGTTTATTAGGGTGCCCGTAGGGTAGGTAACTAGGGGCTTATTTATGCTGTTCGTCCGTCTGTCTGTGAGCGGGGCAGTATTAACCGTAACCGTAACAGGTAGAGAAATGAAATTTTAGCAGTATGTATGCTTTTGAACTTTTGAACGTTTGAACTTCAAAATGGTCCTCATGGTAATTAAAATAAATTAAAAAATACATAGTGTTATACCTTGAATAAAGGCACGGAACCCTTCGTGTGCAAGGCCTTCTCGCACTTGACCGGTTTTTAGTAAGAATGTAGTTTTAATATATAAAAACGACATATTTCTTACTTGAGGTACGTCTACCTAGTTATTTTATTTTATTAAAGTAATCAACATTTTTTACGAAGGTTGTGCCGGTATTGCTCGTGTCATCAACGAAAGCGACTCCGGTTCCGGCGATAGCAGTTACCTACTTATTCGCTTACTCGCAAATGAAATCGAAAACACATTATGTAAACGGAAAGCAAAGGTCCCATGTTGCGTAAAGTGTTACACAGGATTATTGTCATAATATGAGCAGAGTGAATTAGAGTGGGGAACTCTCGGTTTGTTTCTGAATCGACGATTTGTCAAATATTAGGCTATGGGGTCGAAAAATCATACAAAAATATGGCTACTTTAAGGCTATCTGCTAACGTCTGCCATTTGTTACAAGTTCCCTAACTGTCGTGAACTGTGATGTGAGTATAATTAAAGTTTAGCACACAAAGAGAGCCGTGATAGCCTAGTAGTTAAGATGCCTGCGTCCTAATCTGTAGGTCTGAGGTTCGATCCCGGGCACACACCTCTAACTTTTCGGAGTTAGATGAGTGCGTTTAAAAAAAATATCACTTACTTTAAGGTAAGGAAAACATCATGAGGAAACGAACATGCCTGAGTTCTCCATAATGTTCTCATTCTCAAAGGTGTATGAAATTTGCTAATCGACACTTGACCAGCGATAGCGGACTATGGCCTAAACGTTTCTCATTCTGAGAACAGATCTTTGCTCAGTAGAGGGCTGGTGCGAGCGATGTGTTAAACATGATGATGATGATAAGGAATGATATAAAATGCTGTAAATAATAGATATGTTATTAAAATATCATTTACCTGACATCATGGATATCACAATACATTCATGTTGTCAAATAAAAAAAATATGTATGAATATAATTACGTAAATGTAATTTTTCTTCCAATTAATTTTCTTTTTGACACAATTTGATACATTAAAAAGTGGCCAAGCAGGTAGATCGTTAAATTGTATTATTAAAACAACGAGAAATATGGCAATGATAATAAAACTATAAATAATAACAAAAAAATGAGATTTATGCAGAAACTTGAAATTAATTGAGGAACCAGTTTTAATCTTTTTTCTGTCTACAGTTTCAACCAAGTTTCAATTCTGCAAAAGAAGTAAATAAATAATTAAACAGCAACTATGACAGCAACTTAATTAACCCCCGACCCAAAAAGAGGGGTGTTATAAGTTTGACGTGTGTATCTGTGTATTCGTGTATCTGTGTATCTATCGGTGGCATCGTAGCTCCTAAACTAATGAACCAATTGTAATTTAGTTTTCTTGTTTGAAAGGTGGCTTGATCGAGAGTGTTCTTATAGCTATAATCCAAGAAAATCGGTTCAGCCGTTTGAAAGTTATCAGCTCTTTTCTAATTATTACTGTAAACAGAATACACAGTAGGTAAGCTATACATTTTTGGTAATATGGCAATTTACAATTCCGTAAAGAGCAACTCCTACAATAATGATTGCAGTAGACCAGCATTTTTCTTTGAGGTTTTTATGTTGGAAATGTTCAAACACAAAAACCTTATTTATTTAGACGAATCGTTTAAACTTTAGTAACTTCATAGCATCGTCTTGTTTAATCATCTTAAATCGTAGTTCTTATAAAAATAAAACTTATTATTTCTTTGTCGGCTTTTGCCCGCAGTTTTGTCCGAATGGTAAACGGGCACTTTAGTATGGAAACCATACCCACGGGGCGGATACAAGAGAAATTTTTAATTTTTGTTTAATTTAAAAAAGAATATTAGCCATGCCAATCATGACTAATATTCCCCTTTCCCCTCCAACTAAGCGTAAAACTTGTGCCAGGAGTGGGTACGACAATAGTACAACAGGTGGGGCTTGAACCACTGACCTTTCGGAATTCAGTCCGCTCCTCAACCGTTGAGCTATCAAATTACTAGTATGTATTCAAATACGGCTCTGATCTACACTGGTCCAAGTCAACGAGGAAAGTTAAAATAAAGTCACGCAAAGTCCATTCAATGTCGGCTCCGGTTACGCAATAGTGAGCTATTTGACGAATCGAAGATGGCTTCTGGTGCGTGCTTGTGGTTTTAATGGTGACCTGCATTATAATTTAGTGTCGTTGCGTCAGTTTCGTTCGTGTGACATGATATCTGGGTCTCTTAGAGTAAAGGCTAGATTGCACACATTATCACGACAGCAGTGACTAAAAAAAGCATATCACACTGCATAGCGCGACTACTGCAGAGTTCTTTTAATAATTTCTACAGTCCATTCAGAGTTATTTCACCTCTGACATTCGTGGTCGTATATATTGGCATTACTTCCTGTGTACGAAACTGTTACCATACGTGTAACTTTTCCGTACGTTAATGCATTTAATTTATGCATCATTTTAAAAACAATGGTATAAGTGACTCGGCTACAAAATGTTGAGCATTTATTTGACAATTTCTTCAATTTGTCAACTGTAAGAAACGTCAGACAGTGAATTCATGTAAAATTCACTGTCTGATACCTTACGGTTTGACTTTTTTGGTTTAGGCTTAGCTCCAATCTAAGAATTAGAATTATTGGACTCCAAAACACATCACGTACAACAAAATTTTATTCAGTAAAGTAGTCAGCGGTAAAATAACTGGAACAAGTTGCACTAGCCGCGTGCGTTGTGTGTGTACAAGCCTTAAAAGTTGCTTCACATCAGTAGTCTAGGGGAAAGTGATCAAATATTGAATAATATTTAGCACTTAAACAAATAATTTCTGGTTGTTTTAAATAGTGGTATTCCATGAAGTAAATCAATTTTTTGATTTTTTGACTGATTTGATTTGATTTCAACCTTCATTAAACTTTTCGCAATTTCGTATTAGTTGTCTCATTTCAATTTTCTTCAATGGCCCTCAGTCTACAAAATTTTACTTTATTCAGTCTACTTTACACTCGGCCTTTGTTTTTTAAAACATTTGTAACTGAAAAGCTGTAAAAACGCGGATCTGTTTCAAGGTTGTAGTTGAATTTGATACCTATTTAGCAATTCGTTAGTTGCTCAGCAATAATAAGAAAAAGAAGGAAAACTATTTGTCTTAATCTTTTAAAATCTAATTAAATACAACATACAACTATAACATTGATATTTGATACTTATATAATTATGTTTTAGAATTGCTTGATTGAATATCTGCCTATTTTATTTAGGTAATTATAGAAAGTTTTTAAATACTTACAGTACTCTTTTGTTTTATTATCTAAGGCTTATAACATAGGTTAAGTCGGCATAGCTTAGCTAACTTGGCTTGGGCATTTATAAATTTATATGAGAGGATTTACCGATGAGAATTTAATAAGCATTCTTCGGTCATTCAATAGGAAAACGCCCTGATGGACGTCCTTAGCATTAGATTTAACAAGTGTGTAAACTAAATTAAAAGCTACTATAAATAACAGCTGGTCTCTTAGGCTAAGTTTATTGAAATAAAATTATTATAAATCAATTGATCAGGATTCCGAGATCACGTGCGTTTAATACCAGTAATTTAATGTTATTTTATTTATCAGTATGTAATATGTTGTTGATCTACTCAACCAGTATAAACATCCTGCTGCCGTGTAATACGGATGTGTATTTCTAGTTATGATTAGTAACGTGTTAATGCTAAATTCTTCAATAGCTACGAGTACAGTGACAAAAAATGTACTGACATATTCATGCCTTAACCTTTAGAGTACTGTCGGTCCTTGAAGGCTTAGATGGCGAGAAAAAGACTCAGCCTGATGATATTACATATTATATGAAAAAGAAGTAGATACTTTCCAGACGTAGGTATCTTTTTATTTATTAATTATAGGCAATCGCTTGACCACAATTACACCTGATAGAAAGTGATGATGTGGCCTAAGATGGGACGCGTTTACCTAGTCCTAGAAGATGCCTAGCCAAACTGAAGATTTAAAACTACGACATTTGGGTCACATTTGCAGAATGCTATCTCTGCTACTCTCGTGCGTTTTGTATCTTATTTTTAACTCATCACCGAGCACGAACTACTTAGGTATATTGTAAGCCATGGAACGTAACAGATCTATGGTATAATCTTATTGGTTCTTGAACCTTAATAGGTAAATATCTACATTGATAAATGAACCCTTTTAAATTTATTTTGGTGTAAGTATCTACCAATGACTTTTAGTTACCTACAGTACTTTAGATATTTAGACTTAGCTCTACCCATCTGCAGTGGGTTTGGTATTTGTTAGGTAGAGATTTAGTGTAACTTTTATAAGTTATCATTCGTAGTATGATGGACTGTCTCTTGAATCGTTGCGTCTGTCAAAAAATTCTAATTTGTAGCCCAGAGTTGACACCTCCAAAAAAACAATGGCTCTCTTCTAAAATTAATGGTTGGCACGTTGGTGGCTTAAACATAAAGCTGTTGGTCTTGCACCTGATCTCTCTCTGGTTGTGAGCCTGTGAGGTGTGGACTTTATTAGTCCACACCTCACAGTGAAGAAATAGAGATTGTATCTCTAACGTTTTCTATGTAGGAATACTTAGTTGGCTGTTCGTTCATATTAGTTCGGACTTCGGAGACCAAAATTCGGTCAGAAGAGAAGTGTAAAGTTTAAACGTCTTTTGACAACTCCATTTGGCAGAAACTCAAATAGGTATCACGTTGTTTTTAACCCGCGACCCAAAAAAGAGGGGTGTTATAAGTTTGACGGGTGTATCTGTGTATCTGTGTATCTGTCTGTGGCATCGTAGCTCCTAAACTAATGAACCGATTTTAATTTAGTTTTTTCGTTTGAAAGGTGGCTTGATCGAGAGTGTTCTTAACTATAATCCAAGAAAATCAGTTGAGCCGTTTTAAAGTTATCAGCTCTTTTCTAGTTATTGTAACCTTCACTTGTCGGGGGTGTTATAAATTTTTAATTTACACTTGTTACTTGAAGCGATGCTAACAGATCTTTTTTTTACATTAATATTCCAATAATGCCTTAATTAGAATATGAAAATGAGTATGTTTTATTATTTAAATACCTATAATAACTTGAACTGGTTTGTTATGCAAGGTGCAGCGATGAGGAAGACGATGTGCACACTGCATTATTAACTTGCATAATGTAATCTCAGTTTATTCTAATGTACAGGATAAATTAGTGAGGATGCAGGCAATAAAACAGCAAGATTAAATATCCTTAGTGGAGTATTTAATCTTGCTAATTTGTGAAAAAATAAGATAATAATATTATGTTGTATAAGTATTATGTGATGGCCTACTTTGATAGTATAGTATATAATGTGAAACTACCTTTAAAAGGCAATGCTATTAGTAGGTATATTCAGAGAAAATGTTTCAAAGATGTTTCATTCACAATAACGCTTTTCTGATAAGCAATTACTTATATGGGAAATCATTATTATGCACTATTATGAATAGAATAGAATTTCCTGTAAAATGTGACCTCATATTTACCAGATATTAATATATAATATGGGTTTACTCAAATCGTCCTTCTCACCGGATTTTCCATTACCTACGAACTTTTCCTTAGGTATATTTTAACATTGTTGTAAAATATTACAAACAGGGTTTCCGTAGTTATTATTTTCGTGGAAGTATAGAAGGATCTCTTCTATTTCCACGAAAATATTTTTTTCCGCAAAATAATTTTAATTAAATTTTGCTAAAAGTTAGGTTGATAATATTGACGCAACAAATATGAATTTTCCGTAGATTTTAAGATCCAAAGACAGAGTCAAGGTATATTTTGTACCTTACGCGGGTCTGCAATTACATAATATACATGGCATAGTATTATTTTGTATATAGAATACATATGTATTTGAAAAGAGCGAACGATAGGTTTCTTACTGGTTCTAGTAGGTAGGAAGGGCAATCCGGACCAGTGCAGTTGTAGATTCTTTTGGCGATTCAAAATCACTTGTACAAGTTTATTTGAATAAAAATCTTTGTATTTGAAGAAAGAGATTTTCGTATTCTTAAGCACGTTTTAAAATGGTTTTACGTCGATAACAACATTTTTACATTGTATCGTACAACACAAAGACACTAATCATTACTTAAAAGGGGTATTTTGAAATATTACATTTAACCTCGACCCAAAAAGAGTGCATACTTCATAGAGTTATTTATTTAAATGATGTTTAACGTTGACAATCAATCTACTCTTGTACATAAGAAGTGCCAAGTATAATCTAAGGTGACATTAGTTAACATATATTTTGAATATGAATTTTATTTGAAACTAGTTATGACGACCTCGCTCACCAAACGGTGTGCCTACATATTCTCCTGTATACCTAAAGTAAGGGTACGTATTTCTAAAGTAGGGGTCTATGCAGCTATGCTATACAGAGAACCTATATGAAAAATATCAAGTTCTTAGATCCAGTCACCAATGGTGGTGGTTTTTTTTTTTTTTTTTTAATCAGATACCAGTTAGCTCTTGACTGCAATCTCAGCCGGTGGTAAGTGGTGATGCAGTATAAGATGGAAGCGGGCAACATGGAAGGGGTATGGCAGTTTTTATTAAAGCCATACCCCTTTGGTTTCTACACTGCATCGTACCGGAACGCGAAATCCCTTGACGGCACGATTTTGCCGGTAGAGTGGTAACTAACCACGGCTGAAGCCTCCCATCGGACAAAATGATCTGCATGTTGATGGTCAATCAGTCTATTTTTCCTTTTAAAAGTAGGTATAGTAATAATAATGATAAGTATAATAATATATTTATCTTTATGCTTTATTTGAAACATTATCATAAATGAGGTACATCAAATCAAGTATGTATAATAAGTAATAAAGTAGGTACCTACTTCGGTGTTATTAATTCACTTAGGGTACCTATATATTTATATTGTGTATCATGGAAAATACGAAGTGTTAAAATAAAAACACTAATTTCGGATTTGTTTATAGATATAAAACATTTTAACCGCTAAATAGCAATAATAGTACATATTTCCTTCCCATAAGCATCAATCTAGAAAGGTAAATAAGTAATTACATAATAAACTAGGTATAATAAGTGTAGGTATATAGAAGCATAGAAGATGCCTAGGTACCTAAGACTATCTTATAAGTAAGGACCTATCTATTATGTATTTCCTCAGAATTACCTAAGTACTCCGAACGGGTAGGTTCGTTGGTAGGTACATAGGTTTTTCCTTGAATAGTACTAAAATATGGATACCTAACTAGTTATTTATATATGTACATATGTGGATCATATTTGTTTCTGACAACTTTAAGCAACAAACATAATATTGTCACCACAAGCGGCATACGTCCGGTTTCATGATATAATCGCTCTTTTAACATCTGTTATGTAGAATTACTATTATGCAGTAATGTCTTTACATAATCTGAGAAGAAAACTAGTATTTCAACGTTCTAATTCAATAAAAATCTAAACATTTGCTCCTTAAGTTGTAAACTAGTGCCTATCTGGGTACCATTTGTATACTGAGTAAGAAATATAAGAATTTAAAAACACAAACACAATTTCAGGTATGTTCTTAAATTAGCCAAGCGATTCAGCGTTTTGGTACGATGCCGTGTAGAACCAAAACGGGTATGGGTTTAACTAAAACTGCCATAGCCCTCCCAGGTTAGTCCGCTTCCATCTTAGACTGCACCATCACTTACCACCACGGGAGATTGCTGTCTAAGGCTAACTTGTATCCGAATTACAAAAAAAATTGAATAGTTGACATAAAAGTTTCCGATTTCTCTCAATATCTTTAGATAGGTGTATTATATATTTTCTATATTGAATTCAATACTTAATTGATATGTACTTAATGTTTAGAAATAGGTCACTTTTGTTATTCGCACGTTTCTTTATGATAGTGTTTCGTCATTGTTCTCACCTAAGTAACTAGGGCAATCCATAATCGGCTCTTTATATAGAGTTCTATTAAATACATAAATAAAAATAGCTTTTACTGAAGAGTACTTGCGACATAGCCTCCTTACACGATCTAACAATATCAAAGAATACAATTAAGTATTTAGTTATTATTTTTTGCGCTATATACCTAAATACAAAAACCTCTAAAATACCTGTTTAGTATAAATTACTATTGGCGAATAATATATTATATTTTATCCGTGTTTTTTTCCGTCCAACAACGCAAGCTAAGCTTTTGTGATTCAGCGTTGGTATAATAATAGTATTATGATTATTTAATTCGACTATAAAGTACCTAATATACATAAAAAAGTGTCACACAATTCTATTGCATGAATAGAACCATGTATTTCTACTATTCAAAATTTCAAAGCAGGTTTGTCGAAAAAGTATTGGCCAATACAATTTGGCAAGGATCTCTAGTTATCACTTTTGAACTCTTGCCTACTGTATCTAAAATAAAATGAATATTTGTCTAGAAGGTTACAAGCTCGAGGTCGATTGCTTTCCGCGACTGCTTAAATTCAATTGTTAAAAATAGATACTTATTCAAAATGTGCATATTTAAGTTTCGTAATTTGTCTAATTAGAATAGTAATTTGCTTGTGCTTAAGGTGCTTAACTTTAAAGTTCATAACAGAGTTGAACTTAGCTCTGGCATTGTCCTACTTTTGTGATCGTAAGGAATTTTGAGTGTGTATTTTATGAAGATTTTATGATTTTGAACTACGGTTTTATAATAAGCCATTAAATATTGTTATTAATGTTCTCATAACTTATAACTAACTTTGCTTATTTTATATAATTATTTATGAATATGGGTAACTTACATTTTCATAGATCCCATGATGTCACCAAAAACAAAACGAACAATGGTCACTCAAAAAAATCATAGACAAAACAAAACACGTCTGCCCGGTAAATATCACTTTTCGTGTCGAAGTTCTAATTTTGAATTTCGCGTTGGATCGCGAGCGCGCGCCGTTCCTCGCGAACGTGCTGGCTCGCTGACTGCCGCGGAGTGAAGCTGGATGCAGGGCTTCCTTCGCTTACTGCCAAGAGAAAGTTAGCAGTTATCAAACTTGGCGGTTACGTTCGGTGATGACGCTATCTTCCCCGATTGCGTATACAATGACAAAAATTTTCGCGTCCCCAAGATTGGCGCGCTACTGACACGGTGAACGGACGACATTTGAGTCCTACTTTGGGTGCTCGTTTGCATTTATTCCAAACAAACTAGCAAACTTTGAGGTCTTTCAAAATTTTAACAGTAGGTAAAATCTGTATTCAAATTAGCTTCGATCATGTGATGTTGTTTGTTGTGGATGTTAATTTGAAATAAAGATAAAGGATGCAGGCAATTTAATTAACTTTTGAATGTACTTATCCTACTCTACCTTTTGTAAAGCAGTTATTTAGAAGAATATTAAGCGCATCTTCGTGCGTAAATATCTACAGGTGCATTTTATATTCGACCCTCCAAAAGTTTTAATTGGATGTTTTGATTTGATTGGTGTTTCTGAGAACATGAATAAGTTACCTACCAAACCTAAATAAAAGTAAAGTTTTTTTGGCAAGTTTAGTTTTTAATGGCATTTCACGCTTTGTTACCATGGAAAATGCATGTTAACAAAGCGCGAAGCTTGTGCTACAATTGTACATTAATTAGGTAGGTAGGTATGTAGTTTGAGTCTAAGACCATTCAGATTTCAGATCATCTTTTAGAATAGTAAGGAGTGCATAATTCGGTAGAGAGACGAGATAGAAACATTTGGAAGTAAGTAGGTAATTATGATACCTACCGGTTTTATTTCAAATCCCTTAATTATTTACTTTTTTCAAATATTATGATGGAATTTTTATTTATACCTAAGTCCATTAAACAGAGACTAATAAAATAAACTGGAACGGGGTTTTTTTTTGCGACAAATATATTTAATAGTTAGCTAAAGTTCGGCTTCATAAAAATAACTGTTAAGTAAGTAAATGGAAATATTAGGTTGGATTTTCATTTTCCGGGTGTAAAGTGGCCTTTGTACTTCCCCCGGATGCAAGCTTTCATCAAAAACGGGTAAACGCTAACAGACAGACAGATTCACTTTCGTATTTATATTAGTAGGTATGGATTTACTTGTTGTTCATGTCTTCTTATAGATTTGAAATGTGTCTTATTAGGTTTATTAGGTTGCACGCTGTATTGTGAGAAGCGAAATGCCATCGTGAGGTAGAGCACGTAGGTAAGCCAGATTGATTTATCTTAGGACTTTCAAATCCTTGTAGCTACATATTTTACTTACTTATATATTAGTAAGCATGTTAACTATCCATACTACTATTATAAAATGCAAAAGTGTGTTGGTCTGTCGTTCTGTCTACTAGTTTTTCATGGCCCATCTGTTTAACTGTCGTAGACTTTGGTATCGAAAGTGCTTGCATTCCAGAGAAATGCATACATAAGTTCGTTTATGTCCCGGAAAATGAAAGAGTTCTGAACTGAAAAATCCAACTGTTTCCACGGGATTTAACAAAAGCTAAATCTACGGGGATGAAGTTGCTTGTATCATCTAGTCTTTAATATAAGTAAGTATGTTAACTACAAGATACTAGCGACCCGTCCCGGCTTCGCACTGGTAGCTTATTACAATTTTTGGAGGGATATCTAATTAAAAAAAATAGTATAGCCTATGTTACTCAGGAGTAATGTAGCTTTCGACTGGTGAAAGAATTTTTAAAATCGGTTCAATAGTTCCAGAGTACCCTCTAGAAACAAACTTACAAAATAATATTAGTATAGATATGCTAAACATGGTACAAACTACAAATACTTGTAACCCAATGAGTCGTGAGTTGGTAAAGCCATGACAAAGTAGACAGCTACCTACTTGTTGCAACAGTTTGTTCTAAAGCTTCTAACTCTTACATTGTTTCTAGAATAGTGCTCTTACTTTCATCATGCGTTCATCATGTTATTATTCGTTTACCCATAAAGAATAAAAATTCCATGTATCAGAATAAAAAACCAGCCAAGTGTGAGTCAGACTCGCGCACTGAGGGTTCCGTACTCGGGTATGATTTCATGATTCTAGGTCAACGGGAAAAAGATGTGATAACTTTCAAACGGCTGAACCGATTTTCTTCGATTATAGGTAGCTAAGAACACTTTCGATCAAGCCACCTTTCAAACAAAAGAACTGAATTAAAACCGGTCCATTCGTTTACGAGCTACAATGCCACAGACAGATAGACAGATACACATGTCAAACTTGTAACACCCCTCTTTTTGGGTCGGGGGTTAATAAAATTAGCTTAGAGGTAAGTATATCATATAAAATATGCCCGTGTAGAAATGTAACTAGAATGATGATGCGGTCATAATAACATAACTGACAAAATATAAATATAATAAAGTACGTAGTTACCTACCTACTCGTAGAAGAGTAAGTACAGATTAATTGCGCCGACAGCGTTAATAAATAAAATTTACATAGGAACATCTTAAAATATCAATTAGAATTAAATGATACAAATTATAGACCTTATCTTTTACGACTCAAGAACATTGTCCGGAGAAAGACTGGCTATTAAGTTGATCGCCCATTGCGTAATACGTGGGTTAAAATATTATTCGATTGTGAGCAGCCAGCTTTCACTTTCGCGGGTGATAAGTTAAAACTATATGGCGAACACGCATGGAAATATCGGTATTATAAATTTAATTGTTTGCTTAGGTAATGTTTCAGAATGCTTTTGATAACAATCTGTAACAAAATATTTTTCAAAAGAATCAAAGGATACCTACCTACCGAGCCATTGATTTTTTCGCTTTTTCAATTAATTAATGTTTTAAAAGAGGTTTTGAAATCAGTGGTGAGTTAAGCCAGCGGACGGTTTTCGTTAGACTGGGACAATTTTTCTTTCTGGAAATAAATAAAATAAAATTAAAGGATCTGTTTGTAATATCATAATAACTGCGTTTTACTTAATGCTAAAAACAAATCAATTTTTAAAATATTTGTTTCTGTTGTCTGTTTATTTTGACTAATCTCCGAAACAACTGATTTATGAGATCTGCATCTCTAGAGTATACAACTCAAAGATGATAAGATACTGAGATATATAGTAACATAATGAGATATTCGAGACGAGCGGGTATCCAGATGACATGAACATCAAGTGAAAGTAGACCCGCCTCCAAACCTGTCCTCCGTGTCATCTTAACCAACTTATGTAATACGAAAACAATCAGTTGAATGCAGAATGCATTTACATTTTAATTTTTTATCATGCCGGTTTTAATAGGGATCATCCTTTTTAGGGTTACGTACCTCAAAAGGAAAAACGGAACCCTTAAAGGATCACTTTGTTATCTGTCTGTTTGTCCGTCTATCCGTCTGTCGTGTCTGTCAAGAAAACCTATAAGGTACTTCCCGTTGACCTAGAATCATAAGTTTTGGCAGGTAGGTAGGTCTTGTAGCACAAGTAAAGGAATAAATCCGAAAACCGTTTTCTGGTCACATCATTAAAAATAAAATAAAAAGTGTTTAAATCAAAGTAAGAAAACTATATCAAGTGGGGTATCATATGAAAGGGTTGTACCTGTACATTCTAAAACAGATTTTTGTTGACTCGAACTTGGCCGGTTTTTTTTTTGTTCAGATACAAGTTAGCCCTTGACTGCAATCTCACCTGGTGGTAAGATATGATGCAGTCTAAGATGGAAGCGGGCTAACCAGGAGAGTATAATTACTTGGCTGTACGGTTTTGCGGACAGTTGGTAATTAGCCACGGCCGCAATCTCCCACCAGACCAGACTAGAGAAAATTTTTAGAAATTATAAAATTCCAAATTTCCCCTGCCAGGAATCGAACCCGGCATCGATTTCTTGATCCACATATCCATCCATCCATTAAATTATTATCAGTTTATTTTTTATTACTTAAAACTGAAAATATACAAAATGTGTCCTACCATACGCCCTTAAAATTTAAAAATTTAAGGGCGTCTGGCAGGGGGTTGCCACGATACTAAGTGTCTGCCAAAGCATGACGTGATTTCTAATATTATTCTGAAGAAAATATTAAAAATTTGACTTTATACCTACTAAGATTGTTTACACTGTTATTATGTTTATTACCTGTTATCTCCCAAAGCCACCATGATCCAAACTTCATAATCGCTGATCGTTCATACCTGTGTTGGGACAATACACAGCGAAACTTTCAGCTTTTATAAAATAACGAAGGTCTGGCACGCGCTGGCTCTTTCTCTATTTGACTTGAGAGGCTCTAGCACGTTGGTCCGCTGTGGTTTCTTCGCTTAAAAATATATAGGTAGATACTTTAATCATAAAAGTTAATAGGTAGTTCAGTAGGTACCTAAATTTTATTAAATTAGTTAATTTTATAACGACTGTAAAGCAATTTTTCAATTTTTATTGGAAACATAACTAATCAGTCGAAATAAATTAATCAGAAATATTAGATACCTACTTATTCCGTTAATTACCTACGTCATGTATAAATTTGGGATGATTAAGTAGGTATAATTATAAATAAACTTAAAGTTTTATTGTTATAAGCCTAACTCGCAATCGTGTCTTCAATCGCAATCAACTTGTGGTTTAATATCATAATGAGACTAAAATAATAATTTTACTTATATTAATTCAAGTAGATAGGTACTTCAATATACCTAGCTATATTAAATACTAGCGACCCGCCCCGGCTTCGCACGGGTGGACACTACCACGAAAAATCCTATCTATTTTCCGGGATAAAAATTATAGCCTATACGGATTCGGAAGAATCCCTCTAAGTAATGGTAAAAGAAATTTTGAAATCGGTCCAGTAGTTTTTGAGCCTATTCAATACAAACATACAAAAATACAAAGGTTTCCTCTTTATAATATTATTAGTATTAGTATAGATAAAAAAGTTAGGATGTATGTAATACTTGGTAATGAAGTGACATTTGTATGGCATTTGGTCCTAATGCCCTGCATAACATATTTACCTACTTACTTGTGATTTTGGATTATATTCCGGTCCATACCGGATGTCTTGGACGTTTCATTCGTACCTTCGAGGTGTTTTTATTATACGAGTATATCCTTGTAAGTAGGTGCCTAACTACCTACATTACACATCTTTTTGTAACAAAATATTCGAATTTGATTCTTATGGTAAAAACGAGTTTTAAAATTGAGTAAGGTGAAAAAATTACATGTTTTCGTTCAAGCCAAATATTGACTATTTCACTTTCAATTGTAATGAGTTGCAGACATATTCAGAAATTAGTTAAGCTTTCATACGGAACGCTCACAAAGGAATAACTAATACTAGTAGGTAGTATTATGTCTTAGGTAAATATTATGAAACTATTTAATGCCTTACATTAACCTAACCTATGTTTAAAATGTCTGAATATTATAGAACGTAAGTAAAATCAATATCGCGTAAGACAATAGGCACCTAAATAATTTAGGAGAAGAATTTTTAAGTAATCGTGTACCTACCTACCTAAATCCATACTAATATTATAAATGCGAAAGTGTGTCTGTCTGTCTGTCTTTCTGTCTGTCTGCTACGTTTTCACGGCCCAACCACTAAACCGATTTCAATGAAATTTTATACAGACTTGGGATACATGATGGGGAAAGACATAGGCTACTTTTCATCCCGGAAAATTGAAGAGTTCCTACAGGATTTTAAAAATAACCGAAATCCACGCGGGTGAAGCCGCGGGCATCCTCTAGTACTGTATATTACACAAAATAGGTAGGTAATTTTGTTTTACATTTTATTTGTTTATGAGTCACAAACAATGATGTAGTGGCAGCAAAAACATGTCCTAAATTCGATATGCAGGTAGGTATTTTCGCCTGGTGGTTAAATTAATCATGTTGTTATTAATTGGGAGTCTGCTTTAAATATTGGGTATTTACTGGTCATCGTTCGTACTAATAAATTAGTAATAAAAATGGAATTTATCATGGTTTGATGATTCAAAAAAATGTAGGTTTTGCATTTTATTTCTCTAAAAGACTTATACTAAATTTTAATATAGCTACTAAAAAGCAAAAAAAAAAAACGATTTGCAATGTTATAAAAAGGCGATTTTTTTCAGAAAAATGCAAGTAGCAAGCGCAAAAATACCTAAGTCGCAAATTTTTTACATTTAGGTATCTTACCTTAAACTACAGATTGTAAGTTATTTTTGAAATAGCACTGACTAGATGGGTATCAAATATAATGTGTAAACAAGAATTGTTTATTTTTATAATTTTCACACAAAGTATCCTTCACAAGTCACCAGGTGTAGGCCATAATATTATAATGACAAAGTAGGTACTATTTATTTGGTAAAATATTCCTAGTGGTCACCAATTTTTTTCTACGGCAAGGTTCAGGATCGAATAACCGTAAAAACTCGTAAGTAGCGATTTATGAAGTAGTTTATTAGGTTTTTAAAATTCTATGGGAATTCATTGATTTCCGAAATAAAAAAAGTCTATTCAGGTAATAGTGTATTTCATTACAAGTGCGGAAAGGCTGTCATTGCAAAGAGTTCCGACAAATGTCTACCCGAGCCGAGGCGTAGCTGAAGGCGAGGGTTGACAGTCGGAACGAGTTGCAATGACGGTTCCGCACGTGTACTGAACGACTATTTTTAATACAGTTGTGAAAAAATGAAGCAATTTAATAAAATAATAAAAACACAATAAACTCAACTAACTTAATTTAATTTAATTTAAAACAACTTTATTGTTGATAGATATAAAAAACTAGGGTCGAAATTACTCATTTTAGGCAACCAACAACTAAACTCGCAAAGAAAATTTCTGAAAAATGGCGCCAACCGTAGAATATAAGCAGAGTTTTTTTTTCTTCACCCATTCTGGTAGGCAAAGGGAACTATGCCCATATAGCCAAGTCTTCAGTAGAAGTTTTTTATTGATATGAAATGAAAATGAAATTTAATGAGATGAAATGAAATGAAACCTAACCAAACTCATTCAAGCAAATCATTAAATCTGATATTGAAACAAATTAGTAGCTTCTTATTAGAAATACGTATTTGCATGAATCATAAAAACTTCAATGAATTTTTTTAGTAAAAACTTCATGGTTGGTTTTTCTTTTTAATATTTTGACAGTTGGGAAAGAAAAAGCACGAGTGCGGGAAAGGTAAAGAAAAAGCACGAGTATGTAATAGCCCACATCCCGAACGCTATACGTCCCTGCAATACGCCACTTTTTGAGCAACTGTATTAAAAAATGCTTTTTTACTTCACATTTTCGCTTTTATACATAGTTGTTTTATAACTAGCTGTTGCCCGCAACTTCGTCTGCGTAGAATTGCTGATTTCCCGTGACATTGAGGTTTCCCTTGCGGCCAACGCCCTGCTTCAGAAAGTAAGCTACAGGCAAATGTCAAATTTCCTTAAGATCAGTTATACACTTGCATTATTACAGCACAATGCACTTCGCCAATGTCGAGTAGCTTGAGGGAGACTATTTGTGGACATTTTCAAAAGAAAGGGAAATAAACTTTTAAAAGAGCAACAATCGTGTAATAAATCTAAACAGAATTTTGAGCTAGTAAATTCCTTTCACGATTAAACGAGGTTTTTGAGTATTTTGATTTTTAATTTGAGTTTAATAACAGTAACTCAGGGTCGATAGAAGGGGCAATAAAGCCAAGGATATTCGTGAAGCTCGTGACCGCATCATGGCTCCTAAATGATTTACCGATATAAAGCAATAAGGGTTTGTGGTTTAACCTATCATAGCTTTGTTGTTAGCTTTTAACCTTGAAGTGGAAGATCAAGATTTACTCGCAAAAGGAACTATGTATGATGTTAGTAACAAAAGACTTTATCAGAATGAACGATCATCCTATGTTTGTGCGTATAATTAATTAGATGACGCCCGCGACTTCGTCTGCGTCTTTCCGGGGTAAAAGTAGCCAGGATAGGTAGTACGAGAAATTATGTGTCCGGGATGTAAGCTATCATTGTACACAAGTGTAAATTAAAAATTTATAACACCCCCGACAAGTGAAGGTTACAGTAACTAGAAAGGAGCTGATAACTTTCAAAAGGCTGAACCGATTTACTTGCATTATAGCTAAAACACTCTCGATCAAGCCACCTTTCAAACAAAAAAAAAAAACTAAATTTAAATCGGTTCATTTGTTTAGGAGCTACGATGCCACAGACAGATAAACAGACACTTTTTGGGTCGGGGGTTAAAATAGACGATATCCGCTACTTCATAAACGTGGACCGCCCTGTCTAAGTAGCAATAAAAAGTAGAGATGTGCACAAAATACGGAATGTAAACAATTTTATTGAGTAACCTTGTCATCACCTTTTCTGTTCGCCCTTACAGTCTTTATTCACTAAGTATGTTGTCGATCTCCCCATGGCATTCACTAGGCATCTTTCCGGGTTCATCAACCCGGATTGTTAACGTCCTTTAAAATCTAGCTTCTTGTTTTTCGTTTACTGTTACCAAAAACACGGATTCTTGCAAAACCCCCGGTAAGATAATATCTCGCCGGTCGAAATAAAACTATTAAACTTTTTCACACAGTATGTATAATGTTCTTTACTGGGAAAGGATGTCTCGGATTTTATAAAATCACTAGCTGATCCACACCGGCTTCGTTCGAGTGGAATTTTTGAAAAACCAAATTGTTATTGGTGGAGGTTGTTTTTAGTTGGTTTCCAATTTTTACGGATCCCATATCCGAAATTCCTTTATTATCGCATGCCTACGTCATCAAAAGAATTTACTACCAAAAATTTTAACTTTTTACCCCAGCGGTTTAGGCTGTGCGGTGATCGAATAGTTAGTCAAATCTTACATACATAGAAGATCTAAGTGCTTTTATTTATGACTAGTTTTTTCCGCAACTCTGGGCTTACTGAACGGACCATCACAGCCAATAGGCCTTTAAATCCTGTGCCTATTTATATACAAGTCCATTTTCGGAATTTTCACCATAGAAAACACGACTTCACAAGTAAGGTAAACATACAAAATATGAGCGAAGCGTCATAAGCAAACTAGTTCTTCAATAAGGTCAAAATTTATTTCATCCGATAATAATCAGTGACTATAATATGTACCTACATAAATAGTACATTTTATGAAGCTCATCACAAAAGCCACCCACGCTGTTGTTACTAAGCGGCTATGCTAAGAAAAACCACAAAATATCTCGAGAATGACAAAAATCTAACTCACGTGACATATCACTGAATAATTAAGCTCGTCTGTCTATATGGCAAAACTACATTTATGACTTTATTTGAGTTATCGGAATATTTTTCTTCTGTTTTAATTAATGATTCTTTGATACCCATATACGGCACCAATGTTAAATACCTACCACATTATTATAACGGTTTTATTTGATCGAAAAAATTGTAAGCCTAGCTCTTTGGTAAGAGAAATAAAATTAAGAGATATTTAGCGGATGGTTCAGTTGGTAATAGCAAGTTGTTTTTAAGGATTATAAAATAAAGCTACAATAGCTAGATACAAGAGCCTAGATATTCGAGCAATTACTGTTTCAAATTTCGTTTGCCTGATTAATTATTTTGATTATAAATACCTACCTGCAATAACTGCACGTCACCCAGGGAAACAGGATATCTTTAACAGATAACTAGTTTGTCATGTTTTTTTTTATCTGACTGTTGATTTGCCTATAGGAAATCAATATTACAATATTATTGCATAAGTATAATATTATTATACTATTTATAAATCTTTTCTTAAATTCCTAAGGTAACGTAATTAAATAAGGACACGATCAAGCTTGTGGTGATCAATAATTCGATTATGCCAAAATCCCTTATCTTTTTTTTTTGTGAGTTAGTTACCTGTTGCAATCATTGTAAGCGAGCCATGTGATTCATATTATTGTGACATAGAATAAGGTTCAGTACACAAAGTATTGAATAGGCGTTGAGAAAATCAATTACAAACATAACTGTCTCCCAAAAGCGACGTTTGACGAAAAATCTTCGTGGTTTCGTTCATTTGAATAGCACGGTTCGAAAAAATGCAAAAGCCATCCAACTGTTAAATGAGATTTGTGGTTGTGACAAACTTGCAATAGGCAATAGATGCAATGGGACAGCTGATTGAATTGAATTTTAATACTTAAAAGTTTTATTTTAAGAAACGTAAAATTATTATCTATTTATCTATTGAGCACAAATATGATGTAGGTAGGTATGTGTAAATTAAACTAGGGGTTTTTTTCAAATTGTTTAGTCAGTAGTATAATTTTTATACTCTTTACACTATAGTTTTTATTGATAAACAAGTTGAGTAGTCTCATCATAGCACTGGTAGTCTTGTTCCTCTCCTTTTGTATTGAAAAATATAATGTTAATGTGTTATTAATAAACTCTCCTCATGAAATGTTTTAAGTGGTCGTAAAAACTACAATGAATTATCAGCCATTTAGAAGTTTAAAAATTATAATCGAACACACAGATATTATTAAAGTCGCGGATCGCGTCTTGGTTTTACAATTTTTATTTACAGAAGATGTTTATCAAACTTGCGCTTGATTAAAATTATGTCTAATGAACAGATAGGTACAAATAATTTATTTAGGTGACTTTATAATTTATTAGACTTAATATTTCATAAAAAGAGAGATTTCGTAATTCTTAAACAAAATTGCTCAATATTCTTTTATACAATTTGATGTTTTTTAAAATTTAGTCATCTCTTGCTTAACAATAGTTGTACATGTTTGACTGGTGTGTGGGCAAATCCTAATTTAACCGGTTACCAAGTGCTGATAATTTTGATGGTGTTACGTAAAATGTACCTACCCACGAGGTCCACTGCCTAACTGCAATGGATTTACAAGTCACATGACTATGCAAATGGGTGTGATAAAATTACCTGACAGGCTAACCAAGACACCAATTAAAAGATGTGGCCGAGTGGGCAAGTAGGTTTTTGAGGTATAGGTGGGTAATTATTAATTTAAATAAATGATTGCTATGTTTATAAGGATTGCACTTATGTTTATTGACCAAGCGAAGCGAATATACTTGGTTGACTTTGTCCGTCTGTCTGTTCCTGTCGCTGTGCCCGATCCTTTTAAGTTCTAACTATAACGTCGTTCATTACTAACCCTCAGAGAAGTTGTAGTCATGCGCTCACCTTCATGAGATAGAAAGAGGTAAACAGATAAAATTTTCTATCTCTTTCATTAGGTGTTCGCAAAATAAAACCAACCTGATACAATGAACCAACGTAGAGGTAACTAATACCCTTTCATAGAATCGGAAATCGGAAAAGTAATTTCAGGTAGCTGATTTCACTTATGCCTAGTTTACACGATGGTAGTAACTTGGTAGTATAGTCCAGTCAAGCGCTGACTGAGTGAGTAAGCAATTACTGGGCTCATGTGGAGTGTGGACACGTAACCAGTCCAGTGCTGACGACTAACCACACGTTCCATTTTTAGGGCCCAGTGGCTTCCCTCACCACGCCGCTAAAGTCAGTTGGGAACCAGTTTACAAGATTCAAGCGCATGAGTTGTGTAAGCCATATAATAAATAATAATAAAATAAAAATAGAATAAAACTCCAGACATTGAAATCACACTTTATTAACTAAATATTCCTCTATTACAAATTATCATACACCGCCTTATCGCACCATTCTTAATATCTCCGGCATGGCTCCCACTACAGAACCCTTTACCGCACGAGTGTGCCTTTGTCGCCGTCCTACGAGCCGTGCACTCTATCCAACTCCCGAGTGTTACCGCTTTTTACCCGACTGCGGCAAAGCCAAAAGGAAGGGTTATGATTTTAGCAGTCTATGTATGTAGGTATGTATGTATGTTTGTATCCAGATTCTGTGTGTTCCACCGTAGTGCCTAAACTACTGGACTGATTTTGATAAAATATGAGGTATCAATTGATTCGTTGTAAAAGTCCGGGTGACATAATTTATACAAAAAAAATATTACCTAATGGATGTTACATCAAAAAAGTGGAGGTTTCCAAAAATTTTTTTTTTTGCTATTGTATCGAGTGGGATGTCAAATGAAAGAGGAGAACATTCTGTCGGGTTTTAGTTTTCAACTTTTTCTTCTCTTTCCCAAATATCTGAAAATAATTGAAAATTAATAAAATAATAATAATCAAACCTTACAATAGATTCTAGCGTATGGCGCTGAAGTTCTGAGTCACTTGGTCTAATCATTACCACCGTGAAACCAAGCATAAAATATCATGATTGGTATTAAAAACTAATTTTAACATTAATAACTAATAACACATTATACATACAACATTATAGTTCACAGAAAACATAATACCGTGACTCATAGTTGGAAGAACATGGGAAATTATTATTATATTACTCAGTTATTTTACCTCCCTTTTTGCTCACGATCTTCCCCAGTGGGATTTCCTCTGATTGGCATTAGTAAGAATTAAAATATCTTCTCGTAAGTAATTTAGATAGTCCTTTTATTTTATTTAGGAAAAATTGATGCTATAGGTTTCCACATAAAATTTTCCTGTAACAAAAAGTAAAAAGGAAATAAAAAAAGAATTATAAAGTATTCGTTACTGTATTCAGAATTCTACAAAGTTCCGCTCGTTTTGTTTACATTACAGTGCGTGTGTAGGCATACCTACCTACGTTATAATCACTTATACGTAAGCACCGTAAATTATAGACAAAACCGCAGACGAAACCGTATCTGCCCTTTACAAGAAGAGGGAGGCGTACAAATATGTAAAATGGTAGGAGAAAGTAGCTTCCGTAAATGCAACCAGTGCGGGAGCATGTGACTTCGCTCATGTGACTACGGGCAGCCGCACAATGCGTCATGTATAAACACATCGCTCAAAACTACATAAACTACGCACAGGAAATCCACACTTATGCCGTAATACATATTGAGCTCACAATCCCGCGTATAAATTTATTTCGTGAACAATTACGGTTCTGGTACCCGATTGCGAAAACTGTACGTAAACTGGGGTAACATTACGCTCGCGTTACGTGGTGTTTTGTATTTCTAACATGTGCTTTATTGACATACAAAATGGTTTCACAATACTAATTAGCGTGTTTACATTCATGAGAAATAAGATAGCTTAGGTGCGTTCTGACTTTTATTAAACATTTGCCAATAATGGAGCATCCTCAGTTAAGTAAGCCTTCTGTAACGCTTCGTACTTTTACTAGTGCGTAAGAACGTATGTAAACCATGTTATCACCATTATGATCATTATCAACCGACAAACGTCTACAGCTGAACATAGAATATTATTGAATATTAGAATATTATTGTAAATTGAACAATTGAAAAGAGCAACCGCCGAGTTTCTTGCAGGTTCTTCTCGGTAGGAACGGCATTCCGAACCAGTGGTAAATTATTTGACGATTCAAAAGCACTTGTAAAAGTTTATTTAAATAAAAATCTATTCTATTCTATTCTATTCTAGACCTGTAGGGACTTGTACACGTCACAGTCTTGCACCGTCTGATGGGCTGGCTGCGACACGTTTGATGTCGTATAGAAGCAGGCAGCAAGCGCAGTTAGTATTTTGCGCAGCAAGTCCATGATATACATGGAACCAAAAGCTTAATTTGCTATAATCCGCCAAACCAAAGAAATCTGTATGGTGCAACATGCAGCATGCGACATGCACCGGCCGCCCTCCCACTGATAAACATGCAGGAAAAGCCAGCCACCAAGCAAGCCACACACACCACCACCACGCAGCACCACACAAATCCCAACACCACTCGACGCACGTTTCGCCCCGACACCGGAGCATCCTCAGGAGGTGTAGACCTTACAATGCCTAATTGCAGAGTAAAGTAAACTTTTATTAGTGCTTACTTATTGTATTTGTTTCAAAATAGGCAATAATAGGCATTTGATTTACAAATTAGTGTATTTAGGGTTTAATCACATAAATTAACCAAGGACTCACCTAATCTAAATAGGTAAATACAAAATAGTAATTACTGTCTACGCGTAATCGCCCACTTAGCTCTTTTTTTTGTTTAACTAGCGATGCGGGCGCATCGTTACATACAGTATTATTGATATTTAGTTTGCTTTTATACAGGTTTATGCCTGCCAACCAAAATTATATTACGCTTTTTGTGAAAAATAATCACACAAAAAGTTGGATCTAGGTACATCAAATTAAATAAAGATTTTTTCAAACTAATATGAAAAATAAATGATTAAGTTCATTTTTATTGGATGATTAATAAGGCAAAATAAATAATGTCCTATACCAGAATTAAGATAGGTAGTGATAAAGATTTCAACGCGCGCTAAAGAAATGTTACGTGCAAAAGAGTTCAACGCGCTCTACCAATTTAAATACGTGATTCGTAAGTAATCGATTAATAATTTTAATGATGTCAGACTTATCTATATCAATTAGTCAATATTAAAGTTTTATTATTTATATTTTGTGCCAATGTTTATTCGGCAGACTATTGGAAAGATGTCTTCTAAGGTCATAATGGTGGGCATCCTGCATGGTCAGACCACATTCCAAAAGAGGAACGAATTACACGAGGCGCAAATGCCGTAAACCTACCTAAAAATCGGCTCATTTTACGGCTCGAGCGACAGTTGTACCTAATATGTAAAAGTAGTTTAATTACTTTTATTCTAACTATGCCAACTTATGTTGCTTATGACAAGTCTCTACTCTACAAGACTTCCACCGAACTTCCTGAACCTCACTGGTTCAAACCGGTTCGAACCTTTGAGGTTCGGAAAGCAATTTCTACTGAGAGTATGCAAAAAAATCAGCAGTTAGGTACTCTTCATAAATGTACATATAACTACCTAGTCTAATTTACTGTACGTACCTACATGTCATACCTGCGTGGATAGATTTTCTTTCTCAGTAATTTCTTTTAGTTGGTATCATCTGCATATTATGGCACGTTGATCGATTGGTATTAAAAATTGGAGAAACCTTACACAATATTCTAACTGTAACTATTTATTGTAAGACTAGCTGATGCCCGCGACTTCGTTCGCGTGGATGTGGTTTTTTAAAAATCCCGTGGGAACTCTTTGATTTTCCGGGATAAAAAGTAGCCTATGTGCTAATCCAGAGTATAATCTATCTCCATTCTAAATTTCAGCCCAATCCGTCCAGTAGTTTTAGCGTGAAGGAGTAACAAACATACACACACACACAAACACACATACAAACTTTCGCCTTTATAATATTAAGTGTGATAGTGTGATTGATCCGGCTCACTTTGCACGTGCAAGGTTTCCTCGACATGACTTATCTTGCCATTAATCCACCTATTGTACATTTGCTTATGCCTATTGTACTAGTAGATATTACAAATTAGGTGTGCTATGAATGATAGAATACAAAAAAATCTATAATATAAATCAATTGCTATTTCATATGCATAATACGTATCTACCAACGTATTATGTATAAACATTTAGGCGAAAAATATAATGTTATTGTGCCATGCTGATACAATAATATGAGTTATAGAATAATATGTTATAAATGTGTTATATACGTACATAGTGTGTAATTAGATATGATATCTATGCTAATATTAGGTATAAAATATGTTTAGGTAAGTGTAACTGTCCGTGTGTAACCTTTTCACGGCATAGCCGTTGAACATAGACTGCTTTTTATCTCGAATAATATCGTAGTCCCACAGAAATTGAAAAATCCATGTAGATGAAGTCGTCAGCTAATAAGTTGAATAAAAATTGTAATAATGTAATTGCAATTTCCCTCGCAAGTTTTGCAATTGACTGCAAGACCATCGTCATGCAAGGTAATAAAGTAAAATAAAAGTAAAATATTCTTTATTGTACACCAAGACATATAAATGTCATCGGTCAAAGGTCATCGGTAAAAGGACTTACCTACAAGTAAAAAAAAATTATACTATTGATACTAATTAGATCTACACCCATAGCGGTTATTGTTCCGGAAAAACGGCAAATGGCAACCCAAACACGGACCGTGTGCTGTGTGCAAAATAGAGCACGAAGATCCGTAAACATATTCGAGGTAATCCCACGTCATGTCTACTAAGCAGGATATTCTTACGCATTATGGGTTTCTCGTACGGATATCAAATTTTTACCCATGACAATGCCATGATAAACCGAAGATGCCTAAACGTGTATTTGGGATACCTCAAAAACTATTCGACGTACTATTTCGATGAGTTTTTGTATTACTTAGGTATTTTCAAAGCAGGTACTTAGTAAGTACACTGCAAACGTAACATTTAGGTATTATTTTCGACTTTTGAATTTTACTACCACAGCTGGTATACTATGTAAGACAGAGTCATACACAGAGTTACTCACTCGTTAGATACCTACCCATGGCCAGGTGTCTGTTATTTTTATTTGAGAGGCGAGGACATATGTACCTATTCTTTATCTGGTGTGTCGTTACGTAGATAAATTATTGTCTGCGTAATTTGATGTCACTATAAATTCAATATACTTACCTAGTTAGTTCTTGGAATCATCTCTCAGATGTGTGTATCCTATTTTTACTCGTGTTTCTATGTAAACTCGTGCTTCTTTTATTGATTCATCGCGTCGACGTCGTCGGTGTGGTTTTCTGCATATTATGACGTCAATAGAAATTCAATACTCGTACGGTCAACAGTGGATGGAAACAAGTTATATTCAAACCATATGTTAAAAGATGAGTTTCGGTTGGTATGGTCAGATTAAATAAATATAAGTATTTTAATTCAAGTAGGTACCTAGACATTATTATGTAAAGATAAATAAAGAGCAAACGCTTTTTATCGGTATGTAGTCACGAATTCAAGAGTACCTATTTCCCGTCAGTAGGTAGGTATGCATGTATGATATCGCGTCGCAAGAAAATCAATAAAATTTAACAAGTTTTACTTCAGAACAAAAATAACCAAATATCATAGAAAATATACATGTAGGTACTTTATACATATACTAAATTATAATATATGTATATAATATTTTTTCATACAGTATACCTAATTTCATGACGAAAAATACAATGTATAAACAAAAGACTGTTGTCGTAAGAAAATCAATTTTTAACAAGTTTTACTTCAGAACAAAAATAACTTAACATAATAGAAAATGTACATGTAGGTACATTATACATAATTATACAAAATTTAGTATATATAAGTTTACAGTTTTCATACAATTTACCTAACTTCATGACGAAAAATACAATGTATAAACAAAAGACGGATCTAGGGGTGTAAAAGGCTATTGAGGCTCTTGATAATGTACATGTAGGTACATTATACATAATTATACAAAATTTAGTATATATAAGTTTACAGTTTTCATACAATTTACCTAACTTCATGACGAAAAATACAATGTATAAACAAAAGACGGATCTAGGGGTGTAAAAGCTCGACGTATCGTCTGAAAATGTCAAGGCTGTCATTGTCTTGCCGTCACATGACCAAGTCACATGAGTGGAAGGTTTATGTCGTTTTGTTCCATTCGAGCGCTTCTCTTTTGTTTTGTCTGATTTAATATTTGATAAAGGATTCAAAAATTAACTTTTCAATAACTACATATCGCAGATTTGTTATAAAGAATGTAAGAGTGTTTATAGCCCGTGTTACTCACTGTATAAGTATTCTAACGATACCCTATTTATATTAAATTTCAATCTGTTCAGACAGTTTAGAAGTTATGGTGGAATCAAGAAACTCAAATTCATAGACACATGAATCCTGAAAACTTTACTCTCCATTTTTTGGGCATTGTAATGAGTAGTGATTCGAATAGATCAGTAGAGAACACGCCAAATTAGCGTCATCTTACCAATATTTTACGTTGTTCCGATTATTCCGATCGGCCGCCGCATTCCGATTCCCCGATGCGATTAGCACACATCCTTGTTATTACGTGAGGTGTCAAATTGTTGTGTGATGAGTGGGTAATATAATTTATAGTAGATCTATTTACGCTTGACATTTACTATAAAGAATCTAAATTATACCTTGCTCTCTAAATCCTGATCGCATTCCCTATTTCTACCTAAAGATAATATCATTATATCTTATTTTAATCTATCTATCTAATATCTAATTTACTTTCTTGGTTATGGTATAGGCGGAAGACTGGTATTTGAATCGGTGTTGCAGATGTGCCCGTGTGAAAGTAGGTAGTATACCTATTACCTATAAAAAAAAACCGGCCAAGTGCGAGTCAGACTCGCGCACCAAGGGTTCCATACACGGGTATTTTTTCCGACATTTTGCACGATAAATCAAAAACTGTTACGTACAAAAATAAATGAAAATCTGTTTTAGAATGTACAAATAAAGCCCTTTCTTATGATACCCCACTTGATATAGTTATCTTACTTTGAAAATTGAAACACATTTCAATGACGTAACCACGAATTCGCGGTTTTCAAATTTATTCTTTTACTTGTGCTATAAGACCTACCTACCTGCCAAATTTCATGATTCTAGGTCAACGGGAAGTACCCTATAGGTTTTCCTGACAGACACGACGGACGGACGGACAGACAGACAGACAACAAAGTGATCCTATATGGGTTCCGTTTTTCCTTTTGAGGTACGGAACCCTAAAAATAGCGAAGAAACGAGCAGGCGGGCGATTAGATCGCCGCCCATGAAAATTTGCAGTACCTAGAGGAACCGTCAATGCGTTGTCGGCTTTTCAGGAATTTGTTGATCCGATCCTTGAATAAACCCCATGTTAATATAGCTACAGTGAGAACACCACTGAAAGGATATGAAATAGGTATGTTGGTAGTAGGTACCTATGTATGGGATTCACATGAATAATTATTTATTTAACAATGATTAATTTTTTAATGTCTTTGATTTTTTCCTTGCTCCTAGATGAGTCTACTGAACGTAGTGTTGGAGATTTTCCGCAAAGCGCCATCTATTTCAGTTGCTGCGTACTAATATCGAATGTGTGAGCAAAGGTCTAATGGAAAATGGAGGCTTTGCGGTAGGCTTTTTCTTTACTTGAAGTAGTTTAGGTAATATACGATAGATGGCTGAAATCATAATCGATTAATTCATCTTAATCTCTAGACGATAAAATCATTACAGTGGATATGTAGGTAAAACATTTTATGTAGGTACCTAGGTTGGTACTTACCTACATTTACAATTAAAATTACATGGGTAGATAGGATGTATTCAATAAGATTTTTAGGTACCTACTTAACTACACTAGGTAGGTATTTAACTATTTAGATGTTACTCAAGAAGATGAGATTTTATTAAGTAGGTAAGTAGGTAGGTATATTGTCTTAAAACAACAAAAAAGTACATTGGTTTATTCCCACACTTGGTCATGGAAGACAAAGCTCATATTACACTGCCATAAAACCTAGTAAGTAACCTCTTATCTTAATTAGTACGTAATTAAGTTGTAATTTAATGCAGCATTGATTTAAATATTGGCGTTAGAGAAAACTATAAGAAAAACTGTTGGGTTATTGTATATTTTAAAGTTACCTAGTACCTATTTACCTATACTTATTAACCTACCTGTTTTTAAGTAAAACTCATCTTGTTATTATTATTACATTTCTGTTAATTCCAAGAACTTCACAATCATCAATCAGATACTTTTTTACAATTTCCAGCTCGAGGGACACAATAAGTGGTCAATTCTGTTGTACCTGCACATTTTCTAAACTAAACTAAACTAAAATGACAAGTAAGTATAAAATTGTTATTCCCGTCAATAATACTCTTTGCAAAAAATGATAGCACTAGAGCTTGACATGTCAATTTAGTTTAGTTTAGAGGATAGTGTACGACAGAATTAGTCACAATGCCAAGGTATACGTGTTGTCGTGTATGTGTGTTGTCCTTGTGCGTGGAGGCCTGCAAGCGGAAGTGAGAAGGCGAAAGAAAGTACTCACAAGTCACAACCGGTCGTTAGTGGGCCAGTAGCAGGTCCGCACCGCAGTGTAAAAAATCCAGTCTACCAAGCTGTACCATCAGTACACACTCTTTAGCAGGAAACGGTGAACTAATTTATACATAACAAAGAAATTACAATAACTAACTGTCTAACATTGCAATTAAAAAATTAAAATGACTGGACCTTCGGAAGTACCTAGGTATCTACCTAAAAAATAAATGGTGAAGTTTCAAAATATTTTGTCAACCTATCTAGGTCTAAATAGATATTTTTCATAACGTACCTATCACGAAAAATTTTATCTGTGAGTGAACGACCTATACCGTGAGATCAATGCTTAGATACTAATAGTTAAAAGTTAGGTAGGTACCTAACTTTTAACCAAATAGGTAAGTAGGTTAAGCACATTATAAAACTCCAGATACCAGTTTGTTACTCTTTCTGCTTTCACGCAAAAGTTACTGGACGGATTTGGCTGTAATTTGGAATGGAGATAGATTATACCCTGGATTGATACATAGGTTCCTTTTTATCCCGGAAAATCCATGTGTTCTCATGGGATTTTCAAAAACCTATATCCACGGAAACGAAGTCGCGGGCATCAGCTAGTAAGTAGGTACTATTTGTATTTCAAAAAGTGAAGACTTTCTTAAACGCTTGTGTATGTAACACGCATGCGCATAGCGGCAAACTACGTAGATACTGGTATGATGATTAAGCATCTTTGAGTAAAACGACACCTACGAACAAACTTCAAAATATGTAGCGACCCGTTACCAGTAATTACCAACAAAAGGTAGCTTACTACATTATTTTAGGCTATGGATATGGCAGTCTGTATGCCTAAAACCCTCGGCTCCGTTAGTTCACGTAGCAGACATCAAGGTCGCATAATAAAGTTGTCAGATTTGTATTAGGTCACAGGTGGCTGGTATAAATTGACAAATTTGCAGTTTCTTTGCAGCATCCAGTTATCTGACAGTTATCTCTTTGGCATCGACTGATCTGAGGCCTCAACTCGAGACCTATTACTTGTAAAGATAAACGCACACTTATCCGAGCCGAACGAGTCGAATGAATCGAATTTTAGAATTCTGTATAATATGAAATTTCATGAAACCTCGCATACTTCCGCGTGTTGAAGATTCTGACGATTCGACGCGGGGAAGTGTGCGAGGTTTCATGAGATTTCATTTACAGAATTCTAAAATTTGTTTCGTTCGACTCGTTCGGCTCGGATAAGTGTGCATCTTTAAAGCGCGCAGCGCGACTAAGGCGCAAGGCACACCGATAGATTGGAGTGACGGCGAGGCACTGCTTCATTCTTTTATTAATGTTAACTCAGTTATTTACTTTGATATCTGCTTGAAATTGTCACAATACAAATGAGGGCGCTCAACCATCGAATCGTGCTAGTCGTGGGTTGCAGGTGCGCCGCGTGAAGATCCAGCCGACTCTCACCAATATTGCCGTGTATTAGCCACCACTCGCCCCGCTTCAGATCTTCACCGCCACTCGTCGTACATCTACTCCACTCGCCACGCTTGGTCTGCGCTAGCTCTAAGGACTCCGAAAAAAATATGTCTACAATATTTGTCGATAAAATACTTACACTGATAAATGGCAAAAGCAGTACCATTCAAAGAAATTGGAAGTAATTTTTGAGCGCATGTTACTTCAGGTAATAATCGTTGTGCATGCTAAGAAACAATTACTTAATTACACATGCATGTAATTAACACGTAGTAGGTACCTATCGTGCAATAAAGCTAGAGCAATAAAACCGCACTTCAGCTGATAGAAGTTTTTTATAGATTTTTGTGAGACTTTTACACCGATCGCGATGAGGAACATACGTGATATTTCCTTAGTTCTTTCGAACTCCATTAAACTTAATTTCAATTTTTCACACTTCAATCACTACCCATACCTATTATAAATGCGAAAGTGTGTTTGTTTGTGGGTCTATTGGTTTGTCCTTCAATCACGTAGCAATGGAGCAACGGATTGACGTAATTTTTTGCATGGATAGGTATAGCTTAAGACCTGGAGAGTAACATAGGCTACTTTTTATCGCGGAAATCAAAGAGTTGCAGTGGAATTTCGAAAACCTAAATCCACACGGACGAAGTTGCGGGCATTAGCTAGTCATATATATAAAAATTAATGCTTCTCTGTCTGTTCGCTGAACGTTCATCCAGTTGAGTTGAAACTTTATACTTACTTACAGTTATTGTTGGGACTTGTGCCAAGGTTTTTGATAAAGGGTTACAAGTCGCATTGTAATGCATGCCGTTGCTAGTTAATCTTGCTGGAAATCAAAGATCTTAAAAACTAGACGCTCAGCTGTAAAGAAGCAACAGGCAAACAGTAGCTAATTATGGACGTCCGGCCTACGTATTAAGTAGGTATCTAGCTAACTAGCTAGGACGTAGGTCTGTAACTACTTACCTATTTATTACTAAAATTATTAAAAAGTGAAAACGCGCTTATGAACAACAGCGTATTGATTTCAACTTTCGAAATTTGTCTGACTTATGTTAATTTAGTTCGAGCATTTCAAAACTTTACACAGAAATATGACTAAAAAGTTGCAAAATGATTTCTTTGTAGCGTAATTTCAGAGTGACTTTTTCCTCTAACCTTGTATACTATTGAGAAGATGTCTTTTGAATTTTTTTTCCTTTTCAGCACTAGCAAAAGTTAGACATTATTTATATACCTACCTAAATAACTTCATAGTTGTTTTTGTCGTCGATCTAAAACTATTGGGATGCTCTTAGCAACTTGTATAGGAAGGTTGTTAAGTTATATTATATATTATAGTTATTTCTCTATCTTCTTAGGGAGTGTTAGGGTGAGATCTATGTAACGCACTCTGACTTTTCTTAGACTTGAGACAGAGTTAAAACGAGACAGATGTATATCTCTCACATAAATCTGTCTCGTTTTAACTCAATCTTAAGTTTGAGCAAAGTCAAAGTGCGCTCTATAAATCTCACACTTAGACTCAAAGCATAATATTATAAGCGTCGAAGCGAAGCGATGCGACAATTTACAAAACTTCCAGGTACTTTTACAGAACTTTATCTCTCTATGTATATGTGTATATGTATCTAATGAATAATGATCAAAATGTGGGACAAATTCGCCGCATCACTGCGCATCAGTATCTACTACGCCTCTTGAACCTTAAAAACTACGCAGTGCTATAATAAACCCTACCAAGTTTTCTTTTAAAAAACGTGTTTTGAAATGGTGAAATCGTACGAGTAAATAGAAAATCACTGTGTAATTTTATAGAACAAGTAAGGTTCAAGAGATAACAAACTGCTTTCGTATAGCGACAGAACAGCGGCCCAAGCGTAATCAGTGGGACAACGCTTTCTAGGCTCCTTTGCTTCTATTTCACTGACAAATCATTGCAAAAACCGCGAGTGAGATATTATGTCGCCTGCGCTAGCACTGATTGTGTTCGGGATGCAGGTACAGTGTGACCACAATTTTATTGCTAGCACATTTGCCGATGAAACATGACGTGATGTTGACATACCAATTGATGTTGATGTATACCGATTCCCCCGCAGTACTGCGCCAAATACCTTGAGCCTTAAAACTGTATGCAGTGTTATAACTCAAAATACCATCATTTAAAAAAAGGGGTTGTAAAAAGGTAAAATCGTACAAGCAACTAGAAAATCACTACTACTACTAGTGTAATTTTATTGAAATAGTAATATTTGAGAGCTAACAGATAGATAGATAGCTTTCGTATAGCGAAAGAACAGCTCAAGCATAATATAGCCATATAGCCAGTCGCAAGTGCTTGCAAAAGTGGCGAGTAAGATATTGGTACTGATTCAGTTGGCAACTAAATAGAGTATTCGTATCCTCTTCTCACTTATGTAGTATGAAAAGGACAGACACAGTTTGACACATTTAAATATGTCACCTCATGTTTGTCTGTAACCTCGTGACTTTCTTTAGCTGCCATTTGCGAGCCTATTGTTTAAATTTTTAGCGCGCACTAAAATAAAATTTTAAAATAGAAAAAAAAAATTCATGTTCCGTCCTTTTTTAACAATATTAAAAAGAGCAGGATGCAGATACTCTAATTTTAGTTAAGAGAAAGACTACAGAATTGGCGCCAATTATGTCTCCTGTGGTCACACTAATTGTGTTCGGGCTGCAGGTACAGTTGTGTGGCCACAATTGCTAGCACACTCGCCGATGAAACATGATGTGACGTTGACATAACACGTTACACTACATCAACACTACAACTAACTGTAACTGTACGTAGATAATGCTTTTACAGTCAAGCATCCACTAGAGCGGACGCGCGGACGCTATAATACTTACTTCACTATAGATGCTATGATTTGCTAAAGAAATGCGCATTTTGTAGAATTTTCATTTTATGCATTTACATAGGAAATTTCTCATTTATAGAGGTTCTTAACACTTCTCATGTGTTGTTAGCACCCTTAAGTCATGCGACTTGTCTGGGTCCTCCACGTTCCTCTATACATAATATTACAGAGAAAAACCTCTTGTTGGTACTATGTGTAAAGTAGTTAGGGTACTTGACACAAAAGTCCAAGAATGTTCTTTATGTCAAAAAATCGAGTCACATCAGGAATCAATTTTTTGAGCCGGCGACAAACAGTGCCACAATCCTCACAATTCTCAGTAAAAATTGGGTATAGCGGAATAATTTATAGTATGTTACAGGAATGGAAATCTGAAAACAGGTAGGTAGCAAGCTCAATATTTTCTTGGTGTCCATGAAGGTTTTTAGAAGGAGGTACCTACTATAATTACTGTCAATTTACAAAGTGGGCACAATAATATACAAGCTTCATGTGAAGAATCATTAAACGTGTCTTCTTTTATAACTACCTATTACGTGGTTTCCTCGTTAGTAGGTACCTAAGCCCTCCTCAAGGTTTTTCGGAATATTGACCAATTAATCTATCGAATTTATTTATCTGTTATCTCTTCAACTTTGTTGTGGTTGCTTGGCTTTATACTATTTATTTGAAAATAAAATATAACGCGAACTGGCGTGGAAACAAGTTCAAAATTAACGGAGTAGCGGTCTATGTATTTTACTCTTTACAGTTTCAGATTTCGTTGTAAGTTTTGTTAAAAGTTGTAAAGCTTCAATCCCTCATTTCAAGGACTGATAATAACTATTTTTAAATTAGATTTTTTTAACTAGTATTATTAATGACAGAAGAAATAGTTAAGTAAGTATAAAAATATATCTATGAGGATATCCAGAGTCAACCAAAAAAGGGGAATAATAATATGAAGAGCAGACAATATTATGGTGCAATAATGTTCCTACTGGAAAAAAACAGTCCTGATTAAGTTAAGTAGCTAGGCACTAAGTAAAAGCTTAAGGAGTTTCATAACTGGTAAGTAAATAAAGTATCAAAAGCGCTGTTAGCACAAACAACTTTCATTTACATATCCGCATAGAAAGAAATGAGTAAATTACAAATTTATGAATTTTGACTTGGAGCAAATTCTTGGGTTACGTCAGAAACAAGTCATCTGCGGCTTTCTTTCTTGGAAACAGCTTTTATAGTAGTGGATTAACTCTGAGAAAACTGACAGATATTATGATTTCAAATGATTTTAGATACAGATTGTACTTAACCAGAACGCTAGGAAAAACGAAAACAGGTGATGTACTGTTGAGATACCATAAAAAACTATGATTTAAAAAAACCGGCCAAGTGCGAGTCAGACTCGCGCACCGAGGGTTCCGCACTCGGGTAATTTTTCCAACATTTTGCATGATAAATCAAAAGCTTTTATGCATAAAAATAAATAAAAATCTGTTTTAGAATATACAGGTAAACCCTTTCATATAATACCCTACTTGGTATAGTTATCTTAATTTAAAAATTGAAACACATTTTTTTTTTAATGATGTAACTACAAATTCACCGTTTTCAGATTTATTCCTTTAGTTGTGCTATAAGACCTACCTACCTGCCAAATTTCATGATTCTAGGTCAACAGGAAGTACCCTATGGTTTTCTTGACAGACACGACGGACGGACAGACAGACAGACAGACAACAAAGTGATCCTATAAGGGTTCCGTTTTTCTTTTTGAGGTACGGAACCCTAAAAAGTAGTCAGTAAGTACCTATTCGTAAAGTCAAAGTTCTCAAGGTAGGTGAGAATAAGTAACGCATATATTTGGAGTAAGTGTTCTACATTGCGAATACGTTGACCCTACGATGATGGTCGTGTTAGGCTGTATGGTGTATGAAATTAAAGGTACCTACCTACTCATGTTACAGCGAAACAAGGAAATTTGAATTTTTTGGAAATTACATAGCGCATCCTCTCAACTGATGAATGCAGTTCAATATGCTGGACTGAAGTCTCTTGTCAAGTTTGCGGTCTTTCGAAATGATTACCGATGTGGTCCACCAATTGACACCTCAGCGTTGCTTTATTAACCATGAGTTAAGAACTCAAGTTTATCAAAGTAACCACCAGTTAGGAAGTTGACGGAATAACGGTTTTTTTTTTAAATAAAAATAGCTAACAAAAGAGCATACGTCACCTGGTGTTTAGTAATTACCACTGCAGCACTAGAGGAACTAGCTAAAATCAGTGAAAATGTTCAGTGAAAATAGATTAACGGCAAACTTTCGCATTCATAATATTAGTGTGGATAAAATATGTGAAGATTGTGCTATGAGATGATCTGATTATAGTGCAACAATGGAGTTCAACCTTTCGAATTAGAGTCGCTCCTTATTTTTAAAACAAGCATAATTTTTACTTTAACTACAACACAGGATAGTTTATTGGTGTGAGTGTTAGACAAAGTTGGTGCAGGAGAAAGTCATCGAGGTCCATTCACAAGCCGCATACAAATATTTGATGCCGCCTCCGATACCGAAAACGGGTTTAGAAATATCTTGCTGTGGGCGCTATCGTGATATCAACCTGTACAAAATTATAATAAATTAATAACTATTTGGCAAATGATTAATAAGCACTAACTGGATATAATATAGGTAGGGACAAGTAAGTACGCTGGAAGACGTGTGCCATACAAAACAAAATGACAGTTATTTTTGTGCCGATTTGAAGCGCCCCACTGAGAGTACCAGGGATTAAAATTATCACTGTCTCTAAAGGTCTTCGTGTTGACACTATGTTGTCTAAATTCAAATTCGAAATATTTTTATCAATTAGACTTTTATCTACTTTTGAATCGCCAAGAGCATCAACCACTGGTTTGGAATGCCTTTCCTACCAGCAAGAATCTCGGCTCGACGTTGCTCTTTTCAAAAATTTACTAAACAATATTATGCCATGTATAAAAGTAACATCACTAACATTTAGTTCCTAGTACACTCACATGACGCTTGCTGCTGTGCAGCGCCAAAATGGCGCAAATCAAATGGCATCAAAAACGGTTTAGCAATCGCAAGTCCAGCCAGATAGAGTTGCTCCGTTTTGCCTTTAGGTACAGTATCCTAAAAATTTAGAGCTCGAAATGGTGGATCACGCTGTCTGTTCGTACTTACCTATTTTAAGGCTATTCTTTTTGTCGTCCAGGTCTTTCAATTGACCTACAGGTCTTACCTAGGGTATATAATAGGTATGTTACGCTCTACTTTATGAACTAGTTAAGATTCTCGTTGAGAAAGTTAAAAGCATCAAATCAAGCTTCATAAACTTCAATAACTTATGGTTATAAATTTGTGAATAGTAAATAATCATTTCTACATGCAACTTATCAAAGTATCTGTACACACTGTACTTACCTACAAATATGTACCTACCTAGGTCCACGCCGTTAGTCCGAAACTAGATCTCGAGTTTCTTTCTTTTCTTAAAACTTTTTTTTTAATTTTATGTAAAATAGAGAGGGAGAGGTCCTATAGTTTCAAAGAAAAGTGAAAGTAAGATACAAAAAGTGGTTAGAAGTGCAGTTCAAACTTCAAGTATTTTATCTAGATTTAGAAAAAATTAAATAATGCACACAGTGCTTTCTCTTTACAGTTATCTTATGATCAAGCATCAATAGTTTTTTAATTTATAGACTATTGGCTGCAATCAGACCTGCCGGCAAGTAATGATGCCGCCTAAGATGGAGCGCGCTTGCTTAGATGCTTCTTCGTTCTTTATTTGAAGGAAGGTACCTATATTTATATCTAGGAATACCTCCCACCCTACTTACTATTAACAGTACTAAGCAGAGCAATACCTTTTTATAATGACCTACGTTAGTAACAATGGCAATTTCCCAATCGATCGCCGTCGATTTTACGTCACGTTACCAATTGCACTTTAGACGCGTTTACATACATAACCTTAAGTGAAAGTATGGGACTTGTACCCACATACTAATGATAAAACCGTTTAAAGATTCCGAAACCACATGCCACCGCACTTTTCTCCAACTAGACATGCCCAGTCGGCAAATAAATTGAATAAATTAGTCAAACGAATTTAACCTACCCCTCTTCGTCGGATCCCAAAGATTAAAACCTCTATTGAACAGATGCGACACTTCTTTATCATCACTCATTCATATCTCATCCGATTTCTTCAAAATCGTCTAGTAAATATGGTTTTTTATTTCGTAAAATCTATTTAGGATAAGGTATTGTCGTTTTTGGGTATAAATAAAGCAAATCTTTTTAAATATGTAGATATTCCAATACACCGCGTTGAAGCTTTGTGATCAATGGACGGTGAAAGTCTACGCGGTCGCTGATCTATGGCCGGTGCGGCTACCATCACTACTTTCCTTCCCCGCATGTGTGACGTAACTCTATAAAAGAGAGTGTGGTGAAGACGCCGCTGCTATACCGTTTCCGATCGCCTGCCTCGGTCATAGCGTCCCGAACACCGATATACAAGGACGCGCGCGGAACGTCTTCCGCAAGAGCCCTAAGGACTCGACAGTGAAAACACAAAGGTGAAGTGCATTTAGGACATCAGTGCAGTGTTGTGTCAGTGCTGTGATCGTGATAGCAACAGTGCGGGAGAGGCTGGGCGGGCGGCACTGTCGCCATCGCGGTGGATTTGACGGTGTTGATTAAAGGCCTCTGTTTGTTTCAGATACGAGATGAGGTCGTTATTGTTCTTAGCGGCAGTATGCTGCTTAGTGTTGTCGGCTTACGCGAGCCCTATCTCGCGGCCGGAGGAATCTGAGGTGAAGGAGGCGGGAAGGCAAGCCGCTGCGGCTGCGCCTGCCGCGCCCGCGGCCTCTGATGACGACGATGACGACGAAGACGACGATGACGATGTTGACCTCGATGACCCTTTATCAGGTAGATAATATGTGATTTAAGGACGAAATATTACACATTTAAATGTTATGAAACGTGAAATTGCACGCACTATTAAATAGGTATTAATTACGGCTTAAAATTAACTGACTCATCTGAAATAATAGCATTTTATTTTTAATAATCTGTGACATCATTTATGTGTGATAGATAGGTACCTTAATAGATAATGTAGGTACATACAACTTAGTCCTAAAAATATAAATTTTACTAACAACTTACCTGCATTAATCGATCATCATAGTTTGTACTAGATAGTCAATGTATTATTTTGTATAAAAAATAGTAGTTTTTAGATTACAAGCACATAAATATGTATACAGTAAGTTGCAATTGAACTTGCTAATAAGTTTTGCCATTTAAGTAAGCAAAAGCTAAGTATTACGGTAAAGTTTAACTTGAAAGATGTTTCTATCCAAACGGAACGCTTTATCCTAGTGTTTGTGCCTATTTATAAACTTTATAAGTCATAAAGTACCTACTTTAGTTGGAGTACCTATGCATCAACTGTAAATGTTTTCTAAACACCTGGGTCCTTCGGAGTTCGGACACAAATAGAACTCTATTACGGTCACTGATTGATGATGATCATAAAAGTTCCGATTGAGTTATAAATCTTCTTCTTAATACTTGGTAATATTAATGTGATATTATTTACATTTTATGGAGCACTTTGGTTATCTTGCATCTAATACGTATAGAAAGTTATACCTACTGTTTGTTAAATTGCAAAAAAATTAAAGCTCGCATACATCGGAGTTAAAATCGACGTTAGATAGGTAATTTATTTCTACGATAAAAATCATGTAGGGCCAAAGAATATTGATAAGAAATTTAAAAAAAAACATTGTCTAGTAATTGAAAAGCTATTGAATAGGAAAAGAAGGTAGCTAAAGGTTAAATTCTAACTTAAAGACAAATCTTAGACGCAAATTATCTTCAAAACAATTTGTAAATTAATCCAACTTAGATGAGAACTAGGAAAGGGGAACAACTTTCGGAATGACTATTCTTAAAATGTTTCCAAGTCATGTTAAATGAGGATTAGCGAAAGTAGGAAATAGCTAAATTGCAAATTTACTTTCGGCGATAGCTAAAAGTGCTAGACAGCTAAAGATAACTAAAGATCACCGAACTGGTTTAAATATGATTAAAAAATAAGTTATGACGACTTTCATCCGAAACCGAAACAGAAACCGAAATTCGTTGCAAACCATTTTCGGCTGTGAATAAGTATTTGAATACAATACCTAAGTGTTACAAGTCATCGATAAACATTCCATTGAATCAGGACGCGCACCAACGGAATGTGAACGCAGCGTGACAGGTGCTCTCATTCGTTAATTAATTCAAACAGAAATACTCAATCTTGAGAAATTCAAGCTATCGTGCTTTCTACAGTCGAAAGGCTCAGGACGTCACGCACCACGGCGCGAATTGCGATTACAATTAACTGTTCCGATATTTTATCTGTGCTAAAGATCATCTAAAGATGTAGGTATTATTGTAGATGCGTCGTACTGATTATAACGTAGATTAGACGAATTTATCGCTACTAAGTACATTATGATTGAATTTCGGCCTCGGCGTGACGTCCAGTCTCTATAGAGCTTAGCCAACTACGCAGAAGAAATTATAATGCACAAGTGTGTACGCAAACACAGGTGCACTCTCTATTCCCTCACTCTCATGGGATGGGACGGAAACGATCAGATAGAGATTAGACGCAGGGCTTTTCGAGGTATGGAGATGACACAGCGCCAACTTCCGAATTCTGGGTAATAGGCTGAGAATTCCTTAACAGAAATATCCAATATTTTTTACCCGACCCGGAAGTCGAACTCAGAACCTCGTCATCCACAGTCGAACACGCCAACCAACTAGACAGTAGAGGTGCATTATGGCAACTAAGAAAATATACAATATTAAAATTAAAATTGAGGAATTGATGATTAGATAGAAATGTTTGTCAGAAAGAAAGTTTTTGAGACATTGAGAGCACATTTTTCCAAATGTTGGAAAACTTCTGTTACTTTTCAGCAACTAACAACTTCTATCGTATACTAAAGTATCTAATAATAAACTTTTGTTGTTACAGATGACGAGGACGATGACGATGACGAAGAAGAAGAAGACGAGGAAGAAGATGAGGAAGAGTCAGATGATTATTTAGAAAGATTCTTCGACGATCTCTTAGGAGGTAAGACGATAGTGATAGTTTCTTGAAAATTTTTAGCTGTACTTTAAACATTCTGTGATAAACTGATTTACTTTGTTCTATTCTTTGAATAGGCGGAGATGATGATGACGACGAGGAAGAATCAACAGGCGTTCAGTCAGTCGTGGCTTCGGCCGATACAGTAGCCGCTGCGCCCGCGCCCGCGCCCGTCGCTGCTGTAGAAGAGGCAGTCGCAGCTTCGGAAGAAGTCGAGGCAGTGGAAGGAGAAGCCGCCGCAGAAGGCGAAGAACCTGAAGCTGGACAAAAAGAGCCCGCTAGCGCCGAAATAGAGCCCGCAGCCGCTAGTGCGGAAGTCGCCGCCGCCGCCGACGCCGAGGACGACGAAGAGGAGGAGGACGACATCACCGACGCGCTCGACCCCGAGGACGACGACGACGACGAGGAGGAAGAGGACGACGAAGACGACGACGACGACGATCTCACCGACGCTCTCGGCAGAAATAAACAAGCACGTGAGTCCAGAAAGTTAAAGGCGGCCTACGCGAAAAAGAGCGGGAAAAAAACTAGCCACATCAAAGTAAAGAAAACCAAAGCGACGTTCGTTGCGCCCCCAGCCGTCGAACACAAAAAGTTCAGATAGTCACGAGTTCCCGGAGCCGGGCGAGCCGCGCCCCACATCCACCTGAGAGACCCCACGGTCCCCTCCTTTAGCTTAGCTATTTATTGACTATTTATTTATTCTATTTATTTTATTTATTAAGTGAAGTGTGCTCGATGAATGAATGAGTAAGTATGAAATTAGTAAGTTGAAATTAAATTAATGTCTAGATCATGTCACACCAGATCAGTGGCAATTTTTGAAATAAACCTGTTTGTTCTAATCTTTGTGTAAAATTTATTGTACTTTCACATGACCTATGTTATGATTATTTTGTGCGTATAAATTAAAACAGTTTTAGGAAATACTATTTCCATGTATCGGTCAGAAATCTAATTAATTTTGTCAGATAAGACTCTAAGAGTGACATTATCTAGTACTTAATTTAATTTTAAATGTTGTAAAAACAATAAACGTATACTAGTCAAAAATCTTATATTTATGCAAGCTCCCTCTTCGAACCTTAATACTGATATATATTTTATTTTAACAATATCGTATTCAGCTTATTTACTTATTAATAATAATAATAACGTATTTTCGCAGTAGTAACAAGAATATCGAATTTAAGCCTATGTAATTAGCTTTTTGACCGATTTATGTAATGTATATTTTAACGCACAATCATAATTCATAACAGCTCACCCCGTTTCCTATATCCCACCTAACACCTAAAATATCTCATCAAAGCAATCTATACAAGCCCATAGGAGATGGTCAACATTCGTTTAGAGATACTTAGTGGCGAGTGTCGGACGATACCGAACTAGAAACCCTGTACACGTGTATTAGAAACAAGCACCGCGTTCCAAAGACAATTAAGGAGCAACTAGTTTTGTAGATGTATGTTAAGGGGTCGGGGATCGGTTCTGCCGTCCGCTTACTTTCCCATCCGGCGCTAGTGCAATGAACTCATCCGATTTCTTCTCCAACCTTGACACTTTCTTTAACCTTGCTCGTCCCGAGCACAGGAAACCGACCTTGACGGAACCCACGACCGTTTCGGCAGCTCGTAGAAAGTAAATCGAATCTAAATGTTTACTCTCACTGTGACGAAATCACGGCAAAATTTGCGTGATAACGTCCGGCCAAGTGAAAACGAGATAATGAGATGCGAAAAGAGAAATTTTTACGTGTTTGTCGTCGAGAAATTCTGGGAGAGTCGCGAGGAGTAATATTCGACCTGAATGAAACTCGTTTGTTACCGGTAACACCAAGTTAAGCAATTAGTAGCTCGATCTCAATTTCCTTTCATGGGAAAGAAATTGAGAAGCCTTATAAATCATGGCACTTGTATGAATACAGGGCAATATTAAGCGCTTGCAAATAAAAGGAATATTCTGTAACATCAATGAATGGAGTCACACGAAAGTTGATTTGGGATAGGTTAAGGTGTATTGTTTGAGTAGCAACGTGCATTGGTTTAGAATTAGATTTCTTCCAATGTACACTACTCGGAACGCAGTTTCTTTTACGTGTGGAAAATAGAAAATCCACCGTTGACTGGTCCTATTAATTGGTACCGTCTATTAGAATTCAACCGGCTTGCAGATCCACAAACAGTTAGCCGTGGCGTGCCCACTTCACGTGAATTGAATTAGATGTGTGGTATGAATTATTGCCCCAACGCATATCTAATTATAATAGTTAAGTATTTACAGGTAGGTGCGTGATATCATGATAGATGTAGCAAATTATTTGTTTGGACACACCGTTTTTAAGAATTTATTGCCTACTAATTAAGTTTCGCTGTCCATGCCAGACACTCAATTAGTATTTGATTGAATTCATTAGCTTTGTTTTATAAGTAATTTTAATAATAATTTAATTTGATGAGTTTCATATTTTATTAAGAATTTATATTTGATTAGGTAGTGATTCACGATCTCTGCTTGTTTAACAAAAAATAATTAAATGAGCTAAAGTTAAAATGACCAAATTCGAAAGTTATGTGGTATGCAATTACCTACTCTTATCCGGCCGGCCTATTGAGGTTTCATTAATTTTTGATGTTGATTTTCAATAGATTCAAAATGAAAAAGGTGGTTCACGCTCAAGCAATCTACATTAGATATAAGAATAAAAAGCATGAATAAGTATGAAGATACATTAAGGAGGTAGTACCTAAGTATTTTTATTTTAATTGTGCATAAAACAATTCAGGTGATCTGTCTGAAGAACCAGTGAAGAAACCTCCGGTCCCTGCGGCCTACATAGTTAAATATAACAGATTTGTGGACAATATTCTCGAAAAAATGAACGATATATTGAGACGATCTTACGACCCAGTCAATGTAAAACTGCAGCCTATCGATGCGAGCAAAAAAACTACAAAGCCAAAGAAAAATCAAAAGAAGTCAAATAAAAGGTATGAAAACCAGTATAACACATTCATAAGCACCTATATGGTATAATTTGTAGCAGTAATATTTTTACAATTCAAAGAAGAAACTTTTAGGGATTGCTTTGTTTTACTTATTAGCTACTGTTACATTTCAGGAAAACATCCAACAAAAAAAAGAATTCTGCTCGCGGAGGAGTCACTGAGAAGAAGAACGAAAATGAAACTATTCGAGAAGAAATTGGCACGGATAAAGTAAGAGAACAGATCAATGACGAGAACCTTAACAAAATTACACCAGAAGCTACGAATTCAAATCCAAACGATTCAAGGGCATTGAAAGAGAAAGCTAGCGCTAAACCAAAATCAACAACTCCAAAGCCAAAACCAACTAAAGCTAAAGCCACCACCAAGCCAAAACCTAAACCACCAACCAAAACAACCACAAAAAAGCCAGCCAACAAAAACAAAGTAAAGACGACTGAAAAAAGCAAGCCAAGAGCCAAAGGTACATTGTACGGATTGTCTTCATTGAGAAGAACTGGTGATGTTGCGGTTAATATTATGTCTGATCACACAACAGTGAAGAGCAACTTTGCAGTCGGTCCTCTTATATTGAGAGTAGAAAAAGAGGTAAGCGAATCAAATATATCATTATTACACCAAATGTAAAAGTTTTAGAAAATTTTAAATATGAAGCATTAGAAGCTCTCTTTATTTTGTTTAACATGGCTCTCTCCGTCACTTACTCCATACAATCGTAGTTCCAATTTCATTTGAATATTAAGCAACCAAATCCATGAAATTTTGCACGTTGAAATTTTGGAACTACGTTTGTATGGAGCGAGTGACGGAGAGACCACTCTTAATTCATGATGTTTTCAAATAAAATGTTTTGATTATTTGCATTAACGTAGTGACAATTTTGAATGTACAGGTTGGACGAAAGAAGGAAATTAAATCGGCTACAGCTACAACGGCAGAAATGATGGGAAAGCTTACACTACGCGTTAATAACGAAGGAGTTGCCACTTTGCATTCCATTAAAGTGTTACAGCCTAAACAGGTCAGTAACACCAGCATCGCATATACGTAGGCTTTTTCGTTTAGTTTTTAGTTTAGTTAGTTCGTTTTTTGTGGCCGTGATTTTGTTCTTTTTAAATTTAAACTTAGAACAGTGCGTTTGATTTAAGAAACATATGACTTTACAAGTAGGACGACCTCAAGGTTCTAATTATTAAGATTTTACGAGTACAAAATTATCTGGTAAATAAAGTTTGAAAAGTCTTATAAAAAGATTAAAGTCAATTAGGTAGTTTAGTGATACTATTCAGTGATATACTTAGGTGGAAATGTTTTTCTATGGAATATGATAATTTCATAAATTCGGGTTATGCGTGATTTGATCTGTTTTGATGCTTGGCGATCCGTGATACACATCGCATTTCAGTAAAAATTATATTTTTATTTACAAACAAATCATATTTTTGTCGATATCATATGAAAATAGTCTTGTGTAGAAACTATAGTTGTTTTACTATTTGATACTTACCTAGTAAAGTTATGTTTGGTTCTAGGTGCGTGTGGACAGCAACCACGAGAGAACGCGTGAGTTGGTCTGGCAGCGTAGCGCTCGCATCGCTCACGTTGTATCAGAGAAACTGAGGTCCGCATCAAAACCAATGTTCCTCCAGCAACCTGTAGTCAGGCAATAAAAATAAAAATCAAAAATTGAAAAAAATGTTACAGCTCATTTTGTTATATCTCAGTACTCGACTTACTGAATAGGTTAGACTGTTCTTCCAGACTTCAGCTGTATATAAATGCAGTGCCCTAGTTAAGCTAAAAATATTTATTATTACAATTTTTTTAAAGTTCGAAAAAATGTCTTTTAAAATAATAATTTAAAATATTGATTGGTGATGATGTTGATTTGTTTATATCATTTTATTATTTAAAATTTATTTGTATACTGTTATAGACAAATCGACTAAAATTGTGGTTTAGGTCTAGTTATTAATCTTATCGTTAAAAAGGTGCGATTTTAAAGGTTTTGTATGATACTCATGATTTTAATAGTCAGAAAGTGCATTTACTATTGTAACTTAATGGTGCTATTTTTAATGTACCACGGTACTATTTATGATTAAGTTTCTATTAAAAAACAAAAGATCTAAAGCAGCAGCGTTTTATTTAAACTTCCCATAATAATAAAATAAAGATGTCATTTTATGGTTTTACGTTGTTTTATTTGTCTGGTAACAGCACAAGATAAAATAGTCTATAATATTATTATGATTAAACTTTTACCTAGGTACTACAGTATAATGTTGTAAGGTTGTACTACTTGTGTCTACTTTGGTAGGCAATTGAAAGACATAAATGTTTAAAAAGTGAGATTTATTTTCTTTAAAGAAAAATCATGTTCATAGCATAAAATAATAAAATACGGATAAGTTGGCATTATACCTACTTATCAGGAAGACTTAACATTTAAAAGTAATAAAAACAGAAATTATGTGAAATTTTAGCATTCAAACTATTGTGGGTGATTTACATTATTTTAGATGATTCCAAAATCATCTATATTTAAAGATGGGGAGATTAGGTACGGTACATATCTGAGAAATATAATATTTAATTTTTGCTTTTGACATAATAATGTAAACTTATAACATAGGTCTGTACGTAAAATTATTATTACAATATAGCCTTTTGCCAAACAATTAATACGATATTCCGCGGTACCGTTAAACATTGGCCACCGATACAAAGCAATGTGGGTTGTACACGTAAGTAGGTATTCATACTCAAAGTTAATCTAAAGATTTCTATATCAATACTTAGTTAACCAAAAAGTTAACAAACCCTGATTAGTGCAGCCTATTTTGTTTTTACAGTCAAAGGACAAGCGCCAATTGCCAAAGTGGTAAATATTGTATGGGGTTTCTTAAAATGAATTAATAAGGGTTAAAAAGCGTTTTTAAAAGCGGGATAGCTTATAATATTATCATTTCCAAAATAAAGTCAAATTGAAGATGATCAAAGATAGGTAAATGTTATAGTCTGTGACGCCATGTACAAATGTCATATTACTGTCACATTCAATGTTGATAAATTCAAACTTGATGACGCTGAGCGTTGACAGTTTGACATATGATAAGGCCCATTAGCACAGAGTATAATCTGAACGCTTTCAGACGTCACAATTAGTAGATTTTCAGTTTCTTTTAAATATAAATCTTGGGAACCCCACGTGCCTGGGGAAAGATAAAAATATATGGGTTCTGGATATCGAATTACGGAACAAATAATAAAGTTGCGATGGGCTACATATCGTTGTTTTGGTGCATTTGTTTTAGTAAAAAATCTCTTTAGTAAGTGGCGGTTGTCCTTTAACGGTGACGTAACTTTAACCGCATGCCATGCAATAGGACTTTAGAGGTAAATAAATGGTAACTTCTGTTTGTCATTTAGTGTGCTGGCAGAAATCTTTCTTATATTCGCAATTATTGTACATTTTGGCATCATAATATTCTTATACTATAGAATGATTTACATAATATTCAAGTACAACCATTCATCATTATTTATTTGAAAGTAACAACTCTTTATTCAGCTTAATTAAGTATTTTGTTACTAAACAAGGTGTCATTTAGAATGCCACCAAAATTACTGTCTTAAAAAAAAATATAAATGACAGAGCTTTGCTCGATGCCTAAACAAAATTAATACAAAATATTGGCAGTCAGGGAGGACTGTCGATTGAATTGAAAACTTAAAACTATAACATAACAGTGTACTTAAAAAAAAAATATATAATTTTTAAAATTAAAATTTCATAACAAATAAATTAGTTCAGTTTTGTAAATGTATTAGTTTAGTTTTTACATCTATCGGCACTACAAGTACAGTTAACACTAGCATGTCGGTGGTGGAACCTTGAAATTTTTACTCATCCCAAAACCGCAAAACACGCCTATACAAGTCTTCACTTCAACAAGAAAACCGATTTTTTAGACTTTTGAAACATTAAACAATTATCCTCATCATATTTCTGTGTTACATAAGAAACTCATAGTTTTTGACCATTTCTGTGAGAGCAATAGAGTATTTAAGTATGTGAGACTTCTTAGCAGAGTTTATAAAGTAAATACTTTACGTCTTTATGTAAGACGTTATATTTTATCAAATCCGTTGAAAGTAGAACTTCAATAGTTAAAAGGTAAGTATATAAAATGATGGGAATAAAGTAAATTTTTATAAACTTACGGCATTGATTTTTTATAATCTGCCAAAGTGTATAAGATGATAAGTAGCAGGTTCTGCCTCTTTCTAGCATGCAATTTAAAAATATTGATTACACTTCAAATATTAAAAGGAACACTTTATATAAGTCTTGTACGAAGTATTCTCCCGCCAAATAATATTGGCACTCTAAGATTGTATACGGCCCTTCCCATTATTTTTACACTATCTCAAGAACAACTGGTAATAAAAGGTAACTGGTATAAAAGGTGAAACGAACTGTCTATCCTTCCGGACACATGCCACTAAATAAATTTGGTTTCTTAATTAAAAGTCTTATCTCCTAACTGCCTCGATTGTTATAGACCTGTGGATGTACACCACTTATTGGTGGAATGGTTAGTAACGTGGCGTGCGGAGAAATGGGAGGTATTTACACAATTTGCTATGCTTCGCCAGATTGGCGGCTGTAACGACGCCCTATCCCAACTTGTCGGATGAGGCTATGGTTATGGTTTTACAAGAAGGCCTTACGAAAGAAGGTAATTTAATAAGCGTAGATGCCTTTCGTGATATGTTCCGAAAGGAAAAACACCTTAAATTAAGGAATTAAAAAAGAACCATCTACCCTTAATCTTTTTGCGGCTCTATTACAAAACTTGAAATACAAGAAACAACAAGTTTATTCCGCTGTAGTATGATGAAAACAAAGAAATATTAACAACAACGCGTCTTCAACCGCATGGATTTTGGTTTTAAAAATCCCGTGGGATCTTTTTGATTTTACGAGATAATAATAAAGTCTGTATCACTCTCCAGGTCTTTGACTATATTCATGCAAAAAATCACACTGATCAGCTTTTTTGCGGCGTGATTGAAGGACAAACCAATAAACGAACACACTTTCGCAATTATAATATTAGTAGGATACTAAGTAGTAAAAAATATAAGCTTGTTGTACTTTGTATTGTACTTATATGAAATTTTGTAAGAGCAGACGAAGATTTTATCCGATATACAAAATTTAGAGCAACTTAATTACAATAGCCGATTTAGCTTCGATTGGCAGTATAATTAATATAATTTACTACACTAAGATTCTAACTTATTTAAAATGACGTCACGTATCATTCACTTCCCTTGTCAAACTCTTTCGCCGTCCATTCGGAGTAGTAAGTAAAGGTGCACTGTTTTGATCGTCGGCTATGATAACTTCTATGGTGTCATCGTCGAATTGACTTAGAGATTTGTATGGCGGTGGCGGCGTTACACGCTTTCCCTCTCCGTTTATCACTGGTAAAGCGATTTGGCCCGTGAGTTCTGAAAAGAAGTATTAATTTTGTATTGTAACCTGTGATTTATAATAATAATTAAGGATAGATTAGGAAAGAATTTTTGGTCTGGTGGGAGGCTTCGGCCGTGGCTAGTTACCACCCTACCGGCAAAGCAAGCCGTACTGCCAAGCGATTCAGCGTTCCGGTACGATGCCATGTAGAAACCAATGGGGCATGGGTTTGAAAAAATTGCCATACCCCCTTCCAGGTTAGCCCGATTCCATTTTATAAACCAGGTGAAATTGCAGTCAAGAGCTAGCATGTATATGTTAAAAAAAATCTGTTTTAGAATACAGGTAAAGCCCTATCATATGATACCCTACTTGGTATAGTTATCTTACTTTGAAAATTGAAACACATTTTAATTTTTTTTAATCATGTAACCACAAATTCACGGTTTTCAGATTTATTCCTGTACTTGTGCTATAAGACCTACCTACCTACCGCCAAATTTCATGATTCTAGGTCAACGGGAAGTACCCTATAGGATTTTTTTGACAGACACGACGAACGGACGGACAGACAGACAGACAACAAAGTGATTCTATAAGGGTTCCGTTTTCCCTTTTGAGGTACGGAACTTTAGTTAAAACAACTGAGCTTGTAAAGTAGCATCCAACTCCGCAGCAGTCATGACCACAACACCACGCTGGAGCCGGCTCCAGTGAACACAGACGCTACATTGGTCCGAGGCGATAGTAGCACGAGCGGTTGACTGCGGGACGACAATGTGTTTAATAACACACATATACCTTTCGCTGCTCTTTTACCCCAAAAAAAAAAGACTGACCTTGTAAAGTAGCGTCCAATTCCGCGGCAGTCATGACCACAACCACGTTGGAGCCGGCTCCAGTGAACACGGACGTTCAGTGGTCCGTGACGATAGTAGCACGAGCGGTTGACCGCGGGGCGACAGTGTGTTTGATAACACACATTTCCCTTTCGCTGGTCTTTTAGCTAAAAAATGTACAATAACAACTGACCTTGTAAAGTAGCGTCCAATTCCGCGGCAGTCATGACCACAACCACGCTGGAGCCGGCTCCAGTGAACACGGACGCTACATTAGTCCGTGGCGATAGTAGCACGAGCGGTTGACCGCGGGACGACAATGTGTTCGACAACGCACAAATGCCTTTCGCTGCGGTAAAATCAGCACCTACGTAACAAAAAGAAAAAACTGACCATACTTATCCGCTGAATTTTTTGTAATTTTTGAGACCTTTAAATATGCTAACCAACTTGGAGAAAATTCTTGCAATTATTTCCGACATTATTAAGAGTGACACTATTAGTTTTCGGCTGCGATTCTCACAAGAAAAACTTTCATAAAATCAGCCAGGAATTAGCAATCATTATTTTGGATAGATACTATGATTCGACGAGTTATATTAATCGACTAGAATATGCGAAGTTGCATGAAATATCTGTACAGAAAATGGACAGAATCATTACGTTTCTAGGTAAGTCCAGCCACTCTAAGCCTCTGCTTAAAGAAATCATACAAGACACCCAATGCAAAGAACTTACCAAGCACATATCTGCAGTCGATGACCACTGGCATGCTGCAACCTCCCTGCTTCTTAGCCGCGCGAGTCACATACTGCCTGATGTACTCCACGCCGGGGAAGTAAAGGCTGTTGCCCACGGTTATCAACAGGTAACTGAAGCCTGTGTTATTCTGTAAAAAAAAACGTATTTTTGACTGACTATATTAGAATTATATACATAATTACTAACATTATAAACGCGGAAGTGTCCGTCTGTCTGTTTTCAGGCTCATCCGCTCAACCAATTTTGATGGGCTCAGAGATATAGCTTGTAGCCTGCAGATGGATATAGGCTGCTTTTTATTGCGGGATTTTTAAAAAACCTATACCCAAGCGAACGACGTAGTTCGTAACAGGAGAAGAAGAATATCCGGACCTAGTAATACAATTTTTCTAAACAGGGTGTACATTGTACATGCTTTTTTAGATTTATTGGGAAAATTACATACTACATATTATTTTTGTATAGTAAAAAAACCTACCGTGATAATTTCAGCTTCCATTTGGGGTCTCGCACTGGGGTAGAGTAGCAGTATAACATTGAGTAGGACCCCGGCTACTATGCCCAGTTCCACGCCAACTATAAGGCACAACGCGAACGTAGCGAACGCCGGCACGAGGTCTGCGCGGCGAGAGCGCCACATCGGTTTTACAACCTGCAAAGTTATTTTAATTAATACTTGTACACTATATACACAAAAAAACCGGTCAAGTGTGAGTCGGACTCGACGAAGGGTTCCGTACCATCGTACAAAGTATACCTAACACCTTTATGCAGAACATTACAATTTAATGACGGACTGAGTAATGTTGTTAATGACTGATGTTTTCGTGAATACATTGTAATTTTTCTAGTGACGCAACCACAAATTCACAGTTTTCGGGTTCTTTACTTGTGCTATAAGACCTGTCTACCTGCCAGATTTCATGATTCTTAACATAGGTCAACGGAAAGTACTGTATAGGTTTTCTTGACAGATACGACAGACAACAAAGTGATCCTATAAGGGGTCTTTTTTCCTTTTGAGGTACGGAACCCAAAAATGACAACACTATCACTACTCATATTATAAACAAGATGATACCCGCTACTTAGTCTAGGATTTAGGTTTTTAAAGATCTTCAAAAATGTGCGATGCAAATCAATTCGAAAATTTTTATGAAACCCTTTACTCACCTCATACTCGATCATGAATATGACCGCGCATATCACGACAGCGGCCAGCGATGCCTTCGGAATATAGTAGAAGTATGGCGTGAGCAGACTTAGAGACAACAGGACTAAAATACCTGAAATGAAGAAAACGGGACCTTTTGTGAATTTCCCATGATGGTCATTTAATTCTTTCGCCAAAGGTTGCTTATAAGAGATTGCTTTACCATTAAAGCCGTCTGCACCCTGATGTATAGTTTCTTCTGTGTATTCTGTCTGTGTATATGTTTGTGTGTGCAACAAAGAATTCTAAAAAAAATGATTAGGTGTTTGCAAGCTGTTATGTTGTTCCAACCCCACATAGCGTGGGATGAAGGACAAGAAGAAGAAGAAGATTCGGGGGTCCGGGATTTATATTATATTTTTCGGCTAATAAATATCACTTGCTTGAACTGTGAAGGAAAATATTGTGAGGAAACTTACATCCCTAAGAGTTTTATACAATGTTTCACAATGTTTTTAAAAGTGTATGATGTCTGCAAATCCATGCCAGCATGGTGGATTTATGGCCCTTTTCATTCTGAGAGAAGACCCGTTCTTAGTAGTGGGCTGGAGGTGATGGATTGAGATGGTGAGATACTTAATTGGAAATAGGGTATCAATATGAAGTTTTTCTGAAACATTTTCAATCATAAGTGGCACTTATCCATACTAATATCATGAATTCGAAAGTGTGTCTGTCTGCTACCTTTGCACGGCCCAATAGTTTAACCGATTCTGACGAAAGGTACAGAGTTAGCGTATATTCTGGGGTCGGACATAAGACTACTTTTTATCCCGGAGTATCTACGAGTTCCACGGGATTCCTAAAAACCCATCCGCTTACCCGATTTGATTGAAATTTGGTACCCAGGTAGCTTGCGTCCATATAGCATAGGCAACTTTTTATCCCGAAAAATCAAACGGTTCCCACTGGATCTTTATAAACCTGAATTCACGAGGACGAAGTCGCGGTATCCTCTAGTATACTATAAAAATATCAAATACTTTACCTGTAAAAATGCTTCCCAGTTGTGTGGCAACGCCGCTCGCGTGATTGACAGCGCTGCGTGAAAATGAACCCGTTATAGGCATGGCACTGACGAATGATCCCAGAATGTTTGCCAAGGAAAGGGTTATCAGCTCTTGGGTTGCATCCACAGACTCCCCGCTTGCTATAATAAAGTAGAACAAAAATAAGAATTTATAAAATATTACTAGGTAGTAGAATTAATCAGTACCTACTGATTAATTGTTACTTAAGTGCTGATTTTTCAGAATTAGTTAATTAAGTAACAATTTTATTGGTGATGCTCCCATATATAGTTAGGTACTGAATAAATTAAACGACTTGGTTTTAAATAAGATCTCACAACATTTTAGGGTAACAGCGTTGCGAGACTTAAATTTTTGTTCACATAGGTACCTGTTATATTTTTGATGGAATTGAATTTTCAATTGAAATTAATTTCAATTCAAAGATTTCATTTGTACAGATATAATATACGTACCAAAAGCCTTAGCGATGGCGACATTGCCCAGTACTCCGATGATCGGCACCAGAACTATCGAGGATCCCAAGTCGGAGCACATCTCTACAAATGTCACATTTCTGTCGCCCAGCTGTGTGCCGAATGGCGGCAGTGACCAAGATGGGAGGCCTTCCCTAAAATAATGAGTCATCATCATTATCATCATCATCAGCCTGCGGACGTCCACTGTTGGACATAGGGCTTCCCTAAAGAGCGCAACCACACCCGGTCCTCAGCCTTCCTCATCCAGCCACTTCCCGCCAGCCGATTTATATCGTCGGTCCATCGTGCTGGAGGGCGTCCTACACTACGTTTGCTAAAACGCGGTCTCCACTCTAGGACTTCCGGCTCCAACGGCCATCGCCTCTACGACAGGCATGGCCTGCCCACTGCCACTTCAGCTTGCTAATAGTTGAAATAAATAATGAGTGCATAATGTATATTGTTTTATTTTAATAATATTATACATAGTTTGATTTACTAACAAATATGTTAAGCCTTCTATTATAGAACAGTACTCAGAAACTTGGCACATTTTTACCGACCAATGTGCCTTCCTCGAGCTACTCGACACTGGCGAAGTGCATTGTGCTGGTCTGGCACTACAAAAAGCTACTAAAAAAGAAAGTATGAAAAGAGATTTTAATGTATGCGTAGCTCAGCAATCATGTAATAAATACAATCTGGAATTTTCCAAAATATTGGCACTACATCGGATTGTTGAAGTTCTTAACATAAGACCTATGGACCAGCAGAAGAAGTCATAATATATTAGAACTTTTACAGATAAAGTATAGGTAAGATCATAGTCGAGATTGGAGTAAAAAATTATAAGTTATTTCAATAATATTATGATCAGCCTTTGTCAGTGGACCGTAAAACTGGGTTTATTGAATTCTGATTTGAGATTGTAAATACTAGCAAACGATAAATGATTGACGTGCGTTTTTATGCACAACGCGAGTGAAACTTCGATATTTTATTACTATGTACGCGGCGTACGCATATTATGAAGGACACAACTATTTCAAATTTTTTAATCGTCATACCTATCTCAGAAACGGTGACTGTTAGAAGAAAAAAAGTAAAGACAATTTTTATAGATAATTGCATGATCTACATATTCAGTGTGATCTACTTTTGTGATAAAACTAACCATTTGGATGAAACACGCAAAAAACCCATATTTGCGAACTTTGAGCTTGAATAGTTTTTTTTTGTGCAAATGTCGGGCCGACGAGGACTTTTCATATTTCATCTATAATGTTTTTCTAAACATAAGTACAATTTTTTTTGCTCTTGCGGATTTTCAGTAATATTGCATGTCTAAATTAACCGGGCTTATTATTTTAAAATAGAAACAATAGGTCTATTATTATTGCCTCATGTAGGTACGTATTACTTCCATAATTAGTAAGCGTATGTAATATGTAGGTACGTATTTGTATATCAAGTAATTAAATGAAATTTTATTGCAATTTAATACGATACTTACTCATTAAAAAAATATATTGGTGGGTACGTTAGTAAAGGTAAACTTGTATAACCTATTTTTTTCGGATTAAAAGGTTTCTTAAAAGAAATTCTCTGGACTAAGTATTATTATTAAAGCAGAAACAAACCCTGAGAAAAGAACCTTCTCCTTTTAAGTCAGAGACAAAAGAAGAAAACACCAACTTACTTTACAGTACCAGTGAGCTTGAATGGTGATTTTGTATAAGAATCCCACGCGTAAGCTATCAAAGAGCACATTACTACGATAAACGCATTCCGTGACGTTGATAATAACCATAAGGTTTTCTTTAGACCTTTCCGACTTTGCGACAAGTTCACATCTTTTATTTTCTGCAAAGAAAAAAACGGTTATTCATGTGTTATTATCATATTACAATTCTTACATTGGATGTTAGTCCAGTGATGTCATATCTACCAACTTTTTGGTAGATCTACCAATTTTCACTTCAGTCTACCTATCTACCAACCTAGACCTAAAAACTACCTATTTTTAGTGTTCCGTAGTCAAATGGCAAAAAACGGAACCCTTATGGATTCGTCATGTCTGTTTGTCTGTCCGTCTGTATGTCACAGCCACTTTTTTTCGAAACTATAAGAACTATACTGTGCAACTTGGTAAGTACATGTATTCTGTGAACCGTATTAAGATTTTCACACAAAAATAGAAAAAAAATTTTTTTTCATCAAACCCATACGTGTGGGGTGGGGTATCTATGCATAAGTCTTCAAAAATAATATTGAGGTTTCTAAATCATTTTTTTTCTAAACTGAATAGTTTGCACGAGACACACTTCCAAAGTGGTAAAATGTGTTGTGTGTGTGTGTCCCCTGTAACTTCTAAAATGAGAGAATGATAAAACTAAAAATAAAAATATAATGTACATTACCATGCAAACTTCCACCGAAAATTGGTTTGGAGATCTAGTAAGTAGTTTTAAATTTTCAAAGTAAAATAACTATACCAAGTGGGGTATCATATGAAAAGGCTCTAGCTGTACGTTCTAAAACAGATTTTTATTTATTTTTATGCATAATAGTTTTTGATTTATCTTGCAAATCGTGCGGTTTTATTAATTAGTTTGACATAATATCACCACTTTGAATTATTTTTAATCTCAAAAAATCTTCTAAATTGAGGTGGTAGATCTACCAATTTTGCATTTTACATTCTACCAACTTCTACCAACATTTGGCATATAATCTACCAATTTTCGAAAATTCGGGTTGGCAACACTGTGTTAGTCTACTGTCAATATAACGCTTTCCTAGTGGAATTTGATATAACTAATTTTATAATAAAACCTCACCACCTCACCTCACCACCTCACCGCCTAAAATTACGCAAATCCGAGTTATCCATATTAGGAATAATCGCAGAGGTCAACCCAGCCGCAGTGCAATGGAAGGGCCTCGCTCTGGGGGAACGAACTTTATGATAACTGTGTGTGAATTGTGATACCGTATGCTTTTGAAACTGGTGCCCGGGGTAGTGGCATTGCGTGGGAACATGGGAACGAATCTCCACAGCGCGAGCGCGAGATGAATACACCACGGCACAGAGCAAGGACACCTAGCGGTGGGGAGGTTAACAATCTGACCGAGCCAGTGAGGTTCGTATAATGGTCATCACAAGGCGGACACTAAGGTGGTGGTAGTTCCGCTGCTTTTCGCTAGATATCAGTACCATCAGCTGTTATCCCGCCGAGTTCGTCGCATTGGTCGGCATGGTTGAAGATTTTTTTAAGAACACCGTCGGAATATTTCAAAATCCTTTCTTAATGTGGATCTATGTTATAGACAGAACCTACATGCAAAATTCCAATTTTCTAGGTTGTCTGGCAGTCAGTCACGATGTTTTATACATAACTAATAAGTATGTATTGATTAAAATTAGCTAGGTATGATTAATGACTTATGATTATGATCTTAATAAAAGGCGGTTATTTCGAAATCACACAGATCCACTTAAATGTTAAGACCTACTTGTACCCACATTACAGCGAATAAACCATTATTTATTTATTTTTATTTAAACTTACTGATGTTGATTATGTTAATAGGTAATTGCTTTTATCAAATTATTCATACACTATTCAGTATTTATACTAGCTAGATGATGCCGGTAATAACTTAATCTAAGTGGATTTAGGTATTTTTGAAATTCCAACAGTTCAATCACAAATAACGTCATGCCAATCTATTAAATTATTATTATTGTTCAGTAAAATTAACTTTATTACTTTATTACAGTTTTATATGGATATAAGAACCCAAACATGTTATAGCAAAACACACTATCTCGGGACATGATCACGCTATGCACGCGATCCGGCGATTAATTAATAAATAACTTGCGTATATATTATTACGATACCATGTTCCGAAGAGCAGTAACATTATTACTAAATATATTTCATATTATATTATGTACCTAACTAGTATTTTGCTGTCACAAATACTTGTGACTGTATGGGGAAATCTAAAACAATAGGAGATTCAGGGAAACTGTTTTAGGAACCATTAGCTCCTTTTTTGTGAAAACAATTTTGGCTTGGCTAATTATTTGCCCAAGCGTGGAGTTGTGCATAAAAATAAATATAGTTTTTTACTTAATAGACTATTTTTTTAATGCAATGAGTATTAAAAACATAGTTTATTAAGTAAGTTAATTCGCTTAATTCAGTTTCAAGTAAGAGTCATTTAATTGTATCGGATGAAAAAATCTGAACTGCAGTAGTTGGTCTTAAGTAAATGTTTTTTATACATGAAAATAATGCAATGTCATAAAAATCATACATAGTTGAACTATTGACTCATTTTAGTCAGATTTTTTTTTATGGACTGCTCACGCTTAACTCTAAAATTAACTATGTCAAAATTGTTTTCCCAAAAAAAGAAGACAGCTTCCCCATGTCTTTATGGTATTGGATTTCCCAATATTGTCCTAGTTAAAAAATTATACTGTATGTATCTACTATCTCTGTAACTTAGTAGTAGGTACTATAGACCATTCAGTATTCGTGCAACCAGTATGGTTTGGGTAACATTAATAATTTTTTTACATTCCAATTTTAGTTTATAATGCAAATATCTGCATGGAATGCATGTACTCACTCGTATTATCTTAAAAACAAATTACACAAGAAAGATAAAAAACCATAAAAATTAAATTTCCCGTACGAGATAAGTGTGGTAGGTATATACTATGAAATGCAGTTTTACGTAGGTATCATATAAAAATTAACATTGAAAACAGTTTGTTTATCACAATATCCAAGTTATTCCTATCCAATTTTAATCAATTAAACTTATTAAAAGTGAAAATAGAGTTAGTAAATAAATTCTTACCCTCATTATAAGCAGTATAACTATACACGCAATGCCCAAAGTACTATCAGCTACATTGGCATTGGGAATATTCACAAAAACCTGAAACAAAATACACTCACTATTCATTCACATTATCTAGCACCATTCTAAGTTCTAACACCCTGCCCGCATTACCAAAGGTTAACTGGAAGAGAATACCTCTAGATATTACATTCGCTTATGTACTACTAGATGTTGCCTGCAACTTCGCTCGCGTGGATTGGTCAGATCGCCTGCAGCAATCAACTCCAACTCAAAATATGGATTCCATCTCCTCAATCCTCAATTGAGGAATTGGAATCCATATTTATTATGTCGCAAAGTTCCCTTAACGATTAAAAAAATACGCAAACCGGTCCAGAATCCCGTGGAAACTCTTTGATTTTCTGGGATAAAAAGTAGCCTATGTCCTTCCCCGGGGTGTAAGCTAATTATGTACCAAATATCATCAAAATCTGTTAGACTGTTGGGCCTTGAAAAGCTAACAGACAGACAGACACACTTTCGCATTTATAATATTATATATTAGTTGTATGAATAATTGATAACAATGATGTAAATCAATGATGAAGTATGTATTACCTTTTTCACATTGTCCATAAACCCTTTGGATCTAAATTGGAGTCCCAATAAACCTTTGAGTTGAGACACCGCAATTATAACGGACGTTGCTGACGTGAAACCAACTGTCACTGGTACCGATATAAAATCTATTAGAACCCCTGTTGAAAAAAGTACATTAATTTCTCCATATTTATATGCGCTCTGTTCAGTCTGACGTTTCTTAGGGTTCCGTATATATAGGATCACTTCGTCGTCTGTCTGTTAACATCCGTCAAGGGAAACAAAACCTATAGGGTACTTCCCGCTGATCTAGAATCATGGAATTTGGCAGGTAACCAATGTAGGTACCAGCAAATAAATTAATGATTGATTGATTGATATCAAAGCACATTGTAAAGAGAACAATCCGAAAACCGGGAATTTGTGGTTATATCGCAAAAAAAAATTTATTTTTCGTACTATAAGTAGTTCGGCGAATATTTTTTTTCTGTAGATCCCGTTAATGTTCATAGTTCAGGGTTCTAAAATAAGTTAATCTTTAATCACATTATTTTTTTATTACATTTGCTAATTTTATTTCATTTATTTCCTTTCTTCTTCTCTTTCAATTAAAATACCTATATGAAATTTCTAGTTAAAGTTATTCGCTTAACTTCACAGGGTCACATACGACATCTAGATACGAGTAGGTACATCTCATACAAGTCAAACTTACCCAAGTGCAATATTCCCATAGCCAGTTGAACTACCCCGGTTAGGAAACACAGAAGTACGGCGTAGTCCAAGTTTCGACCCTGTATTTGCTCATACGTCATGAGGGCCAAGAGCGCAGTGGGGCCTAACGTGATGTCTTTGCATGAACCAAATATTGCGTAGACAAAACATCCCATGAAAGATGAGTATAGACCATACTGGAACAAACAAGAGTAAGTTTAATAAGTTGGGCGTTAGAAGTTATTAGTGCGATGTTGTTGCATTTTTAGGGTTCCGTACCTCAAAAGGAAAAATGGAACCCTTACAGGATCACTTTCTTGTCTGTCTATCGCACAGACCACCGTGGTCTATCGTGTCTGTCAAGAAAACTTATATACTTATAGGGTACTTCCCATTGCCCTAGAATCATGTTTGGCAGGTTGGTAGGTCTTATAGCACAAGTAAATGAAAAAAACTAGAAAACCGTGATTTTGTGGTTATATCACACAAAAAAAATGTGTTCCCAAAAAAAAATTAACTCACTAAATCACATATAGGTAGATGGCGCAGAAAGTTATTAATTTGTAGAGTTCTACATAAAGGTGTATACGTATAGCTAGTATGATGGTATGGAATCCTTCGCATGCGAATCCGACTCGCACTTGACCGTTTTTTTCAACGCATAGGTATAAGTTTGCGACAGGTCGACATGGCAATCGGGGTATAAGGTGAGTTGTGGAAGAGCGTCCCCACTCCGATTGCTATGTCAACCTGTCGCTAACTATACGTAGGCCATCAAGCCAATTATTGAGGGTTTGAGACACATAGAGGTACTTTCACATTTATACCTATTTTATTTTTTGGCATCCTTGCACTGAAAAAAATTTGGAACACAAAATTGCTTTCGTAGATTGCATTAAATTATTTTCATATACATTTTATATTAGCTTTTCCTGTATTTTCTCAGTTTTTGTTAAAAACAGGTGCTTGTGGAGGCCATTTAAATACAATCGCAAATTTTTGCTCTGCTGTTTGAACAAGTGTGGATATTGCAGTGTTTATTCGTAGCCTCATGTTTACTGGTTACACCTATTGAATTTATTGAACGTTATCATATTAGGTCCTTCATAATTATTTATTTTAAACCGATTTCAAATAAAGGAGGAGGTTCTCAATTCGACGCGTACTTTTCGAAGCGTACCTACATAATATACTCTTCATCGACTTCAGTGACAACAAAACTTTTTGTATGAATAGATCTCATAACTTTCTTAGTAAAAAAGTGAGTAATTATGAATTCAGACAGTTATTTTTTCATTTATAGTTGAATTTCAACCTTTGTTTTCTCTACACAAAATAATTATCTGCAAACCGACTCCATAATTTGCAGTTAGTAATGATGAATGATAGTTAAATAAAAAAGTATAAGTACACATCCTTACTTTTGCTGGGTTTTAAAACTATTCGTTTTCTATTCTTATTTATATTTAGTTAGATTTTTTACATTTTATTCTGCCCGTATCTATCTGATCTTTGGGTAATAATTTTTCCGGAGCGAAATCCTTTTTTATCTGTTTGATGGAAGGCAGTAAATATTTTTTACTTACTGCTGTTTTCGATTTTCAAGGCACATCTGTCTGCGAAATTTCATCCTGATAGGTTGTAAACCCTAGGGAAAAGAAAGTAGTAGGGCGAACGAAGTGGATTAAAGGTTCAAGTTTTACGACTTGACACACAAGCACGGAAATCCTGTATAGTAAAAGAAAATTCCCCTTTACTATGTTTACGGTTTATTGAAATCAAGTCATTTCCTTGGGTTTTGAGATGTGGTTTTATTTACAATCAAACCATATACTAAGAAATCACAAATACAATGAGAGCTGACGTTCCTACTGATTTTGTCTTCCCAAAAGCGTTACTTTTCAAAAGCGAGAACTTTTCCTATCTCAATTTCGGTAGGAATTTCGCTATTTTTCGATTCGGTATTAGGTAGGTAGGTACCTGCTTAATAGGTAAAGAAACTTTACTAGAAACTTGATTGATTTTGCCAGTATGTATAGGTTCTCTTTATAAGGTAAACCATAAGACGCAAAGCACACCAACTGAGCCGAGGTACGTGTAGGTACGTCGTGTTTCTTTATAACAACTTTAAAAAATACGCGCCGAATTGAGGACCTCCACCTTTTTCGGAATCGGTTAAAAAGCTTCACTTAGTAGCTACCTATGGCGCGGGCGGTCCTTCGTATCCGTGTTTTTCAGTATACCTGCCAGTTGGACCGACATATCCTACAAAGCTGAGTTTAGGCAGTTATCAAAGACTTCACTCCACAGTCCACTCCGCAACAAAGGATATTTTACAGTAATTCCAACGAGATTAAAAATCGTAATCCACGCGGACAAAATCGTGGGCATCAGCTAGTTATGGGAAAAAAACATTTAAAAGCTATTTAGGTTACCATTACTATAATAATATACATACTTGGCATGTAGATGTGCTTACATATTAAGTAAGCACATCACAAGTCACAACTCTGGTATGTAGAGTAGTCTGTTTTAGGGCCGAGTGCCTGCTGTTAATGCCATGAATTTTAATCAGACATTAGAATAACTCAAAATTTAAAAACTTCCGACACAAAAACCTATATAAGAAAACAAGAAAAGAGCTGATAACTTTCAAACGGCTGAACCGATTTTCTTCGATTATAGCTAACACTCGATCAAGCCACCTTTCAAACAAAAAAAACTAAATTAAAATCGGTTCATTCGTTTAGGAGCTACGATGCCACAGACAGATACACAGATACACACGTCAAACTTATAACACCCCTCTTTTTGGGTCGGGGGTTAAAAACAGGTATAAACAAATATCACGTAGACAAACGGTGTTCGAAATTCGAATCATAAGAACGGATAGATAGCACAGATTAACAAGCGCGTTGAGCTTAATACAATCGAAAATGTATTCGGACTGCATAATTTCCTATCGTAAGCCTAGATAATAATTAAGGATCATTCTCTATACCTGTGGGTCCAGTCCAGCCAGAGTCGCGTAAGCCAACGCCTGTGGTATGACCGTAAGTCCTACTGTAATTCCCGCTATAAAATCCGCCAAAGCCTTTTCCGAATTGTATTCGGGCACAGTTTTTATGATCGGCAATCTCTTGTACATAAATCGCATGTACCACGTTTGTTTTTTGTAACGTTTCTTGGACGGCGATGACATGGTTGTTTACCTGTAGAAAAAATAATATAAGTAAAGATTACTTTTGCCTTACACAAGAAAAAAGAAACTTTGCTGTAATTGGCAGGTAAGCAAGAACATATTTTTTTGATACAATATGCGGATTATAGAATAGATAGATTTCTTTATTGATATAAACTTTTGCAAATGGTTTTGAATCGTCAAAAGAATATATTATATACCTACTTCTTATATATTATACTTTTACTGGTTCAGAATGCCATTCCTACCGAGGCGAACCAGCAAGAAACTCAGTAAGTAGTTGCTCTTTTCAAATGTTTAATCCATACTTACTAATATTATGCGATAATTACTAATAAATGCGAAAGTGTGTCCGTCTGTCTGTTTGTCTCCTACGTTTTCACGGCCCAACCGCTGAACTGATTTTAATGAAATTTGGTACAGACATGGGATACATCCCGAGGAAGGACAAAGGCTACTTTTTATTCCGGAAAATCAAAGAGTTCCTTTGGGATTTTAAAAAACCGAAATCCACGCGGGCGAAGCCGCGGGCATCCTCTAGTTTACAATAATATTATGCCATATTGTATAAATAATTGTAATGCCACGCATTGCTGGAGTGAGTTAAATCCACGCTTTTTATCATTTACATAATCTTCCATTGTATAATGCTTACTTTGAATAGATCTTTTAAACTTGTGTAGATCTTAAATTGTCTTAAATTGACTGTATAAGTAATTTGATTATAAAATATGTACTACAATCATTCTCACAAATAAATTTCCGACTTTCCTGAGGCGGAGCGTAGGAGTCGCGAGCTTATTACGATTTCTAATTTGCCTGTGGTGTAAATCGCGGATTTTTTTGTAACTGAGAATGTTACAGCAAAGTAACTTTATAAAAACTAAGTCGGCATAATAAATCAGAATGCAGTATTTCAATAAACAAAAGGACGAAGTAATAAATTAACAGAATATAATATTAAATTACACAAACACGACAAAGTTCAAAACATTGTTCGCGTTCATTCATTACTTATTTATGCTTTAGTTGGCGAACTTTTATTTTGAAAATGAACGAGCGGGTTGCAAATAAGTTGCAAAACTAACTACTCTTAATTTATACAATAAACACAACATCAGGGTGAAACTTTGGGAATAACAACGACGCGACGGGCGCAACCAAAACAAATCATAATTTGTTACAATGCTAGGCACTGAGGATGGTATATGGATAATATTCATACCTGCATACAATGAAATAACAGTGCTGAAAACTAAAGCAAACAAAACACAATGTGGTTTGGAGGCACAGTCTTAGAATTGTCGAAAATTAGACTTGATTATAATCGAGCTATCGTTAGTTTTGGAGCTAAATTATTGTAATCAGTAGATGAGTACTATGTTTATAGTAAATCTAGATAGATAACAAAACAATATAACCCATTTCAGAACCGGACACCCATGTTAGATTTGGTAGGAGTAATAGCTATAATTACATAGTATATTTTAGATCAATATGAACCTAAAATGGCGTCGACGACGGATGTAAGCCTTTCCCTTGATAAAAGATAAAGCCTCTCTGTAGGGAATATTGGGGCGGTTAATTTAATTTAAGACCCTTTGTGTCATACACTTCCCATTTCCTAATAAACGGTACCAACGTTAAGCTCTGCTAACGAAAAACAAAGGGTCGAAAGTAGTTCTTACGCAATAGGGAAAATACAAGTGAAGATCTTCTACGTATTATTGTTTGTGTAACACTCCGCGTTGCCGTGCGTAAAGTACCTACTCTATTTGCGAATGTGAAGGGAATAATAAATGAAAGGGTTCAAAGGGTTGCGTGGACGATAATATCTTTCATTTCCCTTTTATGCATAAAATACGAATAGTCTATTCTGTAAATCACCGAGGTAATCATATGATTACTGCGGCATATGCGCTGGTGATTGGAAAGTTGGTTTATTGCTAAAAGCTGTGGTTTGACTGGGGGATATATTAAATGGACTCAATCAAGGGAGCAAGCAGTGTGCTGATGAAAAACTTCATGATTCAAGATTGCAGATTGATCCAAAAGATAATTTTTTGTATTATTATTCACAGAAATAAATTAAACCTACCTATCTAATAACAAAGGTCTCAGATCAAAGGGCAGATCCGGCTAGAGCAGGTGCTAGAACTGTAGGCCTAATACCAAAACAAGTGTCAATTAAAAATTTATAACACCCCCGACGATCCCAAGTATCTGAGTTTTCCAAAACATCATTTTCAAATAAATAAATATGTATTTAGGCAACGTCCATCTTGACAGCTTGACATTTGTCTATTGACATAATATTATGAACCTAACGGTTATCTAACCTTCTTTTCTACAAGAAAACTAGAAAAGAGCTGATAACTCTTAAACGGCTGAACCAATTTTTTTAGATTATAGCTAAGAACGCTCTCGATCAAGCCACCTTTCAAACAAAAAAAAACTAAATTAAAATCGGTTCATTCGTTTAGGCGCTACGATGCCACAGACAGATACACAGATACACAGATACACACGTCAAACTTATAACACCCCTCTTTTTGGGTCGGGGGTTAATGAGACAGATAGGTATAGTGTGACGACTGACGATCGACAGAATGCTTTCAACCAATTACAACTATCGCGATTATCACTATGTGGTAACTCACAATTTCCGTGTTAGCCCACAGATTTGATGCTGATTTACTCAATTCAATTAACCTAACAAATTGTATAAAAGTCAGATTCTACTTACTTTAGGAATTTTAGGACGCTACTTAGGTAAAGCCATTCATATCACGAATTTGTGGGGTTATTTAAATAACGTTGATTTATTACCACGTGGACGGAGCTGATTAGAAGGGTACAAACCGATTACTGGCAATCCGTCTTGCGTACAAAAAGTTGGACGAAGTATCCGATTGGTGTAGAGTTAACTACTAAACACGGAGTCGAGATGGCCTCGATAACACGGCGCTTTGTTACCTCGCCATAGTACATCGAGCTAATAAACCCATGCCGGACAATGTCGTTCCAGCTCTTTGTTACCTAGGCCAGAGTGATGCCACGTTACTAGAGGTAGCATCATAAATATCCGCTCTTCGAAGCAAAGGGATAATACTAATCATTTCCATCCTGATCTATCGGACGCCTTAAGTTTTAATTCACCCTAAGTTAGGAACTTCGGCTAATCAAGAGAACACCACAAAATTCATTTATAGCCTACAGTTTCTTTGGCCTTGATGATTCTAGTCCAATTCCTACTGGTTTGTAATAGATGTTTAATACCCGATCCCCGGAACCCGGAAGGTGTTAAGCGTCAGTGTAAGCCGGATGTCCGTTTTCGGCGTTCAATCTGAAGGTAAATAGGTCGATTTTATGACATTGTCTGCACAAATTAGAAATTACCTCGGTAATGTGACAGGTGTTCCTTGTAGGTAAATGATTGAAGAAGGACCCCAATCGTTTTTTTTTTTCTCAATCAGTAGGTACATTTCTAAACTATCAATAATATATTTATGATATAAACGCAATTTTTACGGTACCTAATGTAGATGACGAAAATAAAAGAATTATGTTTACTATACAAATGTTTATAATGGTCAAAAAATAGTTTTCCAAATCATTAGGTGGTAACGATTTTATTTGGTGCATAATGTTTGTTCCTCTATTAACTTGAGCTCTCCACCTTAGGCAGGTTCCCGTGTCAATTACGCGCCATTGGACTGAGGATTTTCATTAACTCTGTGTTTGCAGAATTGACATTTAAAGTCCACAACACAGATATATAGGCAGTTGTTGTGTAGTTAATGCGGCAATTACAAACCGGCAAATGAGACTGCATGCAAATTGCAATATTATGGACCGCTGAATGTAGCCGGAAGTATTTACTTATTAAACAGTATAATAGTAGAGTTTCTATTTTATTCTTATGGATTGTACATTAGTCCTCAAGGTTATTTTATGCTAAGGCCTTTTTATAGTACCAGAAATACTGACGCTGAATCAAAGATAAGGGTCTATTGAGGTGCAATTATTTATTCGTGGTTCAATATCTTATCGGTTGTAGCTTAATAGAAACACTTGAGTTTACATTATTAACGAAATGAGTGATCGGATGGTTCAACTGATATTTAATAGCACCGAAAAGAAAAATGTTTTAATTAAGTATTATTTCAATTTTTTCTCGTTTTTCTTTTTCATTTTCTTTCACGTGGCTATCTTTTTAACCCCCGATCCAAAAAGAGGGGTGTTATAAGTTTGACGTGTGTATCTGTGTATCTGTCTGTGGCATCGTAGCTCCTAAACTAATGAACCGATTTTAATTTAGTTTTTTTTTTGTTTGAAAGGCGGCTTGATCGAGAGTGTTCTTAGCTATAATCCAAGAAAATCGGTTCAGCCGTTTGAAAGTTATCAGCTCTTTTCTAGTTACTGTAACCTTCACTTGTCGGGGGTGTTATAATTTTTTTATTTACACTTGTAACATTTTGAAAACATATAGCTTGTGAAGTACCGAAAGGTAAACCGATAACTTAAGAAAATACCTGACAAAGAGCCTCTTTATGTTCGGCATAAGGGGAGCTCTTCTCTTATCTATTATAAGTAAGTTAATTCGTAGGGAAAACTTGATGAGGATTGCTACAAAAACATTGAATACCACACTCGAAATCATTAAAGTGAAATAACTATTGGCACGTGAACTGAATAGACAGTAATTGACGATGCTATGCACGTTGTTAAATGTCATATTGAAGCTTGTTAACGGGCGTTGATATGGCAAATTAAGCTACACATGTGAAGCTAGATTTTCTTTTATGAATAATGAATATCGCTAAAATATGTACCTACCTAGGCCCTACTTATCGTTATCTTAAATGTGAATGGGACTTCGTCTGTGTTGGCGTCTGCTGGCGCGCGTTCTGTGTCTTTTTGGAGTGTTTTGATTGCTGGTGGAACTGACTGGGAGGCGCGTGTGTCGGGGGGTGCCGGCATGGAGGAAGTCCATACTTATACATATAGTTTCCCTAACATGTAAATGACTACAAACTTGACATTGGCTAATCAGTGTAAAGCCAGACGAGAGAGAAAAAAAAATGTGAATGTTAAAACAGCCGAAATCCAATGACAGACGACCTTGACAAAATAATACAACGTGTTCACCACCAACTTCAATTACTTACCTATAATTATTTGATTACAAAACCGCGACGATTTATAGTTATTGTTGTTTATTCAAATAATAAAATATAAAAGTTATCGCGATTTTAAACCATGATTCCATGTGACTGCGTGAAAAGCGAAACAATACAAAACAGGTCGCATATAGGTACAAAGTATGACAAAACGAATAAAGATATAAAATTCAAATTCTATCATCATTCATCCATAGGAACCTAGTTATTAAATATTACAAATAGGAAGTGTGTCTGTCTGTCTGCAAGCTTTTGACGGTCCATTCGTTTAACAGACTTTGATGTGGTACAAGATAACTTACATCCCGGGGATGGACATAGGCTACTTTTTATCCCGGAAAATCCAAGAGTTTCCACCGTTACCTATCTAGTATTAGATAAATAATAAGTATATTATATTTATGATGAATAACGACAATTTTAACGCTGTAATGGACACAAATTCTATGAACGCCTAATGGTAATTAAGTACAATATTTTTAGTTTAAGAATATCATAAAACGGTGTTAATAAAAATCGTGTTGCCGCACTAAAACGAAGTAATTAACTATTGAATTGCAGACAAGGATTCTGAGTGATGGTCACGAATCAATTGTTGTCCAAATAATTCTTGCGTTTTATGCGTTTACATAATGGATTGCTAAAGTAACACTAAACTTATAATTATGTATAACCAAAGAACCAATAAAATAAAATTAATCATCATTATTATGAGTTATAAAGAAGTCAGTAACTATAAATAGGCTAGTTTTTGTATCGAAATAGCAGGTCATTTAGATATCACATCACATCACACTAATATTATAAAGGCGAAAGTTTGTATGTGTGTGTGTGTGTGTATGTTTGTTACACCTTCACGCAAAAACTACAGGACGGATTTGGCTGAAATTTGGAATGGAGATAGATAATATTCTGGATTAGCACATAGGCTACTTTTTATCCCGGAAAATCGAAGAGATCCCACGGGGTTTCGAAAAACCTAAATCCACGCGGGCGAAGTCGCGGGCATCGGCTAGTTTATTATAACAACAGTATCTACTGAAACATCTTGTTTAATTAAGGTTACAAATCTAATATAATTTTACCTAAGTAAGTATTTTAGTTTGCCGCAGAATAACAGATTAGTCTACAGCATTAAAAATAACTCGTTTCGGACTCTGGTTCGGTGATTTAATAACTCACAATCACTTAGATAACAACTGACTTCAAAAAATAGGTAGTTAGGTAAGTACTAAGTATTTTTAGGGTCGATGACATTATAATAGATAACTTTACGAAGCTGTCACAGTAGACACAATTTCGAAAGTAAATTATTAATTAACATAGTAAGTACTTGACGATATAATTATTTACTTAGGTATTATAATCAGTAAGTGAGTAACAGTAAATGGCAAAAGAAAATTCGCCCGTTTTATTGGCCTTATACCTATGCAGTTACTCATACCTATTTATATTTTTTGTTCCAAATTTTGAACGATTTTTGCAGGATACCGTAACTTAGTGGACTTGTTTGAATATTCTGCAAACAAGATGCTCGTATAAACATTACAGACTAGCCAATGCCCGCGACTTCGCCCGCGTGGATTTAGGTTTTTCAAAATCCCGTGGGAACTCTTTGATTTTCCGGCATAAAAAGTAGCCTTTGTGCCAGGATATTATCTATTTCGATTCCAAATTTAAGCCAAATCCGTCTAGTAATTTTTGCGTGAAGGAGTAACAAATACACACACACACACACACACACACGCACACACACGCACACATACACACACACTGCATACACACACACACACACATACACACAAACTTTCGCCTTTATAATATTAGTGTGATGATTCAAAGAAACATTACAATTTCCGTCAACGGAAGTACGTCAACGTACAAAAAGCCCATCCGGTTGCATTTTGGTCGCCACGCGCTTGGTCCCGCCTCGCGTTCTACAAAACGCACGAGCTAGTTGTAGTCACACAATAATACCTATTATTTTAAATTAAAGTATTTACTACGTAAACATACATACATACAAACATACATACATACGATAGCAAACACAGATATGGTCCTGCATACGGTTTTCAGCATTCTATCCCAGGCGAAAAACAGGACAAGAACTTCTGCGTGTGAATACACCACTCAATTCTGCGGGGACCAGTAAAAAGCCGTTCCTGCAGGATTGGACGTCATACAAATATTAAAGTTTAAATGTACCTATGTTTTCTATGCGTTCGCGCATCGTTTATTTATCCGATGGTGTTAGGTGTTGAACGTCTGTTTCTGTTGTTATTTGGCACTTGCGTGAAATTTTTTTGGGATATCAACAAACAATTAGGTGGCACGAGTAACGTTTAAACAAATTACAAAACAATTTAAAGAACCATTGACTTGTGATAAAGATGTGAAGAAAATGAATGAACTTACATAACTCAAACGCGATAACAAAGTAGGTAAATATCGGTTAATATTTCTACAGGAATCTCTCGCTAAAGTAATATGTAGTATTGCTTATTAATGTCACTAATAAGCCTCAGCAGCAAATAAGTGCTGCACAAAAAAAATATCAGCAAGAACAAATTGCCGCGAGCCCGGCGCGTCGATTACGAGGCAGCGATTTGTTACGTACGTGAAATGCGAGCACGAGACGGTATTAGGTACTCATTAACTAGTTGATATTGAAGAAACCTCCAGATTTTAAGGCAATCCACGTGCACTTGCTGTAGTATCTACCTCCTATTCGTCGGAATCGGGGGTTCGATTCTGGTCACGCACTTCTAACTTATCGGAGTTAAGTATGTGCGTCTTGATTCTTAGGCAATAAAATATCACTTGATTTAAGGGTGAAAGAAAACATCGTCGTGAGGAAACTTGCGCGACTTAGTTCTCAATAATGTTATCAAAGTCTGCCAATCCGCGCTTGGCCAGCGTGGCGGACTATTGCCTAAACCCTCTCATTCTGAAAGGGGACCCGTGCTCAGTAGTGGGCTGGTGATGGGTTGATCATGAGAATGAGTTACAATCAATATTTTTAGCGTGTAATTCCAAGGACCAATCGAGTTCAATTTCATCGATGTTAATTTAACTTTCTACTCGTACATAATAATATGCAAAATAACAGCTGTGTAATGTCGTTCAATATCAATAAAATTAAGTAGGTAAAAGAATGTACTTAATATGCCTGAAAGTTGGTAAGCCATTTCATAAGCTATTTAAGGTCTTACTTTAAGTTTAAAAAACCTTAATTTTGTAACTTGGCTTTGGATGAAAGATTCCAAAACAAGCCGAACTTCTATCCACTGCTATGTCTAGAAGCCCAATTTCTTAATCTTCTTTGATATGCCATTATTAAGAGTCGCAGGGAGCCGCTGAATTCAGGCGCGGCGCAAGACCGTGGCGTGTGGAAGACCTTACAAGAAACCAGGAGTCCAGGAGTGGACGTCTATTTTTTTTAATTTAATTAACGATGATGAATTATATGCCATCTTAGATTGCGCCGAATCTTCCCTCAGGTAAAATTTTGAGACCACTTACAAGATCTGTATTTATTTTAGAACTGATGAAAAATTTCAGTTTCCTATCACAAAACAATGTACAGGAATTTCAGGCGACTAATTTGAAGGAAGTGAGAAATTGCCTCGGGCCTATGCGAGACCCTGTCGTAGCCCATGATCGTGCACATCTGCAAGGGTCGAGCTTGACTTTTTCCTTAACAAATTACGGTACCCGTGTTGAGCTATGACCATACTGGCGGCGTGTCGCTTAGCTTGAAAGCTAGTTCGTAGATAGATGGAACCTACCGAGTGAAGAAACTGGAGTTGAAAATTATCTAATCTTGTCATCTGTCCTTGTTAAAATTATCTTGCCCCGGTGTCAAGTGCTTCGAAGAGCTGTTTAACCTTATTCCACCTCCTTTTTCTATAAACGCACCGCACGCCACCGTAAGCAATGGGTGCCTGGCGCACTTCGACTAGGTACCCGTTGTACCAGTTCCTTTTTCTACGCACATGCAAAATGCAATCAACTCCTACTACTCCAACAGTGTTCCTACTAGATCACAACATGGGGTTATTCAACGGGCGTATCAACAAATTCCTGAATGCGGCAACGCATCGGCGGTTCCTCTGGTGCTGCAAATCACTTAACATCAGATGACCTGCCTGTTCGTGTGCTCGCTATTTTTAACTTAAGCACCTGTCTCGGTAGTCCTGGCGTCGCAAGCCTTTGCTGATTGTTTCTTAAACACTTTAACACCCTAATCTTTAGTGTGATCGGACGTCATCGTTGGGCGCTGAACTTATTATCACATCGACATAAGATATTGTACAACTATACACGAGTATTTTTGTAAATTAGGAAACCTACAGCAAGTAGCGACTTTTTGTCGATCGACATTTCACCAATGTGCTTTGGTCTTACGGAACTCGTGTTATTCCGCCGATTACAAGTCACCGATACATCAAACGGGGGCGTCGAGTGGCACAGCACGTACTACGCTCATCAATTCGAACCGTCCGAACCCCGATCCGTCAACGCTATCGGAGCCCTGCGCCGGGCATTAAGCGAACAACAAAATTAATTTCAAGTGCCGATCGAGATAAATCACAAGCGTTATTAAGCGACATTAATAAACAACATCCTTTGAAAGCGACATTTAACCGTTTGAGATTAGAAGTAGACTTAAGGAAGGATTTCATGACAAACTTATACTACAAAAGTACCTAAGATCTTAGGTCAAACACAAAGTTTATTGCAACAGCGCGTGATTCCAAAGCGACTCCCAGAAGTTTCATCTTCTAATACACGTAACTGTATGAAGGACATTATGCGGAGGCAGGTGTATGCCGTATAGTACCTATAGGTGCTCCGTGTCGCAGACCGCAGTGCTGTCTTTGCAGCAGAACAGTACCTACTGCAGTACAGTGCTTCGTACAGTTACTTATATATAACTTATATCAAGTCTCAAGATGCTCCCGCAACACCGCTGTATTCCTGGTAGTGTTCCATGTTGCTGACGGAGCAAGTTAGGTCTAGCTTAGGAAACATGGAGCTTGTTAAGAACCTAATGTTCTTCTTGTAAAATTGAAATATACTAATAAATAACTTACTATGTTTTTTTTTTCTTTAAATCTGGCTTTACTCTGATTATACAAGTATGGACTCCGTCTGCGCCGGCGCCCGCCGACATACGCGCGGCGCCCCTTTAGAGCGCTTCCCAGTCAGTTCCACCACCAAAAAACACCAACTAACACAAAAACCAGCCACTCTTAACAAAAAAAAACACTCCAAACAAGCACAGCACGCGCGCCAGCAAACGCCATCGCAGACGAAGTCACTTACTATGTTTCTCTCGCAATCTACAGCTTATACTTTCTGGTAAAATTATAGTGTCATAGATATTCAATCTCATAACAAATTAACGTTCGTGACTGGCTATGACAGTCGCTGGCTTTGAGCCAGTCAAGTAATACGGTAAGCCGAGATTAGTGCTTAGGTATCCCATATTACTCGCGGGACGAGAATTAATTAGCGAGTAACTGCTGCATAAGCCGTCAGGGCATCTTATCTCGGCATTCGCAGCAAATTGCGCTCATAACAATATAGTTACTCGGCAATTGTTGCTAGTCACATGCTTTTATGGGGCAAAAGCATAGGCCTAGGAGTTACTACACTGTTAATAAAATCGTAAAATGACTACTTATCTTAATTTTGGTCCAGTTATTTGGTAGTTATATTATCATTTACAAGTTTTCTTTATTGAAAATCTATACATATAATAAAATTGTAATAAAATTGTAGAAAAGTGGTGTCTGTACAATGGAAATATATAAAAAAAAAGTAGCAGGGGTTGTTATTATATCGATGCCGAACCCGAAATCGTAATTAATATTTTTTTTGTCTGTTTGTCTGTTTGTCTGTGTGTTTGTGCACGCTAATCTCAGAAACGGCTTATTCGATTTAGATACGGTTTTCACTAATATATTGTAGTAAGCTTCACTTAGGATTTAGTGTTTATTTCATGTCAATCGGTTCATAAATAAAAAAGTTATGTCAATTTAAAGAATCACGGCGCCTCGCGCCTGAGCGTCCGTGGCTATATAAAGCGCGAAAAGTCACTATTCCACGCGAACGAAGTCGCGGGCACAGCTAGTGTTACAATAAATTTTATATTCTATGAGGCTATTAACCACGGTGAAATCTCTCGTATTTTTTTTAGCACTAAGACTCAATGGTCACAGGGTCTCAAACGGAACAAAAATGTAGCTCTCGTTAAGAGAATATCATCACAATTACAAATGACTGATGTGGAGTTCATCATGCAGTCCACTGTGCATCATGAAGTGCACACACCAATAGTTTTGTATTGTGCGTTGTGTTTGACGAAAATATTTTTTTATTGTGTCGTAAGAACAGACTGTGATGGTGTTCACGTGGAAAAAGAATCGAATTTGCGCGCTTCATCAGCAGTATATTATATTTGTTTATGCCGTAGTACTTAATATTAGTTTTCAATACGAATATTTACTGGCTGTGAAATTTGACTATGAAATCTCATTATAGTTAAAAACATGTATGTACCATTCAAACTGATAAGGACTCAAAAACTTGTAGAGAGAATAAACTATATAACTATATATTGTAGAAAGTATAAACTATATAATTATATATTGTAGAGAGAATAAACTATAGTTTTTAACCCCTGACCCAAAAAGAGGGAAGTTATAAGTGTGACGTTGCATCTGTGTATCTGTCTGTGGCATCGTAGCTTCTAAACTAATGAACCGATTTTAATTTAGTTTTTTTTTTGTTTGAAAGGTGGCTTAATTGAGAGTATTCTTAGCTATAATCCAAGAAAATCAGTTCAGCCGTTTGAAAGTTATCAGCTCTTTTCTAGTTACTGTAACCTTCACTTGTCGGGGGTGTTATAAATTTTTAATTTACACTTGTTCTGTTTGCTTCTTGCACTTTTGTACAAGATGGGAATAGATATATTATTACGTCAACATTCATGCCTGATAGAGAGATTCATTCAACAATGAAGTCTAGTTTTTTGCTTTGAAGATACTCAAGTAATATGTGGGTGGCATGAAACAGGGATCTTTGATACTTACTCCAGGGTCCATGTTTTCTAATACAAACCCTAAGTCAGAAATGTGAATGAAATGAGTTATTAGGGAAATCTCATTCATTTTCTATCAGGTGGCCAATATTTGTATAAGTGACATGTAATCATTAAATTAGCAAGATCTGTATAGTTATTGGAGCATAGAATTTCAAATGTTACTTAACATTTAACAACAGGTTAACTACTGATTCTAATGACCAAATAGGTACTTACCAGGGGTTTTATAATTTGTTTTTAATTAATAATATGAGTAGTACTTAAACCAAATATGTTTTCTTTAAAAAACTGTATATTCCAACTCTGCCATTGATACCAAAGCATTCATGTTAATATTATATACTAAGTAAGTTTTTCATTTTCACCCGACTGCAGCAAAGCCAAAAGGAAGGGTTATAATTTTAGCAGTCTATTCAAATTCAAAATATTTTTATTCAATTAGACTTTTCCAGGTTCTTTTGAATCGTGAAAAGCATCTACCACTGGTTCGGAATGCCTTTCCTACCTAGAAGAACCAGCAAGAAACTCGGCAGTTGCTCTTTACAAAGATATGATAATAATTATACATTATGCCAGGTATAAAAGTAATTGAAATGATTATGACGATATTGTCATTTTGCAACATAGAAATTCTGATAGGCACCCGATGAAAGTAAGGAAACCCATAGTGAAAGAAATATACGTAGGTAATTCAGTGCTATGAAAAAAGAATTTTTAAGTAAATAAATCCCATAAGGTACTTGCTAATTCAGTAAGTAACTACTTATTTACTCACTAATCCATACTAATATTATAAATGCGAAAGTGTGTCTGTCTGTCTGTCTGCTACGTTTTCACGGCCCAACCGCTGAACCGATTTTAATGAAATTTGGTACAGACTTGGAATACATTCCGGGGAAGGACATAGGCTACTTTTTATCCCGGAAAATCAAAGAGTTCCCATGGGATCTAAAAAAATCGAAATCCACGCGGGCGAAGCCGCGGGCATCCCCTAGTAACACAATAATTATGACGCTTTATGCTTCTATAAAAATCCTATATTTTTATTTTGATAAGTATAGAAAGAAACCCCTGCTTTTCATTAGTGGTTTTTTAAGTAAGTAGATAAGCGGTTGTATTTAAATCCAGAAATCTAATATTTTAACTTACTTGCAATATGTTTGTGAATATTTTGTAAACTACTTATAAGTATATTGAATACTTAGGTAAAAACCTATTCAAATCCTATTACTTACCTACTCCACAACTAACAGTTTTTTTCTATTCGTCTTAATATTGAGTATTTATTTAAAAAGATAATGAAAGTAAAGAATGTAACAATAGGTATCGACTTACCAGGCTGGGAAAGTGAGTTTTTTCCTATTTTTTAATTTACCACGTAACGAAAGTTTTTTTCGTTCCTATAACTCCACTACACTACACTGAGAAAATAAAGCCAATAGCTTAAGGAAAGGTTTACTCTTGGTCATACGTTTTACCACACATGTAAATTACAGGAAATTGTGATATTAAAAGCTTAAAAATCATCGGCAAAATTGACGAACGACAAACTCAAAGTTCGAGCTTCCCACTATAAATAAATGTCAAAATATTTTGCTGTCAAAAGCAGACAGCACAGCAGCAGTGTTTCCACTTCCAATTTTGGTTTTACCCTAGTTTCTATAGGATTTCACCCTAAATTACCCTAAAAAACGAAATAGGTACCCCGATTAGGCTGCATCATTATTATTATAAAAACAACACCATTTCACCTTTAATATTAACGTTAACAATCTTAAATCTTGAGCCTTATGTATAATGAAGAAAGGAGTTAGGTCATTATTTTTCTTCCATTTTGAAATTACATACCTATATTATAGCTATCTTAGTTTCAAACAAATAAATTTTTAACTTTATATTAGCGATTGTAATACCTTTTTCATATTTTGCTGGTGGTTGCCTATGGTCTATTTCCTTTGATATTCATTTAAAAAAAATACAAAATATCCGTTGGGTGGATAGTAACATAAAAACTGGACAATTTACTGAAGTTCAATTTTACCCCTAATTACCTCAAATTCCTGACAACATAAAAAATGCGCTGCGTGAAACCTACCAAACATTATTCATTTCACCCTAAAATAAGGTAAAATTCCTAGAACTGGAAGCACTGTACACAATCATTGACAAACTGACAGTGACATTGACAAAATTGACACGAGCCGTACGCCACAGATTATAATATATCAAGGGAGTCCGGTGTACAGTCAAAGCGGGTAACTTTATTACAAAAGAGATGTTTTTCTTCTTTTAACTTGATTCTGCAGAGTACTGGACATCAAAGCCGTGGGGATTTCGTAACTAGTTGGTGTGAGTTGATACTTAAGGTAATATGGTAGGTAGACCTATTTTAGTAACGACTTCATGATTTAACTCCAAGTGTCAACTCCGCTTTCCTGATAAGTGATAATGCAGGGTTATAAGGTTATTAGGGATAGGTAGTTACTTAATTTTTGTTTCTAAAAGATAAAAATATGATGAAGTCGTGCGAGCATAAAAATTAAATTAGAAATAGGTAGTCACGTGACGCTCGCCCGACTTCAATATACTTACCTATAAGTTAAGTAGGCATGTGTAGAAAAAAAAATATACTTACTTTGGAAGTCAGTTCAATCTTTTTTGAAATAAACACACTAACCAGACTAAGTTAACGCCATAATTATTATTATTTTGTAATATAGGACGTTAAATATGAAAATGAAAATATAAAACATTGTGTAAACAAACCAATTAATTAATTATTTATAACTTAATTTTCATTCATTCGTTCTATGTGCAGCCAACGGCACTAAAACTAGTTTGCATGAGAATGGATATTCATTCTCTCGAGTGGTTTACCAGCTAGCTGGCTGACCTATTGCCGCTTGTTTAGAAATGCTCATATTTTGTAGCTCGCTGCATGCAAAACAACTCCGACTGCAAGCAGCCAATGCTTTATTCAGGCTACCGATTTTTCATAAAGAATGACGTGTTAGGGATAACGCAGACAACCGTTTATTGATTGAAACCAACTTTTTCTGATATTGGTAGAGCTAGTGCAGTGAGTAAAAGTTAGATATGTTTTTTTTTTACTCACCAAGGTTACTTACCTAGGTAGGTAGAGTCAGCGACAGTTGGTTATTTCTACCTCTGATCTTATTTTTAACCCCCGAGCCAAAAAGAGGGGTTTTATAAGTTTGACGTGTGTATCTGTGTATCTGTCTGTGGCATCGTAGCTCCTAAACGATTGAACCGATTTTAATTTAGTTTTTTTTTGTTTGTAAGGTGGCTTGCTCGAGAGTGTTCATAGCTATAATCGAAGAAAATCGGTTCAGCTGTTTGAAAGTTATCAGCTCTTTTCTAGTTTTCTTATAGAGGTTTTTGTGTCGGGGGTTTTTTATATTGAGTTATTAAATTCGTTTTTGTGCATTCACTTGGTACGAGTATATAGACCAAAGGTTTGGTCGGTAGTCGATAAGTGGTAACCCATAATATTGACGGTTTGATAAAGCTTCTAATTAATAGAGGTTCAAACCTTTTTCACCTACCTAGATAGTAACTACCTACTCAAAAAAAATTGTTATTGCGGAAAGTTTTAAAGATATCTTCGCGATTTTTGTTGGACCGAATATTATAATCATCGGTTGTCTGCGACTGTCGAAAGCTCTCTTTTTGAAAGTTTAGCTGAATGAAATATTTTATTTCATCATCAACATCATCGTCAACCTATTATTAGAAGTCGACAGCTAGCCTGGTCTCTTGTCGGGTCTCCCACCCGCAACAGCCTTGTGCCTTTAAATCCAGCGGCTCCCTGCGACTCGTTTGATGTTTTCTGTCCATCTACTGGGCAGCCTTCCATAGCTGAGCTTTTCAGTGCAAGGTTGTCATTTGAACTTATTCTGGTGCCCTTCCGGATCTCCTCTTTTCTGATTTACATGAAAAAACTCTAAGCATAGCACTCTCTATCGCTAGCTGAGTGGTTCTGAGCTTTCTTAGGCCCATAGTTAGCGATAATGTCTTGAATCCATGTCGTCATGACTGGCAACCCGGTGATTTTAGGTCAATCGCATGTTGTATGTAATAAGAAAATTATTACTTCCTTCATCCATGATTGCATGTCTAATGGCTTTAGGTACTACTTACCTAAATCTTTTTACTCTATGACATTATTGCAGAACGTAGGTAGGTTGGCACGTAGGCAGGTACAGGTAGCGTAATATATCCCGAGATTTCGTACCTTGTAATATTAATGCTCACGTCTCCGTATCTTTCTTCCAGCGCGCTTACGTTACTATCTACTAGCTACTATCAGTCGAAAATTGAAACGCCTCTCACGTTTTCACCTAAAGCAGTGTACTTACATACTGCAGCGGAAATTTAGATAGGAAACGATTTTACTGAGACACCTGACTAGGTACTTTGTAGGAGTTGTCACTTTGATAAAAACTGTCTTTCCCTTTAAAATATACCTAGTATGCATGTAGGATAGTGTTAAATATTTTAGAATTATTTTTCTTCGGCGCCTTAGTTTTAAATGACGTGGTTCCCTCGAGATATCACTTCCTTTAAGTCATCGACCTTAACTAAGAGCGTGCGAGCGAGAACACCAGCATCGCTACGTTTTAGATAGCATCTAGTTATAATAATATACCAAACAATCGTTTGCAATGTTTCATGGAAAGTAAACCGCAACCAAAAGGTGATGAAAACTACGAAATATCAGCGTTATTGATCCATAAGTACCTTCACCTTTGACCTTGATTATTTATATACAAGTTATAGCCCTTGATTGCAATCTCATCTGGTGATAAGTGATGATGCAGTCTAAGATGGAAGCGGGCCAACCTGGAAGGGGTATGGCAGATTTTATTACATCCATACTCCTTAGGTATCTTCTAGCACTTAATATATTTTGTATAGTAACAAACGACTGCAAGTGCGGAAATTGAAAATACACGTAAATGATTTTTCAATCTCTTAAGTTATTGAATCGCGAAAAATAGCCCGTAAAATCACCGTGAAGAAAAATAATACTTTCACCAAATGAAAATTATTTCGAACTAGGAAATATAACGCCCACCTCTTGTACCTACCTATCCATCTACTCAAGTAAAGCAATATCGTTGGAAGGAAGATAAAAAGTCAAAGCTTTCATTCTGAATTGGACAGACACAGGGAGAACAGATGATTACTTTCAAGTAATCCACCGTTTTCTCTTTGTTCTAATCCAGTCACCTATCAGATATGAATTTACCTGGACGTATTTTGTTTGGGTAATGTCAATATTCACGCATGATCGGGCCTTTCAAGAGTTCTTCTGAAATCGGCTGAACGATTCCGACCAATTCACAGTTCAAGAGACATGGGCCAAACAGTTCTATTTACTTAATATTCCTTGTCAGATTCATTGTGACCCAGGCTTTATTTTGTTTGTATTTAGCCGACTCTACCAGCTTGCGTCGGCCGTAAACAGAAACGGGGTTAATACTTGTTCACCCTATTTCGTATATCCTTGATTTATCCGTGTACGCAATAGCTCATAAAATTTCATGCAATGTAGGTATAATATATACCATATACCTATAAATACTCGTAGATACACATAATATTATATTATCTAGGTGTACTGTACGTTTAGGTACGTTTTGTTTTCTCCTTTTTATGGGAAATATGATACAATTTTCATTATTAGGTATAGGTAACTAATAATCTAAATATGAATGTTTATATATGTATAGGTATACCTAATTACTAATTATGTATTTATAACGATAACGAATAATGTTCAACTAATTATTTCATTCCATAATAATTATTTATGAAAATTACTATTTGATAACATATTAAGCTTTGGCTCGTGGTTATAATGTGTTTTATCCTATTACTTGCTGAAACCCGCGACTTCGTTCGCGTGGATGTAGGTTTTTTAAAATTCCCGTGGGAACTCTTTGATTTTCCGGGATAAAAAGTAGCCTATGTGCTAATCCAGGGTATAATCTATCTCCATTCTAAATTTCAGCCCAATCCGTCCAGTAGTTTTTGCGTGAAGGAGTAACAAACTTACACACACACACACATACAAACTTTCTCCGTACCAATAGATTTCGTAATTATTATTAGATAAACGTGGATTCAGCGCGTATTTCTATAAACAATAAATATACCTACATCATGCTAGGCCTTATTGTTGTACCTGCCCAGAAGCTACAGAGCCCCCAATTATCGTCAACCTTCCACCGCCAGGCCACTACTGAGCATGGGTCGCCTCTCAGAAGAGAAGAGTTTAAGTCATCACGCTTACTTGCCAAATTCAGATTAGCAGATTTCTACAACCTAAGAGTTCTGTTCTGAGAGAAAAATGCAAGGAAAAATGAGATAACACAATTTTTTTAGAAAAATAAGTATTTATTATATTTCATAGCATAGCTTAGCTTCTGTAGACCAATTTCGTTATTTCCGCGTGGTCCTGAAACAAAATACAAAACTGTTTTAATACAATACATTTTTAAAGCGTTTGCCATTGACCAACAATTTGATGGTGTGAGCTTGTAACTTTATGAGGGTAAGTATGTTTGGTCTAGTGGGAATGTATGTCAGTGGTCAGTTACTACTCTACCAACAAGGACGGCAAACGTTAGAAACGTAGGGTAGGTATCTACTAAAAATATAATATGACGTATGACTTTAATGAAATGCAGAGCAATAGAAGTGGGTTAAACTGGAAGAGTTATCCATTCCAGTTACATTCTTCTTATTCGCTTCTGTTTGAATGTACCTATTGTCCATGGATCAAATTGTCACTTAGGTATTGTACCAGATAAAACATCGCAGCCAAGCGCTAACTTGTCATAGAATAACAAAAAGACGTCCAAAACCATTAGTTAAAATGTATGTGACCAAATACATATGTATGCGGTCAGAACCTCAAAGGAGATAAATCAGAGAGCAGGCGTTGTGCGCATAACTCTCCGGACCACTTGGCATTGGCAAGGGCTTGTACCCTACCACGGATCTACCACGGACACTAGAAAAGACACATTGGAAGTAAAGCTTTTATTTGGTAAATCATGATTATCATGGTAGAAATTTTAGATGAGCGGTTATTATTTGGGGGTTCAGGGTTCAATTTGGGCACCTCTAATTTTGTGTTCGTTTTAAGCAATTGAATAATAAGAGCCATAGAATGTAAGGAACAACATGTATAATTTAAATGTGTAACTCTGTGGGCGGTACTATAGCAAATAAATAAATAAATATCACTTGCTTTATAATGGTGAAGGAAAACATTGTAAGGAAACCTGCATGAATTCTCCTTAATTTTCTCCAAGGTATAGGGTATGAAGTCTATCAATCCGCAGATATCGTGATGGTATGTAACCTTAACTCTTTTTATTCTGAAAGGAGGCCAAGGCTCAGTAGTAATGAGTTGATAATGATGCTGATGATGACTTATGAATTCAGCTTCAAGAATGAGAGTATCTGATTCCATCGGATAGTCGATGAAAAGAATATCTTAAATTATTCATATTGCTTCATGGTACAGGTTGCTAGTAAAAGGTATTCGCACATTACACAGACTCAACTCTAACTCCACTCCGACTAGAGTGAAAAAGAGTTCAACGCGTGATTCACGCGTCGTTTTTTTTTTCAATTAACTGTTGAACTTCCACCTTAAGAAGCACGATATAAAGCTCACATTTCCAAGCTTTGCTGTAAGATGAGTTGGAGTGCATGACATCGACTCTGTGTAATATGCAAAGACACTTGAGTTTTAGGGTGCTCAGTGACGTCTATTAGACCTATTAGATTAGACCGATTAGATTAGACCATCGATGTAAGTATATGGATTAGCCTTTCCCATATAAATCCGACTGCAAAAATGCGCTTGAATCTTACGTCATTTTTTTTAAATACGAATATTAGCCAAAGTCCAATCAAAGTCACTACTGACAAAGTCATTAGACTTTTGCAAATTCTATTGACTTGTTGAGCGCGTTTTTTATTTTCGAAGGGCCTACATACATATACATCAAAGGATAAGACCTATTAGATACCTATTAGACCGCCCATTGTCATTCTTGCTACTTTATCTAACTAGGTAGCTCCTGTAATTTTTATTTTCGGTCCAACATTAAAGTATATTCTATTCTTAGCGTAACTCGGGTGAGAAAAAGATAAGATTGTCTTTACACGTCGCAGCTTGTTTCTCTGAAAACGCTTTTCTAGCTGGTCTTGAATAAAATGTAAGAAAAGATCGTAAAGTTGGTGTCCGACGTCGCAATGTACCTGTGAGATGTTAGAGCAATTTCAGCCCGTAATAAAAGGAAATAGCTTTTGAATATAAGATTTAGTGTTTTACTAACCATTTTATGTGTTATACTTCTAATAGTTATTTAGGTTGTTAGTTAGTTAGTTTTAGTTAGTTTGGTTAGTCTGTTTAAGTCGTATCGGCCATAGGTAAAGTAGGTAAATGTGCCCGAAGACCTTGCCGCAAATTTTAGGCACTACTTATAATCATTATTTTGCTCAAACTTAGATATTTAGAATCAAATTATCAAATCAAAGGGCTCATAATATTATCCTTTTCAATGAATACTAAGCTTCAGAGCCTCTATCCCAAGCTTCGAGATTGCGGGAGGCTACCTAAATTAATTCATTACGCTTGCCTTGTGGACCCTTTCCGACAATGCGTAAACGACCCTATGCAAAAATCTTTAACTGCGCATATTAATATTAGAGAAGAGACTGCTTTGTTTTTAGATACTTATTAATATCCATCCATAGTAATATTATAAATGCGAAAGTGTGTCTGTCTGTCTGTCTATCTGTCTGTCTGCTACCTTTTCACGGCCCAACAGTTTTACCGATTCTGACGAAATTTGGTACAGAGTTAGCTTATATCCCGGGGCGGACATAGGCTACTTTTTATCCCGGAAAATCAAAGAATTCCCACGGGATTCCTAACGACCCGTCCACTCAACCGATTTGTATGTTTAGTCTCAAGGTAGCTTGCGTCCATGTTATTGATATAGACAACTTTTTATCCCGGAAAACCAAACAGTTCCCACGGGATCTTCAAAAACCTACATCCACGCGGACGAAGTCGCGGGCATCTTCTAGTTTTTAAATAAATACTTATCTAATAGTTTTAAAAGCAGTTTTGGTAGCTTATTTATTTAGGACTAGATACAAGGCTTTTTAAAAGCCTTCATTAATTTTCTTATGTTTTTCGCTTATTAGCTTGTTCATTCACATAATATAACAAGTTAATTATTCGCTACCCAGGCTATTAAGTAAGCAGAATAAAGGAGTTATAATGAGAATGCTTCTAAACCTTTTGTTTTCGTTGGACTTGGTTTTCTTAAGAAAAAAGTTAAGGTTAGACAATTGTTTATTTTATCCCATGGCTGCGTAAAACACGAGAGAAAAATGTTATCTTATTTTATAGGTATATTTTTATACAGCAACTTTTGTTTCGCATTTTATGGGCGAACTTAAAGATAAACAAACCTCGAATGAAACTGGTTGGTCTAGTTGTATAATTTTTTACCCAGCGTCAACAACTCACGGAGGGTCTATCATAATTCATAATTTTAAAACCTTCGGGTTTTTAACATTATTTAATATCATTACGTTTTTAAACATGTAAGTATAAAAATAAACTCAATAAAACTATCAATATAGGTATCTACGCTTGTTTTGTTAGGATTTTCGAAAACAGATCGGTAATGATATTTATATTTATGTTAGAAAGATATTTATATTTATGTTTATATTGTTACAGATAAACGTGGATCGCTAAGCTTTTGTTCTATGTCTTCGTTAATATTGTTAGGACGTAAAATGATATCTCAATCTGAAAAATTAAAAATGAAATAAGTATAAAAGAAATTAATCAAATAACACGTATAATAATAGGCCCTTGTATATGTATATTATTATCAGCTATTGGCTTGTAGCCACAAAGCGGTGGCAATTCGCAAAGACACGCGACGGAAACTTCAAGGGAAGGCGTCCCACTGAGTGAAAACGTTAGTCCACATAAAGAACCTACTACCGCGAGAATAAAAAAGATACAAAGACCGTAACTGTTTGAGCACGTAGGTAGGTATTACCTAAGAGAAGGCATTCCAAACCAGTGGTAGATGGGTTTTGCAGCTGAAAATAATAAATCCACCGACCGACCTACGAAAAACTAAAATTGAGGCTGACAACGGGAAATCTTATGTCAATACATTTCCAAGAAGGAACCCTAAAATTTAATGTATTATTTATTCTTATTATTTTGTTCATGATTTCTTATTCGGGTCGAATACGTTAAGAAAGGGAAGGAGTTTTACTGTTTCCTATAGCTTATTGTCATAGGAAATCAAAGAAAATAAATAACCGAAGCTCAAGGAATTCGATGTTGAATAATGGAATGGAGTTAGGAGTTATGTAAGGAATAAAAACTTTGCGAGGGAAAACGGGCGTGAATATTTTGTTGTGTAATAGGTACTTTGATTTAAGGAGACTGGAAAGTTTCTTAAAGCCGCTTTTGGATGCGAATAGGTAGAGATGTCTAAGTCGGGAGACGTATTTTTAAAAATGAAGTTTATTCAGCTGTAAGAATCTTAAAATAGAACGCACTGTGATACTTAAATAATGCGATAGTCATAGGTCAAGAAGAGGCTTGGTTTTTCTCAAAGGCCATTGAATATACCTTCTCGTACATCACCATCGTCATCAAAATTCACAGCCCTGGGTTGCCCTTGGCTTCCAACCCATCAATCAACGGATCAACCACTACTGAGAACGGATCACCTCTTATAATGAGAAGAGCTTAGGCCATAGTCTGCCAAGCTGACCCAATACGGATTGGCTTACTTCACACACCTTTGAGAATATGCAAACTCTCAGGCATGCAGGTTTCCTCACGATGTTTTCCAGCAAGTGATATTTAATTGCTTAAAACGCATATACCCAGACAAAGTCTAGGCGGGTTGGTATCTAATTTATTATAAAATTCTTGATTTATTATTATAATAATGAATTTAATGGTTTTTTTAATTTTTATATCCTAATGTCAGAATTTACATAGTATTCTTAAGTTTTATAATATAATGGAATTGCATTCCGAACTCGTTATAGATAAAACTAGTTTGAGCCAGTTCGCCAGCTGCCAGCGCAATATAGCTCTAGTCTACAGAGTAAAGTCTAGATATAAAATTTTATCTACTTTTCAAAATCGCTCCTAATACACTTAATATAAGCAAAACATCCAAAATGTAAATGGAATGAGCCATAACCGAAGTGGGAGGCGTTCAAATTGGTCCATTTATAGCAAACGTTATTGATGTTTATGCATACTAACGGACGGGTCGAAAGCTTTTCCATTATTATGTCAAGATCTACTCTCTTAGAGAGTAACAGTAAAAAGGCGTATATTGTTAGTACAATGGATATGACGATGTACGTACAAGATTTTAGACCTAAGTTTTGTATTTTTTGCCGATACCATGAACGAACCGTTTATTTTAATGTATCTAAAGTTTTGCTGGCCTATAAAATACTATTATCACTGATTACTTATACAAGTTAAAACATAAAGAGAAGTCAAGCGGAATGGTTCAAGGAATATTATTGAATAAAAAAATCAGTACTTTCACGTCTTATGTAAGGGCTATGGGCTGCATATTAAAAAGTTGCTTGCTGCTTAAAAGCTTCTTAAGTACTAACTTGTTTCATTGTTTGCTGTAATAACCTCATATTCGAGTTATGTGCGTTTTAAACAATTACATATCACGAGCTCTATCGGTGAAGGAAAATATCGTGAGCAAACCTGCATTAATCTCTTGTTAATCTTCTTACCTTAAAGTATTATTTTTCATCCAATAAAGCTAAGTTCGTCGTCCCCTAAATCCGAAAACAGGTTGATATCTGACGACGAGGACCCAGCCTGCTTGTTCACGTCATTAATGTATTTCAAGTTCGATACGAAATTCTTAAGATGTTTGCTGTAGTCTTGTTTATCTTTGTATTCCTTGTTGTAATCCCGCATGAATTTCTCAAACAACTTCGGTGCATCTTTAAGGTTGTATATTGGAGCTTTGACGTCGAGGGATTTTTCTTCCTTATAATCTTCGCTGTAGTCATAATCGTAATCGTACGAAGCACTTTGCACTATACTGACAAGGGAACATATTGCAGCTATTAAAATTAAGCGATTCATTTTATTTAACACACAACACGATTCGTCCAACGATTTGGATGAGTCTGTCTAATTTTGATTCGATCCTACGGCCTCGATAAACAAGTTTATTGCGGAACAAAGTTCATTTTAGATTTTGTTATTGTATTAGTTAAAATCTTTTAATGACATATCAACACCTGCAAGGAAAAACATCGTAACTCACGTTTTAGTGATTTTCAGCTACGATCAGGTAAAAAAATTCTTTTTAGCGCTTACCCCTGTATCTAATTCATACGCGTTACGATTTTAGCACATTTTTACAATGGAAAAAAATTGTAAGTCAGCATCCACTGAAGATAATAAAAAGGTATTTAGTTAGGTACATACACAAACTTGCCCTATGGCTGCCGTTTGTCATCAATAATATTACTATCAAGTAATATAATATATCAGACTAATTATGTTTATTTATTTATAATAAATTAAATACTAACCCATGAATGGTAAGTCAAAATTTACATTTTGACTTACCATTCAAAAATTTTAAGGTTGGATAACTTTGACGCGCTTTCCTGTAAAATTACGAAAAATGAGGTGCGATGTTTTTCCTAGCATCCGTTTTGATTCGTCTGCGTTTTTATGTCTCAAATGTGAAGGATCCACGGGGTCATATAAATTTATTGCGATTAATATATAATACAATATACTTTATAGAATAGCATTATATTCCTTGTCCACATACCTAATAGTACCTATCGCTCTCATGAAATGAATTTGTAGGGGTTCCAGGACAATCACTCTAATTATTGCCATTGAATACAATCACTTGGTACTTTAGGTACAAGTAGAAAATGATATATCCACAGCTCCTAATAAATCCGAGATATTGTGTGCAGATATTATCCACACTAAATTATTATGAATGCCAAAGTGATTCTGTTTGTTTGTTTGTTGCTTTTTGGCAGCCGGATAGGTAAACTGATTTTGACGTTTGGTACTGACAGAGATAGCTTGAATCTCGGGGCACACATAGGTTACTTTTTATTCCCGAAAATCGAAGTTCCCATGCTTTTCTAAAAACCTAAATCCACGCAGATGAAATCCCAAATCTTGTATTGATATACGTACATATTTCACGGTACCATATGCCACGGTTCCTATTTACTTAAAATAATAATTTTTAAGGTGTATTATCAATATTTCAAATTATTATCCTAAAATTCAAAACTCGAATATGTATAAAAGTGTTTCTTTTCGCTATAATTTGATTTTCTTGAATCTTATCTTGATTTGACACCGTTGTACCGGGTGCCGTATTTTAAATTACAAAAGGATTACTTTTTTAATTTTCGTGATTCAGAGCTGCGAAGGCCCAGTGGCGACAGATAAGAAAACAACAAAAGGTTTATCAGGAGGCACGTAGGCACTGCGCAAAGCCGTTCAACACTGCGAGGCTCGACTTGGCTCGAGCTTATCTGTCAACGATACCTACCTACCTGAAATTGGTACCCACGGAAAGGTAACTGGAAACAAGGCGTGAGATGTTCTTGCAGAGGCGGGTGATAAGAGACAGGGCTTGTGTCTACTTATCTATACAAGGTACTGTGAAAGTTTTGACAGTGTATTTTTCGGATGGATGTAGGCTAAACAGGGCCTACAGCTTACAGCGTTACCTGGGAAGAAAGGTGAGCATGAAAGCTTTTCAAGAGTTTTCAAGGTTTTTCATTTATTCCGTTACAAGTTAACCCTTGGCTGCGATCTCACCTGGCGGTCAGAAATATTGCAGTCTAAGCTGGAAGCGCACTAACTTTGAAGGAGTTATAAATATGGCAGTTTTTACTAAACCCATACCCCCTATCCTTAAACGCTAAAGGGCTAAATCGCTTGGCGGCATAGCTTTGTTAGTAGGATAGTAACTAGCTACGGCCTTTGTCTACCACCAGACCAGACCAGTGATAATTTAGAAATTATAAATTCCTAAATTGCCCCTGCCGGGAATCAGCCCCTAACTTATAAAACCACTGCAAACGGAGGTCTTCAAAATGCTTAGATAAAGTGTGCAGAAAATCTTCCTTAGTACCTACCGACCCTCAACTTAAGTCTTTAGGTATGTCTTCATCTTTAGCATTCACTCAAAGTGGATTTCTTCAGCTCGAGAACCGAGACTAGTACCAAAGAGTAAGAATAGTATGTTATTACCCACCAGAGGTTCGAAGGCTTTACCCGGCTGAGTTTGTTGTGGGCTCTTTTCAAACTTGGGTGCGTTTGGAACCCTCGTAGCGTTAGTACGTTAGTAGTTAGTTAGTAGTTAGGTAGTAGTTAGTAGTTAGTTAGTAGTTAGTTAGTAAGTTTACGTAACTGTATCATCTTTCAAATCTAAAAAAATCTGACACGCAAAAGGTGTACAATTGTTTTGATTTGATTTGAAAAAGCCATCTAGACTGAGCAATCATGCGGCTAGGGGGTTATCCGAGATGACCCCAGTAATTCTGGGACTTACATGACCGAGTCATGGTAGAGACGTTGTGGTCGTCATTTACCACGGGATCAGAGGCGTCGCAGTACTATGTCTCTCCTATACTGTTCTAATACCTACTGTGACCTTGATTTGGTGTATTTCCCCGTATTATTTTCGAATAACTTGTCACGTTGCGTCAAAATAAATAATTTAGTTCAGAGGAACTAAAAAAGACACTTCGCTTTTATAGCTCTCTCGAGACTTAAGCCTTCGAAAAAGAGCAACTATTCCTTTCATTTTTTATAACATCAAAATAAAACATTTTAAGGTACTTCCATAAGAAAATAACTTTTTTACTGTGGGAACTAGAAGATTTTGTGATTTGAAACCTAAAATCATTGTAGCAAAAAGTCGTTTCATCTCCTGTAAAAGATTGTTAACATAACTTTGCTTATTATGTTAAGTCTCTGTTCGTTAACGAAGTCACGGGCTTTAAGTTAGTAAAAATATAACGCGAGGCCGCCTAAATAATCAGTTGTTCTTGTTAATTCGAGATAAGTAGGTCAAACAAGGATTACCTTGTTTTAACAAGCCTCCGTCAGTGCGAATTGCCGAAAACGCGAATAAAAAGTTCCAGCAAATGCTCTAAAAATTCTGTATTTTTTGTAGGTACACAGGTTTTCGTTAGAGTTTGATATTTTTAGAAATAAATTTCTACAAAAAATGATCAAGTACGAGTACCATCGACCAGATAATACCGTTCTTTTAATTTATTTTTAATTTGCATGACAACCATTTTGAAATTCACTTGGATGTAAGTTTTTTTTAAATCCCGTGGGAACTCTATAATTTTCCGGGATAAAAATTAGCCTATGTGCTAATCCAGGGTATAATCTATCTACATTCTAAATTTCAGGCAAATCCGTCCAGTAGTTTTTGCGTGAAAGAGTAACAAACATACACACATACCTACATACACACATACTTTCGCCTTTATAATACTAGAGTGATGTGATTTCTCAAGGTGCAGCTTCAGTAGAAAAATAATAATTATGATGTATTTCTAGAAGGTTTCGATCTGCGTAATTTAAGACGAACAACTAAGTACACCCCTCAACTTATCTCGTGTTTTCATTAGCAGCCAGCTAGCTTCCTGCATACGTAAACATGTCTTTCAGGATTAGGTGAGCAAACACGGGATGTGACTGTTGACAAAAACGCTGATTGGAGTGCCAGAATAATCAGTAGTTACCAATGAGTAAAAAAAAATTGGTTGTCTGTAAGGTCGGTTTACTGACGATAGTTGAACGTGACAACAAAGGCCGATTGTGCTTCTTTGTCGCTCGTTCCGCGCTCTCGCTTGCACTTCAAGCCTTACATGGAACGCCTCAGAGCGAGGTAACGCCGCATGAGTCATGTTTTTTCGTGCGTGCAGCCGGCTCTATCGAATTATAAGACGTTGTCACGTCAAAAAATATCGCAGTCTATGGTAGGTACTTACAATAGAGTTGGTCTCATCTTATCTTATTTTAGATAATTAGGTACTTTAGGTTTTTTAAATGCTTATACCTACATCCTACATGTATAATTTTTTCCCATCTTTCAATCCAATCAATTTCAACAACCTCAAAAGCCAAGAGAAAATGACACAGTGATTGTACGTAGGCTACTGAAGTAGTTCTGTAGTTAGCCTACTGAAAAACAAGAGCCAATGAGCTTTTTTCTTATTGTTTGGCTAAGATAGAACTTTGCTATTAAGTCAGATGTGCCTAGTGCCAATGTGATGTGAATGAAGAAAAAGATGAAAAAATAGTAAACTCAAAACTGCAGCACCACTTTCTGAAGGCCCATGGTAATCGATATAGCTTGATAAAAAAAATCGAATCACCCTTCTAAAATTGGGAAATAAATCCTACGATAGGTAAACAATAAGGCGCAGCAAATGAATCATTAACCCCATAAAGGCCAATATTTAACCTTTACTGAGCAAACAGCTCAGTAAATACGTAATAAATATTCGAAGGGCGTGGGAAGTAAGATAGTGAGCTCAGGGCTCGGTTAAAGCAAAACCTATTTTCATTTTCTAATGGATCGTCCCTTAGGGGATTTTTGTACGAAAAGTTTAACCGAACATAAACATTTACATAATAAAGAGGGGGCCAGGAATTCGTGTGTCCCTAAATCGTATTCTTCTCAAGAATCCGGGTTTTATTAAGGATTTGGCGGTCACTTTCGTATCAGTGGCCTCTTTTCGTGCAAAAATTTTATGCACAATCAAGGCGGAATTTGTGAACATGTTTTCTCAAACATTCCTACAAATATTGTTGTAGGCTTGAAATTGGAATGGTGTAATCAATCATTGTAGAGGTCCAAAACAATTCTCGTTTAAAGGTCCTGTAATATTATGAGTCTAAAAAGGAATTTTTAAATTATTATTTTCAAATTCATAGTACCTATTAACATTCTATAAAAGTTTAGCTTTGTCTGTGTACCTACTAAGTACTAATATTTTGACTCAACCCACATTTAACCTGAACACAGTCAAGTGCGATACATATGTCATTCGTTGTTCTTGCAACGCTGTGTAGATGAAAAAGATATTGCCATAAAGCGTTCTTACACCGATAGTACTTGGGCTGTTGAAGGCCGCTGACATCAGAATTCTAGGATTTGAGGTCCTTTTGTCAACCCACATACAAACTATCAGCAGAATAGTGCGTACTCATAACGACGTCATAATATAGGTAAGTACATAGAAAAGAACCTACTATAGGTATTAGATTCAACAATATCAAACGTTCACGCATATTATTTGTATATCGTATTATTTTCGTATATTCTAGTTGATCAACTGATCCATTTTCTCAGCAGATTCGTCTGTTCTGGTAGGTAAGATCATTTCTGTTCTAGAACGATTCCGTCGGTGTACGGTCTGTATAAATCGAGTTTGTTTTAGCTCCTACGTCCAACCACTATCGAGGAGAACATAAATATTAAAGTTTCCGTATCTTTAGCATCGCTCGTTGTTTGCTACTTTAACAGTTTAAAGTTTAGCTAGGATAATAAACTACCAAGTAGGTACAAACTTCGCTTTCATCAGCAACGTACTTTGAAACTTATTAACGCTCTATTCAGGTTACATGGAAACATTTTGTTAGACAGGGACTGTGATGAGCAAAATTTTCTTACATAGCCTATTTAACATGTAGTATAGTTAAGATGACGTCCACCTCTTATCGCACCTCTAACTTTTCGGAGTTATGTGCGTTTAAGCAATTGAATATCATTTGCTTTAACGGTGAAGGAAAACTTTGTGAGGAAATCTGCATATCTGAGAGTAATTCTCCATGATGTTCTCAGAGGTGTGTGAATTTTGCCAACCCGCACTGGGCCAGCATGGTGGACTATGGCCAAACCCATCAAATTTTTGATGTTATCCATATTATTAACATTAAAAATGCAAAATGTATCGGTCTGTCTGCCTTGCTACTACTTTTACAGTCCAACTATTTAACAAATTTTACCGAAACTCGGTACGGAGATTTTCTACATCCCGGGGAATGACATAAGTTACATTTTTTCCTACAAAATATACTTAAAAATCCCACACCGACCAAGTTGCGGGCATCATCTATTTGGTATAGAGATAACTTGCATCCCGGAGATAGGTAGCTATTTTCATCCCGGAAAATTAAAAAGTTCCCACAGGTTTAAAAAAAAAACCGAAACTTACGCGAACGAAGTCGCGGGCATCGTCGGTATAAAAAAAACTTTAAAACACGAGTAATATTTTCAGAGGCGGAAAACGGGGAGCAGAAAAAATCTTTTTATGATATTGTTGAAATTATGATAAATTACGTTCCAAGATTATGTCGTAGCGATGTGAAGAAAAGCTCGCGTCCCCCCAAAATTACTGCGCTGTTATAAATGGGGGAGATGATGACCAGTAATTTATTTGCCTTTATTTAATGTTTGTAACCTGTTTAAACAGTCGGCTCAAGAAACTTTTTTTAGGAAAATAGATGGCGTCATTTGATGACGACATCAAGGAGTCACATGGAGCCGCTGGATTCAGGCAGAAGACCGTGTCGTGTGGAAGTCCCTACAAGAGACCTAAGTCCATCAGCGAACGTCTATCGGTTGTTGATGATGATGATGATGATGAATATGATATGAGTAAGTTAATGCGTTCAGTAATGGTGAATTAAGATTTATAATACCTACTACTGATTTACGCTACTGATAACCATATAAACCCAGAGTTGGCGCAAGTAATTCGCGAGTCCATCATGATGGTACAATAGTGTCTTCTGTATATTGTATGGAGCCAGGAATCAACTTAGCTTATCACACTAATATTATAAGGGCGAAAGTTTGTATGTGTGTGTGTGTGTATGTTTGTTACTCCTTCACGCAAAAACCACTGGACGGATTTGGCTGAAATTCAGAATGGAGATAGATAATATCCTGGATTAGCACATAAGCTACTTTTTATCCCGGAAAATCAAAGAGTTCCCACGGGATGCAAAAAACCTAAATCCACGCGAACGAAGTCGCGGGCGTCAGCTAGATTATTATTAAGTGGGAAATTGTCTGACTGACAACTATGATCTACTACTACTGAACATTGGGTCTAGAAACTTGAGATTTTGCGTGTAGGTTTTCTTTATAACGTCGACAAGAAAGAATTTAAAGAAAATTCCTCCCAAAGGGATATAAATAGTTGTGACATTTTGGAAGTAAATTCTATTTCTATTCTAGGGAAATAGCTTGTAGTTACTATAAATGAGTGCATTATGGCCGGTTTCTTTTGATATTAATTCATGTTAATTTTTATATTAATATAATATTTTATTTATTAAATACATAATTTAATTATAATTATAATAATATTTTAAGTACTTTATTGTGTCAGATTGTACACATAGTACCCATTTTCTTCATCACCATTTTTATATTCTCTCATTTATTTATTTATCACATTTTATCCTATTTTTAAACAATAAAATAACGAAAACAACAGAAAAAATAACAGAAACCATTATCTTTACATTATCAATAATAAGTTTTATACAGAATACGCTCCACAGAATTGTCATTTCATTTTAGCGACTTATAAAAAGGAAATATTCTATATTACCATCTAAAAAGGCCAGAAGTGTTACATATCCCCAAAAGGCGATAAATATTTTACGTCATAATTTACTTCAGCTATAAAAAGGGCGCGCTAAGACTCGAACATCTCGAAATGATTTTCTCTGCACGCTGGGGATCGCCGAGAAATATTTACAGTACGTGAATTTTGATCTAAGGAGTAAGGACTGATCTCGTAAAATGTTCCAGCATCGGAATTCATGGATTTGATATAGATCTTTTATCTTGAATTTTTTCATACGAAAGGGCGAAATAAGATAATTTGCTAGGGCTTCTTTATTGTTTTAATTTTATCGATGTCACATCGATGAAGTCCTCAACTACCAAATGATCTTTGGTACTTTCCTCACCATGCATTGTGCCTCACGTTACATATATACGTAGGTATAATACTTTCAGAATGTCTGACATTTTTGTTATTGCTTCTATAAGTTGAGATTGGTTTTCCTTTATACTCGTACCTACCTATAGTAATTTTACGCTGGTCTGTTTCTTTACTCATCAAGGAAAGAAAATGATATTTCAATATTTCTGTAACTAACTTACATTTTATTACATAGGTAATATCTAACTGAAATAGGTACCTGTTGTCGATTTTACTAACATATATCTATATTCATCTAAGAACATTGTTTTTGACGTCTTTAGATTATAGTAAGTCCAACCACAAAGGCCTTAATCAAGCTATGGAGAATGGACTAAAGGACAAAAGACCCAGAGGGGTCGAAAATCATCCGCTCGTGCAGGCCCTAATAAAGAATGTGTTCGGAATATTATCTTTCGAAATATAGAGGTTTCATCAAAAGAATGATTCTGATAATATTGACTTGAATAAATACCAACTTGCAAGTGATCTAAAACAAGTATTGATAATTTTTCTTAAACTTGTGAGAATTATTGTGAAGTTTAAAACCTTACCGGTGATAAGTGTAGAGAATCAAATCTTTTTTAATCCATACTTCATACTAATATTATAAATGCGAAAGTGTGCCTGTTTGTCTGTCTGTCTGTCTGCTACGTTTTCATGGCCCAGCCGCTGAACCGATTTCAATGAAATTTGATACAGACTTGGGGTACATCCCGGAGAAGCACAAAGGATTTATCCCGGAAAATCGAAGAGTTCTTACCGGATTTTAAAAAATCCACGCGGGCGAAGCCGCAGGCATCCTCTAGTACTTAAATAAATAACAAATTAGGTATCTATATCAAATCAAAAATCTTTCTTTTTATAATTAATCAAAAGATACTTTCACCATTCGATGATCGGAAAAGTGGGTAGGTAGATAAAATTCGTACCTATTCGAATATTTTTATCACTTTTTTTTCTACGTAAATCACACTAATATTATAAAGACGAAAGTTTATGTGTATGTGTGTGTAAGTTTGTTACTCTTTCACGAAAAAACTTCTTGATGGGTTTGGCTGAATTTGGAATGGAGATAGATAATAAAAAATTTAGTATTAGCACATAGGCTACTTTTTATCCCGGAAAATGAAAGAGTTCCCACGCGATTTCGAAAAACCTAAATCCACGCGGACGAAGTCGCGGGCATCAGCTAGTAAAATATATTTCACCATTCGATAATGAAATCCATACTAATATTATAAATGCTTGTGTCTTTCAGTCTGTCTATCTTTTACGGTTCATCTATATAACCGATTTTGATGAAAAGTATACTTTTATCCCGGAAAATCAAAGAGTTCCCACGGGATTTTTAAAATTTCACATATATACGGATACATGCGGATGAAGTCGCATGCATTTTCTAGTTTAAAATAAGAAGGTAAAGTTCTACTCGTACATTTTTGTCACTTCTTGTCTAAATAATTTAGTGCGTCTTAATATTAGAAGAGCGCTGGATAATATATAGCGAGTTCTTGTTTTCCGTCAGCCAAGCCCTTCATTTTCTAATGGGCCCACTTCGAGGGAATGTTTGTTGGGAAAGTTTAGCCAGACATAGATATTTACATAACAAAGAATGGGTAAAGGATCCGCGTCCGTGGGAAGTTTTCTTGTAAGGAATCCGTTTAATGTTAAGGATACGTTTTTCTTCTGTTGATTTTTCCCATAATCAACCACGATTTAGTATTTTACTAAAATTCTTTTAGAAACATGCCCTTTTTATGCAAGACTATCACTCTAAGTCTTCAAAAAAATTACGTCAATCCGTCTTTCCGTTGCGGCGTGATTGAAGGACAAATAAACAGACAAACATACTTTCCCATTTATAAAATTAGTAGGAAAGGCTTGCGTTCAAAAATAAGTCTAGGTTGAAGATTCTAGAAGATATCAATTTTTTCTTGCTTCAAAGATACAGCTACTGAATTTCCAACTAGGCAGGAATTACAGATGCCGGGCGTGGGCCGATGGAAAAATTCTCATACATGGGTAGGTATAGGAAGGATTATTTCACACGTCATGTTGTTACGATGGATGAATATGCATTTCTGTATTTTTTTAAATCAATGATAGCTTAGCAGCATAGATACCGTCGAAGTAAATAATTAAGTTAAAGTTGCAAATATTAAGAGTGGTGTATTGGAACTCAAGATACTTACTCTTGGGATAGTAAATAATTTATATTCTTCAGAGTGTAAGGCTGTAAGTTATTTCAAACTTTAATTAATTATTTAACGGATTATCCAACTCCTGACTGAAGGGTATAAATAAATTCTCAAGTTTCAGTAAACTTTAACTTTCTTGTATTTAGTAACTTTAGTTAGCCTTTTTAATTACTCTTTCAATGTTGAAATGGCATCATGCAAAGAGTTCACCTGACTTAACAGCTTTTGCGTTGATTAATTCAAATGTATCTACACGTGAAAATTTTCCGTCAATTCTTTGTTTCCATCTACAACCGTGTTATTTTCGAAAACGCTATGCTCGTCTTTGTGTTCCCTGACAAAACATAGTTTGTTTTACTGAGGTTTCAAAATTTGAGCTGATATTACGAAGGAATAATTTGGAAAACCCAAGACAAATTTTTTTTGAACAGTGATAGGAATACTACGTTAACTTTTCTAACAGAAATAAATAGGTGTTAAAATAATTTCACAAGTAGTCTTTTAATATTTTTTGTACTGTATTAATTCTATTTTGTCGTAAAAGTGCTCTCAAATAAACAAAATTGTCTGTACATAGGTACACAGACCTTTTCAACTAGTTATCAATAAAATGTGAATCCGAAAATTGTGCTGGGAACTTTATTCTTTCTTTGTTTGTTACCCGTATTTTCTTACATCTTCAATAACATTGTCAAACTATCTTTTCTCCACAGGATTTGTGGAATGACAACAATATTAGAGAGGAAATATATTGTTCTCGCTTACGATATATTGATAAGTACTGGAGTCTTTTCATAGATTTGATAAGAATAGACGGTACCATTACTAAAATTGAATCGTATTAAAAGCTAGAAGAATTTTTCAACTTACAGCTACCTAAATGGAGAGTTTCTGAGCTGCTGATAATAAAATAATAAATCCTTGCTTTATTGTATTAAATAGATGTTATGATAAGATTGCAGTTAAGAACAGGGCGTTAGTTAAGAAGGGATACGTTAAGTTAAAACTTTTACGGTTAGATAAAGTTATTTCTATTACAAACGGATGTTAAACCGAAATGAAGGAGTTCCTTCGTGAATGTTGACATTTATATCAAGAAAATAATAATTTAATTCAGGATGACGACGCTTTTAATAGGATGGCTTAAATATCTCTATTCTCTATTATTAACAAACGAGCAATAACGCTGCCTTTATTAAAACGGATGGGCCTAAGGTGATGAGGTGTACCTATTCAATATTAGACAAATATTAGACAATACAGACTTAATTAATTTAGTTTGCTATAATATCTAGAGACAGAGATATCTATGCTCGAAGTTACTCTACGCGATCAAAACAATAATGAGAAGGTCCGTAGAATAATGGAGTAACTAATATAGTTCTACACAATTAATCCATATATCATCATAAATGCGAAAGTGTGTCTGTCTGCTACCTTTTCACGGCCCAACTGGTTAACAGATTCTGACGATATTCGGTACAGAGTTAGTTTGTATCCCGGAGACGGACACAGGCTACGTTTTATCCCGGAAAATCAGAAAGTTCCCACGGGATTCCTAAATACCCCGCTCAATCGATTTGTATGAAATTTAGTACCGAGGTAGCTTGCGTTCATCTTATTGACATAGACAACTTTTTATCCCGGAAAACCAAACAGTTCCCACGGGATTTTCAAAAACCTAAATCCACTATCTATCCTCTAGTATGATATATAGGAATTGTGAACTGAAGTGGCAAATGGGCGGAGCACGAGTTTCAAAGAACCAATAGATCCAAGGTGCTGGAATGGCGACCACACACCAGAAAGTAGAGAGTTGGCAGATCTCTACTAAATGGATAGAGACATCAAAGGAGTTGCAGGGAACTCCTTCGGATATAGGCAAAGAACGACAAGCAACCTATGTCATGGAGAAGAGTTTCATTAGAACCAAAATCGTAATAATTAGATAGGTTCCTATCTACTTACTTCTATCGAGCTGTATGTAAAAGGATCTGACAGTTTCTATTACCTCTCAACTTTATTTTTAGCAAACACTTTAGGCAATGAATGTTTATTTTATTGCTAATTCTCTCAAATTGTTATAGTTATTGATTTTAATTTTTTTTTTCTTTATTTATTTAAGGGCTTTTATACCATTTAATTTTAATTTAGTTTGTAACGATACGGTTTAAGTATATGTCACCTTAAAACCCCTTAATATATAGAAAGTGTAAATTAAAAATTTATAACACCCTCGACAAGTGAAGGTTACAGTAACTAGAAAAGTGCTGATAACTTTCAAACGGCTGAACCGATTTTCTTGGATTATAAGCTAAGAACACTCTTGATCGCCACCTTTCAAACAAAAAAACCCAAATTAAAATCGGTTCATTAGTTTAGGAGCTACGATGCCACAGACAGATACATAGATACACAGATACACACGTCAAACTTACAACACCCCTCTTTTGCATGAGGTCACGTGTGCATACGTCTTTTTCTTATACCCGAGTGAACTACCTATACCTATAATTAAAAGATAAGACGATCGTATTGACTTAGTTGTCGACAGTTATGTCTAGGCATAAGTTATCTAAATGAATAAATGTTTTTTGAAAAAAAAAGAGAAGTATTACCAAGCGCCTCAAGTCAATTACTCATACAAATATTTGCCGTCACCTCAACGCATTTGGTCGCGTTTTCAGCTACACCGTTACTACAGGACCTCACATTAAATAGAGCCAAATAAATTGCGGATCATCAACTCGGACATTTGTCAGGGCGCAGTAATTTGCGAGGACGCGGTTTTCTTCAGCGTGAAGTAAGCTTTGGGTGTAATCTGTCACAATTTCAACAATGCCATAACTCGTGAGAATTTTTCCCTATTTCCACATTCAAGAATTTTTAGGGTTCCCTACCTCAAAAAGAAAAACGGAACCCTTATAGGATCACTTTGTTGTCTATCTGTCTGTTCGTCCGTCCGTTCGTCGTGTCTGTCAAGAAAACCTATAGGGTACTTCCCGTTGACCTAGAATCATGAAATTTGGCAGGTAGGTAGGTCTTATAACACAAATAAAGGAATAAATCTGAAAACCGTGAATTTGTGGTTACATCATTAAAAAAAAATTAAAATGTGTTTATATTAATTTCAAAGTAAGATAACTATACCTAGTGAACATATGAAAAGGCTTTACTTGTATATTCTGAAACAGCTATTTATTTATTTTTATGCATACCTAATAATTTTGATTTATCGTGCAAAATGTCGGAAAAATTACCCGAGTACGGAACTCTCGGTGCGCCAGTCTGACTCGTACTTGGCCGGTTTTCTTGATTTTTTAACATTGAATAATAATTGAGAATTTTTATCACCGAATTATTTACCTAATTACACTTAATGGATTATTTACTCTTAATTAAAGGCTAAATTAAGAATAAATTGCTAAGTTTTGGTGTCATTAAAATGTCTTGTTGCTTACGAAGTTAAATAATTTAAATCTTATTCGTAGCTTGTACAGTATTATATCCACTTCAGTACTTTAAATTAATATTATTATTCAGTGTTTAAAATTGTAACAGAGTTCTGTTCAACTTTGGCTATGAATTAAATGTGTGAAAACTTTCTGTCATGCCCTGAGTAACCTTTATTGAGATACATTTTATTTTCAAAACCGCTATAATGAAATAGAAATATTTTTATTCAAAGAAACTTTTAGATTGCTTTTAAAAGTATCTGCCATTGATTAGGAATGCTTTTCATACCAAGATGAACCAGCTAGAAATGGAAAGAGGTTATGATCCTCAGCAATGGGGATTACAACGGAGAGAGAGAGAGAGAGAGAGAGAGAGAGAGAGAAATTGTTATAATAATAGGACAGTTAGATACATACTTATAAACAAACACAGAAGCGTAAAGTGGAAACGAAAAGGATACCATAACTCGGTCGAGTTTTGAGTGCCTCCGGCGTTTACAACTTGTGCTCGGCTGAAAGTCGTTTGACACGGATTTATTTTCCGCCAACTGCACTCCACCTACCCACAGCTCCGGGGAACTTTGCAAAGTCAAGAGTCGAGGTTTTAGCTGCGAACGGGGTGAGATTAGCTTTCTATTGATCTGTTTGTGTTAAATGAAATATAATTATTTTTTAATCTTACATAAGTATAGTAGTGAATGAATATGAATTTTAAAAACCTAAATCTGTAAGCGGATGAAGTCGCGGGCATCAGCTTTACTTATATATTATATAGGTATTATTCATCGGAATCGGCTCTGTAGTTTAGGCGCTACGGTGGAAAACACAGACACAAACATATACCTACATACATATACATACACGGCCAAAATCATAATCCTTCCTTTTGGCTTTGCTGTAGCCGGGCAAGAAGGAAAAGGTGACTGACTAACTAACTGATGACTGATGTATCAACGCACAGCTTAAACTACTAGACGGATCGAGCTGTTTCATCTAGTGCTTAATTATCTAATTCATCTAAGTTATACCAACAGAACTTTTCCTCCCTCAAGACAATGTTTTGTCAAAAACCACGTACCGAAGGGACATGAATGACACGTTTTACGTATTCAGCAGGCGCGTGAGCTGCTATATCAACTCATCGCCAGCTCACTACTGAGTACGCGTCTTCTCTCAGAATGAGGAGGGTTTCGGCCACAGTCCGCCATTGGCAGACTTCACACGCCGTGAGAACCTTATCCAGAACGCTCAGGCATGCAGATTACCCACGATGTTTTCCTTTACCAAAACCACGTATCGAAGGGTTGGTTTAATCATGAATGACACGTTTTACGTATTCAAGAGGCTCGTGAGCTGCTAACGAGTACCCGCGATAAGTTTACGAACGTCGTCGTCTCGAATCCTGAAGACGACGAAGCCGCTTTGATTATCTCGGATTGCAAATTAACATGTTAGGAGGTCTTCCTGTTGTAGATAATCAAATACAACGGATTTCATTGTAATAAATGTGCGTGTATTTTTTGATTGTTCGAGCTCTACTTTATTTATGGCATCTAATCATCGCTCCCGAAGACACGTGAATGACACGTTTTACGTATTCAGCAGGCTCGTGAGCTGCTATATCAACTCATCGCCGGCTCACTACTGAGAACTAGTCTCCTATTGGAATGAAAAGGGTTTGACCATACTCTGCCACGCTGCCCAATTACGGATTGGTAGACTACTTTTTATCCCGGAAAATTAAAAAGTTTCCACGGGATTTTAGAATACCTAAATCCATGCAGATGAAGTCGCGGCCATCATCTGGTATAACTTCACTTTAAAATCAGTTGAATAAAACATATGTGTGTTCTAATTACATAGCAAGAAAAGTTGTAAAAATTTCTATGGCAGCAAAAGAGAAGTCGTATAAAAGAAAAACTCCAATTTGCTCCTAACTAGTTTCCAGCAAAAACTCGTATCTTTCAGATGCCATCGGTATAGCTGAATGTAATCGAGTAAATTAAAACTGTTTCGCTGATTCTGGAGCAGACGAGACGAATAATATTCTTGTTCTTCTTCTTCTTCTTTCTGTGTTGGGCACTTAAACGTTTTCGTATGTTGTGAAAGGTTCCGTGTGTTGTGTACCCTTTCCTGCTGAAGTCTTCACTGCAGCCATCCAAGCTTGCTCCGGAAGCCGAGTAGACCGCCCAGGTTGCTGAGGGTTTCATGCATAGTTGCATTCCCATCTTCGTCGAGTATGTAAAGCCGTAAACACGTAAAAAGAGTGCACACGCATAGGTGCACTCTCTTTACATGCTTACGAAAATATTATAGTGCACAAGTCTGTGCGCAAACGTTTGTTCACTATAATATCTCCTATATGCAGTTGGCTGGTCTCCGTTGAGATTGGCAGCCGTGGAACATTATTGATATATAATTCGAAGAGCTTTCCCTTCGCGTATTTTGTCGAAATGTCAATACATTTTGGCGAGCAACGGTTTTTACGACACATCTCCAAATTGAGATGAAGCGCACAAGTTTGAGAAGCGTATCATTGGCGTCCCGGAGCGTTGCAAACGAGCCCGAAAATTGCTTGCAATTTATTCGGTTCAAGGGTGACCCGGAATAAAGAGAAGGCGTTTGTCACTCACTGTATTATTTACCCGCGGACATTGAGCTCATTGTGTCTTCGAACAGCAGCTTTATGCATTGAGTTCAGAAATGAATGTCGCAATGTTGCTAAGGGTGAATAGAAAATATTCTTCAAGGATATTTGAATATCTTAGTGAACAGATGTAGCTAAGCTGATAATCCGCTAAACTAGATAAACTCGTGATGTAGCAGCATGTTGTATGCAGCATGCAGGAAAAGCAAGTAACTAAGCAGACAATATGCACCACCACCTTGCAACAAACTCTACACAAATTCTCTAACAGTGCGGATTTACCTTGGCCTTACCTTACCCATTTGTCACTCTCGGGGTCCTTAAAGACCATCATGTGCCCGTGTTATGGTCGACCATTTGCATCTGTTAATATTTTTGCATCCATAATATTTCCAAACACTGCTGAAAATATAAGTGTAAGTGTTCCATTTTGATCGCCCGCTCAGAGTATTGATTGCGTGCGGGCGCTACATGGTTTCGAGCCAACCCTGCTCACTAAAACACACTCTCATTCACTCTGTCACCTAGAGTTTCCTCTCGAGGAAGTGGATTCTACAATGCCAGGTGATTTTGGTTAAGATATAATATTTACATGCTTAAATAAAAGAATATGATTGGCATAGGTACTCAGTCCAAAAAATAAACTGTGCCTAATATAAGGTGATAGGGTTAAATTGGTACAGGTTGGTTGGAAAAGATCGCTAAGTGATAAAGCCTCTTATACACCCAAAGGAAATATTCCGAGATAATTTTATGTATGTTGCATATATCTATATTATAAGAATTTAAAAAAGAAAAACAAAGTGTACAGGGAAGCACTTATCTCTAGATATAGTTATAGATATAGTTTTAACTTACTAATATTGATTTGAAAACTTATCCTTTTTTGAAATCGGTTAAAAAAACGCTCGGTCGCGCTTCCCGTGTTCTCTTGTACGTGCTTGTAGCTTTCCAAAATAGTATTTTACAAGTATAATTTATATTGTACCGCAGAAAGCATAAATTTCAAAGTTCCAAAACTTCGCTGTTGCCACTTCAACAGTTTATAAAGTTTGGCTCGTATAATAAACTAGGTGTACTAGGTGATACTACCTACTGTAATAGGTGTGTTTTAGATATTAATGATATTAAAAATAATATTAAGTCATTAAATATTCATAAAATACAAGATATGGGTATAAATTAATTAAGTAGCCTTTGCTCGCGATTTTGTCCGTGATACACTAATTATAATATCTAATTTACAGCTTTTATTTTTCAAAAAGATTTTTAAAAATCGGATTGGTAGTTTCGGAGATTACCTCCTACATCCAAACTTACAAACTTCATCGCTTTGTAACATTTGTGTAAATAGAGTTTTTTGTCTGATTAGGTACTGTCAAGAAACTTTTATACCGTATATATGTAGTTTCCAATATAATATAGAAATAACGAATAAAATAGAATATTATCTTATTACCTAAGTAGACACAACTTAGAAAGAAATATTCGTTAATTTTATTGATATTGATCACGCTCTTAAAACTTTTCATAATAGCGGTAAAATTGGTTACTTTCTGGGAAAAGCAATAAAGTTAACTAATGAATTTCATACTTTACTACTAATGAGGTTTGGGAATAAAGGATCAAATATCTTAATAGGTCCTTACTTTAAGTGTTTAAAATTTTATTGACGTTGATCACTCCCTTAACACTTCCCTTAATAGCGGTAACATTAAAGATATCTAGTAACTATATTTTTAGCCGAAAGCTTCTTTCTTGAAATTAAATTATTTCCGACATTTACAAAACAGCTACTAGGTTTATCTTAGCGAAACATGGAATTCATTTTGTTTATTACGCGCAAAAGTCATTGATTACGCGTCAGTCTAAATATTGTCACTGAAATTGAATACTAACGAGTATATACCTAACCTAAGGTAAGTACTGATTGTGACTATGCTTAATAGATATGAGAATTATTCTACGTTTAAACTAATACAATTCGTGCGAACAGAGAATAGTAGAGCTTCGCTGTACCTAGATACATTTATTTTCCTCAGTTAAATAGGAATTAATTAGAGTGATCGGCTATAGAGCGTACTTTGAATTACAGTTTCATTGGCAGTTAAGGCTTGAGGAGTGTTGAGTTCCATTAAATTACTTACAAATGTACTAGACTATCTCTCAATAAAGTCAGTAGGATGTAATGCAATTTAGTTGGCTGGATCGTTCTGCAATGAAAAAGTAAATGTAGACTGGACTATTACCTATACTTATAAAGTAGGTACCCATCAATATCCAGTCCAAATGAGACGTATATTTCAGTACCAAGTTAGTTGGGCGATTTTGGAATAGGTAAAAAATTCAATACTTACTAATGACAATACTAATAATAGGGCTCGGAGGGCCGATAGGAAGATACTACAATTAATTCGAAAAAAAAAACCTACTGTTATTTCTAAGTTTTCATTTTTAGGTACAATCTGTCTCGCTGAGTGAAAGTTTTTACTTAGTTTATTTGCTAGAATATTTTTACAAGATTACAGAATGATGCATTTGAGGTATGTTACTTATTATAACTTAACTTATGTATCTGCAAACTTAGTGTAAACAAATTGTCTTGCTGCTCAAATGAACAGTATTGCGAATTACGTCGTAAGTTTTTGCATTTTATGACGCGTCGCAGTTTGGAGCTTCGGTTTTTAAAGCCCGACCCAAAAAGAAGGGTGTTATAAGTTTGACGTGTGTATCTGTGTATCTATGTATCTGTGTATCTGTCTGGGGCATCGTAGCTCCTAAACTAATGAAACGATTTTAATTTAGTTTTTTTTTTGCTTGAAAGGTGACTTGATTGAGAGTGTTCTTAGCTATATTCCAAGAAAATCGGTTCAGCCGTTTGAAAGTTATCAGCTCTTTTCTAGTTACTATAACCTTCACTTGTCGGAGGTGTTATAAATTTTTAATTTACACTTGTATATTACTTACTAGAACTTATTCATCTTATAAGAATTTAATATTTTTCTTATTCGTAAAATAAACAAAAAATCTGTAAGTGGCGTAATGTATTGTGCCGAAAACCATAATGTAAACAGGGTCTCAAAGGAGAGGAAAGGGTAGTGGTACTAAAAGCAATTCTGAATCCATCTTGTAACCGCAATGGACGCCTTGTCATTTGTCCGCAAATTGTCTCTCTGCGAGCTACGGCAAGTATTTACAACGTCCATTACATTGTTCTAAGTAATCTAAACGATTCACGTTTAAATATTTTGGTGGTTTGTTTTGGTCCCTTAATACTGCTCTCCGGACAGAATTTCAGCCACAGTGGCTAATTTTGAGCACAGACTAGTCTACTGTGCAGTAGATATTATAGTGTACAAGTGTGTGCACAACCATCACTCCTCTATTTCCTCGTTCTCATAGTTGATGGAACTCTAAACCAACAAAATCGGAGAGTGATAGAGCGCCGGACCGAAGGCTTTACATGCTCTTCAAAATAAAAGAGTGTAACCCTACCAACTTCCTAATTTCGGGTTCCTACCAATTTATTGATAGAAAAACCGAATATTTTAATACTATTTTAAGTTATAATTAAATATTATTATTTATGGGTTTGTGGTTAATAATTGTCAGTATTGTCTGTCAAAAAACAATCTTACCTTACTAATAAGTATTATGAAATGTGAATGTTTGAATATTGGTTACGATTTGGCTAAAATGTTTAATGGAGATAGCTTAGTAAAAAATAAAAAATAAGATAAAAAAAGCCTTTTTATTTCTCATGTTCCTTAATTAGTTACATAGTAGATTAGTTTTGTTAGTTATTACATTTCCCTTATTTTCCTATATTTTAGTATGGTTAGTAAGTGAACAATTTTTGTTATGGAACATGAGCCCCTTCGCGGGTAAATGCCTCCTCCAACCTCTTCCACTTCTCCCTGTCCTTGCCAAGGTACAGCCAGTTCTTATAGCTTATACCGTGAAAATACCCAGATCCATGTGGACAAAGTAGCGGGCATTATCTAAACGCAAAATAAAAGAAAATCAATAGGTAACTAATAATAGTGGAGAAAGTTAATCTCACTGTGGCTGCTCGAGATAATATATGGCTACTACAAATAATGGATTGAGGGGTTAACTTAGCCCAAACTTCAAACTTCAATATAATCGCTTGTATACTGACACAAGCGGGTGGCGTTAGATTTTTTTAACAATGTTAGTTAAGTATGTTTATTTATTTCATTTGACTTCACTACTATCACTCGATTGTTGCAAAAATGTTGAGTTTTTGACAAAATAGTTATAAAAGAAGCGTTCAAAATCTTAAGTATCGAAATACCTACAATTATTATGTGAAAAACGGGCAAAATTGAGCCTTTTTGGAAATTGGATAAAAAAAGTCCTCATTCGCCCACTGACTGACTCATCAAGGCCCAGCTCAAACCCTTGGATCCAGAAAGCTATATTCCCTTTATTTAATCTAATTTGACAAGGAATAAGGACGGATTTTTCTAAAATCCCCTTGGGATAAGAAATAAAGAAGATTTAGGTATATTTGCACGGAGCGAAGCCGCAAGGGATGGCTAATGACTAATGACATAATATTATTAGTAAAACCACTTGCGCGATATACTTCGTCAAATATGAACATATATTTTAATATAATGTCTATTGATTTGTCTAATACTTGTCGTACTCGTAGATACTTTAATTTATCAAAGTAAGTATGCAAATTATGGAGTCTCTCGTAAAAATGTCATAAAAAGCCCATCAAATGCCAATCCCAGATATAAGAATGTCGCTCTGCTTTGGAATAATAAATAATTTACTGTATTTAATACGAGTTTGTGGTTCCAATAAGTCTTCGGATAAGTGAGATAAAACAAAAGCGTAGCAAAGTAGGTAGGTAAGTAGTAGGAGGTATCTAATGGATAAGTTTGCTAATCCAATTGCCACTATGATAAAGATTTATAAATAAAGAATTTAAGAGGGCTCCCTCCGTCATTCGTTTCATACAATCGTAGTTCCAATTTCATTTGAATATTAAGCAACCAAAGTCCATGAAATTTTGCAGACATATTCTAGTCTGTGGTTTTCCAGATTTCTGTTAAAATATTCGGTTTCAAAGTTACGCGGTCTTAAAAATTTTCATACAAATCTTTGAGCCCCTGTAATTTTAAAACTACATATTTTTAGAAAAATCTAAAACACCACAGATTCAGATATTAGCTTCTAGAATATGTCTGCAAAATTTCATGGACTTTGGTTGCTTAGTATTCAAATGAAATTGGAACTACGATTGTACGAAACGAGTGACGGAGAGAGTCCTGTTAAGGATGTTACACAACATAAGAGAATTATTAAAATATGTGGCAATACAAATATCGGTCTGTTAACGTGAGAAGAGGAATATACGTAAACAGAAATAATTTTTGGGCACGCTTGAGCGAGCATTTCATTTAAAGTCTTGAGGAAAATGTTATAATATCTTGTCGCTCGGTAATAATAATCATTTCCACAAATAATTCAATACAACCCCGCTACCATTATATTGAATTTGGGGAAATTATTTTTTTATTTAATTTCGTCGTGATTTTATTCCATTAGGACAGAGTTATTTTTGGGGTTGGTGTGGCGTAGGTGGGTGTAGATTGTGCACAGCCTGAGTACTTAATCCAGTATCTTTCGTATCTCGCGGATTTGGCATGTTTTATCGATAAAAAGTCGCGAGAAATGTTCCCAGTCGTACTATTTGTGCTCGGGTTGCTTTGGTAGGCAGATTTGATATGAAATGAAAAATGAAAAAAAAAAATTAAAAGCAAAAATACGTAATCAATGGTTTTCTGTCATCGTATTTTTTACTAATTGACTCGCCCCGGCTTCAGTCAAGAGTCTTTACCGTTCCTCCGTGCTTTGGAGAGCATGATTAACTGTCATATAGCCTGGTTACTATGACTTGTGAAAATAATAACCGTTTTTAAGAGTCGTTGCTTACTAGGCCATACCACCCTCGAAAAAATAGTAATAGTATAGTAAGTAGATACTGTTCTAATGATGGAAATGAAATGTTTCTAAGATATTTTTAATGTCAAATCGTTAAGAGAAACTTCGGGACACACAATAAAAACTATCATAAAAAGTCACGAACTAGTTTCAGTTGAATTGTAGGTGGGAACAAAAGTTGTGCTCGTATACGGTAGTAATCGTTTCAAACTTTGGTTTGGGATACTTACCTATATTTTTATCTCTTTTGAACAATGTTTTTTATTGATGACATATTTTGTATTGGAGTTTGATTTCCGTGTTATATTGTCATAAGTCATAATAGATTCCGTTATGGGTGGTTATATGTATAGTCTTCAGACATGGGGTAGTTAAGGGACAATATGACACTCTTAGTAAACATAGGAAATTATGACAAAATATTAAAAAAAATTGATAATTCAAGAGAGCTCTTAGTTACAAAGACGTCCCTACTGAAATTAATCAGTATATCATCTTAAAAGTTAAGACGAGATAGGATTAGATTACTAGATACCCGAATTTAAAGTTTTAATGAGCATAAATTAAATCCTGTAACTTTATACTTCAGTGCTATCAAACTTCATAATACTTACATATTATCTTCAAAGATTTACTTTGGGTTTGAGTTATTGTTAGTGTTATCGAATGAAGTAAATTATAGGTAAACATTGGTAATACTGCTTAGTAAACTTGAACTAACAGCTTAACAAACAACCAACTATATCAAACTGTTATGTTGACGCAGAAGTTGGTGCGCTCAATATTCTGACCATTGAGTGAACAATTATAAACATCTGTTTAGCATGTTACTGTTTTGATGAATAGTTTGTGAACTTAGCAAATTAAATTGATTAAGCTGACTTACAATAGACCAAATAAAGTACAGGTTACATTGATGTAGGAGGTGTTAGGTACACCATGTGATTTCTTCACCAGCAGTTCAAGCACGATCAGATAGACAACGTTTTATGGCTACTTTTGCAACGCTTTGTCGATGCTAAAGATAAGAAATATTTGTCGTGCTTGGACTTCAGTGAGAGGTGATATGACATATCTCATTGTTCCCTTGGAAAATGGAGATAAAACCATGGTTAGCTGTTTTATGGTCTGTTTAAAGATCATGATTTTAGTCTCTTAGATCCTACTGTGTTTTCACGTTGAAAAACGTAATATTGGAATAAAACAAGTCTGCCAAATATAGAGTTGTCATCACCACGTCGTTGCCCACCTGAACTGGTTGATTCCGAAAAAGCTGCTGCAATCATTGCTATACAATCTCAATTTTTGTGATTGGCTGAATTTATGATATTTTGGCTGCAACTATGTATTTCAGCCAATAGTGTCTGAATGTCGGTCAATCAGAGATCGGCACAATATAGCTGTCAAACTAAGGCGGTAGGTCTCCTCGTCTATTCTACAGATTAGTGGTAACGCACGCACCACGTTAATTTGAGTTTACAATTTGCTCTTATTGAAATAGCGATTCAGAGCCTGTCTCGACAGTAAGTCTCAAAAAATTGGATTCTAATTTGGCCTCTCTTATGTTACTATTATTTGTGTTAACATATTACCCTACCGAAAAAGTATGCCAAAACAAATAAATATCGCCCGTAATTAATAAGAGGGGAGCAATTTACTATCCAGGAAAATGTTACGTCAGTCGAGTAGGTACTCCAGAGCTATAAACGTTTCTTTATCGTCCATGTCCCTAGTACGTGACTTTCGCAGGCGAAGACAGTGGCAACCGTCCATCGCATTATTCCTTAGAACGAATTTGCGCTGGAAAAATTGCAAAATTCAACGACACTGTCGAGATGAGTTGTTGCTTCGAGTAGTGACGTAAAGATCTACCTACTTGATAGACGATAACGTTCTTGTCACTAACTGAACCGGGTAGACTTATTCTCTTGCACTACTGAAAATTACACTTTTTAACCGACTTATTGTGTGTGGTGTGTGATACATACGCGTAATGACAAAGACTACATAGCTATTGGCATGGGCATTACGCACCTTTTGACACCTACGAGTGTACTTCAACAAATGGCGACACGTTTAATATCGTTTTGGACGCTAGTAACTTTACATTTTAAAGAAATATTACTTATTTTAAATTATAAGCAATATTTCTTTAAAATTAAAACTTACGAGCATAGTTATATCTCCTCCATTATATTTACAACATTTCTTAAAATTTTGAAAATTGGACTAGATTTACGGGGAGAAAAACGTTATCGCTTTTTGTATATAAATTTACAACTAGACCATCCTCTTACTGTACAAGTCATGTTCAGTGGAAAATAGTGTCAAATATACTCACAGAACAGAAAGCGCAAAAATGAGCCAGCCCTTCTTTTAGTAGGAAAGGCAATTAATTACTATTAACCTAATCCATTTTCATCCATTACGATCAATTGATTGATGGCACGGTTAATATCGAGTCAAATTCTTGAAATGAAAAAAAAATACAAGAGATGTAACTGTAAACAATGTTATCACCAATGTCTCTAATATGATATTTTGTATTCAAAATAGCTTGCGCTACTTATTATACAGACGAAAACTCCACGGATGTATTTGATGTTTTCAAAGAAAAGTATAACAAAGTGTACAAAAATGCAGCAGAAGAAAAAAGTCGTCTAAAAGCTTTTGTTAAAAATTTAAATATTGTCGGCGAACTTAATGAGGTCACAAAGGACCGCAAAACGTTCTTTATATTAAACCAGTATGCAGATTTAGATCCGAGAGAAATTGAGGAATATTATGCTGTTAATGTTAAACCTTGTAAGTAAAAATTATAACTATGAAAAAACTATGCTTATTACTTAGGTTTTTAAGATCTACTTTAAAATTTTAATACATCTACACAGATGTATGAACAGAGGTTTACCATCATAAAATTACGATAATATGGCTTAGTGCTATATTATATGCTTTTGCTTACGTTAGCTCTATAAAATCTTTGATTCATTACAACTTTGGCTAGTTAATTATATGTACTTATAATACAAAATCCATAATTAAATATTATAAATGTGAAAGTGTGTCTGTCTGTCGGTTCTTTTTTTTTTCACGATCTATTCGTTTAACTGATTGCAACTCAGAGACAACGTAGGCTACATGTGGCTGCATTCCGGAGATTATTAGGAGAAAATTAAAAAATAAATTAAATTCACGCGGATAAAGTCGTGTGCATCACCTAGCTTAAAATAAATATTTTATATCTTTGTAGATTATAATCGCATTAATAACCAAGACACTGAATATTTGGAAAGACAGAACAAGTGTAAATTAAAAATTTATAACACCCCCGACGATCTAAAGTATCTGAGTTTTCCAAAACATCATTTTCAAATAAATAATTATGGCAACGTCCATCTTGACAGCTTGACATTTGTCTATTGACATAATAATATTATGAACCTAACGGTTATCTAACCTTCTTTTCTACAAGAAAACTAGAAAAGAGCTGATAACTCTTAAACGGCTGAACCAATTTTTTTAGATTATAGCTAAGAACACTCTCGATCAAGCCACCTTTCAAACAAAAAAAACTAAATTAAAATCGGTTCATTCGTTTAGGCGCTACGATGCCACAGACAGATACACAGATACACAGATACACAGATACACAGATACACAGATACACAGATACACAGATACACAGATACACAGACACACAGATACACAGATACACACGTCAAACTTATAACACCCCTCTTTTTGGGTCGGGGGTTAAAAAAGGAACTAAATACTTCAGAAATATATGACTTGGACAATGCTGCGAAACTTTACGAAAATTAATATAAGTTCAATTCTATAAAATGAATACACTTTTGTAGATTTCTAAAAACACTTGTCGAAAATAATAAAAATATTCACCAAGCCATTGAAAACAGTCCTTTTTACCCGACTACGGCAAGCGAAGTGATAAAACTGCAGATATCTTAAAGGAACCAAAAGAGTTTTTTTTTTTTTTTAATTTTATGAAATAAGACCATTTCCTTTTAAATTGATTTTACGAGAATATTCTGGTTTTTAATACTTTTTATAAATGTTTCTCAAACAGGTTTGTTCTTATCGAAAATGGGTGAGCTATGTCAAGTCCCATTTCCATCGCAAATAGTTTTTCAAGAATGTGCGACTGAACACGGTCGCATGTAGACTTTTAAAAGCATTCCGAGATCCAATAATACTTACCGAATTGAAAAATCGGGAGATTTTTAGGTTAAAAATATTGTAAGAATTTATGAAAAAGGATTTCTTACTGAATATCGTTATATTTTAGAAATACTTTAGTAAATATTTTAATCAACCTAAAACATCATGTGCGAAAACGTTGTACTAACTAAATATTATTAAGTTTGCAATTTTGTTTGCACTCCATCGTTTCTAAATAAAACCCACTTAAGAATTTGAATTTTGGGAAAATATTCCTCGAGTGCACACTACTTTTAGGTACCACAAAGAAATGATTTTGAGTACAAGGAAGTACAGGGAAACAGCTAGTAAATACACTAACTATACATCAACATATTGTATTTCAGTTTACATAAAAAAAAACGGAATTATGCTTTTAAAAATAAACATCTTCGTTTTTCAATAAATTGAAAGCTCTATTTACTCGTTTTTCTGGCTAAAAGTAATAGACGACTAGAAAAACGTGCAAAAAAGAGGATATCGAAGTTTCACAAAATAAATTGTAAGAATATTACTCACGTATTTCGTCTTACGACGTGCGTAGAATAAAATAAGTATACCTATAACAGTCATTCACATGCCTTTTATAAATTATTAAAACTTACAGACTTACCTACATGCTGTTAGAAATGAGCCATTTTTCGATAAACTAGAAATCGTAATAGACTCGTAACTCCTGTGGAGACCTCAAAAAAGTCCGAAAGTCTTTATGGGAATCTTAATTTTTTATTAATAAACTAGATGATGCCCACAGCTTCGCCCGCGAGGATTGGTCTGATCGCCTGCAGCATCAGGATTGAGGAGTTGGAGTCCAAATTTTTTATGGAACAATGTTGCAAAGTTCCCTTAGCGATTAAAAAAAATATTACTCTAATCGGTTCAGAAATCTCGTAAATATCAGTGTACATAGGTAGAAAAACACAACTCCATTTTTCAAAGTCAGTTAAAAAAGTAGCCTATCCTCCTCCTTGGTTAATCCTCTCCTTGTTTGTCAAAGTCCTGTCAAACAAATATATTGTAAAGTTCATAGAATATAAAGACTAGCACGATCACTGCGCGACTTAATTAAATCGACTTTGGAATCGAGCTATCTAAATCATAAATCAATTTATTTTAATAGCTAAGGTATTGCAGCGGCATATGGTATGACAAATTATTCCTTCGAGAATCAATAATTATTGTCATTGGTACATTTTGACTTTTCTCTATGAATAAAGGTTATCAAATCCAACTAACTATAGCATAAATTAGAATAATAATAATTGTAATACGGATACAATAAGAGTAAATCAAAAAATTTGATCATCTCGACAGATCAAGATTATTATCATCGTATTGTGTCCATAAGATTGTAACCAATATACAAAATTGAATGACTAAGACCCCTACACGGGCTGAGAAAATAACTGATAATCCTCAACATCAAAGATTTTATGTAACAAAACAAACCGCATTGAAATTGCTCCATTTGTTTGAGCGTTTCGATGCTACAGACAGACACGCAGATACACAGACACCCAGATCCACAGATACTCAGGTTGAAATCTATAGAGTGCACTTTGATTTTGATTAGACTTAAGTTCCAGATAAAACGAGACAGATTTATGCCAGCGGTATACCGCTGTCTCGTTTTAACAGTGTCTTAAGTCTGAGCAGAGTCAAAGTGCTCTCTATAGATCTCAGCCACAGATGCACAGCCACATATACAACACCCCTATAGGTCTGCGTCCGGGTTTAAAAAGAGTTATTTTCTTTGTGTTTTTGTATGCCAGCGATTAGGCTCACCCCATAAAATGTCCCGCGTGAGCGTTGGGGCCCATATTATATTGCAAACGGTTACACTTATTTTCAGTTTGTCACGCGTGCGATTAATATTCAATGATTTATGTAACTGTCGTTACGTGACAGAATTTTTTGTACGAACTGCGCTCGTGCTATTCGCGGAGTGATGCTTATCGCGAACGGTATTTTGGCTATAAATCATTATTTTGTCAGATACGACATTACCTGCTTTGAATAAACACGTTTTGATTTAAATTGAGTTCGGGTACTGATGATAAGCGAGTCATAATGACCTAGTTATAGAAAGCGCGGATCTTTAGTGGTTTTTAAATATCGTGAAGTCAGGGTAATTCAGGGATCATCATATCGGATACTAATAGTAATAAGAATTTAAAAAATCCTATGATAGAATAAGGAATTCTAAGTTCATGTATGCAAAAAAAATGAATTTCGCCAAAATTGTACTTGACTGTTGGTTCTTTACAACGTCGACTTTATAAAATACTTAAATTGTATTAAATTCGCCCTTGTAATAGGTCATCACTAGCATCAGAAATATGGGGCATGCCTTTTTGGACGTGTGGTTTCGGTACCTCTAACTTTATGGTTTTTTTTTTTAATTTTTGCCAAAGGTGTGTGAAGTCTGCCAATCCGCACTTGGTCAGCGTGGTAGACTATGGCCATTCTCATTCTGATGAACCCGTGCTCAGCAGTTTACCGGCGATTGATAGAGATGATGATGACGAAGATTCATCCCTTACTTAGTAATCATAATAGATTTCACTACAAAATGGCACTCTTTTCCGATAACATGGTTCTTCACGGATATTTTTACGCGCCATATTATGGTGTAATAATGTTTTATAGCTACTTTTATGAGTTCTTTATTTGCCAGATTAAGAATAGCACATGATCATAACTTATTTTAATACCTAACTTTCTGTTTCTTTTGTGTGGGAAAATACAGTATACAATACTGTAGAACATCCGTTAAAGCCACAGGCTGAGGCATACTAGGCCTTGCTCGCCACTAGTTGCAACAACGTATTTTAGTTTTGTGCTTGTTGCAGTCTTGTTATGCTAGTTGTTGTTGTGCTAGTTTCTTGCTGGTTCTTCTCGATAGGAACGGCATTCCGAACCAGTGGTAAATTATTTGACGATTCAAAAGCACTTGTAAAAGTTTATTTGAATAAAAATCTATTCTATTCTATTCTATTAACCCAAGTTGGATGGGTAACCGAACATTTGAGGTCCGAACTTGGCCCTTTATATTTCCTTCTTGCCTCTGAATGTTGTCACTATAACCTGATAATAAATCGCAAAGTTGAGTTGATTTTATTATTGTCATTCCGAGGTTTTTACTCGTTACACTTTGGAAATCCCTAGCTAGATGATAGTTGGGTACCTATGTCCAGTTATGAGCTTCCGTTGATAAAATGTTCGATTTTCATTATTGTAGGTACCCCTCAATTGGAGACTAACGATAATATAATATGACGAGCAAGAATAATAAGTAGACCTTACTTAAATTCCAAAAAGTCTTAAAACTTTAGTTAGAGCAAGTAGGTAAGTAAGTAGGCATTATAGAAAAATACTCCTCGAAAGATATAAATTCTAAGCATCTAGCTTTGTGGTGATTATATTGAAGTTTAGCAATTTCGTTGCGGATAAGATCGGCCAATCCATTATTCGTTGCCGCCGTATCGGGAATATCTCCAAAAGGATCAGTCCACTTGTTCATAAAATACTGCTTTACTGTTCTTTTGTTTTATGATCGTATTTTCCCGATAATGTATTGGCCACAAATTGACGCTGTTTATTTTCTTATGATTCTTTCTGCACGAGAACTTTTACATATAACTTTTTCCCGTACTATTATTGATGTCTAAACCACCCCTTATAGCTGTATGGGTATTATCATTGGTTTTCGTTTCAAGATTCAAGATTTTTTATTTGCTGAAACATTCTTTAACAATGAGATGCAAACCCTTTACTACAATTTCATTGTTACACATCTCTGGTACAAAGCATTGTCTATTACCCTTGTCCAGTACCAACCATTGGTTGCTCATGGTAAATTATTATAAGTGACGTTGCAGTCTTTTAACAGGGCTCTCTCCGTCACTCGTTTCATACAATCATAGTATTGTATGAAACGAGTGACGGAGAGAGCCCTCTTAAGAAAATAATAAAGACTGGAATCAAATACTCAAGTACTCAATTTTTAATTACCTGCCAACTTAGACAACAAAAATTATTGAGAGTTAAAATATAATCCAGTACCTACCTAGATTATGATTGACTTGCGAGCTTTTGAACTGCAGAATTAACGAGAATTTTTGTCTAGTAGTTTCATGCCAAGTGGCATTCAAGTAACCCAGACGAGTTTCTAGTAATTATTTAGTGACTGGCGTGTGAGACTGGATTTCGTCGTAGCTAATAGTGCTACAAAATTATTTGAATGCTTCTTTGTTTTGATTTATCATCTAATGAAACATCCTACGTCCACATTACATCTATGGTATTGTGATAAATTGGGGAATCATTATCCATCTTTAAACTGTCTGTCTGATAGCTTTTACAGGCCACCTGTTTAACTATTTTGGCGAAATTGGATAGAGAGATAGCTTGCATCCCGGGATATGCTACTTTTGATCCCGGAAAATCATAGAGTTCTCAGGAGATTTAAAAACAAACTAAATCCACCCGGACGAAGCCGCAGGCATAAACTACTATTAATTTAAATCGATTATTCACTGATTACTTTAGGCTGGAGAGCGATGATATTGAAGTAAAGCAATCTCGTTTGGGATAAAATCTCCCGAAGCATTATTTGTCGCCGCCATATCTCGAATGGCCCATTAGGATTGCCCCGCTCGTTCATTAGATACGGCTCGGCTGGTCTTTCGTGCGTATTGAAAGTGCTCACAAAATATATTGATCATGATATTGAAGAATGTTAACTATGGTGAATTTTACTATACCCACGGAGGGAGGCTCTCTCTGTTCCATACACCCATACAAATGACAAAGACAAACCATTTTAAGGGGGCTCTCTCCGTCACTCGTTTCATACAATTGTAGTTCTAATTTCATTTGAATATTAAGCAACCAAAGTCCATGAAATTTTGCAGACATATTCTAGAAACTAATATCTATGTCTGTGGTTTTCCAGATTTCTGTTAAAATATTCGGTTTCAAAGTTACGCGGTCTTAAAAATTTTCATACAAATCTTTGAGCCCCTGTAATTTTAAAACTACATATTTTTAGAAAAATCTAAAACACCACAGACACAGATATTAGTTTCTAGAATATGTCTGCAAAATTTCATGGACTTTGGTTGCTTTTTATTCAAATGAAATTGGAACTACGATTGTATGAAACGAGTGACGGAGAGAGCCCTGTTAAGTGACCAACTTATCACAAATGGTTTATGGTTTAGTTTAAGCACGCTATGAAAAAACTATACCTATACGTTTGTGAAATTAAATTACAAATTTTGGATTCCCTCAGGCAATAGAAGATAGTTTAGTTTTTCGTCCAATGAAAGACAAAGCAGCATTTTTTCACAAAAATTTATGTTGCTCGAATAAATTTAAAAATCACTGCTACGTTGAACGCCGGAGTGAGCTATTACGTTGTGCAGTGATAGGAAGATAAATCGATAACCGATACTTTTCTCATTATACGGTAGGTTCGGTTATTGGATAGCTCACTGGAAAAACTCTTTACTTGCATCAACTAAAAGAGGCTCATAATATTTTCAATATTGTACACTAGTTAATCACGCGGGAAGAAAAAACTTTTTTAATTGTGCTTTTTTCAATCTAGCTATTCGCCCCGGATTCGCACGGGTGCTTTTGCATAAAGTTTTATTATTGAAGCTCACGATTTCCAAGAAACTTTAAAAATGAGGAACGAACAGGTTAGCTAGTTGTTTAATAATAATTTTTAATGTTGCTGATTAAATTTGAACAGTTTTTAACCCCCGACCCAAAAAGAGGGGTGTTATAAGTTTGTCGTGTGTATCTGTATATCTGTCTGTGGCATCGTAGCTCCTAAACTAATGAACCGATTTTAATTTAATTTTTTTTTGTTTGAAAGGTGGCTTGAGCGAGAGTGTTCGTAGCCTATAATCTAAGAAAATCGGTTCAGCCGTTTGAAAGTTATCAGCTCTTTTCTAGTTACTGTAACCTTTACTTGTCGGGGGTGATATAAATTTTTAATTTACACTTGTTGTTTGAAGTTTTGAGCATTTCGATCAAACTTCAACGAGTTTAAATAAATAAATGCAAAAAGTAGACGTAGAGGGCAACGTCCCTTCAGCAGGTCTAAACTATGGAGTCTGCGAAAATAAGTACCTAAGTATTTTAGGAGGTTCATTACCTGACGTTCTTTATGAGCAAGCACTCTGCCACATTGAGGTTGTTACACCTTGAGACTCATGTATTTTAGATGAAATTTTTCTTCCAAAATTAAATGGAAATTGCTTTAGATACTATTTTTGTGAATTACGTTTTTGTAGTTTAATATTTAAAGTAGGTATGTCTAAAAAAATGTGTAATGCCAGGAGCATGATAAATAATAATAATTAATAGAAGAACTGTACCTGCTGACTGCCAACATTTTTCGTCTTACTTGTACCCACATTACAGCGAATAAACTATTATTTATTTATTTATTTTATTTAAAGCCTTTGTCCCTTAGATTTAAGAAAAGGTAAACGGGCACTTTAGTATGTAAACCATACCCGCGGTGGCGGACACAAGCGAAGTTAACAGTGTGTATTCAAATAAGGCTCTGAACTATACCGACATAGGTTGCATTGTTGTGGGTCATGGGAATAACGTAAAAATTGAGATGATTTCTGTACCGTGAAAGAAAAACTATTGATTTATATAGTCTTTTCAATGTTTAATAACTTTTTTCCCTACTGATTTTGAATCAAATATTAATAAATACAGCAAGATTACAATATTATCTTTGATTTACCTAAAACTATTTTGGTGCATGTCTGTAACTTTTCGCAAAGCAGGTCCAAAATGCCCGTTTACCTTTAGCAGTCTGCCTTATTTAGTTAGGCAGAAAACATACGAGTATAACAAGAACTTTTGCATTAACAGAACAATGTTATCAGGAATAAAATAAACATTTTATCACGTAAGTAATAACTATCACAATACCATTATCTGAAAGTAGCGATGTCTCTATAAGTTTCTGTCGAGACTTGACATGTCTCGTATAATTGGATTGTGTCTGTACGAACACTTTGATGGTCCATAAAATGACACTTCGTAAGGATGTCGCCGTATTATGCCAAGACACGACCTTTCAGGACCCACGACCTCTTTGGCGCAACTGCATATCGACTTGTAGGCAAAATAGTATATTTCATTACAAGTGCGGAAAGGCTGTCATTGCAAAGAGTTCCGACAAATGTCTACCCGCGCCGAGGCGTAGCTGATGGCGAGGGTTGACAGTCGGAACGAGTTGCAATGACGGTTCCGCACGTGTACTGAACGACTATTTTTAATACAGTTGCGAAAAAATGAAGCAATTTAATAAAATAATAAAAACTAGGGTCGAAATCACTCATTTTGTGCAACCAACAACTAAACTCGCAAAGAAAATTTCTGAAAAATGGCGCCAACCGTAGAATATAAGCAGAGTTTTTTTTTTCTTCACCCATTCTGGTAGGCAAAGAGAACTATGCCATACAGCCAAGTCTTCAGTAGAAGTTTTTTATTGATATGAAATGAAAATGAAATTTAATGAGATGAAATGAAATGAAACCTAACCAAACTCATTCAATCAAATCATTAAATCTGATATTGAAACAAATTAGTAGCTTCTTTTTAGAAATATACGTATTTGCATGAATCATAAAAAATTTTTTTAGTAAAAACTTCATGGTTTGTTTTTCTTTTTAATAGACATTATTTTGACAGTTGGGAAAGAAAAAGCACGAGTGCGGGAAAGGTAAAGAAAAAGCACGAGTATGTAATAGCCCACATCCCGAACGCTATACGTCCCTGCAATACGCCACTTTTTGAGCAACTGTATTAAAAAGTCTCTTGCCTTCTTGGATGCCGGGAAGGCAAGTGACTTTTTGCAATACAATATTAAGGGGCTATAATGTAAAGGATAAGATATTTTAAAGATAATTTTATTTTTAGATTCTACAGGGGTAACATAATATTCACTTTGTGACCAAACCCCTATAAATGAATTTGGTTTAGTGTAAATTAAAAATTAATAACACCCCCAACAAGTGAAGGTTACAGTAACTAGAAAAGAGTTGATAACTTTCAAACGGCTGAACCGATTTTCTTTGATTATAGCTAAGAACACTGTCGATCAAACCGCCTTTCAAACAAAAAAACTGAATTAAAATCGGTCATTAGTTTAGGAGCTACGATGCCACAGACAGTTACACAGATACACAAACACACAGATATACACGTCAAACTTATAACACACCTCTTTTTGAGTCGGGTGTTAAAAAAAAGTATAGAAGGTGTCTAATATTATTAGGATCGGTTTCCACGCAAGTGCTATTTTACATATTGTTTAAAAATTGTTGTCATGACGGAATATGCTGCCGTATCCCCGAGGATTTGCATACAGTATTTTAGAACTTTGAGTCCTGATATTGTAGCGAAAGTTTGCTCCGTTGACACCTCCCTAACGAGAGCCCCGAAGGACTCCTATGCTTCCATACTCTGTCACTACTACGTTTTCATGAATTCATGTTGTATTGAAAGAATACATTTAATTATTACTAATAATACGGGGGCGAACTTTTATGATTTGCATAGATTCTAATATTGCCATGTGGGAAAAAATGTTTAGTAAATTATTTAAATGCCATTGTGGGTAGGATTCTTTAATATTTTTCACTCATTGTGTCTAAGAGTGCCGTTTTGACATTTGTAATCCATACTTCCATACTAATATTATAAATGCGAAAGTGTGTCTGTCTGTCTGTCCGTCTGTCTGTCTGCTACCTTTACACGACTCAACAGTTTAACCGATTCTGACGGGTACAGAGTTAGCTTATATCCCGGGGACGGACATAGGCTACTTTTTAACCCGGAAAATCAAAGAGTTCCCACGGGATTGCAATACAAGAAAACGCCAATGCAATACAAGAAAACCAAAACAAAAAAAGAGAGTAGGTTCTAATAGTGCTGGCATATAGGCATGCATAATATAGGCTGGCATAATAGGAAGCGATGAAAGAAAGTACTCCATTCCTACCAAACCACGAAGGAGAGGTATACCTCCAGCCCCATGGTGGTCCAATGACGAGGGTGACGTTCAAGACGGTAATATCTCGCCCATGATAACCAAGGACTCAATGTCCTGGCTTGCCGCCTTATACCAACGAAGACGGCCCAACCCTAAATGGGACAAGGACAAGAGAAAGAAGAAAGACTCATTGTGTCTAAGAATACAGGCAGATATATTGATCCAATTCTATATTAATCCCACCTTTATACCGAAAGTCTCTAGGATAAAGATTGATAATATTATTTGTTGCGAGCCGGATGTATTGGGCACACGTATCTCTACGTTTTTCTTTATTTTCGGACCCCCAGCGAAGGTTTTATGGCGGCCATTGATTTATCGAAGCTTTATAATGTTACAGAAGCTTGGAGACGAAGATTTGTTGATATTTTGCAACGTTTTTAACTGATATTATGAAAATACTACATCATGCCCGCGACCTTATTCGTGTGGTTTTAGGTTTAAAAAAATCCAAGTGAAATTTTCTATTTCCCGAGATGAAAAGTAGCCTATATCCGTCTCCGGAATGCAAACTATCTCTGTACCTACTTATAAACAGTTGATGCTCGCGACTCCGTAAGCGTAGATTTAGGGTTTTCAATAATCCTTTGGGAACTCTTGATTTTCCGGGACAAAAAAGACTATGGCGAGAGAAGCGATCGGCGCTTTTCGAACAAGAGAGTCCATGGTGACCGAAGGCGTTAGTTACTGAAGTGGCAACGGTGAGGCTAGTTTATTGTGGCGCCAAGCCTTTGTCTCTCTATTTATTTCCCTTTCTTTCTGTATACTACTTTAGGATAGAAGGAAGATAAAACTAACTGTAAAACTAAATCATAGATCTTAAGTTAAAACTAGAGTTAAAAAAAAAATAGGAATTTTCATCCATTTATTTTTTAAAGATAAAAGAACTACATTTATGTCTTCCAGTATATGCCACTTTAGCAAAGAGGTTCCCAAGGGGTTCGGCCCTTCTGAATTTCTGTTAAACAGCTTTAGGCAGTTTCCTTTACCAATTTAGTTTAGTACCTAGTTTTACACCGTCGTTTTTCAAAAAATAATTCTTTGCCTACTCAAAATAATAAACAGCTTTTTTATTTTGTGTTTATTTCTTTTTGAATTTTGTGTTTCATAACAGACTCTCGTCTATATAACTTTTGAGTACTAAATGATGGATGCTGTGGTGAATATTAATACTTACATCTCTTTGTTTTAGTGGTCAAACTTCTGATCCTGCTGGTGTATAACCAATGGTTATTCCGAGCACTAAACATCATCATCAAAATCATCCCATCGCCGGCTAACTACTGAGAACGAGTCTTCTCTCAGAATAAGAAAGGTTCGGCCAGTCTACCACGCTGGCCAAGTGCAGATTGGCAGACTTCACACACTTTTGAAACCATTATGGAAAACGCTCAGGCATGCAGGTTTCCTCACGATGTTTTCCTTCATCGTTAAAGCAAGTGATATTAATTGCTTAAAACGCTAATGAATCCGAAAAGTTATAGGTGCGTGCCCGGGATCGAACCCCAAATAGGAGACATCTTAACCACTAGGCTACCTAAGTAAAGTACTAGTATGTAAAATAATGGCTCTTTGTAAATTAATATTTACAGTCTCGTTTTGTTAAGACATGTGGAAATGCAATAATACCTCGACGACTTTCATAACATTTATCGACAGACATAGGTAAGTATTTGCTTCCAGTCGATAAATTGTTATTCACGATTGTCGGAACTTACTGACGTATGTTTGTGTGAACGTTATGTTCGGTACCCATTTTTCCTTATGCAAATATGTTCGGAAAGGTTTGATACTGTAAAATTTTAACTAAAAATTCTATTCCTCTTTATGGTTAAGTTTGCTATCTTGTCCATCATCAAAACAAGACCAACCATAAATAGTTTTAGTACTGGTTAGGTCAAGGCCTATATACTTAATATATATATTATATATTGTGAAAGAAATGAAACCTTTTAACTGACCGGATTAAATCAATTGACATTTATATACCTACTCGCTACTTTCCTCGTGTGTTATTTAAAAGAACTGGTGGGAAATCTTTGATTTTTCGGGATGAAAACTGTCCTTAGATCTTGGTGTCTAGGATGCAAGTTAGATCAGTTACTTAGTAGTAGTTTACCCGTCAAAAGGTACATACCTAATATTATATTTCCATAAATTAGTTGCTAAGTATAGTATTGTTGTATTAGCCCGTTACTGCCCATTATTTAATCCGCGTGGATTTAGGTTTTTTAATCCTATGAGAACTTTTTGATTTTTCGGGATTAAAAGTAGTCTATGTTTCTCTCCATCCTTAACTAATGCAAAATAACCCATGCAAAAATCACGCCAATCCGTAATGCTCTATCGTGATTCAAGAACAAACCAATAAAGCAATAATCAAACATACTTTCGCGTTTATAATATGGTTAGTTATGGGTAGTGAAGTGATTGATGTATTAAGAACCATAAGAACCTAATAAGATAATGGATGTCTATGACTTATTCGATTAACCCTCAAATTCCAGCAAAATGGCGGCAGTTTCAGACTTCGCCAGGCCTTTTCTTTGGGTGATAAACGTTGTCGCAAATTGCTCACATTTATTCGACTCTGTAGGAGACCGTCACTAATGTGGTCCGAGAGAAATTACTCTTTGTGAATCCATACCTTTTATATCTTTTATGGTAGCATTAAAAGCCTACATATTATCGAGGGAGATGATTTAATAAATTACATTGGCAAAGGTTTGGATCAGACAATAGTTTAATCTAATGGACGTTATATTATGTTAATCCTCAAAGTCAAGAGGTCTTTTGTATAAAAAGAAAACAAACAACAAAAATAAGTTAAGCCCTACGAAGGTTGACATAAAAGTAGGTACCTACCTACTCTTTAAGTAAACTTTTGAGTTACAATTATACAAAAAACATACGTTTATTATGCAAGATATTTATCTAATCATACCTACTATCGGGAAGAAAAGTGATATTATTTAGTCAACCTAGTATCATCAGTTAATATATGAGCCGTGAAAAGATAACAGACGGACAGACGCTTTCGTATTTATAATGGAATTTTCGCACTCGGCATGGATCGTCCTTGGGCTACAGGATGTAGAAATTAAATGAAATGACCATGAATTCTATTTATTTCGTGAAGAACAACTTGTGGCACTTATGATCTGACCATCCACCTGCATCGATTCGGAAAATGTAGGCAAGTACAAGTTTGATATAGGTCAGGTAAGTGACTTGCCGATGTTCTACTTCAAAGGATAGTAATCTCTCTAAAACATGAATGACTATCAGTATTTCATGTCTCTTTGGACAGAATCAAATAATATTTATTTCGATTACAAGATTCGTATCACTGAATGTAAACCATTTTTTGTGTCGCTTTTACTCATATCATACGAAATTTATTAAATTTGTCCGTGAAAATGGATCGTTTTTATTGAAAAAAATAATTGATTCCATGAAATCGCTATCGCTAAATGTACGCTAGCAATAATATGAAGTGCAAAACCAAATTAAGGTTAACAGTTTACTGGATTTTGGTGTTATTTTCTAGACGCCCGCAAGATCAGCTTTGCTAACTTTGTAATAATTTTAGATTTTGGTTCAGTAATGAGCTTGTTTTAATTCAGACTACCTATTTTATAGGAACAATAAATAATTAGTACTGTTCTGCACCTACCTGGTTTTGTTGTTTCCATATTATTACGATATAATACAATAAAACTTTAGCGCCATCTCTAAGAAGTACGCGAAGTTAGTTCAACTTGTTCGAGTAAAGACGCGCGATATTTATGATAACTTCTGAATACACACATGAAGTTTTAAACTAGTTTGTCTCTTTCAGAGACTCGCACCTCAGTGAGAACTCCTGGGAGGAAATTGAATGGTTAAATAAAACTTACGTTAGCTTTCAATTGAATGATAAAATTTAAGCCTTGGTCAGACACAACACGGCTTCTAGAAGCTTTAACCCATGTAGATTTGCTATACAAAAAGTTTGGGAAGGCATTTACACTATACATTGCGCGTAGGAGCTGTAGGTATTATAGCTGTCGCGTGCTGTTCCCGTCACGCTTCAGCACAAAGGTGGTGATTATCACGTTGCTATAATCTCAATTCTCTTTAACGCACGATTTTAAAATATCCCAGTGTGGAATACCCTTATGGTCAGTGGTTCAGTTTACTGTTATTGTCATGTGTATATTGTGTTATGGTTTCATCTCTAACATAGTTCCGAGTACTTAAGTAATAAAGTAGTTTCCTGCTGCTTAGCGCCAAAATGGAGAAAATCAAGTAACTTCAAAAACAGGTCGGCAATCCCAGTCCAAGCATACTTGTATCGGTATAGGTCCGTGGTTTAGTCCGCCTTTTAGTGAGAGTATTTAATTAACCCAATCCAGTCTGAAAATACTATCGGAAGATTTCATTTATATAATACCTACTGGTATATTATTTGGGTCATAAATTCTTTGTAGGCACTTTATGTACAAAGATCTCTAACAGAGCATGTTAGAATGACACTTAAAAGCGTCCGGTTGGGTATCCTCTATTCAAGGCCTCTCAGCCAAGAAAGAGGGCGGAATCGCTGACCATTAGGTAAACGCTATCTCAGCCTTTTTGGTGTATTTTGACCCATTTTGTGGGTAAGCCATTCGAGTAGTTTATGATTTTTTGCTCTAGGTACATACTTGTTTCCTATTTTAGCTATTATTTTCTGACGAAAGTATAGCAATATAATTTGTAGTTTTAACAGAAGATGTTTCAGATTTGAGATTTGAGAGAAGAGATGATTCAGATTTTAAAAATCCGTCGGGAACTCTTCGACTTTTTGGATCAAAAATAAGTATACGCGATGCAAGCTATCACTGTGCCTTAAAAATGATGCTGAAGACCTTATTCATGTGGTATTAATTTTATCAAAAATCCCGTGGGAACTCTTCGGTTTTCAAAATAGATGGGGATGCAAGCTATTTTTTGAACCAATTTCAGCAAAATTTGACTTTGCACTCAGTTACAGGAGATATGCAGACACTAAAAGTATTAATTATAGCCATATTTTGCTGCACCGGTACAAACGAAGAACCAGACGATTTGAGCTCTGTTACATACAATCTCCGAGACGGTCCAAATTGTTCAGTAAATTCTTAAAAAAGTTTGGTAAAACTTACAAGGGACAAGAGGATTATCGCGATCATTATAATAACTTTATGAAAACTTTACGGACCATAAACGATATTAATTCTCAGCCGGGATCAAAGAAAGTTCCTCCGAATCGGTATGCGGACTTAACAGATGAAGAGAGGAGCGGTTCGGAACATCAAATGACTAGAATAGATCCGGAGTTAAAAATTGCATTCAGGGATAATCATCCCAAAGTTGATTCATTGTTCAAGCTTGATTAAAAGTTGGAAAACCGCCAAATGGAACTAATATTTTTTTTAATATTACTTTTTAAGTTGTCATACCTAATGCAAAACATAATCGAATAGAAATTGAAGCCAGTTTAGTAACTACGTATGAAATAGAATAAAAATATTACCGACACAAAACCTCTTTAAGAAAACTAGAAAAGAGCTGATAACTTTCGAACGGCTGAACCGATTTTCTTCGATTATAGCTAAGAACACTCTTGATCAAGCCACTTTTCAAACAAAAAACTAAATTAAGATCGGTTCATTAGTTTAGAAGCTACGATGCCACAGACAGATACACAGATACACTCATCAAACTTATAACACCCCTCTTTTTGGGTCGGGGGTTAATAAAAGCAAAAGGTGGCAGACTGCTTTCTCGTAAGAAAATATTTGACGTGCGCTTACCGAAAGTAAGTACCAAAGTAATATTGGATTTATGATTGGATTACCTCTAACTTTTCGGAGTTAAGTATGTGTGTTTTAAGCAATTAAATAGTTTTAACGGTGAAGAAAAACAATTTTGAGGAAATTTGAATGCCTGAAAATTCTATATAATGTTCTGAAAGGTGTGTGTGAAGTCTGCCAATCTGCAGATGCACCTCTTAAACTGCTTTTCACCTTCCACCAAGCAATGTAAGTATTAAATGTGAAAGTCTTTCTCTTTATCTGCTGCCTTACACTTTTGACATTTGATACAGAAATAGCTTGCAACAGGCAAATGGACATAAGTTACTTTTTATTTAAGATTTATCAAGAGTCCCCCATGGGATTTCGAAAAACCTAAATCAATGCAAACCAAATCGTTGGCATCATCTAGTCACTATCCATAGCATTATAGATGGGAAAGTGTGCGTGTTTGTTGGTTTGACCTTCAATGTCCTCGCAATGGAAGTAATAGATTGGCGTGATTTTTACAACCTGGAGAGATGAGTGACATAGGCTACCATTTAACTAAATACGTACAAGTAAATCACACACGCGTATTGTTTATTTTCTATGTTGTCTATTATATTTCTATTTTCGACTCATTTTATAGTTTTAATAAAATCGCAAACGCTATAAGGAACTTGAGTGTATAATACAGCGATTTGCAGTTTAACGAGCGGGCATCAGATAAATAAGGCAATAACTTTCCTTCCGTGTAATGAGTGTTTTATCGGCCATCGCGTAAATCTTCGTGTCGCTGCTCTCGACACCGCGCTAGAAATTTGCAATTTTTCAGCGCAAACTCGGTTCTAGTGAAAAATGCGGTGGCTGGTCGGACGATTGGTACTGTCTTTGCTTAGACCAATCACAGAGATATTTTTTTTTGTTTTTTAAAAAGAATTTGTTAAATGACTAATATTCCCCTTCCTCTCCAACTAAGCGTCAGGCTTGTGCTAGGAGTAGGTACGACAATAGTGCAACGGGCGGGGTTTGAACCGTCGACCTTTCGGTTTTCAGTCCACTCCTTTACCGGTTGAGCTATTGAGGCTCTATTTCTATTTGAAATAGAATCATCATCAGCATCATCATAACATCATCATAATGAGTGTTTTACCGGCCTTCGTGTAAATCATGCAACTACCCTCGACACTGCTAGGCAATTTTTAACCCCCGACCCAAAAAGAGGGGTGTTATAAGTTTGACGTGTGTATCTGTGTATCTGTGTATGTGTCTGTGGCATCGTAGCTCCTAAACTAATGAACCGATGTTAATATAGTTTTTTTGTTTGAAAGGTGGCTTGATCGAGAGTGTTCTGAGCTATCAAGATCCAAGAAAATCGGTTCAGCCGTTTGAAAGTTATCAGCTCTTTTCTAGTTACTGTAACCTTCACTTGTCGGGGGTGTTATAAATTAATTTACGCATGTTCAGTATTTGCACGTGAATTTTTATTTAACGTATGAGTACACCTTGGTAACTTATATAATAAGTATTAACTTAAAATTTAATTCATTCGCATAACACGTTCTGACTTCTGTTTGTTTTAATAGGTTTTAATCTTGGATGTAGGTACCGTACCTACTTGCGTATAATTTTGCAATTTTTGACTAGTTTTCAAAAGACCTCTTAAATATTAGTGTTTATTCAAAAACATATTAATAATTGGCGAGTAATGAATGAAACGAAATCTCATCGGTATAAATAGGTGAGTGCACTTCAAGTCCACGAAAATATTTCACTCAAAATTGTTTGAAAGGAATAATTTAAATGAAGTTCTAGTAAAAAATCTGAACTTAATACAAAAAAGACTCTGTAAAGCGGAGTTTTAAATTAAAAACGATTCATCTTATTTTTAAGCAGCTCTAGGTTCAATGTGCTAGACTAATAAATGGACGCGAATTTGTCACTGCGGAGTATCTAGTTACCTGAACGTGGAGTAGCCATCTCTCAAGGGTATCTGGACTTATTAGCATTTTACATTATACGTGAAATAAAGTGAAAGAGTGAATTTTAAATTATAACAGTGTACGGACCAGTCATGGTATGTGGTCCAAAAATTGATTACACTCTCTATTTGTCATGGTACAAAGTTGGCATTGTTTTAAAAAAATGTTAAAACAAAGTCAAAGTCAAAATCAAAATCATTTATTCTAAGTAGGTACAATTGTACTCTTTTTGATAGTCGAAATTGTTAAATTTGTACGATATAGTGGTGTTAATTAATTACGAAACTTAAAACTAAAGCTATGAGGGTTCCAAACGCGCTCAAGTCTGAGAAGAGCCCACAACAAACTCAGCCGGGTACAACAGTTACTTAAACATAAAAAAGTCAAGGGTTAACTTGCAGTGGAATAAAAAACGAAGAAAGCAGTACTTACCTACTACAATATTTATTTTAGAAACATGTGTTTTATTAGAATGTTTTGTTCTTTTAAAAAAAAAAAAACCTTTTTTCCAGTCCTGGTGGATGCACATCAGTTCGAGTACAAAATCTATGCGACAGCGACTAACAACGCTTTGAAGCCTTTTTTTTAGCGACAAAGCTGCGAGATAGATTAGTCGCACTGATTGTGCTTGAACTACAGAAGCAAAGCTGGTTTGCTGTGAATCCAATCGAATCCTTCACCTTATTATCTTTTTACTTTTTTCGTAGGGTTGGAAAGTAATTATAATTTTTTGAAACTATTTTACGCTGATTCTTGCTGGTTCTTCTCGGTAGGAACGGCATTCCGAACCAGTGGTAGATTTTTTTGACGATTCAAAAGCACTTGTAAAAGTTTAATTGAATAAAACCATTTTGAATTTGAATTTGATTCTAAGGATTAAAATCATGATTACACAGTCCTTTTACAAAACATAAAATGCCAAGCAAGATAATTAAATCAAAAAATTCCATTTTATGGTCACCTTAACCAAAGAACGCTGATGAAGTATTTAACATAATATACATTGTAGACACACAGTACTTTCATGAAGGAAGATATTTCAACATTTAGTTAAAACCATGTTCATTAAAACGTATTAGAACATTAAATGTTCATGAAATTTTGTTCATTCAAGTTAAGTAGTAAGTACTTTACCTATTATTTTTTCTTGTTAAAAAGTGCCATCACCTCAAAAAAAAAATAGATTATTTCTTAATTTTTGTTTCTTCAATTTATGAACGAAATATTGAAATCTCGAAGAAATTTCAAACGGTAAAGTCTGACATTTTTACAATAATGTAAAAACCTTTTTCTATCAAAGCAATCTATAGTTCCTCGTCCGATATTAAACTTCAGAGTCAGACTACGAACATTATCAAAGGGCATTTGACTTGGCGATCTGCTGATATTGCATTCTTGCTCTAGTGGGTACAATGAATAGTGGATATCTAATGGTCAGCGAGTTCGTCCCCTTTCTTGTTCCTGTACCCTCAATTGGACATCACCTTAAGCTTAAGAGATATTCTTAATGTAATAGCTCTTAGAGATTTTTGGTACGTCATTTCATGTCACTCCAGTTTTCGACACAAGACGATTACAAGCCTTGCCTCGTCGACCTATTTTAGGTCAAATTATAACTAATTTTCTTTTTCAATCATCCTATTATCCGGTGATTCCCATGTAAAGCTGAAAATTGACATACCGTTTGTTTTAGTCCTAATTCACCCGAGTTGCCTTGTCTCTCTTGCGTAGCAATATGCTACAATTAAGCTACAATACCTACTGCGTAGACCAATCAAAAGACTTTTGTATGACTGACTCAAAATGAACTTACTCTATCTTTTGATATAATTTTATTGATTGATTTATTAAAACTAATTGCTTAGTTAAGAACATAATATAAGTATAGATAAGTCAATAATACACGGAAGTCGTTACCTTATGTCATTTTTGCTAAGTGTCGTAGCAATATGCTACAATCAAGGTACAACACTGTGAAGACTGTAGATCGATCGATCAAAAGTATTTTTTTTTAAATATCATAAAGTGCTGAGGACAGTACAGATCAAAAGTATAATTTCATTTTTGTGACTCACATACTCTATTAATTTGATTTTTTTTATTGATTTATTTATTAAAATTAGACACAAGTGTAAGTTAAAAAAATTTAACACCCACGACAAGTGAAGGTTACAGTAACTAGAAAAGAGCTGTTAACTTTCAAAGGGCTGAACCGATTTTGAATTATAGCTAACAACACCCTCGATCAAGCCATAATTTTTCTTGAATCTTGAATGATTATTCTGTGCTGACAAAAATATATAACAATTTGTATCTCAATGGCTTTATTTTCTTTTAAGGCATTTTAAGGTTATAAAATATCATCATCATTATCAACCCATCACCGGCTCACTACTGATCATGGGCGTCCTCTCAGAATGAGAAGCGTTTGGCCCTCATACACCACGCTGGCCAAGTGCGGATTAGCTGATAAATTACCAAATATACTTTTCAGAATTTGTATTATTAACGCCAAGAATTGTGACCCTTCTGCGTTTTAATATAAAATCTCTAAATCTCAACCCAACCCGCTCGAGACCTTAACTCCTTAACTCGAGCTTCCTATTGAACCTTTAACCGAGGCACATGGGTCGATTAAGCGGTTTTTTTACGATCGCCCTTATCAGTACGCCTGCGATAATACTGTCTCTTAAAGCGTACGTTAGTGAGTTTACGAGGTGAAAAATGGGGTTTAATGGGAAACGTCTTTAACGTACAAGATGTAGCTTATATAGCTAAGAAGCTTTATTGTTCAACCGTCTAGATTGTCTAGTGATTCTTGGTTAAGCAGGACATTAACAAAGCCATGTACGAATATCTACTTGAAAATATTTACAATTGTACCTGCACAAAAATCTAAGGTGACTATGACTGATCCTTAAATCCTACTAATTTAAATGCAAAAGTGTATTTATTTGTTGGTTTGTCTCTCAATCACGCCGTAACTGGTTTTTACGAGGGAAAATCAAACAGTTCTCACGGATTTTTAAACATCTTAATCCACATGAAGTTCAATTTGAAATATTTAATTTTCATACTAATCAATGTACCTACCTACATCTATGAAAAATCTACATTGTTTGATAATACGGGATTGTATTATCAAGTAGGTATTTATGCAGATACCTATATACCTTAGAGACAATCCCGTATTTTTCTTTAGAATCAAAAACGGTAACAAGGCTACAATTCTAGAGCGCTTTTGTTGTTTTACACAGCCTATAGAAGGGGAGCTTGGTATAAGAAGAGTTTTGCTAGTACACTATCATCCGAAATGAAAAATGATAAGTTCTAAGTAGGGAGACACTTGCCTAATCATTCTTGCTCTGAAGGTTGGTACATAAGTTTTATTATGTGGCAGGTACACGATTAAGCTTCTAAATAAACTGCCGAAATAAAATGTAATAGATGTTAAGTGCAAGGGCCCTGCTGATAAGGGTCTTAGTTGACCTGATAAATTTCCAGCGAGGATTAGCCCTTACAATATGAGCACAATTTCACAGGCGCCAAGGGTCCGCGGTGACAAATACCATAGTTAATGTCACGCAATTTATACGCGGCAACTCGTTTCTTGCTAAAGCTAAAAAGGTGGGTAGTTTTGTTGCATTATAAGTATTACCTTTATATAATGCATACATTTTGGGAACTCGCTCGCTTTGTTTGCTTTGGGTCTACTGTCATGTCAAAAGTAGGGTTCATTTAGACATGACGATTGACATGGAACAACTAATATGGCAAGTGAGTTCTCAAAATGTATGCACCATATCATATCTGACTTTGTTGATTTATAAGATCAAGTATTTGATCAAAATCAAAGCGATTTTAAATAAAGTTGGATAAATGCTTTTGAACTCCAAAAGTATTGCTTAAATTACTTAGTTAAGTAATTATTTTTTCTTGATGTGAAAATGAACAACAAGTGTAAATTAAATATTTATAACACCCCCGTCAAGTGAAGGTTACAGTTACTAGAAAACAGCTGATAACTTTCAAACAGCTGAACCGATTTTCTTGGAATTATAGCTAAGAACACTCTCGATCAAGCCACTTTTCAAACAAAAAAACTAAATTAAAATCGGTTCATTAGTTCAGGAGCTACGGTGCCACAGACAGATACACAGATACACACGTCAAACTTATGACACCCCTCTTTTTGGGTCGGGGGTTAAAAATGAAGGTACATCAATTTAAAGTGATAAATACTTTGTCTATTGTAAGATACCTCAAGGTGCCTCAAAATTCCAGTTTTGTACTCATATACACAGAATCCTCTATTCAGACTCTACTAAGTTTATTTTCTAATATAAATGGTAATGTGGTGATTTTTAAGGACTTACTCCGACTTTAAGTAGCTTGGAAAGACGTAATTTGAACTCAAATAAAAATATCTTTATGGAGCAGTCTGAATAATATTATGTGTATTTACTTTTCCCATGTTTGGCTTACGACTTAACTATTGCAATGAAAATATATTTTTCTTGGTACTTATAAAAATAATAATTGTTCCTGATTATTTATTTTATGTTGTACAGTTGTAATATCTATAATATTATTATAACTAAAAATTAAGATTAATAGGTAGGCTTGAAGGTAGGTAGAAGGTACCACAACTGATACTGAGACCAAAAAAAAAAAAAACAAGGAAAACATGTCGTTAAAAGATTATTTGGCTTGACATTTTTCGTTGGATAGCAATACATGCTTCCTTTCTTTATTTAAAAAACATATCGCTATTAGTGGTATTGGAAATATTTTTCGATGCGGCTTTTCTGAAACGGAATAGAAAGAAAAATAAGCGTAATGGGCTCCATAGTGTAGTACGGGTGTTTTTAGGCCCCAGGGGTCCTCCCGGATGCTGATCTAATTTGGCCGATGTACTTCAGGAATGAAAATACGAGAATATAGTAAGAGAGTTGGTAGCAATTCAGAAAGCAATATGATTAAGTCCTGCTTGGGATTATAAAGTAATAGAGTATGTGACAGAGTATAGTTGGCAATAGAGATTTGAAATTAAATAAGGTAGCAAGGTGGTAACAACGCCGAATGATTTCATGAGTTTTTCGAAAATTTTAAAAACGAAAGCAGCCCTAAATAATTTTCTCATTTCCGTTTCATCTGTAAGTTGATATGTCATTCAGTAATTTTCCTTTTTAGATCTTTTTTATTTGCTTATAGTAACGCAGGAACTAAAGTAGCCAGAACTTAATTTTAATGGTTTTCAAAACACTTTAATTTTAACTTCTGGCACGCGAGTTAATGACTTGAATTTTTCTGCCATCAGCTCTCTGTCTAATATGAGAAACTGATCTCAATTTCTGTTATGAACGAGAAAACCATAATTGCCTCACGAATTCGACTGAGTAATTAGTAAAATAAGGCGAACCTCATGACGGCACCGACAATTAATTGCTGCAATCAATTACGTAGATTTTAATTGGTGGGTCGAGGCGTAAATAAAAACATTACTTGGAATAAATACTCTCATTGCACTTAATGATTGTTTATACACGAATTAACAAGAGGAAATGAAAATAAAATATAAAATTGAAACTAAAAAATGAAGCTATTAAAAGTTTTTACAGATAGATAGATAGATAGATAGATGGATAGATAGAACACTTTATTGCACACAAAAACACGTGTAAAGGAACACAACTCAGAAAAAACAATTGTGTGCAAAGGCGGCCTTATTGCTTGATACAGATCCAGATTTGAATTTTTCATCTCTCTAGCTCAAATAAGGCGCGTTTGGTGCCCAAAACATAAAGCTAAAGTCACAAGAATGGAATAGAATAGATTGTATTTTTATTCAAGTAAACTTTTACAAGTGCTTTTGAATCGTCCAAATAATTTGCCACTGGTTCGGAATGCCGTTGGTACCGAGAAGACTATAGAAGATATTGCTGGTTATTTCTATTTACTAGTACCGTTTTATATCCCCCAATCCATTATTTTGTCGACGCTATTATATCTCGGCATCCCCAGCGGTATTATCACACTCGTCCATTAGCTGCCGTTTTATTGTTCTTTGCTTTTATGATCGCATTTTTCCGATAATATTGTGATTTGAGCAGGATTTAAGTACTGTTTTATTTTCTATTGTTGTGGTCACATAATGCTTACTGTTTGTTTTAGCAACGAAAATGAAAATATCGTCGCTTTGGTAGTGAAGAGAGTCAACCCACACATAACAAGTTCCAAAATAATGAGCAATTAAGTGGCAAGGTTTAACAAAAAATAATAATTAGTCCATATCTTCCAAACCGTAAGTTAGATTTTAATAAGAATGGCATCGGTTTTGCTTAACATGATTCTTGTATTTTCAGTACATAAATCGTTTTTGTTATTAAACTAGTTTTTCTGTTAATTGTTATTTTGCACTTGGCTCTTTTCACCATTTAGATATTTTGAAAATAATCTACTAACAGGGAGGTAAAAAGATACAAATGTCATAGATCTATTTATATATACAAATAGTTGATAGGTTCAGGGTTGGTTGGTAGTAATTGGTAGACATAAAAAAAGATTAATAGCTTTATTTTTTAAATATTTTTGTATCAGAAATAATACACTATTGTTAAAAATCTGCAATAAAGAAATTCAATCATCTTCTGTAACATCAATATCATCACCTGAAGCAATAAGGTTCATGTAATATTCGTGGTAAGAGGTAGGGATTGTACCTTTTTTACAAAGATCTTGTAAGTCTTTTAGTTTTTTGGCATCTATTTTTAAGCCACACGTATACAGATTAGCTACTTCAGAGGCTAGTATTTCTTCATTATTTCGAGTTGATTTGAGGCGAATAAATAGTCGTTCAAATTCAATTTGGCTTAACTGAGTTTTGTAATAAATATGCATGGGCTCTTCACGTCTATATTGCAGCCATTTAACAAGAAGCCATTTCATGATTCCATTATCTCCTTTATTTTTATTTGTTATTAATTTTTGGCTGTATGACTTAAAATCAAGAAATTGACTAAATTCCATCTCCTTTACGACGTATGAAGGTCGAGTGGTCTTCGCCGTTCTTGCTACAGTATACCATCCATCTGGGACAAAAATGTTAATCTTTCTACCCCTTGATTCAATGGCAGAGTGAACACTGTCACATTCCATTTCGGAATGTCCAGATTCCATGAACTTTTGGTTTATAATCTTCAGATTTGGAAATGAACAAAGTGCTCTAATGAACATGGCAGAAATGATATGGTTTCTGTTTTGTCCTGAAGCAGTATCAGAGTAAAATGTTACTTCTGTCACCTCTGGTGGTAGTTCAGAAAGAAGATTCCAAATACATGTGGCTATCTCAGATGCTCCTTTTGTACCGTTGGTTTCATGCCACATGTAGTTAATTGCAGTGCCTTTAGCAAGATCATATATGGTAAAGTTATAAGTTTTCAATTTTCTCTTATAATACAGTTGACCAATCTCTAATTGCGGGGTAAGTAAAATTTTTTCTAAATCCATAGTGTAAGCACGAAACGTTGAATCAGTCTTAGCTCTTGCCTTGTCTTCTCTTTTTTGTTCTCTAGCTTCTGTTTTTCTGATTAAATGTAAGTCATAGTTACTTTGTTCCTGGAGTTTCTCTTCTGGTGATTTGTTTTTAAATTGGGCGCAGTAATCACATTGGTCTTTTTTTGGCCTATGAAAGCCATAATTGAACTCAGTAGTAAAAATATGTTTATAATAATAAGATGATACAGGTAATGCTCCGTTCTCTTCACAATACTTGATGTAGTCTTGATACAAGCGATTTTCAGTCAGGCCAGATGGTAGATATTTTCGCATAGAAGAACTTCGGCAGTAGTGAGAGTCTACTACAGGTAAGGACTTGATGTGATCACGGATTATATCCTTACGTTCTTCAGAAATTTTATTTGGTGCAGGGTTCAATCCACGTTTGTCATGCTCAGTAACACCACTATCCATTTTCTTTTTGAGAGCAGTTTCAACTTTTTTAGCTGATATGTCTAAAGTACCAAGAAAAAACATCTTGCATACTTGATAAGCTTTGTTATTTAATGTCAAAAAGTAAACATGAGTATAATTTCTCTTATCGGGAACATCAACTGCCATTGAACTAGAGTCTTTTGACTTGTATCTTCTTTTTGGTAGCTCTTTACGAACTGAGCTGTTTATAAAAGCCCATTTGGCTCTATCTTCTTTTAAAGTCAAAAAGTCTGCAAATATTTTCTGTCTATCATTCAAAGTAAATGTATCATTGCATTTATAATGGCACTTACAGAGTACTTCTTTAACTGCTTTTGCTCTCACTTTTTTACCTGACTGAGAAGTATGTTCTTTACCTTCAAGTCTCAGTATTTTATTTCTGTTTCTCTTCCATGTTTGAGGTTCACATTTCCTTTTTCGTGTCAGGGTATTATTTTCTTGGCTGTTTATGTTTTCCACTGTTTCACTATTACTATTTTCAACCTCTTGAAGATCTTGGCTACTATTTCTTAAATTCTCTTGTTCTCTTTGTACTATTTCAGGTTCACTATCACTGTAATGTGAAGTTTCTGATTCTGGTATATAACATGGATCATTTTCTGAACAATCTGATTGAGCGAAAGGGTCAGAATCTGATAATACTTGTTCAGCATCTACAAAAGAGTAAGCTGGAGTATTATTACGTCTGTTTGAGCTTTTTGTTTCTGGATCAACTGAATCTACATCAATCTGCTGTGCAGCTAGAACAAAACAAAAAATAAAATTATTAATGAAGTATTTATTAACGGAATAACATACATGCATATTATATAAACTCATGACTGTAATCCCTTGTCATTGGTACAACAACTAGCTCAATGTTTAAGAATGAAGTTATAGCAATGCAATAAGCATTAAATTATTAGGATGGAATGGCATGTCAAGTGGAGATAAGTAGCTATCTTTTTGCCCACAAGGACACTACATAAGAAATCTTTATTCCCTTAGTCACCTTAAATAATACTCACAAGAAGATTTGGGGTGGTCTAAAATAAGCTGGAACCACACCAGTATTTCCAAAATTTATTTATTATACTTAAATAATAATAACTTAATAATCACTCAAAGAGAGTAATAATCTCACCAGTAGTAATTACATTCAGATCCATGACAGGGGTTTCACCGTCAAGTTCTTGGCACTGACTAAGTTTCAGGCACAAAGAGTAATGTGTGGCTTCTTGATCACATACTTGAACATGGTCACTTGACTTCTTTGTATCAGGACATTCATAAGAAGCTGCTTCGCTTACTAAAAACAGAAAAACAATCAGTTACCTGTTTAAATTTAAAACTGAACTAAGTATGTAACTACATATATATTTATTTATTTGATGGCATGAAGATACTAGCAGGAACAAGGTGGACGCAGTGAAAATATTATTCTTGAATTATTTGTGGTTTACCTCGAAATTATAAAACTGAGATTCTGATTTTAGAGAATGGTATGTTTTGAAAAAAAAAAGGATGTAAGTAGCTACTAAAAGAAAGGCATAATAACAATTATAAGTTCTAATTACGTAAAGGTCTACGTATCTCACCAGTTGTGATTACATCCAGATCCATGTAGACAGGGGTTTCAATGTAATGTTCTTGGTACTGATCGAGCTGCAGGCACAAATAATTTAAGTCATGCTTGCCGTCTTGATTACATACTTGATCACGATCACTCGAGTTCTTGGAATTGTTTACCATGTTCAATATTAACTTTGAGCGATAATTATTATAGTTGGACATTTTGCCGTCTCGTCTTTTGTTCAATAGATTTAATACAAATCCAAGAAACTTAACAAGCAAAATAGACAACATAAAACAGTAAAATCGCAAACTCATAGCACATAATGCTTATTACAAGGAACGCCGACGCGCGAAATAAGGCATTTTTGACAGATCATGACAGATGTCAAGCCATACATAATGGCGCTTTAAATGCAGAGTTCGTTCAAAAACTAATGATTTATGCGGCTTGACTTTGTTCACTACTGATTACAACCACTGAACTATTTCAAGAAGTTAACTAATCTATGCGGATTGTATTCTTTTTTATAAAAAAAGTAATGTATAGTAGTTCTATTAACATCTTTTCACCTTTTTGATTATTTTTTGTAACTAAACTACAGGCAGTTAGCTCTATTCACCACCGTAAAAATCATATTGTTTTAATTATAATAGAATACTTATCTCATTTTGAACCAAGTTGTGGCTTGACTCTCTTCACCACCAAAGCGACGATATGAGCAAAGAAAATTGAAGTAAAGTGGAGAGTAGGGTGGCTTTGGAAACTTGTATCATCTGTCAGTTAAAGTACGCAATGAAGGTATGAAGGCTACTTCGGATCGTATGACGTGTTTTAATATACTTATAGATTTTTCCACATTGAGTCGTATTTGCACGAATCACGAAAATGAATTGAATACGAATGAGTGCAAAAAACGGCCTAAGCGTGGATTCATGCTATAGCATATGCGGAACAAGCCAGCCACCAACCAAGCCACACGCATCACTACCACGCATCACCACACAAATCCCTAGGCATTGTAAGGTCTACATCTCCTGAGGATGCTCCGCTGTCTAGGCGAAACGTGCGTCGAATGGTGTTGGATTTGTGTGGTGCTGTGTGGTGGTGGTGCGTGTGGCTAGGTTGGTGGCTAGCTTTTCCTACATGTTTATCAGTGGGAGGGCGGAAGGTGCATATCGCTTGCTGCATGTTGCATCATACAGATTTCTTTGGTTTGGCGGATTATAGCAAATTAAGCTTTTGGTTCCTTTGTATGTCATGGACTTCCGCAAACTAACGCCTGCTTCTATACTACATAAATATATCAATCAATAGATCATCAATGTGGCAAATGAGCCACCGAATTCCAGCATAACGTTCTAGTACATTATGTTTGCAACAACTCATATATTATTTAGTTGTAGCATAATGTTACTCGTTCTTATAGCTGCGAGTAGGTCGAGGTAAATATGAGAATTCTCATAATGTAAATATCTTTCAAGGCTTCTCCTGGGGGAGCGGAGAAAATCATTCAGAGACGTGTCTACACTTTTTATAGCCGGAATGAATTATGATGTAAAACATTTATCTCCTTTTGGGAATATTTCAGTCGCTTTTGCCGTATGAATTATTTATTGTTACAATAATGAATTATCTGGTAATTTGATATTATTTTCCTTGTCAATTTTCGGTCTTTCGGTCCTACGAGATTTTTATCAATCTAAATCGCATTGACGTAATTGTTGGCATCATTTGCTAAGTAAGTTTATAGTTTTACCAACTCTTGCTACTGGAAATGGACATAGAATACTTTTACCCCGGAACAACAGAGGTTCCCATGGGATTTTTAATAACCTAAATCCACACGGACAAAGTGACGGGAATCATCTAGTATAGTTAATATAAAAAGAAAAACTGATTGACGTAACAATTGTATCACAATGTACATTGTACGGTCGGCTTCAGAATTCGAGTAGCAATTCCGCGAAACTATTGCATCAAAAACCTGTCGCACTTATGATCTTTTTTCTATAAGTGCCACACACACCTAGCGTATGTGCATAACCATGCCACGAATATGATCATTAAGGTGCTAAACGACTTACGGCCTTTGACTGTACATCTCAAAGCACATACAGGCCTGGAAACTTGAGATTTTGCATCTAAGTTCTGCCTATAAACGTTCACCAAGACAGAATTTTGAAATATTCCAACAGTATTTTTACAAACCCAAGCTAGTTGGATAATAAAATATACCTACTCGTTTGCTGCACCTAAGCTGCAGTATATGTTCGTCGCGTGCACACAGTACCTACGTATCAATAAAACCAGTGACCACGATATGGAATTTCCTTTATTACCCTCTTAATTACCACGAACACCAGCCTAACGTCACACATAAACCTCTCATGCATTTACGTCCATTTACTTTACTAAGTCCATTTACAAGGTCTACGTATGAACATTTCCATATGTCTACCCCGATCCAAAGGCATGATTGCATGAGGTTATCACTAAAGCACGTAATTCGAGTTCCGCAGAGCCATACTGAGGCAATATTACATATTCAAGTTGTGGTTATACTGTACGGAGTACCCACAGAATACCTAATATCTTTGACTGGATTGTACTGGTTTTAGTTGCTTTAGCACATTAGTTGGGTTTCTGTATTATGCATAATATTGTACAAGTTGATATGATTGCTATATGCGAAGGATTGATTAGTTTGCGGCAGACAGCGGCAGATGAAAAGCAGTTAGGGTTGGAATCTGGATTATATTATAGTAAGTTTAATGAGAGCCACAGACAAAAGGAATGGAATAAAAATGACCTACACTTAGTGTAGCTTTTAACTCAAAGTTTTTCTACTTGGCAAATTGACCAAGGGAATAATAGAAATTTGACACCATGTTGACAGATGTCTCATCATTAGTTTCGAGCTCGCTCCTAAAATGGCGATATAGTTAGTCAAGAATGAGAACTCACACGCCATTTTAACTATATATCAACTGTTATGTCAAAAGTACTGTTCGCTTTTAAAATAAGGACTAAAACCGTACTTTTGACATGACAGTTGACACATAAATTTAATGGGAACTCATTTTGTATGCATTATATTCAAGTTGTATCAAAAACCGATCAGCCATTGCAATTCAAATGTACTTGTCGCTATTGCTGGATGGCATATCCAGGTGAGTTCAAATGCCATATTTGGTAGTTAAAGATCTGAATTTATTATATTTTCTGCAACATGTGCATGTGCTGTGGGTATAAACAATGATTTAACAAATAATTGAATAAAGTTGTTAACGCGACATTTGCGCTTGAAAGTACATTATGAAAGGTCCAAATTAGTAAAGCGAACAACAGCGGGATACGGAAGTCTCTGAAAGTTTAATATTTATGTCCTCTGCGGTTTGGGCTGGAAGTAGTAAATTAGAATCTGTATTTCCTCGGACGAGCATTATATTTACGTGCATTGCATTAAATTACGTATTTTTTTAATACGACATACTATTATAATCGTCGGATTTGCGTCGCAGCCAATCCGCACTTGGCCAGCGTGGTAGACTATGGCCAAACCCTTCTCATTCTGAAAAGACTTCTTACACTATCTAAGATACACTTAAAATCCATTCCATAAAGTCTTGGTAACATCATGGTAACTTATTATGTCGTGAGCATTAATTACTCTTTTTGAATTCATAATGATCATGATTTTAAATCTAAATATATAAAAAGAAAAGCTGACTGACTGACTGCCTAATCTATATATCTAAATAACCCATAGCTTTTAAACTACTGGACGGATCGGGGTGAAATTTGGCATGCAGATTTTTGAAAATTCACCCTTAAGGGGTAAAATAGGAATTTGAAATTTGTTCAAGCTAGTTAAAGATAAGTGTACATAACAAATTTGTTTTATCACAACCGAAGTAGAATTAAGATCTTATCCATTAATTGACGTTTAACTAAAATAATTTCGATGAAGCAAAATGATAGAGCGACTGCCATTTGCGTATCTCGCATGTGAAATATTTCCATTGATCTTGTTTACTTGATGTCGTAATCCGTACCGAGCGTAGCGCGAAATTCACGTTTTTCCGCCACAGTGAACGCGATTATGTAAATAAAAACATCGCGGGCAAAAAAACAGCAAAAAATCATAATCATCTCACAGTCCAGAGGGCAGATGACGCCTGCGACTTCATTCACGTTAATTTAGGTTTTTTGAAAACCCCGTGCAAACTTTTTGTTTTCAGGAATTGAAGTAGCCTATGTCCATCTCCAGGATGCAAGCTATCTCTCCTCTTAATTTCGTCCAAATTGATTGAACAAGCCCCTTCGGCCGCCTCCGTAACCAGTGCTACGACGTAACCCTACGAGTACGTGGAAAGAATAATTTGTCTTACTACGAAAGTTGAAACCAGTTACGAAAAGGAAGCAGCCACTGACATTCAGACAGATACTGTTTTGCATTTATAATAATTAACTACTACTAGATAATGTCCGCGACTTCGTCTGCGTGAATATAGGTTTTCTAACATGTCGCGGGAACTCTTTGATTTTCCATGATAAAAAGTAATCTATGGCTGTCTCCAGGATGCAAGCTGTCTGTCAACTTTTCGGGGTTAGGTGCGTTTCAAGTACTTAATTAAAATATATCATTTGGTTTTAACTTTTAACCCTTTGGAGATAAGAAAATATGCGCTAGTATGAACTAGCACCTACTAGGTAGGACTTACTCAAAGTTTAGTTACGGCTTAATTTCCCATACAACGCACATGATTAATGTCTATTTCAACCGCGACTAAAGTTTTGGTAAGACCGTTGTCTAATCTTATAGTCTATTTTATTCAATAAGCAGCGTAATTCAGACAATAATAAGAAATGGTCTAAACCAAGGTTATCTGTCTCATAAAACCTATTGTACATTCCTAACAGCGTATTGTTCTCATAATAATCTTTTTCCGCGAACAATAAGTACCTATTCCCGCTCGAGGGGTAGGAGCACGCTCGCTAAAATACAATACAAACATGAATTCGCTCTCCCGTAAAATAACAACAAAACAATGGAATGAAATAAATGTTAGCATGAGAAATGAAGATGGAGCGAGATGATGAAGTGACTGCCATTTGCGTGGAATGAAAAATATTCACCGTGATCTTGTTTACATTGACAGGTTTCTGTCATGAATTAGGCATTACAAATGTCGTTTTTATGTTATTTTCGCGCAAAAATAAATCAAGAATGCCCCTTGAATATTTTGTGGAAACCATTCCTTATCAATCCTTGTCTTTTACACACAGTTTCAATATTCAACCTATCTGGCCTATCTGTAGTTGTTTAGTTACCTAGCAACGTTGTTATTTGTTAAAATTGATTGTTTTTTTTGCCAAGAATCAACGTTCCCAAGTAATTAATGTATGAATGAATTTTGATTACTACAGCACAAAATTGGTATAGAAAAACACATACAAAGCAAGACAAAAATATAGGCAATAAGTAACTTATATTGGAACCGATATGGAATCCAACGCTAGACAGGGATCCATTTACACGAGAGAATGTCTGTGATGTAGACTGAGAACCTGCACCAATAAAAAGCTTAGGTAACTACAGTGGATATGAAAATCCCTAGTTTAAACATACACTTTGCTATACATTCTAGTATTCTCCTTCTCTACATCGTAATGCATCGTCGTTGAGGGTCGTGACATTCCGTTAAATCTCATTAAACACATAATAATGCAGTGGGGACCCAAATTGTTCTGAATACGGCTCAAATATAGTACGCGACAGATCTAGATGGCAATCGGGATATGAGACGGAGGGACACCCACACAGCCCATCTCGACGTGTCGTGTACTATACTCGTTTGTCTCCAGGGTCAGTTACCCGTTTTTTTCATGAGTAGGCAGTCACCAGATGTTAGTGATTAGTGATGACCTTCCGCCGCCCATGAACATTTGTACCACCAGAGGAACCACCGATGCGCAGCTGACTCATTCAGTAACAGACAGGTCAACAGTTGAATGGATAAGGCGCATCGAAGTATATGGATTAGCCTTTTACATACAATTCCGTCCGCAAAAATATGCTTAAATCTTACGTCATCGTCATTGACAAAGTCAATAGACTTTTGCAAATTCTATTGACTTTTTGAGCGCGTTTTTTATCTTCGAAGGGCCTATCCATATACATATAAGGCGTTATCACAATCAGGTAGCAGCTGCCAATCCAGAGCAATCTTTGTGAAAAAGTAAGTAACTTAAAGAAGACAGAGCGCTAAAGTTTGTATGGAAAATAAATACTTGCCTACGCACTGGTCCATGCGTTGATCAACTCATCGAAACTTGTTACATAATTTTTTATTGTACGGGTGAAACTAAGTAGCGAAACGTTGTATTGATATTGGGGAAATGATTATTACTTAGCGAATTACATCGGAGCGTGTCTTCCAGATACTTAAAATGTATTGCCAATTTTGGGGAAATTGCTTTAACGTGCCTGAGATTGTGCGTATATCCTGTTGAAGATTTTTTATGTCCTTGCTAATATTTATGCATAAAGGGGTGTGTGAAATGTGATAAAAGCTTGCTTAGGATATTTTTTGTCGGATCATTTTCATAACTTTACCTTAACTTAGCTTTACTTACGAAATATAGGTACACAGTGCAGATTTTCATATACCTACCTACTTAGGTAAGTATTTTTCAGAAAACATAATTTACATCACACTAGCTGATGCCCGCAGCTTCGCCCGCGTGGATTTAGGTTTTTAGAAATCCCGTGGGAACTCTTTAATTTTCTGGGATAAAAAGTAGCCTATGTGCTAATCCAGGATGTTATCTCTCTCCATTCCAAATTTCAGCCAAATCCGTTCAGAAGTTTTTGCGTGAAGGAGTAACAAACATACACACACACACACATACAAACTTTCGCCTTTATAATATTAGTGTGATTTAATTACCAGTTTTAGTGTGAGGCACTGCCTGCTTATGATAAAAATAGTGCGTTAAATGTGTTTCGGAGAGTGTGTGATGTTGCTTGCTGGTTGTGCTTTATTGCTTAATTTATTTTCTTATGTTTTAATGTGTAGAAGGTATCTAGTGAATGCCGAGTGGGCCGGGCGATCCATAGTGTATTGTACATGCTCTACGTTGTACCATTACAGATTTATCCCGTTAAGCGGATTTTAGCGAAATAAGAGGATTAAACCAAAATCAGCTTATTGTTCCTTTTGTGTCATGGACGTAAAGTGAAGTCACCGTTTTAAGTAATTTGGAATTAAGATTACATTAAGTTAATATAAGTTTAGCTTACTTAATTAGTGCAGATTTCCGTGTACATGCATTAGTGTCCAACGTCAATATACTGGACTCTATCACATAATATCTTCGTTATAGAATAATAATGTATAGAAGGACCGCTGGTGCCGACACCACCGCTAAAGCCACTGCTGCGGCTGTCGCTGACGCCACCGTTGCCACCGCTACCCCCACCACTAATGATTAGTTATTGTATTGATTACGTAAATATTCAACGATAGAACATAGTCGTGCAAAAAAAATGTTTCGCCTAAGGGGGAACCACCCGTGACTGAATTCTCCCGGATCGTAGGTAAAACAGTTCTTCTGTACTTATTTTTGTGCCTAAGTAACTAAAAATTCAGCAACAAAATCCTCTTATCGCCCCGAGGCAGTTTGAGATTGGAAATTCAATTAATATTTACTTACCTTGGTTTTTAAATAAAGAAAACCAATCCGTTATTTTCATACCAACAATTTTATGCCCAAAGAAAGTTGTGTTTAAAAAAAAATTGGGTGGATAGAAAGCTCTTTCGAAATTAAAAGACTTACGTACCTACCAGTTCTTACAAATCAATTAGTTTTAAATATTAAATTTTTCTAGAAGCAGCCTGAAAAAACTGTTTTATTTATCAGGTTTTATTTAAATATCAGTATAACTTTTGTTATGTAAACTAGCAATCATAATCTTGAAACTATAATTCGATACATTTTATAATCTCTGATTAAATCTGCATTGCTTTGGGAAGGGAGGATAAATAAATAATTAATTCTCTTATTTCTACGGTTACCTAATTGGTAGAACCAAAATTTTACCTTTGATCTGGAGGTATGAATATTAACTTATGATACCTACTTTGCTTGTTTGTCAAAGTTTAAAGCTAACGTAACTTTAACCGCCTGTCATGCAATTAGGCCAGTCTAAAACTTTTTAAGGGCCGCATATTACGTTGTAACGAGTAGGTACGGCATACATTATGCATGGGTACAAAATCGGAAAAGAGAATCCGTGAAAGTGTTCCACCACAACCCTACTTGGGACGGTGAAATAAGGGTAGCTTTTAGATATTTCATTACACCTTTTGTTATCAGCTACGTGGAAGACCCACGTCCAAACTTTACGCATCTGTAACAAGCAGTCGACTGATTTCAGGGTATCGTATAAATAAGCAAGCACTTATGTGTTGTTTTAGGACTAATGAGCCAGAACTCTATATATTTTATCTAACAGAATTTATTTTTGACCAGTATTCTGAAAATTTTTAAATTTTTGTAGAAAATGCTACAATTTTGTAAAGCTTGGATAATACAGACACTACAAAGTGACAAATCAAATTCTTTTGAACAAATGAAGATTAATAAATTTATATTAAAATAATGTTTATGTCAGCCTAAAACTAAAGCCACAGGGTTTCTGAAATCCAAACGTGTCCTTGTCTTTGAACAAGCCCATAACAAACTCAGCTATCTTTCTTACGATCACCATCACACAAAACTTTATAAGATATAATATTATGATATTCAAGATTTATTGTCTTTTAAATTACCTTTTGCATGTTAGTGATAACTCCTCAAACCCTCAATATTATTATTTTACAAAACACTCGATCAAGCGATCGAATACGAGAATAATGAATTTTGTCTCTTCCAGTCACAGTGTCAATCTTACTCTGTGATTTTTTGAAACAACTGGTTTTGAAATAGACCACAGCACCTACCATACCTACAGTTGTAAATTGTTTCACCGCAGCTTTTGTCATAAATACTGAAAACTCTCGTGTATTCTCCCAATGCTCTCACTTATTAAATCACGCAGCTGTTGACTTAAGCCTTTAGGTCCATGTGGGTTATACGCACACTCATCGAATTTTAACGCACGGTCAATCCGTACCAAATTCAAAATATGGCGTAAATTTGTAAAAACTATAATTTAAAAAGTTTTTAATTAAAGCGTAGATGGCGTAGATTGAAATTATTTTGGTTAATTTATTGTTTATCCTTGTCTTACCTTTAAAATCAGTTCTAGCAAAAGTTAAAAAGGTAACAAGACAAAGTTGTGTTTGGGAAAGTAATTCGTAACAGATACAGCCGAAAGTTATCAAAAGGTCTAGTTATCAAAATATCAATACTTTAAATAAATTTCGCACGAATGACTTTTCAAAAAGCTTTTGTCCCTAAATAAATTTGCATTTTGTTTTCTTAGGGCCGATTTTTCAATCGTCAAATAATTTTTATCTGAGCAATAAAGAGGTTTTGACAGTTTTGTATAGGAAATTTGTCAAAACGTCAAATTTATTCTTCAGATACAAGTAATTTGACGATTGAAAAATCGGCTTTATAAAAGCTTTATAACTACATAAATTTTAATTATGTTCGACAGGGACCCATCTCATTCAAACATCAATCGGTACGTCAAAATTCGATGTGCCTGCGTGGACTGCACAACTAAATGGTACTGTTAAAATATCACTAAATCTCTTCACCAAGTCATGTTTATTATTTTGCTATTGTTTACAAAATAAACACTGAACACATTTATTTGCTACATGTTTCGTACGTAAATATCAAAACACAAAGCTAACATTATTATGTACCTACGATATCTACATTTGAATAAATTTATGTTAAGCCAATGTTATGATTATGGCTAGTTTTGTTTACATTTATTATTATATCGACGTGGGACTTAAAACTGGCTTCATGACCTATGTATGCTTAAATTATGTTTAGGCTTGCTCTTTACTGTATTTAAAAAGCTGTTAGGTCCGTGGGTGGTCTCATAATGATTTGGCCCAGCTATGAATTAGTAAAGGAAACGAAATAAAATAATAATAAGTAATAATAAATAATTTTTCTATAATCTCTTTGAATATCAACAACTTTTGACACCTATGAAATAATATCTTTATCGGAGGGAATTATCTCTATTCCTTCATAAAAATATGCTGAATCTTTGATTTCAAAATAACTTAAGATGGCCTCTTGGAGTTCTTCGTCGTTAATATTTTTATCCCATAAGTTCCGATTTGAATTTAAAAAAATAAAATAATCAGTTGGAGCTTTATTTGGACCATGGGGGGTGTCTTTGAAACCGGGCAATATTTTTAGATAGCTTATTTAGATAGCTTATTCCTACCATTTATCGTGTCTCTACTATAACTAATGGTTTTACACTGACGCGTGTTTATTATTAAGAGCGTTGAAGCATGAGCCTGATTCACAAGTTTAGGTATTTACCCGAGGTTGTTTGTTTGTTTCCGTGAACGGACATACTCAGTGCAGTTTAGTTTATAACAAACCGTTTTGATCCTAGACGATTTTCAAACGGATTATTTTTTCAATATTTTTAAGTATGTGGTGTTAGTTTGTCGTTTTTTTCAAAACAGTGATGTTTTTAAAACAGTGTATTGTCTTTATAGATTAAGTACGAGTGAATAAAACTTATAATTGTAGTCAGTACTTAATACTAATCTTTTATATACTTGTGTAAGTATAAGAGAGTCAAGAAATTATACAAAATTCAACTTTCCTTATACATATTTACGAAAATATGGTTCCCTTATCATGCACAGTATAAATAGTTACACCTACTATAATAATTTTCACATATATATTTATAAAAGGCTAAAATAAATGTGAAATCCGTCTAAAATTTAAACAGTCCTAAATATTTAATTTGCAATATTATCAAAAATATAATGCAATGCTAATACTCATAAAGAGATTGAGCATTTTTTTTTTATTTATGGTCCTTTACAATCTTTTCAAATTTTATTGTTAGTACTAAATCGTACTTACCGTAAGCGCAAAACAATGGACAGTACAATGAAAGGGATTAACAGGTACAAAAATGCAGATGTTACACTTGAGTAGGTATTTATTCATCAGAAATAAGTGCATTGCTACACGAGCAAGCTAGGGATACAAAAACAAAATAAGATAAAGTTCAAAACTAAAAGTACAAAAACCCACCTACTACTTTTAAAAACTTCACCGCAGATGATTGATTTATATTTGAATATGTATAAATCATTATAAACATGTATTCGAAATTTTCATAGTAACTGCTATGATTTGATATCAAACTCGATCCATCTATTTCAAGTTTATTTTTTCTTGATATACATTTCTTTTTCATGACATGTGTAGGTAAACCAATTTCAATATACTTTTTGGGTTTTGTAGGTTATATCTCTTACATTCGTCTTGATTATGATAAGTTCTTTTATGACATATCGGAAAATTTTATCACATATGACAATATAGCCTCTAACACACGGAATGGTAAAGCGAAGCCAAAGAGAAATCTCATTTATCAAAATTTAATGTGCAGTTTGGCAGTAATAAGTGAATCGATGAACCAATAAACAAACAAACACGCAACACAACACGTGACAGGTTGTGATGGCAATCAGGGTGGGGACGCCCCGCACACCCACACAATCCCTGGGCTAATCCGGTGCGGGATAGCGCGGGTGACGTGCGGGTGTGCAGAACGTCCCCCGCCTCATACCTCGACTGCCATCTCGACCTGTCACGTACTATACATAGCTGCCGAAAACTCAGTCCTCCCTTAGTTGGATAAAGAACTGTTTTATCCATCCATACTATCCATACTAATATTATAAATGCGAAAGTGTGTGTGTCTGTCTGTCTGTCTGTCTGTCTGCTACGCTTTCACGGCTCAACCGCTGAACCGATTTTAATGAAATTTGGTACCAACTTAGGATATTTTCCGGGAAAGGACATAGGCTACTTTTTATCCCGGAAAAACAAACAGTTCCCCCGGGATAGCACGCTATGTTCCACGCATTTGTCGTTCAATAACGCCGCAACAGAGCTACGGTTTGACGGCATTTTTTGCACAGACATAATTGAAGATATAACAAGTAATACAGACTACTTTTTTTCCAAAATAAACAAACAGTTCCCGAGGGACAGCACGCTATCTTTCACACATTTGTCGTTCAATAACTCCGCAACAGAGCTACAGATTGACGGCATTATTTGCGTTGAAGACATAACAAGTGATACAGACTACTTTTTTCCAAAATAAACAAACAGTTCCCGAGGGACAGCACGCTATCTTTCACACATTTGTCGTTCAATAACTCCGCAACAGAGCTACGGATTGACGGCATTTTTTGCATAGACATAGTTGAAGACCTAGCAAGTTATATAAGCTACTTTTTTCCCGAAAAATATATAAACACTTCCCGCGGGATAGCATACTATTTTTCACGCATTTGTCGTACAATAACGCCGCAACAGAGCTACGGATTGACGCTTTTTTTTTGCAAAAACATAGCTGAGAACCTAATAAGTAATAAATGATACTTTTTCTCCCGAAAAATATGGACACTTCTCGCGGGATAGCATACTATTTTTCACGCATTTGTCGTACAATAACGCCGTAACAGAGCTACGGATTGACGGCATTTTTTGCACAGACATAGTGGAGAATCTAAAAAGTGAAATAAGCTACTTTTCTCTCTAAAAACCAAACAGTTCCTGCAGGATAGCATGCTATCGTTCAGGCATTCGTCATTCAATAACGCCGCAACAGAGTTACGGATGGACGCTTTTTTTTTGCAAAGACATAGCTGAGAAACTTTTAAGTAATAAATGCAACTTTTTCTCCCGAAAAATATTATATGAACACTTCTCGCGGGATAGCATACTGTTTTTCACGCATTTGTCATTCAATAACGCCACAACAGAGCTATGAATTGACGTCATTTTTTTAGGGTTCAAGCAATAACGGAACCCTTATAGGATCACTTTGTTGTCTGTCTGTCTGTCTTTCCGTCGTGTCTGTCAGGAAACCTATAGGGTACTTCCCGTTGACCTAGAATCATGAAATTTGGCAGGTAGGTAGGTCTTACAGCACAAGTACAGGAATAAATCTGAAAACTGCGAATTTAAAAAAAAATGTTTCAATTTTCAAACTAAGGTAACTATACCAAGTGGGGGTATAGTTATGAATCATATGAAAGGGCTTTACCTGTACATTCTAAAACAGGTTTTTATTTATTTTTATGCATAATAGTTTTTGATTTATCGTGCAAAATGTTGGAAAAATAGCCGAGTACGGAACTCTTAGTGCGCGAGTGTGACTCGCACTTGGCCGGTTGTTTTGCATAGGCATAATCGAGGAAAAAGTATTATAGACTACTTTTCCTTTCAAAAAAACAAATAGTTCCCGCAGGATAGCATGCTAAAACACATGATAAAATAACTTAGGCATTGCATAAAATATTGTAACAAACCTCAATTATTATTAAAACCTTGAATCGCGCGAGCGAAGCCGCGGGTGATAGCTAGTTCAAAAATAAAACCATCACAAAGATCCACGAGGGATGACCACGTGCAAATGATAGTAATTATCCTATTGTTTCAGGTGTTATGGTAGAGTGTACAATGTATACAACCAAAATCTAAATACAAAATACCGTACTAATGCTGTAAAAGACAATAAACTAATGCTATTATGCAAATGAAAAAAAAGAAATCATAATGGAATACAAGAAACCGCGCTAATGCCATAAAAGGACGATGAATCATCAAAATTTTATTTAGCGGCTAGGACAAATAGTAAGGCTATTGGGATATAGCCTTGTCAGCCGGTTATAACTGTATAAGCCTTTAAGAATATTTAATTCTGAAAAATTATAATTCTAGTCAATAACTAATTATACAAAATTCAACTTTCCGTTTATTTAAAAAACATGGTTTTCCTTATCACAAACGGTATAATGAAACCTTGAGTATTGATTTTTACATATTTATAAAAGCTCTTGAAATAAATGTGAAACCCATGTAAAATGTAAACAGTTAAAAATTTATTTTTTAGAAATTATTAAAAATATAGATCAATGCCACTGCTCTGATAGGCATTGATCTATTCTCTACCGAAATCGCGTTTTACAATCTTTTCAAATTTTGTAAATTAAATTGTTCCCTTTCAATGAAAGGGAACAATAGATACCAATTGCAGCTATTTGCTCGAGGCAATACTTATTTATTAACTAGCTGATGCCCGCAGCTTCGCCCGCGTGGATTTAGGTTTCTAAAAATCCCGTGGGAACTTTTGATTTTCCAGGACAAAAGTAACCTATCCGTAACAGCCCGTCCCCGGGATGCAACGCATTTCTGTACCACGTAAAAAACATCTAAACGGATGATCCTTTAAAAATTCCGAGGGATCACCAGTATTTAGGAATGCAATTCCTTACAGCATCATATAAACACAATTTAAAAATATACAAAAAGTTTTAATCTATCTTAAATCTAAGATAGCGAGTATTAAAAATACCTAGTATTGAGAAGTGATAGTCGCACTACAATTTCAGGTAAATCGTAAATAATCCGATAACAATTGCTAAGCAAACAAGTGTTACGTCCGTTCTCGGAGAGGCCTCGGCCGATACTAATTTCCTAGTTCAATTTACTATTGCTTGTTGCACGGTTTTGTAGTGTGTTTCAAGATTATTTTTTGGAAACAAATATTAATTAAATTTAAGTTTTTTTTTTCTGTTTATATTGCAAATATGTTCTTCTTTAATGAGTACTTAGTTTTATTTATAAATGAAGAAAAATAACCCACCTAAATGACAGTTTTATGTGTCTGTAGTTTTATGAAATTATGACTTTTTTGTTTGAATTTTTATAATGTAAAAAATGCCAAACGAAAGATTTGGTTCTGTCATCTTATTAGTTCAGGACCTTTTCTTTGGTAAATATATCTCTTTGTGAGAATCGACCAAGTAACTTTTGATGTAGTGAACGTCAAAGATGACACGAAATCTAAAATTCAGTAATAGTCTTTTGGTATTTTAGGCAATAAAAGATAAACTATGAATAAATTGCAAAATGTTGTCTGTCAATTTAATAAATCAGGAAATATTCTACAAAGTAGTATATACACGTTTTACATAAATGCAGTGTTTAATAAAATATAGGGGGGCAAAATGGCTTAAAAATAGCTCATGCCGGTTCAACACTCTTAATATCAGAGAAAACGTACACTACGATGCAGCATAATTATTATGTTATAGCCTGTCGAACAGAGTTATATCAGGCCAGGTAATTATTATGGAACCACATAGTAGAGCTTCTACTCGGTGGACGAACGATCTCAAATTAGTCGCAGGGAGCCGCTTCAAGAGACTTTTGTCCAGCTGTGGGCATCCATTGAGACAACGACGAAACTATACCATAATCTAATATGGTCAATGTTCATGATCCATATATCACATATGGATCATGAACTAAAAAGAAGTGTACCTACCTTATACCTACTCATAAATTAAGAGCTCTCTTTATATTATACGTATCCCCGGCTCTAAAATGTAAGTACGCTTCTGTAGAAATTTAGTATTCTTATTTCATTCGCCGATGCTACTTTCATTTTATTGTAATATTTCGAATGTCCCAATTGATGTAGTATTTCCTTCTGTTTTATGGGTTCAGGCAAATATCAAAATATTCAAGGCTTATCTCAAGGGAAGGAAGAGAATCATTGAGAGACGTCTTCTTCGTTTTTATTACTGTAATGAAATAGACGTAGAAATATTATATTTTTGAATTTGCGTGCATTTGTTTGCAAGAGAATTATTGTTTGACTAGTTGACGCTCGCGCCTTGGTCCGCGTGGATTTAGGTTTTACGAAATCCCGTAGGAACTCTTTGATTTTCCGGGGTAAAAAGTAGCCTATGTGCTAATCCAGGATATTATCTATCTTCATTCCAAACAGCCAAATCCGTTCAGTAGTTATTGCGTGAAAGAGTAACAAACATACACACTTACATACACATAAACTGTCGCCTTTATACTATAATTAGTGTGATAAAAGTGATCATACATTGCTGTGCGGTGGTGGTTGCGACATCAAAGGTTATGCAGTACCATTACATTTTTCCACCGCTAAAGACTTGCGCTCACTGGCCACATGACATGGCCAGGAATTTTTACGCGATGATTAATAATATAACTTAATAGTATGACAATAAAATTGAAAATTCATTGATGATCATCGTAAGTACAAAAATAAAGCTGCAGCATGCTTAGCATCTGTGAGGCTTTGGACAGCCTCGGTATGCTTTGGCAACCTTCGAGAACCTTCGGGGCAGAAGGCTTTGCCTGCGCCCATAAGCTTAGCGTCGGTCATAATCACTGCTGCGGAAGAATGTCGTGGATAAGGATATCACGGAATAGTTGCCGTCAGTATGCACTTGTATGTATGTTGATGTTGAAGGGTCCCCTGCCAAGCCACGCTGCTAGTGGGCGCAGGCTCTTAGTAAGTACCGATCAAAAGCCGCGAGAAAACGTTGTCTTACTGACTGTTCTTGGACTGCAGCATGTTCAGTAACATTAGCAGTTCAACACGATTTTAGTATTAGTTAAGTACAGCTTGCTAATGGGTACCCGGCTTTAAGAAGACAAAGTTTCGGTTTTCATTTCAAATAGGTACATAAGCAGCTTTGGACCAAAAAAACTTATACATATTTTTTCTCTCAGCAATAAACCATCTAATTATATTTTACAGTACCAGAGTACAAGATAACCTAGTTAGTGTTCTACTTATAAAGTTTAACAAACTAGGTACAAGTTAATCTATTTGCATGTGCTCTTTGCCCGACAAACAAGTAAGTAATTAAAGAAACTAATTAAAAGCGAACTTTAAGCTTTATCTAAGTTTTCCCAATTTGTTGAAGCAGGACACAATAAAAGCTGATACGGAAATCTGCACTGAGGTGATATTTAATGGTTAAGAGGTTGGCTTCCTATTTGGCATGTCAAAGATTTGATCCTCGGAATGCACCTATAACTTTTCGGAGTTATGTTCGTTTAGTTGGCGGACTTCATACACCTTTGGATACATTATGGAGAACTCTCAGGCATGCAGGCTTCCTCAAGATGTTTTCCTTCACCGTTAAAAGTGATATTTTTTTTATTCAGATACAAGTTAGCCCTTGACTGCGATCTCACTTGGTGGCAAGTGATGATTTAATATTTAAAACGCACATAACCCGAAAGTTATAGGTGCGCGCCGGGGATTGAACCTCTAACCTCTCGAATGGGAGGCGGATTTAACCACTATGCTATCACGTCTCAACTATGTAACATCAGTAAATTTTGCCATCGAAATAATGCTGATGGAGTTAGCAAGGGTCGGCTTTGACGTGTCATCTGCGCACTTTTATGGCGCACCCGATGCTCCTAATATTTCTCAAACGGCTCATAACATTTCTCTAGAAGCTCCTAAAATTTCTCTAACAGCTCCTAATATTTCTCTAGCGGTTCTTAACATTTCTGTAATGGCTCATGCACCTATTGCCCTTTTGTCGACTTAGTATCCCAAAAAGTACTAAGGTAGCTTTTGAGGTAAGTATTTACCTACTAAGTGCACTAAATTGGGAGCATAACATTATTGTTTTAGTTAATAAATAAAGGTTAAACCATTCCACTAATATTATTATCCCTTGATATTATGAATTTTGAGTGGCAATAAATTTCATGAAAATTATTAACATTTTCTCTTAAATTCTACTCCCTTGTTGAAATTCAGTATGGAATCAAGATTTAATTCGTAATAATTAGCATTGTTACAATAACAATATCAAGTTTATGGGCCAAATAATATGGTGCTTTCATTGTTAAATATTTGTTCTCTGCGTTTATTTCGGGACAGTAAGAATTTATTCTATTTTGAGAAAACAAGTGGGCTTATAGCTAATTAATTATTATTATAGGCTTATAACAAGCTAACCGACGACTAGTCTTTTCAATAAGGTTACAGAGTTAAATTTAATTTTTATGCAAATTAAAAAGTTACAGGTAATAAATAATTTATCTCTCACAATTATATGAGTGTATTGCATAGTGGAGAGACAGGTATATTGCAACGATTTTGAACAAAATGCGATGCTCTGCCGTAATATGGCTTGAGCTTTACAGAGTTATTAAAATATTTTATTAAAATAATTAGCCTTTCTTCCGTAAGAAATTTTACAACAAAATAACATTCAACGAGAAATAAAAACGAAATATCGATTTAATGAACACAACTAAGTAATATATATGATATTTTACAGTCACTGATAGCCGCTGAACAACACCGTGTTCTGTTCCGATGTCTTGCAACTTGCAAGTGACCTATTTTCAGCTATGAACAGACTAGGGGTGAGTCGTTAACTTAATACCAACACTGAATGAGAGCTACCGAGCTCATTGACATTGGTTCGTTCTATATTGGTGCTTCATTGGGTGATATTAAAATATTTTTACTCAGAAACCTTCAATGTATCACACTTCACACTAATATTATAAAGGCGAAAGTTTATATGTGTGTGTGTGTGTGTGTGTGTGTGTGTGTGTGTGTGTATGTTTGTTACTCCTTCACGTAAAAACTACTGGACGGATTGGGCTGAAATTTAGAATGGAGATAGATTATACCCTGGATTAGCACATAGGCTACTTTTTATCCCGGAAAATTAAAGAGTTCCCACGGGAATTTTAAAAAACCTACATCCACGCGAACGAAGTCGCGGGTATCAGCTAGTCAGCTAGTTAAAAATAAATGTCAAATGAGCTCGGTGCCTATCATGTAGTTAGACATTGAGTTAGCAAATCAGTAGGCAGTTGAGACGACGACAACGATATATAATATTTTTATTTTTGGAATTATAACTTTTTGTCAAGGAATCACAAAATAAAGGCTCTCTTCATTTGTGATTTAGGGAGTCACTTTCTTATCACGTCACGTCATCTTGTCAGAGAAAGAAATTTGCGCCACTGATATCGCTCGTTTCTTACGTTTTACTACACACAATTTTATTACAGAATAAAACAACTCTTTCGTTTTATTTCTTTGTAAATCGTGCTTGGGAACTTTTATATATCAGAGTTGTACGTTTACTTTATTTGGTTTTGGTTATAGTTTATGTAGTCAGTATCCAGATAGTAGATAAGTTTGATTACTTGTATTGACTGCAGTTTAATTTGTAATCCTAATCCTTAATAATAATAATATTATGTAATTTTGTATTTATTATATTATTTAACTAGTTTTGCAACATAATATCTGCTATTATCGAATAATAAATAATATTATTTAGTACTCGTATAATTCGAGTACTAGTATATAGTACTACTCGTATACTGTTAGATAGATAAGGTTACTGTAAAATACGCAAGCGCAAGAGACGCAAATAATCCTAGGTATAAAGCGGCTCTGGCGGGTCATCTCGTAGAATAATATATTAAAATATTACTTACTTTTTTTTTTAATTATCAAAATAGGAAATGTCTAACAAATCTGCTAAAAACCACTGGCGACTCATTCCGTTTACTTATAAATAGGGTATGATAGTGTTTCCATAAATACATATATTTCGATTCAATTTGCTAATAAAATAAGATCTTAACTTATATTATAATTATTTATTAACTTAACTAAGTCCTGTTCTAAATAAGCATATTATAACTATTTATTAGGCGAGGGATCATGCATGCGCTTACCATGCGCTGCGCTGGTGCGAATGTAAAACACTAATATTATACTTCGGTTATAAACTTTCGAAAGAAGATTGAACATACGAGTATTATGAGAAACCCTTTACGAAACAAGAACTGGGGGCGTGAATATCTCCATGTACTGTGGTATAGGTTTTGGTGCGTCAAAGTTTGAAACTTGTTCAGCGTGCTTCGACAAAGGTAATTTATGTGCCTCGAGGCGCGAGGCGCAGACTGTGTGGTTTAATTAGAGAATTCAGAATTGGGTCGCTCTCGTAGCGTTAATCTCGATTGATCCAATATCAAGCACGTAATAGTATCTATAATCCTTATAACGACCTTAATTAAATCGCCACTGCATTTATGTACTTTAGTCTTCCTTAGTCTACTTAAAAGGTAAACAATAGCTTCTTGCAGAAATGCGTAAGAGTTGCGACGTTACTAAAGGACAAATCAACAAACAAACACATTTTTGCATTTATAATATGTAGTGATTATATTGAATTCCTCACTGGGCACAGGGCTCCTTCTTCTACTAATCATTTTTATTTTGGGGTGTGCGAAACCATAGTTTTCCCTGAAATGCTTCGATCTCATGTCGTCACCATGTTCCTTTCTTGCTTTTCAAGTATCTTGATAGCCGAGTAGTAGTTTTTTTTAATTTTTATTCAGATGCACTACATTTAGTTAGCCCCTGACTGCAATCTCACCTGGTGGTAAGTGATGATGCATCCTAAGATGAAAGCGCGGTTTTGCTCCATTGTTTATTACTTGTCCTTAATGTCCTGTCCAGTTCTATTTTCTTGTTTCAGCTATTCTCACCACTGCATTTATTTATGCCTAGTCATTATCTAAGCCCATCGTTAGCCTAGGAACTACGAATATTAAGCATGGGTTTCGTCTAAGAATGAGAAGGGCTTATGCCATAATCCACTAATCTGACCAAGTGCAGATTGGCAGACTTCACACACCTTTGAGAACATTACAGAGAACTCTCAAGCATGCAGATTGCGTCACTATGCTTTCCTTTACTTATTTAATTGATTAAAATTATTCCAAAAAGTTAGAGGTGTGTGCCCAGAATTCCTTGCATATTAGGCCGACGCGACGGGCTATTGTCACTACGTACATAGGTTTACAATATAGAAATAGGTATATGACAGCAAGTTTAATAAAACATGAAGTAAAAAGTTTTACAAATTATAATTGAAGTCATAAAAACATAAATTGATTAGCTCTCTAGGTATTAGATACAATCAGTAAGCTTCCATACGATAAGTTAAAATTAATTACCGTAGAACACCTTTAGCTAAGTTATGGGCCATTATACAAAATTTCCGCCATTAAAAAGAAGAATTGAAAAAGTTTAACCACTAAACGTGTGATAGCACATGGAACTATAAAATTACGTATTAATCGTCCAGCCATTTTGTAATAAATACGATGAAACAAAAAAAACGTTCAAAACCGTTATCTACATATGTCGTTAAACCACAAAATAAGCTTAAAACCATAAGTGTTTCAAGATTTTTGGAAATTAAACACCTCACCGATTTTCAAAAATTTCACTCGACCGAAACCGGGGTGGGCCATCTAGTTCAATAATAAAGCTTCTGATACACTAAATTCTACTTATAGTCAATAGGATTACAGGAAAGGACGAGGATTTGAGACAATCGGAGATTTATCTGGGCAGCTCAGTTACCGCAAGGGATTTGTCATCAAACGTCTTAACTTACCGCGAGAAGTAGGTATCTATTTATAACCCTGATCAAGGGATAGTCAAATAATAATTATTATGATACTAGACTAGATGATAATATCTGTGACTTCATCCGCGTAGATTTACGTTTTTAAAAACTCCATGGGGACTTTATAATTTTCCGGGATAAAAAGTACCTGCCTAACCTAAGTATGCCACTCTTCAGGACTTTAACTATAATATAAATACATTCAAAAAATTTATGTTGACCCGTAACTCAGTGGGCAAACCAACAAACATATAATAAAGTTTCGTAATTACAATACTAATAGGATCATGGTTTGTTTATATCGTTGTTCTTTTGATTATACAGTAAATGATTCTGCCTATATACATAAGCGAGACAGTAATAGTTGCATTTTACTATGCAGAATACTGCTTCCATAAATATTCTTCACCTGACGTTTAAACTTTGGGAAGGGGTTTTCCGGTAGAAGGAAAATTGCTCTCCAACTGCGTTGTAGTTTTGTTTTAATAAATACTTTGCATACATATTGTGCATATCTAATACAAAAGCGCTCTGGATTCGAGGTGGCAGTGGCGGTATCAAAATTTGGAAACTTTGGCCGAGTGGAAACAGTTTTGCAAATTGCATGTAATTTGCGCGTCTGCCTAAAGCGGAATCTACTAATGGCGGACCGGGAATTTGCCACATAACTACAATTCTCAAAAAGAGGTCCGTAACGACTGTCATAAATTAACGATATTATGTTGCAAACTAACATATAGCCCAACGCCGTTTTACATACATACATATTATAACAAAAACTAATCTAGACTTGCTACTCTTACTAATATTGTAAAAGTCTGGATGTTTGTCACTCCTTCACGACAAAATGACTCTACTGATTTGGCTGAAAGGAATGGAGATAATTAATAATAATAATTGATGAATCGATTACTTTTGTTTGAAAATCAAAGAGTTTTTGTGGGATTTTAAAAAATCGATATCCATGCGGAAGAATTTGCGAGCATTATCTAGTAATTTATATAAAGAAACAGTGCAAATTTTCGATATCGAATCGACGATATTAGGTCAATTGATATATTAAGCTAGGGGTGCCGTGAAATTAAAGAAAAATAGGTGATACATAGGCTACCTTGCGTCAAATATAGAAACATTTGACGCCTGCCAGTGACGTTGAAGCCTCAACGTTTTGTCTCAAGTTCCCTAACTGACGTGAACTGTGCCAGTGTTCTGTGCAAAAAAGATAATCAGACAAGTTTAGTTTGGACATTTGTGTATAACCGCATGAACTATATTGGGTAGCTATAAGCAAACAATACCGAGATGATAAACCAACGATATAAGTACTCGTGCATTGGAGATATTTAGCGATGTATTTCGGCTAAGCGGGTCGTAGTACAAACAAAGGCCCAATGTCAACACTAGTATGATTTAGTAAGAGAGGGTATACCGAGCTCGCAGTATGCAGGACGATAACTGGGGAGTAATGAATCACTACGTTTTTATTACGCCGTGTATGGAGTTTGAGCTCCAATGAACGTATGTCTGTTGGGGAATTTCTTTTTCTGTTATTAATATCGAAAGAACATTATTAATATCTACCAAATCGTTTCGATAGCTGTTTAGGTTAATATTGAGCTACTTAGTAGTAGGTACTTGATTTGATCAAACTATCATCTGAAAAAATATTGCTGGCCAAAAACCATTTGAAACAAGATTTCTTTCTTTTACATTTTCATCAAGAAGTCTTAAGAAAATAAATAAAATACAGAATTTTTATCAATAGAATCTGTTAACATATTTGTACAATTTCTTTTTATTTGGCGACACGTAATAATTTTCCTAGACTGTTAACTCACGGTGGTAAGTAACGGTGTAGTCTGATGGAAGCATAGGATAGGTAGGGCACGCCTAGGCCCGTAGAAAGCTAACTACAGCTAAAGCCTTCGAGCAGACCATACCAGAATTTAGAAAATATAAACTCGCATTGCCTTTGCCGGGATTGAAACGGATCTCACTTATAAAAGCTCAGCGTTCACCACACCACTACGCCACGGAGGTTGACAATATCAAAATTAGGCAGATAAATGTCTGGGTCCTCTTACATTAATTAAGTAGCTCTTCAAATTCATGAGTCCTCGATGTCACGACGGAATACATAGCAACCCCCAACGTAGGATCGATAGCAACCCCCGTTTTCGTTCGTAAGGGGACAAATCAGATCACAACCCAAACACTCCCCGGGGGCTCAAAACAGCGGTGATGTCCTATCACGCCATTTACTGTATTTCTCTTTTTACTAAGCGCGAGCCAATCAGTGTTTGACAATTTCTCGATGCCAATATGAAAAAAGGAAATTCGTTTTAGCCCCCAAATAAAACGCTCTATAGTCATTTTGTTGAGTGTGAAAATGGTAGTGCGAGTCGACCGATTCGAGTATTTTTTTTTGTCGTTTTAATTTACAATCAAAACAAACAAAAGTACTCAGGTTATATGCACTGACTAAAACTCCAAATTATATTGCACTAGATTAAGAAACTCTTTGATTTTCCGAGACAAAAAGTAACCCATATATATCTATCTCCGGGATGTAAGCTATCTTTGTCAAAATTGATGAAACAGATGGGCCGTGAAATACTAGCAGAGAAACAGACAGACAAATACTTTCGCATTTATAATTTTAGCAACGATATTCATGTAATAAAATTGTTGCTGTATTGTTTAGTGTCTGCTAATTATAAGACTCAAAAAAAGTCAGGGTTAGTCTACGCCATCTACGCTAAATCTTAATATTTTAACAAAACGACTAAGCTCGACCATTTAAGTTGCATAGTTGGGCAGCTCTATTTACGTATTTGCCGCTAGTAATATAGATATGGAAATAATCCGAAACGTTGTAAAATGTTAATTTTATTACCTACCCTTATTAGCATAAGATTAAGTAATACGTTTCCCTCCGGAGTCATTAAAAACGAAATTAGGCAAGTTCCATTTAAAACTCAGCAACTTCTGAAAAGAGAATTTATCAAAAGGAAGGTTTACTTGCGAGTTAATGAGCCGACATTGTGGTGATAATGTCCCCGGTACTTAAAGCTTACTACGCTGCGAGTGAAAAAATATCGTGGTCGGGATTTCAGGGATTTGCAAATGAACTCCTGAAATCACTGTATTAAACTGCTGAGAAAAATGTGAAGCCTAATTTTTACTGTGCCTGCACGAAATATAAAAATATCTTCTGGAAAGGGATGGGTTGATCATAATGATCATAATGATCCCTACTGCAACCTTTTTTTTTTTTTCCTTTAAATCTGGCTTTACTCTGATTAGCCAATGTCAAGTTTGTGATATTTTCAAGTTATTGAATTTATACAAGTATGGACTCCGTCTGCGCCGGCGCCCGCCGACATACGCGCGGCGCCCCTTTAGAGCGCTTCCCAGTCAGTTCCACCACCAAAAAACACCAACTAACACAAAAACCAGCCACTCTTAACAAAAAAAACACTCCAAACAAGCACAGCACGCGCGCCAGCAAACGCCATCACAGACGAAGTCACACTGCAACCTTTTGTGCGTAATAGGTTCTATATTTTTAGGGTTCCGTACCTCAAAAGGAAAAACGGAACCCTTATAGGATCACTTCGTTGTCTGTCTGTCTGTCTGTCCGTCGTGTCTGTCAAGAAATTTTTTTTGTAAATACAATACATAAATATTATTATTATTTACTTTTATTTGGTTCACCCCTTTCTTAGTTCCCAGATCGTACCTACGTTATCTTTGGTTAGTTACGCTTTGAGTCAAATTTTAAGTATGAAGCCATAAAGTTAACTCATTGAAATTTACAGGGTTACTAGATGATAAAATAAGCAAGTTTTTAAAAAAGGTCTGGGCAGAATTTTATCAGTGACTTTTTTTTTTAATCAACTTCGAAAAACTTATGTAGGTTTTGAATTTTTACTAACTATGGGATTCAACTTTTTTTTACGACTTAACGGTATCAGATCTGACCACAATTGTATTTTATATGCAAGGCATGCCATTCACCTAGCTAATAAAAAAAAAATCAAGCACATATCTCAATAATTGAGGCCTCTGTGACGAATAATCTCTTACAAGTCGGGATTACTCAAAAAATTAGAAAAAAAATCATAACTCAAAAACTACGCAAAACCGCGGAACATACATAGGGGTGATTCAGGTAGCCCTAGTATTGTTCTACCTCTGGACAACCGCTTGACACTATTTCTTGGGACACCCTGTATATGAAAACCGCGAATTTGTGGTTACATCATTTAAAAAAAATATTAAAATGTGTTTCAATTTTCAAAGTAAGATAACTATACCAAGTGAGGTATCATATTATGAAAAGCTTTACCTGTACATTCTAAAACAGATATTTATTTATTTTTATGTAAAATAGTTTTTGATTTATTGTGCAAAATGTTGGAAAATATACCCGAGTACGGAACCCTCAGTGCGCGAGTCTGACTCAAACTTGGCCGGGTTTTTTTAAAGCCACCTATTCGTGAAATTCCGAGAGATTTAAAAAAAGCGTCTCGTTGTTTTACACGAGTAAAGAATGATAAACTTTCGTATTCACACTCGGAGGCATTATTATTTCCGTCACGTTACATTATACGTCATATTTCTGTAATTTTTGACGGCACGAGAATATGGCTGGTATCGCTCGCTTGATGTTAAGATGCTGAAGTACACGCAACTTTATTGCACAGTAAAACAAATGTATTTTATTTCTTTGTAAATCGTGCTCGGTAACTTTTATACGTCAGGGAATGCCTTCTTTACATTCTATACTTATAAAATATCTTTATGGCGTACTGAATATAACAAACACATTTTGGTAAAAGACTTTCGTTGCGTTTGATCCTTATGGCGCCATATTTTTCGGGTCCCATTTTCTTTTTACGTACCTACTAACGTTATCATTAGATATTTGTGAGCGACTTCATTAAAATAGTAAGATAGATTCAAAATAAATATAATGGCACATTTTTTAATACTGTAGTCTTTTGTTATGGTTCTCTTTTGACCTCATCTTTGCGTCTAGAAAACAGAGTTCACTGGTAAATTAATCTTTTACAGTCAAGATAATTGAAAGTGACAAAGGATTATTTTGCTTCCACGCGAACGTGGCGAGATGAGAAAATGCTCGAGATTGAAAAATATGTAGAGATTAAGTTTAGTATCTACTTTTAATTCACTTGACAGTTTTAATTTGTTAAAACTACATTTTTTACAGAATCTTGTCGTGCATTACCTGATACATGTGTATCTTCAAACTTTCTTAAGGTAGTCGTGTAAAAATAAATATAGATTTGTTATTAACACTATATTTTTGGTACATTTGTCAAATTGTAACAAGAATCTTAGTGTACGAAAAATCTAAACAGCGCGGACGTTTGCAAACTTGTCTCGTCGCCTCGTTAGTGGCTGGCAAAGCCTCTTGAATACGTAAACGTGTCATCCCTTATTAAGCAACCGTTTTGTGCCAGACTATAAAAAAACTTAGGTAAGTAAAACTTTTGCTAAATTATTATTCTTTCCAGAAAAATAACCGTAAAGTTTGATTTTGTTTTGTAAATCCCCGACCCAAAAAGAGGGGTGTTATAAGTTTGATGTGTGTATCTCTGTATCTGTGTATCTGTCTGTGGCATCGTAGCTCTTAAACTAATGAACCGATTTTAATTTAGTTTGTTTTTGTTTGAAAGGTGGCTTGATCGAAAGTGTTCTTAGCTATAATCCAAGAAAATTGGTTAAGCCGTTTGAAAGTTATCAGCTCTTTTCTAGTTACTGTAACCTTCACTTGTCGGGGGTGTTATAACTTTCTAATTTATACTTGTTATAATTTATGAAGAGACGTCCGAATTTATGTAAGGACCTATCGTTGTTGCGGCGCGCTATCCTGAGTTTACTATATCAGTATCATAGCTAAATCGATCGTTTTAAACTTCTAAAAATTTTACCGGGATGTTAGCGGATGCGTAGCGAGGGATGTATGTGAAACCCATCAAATAGTTCGCTTCATTTTCACAGCTTCATCATTTTAGCTCTGAGATATTAAATATTGAAAAATCTATTAAAATAAAGCTACCCTATTCATTTTATTCACTACCGACTATACCCTTAGGAATTCAAGGGTGATTTGCTAAAATCACTGTTGGTTAAGTTTTCTTACATTCTTTAGTAGTCTTACATTCTTTAGTATTTCTTACATGCTTTCTTACATTTTCAGTTATTAATATTCAAATATTTGGAAAGAAAATATATTAAAACGAAGATATTATTTTAATTTTTACCCCATATATCTTTTGTACCACACATTACCATACCTCTACGAACTCATGGGCTGTACGATAAAATGTGGAATAGAAAAATCAATCTATTAGTTATTATTAACATTACAATATTTATGGCGCTATCTTCAGCTATACGGTAACCCACTAAAAATAATAAGACCCATAATTTCTACGATCGGGGTTGAATCGATTTTCGGGGCTTCAAAGTTTCGAACGTATTCAGCGCTTTTCGATAGAGGTAATTGATGCGCCTCGGGCCCGCAGCGTGCGGTATACTCGTAATTAGAGTTTCAGAATTGGGTTGCTGTTGTAAAGCGGTATCCGAGATTGACAGCGTCTATTGAACTTTTTGTAAGGAGCTTTTTATTAGGTTGACTTGTTCGTATGTCCATCCATCCATCCATCCATCAGCCTGTAAGCGTCCACTGCTGGACATAGGCCTTTCCAAGAGCGCGCCACCAAACACGGTCCTCCGCCTTCCTCATCCACCCGCTCCCCGCCACCTTCTTCAGGCCATCGGTCCAGCGGGCAGGAGGTCGTCCTACACTGCGCTTACCGGTACGCGGTCTCCACTCCAGAACACGTCTGCCCCAACGGCCGTCGGTTCTGCGACAGACATGGCCTGCCCATTGCCACTTCAGCTTGCTAATCCTTTGAGCTATGTCGGTCGCTTTTGTTCTCCTGCGAATTTCCTCGTTCCGGATTTTATCCCTGAGAGTAATACCCAACATAGCTCGCTCCATAGCGCGCTGAGCGACTTTTAGTTTGTGGACGAGGCCAACTGTCAGTGTCCACGTTTCAGCTCCATACGTCATCACAGGTAGGACACACTCATTAAAGACCTTAGTCTTAAGGCTTTGCGGTATCGACGATTCGAAGACCTGACGTAGCTTTGAAAATGCTGCCCAGCCCAGCTGGATTCTTCTGTCAGCCTCCTTGTCGAAGTTGTTTCTACCGAATTTTATAATCTGGCCGAGGTAGTTATATTCCTGAACAACTTCGATGCTGACATTGCCGACGGTGACGGGTCTTGAGGTAACGTGGTCGTTAAACATGACTTTCGTTTTGTCTATATTCATCTCAAGACCTACTCGTCTGGAAGAACAGCTAAGCTCGATCAGCATTTCCTCAAGGTGTTGCAGCGATTCAGCCAGTATGACTATGTCATCCGCAAATCGCAAGTGTGAGATATTTTCGCCATTCACGTTTATGCCTCGACCATTCCAGTCCAATACCTTAAACACGTCTTCTAAAGCACAGGTGAAAAGTTTGGGAGATATTACATCTCCTTGCCTCACACCTCTCCGTATAGGGATCGGATTCGTTTGTTGGTCTTGAACTTGGACGGCCATGGTGGCGGAGTCATACAAACATCTCAACACTTGGATATAATGCCAGTCGACTTGGCATCGCTGTAATGAATCCAGAACAGCCCAGGTCTCGATGGAATCGAAGGCTTTCTCGTAGTCCACAAACGCTAGACAGAGTGGCAGTTCGTATGTCATTGACATGAAATTGGTAACTGATTTTTCGATTAACAGGGCTCTCTCCGTCACTCGTTTCATACAATCGTAGTTCCAATTTCATTTGAATATTAAGCATAAAAATAAAAAAAATCTGTTTTAGAATGTATAGGTAAAGTCCTTTTATATGATACCCCACTTGGTATAGTTATCTTACTTTGAAAATTGAAACATATTTTAATTTTTTTTAACGATGTGACCACAAATCCGCGGTTTTCGGATTTATTCCTGTAATTGTGCTATAAAAGACTTAGCTACCTACCAAATTTCATGATTCTAGGTCAACGGGAAGTACCCTATAGATTTCTTGACAGACACGACGGACAGACAGACATACAGACAGACAACAAAGTGATCCTATAAGGGTTCCGTTTTTCCTTTTAAGGTACGGAACCCTAAAAACACTATTTTCTATGATTTGTTGATTTTTATCGATGCAATTGTTACCCATGATTATCGCTGAAAATTTTTGAAATTGAAAGAGGCACTTAATTTCATTTGCGACATTAATCTTGCACCTGACATATTCAGTAAGCGTAACATAATGCCAAGCGAATGCGTAAATATGATAACAAAATCCCGTTGCCTGTCAAATTTATCTTTACGTTACTGTACTTACGTGATGTCATTCCGGAAATTTTTCACCGTACAATTCCGTTTCAGGGAAAATGTGGCGATAAGAGATCGCACACGTTTGTAAGAACCGCAAAATCCGCAGAAGGTGCAAAAGGCACTTAGTAGAGCAGTAACACTTGCTTTAACGGAACATCGTGACGAAACCTTTAATCTGAACGGCCTCCATAATATTCTCAAAGGTGTGTGCAGTCTGCCAATCCACACTTGGCCAGCCTAGGGGTCTATGACTAAACACTTCTCCTTCCGAGAGGAGACCTGTGCTCTACACAAAACAATGCACAAGCACATGAATGTCTCATATCGCTGTTGCGCGTCGCGATCGCCTACTGCAAAGCCTACCTTTAGAGGTGCATTTTCAGTGTGCCTAGTGGGAGATTTTTAACCTATTCGATCGCGTAAAAGTCTGCGTTTTGTATGGAATTGAAACAGCGCCATCTAGTGACAAGAAGATGGCGCTGTTTCAATTCCATACAAAACGCAGTTGACTTTTACGCGATTGAATAGGTTAAAAATCTCCCACTAGGCACACAGTAGGTATTTATATTGAGAGTGACTTCGGCAGCATCGAGCGTACTGCAAAAGTATGTGAGTAGACGTCGTGTCAACGTCGTGTCAAGTGGATTATGATTTTGTTAGGCCTGATAGATGTGCCTGAATCTATTGTACGTATTTTCAGTGAAAAAAGTGTTACTATGTAAGTACTCATAATATATATTGCGGCTACGGCTTTAGATCTACGAGTAATCTCTTGGTATGCGATCACCTTAGAACGATGGTTTTTCCTTTAGGAAAAAACACGTACGGACTGTTTACGCTAAAAGTTACAGAGTGGAAATTACGGCGAAAACATTTGTTTGGACATGTGACAGCCTATATTTTGCTCGTTACTAACCTGCCTTATTAACAGGGCTCTCTCCGTCACTCGTTTCCACTCGTTTCATACAATCGTAGTTCCAATTTCATTTGAATATTAAGCAACCAAAGTCCATGAAATTTTGCAGACATATTCTAGAAACTAATATCTGTGTCTGTGGTGTTTTAGATTTTTCTAAAAATATGTAGTTTTAAAATTACAGGAGCTCAAAGATTTGTATGTAAATTTTAAAAACCGCGTAACTTTGAAACCGAATATTTTAACAGAAATCTGGAAAACCACAGACATAGATATTAGTTTCTAGAATATGTCTGCAAAATTTCGTGGACTTTGGTTGCTTAATATTCAAATGAAATTGGAACTACGATTGTATGAAACGAGTGACGGAGAGAACCCTCTTAATATTAAAATTTTGAACTTTTTAATTATGCTCAAATGTTTGCGTAAACGATCCATACTACGTTTTGGCTTCATTATGTAATAATACTTACCTAATGTACGAGTATATCACGCATGGTACAAGATCATTTCAAAAATTTTCGTATTTTTCACTTCGCTTTCCCATATTCTGTTACTATACTATAGTATATTTAGAGAAGGCAAATCGAGGAAGCTAAGACAAAAATCAGCTCATCATATTTTGTTTTTATAGCACATAAATAAGTTAGTAAAATTTTGAAAATTTAGTGCTTTATGTCAACTTCCGTTCAAATACGAATACAACTAAAAACAAGTAAAACCCTTTGTTAAAACTTATCTAAGCAGAAAATCCCTACGATTAGATTGAATTTGAATCGTTAAACCTCACTGCTTTAAGTGACTTAATATTCAAAGGGTAGAGTTCAGCCTCGGTTTATTTACTAACTACTCGGAGCCTGTCTGATGGAATAAATTATTTTAAGTTTAATTTACTGCAGCTTGACTTTAATCGTTACAATAAATAAAGTAATATTTGCTTAAATTGAAGTTAGTAGGTATGTTATATACCTACTCCTTTTTATTAGAAAGCTGCCCGAAAAAATGACACCTCAATTTGTAACTATAAATCCATAAAAATTACGTCATTCAAATATAAATATATACATAAACTGCCAAAATCATAACCCTTCCTTTTAGCTTTGCTAAAAAGAACATTCTATCGACCAAAATTCAGACACAATTATTCAGCATTTAATATTAGAAGTGAAGAAAATTCGATGGCTTGCACTTTAACGCTCACCTGTTCAAAGTAACAAGTTCCAATAAGTTTTCTCGACATGTCCTCATCTGGCTGGAAAATTTATAATAATCCTCTACAAATTCCATTTTCTACGAAACTGCTAAACGTGATATCGTGTCTTCGAAAAAGTCACGTATTACTGTACGATCACATACTCGTAAAATAATAATGGCCACATAGATTTATTTATCAGTGTACCTATATTTTAATTTTATGGTTACAGAATAGCTCAAAAGAAGTATGATTAAAAAACGAGTATAAAATAACACATCTTAAAACCTCGACCGACGTGTTTGCCGCGGTCGAGTTACATTCATAACTTCGGAAAGCAGAGCTTTGTCAAGCTTTGCTAGACCGAGTGGGGGCCCAGTAATGTAAACAACAGCTATTACTGCCTTTTCAATATATACTTCTGTTAGAACTGGTTTACAACTGTCGTATCTTCCCATTCGGACTATAACAAAGTTGGATAAGTATTGAATATCGTGCCTATTTGACATCATAATATCATGTCCGGTAAACGTGTTGTTGCCGATGATTTGTCGGAATTCGGAGCCCACTGTAAGTGTAAATGGTATCATTTCAGTACGTAGGTATATTACACCACTATACAAAAATACGAAAGAAATGCGTAGGAGAAACAGAGTGACCGACGTAGCTCAATGAATAAGCCAGCTGAAGTGGCAGTGGGCAGGCCACGTCTACCGCAGAACTGATGGCCACTGGGGCAGACGTGTTTTGGAGTGGGAGCTCAGTAAGCGCAATGTGCGTGTCGTCAGTGCAACGACCTCCAACCCGTTGCACTGACGACCTTTTAAGAAGATAGGAGAAGTGGGTGGATGAATCGTGTGAGGTGGCGTACTCTTGGGAAGATACCTATATGTCCAGCAGTGGACGCAAACAGGCTGATTGGTTGATACACTCAAAACACCGCGACGATAAATGTGTCTGTCCTATCCAATGTGAACAAGCTCTTAATCTACAAGTGTAAATTAAAAATTTATAACACCCCCGACAAGTGAAGCTTACAGTAACTAGAAAAGAGCTGATAACTTTCAAACGGCTGAACCGATTTTCTTGAATTATAGCTAAGAACACTCTCGATCAAGCCACCTTTCAAACAAAAAAAACTAAATTAAAATCGGTTCATTAGTTTAGGAGCTACGATGCCACAGACAGATAAACAGATACACCGATACACAGATACACACGTCAAACTTATAACACCCCTCTTTTTGGGTCGGGGGTTAAAAATGTAGTGTCGTAAAAAAAAGGAAATAAGTATGTGAAATATTTAAATGAAAACTTGGAATTTTCATTAGCTTTAGTTGGTCAGTAAAGTTGTTCATTACTCAAGAATTTCTAAGGAATACTTCTTTTCGAAAATGAAACAGGCAACGCAAGTAAATGTTGAGTCTCATTACCGTGCCTGGATAGTTTAAAGGCTATAAGACTGAACATGGTCTGGTTTCTTTGACAAAAAAACAAAGAATTGCTCCCTTAGTAAGATATGTGGTTTACTTTCCTATGTGACAACAAATTGTATTAAGCGCTTAGCTATAAATACAAAAGATAGATTAGTTTTTAAATTCGTCTTTCTATTCGGCGATAAATAAAATACTTAGTTTTAAACATAACTAGATAATACACGTGACATTGTCGTGTGGATTTAGGTTTTTAAAATTCCCGTGGGAACTCTTTGATTTTCCGGGATAAAAAGCCTATGTCTGTCTCCAGGATACAATCTAACTGTGTACTAAGCAGATGATGCCTGCAACCTTATCCACGTAGATAGAAACTCTCTGCATGATTTCCGGAACAAAAGGTTGCTCATGTAGCCCTGGGATACAAGCTATACCAAATGTCTGCACCAAATTTCATCAAAATCGGCTAAACAGATGGGTGAATAGCCAGCAGACAGACAGATACACTTTTTCAATATCACAACAGTAGATACCTACCTATATGAATAAAATTTTATGACGTATTGCAAAGTTTTATGCGGAATAATGTTTTTATGTTAGTTTGAAAAGGTTTTTATCATTAAAAGTTACACGGAAGACTTTTACGAACACGTTTCGTAAGCTAATGTCTCGTGTAACTATTCGGTCTTTTCAGGTAGCAGCTTGACGTTTGTAAAGACTAACAAACTATTGTAATTGTAATTATATTCTATTTATATATATGTAAGTGTATGTAATGTAAAGAGTAGTCTTCGATGGTACGGGCATATTATATGGTGGTCTAATGTCGAGAGCGACGTTAACGAGACCTTAACATCTAGGGTGGGCAGGCGGACGGACGGACGCGACGGACGGATGGACGGACGGACAGACAGAAACTAAACATTGAGCCATTCAGACTGCAAAATGATAAGTAACATACAATGCTCGTAATTTGGATAAACAACACAATAATTACAATTGATTCAATCTCTCACATTAATGGCGAATGTCTGGCAAAGATAATACAGTTTTACACGCCTAATTTCCCTCTGGTGAGAAATATATCACGCCATAAATAACATTTTATCACACAATAACTATCAAAATTATAGTATCAGAGCGTGGCGGGCTTAACGAGTTTTCGTCCAGCCGGAAAGTGTCGTATAATAAGATTGTTACTATACGAACGCGGAATTGATAGCCAATAAAATACTACTGCTAGAATGACAGTAGATGTGGATGAAATGATTTTTGCAGAGAATTTTTAGGGTTCTGTACTTCAGAAGGAAAAACGGAACCCTTATAGGATCACTTTGTTGTCTGTCTGTCTCTCTCTGTCCGTCCGTCCGTCGTGTCTGTCAAGAAAACCTATAGGGTACTTCCCGTTGACCTAGAATCATGAAAGGAGATCATTATTTTTGGGCCTTTTCTGAAAGTGCCGGCCAACGAAAAAAAATGGTACGGATCGTTAGAACTAGCCATTTGGAGTAATAGTTAATATGGCAGAAAAGTTGTAGGATTGCTCTGAACCAAGTTATACAAGGTCGAAGATTCGTCATTTTCATACATTTTATTGATTTCTAAAAGTGCTGGGAAACATAAAATAATGTTAGATATTGCTAGAACTAATGATTTGAAGCAATTGTCATTATGACCCGAAGGCTGTGGGGCCATTATATGTCGTGTTATACAAGTTATACAAAAAATTAATATACTTTGTATAATTAATTGTAACCGATTTTATGATTTTGTTACTGTTCTGATTGTTTTATACGAATTTGAATACACGTACAATTATTTTGACTCCCACGAAGTGCTGGATCAGCTGCAATGTGGACAAAATTCGTTTATACATACCTGGATTGTATGCGGCCTTGTAATACTAGGTGATCTCATCCAGCCATCTCCCAAACTTCTGCCACTGGGATATCTCCGGCGAGCTCTGTGATGAATACACCATTTGGTTATAAAATGTAGTTAATTTTATAGTTAGTAAGTACTAACATAGTTTTTAAGTTATTGTTACTAACACTTTGATTTAGGTTTAGCTACTAATATAGGATTAAGTAAATAATGTTACTAACACATAAATATGGACTATGTATAATGGTCTGAAATAAACGTTATTATTATTATTATTATTATTATTATAAGTACTGTTCACCATAGTAACTACGGGCTTGCTTCAGTCGATAGCTGCCCAAAGCAACCTGCGTCGATTCTTCTGTGAATCTAGAAAAGTCATTAGAATCGAGGATTCAACGGAGTCAAAGAACGGAGGATGTTGGCTTCCATAGCCTGGAAATGAGCTCTCCTTCTATTATAATTACATATTGTTTTTGATAACAAGTTCTGCTGAACTGTTTTGCTCACTGGCCGTTCATGGATTACGTCAAGAAAATCACGTGCATGCACGTTGTTGTCTATCAGAACATGATAGCCGTTCAGCAATGCTGACAAAATCCTGAAATAATCGATCATGTTACTTAATGTCCGGTTACAAATCCTGAATAACCCTGAGTAAACAAAAATCTCTTCCAAAGCGGTCGTTAATCATTTACATTATCCAGCAGCAAATGGTAAAAAGTCTAGATTTATTGGCTTCGTCAGTAGTTAGCTGGGTTTTTACTGATGTTTTGTTACTGGCATTTGTGCCACATAACCGCACACCTCAAAAAAGAAAGATTACCTCAAGATTGTTTATGGTATCTCTAAAACCATGGACTAAGATAAGAATCCAGTAAAAATCTTCTATATCTTTGGAAGAGATTTTTGTTTACTCAGGGTTATTCAGGATTTGTAACCGGACGTTAAGTAACATGATCGATTATTTCAGGATTTTGTCAGCATTGCTGAACGGCTATCATGTTCTGATAGACAACAACGTGCATGCACGTGATTTTCTTGACGTAATCCATGAACGGCCAGTGAGCAAAACAGTTCAGCAGAACTTGTTATCAAAAACAATATGTAATTATAATAGAAGGAGAGCTCATTTCCAGGCTATGGAAGCCAACATCCTCCGTTCTTTGACTCCGTTGAATCCTCGATTCTAATGACTTTTCTAGATTCACAGAAGAATCGACGCAGGTTGCTTTGGGCAGCTATCGACTGAAGCAAGCCCGTAGTTACTATGGTGAACAGTACTTATAACCAAATGGTGTATTCATCACAGAGCTCGCCGGAGATATCCCAGTGGCAGAAGTTTGGGAGATGGCTGGATGAGATCACCTAGTATTACAAGGCCGCATACAATCCAGGTATGTATAAACGAATTTTGTCCACATTGCAGCTGATCCAGCACTTCGTGGGAGTCAAAATAATTGTACGTGTATTCAAATTCGTATAAAACAATCAGAACAGTAACAAAATCATAAAATCGGTTACAATTAATTATACAAAGTATATTAATTTTTTGTATAACTTGTATAACACGACATATAATGGCCCCACAGCCTTCGGGTCATAATGACAATTGCTTCAAATCATTAGTTCTAGCAATATCTAACATTATTTTATGTTTCCCAGCACTTTTAGAAATCAATAAAATGTATGAAAATGACGAATCTTCGACCTTGTATAACTTGGTTCAGAGCAATCCTACAACTTTTCTGCCATATTAACTATTACTCCAAATGGCTAGTTCTAACGATCCGTACCATTTTTTTTCGTTGGCCGGCACTTTCAGAAAAGGCCCAAAAATGTATGGAGCTAGAATGATCTCCTTTGGCAGGTTATTAGGTAGGTTTTATAGCACAAGTAAAGGAATAAATCCGAAAACGTCGAATTTGTGGTTACATCATTAAAAAATAATTAAAATGTGTTTCAATTTTGCAAAGTAAGATAACTATACCAAGTGGGGTATCATATGAAAGGGCTTTACCTGTACATTCTAAAACAGATTTATTTTTATCTTTATGTATAATACTTTTTGATTTATCGTGCAAAATGTTGGAAAAAATACCTGAGTACGGAACCCTGAGTGCGCGAGTCTGACTCGTACTTAGCCGGCTTTTGTATTACTAGAATTTTCGCAAAATGCCTTCAATGAGACTTGTGTACCCACATAGAAATATGGTAGGTAGTCTTCAATCAGTACGTAAATTAGTGTTGCATCTCTAAGCGTTCTGTCAATAACATTGTTAAATCATAAATTATAAATAAACTAGCGGCACGCTATGATGGCCGGTTTGACGTTTGTCCGCTCATGAAGTTCCGTATTAATTGATAACGACTTTGAAGGAAATAATTGTATTACTTTATTGACGATAGTGATGTGCAGAGATTCATAAATTTTATCGAATGTAGTTTTAGGTTTAGGACTCAAAATTTATTTATTAAATTGATTTCTTAAATGTATACAAGTGTAGAAAAATCAGTTTGCACCATTTAAGGGGTGAATGTACTTGTGAATATGAACAATTTTCACTATGTGGACAAACCTCTGAAATCGCAAAAAAATATCAATAATTTTTTAAAAATGGAATCTAATACGATCGTCACATAGGATCGCTGGCTAGCACAACTACTACCTCCGGCAAACTCGCGTCAATGCTCAATGCAAAACAAAGCAGTTTCAAATTGACGTTGCTTCGAAAAGTATAAACTGTCAGTGCAATGCGATTGTGATATAGTTTTGACCTGGCTTTGGATTTCAAATATTGATACTGCATTACTGTTGACCCTTGCTCGTTAATTTGGACTCTGTTCAAGCCCTTTGTTGTGGATTTCGTCGATATGACCGAACGTACGCAGAGAACTGTTCTAAATAGTCAGACACGTGAGTTCGTAATACGCCTTCGTAACTATTTCGATCGTGAAGCTCAAAATGGAGGGCCAATTTTACCTATAACGTCAGTGGTTGAACGGGTAGCTGATGCGCTTAATATTGGACAACGAACTGTTAGACGGATAACTAAAAAAAAATATGGCGAGACTGGCACAGAAGAAAATAAACTTCACACACCAAAAAAGAGAAAACGAGCAAAACCAGTCGTAGGCATCCATAGCTTTGATGCCGATGCTATCCGAAGACATGTTTACGGCTACTATTTACAGAAGGAGTATCCAACAAGAAAAAAGTTGGTGCATTCACTGAAGGAAGCTGGATTATTCTTCGGTGGGGAAAGTTCTTTAACGAAGATTTTGAAGACCATTGGATTTCGATACAAAAAATGTAACAAACGCAAAATATTGATGGAAAGATTTGATATAGCGATGGCAAGGTATACTTTTTTACGGCAAGTGAAAGAAATCAAAAATTGGCAAAATGTTGTGTTCTTGGATGAAACATGGCTTAATGCTAACCATACTGTAGGCCGTTCTTGGAACGATGACACAGCAGCATCTACTTCCAAAGTTCCTGTAGGAAAAGGATCGCGACTTATAATTTGTCACGCCGGAACCATCAACGGGTTTGTCGAAGGTTCTCTCATGGCTTTTGCGTCAAAAACCACTGGAGACTATCATGAAGACATGAATGGAGAAAAGTTTACTGAATGGTTTACCTCAATGTTGTGTAGCCTCCCTGAACCATCTATTATAATTATGGACAACGCCCCATACCACTCGATGCAAATTGACAAGCCACCTGCCCAATCCCAAAAGAAAGCTGATATCGTCGCATGGCTTCGTAAAAATGGCGTAGATGCAAACATGAATATGTTAAAAGCGGAATTAGTACGTCTTTTAAAAGAAAACAAACCAACCAAGATCCGATACGTCATTGACGAAATAGCATTAGAACATGGGCACAGAGTTATACGGTTACCGCCTTACCATTGTGAGTATAATGCGATTGAGTTGGTGTGGGCTCAAATTAAGGGATATGCTGCAAGACACAATACAGAACCCCCATTTACCACAAAAAAAATGCTAAAATTATTAGAAGAAGCTTGTGAACATGTGACTAAAGGAGACTGGGAAAAGGTTGTGAATAGAACTGTTAAATTAATAAGGGAAGATTATGAAAGAGATGTGAAAATAGATAATATTATAGAAAACGAACATATAATTATTAATGTATGTGATGATAGCAGTGACGACAGTGAAAATAGTAGTATGGACGAATCTGATTAATTATGGCCTTTTGTGGCACCTTTTTTGGTATCTTTTGTATTCATATGTTTCTTGTGTGCATATAAAGTATGTATATTCATTTTCGTTCAAATATTCAGTTCGTTCAAATAAATTAAATAAACATATACATTTTTGTTTTATTAAACCTATTTAATCAGGTACAAAAACAAAACTTAATTGTTTTTTGTTCGAGAATAAATTGACATTCCACATCACTATTGTAATGTGTCAAACCGGCCATCATAGCGTGCCGCTAGTGTAGTTACTTATGGTAACAAGTAACTTATTAAGTATTTCTCTTTTTAAGTATTTTTTTAGCACAGGCTTGACCTCTTTAACACTTATGTCTATATATTTCTTTTGATGCCATACAAGAAAAATAAAAACAGTATAATTATAACGGTGGTGTGATAGTAACCAATTATATTATTTTACATTGGATAATACTTTCGTATGAAAATTATATTCCATTTTATAGTCGCATTGCACTATTTTACGTTTCGACTTTTGAGTATTATTTTGCGCTATTTAAAATAATAATTTGACTGAAATATTTCCCGATAATTAGCTACCGAACCGTAAAACTGTTTAAAGCTCAATTTTAAGTTAATTCATTCGGCATCGATTGCGCGGTGATATACGATGAATGCGGTCGTTTCGCGTGGTTTTGCTGCATGAAACTCATCAACATCGTCATCGTGATCAACCCATCGCCGGCCCACTACTGAGAACGAGTCTCCTCTCAGGTTAAGACCGTAGTCTATATGCTGGCCAAGTGTAGATTAGTAGGCAGAACTCTCATACTGCAGGTTTGTTCGGTTAAAATGCACATAACACTAAAAAGTTAGAGGTGCGTGCCCGGGATCGAACCCTCGACCTCTCAAACAGAAGCCCGACGTCTTGACCACTAGGCTATCACCGTTTCTTGCATGAAATTATATAAAGATGAATTTACTGCTGCAACCGAACCACGGTGAATTTACCTGGGCCTGTGTTTTTGTTCTATTTTCCTAACAAACAATTATTACAAAACTCCAGTAGGCGGGGTTCATACAATAGGTACATTACAAAAACACTTGTCTTGACTGACTGATTCATCAAAGCACAAGGCGCTGGGGTAGCTAACTTTGACTGGGGTTAGTAACTTGAGACTTTGACTGTAGGTTCTTTTAAAACGTACTCACTAAGAAAGGATTTTTAGGAGGTTAGATAGGGGTTGAAAATTTGTGTGAAAGTTTTTCAAGTTATATCCTTAAAAATAGGTTATACCCTTAAAATAGGACTTTGGTTAAAATTGACGAAATACGTGTTTGAGAATTTTTGGAAATTCCACCCCCTCGCCGATTTCCAAAAATTTCACACGGAAGAAGCCGAGACGGGTCTATAGTTGTATTTTTACCCGACTGTGGCAAAGCCAAAAGGAAGGGTTATGATTTTAGCAGTCTATGTATGTATGTATGTGTGTATGTTTGTATCCAGATTCTGTGTCTTCCACCGTAGCGCCTAAACTACTGGGCTGATTTTGATAAATGAGGTGTCAATCGATTCGGTGATCGAAAAGGTCCGGGTGACATAGGCTACATTTTATACGAAAAAAATTGACCTAACGGATATTACATGAAAAAAGTGGGGGTCTCCAATTTTTTTTTTCGCTATTGTATCGAGTGGGGTGTCAAATGAAAGAGGAGAAAATTCTGAGTTCATAAATATAAATGTACTACAACATTAAAATATACCAAGTGACAGAAAAACAATTTAACTATCATATTTCAGCGTTTATTAAGACGATCGCAGTCGGGTTTTAGTTTTCAACTTTATCTTGTAAATTGAAGACAAATTCGTACGCGTGTGGCATTTAAGCGTAGCGAGACAGACTACATAGATAGTATAGTAGTAGATATACGTAGAGTTTACGCACCTTATGGCACCTACGAGTGTGATTCAAAAAATTGCGGCCCGTTATGGAATGTTTTCTAATTAAACTGTCAGTAAAATCTATTTTCTACATAACCTAAAAAAATTACATATAAAAAATCGGGCCATTATTACTTTACGAGTATGCAATAGAATAATACGTGACTTTTTCGTTGACACGATATCACGTTTAGCAGTTTCATAGAAAATTGAATTTGTAAGGGATTATTATAAATTTTTCAGTCAGAGGAGAACATGTCGAGGGACCTTATTGGAACTTGTTACTTTGAACAGCGCGTTTTGAGCGTTAAAGTGCAAGTCATTGAATTTCCTTTACTTCTAGTATTATAAAATGCTGGATGATTTAACTTTGTCTGATTTTTAGAATTCCGTACCTTAAAAGGAAAAAAGGAATCCTTGTAGGATCACTTTGTTGTCTGTCTGTCTGTCCGTCTTTCCGTCTGTCCGTCGTATCTGGCAGGTAGGTAGGTCGTGTAGCACCATTAAAGCGAAAAATCCGAGAACCTTAAATGTGCACGAAAAAATAACTTACTTAATTAAATTTAGATGGCGCAGTCCGCCATTATCTTGCAAATTTTTAGTATACTAGTTTGAGGGGTGGTGCGGAACCCTTCATGCGCGAGTCAGACTCGCGCTTGACCGGTTATGTAGTTCGCTGTCAGATTAATTATCTAAATTATGTAAAAAGTAAAATAAACTTATTTGCAAAAACTAAGTAAACTCTTTATTTGCAAAAATTTATAGTTCTAGCTTTCTAAAACAAATGAAAACTTTGATATGGTATATAATATAATTTAATCCAATGCATCATAATACTTTCATTTTACTAAATGACTACTTCTACCTATAGTATGTAGTTTAAGCTCTCATATTTCATTTAAAGATGTTCCTAGTCTAAATTGTAGGAAATCCTCTCAAGTACTTTTGTTTTCTTTGGGGTATCATTTGCGGGCTGGTCGCTTGTGTTTACGATCGTCCGGCTCATTTCGGCCAAGTAAAGTAACATCCGTTCATTTTCTGAGCGTATGTTTATGCGAAGTTGTGTAAATTAAGAGCAAAGTTGTACCTACACTGTTTACTGCTGTTTTAGACACAGAACGTTCTCTATACCGAAAAGCGCAAACATATTTCAAACTCAAAGTTTTTGAAATTCAGAAAATTAATTTGGCTGGTTACAATAATGGATTACTTTGGAAAGATCATTTACTACAAATATATTTTGTAGTAAATGTATAATATGTGTAATATAATATGGGTTATAATATTTATGTAACTAAGAGTTTTGGTACAAAAAAGATACGTAGGGATGATAAATAAGAGCAGTCAGAATCGGAAATAAATTCTTAAAGAAAATAAAAATATTTTAAAATTTAAAAAATCTCTAAATCTTCTATAGAAAAATCTTAACTTTTGGGCCTTGCCCATAATAATATTATAGGCCTGCAATTTGCCGACAGACTTTTACTCAGTAGAAGCCAGGGCTCTCCCTAGTATAGGTACGATTTATCATAAATCCACTCCTATAAGATTTCTTTTCTAAATTGGTTTCCTTATAATCTGGACATGTACCTATCTTATAATAATCTTAGTGATATTAATGTAATGAGCTTCTGAGACGGTCAAGCGGCTCGAGTCAAGCACGTAGATTTTGCTTGGACCCAGAATTTTGAAAATTTGAAAAAAAAATGATTTTCCTGAAAATCAAAGAGTTCCCTCGGGATTAAAAAAAAACTATATTTACGCGGGTATTATCTAGTATTTGAATAAGGACAAACCACAAAAATGTGTGCAAAATGCTAGATATACAGTCTTCAGTCAGATAGCGTTTATTACCAAGAGAAAACTAGTGAAGACATCTGAAATTGCTGAAATTTGGCTCCGACTCGAGACGTAATCGAGTGAGCTTATCAAGAAAGTTTCCTAATTTATTTTTCACTAATTCACGTTTTAAGATTTATTTATATCTCGATACTAGCTGATGCCCGCGACTTCGTCCGTGTGGATTTAGGTTTTTAGAATCCCGTGGGAACTCTTTGATTTTGTAAAGAAAAAGTAGTCTATGTTACTCTCCAGCGGGGTGATTCGCTAACTCATTGTCTGAATGATAGCCATTTGTCATTGGTTACTTCTACATTGATGCTTCACTGAGTGATCTTGAAATATGTTTTCGTAGAAAACCCTCACTGGATTAAAAATAAATGTAATAAACTACCCATGCAAAAAATCACGCCGATTCGTTGCTCTTTTGCGGCGCATTGAGGACAAACTAACAAACAAACACACTTTCGCATTTATAATATGGGTAGTAAATTTGGTTGGATGACACTTTTACATAGTAATTTTACAGCAAAATATTCAGTCGTAGGGGAAAGGACGCGACCTAGGGTTCCGTACCTCAAAAGGAAAAATGGATCCCTTGTAGGATCACTTTGTTGTCTGTCTATCTGTCTGTCCGTCCGTCCGTCCATCCGTCGTGTCTATCAGGAAACCTATAGGGTACTTCCCCTAGATCTAAAATCACGACATTTGGTAGGTAGCTGGGTCTTATAGCACAAGTAAAGGAATAAATCCTAAAACAGAGAATTTGTGGTTACATCACAAATAACATGTGTTCACGAAAAATTTAATTTACTAAATCACATATTAGGTATATGGCGCAGTTGTAATTAACTTGCTGTGTTTTACATAAAAATATTAAAATATCTTGAAGGATGGTATGGAACCCTTCGTATGCAAGTCCAACTCGAACTTGACGAGTTTTATATAGTTTATTTACACCGAAGTATCAATCCTATTGTCTAAATCAATTAGAAATGACCTGATTTTTATCCTATTACAGAGAAACTTAAACCCAACGTAAAAGTTCGCCCTCGACCCTAATCACGTTTTAAAAAGTAATGGAATAAGTGCTTACATCTTGGCATATGACCAAATTATCTTGCAGTTCTTCGCGTTTGTGTAAGTTTGAATTCCTTATCTATCAAGTACTTACCTACTTTTTTCCAGCTCACTGTCATTTTGAGTGTAAGTATACAGTGATAGAAAATTTAATAATCGAGAATTCTCTATAATGTTCTCAGTAATGTGTTAAACCGCTTTCATTCCGTCAAAAGACCGGGTTCAGTAGTGAGCTGGCAATGGGTTGATGATGGTTAATAGCTTAGCTTATGCCTTGAGCTTTCAAAATCAAATTCGGAGACCAAAACCGATTCTGATCAAAGTTGGAGTATTAACTCTGGCCATATTATGTGTAAACAATGAAAGTTAACCTCTCGTCTGTTAAGGAGTTCGTTTCTAGAATATGTCTGCAAAATTTCATGGACTTTGGTTGCTTAATATTCAAATGAAATTGGAACTACGATTGTATGAAGCGAGTGACGGAGAGAGCCCTGTTAAAATGGTCAAAAATAACTTTCAGTGTATCCACTGATTGTATGCCAATTTCAGTAGCCATCCAATCCAATAAAGGATATCATTATTATACAATTTTTTCATTTAATTTCAACGTTTAATGTTTGTCATCCTTAGTAGTTAAAGTCCCGATAGAGTTGAACGTAACGAGTTACAACAATATCAATTAATAACCATTATTTACAGTTGACTCCAAAAGTTCCGAACGAAAATCATTTTTGATTTACTGCTTTATTTTATTGCTCTGCAGCAAATATTATTCGGCTATTTAAAATAATTTAACTCAAACATTTCCCAATAATTAGGTATTGAACCATAAAACAGTTTTAACCCCAATTTTAACTCAATTCATTTGCAACAATTGTACTATAAAATATATGTAAATAATATAGCCAGCCCAACTGAATAAAAATTATGTGATTGCTTAACAGGGCTCTCTCCGTCACTTACTCCATACAATTGTAGTTCCAATTTCATTTGAATATTACAGGGGCTCAAAGATTTGTATGTGAATTTTTAAGACCGCGTAACTTTGGAACCGAATATTTTAACAGAAATCTGGAAAACCACAGGCATAGATATTAGTTTCTAGAATATGTCTGCAAAATTTCATGGACTTTGGTTCCTTAGTATTCAAATGAAATGGGAACTACGACTGTATGAAACGAGTGACGGAGAGAGCCCTGTTAAATAATTTTTAAATCATGGTATCGGAAATGCCGTAAAACTGTGAAGGAAGTGATATCTCGAGATTTGTTTTAGTCTTCGAGATAGGTAAAAGAAAAATGTTAGAGTGTAGAAACGGGTACTCTTCCAGTAAATTTACTAGCACCATTACCACTTGGCGTATATAGTTGTGAGCAATTTTCTTGGCTGTTTGTTTTCTCCAGAGTATTATTTTTGTGCTATGGTCGCTTGTGTTTACAAACGCACAGGTAATTTCTGTCGTGTATTGGTATTTGTTCATTAGCTGAGGGAAAACTGCATAAACGATGCCGTACGTTGGTTAGAATAATTCATATTCAAAAATATATCATACAGTAAGGATGATATAAGTATTATTACTCTCCTTTTTTACTGTGCTTATACCTATTATAAATAGGAAATTGTGTATATCTGTTACCTTTTCACGGTCCATCTTTTTAACAAGTACAAAGATAGCTTGCAACCGAGGATATTTTTTTTAGATGAATATGATGATAGAAGAATTCCTATGGGATTTTTAAAATACCGAAATCACTAAAGTCACAGGCATCATCTAGTGTTTTATATGTACTCGTAAAATCATTGTTTTTAATCAGCGTATAATTTTTTTTTTTAATTAGTAAGAGCCTTGTTTCGTAACTCTATATTTTGATTTGTACACACTGTAATTTAGTTTTACGAATGCTTAATATCTATATTACTTTAGTGGCTATTATCTCTGTATATCCCTAGGTATAATACCTAACATATATAAGTAAACGATGAGAACGGAGGCGTTTATTGCTCAAGGAAAAGTTCCGACGACTATAGAAGTTTCTACTATTTGGCACTGGATTTCTAGTGAGAGGCTTATCAAAAGTTATATGGTTTTATACTATTTCATAGATATTATTTCTGATATTCAAAATCAAATTCAAAACTGATTCTCAGAGTTGGCTTACCTAAAAATACAAACAAATCAACATCATCCAAATTCCAAACTGCAAGACGCCTGGCCGCGTTAATATTAACAAGTGTAAATTAAAAATTTATAACATTCCCTACAAGTGAAGGTTACAGTAGTAACTAGAAAAGAGCTGATAACTTTCAAACGGCTGAACCGATTTTCTTGGATTATAGCTAAGAACACTCTCGATCAAGCCACCTTTCAAACAAATAAAACTAAATTAAAATCGGTTCATTAGTTTAGGAGCTACGATGCCACAGACAGATACACAGATACACATGTCAAACTTATAACACCCCTATTTTTGGGTCGGGGGTTAAAAATGAGATTAGGTACACTTTTTACCCGACTACGGCAAAGCCGAAAGGAAGGGTTATGATTCTAGCAGTCTATGTATGTATGTATATATGTAAACTAGTGTTTTGCTCGGTGCGCGAGCTGCTAAAGTAGCTCGCGTGACGTGGTAAGGTTAATTTTATTATATAAAACTAAATTGATTTATTAAGATACAAAATTCACCCCGAAAACACCATAAAACGGCACCCACATCGATTTTTTTCTTAAAAAATGCATGTCCGCCATCTTGGATTTCAAAATAAATGTCGTTATCAAAATCAGCACCCTGGAAAACTCTGAAAACGACATCCATATCATTTTTTGTAAAAACGGGGTAGTTGAGGTTAATAAAGTAGGGTGCGTGGGTGCGCGGACCACTAAAGTGGTCCGCGAGCATGCAGAGTTTGTTCCACCGAGTAGACCTTCGGACCCTGATCATCTTTTGCCAAGAAACCACTCTTCCATCTTTTATAGCCTCCGAGATAGACACCGACGAAATTTGTACGGCGGCCATCTTGTTTTTCCAAAATTTTCCACTTTTTCTATTAATCGTTTACTACATTCTTCAAAGATTGCGAGTTTCAACGAAATCGGTTGGAAAACAAAAGAGTTGCAAAAATCACGTCGGTCGCCATCTTGTTTTTCTGAAATGTCATAATTTTTCCCTACTCATATCGCGCACCCGAACATATCTCCCATACATCAATGTATCGTTTTCTGTCTCTTTCTAGGAGAATGAGGTATTCAATATTCACCATACAAAATGTATGGAAAATTAAATTCCGCCATTTTGAATTTTTTTTCTATTCATCGAGTAAACCTTTGGATCCTGATCCTCTTTTGCCACGAAACCGCACCTCTATCTTTTATACCCTCCGAGCTGGACGCCGGCGAAATTTGTATGGCGGCCATCTTTTTTTCGCCATTTTGAATTTTTTTTCAGCTTTTTGGCAATTGGATGACGTCAAGAATGACATTTGCTCGAGCACCCCCCACCTATCTTCAATACCTTAAGCGGACCCTTCACCCGTCTCCGAAATCCTCAATCATCAGCTGTCTCCATAATTTTGGCTTACTAACTTTTTGTTTTCTATACGACACCATCAGTGAAAAAAAAAATTTTCATACAAAATTTTACAGGAGTTTCTTAGTTGAAAATCTCGAAAATCTCCCCAAAACTGGCAACACCGGTTGCATATCTCCATACTGCCAGCCGAGATACACAATCGATTCATACATATTGACTTTCCAAAATGTTGCCAACTGCCTCAAAAACTTGATCAAAATTTCGAAAAGTTAAAAAAAATACAAAATGGCCGCCAGCTCGTTTCACAGAAAGATTTTACACGGTTTCATAATTTTCCTATTAACTACAGGATATACCGCTCCCGATGACGTTTCAATCTTGCCTCTCGCTCGCACCCACGCGAAAGGGGATACCGTGAAAAAGACCGTGTCGAAAATCACTTTTACTTTGATAAATTCCAGTGTTGCCAGTCTCCGGTAACAAAAGTACCTAAATGTCATTTGCACGAGCAAAACACATAATCGCTCATACTCGGATTTTGCGAAAAGTCCGTATTTCGATTTTTTACAATTTCCCGAAAATCTTGAAATTTCCCTAAAAATGGGGTAATTTTTTTCCTCCAATCTATACCTCGAGCCTATACGTACAATCGCTTCATGGAAACCAAAACGGTCCGATGTTGCCAACTTTGAGATATTTAACTTTTAAAATTGCGTTTTTTCGTACCTCTAACATAATGGCCGCCACGACAGCCGCCATCTTGAATTTTTAAAAATTACTCCCATTTTGTCAAAATAGAGGATAATCGTCGGCGAAACCAAAAAAAAATATTATCCTCGATTACCCCGTCTCGGATCTGTGGCGCCTCGGTTCGGGGTCGAAAAATCAAAATTTTCAAAACGCTGCGGCTCGGCCGCCATCTTGTTTTTCCAATTTTTTCTACATTTTCTATTAACCGTTCACTACTTTCTTTAAAGATTGCAAAACTCAACGAAATCGGTTGGAAAACAACGGAGCTGCAAAAATCATCTCGGCCGCCATCTTGTTTTTCTGAAATGTCATAATTTTTCCCCAGAGGGTTCCCGAAACCGAACACAATTCCCCTACATCATTATATCATTTTCCGTCTCTTTCTAGGAGAACAATTATGTCAATGAGTCAGTCAGTGAGTCAGTGGTAATCGAGCTATATATAGTATAACTAGCTTTTGCTCGGTGCGCGAGCTGCTAAAGCAGCTCGCGTGACGTGGTAAGGTTAATTTAATTATATAAAACCAAATTGATTTATTAAGATACAAAATTCACCCCGAAAACACCATAAAACGACACCCACATCGATTTTTTTCTTAAAAAATGCATGTCCGCCATCTTGGATTTCAAAATAAATGTCGTTATCAAAATCAGCACCGTGGAAAACTCTGAAAACGACATCCATATCATTTTTTGTAAAAAACGGGGTAGTTGAGGTTAATAAAGTAGGGTGCGTGGGTGCGCGGACCACTAAAGTGGTCCGCGAGCATGCAGAGATTGTTCAACCGAGTAGACCTTCGGACCCTGATCATCTTTTGCCAAGAAACCACTCTTCCATCTTTTATAGCCTCCGAGATAGACACCGCCGAAATTTGTATGGCGGCCATCTTGTTTTTCCAAAAAATTCCACTTTTTCTATTAATCGTTTACTACATTCTTCAAAGATTGCGAGTTTCAACGAAATCGGTTGGAAAACAAAAGAGTTGCAAAAATCACGTCGGTCGCCATCTTGTTTTTCTGAAATGTCATAATTTTTCCCTACTCGTCTCCCCCACCCGAACACATCTTGCCTACATTATCGTATCGTTTTCCGTCTCTTTCTAGGAGAGTGAGACATTCAATATTCGCCATACAAAATGTATGGGAAAATAAATTCCGCCATTTTGATTTTTTTTTCTATTCTTCGAGTAGACCTTCGGATTTTGATCATCTTTTGCGAAGAAGCCACACTTCCATCTTTTATACCCTCCGAGCTGGACACCGGCGAAATTTGTATGGCGGCCATCTTTTTTTCGCCATTTTGAATTTTTTTCCGGCTTTTTGGCAATTGGATGACGTCATGAATGACATTTGCTCGAGCACCCCCCACCTATCTTCAACACCTTAAGCGGGCCCTCCACCCGTCTCCGAAACCCTCAATCATCAGCTCTCTCCATAATTTTGGCTTACTAAGTTTTTGTTTTCTATACGACACCATCAGTGAAAAAAAAATTTTTCATACAAAATTTTACAGGAGTTTCTTAGTTGAAAATCTCGAAAATCTCCCCAAAAGTGGCAACACCGGTTGCACATCTCGATACTGCCAGCCAAGATACACAATCGATTCATACATATTGACTTTCCAAAATGTTGCCAACTGCCTCAAAAACGTGATCAAAATTTCGAAAAATTAAAAAAAATACAAAATGGCCGCCAACTCGTTTCACAGAAAGATTTTACACGGTTTCATAATTTTCCTATTAACTACAGGATATACCGCTCCCGATGACGTTTCAATCTCTCATCTCGCTCGCACCCAGGCGAACCGATCGCCCCTAAAAAAGACCATGTCGAAAATCACTTTTTCTTTGATAAATTGCAGTGTTGCCAGTCTCTGGCGACAAAAATACCGAAATGTCATTTGTACAAGTAAAACACATAATCGCTCATACTGGGATTTTGCGAAAAGTGCGTATTTCGATTTTTTACAGTTTCCCGAAAATCTCGAAATTTCCCGAAAAATGGGGTAATTTTTTTCCTTCAATCTATACCTCAAGCCTATACGTATAATCGCTTCATAGAAACCGAATCGCTCCGATGTTGCCAACTTTGAGATATTTAACTTTTAAAATTGCGTTTTTTCGTACCTAGAACAAAACGGCCGCCATGACAGCCGCCATCTTGAATTTTTAAAAATCACTCCCGTTCTGTCAAAATTCAGGATCATTGCAAGCAAAACAAGAAAAAATTTATTAGTATCGATTTCCCGTTTCGGATCTGTGGCGCCGCGGTTCGGGGTCGAAAAATCAAAATTTTTAAAACGCTACGGTTCGGTCGCCATCTTGTTTTTCCAATTTTTTCCACATTTTCTGTTAATCATTTACTACTTTCTTCAAAGTTTGCAAAATTCAACGAAATCGGTTGAAAAACAACGGAGCTGCAAAAATCACATCGGCCGCCATCTTGTTTTTCTGAAATGTCATAATTTTTCCCCAGAGGGTTCCGGAAACCGAACACAACTCCCCTACATCACTATATCATTTTCCGTCTCCTTCTAGGAGAACAATTATGTCAATGAGTGAGTCAGTCAGTGAGTGGTAATCGAGCTATATATAGTATAACTAGTGTTTTGCTCGGTGCGCGAGCTGCTAAAGCAGCTCGCGTGACGTGGGTATGTTAACTTTATTATATTTAATAACCCAATTTATTTATTAAGATACACAATTCATCACAAAAACCCACAAAACGACACCCATATCAATTTTTTTCTTAAAAAGTGCATGTCCGCCATCTTGGATTTCAAAATAAATGTCGTTATCAAAATCAGCACGCTAGAAAACTCTGAAAACGACATCCATATCATTTTTTGTAAAAACGGGGTAGTTGAGGTTAATAAAGTAGGTGCGTGGGTGCGCGGACCACTAAAGTGGTCCGCGAGCATGCAGAGTTTGTTCCACCGAGTAGACCTTCGGATCCTGATCACCTTTTGCCAAGAAACCACTCTTCCATCTTTTATAGCCTCCGAGATAGACAACGACGAAATTTGTACGGCGGCCATCTTGTTTTTCCAATATTTTCCACTTTTTTTATTGATCGTTTACTACTTTCTTCAAAGGTTGCGAGTTTCAACGAAATCGGTTGGAAAACAAAAGAGTTGCAAAAATCACGTCGGTCGCCATCTTGTTTTTCTGAAATGTCATAATTTTTCCCTACTCGCCTCCCCCACCCAAACACATCTCTTCTACATTATTGTATCGTTTTCCGTCTCTTTCTAGGAGAATGAGACATTCAATATTCGCCATACAAAATGTATGGAAAATTAAATTCCGCCATTTTGAATTTTTTTTCTGTTCATCGAGTAGACCTTTGGATCCTGATCCTCTTTTGCCAAGAAACCACACTTCCATTTTTAATACCCTCCGAGCTGGAGACCGGCAAAATTTGTATGGCGGCCATTTTTTCTTCGCCATTTTGAATTTTTTTTCAGCTTTTTGGCAATTGGATGACGTCATGAATGACATTTGGTCGAGCACCCCCCACCTATCTTCAATACCTTGAGCGGACCCTTCACCCGTCTCCGACATCCTCGATCATCAGCTATTTCCAAATTTTTCCTCGATTTTTTTTTTGTTTTCTATATGAAACCATCAGTGAAAAAAAATAATTTCATACAAAATTTTACAGGAGGAGTTTTTGGGGAAAATCTCGAAAATTTCCCCAAATGTGGCAACACTGTTTACATATTTCGATACTGCTGGTTGAGTCACACAATCGATTGATACATGTCGACTTTCCAAAATGTTGCCAACTGCCACAAAAACATGATCAAAATATCGGAAAATTTAAAGAAAATACAAAATGGCCACCAACTCTTTTTGCAGAAGCAAATTAGATAATTTTACAACTTTCCCATTAACTACAGGATATACCGCTCCCGATAACGTTTCAATCTCTCATCTCGCTCGCATCCACGCGAAATGATCGTCCCTGAAAAAGACAATGTCGAAAATCACTTTTGCTTCGATAAATTCCAGTGTTGCCAGTCCTTGGTGACGAAAATACTCAAATGTCATTTGTACGAGCAAAACACGTAATCGTTCATACTCGGATTTTGCAAAAAGTCCGTATTTCAATTTTTTACATTTTCCCAAAAACCTTGAAATTTCCCGAAAAATGGGGTAATTTTTCCCCACCAATCTATACCTCGAGTCTATGCGTACAACCGCTTCATAGAAGCCGAATCGCTCCGATGTCGCCAACTTTGAGATATTTAACTTTTAAAATTGCGATTTTTCGTACCTCTAACATAATGGCCGCCATGACAGCCGCCATCTTGAATTTTTAAAAACTACTCCCGTTCTGTCAAAATTCAGGATAATCCTAGACGAAACCAGAAAAAAATAATTATTATCAATTTCCCGTTTCGGATCTGTGGCGCCGCGGTTCGGGGTCGAAAATTCAAAATTTTCAAAACGCTACGGGTCGGCCGCCATCTTGTTTTTTCAATTTTTTCGACATTTCCCATTAATCGTTTACTATTTTCTTCAAATATTGCAAAATTCAATGAAATCGGTTGGAAAACAACAGAGCTGCAAAAATCACCTCAGCCGCCATCTTGTTTTTCTGAAATGTCATAATTTTTCCCCAGAGGGTTCCCGAATCCGAACACATCTTCCCTACATCATTATATCATTTTCCGTCTCTTTCTAGGAGAACAATTATGTCAATGAGTCAGTCAGTCAGTGGTAATTGAGCTATATATAGTATAACTAGCTTTTGCTCGGTGCGCGAGCTGCTAAAGCAGCTCGCGTGACGTGGTAAGGTTAACTTTATTATATAAAACCAAATTGATTTATTAAGATACATAATTCACCCCGAAAAAACCCATAAAATGACAGGCATTTCTATTTTTTGTAGAAAATGTAAGTCCGCCATCTTGGATTTGAAAATAAATGTCATTATCAAAATCAGCACCCTGGAAAACCCTGAAAACGACATCCATATTATTTTTTGTAGATTAGGATAATAAATTATTAGGGTGCGTGGGTGCGCGGACCACTAAAGTGGTCCGCGAGCATGCAGTGTTTGTTCCACCGAGTAGACCTTCGGACCCTGATCATCTTTTGCCAAGAAACCACTCTTCCATCTTTTATAGCCTCCGAGATACACACCGACGAAATTTGTACGGCGGCCATTTTGTTTTTCCAATATTTTCCACTTTTTCTATTAATCGTTTACTACATTCTTCAAAGATTGCGAGTTTCAACGAAATCGGTTGGAAAATAAAAGAGTTGCAAAAATCATATCGGCCGCCATCTTGTTTTTCTGAAATGTCTTAATTTTCCCCTACTCATATTGCGCATCCAAACATATCTCCCATACATCAATGTATCGTCTTCTGACTCTTTCTAGGAGAAATGAGACATTCAATATTCGCCATACATTTTCTTTCTTTTTCATCGAGAAACCAAGATTGCGAGTTTCAACGAAATCGGTTGGAAAATAAAAGAGTTGCAAAAATCACGTCGGTCGCCATCTTGTTTTTCTGAAATTTCATAATTTTCCCCTACTCATATCGCGCATCCGAACATATCTCCCAAACATCAATGTATCGTTTTCCGTCTCTTTCTAGGAGAATGAGACATTCATAATCGCCATACAAAATGTATGGAAAAATAAATTCCGCCATTTTGAATTTTTTTTCTATTCATCGAGTAGACCTTCGGATCTTGATTCTCTTTTGCCACGAAACCACACTTCCATCTTTTATACCTTCCGAGCTGGACACCGGCGAAATTTGTATGGCGGCCATCTTTTCTTCGCCATTTTGAATTTTTTTTCAGCTTTTTGGCAATTGGATGACGTCATGAATGACATTTGCTCGAACACCCCCCACCTATCTTCAATACCTTAAGCGGACCCTTCACCCGTCTCCGATGTCCTCAATCATCAGCTTTCTCCATAATTTTGGCTTACTAAGTTTTTGTTTTCTATATAACACCATCAGTGAAAAAAAAATTTTTCATACAAAATTTTACAGGAGTTTCTTAGTTGAAAATCTCGAAAATCTCCCCAAAACTGGCAACACCGGTTGCATATCTCCATACTGCCAGCCGAGATACACAATCGATTCATACATACTGACTTTCCAAAATGTTGCCAACTGCCTCAAAAACGTGATCAAAATTTCGAAAAATTAAAAAAAATACAAAATGGCTGCCAACTCGTTTCACAGAAAGATTTTGCACGGTTTCATAATTTTCCTATTATTTACAGGATATACCGCGCCCGATGACGTTTCAATCTCTCCTCTCGCTCACACCCACGCGAAACGATCGCCCCTAAAAAAAGACCACGTCGAAAATCACTTTTACTTTGATAAATTCCAGTGTTGCCAGTCTCCGGTGACAAAAATACCCAAATGTCATTTGTACGAGCAAAACACGTAATCACTCATACTCGGATTTTGCTAAAAGTGCGTATTTCGATTTTTTACAATTTCCCGAAAATCTTGAAATTTCCCTAAAAATGGGGTAATTTTTTCCCACCGATCTATACCTCGAGCCTATACGTACAACCGCTTTATAGAAGCCGAATCGCTCCGATGTTGCCAACTTTGAGATATTTAACTTTTAAAATTGCGTTTTTTCGTACCTCGAACAAAACGGCCGCCATGACAGCCGCCATCTTGAATTTTTAAAAACCACTCCCGTTCTGTCAAAATACAGGATAGTCGTGGGAGAAACCAAGAAAAATAATTATCCTCGATTACCCCGTTTCGGATCTGTGGCGCCGCGGTTCGGGGTCGAAAAATGAAAATTTTGAAAACGCTACGGCTCGGCCGCCATCTTGTTTTTCCAATTTTTTCCACATTTCCCATTAATCGTTTACTATTTTCTTCAAATATTGCAAAATTCAATGAAATCGGTTGGAAAACAACAGAGCTGCAAAAATCACCTCAGCCGCCATCTTGTTTTTCTGAAATGTCATAATTTTTCCCCAGAGGACTCCCGAATCCGAACACAACTCCCCAGCATCATTATATCATTTTCCGTCTCTTTCTAGGAGAACAATTATGTCAATGAGTCAGTCAGTGAGTGAGTGGTAATCGAGCTATATATAGTATAACTAGTGTTTTGCTCGGTGCGCGAGCTGCTAAAGCAGCTCGCGTGACGTGGTAAGGTAAACTTTATTATATAAAACCAAATTGATTTATTAAGATACATAATTCACCCCGAAAAACCCCATAAAATGACAGGCATTTCTATTTTTTGTAGAAAATGTAAGTCCGCCATCTTGGATTTGAAAATTAATGTCATTATCAAAATCAGCACCCTGGAAAACCCTGAAAACGACATCCATATTATTTTTTGTAGATTAGGATAATAATTTAGTAGGGTGCGTGGGTGCGTGGACCACTAAAGTGGTCCGCGAGCATGCAGAGTTTGTTCCACTGAGTAGACCTTCGGACCCTAATCATCTTTTGCCAAGAAACCACTCTTCCATCTTTTATATTCTCCGAGATAGACACCGACGAAATTTGTACGGCGGCCATCTTGTTTTTCCAAAATTTTCCACTTTTTGTATTAATCGTTTACTACATTCTTCAAAGATTGCGAGTTTGAACGAAATCGGTTGGAAAACAAAAGAGTTGCAAAAATCATATAGGCCGCCATCTTGTTTTTCTGAAATGTCATAATTTTTCCCTACTCATATCGCGAACCAAAACATATCTCCCGAATATCATTGTATCGTTTTCTCTCTCTTTCTACGAGAATGAGACATTTAATATTCGCCATACAAAATGTATGGGAAAATAAATTCCGCCATTTTGAATTTTTTTTCTATTCATCGAGTAGACCTTTGAATCCTGATCCTCTTTTTCCAAGAAACCGCACCTCCATCTTTTATACCCTCCGAGCTGGACGCCGGCGAAATTTGTATGGCGGCCATCTTTTCTTCGCCATTTTGAATTTTTTTTCAGCTTTTTGGCAATTGGATGATGTCATGAATGACATTTGGTCGAGCACCCCACACCTATCTTCAATACCTTGAGCGGACCCTTCACCCGTCTCCGACATCCTCGATCATCAGCTATTTCCAAATTTTTCCTCGATTTTTTTTAAATTTTCTATACGAAACCATCAGTGGAAAAAAAAATTTCATACAAAATTTTACAGGAGGAGTTTTTGGGGAAAATTTCGAAAAACTCCCCAAATGTGGCAACACCATTTACATATTTCGATACTGCTGGTTGAGTCACACAATCGATTGATACATGTCGACTTTCCAAAATGTTGCCAACTGCTTCAAAAACGTGGTCAAAATTTCGAAAAATTAAAAAAAATACAAAATGGCCGCCAACTCGTTTCACAGAAAGATTTTACACTGTTTCATAATTTTCCTATTAACTACAGGATATACCGCTCCCGATAACGTTTCAATCTCTCATCTCGCTCGCACCCACGCGAAAGGGGATACCGTGAAAAAGACCGTGTCGAAAATCACTTTTTCTTTGATAAATTCCAGTGTTGCCAGTCTCCGGCGACAAAAATACCGAAATGTCATTTGTATGATCAAAACACATAATCGCTCATACTCGGATTTTGCGAAAAGTCCGTATTTCGATTTTTTTCAATTTCCCGAAAATCTTGAAATTTCCCCAAAAAATGGGGTAATTTTTTTCCTCCAATCTATACCTCGAGCCTATACGTACAATCGCTTCATAGAAGCCGAATCGCTCCGATGTTGTCAACCTTGGGATATTTAACTTTAAAAATTGCGTTTTTTCGTACCTCTAACATAATGGCCGCCACGACAGCCGCCATCTTGAATTTTTAAAAACTACCCCCATTCCGTCAAAATTAAGGATAATCGTGGGCGAAACCAGAAAAAAATTATAAGTTTCAATTTCCCGTTTCGGATCTGTGGCGCCGCGGTTCGGGGTCGAAAAATGAAAATTTTGAAAACGCTCCGGCTCGGCCGCCATCTTGTTTTTCCAATTTTTTCCCCATTTTCTGTTAACCGTTTACTACTTTCTTCAAAGTTTGCAAAACTCAACGAAATCGGTTGGAATACAAAAGAGCTGCAAAAATCACGTCGGCCGCCATCTTGTTTTTCCGAAATGTCATAATTTTTCCCCAGAGGGTTCCCGAAACCAAACACAACTCCCCCACATTATTATATCATTTTCCGTCTCCTTCTAGGAGAACAATTATGTCAATGAGTCAGTGAGTCAGTGAGTGGTAATCGAGCTATATATAGTATAAATAATAACTAGTGTTTCGCTCGGTGCGCGAGCTGCTAAAGCAGCTCGCGTGACGTGGTTATGTTAACTTTATTATAATTAACCAAATGATAGACAAAACGACACCCATATCAATTTTTTTCTTAAAAAGTGCATGTCCGCCATCTTGGATTTGAAAATAAATGTCATTATCAAAATCAGCACCCTGGAAAACCCTGAAAACGATATCCATATTATTTTTTGTAAATTAGGATAATAATTTAGTAGGGTGCGTGGGTGCGCGGACCACTAAAGTGGTCCGCGAGCATGCAGAGTTTGTTTCACCGAGTAGACCTTCGGATCCTGATCATCTTTTGCCAAGAAACCACTCTTCCATCTTTTATAGCCTCCGAGATAGACACCGACGAAATTTGTACGGCGGCCATCTTGTTTTTCCAAAAAATTCCACTTTTCCTATCAATCGTTTACTACTTTCTTTAAAGATTGTGAGTTTCAACGAAATCGGTTGGAAAACAAAAGAGTTGCAAAAATCACGTCGGTCGCCATCTTGTTTTTCTGAAATGTCATAATTTTTCCCTACTTGCTTCCACCAGCCAAACACATCTGTGCTACATTATCGTATCGTTTTCCGTCTCTTTCTAGGAGAATGAGACATTCAATATTCGCCATACATTTTCTACGGGGAAAAATAAATTCCGCCATTTTGAATTTTTTTTCTATTCATCGAGTAGACCTTTGGATCCTGATCCTCTTTTGCCACGAAACCACACTTCCATCTTTTATACCCTCCGAGCTGGACACCGGCGAAATTTGTATGGCGGCCATCTTTTCTTCGCCATTTTGAATTTTTTTTCAGCTTTTTGGCAATTGGATGACGTCATGAATGACATTTGCTCGAGCACCCCCCACCTATCTTCAATACCTTACGCGGGCCCTCCACCCGTCTCCGAAACCCTCAATCATCAGCTCTCTCCATAATTTTGGCTTACTAACTTTTTGTTTTCTATACGACACCATCAGTGAAAAAAAAAAATTTCATACAAAATTTTACAGGAGTTTCTTAGTTGAAAATCTCGAAAATCTCCCCAAAAGTGGCAACACCGGTTGCATATCTCCATACTGCCAGCCAAGATACACAATCGATTCATACATATTGACTTTCCAAAATGTTGCCAACTGCCTCAAAAACGTGATCAAAATTTCGAAAAATTAAAAAAAATACAAAATGGCCGCCAACTCGTTTCACAGAAAGATTTTACACGGTTTCATAATTTTCCTATTAACTACAGGATATACCGCTCCCGATGACGTTTCAATCTTTCCTCTCGCTCGCACCCACGCGAAAGGGGATACCGTGAAAAAGACCGTGTCGAAAATCACTTTTACTTTGATAAATTCCAGTGTTGCCAGTCTCCGGTGACAAAAATACCCAAATGTCATTTGTACGAGCAAAACACGTAATCGCTCATACTCGGATTTTGCGAAAAGTCCGTATTTCGATTTTTTACAGTTTCCCGAAAATCTTGAAATTTCCCAAAAAATGGGGTAATTTTTTTCCTCCAATCTATACCTCGAGCCTATACGTACAATCGCTACATAGAAGCCGAATCGCTCCGATGTTGCCAACTTTCAGATATTTAACTTTTAAAATTGCGTTTTTTCGTACCTCGAACAAAACGGCCGCCATGACAGCCGCCATCTTGAATTTTTAAAAACCACTCCCGTTCTGTCAAAATACAGGATAATCGTGGGCGAAACCAAAAAAAATAATTATCCTCGACTACCCCGTCTTGGATCTGTGGCGCCGCGGTTCGGGGTCGAAAAATCAAAATTTTGAAAACGCTACGGTTCGGCCGCCATCTTGTTTTTTCAATTTTTTCGACATTTCCCATTAATCGTTTACTATTTTCTTCAAAGATTGCAAAATTCAACGAAATCGGTTGGAAAACAACGGAGCTGCAAAAATCACGTCGGCCGCCATCTTGTTTTTCTGAAATGTCATAATTTTTCCCCAGAGGGTTCCCGAATCCGAACACAACTCCCCCACATCACTATATCATTTTCCGTCTCCTTCTAGGAGAACAATTATGTCAATGAGTGAGTCAGTGAGTCAGTGAGTGGTAATCGAGCTATATATAGTATAACTAGTGTTTTGCTCAGTGCGCGAGCTGCTAAAGCAGCTCGCGTGACGTGGTTGGGTTAACTTTATTATACTAAACCAAATTTATTTATTAAGATACACAATTCACCCCAAAAAACCCACAAAACGACACCCATATAAATTTTTTCTTAAAAAGTGCATGTCCGCCATCTTGGATTTTAAAATAAATGTCGTTATCAAAATTAGCACCCTGGAAAACCCTGAAAACGACATCCATATTATTTTTTGTAAAAACGGGGTAGTTAGGGTTAATAAAGTAGGGTGCGTGGGTGCGCGGACCACTTAAGTGGTCCGCGAGCATGCAGAGATTATTTCACCGATAGACATTTAGATCCTGATCATCTTTTGCCAATAAACCACTCTTCCATCTTTTATAGCCTCCGAGATAGACACCGACGAAATTTGTACGGCGGCCATCTTGTTTTTCCAAAAAATTCCACTTTTTCTATCAATCGTTTACTACTTTCTTCAAAGATTGTGAGTTTCAACGAAATCGGTTGGAAAACAAAAGAGTTGCAAAAATCACGTCGGTCGCCATCTTGTTTTTCTGAAATGTCATAATTTTTCACTACTTGCTTCCACCAGCCAAACACATCTGTCCTACATTATCGTATCGTTTTCCGTCTCTTTCTAGGAGAATGAGACATTCAATATTCGCCATACATTTTCTATGGGGAAAAAAAATCCGCCATTTTGAATTTTTTTTCTATTCATCGAGTAGACCTTCGGACCCTGATCATCTCTTGCCAGGAAATCACACTTCCATCTTTTATACCCTCCGAGCTGGACACCGGCGAAATTTGTATGGCGGCCATCTTTTCTTCGCCATTTTGAATTTTTTTCCAGCTTTTTGGCAATTGGATGACGTCATGAATGACATTTGCTCGAGCACCCCCGCCTATCTTCAATACCTTAAGCGGGCCCTTCACCCGTCTCCGAAACCCTCAATCATCAGCTCTCTCCATAATTTTGGCTTACTAAGTTTTTGTTTTCTATCTGATGCCATCAGTAAAAAAAAAAATTTTCATACAAAATTTTACAGGAGTTTCTTAGTTGAAAATCTCGAAAATCTCTCCAAAAGTGGCAGCACCGATTGCATATCTCCATACTGCCAGCCGAGATACACAATCGATTCATACATACTGACTTTCCAAAATGTTGCCAACTGCCTCAAAAACGTGGTCAAAATATCGAAAAATAAAAAAAAATACAAAATGGCCGCCAACTCGTTTCACAGAAAGATTTTACACGGTTTCATAATTTTCCTATTAACTACAGGATATACCGCGCCCGATGACGTTTCAATCTTTCCTCTCGCTCGCACCCACACGAAAGGGGATACCGTGAAAAAGACCGTGTCGAAAATCACTTTTACTTTGATAAATTCTAGTGTTGCCAGTCTCCGGTGACAAAAATACCCAAATGTCATTTGTACGAGCAAAACACGTAATCACTTATACTCGGATTTTGCTAAAAGTGCGTATTTCGATTTTTTACAATTTCCCGAAAATCTTGAAATTTCCCTAAAAATGGGGTAATTTTTTTCCTCCAATCTATACCTCGAGCCTATACGTATAATCGCTTGATAGAAGCCGAATCGCTCCGATGTTGCCAACTTTGAGAAATTATCTTTTAAAATTGCGTTTTTTCGTACCTCGAACAAAACGGCCGCCATGACAGTCGCCATCTTGAATTTTTAAAAACCACTCCCGTTCTGTCAAAATACAGGATAATCATGGGCGAAACAAAAAAAAATAATTATCCTCGATCACCCCGTATCGGATCTGTGGCGCCGCGGTTCGGGGTCGAAAAATCAAAAATTTTAAAACGCTACGGCTCGGCCGCCATCTTGTTTTTTCAATTTTTTTCACATATTCTCTTAACCGTTTACTACATTCTTTGATAATTGCGAGTTTGAACGGAGTCCCTTAAAAAACAAAGGAGCTGCAAAAATCACATCAGCCGCCATCTTGTTTTTCCGAAATGTCATAATTTTTCCCCAGAGGGTTTTGGAAACCAAACACAACTCCCCTACATCATTATATCATTTTCCGTCTCCTTCTAGGAGAACAATTATGTCAATGAGTCAGTGAGTGGTAATCGAGCTATATATAGTATAACTAGTTTTTGCTCGGTGCGCGAGCTGCTAAAGCAGCTCACGTGACGTGGTAAAGTTAACTTTATTATATAAAACCAAATTGATTTAATAAGATACATAATTCACCCCGAAAAACCCCATAAAATGACAGGCATTTCTATTTTTTGTAGAAAATGTAAGTCAGCCATCTTGGATTTGAAAATAAATGTCATTATCAAAATCAGCACTCTGGAAAACCCTAAAAACGATATCCATATTATTTTTTGTAAATTAGGATAATAATTTAGTAGGGTGCGTGGGTGCGCGGACCACTAAAGTGGTCCGCGAGCATGCAGTGTTTGTTTCACCGAGTAGACCTTCGGACCCTGATCATCTTTTGCCAAGAAACCACTCTTCCATCTTTTATAGCCTCCGAGATAGACACCGACGAAATTTGTACGGCGGCCATCTTGTTTTTTCGAAATTTTCCACTTTTTCTATTAATCGTTTACTACATTCTTCAAAGATTGCGAGTTTCAACGAAATCGGTTGGAAAACAAAAGAGTTGCAAAAATCACGTCGGCCGCCATCTTGTTTTTCTGAAATGTCATAATTTTTCCCTACTCATATCGTGTACTTGAATACATCTCCCTTACATTATCATATCGTTATCCGTCTCTTTCTAGGAGAATGAGGCATTCAATATTCGCCATACAAAATGTATGGAAAATTAAATTCCGCCATTTTGAATTTTTTTTCTATTCATCGAGTAGACCTTCGGACCCTGATCATCTCTTGCCAAGAAACCACACTTCCATCTTTTATACCCTCCGAGCTGGACACCGGCGAAATTTGTATGGCGGCCATCTTTTTTTCGCCATTTTGAATTTTTTTTCAGCTTTTTGGCAATTGGATGACGTCATAAATGACATTTGCTCGAGCACCCTCCACCTATCTTCAATACCTTAAGCGGGCCCTCCACCCGTCTCCGAAACCCTCAATCTTCAGCTCTCTCCAAAATTTTGGCTTACTAACTTTTTGTTTTCTATACGATACCATCAGTGAAAAAAAAATTTTTCATACAAAATTTTACAGGAGTTTCTTAGTTGAAAATCTCGAAAACCTCCCCAAAAGTGGCAACACCGGTTGCATATCTCCATGCTGCCAGCTGAGATACACAATCGATTCATACATGTCAACTTTCCAAAATGTTGCCAACTGCCTCAAAAACGTGATCGAAATTTCGAAAAATTAAAAAAAATACAAAATGGCCGCCAACTCGTTTCACAGAAAGATTTTACACGGTTTCATAATTTTCCTATTAACTACAGGATATAACGCTCCCGATGACGTTTCAATATTTCCTCTCGCTTGCACCCATGCGAAAAGGGATACCGTGAAAAAGACCGTGTCGAAAATCACTTTTTCTTTGATAAATTCCAGTGTTGCCAGTCTCCGGCGACAAAAATACCCAAATGTCATTTGTACGAGCAAAACACGTAATCACTCATACTCGGATTTTGCGAAAAGTCCGTATTTCGATTTTTTACAATTTCCCGAAAATCTTGAAATTTCCCTAAAAATGGGGTAATTTTTTCCCACCGATCTATACCTCGAGCCTATACGTACAATCGCTTCATAGAAGCCGAATCGCTCCGATGTTGTCAACCTTGGGATATTTAACTTTTAAAATTGCGTTTTTTCGTACCTCTAACATAATGGCCGCCACGACAGCCGCCATCTTGAATTTTTAAAAACTACCCCCATTCCGTCAAAATTAAGGATAATCGTAGACGAAACCAGAAAAAAATTGTTAGTTTCATCTTCCCGTTTCGGATCTGTGCCGCCGCGGTTCGGGGTCGAAAAATCAAAAATTTTAAAACGCTACGGCTCGGCCGCCATCTTGTTTTTCCAATTTTTTATACATTTTCTGTTAACCGTTTACTACATTCTTCAATAGTTGCGAGTTTGAACGGAGTCCCTTAAAAAACAACGGAGCTGCAAAAATCACCTCGGCCGCCATCTTGTTTATCTGAAATGTCATAATTTTTCCCCAGAGGGTTCCCGAAACCGAACACAACTCCCCCACATCATTATATCATTTTCCGTCTCTTTCTAGGAGAACAATTATGTCAATGAGTGAGTGAGTGAGTGAGTGGTAATTGAGCTATATATAGTATAACTAGTGTTTGCTCGGTGCGCGAGCTGCTAAAGCAGCTCACGTGACGTGGTAAGGTTAACTTTTATTATATAAAACCAAATTGATTTATTAAGATAATTCACCCCGAAAAACCCCATAAAATGACAGGCATTTCTATTTTTTGTAGAAAATGTAAGTCCGCCATCTTGGATTTCGAAATGAATGTCATTACCAAAATCAGCACCCTGGAAAACCCTGAAATCGACATCTATATTGTTTTTTGTAAAAACGGGGTAGTTGAGGTTAATAAAGTAGGGTGCGTGGGTGCGCGGACCACTAAAGTGGTCCGCGAGCATGCAGAGTTTGTTCCACTGAGTATACCTTCGGACCCTGATCATCTTTTGCCAAGAAACCACTCTTCCATCTTTTATAGCCTCCGAGATAGACACCGACGAAATTTGTGCGGCGGCCATCTTGTTTTTCCAAAATTTTCCACTTTTTCTATTAATCGTTTACTACATTCTTCTAAGATTGCGAGTTTCAACGAAATCGGTTGGAAAACAAAAGAGTTGCAAAAATCACGTCGGTCGCCATCTTGTTTTTTCTGAAATGTTATAATTTTTCCCTACTCGCCTTCCCCACCCGAACACATCTCCCCTACATTATCGTATCGTTTTCCGTCTCTTTCTAGGAGAATGAGACATTCAATATTCGCCATACAAAATGTATGGGAAAATAAATTCCGCCATTTTGAATTTTTTTTCAATTCATCGAGTAGACCTTTGGATCCTGATCCTCTTTTGCCACGAAACCACACTTCCATCTTTTATACCCTCCGAGCTGGACACCGGCGAAATTTGTATGGCGGCCATCTTTTCTTCGCCATTTTGAATTTTTTTTCAGCTTTTTGGCAATTGGATGACGTCATGAATGACATTTGCTCGAGCACCCCCCACCTATCTTCAATACCTTAAGCGGGCCCTCCACCCGTCTCCGAAACCCTCAATCATCAGCTCTCTCCATAATTTTGGCTTACTAACTTTTTGTTTTCTATACGACACCATCGGTGAAAAAAAAAATTTTCATACAAAATTTTACAGGAGTTTCTTAGTTGAAAATCTCGAAAATCTCCCCAAAAGTGGCAACACCGGTTGCATATCTCCATACTGCCAGCCGAGATACACAATCGATCCATACATACTGACTTTCCAAAATGTTGCCAACTGCCTCAAAAACGTGGTCAAAATTTCGAAAAATAAAAAAAAATACAAAATGGCCGCCAACTCGTTTTACAGAAATAAATTACAACGTTGTACAACTTTTCCAATAACTACAGGATATACCGCTTCCGATGACGTTGCAATCTTTCCTCTCGCTCGCACCCACGTGAAACGATCGCCCCTGAAAAAACACCACGTCGAAAATCACTTTTTTTTTTATAAATTCCAGTGTTGCCAGTCTCCGGCGACAAAAATACGCAAATGTCATTTGTGCGAGCAAAACACATAATCGCTCATACTCGGATTTTGCGAAAAGTCCGTATTTCGATTTTTTACATTTTCGCAAAAATCTTGAAATTTCCCGAAAAATGGGGTAATTTTTCCCCACCAATCTATACCTCAAGTTCAAACATACAATCGCGTCATAGAAGTCAAATCGCTCCGATGTTGCCAACTTTGGGATATTTAACTTTTAAAATTGCGTTTTTTCGTACCTCTAACATAACGGCCGCCATGACAGCCGCCATCTTGAATTTTTAAAAACCACTCCCGTTCTGTCAAAATACAGGATAATCGTGGGCGAAACACGAAAAAATAATTATCCTCAACTTCTCCGTTTCGGATCAGTGGCGCCGCGGTTAGGGATCGAAAAATGAAAATTTTGAAAACGCTCCAGCTCGGCCGCCATCTTGTTTTTTCAATTTTTTCGACATTTTCTATTAATCGTTTACTGTTTTCTTCAAATATTGCAAAATTCAACGAAATCGGTTGGAAAACAACGGAGCTGCAAAAATCACGTCGGCCGCCATCTTGTTTTTCCGAAATGTCATAATTTTTCCCCAGAGGGTTCCCGAAACCGAACACAACTCCCCCACATCATTATATCATTTTCCGTCTCCTTCTAGGAGAACAATTATGTCAATGAGTCAGTGAGTCAGTCAGTGGTAATTGAGCTATATATAGTATAAAGTATAATAAAATAATATAATATGTAAATATGTATGTATGTTTGTATCCAGATTCTGTGTTCCACCGTAGCGCCTAAACTACTGAGCCGATTTTGATGAATGAGGTGTCAAACGATTCTTTGTAATGGCCCTGGTAACATAGGCTATACTTTATAAGAAAAAAATTGGCCTGATGGAAGTTACATCAAAAAAAGTGAGGGTCTCAAATTTTTTTTTATTGCTATTGTGTCGAGTGGGATGTCCAACGAAAGAGGAAAAAATTCTGAGTTCATAAATATAAATATAGTTATTATTAAAATATACCAAGCGACAGAAACCCCATTTTACTATAATTAAATTCGTTTCGATTAGAAATAACAGATGGCGCCACTAGCTGCTTACAACGCATAGCTCAATGAATTTCTCATATAGTAAGTAAGCGACAAAAACCCCATTTTATTATAATTTTATTATTTCTCATACAGCAGCGCCACCTATTGGCTATTTACGAGACCTCGGTTATTCGTCGCATCTTTTTCAAATAAAAAAAAGTTGAAAAAACAATAACCCGACTACGTAAAAAATGAGACAACTTGAACCCGACTTGGTACAAGTAAAATAAACTAAAAAGAAAGAAACAAGATTGTGCTTAGTACTATCATCGTCTTGATTGAGATTCAATACAAAGGCCGTGGTCGTGCATTGTCGACAGCAAAAAGAAAATATTCTAATTTGGTAGACAAATAAAATCATTGGGAATGCCGTCAATCAAGGATAAGACATACGCTGTCGACAACGCACGACCACGGCCTTTGTATTGAATCTCAATCAAGACGATGATAGTACTAAGCACAATCTTGTTTCTTTCTTTTTAGTTTATTTTACTTGTACCAAGTCGGGTTCAAGTTGTCTCATTTTTTACGTAGTCGGGTTATAGTTTTTTCAACTTTTTTTTTTAAATATGCGATTTTCTACTAGAATATCTTTTTAATTATATTTAAATTTAGTGTTTTCTATTTTAATGAAATCTTTGGTTATACAAATAAATAAAGAAAAATAACAACTGAATACTTACTCTTTACCTTAATGTCATTTCCTAAAAATTCAGCAGGTAACTCGTATACATAATACCTACTAAATTGTACCGTGTATTTTTAGGCCAAGATAAAGCTCCTTATCTTTAGATCGGAAACTAGCACAAGGCTGACATCCGCTCATCCGTTTGGAAAATTTATAATATTACCTTTCCAAAATCAATTTTCCCCGAAAGTGCTAGAGCGAGGATTCGCAAAAAAATCGTATTACTCGTATGGAGGTGCGATTAAGTTGAACGGTAAAAAGGTTGAAAATTATGATGCCTTCATAGCACGTCTTGTATTCGTACTATACCCCATATTGTACCTATTATTTTCTTGTTGTTTACTAAATGACTACTCAAGTAATAACTATTTAAAAATATAATATAAAAGTATAAAATTAACTGTTTTGAAAGGCACTACCTTTTATAAGTGGAAATTGGAAAAGCTTGCCTTTTAAGATTAGTGCTTTCAAACATGAGCGAAGTGGATGGACATGATTTTATTTCATACTATGTACGTTTGTAAGTACCTATTAGCAATGATTAATTTACAGAATATATTATTATTATGTATAATGCCTAAAAATGAGTTCTCACGCGCCATTTTACCTTTATGTGTATCATGACAAAATAACGATTTAAGTCCTTATTTTAAAGTTGAACTGTACCTACTTTTGAAATGAAAGTTGACCCATAGAGTTAAATGGCGCGCGTAAAGTCATGTTGTATAGACTATAATAGAAATTAGTTAGTATACGACAAAGGGCATGTGGTCTAGTTACCACAGCTCACATAAATCGACTGCACTGGATAAACAACGTTAACCCAAGTCGCTATATGGATGGGTGACTAACATTAGAGGTCAGAATAAGTTTATTCTTCTGAGATCATGTTAAGGTGGCCCTTTTTACAAGAACCCTTCTCCATACAAACCTATAGCACCTATTATTCTATCCTTTGTTGTTCTAGACCTAAACCTTACTAAGCCATATATCGATTTAGCTCTCCATTATCTATGCAATGCATGCATTACGAGATTAGACGTTTACACGTGCAATTGATAATGAAATTAATGTCGTGAAACTAATTTCGCGTCACTAATTTCGTGATGTAAATCTCGCTTTACTCGTACATCTTTAATGTGGTGGTAGAGGTAAGGCCTCCCTTGAAGCCTTCATTTCTGTGAAGAATATACCAAATATTTCCTTTTTTCGACGACGAGGCGGCTCTACATTTCTTATTAAACCAAATTCAGAGTTCGTGTTCCTTGGGTAAGAATCATAATCATTACTCATAAGAAACGCCATTTTATCGCATAATAACCGTGAAAATTATAGTATCTCAACGCGGGGACGATAACGACTTTTCGACCGGTCGAAAAGTGTCATATAATTGGATTGTTTTCTGTACGAGCTGTTTGATGGTCAGTAAAAAAGTATCTCGAGTGAGAGAGTAAATAATAATGCCTAGCTACAGTAGAATATTGAGATATTTATAATACGAAACAAACATTTTTATATTTAATTAATATTTTGTTTTTCCTCTGGCAAATCTTTCCTTGATTCAAGATTTGTAGGTAATAAGTTAAGATATAGTGAAGACTATAGTATAACGAGTAATTTGTAACTAAGAAACAAGGTAGTAGAATAAATGGCTATTTTGGCTATTTCATCAGTGCAATGATAGACCATCAGGTATTTTTGAAACAAGACGCACTAGGGTTGCACCAGATGATCAAATTTCAAAATCACACACATAAACAAAATATTTCAGGTACACGAATTGGCAACATTGCATTGAGAATTTAATTTATCTTTTATTTGTGTGTTTTAGTTATATGTATATTTGTCTATACATACAAAAAAACTTGTCCTAACTGACTCACTGAACTATCAATACGCAGGCTAAGTCAGTGGGGTTAGAAAATTGAAATTTTGACTGTAGGTTGTTTTTATAACATAGGTACCGATTATGAAAAGATTTTTGAAAATTGCACCTCAAAGCCTGCCTTGCCTTTTTTTGAAAGTTAGCATTTTGGAACTAACGAAATTAGCTAAATAGGACTTAGGTGAACAATAAACGTAATGGTACTTAAATATATAGAAAACGTATCTGAAAGTTATGTGGTATTGATTATTCCAACAATGTACAGTGAACATTGTAGTCGAATGAGTGGGACCAATTACTAATTCCGAATAGTTGATAGTCAAGTACGTACTGTTGCGACCCACTATTAGAAAGTTCGTACCTAAACTTACTAACACATGTAAATATTAGTACCTATACTATTTCTTGGTCCACCGTTAGCGGTCCATACGGGGGTCAATTCTATTACTCTGCGCTTGGGTCTTCAGTACGATACACCAACTTTTCGTATTGTACGCCTGGCGGATGTCTAGCAAGAACAATTCGGTAACAGGTTTTAGACATTTATGTAAGAGAGTGACTAGACGTTTATGTGAGAGGTCTGTCCCGCTTTTAAACCCCGACCCAAAAAGAGGGGTGTTATAGGTTTGACGTGTGTATCTGTGTATCTGTCTGTGGCATCGTAGCTCCTAAACTAATGAACCGATTTTAATTTAGTTTATTTTGTTTGAAAGGTGGATAATATGATCGAGAGTGTTCTTAGCTATAATCCAAGAAAATTGGTTCAGCCGTTTGAAAGTTATCAGCTCTTTTCTAGTTACTGTAACCTTCCTTGTCGGGGGTGTTATAAATTTTTAATTTACACTTGTAACTAGAAGTAAGCTCCGAGCAAGATTAGAATATCCTCTGTAGCTCTTAGTCAAAATATGTACACAGCAAATAACTATCCAATAGCATAGATTTTGAAAATACGACATTACGAAGATGGGATATCCATGTGTTTACCTAGAGTAAGAGTTGGTGTATGTGGGGTTTCTTCAAAATATTTTGGATGCAATTTTGTTTAAGTAGGTGTACCATCTTACCTCAGAACAGGCACATAGTCATATTATTATAGGGAGACCAACTTTATCGTTGTAGGTTTAGTTTTATAATTTCTCGCTTGTATTTAGAATTCACAGTAGAATAATCGTGGTTATTAAATTATGCGTATGGTTGATCATGTACTATAAAATAATAATTATATTATTGGAAATATATCAATTACCAAATCAGGATTCGGACAGTTGTATGGCAGGTATTTGCAATATACTATCCTATTAAAATTTGATGAGGGAAACGCGGGTCGTCAATTTGCTGATATTCCAAAATTTATATTGTATGCGGGTATCCTTTATCGAAAGGGATGATATTATTATAATGAACATTGGCCAATAGGTACACGTGATACTTCAGTTGTATTAACCGCCGACCCAAAAATAAGGGTGTTATAAGTTTGACGTGTGTATCTGTGTATCTGTCTGTGGCATCGTAGCTCCTAAACGAATGGACCGATTTTAATTTAGGTTTTTTGTTTGAAAGGTGGCTTGATCGAAAGTGTTCTTAGCTATAATCGAATATAACGGCTTCAGCCGTTTGAAAGATATCAGCCCTTTTCTAGTTTTCTTATAAAGGTTTTTATGTCTGGGGTTTTTTTAATTTTGAATTATAGAATTCTGTGGAGCGCTCTCTGTAGAATATGTATCTGTAATCTGTTTAACTATGTATTCCCTTTTTCCTGTTGATATATTAAAGCTGTGAAAGTCTTAAGACGCCGACCTTCTATTCGGAAGGGGCTTAGATAGATCCCGGGAAACTAACTTTTCGGAGTTATGTGCATTTTAAGAAACTAAATATCACTAGCTTGAGCGGTGAGGCCAAACATCTTGAGGAAACCTGCATGCCCGAGAGTTATCCATAGATATTGTGAAGTCTACCAATCTGCATTTGGCTAGCGTGATGGACTATGCTAAGCCCCTTTTCATTCTGATACGAGACCCGTGCTCAGTAGTGGGTCGGCAATGGGTAGATGATGAAGATGATGACAGTGATATTAAAATCCTGGAAAAAGAATATCGCAAAAGAACAAAGATATTACACTACCAAGTTAAGTAAACAAAAATAACTTCTTAGTCCACAGTTTCATCTGCGATCAAAATGTTTCTCACGCCTTGAAAAATGAAAACTTCCAAATGGTTATTTTGCACGTCTGACTTTTTGTTAATACACAGGGCGCGTGGGCGTAGGCAAAGTTTACGAGGGTAGGCAAGTATGACGCATGGGGAATAAATTACTTTTACTCGTTTGTCGGTGTTTGTATCCCTGTCAAAGTTCAACACCCTCGATAGTGTAACTGTTGTATCGCTTTTGGGGTGCGTAGGGCACTCGTCCCACCGCCGACGAGTAAGCGTAGCGACTAGCTAGCGACTATTTTCTTGCTCAAGAAACGTACAATCAATTCTAGAAATTAAAATGTGTTCACAAAAAATAATTTACTATATCACATTAACTTGCAGTGTTCTACATAAAAAATGTTAGGTACCTATATCTTGTACGTGATGGTGTGGAACCACGAATCCAACTCGCACTTGCCCGGTTTTTCACATTTAGATTTAAGACTAATTAATTATATTAGTCAGTAAATAGAAGAATGGTGGATCCAAGTTATTTCATTTGAATTGCATGTATTGTTATTCTATGAATACTAGACGACTGTTAGAGAGATTTTTGCATAAAATGTTTTCGAGATTTTCTCAGTTGCGAGAAATATTAAGTAGGTAAGTACTTTGTAAGAAGTTTTACGTTTTATTTCTTGCGTAGTTAGTAACGCATTTACGTTTATTTGCAAATGTAGCGTAGGTATTTCTTATAAATGTACGAGTCATTATCGTATCATTGCTTTTTAAGCACCGACAAAAAGAAAAACTGGACGTTTATATTATTATATTAGGTACCTCTATAGTTTTGTTAGTCTGTGGCAATTGTGAACTCTAGGAGTAAAATATTAAATTAAACACAGTTCTGGGAAAAGATACAATATGGACATGATATTTCAACTAATTAATCATGATGTAAATTGCTGTTAATGTGAAATTGCATATCTTCTAAAGGTATATAACATTATATTTTTAAGCGAAATTATAGAATTTACATGTATTTGCTTTAAGCGCCGGCTCACTACTGAGAAAGAAGAGGCTCACTACTCTACAGCTATTCTGCTATATTATAGAAAATTAAATATTTGAATAGAGTAACTGTCGAGTTTCTTGCTAGTTCTTCTTGGTATGAAGTGTATTCCAAACCAATAGATCGGAATTCTCAAGACTATTCAAACGCACTTGTAAACGTTTATTTCTTGTTGTTTTTCTATTTCTACTTATTTATATTTCAAAATGGCCTCTGCCAGTAGGGTGGTAACTGAATTTGACAGAATAACCAACTTTATTTATATATAACTGAATCTATTTATAGGACACTATAGGAAATATTTGTATACTCCAGCTCGTACATTGTGTCCTTAAATAGGATGTCCTAATAACAAAGGCATATGGGCTGTACAACACAGTGAAGGCAGTTTGCAAATTGCTTGAAGCAAGTTTACTTTATATCGCTATACTAGTTATAATGTATTTTGTAGTACCGGAGAGTTGATATTTACTAGAGCAGCAAGTTACTAAATGACGAACGTGGCACAGTCCACGTTTACTTCGGTTTTTTAAAATTCTTTGCAAACTCCTTAATTTTTCGGGATAAAAAGTAACCATGAGTAGGTGTTTAACTATATCACATCGACCGTTGCCCTGTTGCAGCCGGCATGAATACGTAAAATATGGCAAATCAAGAAACCAGCTTATCAAGCACTTTCTGGGTAGGTATTTCTATTTTATCCTGTCTTGTCCACACTAATTTTAAACTTAGATTATTTTACCCCATTAGGGTTTTAACCCCTAAAATCCGTTCTTAGCGCATGTCTACGTCATGATAGCCATTTGCATGCCTTTCAGCCCGATCCATTCAATAGTGTGAGCTGTGCGTTAATAGATAGATCAGTCAGTCAGTCTTATATATATTTAGATACAGAGATAAGGGGAAATGTTTAATTAAATTAACCCTTAAGGGTTAATTTAATTAAACGTTAATTAACATTTAATTTAATTAGGGGGGTTAAGGGGCGTAGTCGTGAAAAATATTAGCGCTTCTGTAATCGCTGTGATTTTAAAATGGTACCTACTTAGTTTGAAAATGAATATTTGTTTGAAGAATTAATTTTATTATTTATTTAAATAGTATCAAGAGTGTATTGTTGGGTCTTATGTATGAGGTTTGCTACTCTACGGTGTGTGTAACTCAATGACTGGAATGTCACAGCCAGTCTTCAAAAGTGATGCCTATTTGGTTGGATAGCTTTATCAGCTACCGGATGCAGCCTCCACTACGCAAACTAATTAATGTACTTCATTCACTTATATATAAGGTTGCGAGTATGTATAACACTGTTGCCCGATTCCTATATAAGGTTGCATGATACTTTGGTTTGAATTGACATTTTAGCTGGGAAATTCTAAAACGAACGTTTCAAAGGAAGAATTTTAGATGGAATTTCAAAACAAATCCTTTTCTCGTGCTGGTCCAAGTTATACAGGAAACCTTTATGAGAAAAATCCATTAAAGAGAACAGAGAAGATTACATGAACCAAAGCTATGCAGTCATAATCTATTGTTATAGCTTTAAATGTAAGTACCAAATAAAGTGTTGAGGAATTATTTCGCCTGAAAAAAAGTGGCTTCATTTGCAACTTTTCACTTAACGATTTCGCCTTACAAACTCGATCTCGTTTTATCAATTGTCAAAGTTTAAAAACTTAATCCACTTAAGGACCCTTTTCGGGAGCCAGCACTGCGCATGACGTTACCCTAGCGGGAAAACCAAGGACATTCTGCGACTCAACCCGACGCGGGTTGCACGCTCCTCTCTACCATTTACTAATGGAATTCGGACTCGCTCGGTGACTTGTGACTCGTAAACAAGTGTCTGTCAACAGACGGCATTCGAAATTTGAATTTAAAAGTTTTGAAACCATTCGAAACTTTGTGTTCTTTTCTTTAATAAATGTTTTTTTATTGTGTGCTATCTACGATGAAGATTAGAAAAAGACTGTCTGTGTCCTTTAGTTTGTGACTGTTTTTGACTGAAGTGCTTGTGAAGTTCTGGACGATAGATATTATGTAATGCGATAAGTGCCCCAAGACCTAACAATGAAGATTTTAACGCTTATAGCGTTGTGTGGTAAGTAATTAATGAAATATGCAAATGAAAGGAGTAAACGCTTTTAGTGTGATTAGAAATTCGAGCGAGCGCTTTAAGGCATCTATGGTACTGGTAAAATAATCATTTTGTGTAACTGTTAGGCCCGTTTCATTTAGATTGAGAAATAGAAACTTCGTAATTTCAATCGTAGGCAACATAAATTTTTATTTGGGATATTCTAGTATTTAAGAAAGTAAACTCTCGACAAGTACGGAATACGTCAATAACTTAGAGTGTATAATAATATTAAAGTAAGTATATTGTTATGTTTTAGGGTTCCGTGACTCAAAGGAATAACAGAACCCTTATAAGATCACTTGGTTGTCTGTCTCTCTGTCCATCTGTCCCTCTACCCTTATGTCCATCTGTCCGTCTGTCCGTCTGCCCAACTGTCGTGTCTGTCAAGAAAACCTATAGGGTACTTCCCGTTCACTTAGAATAATGAAATTTGGCAGGTAGGTAGGTCTTATAGGGTAAGTAAAGGAAAGAATACGAACACCGTGAATTTGTGGTTACATCACAAAAAAAATTAAAATGTGTTCATGAACCAATAATACTTTCAATTTTCAAAGTAAGAAAACTGTGAGTAATACGAAGTGGGGTATCATATTATGAAGGGGCTTTACCTGCACATTCTAAAACATTTTATTTCTCGACACTTTGCACGATAAATCGAAAAGTATTATGGATCAAAATAAATAAATATCTGTTTTATGTTCATTCTAATATCTAATAATTTTTATGCTCTGCTATAAACAAATTAAAGTCGAAGTTAGACTTTTATGTTAGATTTTGTAGGTAACTACAAATCTTTTCACAAACGAGGCAAACTTGATATTAGGTAGAAATAAATAAAAAATATCTACCTAAAACAGTAAAAACTTTCAAATACATTCAAAACAATCCACTCAGGGATGCTTCCAAATTATGCTTAATTTTTGATGTGCAAATCCTGAAAACGTGCGAAATACGGTTTCATAGACCGCTTTTCATTTATATAGAAAAAGGCTTTTCATATTCAAATGTCAGACGTCCAACTTCCTTTTATATAGAAAATAGAAAACGTTTACCGCAACGACGACGCGTCGAAAAAACTCAATTTCGGGCGGACCTGGTTTCCCGTATTTATTTATTTCCGAAGGCAGGAGATTTGGCAACAGTTTTTCGATAGATAAATCAATTCCGTCTCAGTTTTGTAGGTAGACATACTCGTATGTTCGCTTACAGAAGTAAGAAACTTAATGATGTGGAAACATTGGGTACGACAATATGTAAAAGTTTTTCTTAGCTAACTTCGTAAGGCCCGGTATTTATTCAGTTGTATTATGAATGAGCATAAAGCCGTTAATTTATCATTTTATTTTGGAATTGCTGTAGAGTTTTCTGTTTATACATTCGGTAAAATATACCCACTTAGTTACATTTCCATATCCATACCAATATTTTAAATGCAAAATTGTCTGTGTCTGTCCTGTCTGTCTATCTGAGTGTTACTTTTTCACGGACCATATTCAGTTCAACCATAATTTTAATCTTTGGTATAGCTTGCATTATATGCACTTTAAACTTAAATCTAAGTATCTATCACAGGCATCGTCTATTTAGTACAGAGTTAGCTTGCACGAGACGGACATAAGTTTTTTTTACTCGAAAAATCAAAGAAATGGTATGATGCCTATGTCTAAAATAAATTATTTCTTAGGAATTATTAAATAGAGGGACTTCCAAAACTCGTAAAATCCATATCCGCTGTTAGTTCTAAGTATGCTTACCATTTTAAATTCTCGATTTAACTAAAAAAGTACGTCAAATTATGTCAAATGTCACATCTGTGAATTTCATACAGGCTCCCTTACTAAGCGAGCATTTTGACGTTTGATAAAAAGTCACTGATTTGACTAGTAGTGATCGTCCCTATTCTCCACAAAAAAGGAGATCATTATTTTTGGGCCTTTTCTGAAAGTGCCGGCCAACGAAAAAAAATGGTACAGATCGTTAGAACTAGCCATTTGGAGTAATAGTTAATATGGCAGAAAAGTTGTAGGATTGTTCTGAACCAAGATATACAGGGTCGAAGATTCGTCATTTTCATACATTTTATTGATTTCTAAAAGTGCTGGGAAACATAAAATAATGTTAGATATTGCTAGAACTAATGATTTGAAGCAATTGTCATTATGACGCGAAGGCTATGGGGCCATTATATGTCGTGTTATACAAGGTATACAAAAAATGAATATACTTTGTATAATTAATTGTAACCGATTTTATGATTTTGTTACTGTTCTGATTGTTTTAGACGAATTTGAATACACGTACAATTATTTTGACTCCCACGAAGTGCTGGATCAGCTGCAATGTGGACAAAATTCGTTTATACATACCTGGATTGTATGCGGCCTTGTAATACTAGGTGATCTCATCCAGCCATCTCCCAAACTTCTGCCACTGGGATATCTCCGGCGAGCTCTGTGATGAATGCACCATTTGGTTATAAGTACTGTTCACCATAGTAACTACGGGCCTTCTTCAGTCGATAGCTGCCCAAAGCAACCTGCGTCGATTCTTCTGTGAATCTAGGAAAGTCATTGAACGGAGGATGTCGGCTTCCATAGCCTAGAAATGAGCTCTTCTTCTATTATAATTATTGTGTGTGATAACAAGTTCTGCTAAACTGTTTTGCGCATTGACTAGTTCATGGATTTTGTCAAGGAAATCACGTCTGTAGCACACGTTATTGTCTATCAGAACATGATAGGTGTTTAGCGATGCTATCGCGATCCTGAAATAATCGACCACGTTACTTAATGCCCGGTCACTCTGATCAATCCTGAGCAAACGAAAATCTCTTTTAAAGCAATTGTTCATCACTTCCACCATCCAGCGGCAAATGTTAACAAGCTTAGATTTATTGGTTTGGTCAGTAATTAGCTGGGTTTCATTTAAATGTTTTGTTTCTAGCATTTGTGTCACATAACCGCATGCCTCAAGAAAGAAAGGCTATCTATAAAGGGCATGTACAGACAGATACAGGCATGTACATATATCTTCAGAAAAACACTAATTACTTTTTCCAGTGAAAATCATACCCTAACCACAAGTTCCGAAACCACTAAAAGCCTTTATATTTGTTGCGATGGAACAATAATCTACACGCTGCAGCAACTTTTAAATGATACCTTAAATGATATAGAAGATTTTTACTGGATTTTTATCTTAGTCCATGGTTTTAGAGATACCATAAACAATCTTGAGGTAATCTTTCTTTCTTGAGGTGTGCGGTTATGTGGCACAAATGCCAGTAACAAAACATCAGTAAAAAACCCAGCTAACTACTGACCAAGCCAATAAATCTAGACTTTTTACCATTTGCTGCTGGATAATGTAAATGATTAACGACCGCTTTGGAAGAGATTTTTGTTTACTCAGGGTTATTCAGGATTTGTAACCGGACATTAAGTAACATGATCGATAATTTCAGGATTTTGTCAGCATTGCTGAACGGCTATCATGTTCTGATAGACAACAACGTGCATGCACGTGATTTTCAAGACGTAATCCATGAACGGTCAGTGAGCAAAACAGTTCAGCAGAACTTGTTATCACAAACAATATGTAATTATAATAGAAGGAGAGCTCATTTCCAGGCTATGGAAGCCAACATCCTCCATTCAATGACTTTCCTAGATTCACAGAAGAATTGACGCAGGTTGCTTTGGGCAGCTATCGACTGAAGCAAGCCCGTAGTTACTATGGTGAACAGTACGTATAACCAAATGGTGCATTCATCACAGAGCTCGCCGGAGATATCCCAATTCCTAGTGGCAGGAGTTTGGGAGATGGCTGGATGAGATCACCTAGTATTACAAGGCCGCATACAATCCAGGTATGTATAAACGAATTTTGTCCACATTGCAGCTGATCCAGCACTTCGTGGGAGTCAAAATAATTGTACGTGTATTCATATTCGTATAAAACAATCAAAACAGTAACAAAATCATAAAATCGGTTACAATTAATTATACAAAGTATATTCATTTTTTGTATACCTTGTATAACACGACATATAATGGCCCCACAGCCTTCGCGTCATAATGACAATTGCTTCAAATCATTAGTTCTAGCAATATCTAACATTATTTTATGTTTCCCAGCACTTTTAGGAATCAATAAAATGTATGAAAATGACGAATCTTCGACCCTGTATATCTTGGTTCAGAACAATCCTACAACTTTTCTGCCATATTAACTATTACTCCAAATGGCTAGTTCTAACGATCCGTACCATTTTTTTTCGTTGGCCGGCACTTTCAGAAAAGGCCCAAAAATGTATGGAGCTAGAATGATCTCCTTTAAAAACCGAAATTCACACGGACTAAGTCTCGGGGAATAATTATATTATTAGCGAGCAGTTTGGCATATCAATTGATTAGTCAGTTATTTCAGCTATTTCAGTAATAAACACGGTCGGTACTCTGGCAACGTGGTTGTAATGTTTGTATGCCAGCAACTTCAAACGTACACTCCTATTTTTTGTGTAACGATTTCATCGATAGCTTGTTAAAGCGCTGTCAACAATATGTTACATGTCAACAGTTATCGCTGCAGCGCTATTTTCGATATATAAACTGGCACGGAAGCGGTGAAGTGTCAATAACTTGTATCAGGCTACGTCAAAATTATACAGGGTGGAAAAATAAAATATCAAGCTTTTCAGACTTAGGTTCTTGAACTAGGTATATTTACATAGAACCATAAGAACGCAAGGCTGAGAAAGACAGCGGAAAGAGTTTAATAGTAATAATTTTTAACCCCCGACCCAAAAAGAGGGGTGTTATAAGTTTGGCGTGTGTATCTGTGTATCTGTCTGTGGCATCGTAACTCCTAAACTAATGAAGCGATTTTAATTTGTTTTTTTTTGTTTGAAAGGTGATCGAGAGTATTCTTAGCTATAATCCAAGAAAATTGGTTCAGCCGTTTAAAAGTTATCAGCTCTTTTCTAGTTACTGTAACCTTCACTTGTCGGGGGTGTTATAAATTTTTAATTACCTAAAACTTAATAAACCGTCGGTCATTTTTTTCAAAAACTATCAAAGCTGATATAGATGAAATTAAATCAAATTGCGATAATAAGATGTAACCATGTTGTAACCTAAACATCCCAAATACTACAACTGATTTACCAAACTTAAGTAAAACTCGCATAGTTGAATTACATACATTAATCTTATTAATAGGTTTACACGTCCATAGTTACATATTATTGTATGTCAAAATTATACTTATATCATTAATTAAGTAATTAAGTTGAACTTTTTATCAAATAAATGTTTTGTTACAACTTACTCACGTTAAGGTTTGAACCTTTAAAACCCATTTTGTAAATTTTTTGTCCTTCTGAATTTCTGTATGTTTTGGTCTGTTAATACTCGAAAGGACTGAATTGTTTTTAGCAGCAATTTCACCGACAGGTACTCGTACAAGCAGTAAGTCTAGTTTTAATCAAAGGAAACAAATTGTTTCAATGCAACTTTAAAAAAAAACCAAAACCATGTGTATGAATTCACTGGTTGAAGCTTTAGCGAAGTAGTAATTCCCTGTAATATTAGATGTAAGTTTTGGAAATAAATAAATTAATGCAATTTAAAGCAATAAAAATCTCAAATAAATAAATTTATTTGAGATTTTTATATTTAAGTATTTATTGTATTTAACAATTTAGATCATCAAAAGGAGTACAATTAATGTAAGTAATTTCCCACACGTAGGTATACAGTTAAAAACATGGAAAGTGACCTAGAGATTTTTTCATCTCGGGCAAATAAAGAATTGCCCAGGTTTTGTAAAAAGCTAAATCCACACAGACAAAGTCGCGGGTATCAGTGAGTGAAACATGATATTGATTAAGGCATTATCATGTTAGCCCCAGCATAATGCGGTTTAATGATTCGTAGCAGTAGATTCGCGTCAGTGACTTTGCAAACAGGAAATTTTCGTTATCCGTAGGGCTGCTACGAATCGTGTAGCAAACAAACATTTCTGTTTTCAATCATCTACGAAAATACTACATACTAGCTTTTACCCGCGTTTGTATGTTCGTTATCCATACCTTCACACAATGTTCATCCGATTATATTAAAACTTCGTTCAGGTATTTTGCATGGCCATAGGGTATAATTGTTTGACTGACTGACATTTTGAACGTAATTATGTCTAACTCAAACCGCTGGATTTAGTTTGATAGTTAGTATGTAATCTGTTTACGAAGTAGACTCTCCCATCTCAGTGGATGTTAATCATTTTGAGACATCAACCATTGCAAGCAAGTTTTCAAAAATCATTCGAAATTCAATTCGAAAATGTGTTTAAAAGACGTTCGAATTTTAATTAGAAAACATCATTTCGTATTTAATTACTTGGCGACTCAAAATGGTTAGCGCCCGCTGAGGTTTTTCTCTCTATCATTTATATGAGATTACGTAACAGAGAGAGCGCTATATCTACTTTTTTCCGTGGATAGAGTTTGGTATTACATTATTACAAGATATTGCCATTATAAAAGCTGAAAATTACCATAGTAATTACTAAAGTAATGGTTTGTAATTTTCCTTAAAAGGTAAAAGGAAACCCCCGTATTAATATTTGTTTGAATTAGCTGTAACTCCTGTGATATTGTCCTCGAGTTTTTAAATCTTTTTGTTCCAAAAATCCTCCTTAATTCCTTTTTATGATACAGAAAATAGATTATATTATGGATAATTTTATTTTCTTTAGGATAAAATACATTTCAATGTGTTACTTGGGGCCCTTTATGAGATAAGGAGTCTGCCTGCGGCTTGTGTAGAATTCGATTTTCGTTCGTGCAAAGACATCACACGTTACCCCTTTTATCTTATAGTTTAAGTATGTAAATTATGTAGGAATTGTAGTACTCGACAGGTCAAATTGGTAATCGGAGTAGCGACGCCCCGTATAGATAGATCGTTTCACCGAATAATTCATATAATTCCTATGGCCGATGGCGTTATGTTGGCTCCCCTGTCTGTCTAAGTCCATATTGGCATAAGAAGACGCAGATTTTGTTTATTTTCCGCGCTAACCCGGTGCAGGATAGCACGTGCGGGTGTGCGGGGCGTCCCCCCGCCTCATACCCCGATTGCCATCTCGACCTGTCGCGTACTATAGGCAGGTTATATTATTTGTTTTGTATACCCAGACTAAAAATTGTGCACTGTAATATTTGAACTGATTAAGTGTGATTTATCTGAATTCATAAATCAGTGCTTCCAGTAAAAATGGGAACAACACTTTGTCACTTTTCAAGAGAAGCAAATTTATAGTATTTCACGCAGTTAAAATTATAACTCTTTCATATTATGATGATTTCATTAAAAAAAAAATGATTTAAAGTGCAAAACACTAAAAATCATTAAAAGTATGTTTTTACCTCTCTTAGACACTATTTTACTGGAAATATTGAAATATTATGTAAGTAGTTAGAAAATTTCACCATCCGTCTTTATGGTAACTTTGCTTAAAAATGGTATAGGTATACAAAGACCGATGCTTCCAGATTTCATACTTTAGGTACGAGTAGGTACAAAACCGTATCGACTTTCACCTTTGCTAAAAAAATATCACCTCAGTGGTATTGAAAAAACACTCGATTAGGGGTAGGTAAATAGGGTACAGGAAAGTTTTACTTTAGTTTTTATTCGAGAAAGCTGTAGAAAAGACTAACTTGCATTCGATTAGCAAACGGAAAGAGAACTACTTTTGTAACAGTTTGCCAGAAAGTTTCTTGTTGATTTTATTAAATGAGCTGAATTCATTTCGCTGCTTTCGGAAAATTTGAATTTTATGGCGGGCTTTTTACTGGATTACTTAGAGTTGAAAAATATGAGTTTATGGTTCTAGGTACAAAATATTAAAACAGAAAGGTAAGTTTGGACTTTACTACATAGCTAAAGAACTCAGAGAATCAAACAAGTGTATTTCATTTATAAAAGTAGGTATATAGATCCGGCTTGCATTTTCCGAGCCACAATATTGGGACCTTTAAAAGAAGAGTGAAGAGGCTCCTTCTAAGTAAGTGTGCTCTACTTTAGGCTGCATCACCAATAGCAATTGCTAGCACTATTTGGCGTGATTGCAGTTCATCGCATGCCTGTACAGTTTAAAAAAGTTGGAACATCAAGGTCCGTAATGATTTCTTAAAAAAGATATTAAATAGGAACGTAAATAAGAACATCCCGAAGAAACTCTTTGATTTTTTGGGATCGAAAGTAACCTATGTCTTTTCCCAGACTGCAAGGTACATCTGACCTTTTATCAAAATGCGTTAAGCGGATGGGTCGTGAAATGCTAGCAGAAAGACAGTAATATATTAACAGAGAGAGCGCTATATTAACTTTTTGCCGCAGTTAGGGTATAGTCTAATCATTCTTCATTACCTAAATTCATTATTCACGATTCTTAATGTTTTACACCGTTTTTGCTTCGATATAAATTTAACAAGGGTTACCTGTTCCATTAACCATTATGGACCGATTAAGTACATGTTGTAGGGCTAAGCCTACCCACATAATTCCATTACAAAGCGTAATCGATATAGCTTTTAAGAGCTAAGAGGAAAGTTGGCCCGAGTTAACTCCTTATGCATTAAAAATTACTGCCTCAACGACTTTTTTAGCGATAAAAGAAAACCAAAATAAAATTCCTCTCTCTGTCGATTGTATTATGTTACGAGCCTACCTGGATATACATATCCTTGTATAGTACCTAATTATCAATTTATATAATAGAGTATGTGAAATGGAAATTAATCCATATTAATACCTACCATATACCTACCTACCTATGTTAAAATGTATCTATCTGTCCGTCAGTTGCCTACCCTTTTAAGGTCCATCTGTTTAACCGATTTCGACGAAGGGTGCAGAGTTACCTTGCATCCTGGATAAGGAGATAAGCTACTTTCTACCACTGGAAATCAAAGGACCGCCATCAGATTTTTAAAGACCCATTGTTTAATTGATTTTGATGAATTTTGATCGCTGCATTCTAGAAATGAACATAGTCAACTTTTTATCCCGAAAAATCAATGATAGCTCCCACGGGAATTTTGAAAAACCTACATCTACGCAAACGAAGTAATAGAGAATAAAGAAAAACATTGGGCATTGCAGCTACCTATATTTTTTTAATGTTTTTAACCGACTTCAAAAAGGAGGAGGTTCTCAATTCGTCGAAATCTTTTTATTTTTAGTTTTAGTTACTCTATCGTAAAGTTTAGTGTACTTATAACCATTTAAAATTCACTTTAACAAAAGCAGCTGTAAACATCTGAGTGGCATTAAATATTTATGTAAGCGGGTTACTGTAAAATAATATGTAATTAGAGAGTTGGCCGTTTTAATCCAGTCAAAGCTCAGAATTCGAAACAACATTCAAAGAGAGTTCGTTAACATCTTTAAATTAATTTTCGTGAAACTCGTCAATTGGGACGGAATAAGGCTCCGTCTTCAGTACGCGCCTGGCACGTAGCCAGTGTGTTTCCATTTATTCTTTCTTAAGCAACGTATTCGAAATATTTCTTGTAGGGAAAAAGGTTCAACTGTGAAGCAGTTGTACCTTGAAACATTTGTCAAAATAATGAGTTTGAAATGAGTTACTCACAAATTAGTCGATACTATAACTAATTTCTTAAACTGGATCCTTTCAAGTAAAGATTTTGATATAAACCTGTGAGGATGATATTGCCATTGGCGCAATTAAAATGCCATAAACCTACTTTGTCGTATTAGTTTAGAATTGCGAAAGACCAAATTAAATTTGATTTTCGCGGTGCATGACACTAGTTATTCTTATTACTTACTTGATTTTATTTCATGCAATATTTAATGGCTTTACTTAAAGTCCATATTTCACTTAAATATGATATTATTATATTGTATGGATAGAAAATATTATATAACTCATAATGTTATGCTCGTATGTTTATAATTTTAGTAGTAAATACGAGTAGCTACAGTTCATTTAATATGATATAGAAATATCAAAATAGTATCAGCCAATACAATTGACTATCCTATCAGATACTACCAAAGTAAAATACACGATATTTGACAACGATTTCAGTTCGCGAACCTATTGTAAGAATTAAACAATACCTGTCGGTGATACATTTTCTTTGTGACTACTCAAGACGCTGAAAGTTACACCGTTAATTCTATTGGGCCGTAACATAGGAACATAGAGAACATGTTAGAGTTACCAAGGCTTGGCAATGGGCCAGAGGACGATTGTGCTTTACTATACCGATTATTTTCACTGAATGGTTCAAAATGCTCACGAATCCAACGTTTGAGTAGACATGAAAGAATTTTCGTGTGCAAAGACCGTCTGTAAAGACTATCGTTTATTTCTATGATAATGCAAGCGGTAACGCCGGAGTCCGTGAGTTTAATTTTGGCTGAGTTAGCTTCCAATTGTTATAACCCATATTCAAAAGTACCTAGATTCAATTTGGCGCAGACTGAAGCCTTAAACACAAAGGTGTATCAGCAAACGTTATGACGTCGCGACAGAATGTGGCCGTACATGTGTACGATTTGTAATAAAATCCGTACTTATATTATAAACTTGAGGATGCCCGCAGCTTCGCCCGCGTAGATTTCGGTTTTTTTTTAATCCTGTAGGAACTCTTTGATTTTCTGGGATAAAAAGTAGCTTATGTCCTTCCCCGGGATGTACCCCAAGTCTGTACCAAATTTCATTAAAATCGGTTCAGCAGTTGGGCCGTGAAAACGTAGCAGACAGACAAACAGAGAGACAGACAGACACACTTTCGCATTTATAATATTAACTATGGATACGAAAATTTCTGTCTGTTTGCTATGTTTTCACGGCCCAACTGCTGAACCGATTTTAATGAAATTTGGTACAGACTTGGGATACATCCCGCGAAAGGACATACGCTACTTTTTATCCCGCAAAATCAAAGAGTTCCTACGGGATTAAGAAAACCGAAATCCTCTAGTAACTGTATAAAGCCCTCCGTAACGCTATAAGCAAGACACGCTACGTTTTCGGAATGCCTTACGCGTTGTTAGTTTCAGAATTTATAAAAGTCATCACCTATGATGACTTTTATAAATTCTGAATATAATGATAGATATTCTCAACAGTTGCATTTGCATTTGTACACAGACCAGCGATACCTCGCTCAAGTGCGACTGTATCAGTAGCGATACAACCACAAAAAGTTGTGGGTGATGGCCCTTAGACTAATTTAAAAGGAAAAGTTGACTGGCTGACTGACTAACTGATCTATCAATACACAGTTCAAACTGCTGAAAGGATTGGGCTGAAAGGCATGCAAAATAGTTATTATGACGTAGATATCCGCTAAGAGAGGATTTTTGAAAATTCAACCCCTAAGGGAATAGGAAAATAGAGGTTTGTTTGTATAGCCCACTCGGACGAAGTCGTGGACTTAAGCTAGTCCATAATAATTTGAAATCGACATGGCAAAATCTGCTGCTTGAATCAAGACTGCAAGTAAATTAGTACGTGAAGAATAAACTTATTTATTTATTCTTCATCATTTTATTAAATTTCAAGTTCTTATAAAATAACAATTTCAATATCAAATAACGTATCTCTGTAATTTATTGCGTAAAATCTCTACCACAGAAACTCTATAAGGTACCGAGAATTTGGTACAAGAAAGCCAATATTGGGTGCCATAATTTTCAACTCAAACATAAATTTAACTTTACTCGATTATTAATTTCATTATTATTTAACAACTTTCCCAAACAAGTACCTGTATAATATAACCTTTGTAAGGGAGTTCTGGTGTTATATAAATAAGCTTGTTATATGTAGGTATTACGCTGTAAAATTAAAACTGCCGTTTGAACTTTACACAGAATTTTCTGCAATAGGTACATGACACCTACATTTACTTCGGGGTTTCAACGGATCCAATTAACCCGAACTATGCTTTAATGGGACATAATAACGCCAACAAGACCCTTTGTTTATATACCTATTATATTTTGCCTTCACAAACTTAGCTACATAGTCGCATGTTTAACCAATAAAGTCTTTATACATAACGTAACATAGATACAAATCTATAAACAACTTTTAACTCAATATTAATATTATATAGCGAAAGTATCAAAAATTATCGGTCTCTCTGTATGTCCGTCTGATAGTTTTTCACGGACCATCCATTTAATTGATTTTACCGTTTGGTACAGAGGTAGCTTGCGTGCCAGAGATGGACACAGGCTATTTTTCGACCCAGCAAATCGAAGAGTCCCCCGGGTTTTCAAAAAACCAAAATCCTCCTGGACGAAGTCGCTATCATCCTTAATTTGATGCAGATGTAGCTTGCATCCCAGGACCGGGCACAGACTAATTTTTATCCCGGAAAACAAAGAGTTCCCAAGGGATTAAAAACATTTTTGCCTTTAAATATTACTTACCCAGGGTATAAAATAAATGATTCACTGAATTGTAATAACTTTAACAGGGCTCTCTCCGTCACTCGTTTCCACTCGTTTCATACAATCGTTGTTCCAATTTCATTTGAATATTAAGCAACCAAAGTCCATGAAATTTTGCAGACATATTCTAGAAACTAATATCTGTGTCTGTGGTGTTTTAGAATTTTCTAAAAATATGTAGTTTTAAAATTACAGGGGCTCAAAGATTTGTATGAAAATTTCAAGACCGCGTAAATTTGAAACCGAATATTTTAACAGAAATCTGGAAAACCACAGATATTAGTTTCTAGAATATGTCTGCAAAATTTCATGGACTTTGGTTGCTTAGTATTCAAATGAAATTGGAACTACGATTGTATGAAACGAGTGGAAACGAGTGACGGAGAGAGCCCTCTTAATGCCATTTGTACAGTAACATTAACTGATTAATCTTTAAACTAGGTGGAAAAACAAACCATTTAACTCGAGGTCAGATGACAATTACTCTGAATAAAAACTTGTAGCGTAGCACATCTGGGCTTACAATACTAAGTGGAGCTTAAGTATAAACAACGGAAGTTTGTTACGTAGAAGAGAAAGCTTACAAAGACGTTTTTTTGCATTTTTTGTGGCGCTCAGATTAGTATCTTAACCACACTAATATCACACTAATCACACTAATATTATAAAGGCGAAAGTTTGTGTGTGTGTGTGTGTGTGTGTTTGTTACTCCTTCACGCACAAATCACTAGACGGATTTGGCTGGGAATAGAGATAGGAAATATCCTGGATTAGCACATAGGCTATTTTTTATCCCGGAAAATCAAAGAGTGTGATAGAATTAGAAATGTTTTGGCTGAAATTGGGAATACTAATAGCGTGTAGAGTAGTCCAGCCAAATCAAACAGTTCCCAGTGGATTTTTAAAAACTAAATCCACTAATGTGGTGGACGAATTTATATAATTTTTGCGTTTTATTATTAACGAGCATTTCCTGCTAGGCCTTAAGTATAAAACTAAACGATTAACTGAATTGAAATAGCTTAAGGCCATTTGTGCTAACATTAGCTGATTCATATTGAGATGGAAAACAAACTGCTTTACCCGAGGTCAGATGACAATTACTCTGAGTAAAAACTTGTAGCCTAGCACATCTGGGTTTGCAATACTAAGTGGAGCTTGTATAAATAACGGAAATTTGCTACGTTGAAGAGATCTCTTGTAGAGGTTTTTTATTTGATAAGGTCAGATTGTACTCATATTTTTATCTTAGCTTAAAAAGCAAACGTTGGAAAAAAAATTAGCCGGTTTCAATAGCTAAATGGAAAAACTACCTAATTGGTTTTTATAACTGTCGGCTACACAAGTTACCTACTGTTGATTTCATAAAATGAGATGCTTAATTAATTTTACTGCGAATCAAAACGTTTTTCAACTTAATTTTGCAGCATTTTTTCACATTTTTAAATAAGTTTTGCTATTTAAGCATTAAGGTTGAGCGCACTTTGCTTAGACTTAAGTTTCAGTTAAAAGAGATAGATTTATGCAAGCGGTATAGCGCTGTCTTGTTTTAACAGTGTCTTAAGTCTGAGTGAAGTCAAAGTGCACTCTATAGATCTAAGCCTAAGATACGAATACTTACTTAAATATACCTGTAGTATAATTTTGAGATACTAAAGCGTGAGTTAGTATTTTGTGCCTACTCTAGATCCAATTGAATACTTAAAATATAAATCGGGGTTTTTAATTTTGATGTAATCAATAACTTTATGTCTAAAATCCTAAGAGGGTTTTATAGAGATAAAATTATTTATTAAATTATTAGTTTCCATCACAAAATATACGCGTAATTTAATTCCAGTGATTAATTAATTAATTTATTTATTTATTTATTAGGACACCAGAAAATTATAATATCAATACATTCTCAAATCTATAAATACACACACACGTTATTAGATACATAACTTATTAATTAGGTGTCACAACTTGTGCCAAAAGAAATTAGAAGTGATGATAAAATAGTAGGTGTAACGCCTCTTCCTGTGATTCACGTTTAATCTGCCGACTTATTTATGGACCAAAGAGGTCTGATTGTGACCAGTGTGGCATTATAAGAATTTAACTAGTCGACGACTGCGATTTCATCCGTCAAGTTTTAAAAACCCGTAGGAACTCTTTGATTTTCCAGGATACAACCTAGCCTAGGCATGTGTTAATTCAGGGTAGGTATAAGTTATCTTCATTCCTTTCAATCAAATCTGTTCAGTAATTGTGAGCTGAAAGAGTAACGTACATCTAAACTTTCACATAAATAATAATATAATGTTATCATCATATCAAGATTAGGATATGATATCGGGCTTGTTATGTGTACATTCAAATACGTCATTTTAAATCAATAGTAGCCTTATAAAGCAGCAAGATTCTACCATCGTTAATACAATATAAACAAAATTCCTAGTTGGTTTTATCTCCAAATAAAACTATCATAGTTAAAATGAGGTTTTCTAAAATTATGAAATATATTTTAATATGAATATGAAATTCTCAAAACTTTTAATCCTTTTTTAATTTAAACAAGATGCGAAGTTGATACAAAATGTTACTCACGTTAGAAACTAGAATTTTAAAACACTCGAGATTCTACATGAATATTCAGGACGTACATAAATGTGTACGCTTCTTTACGGGAGCAATAAAAATGCTAATGATTCTCCCTTTGCTATAGCAGCGTATGCCAGCACAGACGAGTAGTGTAATAGTCACTGGAATAAGATTTGAAGACGTTCCAAGTGGTCTCACGGGGTTGCAAGATTTCTTCACTTTGTGACTTTGTAAAAGAAAATATTATACTAAAGTAAAATTTATGACTTGAAATTAATTCTTGTTTTGAAAGTAAAGTTCAGTATTTACTTTGAAAGAAAGTAATTAGTCTTGCTAAACAACTTTTATTTGTTGAAAGCTAAACGCTATTTAATTGTACAGCTTGGGCTATATGCGTTTTTAAGCAATAACTTAACTAGAAAAGCGAAGAAAAGCATCGCGAGGAAACTTGCATATCTAAGAGTTAGTCATATTATCATCAAATGTGCGTGCCAATTGACCCTTGACCAGCGTGGTGGGCTATAATCAAACCTTTCTGAAAATCCTGAAATTCTGAGAAGAGATCCGTGTATACCTAGTAATGGGCTTGGGATGGGTTGAGGTGATGATGAGACATATTACTCCATAGGTACATACATATATTTCGATGTATTTTATCTTTTATCTTAAACGAGTAACGACCTATCCATATATTACGCTGTCGACTACAAACTAAGAAAGCAATTTCTCTTGAGAGCGGTATTAAAGTGCATCATGAAAATGAGGCCAATGTAAACAACGGTTCAAGCACTCACTCTTATATTTTAAAATTGTTCCTACCTTTCTTATTTGTGACAATTTTAAAATAGATTCAGTCAAATTACTTAAGCTTGCAAATATTTGTTATTGTGTTTTTTTTAATCTTAGGTAGTTTTTTTGGTTTTGAGAAAATCTACAAATCTACAACTGAACGGATCTGGCTGAAATTCAGAAGGGAGATAGATTACACTGGATCAACACATAAGCTACTTTTTATCGCGGAAAATCAAAGAGTTCCTACGGGATTTCGAAAACCTAAATCCACGCGGACGAAGTCGCGGGCGTCAGCTAATTAAAAAATATTATAATGATATAAGTAAGAGTTCTCTTCGAAAAATAATGCGGTGGGTTCATAATAGGGTAGGTAAGTATATGTTTTGTTTATTGTTATTAAAATTCAATTTAAATAATGTCAAAATAACTATTCATTGTAATTGGAGATAAACGATACAATGGCGATTGATAAAATTCTATTGCGCCATAATGCATAGGCAACCATGTTTGAGATGGCATGGCTTGGCAGCCAGCCAGACGACGATTGTGCTTTACTATAGCGATTATTTTCACTGAACGATTCGAACAACCCCAGAATCCACCATCTGAGTACACATGAAAGAATTTTCGTTTGCACAGACCGACTGTAACGACGACCGTTTCTAAGAATGCAATCCGCTACGCCGAAAGAATACCCTGTTCTTCTCAGAGGGTAACTACCTTACTAACTTTGTGTTTAAACAGTCGAGTCTTTCAGATTTAGTTATAAATTTAATGTTGCCAAGTAGGAATAGGTAACAGAAACAAAGATCTCTTGTTGTGACATGAAAACAATTTATTTTGATAAGTTCGAAGAATTATTATTGTGTGAAAATATTGCGCAAAATGGGTACGACAAGGTTTTTACAGTTATCTCTTCGTAAATCTTTGGAATGATCATACATGAATTTTGTCAACCATAAACTCTATTAGTTTACACTAAGCTACTAACTAATTTTGAATGTTATATATATTACTATTAGCTCATTCTTAATTTCCTCTCTTGAGCTCTTTGATTTTCCGTGATTAAAAGTAGCCTGTTATCACTCTCCAGGTCTTTAATTACTATGTTCATGCAAAAAAAAAAAACAACGCCAATCCGGTTCTCCGTTATAGTGTGATTGAAGGACAAACCAACCAACACTTTCGCATTTATGATAATATGGCTAGTGATAAAATAATTAGATTTTCACTATAATTGTTTGCAGCACAAGCCATTCAACAAATATAATATGCTCCTTTATCACTGACATCATAATAGAACCGCCCATCTTCTTTTACCTACATAATAAATCATATCAAATTACATCTTGCGAAATAATTTATTGCTCGAAATCTCTACGACCTAAATTATATAGCGAATGACGACGACATGAGACTTACAAGAAAGCTAATATTGGGTGCCATAATTTATAACTCAAACATAAATCCAGCAAAAGCAGCAAAGTCAATTAATAATTTCATTATAGGTACTTTCTATTTGTTCGTAAACAAGTTATATTACCTTTGTATCAGACGATTTCCCTGGTGGCTGGTGATGTGGTTGTCTTTAGTCTGGCCTGGTCTGGGGAGAGGCTTCGGCCGTGGCTAGTGGTTAAGTAGTAAGTAATCGGAGTAAAAAGTACTAAACCTTGAACACATAACCAAGCCATACGTAGAACTATAGGGCTATTTCAAACTTTGTGTTATGAAGCTGTAAAATTAGTAGCGTAGCGTAGTAGCTGTGGTAGTAGTTATAGTACGCGACAGGCCGCGATGGCAATCGGGGTATGAGGCGGGGGGACGCCCCGCACACCCGCACGCCACCTGCGGTATCCCGCATCGGGTTAGCTGCATAAGGCTGTGCGGGTGTGCAGGGCGTCCCCACATAATACTTATGTATAATTAGGATACTTACTGGACATCAAGTTGTAGTCAAAAACTTTTGTTCGGAATGATCGTATAATATCTAGTGCGTATATGTAGTAATATAAATAGAGGTCATAGAAGTTATAAAAGCCTCAAAGTTAAAATGACATTTACTCGTATTATAACTTTCAGCAAAACATGACACCTACATTAATTTCTGGGTTTAATAGTGCCAATTAACCCGTCCCGCACCGTAATGGGACATACTAACCCGGCCAGGTAACACGTTTGCTACTGTACCTACTACCTAGACAAGGCTACATAGTTAATTAGGCATAGATTTATGTACAAACACATAACATATTAATGGATAGGCCAATTTGTGTTAGTATTCTATGTTCTGTCTTAATTTATTGTTGAAGGTTTATATTATTGTGAATCAGTGGCAGATCTATTACTATATTATCAACGGATATACCTCTGATAGTACAAGAGTTATCTACAAAACGTATAGGTATGTTTTGAAAAACCCTTTTTAACCCCCGACCCAAAAAGGGGTGTTATAAGTTTGACGTGTGTATCTGTGTATCTGTCTGTGGCATCGTAGCTCCTAAACGAATGAACCGATTTTAATTTTAATTTACACTTGTCTAAAATACTATTTTTGGGCCACAATGACGTCAGGTAGAGTAAGTGCCTAGTTTTTACGTTAGTTGTAAACAATTATCTAATTGATGGTAACATATCCATGAATTAGGTTAGCTGTCTAGGGACACCGTATCGTAAGTTAATGACGATACCTAACATGATCGTAATTATACGTTATTTATTGCTTTTCGTAACGACTTTGTACGTAATAAGCGTAATGCATATCCACCCTTTTTAGCTAATTTGAGTTAAAATGTAATATTTAATTTCAAATATTGAGTTATTAGTGTTTGAAACGACACGAGATTCGTGTATAGTAATTAATGACATTAAAGAAGGAGTGTTTTGCCAATGAGTGTGAATAAGGAAGAGAATCCAAGAGATTATCACTATGGTAACTATATCTTATTTAAAGAATATTTTGAATATTTGAAATAAATAGTATTTTTCTTAAATCTAAGATCGTAGACAACTTAGCAACATAGTGTAAAGAATATAATACTGTTACGTGCAGACCTAAACACATTTTACACTATCTGTTACATTATCGAATTGTCTTTGGGCGTCTTTTACGGTCATTGAGTTCACCGAGTCGCATTGGAATCGTTTATTTTCCCTAATGGTACGGAAAGTACCCACATACAGCTGTTCGAGCTGCAATCTGTTTGTAACAGTTGAGGGTTAATTAAAGAACAATACGGAAACCTATATGTACGAACCGCCATAAGCCGTGGTAGCCTAGTGGTTAACATGTCCGCCTCATATTCGATAGGTTGAGGATTCGATCCCAGGCACGCACCTATAACTTTTCGGAGTTATGTGCGTTTTAAGCTATTAGATATCACTTGATTTATAACGGTGGAGGAAAACATCGCGAGGAAACCTGCATGCTTGAGAGTTCCCCATAATGTTTTCAAAGGTGTTGTGAAGTCTGCCAATCCGCACTTGGCCAGCGTGGTGGACTATGGCTTAGTCTTTCTCATTATGAGAGGAGACCCGTGCTCAGTAGTGAGCCGGCGATAGGTCAGAATTATGACGTATAAAATATTATGTATCCTTTTGTTTTGAAATATATTAGTTTATGCTATACTTCAAGGTAGAATCAGAAGATATACCTACTTGAGTTCTGTGTTTTGTTAAAAGATAGATATTATTGCTCTAGCTCTACCACTAGTATAGGGGCCAGCGCAGACAGACGGATTAAAGTAGAACTGAGGCTTTATTATAACAACTTGGACTCTGACATGACGTTGAAATTGGTGTGCTGAAAACAATAGGTACACGAAGTTCTCACTATGCTTGAGTGCACCTTGGCTTGCGACTTGCCTCCATCGTTATGTCACGGTAAATAAAGCTTAGTTTGCGAAGTTTTCATGGTCGACCTTCGGTTCGGCTGGTGTGCGTTTAGCCTAACTGTTAAACTTGTGCTAGGATTAGATAAGACCACCGACTACCTCATGGTATTGGAAAGTAGGTCCGTCATTTACGTCACATACGTTATACTTATATACCTAGTTTGTCCCGTTGGAGTTTCTCAAAACCTTTCTTAGTTTCTACGTTAAAAAGAGAACCTATAAGGAACATTCCAAGTCTCTAGACCCAGGAGTTTGAGCTGTTGATTATCAGTTAGACAGTTTCTCCTTTTAACAAAAGAAGATAAGTATAGATTATAAAATCATTATTAGATAAATACAACCCCCCTCACCTTTAATTAAATCCTTTGTAGAGTTCAACACTATGCCATAACAGCTTGTTAAAGTTAGAAATCAAATTGCGTTCATACCAAATCCACTAAGTATATAAAGTAGACGCATATTTGTACTACATATAGGCAAGAGGTAACTTCACCCATATAGGGCAGAAGTTTCATATTCCACGGTGAAAGTGGAACGATGGATGAGTGCATATTGTTCATACGCGTTAGCGCGTGCTTTCCATCGTGCCGGCTTACCCGGTATTAAACTGGGCCGTGAATGAAAAACTCTGGCCCGATATTTTTGTATCAAAAACTTCATTTTCTGACGTGTGACAATTAAAATGGAATCAACATTGAAAGCATTGGAATAACAAAGTCGTTTCACTGTACTGATAATATCAGAATTCATAAAAATATATATTTTTGCCGATTTGGTTGTTTACGGTTTGTTCGAAAACGAGTCGAGGTTTCGATGATTGTTAGTTATTTTTCGGGCAAATTCGTATTCTGCAGTCTACCTACTTCTGCATGCCTAAGGGTACCTGTATTGTGCCTGTATACTGAAGGGGACTTGTTCAACGGACCATTCAGATTATTGATAAATCACATTTAATATGTAATGAAATATTGACGATAAATCATGTCTAATATAATTAGAATAGAATAGAATAGAAATAGAAGAAGAATTAGGTTATACTTGGCAGGAACATGGATACCGCAAGGGCATTTCACACCTTAGCGGTTCGTGTCAGAAACGTTGAGAAAAACTTATCAAAAACTCTCAAGCATGCAGGTGTGACATTTAATTGCTTAATCCTGAAATATGGTAATAATCCTTTGAGAATAATTGAGATTCTGAATACGTACTCACGACAAAGCAATATTTCATGTATTCTTGAGAACGGTTCAAACAATGCCAAGTGAAAAATACGTACAACCGGCGAGTACTGGCGTTGGCTTCTTGCCAGTAGTGGCGACGATTTCACCTTTTTGCTGTTGACAACGTTTCTCCTCGGAAAATATTTTTGTATTACAAGGTTTATTTCGAAAGTTAATGGTTTCAATTACGTAAAGAGCATCCGTTTTTCCGGAGCCTTTTCTGTGCTTTTAATCTTTACAAATTGTTAAGTATATTTTAGTATACAGGAGGTATTTATAATTAATTTAATATCTTGTTTAATAATTTTACGTCTGTGGGTTGGCGAAAAAATTAAAGCTGACATTGCTAAGAGATTCTTATGGCCAAAGTTCGCTTTCCTACTAACGGCGTACCTACCGGTTGAAAGAGATGATTCGTAAAGGCCACCTATACACCCTAACTAGTTGTAAATCTGCTTATAATATTATAAAAGGAAAAGCTGACTGACTGACTGACTGACTGATCTTTCAACGCACAGCTCAAAATACTGGATTGATCTGTACCATGCAGATAGTTATTATAAGTTAGACATCCACAAAGGATTTTTGAAAATTCAAAAGGGGTAAAACAAAGGTTTGAGATTTCTGAAGTCCACGCGGACGAAGTCGCGAGCATATGCTAGTATTTAAAAAAAAAATACCTTTATTTAAAGGATCACAAGATGAGCTGATGCCAGAGACTTCAAAAAGTGTCGGTTAAAAATATCTCCTCATCCTCAATCATAATTACGGGCGATGGATAAACACTAATATTTTAAAGAGTTTTAAAAGTTTGTGCGTTGATGGTAGTAGATACCTATACGTCTCTGGAACGAATGATCTTATTCTTTCACTGATAAATAGCTATATAATTTCCAATTATATAACGCAGATAAAGGCGCCGGAAAGAGCTAGTTTTGTCATTAAAACGCATACTAAGTATTCTCTAATATAAATATTTAAAACTTCGCAATCGATTATTCGAAAAATATTGTTTTTCATACTTATGTTTAATTCATCCAAGTGATTATACGTGAATGACTTTCGCATGTAAGCTCAATGTAAATAACAAAATCAGATTGATATACCTATGGCTTCATGTTTTTTTTATTCAGATAGGTACAATAAGTTGTTTTCGCTCTGAGAGTAACTTAAACCTATTAAAAAGGTAGGAAAATTATTATCATTAATGAATAAATAATTGGATCTCTCCATAAATTGGGTAAGTAATTGTATATTATGAAGCACTCGTTATGGTTAACCAATTGGGGTTTCACTCCACGGCTAAAATTAAACCAATAATCTGTTTCAAGTAGGTATGCATTTTCATAAAATATTTGCAATCGTTAATCTTCATGTATAAAGTCACGTCCATACCAATAAAAAATTGCGTCATGTGTTGAGCGCAGTGCGGCATAAAGATTTTCATCGTAAAATGGAATGTAAAGAAAAAAACTGTCAATTTTTTTACGAAAATCATAATATTTATCATATTTAATATTCATTAGTAAGGACATAAATACAATTGAAATAAGAAATAAACTTAAATCTAAATAAAACAAAATTTTTAAAGCATAAAAACTTACACAAAAATATCCAAACCACCGTAAGGAGTTGCTTCGTTTCAGAGCATTGTACTGAGTTACCTTACCGAATAGCTAGATAATATTTTATGCTGGCCGAGGTAAGTGCCAGCTCTACGGTCAAAATGACAATTATTTTGTCAAAATAAAAACTGTTCGTCTTTTTCTCCAAACCTGACGCACGTCGCAATTTTTTGTTAGTGTGCTCATAGCTTAACCTGCTACAACATGGTCCATATGTTTCTGGCGTGTTCAAAATATATAGAGCTGCGCAATGCATATAAATGCTATTCATTTCTTTGGGAACGTGGTTTGTAAGACTTAAATTATATTATTTTCTGCAGCGATGGCTACAAATGCTATGTGACTACATACTGTTACTAATAAATTAAATTTGACGGAACACAAATAACTTTATCGTCCCCATAATAGATAGGTAGGACTTATTGTACAATAAAATTCATGAGATACAAGCCCACTGACAGAAAAACAGACGGACGGACTGACTGATGAACGGACAGCGGACGTTTAGTAATAGGGTTCCGTTGGCACACTTTGGGTACGGATTTAAAAATTGAGATATCATACTTAATCAGTGCATTTAATACAGCGCTGATAAAGCGATTAGCTTTAATAGATACAATAAAATTCACGAGATACAACCCACTGACAGACAAACAGATGGACGAACTGACTGATGAACGGACAGCGGAGGTAGTAATAGTAGAGGCATTTAGTACAGCGCTGATAAAGGCAATTAGCTTTAATAGACTTGGTAGATTTTTTTCTATCGTCCACGTGGATTTAGATTTTTGAAAATTCCGTAGGAACTCTTTGATTTCTCGCTATAACAAGTACTTAGCCTATGTCATGTCCAGGTCTTTAATTATATCCGTGCCAAAAATCACGCCAATTAATGTTCTGTTGCGGCGTCATTGAATGACATACCGACAAACAAACACTTTCTCATTTATGTGTGTTTATAATATTAAAATGATAAACAGGCCTGACTTACTAGGTATCTACAGGCATTTGGGATTAGTAATCAATTATTACCAAGATTTGTCATCCAAGCTTAACAATCCATTAACGGCACAATAGTAACAGGTGCTTTAGATTAATCAAACGTCTAAGGTATGTACAAATTATGAGTAGTTATTTGTTCGAGATTAAGTGGATTGATTACCTCAAATGCTCTATGAGGCGTATAACCACTGATTATATTGATTTCTGCTGGCAATTAATATTACCTTTTGAAGGACATCTTGATACTACTGATATCATTGTTTTCAAAAATATAAAGCAAACATACATATTTTTTTTTTTTTTTTTTTTAATCTTTATTTATTTTAAAGAACTTATATACAATTTGTACATGTCAGTTCTATAGTACTTAAACCTAGATTAAACTAATTAACAATTGACTTAATCAAATTTTATATAACCTATTACTAATCTATATTCTATCTCTTAACTTGAAACATATTATATAGTACCTAATCTATTTTTCGTACTTTTTATATAAAGGTTAAATAGGATTTTAGCCGAAACAGAATCCGGTTCGGCCAAAATACTATTTATGAATCCAACTTCATAGCTTTTAATATTTAATAGTGACCAGGCATGTTCTCTCAACTCACTATTCTGAACACACTCCATTAACAAATGTTGCATATCTTCCAACTTATCACAAGACAAACAATTTGGTGAGTCTACTTTTTTCATCAAATATGCAAACTTTCTCAATGGAACGTGTCCAGAACGCAACCTCAAAGCAGCAACGATATACGGACGATTCAGTCGGGAATGAGTAAACCAGGGAATAATAGAAGGCAAGTTCTGAACAGTTTTATACCATATTCCTTTTTCAACCGATTTACTATCAAAATGATTTTTCCATAAAACAAAGCAAGATTTTTTAAACTTTGGTAATATTTCCGAAACAGACGGTGTAATCAATACATCAATGCCGTCTTCTATTGCACACTTAGCCAAATTATCCACATGCTCGTTCCCAACAAGACCAATGTGAGACGGGATCCATTGAATCTTTATGTTCGAACCTCTACATTGAAAGTCATTCAGCATTTTAAGAATAGAAAAAGCTATCACAACACCTCTGTGCCCAGAGGCGCATCGAGCTAAATGCTGAATGGCACTTCGACTATCGGTAAAAATAACTATTTTGCTTTCTTCAATTGTGCTAGTATATTTTAAAGCCTCCAAAATTCCTAACAGTTCTGCGGTCATTATTGAAACATTAGAATTTGTCTTAAACTTGCCATATCTATTATTTTTGCGATCAAAATATGCTGCTCCCGTACCCTGAACAGTTTTAGAACCATCCGTATAAAGCATGTGCCACCCTTTGTACCGAGCATTAAGTTCTTCTAAAATATTAATTTTAATAGCCGAGTCAAATTCTTTTTTAGATGTATTAACACTTAAAAGACTATCCTCTAAAACATTCTTTATTTTAATTTTAGTTGTCCAAACGTCTAAAGAGAAGATTTCAATAGGATTTGATGATGATACAGTTTCATTTTTTAATTCATTGTATACTTTAACAAGCAAAGGTATTTTTTTCCTGTTCCAATATGCACCCTGGCAGAGATAATGTAGTTCATCAAGCAATGACAAGGTTTGAGTATTACTGGTAGACTTTGCTTTCAAGCAATACTTAATACCAAGGTATCTTCTTCTTAGAAATAAAGGAGGAACACCAATTTCAGACTCCATCACATGTATTGGTGTACTTTTAATAAAACTACCCACTATTCTTAATGCTTGATTTTGGATTTTGTCAAATTTTGAAATGTTAACATGAGAACTATTATCGAACAAAAAGCTGCCAAAGTCGAGTCTACTTCTTACGATGGAAATGTACAAACGTCTTAAATGTTTGGGATGAATCCCCCAAGATGGCCCGGCTAATACTTTAAGAAGGTTCAAAAATTTCGCACTTTTCCCGCAAATTTCATTGATGTGTCTTCTCCATCGTAAGGAGCAATCGAGCCAAAATCCTAAATACTTAACACACTCGGTTCTTGTCAATTCTATATCACTTATAGTTAATACAATTTGTTGTCTTCTTAAACCTCTACTAAAAATTACAAAATTAGATTTACCTGCAGACACACTTAGACCAATATTTTCCAATAAAATAACAATAGTATTTAAAGCTGCTTGTATCTTACTAGCGCAGTCTAGAAGATTATAGCTACTTACATATATCACAAAATCATCTGCATATTGTGAGATACGTACAGATTGGACCTGTCTACATATATTTGCTGTAACAATATTGAAAAGTAAAGGGGATATAGGATCACCTTGTGCCAAACCTCTATTTGTCCATCTACAAATATACTTCTCAGCATCAGCACCGACTTCGATTTTTAAATGCCTCTCATTAAGAAACTTCCAAAAGTACATACATATTTTTCTACCTACACCAATCTCATCAAGGCTTGTTACTATTTTTTCAACTGTCACGTTATTATACGCATTCTCTACGTCCAAAAAACAAGCCAAAGTGGGATGATTATTTGTATAACCAATCTGTACTTCCGTCACAAGCCGGGCTACATTGTCCAAACAAGATTGAGACCTTCTAAACCCTGTAGTGTTAGGAGTCAAAATTTTATTGCTCTCCACGAACCACTCTATGCGTCTAGATAACATAGTGTGAAAGATTTTGCAAACACATGAGATCAACGAAATAGGTCTAAGCTTTAAACCATCTGCTTTAGGTATTGGTATTATTTTGATATCACGCCATTGGACTGGAATGTAGCCAGATGTATATATCATATTAAAAATTTCGAGAAGGTATAATTTAGCTATTTCTGGAATATTATAAATCATTGAATAAGTTATGTTGTCATCGCCAGGGGCGGTATCTTTGGTTTTGGTTAAGCAGTGGTACAATTCATCCAAAGTAAAAATAGATTCCATTAATGAATTTGATGACTCGAACGATGGGCATTTAGACGATACTGAGTCAGGGGAAAGACTACACAACAGTTGTTCATTTTTTTCGGACGAGAAGTAAACCTTAGAACGTTTGTATCCCTTGATCCACCTCATGCGATTGTACATTTCAGGAGCTGACGTCGTTTCATTTATTGAGCTACAAAAATTACACCAACTATTTGAACTAGCTTGTCGAATACGTTTTTTAACCTCCATAATTTTTCCTTCTAATGCAGTAAGATTTCCTGGGGTAGGGTTTTGCCTAAAGTGTTTTAACGCTAATCTGCGCTCAGCAATTGCTTTAGAAATAGATGGATTCCAGTATGGTTTTGGGCGAAATTTAGCTGAAGGATTAGTACAAATTTTTATGATGGGGATATTTTCATCAGCAGCTTTATTAATGCATTCTAGTAAATTATTATATCTCTGTTGTATACCATTATTATCATTATTATTTTGAAAGAAAGTATTCAAATAAAGTTCGACAGAATTACTGTAACCTTTCCAATCAGCTTTTTTAAAATTACGAAGTTTTGTACATCTATAATTATCGCAAAAGTTCATAGAATATTTTATGACTAAATGATCACTCCCCAAATTTTCGTTTGTAACTTTCCATTCAAAATTAATTGCGATATCTGACGAGACAAAAGTAACGTCAGGTGATGTTTGCTGAAGGTTATTATTCACTAATTTAACCCTGGTTGGACTATTGTCATTGATAGATATGTAACCGTTCTCCAAACAGGAATCAAATAATTGTGTACCTCTAGTATCAACTTTACACGACCAATTTGAATGATGGGCGTTAAAATCGCCAGCTATAATAGTTTTGTGAGAAAATCTAGAAAATAATTCATCCCAGTCTGCTTGAGTGGTACAAACGGTTGAAGGACAATATATTGATATTATATTAAGCAAATCTTTGACATTTAATATTTTAATATGTACTATTTCTATACCTGAATTTGAAATAGATATTGGGCATACTTCTACTTTAATAGATTTATGACTTATAATACAAACTCCACCATAACTATCATACCTATCCTTTCTACATATATTATAATCTTTAATACGCAATGCTGAATCTGGTTCTAGCCACGTTTCACTCAGAAGAGCTAAGTGTACCTTTTCCTGATATAATAAACACTCAAACTCGGCCACCTTAGGCTTAATACTTTGTGAATTCCACTGAACTATATTCAACACAAAATCTTTTAAATTACTCATTTTTAAATAGTGACACTACTTTCTTCAAAATATCTATCTTCTCGAAATATGTAAAAATAAATTTGTAAATAATTTCAAAAATAAACTCCGCAACTGCTACCATCTTTTCTTCTAATTTTCTATTTGACATAATAATTTCTTTCATTTTGTTTAAAAATAATGCAAGAGTAATTTTACCTTCATATATATTATTCTTACATTCTTTTGATGCTTCATTCTCTGTATGTTGTTTGGGTTGCTCTTCATTATCTTGTGAACTCTGCTTAAACCGATCTTCATTTGAGGGTCTTGTCTTTGACTGTTTCTTTTTCTTCTTTTTATTTTTAGACTTTATAGTATTAGCAACAGAACCTTCTTCGTTATTCATATTGTCATCTGTATCAGACTTTTCTGCGTGTACTGTTGCCTCAGTCAACAAAATATCTCGATAAGTCCTTTTCAAGAAATCTGTGCCTTTCATTGTATCATCATCTTGATCAGTACTTTCACACTCACTTTCACTCTTGTCATATTCACTCTTGTCATATTCTTCATTTCTATTTTTGCTATTCCGATGTATCTCAAGAGCTCTTCGGTAAGTACAATTCTCCAAAAGCATTATTCTTCTTATCATTTTTTCTTTTAGGAATATTGGACATGTCTTGTCATTTGCCATGTGATCATTCTTACAATTAACGCATTTATATTCTGTCGTTTCACAATTTTCATGATCTGAACAGCATTTTGGGCATACGATTTTTTTCATTGGACAGAGACGGGTTTGGTGACCAAACCGCCAGCATTTCGCGCATTGAGTTACAGGAAACATATATGCTTTCACTTCAAATCTGCAACCAAACCCATATACGTACGGAGGTAAAGTCTGACTTTTAAAAGATATTCTTACAGTCTCACTATCTATCCATTTTCCGTCTGATAAGCGCTTAAGTCTTTTCACAGCCAATATTTCATGGTCACACTGAAGATTCTCCATCAATTCTTTTTCCTCTTCATCTAAATCAATTTCTTTAATTATGCCATAAGACACATTTATTTCATCCACTAATTGCATCCTATACCCCATATCACTTAACTTCTTATTCTGAATTAATTTCTCTGCATGTTCTTTGCATCCGAACTGTATGAGTACTTTGAATGGACTCCTGAACTTTATTCTAAGAATATTAGTAATATTTTCTGCTCTTAAAAGCTTAGCAAAAGCTATTTGTTTTGGCAAAACTTCTTTAGATGTAATACTCACTTGATACTGCTCTTCTAAGTTACTATTATTCGACTTGTGAAAGTCACTATGTTTTGTGATGTTTCTAGCAAATCGTTTCGAACGTCTAGTACGCACAGTAATAAATCCATCATCTATGTCATTTTCCTCTATTACATCACTGTTCGGCCGTCTTCTTTTTTCTGTTCCTTTCGGCGTAATATTACCCTCCATATACTGTTCGCACTCCATATTTCCGATTACTTCCATACTTGAAATCACATTTAAACTATCGTCTTCCACTCTTGAACATGTTTGAACTTGTTCATCACCGCCTACGTTCTTTCCACAAAACGACATCAACCTATTATTCACTTGAGGGTACCTTGTATAAAAGAATAGGCAAACGGTAAATAAACAAACAAAACGAGCGCTACTGACAGCGTTCGGCGCGCGACGAAACATACATATTTAAACAGTTAAAGTCAACGTATTACGGACTTGTTATTTTGAACAAAAATTTTGCGAGCTGCAACTCGTTTTAGTAAAGGTGTGGTATACTTTTCGGAATTATTTTAACCCCTAGATAGTAAAAGTATAGAACTTGTACTTTGGAAGAAGGTACGCCTTTTTTAGTACACACCTAGAACATGCGTGTAGGGTGCCTGCTATTCATGGAATTAGCTCTCTGATAGAGCACTAACTGAAATTAGTTTCAAGGTAAGCTTACGTTTAATAAAATACCTATGAGTCAGCATTGTCATACGAAGTTAAAACCAACTTCTTTCTTAGCCGTGATAGCCTAGTGATGTTAAATTGCTTTAGACCGAAAATAGCCTCGATAGCTCAACGGTTGAGGAGCGAACTGAATTCCGAAAGGTTGGCGGTTCAAACCCCACCCATTGCACTATTGTCGTACCCACTCCTGGCACAAGCTTTACGCTTAATTGGAGGGGAAAGGGAAGTATTAGTCATGATTATCATGGCTAATATTCTTTATTAATTAAAAAAAAAGAGGTGCGTGTCCGGGATCGAACCTCGGATCCCCGACGTCTTAACCACGCTTAGCTAATCGTTATTAAACGTTATTTATCTTTTATTGTGCATTTCATCAGCTTCATGCTGCTTTTACTTTTATCATAATATGCGCCATCAAAAAATGTTTGTCTTTTTTGTGGGAAATAAAATAAAATTTTACAAGATCATAAATTGTGATCGGGCGTTTACAAGCACTCGGAAGTTATTTTTTCGGGATCCCGTTTGCAATTAACATCAAGTTAAATTAAGTATTAATTTTCTTTCTTATGAAACTTTATTATTATCTTCCTTAATTTTCGCCCAATTACTTAGTAATGAACTTGAAATACAATTACCATTTCATTAACTCCCACAATTTTTTTCCCAACTTTTTAATCATATAAAATTGGCCTTTGTTAACCATAATATTATTTAAAACTGTTTTTGTAAATTATGATCTTTCGGAAAGAATTTACTCTAACTTCTGTAAAAATTTATTCTAAAACAAATACCTGTTATTTTCGTAGAACCTGTTTTCCGAACAGATGATAGTCTAAATTAAACCAATGCTAAGCACTTCTAAACTTTAAAGTCTAAAGGAAGCCTTCTATGTGCTAGCATACCTACATACTTTCGTAATTATCACTTACCACCAGGTGAGATTGCAGTCAAGGGCTAACTTGTATCTAAATAAAATAAAATAAAATTAGAAGTTGAGACATTTTGTACGTGCTATCCCTACAATATTATACGATCCAACATGGCTAAATTCTTATATTAATATCTGAAATAAGAATAATCCTGAAAGTTTTTCGAAATAGCTTGAATTAAAACATCATTTCAGCCTTATGAGATTAGCGTTTTCGAATAGTACGATGGGCTGACTTAACTGTAATTACTATGCAGTGATTTACCAGTATACCAATGTGAAATAGACTTCTAGCATAACATTCATAAACAAATAAAGTAACACAACATGAAAAGTAAACAATAATATCAATGAATATTCAATAAGCGTAAATATCTTAATATTTGAATACATAATGGGTATGCCAGTTCATCGCCAGGAAGCAACTTAAACAAATTACTCTGGCAACCCTCCATAATTATTATTCAACCTTTATCCAGGGCAAATCGGGTAAATTTGTTCCGAAATTACTTTTATTAAAAGCATTTCTTTCCCTCTTTAGTGAAACCAAAGTGCTAGAGTAGACTAAATGGACTGGAAATTCCGTTTGAATAAATTACTCTTTGAATATGACTGTAAATAATTCCATAAAACGTGTGGGATTACGGTTGAGAATAAGGTTTTTCAAAGTAATGACGTACGGGCACTCAATTTTTTCTATTCTACTCTCTACTGATACTTTATTCATGTAAGATGCAGTTGAACATTGAACTTGCGCAGTGGGTGATATTTCGAACTACATTTGGCATCTGCTTCTGGTCTTAATAACGCGCAGTGGGTGATTTATCGATGTATGGCTAGAACAAACGTTATGACCAGAAGAGGTGAAATATAACAGTGAGCTCACCCACAGGTCGCGTCGCGTATCGCTGTTTCATTTCCTCGCAATCGAAGGAAAAAGTAGAGTGTTTAATTCGGTACTAGTACCTACCTATTCATACTCGATCAAAGTTGTGATCATGTACCTATTTGACGTGTTAAATTCAGATAATATGTATTTTTATAAATAATAATTAATATTCCTATTAGTTATAGTCGTCAAAAAGACCACCCCTGGTTGCCCCTGGACCAAAAGTGTCCATCAAGCTGGCAGCATTGCCCCGCTGAATGGCGATGGACAACCTTTGGACCAGGTAGGCCCCAGAGCGTGGATCGCAGCCTCTTTCTCTTAGACGACGGCCAAGTCGCGCACAAAGCCCCGCGCCTCCTCACCCCAGCAGCCCATCGTCTCCATCGGGTATTTTTATTGTGTTTTTGGTATACTAAATAAACTCTTATTTAAGTATTTTATTATTTTATATATTTGAAACCTATTATTGCTACTCCATAAAAAAGTATCTATTAAATAGAAGCGTACCTAGTCACATACAAAAGCTATGGTACAATAAAAACATTAAAACAAATCTGACTTCGAAGAGGGAGAGAAGTTTCCTTCTAAACTTTTCTATTATATTTTGTACCTGCTTAATGTTGTCGAAAGGAGTTTTAGTTAACTTTAAGACTTCCCGACAGTAAATTACTGTAATATTAAGTTTATATTACTTCGGCTGAATTCTCTTGGAATTGTTAAGTTGGTAAGTATATAGATATCGCTATCTAAATGGTCCAATAATGAATTGTTAAAGCAGTTGGCAAGATAGTATTTTAATAATAATTTATACTTTCATAAAACTTTGTACATTTAAATTTCTCATTAAGTTAATGTCCTTTGACATGATTTTAAATGTCAATATATTTTATTCAAGTGAAAACTTAGCACCTAGTTTACAGATCAAACCTTCAGTCTTGAAGACATAATAGTTGTTGCTCTTGTAAAGTCCACTTTCCCTCAATTTTCCGTCCACTTTGTTCAGTCTTACTACGACTACGAAAGACTAAATTTTTAAGTGAAACCCCCAAAATAACTAACTTTTTCTGATATTTGAACAGCATATTTCTACTGCAACACAAACTCTGCACACGATTTTTTTCTACATATACAAAAAATATAGTTTTACTGCACTAGTTAACTAACGTAGGCCGTATTTGAACTGCACCGTTGTTTCGCGAGTTATTTACATTTCACAGAAGGTTTATACGTGCACACTCATAATATCATATCCTCTGACAAGATTAAGTACAGAAATTAAAACCCGATTTTCGTACTTTTTATAGTCACACTAAAAGATACCCGCGACTTCATCCGCGTGGATGTAGGTTTTTGAAGATCCCATGGGAACTGTTTGGTTTTCCGGGATAAAAAGTTGACTATGTCAATAACATGGACGCAAGCTACCTCGGTATCTTTCATACAAATCAGTTGAGCGGATGGGTCTTTAGGATCCCGTGGGAACTCTTTGATTTTCCGAGATAAAAAGTAGCCTATGTCCGTCCCCGGGATACAAGTTGACTCTGTACCAAATTTCATCAGAATCGGTTAAACTGTTGGGCCGTGAAAAGGTAGCAGACAGACAGACAGACACACTTTCGCATTTATAATATTAGTGTGGATTTCTACAAACAAATGGAATCGTACACCATTCCATTTGTCAGGTTCTGATTCGAAAATGGACCCCCGGGAGGGTGAAAATAAATCGGTCGCAATCAGTATCATAGACTAATAAACAGTAAATAACTATAAACAATAAATAAATATTAATTGTAGAAAATTATTATCATACACAAATATTATAATAAATTGAAAACGGTTATTTTACAGAAAATAGGTAGCTTTTGTTACAGAAGCAATTACTTTTGTTATTAGCCTAGGTAGTCCTTTGTTTGGAGTTGACCCGCTTTTTACACAATGACCAGGTAATTTTCTGACACAACACTCCACTTTGCACCTTAATTTAGTTTGAAATGCCGCCGGTTCGCCCTGCGTCAAGTTTAAATTTAAAAAATTATAATGCTACCGGGACAGATTTCAAAATATTTTTTTATGGAACAACATAATCTTGTTTAACAAGTGTAAATTAAAAATTTATAACACCCCCGACGATCCAAAGTATTTGAGTTTTCCAAAACATAATTTTCAAATAAATAATTATGTATTTAGGCAACGTCCATCTTGACAGCTTGTCATTTGTCTATTGACATAATATTATGAACCTAACGGTTATCTAACCTTCTTTTCTACAAGAAAACTAGAAAAGAGCTGATAACTCTTAAACGGCTGAACCAATTTTTTTAGATTATAGCTAAGAACACTCTCGATCAAGCCACCTTTCAAACAAAAAAAAACTAAATTAAAATCGGTTCATTCGTTTAGGCGCTACGATGCCACAGACAGATACACAGATACACAGACACACAGATATACGCGTCAAACTTATAACACCCCTCTTTTTTGGTCGGGGGTTAAAAACGGTGCTGAACGTAAGTATACCTTTTATTAACCCCCGACCCAAAAAGAAGGGTTTTATAAGTTTGACGTGTGTATCTGTGTATCGGTGTATCTGTGTATCTGTGTATCCGTCTGTGGCATTGTAGCTCCTAAACTAATGAACCGATTTTAATTTAGTTTTTTTGTTTGAAAGGTGGCTTGATCGAGAGTGTTCTTAGCCATAATCCAAGAAAATCGGTTCAGCCGTTTGATAGTTATCAGCACTTTTCTAGTTATTACTGTAACCTTCACTTGTCGGGGGTGTTATAAATTTTTAATTTACACTTGTGGTAAGTTGCTATAGTATAAAACAAGTAAATAGTCTTCATCAACTTATATATTAACTGCCTCTTATTGATCATTCCGTCAGAATGAGAAGATTCTTAAGCCATAGTCCATTACGCTTATCAAGTGCACATTGGGAGATTTTACACATCTTTGAGAAAATTATGGACAACTCTCACGCATGCCCGTTTTCTCATGGTGTTTCCATTGTCATTTTTTTATTTAAACATTAGATTATAGCAAGTGATATTTAGTAGCTAAATGTACCGGGATGAGTCAATAACTCAGTAGGTAGGTATATTGGGATAATGTGAAGGCAAAATGGAAAGAAAGCATTGTAGAGGTAGCGACATTTCCCCCGTGGTATATTTTTCCACATTTAGATTATACAAAAAATGTATTTATCTAGGAAGCACCACTGCAAAATGAGAATTGGAATGACTGGGATAAAACTATCAATAACATTTTTTACAGCAGCTTAATATGTTTTAAATAATTTTACGATGTAAAATTGTTACTAGTGACAACAAGGGTTGACTTCATTTATATAGGGCACGAGTTTCATATACCGCAAAAAGTGGAACGACGTATGAAAGCATTTGTGCATATTGTTCACGCGCGTTAGCGAAGGCTTTACTGAACCTAACAGTCTCAGGGTGATATTTATAGAAAGTACTTTGACTTTGCTCAGATTTAAGATAGAGTTAAAACGAGACAGATTTATGTGAGAGATATACATCTGTCTTGTCTTAACTCTGTCTTAAGTCTAAGCAAAGTCAGTGTGCGCTCAATAGAATAGATCTCACCATCAATGTACATACTCGTACGTTCAGTGCAGTCCCTTCCACTCCCTTACTGGTCAGTATTAATAAATAATAATAATTAATTATAATCGTATGAGTTTTTGGATAATAATGCGTTGGGTTTCCAAAATATAGGGCTGTATATAGATACGACCCGAAGAGTACGATTTTGTCTTTGATAATAATAATATCGTTAAACTTTAACGATATTATTATTTTGATCGCGACGGTGACTAAAAGTGCGTCAGTTTTACGTTACATTGAAGAAAATTATAAGATTAAATTTGGAATTTAAAAGTTGGTTGCCCATATTATACTTACATCTAAGAACTTATGCACTATTAACTTGCCTACTTAATAATCTTATGATTTCTATGCCCATCAGTTACTGGCTTGGACGATATCGCTGATCCAACTTAATTGATTGGTTATTATGAAACTGGGTCACATCACCCTTAATAATACTTAAAGTATGTACCTAACCCTTTCTAAATCATCAACTTTTTATTAATAAAAAGCGATAAGGCAAAAGTTTTTCAAAAGTAGAAAACACTGGAAAGACGAACTCAATTTAAGTAATTAAAACTATTAACTTGTAAAAAGTAAACGTATTATAAAATGTTTTCCATCAAGAAGCGTTGTCAACAGCAAAAAGGTGGAATCGCCGCCACTTAAGAGGGGTCTCTCCGTCACTCGCTTCATACAAACGTAGTTCCAATTTCATTTGAATATTAAGCAGCCAAAGTCCATGAAATTTTGCAGACATATTCTAGAAACTAATATCTATGTCTGTGGTTTTCCAGATTTCTGTTAAAATATTCGGTTTCAAAGTTACGCGGTCTTAAAAATTCACATACAAATCTTTGAGCCCCTGTAATTTTAAAACTACATATTTTTAGAAAAATCTAAAACACCACAGACAGATATTAGTTTCTAGAATATGTCTGCAAAATTTCATGGACTTTGGTTGCTTAATATGCAAATGAAATTGGAACTACGATTGTATGTAGCGAGTGACGGAGAGAGCCCTGTTAACTGGCAAAGTTCCAGATTTTTTTGTGCGTTTTATTACTTCGTATTGTTAGCACGTTTCAAGAATACATAAAATATTGCCCTGCTATGAGTAATTATAATTCATTTTATATACTAGTACCTATACTCATATATTTATTATTTCTTTTGTATAAAGGAAACACAATGAAAGAGGAACATCCATTAATAAAATACCATGTCACTGTTTTTTTTAATTTTTGTCGCTAGTGTTTGTCTGTAGTTTCATCCACGTTATTACTATTTCTTAACAATCTTCTTATTTCGGAGGCGAATCCTCTAATTTATGACTTGATCACATATAGGTTTTTCAAGAATGGTCAGTCCTCTGTTAGTGGCCATTAAATGAAGGGAAGCGGACCTCACCTAGGTAAAATAACGTTTTCGAAAACGCCCTAAGTCATTACTCACAACACGCACTGTTCTCAAGACATTCAATTAAGTCTAATATTATTAGGTATGTCTGTCTCTATGCCTAAATCCTACTCATTCTGAGAGGAGACCCGTGCTCAGTAGTTTGCCGGCAAAGGATCGATCATGATGATGTCTGTACCTTATGTGTTCTAATAGTTTCGGCTTTAAACCTAATCTGCCAAGGACATCCGCCTTTACGTGTAAACTACGCAAATTACGCGATAACATAGGTAATCAATTTATTATTAAACATATTATTTAGTCATTCACTTTATAATCTAACCATACATGTGTTTAGATTGATTAAATTCCTAAGGTGTTTACAATTAGGTATAATATTATTCAGATAGATTAGCGAGATTGATTGCCTTAAATGTTCTCTGAAGCATAAAGGCTGATATAACGTGAAATTTGGCGAATTTCTTGATGGATAATGCGAGATTAGGTACCTAGTAACCGCATTTGCTACCTATACCTTACTCTCTGAAATACTCGAGCAAAATGGTTTTTCTCTCGCTTGGTTTATTTTAATGTTGATGTACATTTATACATATTTATGAGCTCAGAATTTTCTTCTCTTTCATTTAACATCCCACTCGACACAATAGCAAAATTTTTTTTTCACTTTTTTTAATAATTTTTTGATAAATTTTGTCATTTTTATTTTTTTTGTATAAGATGTATATTGAAGCCTATGCCACCCGGATCTTTACAACGAATCAATTGATGACACCTCATTCATCAAAATCGGCCCAGTAGTTTAGGCGCTACGATGGAACACACAGAATCTGCATACAAACATACATACATACATAGACTGCTAAAATTACAACCCTTCCTTTTAGCTTTGCTGCAGTCGGGAAAAATCTACGCAGTCTTGGATAAAATTACTACGTTCTTGTACTAATCCAGTCCATTTATTTTGTATCAATGTGTACACAATTTATTATTCTCTTCGGATTTACCTTTATTAATATTTCCACCCACATACATTTTATTTTAATTTAAAATGCCGCTGGGGAAAGGTTTCTGATCGCGAATAAGACGGCCTTTGTTCGCCTATTAACCTTTATTATCGTGGTGTATTTTTCGTATTTGCTTTGTGTATAATTAAGAGATCAAATGTTCTACAAAAAATAGGTAGGTGAAAGGGTTTTTATATTGTTTATTTAATAAAATAATTGCGAAACTAGTTTGCGTATACATTTTTGTCCATATTCTCTCTGTTTTATAATTTTTAAAAACCTATATCCACGGGAACGAATTCGCGGGTATCTTAGTTAGTTACTTATAACTGCAAAAGCGTAGGTATAGTTTGCTGGTTTGTCCTTCAATCACGCTGCTACAATGCACGGATTGACGTGATTTTTTCATAGGTATAGTAAATTGGAGACCTGAAAAGTGACTTTTGCTACTTTTTATTCTCGAAAATCAAAGTGTTCCCACAGAATTTTTAAAAACCTAAATCCACGCGACTGAAGTCGCGGGTATCAGTTATATTCTAAATAAACGTTTCGTTTCTTTATTTCTTTGAAAGTTAAGAGTTTTTTTAGGAATCCCTTTTTTTATATTTCCTGTATTTTGTTTATGTGGTTATCTATAAATATAATGCCACAGCTTATTTACAAAGTTTCAGCCAAGCGTTTTGATTGAAGGAGATTAACGAACTACCAGCTTATGCTACTATAGTCTGCTAAACCAAATTTTGTACCTACAACGTGCAGCATGCATCACCCACTCTATCACCACACAATATGTAGGAAATGCAAGTAAACAAAAGGCACCAATATCACGCAACACCATACACAGCCTCTGAAACACATTCTACGCACGTTTCTCTGAGATCAGACCATTCTCAAGAGATGTTGACTCTAAAAAGCGCAATTGAAGTTTAACAATAAACTTGTGTATCATGGACTTCAGCAATGTTATGCCAACATAATGCGAATTCAATTTCACTTCTAAACTTCCCTATTACATAACTTGCTGATTTACCTACCTTGCTTAATTCTGTCGACAGGAAGTTAATTTAAAAGCTAGAATCCATTAATTGTAATATAAAGTTAATTTTACTTAACAGAATAATTCTCCTTTATTACAATGGTAACCATCAGAGCTGTCGGAAAGTTAAATCTTGTTAATAGGCACTCAAGCACTATTTCAACTTAGTATGTTCTTTTTCTGTACCTTAAGATTGGTTTTGTATAATTATATTTCTGGGACTATATAAAAATGCACATTGAGGTTGATAAAATAAGCAAAAAATTTTGTTGCCAGCTCGTTAAATAGTTTAAAGGTTTTTATTGAATTTCCGGAATAATTCATTATCATAAGAAGTTTCTCGCCTTTTAACGAAGGATTCTTTCGCTGCCTTCTTTAATAAGTACTTTAGTTTATGCAACAAGCTCTGGAGAATTCCTTTTTTATTTCTTTCGAAGGGCTCGCCTGCAAGCGATTCTTTTCTTCTTTTTTGAAAATACTCACTGGCGTAGTTTACCGTGAACTCACAATAACTTTCATAATTACCCTTTTCCTATATTCGGGTATGACCCACTTTATACAACAACCAGGAAACTTTCGACACCGCTTTCAACTTCACACCTTTTGGACCGTCGCGCTTCGTCGCGTCGTCGGTCCAACTTCGAATTAAAAAATTGAATTCAGCTCGGTAGATTTCAATTTTTTATTTTGCAATGTAAAAATAGGGGCAAATTAAGCATACACCTGGACGGATTTTTTCTTCAGCATTTTTACGACACAGATACGACGCTCTCCAAATTTTTAATCCATACTTATTATTATAGATACAAAAGTGTTTCTATTTGTTTGTCTACTAGCTTTATATGGCCCATCCCTATAACCAATTTTGACGAAATTTTTTATTTTTATTTTTATTTTATTATTCAATTGTAATCAACAGCGTTATACAACATAATTATTATAATAAATCTAAGTTAAACTTAAGGCCACATGAGATTACCTTCTTAAAATTAATTGACAAGTATTTTAACAGAGTATACAATAATATAAAGAAAAACAATAAAAACAAAGAGATGTACAAAAATTAAAACTGTGTGTGTGTGTGTGTGTGCATGTTTAGTTGTTAACTATTTTTTTTTTTTTTTGCGAAGATGGAATTCCTTTTTTAATTTATTTTTTGTCAGGTGAAATAAGTCGAACTCAGCATACTGCTTATTATAAGTGCGTGCCACAAATTTTGTACAAAGATAGCTTGCATCCCGGGGACGGCTATACTATTTGTTCCGGAAAATCCCATAAGTTCCCATGGGGTTTATAAACATTTTGGACGTACGTGAGTTACAATTTAAAACATCTCTTTTTATGACAAAGCGAATTAAGCGAATTATATTTCGGACAAAACGTAATGTAAATAATCCCGAGTTTTGGGACACAAGAGACTTTTGGGCCTTTGAATATTTTTATAAATCTGTAGGTATTGGCTGAATGCTTTGTGATGCGTGACGTTTCAATTCAATTCATTCCCAAGGGACTGATATTATGTTTCTGCATTTCAAAAGTAAATTATATGTCCATCCTTAGACTTCAGGCTGTCTTGGTTCCCATGATTTTGCTGAAAAGTGAACAAACCAAAAACACAATCGTATTTATAAATGACTGAGAACGAAGCTTCCGAGACTTATTTAGGTACTTCACTTAAAAAGCACATGTCGCATAATTGCCTAAGTAGGTACTTAAAATTCTCAATTTACTAAAAAACCTATGCCTACAAGCCGAAAATTAAATTAAATCAAGATGTAAGAGTTGCTTTAGTATTTGCTCCCTCATGTATAGTTTCCTCTGTGTATTTTGTATTTGTAAATGTTTCTGTGTGCAATACAGAATTATCAATATAAATCATCAATCAAATTAAAAATTTATGCCGATAGATAAAATCAGAATTAGGTGTCAAAAATCTAATTCACTGTTCTGATTCTGTACGATGTCACGTCGATCAGCGGTATGGGTTTAATGAAACTACCACACTTATACGTCCCAAGTTTGACCGCTTCGGTCAGACTGCATCACCACTTATGACCAGGTGAAATCGCAGTCTAGTGCTGATATGTATCGGAAGAATAATTAATAAATTCTATAACCACTAGTGAATCAGTGGTAGTTTAGCTAAAAGTTCTGTTGTTTACGTAATTAATTCTGTAGTTAATTCATGTTAATATGAGAAACCCTTATGAAAATATACGAAATAGGTACGTTGAAATGAGACCCCTAATATAAATTAACGCAAAGTAAAACTAGCTCTGACAAAAGAAAAATGTGTACACATTTGTTCACTTCATCCGACACTACCAACGCCACTTTCATTATGCCAGGACATAGAGACGAGACTAATGCAAGATAATGTATGAATTACGCGCAGGAATAATGGCGTAATAACACACCCGCGACTGGCGGAATGAGGAAGTCCAGACGCATTATTTAGATTGATAATACTCTTGAGCCATATTAGAGTAAGAAGCAAAATTAATGTCGTCTCAAGTAGGTTTAAGAATATGACAGTACATTGACACGTTGACTTATTGTACTATGACGAGATAGGCCTACGACTTCGTCAGCGTGGACACAGGCGTGGATCTAGGACAACTAGGGTACACCTTCGCATTTATAATATTGGTATGGATTATTTTATCAGATGCTAATGATACCTAATAACTGAAACCAACGGTACGTAGCTGTAATGTCTTGATTAGGGCATAATATGTATAAGATGCATAAAGAAAAGGCCAAATTCAGATTTTCAAAGTCGGTCACTCACAAAAGCTGATTTAGGTTAAAGTTTGACAAAATACGTGTAGATACCTACCTACTTATCATTTAGAAAGTAGTTTTGTCAACATTTTTGGTAAATATGGCTTTAAAAAAGACTTGTCTGGGTAGGAGTAATAACTAATAACATTGTAGCTAATTATAACAAGGTACAACACAATCTCCAAACTAAAATCTACATCTAGTGCTATACGTTTCTGCAAGGAACATTTTAAAAGTGATAGAAATATATTATTAAAACCTGTTGGTTTAGTTAAATTTAAAAATTGTGTACAACAGAATAGCCAAATTTTATTTAATCTCTAAGAGTAGGTAGTAGGAGAGGTACGTACTCGTATTCGTACATAACAATCTACTATTTGTGTCGTTATTATTCTGTCACGTGTCTGTTGGTTTATTGTGACCTACATTTCAAATTGTGGTCCACCCAAAGTTCCAGGTCTCTAAGTTTTAAGGCTTATACGGCTGACTGTTACATAAGTAATGTTTGACAAAGAATTTATTGTAGAGTAGGATTTCACACTTATATTATAAAGGCGAATGTTTGTGTGTATGTGTGTGTATGTTTGTTACTCCTTCTCGCAAAAACCACGGACGGATTTGGCTGAAATTCAGAATGGAGATAGATAATACCCTGGATTAGCACATAGGCTACTTTTTATCCCGGAAAATGAAAGAGTTCCCACGGGATTTCAAAAAACCTAAATCCACGCGGACTAAGTCGCGGGCGTCAGCTAGTATTTCATATGTTTAAGTGTTTCATAGTTTATAATTTGTAATTAAAATTCCTATAGAAGTAAAACCACAAGAAAAAAGCTTGTTCTAAACAAAATACGTACCTACTCAGCGATTTAACAAAAGTCTTACCATAAATCAGTGCCTCCAATAAAGTGAAGAGTCAATTCGCGGCGATCATCAGCGCAAAGTGATTTATTTAACTGTTCTAATCTTGAGTCATTCTCAACCAACATAGATATAGAATATAATAGATAGAAAATATAGATATAGCAGTATGACCACGCGTAAAACCGCAGGAAAAAGCCTGTTCTAAACAAAATACCTACGCACTCAGCTATCTAACAAAAGCCTTACCATAAATCAGTGCCTCCGATAAAGTGAAGAGTCAATTCGCGGCGATCATCAGCGCAAAGTGATTTATTTAACTGTTCTAATCTTGAATCATTCTCAACCAACATAGATATAGAATATAATAGATAGAAAATATAGATATAGCAGTATGACCACGCGTAAAACCGCAGGAAAAAGCCTGTTCTAAACAAAATACCTACGCACTCAGCTATCTAACAAAAGCCTTACCATAAATCAGTGCCTCCGATAAAGTGAAGAGTCAATTCGCGGCGATCATCAGCGCAAAGTGATTTATTTAACTGCTCTAATCTTGAGTGATTCTCAATTCCTTACATTGACTAAATGACTTCTGCGTAAAAAACGTTGTGTTAATTCGAGTAAAGTACGCACTCAGCGGGCGAACGAAATCGTATTCATAAATCAAAGTGAAAGATCAATTTGGTAAGCAATTTGCGTAAAATTTTTGTCGATAATTTTCTTAATAGATTCAGAATAGTAGTGTTTATACTATCTATTGATTAGATCAAATAAAACGTGAATTAATTTAAAATAAATTTATTTTTACTTAAAAAATTACCACTCATAAATAAATAAAAATATTTTTATTTAATTAAACTTTTACAAGTACTTTTGAATCGTCAAATGTATTTACCATTGGTCCGGAATGCCTTTCCTACCGAGAAGAACCAGCAAGAATCTCGGCGGTTGCTCTTTATGATTATCATAAATACGAATTGAATGTGTTTGATTGTGGGTTTGTTGGTTTGTCCTTCAGTGCCGTCGCAACGGAGCAATGAATAAACATGGTTTTATACACGGGTGTAGATAAATACCTGGAGAATGACATAGGCTCTTTTTATCCCGGAAAATCAAAGAGTTCTTAAGAGATTTTCCTAACACTAAACCTAAATCCACATGGATGAAGTTTCATGCATCAGCCAGTTAACTGTTAATAAAGTGTTTTGCGAGCTATATTTTGGAGTTTGATTGTAGGTACGATATTCTGAATTAGCTTTGATATTAGGTTCCTTTGTCAAAACTCGTAAAATGCTGGGTAGCCGAATAACTTCCACTAATAAATTGAACAGTCACTTTGCCGCAACCATCAAAGAGATTGATTCGTGTTCCCGCTCTTATCTTGGATTGGTTTGTAGCTTTTATAATACCGTAATGACTTCTCTCTTTTTGATAACTTTATACTGTAACGGTGGTAATGGTTAAGACATTGGCCTCCTGTTCGGGGATCGGGGGTTCGATTCCGGACAAGCACCTTCTACTATTCAGAGTTATGTGAGAGAGGAAAACTGCATGCCTTAGAGTTCTCCATAAGGTTTGCAAAGGTGTGTGAAGTCTGCCAGTCTGTACTTGACCAGCAAGGGGAACTAAGGCCTAACCCTTCTCATTCTGAGAGGAGGCATGTGCTCAGTAGTGACCCGGCGATGAGTTGATGATAATACTCTAACGAGAGAAAAAATAGGCAGGTCGATAACAAAAATATAATCATGATCTTGATCATAAATCAAATAGCCGTAATAAAGAGAACAATCATTTCTCCCGGAACCATCAGTATTTTAGGTAATAATAAAGACGTTTTTCTCCTTGGTGACATTATTTTCTAGCTGAAGTATACTCATTTTGTGGCCGAACGAAATGTTATTCATATATCAAATAGCTATAATAAAGTGAGCAGTTTTTATGCGACTTTGTTACTTGAGCGATTGGCATATTTCTAACTTCTTTCATCTTTGGAAGTTTAATCATGCAGCCAACACCCAGTGGTCAAGATTATGGTACTAAATCACACATAAGGTTAATAGTCAATTGCCTGTGACGAATTGGGCATGGATTAATTAGCAGGTAATTAGTGGTTATCTCATCGAACTTAGATCTGGTGGTATTTTCGCTAAAAGCGTATTTTTTTTCTATGTGGTAATTTTCTGATATTAGTAATTCGCTGTTAATGTGGAGTACCACTATGTACAATAATAATATTTATAGAGTTACAGTCTTTGGCTACCGTTTTTGTACTGAATTCGGGACAAAATTGGCTACTCGTAACAGATTGCTGTTATCAGATAAAAGTTCTCTTCAACACCCAGTAAGCCTGGTTTGTATCTGATAAAAAAACATTTTTGACTTTTATTAGCCTTTTGAATTTTCCTTTATTGCACACTTTTATCAAATTTTTTATAGTTTTTATTCAATAATTTCTTTTTTAAATGTAGGATCGTCACTATTTTTTGTGAATTTATTTAAAAGAAGATAGACTGTTCACTTTGCACATTCATCTAAGTAAACCCAAAGATTTTGCTGCTTTCGATCAATAATCTTGACCGGTCCTGGTCCAGATCCCTACTTTATTGCTACCGACCTCTTTCGTAGACTGATATTAAACCATTATTATTCTTGTCGTCTATCTCAAGCGCGTGTCAAATTCCAACCAAACTATCCACTGATAGCATCGAAACTTACAATGATCGGGCGACGATACCAAGTAGTGACTTGTCTTAAAATAGCAACTACAAATTGTCGGTCAATAACTCCGAAAATCAGATAACGAAATTTTTTCTTAAACACTTTAATCGGTTTACTCTTAATCGTACCTTTCTTTGACTTGACAGTTGACATTTAGAGCAAATATGGGGAGTGCGTTTTCAAAATGTATGCACTATATTATACAAGCAGAACTAAGAAAATTGTAATCGGGATTTGGCACCTCTCCGTAGAGGCCTTATTGAACTTTTGTTATTGACAAGCCAATGCCCGGGATTTCGTCCGCGTAGCTTTATGTTTTTGAAAACCCGTGGGAACTCTTTGATTTTGCGGGATAAGAAGTAGCATATTATGCTACTCTCAAGGTCTTTAACTAGGTCTTTAACTATAGTTAAATCCATTACAAAAATGGAGCAAAACTCAACAAACAAACATACTTCTGAATTTGTGATATGAGTACTGAGTAGTTATAAGTAATGTGCATACCTACCTACTTAGTTGTATTTTATATTTGAATTTCTCGTATTCTTTTTTATAAGGATAGTTTTCTTCAAAAAAATATGTGATCGGTGGTCGAAAGTTCAAAGTCGTCCAATAAAGTGGGCAGTCAATTTGCCCGCGGCCATCGACGTAGATTGATTTATATCAGTGGTCTAATCTCGAGCGTTTGACAGTTTTTCTCATGTTACGGAATTACTTCTTTGGAGAAAGGAAACTTTTATTCCGTTCTATTCTGTTTGATGAAATTCAGCCTCGGTTTAGTACGAACAAATTTATTGCAAGCTCTATAAAAATTCAGTTTACCATATTACCCCAAAAGTGTATTCCCGGGATTTTTTTTACGTTTCATTCATGACATTTATTAACTTTATTCAAATGCTAACAGGCACGGCTTACGCTTGCTTCACTCAGAAATGTAATAAAATTTGTAACATAAAGAAGCTGGGAGTGAAGTTAGCAAGAGGTGCGAAACCGTAGCTTTTAGCATTTGAATATTGAATGATATAAGAATTTAAAGCCATTAATTAGTACCTACTAAAATCAGGTTTTTAACCGTGTAAAATTGCATTGAATATCCATATTTTTATAAATGCAAAAGTGTGTCTATTTATCCATCTGTCTGACTATTTGTTACCATTTTATGGCACAAGTGAAACCTTCTAACCGAATTTGACGTAAGGTACTCAGCCAGCTTGCATCCCAGAGACCGACAGTGCCTACTTTTTATCCCAGAAAATTAAAGAGTTCCCACGAAATTTTTAAAACACTCCATGTGAATAAAGTTACTGGCATCCTCTATTTGGTACGGAAATAGCTTGCATCTCGAATGGGACGTAAATTACTTTTTGTCCCGTAAAATCAAAGAGTTGGGATTTTTGAAACCCTAAATCTACGCGGCGAAGTCAGGCGCACGGCGCATCATCTAGATAAAAAAGATAATTTAATTGCGATAAAATTTTTATTGTTTTATAAACCACATTCATACTAGTGGCAATAAAATATATGCGTCAGAGTTGGCGGAGTTGCCGCCTCGCTGAAGATTTTCAATTAAGATAACTCTCAGTGTAAAATGGTTGCTGTTTTATAGCTACAGCAATTATTGTTTCACATAAATATCATCCAATTGTTCTCAGTAGTTTCATATCTGAATTTTGACTGTAGGTATCCCTTAATATCATTTAAATGTATCATCTATCGAGTCTAAGGATGTATTTTACGGTTATTTTACTATACCTACTTCTTGCAGTTTTTAAGAAATTATTCTACTTATTGTATGTAGATAATAGAGCATTTAAAGAAATCCATAAGTTAACTATTTGCTTGCACAAATCGTATGTTTTAATTTTAAAAAATATATTCAGGCTCCTTTAGTATAAGTTTTTTAATCTCCGAGTGCGGAATGAATTATAAACGAAGCACTTAAGTTTTAAGAACTCTGTATTACTTGACCTGGTTTACATTTAAAAATAATTTGAAGTCGAATATTTTTTATATGAAAGTAAGATCATTAGATATATTTTAATTTTGGATATAATTTTAGGAAAGTTTAAATTATAACTTTGTACAAAATCCGCAGAAACACGAAACTTCAGCAATAACTCAAAATTTAAAAAAAACTCGATCAAGCCACCTTTCAAACAAAAAACTAAATTAAAATCGGTTCATTTGTTAAGGAGCTACGATGCCACAGACAGATACACAGATACACACGTCAAACTTATAACACCCCTGTTTTTGGGCCGGGGGTTAAAAATACTACTATCTTGAGACCCTATCAGTTTTTCAAACTAAACTTTCAAACTAGTATTAACTACTTTTACAGATAGATTATGAAAAATATTAGATGTTATTTACTCAGTCGCAATGCGCAAAACTACGCCCAGATAAAATGCTTGACAATGTGATCCGAAGCGTACCTTTAACCCTTTGAAAGGCACGATATTTTTATTCTTTGTGTTGGATCGTCAATTTGATAAGATCTTAAGTAAAACTTAAAGAGTGGCCCCATGTGGAAAAGCGCTTTAAATTAATCAATTTTCTCTCTGCTTTTGATGAAATAAGTTATATTAATTTTGGTCTTCGGTTTCGCAGAATTACTTACAAGTTTAACAAAATTAAATAAGGTTTGGAGATTTATAGCTGTAGGTAGACATTTTGTACCCTATAAGTAGATAAGAGTTTGTAGAGAAAGTTCCACTCTAAATAAGTCTAAGTAAGTCGTGCGTGATTCTTGGGTTTGTGGTTATTAAAGATGATTGATCGCAGATTTTGGCTCTGCCATTGACGCCTCGCCTTTAGTGTTTTGAGAATCTCTTTCCTTTGAGTTGCTGCATAATTATTTATTAAGATGTCAAGGATCAAAAAGTTTAGAAGAGAACATCGTACTGTTTGGCAAGCCTTACTAACCAAAGTTGGGAAAATGGGCGATTAGAGCCCCAGCGTGGCCCCAGCACTTATGATACTTTTAGCATCAGCGATCAGCGATCTTGCAATTGCATCGATGGTGCTTCGCGTTTTGCCGACTTTCTGCATTCAATCGCTAAGTATATTATGGAGATCACGCGCTTTAGCGATTTTTACGATTCTGCAGTATTTGGACGCACCATCGAGTTTGCGAAAATCGACTTGATCGCTGCAACTGAAGATAATTAATATTATAAATTGTGTGCGAGGTTCCAACAAGCAACTAAATCGCCGGTCGCTGATGCTGAGAGCATCATGTCTGCTACGGCCCTTATAGATGTCATCGGTAATAACTGTTAATAGGGCCCGAAAAAAATTAAACTCAATACAATTACATAAATACAATTTAAACAAATGCAAATACCAAATTAATCAGCAACATGTTTCAGTAAAAATGTATAAAATGTAGCCCAAAGCGGGCATAAATAATTTAATTAACATTTAAAAAACGCCCTGGGACAATGAAGCGACATTTAAAATTAATATTTCATTTCCTCCGTCACGCGAATTGGAAACATTTTAAAAATAAGTTTTTAATTCACCCTAGAAATATCATACTATAATATGAAGACCTTTTAAATTATAAATTAGTCGGGGACAAAGATCTACTAGCTGAACATGTACCAAGACACAAAAAATCCTCATGATGAGAAAAATACTATTTTCAAATTGGTCTTCGCTATGGTTAGGTACTGGGCTTATTTAAAGCGTAGGTGTTTTGCCGGTTAATTAGTGGTACATTCAAATATTTTTAGGGTTCCGTACCTCAAAAGGAAAAATGAAACCCTTATAGGAACACTTTGTTGTCTGTCTGTCTGTCTGTCCGTCAGTCTGGCCCGTCTGTCAAGAAAACCTATAGGATACTTCCCGTTGACCTAGAATCATGAAATTTTACAGGTAGGTAGGTCTTATAACACAAGTAAAGAAATAAATCTGAAAACCGTGAATTTGTGGTTACATCATTAAAAAAAATTAAAATGTGTTTCAATTTTCAAAGTAAGATAACTATACCAAGTGGGGTATCATCTGAAAGGGCTTACCCTGCAGGTACTACATTCTAAAACAGATTTTTATTTATTTTTATGCACGATAGTTTTTGATATATCGTGCAAAATGTCGGAAAAAATAGCCGAGTATGGAACCCTCGGTGCGCGAAGGGCTCCCACTAAGAAAGGCTTAAGCTACGGGATTTGCGAGACGAACGGCAGCTTTCATCACATTCAGTTCAAAACGGCGCATATTTTTAAATTACGACTTTCATTTGTTTCAGCAATAACAACGGCACACAAAATCACCGAACTGAAGGTTCCACTGTACGCGGATCCACGTCGAGCCGCCGAGCTGAGCTGTCACTTCCAGATGGACGATCAGAAACTCCACTCGGTCAAGTGGTATAGGGATATGAACGAGATATTCAGATATAACCCATCACAGAAGGTACTTACTCGTATAAATGGATATCTATACGAGGCAAAATCAGCCAGTGAGTTGCCTTATGGCCTTAACAGACTTATGGTCTCAACAAACTTATGGCCCCAACAGACTTATGGTCTCGACAGACTTATGGTCTCAACAGACTTATATTCTTAACAGACTTATAGCCCCAACAGAGTTATGGTTTCGACAGACTTATGGTCCCAACAGACTTATGGCCCCAACAGACTTATGGCATCAACAGACACAGTTACACAAAATCTAATGCAGGCATTTTTTAGTAAACAGTGATTGAATGCCTCGTATAAACAGCTTCAGTAATAAATTTCTTGTTTAAATAGATGATGAAGGGGATTTTATCTGCGTGAATTTATGTTTAAAAATCTCCTGGGAGCCTTTTAATTTTCCGAAACCAAAGAAGCCTATGAACTTTTTCGGGATAGTACCTAAGCTGTCTCTACTTATACAAAATTTCGTCGAAATTGGTTCAACGATGGGTTGTCAAGAGTTAATACCGACAGGCAGATAATTTCGTACTTATAATATCAGCATGGATATATGTAAAAGTGGCTTATGAGAATACGACCTTCAAAAAAGTCATGGTTTCAACGTAAAGAATTAATTGTAAAGGCCGTAACACAGCCGAGGCCACGTGAGTAATCCTCATGTTTGGAGAACTTCGGCTTTTGAAAACGTGACCTGAAATTTATAATTTGCAATGGCCTATTTCACTCGTCAAGTCACATGTTTGAGGTCATGTTAAGTACTGCGGACGTTTTAATAGCTATTGTGCGAATTTCCCCATTAATTGGTATATTTCGCAGTGCAAAAGATTTATTGAAGAATTTTTCCAACCCTCGCCCAACCGAAATAGTACTGCACTTTTTGTAGTTGTTTGTACACTGCTTCAATCCGAATTCGATAAAAATATACGTTCCGGGAAAACAAATGCCACGCTCGAATGCCATTTTTTGTTCTGATCCGTAATTTGATATTGATTGGCACTAATAGCACAGGATACTGTGCTATTAGTGTTATACGTCACTTCATTGTGTTTGTGAATTTTTCTCTCCGATCTTTATGAGTGGAATGCGATCACCCCCCAAGGTGATTCAACACCTTGCTTAGATGTCCTGCCACCAGGTTCTGTTTTTAGTATTTTGTATTGAACCGTAGAAGTTGATCGTGACATTTTCGTTAAGTATATTTGATTACCGGGATGGGGAGTATTGAAAAGGGAATTGTGGTCGGGAACATGGAAGGCAAGACGCCGGGAGACAGATCTCCGTTCTATATCGAACATAAATTCGGCATTATCTAACAAGTTATGACCTCTTAAATAATGTGAATGATAGAGTTACCTAGACTATATTTAATAACTCAAAATTTAAAAAACCCCCGACACAAAAACCTCAATAAGAAAACTACAAAAGAGCTGATAACTTTCAAACGGCTGAACCGATTTTCTTCGATTATAGCTAAGAACATTTTCGATCAAACCACCTTTCAAACAAAAAAAAAACTAAATTAAAATCAGTTCATTCGTTTAGGAGCTGCGATGCCACAGACAGACACACAGATACACAGGTCAAACTTATAACACCCCTCTTTTGGGTGGGGGGTTAAAACAGGTTATTTTTATTTGTTCATCTTGTCCGCAGCCATCCATACGCCTCTTCAACATAACTGGAATCATGGTGCAAGGAGGGGATTGCCAGGTGGACTCATGTATGGTGCGGGTCATGCCTCCACCAGTCGCTACCAGGGCTGCATATAGTTGTGAAATTTCTACCGAGGGTCCCAAGTTCCAAATAGCAAGACAAACTAAACACATGACTGTTGTTGGTGAGTTTCTTTTGAGTAACTTTTACTGATATGCTTCATTTGGTGAAAGGTTCAAGTGATTGAACTAAGGCATATAGGAACGCACGTTGGCAACTGCAATATTGTTTTAGCCTTTATACCTATAGAGTACAGGATTAGAGTCTGAAGAGAATTTTAGATAATTGACAGTTAGTTAGTGTTCCAACCAGGTGAAAACTATCACCAGCTATCTATTGAAACACAAATTGGTTGACTTTGCTGGTAGATTCATTGTTGTATCAACATTCGAACCTTCCAAGTTATTGAACCAACCGCATTATAGAAAGACTGAAAACAATCTCATTGAATTTAAACTTTGGACTCTACGTAACCACCGCTTCTAGCTAATTTGTGCTTAAACTTTAACTAATATATTCACATTCCCACAAAGCGATTCCTGCAATGAAACTTCTTACACCAGATTATCTTAATTGCTAAGTTTCCTCTAATTTAGGCAACATGCTCTACCTAAGTCTACAAACAGAGATCTAATCAGAGTTTATGCTTGTAGCTACCTGTATTAAGCTGCATAATAATCTCGTTTAAATTTCCGTTGGCGCGCGTATTTTTATAATATTATTACTTTATCCACGTTGTTTTATTTAGTTAATACCTCATTATTTTAATATCAATTCAATTTGCTGTTAAAGGCTTTTGCCAATGAGCATCACCATATACGATAGGTCAGCCATCACACGATAAGTCACAGTAATAGTGTAATATCAAATCGTCAAAAATTGGATACCACATATTGATGGTACCCTACAATAAAATTAACATTTTAGATCTTATTCTAATAAGAGTCAAACATTGACTTTAACACGATATTTAATTGTGAAAGTAAGATAATACTATATTGGTGCATATAAGCTTGAAAATTGATAATAAAATTAGATTTTCTTCCAGCAATGCCAGACAAGGACCCCATAATAATTGGAGCGCCCAAATTAGTGAAGCCTGGGGAGCAAATACTGCTGAACTGCACTACCGACTACTCTCTACCGGCGTCCGATATTAATTGGTACATCGACAATGAGCCAGCCAAGGTATATTTTAGCTTTATTTTTTACGGTATTCAACAGGGTATAGGATTATTAAAATTAAAGTCATAATTCATACCGTTCCGTTATTAGTCTGTCTGCCAGATACATTTTCACAGCCCATCTGTTTAACCCAGGTTTAACCGATTTTGACGTTTGGTTTATAATAATGGTAATAGTGAAATATGTATTTTTTTAAGTTATCAAGTCATAAGACTAGATTGTAGTTCAAATTAATTAGACACTCAACAATAAGAAAAAAATTATAAAGAAGAGTTTTAGATTTTAAGTAGCAAGTTTTTCAACTATGTTAATTGTGATACAAACTGGTTTTTAAATAATTATTTTATAATTGAATTACTTGCTACTTAACATCTAAAACTCTTTTTGATATTATATGATTTTTGGCCGTTTGATCATTTAACTTTATGCTTAGGCTTTCACTCTGCTCGTACCTTTTTCTTTACCTCTACAGTCCAGTTTCATGAGTTATACTAATATCGATTAAACATCTATTAGTCTAGACTCCAGATAATTAATTATAGTGCTTGCATGTTCGGTAGGTATCCAGACTAAGCCTATAACCCCAGATAATGTGTAGCTAATTATAATATTATCGTGCTTAATCTTTGAGTAAGTGCCCGTTTATTATACAGCACTTACTAGTAACTCATCCTGATTAACCCATCGCCGGATCAACTGAACACGGGTCTTTTCTCAGAATGGGTTGGGTTAGGCCATGGTCTACCACGCTGGCCAAGTGCGGGTTGGCACGTTCACGTCCTACCTTGCCTCAAACATCACGTACCTTTGAGAACATTATGGAGAACTCTCAGACATGCAGGTTTCCTTACTATGTTTTCCTTCAGGGTTCTATTAAGTGATATTCAATTGATTAAAACGAAAGTTTGAGAGCCCGGGATCGAACCCCCGACCTTCTGAACAAGAGGTGGAGGTTTTAACCACGAGGCGATCACGGCTTATTCAAAAAAAATTCAAAATTCAAATCATTTTTATTCAAGTAAACTTTTACAAGTGCTTTCGAATCGTCAAAATAATCTACCACTGGTTCGGAATGCTGTTCCTACCGAGAAGAACCAGCAAGAAACTCGGCTTATATAAACAGTTACTGTATATTATATGTAATAATACCATTTTTCCACCAACAAAAATACATACACTTCCTATTATTATAGGTACGTAACTATACAACACTACGTGACTTAAAATTGTAAAAAGATCATCATGGAAAATGTAAAATGATCTAGATTTTTCATTTTTGAATAAAATAGGTACGTAACCTTCTAGCGCGTTGATTGGAGTCTCACGTCGAATACGTATGACCTTCTTATGCCACTCCTCATTAGGGAATGCCAAGAGGGAAAAGTGTTACATATTCATACAATACTTGTACGTTGGTATGTTACACGTTTTATTCAAATAAGCATGAGAATATTTTACGTGATATTTTATATTTTTCGTCGTATCACGAGCGTAGTATGACACACCTTTTAAAATATAACATTTATTACTACCAAAAGTGCGAAAGCGCGTATACGCAGTTTTTTTCATTGCAAAATTTTGAAAAATCCAGAGATGGACAGTGAGTTTGTTGGGCCCTAGGCTAGTACTAATTGGGGGCCTGCCTAATTATGTAATCGACTAATTGCTATTTAAAGTAGTAGGTATAGGTACACGGTACAGGAAAAAATTTTAAACAACCTTTATTCATTTTTGTGGTGCAAATTCCTTTATTTGCTCATTATTTGTTAAATCACAATTTATGGAAAGAACTGATTAAATAATTTAAGTCGATATGATTTGAGATGTCCAAGCTTATTTTTTTTTTTAATTTACAGTTTAACCAAAATGATATGGGTTTAGTAAAAACTGTAATACATACCCCTTTCAACTTAGCCCGCTTCCATCTTAGACTGCATCATCACTTACCACCAGGTGAGATTGCTGTCAAGGGCTAACTTGAAACCGAATAAAAAAAAAAATTCAAAAGAAAAATAAAACCGACTTCAAAAACCAAAAACACTAAAAAGTAGAAAATAATTTTTGTTTAGCTACACATGTAATGTACCTAGGTATGAAGTCGAGCGACAAAATTAGAAATCCAAGAGTGAAGCTCGCCCGACTTCATACCTAGGTACATTACATGTGTAGCTAAACAAAAAATATTTTCTACTTTTTAGTGTTTTTGGTTTTTGAAGTCGGTTTTATTTTTCTTTTGAAAATTTTTTATTTCACAATTTTTAGTGGCCCCACTGTACTATAATATGCTATGCCCAGTTAAAACCCTACTGTTTACTAAGCTATTACAGTGATCGCGAGCAATTTGCTCTTATCCATTGAGGAGTTCTGTTCTCCATCTCCGAAGATATTCATCAGATCTTCACCAAATTTATATGGGACTACCTGCACAGTATACCCTTTCAAACAAAAAAAAATTTTCCAAATCGGTCCAGGGGTCTTTGAGTAATCGAGGAACATACATAAAAAATAAAAAATAAAATATAAAAAAAAAGATCCCGACGAATTGAGAACCTCCTCCTTTTTTGGAAGTCGGTTAAAAAGTGAATTTCAGCTGTTTAAAACAGGTCATGTAATGAGCACCACCACATCCTCAGGCTTCCTTACCCTGCCACTACCGCCACCTCCTTATATCGCCATCGTGCTGTTTTTGAATTTTACTAAATTCTATACTAAAGATAATAAATTACTACGAGTATAAATATTCAATTTCATTATCTAAATCGACAAACGGGTACTATTTCAATCTACGATGTCTTCGCAATAGTCGATGCACTCGGGATATAGACCAACTTGATTTCGTTGTTTGTCTCCTGCTCCTACCTAATTCAATCAGATTGGCTCCCTGATTGAATTAGGTACATACCACCTTGCTATCACTTACGAAATTGGTAGCTGTATAAGAGAGCGTGCATTCATTTCCGACACTTTTACTAATCGACTTCCAAAAAGGAGGTGGTTCTCAATTCGGCCGGTTTGAGCAATGATTTCTCGGTGTCCAAAATATTCATCACAAATCTTAAACATAACAATCTTCCAACACCTGTATATATTATAGCTAGATTTCATCCATTATAGTTCATTAATAATATATTAAATGCTTAGTTAAGAAAAAAATAATTAGCATTTAACACAGTATATTTTATGTCAAAGGCACTATTTTTTGTTTCTAGATTTTATTATCTTTCTTTATTCATGTCAACGTCGTCGTCACAATAATTGAAATTCCACAACTGGATGTAGACGTCTCTTATTAAGATTTCCACATTCCACGATCCCGGCTCGCTGCTAAACATAAAATATAAGAAAAGCATGTCTCTCTCTGCATCGTTTTCCTCATTGCTGAGGGTTATGACCCTTTTCCGCTAACCACATAACAGTAAAGGCTTTTTGAAATTCATTATAGACAAGCGCTTGACCACAATCACACCTGATGGAAAGTGATGATGTGGCCTAAGATGGGACGCGTTTACCTAGTTGTAGCAGAACACGTCTACTCCATCGGCGTCAGTTCTACGACAGACATGACCTGCCCATTGCCACTTCAGCTTGCTAATCCTTTGACCTATGTTGGTCGATATTGTCCTTCTGCGAATTTCCTCGTTCCGAAAAACATAAGATCGAGCTGATATCTAAGCACAGCTCAAACTACTGGATGGATCAAGCTGATATTTACGAGTAGCATGCAGATAGCTATTATGATGTAGACCTTCGCTAAGAAAGGGGTTCGAAATTTGTCGAACCCCTATTTTACCATGAAAGTCCACGTGGACGAAGTCGCAGGCATAAGCTAGTTAATGATAAATTAACGATACTCAATACTCATGTAAGAAAACAATAACTTCCTACAAATGTACATTGTTGGGCGCTCAAGCGAATGCCAGTTCAAACAACACTTTGCCGATAGGCTTTGCACTCTAGGGACAGGCTAACTCGATTTGGCTGTTTGCCTCTTACTCTAATCGAATCAGGAAACTAGCCCAATTGAATTAGGAGCTACCTACTATCGATTATTGCTATCAAAGTGAGGAAGCTCAGTAGGCCAGATAAATTTCAGTTGCAGGATTGTTGTATTTTGACTTCCCGGCAGGAGCTTTTAGGAACTGCCTCTGATCTTACCACCTTGCTGGCATAGTTGTACTTCCAAGTGATTTAGCATTCGGCACGATGCTATGTAAAAACCGAAAAAAACTACAAGCTTGGCCCGGTTGCCTATAGGATTTTTAGGAGCTATTCCTAGCTTGATAAACAATGATAACTGTATTTGTAACTATGTAACGCAGAAAAACCATTTCTGCGTTACTTGTACCTATATCTACGGTAAACTAAACTTACCAGCCGGTCAGTAGACCATATACCAACTAGTCAGTGAAATCTTAATTTTTCAAAAACTATTGGCTTTTTTGAAGTGTTTTAAAACCAAAAGTCCTTGATGTTTCCACCGACAACGTCCATTGCTGGGTATAAAGTGTCTAGTCTAATGTGGAGTCCAACGATTCAGTTCCTGGCACCGGGTCCACTTGTGGACCGAACAAAAATGTCATCCGAACTGCTGTAACGAGGCAGGGTGTCCAGAACGCGGGCTGCGTTACCTCGTTGAAATAGCCAGACTTATATCTCAGTTTTATGATCTATAAACTGTGCTAATATTATGCTGACCTAGTAATATGATGCCAGACCTCCGGCCACCCGTGGACTCCACGAGATGGGACGGTCTATGCGAAATTTTAAAGAAAAATGATAGCGCGCGGTAGTAAAATCAAAAGGAGTAAGCAGGTATCCAAAATTTAGACATAGTAATGAAATCTAAACGCAAACGGAGGTTCAAACATGCTGCCCGTGCAAAAGCGCTGCACTCAAAAGATAGGCTAACTGGATTAAGCTGTTTGCCTTTTGCTCTAATGGAATCAGCAATCCAATCAGATCTGACTGAACTATCAATTATTGTGATTGGGTTCAATCGGCAATTGGATTGGCAAATTAAAGCGATTACCCATTGAACTGTTATTAAATAAGTTTCTCTTTTAACGTATGGAAATTTTTGTTTTAAAATTTCACTTTTATTTTTGCAATAGCTGAATGCCCACGGATTTGTAGGTTCTGTATCATATTACTAATCCTCCTTACAAAGATTAGCCAATGTCAAGTTTGTAGTAATCTGTAACAAGTTAATTAAACGATACAAGTAGGGACCCCGTCTGTGCCGGTGCTCGCCGACATACGCATGGCACCCCCTTAGAGCCCTTTCCAGTCAGTTTTAATAAAAAAAACACACCAAAAAGGCACAGCACGCCTGCCAGCTAACACCGACACAGACGAAGTCCAGTATCACTCTTGTTAAAGAACCGCAAAACTAACTTTGATGGTAGAGGTACCTATAATATTTCTGAAAAACCTAGTTATTTAAGAAACATTATCCAGATAAGTAATCTTACCTTTATAAGAAGTTAGGGACCCCAAAAATCTTGAGCTATAAAAACTTTTATAGCTGTAAGTTTCTGCGGAGGGAGATAAAAAGCGTAGATATTATAAATTATTAAAATGTTATAAAATTTCCGTAAGTATCCAAGTTAGGATGATGCTAAGACTTTTACATATTTCTGTTGTAAGTATTTTAAGGAACCATGCCTGAAGAGATATGCACTAAGCATACCTAATTCATATTTTATGTAAGTACAATAATATTTACTTACGTGTAGATTTTTCAGAGCAACGCCTCATAATCAAATTCTTATTAATGTTTTTGCAATCATGAAGAAACCAACACACATACCTACTTAGTCACAAATACTCATACATAAATTGCTAAACACAAAACCTATGTTTATATGGATATGGCTTTATTAAAACTGCCATACCCTACCCAAGTTAGCTCGCTTCTCTGTTAGACTGTCACCACTTACCACCATGTGAAATCGCAGTCAAGAAGGAGTCAATTTGTAACGGAATAAAAAAGTTTTCCGTAGGCTAGTAATAAAAGACGTCTATAAATCTGCGACAGAATGAACGTAGGTACCTTAAATCATACGAGTATTATTTCCTTTTCATTCTCAATTCATAATAATAGTGCCAACCATAGTATAATAGAAACCAATTTATTCGAACAAAGATTTTATTATTGAGGATCGGTTGATATATTATATTATTATGTCGCTTGTACTTATGACTTGACCTACCTTATACCCAGCGGCGTGCAGGTCATAGAGGCATAAAAGCGCTGCTTACCCTGATTGAAATAGTTCAATGCGCATTTTTCATCGTGACCGCTAGTAATTAGGCAACTACCTACCTTAAGCCTACCCTAGCTATAGACCCTGTGCACGCCACTGCTTATACCTATAGATATAAATCGCTGATCTGCTGAATATTGAAACACTACTTAGGTAATATTATTATGTACTTAAAAGTTTATGAGTAAAAGTAGAGTAAATATTTTTTACGTCTCCAAATAAAATCAGGCCGATAATTCAATGGTTTTTTCCATTGCTTATTATGTTACAAATTGATGAATGAGTTTAATTTTATTTTAATTTAACAATGTTATTGAATGGTTATTGTATGTGCATTAAAATTACAAGCCTGCATTATAATATTAAGCAACGGTGATTTTATCTCTAAAGACAGAATTTTATAATTATATATATCATTTTTTAATCCTCATTATTATCATCACATTACCCTAAGCCACTACACCTGACCCTCAGATTTCGTCACACAGCTACTTTCTTCATATCGTTGGTCTCAAGTGCTGGTGAACTCCAAACTGCGCTTTGTACAGATCTCCACTCTAAAGACCTTTTAACTTCATCGGCCATCGCTCCTACGATAAGCATGGTGTACCCAAGTGCACTTCCATTAAAAATTTGGGCTATACCAGTGATTTATTATTTACAACTTACATTTTGTACGAAGTTGATTTTCTACGAAGATCAACTTGGAGTATAAAATATACATTAAACAATTCAAACAGCAAAGGTACATTTTGCGAGATATATTAACCATTTTAAAAGGCCGTTAGTGAAGATTTAAAGTGGCTCGACCAAGTCTTAACAATGAGCTCCGTAATGGCAAACAAAACAAACGCCCCCGGCCATATAAAGGATCCCGGCTGTGAAACGTACCCGTAAATAATACGCCCAATTCTGATATATAACGACTTTAATATGTAGAGCAAGTAGACTTGATCTAGTCTATTGTTAAGATCTAAAATAACAATATGAAGAAAATAAAAATATACATACATACATAGAGGATGCCCGCGACTTCGTCCGTGTGGATTTAGGATTTTAAAGATCCCTTGGGAACTGTTTGATTTTCCGGGATAAAAAATTGCCTATGTCTGTCCCCGGGATATAAGCTAACCCTGTGCCAAATTTTTTCAGAATCGGTTAAACTGTTGGGCCGTAAAAGGTAGCAGACAGACAGACAGACAGACAGACACACTTTCGCATTTATAATAATATTAGTATGGATTTATAAAGAAAACCGAAAATAAAGCTTGAAAAGCAAAAGAACTTGTTAAGGACTTACTATCAACCAATTTATCTTGCCCTCTGAGACTCAATCAGCCAGATTTAATGCTATCAGACATTTATCCGAGTTACCTTCGATGTCCATTTCCATTCACAGTTTAATCGGCTGATTATTTATTCGTGTAATTCGGTTAAATTCAATTGCTGTCTGAGTTCAATCGAATTCTTTGATAGTATTTAATTTGATCAAATTAGATTTAGGATTCCATTATATAACAAACAGTGAAATCTTTGGACAATTTGACTAGATCATTGTAGGTAAGTAAGTGAAATGAATTTTTTTTCCGGTAGGGAGTAAAAGTAGTCTATGTTCTTAGACCTCGGTTTGCAAGCTATTAGATATCAGTCCGAATTTCATCAAAATCGGTTAAACAGATGGGCTGTGAAAACTAACAGACAGATAGACACACTTTCACATTTATTTTATAATATTAGTATGTGGATTATTCACTATCACACTTCACACTAATATTATAAAGGCGAAAGTTTGTGTGTGTGTGTGTGTGTGTGTGTGTGTGTGTGTGTGTGTGTGTGTGTGTGTGTGTATGTTTGTTACTCCTTCACGCAAAAACTACTCGACGGATTTGGCTGAAATTGAGAATGGAGATAGATAATATCCTGGATTAGCACATAGGCTACTTTTTATCCCGGAAAATCAAAGAGTTCCCGCGGGATTTCAAAATACCTAAATCCACGCGGAGGAAGTCGCGGGCATCGGCTAGTGCTAAGATAATATTTTATGCTAACCACTTATGTCCGTTTAAATATACTCACTTTATGAAACCGAGTAGGTAACGAACTGATTACCTACTTTAAAAAGCTCGTTAATTCATGCATATTAAAACATTCTCAAACGCTTTTATTCAGCGCACACTAATGAATAATGTAATAATTACCTCCGTAGACTCATAGTGGAGTTTTTAATGCAATCGCATACATTACGGATGGGTCTCAAATAGGCGGAGCGATGAGAGAAAAAAGAATGAAGAAGAAAAGAAAAGAAACCCAAAAAGAAAAACTTTAAGCGTTTTAGTTATCTCATAACACATTTATTTTGTTCTAGTTGATGCTCGCGACTTCGTCTGCATGGATTTAGGTTTTAAAAATTCCTTGGGAACTTTTTGATATTCTAGAATATAAAGTATTCTATGTCCATCCCAGAGATGCAAGCTATCTTGCCAAAACTAGTCAAAAACAGTTATCTAAGCGGATGGGCCATAAAAAGCAGACTTAAGTATAGATGCATTAATCAAAATAATATAATACCTATTATTATATGAATTAAATAATTTCGATAAACATATTATGTACTTAACTTATTTTTATGTCTGGCTTTCTATCCCTATAAAATATATAGGTACATACTACATCTGTCCCGCTTCGCTTGTTGCAACAATCTGAGTCTTAGCTCTCCAGGATTTATGGAATGAAGTAGATAAGCTAAATAATGAGACGATAGTCGCTTAATTAATTTTACAGGAAGGTCGTTATTCACAGATTAAATGAGAAGTTGGTGTATTGTTTTATTTTACATAACGTTTTATTCAATTGAGTACAATCTTGCTTCTGTTTTATTTTATTTTTTGTTTTGATCTAATGATCATTTAGCAAAACGGTGTGGTAACTGGATAGGTTTTTTCCTTTTCTAATTTTTATTAAGATTTCAGGTTTTTGACGGTGAATGGAAACATTGCAACTAAAAATATTTTATAAAATTGTAAGTAAATCTTTAGATTTTAGAACAACTTTCATGTTTCAACTCCGACATACTAAGTTACTCATACCTCAATAAACTCTTTTTTAAATAAATAAACCGTTTATTACTAAGATCTAGGTAAAGTTTTTGTTTAACTGAAGTCGATATTTTTACAGTAATACGAAATATACAATTATCCATTGTGAATTCGGAATAGAGGAAAGTTGCAGCAAAGTAGTCGCCAGCATGTTAACAATATTTCTGTAATTTACAGTAGGATCCGTGTATAAAAAAGATATCAAAGTATGTACTTATTAGGTTTCTATATCGAAATATAGATGATACTGTGAAGTGAGTTACTCGTAGCTCTCCATAATATTTACGTTCGACGGTTCGTTATCAAATCTTCATTGAATAAAGCATTTTTTATTTTATTGCCATTATAGTTGAAATTGTATTTTCATTCCATTGTGTTCGAAACAATATCTTTCTTTTGTAATTTTTACTACGATAATGATTGGTGTAGAGTAGTGTTTATGTCAAAATAAATTATGTCTCAGTAATTACCACAGGTAATTACTAAATAGAGGGTCTTCTAAAATTGCTAACCTTTTTTAACCCCCGATCCAAAAAGAGGGTTATAAGTTTGACGTGTGTATCTGTGTATCTGTCTGTGGCATCGTAGCTCCTAAACTAATGAACCGATTTTAATTTAGTTTCTTTGTTTGAAAGTTTGTTTGTGGCTTGATCGAGAGTGTTCTTAGCTATAATCCAAGAAAATCGAATCAGCCGTTAGAAAGTTATCAGCTCTTTTCTAGTTACTGTAACCTTCACTTGTTGGAGGTGTTATAAAATCATCGATTTAACTCAAAAAGTAAAAGTTAAATGCTTATGACGTCCAATTTCATACAAGCTTCCATACTTATGGAGCTTTTTGAAGTTTAATAAAAAGTTGCAGATTTGACTAGCACTTACCATCCGGTGTTTTTTATTTTCTTTTCAACGTACTTCTTCTCAAAGACAAGAAAAGGTTACCTTTGAAAAACTAATAAGAGATGTGGAACATCCTTCATGCGTTCGTGTTTCCGGCCATGCTATAACTTTGAGGGCCATCAACTTTCAAAAATCCATTGCTGGAACGCCCTTCCGGCTTCCAATTCTCCGCTAGCTATATGGGTACTTTCAAAAGAAGTGTGATTGCTTGTGACACCTTTTATGCGTTTAGGCGGGTTCCAACTTAGACTGCATCATTACGTACTAATCGGCGTGATTGCAGTAAACGCAGTAAACTAAATAGATGTTACTTGCAAATTGTATGCGTTCACTGCTGGACTATCTCTGAGAGCGTGCTAACCATTGGTTCAACGGGCACTTCCTTTTGCTCATTGTATGCCTTATTACCCGACTGCGGCAAAGCCAAAATGAAGGGTTATGATTTTAGCAGTCTATGTATGTATGTATGTAAGTATGTATGTATATTTGAAAAGAATGAATGTGTTAAAAAGGAAAAAATTCTGTGTTCATGAAAATAAATGTAGTACAACATTAAAATATATCAAGCGACAGAAAAACAATTTAACTATTTGTATTTTAGCGTTTATTAAGACAATCGCAGTTGGGTTTTAGTTTTCAACATTATATAAGTCAATTTATTCATCCACAGACAGAGCCATGGCAGCACAGAGAGCTAAGCGCACCTCAGCCAGGCGGTCTTCGAGCATCCTGGCGTATTCTTCGAGTAGCCGTTCCGCCCACTGCAAGCGGAGCGTTGCGCGTGCGATGCGAAGCAATCCTCCCCGTAGAACCCCCCGTAGTCAGAGATACTATGACCATCATCACTGTGTACTCACGTACGCAGCTGTCAAAGTACGTCTCCAACAGAGGTATGTTAAAATATTCACAAACACAAAAAATACTTAAATATAAAAATCACAAAACAAAAATGTCATTCAAATCACTGTAACGAGGCAGGGTGCCCAGGACGCTGGCTGCGTTACCTCGTTGAATGGCCAGACTAGTATGCTGACCAAGATAACTGCCAGATCTCCGGTACCCGTGGTCTAAACAAGACGGGATGACAGGTTCTTAAAAAAGGATCTGGCATTCTCGCCCCACGAAAGTCGGTCTTCACTCCAAAAATGGTATGTTAAATTATCGACAGAATTTATTTTGCAGCATCAAGATTCGTATAAGCTACGTAGCGCGGGCAATGTGCTACGCTGTGATAAAAATTGTGGAAAAATAATAGCCTTTCCTACGTGAAATGGATTCAATCCACACAGAGTTCATTTTATATATGTAGTATCTTGAAAGATCAGATTTAAAGTTGATATCTAAACACTAAATCTGATCATCTAATCTTTTTTATTATTATAATTTGTTAGTAGACTGTTTCCCTAGTCATTTTGGTGACTCAGTAGTGAAGCAATCATTTAAAAATAAAAATTTGTGTTTTTGGTTTAGGCTTTGTTATGTGATAGGCTAAAGATGTGGTAACATATAACTTCCACATTGTTTAACCTTTTTATATAATCTTTCTTTACTTGCATAATGCATCCACATAAAAAAAATATTCAACTTGTCATCTATACTAATATTATAAAGAGGAAACCTTTGTATTTTTGTATTTTTGTATGTTTGTATTGAATAGGCTCAAAAACTACTGGACCGATTTCAAAATTTCTTTTACCATTACTTAGAGGGATTCTTCCGAATCCGTATAGGCTATATTTTATCCCGGAAAATAGATAGGATTTTTCGTGGTAGTGAAAATTGTGGAGTAAGGCGTCGAAAAAACTGCCGTACGTTAACGATTCTCGCGAACGCTGCCTAAATGGTTAGAGATGTATGGTTGACTTCTATAGAAAAGTTGTAGAACTCAATAATGCCTACAAAAAAGTCCGCGATAGTATAAACCAAACATTTATATTTTAGCCATTATAACCACTTTTCCATAGAACACCCGTGCGAAGCCGGGGCGAGTCGCTAGTATATTATAACACTATGTCTTATGATATCTGGACGCACCTTTATGATGCAAGATGTTTAGCGTACTAGCAACAGAAAAATTTATAAGTACAATAAAAGTTTTTAATACAGGTAGAGTGGACACTATTTCCTCCGAATTTCCACACATTTCCACACAATATGTAGAATTCGTAAATAATGTAGCTTTTATTAAATCTATAAAGGTACCTAGCTAAGCTACGCTGTATGAAACATATTGTATTATTTCGATAACACCAGCATAAACATTTATTTAGATTTTCGTATAGCTAACGTTACATTTATGGCGAATTTCGTGATGAGGCTGCCGTTCATACAAAAGGGATCCCGTCCAATTTCAAAACAAGGGGATTATCTGAAGGGTTATTGTTTTACCATTGTCTCGGGTTTTTGTGAAATAGCCTGCAGAATAATTTCATTATTATGTGGTAATATAACCACATAGGTGTATATAAAACTTTATCTAAAAAGTGTACAATAGTACCTACTTTCAATAAAATTTTTAACCCCCGACCCAAAAAGAGCGGTGTTATAAGTTTGACGTATGTATCTTTGTATCTGTGTAGTTATATGTCGGTGGTATCGTAACTCCTAAACTAATGAACCAATTTTAATTTAGTTTTTTTTTTGTTTGAAAGGTGGCTTGATCGAGAGTGTTCTTAGCTATAATCCAAGAAAATCCGTTCAGCCGTTTTTGTAACCTTCACTTGTCGGGGGTGTTATAAATTTTTAATTTACACTTGTGAATAAATGATTTGAATTTGAATTTCACTAACAGTTTCCTATCACGAGTTTAATTATACGTTTCGGGTTTAGGGATACAATACAAGTAAGTTTCTAGTTGCAAGCGAAGTGTAGTTTCAAGTCATATCCAGTATTTGCTCGCATTCGCATAATCTCATGTCATCTGAGGCACGTCTATAAGCCATATATTACCATACTAATTAGAAATTCAGATAACAACAACTACACGGTTATTACATGCACGATCAGTATACATAATCTTAGGAAGAGTTTGCATATCTCGACGATGTTAGTGGATTTCGAGTATCGAAACATGATAACTTCAAGTTATATGAGATATATCTAAGTAAAATGATTTTAAACCTCTTTATTTTCAAGTCATTCATAGCTGCTACAGTGCAGAAAATATCATATCGAACTTTAGAAAGAGATTTCGGCTTCGTAGAGCGTTGTCTCTGTCACTTATACCCATGTGATGTTTCGTCGGTCTCAACGACAGAGACAACGCTATACGAAATCGTTATCTCTTTCTAAAATTCGATGTACTTACAATATTTCCTGTCGGGCACTGTACACTTTGCTCTCGATATGCGCATTATCAAACGAGTCGTAGGGAGCCGCTGGATTCGGCACCAAACCGTAGCGTGTGAAAGTTCTTATAACAGACCTTTGTCCAGCAGTGGACGTTGGACGTTTATCGGTTGGCCATGATGATGAAATACTCCGGGCATGCCTGAGAATTGCTTAGACCAATCGCAATGTGTCCGTATTCGGCTTTGGACTATAACATAATATACACCAGACTTTGGTCAGGTAATGCTTAAAAGCTGCCCAAGGGAAATTAGTAGCTAGCCGAAACAATTATGGAGCGTCAATATTTAGATACGAAGTAAAGTGTTTACTTTTACAGCTCTCAGCTTTATTGTTCTAATAACTGGCCGTAATTTTTGGATTTTGTAATTAGGTCAACTGTGGCTGACCAAAACAATTTTGAACAAAATATGAGTACGTGTTAAATTTTTGATGTATATTTGAGTATAGAGAACTGACAAATTCAAATTCAAATTCAAAATATTTTTATTCAGTTAGACTTTTACAAGTTCTTTTGAATCATCAAAAGCATCTACCACTGGTTCGGAATGCCTTTCCTACCGGGAAGAACCAGCAAGAAACTCGGCGGTTGCTCTTTTCAAAGATTTGATATACAATATTATGCCAAGTATAAAAGCAATTGAAGTCCTGCGCATTGCTGGAGCGAATTGCAGGTCAAATCCACGCTTTTTTATCATTTACATAATCCACTAAGACATGTCACTAATGTCTTTTTTTTTTAACTTACACATAAGTTCATGATGCAGTCTGGTATAATGTGATTTCCTAGAAGATGCTTATTCACTCTTGATTTTAAAGTACTTACGAACAATAATATAATCTCTATCAGTAATATATATATATAAATCTGCACTTAATTACTTATTATGTTCAAAGTTGTTTTGCTATTTTTTTTAAATGGGAAAGTTGAATATTGGTTACTCCTCACACCACGATATACCTACGATCGGATGAAGATAGCTTATACTTATCCTACATTGATGCGTAGGCTATTTTTTATTCTGGAAAATCTAAGAGTACCCGTAGGATTAAAAAAAACCTTATATCCACGACGAAGTCGCGGCTAGCGGGCATCTATGATAATGTGTAGAATAAAACAGGTTTTTAAATAAACATTAGATAGTTAAAAAGCCAAAATGAGGTAAATATTTGTAGCAAATAAATACACAAGTAAGTAGGTATTAAGCACAAAATATAAAGTAATGAATACCAATGTTTTATCATAATAAGTTTGATATGTATTCGGTTGTATACATAAAGTTAAGTTGATACCTGGAATAATTATTATTTATTTATTATTAATATATTACTATAAATAGACTTTCGTTGCTTCAAAACAACTGTAGAAGCTCATACCTATAGCCACTACCCCTATTAAAATGCGAAAATGCGTCTGTTTGTTGATTTGTTGGGTTGTTCTTCAATCACGCGCTATGGATTAATAGGTACCTACTTACTTTATTTTCATGAGCATAGTAAAAGATCTGGACAGTAACAGGCTTCATTTTATCCAGGATAATAAAAGTGTATTCATGATATTTACCTAAATACACACGGACATTATCTAGTAATTAGAAATTATATAGCTACATGAGTTTAGAAGGAATTTAAATTTTAAAGCCTTGATATTATCCACGTTAATTTTTATAGCACGAATTATTTTGATTCTACAAGCATAATAAAATAACATACCTCTGTTACAAGAAAATCAATTATTATAATTTACTGGCGTTTTTAGAATAAATAAATTATAAACAGCAAGTTTTATACAATATATGCATACCTACTATTACCAGTTCCAATTTATTCACAGTCTGAAAATCAACTCTAGTTTGGTTCTGCTCTAGGTCGGTTCATATGAAACCAATTAGAACCAATATGCAAGTGGTATTTCGATAACAATCGATACGCACAAAATAATAGCCTCTTCCTTGGAACTAGAAATAGACCATTTCACAGATAGCCTGCGAAAATTCACATGAAAAGCTTTTTTATATATAACACTTGCTACTTAACGAAGTCTGTGAAAAATCACAAAATCTCTACATAATCCCGCTTTATATACTTTTTCGACCGCGCACGGTCATAGGCTGCGTGTTAGATTAGAAAACATCTATCTATTTATATTAATGTAAGTAAATAATCGTTTATTAAAAATATCAGACAAGTGTAAATTAAAAATTTATATCACCCCCGACAAGTAAAGGTTACAGTAACTAGAAAAGAGCTGATAACTTTCAAACGGCTGAAGGGATTTTCTTGGATTATAGCTAAGAACACCTTTCAAACAAAAAAACTAAATCAAAATCGGTTCATTAGTTTAGGAGCTACGATGCCACAGACAGATACACAGATACACACGCCAAACTTATAACACCCCTCTTTTTGGGTCGGGGGTTAAAAATAGCCGTTATTAAAAAATTTGCCTACCTATCTTACTTTGACGTAAGATTTTTTACACCTTTGTTACCTGTTTTCCCCCAAAGCCACCATGATCCAAACTTCATAGTCGCTGATCGTTCCTCCCTGTGTTGCAATATGCAGAGAAACTTTCAACTTTTATAAAATAACGAAGGTCTGGCACGCACTGGCTCTCTGTCTATGTGCATTTCTTTTCGCCTAACACACTTTATTTTAATATAATGTTGTGTTTTAGCAAATATAATTACATTTTGTTTTACGCAAATTTTATAATATACACGGTCTGGTAACGCTAAGCAAGCCCAAGGGAAATTAGTGGCCAATAAAAACGTTGAATATAAAATAATATTAATGAAGTAAAATGAGTTACTTCAATTATTATTCACCTCTGTTCTGTAATTTTAGACCTCAATTTTTGGAGCGTGTAATTAGCAAAATGTAATTTGGTAAATTATATCATTAATTTTCATTTTATATTTATTCAGCAACAACTTTATAATTGACTACTATGTTATTTAGACTAAGTAAAGCTTTCTTTTGTAAAAGTTGTATGTAGTATGGTATATATACCTAACTACCATAAAAATTATATAGTTTGAAAAGAGCGACCATCGAGTTATCTACTTGCTGGTTTTTCTCTGAAAGAATGGCATTATAAACCAGTATGAAATTCTTTTGACAATCCAATAATATCTGTATGATTCAGAAGCACTTGAAAAAGTTTATTTCAATAAAAATCTTTCTATTCTAATACCAACAGGGTTTACTGGCAGATAAGGTCTTCGAGCCTTTTAATAACTCTTTGTCTATGCAATGAACTTGCAATAAAGTGAAAAACTAGAAATAGAACAGAATCGATCGATCGATTGATTGATTGTATAGTTTATTGACACATACACATAACAAAAAAATATACAAACATACGAAAGGACAAATTGAAAATTTGTAGATTTGAAAACTTTGTAGAATTGAATTCTCATTCAGATTTATATTTCACTAGATGATGCTTTGGGATGAAAAGTATCCTATATGTTAAGTCAGGGTATAAGCTATCTCCATTAGCCAAATCGGTTCAATTATTCTTGCGTAAAGTAATAAGTAGTAATAACAAACATCCAGACATCCAAACTTTCATTTTTGTAATGTTATTAGGATACTAATTTTTTATTAAACTTATATCATTTTTTGTTTCAGGTATTCAAATGGATTACAAAATTAGTTTTATTTTAGTTTTAATCTGGACTTTTAAAGAAATATTGAAGTTCATGAGCTTATGAGGCTTGGTATGAAGTACTTTCACAGTGATATTAGAATAAGTGTAGATAAAATCTGATCGGCCTCAAAACATAACAAAATGTTTGGGAGCTAGCGAACAATTTAATTCCCAATGTAAGTAATATTAAATTAGTCATCGAGATCATAAAGTAATCATCTGTAATGGAAAAGTTAAATGTTCGTTCGCTCTTTGACTATTGCTGTAAACTATTAAATATACGATATTAGATCGTATGTAACCTACAAATAAAGAAGAATTTAATTCAGCAGTCTATAGATATCCATAGGTGTAATGATATGCGATACGGAGTTATTATTTTTTGTACATTACCAAGTGTTGTTTTTTAAAATATCGTCAAAGTGTATAATATAAAATGTATTATTATGATTATTACGTATTGTGTAAAATATAAAATTTGTTAGATAAATAAAAAAAGAAAACTGAAACATATTATATTATTGTAGAATAAATGTTATTTGTTCATTATCAAATTTTAATAACTTGCTCTACAGTTTTTAAGTGTCACATATTTTTCCGATAAAAAGTTTCGTGTTAAAATAATGGATGGCACTGATGGATGAAGGTTTCAATTAACATAATTCATGTCGTAATAATTTATATGTATGCTGAAAATAACACAATGGTTTAGTTTCAAATAAACATAAAATTAATTGAGTTACTTATCGAGAGATTATGGATATTTTAATTATTTATTATTTATTTCGGCCGCAAGAGAGTACCCGGTTTAAAAAGGATGTGGAAATTAGAAGCTGTAAAAAGTGAAGGATATGGGGTTCCAATAAATGAAATATGGTTATCTGGCATGACATATTCAGCCGTAGGTCACTGCCATATATTTCGTTACTGAATTCTGTCACAAGCTGTCGTCATAACAGTCTATCATGCGATATTGCAGGCCAGCGAAATGGGGTCACATTTTATAAACTAGAAAACGACTTTGAAAGTGTTTTACTCCGTTTGAAACTCCCAACTTGGCTTTTAAAACCTACCGATTTTAATGCCACTTTTAAAAAGAGAGGTTAAAATTTATTTGAACGTCTATTTCCACTTGTGCATGTGTGTATTATTGCCGAGCTCAGCTCTACAAAGTTATTGCAATTTTAATGGGTACATAAGCTTTATGGTTGCACTAAAATGTATGTAAGTAAATAATAAAATTAATATTGTCTATTATTTATTTCGTTGCAAGATATCAGATAACTGTTTAAATGGTCACACTTTCACGCCGATTTTATTGTCTTTCTCTAAACTTAATTTAGAGTATCTGCATCCTCCTCCTTTTAATATTGCTAAAAAAGGACGGATCATAAATTTTATATTTAGAGAAACGCTACTTTGAACAATAGGCTCGTGACTGGCAGCTAAAGTCACGAGGTTTGACAGCTTTTTAAAACTGTCAAACTGTGTCTGTCCTTTTCATATTACATTAGTAAGAAGAGGATGCGAATACTCTAAAATTTAGTTTTGTTCAGAATCAGTATTGACTGCGTAGTTGCGCAAAACATTACTCTTATTCCACGGTTAGTGTGGATCATGTTATGGATGTAAAAATCTACTTTAAAAATGTTTTTTTAATTTAAAATAATATGACGAGAAATATTATTCAAAAGTTTACATTAACGTGTTAGATATTACCGCATATTTAACTGACAAAATTATGACCTATTTAATATGAGGCAGAGTGTAACGAGAGAACTTATCTCTAAAATTTATCGGAATAATCGGACTAGTTTCAACCCTATCAGAGGTTTTTAGCCATTAACTGCTATTGATCTATACGGTCAATGTTAGCCGCAGCGCAGTATAAACTTTTGCGTTATTCTAGTTCAATAATTCCGATAAATTTAATTTGTGAGTTTAGCCGCTATCGTATTTTCCCACTGCGCTTTGCGTTAAGCGATCTTTAGTTTTTTCCAATATATTTAATTAAAAAATATTATATTGTCAGCCTTTTTTAATGCTCCTTTTTAGCAAGACATAATTCACAAATGGGAAGTAAATGAACCTTTTAAACACTTTTGTGTCTTCACAGTAATTAGTTATAAAATATAAGCGTTAATCTATGGCTGTGTTTTCACCTAAGGTAATGTCAATTCTGTGCACGAAATCATCTTTTAACTTAAATGTACAGTTAAATGGTATCATTGTTTTATTTTATTTATTGTAAACTTAAATGGAATACGTAAATAAAGTATTAAATTAATTTGTTGTATTTAATTTTTCCTTACACTTCCTAGGTGGGTATAGTTATTCTGTTTTAGGGTTCCATACCTCAAAAAGAAAGAAGGAACTCTTATTGGATCACTTTGTTGTCTGTCTGTCTGTCCGTCTGTCTGTCGTGTCTGAAAATCTGGCAAACGATAGAAGTACTAGATATAAGTAGATATTAATTTCCAAAATGTACATCTATAAAATTTCATTGAGATTGATTGGTTAATATACAAATGAGAATCGAAATAAGTTTGCATGAGAGCACTAGTCTGTACCTATCGTGAAAAAATTGCATACGTGGATGACCTCGCGGGCAATAACTTGTGATGCATAAAGAATTCTGAAACTCAGCAGTCTTGATGGCAGAGTATTAGTTAAGTCAAATAACGATTTAGCGCATAAATCCATAGATATGTACATAAATCAGATCAAGTTTTAAAGTGTCAATGATCATATTCTGTTTATATAACGTACTTACAACTTTTCATCATAAAATAATTGCTAGCAAAAATTAAATTATGTTTTAACAGCTGTTCAAGAATAACCCCTATTGTAAGAGTATAAAGTTGTCCCAAGGCCTCGTTAATATAAAAAGGTGGGTAGTTGTAAACTCAGGATGTAACCCTATATTTTATAAAGCGGGGTAGAAACTACGGTTACATTTTATAAACTAGAAAACTACTTAAAAGTGAAGCTAACATCCAACTCTGTTTAAAACTTTTAACGTAGTTACTTTCCACCCGAATCCAACGAGGTCGCCGTAAATAATATTATGTTAACATTTTTGTGTGCTTGTTTTTGACGCTACATTTATTATTTAAGCTTTTACATTTTAGCCGTAATAACTCAAAAGTTAGAGCACGGATAAAATGTTATTTTAGTTGAGTTTTGTTTTTAGAAAAGGTAGAAAATTCAGATTAAAGCAAGTCACTTTATACGATCATTGAACGGTTTATATGCATTCATAAATGCAACAGACAGCATAGCGCAACACTGAATCTGCGGGGCAAACGACACTGAACACTCGCGTACTTGTGTAAAATTTGCAAAATAATGAGTGAAGTGAAACTCTGTCTGGAACTGTATGAAGCACGTAATACTGCATACATAGCGTCAACGGTCCGCGACTGAAGGAATGCAGCTACTACACTTGCTTAGCTGTGGGAAGACCTTTCTCAACTACAAATCTGTGCTTCAATGCCGTTACATGACATAAAAGTACGTGACAGGTCGGGATGGGGTGGGGACGTCCCGCACACCCGCACAGCCTTCGCGCTTACCCGGCGTGGGATAGCGTGGGTGACAATATACGGGTATGTGGGGCATCCCCCCATCTCATACCCCGATTGCCGTCTCGAACTGTCGCGTACTATACCTAGGCATTTATTATCTGTAGATCTATAGCATGAATTATTTCCCACCTCGTGAGAATACCAATTTCCACGCGCTATCATAGTATAACTGCGATAATGATATTAGTAACCCAAGACAGCACGCAGAATTTTGGTATTTCCACGGGACGGAAAATTATAGTCTTGCCTATAGGAATAAAAGTTTAAGTAACAAAAACAACATAAAACCCTTTTAAGAGCCCCAACCATACATGGAAGGATTAACCCTGTTAATGTTTAAGGGGATAAATCAGGACGAGCATTGACACTGAGGCATCTATGTCCACTTTGAGCGCTGCGCTCTTAAGATAAAGCCTTGTTTACGTTACCACGGTAAACAGCTAATAAAACTTGAGCGCAAAATGCACAATAGTCATTACTCATCTCGTATACAGCCCCTGGAGCACGTACCTTGTGATTGATGCATCGCAAACTTCTCATCATTCTTATTGGTTGAATTTAAGTACCTCTTATAAGAGTCAAGATTATCACATTACATCATTAACCGATTGCCAGTTCACTACTGATTACGGATATCCTCTCAGAATCAGGAGGGTTTGGCCAGAGTCCACCACGCTGGCAAGTGCCGATTGGCAGACTTTACACACCTTTGACAATATTATGGAGAATTCTCAGACATGGAGGTTTTCTGACAATGTTTTCCTTTACCATAGCAAGTAATATTTGAGTGATATAAACGCACATAGCTCCTAAGTTAGTGGTGCGTGCCCGGGATCGAACCTCCAACCTTCGAATAGGAGACGGACGTCTTAACTAATAAGCTATTACTATTTTTTTAGCATTCATAGGTAATTCATACTATTCATATATTTAAATATTATAAATGCTAAAGTAAGTATGTCTGTATTTTAGTCTGCAAACTTTTCAGGGGCCATCTGTTTAACCGATTATGATGAAATTTGGTACAGAGAGAGCTTGAACTCAGTACCTAAACGGTTTTAGATTCTTCCATTTTGGTTTTTGTATTTCCGGAATAAAAAGTAACCTATGAGTACTTGTCTTATTTTATCCCAGAAAATCGAAGAGTTCCCATGGGATTTTTAAAAACCTAGATCTACGCAGATGAAATTGCGGGCCACCATAATATTTATTATTATCAACTAGATGATAGTAATTGATAGTAATAAATATTATGTGGTTTGAAAAAAAAAATATTTACCTACCAATAACTACCTAAAAAAATAAAACAATACCTACTTAAATATATTTTTGACAAGATTCATTTTGTATGCAAATAAAATTAACAGCTCCAAAAGCTTAATTTACTGGCGGGTTCACTGCGGACCCTCGCCTCATTTTTTATGTAGATTGCGTAAAGAAAAGTTTCATAATATCAGTCGGTGACACCAGCGGGCCGTCAAATGTTCCTTAGGGGTTTGTCTATATTAAAAGAGGGCTCAGAATCGATAGAAAAATCCAGCTTCGATCAAAATAAGTTTTAAGTAGAAAGTATCACAAAATATTATTACACAATTAGTTTTTTATGAGTTTTACGTTACTATGTTACACCGCAATCAAAGTCAAATAAAAAAGCGGCCAAGTGTGAGTCAGACTCGCGCACCGAGGGTTCCGTACTCAGGTATTTTTTCGACATTTCGCACGATAAATCAAAAACTGTTATGCATAAAAATAAATAAAACCTGTTTTAGAATGTACAAGCCCTTTCATATGATACCCTACTTGGTATAGTTATCCTACTTTGATAATTGAAAATACTAATAATTAATTTTTCATGAACATATTTTTGTGATGTAATTACAAATTCACGGTTTTGGATTTTTCTTTCCTTGTGCTAATAAGACCTACCTGCCAAACTTCACTGTAGGTCAACGGGAAGTACCCTGTAGGTTTCCATAACAGACGCGTCAGACGGACAAACGGACAGACAGACAGGCAGACAGACAACGAAGTGATCCTATAAAGGTTCCTTTTTTCTTTTTGAGGTACGGAACCCTAAAAATCAAAATCAAAATTTATTTATTCCATGTACATCTATACTAAGTAATCCATGCTTTAGTACTTAGGTATATTATAAATGCTAAAACGTGTTTGTCTCTCTGTCTGTTACCTTTTCACGGTCCGCTATTCAATTTGGCGTAGAGATACTCGTAGCTTGCATTACATGCGGACGAAAGCTCCGGAATACTGAAATCCACACGGTAGAAGTCACAGGCAACACCTAAATTTTCTATATACAGTGATTTTAACAACGCTGGGTATTTTTTGGACATCCGCCGTAGTCCTTTGATTTTATTTTTCTTTGTGCAATATAAATTCTCTAACGCTCAGATGGGACTGTAGGAAACTGAGTGCTTGCGTAAAATTAAATTTATATTCAGATATCGAATGCAGGGTCACGAACGCTCATCTTGGAATCCCCTTTCCGATGCTCCTTAGAATTATTAAACCAAGCATTTTTTAAGACTTCAAACATTCTTTTGAATGGAATTCATTTTTCATATAAAATGAGTTTAAATAAGTGGTGTATATTAAAAATATACCATTTGGTAGTTTTGAGGGTGTGACCTGTTTCTTGTGACATTGTGTTGATAAAGCAACATAACTTTAACATAAGCTTTGAACTGAACGATTTTATTTCTCCGTGCCTTGGAGGGCATTTTAAACAGTGGACCAGGTTATTATCACAAAATCTAATTCGTCAAAATTTAGGAGTGGAAATCGTTCTCCAAATCGAGTCCTACGTAATTCATACGGAACCTCTACCATTATAATAGTGTTTATTAGAAAAGGTCGCGACGACGTCTAGCTATGAGGAATAAGACGCAGTGAGTGAGATAATATTATGTAGCTGCAAAACATATGTAAATGTTACCTATTAACACAGGAGTGGACGCTACGCATTCGACGGCATTTTGCATTTCCATCTTATGTGGCGCCCATAGACCAATGCGATCATTCTATGACGGACTGTAACATTTTAGAAAGGGCATTGGTTACTACAACAGATGATTCTGTCGGGTAAAGTGATCAAATGATCAAATGGAATGTGCGAAATCGAAACATCGTCATTTCAACCTATCCCCGGCGCACTACCTGAGCACAGGCCTCCTCTTAGAATGAAAAGAGCTTAGACGATAGCCTACTATCAAGTTTGAATTGGCAGACCCTTGAGAATAATAAGAAGGACTCAGGCATGCAAGTTTCTTCACGACGTTTTCTTTCACCATTAAATCAAGTAATATGTGTGTTGTTTAAGACGCATGAACAAAATAATTTTAGTGAGCGCATTTCTCTCGAAGTTTTTGCTATTATCAATGTAAAAGCTGTGAGGAAGCGTTGTCGCACTGACTGTGCTCGGGCTGCGAGTGGGTTAAGCCACCAAATTGGTACTTAATGGTTGCGTCCATGTTGCTCTGCTATCATTTGCATGTAAATATTCTAAGCTCGAGCGAAAGCCGCCGCTTTTTATCTCGTTGCGCTGCGTTTTCTGCAATAATTTATTATGATGTTTTACTACTACGGGTTTCTCCGTTTTTTCTAAATGGACGTAGATTAATATTTATTAAATAAAACCATATGAGAAGAATGTATACGTTCTTTTAATGGAAATCCATATCCTAATATCCAATCCATATACTAATTATTATAAATGCGAAAGTATTTGTCCATTTTCACGGTTCATCCATTTTGCCAAGTTTACGGAATTTGATATAGAATCTAGCTTGCCTTCTGGAAAAAGGCTGCTTTTTTCCCCGGATAATCAAAAAGTCTTCGGCATCGCGCTAAACGATGTACGAGTTCCATGACAAATAAAGCCAATAATAATATTTCAACCCATTTGCATTGGATTTTAAAACGAGTTAGAAATTCGGTTTAATACAATATGATATTAATGTACATAACAAGCATTGTAATCACAGCACCGAAGCACGTAAAATATCACGAGTAAATTATGTTAAACGCTGGTTTGTGTAATATTAAAAACATACTAACTTGGTCCAAGCTGCAGCAACAAACGCTTTGCTTATCCCACTTTTAAAACATGTTGAGCATAATATTATAACAACAAGTTTAGATGACTTTTTAGGGTTCCGTACCTCAAAAGGAAAAACGGAACCCTTATAGGATCACTTTTTTGTCTGTCTGTCTGTATGTCTGTCCGTCGTGTCTGTCTAGAAACCTATAGGGTACTTCCCGTTGACCTAGAATCATGAAACTTGGCAAGTAGGTAGGTCTTATAGCACAAGCACAGGAATAAATCTGAAAACCGCGAATTTGTGGTCACATCATTAAAAAAAATAATTAAAATATGTTTCAATTTTCAAAGTAAGATAACTATACCAAGTGGGGTATCATATGAAAGAGCTTTACCTGTTCATTGTAAAACAGATTTTTATTTATTTTTATGCATAATAGTTTTTGATTTATCGTGCAAAATTTTGGAAAAATACCCGAGTACGGAACCCTCGGTGCGCGAGTCTGACTCGCACTTGGCCGGTTTATTTATTTATTATTATTATGTTGCTTGGGAGTTTTTTTTCAATGAGTGTGTCCTAGAGTTGTTAAAGTTAATTGTAACATGGGTTTTTCCAAAAAAATACATTCTAATGAAAATGAAGTGAGTAGAACCCCGTTGACAAGCCGCCATTTTGGAGGCTCGCCAGGCCTTCGGTACATTGCAACTCCCCTATGAGCGCAACAAATTTGCTGTCGAAAAGTGTATTTCGTTTTAATTTAGCCATTTTGGCACGTACGCGACGGAATTGCAGATCATTTGTGTAAAGTACAGATATAATACAATCATATTACGAAGCATAAGAAAGTTACTCGACCTTTTTAGTGATAGGTACGCAAGCCGAATTCTTCCAAAAGAAGGTTCCTAAAACTTTTTCAGATGTAAAAGATTGCTCGCTTTGTACTATAACTCTATCGTCAAAATGGAAAAGTTCTCGTATGATGGTCTTTACGTACCTACTTCGAGTTTTAGACTAGTATCTGCTCGAAGGTATATTATAAGTCAATGTAAACTACAATATAAATTATACTTGTCTAAAAGTGCTGTATGAAATTTTGCACAGAGCTTTCCTTTATAATCTAGTTAGGGAGTGAGGCTGGATTTTTCAAAATTTCCACGAGAGCGAGGCTGCGGGCGGTCTGTAGTGAGTATAGTTCTACATTAGGGATAAAAGGAGCACGTGGGCAAATGACTGACTGACATGTCAATTTATACTTAAAATACAGCTCAAACCACGCTTTGGGTCAGACTCTTGAGTTTTTGCAAGAAAGGATTTTGAGAAATTCATACGAGATCTATAAATACCTATAAATTCAAGAGATGGACCAAATAAAATTAATGTAACAAGCATTGGTTTGCTTTTTTCACACTTACAGTTTTTCTCACTTAAGTCATAATTGCAAATATTCAATTTTCGTGAAAAAGCGACTGTATTTCGCGTTTTTTGCTTCATCGCGTATTCATCAGCGCTTTTCTCAAACTCAAACTCAAAATCATTTATTCAAAGTAGGTAGTACTGTACACCTTTTGATGGTCAGAATTGTTAGATTTGTAAGACAATAAAGATTTATTTATTTATATATTGTAAGTGCGAAAGTTGAAAAATCACTTTAGGTGACACGTCAAAATCGTTCGGAAGAAAAATAACAATTTCACCAAATGAACAGATTTATAACTCAAAGTTTAAAAAACCCCTGACACAAAACCTCTAGGTATAAGAAAACTAGAAAAGAGCTGATAACTTTCAAACGGCGCTCTCAACGCTCTATCAAACACTCTCGATCCAAGCCACCATTCAAACAAAAAAACCTAAATTAAAATCCGTTCAATCGTTTAGAAGCTACAACGCCACAGACAGATACACAGATACACACGTCAAACTCTCACCCCTCTTTTTGGGTCGGGGGTTAAAAACTAACAATAATGTCCAACTCTGCTAAATACTATTGAATATGCATGTATTTTTTTATAATTTTATTTCACTTGCATATTCGCTATTGTTAAGATAAAGCTCATGCATTCAGAAAACGTTTAGGTACTTGTAATATGTATCACATAAAGCGTGTATGTTCGCTTTATTTTTGCTTTTATTGCATGTCTAGCGAGCGTAACATTACTTTCAGCCGTGAGATGTAGCGTAGAGCTATCAACGTATAACCGTAAATATTTTTCGCTTTTATATTTTGTATATATATTTTCTATTGGAATTCAAAAATTATGTAGAAGACTTGGCCATTTTATAATACCTACTGTAAGGTTATTTTTAAAAATTGATTTGAATTGTCAACAATAGTATAAAATTATTAATTTATCTAATGCAGGTAGTTTGATAAAATCGATATGTGGCTCATTCGATGTCATACAATCTGTTGCTAGGAGGCCAACAAGATTGAACTTCCATAAATACGGGTGTTTTGAAGGTTTTAGTTTAGTCTCCTTCTGAGATTCACGCTCTAATTAAATTATTTATTTTGGCATTAGTTTGTTTAGATTAAGACTCTCGGATAACCTTTACACATTAAACTAGTGTTTTTTGTGTTGGTTTTGAGAGGACATTCCAATAATCCGATAAAAATATTTAAATAATACCTGCTTTTCTGAGTGACGCCAATACTACTAGCAAATGCATCGGTCTCTCTTCGGTCTTAGTTTGTATAAATTTTTTACGTCAGGTTTAAAAAAAAAAATTTAAATCTACTACTACTACATTTTGTAGAGAACCTACCTACCATACATGCAACTTTACTAGGTAGGAGAAATATTTTCTGAAAATACTAAAATGTTCTTAATAAAAATTACCTACTTTTTTGTAGTATAACGACTGAAAAGTGATCGTGAGTAAATTTCTTTAATTTATTGTAGGCTATGTACTGCAAGTTTTAACATTTTAATGTTTTATTATACCTAAGTATCTAATATTATTTTCTTAATTTAAAGTAATGGAAAAGTAGTCTTTGTTAGTAATTGAAAGAACGAAATGTTGTTTTTTACTATATTTTATTAAATTAGGTTGTGAACGGAAAATTTAATAAAAATTTCACCCGGAGTTCATTGTTCTTTTTTCCCTTTTCGCAAGGGAGCGTCTGCTCCCAGTAATTTATTACTTAACGTCACTGTTGGAGACAAATACAATGTAAGTACGTATAAGCTATGAATAGATTGTCTATTTTTAACCTCCGACCCAAATAGAAGGGTGTTATAAGTTTGACGTGTCTTTCGTGTTTGTGTTTCGTGTGTGTGTAAGTCTGTGTCTTTGTGTATCTGTCTGCGGCATGTCCTAAACGAATGGACCGATTTTAATTTTGTTTTTTTGATTGATAGGTGGCTTGATCGAGAGTGTTCTTAGCTATAATCCAAGAAAATCGGTTCAGCCGTTTGAAAGTTATTTACTTTTTAGAGAGTTTTGTGTCGGGGGTTTTAAATTTTGAATTTATAGTATTATCTGTACTAATATTTATTACACAGAGGTAAACTTTGTATGGGGACTTCGTCTGTGTTGGTGTTAGCTGGCGGGCATGCTCTGCCTTTTTTGAGTGTTTTTTTTTTTGTTAAAACTGACTGGAAAGCGCTCTAAGGGGGTGCCGTGCGTGTGTTGGCGAGCATCGGCACAGACGGGGTCCATACTTGTATAGTTTCCCTAACTTGTTACAAATAACTACAAACTTGACATTGGCTAATCTTTTTAAAGCCAGACGAGAGAGAAAAAAAAAACTTTGTATGCAGGAGATTTCGAGGTTATGTGTGGGCTAGTATTAATATGGATCCACACCTGCGTACGCGCAAATATCTGCAAATGACGCTCATCGGTCGCATATGGACGCATCACTATCTCTATGTGCACGTAAATGTTGCGAATGGCCTGTATCATAATTTGTACTCACTCCCAAAAAGTCACAAACATTGGCACACTGTGACTTGTCTAGTATGCGATAGGTGGCGATAGGTTGAGATGGCAATCGGAGTATGAGACGGGGGGGACGCCCCGCACACTCATACGTCACTGATGTGCGGCGTACGTGTGCGGGACGTCCCCGCCCCGCTTGTCAACTCAACCAGTCGCGCCCTATAGGTGCAACATGCAAGCGACGGCTCATAAATCACTTGTGAACACGTCGAAATTATGTTCTTATGATGCGAGTTGTGTGCACGGTTCATGCGCGTAGGTGTGGATCTACCTTTAGAGAGCTTTGAGTTTAAATTCGTGACATAGTGCCTACCAGTAATGCAGTACGTAGCGAAATGGACGCAAGCTGCATGTCCAACTGCAATGAGCTATAAATAACTCCGAAACAGATCGGAAATCCCGTGCATAAATTATAGAGTGATTGTCGAAATTGGAGCTTAGTCTTACTCTTGGCACTACCCAATCTGTAGTCTAATGAGTCTCCCTGGTGAATAATCGGCAGAAATCGATTTTTCATTCGCCGTCCATACATATTCAAGGAGTTGCGTCGACTTTAGTGACGGTCCGTAATTGATTACTACGAAGTGACTACGACGCTATTACAATAAAGACTTAACTAATTTTAAATATCGTGAGATGATCGAGAGTGATATTCATTCATTATATAAATCAATATCATAGACGCTACATGGCCTAGCGCACGGTAATATTATGTATAGATAATATTACCATGCCTAGCGCGTAGTAAGCGCTGTGGTCTTATTGGTAGGAAGGAGGTCCCAGGTTCGATTCCCGGCAGGGGTTTGGAATTTTATCATTTCTAAATTTCTGGTCTGGTCTGGTGGTAAGCTTCGGCCGTGGCTAGTTACCACCCTACCGGCAAAGCCGTCCCGCCAAGCAATTTAGCGTTCCGGTACGATGCCGTGTAGAAACCAAAGGGGTATGGGTTAAATAAAACTGCCATACCCCTTCCAGATTAGTCCGCTTCCATCTTATATTGCTTCATCACTTACCACCAGGTGTGATTGCAGTCAAGGGCTAACTTGTATCTGAATAAAATAAAATAAGTATATAATTCGGCACAGTACTGAGCAAGACAGACGACAAAAACGCCGGCGTCGTCAGATAGCGCGGATTTCAAATCTTATGAGTTTCCATTGATGCGAAACTAAAAAGAAAACTAAAACACATTTTCATTTATTTGCAAATATCGCGTATTATGCTTCTTTTAAATGATATTATATTCTGTGGTTTTAACGTCTGTTTCCGATCAATTAGTAGGTTGATATTAACTACTATTCTAATTACGAGGGTTGATAAAATCTTATTTGCTATATATACTACAAGTCATCTTAATAAACCCACATACCTACTTTCGTATAAATACATACAATCAGTTATTAACATAGAGACCGTTGCTATAAGTCTGCAGAATATTTCGCAACTGAAAAGGGTAGGTTGGTTAGCAAACTTTTTTTCTAGCTAGCTATATTTCAAAATGCTTTTGAAAGGAAAAAACTACTTATTTGTAAACATCAGCCTCGGGAGCAATTTTCTGTTTTAATGCATATTTAATTTAAAATAGAATAAGCAGAATGAAACCGAGAAAAACACTATGGATGCAAATTAAAGGAAATGAAAGGGGCTAAATGAGAATTGTGGCACGACCAGCTCAGGCTTGAAAAGTAAAGCTCGTTTCACATTGAAAACTCACTAATATTATGCACCTGAACTACTGTGTCCATACTAATATCATAAATGCGAAAGTGTGTCTGTCTGTAGGTCTGCTACCTTTTCACGGCCCAACAGTTTAACCGTTTCTGACGTTTGGTACTGAGTTAGTTTATCTCCCGGGAACGGACATGGGCTACTTTTTAACCCGGAAAATCAAAGAGTTACTAGAAAGAGTAAGAAAACACGATTACTTTGTCTGGACTTCGAATCTCTGTTAATTAATTAATATCATATCTGAACTGTTTGTTTATTTTATTGAATGCACATGTCTTGCATGCGCTTGTGTCCGTGCGCGCGCGCGCGCGCGTTCTTGTGTGTGTGTGTGTAGGTTCCACTTTGATTTTTGCGTGTAGAGATGATATCCCATTTTGACACTTGGGTGTGTAGAAAATGCACTCCTGTGCCCCAAGATAAATATGTAAAGCAAGTCAATGCAAAAGCAATCACTTAATAATACGATTTGAAAAGTGTTTGTCTCTCATCTCAACTGTAAAGCTTGAAAATTAATACATTAGCATCCAAACTAGGGCGGCTCTGCAGCAATAAGATGGAAATGCAAAATTCCGTAGCGAGTTGATAATGCATACTGTCCTTTCACATTAATAGCTTTGCAACGGGCTCATTTCATTATGAAACTCTACCGGGAAAATTAATAGAAGTTACGATATGAGGAGGACAGATTTGTTCACTTACATGTAGCAAGAAGGAGATGGCAATAAGGCAACAACAAAAAATAGTTTCGATATATTATACCCTTAAGCTATGATAAAGTAAGGTTTTTTATCGATATTGTAGACACGGTATTCCAATACCAACCAATGAAGAAAAACTGAGAGTGGAAAATAGAAATCAGTAAATATAATTACAAAAAAATACCATTTCTGATTGAGATACGTTTTGGAGGCAAAAATATTTTGGAGTTTTTTCTCGGGTTCATTTTTCACATGAAATTCCCAACTCTGTGAATATTTCGAAACATTCTTTGGGGCAATTTACATAAAAATGAAGAGAGGGCTCGCGGTGACCCTCGGTTAAGGAAACCTTTGAAACTGATAACTTTATTTATTTACTGAAAAATATATTTTTTAAGTAAAAAATTTCGTGATTACAAAACATGGGTTATTTTGATAGAAATAAGAGTTCGATGATCCTTGTCCGTTGTTTTCCTGGATAAAAAATAGCCTACGTCCGTTCCCGGGATATCAGCTAACCCTGTACCAAATTTCGTCAGAATCGGTTCAACTGTTGAGCCGTAAAAAGGTAGCAGACAGACAGACAGACAGACACACTTTCGCATTCATAATATTAGTATAGTATGGATGAGCAGTTTAGCAATTATGAGGAAGCCGATGAATAGACACAAACGCATAACTGCCCAATAGGTACTACTCGGGTAACAAGCTGGCGATTGCAACATAGTTATTATTTTTGTTAAAACAATTAATTCAATAAGTCCACTGTGTAATTTAATCGTTGTTTCTTGGATCATAAGGCCCGTACTTCTGATACAACAAATGATCCGCAGTTCCGTGGGGACGTGCCAAAATGGCTAAATTAAAATTGAGTACACTTTTGGACAGTGAATTTGTAGCGCACATAAAAAGCCGCAATGTCCCGTGCGTCTGGCGGGCCTCCAGCCTGGCGGCCTGTCAACGATCTTACAATGAAAATCACTTACGATTTAATTTACAGTCAGTGTCACGTATAAAGGCCTGGATGATAATGCCAGGGTCTGCGCATGGGTTTGTACTCCTCTTATCTACATCCCGTGGAACGAAAGTTTGACCTTACGAGTCAGTAGCTACCCAAAGATGTTAGACACTGCGGCGTGCACAGGTCTTAAAGCCAGGGTGGGCATAGGTTAGCTAGGTATTGATTTACTGGCAGGTCATGATAAAAAATAACCTTTTTTCAATTTATTATTGTAATCCAGCTTTTATGCTTCTACATGCCGATGCCCGCAACTTCGCCCGCGTGAATTTAGATTTTTCAAAATCCCGTGGGAACTCTTGATTTTTTGGGATGAAAAGTAGCCTATGTGCTAATCCAGGATATTATCGATATCCATTCCAAATTTCAGTTAAATCTATCTAGTAGTTTTTGCGTGAAGGAGTAACAAACATACACACACGCACACACATACACACATACACACAAACTTTCGCCTTTATAATATCAAGTGTGAAGTATGATAGTGTGAAGTGTGATAGTGTGATGAGTCTCACAGAATTCACGCCATCGTCTCTCACTTGTTAATGGATTGAAAAATCACACACTGCATAGGTTTGATGTCAGTGGACTTTCATGTGACACCGACTGCTAACATCTACTAAAAGGGGGACCAAAATCCATACGTTTGCAATCTGTATATCTACATACATTGCAATCTGTATATATACTACCTACATTATTGTGTAATAGGTATGTATTGTATGTGCATTGTAACTATCACTATTGTCGTATTTAATCCTTGGTTTTAGTATTTGTATATTTAGCTTTGTAAGTACTGAATAAAACTATAGATAAAATGCGCCTACAAAATAGTCTTAGCAAATTACCAGTAGCTAAATAATCAATATATATTAAGTAATATCATTATTTATCTATCATTTGTATGTAATGACCCAGTTTACGAATTCAAAGAAACAATTTCTCAAATAGAACATTTTTACAAGTTACATCTCTACCACGAACTCAAAAGTAACGGAACGGGAAAAGAAATTCATTAATCTTTCGTTCAAGTGAATTTTTAAGGAAATATAAATAATTTATTTCATAATTTTCATTGCATCATTTGAATTACAATCAACGCCTTGAGCTGACCGACATTTAATCTTCCTGTTTCTCCAGTTACGTTAAGTCTTCTTGTTGAATAATCTGTGGGAATCGATTTGTCATTCATAACCCACACATGTTCAATATTACAACGATGAAAATCATCGACAGTTTATATAATTTTAGAAAATATTATGAAACATTTATACTAGATAATACCAGTGACTGCATCCGCGTAGATTTAGATTTATAAAAATCCCATAGAAACTCTTTGATTTTCTGGGACATAACGAAGCCTATGTCCATCTCTGGATTCAAGCTATCTTTGTACCAAACGTTTAAATGTATGTGCAGTGAATAGCTAGCAGACAAATAGACTGATAAACACATTTTCGCATTTACGATAAGGACTTTCATGGGATCATTTGAATTGCAATGAACACCTTGAGCTGACCGAGGTTTAATCTCACTGTTTCTCCAGTTACAAGTCTCCTTGTTGAATAATCCGTGGAAATCGATTTTTCATTCATAGCCCATACATATTCAGGCAGTTCCGTCGCCTTCGGTGACGCTCAGTAATTGATTGCCCCGAGAGATGGTCCCTTGAGAGGAATATTACAACGATGAAAATCTCCGACGGCTTAAATATTTCTAGAGAATTATATTATGTAATACACTAATTATAAAATGTTAACTGCCTCTTTGGTCTAGACTCTAGTGGTTAGCAAGTTAGATTTCAGATGACGAGGTCATGGGTTCGATTCCTAGGTTGGGCCAAAAATATTTAGGTATTGGGGGTTTCTGTCAAGAAATTCTCATTATTAGCTATTACCTGAGTAGGTTAAAGTCTATAATTAATGAACATTTTGCGACAATATACTAGTACCGGTACCTACAGTTGAATACCTATAAGAGTTAGGAACAGTATTAGGTAGCCCTTAAGTACGCTTAGGCAGGTACCCTAGTTAGGTTAGGGCCCTTAGGTAGGTAGGTAGGTTAGGTAGGTAGGTTAGGTAGGTAGGTTAGGTAGGTAGGTTAGGTAGGTGGGTTAGGTAGGTGGGTTAGGTAGGTGGGTTTTTTTTTTTTTTTTTAATTTAACGGAAGGGACCTCCGATGTGGCGGTCGGAGACTTTGTGGGACTGGTAAGGGTTCTGTCTGAATTTAATTGAAGGCTAAAATGGTCAATGCATAGGTTGACCATTTTACTGGCGTAAAGTAGCTTATTATTATAATATAGGTAGGTGGGTTAGGTAGGTAGGTATAAGAGGTAGACTATTGAGGTGTATGTCGACCTCCCTGGCACAGTGGTAAGTGCTGTTGTCTTATTAGTGGGAGGTCCCGGGTTCGATTCCCGGCAGTGGCTTAGCATTTTATTATTTCTAAATTTCTGATCTGGTGGGAGGCTTTGGCCGTGGTTTGTTACGACCCTACCGGCAAAGCCGTAAGTGATTTAGCGTTCCGGTACGATGCCGTGTAGAAAACAAAGGAGTATGGACTATGGGTTTAATAAAAACTGCCATAACCTTTCCAGGTGAGCCCGCTTCCATTTTAGACTGTACCATCACTTACCACCAGGTGAGATTGCAGTCAAGGGTTAACTTGTATCTGAGTTTAAAAAAATAGCTCATAGGGCAATAGCTGAACGATACCTAGACTCTGCAGCAGCTAAGAGTAATGTTATGCTCGCTAGACATGCAATAAAGATATAATAAACTGAACACTCCCAGGTTATGAGATGCCTTCGCATACACTTTAACGTTCGCTGCACTTGGAGTATGAAGTTGATACATAATGTAGTGAATTTTCAACGTTATATGATCTTAAACGGTATCTACAAGCACTGAAACAGGTGTGCTATTTCGATCGAAACATAATCCGATAGTTAACAGGGCTCTCTACGTCTCTCGCTTCATACAATCGTAGTTCCAATTTCATTTGAATATTAAGCAACCAAAGTCCATGAAATTTTGAAGACATATTCTAGAAACTAATATCTGTGTCTGTGGTGTTTTAGATTTTTCTAAAAATATGTGGTTTTAAAATTACAGGGGCTCAAAGATTTGTATGTAAATTTTTAAGACCGCGTAACTTTGAAACCGAATGTTTTAACAGAAATCTGGAAAACCCCAGACATAGATATTAGTTTCTAGAATATGTCTGCAAAATTTCATGGACTTTGGTTGCTTAATATTCAAATGAAATTGGAACTACGTTTGTATGAAGCGAGTGACGGAGAGAGCCCTCTTAACGCTCAAAGAAGTCTTGACAAATCTTGCAATTATGAAAAACAAAAACATGATACACAAATTAATATTTCCTACTACAATAGCATTTTTCTTATAATTTTTATGATAGTGCTTTATCTACACTCAAGGAAATTTCTAAATAATTTTTAAATCCAATCCAAGAACATCAGAGCCCCTGAACCCTAGGACCGATTCCCTGAAGAAACAGCTTCGAATTCAACCGGTTCCGCAATTTTTGAAATGTATTTCAATAGCATAGATTGATGGCTTTTTATTAATTTATTTATAGATTTATCAGCCATACAAAATATAGAAGCTTGTTCCCTCTAAATTTTTTTATACAGATTGTATAAAGAAAAGTTTCACAATATCAGCTGACGACGACGAAAGCGACGTTCAACGTTTCTTTGAGCACTTTTCTTTATTATATTGGAACTTATTTTTTTCTTTGTGCAATAATTTAAATAACGTAAAAAGAAATCTGAAATATTTTAGTTCATCATAAAAATGCTGTCCTCGTTTCATGAATTTTATTTTAAATCTGGTTGAAGTGTTAATCAATATAATTGTGATACGAGAAAGAAAATAATGAATGTACCGATTGTTCAAGGCTTCAATATTAATCGAACTTACTAATCTTAAACACGTATAAGACCTAAGTTTTTTAATAATTGATAGTCAGTAGGAACCAAATTCCGTATGATTTAGAAAAATTGTTCTAAGTAGGTGGTTGTTTAAAAAACTTGGTAGAAATTTCAACGTGTAGTTTTCATTTGTGGAGGGAGGCCGGCAAAAAACCCATCTAAAATATTATGCACAAATGTAAATATATGAACATAAAAAAGTACTTACTAAATAATAAATAATTTTTTTATTCTCTCATTTATTTATTTTTTACATTTTATCCTATTTTTAAACAATAAAATAACAAAAACAACAGAAAAAATAACAGAAACACAGAAAGAACAAAAAATAAAATAACATCAACAACAAAATCAATAAATAACAGAAACAAAAGAGAAATAAAATAACATAAACAACAAAAAACTAAAGTAACGGAAAAAAAAAAAAAACATTGAATAAAAATATGATAAAATGTACCCCACTGGCAACAGGGTGGGTTGGACCCAAGCCGCCAGTGGTCAGGGCTCCAGAGTGAGGAACCTCCTCACAATGCGTGCCGTCTCAAGAACCACTGCCTTCTGTATCTTACCCTTGATCCAACAGTTAAGCGACAGTTTCTTAAGATGTTGGTCGAAACTGTTCGCAATAAGACCGTGGACTGATACAACTATCGGTACAATAATCGCTGAGTCAACACTCCACATGGCAGTAATCTCGTAGGCCAGGTCCAAGTATTTCGATACTTTTTCCTTTTCTGCTTTCACTAGATTATCATCATGTGGAATAGTGACATCAACAATCATTGCTCGACGCGCTGATCGGTCAACTAGCACTATATCAGGTCTATTGGCTACAATATACCTGTCAGTGATAACCGACCGATCCCAGTAAAGCAGGGCACTGCTATTTTCAAGAACATAAATAATTATTATTATGAAGTTGATTAATTTATGTAATTCAATTTGATAAAGTAATGAAATGAAAGCTTTGAAATGCTTTCATTTATTCGCGGACCACTGTGGGAATTCTTCTCATATTTTTTATTTTGATGACTTAGTAGAAGAAAAATGTATCACAATATTATCAGCCAACGACATCAAAGGGACGATGAATATTGCTTTGGGGATTTGTGGATTTTTAATTAAAATGCTTCTTTTTGCAATTATTTAAATTCATAGAGCACTTGATGGAAAAACTGGCCAAGTGCGTGTCGGAATACGCATAGAGTAGGGTTCCGTAGTTAACTCTCAGTTGCTGAGGACTTTGACGGTCATTTTACCAAAACGCTAGTTTTTATAAGACAAACATACGTACGTACCAACAGTTTTTATTACAATTATAATATAGTATACATCTATATTCTTTGGGACATTATAATGTAATAGCTGTTTAAATATTTTACTTTATATTTGTAATAGATATTTTTATGCCTGAGTAAGTACCTATTAAATAAATAATAAAAGTTCGTATTTAACATTATGTATAAACAATAAAAACGAATCATTTTATTTATCTACTGACCCAAGTGAAACTTCGTAACTTTTTGTAACTTTGATTGTTTGGAAAAATGTTTTACATTATCAGTTAACGACCTCGAAGGGACGTTGAACATTTCTTTGGGGACTTGTAGTTACAGGAGTTCATTTCTCTTTTAAAATATAGGGTAATAAGTATCGAACAAACTTCTTATCATACATTGAGATCCCATTTGCCTTGTCATATCAACTGTAATGTCAAAAGTAAGTATGTGTCAATGTCATGACATGACATTGACACATAGAGCAAGTATGGCGAGTGAGTTCTCAAAATGTATGCGTTATATTATGTCTTCTTGTATGGCACGTAGACCCACTGAAATGAACATATTATACAAATACGTTGAAAAAGGTTCACATACAAAACGACAGTTATATTTTGTGCATATTCCGACCGTTTATGTATTATACATCCAAAAAATATTTTATATTTCTATTAATATATTCTATACTAATTCAATCAGTTCATAGTAATAGTTAAGTTTCCTTAAAAGCATGTTCCGAGAGAAATTAAATGTTAAAAATTTTTTCCATGCCTCAGGTGAAATAAATCTTAAAAACATTTTACATTCTATATCACGTGATAAAATGGTAAGCTTTTCCGGGGTCTTCCTTTTAAAATATGTTGAAAATACATTTATTACAATATCACTCCAGGTTCGTGAAAAATTGCACTGCTCTACATCTTATACCTACGCTTGGTCTTTGGTATGATATTTCACAACAGAAATGCCACATGGATCATCAGTATTGAACGAAATTTTCCTTCACAATCATGTTCAAAATATTAATTAAAATCTAAAGCGCTAAGTTTACATTTTCCCAAGCAATTTTATCTACGTAGAATAAAGTTTACTATAGAGTCGCTATATTCCTCGGCAAATGGATCTTTTGTACATTATTTATTTTATTTATTTAAATGGCATACACAAAGACAATTTTCTACCAGAAGTCCTAAAATGTAAGAACAAAAAACTTAGGAAAAAAAGGTAGTGCATTCTGTGTTTATTGTGTGTATTAAGTGTCTGCAAAATTTTAACGAAAAAATTCTTTAGATTTCTGATCCAATTCAGTAACGTATGTGCGGCCCACAGGTGGATAGGCCTTGTCAAGTTCGCGCCACCTAATATTGTCTTCCAGCTTTCTCGTTTAACCGCTTCTACGCATTTAAATTATTTCATGAAAAATAGTTGCTTAAGAATTTTGTAAATATTAATTTATTCATCACGGTATATTCCGATGAGACTTCGGACGATTTATGTTACTTTCACAGATAATATTACTCCTCGAGGAGAGGAAAGACGAAATTAGGCGGCGACGACGTCTCGAGTGAGAAGCCGTATTCGTTGCTTTCAGGTTACTTAACTAATTGCTTCTGATGTGAATTTCGGGTGAAATGTTTAGAAACATTATTTACCAGATGATGAACACGTTTAAGTTTTCAAAAATCCTGTTTGATTTTCCAGGATAAACGCTATGTAATTCTCCGGATTGCAAGCTATCTCTTATCCAAAAAGATAATGCTTGCGACTTCATCCCCTTGGAATTAGTTTTTGTAAAATCCCGTGGAAACTTTATATTTTCTGGGGTAAAAATTCCTGGGATGCAAGCTAGCCCTGTACAAAACGTCAAAATCAGTTGAACGGATGAGCCGTGAAAAGCTAGCAGACAGATACATCACTTTCGCAGTTATAATACGGTATTAACAGGGGTCTCTCCGTCACTCGTTCCATACAAACGTAGTTCCAATTTCATTTCAATATTAAGCAACCAAAGTCCATGAAATTTTGCAGACATATTCTAGAAACTAATATCTATGCCTGTGGTTTTCCAGATTTCTGTTAAAATATTCGGTTTCAAAGTTACGCGGTCTTAAAAATTCGCATACAAATCCTTGAGCTCCTGTAATTTTGAAACTACATATTTTTTGAAAAATCTAAAACACCACAGGCACAAGTATTATATATAATATTCAAATGAAATTGGAACTACGATTGTATGAAGCGAGTGACGGAGAGAGCCCTGTAAATTAGTATGGATTAGTTTTTTACTAGCTGACAAGGCCTTGTTTCTCACAGATGGCCTAATTTTACTTTTGTGTAGAGTATTCTTCTTTCCAGGGTCCTTTTCCGCACTTAGGCGCTTTTCGTTCGTTATGTACGTGAGCGTTGATGCAGTAGTTACAGTAGTCCCCTACTGAATTACTCCGCCAGCTGAGCTCACTTCATAATCAAAGCTACCAGGGTGGCTACCCTGGCAGTGAGGACTTCAGGGAGTGTTGCTAGGGAGCCATTACAGATATAAGAAACATCCTTGGAAAGGCCTATGTCCAGCAGTGGACGCTTACAGGCTAATGGATTGGATTGGATTGGAAGAAACATCCGTTACATTATGACAGCTTATTGACTGGCATGGCATAGGTATTGCCACTGGCATCATGACGGCATTCTTTAACTCTAGGCACTAGAGCAATCTCAAGAGAGAGGCAGCAGAGTCACTAATTTTTAAATTTTTAGTAATTTCATGTTTAAAATATTACAAAAAAGTAGGTAGGTAGGTAGTAGGTACCTACCCAAATAATTTTAAAATCACTACACAACATTTTTGTGAAAGAACCTTTATACAATTTTCCACCCCATTTTCATGAAGCAAAACCACACGTTACAAGACAAAGCAAACAGGTACCAAATAGTAGTGTATGTGCATGAAATCCAATCTCCCGTTTGGGGAACCGCGTTTGAAATAAAGCTATGCATGTCGTTACTGTACCGAAATAGAAATTTTCTTTTCTCTTCGGTCTGTTTACATTGAAGTTTAAAAAACTTTCCTTGAACCAGTCTGTTAGCTTCGTCATTCCCTGATGTGAAAATATAATAATTAAACAGTGAATTACACTATTATAGTAATACATTGTACTTAGATACCGTAATCATGTTCCTTCTGAAATAATAAAATGCATTCGTTTATGAGTTTTATTATTAATAACTTAACTGAGAGCGTAAGCGCAGAAATAAAGTAAAGCTAAATTTGTGACAGAAACGTCCCACGGGATTATTCCACGGCCCGCTGGTGTCGCGGACTGATATTGTAAAACTTTTCTTCACGTAATCTGCATAAAAAATGAGGTGGTGGTCCGTAGTGACCCGCCAGTAGGTAGGAAGAGGGATTTTGGAACGGTTAATTTTAGGTTTGCATACTGTATAATGTTCTGGGACAGAGGTGTTCTGGAGTGGAGACCGCGTACCAGTAAGTGTAGTGTGGGACGACCTCCAGCTTGCTGTAGCGATGACCTGAAGAAGGTGATGAGGAGCGGTTGGATGAGGAAGGCGGAGGACCATGTTAGGTGGCGCGCTCTTGGAAGGGCTTATGTCCAGCAGTTGATGTAAAATAACATAAGGCAATTGCAATTTCGTTAGTTAGTGAAATCATTATTAGTGGAAATCATTAGTGAAATAACTCGACTCAAGAAGTTGATTGGATGCTTCTTGTGGTTTATTGTGTTAACCTTGGATGAATTAACCACGTTGAACACATTCTAAAAAATACCGGTCAAGTTCGAGTCAGACTCGTGCACCGAGGATTCCGTACTCATGTAATTTTTCCGACATTTTGAACGATAAATCACAAAATAAAAATCTGTGTTCAGGTAAAGCCCTTTCATTTATGATACCCCACTTGGTATAGTTACCTTAACTTTGAAAATTGAAACACATTTTTTTTTAAATGATATAATCACAAATTCGCGGTTTTCGGATTTATTCTTTTACTTGTGCTATAAGACCTACCTACCCACCTATTTTCATGATTCCGTTTTTCCTTTTGAAGTACGGAACCCTAAAAAATGACCCTAAGACTATGAAAACTAAGTACGCAACATTTAGTACGTAGGTACTAAATGTCGCGTACCTACTTAGTTTTCATAGAGTGTAGAGTGTAGATTCTGACCTTAGTGACTCCGACATTGTAGTCTATTCTGTTGTAATATACAACAACCCCGAGCTATACTCAACTAAATCGACATGTCTACTTTCATAATACTCCCTGTCTAGTGCACGGAGTATTATGAAAGTGACAGCATTTAGACATGTCATTTTAGCTTACAGATTGTGTACAACAGAGTTTGCCAGTTTTTTAACACAAAATATATCTTGGATAAAAGTGCTAAACTAGATCAATCATAAAGTTTTTATTCCATAAGCGCCGTCTTGTCCCAACTTTGTAAAGTGATCTCAGCGGTGCTCAAACCAAGAACCTTCCGCGACTTTCAGGAATCACATTTAACTAGCTCCAGACTTGGGATGAGCTTCACAGTAGTGTAATATAAAATCTTGTCCGTACACTGCACCGTACTGCGGAAAATTTAATTTCGTTAAAATTTCTCTGGAACTTGCGTTACTTGTCATCTCGAAATAGAACTAAAGTACCTACTCTGCTTTTTCTAAGTTTATTGTTCTCACATTCTAGGGATTCTGAATTTCTCAAAGAGATTAGTTGTTCTTGTGCATGCCTTTTCAGTGTTGAGTTTTTCGTGTACAATAAATATGTATGTATATTTAATAAAAGGAAAAAAAATATATACAGAGGTTTTTTCTTACATTCAGCGCCACAAAAACCACAGTTGGTTTAACTGGGCACTGAGTTAACTTAAGCTATACAATAAAACTTAAAGTATAGAAACCAACATGATGACAAATTGGTAACATAAAATTGGTATGATGATAGTAATAATAATTACACGAATATGATTCTCTAATAGTTGAATACTAGAATGTATTCTTGACCGAGTGTATTTGGATGAATTGGTTAAACCCATAAATGAAAAAGACATGCAGCATTGTTACTTTTGTCCTAGCCCTAAAGGCGAAAGTAAAATTCGCCAATTTTTTTTCATCCTCTAATTTCCAAAAACTAAAATAGTACTTTATATAAGTACTAAATAGTACTAGTGTAAAACATAAAACATAGTCAAAAGTTTTATGCAGCTATGTTCTTTTGATGACAAAATTATTAATAGACACTAGAGCTTAAAGCACAAAGTGTTATAAATTATTTATTTTTGTTTGAACACCCGATCTTCCATATCATAGCCAAATTATTTATGAGACTAGTTATTCAAACAATTGCGTCCGATGTAGTTATTTCTGTTTTAGATTCCTGAAAATTGCCGTAGGTAGGTTAGCAATACAAAAAAGCAGACAGGTTTCAATATTAGACTAACTTTTGGTGTCGGTGGTTCGTATCCGTAGCGGACACTGACGTCAACAGTTTCGTCCGATGGGCTTTTGTGGAAACGTGAGTACGTTTCCAAAAAAGTTCAGTCAGTCAGTCAGTTCTGTTTAGATCAGTTCATTTGTCCTATTACCGCCGCTTGCACCAGTCTACTTGTCATTTGTAACTTAATGTAGATGAATTTAATTTCCTGTGTAAAATCTTTGTTATTTTACTACAACCTTGATAGAAAACAAGGCGCTACCACATAGAACATATTTAGTGAGTACTACGAGTATCTGCTAAATTGGTGACTATAGTATCACCAAAGTATAGCGGGTCCAAATGAGTGTTCCTCTAAAAAGTTATGCTAACTATGTCTATACGCCTGTTTGATTATACATCTACTGTTCATTAACTTTTTTTTTAAGAATATTAGCCATGTTAAATGAATAATATTCCCCTTTCCTCTCCAATTAAGCGTCAGGCTTGTGCTAGGAGCCGGTACGACAATAGTGCAACGGGCGGGGTTTGAACCGTCGACCTTTCGGTTTTCAGTTCACTCCTTTACCGGTTGAGCTATTGAGGCTGTTAACTGTTGTTAACTATCGAGTTACTTGCAATTAAAAATGAAACCCGAACCAAAATGGAGAACCCCAATGGAAATTTACTGTTTAATCGGTCGCATCGACAAATCGGAAGTCATTAATATTTGATTTTCAATTGCAGCTTTGTTTGGTTTATCCGTGACTGTCAATAGCGGTCCCATCCGGCATGCAAACAAATTATCACGATGCGATAATTGTACTATTGCGCTGCTTTAATTATAAATTATTTTTTTAATTAAAACAATTAAATATTTACCCATGTGATTAAAAGTAAGTAAAAAATAAAAATAAATAATTTTCTCTATACCGAATATCGGTCGAATTCAGTAGAGATGAGCCATCGATGCAAGAGATCACTACTATAAGCGAAAGTGCGTTTGGTTGTTTGATTTCTTGACAGAAAAATTAACATTTTTTTAGCCCAACCTCAGTCGAAGACGAAACCCTCTGATTCACAGGCAAATAAGCAGTCTTATGCCAACGACGAAGTCTAAAGTAAGATACCATCTAATTATATAAAGCAGATTGATGTTATACGATGCACGCCCGGATAAGGCTCGTGCTTTGGTCTGTTGTGATTAAGTTTTGTATGGAATGCAAGCTAAACTGTGATCCGTCTGATAACAAAATTGTGACATTACTTAATATGTACTAACCTACTGGACAAAATGTCAAATTGTAGATATGATGCTCCAGAAAGGTCTCCACAATGAGCAAAATGACATATTCACCGGCATTTTATTCCAGAATATTCCGGATTGTACTCATTTTTATACAGTTAATAAATCCGCATTGATACACAAAAAACACCTTTATTGATACTTCTGACAAATTAGCCCCGTCCGGAATATTCTGGCCGGAAATTCCGGTGAGTATGCCATAGAGCGGAATTATCAGTAATACATAATACATTCGATTCATATGTTATAGTCATAGAAAAAAACTCCATTAGGTAACCTTTTTCGAATATACCTACTCATATTACACGAATTTTGAACGCTATCCGAACAACATTTAAATTGTTAAACAAATAGCGCCGAAATTGGGTAGACAAACAGAGTGAATTCGAAAATTTAATGCGAGCTGAACTAGTGACACAAATAGAATGAAACTGTTGTATTCCACGTAGAATAATAATCATATTATTTTATTCTAGGTATTATATTGAGGATATTATTATATAGGATAGTGCACAGTGCTGAGGTTATATTGAGGAAGGAAACGGTAACAGTGCGCATAGGATAACATTTTTTTTTTCAATATAAGAGTTTTGTGTTTCAAAATATGGTATACAATCAATATTATAAAGGAAAAAGTGTCTTTGATTGTTGATTTGCCCTTCAATCAAGACGCATTAGAGTAACGAATTGACATGGTTTTTTGCAGGATATATTGGTGCAAAAACACTTTAATTGGTTGCTCGTTTGTGGCGTGAAAGACGTGCAAATAACCAGGTCAATTCCATCGCTCCGTTATGGCGTGAAATATTAGCAAATAAACCACGTCAATCTGTCGCTCCATTGCGGTGTGAAAGACTTGCAAAAAAACCACGTTAATCTGTCGCTCCATTGCGGCGTGAAAGACTTGCAAAAAAACCACGTCAATCTGTCGCTCCATTGCGGTGTGAAAGACTTGCAAAAAAACCACGTTAATCTGTCGCTCCATTGCGGCGTGAAAGACTTGCAAAAAAACCACGTCAATCTGTCGCTCCATTGCGGCGTGTATGAATTGTGAAAAATACGTCAATTCGTCGCTCTCGTTGCTCCGTTGCGGTGTGAAAGACTTGCAAAAAACCACGTTAATCTGTCGCTCCATTGCGGCGTGAAAGACTTGCAAAAAAACCACGTCAATCCGTCACTCCATTGTGGCGTGAAAGACTTGTAAAATAATATCCTGGATTAGCACATAGGCTACTTTTCATCCCGGAAAATCAAGAGTTCCCACGGGATTTCGAAAAATCTAAATTCACGCGGGCGAAGTTGCGGGCATCGGCATGTAGAAGCATAAAAGCAGGATTACAATAATAAATTGAAAAAAGGTTATTTTTCATCATGACTTGCCAGTAAATCAATACCTAGCTAACCTATGCCCACCCTGGCTTTAAGATCTGTGCACGCCGCAGTGTCTAACATCGTGTCGTAGCTACTGACTCGTAAGGTCAAACTTTCGTTCCACGAGATGTAGATAAGAGCAGTGCAAACCCATGCGCAGACCCTGGCATTTTCATCCAGGCCTTTACACGTGGCACTGACTGTAAATTAAATCGTAAGTGATTTTCATTGTAAGATCGTTGACAGGCCGCCAGGCTGGAGGCCCGCCAGGCGCACGGGACATTGCGGCTTTTTATGTGCGCTACAAATTCACTGTCCAAAAGTGTACTCAATTTTAATTTAGCCATTTTGGCACGTCCCCACGGAACTGCGGATCATTTGTTGTATCAGAAGGACGGGCCTTATGATCCAAGAAACAACGATTAAATTACACAGTGGACTTATTGAATTAATTCTTTTAACACAAGTGTAAATTAAAAATTTTCAACACCCCCGACCAGTGAAGGTTACAGTAACTAGAAAAGAGCTGATAACTTTCAAAAACTTGGAGTTTTCCAAACATTTTCCAAAACATCATTTTCAAATAAATAATAATGTATATCTAGGCAACGTCCATCTTGACAGCTTGACATTTGTCAATTGACTTAATATTAAGAACCTAACGGTTATCTAACCTTCTTTTTTACAAGAAAACTAGAAAAGAGCTGATAACTTTTAAACGGCTGAACCAATTTTTTTGGATTATAGCTAAGAACACTCTCGATCAAGCCACCTTTCAAACAAAAAAAACTAAATTAAAATCGGTTCATTCGTTTAGGCGCTACGATGCCACAGACAGATACACAGATACACAGATACACAGATACACAGATACACAGATACACAGATACACAGATACACAGATACACAGACACACAGATACACAGATACACACGTCAAACTTATAACACCCCTCTTTTTTGGTCGGGGGTTAAAAACCACGTCAATCCGTCACTCCATTGTGGCGTGAAAGACTTGTAAAAAAACCACGTCAATCCGTCACTCCATTGTGGCGTGAAAGACTTGCAAAAAACCACTCAATCTTTTGCATTACATAACCTCAGAGAGAAAGTTCTGAAAGAAAAAAAAAATGGTTTTTAACCCCCGACCCAAAAAGAGGGGTGTTATAAGTTTGACGTGTGTATCTGTGTATCTGTGTGTCTGTGTATCTGTGTATCTGTGTATCTGTGTATCTGTCTGTGGCATCGTAGCGCCTACACGAATGAACCGATTTTAATTTACTTTTTTTTTTGTTTGAAAGGTGGCTTGATCGAGAGTGTTCTTAGCTATAATCCAAAAAAGCCGTTCAGCCGTTTAAAAGTTATCAGCTCTTTTCTAGTTACTGTAACCTCCGCTTGTCGGGGGTGTTGAAAATTTTTAATTTACACTTGTAGTACATGTTTTAAATGATAAAGGCCAACCGGAAGCACTGCAGTCCTGGGTTTTTATACTTCTTAATACTCATAGAGGTGTTTATATGAGCATTGAGCATTATGATAGAAGCTGGTAAACTTTAGAAGAACTGATTCCCGAGTAAAAAAAACAACTTATTTTATATTGTAACAACCTAGGTTTCCGTTAGTTTACCTAAATAAAAATAATTTGATCCTAGATTGACTTGGAAAACCTATCGCATAGAAAGATCGGTTTTCAAATCGCAATAAAGAGTTGTTGAATAACGTATGAAGCAAACCGTTTTCGATGTTCGGGGCCATTCCCAATTCATGAACTAGGGCTGCGAAATAAAATTTTGTACGTTATAATCCAAATCGCGAAGTAATAAATTTTATATGATTTTTTTTTGGCAACCGACGGTCGTTTATGATTTAGTTTGGTTCGGGTAGAATTCAATTTGTAAAGTAACTTGAATGATTTCATTTTATAATTGCAATTTAAAGTTTCTTTGGCCATACAAAATTTTTGTTTTGTAAAATAAAATACCTAATGACGGATATAATTATTTTGTGCTTCTATAAAGCAGATGTCCAACAAAAATTTGGCTAAACGAGTAAAATCTCGCTGACCCGTACCGTTTCTTGACAGAATTCAATACAGACGCAGGAATGCAGGATAAAATCCAATACCTACTTTAAACTACTTTTAGATATTATATCGGACACCACTCCTCGTTATATAAAGTCGACCGGCCGGACAATCATGTCCCATAAAAATCGGTCTTAGATCTTAACATTTTCATAACCTTCCTTAGAGCTAACCCTAGATGTAAAGCCCATGTTTTGTTTTCAGAGTACTAATTGTATCGGTATGTCAAAGGTCATAAAGCTGAGTTTAGATAGTTGTCAAATGATCGAACTTCGCACTCCATTACGTCTGCACTGGCCCTTAAAGTTAGTTTCTCGTCAACGTTTTAATATTTTCTTACCAGGTTGACAATAATATCTAAACAATGTAGGTATGCAATTAATTTTCCAAGTAAAATAAGCTTGCACATTTTCCGTCAATGAGTATCTCCAACTGAGCTTAAGTAAGTTCTCAGTTAATTTCGCAACCACATAGGGTTACCAAAAATTACTATATCATTTTTAAATTAAATCGGTAAAATTGTTTTGTTAAAGAGAACATTATTCATTTTAGGATTTGCGATTTTACACTTAAATAAAGAGGATAATAATACAATGTTATATTTTTACAAAACAACAATTTTGCTTACTTTTCTGTAATTTAATTTTAATATTGTGAATATCAGTCTTTTTTCACACAAACTTATTATTAGTAGTTATTTCCTCATTCATTAGTAGGTAATTTTATTCATATTATTATTTAAATAAAAAAATATTTATTTAATGAAATGCACCTACTAATTTTTATGCATCAAGAAGGTAATAAAATAATGTTATTTAGAGTAAAGAAATATTTTTAATTTTATCATTGTATAAGAGACAACCCTAAATGCAGTCGACTGCGTACAACAATGCAATTTCGTAGACAGTGCAGGCTCATCAACTGGCAGAGAAGCGTTACACCAAAGTTAAATAATTGCTGCAAAGTAAAAACTTCGGTACCAAAATTAAAAACAATCATTCCAGCTGAAAAAACACAGTTGATGAAAGAATCATCATCATCATCATCATTATCTTAACCCATCGATGGCCCAGTACTTAGGATGGGTCTCCTCTCAGACTGAGAAGGATTCAAGCCATAGTGGAACCAGGCGTGGCCAAGTAGGAACAGATTGATTAACAAAATACAATTTGAGAATTGAGAACTTCTTTCAGATCGATTTATAAAGTTTAAAATTAGCATATACTTTACAAGATGGTATCAAATTTTATTTGGATTAAAAACATTTTATATACCTAACAAAGTTTTTTCAAAATGAAATGATTCCAAGTTCAAAAGTGTAATTAATTGTACACCGAGATCATTTACGTTAAGCCGCACGCACAAGGTAAAGATGGATAGGATGCAATTACGTTGTTCGTAAATAATAATCTAAAAGAGATTACAACAGGTTTCATTTCGTATTATTAAAGGGGAACAATAATAAGTGGCAGGATCTTTTCGTTAATTGCCAAGTAAATGCAGCTCGGAAACCTAATTTGTTGTTCCTTCAAAGCGGAAAAAGTCTTTAAAAAGCGGAAAACGGGGAACAAAAAGGCAGGTAGATTTCCCAATTAGCCTTTCGGATTAAAACGGTAAGAAATTACGGTGCTTGACAGCCCTAGGACAAACCGAGATGCATCCAACAATGCAGACTCGCAGCTAGTTGCTCGTTAATTAGCAAGGAAATGCCGCGCCGGAGCTAACTTGTTCCTTCAAAGTGGAAACTTTAGCGCTAAGTATGCGAAAAGTGATAGAGCGCGGTATTGTCTGTAAGAGATGAGAGCGAAGTTTGGGGAAAAACGGCCTCATGCACGGATATTCTGTGTTGTTCATTCGTTGAGAGTAGTGTATGTTGATAGGGGTGCTTGTTTTTACCTCGTCATAAAATCTTTACTGCGCTAAGAAAGTTTTTTACATGTTTAGACCTCAAATAGGTATATAACCAAAGAAATAGGTTAACAAAGTTAATGTCTGTAGGACTGCTTTAGCACTCGTACCTACCTACTAGGAAAACCTGTGCTACAAGCTACTAGTATCTTTCTTCGGATAGACCCTTATTTGTTAACAGGGCTCTCTCCGTCACTTACTCCATACAATCGTAGCCCCAATTTCATTAGAATATTAAGCAAGCGAGGTCCATGAAATTTTGTAGACATATTCTAGAAACTAATATCTGTGTCTGTGGTGTTTTAGATTTTTCTAAAAATATGTAATTTTAAAATTACAGGGGCTAAAAGATTTGTATGTAAATTTTTAAACCCGCTTAACTTTGAAACCGAATATTTTAACAGAAATCTGGTAAACCATAGACATAGATATTAGTTTCTAAAATATGTCTGCAAAATTTCATGGACTTTGGTTGCTTAATATTCAAATGAAATTAAAACTACGATTGTATGAAACGAGTGACGGAGAGAGCCCTCTTAAGCTCTATTCGAAACAGTTATAGATAAGACTTCGTAAGATATTAGGTGGGTACGATTTTAATACCATACATTTTATCCATCAAGGCAATTTTTAAAAAAAAATAAGGAACATGAATTTACATTTGTAGATTTTTCTACTTTCCTTCCATAAATATAATTATCGTAACCATTTTTCGTTTTAATAAATGAAAAAGGTTAAGACTGTTTTTAAAGAAATATTGCGGGCAGAAAAGTTATTGTGTTCCATGCATACCTAATTGGACGAGTACCCAAGCTGGTTTCTTCTCGATAAATAATTTTCTTTGAAGAGCGCTCAACATAAATTGTGCCATGTCGATTAGGTTTCTATTGTTGTAACGCCTTTATTCTTTTTAATAACTAAGTATAAATAATTTGCTTTATCTTGAAACAATAGTGTTGATCTCAGATTCTGTAACATTTTCAAAAAAATCGGTGTCATGACTAATTCAGTTGTACAAAAATGAATGGTAAATATTCGTTTACAAAATTATACTTCCAAACAAAATTATACTAACCATAATGGAGTTTTTTTTTCAAAAATAGAATAGGAAATGGATCAAAGTAGATGTTAAAGTTAACATTTTAAGCAGGCAAAAATATATTTAGAGAGACTTTGTTATATTACAGCCATATTATGCACCCATATTTTACTCCTAGAACGTAGAATATTTAGTAAAATTAACTAAAAATGCCTAAAACTGGCAACACTTTTTACAGTCTAAAGTTAGTCATCACCAGAAAAAAATTAACAGTCAATTAAAAGAGGCTGCCGAGATAAGTTAAAACTTAAAGTTAAAACTATGAAATAACAGTGGGTTTTCAAATTAATTTGGGTAACAAAAATAAAATTTCGTAATTTGTAAATACCTATAACTTAAGATAAGTTTTTGCATCTATCGGCACTCCAAGCACTATTAACATTAGCATGTTGGTGACTCGACCTTGAAGGCTTTACCCATCCCAAAATTACCCAACGCGCCTAAATAATTTCATATTAATTATTCCTAAATAATTTTCACTTCAAGAATTGGTCCCAAACTAAAATCTGCTGTAAGTTAAGCTTAATGCTAAGGTCACAGACCACCTCCTGTGGCTAAGGTCAATTTAATTTAGCATTGTCACGCATTGTGATGGTATGAGAGCTTCAGAACTTATCATAACGTATTCTCTAAGACACAATAGGATGTAGTATTAAACGCTTAACCTTTAATCACTGCGTTAGCCGGCTTAACATTGCTTAATCTATGTCAGAACTATACGCAGTTGAACCGAAGCAGGGTCACGGTATGTACTATGTATGCCTTAATCTGGGCTTAGATCTATTGCTTATTCAGTGAGATTCTACCGGCGACATACTATTACGGCATCAGATGAATTTACATAATATAGCTATACGCATTACCTTTAGGTATTAGGTACTAGCTGACTTGCACCAGCTACTGATTTGTCATAAGTAGGTATTAGAAGGATCGTATAGTTGAAAAAATTTTCATACAATAATCGATAACGTTATTCTCCTCATAGATGTAATCAAATTTTCATAATTTTTAGGGTTCCGTACCTCAAAAGGAAAAACGGAGCCCTTATAGGATCACTTTGTTGTCTGTCTGTCTGTCCGTCTGTCAAGAAACCTATAGGATACTTCCCGTTGACCTAGAATCATGTAATTTGGTAGGTAGGTCTTATAGCACAAGTACAGGAATAAATCTGAAAACCGCGAATTTGTGGTTACATCATTTAAAAAACTATTAAAATATGTTTCAATTTTCAAAATAAGATAACTATACCAAGTCATGTGAAAAGGCTTTACCTGTACATCCTAAAACAGATTTTTATTTATTTTTATGTGCAGTATTTTTTGATTTATCTTGCAAAATTTTGGAAAAATACCCGAGTACGGAAGCCTCAGTGCACGAGTCTGACTCGCACTTGGCCGGTTTTTAGAAATTTGTAGATGTAATGAAGGACTATGCTCGTATCTACGTTTTAATTTTTAAGAAATATTGCTTATGTTATAAGTTACTAGCGCTAAATATCCATATTCATGACCTAAAATCTTTCTTAAAAGTTTTTAGTTTTTGTAATTTAACTAAACTAAAAAACTAAAACGTACTAGCCTAGGTTATAGCCTAGGTTCCTAAATTAACCTGCGACTCCGTAGTAATCTAAAAATCCATGACTAGCCTTAGGTTTAATATCTGAACTTTTATTTATACTAACTACGAGTAGAAGTAAGGTACATTAGTTTGCCTCAAGATCTCAACTAGTTAAATGTCACTAGAGGCCAGAGGAAGATCTCTACGGGATTGAGGCTGAGACCACTTTATGAAGTTGGGACAAGATGGAGCTATAAAATAGTACTTGGCTTATGATAGATCCAGCTTGCTTTAATAACTTAGACAGGCTAGGGGGCTGGGTCTCGAGTCTTGTAGAGTTTAAGTGGGTGGCACGTTGCTTTTTATTGCTTGCTACATTTTGATGCTCTGTATCAAAGGTAAGAAAGGAAAAGAAAGAAAAGTTAGACTTATTAATATAATATTGCCGATACAATAAAATCGACATTTATACAAAATAAAGAAAATAAATTACTACCCATATCACTACCTATACTTATTATAAAGGCGAAAGTGTGTTTGTTTGCTGGTTTATTGGTTTTTCCTTCACTTATCACAACGGAGAAATGGATCGGCGTGATTTTTGTAAGGGTATATAGTTAAAGAACTGGAGAGGATGTACTTGTCATCTCGGAAAATTAAAAAGTTTCCGGAACAGAATTTTTCTAATCCGGATTTTTTTAGCCCACTCAATCGAAACTTATTAGAAATCAAAACGACATAACACTACGCTAAAAATGAGTCAATAGACCGTAATTTCGGTCTTTTCTAAGCAAAACGGCCTAAAACTATGCTAAAATGGAGTCCTGTGATTTGGATCAAATCGTACGATTACGGTAAAGTTTCAACTATGCCGTTGCTTTTCAGCTTCTCAGTTTATAGTTTACATGCTGCTCTACAAAACTGTTATACGTACCTATACCTTGAAAGTGCATCAAAATAGTATTCACTTAAAATATTTTTATCGTTGTTAACGCGGTTTTTCTTTCCTGACAACAAAGAGAATAACATAACAAGGTGTTAGAGTTTTTCTTTGCAGTGTTAACAGCTAAATCTCCAACATTTATCACGCAAAACGGATTAACCGCTCAAAAACAGAGGGACCGACGGTTGTCACCTTATTTTTTATGCAGATTAAATTCACAAAGTTCCCTCAGCAACGGAGCAGAGTATTAACTGAGTTTACACTTGTAGTTGCCACTTCTAAAAGTAGAAACCATGCTTGTACTTTTTTAGTTACCTCTATACATCATCATCTCATCAGATCTATCAAGTAGCAGCATGAGATGAGATGATTTATATCTCATCTCAGAGCTGCTAAAAATCAAACGTTCGTTTCTGATACGCAATGCTACGAGTAGAATTTGGAATGCCGTTCTTCCTTTTCTCCGATGCTGTAATATTGGTATGTGCGGTCAATAGAAGAATGAATATATAAGCACCTCCTAGGCAGACGCGTTCCACCTTCCTCTGCATCATAAATTGGAACTTACCTAGGTACTATTAAGAAGTTTAAAAAACACTGCTTAGCTGCTGACAAAAACCGATCACTTATGATTGGGAAAAAAATAGGTAAATGGACGTCCAGATTTAAAATAAAATTTACACAAATTACAAAATATTTTAATGTTTTATTCACAAATTATTTTCATTAAAATACAAACAGAAAATAAGATAAACAAATGTAACTTTTTTTAACCGACTTCAAAAAAGGAGGAGGTTCTCAATTCGTCGGAATCTTTTTTTTAGTGTAGTCGTTCAACAATTCGACGAAACGCAAAAATATGACTTTTATTTCTAAATGAAATTGCAGAATACATTTTCAGATTAGAAATAAAATAATAATAAAAATGCCAGAGACAAAGCATAAAATATTCAAACCCTACGACAAGTATAGGTTTCCATACACCTGGGACCCGTGGACCGTCAATTCTAATACCGTATGCTTCGCTTTCCAGGGTACTTTATTTTATTATCTTTTATTAGATTACACTGAGCCTTTTATGAATTAGGTTAGCTGAAGCTTTGATGCTGAACAAGTTGTAACAATGTTTCTACTAGTTACGGAAGATTCGCAACTAGAAAAAGTTTATATATACCTACATAATATGTCGCAGTGAAATTGCATAAGCCGGGAGTTAGCCAACTCCCTTAGGCATATATCACAATATCTTCTGATTAGATTCACGTTGTTTCAAAGTAACAGAGTTTTCAATTATTTCAATTGAACCTATACATAAGGAACTTCGCACACAATTTTATTTTCCCACGACTTTTATACAGCATTGTATCCGAGTTCCAGCCTCTCAGTCCTGATGCTCCGAGGTGCTTATACATCCATAATCACCAGCACTAAGAACCTGTCGACTGTGTATTGACTTTGTGATACTAATGCCCAATATATCTATATCTTTATAGCAAATTATTGTCATTGAACTTCGGCTTCTAACTCTCATTGTAAAGGACCGAGTTGATATGTGTTCTATGACCTTAAAGGTCAAATCATACCGCTTCCGAATCCAAATTCATAATCATATCGCTTCTATTCGCCTCGGCTCTGAGTGAGACCCACGATTGCGTGAGAGAAAAAAAGTGGATTGTATATTATGTAAAAAGCAACAGTGCATTATTTATATAAGCGAGACCACGAATGTATGTCTGTTCGCATAAACAATATTATAATGGCCTCTGCCCGCCGTCATACCTTTTACCATATTTGTTTTATTCATGCGTTGTTCAATTCACTATGAAATATTGAACAAAAGTGCGACACGCGTTTTCAAAATGGGCAGAATTGAAATTGAATATTTCAAACATTTTTCACAATATACTTTTTAGACCCATTTTCCTATATTCTGCTGATCGTAACGACTCTGTAGCTATAGAATGTAAAACACAATGGTTTTACTACTAAGCCATATTGAATAGATATGAAATGAAAAACTTTGCCTGCCTTTTTTCCGTATTGATAATGTACAAAAAAACTTACGTAACGTACCTACTTATACTAAAAATAAATTAGTTTGATATTGGCTACTAGCTACCGCCCGCGGCTTCGTTCGGCGAAACTATTTTTCTAAGCTGTGGGAATTTTTTGTACTAACTTAAAAAAAACTGTAAAATAGATGGGCCATAAATAGTTAGCAGACAGATAGATGCACTTTCATATTTATAATATAGGTATGGATTTATAATCGAAAGTTTCATCCAAAAATCTCTAAAATACATTCACCTTGTCAGATTCTTCTTCAAACTTGATTACAATAGTGATCTTAGATTATTTAATTAGGTAAGTATTATTAGAAATTAGAATGGATGGATGGTATGGATTTAGATTGAAATGAAAATATCATATCAACTTCAATACAGATATCTAGAACTTTTTAGAACTTTACAGTCCAGTAAATATGCACAAGTGATTATAAATCTAATCGTGATGTAAACGGCTCGAGAGAAAGCCCGTGCTTAGCATTTTAATGAGTTCAACATTATATTTTCTCATCAATGTAGATAAGTTTATGGAGGATTTAACAGGATGAGCACCTCACAAATACCTTAAAATTTTCACTTTCGTTTAAGGAATATAAATGTGTTTCTTATAATACCTAATCCGCTTCCTTATAATAATATTTTTTTGGTGAAAAACGTTATGTAAACCAATTTCGAGTGAATATTTTTTCGAGATAAAACACATTTTGACATGACAGTAAGACAAATAAATTCAAATATAATTATTTCCACAAAAAGATTTTTAATTTGACCAAGGCAGTTTTAAAATGTGTATGTAGAAAATGTTGGGATATTTTGAATTTATAGGAAAAATATCAGTAAAAAGAAAAGCTTGGACGTCCTGTTTGAGATATATATTTGAAGTGAGATAAAAAGTCATCGAACGTAAAACAAAAGGATTTTAGACAAGTGTAAATTAAAAATTTATAACACCCCCGACGATCCAAAGTATTTGAGTTTTCCAAAACATCATTTTCAAATAAATAATTATGTATTTAGGCAACGTCCATCTTGACAGCTTGACATTTGTCAATTGACATAATATTAAGAACCTAACGGTTATCTAACCTTCTTTTCTACAAGAAAACTAGAAAAGAGCTAATAACTCTTAAACGGCTGAACCAATTTTTTTAGATTATAGCTAAGAACACTCTCGATCAAGCCACCTTTCAAACAAAAAAAACTAAATTAAAATCGGTTCATTCGTTTAGGCGCTACGATGCCACAGACAGATACACAGATACACAGATACACAGATACACAGACACACAGACACACAGATACACAGATACACAGACACACAGATACACAGATACACACGTCAAACTTATAACACCCCTCTTTTTGGGTCGGGGGTTAAAAAAGAATAAGAATAAGTTTAAATATAAACAATTTAGTTTACAGCCAGTTCCAACAGAAAATAACATTGGCTAGTATTCAAATGAAAGTCAAACTAAGTTTATTTGGAGATCACTACGAATAAACTCCTCTTAATGGTCAAGAATATGACAAATATACGTAAATGCGATGCAATAACTCAGCATCAATCAAGTCATAAACAAGATTACAACAAATCAATCAAGAGTCAAGACACGAGGAATGGACTCACGTCGTTGACGATTAATCAAGTAAACGTCGCCACTTTGCACGCTGCTAAAGAAACCTGGGAATGCTAAAACGTTAACGTATCTACTTCCTGTAAATTGTATGACGGTATCCTGAAAAAGTAGTAAAAGACTAGTTGGTTAAGCGTCCGCCTCCTATATGAGGGCTCAGGAGTTTGATCCTAGGAATGCTCCTCTAACTTTTTGGCGCCATACGCTTCTTAAACAATAAAATATTTATCTTGCTTTAACGGGAAAGGAAAACATTATGAGAAAACCTGCATGCCTAAGAGTTCTCCAGAATGAAGGAATGAAATCTACACTTGATCAGTATGATCCATTATCAAAACACTTCTTTCTGAGAGGGACCCGTGGACATCAGTAGAGTCGCTTTTTTTAATAATTATAATAAAATAGCGAGCAAACGAGCAGGCGGGTCACCTGATGTTAAGTGATTACCGCCGCCCATGAACATTTGCAGCACCAGAGGTAGCGCCGATGCTTTGCCAGCCTTTCAGGAATTGATGGTCCGTCTCTTAAAAAATTCTACGTTGTAATCTAGTGGGGACACCGCCGATGGGAGTAGATTCCATAGTGTGCATGGAAAAAAGGATCTGGCACAACGAGCGGTCGAAGTGCACCAGGTACTCAGGTGGTGAGGGTGAAATTGTTTGCGGTGGCATGCAGTGCGGTTGCGTTTGGTTGGAATGATGATGATGATTATGATCAGTAGGCTTTTACGTCCAATGCTAGACATCCCAAGGTCCTTTTAGACATCTAGGTCTTCCCAAGAGCGCCCACCACACGCGGCCAGCGGCGCCATCCTCATTCACGTGGATCTGAAAAAAAAGTTATAGTAACAGCTCTTGCAGACAGAATTAACTGTGAATGATAGATGCATTTTTGAATTAATAATACTCTTTTAGTTTTTTTTTAAATATGAACGTATAATTCGATAAGCTCTATTACCTTAAAATGAATGAAATAAAGGATTTTATCAAAATAATTTCTCTCCTTGAAGGATTTTTCGGGCAAACTCTCTATTTACATTAAACCTCACAGTTATCCCTTGTCACACGTAAACTGACAAAAAAGGCTTACACGTATCTCATGCTAAAAAGGCTTCAAAGAAATCTTTTGAGCTTCAAAGTTTAGGGTGCACTGATTAATGGTATATCCCCTTTTCGTTGCTGTAAAAACAAAGCCACAATACTAATGACACCCCAGAGAGATATTCCTATATACTAGAGGAGCATACCAGATGCAAATAAGTAACCCCACTATTAATTATTGGAACTGATGAAAATAATCTCTTTTATAGTTTGCTTTCTAGCACATTAAAGTCTTGTCATTAAGCATCACATAGAAATAAGTTCTAACTCACTCACTGTCTGACTCATCAAAGTCCAGCCCTAACCTTTAAAACTAGAATCCCAAAGCACAGAGGTTCCATTTATAATGTAGACAAGAAATAAGGTCGGTATATTTGAAATTCCCACGGGAATAAAGGGAGGTTAACAGCTTCAATGTGACGATTGCAATCACCTCTAATTGACAGACACTCTCTAACTTTAGGCCCTAAGGTAAAATGCACTATTTCCTTGATGGTGATATGATAATCCAAATTTCGTGCTACAGGGTCTGGCTTAACAGGGCTCTCACCGTCACTTACTCCATATAATCATAGTTTCCATTTCATTTGAATATTAAGCAACCAAAGTCCATGAAATTTTGCAGACATATTCTAGAAACTAATATCTGTGGTGTTTTAGATATTTTTTTTAAATACATATTTAAAAAAAAATCTTAAAAAGTTTTAAAATTAAAGGGGCTCAAAGATTTCTATGTGAATTTTTAAGATCGCGTAACTTTGAAACCGAATATTTTAACGGTAATCTGGAAAACCACAGGCATAGATATTAGTTTCTAGAATATGTCTGCAAAATTTCATGGCTTTGGTTGCTTAATATTCAAATGAAATTGGAACTACGTTTGTATGGAGTGATGGAGAGACCCCTCTTAAGGCCATTTTGCGTAACATAGCATGCTCTATTAATGGGGCATCTCTCTACAGCACTCCAAAATAAAAGCAAATTTGCTTAGTCCGCTCCTCAAATGAAATGGCACTACGTAATTGTGTTTGTTTCAGTCAAATTATTCAGTTTGGGTGCAAGTGGCTTGGCCTCTCCCATTGAGCGTCCGGTCGTACGGTCGTAATAATTAGCAGTCAGATGCCACCATTATATTTGACATAAGCTTGGTAAAATCACGTTTGTCCTCGTTTATTGTACATATATTTTCATATAATTTAGGGATTCCTGCCATTTTATTACGATATCGTTACATCCGAAACTTCTCACTTGTTACGGCTTTGAACAGTTTAAAAGAGAGGCCTTTTTATTATTGTCTGATTTTTGATATTCCTACCATCTATGCTGCCATATATAAAAGTCAATCATCGCGTTTATAGTCCAGAAGAAATATCAATTATTTTCACTAAAATTAGTAGATAGGTACAGCATTTTGTCCTCACAACAGACAACTTGTTTTTAAAATAAAATGTAATGAATTGAATTAAAATGAATTCATTTATTTCGTGTAAGACAACTTGTGCCACTTGTGATATAATGGCAAGACTTTACCACCGGTTCGAAAAGGAGATTCTACGGAGAAGAGCCAGCAAGAAATTCAGCAATTGCTATTTTTACAAAAAAAAATGTTAAAACATGTAGATATACAATACATAAAAGACGTAACTTTTACACTACTTGTAGGCTACTGAATAAGACGAGAGCGTTATCTGCTTTGAACGAGCATTAAGAAGTTCGAGAATTGTATGATAACAGCGACTTAATAAAATTGTATGTAATTTTATGTTAGAAAAATATGTTGTCAGTACTAATGTTTAAATGTTAATGTAAAAATGAAATGCAAGTTTGTAGTAATATTATTTAACATAGAAAACATTTTCGTAAATCTTAAAAGGAAAGGAGAAAATTCTTTACAAATTCCCTGCCTGTCTGAATAAGCTGTACGTATTTCAATGGTAAAAGGATTTGTAAGAATACCGATGAAGTAGTCATTTAAGAAAATATCTTCTTTCTACTTGCTAAATGGGTAGAAATTCAGATTTGAAATACTTTGTCGGTGTTTCTTTTGAAAAAATATGTAGTAATGTAAATTATTATTTTTAAAATATTCTTATCACCTATCTTACTTCAAAAACATTCTAGACCTTAACAGGGCTCTCTCCGTCACTCGCTTCATACAATCGTAGTTCCAATTTCATTTGAATATTAAGCAACCAAAGTCCATGAAATTTTGCAGACATATTCTAGAAACTAATATTTGTGTCTGTGGTGTTTTAGATTTTTCTAAAAATATGTAGTTTTAAAATTACAGGGCTCAAAGATTTGTATGTAAATTTTTAGGACCGCGTAACTTTGAAATTGAATATTTTAACAGAAATCTGGAAAACCACAAACATAGATATTAGTTTCTAGAATATGTCTGCACATGGACTTTGGTTGCTTAATATTCAAATGTAATTGGAACTACGTTTGTATGAAGCGAGTGACGGAGAGACCCCTCTTAACCTTACTGTGTTATAGTCTAGTAGGTACATGAAATTACATAGGTACATACTTACAAACTTTCGCGTTTATAATATTAGTAGATAGGATTAAGTACTAATGGTTTTTTGTTGTTTATTATTTACTAGCTGACGCCCGCGACTTCGTCCGCGTGGATTTAGGTTTTTCAAAATTCCGGGAGAACTCTTTGGTTTTCCGGGATAAAAAGTAGCCTATGTGCTAATCCAGGATATTATCTACCTCCATTCCGAATTTCAGCCAAATCCGTCCAGTGGTTTTTGCGTGAAGAAGTAACAAACATACACACACACACACACACACACACACACACACACACACACACACACACACACACACACACACACACACACACACATACAAACTTTCGCCTTTATAATATTAGTGTGATAGATAATGCGTGTTTGATAAAATACACAACTCCTTTATAGCCTACCTATAAACTGTTTCTATTACAACAGTCCACTATTGTAACGTATGAGCAAGTGATGCCAAATCCCCATTTCTAAGTAGGTCGAAAAACAAGGCCCTTTCTCGTTATTTTCGTGACTCACAGCTCTTTCTCAAACCGAACGGGTGCGTGTGTGTGTCGTTCGACGAGAAAAAGATATAGTTCCTTCAGGAAATGGCCCATTCGCCGCCCTTTCCAGCTATCGGGTATTAGCAATTTGCTTTGAGAGATTTCTTTTTGAAAATAGATTGCATTGGAAAGGGAAATGGGTTCAGGTTACCGTTTTAATTGACTTTTTTGTTGTGACATGGAAAGATCTTAGATCACTGCATTATTGTCTTTACAATTATATGACTAATGTGGTCACAACCCTCATCAATGAGGATTACGACACGACAGATTTTTTTTTCTTAGAACTATTGAAGTGAAAGAATGTCTTCATATACAGCTGCAAAATATGTTTTGAAGATTAATTTATGAAAACAGACTGAAAATGATATTTTTTGTATTCACAAAAAATTATAAACATCTTATAAAATAAAATGAATGGAAATTTTAATATAGACAAAATATGAATATGAATTTACTTCTCAGATAGCTTACATACCAGAGGCAGACGTAGGCCATTTTAACCCCCGACCCAAAAAGAGGGGTGTTGTAAGTTTGACGTGTGTATCTGTGTACCTGTCTGTGGCATCGTAGCTCCTAAACTAATGAACCGATTTTAATTTAGTTTTTTTTGTTTGAAAGGTGGCATAATCGAAAGTGTTCTTAGCTATAATCCAAGAAAATCGGTTCAGCCGTTTGAAAGTTATCCGCTCTTTCCTAGTTACTGTAACCTTCACTTGGGGTGTTATAAATTTTTAATTTACACTTGTTTATCCCAGAAAATTAAAGAATTCTCACGGGATTAAAACAAACCTAAATCTACGCATACGAAGTAGTCTAGTAATCATCTAGTAATTAGTAAAGTCTCATCCAATTAATTTCCAGACCTTCAAAAAACTTATCAAAGTTCTAAAAGTTTCTGTCCACGTCAGGCTCGTATCGGATAAATAAATTTTTTACTTGAAGTGTTTCTGAATTAAACTGTTAACGACGGATAAATAATTCAAAATTATAATTTCATATAAATATATTATTATATTTCATATTACTTATTTAGTTAATGTAATATTTTTTGTTTTAAATTAAGATTTGTTTAGTTTATTTTATAGAATTATCAGTTATAACTTATTACACCATTTTAAATAAATGATATTAGATATGTACATAATATTATTATTAATTTTTTGTGATATATCTTCTCATTGCTGAGGCTCGTAACTCGTGAACTCCTATTAACATAAAGATTGGTTAACATGATATTTTGAAAATCTCAATTTGACACTAAGTTTTAGAATTAGCATAAGACTTTTGCTAAGCAACACGATTCTTCGAAATTTCAATGACCTGAAAAAAACCTGTGCCAAAGCTTTATTATAAGCCTTAACCCTCGAGAGAGATGCGTTGAACTGATAGAGCTCGAGCTACAGAAATAGATTTAAAAAAAACCGACTGGATCTCGCGTGGGTCAGTCAGTATTTTTTCATTAAAAATAGAAATGCGCTCGGATGAAATAGAAACAAACGTATAAAGTCCGGATTGATTGCCGTAGTTGTGGGGAGCGATCCCTTGACAGATTACGCCGGCTAAAAATTAATCAAAACGTCTAATGCTGAGCCCTGCCAGCCAGGCTTCTTTGCTCGTGCAATGTAATTACCTACTCCTTGATCTGGGTATCCACTTAAGTATAAGAAATTTTGTTATGTTAAGTGAAAATTTCTTTAGCCGCATTGGGCGATTTTAAGTTGGGCAAAAACTTCAAAATGGCATTGACATGAAATTTCGAAAAAATCCCTCCGCATGTTTAATAAATAATGTTCCTTTTAGTTAATTTATACCTGCCCTTGAATGATATTTCCATTCCATTCCATCAGCCTGTATGCGTTCACTGCTGGACATAGGCCTTTCCAAGAGCTGCCACCAAACACGGTCCTCCGTCTTCCTTATCCACCCACTCCCCGCCACCTTCATCAGGTCATCGGTCTAGCGGGCTGGAGGTACTCCCACACAGTGCTTACTGGTATGCGGTCTCCATTCCAGAACACGTCTGCCCCATCGGCCGTCGCGTCGGTTGTGCGACAGACATGACCTGCCCATTGCCACTTCAGCTTGCTAATCCATTGAGCTATGTCGGTCGCTTTTGTTCTACTTCCCTCGATCCGGATTTTATCCCTGAGATTGATATCCAACATAGCTCACTCCATAGCAGGTTGAGTGACTTTGAATGATATAGCATAACATTATTATTTGAAAGGGCGATATTAGATCATCCAATATCAGTATGAGTAAAGTATGAGCTACGAACCTCACCGCCCTTTGTAGGCTGATTGACATTTTAATTATTGCTTCGTTACGTATACCTTTCCCGTCGCTTAATCACGTTTACGTTATCGTAGCCGTAGATCGTTAATTTCGTTTCATTAAACGGAATTCGAAATTAAGGTCGAGTTTTTTCGCTTTCAGTTAAACTCGACTATTTGTGCTCGGAATGCCAGCAATCACCTAAAGTACCTTTTATAAAATATTTTGCTAGAGTTGGAATAATTTCAGCAAACAGTATTAAATGCAATCTTTTTTTCGTTTCAAGCTTTTTATATTCGTTGACTTCAAAATTTGTCTTGAGTCAACGTCAGTTTTTGGTTACTTCCAAATTCCAAAAGTCCGATTGAGTTGTGCAGGCTCGTGTGGTTTAGATGATAATGGGTGATTATGGTACCAAAGAGCATCTGTAATGATGGAAATGAGAGATGGAGGTGGGAACTCTCTGATGGCATATGGTATGGCAAATCCACATGGACAAAGTTGCGGGCATCATTTACTTAGTACAGATATGGAGATTGACATATTTTTAACCCGGAAAATCAAAGAGTGCCCTCAGGGGTCTCAAAAACCCAAATCGGCAATGTCGCGTCCATTATCTGCTCTAGTAAGGAATTAATCCTACTAATATTATAAACGCGAAAGTTTGTAAGTACGTATGGATGGATGTTTGTTACTCTTTCACGCAAAAACTACTAGATGGATTTAGCTGAAATTTGAAATGGGGATAGATTATACCTTGGATTAACACATTAACGCTGCTTTATATTCCGGAAAATCAATGAGTTCCCACGGGATTTTTAAAAATCTATATCCACGGGAACGAAGTCGCTCAGCAGCATCAGCTGGTAAAATATATAAAACGAAAATTGTAGTTATCTTAGGACATAGCCAAAAAGTCATCTGCAAAACGTGGATCATGGTGAGCGGTGAGTAAACAGTCCATAGAAATATGAGGCGATCGGAGTCGTCTCCGCCTTTTGCGCGTTCACGTTTTTGCGCGAGTCACCGCACACGCGTTTTAAAACGTTGTGATAGAATGTAAACGTACTCTGTCTGCCACATTAAATTTAGATTGCATGATGAGCTTTCAAAGCGGATTTCAGATTACTAATCGTTTATTATAAAATTCTTTGATAACAGTCGAGGGTATCAGCTAGAAAATTATAAAATACAAATTTTGCTTATCTGAAATCATTGAGTTAAAATGTAAACGTGCTCTGTGTGTTTCAGCAAAGACTGATTAAGCTTGCCGCATTTAGATTGCATGATCAGCTTTCAAAGCAGATTTCAGATTGTTAATCGTTGATTTTACAATTCCTTGATAACAATCCAAACAACCTTTGTTTATTCATTGAGCTGTCCCTTTACATGTAGAGTAAATATTTGATTCGGAATAATTAGAAAGGTCTAAACGGGCCGATGAACATTGATTACATTGTAGATTTATTGTTAAATAAATCAATACAACCGTAAATCTTTGTTGGATAATTGCAAATTTATATTATTAGACTATAAATACACACAACCTCAATCGGTTTAGGGGATGGACTGATATCTGAGAGATCGTTAGCTCAAATCCTAACCATTGAACAATTTACTGTCGTACCATCAATGGAAGAGAGGCATTCATTAATTTATAAGGATGTTAGTGCTCTCATTCGTATTTTATGAGTATGTGTCTCGTATGAGTAACGATTGACGGATCTGCATAAATACGAACCAAATTCAACAAGCTCCTAACCTAAGCTACTTTCATTTTATATGACGGCAACTACGAATCGTATTTTTACGAAAACTTAGTAAAGTGTCACAATAATATTATGCTGCATGTCAAAAAAGGAGAATATAAACTATCATTTTTAGGCAAAACCTGAACTGAACCTTAACTGGCGATTATAACTATGTATTTGAAACTATTTTGATCACAATTTGTATTTAAATTTTTGATAGAAAAAGGAACAACACAACACACAACTCGGCAAATACGTTCCAAATTGACTCCTAACTTAAAGACGCATACAAACATTATTCATGGCAATTTTTGTTTTACCAAACTTTCCAAGGTATATGTTAAACCATTTACAAGTTACTTACACTCAGAAATAGGGCAATTTCTTATTCTGCTAATCACAGGAAACACTTTTATTAATGGTTAAATTTCAGTAAAAAACCAATATTCTTAGAAGCGGAATCACACGAAATCGACCAAAAGAGAAATAAAATCGATAAAAAACCATATCTACAATGTCTACCAACTAAATATAAGTGATGTAGAAAATAAGAAAATACATAATATGATTTTCTTTAAATCACAAAAAAAACACATTTTCAAGTTTAATATAAAATATAATAATTAAATTTCAATTTAAATAGGATGCATGAAAATATAATAAGGTCTTTACAGTGGTATGATATGGTACATCATGAAAAAAACCTATTAAAACAATAAAACCTGGTCAATTAAACCTGTACTTTAACACTAACAAATTAAGTAGTTAATTATTGTTATAATAATACTTTGACAGTGATGGTTGTAAAGAAAAACAAGATAACGATTTCGGATATTCATCCTAGCTAGATTTTTTTGCAAAACAACTTTATGTGACAGCATCAGAGCTCAATTTTAATACGCGGAAGTAAGAATGTTATTGCTCCCTTAATGAAAACATTCCGATCATTATACATGTTGATACAATAGCTATAGGTAGGGAAGATCCCATAACATTAAATTTAATTTTACAAGCGTTCAATTATCAAAACACACTCCTCAATTCAATTTACCAAGTACGTACATCACTCACTCAGCGTCTGCTCAATTAATCTTGTACTAAATGCATGTAGCACAAGAGTTACCGGTAAATTTTGAGGGGTTGAATGTTATAAATTATAAAATATTATAAAGAGGAAACCTTTGTATTTTTGTATGTTTGTATTGAATAGGCTCAAAAACTACTGGACCGATTTCAAAATTTCTTTTACCATTACTTAGAGGGATTCTTCCGAAGCCGTATAGGCTATATTTTATCCCGGAAAATAGAAAAACTAAATGTCCACCCGTGCGAAGCCGGGGCAGGTCGCTAGTAAATTATAATAGGATAATGTGTTTTTTAATTCCACCTGGTGGTAAGTGATGATACAGTCTAAGATGGAAGCGTGCTAATTTTGAAGGGGTATGGCAGTTATGGTACTTTGCCGGTAGGGTGGAATTAGTCATGGCAGAAGCCTTCTACCAGACAGTTTGCATTAAATTGTTCCTCTGTAAAGTAATCTTCGTCTCTTCGTTGCATATATACCTATAGTTAAAGAAGAAGAATATGTCTATCCATCTTAACTATCCATTATCCATTTTAACTCCATCCACTATCCATTTTAACTCTCGATAGTGTCAAAAGTATGAAGAAATACTAAATGGATATAAACTACTGCTACCTGAATACAGAAACCAAGTGACGATTCTGTTGAGATAATATTCTGATAGTTGGCAAGCGTGTTTCAAGTTTTTTGGAAGATGTAGGTAACTAATAAAACAGCTGCCAGATTTAATTTGCTATAATTTAGATTACGCAATAGAACCATGGTATAAACTTTCAGGGTTTATCAAATAACCCCTCAGAAATGGCCACCAACTCTCGCAACGATACTCGTGTTACGTGATGTACTGCGTCGTAACACCGAGCGCTTTATTATGAGAGCGTTTCAACTGTTAAGGTTTTTGTTTACTTTGAAATTCACATCAGGCGACGCAAACTGTGGTGGCATTCCTTTTGAATCCTGCAAACTGAGGAGCTAAGTATTATATGTATGTACGTACTTACTAAGTATGATAGGCGACACAAGTTCCTCTTGGTCAGATTATAGTTTTTATTTAATTTCTATTATTCTATTGTTTAAAATACAATTTAAATTAAGATCATTAAATTTACCAATATTATTTGTTGGACAGTTCGAAAAATCAATAGATGTTGGAGCCCCAAGCAAAGCATACTCATCATCATCTTCATCAGCCTGTGGACTTCCACTATTGGACATAGGCCTTCCCTAAAAAGCGCCACCACACCCAGTCCTCAGTCTTCCTCATCCAGCCACTTCCCGCCAGCCGCTTTATATCGTCGGTCCATCGTGCTGGAGGGCGTCCCACACTACGCTTGCTTATACGCGGTCTCCACTCAAGGACTTTCCGGCTCCAACGGCCATCGCCTCTAGGACAGGAAAGCATAGCATTGGCAAACTCCCCACAAGGTGGGCAGACGATATCAAATGAATCACAGGGAGCCGCTGGATTCAAGCGGCGCAATACCGTGTGGACTGTGGAAGTCCCTACAAGACACCTAATTATCCAGCAATGGGCGTAAATCGATTGAAGATGATGAGCTTCATTAGATTGTAGAGCTATGACTAAGTAATTGTTGTACTATGTGCTAATTGGAGAACAATAGTTAATCTATCTTGGACTACAGCGTTAACTTTGGTTACTGACTGTATTCTAGTAATACTACATTTCAAGCAATGCTCGGTTTATCTCCGTTGACGTCTTGCATACGTGATGCGAAGGGTTATGATGGAAACATTAGAGATAACAAATGGGGGACAGTGTTGCTTTAAAACCCACTTCAACACTAAACTGTATAAATGGTGTTATATTTTCTTAGAGTAATATTTATTTCAGATCCTTAACAGGGCTCTCTCCGTCACTCGTTTCATACAATCGTAGTTCCAATTTCATTTGAATACTAAGCAACCAAAGTCCATGAAATTTTGCAGACATATTCTAGAAACTAATATCTGTGTCTGTGGTGTTTTAGATTTTCCTAAAAATATGTAGTTTTATAATTACAGGGGCTCAAAGACTTGTATGAAATTTTTTAAGACCGCGTAACTTTGAAACCGAATATTTTAACAGAAATCTGGAAAACCACAGACATAGATATAGTTTCTAGAATATGTCTGCAAAATTTCATGGACTTTGGTTGCTTAATATTCAAATGAAATTGGAACTACGATTGTATGAAACGAGTGACGGAGAGAGCCCTCTTAACAGGGGACTCTGTCGCTAGCTCCATAGAAACGTAGTTTAGTTCTCGTTTGAATATATTAGGTAACAAATCAAACTCGATGTAATTTTGTAGACACGTTCTAGAAACTAACATCTATGTCTATGGTCTGGTCCAGACTTCTGTAAAAGTAACAAGTATTAAAGTTACACGGGTTTAAAGATTTGTATGTATTCTTGAGACCGTGTAACTGTGAAAATGAATATTTCAACAGAAATCTGGAAAATCATAAAAAATTAGTTCCTAGAACTTTTTGGAAAATTCCGTTGAATTTGATTGGTTAGTATTAAAATGAGAATCACACTACGTTTGTATGGGGCGAGTGACGGAGAGACACCTCTTGAGTGCTGATGTTCGAGGAAGGAAGCACGAGGCTATGAGTTATTTTCTCTCGCTTTGCGTCGTAGGTATTCTTCACTGCTGAGGTTCATTCCCCCAATGACTTGTCCATTTTTTTCTCTATTTTTGATATATTATGATAGCTGTGACTTGTCTGCTTAGTCGTTTATACATATTCTATACTAATACCTATTATAAATGCGAAAGTGCGTATACGCATGTCTATCTAGTTAGGCTGGTGAGGCTGATTGCTTTTTTTTAATTATATAGGCTTGCCCTTGAATGCAATTATATCAAATAAGAAATGATGGAGCTTAAGTAAAGGGGAACACTACACTTCCTTCACTTTTTTTTTTAAAGTACCGTTAGAGTTAGCGGGAAAAAAACTTAATTAAAATCGGTTCATTCGTTTAGGCGCTACGAAGCCACAGACATACACAGACACACAGATACATACTTACGTCAAACTTATAACACCCCCCTTTTTGGGTCGGGGGTTAAAAAATCGAAGGTGGAAAGGCATTTCATATTCTAGCAGTGCGTATGAGAAACGAGGTAGCAAATCGCTTCGTACGAGTGCGTGGGATTTCGACTATATCACAGGGTAATGTAAGGTATGCGTAGTATGTGTATGTATTGTAGGTATAGGTGTAAATCGGTGATTTCCACGACCGGCAAACTAGAAACCGTAATAGGCTCGCATATCCTACGCTCCGCCTCAGGAAAGTGGGAAAATCGTTTGTGGGAATGAGTGTAATATTTTATAATAAAATTCCACAATCAATTTTAGACTTGCCTTTACACAAGTTTAAAAAATCTATTAAAAGTATGCTCCTGGAAAAAGCTTATTATACAATCGAAGATTATGTAAATGACAAAAAAGCTTGGATTTGATTCGCTCCAGCAATATACGGCGCTGCAATTGCTTGTATACAGTATGGCATATTATTGTAAATTGTACATTTGAAAAGAGCAACCGCCGAGTTTCTTGCTGGTTCTTCTCGGTAGGAACAGCATTCCGAACCAGTGGTAGATTATTTTGACGATTCAAAAGCACTTGTAAAAGTTTAATTGAATAAAAATAATTTGAATTTGAATTTGAATTTGAATTTGTATGTAAGCCAAATAAAAGACAGTTATAAATAAACTCAAATCACGTATACGATAAAGACCCCCGACTAAACGAAGAGTACATTGTAGACACAGTGAATGCAAGGGTACAACAACTTTGGTATTCACTTCGTCTTTATAAACTTCCCGCGGCACGTTTCGCAAGTGCTGGATGCTATTTGAATATTACCTCCACATTTTCCCTCCAGTGAAAATGTCGTATTTTTATTAAAATACCTGTTTTTCTTTGCATATACCGTAGTACGTAGTAATTTCAAATAATTTGGTTAACACGGTTAACAATGATTTAGGTTTACTGAAAATCTCGTGGAAACTCTTTGATTTTCTGACATAAAAAGTAGGTTTTGGGATGCAAGCTATCTTTGTATCAACAATCGGTTAAATGAATGGGCCGTAAAAGATAATGGACAGACAGACAGATAAAATATTTTACTCTTATAACATTAGTATGAAAGTAGCATGGATTAGTATGAATAAAATTTATGTATGGTTTACACTTTACAGTGTTCAACCACAGAGGTTATAATCATCATCATCATTATCAACCCACCACCGGCTCACTACAGAGCACGGGTCTCTTCTCAGAATGAGAAGGTTTTTGGCCATAGCCTACCAAGCTGGCCCAGTGCGGATTAGCAGACTTCACACACCTTTGAGAACATAATGGAGAACTCTCAGGAGTGCAGGTTTCCTCACGATGCTTTCCTTGCATAACTCCGATAAGTTAGGTGCGTGCCCGGGATCGAACCCACGACCTCCGATTACTTAGGAGGCGGACGTCCTAACCACTAGGCTATCTCAGCATGGTATTCCATTAATTCCATTCCTTCAGCCTATATGCGTCCACAGCTGAACATAGAATAGCCCTTCCAAGAGCGCGCCATCAAACACGGTCCTCCGCCTTTTTCATCCACCCGCTCTCCACCACCTTCTTCAGGTCGTCCCAGACTGCGCTTATACTGGTACGCGGTCTCCACTCCAGAACACGTCAGCCCCATCGGCCGTCGCGTCGGTTCTACGACAGGCATGATCTACCCATTGCTATTTCAGCTTGCTAATCCTTTGAGCTATGTCGGTCGCTTTTGTTCTTCTGCATGGTATGGATTAGTGTGAATGAATTATTTATCCATGGTTTCGAATCTACGATTAAAAGAATCGTAATCACGTCTACCTACAGTCTTCAGCTACAGAGGTTACAATGGTTATACATCGCAGACGCTGTAATCTCACCACAGTGTTTCCTTCCCGCGGGCGATACGCACGAAACACGGCAGTGTTTGAAACTACCAGAAATGTTGTCATAATGTGAGATCTTGCAGAAAACGCCCCGAGGTGGGGCGCAAATCTTGTCAGATGTTATGTTATGTTGTACCGAGTATAATTTATGCTTACGGCTGCACCTAAACATCTAAAAATATTAAAAAAAAAGCTGACTGACTGACTGACTGATCTAACAACGCACAGCTCAAATTACTGATCGGATTGGGCTATAATTTGGTATGCATATACGTATTATGGCGTAGACATCCGCTAAGAAAGGACTTTTGAAAATTCAACCCCTAAGACGGTAAAATGGGTGTTTGTTTGTGTAGTTCACGCGGACGAGGTCGCGGGCACAAGCAAGTTAGTGATAATATCACGGTTGATGGAATTTCTATTTAATTACTAGATGATACTCGCAATTACGACTGCGTGGATTTAGGTTTTTTGAAATCCCAAGTTCGGTTAGTATCACCTGATAATAAGAGTAGAATCGTATGTGGAACGATCTGGGAAAACACAGCATTTTTATACCAAAATAACCAATATCCAAGGTAAAGGAAAGACGTTTTGACCCGCAGTAATGAGGAAAATGTAGGTACAACGCTGAGTGAAGCAATGTTTCTCTAACATACATAATATATCCGTGGTAGATAGGTACTTTGGAATATAGTATAGTTCAAAGTTTGACTTTTTGCAATATGTAAGACTCTAAATATGCGTCAGTTTTTGGACAAGATTTCGCTGCAAAATCACTTTATTTTTGTTGTTCCATTTTTATTTAAGTATTTGAATAGATACAACCATTTTATCGTCTCCAAGAAGTCTAGAAACAGCTTTTAAAACGTTTTTTGAACAAAATAATAATTAAGTCAGGTCATTGACCTAAAGCAAACAGTTTTAGAGAAATAATGTTTTTCTTTCATAAAGTTTTAATGCACGACAGCCTTTTACGCTTTTACCTTAGATGTTAAATACTGGAAAAAAATATACACATTTCAAACGTTATACCGAATGGAATGTACCGTAATACACGAGCTTAGGTCAAGTTATTGACTTCTGAAGCTTTACGAGAGCTTTGCTGTAGTTTTCTCTGCAAAGATCAAACGTGATCGCTTTTTATATTAATAATTATTGTAAATAGCGTGAAAGTGAAAATTCTTCAAACGTTATGTCAAATGGAGTGAAATAGCAAGTTTGAACGGAAAGTTTTTTTTAGAAATCAAAAGTTTGTTTTTTGTATATCGTCGGCTTATGAGTTACCAGCTGTTCCAACTACATGATATCAGGTAAGTATATTTCCTATGTTGCTTCCAAATAAAATATTCTAATATTCCAAGGGTGAAGGAATTATTAAAATCGGTTTAGTAGTTTCAGAGTTTATTGATTACAAACATAGGTACAAACAAATATTTTCTCTTTGTAATATTAGTATCGAATGACTAAGGTTCAGTTGCATTAATTAAAGTTACTTAAAGGCTACCATATAACAAAATTTGCTTAATAAGTAACAATAAAGGTTTCCATGTAACAAAAGTTGCATTCTAAGTAACAATTATTATGGTTACCATGTAACAATGGTAAGCATATTTTAGCAAAGGTTACCGTATGAAAAAGGTTACTTGTGTATCGTTCTCATTGTATTTTAATTTAATAACCAGATTAACTGCTAGGCAATGATAAATTAAATAAAGAACTCCCCTTTCCCAACGAAATAAAGATAGAGTTCGTTTGAATCGTTTGTAATTATTGTACCTTTGTGATGAACCCTTTGCAGCATTCTCGAGCTGCTAGAAGTGGCAGGTGCTTGTTCCTAATTCACTTTCAAATACTTCTTTTTAAGGCAATCGTCCGACCACCGACGATTAGCGAGAACAAGTTGAGTTACAAGTGAAAATTAAAAATTTATAACACCCCCGACAAGTGAAGGTTACAGTAACTAGAAAAGAGCTGATAACTTTCAAACGGCTGAACCGATTTTCTTGGATTATAGCTAAGAACACTCTCGATCAAGCCACCTTTAAAAAAAAACTAAATTAAAATCGGTTCATTAGTTTAGGAGCTACGATGCCACAGACAGATACACAGATACACACGTCAAACTTATAACACCCCTCTTTTTGGGTCGGGGGTTAAAAAATTAGAAACGAGATGGCAAGCAACGAAAAGCGTGTAATTGGAATAGTTGGTTCACTGAGCTTGAGTGAGTGTGCAAGTGCGACGTCCAAGTAATCCCCCGTCATACATTAATCAATCCCTGCGTAAAAAGAGCATCGCTGAGTTCGTGTTTTCCTTTGATAGCTCTTGTCGCTGCCACCAGCTGGAGAGAGGTCTCGCCGACACTCGGCACAGTCACGTTGGCATAGTCACGCGATTTGCTATTACCTAATTTCTTTTATTAACCTGGTACATCGATTGTAGGTACGTTTCTTAAGCCACGAGAAATTAGCAGATAGCTAGTCCCTTCCTTGCGGCGGTGGGACCAGTGCCTAAAAGTGAGATTGCGTTCGAAAAATTAAACGGAAAGAGCTTTAGCTTTCGTCGTCGAGTGGGTTTCTAAGTAGTGAATATTTTTTGCCGTTTAATGTAGAGCTCTCATGTCTTAAATTTGTCGTTCTCTCAATAACAGGTCTTTAGCACAGAGTAAGTATAGCTCAAACAGCTGGACAACTCATGTGAGATGTTTCAAGTAACTCCTCTCCAAACTTCTAAAGACAAGATCCCTATTATTTACGCCATCCGAACGTGGACTCCATGCCACGGCCTTCGGACCTTATGTCTTGTCAGTCCAACCCACCCAACATCATCCTAAACCAAGATACGAGCCTCACAGAAGGCCTCAAGAAGACGTTAATTTCCAATCTCAGTGATACTGTAACGACTAGTATGGCTTATGCAATAGGTTTCGTCATTCTCTATTCGAAAGAAATTTTTCTCTAGAAAACAAAAGGCCACTGGTAATAAAACTTATAAATATGCGAAATTAGTACGATAATTTTCACTGGTATATCCTGTAGAAATTTACTTTCTGCGACAGTTTACTTAGTACAAGTTATCTGCTAGAACTGATTTTTGCATGTTTCAGTGCTAATGCTTGGCATGACGTAGTGTCCCATTAAAAGACTATTTACTATTTATACTATTTTTATAAATACCAACGGTATCTTATAACTTAAATCCATGTGAATAAAATCACTAAAAATAGCTACTAATACATAGTTAGGAAATAACATGACAGTACTACTACAAAAACATATTTTATTTATCGAGCGAAATTAGGTAGCTACAATAAAGCTGATTTCAAACTACGGAATGTAATAAAATATATAAATATCACTCACCCTTTTTTAAATGACACACTTAGATGTAATAATAATATTACATCTGAGTGTGAACAGTGACATTATATTATATTTCCGTAGTTTGAAGGCAACTTAATAATAATTATTGTTTATTTAACTTTGACTGTTCTAAATTTATACTTCTTACCTAAGTCTATAGCAAACAATAAACTAGCAAGTCATTCACAATTTGTTCAATAACAGTTTCGATTGGAACTAGTAGCCAGTTCAATATAACTGCAAAAAGGAGAAACTAAAACTTTCTCCGTCAGACCCGTGTCAAATGATCGGGGATTCCCTTTTGACCGCGTCTTATCTTGTCGATTTTATCCATGATTGAAGCTTTGAGTGATTATTACTTATCTTTTCTTCATAAAAAAAGAAACAACTAATCAACAGCTGTTGTGAGTGATGTGGTTTCATAACCCGTAAACTTCAATAACTGGCAGGGGAACCACGGGAAGTATGGATAAAGTTGAAAACTAAGACCCGACTGCGATCGTCTTAATAAACGCTGAAATATTATAGTAAAATTGTTTTTCTGTCGCTTGGTATATTTTAATGCTGTAGTACATTTATATTTATGAACTCAGAATTTTCTTCTCTTTCATTTGACACCCCACTCGATACAATGGCATAAAATTTTTTGGATACCCCCACTTTTTTCATGTAATATCAGCTAGGTCATTTTTTTAACCTTTACGACGAATCGATTGACACCTCATTCATCAAAATCGGCCTAGTAGTTTAGACGCTACGGTGGAACACCCAGAACCTGGATACAAACATACACGCATACATACATAGAGTGCTAAAATCATAACCCTTCCATTTGGCTTTGCCGCGGTCGGGTAAAAAAATATTAGGTAGGTATACCAAACATTAATATGGCCTGCAGAAGTACGTTTGTGGAATTGTTTTTGCGATCGCTGTTGATTTTCTGTTTTCCTCAAGCTTTATTTTATTTCTAGGTTCTTTTGACTTCAAAGAGAGTTTAATATTTCAGGGAAATTCTTTTCGTCCCACAAAGAGCTCTTACGTTAATGTTTTGTGTACTACAGCAGTTTGAATTGTGTTTTCGTGAATAGACTTCAAATAAATCATTTAAATTTAAATATGTACCATTAGTACGAATCAAAATTAAATTAAATACAAGTGTAAATTAAAAATTTATAACACCCCCGACAAGTGAAGGTTACAGTAACTAGAAAAGAACTGATAAATTTCAATCAGCTGAACCAATTTACTTGGATTATAACAGCTAAGAACACTCTCGATCAAGCCACCTTTCAAACAATAAAAAGTAAATTAAAATCGGTCCATAGTTTAGGAGCTACGATGCCATAGACAGATACACAGATAGATACACACGTCAAACTTATAACACCACTGTTTTTGGGTCGGCGGTTAAAAATGGGTAGTTTTAAATTGAATTATTCAAAAATAGTATTTATAATAATAATTGGTACCTAATCATTCACTAATTTAAAAAACAATATGATTTTATTATACGGGCACAATTTTACGGGTGTAGATCTTATTTTGTTTTGAGTAGTTAGTGCCTAATTATATGTATATATAATAGGGCAAGTACCACCTATTGTAAAACGTGTATTTGCAATAAATAAATTATTATTATGATTATGATTAAGTCCCTGTTGTAAACTGTATATCACACTGAGGTAACATAATTATAGTATTAATGCTATTAGTAGTTAATTTGCTCAAAGTAAGTAGGTATATTCATTTTAATTCGGTTCGGTTCGGATAAATAACTTAGGTCCTTGAGGATTTAACGCGCCCGTGCCTAATGGTACCTACCAGAAATTCAAAAAGAAAAGAGCTACTTACAGTACATTGTTATGTTACTATGAACAAGCATTCAATATACACACCTACTCGTATGTATTCAAAACATTTTCTTTAGAGTATGCCTACAAAAGGTGCCTTGTTATTTTTTCCATTATCTACAACAATGAAAACCATTCGCTAGTGTTTTCGTATGTTTTTGTACCTACTCTAACGTTATTCAAAATCGATTTTACCGCAAAACGTTTTGCGTGCGATCACAAAAATAAGGTTACCTACGTATACATTGGCTTTTTACCCAACTGTGACAAAGCCAAAAGGAAGGGTTATGATTTTAGCCGTGTATGTTTGTATCCAGATTCTGTGTGTTCCACCGTAGCGCCTAAACTACTGGGCCGATTTTGATGAATGAGGTGAAATCGATTCGTCGTAAAGGTCCGGGTAACATAGGCTACATTTTATATGAAAAAAATTGACCGGATGTTACATGAAAAAAAGTAGGGGTTTCCAAATTTTTTTATTTTTTGCTATTGTGTCGAGTGGGGTATCAAAATATGAAAGTTCATAAAATATATAAATGTACTACAACATTAAAATATACCAAGCGACAGAAAAACAATTTTGCTATAATATTTCAGCGTTTATTAAGACGATCGTAGTCGGGTTTTAGTTTTCAACTTTATCTTGTTTCCTATATGGTATAAACCTGACTGAAAGACACGTCATGAGGAAACCTGCATTGCTGAGAGATCTCCATAATATTCTCAAAGGTGTGTGAATTTTGGTTAATCCATACTTGGAGATCACGGTGGACTATGGCCAAAATTTTAGTCTCTTTCCTGTCTGTACTTGATGGATAGGTAATACTTAAAGTTTATTAACTTGGATAGTTACACCAGACCTTCTGGACATAATATCAATACTTATTCAATCAACGTACAATAAAGTTAATTCAAAATAGACAAACGACAGCAAATCTGCTAGTTCTGATGTTGTTCCGCTCCTAAACGTACCGGGCACTACGTAATTACGTTTGTTTTAGTCAAATTACTCAGTCTGGGAGCAAGTGGTGCCGTTAATCGACGCGCTCCCTGAAATCATTAGCAGCCAAATGGCGCCATTACACTAAGCAGACTGAATACAATAGTCTTAGTACGAAGCTGCAAATCTCGACGACGTTGATAGATTTCGAATACGATTTCGAGTAAGCCAAAGAAATGTTAACTTGAAAAGTTACACTAGATCCTGTGAACATTACCAACATATTTGTGCTAAATATCAGCATACAGGAAAGTCGATTCAAAGTAGACAAACGACAGCAAATCTGCTAGTTCTGCTATTGTTCCGCCGCTAAACGTATCAGGCACTACGTATTAATTATGTTTGTTTTAGCGAATTACTGTTTGTCTTAGTACGCACATCTCGACAACGTTTCGAGTGTAGAACTATAACGTCAAAATAAAATGGACCAAAATCTATTGCTTCACTGCTCGAGTTACTGTATTATTACAAAAAACATTAAAAAAATAGGAAGTACCCACCTATTAGCACAAATAGCTCTTTAGGTGGATTTTTTTTTGACGTCATAATACTTCAATAGAGTTCTAATTTATTAACTTGCCTTCAAACTACGGAAATATAATATAATTGTGACAGTGACATTTAAAAGTAGGGTGAGAGATATTTATGTATTATATTATATACCGTAGTTTGAAATCAACTTTAACGTTGTCGAGATAATGTGTAAACTTGCACTAAGGGTACTTATAGACTTTAACTGCGAAGGTACATTTTGTCTGTTGAATACTGAATGTAGAACCTTACCTAAGTATTTGAAGTTTGAAGAATTTATTTGTATTTACAGAGGTTTTAACGACGTATCATGAAACTATCGTCTAACTAATGGATGCCATATAAACAGGTTCCCAAAATTGACAAACAGTGCAAATACGTTAGGCTCGCTTCACTGAAACGTAATGTCACTACGTAATTGTGTTTGTTTCTAAATTACTCGGTTGAAATGAGTGGCGTCGTTAATCGACGTTTTCCTGTTCCATAGTAGGTATAGGTAGGTATATCCACCCGTAATTAGCGCCCAAATGGTACCAATTACACTTATTAGCAGAAATGGTAAGCCATGTTATTCGGAAGAGAACATCCTGAACTGAGCTTTTTGCTGGTTATTTTTGCTACGTAGGTATGTAAGAGCAATCGCATTTAGTTTTCAGGCATTTTTATGATTAAGTGTGATGCTCATTCTACGATTGTGCATTTTAGCCACCAAACTTTCAGCTTTAATTCCTGCGCGGATGATAAAAGTGCTTTCATTTGAGCTACTATTGACAAATAAATCCGAAGAAGAATCCGAAGAGTAAGTGGACTATAAAAAAGTTTGAAACTGTAAAAATATTAAATCATTTTGAAAGCCGAAGAAAACTAAAAGAAACTGTAGTAGGTATTAAAATACATTTACAACATAAACGAAATTCTTAGGCTGCTTAAAAACTTAAGGGATTTTAACGGTAGGCGGATTTAATTTGAGTATCCCTAAATCGTGAGGTGACCTGCATGCCTGAGAGTCACCCATAATGTTCTCAATACTTGTAGGTTCATTATTGATATTATAAAAAACCGGCCAAGTGCGAGTTAAACTCGCGCACTGAGGGTTCCGTACTCAGGTATTTTTTCCAACATTTTGCACAATAAATCAAAAAATAGATAAAAATAAATAAATATCTGTTTTAGAATGCACAGGTAAAGAAAGCCCTTTCATATGGTACTTGCCCCACTTGGTATAGTTATCTTACTTTGAAAATTGAAACACATTTTAATTTTTTTTTGGATGTAACCGTAAATTCGCGGTTTTCAGATTTATTCCTGTACGAGTACTTGACTAAGACCTATCTACCTACCAAATTTCATGATTCTAGGTCAACGGGAAGTACCCTATAGGTTTCTTGACAGACACGAGGGACGGACGGACAGAAGGACAGACAGACAGACTGACAGACAGCATTTAGAAATACGACAAGCATTAGGGAATACGCCGCGTGCTCACCGTAATTTAAATCCAGCTTTCTGAATAGCTTTACACACATCTCATGTGGCCGTTAATATAACTGACCTTTTTTCACGCAAAAACCTTACGAGCCCTCCTAAGATTACTTGAAATAGGAAAGAAAATCTCGGTGCAAATACTGAAGCCCAACATAAACATGTTTATCTCAGGATGGATGAAACCCGACCCGCGGGCCGCGGACCCGTAGAAACAAAACATTTAAAAACAATTCCCTTAAGTTTTATGTGGATACACTCGTACATTTTGTAAATCTACGAGTAAAAGGCCGAGTGTTATTGCTTTTTAGTAGCGCTACGAAACAAATGGTCGTATCTAAAAACTACTTATTCGATATTCATTTGTTTGAATAGTCGATCGTTAATCGTTTTCCTTTTTAACCCCCAACCCAAAAAGATGGGTGTTATAAGTTTGATTTTCTCTAAAAAGTACAAAACACGAGGTAAAATTACACATTTTTATTAGACTTTGACTGGACACTAGCACACTTTGGCTTCCATATTAGACTGCATCATCACTTACCAGCAGGTGAGATTGCAGTCAAGAGTTAACTTGTATCTGAATAAAATAAAATAAAATAAAACTCTAATCTGGACTAAGTCAACTTGCGAAATCCGGGTAAGTCAACTAGTTAATCTAAGTCTTATAGCTTTAAATAAAAGCCGCAAAAACGTAAACACTTTGAGTGTGTAGTTACTGGCTCTAAATTTAAAAGATAAATCTAAATTACAAAACAAACAAAAACAAGCAACCAATAAAACGCCCTACACAGTAAATATAGTAACGTAAACAAAATAAGCTTCAAGCCATACACCGATAACTCTCCATATTTTATCGCTCGACATGCTCTTTACTCTATTTACTCAATGTTCAACGTCAAACGTTCCTATTCGAAACGTCAATTTCACAAAATGCACTCAAGCGTTCTTTTGCCTTTCCACCATTAAATTCCCCTAATGGCGGTTAAAAACACATTCAGCACTCAATTACAGCGTGCCTTTTTAACTATTGCAGTGGCGAGTCAAGCGTAGTTACGAACTTAGGTCAAGTTAATGACTCCGAAGTTCTCTAACTTTGCTTTTAAGAAGAAAGCTCGGGGTTGTAGCGGGTTGTAGTTAACTTTAATTGACCGCCAATCAAATAATGCTAGTTAAAGTTCTTTATAAAATAACAAAAACAGTAGGTTTATTTATAAAGGCTAATCGCAACGGAATAAAAAAAAGTAAATACGAATGTAAATTATTATTTACTAGAGGATGCCCGCGACTTCGTTCGCGTGGATTTAAGTTTTTAAAGATCCCGTGGAAAATGCCTATGTCTATTACAGGGACGCAAGCTACCTCGGTACCTTTGATACAAATCGGTTAACCGATTTTCCGGGATAAAAAGTACCTTAGCCTATGTCCGTCCCCGGGATATAAGCTAACCTTACGTAAGAATCGGTTAAACTGTTGGGCCGTGAAAAAAACAGAACACCAGAAGAACACCAGCATCACACAAAATACCTCGAAGACTGAGTACATTACAAACAGAAATACCTGGAACACTGAGTACATTACAAACAGATTAGCGTAGCACAACTCAAACAGCTAACTTGAATCTTCCAAGAATCTAAGATTGCCGTCTTGATCTTTCAAGCGTAAGTATTCATATCACTGTTCAGGTATGACACGGGACTGCCCCAAGCAATATTCTAACTTTGTTAGGTATAATATTATCAGTAAAGCTTTTAAAATACAAGATGTGCCATATATGAAAGAAGCTTGTCTACACAACGAAATCCTTGGATGTCTACCAGAAATGTATAAAATATTGGTTTTCATGATAAAAATATTACAAACGTTTTAGCAATATCTACATTCATTCTATAATAATTATCTGATTTAATATCGGACCAGTAGGTATGGTTTGCCATTTTGTACTTAGAGAAAGTACGCCAGCTTCTCTAAACATCGGTGTGTTTTTTCTCATTACCGGTGAAAATATCGGAAGCTACGTTCGCATTCTTATTTTTACTTTTTATGGGACACGATAAAATACTTACATACAATTATTACAACTTAAAACAAGAACATTATTGATTATTTTGAACAAGATGATGCCCGCAACTTCATCCGCTTGTATTTAGATTTAAAAATTCCGTAGGAACTCTGGTTCTTGGGAAAAGTAACTTATTTCCATTTATTATACCAATCACGTCGATCCGTTGCTCCGTTAATGGCTCAGGTGCGGAGTGATTGAAGGAAGACATTAGTTGCTTCTACATTGCTGCTTCACTATGTGATATTAAAATATTTTTTCATAGAAAACATTCGGTGGACTTAAAATAAATGTCAAATGAGCTCGGTGGCTATCATCCAGTGTTAGACACTCACTTAGCGAATGAACCCGTAGATACAGACGTAGGTACAGTACAGTACTGCATTTTGTAGTCATCAGGTATTGCCGAAGTAAGTTTGAAGGCTTTAACTAGTCTCAAAATCTAAAGATCTAATAAAATAATAAAATTCTAGACCCTTTTTTTAATTTAAATAACGCAGTGTCCACGCTACAATAAAAGTAAAATCGAAATTGCCTTTGTTTCCGTTGTACACGTATTTTAGTTGTACTTACAAACAACTAAAAGATTATTATGAATATAACTTAGTTTGAATATTTAATTTACTCTCTTTTTAACCCCCAACCCAAAAAGAGGGGTGTCATAAGTTTGACGTGTGTATCTTGTGGCATCGTAGCTCCTAAACTAATGAATCGATTTTAATTTAGTTTGTTTTGTTTGAAAGATGGCTTGATCGAGAGTGTTCTTAGCTATAATCCAAGAAAATCGGTTCAGCCGTTTGAAAGTTATCAGCTCTTTTCTAGTTACTGTAACCTTCACTTGTCGGGGGTGTTATAGATTTTTTATTTACACTTATATATTGTAATTTCGAATGAATTTGATTAAATATAACGTCTACAAAAACTGCGCATCCATACCCACATCCTTATGAGAGCAAAATGTTCCATTACTTGTTAATTTATCAGAAAATAAACATCTAATGTTGATAGAACTAACAGCCAAAATATATTAGACGCGTATTTTATTACAATATGAATAATTCATACAAATTGCCCACATATTTGCTTCGTAGCATAACATACATCAACGGAGCATTATCACATCAGAGCTGAAATATAAAAGTACAAGCTTTTCGCAGACGGGCGATTTGTTTATAGTATCTACAGACAGACAGACAGACAGACAGACACACTTTCGCATTTATTATATAAATGCGAAAGTGTGTCTGTCTGTCTGTCTGCTAGCTTATAACGGTCCAACAGGTTAACCGATTTTAATGAAAGGTTCAGAGTTAACTTACTTCTCGGGGACGGACATAGGCTACTTTTCATCACATTATTGGAGATCGGAGATTTACCGACCTCCGCTTTGGTGGATATCGGATCTGTTCCCTAATTGATTCTACAAAGTATGTACTATTATAATATGCCTTCAAGGTACAGACGTTTTTATTATTTTTACCTACGTTTTATATATAAATAAACCTACGCAGAGCGAAGGCGATAGACATTTTGATTTATTTCTAGCCGGTGTAATCTGTCAAGAGAGTTGCCGCTTGCCGCAACTCAGGCAATCAATCTGTTACGGACTTTATACGTTTGTCCCGATTTTATTCAGACTCATTTCAATTGTTTTGCTCTCCATCAATCGCGTTTATTGTTTCGCAAGTAAAACGATAATGTGAAAAACGTCTTATTTTTGCCTGATGTTATGTTAGTATATAATTTTTTTTTCTCTTGTACCTACTTGTTTACTTAATATGGGTACCATACTTATTTTAACTTTTTATTTTCGACTTCACTTTTTTATCAATCAATTGATACGACTAAACGGATGTGATTAGGCAGGTAAAGAGTGAAAAAGTGCAGCATTTACCTACTTACACTAAAATAATTCATAGTCAAGATAGTGCGACGTGAGGTCTGAATGGTCCCCTAAAGAAGCCCTTATCTTGACCAAGAATTTCAGTGTTAGTATTTTAATAAATACCTAATTATATTCAGTTTATATAAAATTCAAAAATTAAATAGTTAAAACTGTCGAATTAACAGGCAAGAAATTATTATTCTCATTTATTTTACATGATAAAAATTTAAAAGACATTCACAGATTAATTAACAATGTTTACTAAAAAGAACTGAGAGGATGTAATTAATAAAATATTTGTACATTCCAAAAGTTTGTTATATTTCATATATTGCCGTGTTTTAGCACTTATTCCTATTTTCCGCTTATATAAGAATCTCTGATACAATAACAGAACATCAGTCAAGTCACAAACAAGATTACAGAGTAATCAATCAAGACTCGGGGAGGGAAGACATCGTTGGCAATTAATCAAGTAACGTCGCGGAAACAGTGAGAGAGCCTGCCGAATCTCGGAGCGTTAAACATGCAAGCAAAATGACGATCTTGTAATCCGTTATATAATATCGAGACGTACGGAGTGCGTCAGGGCAGTTCTAAGCATGAGGTGTGTAATATATTTATTTACACGAAACATTTCGCGCTGTTTTTACCCCCCCTCATAGCTCTGGTTTGCATGATCATAATCTTACGTTTGAAATATGCGGTAAGCTCGTGGATTTGACGATAAATTGTAAGTTTCTTACGTTAAACCATTTCTTAGATAAAGAGGTCTGAAAATTGCATAAAACAAGACCTACTGACTGATCAAAATTATGACGCACTTCCCGTGTACATGAAAATTGGGTGTAATTATGAGTCTTAGTGTATAAGCAAAGAGAAAATATTGAAAAGTTGTATCAAACACCGACCAATTTAAAGATATGTTAAAATTTGTCTGTTCCTACATCACACAAATAATATTTATTAGATTCTAATTTTGTTTTAAAAATGTATTTTACTTTATTTGGAGCTGTATTTAATTTATTATTATTTATTGAAATCGGCGCACTATGAAGATATAAATTTTTAAGTTTTCTAGCAAGGGGTCAATTTTAACTGGTCTTAAGTGCTAATAAAATTAAAGTAGGCAAGTAAATAAAGTAGGAAATAATGCGCCTTAAGGTCATGGACAATCTTAAATGTATAGGTATAGGTAACATTATTACCAGGTATATCTTGCCTAAATCTGCAGTTCGTATTCGATTCTGCCTTGAGATACCTTTAAACGTGTTTATATCAAGTTTGAACGCTCTATCCGCGATTTTCTTCCCCGTTCCAGGTAATCCAGGTTTGGGTACGGAATTTATGTGTTCATCTAACAAATGTTCATTCCACTTTACGGGTAGTACGTTTGGTAGCTACATGTTGTAACACATTTAAAATAAAAGAACCTACTGATCCTACCTTTATTATTATTAGTCAGCGGTGGGATCAGCGTTGGAAGAACCCCAGCGCTGACCCCCAAAGTTGGGGGTCAGCATCTTTCCACTGGGGCAAGTGGCACTTCTACTCTGCCAGCCGTGGTTAAAGCCATGGCGGGCAGCGATAGGTCTCGGAAAGCGGTAGAGTCCTTCTGCGAGGAGGTAATGCCGCAGAAGGAGTTGGTGGAGCGCATGACAGAAGATGATTTGAGCTCTCATGCCATCCGTCGTAGGAGAATCGGGCCTAGGCGAGTCGCCCACAAGCGCCGCCTACCCCCTTAAGAAGGGCTCCCGAGCGATAGACATGGGGAGTCTATCGCCCTAAAAGAAACCAGTCCTCGAGTCGAGAGGCGCACCTTTGTGTTCGTGGTGTGCCTCAGACGGTGTGTAGGAACTATATTGGTCCCCCGAGGAGAGTCCTTAGCAGGCGCCGCTGACTAGGTTGCGCGAACGTGTTTGTCCCCGTAGCCTGGCCACCAGGCGATGCGTTGAACACCGTGGGGTTTTATTCGGTATGAGTCTGACATAACCTCCGTGCCTCCCCGGGCGCGGTGGTATCCATGAGGATTTCCCCACGAAAAAAAAAGGTATCTTTCAACTAATCAGGGCAGTTGATCGATTTTTTTTTTTTATTGTTTAACATCATCATTAATTTAGTTAGGCAACCTTTTCGCGATGTATCAATCCATATATCATCTAGCATATATTCTCTATCACAATTGAATAACAAATGAGGGTTGATATTTCTAATACCGTATCTCATCTCATACCATAGTTAACTGAACACATTTTATGTATAAAATATACATTCATAGCCTTATTAGTAGTGAGGCTATGAAGGTATATTTTACTCAAAGAAAAATGAATGTTCCATTTTTCACCGTTTCTCTTTTAACTCTTGAAACAAAGTCGCTTTATTTTGAAGTTATTCCACGAGTGCTACACGTAAAGCCTTTTACGCCAAAATCAAGCGTGAAAGTTAAAGTTTGAAGGATCCTGAAGGAACAAGTTTTTTAACAACTTTTAGGTTTATGCTCTTTTTTCACATGTGATGCACTAGCTGGTCCGCCCCGACTTCGCTTGAGTGGATTTTTTTAAATCAGGGAATAGGTGGAATTTCCAAAGATTCTAAAACGTGTACCTAATTTTTTCCTCTTCTTTATTTGTGGCGGAAAGACCAAATGCCAAATTTCATAGAACTTGAAAATGGACTTTCATATAATACATGTATATATTGTATATATACAATTTCATACATACTGTCTGTATGGCAGCGGGCTGTATCTCATGAACCGTAATAGGTAGAGATTTGAAATCACGGAATGTGTACATATATTTCTATTGCCGCTATAACAACAATCTGTGGCATCGTAGCTCCTAAACTAATGAACCGATTTTAATTTTGTTTGTTTTGTTTGAAAGGTGGCTTAATCGAGAGTGTTCTTAGCTATAATCCAAGAAAATCGGTTCAGGCGTTTGGAAGTTATCAGCTCTTTTCTAGTTACTGTAACCTTCACTTGTTGGGGGTGTTATTAATTTTTGATTTACACTTGTATATTTAGATTACTGTTTTAAGGTAGTCCTATAGACGCAGTCTGTGATTACCCAGCTGTAAAGTAAAATAAGTGAACCGTTATCACTAGTCTAATATCACTAATGATAGATATCCATTATGAAATTAGATGGTCTTTAAAGCGTGTATAATGTCCTGAAGGCATCCAGTGTTCCATACAGCCACTACATTAATATCCTAAGTACAAATAGATTGGGTAGAGAATTAGAGATGTAGGTAATTAATTCTCTATTCTATAAATGAATAATTATCTTGAGTACAAACCAGTAGGTAAAATATATCTAAATAAATAATTAATTATAGTTTTTAAAAAATCTTTCGAGAATTCTTTGATTTTCCGGGATAAAAAGTAGTTTCTCCAGCTCCAGGATGCATGCTTTGCAGAGGGCCCTTAAAAAGGTAACAGACAGACACACATATACTATATACATGTATAATAGCAGTAGGGGTACACATAAAGAAGAATTTTGAAAACCCCATTCAAAATAATTTTAGCTAACCTCATAATACTTTCATCATTTCAAATTATTTTCTCGAGAAAATGAAACGATTTCAAAAAAAAAGTTACCTAGGGTTCTAAGTTCAATGTGTGTTATTTTGTCATGTAAGTTCATAACTCCGTTAATATAATTTTATTACTTCTAATTATTATTTATTAATTGCTGATTCCTTATCTTTTTTCGTAGAACTATGTAGATACATCATTAATATTTATCTATTATAATAGCTGAGTTCGGGACCTGTTCGTTGGCACGACACAGTCATAGTATACCTACACACTGTTTAAGTTAGGTCAGGGCGTTATTTTTGTAGATGTTGTGTTGGATCAATAATTAAATCTTATTCTACTTTATTCTTTTCTAATAGTAGTTTAAAACTTTTTAATCCTATTCTCAAATAAAATGTGTTTCTAGATTTATGTACCTAAACTAGCGGCACGCTATGATGGCCGGTTTGACACATTACAATAGTGATGTGGAATGTCAACTTATTCTCGAACAAAAAACAATTAAGTTTTGTTTTTGTACCTGATTAAATAGGTTTAATAAAACAAAAATGTATATGTTTATTTAATTTATTTGAACGAACTGAATATTTGAACGAAAATGAATATACATACTTTATATGCACACAAGAAACATATGAATACAAAAGATACCAAAAAAGGTGCCACAAAAGGCCATAATTAATCAGATTCGTCCATACTACTATTTTCACTGTCGTCACTGCTATCATCACATACATTAATAATTATATGTTCGTTTTCTATAATATTATCTATTTTCACATCTCTTTCATAATCTTCCCTTATTAATTTAACAGTTCTATTCACAACCTTTTCCCAGTCTCCTTTAGTCACATGTTCACAAGCTTCTTCTAATAATTTTAGCATTTTTTTTGTGGTAAATGGGGGTTCTGTATTGTGTCTTGCAGCATATCCCTTAATTTGAGCCCACACCAACTCAATCGCATTATACTCACAATGGTAAGGCGGTAACCGTATAACTCTGTGCCCATGTTCTAATGCTATTTCGTCAATGACGTATCGGATCTTGGTTGGTTTGTTTTCTTTTAAAAGACGTACTAATTCCGCTTTTAACATATTCATGTTTGCATCTACGCCATTTTTACGAAGCCATGCGACGATATCAGCTTTCTTTTGGGATTGGGCAGGTGGCTTGTCAATTTGCATCGAGTGGTATGGGGCGTTGTCCATAATTATAATAGATGGTTCAGGGAGGCTACACAACATTGAGGTAAACCATTCAGTAAACTTTTCTCCATTCATGTCTTCATGATAGTCTCCAGTGGTTTTTGACGCAAAAGCCATGAGAGAACCTTCGACAAACCCGTTGATGGTTCCGGCGTGACAAATTATAAGTCGCGATCCTTTTCCTACAGGAACTTTGGAAGTAGATGCTGCTGTGTCATCGTTCCAAGAACGGCCTACAGTATGGTTAGCATTAAGCCATGTTTCATCCAAGAACACAACATTTTGCCAATTTTTGATTTCTTTCACTTGCCGTAAAAAAGTATACCTTGCCATCGCTATATCAAATCTTTCCATCAATATTTTGCGTTTGTTACATTTTTTGTATCGAAATCCAATGGTCTTCAAAATCTTCGTTAAAGAACTTTCCCCACCGAAGAATAATCCAGCTTCCTTCAGTGAATGCACCAACTTTTTTCTTGTTGGATACTCCTTCTGTAAATAGTAGCCGTAAACATGTCTTCGGATAGCATCGGCATCAAAGCTATCGATGCCTACGACTGGTTTTGCTCGTTTTCTCTTTTTTGGTGTGTGAAGTTTATTTTCTTCTGTGCCAGTCTCGCCATATTTTTTTTTAGTTATCCGTCTAACAGTTCGTTGTCCAATATTAAGCGCATCAGCTACGCGTTCAACCACTGACGTTATAGGTAAAATTGGCCCTCCATTTTGAGCTTCACGATCGAAATAGTTACGAAGGCGTATTACGAACTCACGTGTCTGACTATTTAGAACAGTTCTCTGCGTACGTTCGGTCATATCGACGAAATCCACAACAAAGGGCTTGAACAGAGTCCAAATTAACGAGCAAGGGTCAACAGTAATGCAGTATCAATATTTGAAATCCAAAGCCAGGTCAAAACTATATCACAATCGCATTGCACTGACAGTTTATACTTTTCGAAGCAACGTCAATTCGAAACTGCTTTGTTTTGCATTGAGCATTGACGCGAGTTTGCCGGAGGTAGTAGTTGTGCTAGCCAGCGATCCTATGTGACGATCGTATTAGATTCCATTTTTAAAAATTTATTGATATTTTTTTGCGATTTCAGAGGTTTGTCCACATAGTGAAAATTGTTCATATTCACAAGTACATTCACCCCTTAAATGGTGCAAACTGATTTTTCTACACTTGTATACATTTAAGAAATCAATTTAATAAATAAATTTTGAGTCCTAAACCTAAAACTACATTCGATAAAATTTATGAATCTCTGCACATCACTATCGTCAATAAAGTAATACAATTATTTCCTTCAAAGTCGTTATCAATTAATACGGAACTTCATGAGCGGACAAACGTCAAACCGGCCATCATAGCGTGCCGCTAGTTTAAGCCTTTTAACTTTCTTTTTAAAGTTTCGAACTGTAACATAAAACAATACATCAACTCTTACTGTTTCTTTATCACAGAGCTTCATTTCACTTAGAAACAGACAAGATAAGACGAGGTCAAAAGAGAATCCTCTATTATTTGACGTGGGTCTGACAGGCTAGGTTTAGTTCCACTTTTTGCTGTTCCCTTGAACTGGCTCCTAAGCTATTATAGTGAACGAACTAATGACTAGCAATATAGACCGCTGAATATATTGGTAACGGGCCGTAACATTTTGAAGCATGCTCGTAGGTGTCGTTTTACCCAAAGGTGCGTAAACACCGCGCCAATATGCCCACATGCAAGTTTCACACACAAACACACTAATGTCTCTTAATTTTTTTTAAATACGAATGTATGAACTCTACCTATCTGGAGTGTTACTGTATCTTTGCTTGTAAATAATAAGTTTTCAAAAACCCCGACTGTGCATTGCGTGTGTTTCACTGCATCATGTTTGGGTGTTTATTAAGTGAACAAGAAATATGAGAATATATTCTAATTACATAACAGCATTCAGGTTAGACAAATTTATGCTCATTTGCCATTTCTAAGCATATTCTGAATTCTGTAATTCAAACCATATTGAAGTGAATTGTGTGGAATAGCAAGTAGTAAATAATTGATGTCAGGCAATAGAATAATCTACGAATCTATTTTATTGATATCTACAATATCTCTTTCTCTACATTTACTTACACACATTACATATTATAAAGAGGTAAAGGTTGTAAGTTTGGATGTAGGGAATAATCTCCAGAATAATATTCCAACACTGATTTTTTTTCACTGATAAATACCTATAATATTCCCGAGTGCTATCTATAGATTCTATAGGCTATAATAAAATTTAAGCGAAGAAAGCCGCGGGAAGAAGCCTGTTTGCAGATAAAGTTGAATATTTAAATTATTTAATCAGGCTTGTTGCCATTTTATACTTGAACAGAATCTGAAAATGGAATTTCTAATTCTATTGTGTAATTCTAAAACTATATTGTTAAGTATCTACCTACGCTTTTAAATTAAGCTTTTACTAAAAGCTCTTTGTAAAATACAAATAGTAAAGTAGTTGGTCCATTATCCAATCCATTATAAAGGAAACCTTTGCCCAGCTGTTATTCACTACATCGAAAAAAACCGGCCAAGTGCGAATCAGACTCGCGCACAGTAATTTTTTTAATTAAAAAAACTACTTACTAGATCTCATTCAAACCAATTTTCTGTGGAAGTTTGCATGGTAATTAATGGTTGGGGGGGCACACATTTTTGGGTCTCTCGCGCAAACTATTCAGTTTAAAAAAAATGATATTAGAAACCTTAATATAATTATAATAGCCTCAATATATATTATAGGTTTCAGTTTCAGTTCTAAGTATGGGGAACTCCCAAAGTTTATTGTTTTTTTTTTTATGTGTGAAAATCTTAATGCGGTTCACAGAATACATCTACTTACCAAGTTTCAACAGTATAGTTCTTATAGTTTCGGAAAAAAGTGGCTGTGACATACGGACGGACAGACATACAGACAAGACGAATCCATAAGGGTTTCGGTTTTGCCATATGGCTTCGGAACCCTAAAAAACAGATTAAAATACCTTTTATTTTCCCCACCGGATTACCCACTTTCGAGGAAAGAAATCTCTCAAAGCAAATTGCTAATACCCGATAGCTGAAAAGGGCGGCGAATGGCCCATTTCCTGAAAGAACTATATCTTTTTCTCTTCGAATGACACAGTTACTCGGTCTGTTGAAAAAGAGCAGTGAGTCACGAAAACAACGCGAGATGGTTCTTGTTCTCCGACCTACTTAGAAAGGCGCAGTTTCCATTTTAAGAAGGCTAAAATTCTAAAAATCCTCTCTTGAAAATACGTCTTGAACTAAAATCGTGATCCATGTTAAAAGTTAACTTGGCTGTTTGTTAAGCACTGAATATCTACTATATATATAAAAACATAAACTGACTGACTGACATCCGTATTTGAAAAACGCGCACACCTAGATATAAACTGAAATAACTCAAAAATCGTGAGTTATTATTGTATTCGAATGTTCGTTCATACGCAACTGTACAATATATTAACAAGTGTAAATTAAAAATTTATAATACCCCCGACAAGTGAAGGTTACAGTAACTAGAAAAGAGCTGATAACTTTAAACAGCAGAACCAATTTTGTTGGATTATAGCTAAAAACACTCTCGATCAAGTCACCTTTCAAAAAAGAAAAAACTAAATTAAAATCGGTTCATTAGTTTAGGAGCTACTATGCCACAGACAGATACACAGATACACAAGTCAAACTTATAACACCCCTCTTTTTGGATCGGGGGTTAAAAAGGAAAAAGTGACTGACTGACACAATAGAACAGAGAATATAGTATAGGCCAAAGTGTATGGAATTTAAAAAAAATTGTATCAAATTATGCTATCCACGTAGGTACCACAGCTGATGTTGGCTGGTGTAAAAAACGCATGATACGTTTATACACCTTTGATGGAATTTTGGCCTCACCGGTACCGGTGCCGGCGATAAAATTATTGGGAAAGAAAATGCTTTAGTAAAAGATAAATATGACCTTTAAAAATACTGTAGTATCTAGCTTAAGTACTTATGTCGCACTTTTTAACCAATAATGTGATTTAACCAAGTAAGGTACTATATTGATAGCCTAGTGGTTAAAACGTCGTCGCGTCGGCTTTCTATTCGGGTGGTCGGGGGTTCGACCCTCTAAGTTTTGGAGTAATGTGCGCTTTATACAAGTAAGTATCACTTGCGTTTATGGTGAAGAAAAGTATCGTGAGGAAACCTGAATCATGAGAGGTTTTTTTTTCATAATAAAATAGTGAGCAAACGAGCAGGCGGGTCACCTGATGTTAAGTGATTATCGCCGCCCATGAACATTTACAGCACCAGACATACCGCCGATGCGTGACCGGCCTTTCAGTAATTTGTATCTTCCATAATGTTCTCTAAGGTGGATGATCTCTGTCAATCCACACTACGCCAGTGTGGCAGACAATGGCCTAAACCCTTCACATTTTGAGAGAGAAGAGTAATGAGACAGCGATTGGTTGACCATGATGATAATGAACCGATAATACACCGTTGTAACTTGCAAGTGAATGTGTGACTTATAATATCGGAGAGTGGAATATCAGGCAGAGGCGGTCATTCGAAAGGCCATAAATTTTCAAGGGATATGAGTATATTTGATAAATGTTTCAGATAAAGATGCGGTGGTGTAGAAATTTAACACTTTGTAGTCAGCGACTAAATGACAATTTTCGTACTTCCTTGCCTAATTTTAGTTCCTTCTGCACATGTTTACAACACAACTATGATAATATTAAAGAAATTAATTTATTATGCGTAAATTTTCTAACTAAAAAAGAAATATATCATTAATATTATCAATTTTTCTGGCTGTTAATCTCATTAAAAAAAAGTCTTGATTCCATCTTGATTCAGTGAATGATTAATCAAAGTCCAGGGCAAACCTTTGAAATTGAGACCTGAAATTCTACACGGAGGCTCCCTTCTTAATGTATAGACAAGGAAAATGACTAGATTTTTCGTTCTCGTAACTTAAATGATACTTAATGTAATAGGTATAAATATCAGCACGGAAACAATAATTCTTGTACCTATTTGACTTTGTGTTGCTTTACAAGTAGTGCTCTTAACTCTAGTCACGTATGGGCACATCACCTGAGTGGAATTCCACTAGCCACGTATCACTTCGTTAACTCATCAAAATGGGGCACGACCGGAACGACATGCCTCCGTAATCCAATTTATGTCCCCTTCTGATTGATTAAATCGGATTAATCTTCTTTTATTCATTACAAGAGATGGACCATTTCACAGATAGCATGTGAAAAATCGCGTTAAACGCCATTTCATGTGTAACACTTGCTACCTTACTCGAAGCAACTTGTGAAATAACCCGAAGCAAAATCTGACAAAGTTTAATGTTGTTTTATTGTTTTTTTAACCCTCGACCCAAAAAGTTTGACGTGTGTATCTGTGTATCTGTCTGTGGCATCGTAGCTCCTAAACTAATGAACCTATTTTTATTTAGTTTTGTTTTCTTTGAAAGGTGGCTTGATCGAGAGTGTTCTTAGCTATAATCCAAGAAAATCGGTTCTGCCGTTTGAAAGTTATCAGCTCTTTTCTAGTTACTGTAACCTTCACTTGTCGGGGGTGTTATAAATTTTTAATTTACACTTGTAACACTCGGGATAAAAATGGAAAAACAAGTTAAATTAATGTGGAAAACAATCGCTAGATACGTTTCACGGAGAGCAAATTTTTTCACTCACACTCGAAGTGCGAAAATTGACTTTCCATGAAAAACGAGCTGTGAAACTTAGAAGTACTTATAAAAAAAAGTTTATTGCAATAAAAAATCTTTTGATCTCTATAATTTTCAATATCGGACTCTGTATTGTGCTTTCAAGAGCTCAAAGTAAACATAATGAGAAAATCTTTCTAAACGGGCTACAGACATGCTCATTTAAACTTTAACCAATCGAGAATCGATACAGCATAAGCCAATCCGCCCATTGGAGCCTGATTGACATTTTAATTAATGCTCCGATACATTTCACGTCGCTGAACTACGTTTAAACAAATGCAATACGATTCGATTATTTTGCTTTTTAAATTAATCTTTACTAACACATAAGTCAATAAGTGGTGATGGCATAGTGATTAAAAGACATCGGCCTCTATTAAGAGAGATCCGGAGTTCGATCTAGAGCACGGACCTCTAACTTTTCAGAGTTTTTTATACAAAGAATATTAGCTATGCTAATAAGGAGTGGGTATGACAGTAGTGCAACGGCTGAGGTTTAAACCGCCGATCTTTTTGAATTCAGTCCGCTCCTCACCCGTTGAGCTATCGAGTTATGTATGTTATATGCAATTAAATATCACTTGCTTTAACGGTGAAGGAAAACAACCTGAGGAAACAATCATATCATATGTTATGGATTCCTCTAAAATGTTCTCTGAAGTGTGTGAAATCAATCAATCCGCACTTGCTGGTCAAGTGCGGATTGATTTGATGATTGATAGTGAACTATGGCCTAAGCCCTCATTCTCAGAGAGAATCCCGGCGAGAGCGATGGGTTGAGATGATGAATACATAATACATAATAAAATTAGATTATCTATACTAATAAATAAAATTGGAGTGTCTGTCTGTAATTTCGAAATAACTACCTCATATTAAGCTCATATGGTTATTTGAACGATACCAACACTGAATCACACGTTTTTAAAATTTTTGTCTGTCTGTCTGTCTGTCTGTCTGTCTGTCTGTCTGTCTGTCTGTCTGTCTGTTTGAAAAGGCTAATCTTTGGAACGACTGAACCGATTTTGACGGGGTTTTCACAGACAAGTAGAGGATTGACCAGGGCGTAAAATAGGCTACTTTTTTAACCGACTTTCAAAAAGGGAGTTGTGTTTTTCTACCTATGTACACCGAAATCTCCGAGATTTCTGAACCGATTTGCGTATTTTTTTTTTAATCGATAGAGGAACTTTGTGACATTGTTTCAAAAAAAAAATTGGATTCCAACTCCTCAATTCTGATGCTGCAGGGGACCTCACCATCACTACTGATGGGATTTAGAAACTGTCGGTTATAAATTGATTGATATTGAAGGTATCTGTACCAAGTAAAGACTTTGTCGTCGACCTCGAGGACCCAACTCCTCAACCCTGATGCTGTAAGGAATTGCATTCCTAACCCTCGGGATTTTTAAAGGATCATCCGTTTAAATGTTTTTACGTGGTACAGAACCACGTTGCAACCCGGGGAAATCAAAAATTACCACGGGATTTCAGACCCTAAATCCACGCGGGCGAAGCTGCGGGCATCAGCTAGTAATTAATACGACGATTGATTTACTGTTTCAAGTACTTATCTTTTCAGTTATACGTATATTATATTTAGGTATAATTTGTCTCATTATTACTTCAAAAAATAACAATCGATTTCGTGAGCTAGTAAGTAAATGAGTGAAATGAGTCATTTCCAAAATCAGAGCGGCTGTATATAAACGTGTTTTGTATGCTCTTGCTTTGATCGGTTTTGCCGTATTTGAATAGTATGATCAGCATTTAGGGTGAATTTAGTTAGATTTACATGCACAAAAACGATTTATTTCTTTGAAATATTATGATGTATTCCAATAAACTATGGCAGTGCAATTCTGAAATGACCATTATATTTTAGCATGTTGTTTTGACTAGGGTTGTGGGATATAAAATTTTTGGAATTGAATTTGGAATTATTTCATATATCCAATAGTTTCAGTAATGGATATTAGATTTTTATACAAAATTATCAAAAAACTACATGGAATAAAATGCATTGAAATATTTACATCTGATTCGGATACGGTGCCTATATCTTTTTATTTTGAATATTTGATAGTTTCCATTACGGTTTACTATGTTACCTATAATCCTTAGTTTTGAGTAAGATAGCTATAATATTTATTATATTCTAATCCCTAATATTCCCATCTCTATAATAATATTAAAAATCCGAAAGTTTGGATGTTTCTTACTCTTTCACGCCACAATGGCTAAACCGATGTGACTGAAAGGAATGATGATAACTTATACTCTGAATAATTAATACATAGGCTACTTTTTATGCCAGAAAATCACAGTCCCCGCGAGATCTTTCAAAAAACCTATAATATCTAGGTATCAGTGCGAACGAAGTCACAGACATCAACTAGTTTTACTCAAACCACAATAATAGAAATAAATAAAAACTTATAATTACGAAAACTAAACATGAGCTGAGAATTTTAATTAAAAAGCTTCTCTTAAACAGCTTTTCTAAAATCTTAGAACTTAATGCGAAAGTTTGTGTTAAGTCTTCAACTCCGCGAATACTTCGCTCCACTTTATTGACCGTTCTTCACTTCAAAGTCATAACATTATTTAGTAGAAAAGAAAATAATATAAAGTTGCCTTCGTTGCTGTAATTATTTATTTAAGTAAAGGAAAAATTTGAAACTAAGTTACTTCTTTGCTGTATTTATGAAAAATAAGTTGGGAAAGGTGTAAGCAAACTTGACAGCCACAACCTCTAGTCTGTGGTGGCCACTCAGCCCAAGAACGATCAGTAAGACACATCTCTCCTGAAGTCTTGCCACGTCTTATCGATGAAAAAGCTGCGAAAAAGTGTTGTCGCGCTGATTGTGTTTGAGCTGCTGCAATTCCAAAATACGAACAGTCTTTAGCTTTAACAAACTGGGAGACGCTGAATAAACAACCACAAGACCGTATTACCTGTGAAAATTCATAACAACCGATTTGTCCAGCAGTACGCTGGTATCGGTTGAAATAACAGCACCTGTCATGATGGTATATCAATATATGTATTACACTTTGTAACAGTTGCAAATGGCTATTAAAATGCTATACTAAAATAATATCTTTATCTACTATTTCACACAAAAAATAGGTTCCTTGAAGTTATTAAAATTAGAATGGCACTGGACTTCAAGTTGTGAGAAAAACGGAGTTGCAGCCTGAAAAATATTTTGTTCGGAAAAACAACATAGAGTTCAAAATTGTACTCCTATAGGGATTCCTAAAGGCCGATCCTTTTAACCGAGACAATCCGTTTTACAAAGATATAGCTTGCATCCCGGAAACGGACATAAATCAAAGACTTCCCACGGAATTTTTAAAAACCTATAATATACGCGAACAAAGTCGCGGGAATCATCTAATAACTACTATACTAAATTTTAAAATTTAAGCAACAAAAGAATTCCAAATTGTAAAAATAAGCAACCTAGTAAGAAAATGAATAGGAAAAGTGTGACACTTATTATATTCGACGGAGCCATTTTATACATTTTGGCATCTTTTGATGTAGGTAAATTTGCAGAATCATCTAACGAAATTGACACTAACGAACAAACTCGAAGGTTTTCGTGAAAATATTCCGTATTTTTTCCTAAAAATTGATGTTTTTAAATGTCAAAGTGGAAACACAATGTGGATAAAAAATGTAGGTCTGCCTGTGGCCTGTGTTCTGACCTAGTAAAATGAACTTTATATCTTAACAATTCTTATTTACCTACATGTCTACCTACATCACTTTATTATTTAGACGGAGTCTAAGTTTCTAGACCCAGTGATTTGGGTGAGTCAGTGATACTTGATTCATCTAGGTGAATTAACCCTGATAATGCGTCTGTGGCATCATCTTTTTCAGCCTGCATATTAAAGCACATAAAATTCGTCATATTGAACTTTATGTATCCTGTGACACTCGCGTCCTTAGATTAAGGAACTATAGGCACTCGCGCCATTCAGATGAATCTAATAATGTATCATTTATCAAAATCGGTTGAGCCGACATAATATGCAATGATACCTATTTTGAATAAATGACCTCAACAAACGTCAGATGAGTCCAACATTCTCAAGGAAATGATTGCCTATTTATCTATTTACCCTGGGGATAGTTCGGATCACAGTGTGTGTACCTACTTATTTAATAAAAAAGGCTTGTGTGGCACCTTTGAACCCCTGTTTTCTTTCTTTATCTCAATTCCATCATCGGATTATAGGCTTTTGTTCCGACGTATTTTAGTCAGGCAAAACATTTTTAGGAAGAAAATTTTAGGAAACTATAACAGGAATTCAGTGAAATGAAAATAGATTTAGTCAATTCCCCTAGCATTAAGCCGCAACGCATACTGGCAGAGCCTTGTAGGAACTTCCACACTTTACGGTCTTTTGCTGCTTATCCAGCGCTTCGCTGCGACTCGTTTGATGTCGTCTATCTACCTAATAGGAGGTCTTCGAACGCTGCGAATTTCGATGCGAGGTGGCCATTCTAGCATCTTGGGACCCCAACGTATAAGGATAAGGATGCAAACAAAAAACTTCACTCACGTATTCCGTCTAAATTTTCCCCTAGCCAAATATGGCGCAATCCGGAACATAATTGATTGAACAAAAATTATTCAATGCCAATAAAATTACATACACATGAATTAAGGCGACAAGAAGCGAAAATATTGTTACAAGATCCGAAAGAAAATGACAAGATAATTCGAATCGAAGCGCGGATACTTATTGGAAATATTTCCATCCATGCGGAAACAATATTAAATGTATGAATAAATTTTTCATGCAAATAAGACAGAGAGCATCGGATCCATCTCAAAATATTTTTTCACGTGTAAAAATCAAGCATGGGAGTGAAATATTCCCGCCTTATTTGCGTTGACACTTGATTCATACTTTTTTTTGAAATTTGTACTTCGCACGGTAAATTTTATGAAATAAAAAAAATATATATACAAGTGTACTTAAATTAAAATCTAAATCACCAAGGTCACCATAATATTATTGCATTGTAGTTGGGACCTAATCCATAAAGCAAGTGTAAAGTTGCCTTCAAACTACGGAAATATAATATAATATATAAATATCGCTCATCTACTTTGAAATGTCACTGTTTCCACTGAGATGTAATATAATTATTTCAAAGTAGGGCAAAGTTTGAAGGCAACTTTAGTAATATAAATATCAACTGGATGACTGAGATCCCTAAGCTGGCTGAAAAACAGCTATCAGTGATAAGCCTCATTTGGTTGAACAGATTTTCATCAAACTTAGCATCTTCCGTCATGGAGGAGTATCATGAAAACAGTCAATTTGAAAAAGCATGAATTTAATCCGACCAAAGTTCTAAAAAAAAATTGTGTAAACTTCTCAAAACTATCTTTTTACTCAGACTTTAATATGACGTAGCCTCGACAACACCCTTAGTAGAGTTTTGGATGTAATTAAAGGCATCGTTAAACAAACTCTATAGCCTTGAGTGACGAGAAAGGTTCGGTCGATTAACTTTCGGCAACCTCTATACCTATTCAATAGTGCGAATTTAGGTACAAGTTTAATCGTAGCTATAAATAATGAACTTCATTATCTGCTCATAGAACTATATTTAATTTTTTCCGCACTGCGTTATTACGCTGCTCATTTTAAGAGAACTATAATATTATGGAAGATATTATGAAGGTTTAAGTATTTATAGATATTGGATCAAAGAAATCTTAAACGGAAGATCGGTCAAATTGAAATCACGACCACCTTCTGTCCCGTCGTCAAAAAGGGATCCAATTGTCCTCTTTTATTGGAACGGCTCTCTTGCGTATTTTTTATGGGAATTTCCCTGTATTCGATCAATGCAAAGTATTTCACTTGCGAGAATGTCTTTGAAGTAGATAACGGTAGAAAATACCAAATAATCTCATATTAATTAACATTAGTTGGAATTCATAAAAAAGTAGATCTATATTACTATGTCACTAATGGGAACATGATACGAAAAAAAGTCAACATGGCTTTGCAGGTAGAGCGCTAACTAGCACTGCCGAAGTCTCTAACCAGACCAGAGAATTTTTTTTTGTCAAAAAATAAATAAATCGTCACTAAACTTCGACCGCCTATTGTGCCAGATTCTTTATTTCCACGGACATGCAAACTGTGGAATCATTTCCCATCGGCGAAAACTTTACAAAATGGGGTTATTCAAAGGGTGGACCAACAAATTCTCAATAGGCCGACATCGCATTGGTGTTTTTGCAAATGTTCATGGGCCTACCTGGTCACCCACCTGGTCACCCGCCTGCTCATTTGCTCGCTATTAAAAAAAAAACTTGTGCAACTCTCTTTGCTTCTTCTAACGTTCAACAATTACAAACTGATCAAGCCCGTTCCCGCATATGCGTCATATTAGCTCTAATTAAAAGCAGGCTTTTAATAGAACAGGCAAATTAATGGGAGGCGTTGTTCGACTCGCTTTACGGAGTTTTGGACTAAAATCAAAGGGTAATAGGAGTTGGCGCATTGACCGTAAGTAAATGTTTTAAATTGTTTTTGGTTATTTAGCACACTTTGCGTCAATTATTCCTCACTAGACCTAGAAAAATCCATACCTATGTTTGCAATCTTTACAAGTAATTTTAGTAGTGGGATGTATCCTTTGACATTATTTCATCATTAGTATCGTACGTTATTATTTCGTTCCAAGAACTCAAGCTACCAGCATATTAATTCATAGTCGTCTTACTATATTGAAAAATAATTAATTTCAGCTGAACCTTCATTTTCATGGCGTTATTTTTAATCCCAACAAAAAAAGCTACTCGTAAATTGTTCCACGTATCTATCTGCCTACTCTTATTATACGCAAAACATTTTCTACGTTATAAACCACGTATACAGAACGAATGGAATACGAAAAGTAAATTCCACGGCGTAATTTTAAACGAATAAAGAGCTTTCAATTTTCCACTACGAATAGCACAATTGACCGGCAATCCGAGTGCAAATGGACGCATCACTCTGTAATCTGTCTCGTGCAACCGTGTCCAGCATAAATTAGCTCTAGTTAAAAGCACCCTTTTAATGGAACGGCCAAATGAATGGGCAGTGTTGGTCGATGCGCTTTACTGAATTTCGGCTTAAAATCATGCGGGTCCGATAGCAAGAGACCCGCTGGCCGTAAACATTTGGAAATTGGACTTGGCTGCGTTGTTACGCATTGGAGGTCTATTTGTTTTGTTTTATCAGGCCAAGCTCATTGGGTCGCGTGAACCGAGAAATATATTTTGCGCGCGCTTCTTCGATGGCTTTTGCTCTCTATCTCTTGAGAGAGAGAGATAGAAGGGAAGAGTTTACGCGATAGAAAAAGGGCTTTTTTTTTAAAATTTTGTTGCAAGTGCCGGCTCTCACCTAACTCTATCTGTTATGAGAGAGAGAGAAATAAGAGATAAGAGTTTACGCGATAGAAAGAGAGGCGTTTGTTAAAATTTAGGCTACAGCGCTATGCGTGATATCGCGAGGAAACTTGTATGCCTGAGAGTTCTCCATAATGTTCTCAGAAGTGTGTAAAGTCTGCCAATCCACACTTGTTCACCATGGTGAACTGTGGCCAAACACATCTTATTGTGAGAGGTGATTCGTGCTCAGTAGTGAGCCGGTGATGGGCAAATGATGATGATGCTGTGCGAGCTAAATTGCACTTTTTTGCGAAGTAACAAGAGTCGCGTAGTAGTAATCTTTGAGTAGTACTTCTGAACTGAGTTTTATAGTGATCACACATCGAGGAACCAGTCATATCAGTGTGCATATCAGTTGATTACACTGGGTAAGCATCATTGCTACAAATTGGTAAATGAATGGGTGATTCTATTTGCAAAATCTCTAGATTTAAAAGTTATTATTGTTATTGGCACTCTATGTATAATGTCTAAGCATGCCGTTTCATGAAAGTAAATGTACAGTTTGATTACAAGCAGTAATAATGAAAAATCTTTCAAAACAATTAACCACCTAGTTATCGTTTAAATTTTCCGACAGTTTTCAACAAAGTCATTTGTCTGTACAGCGCGGAGGCAAAACCGTAGCGAAATGGGGCAAATTACGGAATCCTAATGTATATTTTAATAAGATAAACATGTCTCTTTGTTTTGTAATCGCAAAGCGGCGGGTTGTGAAAGCAATTGTTTGAAATTGCACTTCACAATCCGACAAGGACTTTTGTATCAATTTTCTTTTGTATACCACAACATGCGGGTTTTGGTTGTTTTGACTTTTAACCGCCTATATTATTTTTAGCTTTCTGTTTAGATATGCAAGCCCGAATGGTTTGTTATTTAGTTAGATGTTTATAACTAAGCGCAACGCTCACCTGCAGAATGGAGTGGAGGCGAAACGTCTTTTTTTGTAACGAAGAAAAAGGTGACTGACCGACTGATCTATCAACGCACGGCTCACAACGCTGGACGGATCGGACTTTTGACATGCAGATAACCTGTAATGACGTAGACATAATCCAAGAAAGGATTTTTGAAAATTGAACCCCTAAATGGGTCAAATAGAGATTAAAAGTTTATGTACATCGTTCTTTTTTCTCTCTGGGCTGGTTTCCGCACTTAAACGTTTCCGCCTGTTGTGCGTGCGTTGCCCCTCCCCGCCGAAGTCTTCACTCCAGCCATCTAAGCTCGCTCTAGAATTTTTCGTATGGAGCTCTACTTATTTACTCGCTACTAAATAATCCACGCATTCTCGTCAGCTGCCCTGACGTGCAATCTCCGGCGCTATCAATCAGAGGAAAGGGACCAGCGAGACAGAGGTAATAGTTTGTGAGCTACAATAGAATTGAGGTCGGATAGGACGATTTACAGCTTTGTCAATTTTGAGTTGTTTATGTAGATTATTATTGTGATTGATCGCACAAATCCATGAGTTATGTTCTTCCATTTACAACACTGACCTCTACTAATACTAGTACACTGGACTTGCTATTGCTGACGAGTTTTTGAAGCATGTCAGTGGAGACTGTTTTGACACTGTCAATTTTAATTCCCGGTACGCTCGGTGGGGCGCCTAATCACCTATCATTAAAATTTTAATTGCTTTAAAATTAATAGAAGAAAGAGAACACTGTCGATAAGACTCTTAGTTAAGAAAATGCTGTTATAAATAACAAGCTGGTAATATTTTGAGGCGATAATATTTCTGCGTCCGTCATACTTCCATCGTCTCGTTACGGGGATTTCAGCCGTAATTAATACCTATCGTTAATCAAATAGTCTGCTAACGCTAAATGACGGGAAGGGTCCAAGATAATAATAGTACATTTTGAGATTAACAATTATTATTATAAGGAGGGTGTCAATTAAATGTTATTAGCTAAGATATAAAAATTACAATTAAACTTATAGCTAACCTAATTTCACAAGGCGAATATTGCCATGAATACAGGATACATTTTTGTATAGAGCAGCCAGGCTGAATCTTTGTGCAAATGTGAACAATCCCCTCTTTTACCGGAAGAGCTGACTTCTTGAATATTTAGCCAAAAACTATTAAATAACTTATTTGTATTTTGGTTCATAGCTTATGTTATTTTTATTTTTGTTTATACTTATTATTAAATTTATACTCATACAATAATACAGCGCATTTATATTACATTCAGTGCCACAAAAACCACAGTCGGTTTTACCGGGCACTGCGTTACCTTATTATAGTAATATAATAAAGCTATAAAAACAAACAAACTGATAAGTCCTAAGTGTATATAAATAAATTACAAAACCTTAAACTATATTAATTCAAAAATCGAATCTCAGACAGGTTAACGTTCGTAAGGATGGCTTTGTCGGTTTGTAAGTCAGCCATAATAACACATTCAAGCGTCATGAAAAATTCAAGTGTTTTGCAAAAATCTTTAGAAACATTGGACTAGATATTTTAGATGTATTTTCTAATTAGTTAATAAAATATAGACTTTTATTTCAGGCATATATAATTCTGTGTTAGTACGGAACGCTCTAACCTAAGTACTTAGTACTTCTAGCCTAACTTAGCTTAACTTAACAACGAATCCTAACAGTTTACAACAGGATTTAATGAAGATGAAAGGTCTATTTTAAATCTATCACTAACGCGATATAAACATCAAACAACTGAAGTCGATCACTAAATTTCATTACGGACGCTTGGACTTGGGCGAGAACCCGAAAAACTTGCAATGCCCTTACCCAGCTGGTAGTGCGCAGATTATTGAATTTAACCAACATAATCCAACAAACGCCAGATGCGTCCGACGCTCTCAAGGAAATGATCGCCCATTTCTCTATTTACTCTGGGGCGAGCTCGGATAATGGCGCACTTATTTAATAGAAAACCTCGTGAGGCACCTTTGAACCTCTGTTTTGTTCCATTTTGTCTTATTAGCGGATTAAGGCCTTTTATCCGCAAAGTGCCTTATGTTTGTGGGTAGATATTTTGAAGATATTTTCCACAGTGCTTTCACCTCACACGATATGACGTAATTCCTCGTACTTATATTGTTTTAAAGGTCTTTATGAGAACATGATGGTGGAATTTTACCTAATTATTGTTTTATAAGAAATCTCGATTGGGTATTAGGGGAATACGAGCCAAATACCTACTCTGTTTTTAATCCCCGACCCAAAAGAGGGGTGTTATAAGTTTGACGTGTATATCTGTGTATCTGTCTGTGGCATCGTAGCTCCTAAACTAATGAACCGATTTTAATTTAGTTTATTTTGTTTGAAAGGTGGCTTGATCAGGAGTGTTCTTAGCTATAATCCAAGAAAATCGGTTTAGCCGTTTGAAAGTTATCAGCTCTTTTCTAGTTACTGTAACCTTCACTTGTCGGGGGTGCTATAAATTTTTAATTTACACTTGTTACACATTATATTATTTATATTATATAACATACGTTACGTTTAAGTATATTATTTACGTTTTTAGCCGGTTAAAGTTAGTCTTTATGATGACATGATAATGGAATTTTATCCCATGGAATCTTCATCTCAAAACCGCCCAACGCGCTTAAAGAAGATTCTCACTTCAAAAGTACCTCAGAAAAATTTAAACTACAGCTTTTTCAAAATTGTCTGAAGAGTTTTAACAATTTTGTACTTCACGACAGTAAATACTTGAAATAGGTAAACGGATCTCAAACTCGACACGCATTCCTTCAAGTATCTCATTAAAACCCACTGCAAAAACTCGTTAGACAATATCACCGATTGCTTATTTTTAACCCGTGACCCAAAAAGAGGGGTGTTATAAGTTTGACGTATGCACAGACCACCTTAAGTATGTATCTGTATATCTGTGAATCTGCCTGTGGCATCGTAGCTCCTAAACGAATGAACCAATTTTAATTTTGTTTTTTTTTTTTTTTTGTTTGAAAGGTGGCTTGATCGAGAGTGTTCTTAGCTATAATAATAATCGAAGAAAATTGGTTCAGCCATTTGAAAGTTATCAGCTCTTTTCTAGTTTTCTTATAGAGGTTTTTGTGTCGGGGGTTCTTAAGTTTTGATTCATTAATGCTTAAATTTGTGTTCAAATTCAAATTCAAAATATTTTTAATTCAATTAGACTTTTACAAGTTCTTTTGAATCGTCAAAAGCATCTACCACTGGTCTACCAAATCTAAAGATTCTTCTGGAACGATATTATTCATTAAATATTCAATAATAATTATTATTATTTAATCTTTTCATAAAAAAAATACTTAAATAAATAAATAAAATAAAAATAAAAAATAAAAATAAAAAAGCCTTTTATTTCTTCACAAATATTTTTTACAATTAATTATAACTTAGAGTACTAACTAGATGAAATAAAGTAAATAATTTAAATATCTTAACTTAGTAGGTACAAATAATATTTTTATGAAGAACCCTTTTCAGGTCAAGGCCTCCTCCAGAGAACTCCATTTTGCTCTGTCTTTGGCTTTGAGCATCCAGTTTGGTCCCGCCACTTTTTTTATGTCATCGTCCCAACGATAATGCGGCCTTCCTCTACCACGTGTGCCTTTGGGGCCTGGCCAGCTCGTTACTCTCTTTGTCCACCGGTTGTCCGTGAGTCTACAAATATGGCCGGCCCATTTCCATTTCGATTTAAGTGTATAGGAAAGTGCATCGATCAGTTGGGTCTGTTGTCTGATGACAGAATGGCGAATTTTATGTATTCTTCTTATTTTCAGTATGCTTCGTTCCATTGCTCTTTGACAAGTTGTTATCATTCTTTTTGCTTTCTCTGTAAACTTCCAAGTTTGGCAGCCATACGTTAGCGTGGGTAGTACACATGTATTCATAATTTTACTTTTTATATGCATTGGCATTTTACTTTTTAATATTTCTTTTAGGCTCCAGTATTTATTCCAAGCAAATTTAATTCTACGTTCTAATTCTTCTTCGTTATTAGTGTTGCCGAAAGAGATTTGTTTTCCCAAATAAATATATTGCTGGACATACTCTATTTGTGTGTTTTCTATCGTTATGGGAGTTTGAGTACCATTTGTCATTAGTTTTGATTTGTCGAAATTTATTTCCAGTCCTGCCTCCTTGCTCGCCTTGCTCAAGGAGTCCAACATATATTTCATTTGAGTGCTACTTTCTGAAAAGACGGCTATATCGTCGGCGAATCTCAGGTGGTTGAGGTACCTTCCTTGAATATATATACCTAGCTTGTCCCACTTCAATGAACTGAGGACTGTCTCTAGCACGGCTATAAAGATTTTTGGAGACAACGGGTCTCCCTGTTTAACTCCTCGGTTGATGGGGATCGGTGGGCCCGTTGATTCAAGCCGAATCTTACTGGTACTATTGTCATAAATGTATTTTATTATTGTAATATATTTTTGGTCTATATTTAGTGCTTGTAGTGACTTCCATATGACTTTATGTTTCAGGCTATCGAAAGCTTTTTGATAATCAATAAACGCTATATATAGAGGTTTCCGATATTCTAAAAATTTTTCTATTAGTAGTTCGACAGTGTGTATATTATCAATTGTTGAAAATCCTGATCTAAAGCCCGCTTGTTCAATTGGCTGGTTCGACTCTATGTACTCTTTAATTCTTTTCTCTATCAGAGATGCAAAAAGTTTGTAGAGGCAAGGTAGTAAGCTTATTGGACGGTAGTTTGCTATGTTGTTAGGATTTCCTTTTTTATATAATAGTATGATCGTAGATTCTGTCCATTGGCTAGGAGTGGTGCCTGTCTGTAGTATTAGATTGAACAATTTAGTGAGAGGGGCTGCTAAGCAAAGGCTTGCCGTCTTTATTGACTCGTTAGATATGTTGTCGGATCCTGGACTCTTATCATTTTTTAACCGTTTAATTGCATTCAAAACTTCAATTTCGTCAAAAGGAATGTGTTCCTTGCTCTGTGACTCTATATAGTTGGTTTCATTGATCATGCTCTTGGCGTCGTTTGTGTTCCTTTCGCTATATAGGTCTTTGTAAAAAGCTGTCGCTAATTTGAGAATGTCTTTGCGGTTTTGAATTGTCTTGGCAGAGTTTTTCAGGCTGGTTATCCAAGTTTTATGAGATTTAAGTTCTTTATATGCTAAAAAAATACTTACCGCGCCTAAACTCTTTTCATTCTTCGAGGGGTTGATGATGATGATAAAAACATAATTCAAGAGGCAAAATACGAGGCAAAATTATTCTTCTTAATGAATAATATTCTTCTTCTTAATTCTTTTTAATGAATATTAGCCACGTTTATAATGATAAATATTCCTCTTTCTCATCCAACTAAGCGTAAAGCTTGTGATAGGATCAGGTAAGACAATAATGCAACGCGTGAGGGCTGAACCCGTCGACCTTTCGAAGTTCGCTCCAACCGTTGAGCCTATTGAGGCCTATTGTATTTATCTTATTTGAAAGGAAATCGCAAGATAATGTAAATCGAGAAACTGATACTTATTGGAAATATTTCAATTCGGGCGGAATATAATATGAATAAAATTCTCATACAAATGAGACAAAGAACGTCGCATCCATCGCCGGGATATCTTTTACGTGTTAAATCAAGTAAGGGATTGAAATATTTCCGCTTTCATACCCACTAGCTTATTTGCATTGACAGGGTCTTTGAATTGCCAGTGGTTTTATGTCATACTCGAGGATGCTCGCGGCTTCGCGCGCATGGATTTCAGTTTTTTTTAAATTCTGTAGGAACTCTTCGATTTTCCGGGATAAAAAGTAGCCTACGCCCTTCCCCTGGATGTATCTCATGCCTGTAACAAATTTCATTAAAATCGGTTCAGCGCTTGGGCCGTGAAAACGTAGCAGACAGACAGATAGACAGACAAATAGACACACTTTCGCATTTATAATATTAAGTATGGACTAGCTTTTCCCCGCGGCTTCATCTACGTTCGCACATCTTCTCTGAAGAAGCCGGTTAACAATTTAACTAGATTTCCTAAGTAGGTACTTAGTCGGCAATTTTTCTGCCTTTTTAATTATTTTTGCTAATAGATTTAATCTACACATTCCGTTACTTGTATCATACCAATCTGGATTATGTTATTAACTCGCTGACAGAAACTAAATAATCCCTCCCTCGGCGGATTCAAGCCTGACACGCAATCTCCGGTGTCATCAATCACGGATGTGAGGTAAGCGAGGCAAAGATTGAGACAGTGCGGTGAATATTACTACTTCGTACAGGAATAAATGCCGTAGGTACTTGCTAAATTATTCATTTTTAGGAATATGCTTATTAGATTTTTTATAGAATACTAAACTATTCTAAAAAAATTATGGGAGAGGCAATGATATTATACCATTGATGTGTTACGTTTATAATAAGTACATGAAGCATGAAATTCATGACCGATGATGAGTAAGACAGAAGATACAAAACTCACTATGACTCAAATTATTGTAGTTTAACTCACTTTGGTAAATATTCAGCAGTAGGATTTTGTCACGAGTTTCTACCGTTTTTATTTAGTTTTGTTGCTAGAATCTCCGTGTAGAATCCACATATTCCGTTACTCGTATCAACCGTTCTGGGTTATGTTATTAACTCGCTGACAGAAACTAAATAATCCCTCCCTCAGCGGATTCAAGCCTGACACGCAATCTCCGGTGTCATCAATCACGGATGTGAGGTAAGCGAGGCAAAGATTGAGACAGTGCGGTGAATATTACTACTTCGTACAGGAATAAATGCTGCATCTACCTACTTGCTAGATCATTCTTTATTAGGGTTCCGTACACACCCCTGAACTGATTCCATGCAGTATTATTAGAAGAAAGTCTTTCAGAAGAAGAAAGTCGGTTATTTTGGTCCGTCGTTACATTTCATAAACTATGCTCAGTATTCTATGATATCACTAGATTTGTTAAGTGAAATGGTCTAATTGAATTGTCGTTTTTACATCTCCCATTGGTTTATGCCATTTTACTGCGACATACGCCTACTTAAATTGATGCATTAAACTATCGCTTTATTAGTATTCTATTTTGTAATCTAGGTACCCTACATAGCTACCTAATCCTCCTATGACCTATGCACCATGTAAACATTATGAATATTACTCTGAGTTCTGACCGCTGAATATTAAATTTACTTTACTACGAGTATGTTAACTTTAAGTTTAAAATTTCCTGCAAATGTAAATCCAGATAACATTTTCAGTAGATAGGTACCTACTTAATGAAAACGAGTCAGATACTATGATTAAGTAATTACCTACTCTATCTATATTAAAAAACATACCTATCTATATTAAAATTGAGTAGATATGGCCACCATGTCTTGAGATGAATAACTATAAAAACAATTTTCGTTGAATTCTTATTTCTATGGTTGTTAACATGGATACTGACGTCAGTTTTTGTTTTTAACCCCCGACCCAAAAAGAGGGGTGTTATAAGTTTGACGTGTGTATCTGTGTATCTGTGTGTCTGTGTATCTGTGTATCTGTGTATCTGTGTATCTGTGTATCTGTGTATCTGTCTGTGGCATCGTAGCGCCTAAACGAATGAACCGATTTTAATTTAGTTTTTTTTGTTTGAAAGGTGGCTTGATCGAGAGTGTTCTTAGCTATAATCCAAAAAAATTGGTTCAGCCGTTTAAGAGTTATCAGCTCTTTTCTAGTTTTCTTGTAGAAAAGAAGGTTAGATAACCGTTAGGTTCTTAATATTATGTCAATTGACAAATGTCAAGCTGTCAAGATGGACGTTGCCTAAATACATAATTATTTATTTGAAAATGATGATTTGGAAAACTCAAATACTTTGGATCGTCGGGGGTGTTATAAATTTTTAATTTACACTTGTAATCAATCTTTTATCATTATGACGTTATTAACGGTTTAAGAGGGCTCTCTCCGTCACTCGCTTCATACAATCGTAGTTCCAATTTCATTTGAATATTAAGCAACCAAAGTCCATGAAATTTTGCAGATATATTCTAGAAACTAATATCTATGCCTGTGGTTTTCCAAATTTCTGTTAAAATATTCGGTTTCAAAGTTACGCGGTCTTAAAAATTCACATACAAATCTTTGAGCCCCTGTAATTTTAAAACTGCATATTTTAAGAAAAATCTAAAACACCACAGGCACAGATATTAGTTTCTAGAATATGTCTGCAAAATTTCATGGACTTTGGTTGCTTAATATTCAAATAAAATTGGAACTACGATTGTATGGAGTAACTGACGGATAGAGTCCTGTTAAGTATGGTTTCCTGTCAATAAAGATAACGAAAAAAAAAATATTGAAGCCCAATTTAAACCGCACGCATATTCCCTATAATTACGTCAATTCGATGCTGGTATTACACCACTTATTTTCCTTTTATGTCATTTCAATGAATTCTACGTGATCTAAGGGGCCATTATTAATAATATTTTGAGTTTTGCCCTTTTTATTAAGATTCCGTAGCCAAAGGATGCCATTTCTATAAGACCTACATACGAGTAGGTTCAAAGGTATTTTATTAAAGTTTAAGCCTTAGTGAAAATCTGATTTACTGGAGGCTGTTGTCTGGAATGGTAAAGCAATTTTATGGTCGACTATACTTTGAAGATACTCTAAGCTAAGACGGCAACATGAAGTATAACTTTAGTTAAAAGCACCCATTAAATGGCAAGGCCAAAATAAATGGGCTGTATGGGACCGAGCGAGCGAGCGCTTTTCCGAATTCCGGGCTTAAATCGCACCGGACTAATAGTAGGAATGGGTGCACTCACCACAAGCATTTAAAATTGCTGTCTGTTTCGACGCACCGTGTAATCGCCGCTTGGTATCGCCGTTTGGGTTTGGAAATTGAAGTTAAATTCAACACGCTGGGATGTTCGTAAACTTTAATTCGCTTGAAAAATGGTCTTTTTAACCCCCGACCCAAAAAGAGGGGTGTTACAAGTTTGACGTGTGTATCTGTGTATCTGTCTGTGGCATCGTAGCTCCTAAACTGATGAACCGATTTTAATTTAGTTTTTTTGTTTGAAAGGTGGCTTGATCGAGAGTGTTCTTAGCTATAGTCCAAGAAAATCGGTTCAGCCGTTTGAAAGTTATCAGCTCTTTTCTAGTTATTGTAACCTTCACCTGTCGGGTGTGTTATAAATTTTTTATTTACACTTGTTTCACGGAGAAGTAAAGTTAGGATAGAAGTGTTTCACAAGTAAGTTTGTACTAATGTATAATTTGTTTGTATTAATGTATAATAAAATTATAGATTCGTGTAGAAACGTTCTTTTTAATTTTTTATAGTGTCTCTAAAAGTAACAAGGCATCCATTTGTAGATACATATTACGTCTAAGACACTAAAATATTTAGTACTGAGGAATATAAACTGCAGCAATGAGTAAGAAAATATTATGAGTTACTATCTCTCCAATATAGAGCACATAATATTATAATACAAGTTTAATTGATAAATTTGAATGATAACACAAAGTATATCATATAACTTATATTAATATTTAGTCTGTATAGAATTATAAGATTTATTTTTTGGATTTTGGAACTGTTATTTTACCGTCGAGATAAAATACTGCCGCAATGAAGGAATATGTCAATCTCCATAAGCAAGCTATTATAATATTATTATGCCAATTCTCATCACTACCAGCACTTTAGCTGATTGGTAACAGACAAACATACTTTCATATTTTATAAGACACTGTATTTTCAGCTAAGGTGTCCCATGTAAACAAGTCTTAAGTTACACAGCAGCTTTCTCATGAAAATGTTCAAAGCCGTTTGTCAGTGTCAATTTTATTTGATGACTAAGCAAAAGTCAGCACTGCTCATGAGTGTATGGTACTAGCTTTTGTTGAAGAAAAACATCAATAGCATTTTCAGGACTATTATTATAGTATTCATTAGTAAAGCAGTAGTAAAGTATTAGTAAAGTATTATTAAAGCCCTATTTTTCTTTGATTTTACGTCACCATAGCCTAATATTTAATAATTATATCATCGATTCAAAATCAAATCGAGAGTTCCCTCACTCTAGTTCACTTTGTCAATAACCTTGAGAAGGTAGTGAATGTGAGACGGAGGATGCAATTTAGCCAATAGTGCGAGAGTGACGGACAATCAGAGGCGATGGCAATTCACATTGTAGCTGTCAGACTACGTCGGTAGGCCCTCTAATAATATTAACGAACCCTATCGGGAATACCATGACAAAGGAGTTCTCAAAAACTCAAAAACGTTTTGCGATAAAAATAGAAAAGAATCTCGTAGGGAATTCCATTGTATCCAATATATGCAAAGTATTCCAGTGACGAGAATTTCTTTGAGGTAGGAAACGATATAAATCCCAATTTTCTACTTTCAGCAGCTAGCTCATCGGTAAATATCTAACTCCAGAGAGTTGTTGAATTACTAGAGCATGCAAAGCCTGAATAATTTTAAAGAATAGTAAGTAGTAGATTTTAGTCATTCAGTATAATATTAGCGAGATACTCGTAGAGGGCACAGCGTAAAATAAAAAGGAATGCAAGAAAGGGAATTTACACAGCAATAGAATGATAAAATTAACATAAACAAGATAAAGTTCAAAACTAAAACCCTGCAGCGATCGTCTTAATAAACGCTGAAATATTATAGTAAAATTGTTTTTCTGTCGCTTGGTATATTTTAATGTTGTAGTACATTGATATTTATGAACACAGAATTTTCTCTTCTTTCATTTGACACCTCACTCGATACAATAGCAAAAAAAATTTTTGGAGACCCCCACTTTTTTATGTAATATCCGTTAGGTCAATTTTTTCGTATAAAATGTAGCCTAAGTTACCCGGACCTTTACGACAAATCGATTGACCACACGGTGGAACACACAGAATCTGGATACAAACATACACACGTACATACATACATACATAGACTGCTAAAATCATAACCCTTCCTTTTGGCTTTGCCACAGTCGGGTAAAAACTAATAAATAATAAATAACATTATTATATGGCCATTGTTGTCTACGTCAACTCATAGACGCTCATTACTGAACATGGGTCACTTTTTTAATTGATAGACTAACGACACTAACGATTGACAGACTAAAAAAATTAAATACACGCGGACGAAATCATGGCCCACGGGCATCATCATCTAGTAATATTTAAATTGGCAGTTGATGACAGCAGAATAGAGAATGTAGTTATATTATTATTGAGTAGAGGTTGCGTCTACTCCAACCTTTGTTGACATCTTCAGCATTTTTTGGCTCATTCAAAGCAGCTCAATTTGTCATCCACATTTTCGACGCTTGGTTATTCTTGTTAGTAAGTATGGGCTCACCTTCCACGCGTCCATTTTATGGGATGTTGAATCATAACACAATTTTAAACGCTTGCGGTTAGCTTTTCGGTTTCTACTCATTATTAGCTTACATACACCCACGTTTAAACCAAAATTCAACAAAACACCTGGCCGACCAACGCTGCTACCTTTTCATTAAAATTATGCTTTCAATTTTATTTATTTCTATACATTTTTATTGCAAGCATAATACTTTCATCTGATGATGATCCACCCTGCCCGAAAAAATGCAGCTAAATTAAATAAAACACCGGTCAAGTGCGTGTCGGACTCGCACCCAAAGGTTCCGTACCATCTTACAATATATTTCAAAACTTTAAGGTGCAACACTGCAAGTTAATGACAGACAGCGTCATCTATATGTGATTTAGTAAACTAATTATTTGTGAACTATTTTTTTTGTGATGTAATCACACATGCACGGTTTTCGGAGATTTCACTTCACTTATGCTATCTGACTCTCCAAGTAGTAGTATTGGTATAAGAATTACCTACCTGCCAAATTTCATGTCAACGGGAACCCTGTACGTTTTCTTGACCGACATGACAGACGGACAGACAGCAGAGTACAGACAAAAAGACAGACAGACAGACCACAAAGTGATATAACGATTTCTTTTTCCTTTTTTGGTACGATCCTAAAAAAATGACATTTATTTTTCAAAGTTGTGAAATTAATTAAAAATACTTTTACGTAGTTTGTTGAAAGTCTTTTTGTGATCTTCAACGAGTAATAAACGCCATCAGTATTAGGTACTTTTAAATGAAAAAGTTCGTCTCTTGCAAATTTAGCGTTCAATTCCCTTTTATCTTTTTCGCTATCCGGTTCTTTGAATCAGTTTGATTAGTTGAAAAAGGGTCCCTAATTTACGTGTCTTTTATTTTGTTGGAGTCTCAAATATTTTAAATTACAGTTTAATGCAATTCATACTAATATTAAAAGCACGAAAATGTATCTGTCTGTCCGTCTATTAGCTTTTCTTGTCCCATTCATTTAACGACAGCTTGCATCCCGGGGAAGGAGCTACTTTTTGTCTCGGAAAATCAAAGAGTTTCCACAGGATTTCTAAAAAAGTAAAATCTACAGCAAGAAGCTGCGAGCATCATTTATTTTTTTACAGAGATAGCTTATATACTAGAGATAAGTATAGGCTACTTTTTGTTTCGCAAAATCAAAGAATTCCTACAGGATTTTTAAAAAACCGAACTTAAACAGACAAAGATGCTTAAGTTTTGGATAGACTAATTAATGATTAGGTTACCTGTGTTTAGATTCGTTCTTGAATTAAGGTAATCTTAAGCCTTTCGAATATTACTCATGAATCATAATAATATACAGAAGAAATGTAAATGATGTAATGCTTTTCGAGGAACAGACATAATAACTGATAAAATAATCGATAATCACTGCGGCCCAAGTGCAATCAGCACGATAACACTTCCTCGCGGCTTTTGTAACGACAAAATGTTGTAAGAGACGTGATAGAGATATGTCGCATTGATTGTGCTCGGGCTCTTGATAAATAAATTATTAGATAGCGCTGATATTTCACAGGTGGTTTTCAAGGAAAGTGATTTTCCAATTTCAGTCTTTACAATGGTTTGCTCATAGTTTGCTTTATTAATTAATATATAGTATTATAATATGTTCTCTTTCTAATACGCAGCAATGTGAGTGTTCTCGAGTATTTAACTCTTTAGCCAAGTGTGAGTCAGACTCGCGCACCGAGGGTTCCGTACGCGGGTATTTTGCCGACATTTTGCACGATAAATCAAAAACTATTATGCTTAAAAATTAATAAAAATCTGTTGAGAATATGCAAGTAAATCCCTTTCATAATATGATACCCCACTTGGTATAGTTATCTTACTTTGAAAAATGAAAATATTATTATGTGTTCATGAACACATTTTAATTTTTTTTTTTGTGATGTAACCACAAATTCAAGACTCAGATTTTTTCGGTACTTGTACAATGAGATCTACCAACCTCCCAAGTTTCATGATTCTAGGACAGACAGACAGACAGACAGACAGACAGACAGACAAACACACAGACGGATAGATGGACGGAAGGATGATCGGATGGACGTACGGACGGGCGGACGGACGGACAGACAGAAAGACAGATAGACAGACATTAAAGTGATCGTATACGGGTTCCATTTTTCCTTTTGAGGTACGGAACCCTAAAAATAAAGCAGGATTAAAATGTTATGATTTGTGAGCTTTTGATATGTTATTTTTCACGTTTGCTACTACTATAAGAAGCAGGTCCATCTCTATCTCGCATGTTGGGTGTGTGTTTCAGAACATACAAACTACATACAAACATACAGACTACAAAATAGTAGGATTAGATAAATACCCACGTGGCGTGGTGTGAATGTGCTTGATTTACGTGGGAGTGTCCAATAATATAGTAACGTTTTATCAGGTACACTAGACGATGCCCGCGACTTCATCCGCGTGGATTTAGGTTCCTTTAAAAATCCCGCGGGAAGTCTGCTTTTCCGGGATAAAAAGTTGTCTTTATCAATTTCCGTGACGCAAACTACCTCTGTACCAAATTCATATAAATAGGATAAACGTCTCATAAGTCTTTAAACTCATTGATTTTTTGGGACAAAAAATAACCTATCCCTGTCCCCTGGATATAAGCTAACTCTGTACCTCATCAAAATCGGTTAAACTCTTGGGCCGTGAAAGCTAGCAGACAGACAGACAGACACACTTTCGCATTTATAATACTAGTAGATAAGATAAGGTTTAATCTAATCACGAGAACTTGTATCGTCAATGATATAAGAGTGTTTTCGTAATTTTTCATTGATAACGAATTCAGAACTGACCACAATCACACCTAGGTAAGTGAGAATTTTAAATAGAAGACTCACATTGTAATCGTTAACAGACGTCATTTAATTATTTTTCTCTATCAAACTTTTTATTTAGTTTTTATTATTTATTATCTTAAAAATACAAATAGGTAATATGAATAAGTATACAATTTTTTAATTACCTAAATAGAGTTGCGCTTGAGTGCAATCAAACCAAACAGTAGGAGATGATGCAGCCTAAGGGCCGGCGCACATATGGCGGAGCGCAGCGCAGAGCATGCCCGCGAAGTTTCCTAATCGCGTGACACATTACGCGAATTTGTACCAGAGAATGCGCGAGCACGCACGGGACTGCGCGTGAATGTGCGAGTATCCGCATGGACAATTGATTTTAGATATTATTTCAATGAGGACAATGTCGATAATTGAGTGAAAAATGCTCTGCGCTGCGCTCCGTCATATTATGTGCCCCGGCCTTAAGATAGAGTGCACACGCTTAGAAAGTGCCTATTACCTATTCATTCCTCTTTCGTTCATTCATTCTTCTCTTGAAGGCACTAATATTATTTGTTTGTAATAAAAACACAAACCATATAAATTATAAATTCAATAAAACACACTGACTTTCTTGTACTATACTATTAACTACATTGTGGCTATACATATAAAGTCATACAAATGGTGCCATACTATAATATCAATTATTCATTATGTAGGTGCTTGTAACAAAAACACGAACAATACAAATTCAATGGTACGTTTTTTATACTATATGCTATGGCATAGTAACTGGGGCTTTATAAAGTCATGATATCATCGCGGATGATCATTGTTAGATAATTTTCCTTAACGCGTTTGCGTAGACTTAGTAACAAGCGAAACATTTTTGTTCGTCTGCAGCTTGTTTATATAAAAAAAAAATGCAAAAATTTACTTGTCTTCTTTTGCTTGTGCTAGCAATAATGGCTGAAGCAGACAGACCGCAATACGACTTAGACGATGGACCAGAGTTATTCGAGAAATTCATCAAAGACTACAATAGAGAATACAAGGATGAAGAAGAAAAAGAAGTTCGCTACCAAGCGTTTCTTGAATCTCTGAAGGCAATTATCGAAAAGAATGCGAAGGAAACTAACCCTGAAATGATTTACGAAATAAATGAATTTGCTGACTTAACGGTAGATGAGAAGAATTCTATGCTCGATGATCCTAATATCGACTAAAGGTACGAAATAAAATTGCCTAAACTCCAAAGTCTTACCAGAGTGAAGTGTTGTCTTACTTTTTCTTCGATGAGTTATTGGCATCTTAACTCTACTACTTTACATAAAAAGAAGTTTAAAGATAATGATTAACATTTACTTAATTGTTGAATAAATGGAATTTAATGACTGCATAACTACATAGTAACTAGTCCATACTAATGTTATTAATAAGTGTATCTGTCTGTCTGTTACCTTTTCACAGCTCATTAGTTTCACCAATTTTGTTGGGGACTCCAGTACTTAATACTTATAATATATTTTTTACATTTAGTCTATAAATTATCTTTTAATAATATAGGACTAAAATGTTACATATTGCAATGCCCTAACGAGGCTTCATGTCCATTATTCATATAACGTACTATAATATGAATGCAACTGAATTAATAAATGAATTTATATTTCAATTATATTCCAAAGAAGCATTAGGTCTTCTCAAAAAGTGAGAAACGGATTTTATTTTAGTTTTCACTTTTAAGATAGTTGTATCGCTCGCAAAGGGTACATATTTTTAGAATTTAATGCCACCGATGTGAAGTCAGGGTATTTAGACGTACCTAAATATCTGATCTATCTAGATAGTTGTAAGACATAAGAGATTTTTACATACACAATTTTTGGTACTCGTCATATTATTATCTTCACACACTAACGATATTTTATTATATTTTCAGGAGGCCAACAAGTAATTGTGTCTATTGATGCCAGTTCTCATCAAGTAAATAAGTAATGATAATAATTTATTTTACAAAGAACCAAAAGCTTCATTTGCTATAATCTGCCAAACCAACGAAATCTGTATGGTATGCAGCACCACACAAATTCCAACACCACTCCAGTTAAGTAAACTCCAGGTAAGTAGGTTGAGTGGTGTTGGAATTTGTGTGGTGCTGCGTACCATACAGATTTCGTTGGTTTGGCGGATTATAGCAAATTAAGCTTTTGGTTCCTTGTATGTCATGGACTTCCGCAAAATAACGCCTGCGTCTATAATAATTTATTTTACACATGTTAAAAGTATTTAAGCTAATCCGATCACCGAAAAATAAAACTTATTATTTTACAATCACGTGGTTTTAATCATTTGTTTTTCCGGTTAGTTAGGAGAATAGTTTTAAGTGAATGATTCAATTGAACCTTGAGCCTTGAAATTATAATACTAAATCATGGTCATGTTATATAACTAGATGATAAATATAGAAATAATGAGTCATGGTATTAGCTATCAACACTAAATATGTACATAAAATATTATGTTGCCATGTTAATCGATAGTTCGATTAAATATAAATAAGGTAAAGTCTGATGGTGGCTTTATATCCAAGCATATAAGGAAATAACAACATTGCGCACGATCAGTGTTAAATAAAATCACCGTGCAGTGAGCTGTTTTAGTATTCATAACAAAGTGTTTAATAAAACATGCGGAAGATAATATGTTTACTTTTGTTCGCGCTAGCCGTCATGGCCCAAGAAGAGAAACCTCAATACGATTTGAGCAAAGGTGAAGAATTGTTCGATAAGTTCATAAAGGATTACAATAAAGAATATAAGGATGAAGCAGACAAGAAAGTACATTACGAAGAGTTTCTTAAATCGTTGAAAGTAATAAATGATGCTAATGCCGCGCCATCTAGCGCAACGTTCGATATAAACGCATTCGCCGACTATACTCCTGAGCAGAGGAAATTTTTGCACGGAGGAAAAATTCCACGGGTAAGTAATAAATTAGGTTTATTTTATTTTATTCAGATTCAAGTTAGCCCTCTACTGCAATCTCACCTGGTGGTAAGTGATGATGCAGTCTAAGATGTAAGCGGGCTAACCTGGAAATGGTATGGCAGTTTTTTATTAAACAAACACCCCTTGGTTTTGTTGGTTTCTACATGGCATCGTACTGGAATGCTAAATCGCTTGGCGGCACGGCTTTGCCAGTAGGGTGTTGTACTAGCCTCGGCCGAAGCCTCCCACCAGACCAGAAATTATAAAATTTCAAACCTCTGCCGGAAATCGAACTTGGAACCTCCCACTAATAAGACCACAGAGCTAGGGAGGCCGTTAAGTAAGTTAAGTTACAACTTTTATATATCATGACTAATATTCCCCTTTTCCCCTCTTGCTTGTGCTAGTAGTAGGTATGACACTAGTGCAACAGATGGGGTTTGAACCGCCGACCTTTCGGATTTCAGTCCGCGTTTTTACCCGTTGAGCTATTGAGGCTTCTAATTAAATTGAAAATTTTAATTACTTTTGTTTAGGCATAGCTCGTCTTATAAAAAAAGACGATAGAATATTTAGTATATTTCAATCTTCTATTTTCAGGAACATCAGAAGGCTGAAACGGAAACAAAGTGATGTATTTTTCTAGTTCTTCGTATTTTATGTTTTCTTGTACTTTTTTATTTTAATTTTTGTAACCGAGTTCTAATAAAATAAACTGTTACTGGAATATCTATTATTTAGTCTTATTTAATCAATGATTTAATAACATGGAGCCACAAATACGTATGTAAGTAGTAGGTAAAAAAAAAACACGACTGCTGAATTATTATTTTTTTTCGAAAAAATTATAGCCAATGTCACTTGAGATGAGTAAGGATTCAAATCTGTTCAGGCATTTAGAAATTAGGGTGGAATAAAGAATCATTTTGAACACATTGAACAACATGCATACAGTACATTCATGAACCCTGATAAAATTACACTCATTTTAACGGTAATTTTTTTTTTGTGGTTTTAACTTCCGACCCAAAAAGAGGGGTGTTTTAAGTTTGACGTGTGTATCTGTGTATCTGTATATCTGTGTATCTGTGTGTCTGTCTGTGGCATCGTAGCTCCTAAACTAATGAACTGATTATAATTTAGTTTCTTTTGTTTGAAAGGTGGCTTGATCGAGAGTGTTCTTAGCCATAACTCAAGAAAATCGGTTTAGCCGTTTGAAAGTTATCAGCTCTTTTCTAGTTACTGTAACCTTCACTTGTCGGGGGTGTTATAAATTTTTAATTTACACTTGTAAATCAAACACTTTCGGTCTCACATAACTTATGCACGGTTCAAACTGTCGTTAAACACAAGAATTGTATGGGATGGTCGGGTTTAAGGTAAATCGAGTTTATGGCAAGACAGTTTGAATTGTGCTTTATATCAACAAAATATTTAGGCCAGGGATAAATTCAGCAGAATACCACACGCGGAAATTCCCCTGTTCCCATTGTTTTGTACCCTTAGCTACTTACCAGGTACATAGTAATATTATATCTGACACATTCGAGCGGAATTCCGCACGCATTATTACACTCATGGTATTCCGCTTGATCTTTCCATGGACTTAAAAGGAACTAGCTAGCTTAACAGCTGGTATTTTAACCCCCGACCCAAAAAGTTATAAGTGTAGTGTTATAAGTTTGACGTGTGTATCTGTGTATCTGTCTGTGGCATCCTAGCTCCTAAACTAATGAACCGATTTTAATTTAGTTTTTTTTTTATTGAAAGGTGGCTGGCTCGAAAGTGTTCTTAGCTATAATTCAAGAAAATCGGTTCAGCCGTTTGAAAGTTATCAGCTCTTTTCTAGTTACTGTAACCTTCACTTGTCGGGGGTGTTATAAATTATTAATTTACACTTACTATGCTCAAGTTTTCGCAAGTGAAGCTGATTGCACGCCGCAGTAATAAAGACGCTGGTAAGTATTTCTTAGATTGTTATTTTAAATAATTATTTACTAGATGATATCCGCGACTTTGCTTCAGGTATTTTAAAAATCCCATCGGAGTTGTAAATAACCAAAATAATATATTTAGTAAAAATGTGATTCCTTGATTTTCCGGAATAAAAGTATATCTAGCCTATAATATCTGTCCGTAAATCTACCAGACAGACAGACTTCAGACAGATACACGTTTGCATAATTTTAGTATGGATTTCTTTTTTATCAACAAGATAATGTTCAAGGATGACCAGTGTGAAACACATTAAAATATCTCGTATCTGATTGACTGCTCTTTCCTCGAACTGCCAACCGACTTTGTTTCAGTGAATTCGCCACCGAGACCTCGTCTATATTTTAAAAAAAAATGCTCTCCAATGCTCTCCAAGTCGGTCTATTTAAAGGAACCCTTAATCATAAATATCGCAAACGTGACTTGATTTAATAGAAGCCTTAAAACCCAACCCAACAAGTTTTTTCTTTCATTCCTTTTTAGGGTTCCGTACCCGAAGGGTGCCAATGGAACCCTATTACTAAGACTCTACTGGCCGTCTGTCCGTCCATCCATCCGTCTGTCAGTGTGCTAGAAGTGATTTAAGCCTAGATTGATATTATTATGTCAGTCAGTAGTAGCCAAAAGGCATTCTATCCTAACAGTAGATTCTCCTATTCAAATTGAACATTGGGTGTTATTTTAAAGGCCAAATTACGCCGAAACGCTGCGCAATTTTAAACACTTTGCGGTCAAAACGGCCGCCCACTATTAGTTTCGTACGATTTGAGCCAGAAAATGGACAAAGCGTTTGCCAACTAACACGGCCTATAGCCTTTTCATTAGAACAGTGTTAACAACAGCGAATTTATGCTACACGAGGTTTTCCCTAACAGATTACAGGGTGGCGTAAGCCTTTTGAAGCCCATTTAATTAGTGAAATTGCCTTTCAATTTTATTAGTTGCGTTCACAGATAATCAATATAAAGGAATACCGGTCAAGTAGGAGTTTGACTCGTACACGAAGGGTTCCGTACCATCGTACTTGAGATATAATACTACTAGCTGATACTTGCAACTTCATCCACGTCGATTTTGAACTCTCTACCTATTACGATTCGTGATATACAGATGGACGGATGGACAGTAGGGTTAGTAAAAAGGTCCTGTTGGCACCGTTCAGGTACGGAACCCTAAAATCTTGACTAACACTATGACTCATCAACGCTTAAACCAAACCTCTGGATCTAGAAAGCTGAAATTTTGCTCATAGGTTTATTTTATTATGGAACAAAGTAAGGCCAGATTTTTCCCACAGGAGTGAAGCCTTGGGCAGTCACTAATAATGAAGAAATAGACTGTCAGATGACATAAGAAAAGTAGGATGAGCAACAACATGGAAAAGCGCGTGAAGAAACAAATTCTATATAAAGACTAAAATCCTGTCTGTCTGTCTGTCTGTCTGTCCGTCCCGATTATCCCGGAAAATCAAAGAGCTCCCAAGGGATTCCCAAAAACCCATCCGCTTAACCGATTTGTATGTTTGGTACCGAGGTAGCTTGCGTCCCTGTAATTGACATTGGCAAGTTTTTATCCCGGAAAATCAAACAGTTCCCACGGGATCTTCAAAAACCTACATCGACGCGGACAAAGTCGCGGGCATCCTCTAGTTCTACATAAATGTTTAAACTATCAGCAATAATGGCTTAATAATTAATATCATAAAAAGTTAAACGCATTCGTTCTAATTCCCCAATCGCTGATAAAGGAAAATATTACCACCAGCCTGAGCATAATCAGTGCACCTCATGTTTCTCTTAGCTTTTGCATTGCTTTGTCGATGAATACTACCAAAGCTTTGAGCTGTTTGTGCTGGGGCTCCAGGGACTCCAACGCAAACACATACTGAGGTAATGTGCTCTTTTACCCTTTTCTGTGATAGAAGTTGTTACATATTTTATTTATGCATTGAATTAAATGTTTGGAACGGTTATTCCGAACGAAACTCGTGTTCATAAAAAAAAAAAAACAATTTTTTAATTATTTTTTGTGATTATTTTTTACATTGTAATATAATTACAAGTTCATAGTTTTCGGATTTTTCCCTTTACTTGTGCTATAAGATCTACCTAAGTACCTGCCAAATTTCATGATTCTAGGTTAACGGGAAGTACCCTATAGGTTTTCTTGACAGACACGTCAGACAGACAGACAAGAAAGTGGTCCTATAAGGGTTCCTTTTTTCTTTTTCAGTCACGGAGCCCTAAAAGAAGTATCAAAATGAAAATTTTGGAAAAATACTGAAAAGAGTCTTTTAGCTATGACCAATCATGAATCATGGTGATTTATACAATATTCATGTGACAATAGGTAATATCTGCTAGTTAAATACATAATCAAACTGAAAATTTCAATAACCACTCCATAATAACTGAACACAGATTGCCATTCCGAACTCTGCGCACTGTACCCTCGGTATGAGATTTTACTTCTCACCAATTTTCATAGTATTCGAGACTCAAAACAAAATAACGTCAAAGTAAAATAGACTAAAAGTTTTTGATTTAAAGTTAAAAGTTGAGTAAGTACCATTGATTTTAATTTCGCAACGTTTCCACTTGGAGCGCTGGGTGTAAATATATGTTCAAACTTGAGCATTAAAACAAGGCACATTAAGGGTAATTTTGCTTTAACAAAACATTTTACTTCAAAGTGTTTCGACCGTCGAATTCTACCAAAGTTGGTGAGAATAAAAATCTTACACTGAGGGTACTGTTCAATTTTAAATGCTTGCGGTCAAAGCGTCCGCCCAATATTAGTCTCGCGCGATTTGAGCCAGAAATTCGCCAAAGCGTTGGGCTTTTCATCAGAATAATGCTTTTAACTGCAGCTAATTTAAGCTTTACAATATTCGCCAGGACGAATTACAGAGAAGCGTATTTTGTGATCAGTGAGGCATAAAACAACAACTAGTTAATATCTCTATTTTATTCGTTTTATTGATTTTTTCGAATAAACCAGAAGAACGGTAGTTTTTTTATAGTTTTAATTTTAATTTAGTTTTTTTTTTTGATTTTTTAATTCATTTGTGGTGTCAAAATTTAAAATCGTATAGTTTGGAAAATAATATTAGTTTAGTTTTCTATCTATCGGCACTCCAAAGCACTAATATTAGCATGTTGGTGACGTAACCTTAAAGTTTTTGCCAATGGCCCAAGGCGCCTAAATAAGTTTTCAATTCCGACTTACCTATACATATAATACTCATACATACATAGTTTAAAATACTCATCGTTATATTTTCATTATGTAGGTGTACTCAAACAGTTTGGATTTTTTTAAAGTATGATGTAAATATTAAACAGTACAAAGAAAGCATAAATCTAGTATGTCCGTTATTCATATACAATGCAAATGTAATCTTTCTTCATCACACAAAGGGGCAAGCGGAGCACGGGTTTCTATAAAGAAAATCTCTTTTAAAAACTCTTTTAACAAGTGTAAGAAACCTCTACAAGGTTTTATTCAAATAAAAACAGCATTCTATAAGTATAAAATTTTCACCTAACACCAAGTTACCTACAACATTCAGAATAGGTATATGTACTTACTTTGTTTTATTAACCCCCGACCCAAAAAGAGGAGTGTTATAAGTTTGACGTGTGTATCTGTGTATCTGTCTGTGGCATCATTGCTTCTAAACTAATGAACCGATTTTAATTAGTTTTTTTTTTTTTTTTGAAAGGTGGCTTGATCGAGAGTGTTCTTAGCTATAATCCAAGAAAATTGGTTCAGCCGTTTGAAAGTTATCAGCTCTTTTCTAGTTACTGTAACCTTCACTTGTCGGGGGTGTTATGAATTTTACACTTGTAAAATTCTTGCATTTTTCAACCTACACATTGACGAGAATCAACAAGGTATAACTTTTCCTATTAATCTGAAAACATCCACTTTCCTTTCCGATCGAGACGGTCACTTGGCACTACTCCCCTATAAAAGCGAATTTGTCTCATCAATCAAATCCTAAAAGCAGCATCAATCACCCACATATACGCACATCAGGGAAATTTTGCCGATAAAGATGTTTTTCTTTTTACATCAGAGTGAACCCCTGTGACCCGCCTTTGACAAATTTGGTTATAACCCTCGCCAGTGAAGAAAGAATACTGGAAAGGAAGCTTGATTGTTACTGTATAACAAAATTTATACCAGCTATTTATAAACTACTTTTTTTAAACAGTATACACACTTGTCACACTTCCCTTTTAATAAGATTTTTTAATTTTTTTAAATTTAGTACCTAAATAATAAACTAGTAGGGCGCGTGAAATGAACCACTAAACTAGAAACTTGTAATTTGACACGTAGTTTTCTAAAGTAAACTTCCACCAAGAAATCTGAAAGATTCCCAAGCGAAGCCGAGGTGGGTGTAGGTTTAAAATATTTTAAGAAAACTAATCTTGTAACTGAAAGAAAAAAAAAAACAGAAAATATTTCGTTTGGTAGAAGCACTGGAAAAGCGAAATATGAAAATTGGACAATCAATTTCCTTTATTAAGAAACACAGACTAAAAAGAGAAGTTTCATTTGAACTCGCAGCTCCCGTAAAAGCTTTTGCAGGGAACAAAAACTAAAAGTTCACTATTGCAGGATCGCTTTCAGGAGGTAACTACCTATGAAAATATGAAGTGTACCTAACGGAAATCACGGCGTGCATGTATGGCCACAGTTCACGACAGAGGGAACTTCTAACAAAACGTCAAAAAGCTTCGAAAAAGAATCTAGTTGTCAATCTAGTTGTCTAATCAAGAATTTCTAAGTGAACAAAACTCAAACTCTAAGTATTTGTTAAATATTGCCGAATATTTTGTTCCTATTTAGACGCAAAATCGTCAGCAATATATTTCTCAAGAGTCAGAAATTTCTTTATCTCACGAAAATACAAGCCACAATAAATATTACAAAGAGCTCTTGATTAAATCTTGATTGATTGCTAACTTATTGTGTGAAATGCTTTAAACGGCAGTTAGCGATACGCTAAATTGATTAGCTAAATTAATATTATAATATTAGGTATTGTTGTAAGGACTAATTAATCATGAAGATGTTCAAGTTCTGCTCAATCCTATTTATAGTACGTAAGTACATAACTACTACAATCAAGTTAGGTAAGTAAGCACAAAGTTATACGAGTACAACAAAGACTTCTCGGTCGGTACGTTTGATTCTATTTCAATTCAATTCAAAATGTTTTTATTCAATTAAACTTTTACAAGTGCTTTTGAATCGTCAAAAAAAATCTACTAATATTTATATTCCAGTCTGTGATAGCTCAGCAACATCGGCTTCCTATGATCCTGGTTTGATCTCAGGCTCTCACAGATTTTCGGAGTCATACTCTGTTTTTTAAGCAATTAAATGTCACTCTCTTCAACGCTGAAGTATATCGTGAGGAAACCTGCATGCCTGAAAGCTCTCTATAATGTTGTCAAAGGTGTGTGAAATCGCAAATCCGCTCTTGGCAAGCGTGGTGTCAGTCTGTCTGTCCGTCGTGTCTGTTAAAAAAACCTATAGGGTACTTCCCGTTGACCTAGAATCACGAAAGGCAAGTATTTTTTTATTAAAGTGACTCGACTGAAGTGACATCTCGTAAATCGTAATTTTAAACTTATACCTACTTACTCAACAAAAATAGTCTTGTTTTATTCGTTTTGTGTTTACGTGTAGAGTAAGTAAGATACAGATCAGATAAATATTCAAATGATTGTGAGAATGGTACATTTAAAATGCATAGACTAGAGGGCTGTAATGAACAAGTCTCAAAGCCGCATGTGTTTCAATCAGTTACTTGATTTAAGAGGGCTCCTCCGCCACTCGTTTCATACAATCGTAGTTCCAATTTCATTTGAATATTAAGCAACCAAAGTCCATGAAATTTTGCAGACATATTCTAGAAACTAATATCTATGTCTGTGGTTTTCCAGATTTCTGTTAAAATATTCGATTTCAAAGTTAAAAAAAATTTCATACAAATCTTTGAGCCCCTGTAATTTTAGAACTACATAATTTTAGAAAAATCTAAAACACCACAGACACAGATATTAGTTTCTAGAATATGTCTGCATAATTTCATGGACTTTGGTTACTTAGTATTCAAATGAAATTGGAACTACGATTGTATGAAACGAGTGACGGAGAGAGCCCTGTTAACGCGTAGGTACGAGTTGGTATGGGTCTTCATGGAATGGAACTACATAGAGACGATCGATGTAACGAGTGTATGTGATGCTAGAGAACTGGCGGATAAAAATAATGTAAGATATCTATTCAAATTAGACTTTTACAAGTACTTTTGAATCGTCAAGAGGCATTCGGAATGCCTTTCCTACCGAGAAAAACCAGCAAAAACACGGCGGTTGCTCTTTTCAAAGATTTGATACACCATGCCATGATATGCCATGATGATATGCCATGTATGCTATATATACAATAAGTATAATAGAATGCTATATAATCTAGGCGCCTACAAAAACTAATGCCCAGAGAAGATAATGCCCACGTGAAATCGTAAGCATTATCTTACCTACTTTAAAAAAATTGTAAGATTACGACGCAATACTCTCAAAGGTAATTTATATTTTCTCAAGTAAGCGATAATGTTTGTCTAATCAATCTAAGTATTTCACAAATTACGCTTAATGCGATTGCCGATAAGGCACTTCAATAAATTACAAGTCTCATTTATATTTACTACGGTGCGAGCACTCAAATACGAGTAAGTGAAGCTTAAGGTTAATTGCAAATCAGGTAGCTATTTAAAGACACGGATTTTCCTGGGGAATCATACGTCGGTTGTACGTGAAAACGTCGTGTTGTCTCGCTTGAGCGAGAAAATAGTCAATAGCTAGTCGTTTCCTCGTCAACGGTGGGATAAGTGCCTAAGTTTATCTTAAAATCGTTTTTCCATTGTTTCTAAGTACCTCGTACCTTGTTATTATCTTTGTATCGTTAGTAGTATTTTCAGTACGATAATAGGTGCCTTGTATTGCATGTTTTATCTAATAGCCCTTAATATTAAGAATATTAAGAAAATATTCGCAAAATTTTCTTAAAAGGAATTATTTTCGAGAGAGAGAGTTCCGAATAAAATTTGGATGTGTATTTTAAATTTGCAAAGTCCAATTCTAGCACCTTGGGTCTACGTCTAGGTTGGAAGACCATTTATTAGGTGGACAGACGACATCAAACGAATCGCAGGGAGCCGGGGTATTCCTCCTTCACCTTTTTACCATCGTACTGCCAGGCATCGTCAAAGTCTGCATCCGTACGCAGTCGAAATTCCTCGAACACGTACGAAACGATTTGCTTCCTCTTTCTAATTCGAACCGCTAGGATATGGAACGCCCTTCCGGCATCAGTTTTCCCTTCCTCCTATAATATGGGTACCTTCAAGTCAAGAGTATGAATAGGCAACTTTTAGGCAAGCGCGCTCCATCTTAGGCTGCATCATCACTTGTTAGCAGGTCTGATTGCAGCCAAGCGCTAGTCTATATAATTTAAAAAAAATTGCTTGTCTGTAAAGTCGGTTTACTGACGATAGTTGAACGTGACAACAAAGGCCGATTGTGCTTCTTTGTCGCTCGTTCCGCACTCTCGCTTGCACTTCAAGCCTTACATGGAACGCATCAGAGCGAGGTAACGCCGCATGAGTCATGTTTTTCGTGCGTGCAGCCGGCTCTATCGAATTATAAGACGTTGTCACGTCAAAAAAAAATCACGCGGCGCAAGACCGTGATGTGTGGAAGTTCCTAAAAGAGACCTATGTCCAGCAGACAACAGTGGACGACTATCGGTTGATAATAATGATGATGATGATTTCAAATTGTCAATATAATATTTATGTACAGAGACATACTTTGACTTCACACAAATGTCTACTTACCCATTAATATGTAGCCTAAATGTGAATGTGTTGTTTAAATCGTAAAATATTGGTGAAACTTAGTTAGTACTTATTTAATTTACAGTTTATACAGGTGATAATTTTTTTGTTCGTAGTGTGTTTCAGTTTTAAGTTCTATAACGGATTCCTAAATTAACTAGTTTCCAAGAAGCATTTTCGTTGCGAATTCTGCAGAATCTTTGAACAATTTGCACTCAATTCATGTTGTTAGCCTCCAACTGTAAACTAGTAACTCTGTATTGTCCAACAACGTAAATGTTTCGCTAGATGAGGCACTTCATGGTACCATAAGTGCCAACGAACTACGGTGTCCGCAATCCTAATCCGCTTTAGACGCAGTCTGTTTGTAAAAATTAAACTTCCACGATAACTCTAAATCATTATTTACATAGGTAGCTTTAGTAACTATTGTCTATATATAAATAAATTAAATAAAAATCGTTTATTTCGACTAAAGTACATCTTTTTGTTAGTAATGACATACACCTTAAAACTAATGTTAGTAAACTCAAAACTATTTATCTATCCCTTAAACTATATCTAAGACAAGTCTGATTGGTCAGTTCTTGCACCATGTGACAATGATTCAGGTACTCATAATCAAATAATGCCATCAGGATGGTATGTGGTAGGCATGGTAGTATGGAAACAATCCAGATGAGCATCCGCGAATATACCCGACGCGCTACAGCAACGAGGCAGACCCATTAGCATCCTGAATGCATTATTGTACTGAAATATAGACTACAGTCTGTTGTTTAACTTATCAGTTTGTAAAAACGGACTGCGTCTTAAACGGATGACGACTGTCAGGACTGCGGTTCTCCATATTCGTTGGAACATGTTGTTACTATGAAGCGCCCCATCTAGTGGAACATTTAAATCGCTAGTATTGTCTAACCTGGATTTCATTGTTTGTTACAGTGGACTCTACCAATATCTACAGATATTTGTAAGTTCGCAAAGTTTCTGTTCCCCACTTGGTTTGCCGTTTGAACTGAACTAACTAAACCATCGGGGTATTGATTGTTACTCAAACCAGATTACTGGCTCAAATTGTTTCGATGGTATGTATAAGCCGGCAAAATTCCGCTACTTAGATGTATATAATTTTCATAAACAAGCTTACTGCTTACTCTAATTAATATTATTATAAATTGCCTCCATTAGTGAGCTATTAATAATCCTACTACCTATCCATCTCTTAGCCACCATAATATTTTCAGGCTAAGTTCAGGGTTTTCATCTGGTGTCCATCTGTGGTCTACTTAGTATCGTGGCAACGCCTTGTCAGGCACTCTTAAATATTAACAATTTATCAAAATTTAATGGTGTCTGACAGGGGGTTGCTACAATACTAAATGTCTGGTAATGCAAGACGTGATTTCTAATACTATTCCAAAGAAAATATACAAAAATTACACTTTATACTTCGATGAAAAATTTTATACACCTTTGTTACCTGTTATTTGCCAAAATCACGATGATCCAAACCTCATAGTCGCTGATCGTTCCTACCTGGGTTGGGGGCAATGCGCATAGAAACTTTCAGTTTTTATAATATAACAAAGGTCTGGCCCTCACGGATTCTTTCTATATAAGTAAATATGTAGGTAGGTGAGTATTTAGGTACTTACAAATGGAGAGATCTGAAAATTCATAAAAAAACCCCGTAAAGTATACTAATCTAATTGAAATATACCATATTTTATCCGTTAATTCATTCAAAATGAAAAGAAGCATATTCAACCAAAAATCACATTCAATTACTATCCATCACAAAACGTGCAAAATAAAACGAAATTGATTAATTTTATAAATCTCGCTATTCGCGAACAACACCGCGCCGCGGCGCTAATAGGGAATACTTTCATTTTTCAATGAACCTAATTTGGCAGTGTTTTAACCCCCGACCCAAATAGAGGGGTGTTATAAGTTTGACGTGTGTATCTGTGTATCTGTGTATCTGTCTGTGGCATCGTAGCGCTTAACGAATGAACCTATTTTAATTTAGTTTTTTTTGTTTGAAAAGTGGCTTGATCGAGAGTGTTCTTAGCTATAATCCAAAAAAATTGGTTCAGCCATTTAAAAGTTATCAGCTCTTTTCTAGTTTTCTTGTAGAAAAGAACTAACCGTTAGGTTCATAATATTATTTCAATTGACAAATGTCAAGCTGTCGAGATGGACGTTGCCTAGATACATAATTATTTATTTGAAAATGATGTTTTGGAAAACTCAGATACTTTGGATAGCTATAATCCTAGAAAATCAGTTCAGCCGTTTGAAAGTTATCAGCTCTTTTCTAGTTACGGTAACCTTCACTTGTCGGGGGTGTTATAAATTTTTAATTTACACTTGTCAATAGTGCAAAACAAACTTTATACCTATGGTCCTGTCAAAACTCAGTTTTGTTAGATGTGAAATAAATTTGTTCTTACCCCCTTAAGAACTAAGTGCTTAGCATTAGATACCTACTTCAAAAATTCCCTTCCTCATCAATTTTCTTGAAAGCTTGCTTGATACAAGTGCTCTTAACACTGATCGTTAAAGATGCTGAGAGACTGATCGACAAACTAACTTGAGATCGTTAATAGACGGTTACGAAAATGTGTCACACACTGTACTTTCTTACTTATTATGAGTATTTTTTTAAGTTATATTTTGTTAAGTTGGTATTCTTTGTTTGATTAGGATTCAATTAACAGGGCTCTCTCCGTCACTCGTTTCATACAATCGTAGTTCCAATTTCATTTGAATATTAAGCAACCAAAGTCCATGAAATTTTGCAGACATATTCTAGAAACTAATATCTGTGTCTGTGGTGTTTTAGATTTTTCTAAAAATATGTAGTTTTAAAATTACAGGGGCTCAAAGATTTGTATGAAAATTTTTAAGACCGCGTAACTTTGAAACCGAATATTTTAATAGAAATCTGCAAAACCACAGACATATAGATATTAGTTTCTAGAATATGTCTGCAAAATTTCATGGACTTTGGTTGCTTAATATTCAAATGAAATTGGAACTACGATTGTATGAAACGAGTGACGGAGAGAGCCCTCTTAAGTGATGTTTACAGCTTTTAATTACTTTGATTCTATTTTTATGACGACTACCAGTAGAACCAGCGAGAAGTAAAACGGGCTGCTAGTCAACGCTCGTCTTTCAAGCAGCTGTGTAATATTGTCAGTTTACGGAAATGATCAGCCAATTCTAGTAACTGGTACTCTCAGATTAGCTAGGTGACATAGTTCAGTTAGTTCGCCTTGTTTACCTTTGAAGTCCGCGAGGTGTACCGAAGTATAAAAAGGCGTTGCAGCTATAACGTCTAAGCGCGTTAAGCTAAACGAAGTTAGCTTGGCTCACAGTATGGCCTGCGCTTAAACTGTGTGGCGAAAAAAATTAGATACTTTTTGAACAGACAACAAAAAAAAACCTAAACAAAAAAATCTAAATTAACACGCAGAAAGTGGCGAGCAAACCCAGTAATTAATATTATATGGAACTTCTCTCAAGCATTTATAATCAACTTGCATGCGGATGTAGGCCAGACGTGACTAACCTCGAAAGTTCATTAATCCAATCATTAACTTCCATTTCTTAATTTGTTCCATCTCTCAGCAGAATATAAAGTAATTCAAAAGAATCTTGTATAGTTAATTAAATTTTTATTTGATATCCAAAAAGCGCTATTGAGATTACTTTCAAATGAAGAAAAGTTAGGCTCTGCTTAATTCCGATTCAGACTCAATTTTATTCTTTTCACTCTCAGGTTGTTTGACTCAAGTTAATTAGTTGAGAAAGGATTCGTAATTTTGTATTTTAAGTAATTCTAAATTAATTCGACAACTTCAAAAGATTCCAGGATTTTTAATATTAGATATTTTTAAAACATTATTAGATTAGAACTTTTTGAGAGCGCGCCATCGAACACTGGTCCTTATACTTTTCGCCCTTTCTTGCTGTTTTGGGTCCATCTGGCTGGAGGCCGTCCAACACTGTGCTTACCATTTGTATGCAGTCTTTACTCACGTCTACTTCAGCGGCTTTTGGTTCTGCAAAATGCATTTCCTTGTATTATTATAATTAGTTATTATTTATCTGCATTTTTATCTTAAAAAGTCTGTAATCAGTTTAGTCTGTAGGTAAGAAATATACATTAATCTTATTGTATTATACGAGAATTTCCATAAAAAATAGTTTCAAGCATTACCAATTTTTATTATAAGAGACGAATGTAATCACTATTCATCACACAAAGGGGCAAACTGAGCTGTAGTTTCTTCAAAGAAATATCTCAAAAACTCTTTCAAACAAAATTGTACTTTTCTCTGTTTGAGTATACAATAGACGTCGGACCCATAATTTAATACGCTACGAGTTTTCTGAAAATATTTATTATGCTAGCTTTCGCCCGCAACTTTGTCTGCGTATAATTTACAGCTCACAGAACTCGGAAATAATGTAGTTATCTATCAATGAAAGATATTTTAAAAATCGAATCATTAGTTCTGGAGATCACCCCCAAAATACAAACTCACAAACTAACTCCTACCTCTTTATTACATTGATATGATTGATAAAGCAATGCTTTTGATCCTGTGGCGGGGAATTATTGAATTGTAATTAGCTATTTTTGAATAACAATTTCAAATCTCTATTTAATATCCCCTATTTAATACAACCCTAAAACAAAAATATACATATATTATATTCTTTGATCCCTATCCCGTGGGAATTTTGATATACACCGGCCTTATTTCTTGTATACATTATAAATAAAATATGTCTGTCAGCTCTCTAGGCCCATAGTGAGACAAGAGTTTTTTGGTATATGTTTAGATAAAAAGCTCCAAATTAACTAGACTAATCCAAACATCAATAGTTCTTCGAGCTTAACCAGATAACAACAATTTGAGACCGTTAAAGCAGATAAAACTAAGCTTTGACAATAGACACGCTTACCTATCTCGCTAATTATCTTATTTACTTTCCGCTTTCCCTCCAGAGGAGAATTTCCACGGCCATTGTTATATAATTGCTGTTTGAAATCATCAAACAAGGAAAACTGCAACGGGGGAATAAATATTAAATTGTAAAATTAAAAAGATAGCTTGTTTCAGTTTAGAATTACATCCGTACGTATTTTTTTTTAATACTATGAGGAATATTCATCATAGTATTTTTTATTAATAATAGGTACTATGAGGAATACCTAGACATAAAACATTTTTGATAATAATATTTTATTGTTTAAATTAACAAATTATTTTACTTCAAACGTTATTACGCTTTGCTTCGTAGCTAGTTTAGATAAGTTTTAATAAAAAAAATCTTTATATTTCTGATCTGAATCTTAACCTGTTCGAAGTACAAGTGCTTTTTGTCACTCAGATAATAATTGATTTTGGAATCTGCTGTCTTTGTATTTTATTGAGCGATATAACGATTTTATAAAACAGCTATAACATATTAAACAACATTTTGAACCTTTTCACAACCAACTATTGAACCTTTACGATAGTTCCAAGAGTAGCCGGACCGAAAAATCGCTTTTTGCCGACCCCATAAATTCATAGCCGATAGCACTTAATGCGTCCGAGAAGCGCTAAATTTCTAGGTTATAAGGTCCCCAATGACCTGTTTTATAGAGCGTTGGGTAGCCCTCGGAGATTAATGAAATCTTTGGGAGCCATCTATCTTTTCTTTGTATGTAAACAGAGTTTATAAAGGAGTTGAAAGTACTACGTTTTATTGAGACGAACTGATAAGTGAGTCAGTCCAAAATATCCAACAATAAAAGTATTTTTATTTCTATTTTTTTTTAGTTTCTGCTTCATATACACTTATACAGGCTGGTCAAGTGTACATAGATAAATCAATAGTTTTCTCAATATTATCAAATGCCTAAAAACTCGTACCTTACTACCTATTTACCCTTATTAGAACAAAAATTGCATACGTAAATGTGATAAAACATGTGTACCTATCTAACTATCTACGCTCTTCTAGCATTTTCAACAATTTACTATACGACAATGTTATAAACATTTAGCATACGGAGGTGTGTAATTAGTTTTTATTTTGTAAAGAAAATATTGCGATTTGTGAGTTGTAGGTACCCTACTTAAGTCATTCATATTATGATATGCATTATGCATACAAGTTTAATAAGGTGACTGCTAAAATTAAAAACTTGAAATAGGTTTTGCAAGCGAATTTTCTTATTAAAGTAGATAAAAACATCTAGTTATTAGGAAAGGATTATGAGTTATTCCACCGAAATTATTAGAAAACCTATATCCACGCCACCGAAGTCGAGGGAAAAAGCTAGTAGTATGATTAACTACGTAAAGATAATATCTACAAAATTCTACATATATAGTTAATAAAGATTTTTAATGCAGTTGCAAGATATACCTGTTCAGAATTCCAGTGAAAGCAGTGTGAAAACTAACGGCTTGGAAAAGTTCGCTCCTGTACCTAGTAGGAATGTAGCCAAAGGAACTTACGGTACGTATGACCACCAACAAACAAACCCTTTATCCATACTATTAATATTATAAATGCGAAAGTGTGTCTGTCTGTCAGTAGGGTAAAATTGGGAGTTGTAGCTCACGTCTCTAGATAAAGCGCGGCGCGTCTAGCGGTGTAGCTGCGCCGCGCCGCGCATCGTATAGACGTGAGCTACAACTTCCAATTTCACGATCGATGTTAAATATAATCAGTAACAAGAGAATGATCAGGTTGTCACAAACTCCTCGAAGATGATTCAATGGTGATATTATTCTTGGATAGCCTACTTATCACTATTGACATCTCATTTTAGAATTATTTGGATTTATAATTTATATAAGTAATGGTTTTTTTAAATCGTTCAACAAATTACTTTTAATGTGTCAATTTCAGATAAATCCTAATGACTCAGCTTTATAAGGTTATTTATGAAAATCAGACGGTTTTAGTTACACATTAATCAGCTGATGGTATCAAGTCAACATACTTATTATTTATTCTTAATACGCGTGCGGAAACTTTAAGACCTTTATAATAAATGTTGGATTTCTTTGAGATCGTTGATATCAGAATACCATCGTATTCCTTATAGTTTAATATATGTACATGATGCAGCCCACACAAATTCCATTTTACAATAACAACGTCAACTAAATCATTAACTTTTAATATCATTTTTATTTGTTAATAATTATGATGATTACTTTGAGTTTTTGAAAAGGAATGACTTTCTTAGACCATGTACATGAATAAACTAAAGTCGTATTAATCAACAACTAATAAAAATATTGACTAAACTTTGCTAGTCATACTTATATTACTAATCAACCCTTAACAAAAGGAAAGTAAATAAAAACTACTAGATATATATTTATTAGAAAATTTTATTATCGAGACACCATTTTCTTAAAACAAGCACGTTTTTTAATGCACATATTGAAGGATGGTATAAACAACTAAACAAATCACTATTCGTTTCGTATTGTTCATACAAACTTAATAAGCTAGGGCAAGATTTATCTTCCAAATTATAAACACTATCGCAACCAAACATTTTCGATATCCACTGCACTTTTTCTACACCTTTAGCATAAACACGTTTATTATTTAAATAATTATTCATGTTTACATATCCTTTGTAGTTTAAGTATGAAATAAAACCTTCTTTCCAATGTATTCCTCTGTTTCTTTCTATCCAACAAACTTGTTTTCTTTCCGTTTTCGTTAAATTATAAAATGGGTATGGTGGCTTGATTAAATAAGTCTGGATATGGTTATTACATAATATAGCTATTTCTTTTACTATAAACTCATTGGAATCCGTCTTGAATCCTTGTACATCAATGATGACATTCATGACAACTTGCGGACAATATTACTTAAGGGTTTATATTCAAAGAGGCGATCGTTTATTATAAGACAATATGCTGATGTTTTATCCGGGATTTCTTGCGAACTTTCAATTTCCAAACGTACGTCTACAGGTCCTGTCTTTAAATTCTCGTTTTGTCTTGAACAGTCAATTACAAACAGTGGTGCCTTTTCTTTAAATGTGATCAGATCAAACAACGGGTCAACAGGAAGATTATAATAAGACTGACGAAATTGAGTGTACATTTCGTATAATATACTGTATTTATTTTCATCAAATTTCAAATTAAGTGAATCGTATGGGTAATATTGTGAATTTAAAAACAGTGTTACATTTGTTAATTTGCAATGATCAAATATAGAACTATCATTAGTCTTACTGTTTTTCCTATTAGTTTGTAGACCAAAAATAACATATCGAGGCTTTTCAAGTTGAGAAGTAGTTTTAATTGACCACGAATGTTTTGTAGTTTTAGGAAGTAAAGGATATTCATATAAATCCCAATTTCTGAATGCTATTTGAATAGGTTTGTCTTTTTCTAAATACTTAAGTAGTGAGAGTCTTTCACGATCCGAAACTTTTATATGCGGCACACGCCACTGAATTGTTCGTACTTCTATATGTATATTATCATCCTTGTGAATTGTTACACTATTAAAATTACTATTACTTCTATTCAGAATAAGTTCATGTTTACAGTTTATAATAATTTTATTATAATCCTCGGCAAATCCCATTATTTTATTCAGTGGTATAACAGCATTAAAATATCCCTCTGTCATTTTAAAACCATCCATTTGCCAACCCCACAATGCTGCGACTTTGCTATCCCCCTCGTTCATCGATATGTATGATTTTAATGTTGTGGTTATTCCAGGGTTTCTTACGCGATCTATTTCAATACCGTTCATTTCATACCTAATGTCTTGAAATAGAAACATAACAGGGTTATTAGTAAAATTTACAGGTTTCTTTATTTCTTTCCCCGATTGATCTTTTCCAGTCACTGTGGCAAAGCCTTCAACATAAATTGAACTATTACATGGTAATATGTATATGTCTTGCTGATGTATTGGAATGCGAATTTCATCATTTTCTTTAAAGCTGTTATTGTATGGATTGTACGTGTGGATCTCATAACTTTCGATAGAATTATCGAATACTGGGGTGTTATTAATATTTAGAATATTCATACTTTGAATCCGAGTGATCGGAGAAAATCTTTGTTTCTTTTTGTTACAATATTACGATTTGCTTTAATACGTGTACGCGCTTTAGTAGCAGGCAAATGATTGATTCTTTTCACCTCATATCCAAGTGTTTTATTAAACACTATCATTTTGCTCTACGTAAATGAAGTCTCAGTTGGATATTTTCTTCTCTAAAATCAATATTGTTACCGTTTTCGTCAATGATTTTAACAGTTATGGATGATATATTACTCTTATTAACAGGAAGATAAATAATATTTTTTGGAATTTCTATATATCGATATCCTGGAGGAACGTTAGGAATAAATTCATGAATAATATGTGATGCAAACCCATTATTAAATGATCCGAATATAAGATCACATTCGATCCTGATGACAGACAAGGGAAGAATGTTAACTGGATTTACAGACTCATGCCATTTATTTGCTTCAAGTTTTACATTTGGGAAACCAAGTAAGCGTCCTAAACTGTTTTCTACGTCAAAATGTACAGTTTTGGAACAAAAAAGCGAGCATGTTAAAGTATTATTATTTGGTTTTATTTCAATTTCACAGTTGTCTAACTTACTCGCAAGATATTCTCTTATGTCATATAAATCATAAGTACCATATGGAATTTTTAAATATTTACATTCATCACCATATGCAAATATGTTATTGCTATGATTTATGTTTGGTATTGAGTTCAGAGCAGAAAAATATAATAAACCGCATTCATATTCACCATCGAGAATAAGAGGAGGTTGAAAAAATGATTCCAACACAGATTTGTGCCCGGTAATAGTGATTGTTACAGACATGATCGTAAACTAAAAATTTACTGATTTTACTGAACTATTTATACATTTTATTTTGTGTATTCCAAAAACTTCTTAAAAACTTTATACATAGATGACCGCAGTTATAAGGATGACTACCTTGAAAATTTTTGTAATTATAACTCATACCAGTTCCTAAATATTGAATTAACTCTTTAGGTGGTTTTAAATTTCCATAGCTGTCAAAGTATTGAATTTCATTATTTACTTTTGCATAGGCTACCCAATGAGAGCCAGGATTATTGGAGCTATCCAAATTAACTATACCACATTCTTTTCGAAAAGGATGTTTTGGCATCTCATCTCTCATAAACACCCCTCGAAAGTAAGGAATGTCTTGCGAATGGTTGATGATGTCGATATTGGTGAGCGCTCGTTTGGGTAGCCTTTCTCTTAGTTTTTTTCATTTGAAATGTAAATTCCTAAACTACCTCTATGCGGTTTGATATGTAAACCTTTGCCTATATGGAGGGTTTCCATTTTTTCATGATGCCTCTTTAATTCTGTAAAACGTTTTTTAGCGTCTTTCAAATCATTTATAACTTTAGCGATTCCTGCAGCACCACCAGCTAAGCTACCCGCAGCAGATAATCCGGCAAAAATAGGTATCAAAGGAAGTACTCCACCAGTTTTTGGAATTGGTATAATTCGAGGAAGTTTTATTGACGAGTCTTTAGTCAATTCTTTAGCCGCTGCTATGGCTAATTCTATAGCCATTTTCTTACATTTGGGTTTCATTTTTTGCACATGCTTTTTTGCATGAGCAACAACATGTTTAAAGTGTTTTTTCAAACCAGTGCCTGAAGCGGATTTTTTTGGCGACACTGTTTTAGAATTGTTAGCTTTACTAGTCAGTCCCGACCCGGTATACAATTTAGCTATCATAGCTTTATTAACTAAATTTGCTGCTATCTTTTCTCCCAAAGTTGCATCAGATGCTAAAGCACGTTGCTTAGCCCTTTTCATCAATATTTTATCAGCCTTATGACGATCACTTAATGAAGTTGACAAGTCGTATGCAATATCGTGTTGTTTACAATATTCATCCAATTTATTTACACCTTGATCTCCCCGTGCAAGCCTTTTATACAATTTTGTACCAGCACCACAGTAATTATATCCAGGTAGATGAAGTTCAAATGGTAAATGATTTATAAACCAATTGAGAATACTGCTCTCTTTCATTACTTTTATTACAATGAATGTAAAATAACTATACTATCACTTAAATAACAATAAATAAATTGGGAACTGGTTAGTTATAAAATATTCGTTCTATCTATCCAACTATTTTCACTCGATGGAAATCCTAACCACTTTACAAATATCTTGTTTCCTTTTCTTTTTAAAACTTTTTCAATAAGATAGACATTAGGATTTTCTGTTTTTTGAAGTTCTTCTGCATAAAATGAGCCCAAAATTGGCTGATGTTTAGCATCTTCTATAAGGTAAGTAACAGGATTCGTTTTCTGTACTTTTTTAATACGGAATATTTCGGTGGACCAATTAGGAGTGTAACCTTTTTCAAAAACACCTTTATACTTACTAATCCGCACAAAATCTCCAACTTTTAAATTTCTCTTCTTAAGGATTTTTAACTGTTTTCCTACATTAAATCTTTGAAGTATAAGTTTCTTATTATTTTCATTAACTTCGTTAGGAGATAAACCGATCGTTCTGTGTTTAGAGGTGTTATAATTTTCAACTATTTCTTCTAGCACACCTTTAATCCAAGTGTAGTTTCCTTGGAAACTGAATTGTTTATACATTTTATTTTTTAAAGTTCTTATAAGTCTTTCAACTATAGAAGCTTTTTTAGTGGAATATGTAGAATAATGATTGATGTTAAATTTTTTGACTATCGTTTTAAAATTTTCGTTGTAAAACTCAGTTCCAAAATCAGTTTGAAGGTTTTTTGGAATACGTCCTTTCTTTAATATAGATTCAAACGCTTTAGAGACCTGATCTTTATTTTTAAACTTTAGTGGAAATGCCCAAGCATATTTTGAGAATGTATCAATTATAACTAAAATATATTTATAACCTGAATTTTGTTTCGAAAGAGATTTCATATCAATCAAGTCAGCTTGCCATAAATCGTCTATATCTCTCATGACAACATGTCGACGAGGAAAGTTTACTCTTGCATTTTTATGTATTTCATTTACGACGCTGTTTTTGCTCATGTTTTACTTTACTAGCCTCGGTGATTTCGATCAAATTACTTACTTTAATATTTATTTCTGTAATAAACTGATTAATTGATGATATTTTTTTTGAAAGATTGTCTGCCAAAACATCAACGTATTCTTTTGTAACACAATCGTTAGAATCTACCGGCTGCGCAAGATTTTTTACTCTTTTATGCTGAGCATCCAAATTATTGTTTGTACACTTCAAAGCGCATTCTAATAACACTCCTTTCATTCTTCGCATCTTATTAACATGATGTCCAAACTTATCAACTTTCATGTTCAACCTGCTTATCAATACTGAACACGCTCCATAAATGTGCTTTCTTTTATTCTTTTATTATACCCGCTTCTTTTAACTCTTCAATAATCGAAAGAATTTCATTATCATGATTAGTGTTGCCAGCGTCTCTGGACGCAATAATCAATCTTAATCTTTCAATTAACTCATTAGGATCATCCCAATAGATGAGATCAGTATCAGTTTTGTATTTCTTTAAAACTGGTAGCCTACCACCGTACTTTAATTTGTTTGTTTCACACATATCCTTTTCATAAAATAATGGTTTGATGATTTGAGAATATTTTTTTCCTTTGTCACCTTTAATTTGATTAGCAGGATTGTAATCTCTTTTATGAGCACTAGTACTAATTAAGATATCTTTATATGTGATTTTATCACTTTCAGTTACTTTATTCAAGTTTGGTTTATTTCTTAATAAAAGTTCTATTAAACCAGCAGTTAGTTCATAACTTTTATCATCAATAGTAATAAACGTTAATTTGTTTGAAGACATATCATCTACAGTTGAAAATTTGACGGGGGTATTTCCTATCATCAATTTTTTGTTAATGCGACGTATACCAAATGGTATAGATACATTGCTTTGCTCGCCAAACAGATCATTGTCTGCCAGTGTTTCGGAAATGTTGACTTCATCATTTAGAAATTCCAAAGGTTCAGACATTTCCTCTTGTTTTTTCGGATTTTCTTCAAAGTTATTATCGTTGTAAGTAATTTCAATATCACCATCTTGTTTTGAGTTTATATTTGGAATTTCAGGCGATTGATTATTTCCAACACTTGCGTTGTTACAATTAGTTTCGTGATAAGATTTGTTTGTAGCATATTTACTTAGTGTAACAATTGCTTTCAAAGGATCAGACAGTGGTTTAAATATTTTTTTCCGCCTCAGTTCTAACTCTTCATCTTCATCACGTAATCTTTTTACTTTACTTTTAATAGCCTTTACTGATTTAATTAACTCTTTTTTCAAACTTGTTTCCATTTCTTTTTTTAATTATTTTACACAACCATTGAACTATGTAGTAAAAATTAAAATGAAACTAATTTTAAATTACAATCTGTTTAAATAATTTCATTCAAAATTTTACAAAAACGTCGAAAGATTTTCTATATCTACCGTTGTTTAATTCACAATCTTTGTTAATTATTAAACATGTGTATGGATCTTTCCATATATCTGAACATAATTTTTTGAAGTCTGACCAAGTCATGTCAGAATTGACATGTTCGTTATAGATGTGTTTCAAATTTATATCATCTTGTTTAAAAATTATTAAAAAATTTACGTTATCTCGAATTAATTGTTTTGGTATCTTAGAATATGTTTGAGTCAAATAAAAACAGTCGATGTTCTTATGTCTACCCATTGAAAAATAATCTCGGATATTTACTTGGTTCTCGCAAGTAACATCATCAAAAATAAATACAGAATTTTTCAAGGCTTCAGTAGGAGGAATAACCTCTTTATCATCTTTGAAGGTAAAGAGCTTAACAGCTGGAACCATGCTTAAAACTTTATTCAAAAAACAATATTTTGGTTGAAATGTTGTTTTAGAATATAGGTAAACATTTTGAAACTTGAGACCATTTTGATGTAGTAATAAGCTTAACATTGTGTTTGTTTTGCCACAATTTGACGGTCCACATATTATACAGCGAATCGTATCGGGCAACAGCAAACTATGCCTTTTTTGGATTGATGACGCTTCTATATTTAAATTGTTAATTTCCAATGTTACTGGTTGTTTGATCAACTTCATTGTGTTTTCTGTTAAAAAAGATAAAATCCTGTTATAAAGTCTTCACATTATATTCTATATAATTTTATAACTAAAATGTAACATAATGTTAATAACCAATTTAAAGAAATGACACCATACACGTGTAAACTCGGAATGCGTTGCTGTGTCACTAAAGATTTGTTTTCACTTTGCTCAAATTACCCATTTGAGAATACAAGATTATATAAGATTTTACTATCGATGCATGTTCATTCCTGTTACAGCTCTCGGGAAAAACTTGGAATGTGATGCTGTGTCACTAAAGCATTATGTTTTCGTTTTGCTCAAATTACATCGTTTTAGATCGCAAGACAGTATTAGATTAATTATTATTTATTAAAGCTTCATTCCTGCTACAGCTCCCGAAGAAAACAGTAGCCGCGCTCATAATTTTATCATAATAAATATCGAGTATTTTACTTGGTAAGTTATTATAATTATTTTATAACAATGTGCTGACTTTTAATAAAGCATGTATTTTTTTACCGTTATTTATTAATTATTTTTCTTTTTGTTTCAGAATTATGTCGACTCCTATCTTACCCAACGAAAATCTAACAAATCCTTTTTACTACGCACAAGATGTAAACGGGTTCGCGGAAACTGAATTTCAGAGACTTTGCGAGGATTTAGCTCAAAAACAAGCAGCAGAACCAGTTCAAGCATCTAGTAAGGAGATGAAAAAAAAGAAAAAATGCAGTTTATCACTATTGAAGCCTGTTTCACCCCCGACTTCTACATCAACATCCTATGTTATTCGCAAAGCAACTGGAAGACGGCTTCATTTAATAAAAATAAATATTTATGGACTAAATGGAGGAGAACAAGATGAAAATATAAATGGTGATACTCCTAGTGTTAGTGCACAGTATGTAGTCAAGGATAATTACGATGAAGTTATGGATGCTACAGAAAATTTGATAGGTAAAATAATGTCAAAAATTACTCACTCCATATAAATGTGAACTATTGTTGAAATGTAATTTGCTTATTTTTAAATATCATCATATTTTTTGTTTATAAAAATAGTGTTTTTTAGAGTAAGGAGCTGTAGCATGAATTCATTATTTATGAAATAAACGTGGTTTAAAGAATAAAATTGTTTTTTTAAATTTTAAATTATTAATTGAAAACATTATGATTGTACTAAGTACCTAATAATATTAACGTATTCCATGTAAATATTAGGTAGTACAATCAAGTTTTTTCAAATATTTCAAGGGTTCGATTCCCTTAAATGTAAAGGTTTTTTTAATTTTGCTTAATGTTTGCTTACTGCATTTTCATTTCTTGACCAAGGTGATAAGGATATAATGTTGAAATTGAAGGTCTATATAAACAAACGTAAAGGTCAGTAAGCAAACATTATCACCTGCTATGATATCACTATAACTCAAGTTATTGATCTCGATAAATATAAAAATAAAAAAACTGAAAGGTAAAATAATAAAATGTCAGTGATGATGAGTAGTAAATATTTATTTCAATATTTGCATGCATACATGAACAATCAAAATTGCACTGTAATGAATAACATAAAATCTAGTACAAATTAACAACTAAAAAATTGTACTGTAGTGCCCCCACGGCAACGTTTTAAATTGCTTCTTTAAAATTTGTCTTTTATCATCTTCACTATTTAAAACTAACTTATTAATTTTTTGGGTATATACATTATGATTTTTAGATCTAATAACACACATATTCTTTCTGACTGATTGATTGTAGTATAACACATTTTTGTATTTATCTATATCCAACCTTTTGGTAACAGATGTTGTCACTCCTTTTGCCTTTTTAATAGACATTTTTTGTGATTCAATACAATACAATTTTGCTCGTAAGCCAACAAATTCAACAATAACATCTCCACCCATCTCATCTTTAAAAAACCCCGGAATTTTCATATTTGCTTGAGGGATATTGTAAACATTTTTATCGCTAAAATTGCTGGTATCGAAAAACTTAATATTCTTTTTCATGTCTGAATAAAAATCATCAGTATATATGCGATATAGTAAGCTATCAGTATCAGTATAACAAAGTTCAATATTTTCTTTATATAATGGTTTCATTATAGAATAGTGAAAGTTATATAAATGTGTTTTAGCTAACTCTAAAACAGTAAACCCCACATAAATTGGTCTATCCAAAATTAATTTCGTTTGTTCTAATTGGATTGCTACCAAATTATCTGTAAATATCGACAAACATTTAAAGTTAGGCGCACTTACATACTTTTCTGCTCCAATAATCCTGTTTGTCTTATTATTCTTATCTGTCCATGTATTAACAAGTTTTACATTTACTTGTTTTCTTTTATTTTCTATGGTTTTACCAAAAATAGCATTATTTTGTTTTTTGAAAAAGTCTTTTTCAAATTCAGACTCTGCTTTTTGCCTCAAAGAGGTATTCAATTCAATATATGGTTTCAAAAATTCTTTTTGTTCAAATGATAGAATTCTATGAATTTTTAACAATTTTAGACCGTTTTTAAGACATTCTTTTAAATGGATATAGTGAATAACATAGGAACATTTGTCGTATAAATTTGCAATAAGCTTGGCATTTCTATGACCAAAAGGTGTAAATTTTTCAGCAGCAAATGGTAAATCTGAGTGAGCGTCATGTATTTCAGATGGATAACTAAGATCTACTTCAAGTATATACCCAATGTTACTGTCAACAGTAATAGAATCAATTTCAAAAGTCTCAATTTGGTCTTTGTTCAAAAATTTAAAATTACTTGTAGGAAGTTTCATCATCATTGCATAACCATACAGGTTCACACAGTCTAAATATACCAAAAAGCTACTTGATTTGTTGATATCATAGTCAGACATATATTTATTGTTAGCTTTAGCATATCTTAATGAACACTGAGCTAGACCACCTCGTATACCTTTTTCAATCATTTGATACATCTCCACATCAGTTATAAGGTCTAATTTTACATTGGTATGCAAAAGCATTGCATCCCAACTTAAAGAAGGTGAAGAAACATAATAGCACGGATCTAAGCAATAGGTTGCTAAGCTAATTTTCCTGAATTTTTCAAAACTATCTGCTAGTAATAGTACATCACATTTTAAATATAAATCTGTATATTCGCCTAAATTTTTTATTTTAAAAGTTTTCCAAACTTTCAATGCATGTTTATAATCTTCTTCCGAAATAAGTTCTGAAGTAAGTTTATTAAAAAAATGTTTTCGTTTTGGTAACTCAGTTTCATCGTAACGTTTTAAAGAGTCTATATAATCATAGCAGTACACACCCTTTCTGCAAATCAAATCAAATAAATACTGATCACTGTAATACCTACGCAAGTTTACGAAGTCGTCTTGATGTAAAGATCTAGCTAATTTATCTAAGCTACAACTGAGAAAATTAAAAGAATCGATGAATTTCAGTTGAGCAGCAGTTTTTGAATCAACTGATATAAATTTTGTGAACGATATGTATTTTTCTTTATTTTTCGGAATAATATTTATACGACCGTTAATACTCGCTAACTCTTTAATAAAAAGATGGCAATCGTAATTACTTAAATTATGAAATATAATAGGTATAAAAGGACATTTCTTTGCACTCAACTTGCAAATTTTGTGAGCCGCGCCTCTATATTCCCCTGTAAAATGATCATGATCTGCCACAATTTTATCTGTGGATGTAAATTTTTGTTTACATATACAGCAAACTTTTGCATTATGAAAACATTTCTTTTCAGTTTCAGTAAGTAGTTTCATGGGATTATTTTCTAACAAAATTGCATGTAATCGTTTGACATCATTTGAAATTGTTTCTACAAATTTTTGAGCACAGTTAGCTCCTATGTATGAAACCAGTTCATTAAGTTCAGGTTTAGATTCACAACAAATATAGTACGCGAAAGATGTGGCTTCATGAACCTGTATGGTTTCAGTATGCCCAGATTTACTTTTATCAGAATATTCTCTTAATAAACTTTCAAAATCACCATAAATCACAATTGGTATTCTTTGAGTTCTTTCATAATTATCAAAATATAATTTACTATTTTTCTCTGGAAGAACAGTTTTAATTCTAGCACAATTATGTTTGCATAATTTTTCTTCTGAATTGAAATAAATGAAGCACTCCTCACATAAAAAAATTTTAGACTTATTTTTAGTAAGTTGACTATGAACCAACCGTTCAAAGTTTCTTATCAAACAAAAATGTCTTTTATTGTTTTTAGTAATGTAAAGCAAATTAACATGAACAAGTTTACGCTTGCTGGTTTTGTACAGAGGTCCGTTAATATCACCATTTTTTTCTAAACTGTATATATTAACACTTATGTCAGAATTATTTTTTTCAAATAATGTGATATCCTCAAAAGATGGTGGAAACGACATACCATCTATTTTTAAAACTTTTGAATAATGAGGATATGAAGATACTCTATTAAAGTTTTTATTGGTGGGATACATATGTGCTAATATACTCCACAGAAAACACTTATCATCACTATTTTTAATATTTACACAAGATCTAGTTTTCAGAATTTTTATTGGTAGTGGAATATAGGAGCCTGTCCTTAAAGGATTGTATTTATTAATGTTTACTTCTAAATTATTCAAAGAGTCAAAAGACCAGCCTGATTCTGAATGTTCAAACTCTGATAATTTGTTAAGCAGGCTTTTTACACACTCTAAATATATATTTTTTATGTTTGTGGATTGAAAAATTTGTACATATTTAGTATTAAACGACTTTAAAGATTTTTCATTATTTTTTGGCAAAGTAAAAGTCGCAAATAATTCAAAATTTATTTTAAGGGCATTATGTTTCTCAAGACTTCTTTTTACTAAATTACATATCGTATTTACAACTTCAGATAAAAATTGCTCAGGTAACAAAAATTTTTTTGATGGACATACACGATAGCTTAGTATTCTGTTCTTAAAAGCAGTTCCAATTATTTGAACATTATCGAATTCTGTGCGAAGTAAACAATTAGACTTATGAATATAACTTTTCTTGTGTGAAAAGTATTTTGGCACTGTTATATTACAAATATCACAAAAAGTCATTATGAGATTATACTAAGTAAGAGTACTTATTATTTGAAGTTAGTAAAATGCAGTTAAAATTTTCATGCTGGGTATAGTGTAGGTTTAACCCCTTTAAAATCTTCCTTAGCAGCAGCGACCAAGCGATTCGTTGCCTGCCAAATTTCTGAGTTGGTATCCATACATGACTTATAAGTAAAAAGGGCGTGACGCCATCGATTACCCGGGCTTATCTTTGATGCTTCAGCAGCGTTATAGATGCGGAGTTCTAAGTAATAATCGCCTTCCGTTATTAATTTCTCTGGTTTTCGCTGTGTAGAATACCCTGATGCTATTTTCTTGGTGATAAAATTTTTAAGTGGTTCAAGCTTTTGCACCACTTCTTCTTCGTACTGAAAAGACAAAAATAATATTTTTAGTTATTAAAAAATATTAACTCAGTTAATAAAATGTTTATTAATAAATTGTTTATAGGTTTCCATCAATAAATTCAACAACCCAGAGTTGAGTTGCGAAACCTTCCCTAAAGCTGATTTTCCCAATTTATTTGATCCAGCTCAAGAATCGAACTTGAGACCTTAGGCTCCATATTCAAACGTGCTAAGCTAATATTAACTAATAATTAAATAATTAAATATAATGATGTAAAAAAACCATTAATATCTTCTTAAAGGGTTTAGTTGATGCTTATATTCAGTCAGAATTCTAATATTTCTTGAAAACAATTGTAATAATATTATATTTACAGTAAAAATAAAGTGTAATAACTCACCTCAGACTCCCATGAAGGACGTGCAGCCTTGTCAGGCTTTTTTTGAAGCGCTTTCTTACGCTTTACAGGTGGTTCCGGTTCAGATTCTGAATCTGACTGCCGCTTTTTTGATTTCTTCAATTTATTGAGTGATTTACTCTTTGAAGTTGAATTTGAAGTTATAGGTAATTCGTCATCCGAATTAAAAGGATTATTGCTAAAGTTCGAAGCCCTGTTATAGAAAAAACATTTTTTTAATGTTGTTACATCATACTATTATCTAGTTCTGAAACAATTAAAGATTTTTTGGTGAAATGAAATTTAAACATGTATGTACTTAATGTAACTTTTTAAAATACTATTAGGTAAGAAGTTAATATTAAAAAAAATATTATTTCTCTGTAGATGCAACAACTCTTTCATTAAAATATGTAAAAAATAAAAATAAAATAAAAAAATACATACATACTGAAGCTAAACAACTGCTTTTTGAAATTTAAAAAATGATTTTTTAAGTGAATTAAGTAAACGTTTGCTCGTTGAAGTGCTCACAAAAGAAATGCGTAGTGAAAACAGTGCTTACAGAATTTAGGTTCTTCTAATAGTCAATCAATAAAGTCAAAAGTTCATAGTATTTGCATAGAATAATGACTCTTAAACATAAAAGTAATTAGAATGACATTCAAAGATCTCATTATTACACACATACATAAGATGCCGCATGCATGTTTAGGATTCCCTATTAGGAAGCAAACTGCAAATATGCAATCCTGCAATACGAGTCATTAGACACCGAAAAATAATCACTTTTAGTTAACACATGATGTATCCCGACTATACCTACTTTGATATTATTTTTTAACACTCATGGCGTCTGTTCTGTATTTCTACATTAGATAAGTATGCATATTATGCACTATGTAGGTAATGTTTACAGCAGTTGAAATAGTGTAATGCCAAAATACAATATAATATTTCATTAGTTACTTACCAAAAGCGGATCGATTAATAATAATTTTATAAAAATTATCGCCCATTTAGAGAATAAAAAGTACTTATACTTACTTATATGAAATATGATTTTATCGGCAAAAATAGTTAGGTAGAAAGGTGTTAATGTAAGTATTTTATGGAATAGTAGGTCTATCAACCGAACTCGATCTACTCTATGAGTCATGATAGCATAGTGATTAAGACGTCCGCTGCCTCCGGTTATAAGTCGGGCAGGGGTTCGATCCCGGGCATGCACCTCTGACTCGGACACTTGCTTTAGTGGGATACCATAACACTAGAATGAATGAATGAATTGGATGAACCTTAATACTACAACACTTGAATTTTAACCTTCTATTATAAGAGTGTGGTTAGTAATTATTATTGATACTTATATACCGACATACTTACCTGTTCCGGCATAGCATGCTTTCCATCCTAAACTGACACACCACTTACCATGTTTTGAATACTTGAATAAATGAATGAATGAATGATTGAACGATCGTCTTTGAACCTTTATACCGCAACACTTGAATTTTCGATAAGGGAGTGTGGTTACTAATTATACTTATATTAATAAACTGACAAACGTACCTGTTCCGGTTTAGTATGCTTCCATCTTAAACTGACACACCACTTACCATGAGTTGAATACTCGAATAAATGAATGAATGATTGAATGATTGATCGATTGTCTTTGAACCTTTATACCGCAACACTTGAATGTTCGGTAAGGGAGTGTGGTCACTAATTATACTTATATTAATAAACTGACAAACGTACCTGTTCTGGTTTAGTATGCTTCCATCTTAAACTGACACACCACTTACCATGAGTTGAATACTTGAATAAATGAATAAATGAATGATTGAATAATTGAACGATCGTGTTTGAACCTTTATACCGCAACACTTGAATTTTTATTTTACGATAAAGGAGTGTGGTTACTAATTACTTATATTAATAAACTGACATACCTGTTCCGTTTTAACATGCTCCCATCTTAAACTGAACCTCCGCTTAACATAAATTTGAGATGAGTGCTACATTAATTGCATTAGGTAGGTTCTTAAGGGTTCCAGTACAAAATATAAATTATTCTAAATAATCTAATCGATGCTTAAGAATAGAATTTCTATAAAATATTCCAACTCAGTATCGTAACTAGTTGCATCACTTAAGAATGTGCTAAATCAACCATTGAATCATCTTTCTACATGAGTTAGTAACAATAACCTGATCATTCTCTTGTAACTGATATCTATTGTGAAAATATTGTGTGTTCTAGCTTAAGTCTTATAGATCCGGCGCGCGCTGGCGCGCCGCGTCATCTAGAGACTTGAGCTAGAACACACAATATTACCCTACTTCTGTCTTTCTGCCTGTCTGCCTGTCTGTCTATCTGCTACGTTTTCACGGCCCAACCACTAAACCGATTTTAATATTTGGTACAGACTTGGGCGGATTTGGCTGAAATTTGGAATGAAGATATATAATATCCTGGATTATCACATAGGCTACTTTTTATCCCGGAAAATCAAAGAGTGCCCACGGGATTTCGAAAAACCTAAATCCACGCGGGCGAAGTCGCGGGCATCGGCTAGTAGTACTAGAGAATAAGTAAATTATAACAAGTCGATATAACATCTTCCTCACCCATTACGGCATCAAAGAGCCGGTCTCATAATCAATTTACCGAAGGGACTAACAGTCAGTAATGGGACCCGAGTACGTGTTTCTGCTCCAGTTTGAAGGTTCCAACATTTAGCCCCCGGCGTTTCGTGTAGTAGGTGAGTTAATTAATGAATTATTGCATGAATCTACGGAACACCTACGTCGGGTTGGGAAGTTATGCATATTGATTACAATATTCTGGATAGATTTGATTTCAAAACTGAAATTGGAGGATTGAATTTGCGCGGGTGTTTTATTCCGTAATATTGGGTAATGATTAATATAATGTGTTTTATTTTATTTAAATCCCATTAAGTTTCTAATCTATTTAATTATTTTAAGGTAATATTGTAATTTATGCAAAAGTTGTTTGTCTTTTTGTCCATTTTTCACATACCTACTAGGCAAGAAGCACTGGCACAAAAAATTCAAAATGTAATGAATGTAATTCCGAGAATCGTCAATTTGTAGTTATTCTAATCCCAATTTCTAATATCCTAATCCTAATTTTATTAATCACACTGTCAAACTAATAATATTAACAAGATGAAAGTTTATGTGTATGTGTGTACTAGACGGATTTGGCTTAAAGGAATGGAGATACATTATATCCTGGATTAGCACATAGGCTACTTTTTATCCCGGAAAATCAAAGTGTTCCCAACGGGATTTCGAAATCCCTCAATCCACGCGAACGAAGTCGCGGGTATCAGCTAGTAATACTATAAATATTAGAAAGGAAAAATAGAAAAACTGTTTATTTGGTGCCACAGAAATAAGATAATACTAAACCAATAAAAAAGGAATTAAAGGTAGATTTTAAGGGTAAGTTTTGTATGAATCATTATTATTTCAGGACGTACCTAGGTACAATAGGTAAATGGCTTAAAGAATAGAGTACCTACATGTAAGAGTAAAAACGAGAAAAGACGGAATGAATTTATGGTCACACATCGACAACCGAGGTGCAATCTCGGAACTAATCTCGAAGCCGGGCACATGATAATTTTTCAGCCCTATACGTACAAAACTGCTCCAAGAGTACGTTTAGCACACCAGACAGTTTTAGCATCGGCGATCAGTGATTGTTGTAGGTATCGCGACTAAAAGCTCGTTCACACAGGCTGCGTAAGCATTGCGTAAGCGTAGACGTAGCGCGTACTATTGCGTTGTAATGGATTCGCTAATTCTGTGTCTAATGCATAATGATAGCAACCGAGCGAGACATTTATTTTAATCCATCGACAGATTTCTACAAAAAATATTTTAATTTCACTCAGTGAAGCAGCAATGCAGAACCAACCAACGTCAAATGAGCTAGTGGTATGATTTAAACGGAGTTAGCGAATCACCTGTCAGGTCCAAAATAAGTTAATAATTGTTTTTTGTATGTCTGCAAACCTGAATAAAATATCTTACAAAAACACTTAGCAAACATTCCGACGGAACCTTGTAACTAAGTAAAAAAACTCTTGAAACTTGGAAAGGCGGTAATGTAAATTTAATCACGTGCAACTATCTAAAGATGCTTTCTGACTCACTTTTTATTCGAATAGCTTTTGAATTCGACCAAAACTCCCACAAAGTACTTTTATCTTCGCTTTGGTAAGCGTTCCTTTGAAGTTTTATGGCGAATTCAGAGGCTACTTCTGATACCAACTCGATTGTCTTTTGAAAATTTCCTTTATAACATACAACTTTAAAGATATGTTCGAAAATTTTGATAGGCTTCAAGTTTGTACTCAGAGAGACTCGTGCAGTCAGTGGCTCAGGTGTGGTACCTACTTGTAAAGTATTTCGACTTTTAGGTTAACTATTAGAAACATATTATTATGTTATTATTATCAGCTCTATAATTATAAATTCGGCAGCTTCACGTAACCTCAATTTTGCACTAATGAAACCTTTACAAAGTAAAAACAGGTTAATTTTTTTTCTAGCTATTTATGTATCGAACCGCGTTCGCATCGTCACATAACTTGTAAAGGAGAATTATACCCGTATTCACAATCATTACTATGAGGTCTCACAGTGCGCTCGAACGCACAGTAAAGGTTTCACCAATCAGATGACCGTGTCACGTTAATTTACAATGATATTGGTGGAACCTACACTATGCGTTCGAGGCTTCGAGCGCACTGGAGACCTCATAGTAGGTACTTAATGATTGTGAATACGGCCCTTAGTTTGACAATTTGCAGCATTTGATTGAAATCTATCGATGAATTTAACTTGATTTTCTGCAGTGCGAAGGCAGAGAGAAAGACACAGCTTGTGGAATTAACCATAATATCAAACATCCTATCAAACATTCACGTATTTAATGTTTCCCGGCGCAAACTCAGGATAACAATATCATATTTTTTCGGACTTAAAAATTGCACTAGGGCCTCTGATGTCCTTATTGAAGATGTGAATCTTACTTTTTTTGCCAGAGACCTGTTTTGGTAATGAACTGCGCAAATGTGTCGAGACTCGAGATGCATTTTAAGCTTTCCAAAGAGAATACTGCACTGCAGGGTCACAGTGTAGCAAATTAAAGCAAAACTTACAATCTAAATATTAAGTGTTTAATTGTCAGTATCATACGTTGTTATATTATTTTATGCTACAATGTTAGACTTTTCAATGTTAGACTAGGTATTTCGTTACTTCTCTTATTAATGGAATATTGTGTAAGATGCGGCTATCCTTTGGAGTTTATAGCATTTAGTAACTATAACCTGTAGCATACCCAGTATGACGCTGCATAGAGAATCCTTTAGATACTTAGTTAATCCATTATTCAAGAATATATAATTTAATTCAGTTTCATAAAATAATCCAACCATACATCAATTTCAAGACCCTCTAGTTTTTATTTAACTTACTTATTTACATTGCTTTTTAGTGAATCTTTTTATATAATTTATTTTCATAATAAATGGAAACACTATTTACATAATTGTATACAACATATTTTTGGCAAGAAAAGCGGGAAATTTAATAGACAAGAAGGCAAAAATATGTTTCTAAATGGATTTCTCATTCTTTTTACTTAATAGAATCATTTATCTTACAGAATATATAATGTTACAGAATATTAACTATTCACAAATTAAAAAAAAATGTGTTTCAATTGAATAACGTGGGTAAAGAGATCATGCAGTGGTATCTCGGACTATAAAACTACTGCTAGTATTTTCTAGACTGTGACGTGATAAAGCGATTCGCCTCGCTTTATCACAACTGGAGAGAGCGAGATCTTTGCGAGTTTTGCCCTGCAATTTGTGCAAAGTGAGCACTTTCCACCGCTTCTATTTATTTCTAAGAGAAATGCTCGGATGCAACCCTGAACGCTATATTTTAAGCGAGATTAAACGTCAACATAGTTGCAAAGCAATGACCTCTTGATACTTTTGAAATTATCTTATCGAGTCTCATATCTTTTTGATAGTTCTAGTCTCAGCTAGAATATATAAATTGCTATTTTAAAGCATAAAAATAAAGTAAAAGGTCCGAGCTGAACTAAAAAGCTTTGCCAGTGATATATTTTGTGCTTTGACTTTTTATTAGAGGTTCTATAAAGATATATATCTTATGTTTTATATTTAAGTAAATATCGAAGTCTTCGTGATTTTTTTATTTACGATTTCACTTTTTGCTTGAATTTGCACGAATAGCCCTGAAAATAAATATTTATACCTATAATATCAATAGTAAACTATTTCATTAAACGTAAATATGTTATGGATATTATAATCTTTCCCGTAATATGTTTTGTAGATGGTAGAGAAAGATGCATTAAAATCCGTTTAGTCACTTAGAAGTGTTAAGTGAATTTACAAACAAAAATTTAGAAAAGTAGTAATTGTTATTTACTTTAAAACTTTTAAATAAATACATACCCATACAAAATGCAGTACCCACTACCCACATATTAATAACTAGCTGTGCCCGCGACTTCGTTCGCGTGGAATAGTGACTTTTCGGGCAGCATATTTTGAATTACATATACCGTCGTTTGGTTTATATAGCCACGGACGCTCAGGCGCGAGGCGTGTAGTAAGTACTCTGTACGTTAAAAATATTCACCGTGATTCTTTAAATTGACATAACTTTTTTATTTATGAACCGATTGACATGAAATAAACACTAAATGTTAAGTGAAGCTTACTACAATATATTAGTAAAAACCGTATCTAAATCGAATAAGCCGTTTCTGATATTAGTGTGCACAAACACACAGATAAACAGACAAAAAAAATAATTAATTACAATTTCGGGTTCGGCATCGATATAATAACAACCCCTGCTACTTTTTTTTTATATATTTCCATTGTACAGACACCACTTTTCTACAATTTTATTATATGTATAGATATAATCAATGAAAGTAATATAAACAATTAATTTTTGGAACTAATCCTAACCAAAATAAAATACGGTTAAAATTTGACATAGTTTTTTGCAATTTCGAGCTAAAACCGCCTCTGTAAAGAACACTCACCATTTTTCAGTTTTATTTTTTGCAAAAGCTTTAACAGAGCTGCGAGTTCAATTAAAACTTCTCTTTTTAATCCTTGCTCCTAATAAAGAGAGTTGATTGTGCAGTTTTCATATTTTTGATACGCAAAACTTGTAGCAACAAGGCGGATTACAATGGTTGTTTTTAGTGTAGCTCTTAAAAATCTGTCTATTTACCTAAATCTTTAATTTCTAAGTAGGTAACTTAAGTCCATAAAGTGTAATTCAGTAAATTATGGTAAAGTAAGTTTAATATGATGTATAGAAGGTATATGTAAGTACCTAAGTAAGTAAGTCTGTAAGTAAGTAAATAAATAAATATGTAAACTTGCTTGTGATTATTTGGTGATGAAATGATATTTTTCTTCCAATTAATCGTAAAACTTGTATAACCTCTGTGCTCCGCATGACGGAATTTCCTCACAAAAAAAAGGCGTGAGTACGACTGCCTAGTTGGTCTAATGGTTAACTTATTCGGCACCAAGGTTCAATGTCCCATGGTCCATGACTTGACTTGAGTCCATGGACTCAAGTTGGGTCATCCAAATAAAAGTTAATAATATTAAATACTTTTCAAATAGACGTGCAGTTATCCCATCCTTCCAAAATTCCCCGTTTAATTTGCAATAACCGCCACCGCGCCGGTCTAGCATTCCATGTTGGGCGTCCTTCCTTCGGCCGTTCAAGAGGAAATGGATCCAATTCATCACGTCATCTCCGGTACCCACCTCACCATTTAGGCTTAGGTGGAGCCCAAAGTTATTTGTTGTTATCCATTAAGGGGATATGATACGTCAAAAACTTTTTTGTTTTTAAGGACCCATAGAAAAATGTTTGAACTTTTGGAAGCTCCTTATTTGAAAACTGTAAGTAGTACAATAACTTTGATACTTCAATAATATTGTGCTTTCTGGATCTGTAACCTAAATCCATACTAACGTTATTAACGCGAAAATGTCTGTCTGTCTGTTTTGTCCGTTTAATCGATTTTGACTCAATTTAGTACAGTATTAGCTTGCACGTCAGGGATGGGTGTAGGCTGTTTGTGTTCCGAAAAATTAAATATTTCCCACGGGATTTTTAAATGAGATAGACAAAATAAGCGCTGAATCACATATATCTACTTTATATATTACTATATTAAAAATTAAATTGTTGTATTTCTCTCTAACAATATTCATCATAAACAGATCAATAAGGCTACCCGAAGTATGCATCTTATAACAATCATTTCATCTGACTTTAAAAATCAGAGAGTCTTGTAAGTTTTTTTTAAGAAATAAATAGGAGCGGCGGAAAATGTTCATTCATACAAATTGTATAGCAAAACTTGTGAAGATTTCGCTCTCTACAGTTTTGATAAAGACATTCGCCATTGCCACAGTGTAAAGAAATATATATGTACAGTTTAATAAGTATTACAGCAATTTTGACAAGTTTTTATCTCTCGTGCGATGGGTCAAATGATGATACTATTTTATCTTACTATTTCCGGATCAGGCTTAGGATCTGGTCTGTTACCTGTCTTTCATAATTTTAGGTCAACGGGAAGGTTTCTTGACAGATAGACCGACAGACAACGAAGTGATCCTATAATGGTTCCTTATAATTCCTATAAGGCATCCTATAAGGGTTCCTTTTTCCTTTTGAGATTCGAAACCCTAAAAACATAAAACATATGACAAAAATCCAATAGCATAGCATAAAACTATTGCAGCGAAACGATCACAGAGCACAAATCAAGCGAATAAAGAAAAAAGAAGTAAGTGAAATCGGCAATACGATCAACGACGTGAACTTGATTGTGAAATATGTGTTATTTCTGATGAAATATGTATTCAGCTTCTGTCACATTTTCCTTATGAGGCGAGAATGTGTGTATTCAAGACGAATGGTAACTTTTATTGTATATCCCCTCTGATATAGTTACTCGTAGTTTATAACATTCGAGCGATATTTTTCTACTGAAATTATATGTGATTCTACTACCTACTATATTAATCCGTATAGTAGGTACACCCAAAGATTCAAGATATATCAAAAGTGTGTGTTTCTTGTTATGTGTTGGAATACTCAACCGATTTCTTGAAAAATTGGTAGGTACAAAGTCGCCTATAGAAGATCTTTTTCATTTATGAAATACTGAGGATTTCTACAGGATTTTTTAAATCCTTTATCCAGATGGAACAAGAAACCGACTATTTAAATATGGGTTTTGACGCTGTCACATAAACTACGGATTATTTTGTGAATATTTTTATTTTGGTTTACTGTTTTACGGTTATGTATTGCTACGCTATGTCCTTTCTTCTCTTATGTAGTATTCACGTTGAACGATTCAAAATGCGTTGCGAGACAATTGTTCCCTTTACCTATTATAATTTAAAAAAAACTTTCATAAACGAAAATTCAACAAGTTTAAATTTTATATAACTGATGGTAAATATACTCTATAAAGTGAAATAAACTGAAAATTTAATAAATAGATCATGCTATCTATTTGATTTTCCGGGATGAAAAGTAAGTTATATCCGTCCCCGGAAAGCAAGGTATTTCTACATTAGACGTCAAAATTGGTTTAACGGATAGGCCGTGAAAAGGTAACAGACAGACCGAAAAACGGACATTTACAGTCTGCAACAGTATGAACCTGCAGAACCATTAGCAGAACCTATAATCTAATGAACGCCAAAGTTTCAGTAAGGTTCCTAGTTTTACAATGCTCTAATGAGTAGCGAGATTGTTCCTGAATTTTCCGATATCAGGTCATAAAACACTGGCGCAGTCCTATCATAGAGCAAGAAACGCCAGAATTAAAAATTATTACGTAAATTTTTCCAATTCCCAATAATATTCGTAGTCATAAAGCAGTAATAATTTTGGATTTCAGGAATTGCAACTGTAAAAGTTACAATATTAATTTTTCCGATGTGCAACGCCGTGGTAAGTACCTACCAAGATTTCTCTCGGGCTTTACCAATATCGGATCGTAAATTTAATGTCACCACTTTCTTATTTCACGGACGACGATGGGAATTGTAAAAATGATTACGTGAATAGCTGTTCTGGCATTCTATTCATTCGTCAATGAAATCTTGAATATTGAGAAATACGTCATGTAGGTATATGTTATCTGACTGTAAAAGCCCGGATAACGGAAACCCCTAGGATTTACTAAGTTTAAATTGTAACAAGAGTTAATTAAAAATTCATAACACCCCCGACAAGTGAAGGTTAAACTAGAAAAGAGCCGATAACTTTCAAACGGCTGAACCGATTTTCTTGGCTATATAGCTAAGAACACTCTCGATCAAGCCACCTTTCAAACAAAAAAAAACTAAATTAAAATCGGTTAGGAGCTACGATGCCACAGACACAGATATACAAGTCAAACTTATAACACCCCTCTTTTTGGGTCGGGGGTAAAAAAATTATTGCGTGAAAGTTCCCGCTGGCTGACACTAAAGTTTGTTCACAAATTCAGATCCAAAAGTACACAGATTGTATCGATATCGTATCAGAAAATATACAATCTCTTCTTGTATTTTTTCTTCGATATCAATCAAAGTTTACCTTTTCTATACTACTTCCCTCTCTAATTCTTTTCTTTATTATTTTCTATATACTAAAACATATTTCAATTCTCAAAGGAAGATAACTATATCAAAAGGGGTATCACATTTTAAAACAGACTTTTATTTATTTTTAAGCATAACAGTTTTTGATTTATCGTGCAAAATACCCAAATACGGAACCCTCGGTGCACAAGTCTGTCTCGCACTTGGCCGGTTTTTATTCTACAGTCACTCTTGACCCACAATTTTGTGCAAACACAATCTTCTTTAGAACAAAAGCAACCGCGGTAGCACAAAAGAATAGAAAGCCGTTTATGAGTGCTGCGCGTATGAGCTATGGAAAAAGAGCAATCTATCAGGATTACGTATTCATCCACATCCGAACATCACACGCGCGATTAACATCGCGTTCCATGCGATCCGTCAAATGCTGGATCAGAGAGACAATAACCATTGTATCGGTTGAGCTTGTATGAAGCCGTATAACATGATGAAGTGCTTGATTGAATCTATTGCGTGCGTCCGATATTCATAATTCTAATGTTCACCCTCTTTAACATCTATTGTATGAGAATGGGCGCTTTTACCAGTTCCACTCTCTAAAACGCTAATAGAGATTGCATACTAAGAGAGGAACTTTGCGGGTTAACTCGCAAGTGAGAAAAAATCGTGAGACGTACGATACACTTATTAATAAAAATGCGAGCGAAATTTTAAGAGGAGTTTCCCTAGCGCATTCCCTAGCGCTTACCACACAAACGCAGGTAGTTTGATACTCATTAATCAAATTGAATTACATTTACAGGTACATTATTTTCAGATACTTACGTTCTAGAAAAAAAATATCTGTGTCTATAAAAACCTGTAGTTTCAAAGTAACACGAGCTCGAAAATTTTATGTAAATCTTACAAACTTTCATTGAGTTCGAATAGGAGGGTCAAACGTGAACCAAATGACATTTGTTTGAAGCGCGCTACGAATAAACTCCTCATAATCAGATCGAATGTCCATCACATCAGCAGAAACTGACGCATATTTCAGCGCGCCCGATGCTGCTGACGTTACTCGAGTTTTGTGTACTGAAAATGTGCCTCTTGCGACTTTTATGAGTTTATTATTTTCTATCTCCTTTAATGGTGTATCTAGCACATTTTTGACCATTTCAAAAATCCCAAAGTAGGTCTCAAGAAAAATAGACCACTTAAAATGAATAACATTCGAAGTTGACCTAGTGTGACACCCCGTTTAGAGATGTTTATGTATGAAGTTTGTTCCGGAGTTCCAAGAGGACTTTATGCCGGCTTTGAGCGTTGGGAGTCGGGTTCCTCTGGGAAATCTAACACGCTTGGATCCGCAATGTAATCTGATGGACAATATACAGCCAGATTATTTGTCCTGACATTGTGAAAATGAAAAATGGTGATAACCTAGTGGTGAAGATCCCACCTATTTGGGGTCTGGGGCTTGATCCCGGGTACGCACTAACTTTTCGGAGATAATTGTGTGCATTTTATGCAATTAAATAGCAGTTGCTTTAAAGGAGAAGAAAAACATCGGAAGAAACATGCATACTTGAGAGATTCCCATAAAGTTCTACAAATGTAAATTAAAAATTTATAACACCCTCGACAAGTGAAGGTTACAGTAACTAGAAAAGAGCTGATAACTTTCAAGCGGCCGAATCGATTTTCTTGGATTATAGCTTAAAACACTCTCGATCAAGCCACTTTTCAAACAGAAAAAACTAAATTAGAATTGGTTCTTTAGTTTAGGAGATACGATGCCACAGACAGATACACAGGTACACACGTCAAACTTATAACACCCCTCTTTTTGGGTCGGGGGTTAAAAAGGTGGCACTAGGCTATCACATCTTTTTTGGATAGCATCTCTTTATACAAAAGAAACATTTTATTTAAATAAAACCAAACAAAGGGCTAAGTAACAACAGAACAGAAATAGGGCCAAGTAACGATATAAAGTTTCCTTAGAACGCCATTTCAGAATAACGTAGACTTAATACGTTTTCGAAGTGTGTACTTTCTCATTTTTGGGTCATTATTATGCAAAGCACAGTTCGAGCAGCCGTGGCAAGTTGCCAGCAACATAAGCGTGGATTTTGAGCTTAGTGCAGACGATGGAAAACTACAATTTAGTTGCTAGTGTTTGTTTTGTTAGCAATGATCGCACGGAGTGGAAGCACGTGCCGTCAGCTTTATTGATGCACTTAAAGCGTCCTATGAATTATTATCAAATCCTCATAAGAAAGTGCTTATTTTACGGAAACAATTTGTTACAGCTGCATATTTGTATCTCTAATAGGTTAAACGTTGAAGCTAATATCTGGGATAGTAATGTCACTAGTGTGGTTTAGTTGTAAACTGTCTGTCTGTCCATCCGATCCACGGCTTAGCTCACTATGGCCGTGGCTAGAACTACCCTGCCGGCAAAGTCGTGCTGCCAAGCGATTTTGCGTTCCGGTACAATGCCGTGTAGAAACTGATAAGGGGTGGGTTTAATAAAAACCTGTTTAAAAAAAAAGTTAGCCCGCTTCTATCTTAGCCTACATCATCACTTACCATCATTTCAAGGACTAACTTGTACGTAATGGAATAAAAAAATATTAATGCTAGTAGTAATTAGATTAGTACATTCGAAAGTATTTCCATAGTAACATTGAGTAGGTATACCTATAACAAATGCTTTAAATCAAATTGAAGGTACTAGGAAGTCTATAAACTTAAACGCTTAGCTAGAACTAATCAGTATTCCATTTAATAACTCTGAAACGATAGGAGCTAGATATGGAGATTAAAGCCAAATTCATTCCAACCATAAGGATAATTGCAGTTCATAAGTTATTCACGTGTCTAGGAAGTTAGCTGGGAGGATGTTCCAGCGTAGCATGTTAGCTTAAGCGCTATGTAAGTTTGATAGTTGCTTCATCATAATGCAGAATTATTATTATATTTTGTGATTATAATTCAAAGACATTTAAGCAATGTCGAGACCTCTTACAAGGTCGAATAAGTAGGTACTTCGGCAGCTATGAGGGAAACAAGCGACAAACACATATATCCATATGTCGATATATGTGTGTGGATACATATATACTGCTAAACACAATCACCATCATCATCAGCTATGGATGTTCATTGTTGAACGTAGTCTTTCCTAGTGAGCATCACCATACTCTGCCATCACCCTTCTCACTCAATCACTTTTTATATCACCAGCCCATCAGGATTCCTTACACGAAGCTTACTAGTACGTGGCCTCCACTCTAGAACTTTCCATCGCTTCTACGACAATCATGGCCTATTCACTGCCACTTTGGTTTCCTGATGATTTGGATTATATCAGGTATATTTGGTTCGGATCTAATTCAGGAAAATGCCTAACACAGCCTAGCCTAGCTTGTTGAGACTTTGATTTTATGGATCAGGCAGCTTGTAAATGTTCAAGTTTCAGCCCCACAACAGAATAGCGCACTGATTGAAGACTTTTGTCGACTACTAAACACAGTGATCACGTAAAAATGACATTCGTAATTTAATCGATTAATTTATCATACTTCGTCAACAAAGAAAATCTTAAATATTATGTACTAAGAGTAGTAAGTCATAATAAACCCCTAGGTATGCATGGATTTAATTTAAGGTTACGTACGCATGGATTTGAACTCTTATATAACTAAAATTAAAAATCTAGCCGTGAGTTTTGCACATTTTCCTGTCTGTATTTCACTGAATAAGTATCATAAAAAGTATTCGCAAATGAAACTTGAAACAGTTATTATTTCTAAATATGGCTTTGAGATGAGGGAAACCACGTTTCTGTATAGAGTGAAAACTCAAAGCGCAACTTCAGAGGAAATTAAAAAGGAAACTAAAAATAAGAAATGAGAAACATCATATTTGCTCAATTTTCAATACCTTTCTTGAAGAGCGGTTGATTAAAACATTCAGTAAATTGGAATGGTTTCTGTTATGATTTTTACGTTTTTTTTTTTATTTATTTATACAGCAAGGGAACTCCTTATGTATATCCACAGGGTACAAGTAGCCTTAGGCTGTAAAATCAAAAAGTGATAAGATTATTTAAAAAAAAAAGAAAAATATAAAAAAAAACTTATAATATTGGTTTCATCATCATCATCAACAAGAACAATAGCAGTCAATATGATGCGACTGTTGGACCTATACACGTCTTTGAAGTACTCGAGCACCAACGTTGCCTATCTTCAGCCTTTCACATCTTATCGATGCCAGCCACTTTTCAAATTCCAGATGTCATTGCTCCATCCGGCTTGAAAGCCCACACCGTTTGCTGACACGCGGTTTCCACTACCATCACTTTATGGTAACATCACTGGATCTTCTTGGTAGGAAAGGCATTCCGATACCAGTGGTAGATGCTCTTGACGATTCAAAAGTACAACTAAAAGTCTAATTGAATAAAAATATTTTGAATTTTGAATTTTTTTTGAATATGACTCCAGCGGCCGTCGGTGTTAGGACAACGTAACAAGCCTACTGCCACTTAGTCATAATCATAATCATTATAATCAACCAATTATTACCGGCTCACTACTGAGCATGACTCTCCTCTATTAATGAGAAGGGTTTGGCCATAGTGTACCACGCAGGTCAAATACGTCAAATACGGATTCACAACACAGACTTTAGAGAACATTATGGAGATCTCTCAGACATCCAGGTTTCCTCACGAGGTTTTCCTTCGCCGTTCAAGCGGGGGATATTTAATTGCTTAAAACGCACATAACTCTGAAATTATTTTTTTTCAATATCTAATTGGATAGGCAGTGCCACGTACACTAACAAGTTACAGGTTCGTGCTCGGGATCGAACCCCAGACCTTTCTATAAGAGGCCGAGGTCTTAACCACTACGCTTTCTCCGCTTTTATCCGCTTGATCAGCATCGTAGCGAATCGGTAAAAAAAAGTGAGTTATCAGCTGAATAGTTTCTAAGGCAAGCAATACTGTGAACAATTGCTGGAAAATAAAACGCGACCATGACGCCAGGGGGCTCGTTTACCTCTCTAATTACCTTATTTACCTCTATCCTTTCTCTAAGGTCCCATTTTCTGACCCTTTGTTATGTTTGTTTTATATGCGTCGTTAACTATGTAATTAATAGCACTTGTATAATTACTGAAAACTAGCGATTTTGTGGCCAATTCTGTTGTAAGTACACAATCTCTAAACTAAAATGTCTAATAGCTTGTTCACACAGGCTGCGTAAGTGTAGACGTAGCGCGTACCATTGCGATGTAATGTATGGAACTGTATGAAACATGGCACACCGCTTGCGTAAAGCGTGGACGTATGCGTAACCCGGTATGTTAAGGGTTTACGCTCGTCAATACGCACGTTCACGTGTACGTGTTGGTGTGACTCAGCCTTTAATCTTATCTTATCCTATTTCACAGGGAGCATAGTATTATGAAAACGATAGCAATATAATATTTAGATCTGCCATTTTAGTTTAGAGATTGTGTGCAACATAACTTTCCATACTATCTTTTTAGGGTTCTGTAAGAAGGAGCTTGGATGAATTAAACACTTATCCAAGCCCAGGAGCAATCAGGGGCGGACTTTTTGACGACGCGACGTTTTTACGAAAAAAATATTAATTACGATATATACGATTATAAGTAGTTTTAACTGTTGACATTGTTTTATGATATGATTAAATACTTACTTACTTGAAATTATAAAAAAATACTTACTTTAAATATAGTTTTCTGGGAAGTAAAACATTTCTGAATAAACTTAGATCTGAATCGCGCGCGAGCAAAACCGAGAGCAAAAGCTAACAGATGGGTAAGAAAAGTTTATTATATTTCACAGTGAATTATTTTTAGATCAAGCTTTGTTGCTCTTTCTCGATCGTTTGTTTTGTGTTCTCCCATATCATGGTCCAAGATCCCAGTGCCGCCAGACATTACTAATTTTCCTAGAAACAAAATATTGTGTTGGATAAGGTAATACTATTGTGTGCTTTTAACGTACGCACATTTACTAGCTTGTTCCGACGCGCCGCGTCGGTCAATCTAAAGATAACATAACGGTTAAAGTTACGTAAGAACATTACTCGCTTTACTCAAAGTCTTAGTGCTGATTTTTATGTGGTATATTATTTGCTGAGTATCATAATATAACAATTTAGACTCAGACTATTATAAGTAAGATTGATTAGGTAAGTTTTTTTGTGAACTTTAAAGAGTCAGCCAAATCACCGCCGTGACGCAAAGCGTCTGGCAGTATTGAATATTAATTATTATTATCAACAATATTCTGCAAAAATATAGTATATAAAAATCAACACTCAGGCTTTAAGAACAGTAAATACCTACTATTTATACGTAGAGGTAGCTACATTTAGCACCTAACACATATAAATGAGCCGACGCCACAAGCTAAGTACCTACACACTAAGACAACTGTATCCCACACATTTTGTTTCTCAGAAAATAAATGATGTCTGGCGGTCCTGGGATGTTGCTCTGTTATGATTGTCCCGCTGCACTGGCTTGAGAGAATATTGGTTATCTGTCATACGGTAAAGTTTTACTGTACACTAGCTGTTTTCCGCAACTATGTTCGCGTGAATACATAGGAATTTCTCAAAATTCTTTCTTTCACCATCTAAAGAAAATACCTACAAAATTTATTGATTACGTAAGCTACTTATGTGAGTAAAACTTGCAGGTGTATTTGCAGCCTCACAGTATGTGTGGTGCATCAGGCGCATTTGTTCTGAAAATACATGCATGCATACAATATGAGACCCCAGCAGCAAGATTTGGTACTCATCGGGCGCTTTGTAGATAGGCTGATGATGACAAACTACAGAGGTTGACCTTGATGTTTACGCTTTTCTAAGATCCAGGTTGCCAAAATCAATTGTATTCAGAGTACTAAAAAATGCGCATCTTGCAGTTTATGCGGCTCTAAGACAGTGTGCGATATCTTTATCTTCCAATTGCTGGTGGCACGGTGCTGAAAAACGCTCTAAGAGCCATAAACATGTGAACAAAATGACAACAAGCACCGCAGGCTTACTCGATCGGGAAACAGCTTTGCCGTCCTTTTATTTATTCATTCCATTTGTGTCCCATGATTGTTCTACTGCACTGTGCGCCACAAGGCATATTGGATAGCTGTCAGACGTCGGGAGATTTCCATACCGATTGCACTTCTACTGCATACGGATTGGTATTATTTTCTTAAAATATTGACATTCAATTTTAACCTTTAACTCTGGACGAGAGAGTTTTTTAATAAAACTGTAGACTTGGGGTTCTATTCTACATTTATTTTGGTTCTTTCTTATAAAATTCTGTATTAAATGTTACTAAATGTACCTACCTACCAAACATTATTAGATATAGTTTTCCAAAACACTTAAAAAAGTATAAAATCCTGAAATAAATGTTTTTTTTTTAGTCACAGACTTTATAGCGATTGTTTTATTTTACACTGCTTTGCTTTTGTTTATTTCCCAACAAAGTTTAACAAAGCATTTAAACTGTTTCTTAAACATAGTTATTACTTAGTTCTATTTACCTACTTGTTATAATAAAAGCAAAAATAGCGAGAGGCGCGGGGAAGCACATGAAATTTTCACAAATCGGTAAGTAGGTAATACTTAGAGAAAAATCTGATATGTCCACAGGTTAGTGCCTTTCATCCTGTCTTTTATATTCAACGATATTAGGTTTTACCTAGCTATACTATAGAGAAACTAGCTGATGCCTGCGACTTCGTTCCCGTGGATAAAGGTTTTTAACTGACTGCAGCGAAGCCCAAACGAGGGTTACGTGTTTACCTGTATGTATGTATTGTCCGAGATAAAAAGTAGCCTATGTATTAATCCAGGATATAATCTATCTACTTTCCTTTCAGCCAAATCCGTCCAGTAGCTTTTGTGTGAAAGAGTAACAAACATCTATACATCCATACATACAAACATTCGCGTTTATAATATTAGTAGGTGAGTGTACTTTATGCTTTCAAAACTGATGCACAATATTCGAACAGCTTGCACTAATAATAAAGCGCGCGTTTTGATATTATAAGCAAATTGTGGCTCGAGGCTGTTCAGAGAACGTGAGATACTGCTGAGGTAATTATCTACCTGAGATACACTAACAGCATCAATAAAGACCTTCCAGGCATGGTTGTATCTAGATATTGAGTTGCAGGGGGCTTCAAACCTGGACAAATCTGGAATAGACAAACTGAAGAATTTAAGAACGTGTATATTTAAAAAAAGTTTGTATGTATGTATGGATATTTGTTACTCTTTCACGCAAAAACTACAAGACGGATTTGGCTGAAATTTAGAATAGAGATGGATTATACCCTGGATTAGCATACAGGCTACATTTATCTCAGAAAACCAATGACTTCCCACGGGATTTTCGTACACATATATCCACGGGAACGAAGTCGCGGGCATCAGCTAGTATCATCTAAATCATAATTATTAGGTACATTTTAACTATCTCATGTCTGCAAAAAATACAAGTGTAAATTAAAAAATTATAACACCCCCGACAAGTGAAAGTAACAGTAACTAGAAAAGAGCTGATAACTTTCAAACGGCTGAACCGATTTTCTTGGATTTTAACTAAGAACACTCTCGATCAAGCCACCTTTCAAACAAAAATAAAATAAAATCGGTTTATTAGTTATAAAGCTACGATGCCATAGACAGATATACAGATACACACGTCAAACTTATAACACCCCTCTTTTTGGGTCGGGCGTTAAAAGTAACTCGTTCCAGACGTCAACAAAAGTTAATTAACGCTTGATTCTGGAATTTAAACCACAACCTAAACTTTTCGGTTAAACTTTGTAGCCTTTTATAAAAGCTGCGAGTAAACTCCTAAAAGACATTTTCTTTAGATAACTCATTAAAAACTAATTTCAAAAACCCTTCTAGCGCTATGAGGAATAACATCATCAGATAGGGACCCTAAATTTTCAGTCTTCCTTCGTGTACCTACTTAGGTAGATTTATCTTTTGAAAAAAGACGCCTATGGAAAGTAGATTTTAACACTAACGTGCGTGGTGTACTCGTATTAAATACTAAGTACTAGTTCTTAAAACCAGGACTTCGCGTACTGTTATAAGTAGGGATATTTGAGATAATAAATAGTAAAAAGCCTTTTATTTCTTCTCTAATTTTACATAAATATAACTTAAGTACTAGGTGATTAAAGGTAATAAAGTAAGTATCTTAAAAGTAGGTAATATTTTAATTGAAGAACCCTTTTCAGGTCAAGGCCTCCTCCAGAGAAATCCATTTTGCTCTATCTTGGGCTTTGAGCATCCAGTTTGATCCCGCCACTTTTTTTAATGTCATCGTCCCAACGATATACGGCCTTCCTCCACCACGTGTGCCTTTTGGGCCTGGCCAGCTCGTTACTCTCTTTGTCCACCGGTTGTACGTGAGTCTAGAAATATGGCCGGCAAATTTGAGATATTATATAAAAAATCCAAGAAGGACCCTTATTTAGAAATTGACAACATAACACGTGATAACACTTTTTATCTTGGGAAAACAAAGCGTTCATAAGACACTGGATTAACCGGAACGGCCAATGCTAGTTAGCCAACTAGCTAGCTAATTAGTAAAGGTATACTAATTAATGTTTGTATTAGGTTAAGAAAACGAGGAAATCTTGCATTTATGTCACAGCCAACACGTGCCTAGTATAATTAAATTACGCACTCTATGCTGAACAAACGAAATAGAGTAGAGCGAGTCTTTTTTGATAAAAATTAAAATCAGCTTTTTATACTTTGACATAACTTTGAAATTGGTGTCATCATCTTTGTGTGCCTTCTTCGAAACCAAGTTTGGCGATCATCATCCAAAAAGCTTCTTTATTGTGACGTCCAACCATTTGCGTCTTTGGCGACCTGGAGTGCTCTTGCCTACAATTCTATCTTCAATTCTTGGGGCATAGAATTGGGCTCCTCTCTGTAAATGTCCAAGGAAAGCGAGCTTCCTTTGCATATAATTGCTATACTTGAACAAAACACAGAATACGCACGTTTTATTGAAAAGTAAAAAAGTATAAAGCTTACTATGAGTTGTTAAAGCCACATCTTGGCTCTGCCGGTGTGCGTTGTTCCTGGGAAGGAACCTAAGCTATGTACTTACCTAATTATTGTATTAAGGTTCAAATAAAATATTATCTAGGTTAGCAAGATGCCAAGAAGCGCAAGAAGCGCATTGTAAAGGAAATATGTAAATTGAACAATCAACTTCCTTTGTTAGGAAGCGCGGAGTAAAAAGAGAAGTTTTAATTGAACTTGCTCTTCTTATTTCTTCTTGTAAAAGCTTTTACGGCGAACGAAAGTAAAAGCACAATGTTCGGGTCAGTCTAGCTCCTATATTACCATAAATTATGTAAAGAGCCTAGTACACAATGACTCAATGCGTTTGGCCAATATTTTGGGCGGACTAGTAAAGAAACAATTGGCGTATAGTTTTTCCGCGTGCGATAAGCACTAAAAACCAATGCGCATGACCACCTTGCTGAGTATTGTGGTTTTCATGCAACATAATTGTTTGAAAGTAGCTAGATTAATACACAAAAAAACTTTTTTTTTAACCCTCGACCCAAAAAGAGGGGTCTTATAAGTTTGACGTGTGTATCTGTGTATCTGTCTGTGGCATCGTAGCTCCTAAACTAATGAACCGATTTTAATTTAATTTTTTTTTGTTTGAAAGGTGGCTTGATCAAGAGTGTTCTTAGTTATAATCAAAGAAAATCGGTTCAGCCGTTTGAAAGTTATCAGCTCTTTTCTAGTTTTCTTACAGAGATTTTTGTGTCGGGGGTTCCTAAATTTTAAGTTATGTCATTATGATTTGTGAGCGACGAAAAATGCTCGATTCACAGGAGATTAGAGATGCATCCCAAATTAATAATCCATAAAATATCGATGTGTGAATTTGTTGTAATGTAACTTTAACCGCCTGTCGTGTAACTGGGTCTGAGAGCACAATATAGCGCCAATAGTATTCAGGCAAGATGTAGTTACAGTGTTTGGCGGCGACAATGGAAGTGAAGTGAAAACGAATAATTGGCGACTACACACGTAGACCAATGGAATACACCACACAACATTCTCGACTAAACACATTTGCCCGCTCGCTCGCGCAAATATCACTCCGTACGTGCCCACGCCAAACAACACTAATTGCTTTAGACCCGACCATGTACGTCTACGTTGTAAAACTGGAACTGTCGCTTGCTTTGTTTTATTGACTGACTGTGCCCGGGAAATGTTTTTGCTATAGTATCCGAAATTCATTTTATTCTACGTGCACAAAAATACAACTAAATTGTGAAGAAAAAGGAAGGCTAAATAGTAATTATTTATATTCAAATATGACGATACCATCTAGTGGTGTTAATTCGGTTGCACATAATCTCTAAACTAAACAAACTAACGGTCGAAGTCAATACATTCAATCTATCTGTAAGTCGATAAGCGAGAAGTTAGCAATGTTGTTATTTGTCAAAAATTGTATAGTTGTTTTTTCTAATTAATAACAGTTGCTAAATCATTTATCAATAGATAACAGTTTAATTGATTAATTACTTACTATTGATTTTCATCGTAAATTGACAGGTCTAGAAGAATACAGTCTATTCACAGAGATTATCGTTATCGAGGTAGCACTACATTTAGATAGTTCAGTTTATAGATTGATACAACTGAATCAGAGTCAATATAACATTTTTTTAAATTTCTTTTAACTTAGTCTGTCTCGTTTAAAAGTCGCTGAGCAAAGTCAAAGTATGGTCTATAGATCTTAACTTCAATGTATGTAGATCAATTAACTAACTTAGGAAATAATGTTCTACCAACCCATTAACTATGGCGATAAGGTGCAAACCCGAGCTCGCCATCCATCTACAAAAGGGTCTAATAGTTCAAAGTAATGACACCTTCCAAGATGTCCCTCTAATTCTCTAGTATAGGGAAACGCCACTTTAGGTCCCTTAGGAACTGTGGCCTTAATTAATGAATGTATTGGTGGTACACAGCTTTCATATAAATAAAAGTCTATTAGTACCTAAAGTTACATTAATTACCTTATACACATCGACACTTGACAAACGTATATACTACAGGGTCACTAATTGGCGTACATTTTCCTAGTATGACCAGCGCTAGGTTGCCAATTTTTGTGGGATATTATGTTTTAAACATCAAAGGATAATAACACATTTCAAAAATAGCGGAGCATGGCTATCACTTGCCGAAATCATAGGCCATTGTGTACTAGAGCCATATGCTTTTTTATCGCTGACAAAGTCATCAAATTCATTCGTAAGTTTTGGAGATTAAAAATTGGTTTTGATCTCTAATATTACAAGTACGCTGGACCTGTTTTTGAAGCGGCTTGATTTTCGCCATTTTGGCGCTGATAGCAGCAAGCTACCAATTTACCGGCTAAGATATGAAAAAATCTCTACAGTCTCAAGAATGGCACTTCAATAACCTTAAATTAAAACCGAGGTCGTCCAGTAAATAATCACAAAAATGTTGACACTCGTGGCTGTCTGAAGGATTACGAAAGGACCTCGGGTCCACTGAAACGTTTACAAAGCTATCCCCGAACCATTTCAGAAATGTTATTACATTTCGGTATTATGACGGCCTACCTGACGTAATAGTGAGCGCTGTAATCTTAACAGGGCTCTCTCCGTCACTCGTTTCATACAATCGTAGTTCCAATTTCATTTGAATATTGAGCAACCAAAGTCCATGAAATTTTGCAGACATATTCTAGAAACTAATATCTGGTCTGTGGTGATTTAGATTTTTCTAAAAATATGTAGTTTTAAAATTACAGGGGCTCAAAGATTTGTATGAAATTTTTTAAAACCGCGTAACTTTGAAACCGAATATTTTAACAGAAATCTGGAAAACCACAGACATAGATATTAGTTTCTAGAATATGTCTGCAAAATTTCATGGACTTTGGTTGCTTAATATTCAAATGAAATTGGAACTACGATTGTATGAAACGAGTGACGGAGAGAGCCCTCTTAAGTGAACAGTCCTGGATACGATTACCGGAATTTAGAAATTTATGTACAGTCAAAGGCCGTCGTTTATGTACAGTCAAAGACGGTCGCTTAGCACTTTAATGATCATATTCGCGTGGCACGGTTATGCACGTGCGATAGTTCTGTGTGGCGTGTAGAAAAAGGTCATAAGTGCGACGGGTGTTTGATGCAATAGTTTCGCGAAATTGCTACTCGAGTTCTGAGGCCGATCGTATTTACCCTCAAACTATGTATATCCTCGCTTCACTCGTCCGGATTTTTTTGGGATAATAATACCGTCGGGATCTCTAATCTAACTCCTGTCATTATGACGTGATTAATGGCTAGGGATCACGATCCTCAATGAGATGTATTATGAGAAATATTATGAGCAGAATGCCACATAACAGAGTGCTTTAATTTATATTAAATTAGCGATGTAACTGCCTATTGTTCAACCTAATATCATGTACTTTTTACTGTATTTGATATTAACCGATGCCGCGTTGATATCGGTTTTTCGAAATCCCGTGGGAACTCTTTGATTTTCCGGGATAAAAAGTAGCCTAGGTGCTAATCCAGGATATTATCTATCTCCATTCCAAATTTCAGCCAAATCCGCCCAGTAGTTTTTGCGTGAAGGAGTAATAAACAAACACACCCACACACACATACACACAAACTTTCGCCTTTATAATATTGGTGTCATGGTGTAGGTAGGTAAATTAAAGAATATTTTACTTTACAATTTATTTTAATAATATAGTATGTAGTCTACAAATAACTAAAAGAGCAAAACTTCCCAAAAAGAAAACTGAGTTCTTTGATAGATATACGTAAAGTAATTTCCCAGGACTGGCGCAGTCGCTCTCGTATGCACACAGAGTGGCACGCTCAATCAGTTCTCAAAGAAGGTAAAGGCGACGCGGATGCTGCGAGATCAAAGGCGGTGCCGCGACTCGTTACCTCATATACCTACTTACCTGTAGCCTTAGCATAAGATTCTATATCTCACCCAACGTTGATTGAATTCGAGCATCGAAACACAATACTTCAGAGTAAAATGGACCCAAAGCTCAATGATTTAAGGTCAAATCAGCTTAGGGCGCTGGCTATAGAATAATATAGATGTATGGACGAGCTTGAGCTTTAAAATAAAAAGTAACTTTGGTTTTATTTTAACACTGAAGTATTTCGATGCTCGAAATTTGTCTAGGTTAGTTAAATATAGAATCTCATACTAAGCACTGTACGCTGTGCATTGAGCAAGTCCTACAACTGTCCAGGCTCGTATGGTATTGCCACTTTAATAACTTATACATTTTCAGTTTGCATTGCAAATAAAATTGATTAAGGTCTTCCTCTGTGGGAACTATCATGCTTATCCGTGAGTTGTATCGTACAGTACAGCAAAAATGACGGATGCGTTCTCAAAATGTATGCATTATTGGCCACTTTTTATCATGGAAAATAGAGTTCACTGGATTATAAAAAATCGAAACTAGTTATCTATAAAAGTGATATAAAAGGGTTTGCTAGCGAACTTACAGATACTGTCTCGGATCTTCACGGGTGACGTATATTTTTCAGTTTCCATTGAAAAACAAGACGTACTACATGTTTGGACGGTTTTCCGATAAACAATAAGCTTTGTTCTACTTATATAACTTTATTCGTTCTGTTATTTGACTTTGTAGTTAGTTACAAGATTTGTTTAAAGGTAGACACTATTTAAAATACTGTGAAAATAACAAGTTGTTATTTGATATTGAATAGGTATTGTGTTTTGATGTAAGTTCACACAGTTTACAAGTTTTAAAGCTGAGTTTGAGTACCACATTGTCCCAAGTACACTATTATAACTTTGTTTGTTGTTTAGTTTTGTATAGTTTTTACAATTTTTGGTAGCCATTATTTAATGTTATGTAACACAATATAATTTCTTCATTTTATTTAATACTTTGTATGTTGCCGACATTCGGTGGCTTTGCTGGGCTTCTTCTCAGATCAGAGCGCGTTTCTAACCCTTGTAGCTTCAGTTTTACGTTTACGTAATTATATTATGTACATCATTATCTTACCAATTCCACAATTGATGATCAAAATGGTACCCAATTTGGATAAATGCTCTAAGTTTGAGTTTGAAATTATAAATCTTCCCTGATATTATAATCTCCCTAACCCGTAAGAATTTTGTAAAATCCGGCCTCATTCCTTGTCTACATTATAAAGGGAACCTCTGTAAATGTTTAGGTTGAGCATTTAATATTTATCACTGTGATTAAAACTTTTATTTATATTATTAGATGTTTCCAAAAATAAAAGTCATTCACAAGGGACCAATAATTCCTCGCCAATAGTTCGACATAATGTTAACAAGATTCAACGTGAAACAAACAAAAGAATTTCTTTGAAAATTTTAAGCTTCAGAATAAAAATCTAATGAAGTTTTCTCCAAACCCTTTTGCCTGCGAAAGTTTTGAATGAAAATATTTTTATAAAAGACTAGAGTCCCAGACATAATCCCGGATTGTATTGCTGTGACAACAACTTTTGTAGAATTTCTATCATCGTTATTCGTTAACTGAATCAAAGCAACTTTGTGCAATAAAAGTAAAAGAAGTAGGTAAGTATAATAAATAAAAGCAATGCAAATAACAGAGGCCAGAAATACTTGCTTTATTGTTAACAGAGTCTCTACTTTATATCAAAATTAAGATTTTATTAACTAGAATTAAGTAAGCATCTGTATCAAGCGACATGGCTGACTGTAGTCAGTCATGTTCGTTCGTTCGTCGTAGTTTTGACCGTCCCAATCTTCAATGACGCACGTCATTAAGGGTTGCTGTACTGTAGGCAAAGCCTGACCTAATGTCCTCGCACTGACAATCAGTTTTTTGTAGTATACTCTTGAGTAGGTATGCCCCGCCCGAATGTTGATTGGAATAGCATGCACGTTCGACTTGGAGCGCCATGGAGGGCACTCTTAATAACTGCGGAAAATAGATATCTCTGTGAATATAATATTTTAACTAAAGTATGTAAGACTGTTATTACTTATACCCTACAATATTAGGAAGAGACTACGTAGACCTGTCAGCGACAGTTAATTAACTTGGAATTCACATCGCGATCTCAACTTTTGGGAAGGCGAAACTTTGTAGCATTTCAAAGGATTTATGTTACTTTATTCCAAGATAAATTCACATTGGACATCAATGCAGTATACTACGCCACTGGACGGAGATTTAGTCAAGATGAAACTACTTTCACATTTATATCTTTTTGAAAGCAGACTTATGAATTCTTATTTAGTATGTCTGCATCTTTAATAAGGTACGTTAACATTACGAGTACATTTATCTTGGTGCTTTTTGTAAATTAATATTTACTGGAAATTGAAGTACGTATAATAGGTCAAAACAAACAATCTTCTGGTATTGTAATCCTCATCAAACTTACTAGGTAAGTACGTACCGACCTATTTTTCATAAGGCAAAATAACATACCAACCAGGTACTTATTTTAAGAGTTTCCTAGTCTTGTTTAGTATCGTTATGTTTTATGTCGCTCTGATTTTATAACATTCATTGTTTAGTTTTACATAATACTTTTTTGAGAGCCACCCACAAAAACCTATCTACAATACTTATAAGTAAAGAAGCTTATGACAATTTACACAAATAATTTTAAAGCCCTATCAAAATTAAAGTATTATAAAAAGTAGCTTATGCCTGCGACTTTATCCGCGTGGATTACATTAATTTATCCCATTGAGGGTTGAATTTTTTCTTTGTTAGCAGACATCTGATTTGAAATAGCCATCTACATCAGTCAGTCAGTCAGGCAGTCACCTTTTCCTTGTTTACATTTAGAAGAAGATGTGCAAAACGTCATGAAGATTCTCCAACCAATGTATATTGTAGAGGGAAAGAGCAATTAATGAACCAGTTCTGCAAACACACTGCACGTCATTTAGCAAGCTCTTATAGGGCTGTGAGTAGACCACTCTACATAAGTGACATTGTATATTCTACGTCGAGAGCTCTGTAGCATTGACGTAGATTGCTCAATACTACGTTTAAGAGGGGTCTCTCCGTCACTCGCTTCATACAAACGTAGTTCCAATTTCATTTGAATATTAAGCAAAAAAGTCCATGAAATTTTGCAGACATATTCTGGAAACTAATGTCTGTGTCTGTGATGTTTTAGATTTTTCTAAAAATATGTAAGTAGTTTTAAAATTACAGGGGCTCAAAGATTTGTATGAAATTTTTTAAGACCGCGTAACTTTGAAAACGAATAATTTAACAGAAATCTGGAAACCACAGACATAGATATTAGTTTCTAGAATATGTCCGCAAAATTTCATGGACTTTGGTTGTTTAATATTCAAATGAAATTGGAACTACGATTGTATGAAACGAGTGACGGAGAGAGCCCTCTCAAGTATACCTAGAAGTTCTTGAATAAAGACGCATAGCTATTATGACTCATTAATTGGAATACTTCTTACTTGATATCTTGATGCTTTACATAGCTCGAAGAATTCATTGACGGTGGGATTTCAAAGTGTTTGTTTGAATGGAGACCCCGCATCAAAGACGTAGCGTTAGAAGACCGTTAGTTTGGTGAGTGAAACTCAAAAAAATTTTTTTTTGTGACGCATATTATGAAAATTCTTAGCTCATTGATAATTTCATTGAAACACCTGTATGATGATCTATTCAACATTTTTATATATAAGTATTTTAATACTTATGCGTGACTAGAAATAAAATTAATGATTTTGTGATTCTCACAAAACCATTAATTTTATTTTTCTTATATCCAGTAATTAGTTTCATGGTCCACGTCTCAGCTAGGTTAAAAAGATTTTCTAAGCTCACCAATATAAAGAGAAAATATCGCGCAGAAACTAGTGCCTTGGGTATACTAATTATCACATGAATTTTACCGAACGTCCGCGCTGGGATTTGTTCTCCAAGATTGCGCTTCGGTAAGGGATATCATACTGAACGATATTTTTTTAAGTTCACTAGTACCTACCAAGATATAAGTTGGTTACAATAGCATAGAAAATATGTGGATATGGAGTCTATGCGCGAAATGATAATAATTTTTTTTTCTTAAAAAAAAGAATATTAGCCATTTTTAATCATGACTAAAATTCCCCTTTCCCTTCCAACTAAGCGTTAAGCTTGTGCTAGGAGTAGGTACGACAATAGTGCAACGGGTGGGGTTTGAACCGACGACCTTTCGGATTTCAGTCCGCTCCTATAACCGTTGAGCTATTGAGGCTTGAATAATGATTGCAAGTTTTCTTAAAAATCAACCTACTTTTATTTTTCTCAGTATCAAGTCTCTCTATGAACATAAAAAAAAATCTTCTCTTATAAATGTAATTTCTATATAATCATAGCTATTAGAATAATATATGTAAGTACCTACTAAGCAATCAACATTAATTTGCTATGTGTACGATACTAAGTAGAAACTTATCGTCTCAAAAAAGGTAAGTAGGTACTTTTTTATTTACATTACAAATATTAATTTCTCTTTAATATTAAATTCCTTTTAACAAATGCACTGGACTACCAATATAAGTGAAATTAATTCAGTGGCTTAAACTGTAATATCCATTAAAATGAATATCAGATTTCGCTTTAAATATTCAACGTCCGATTTATGTTCAACCATCATTCCATAATATGCGAGTAAATTAATTCTTAATCGTGCCTCTACGAAATATTAAGCGGAGTTTTCACAAAATCAAATTGACCATATACAATTAATGACTTAATATCGTTAATTAAGAGGACTCCATATCAAAAAAAAAGTTGTCAGCCAAAAATTGATATTTCTGTATCACGTACTTACAGAGCTATTCACAATTCTCATCATTGCCAAATTTTTATACGCCTACGTTTACTTTTTCAAAGTCTAAGATGTAAACTAGATTATGTTTTGAAGTCAATATCTTAATTATTGTTAGATAAAAAATAAAGAGGGGTCTCTCCGTCACTCGCTTCATACAAACGTAGTTCCAATTTCATTTGAATATTAAGCAACCAAAGTCCATGAAATTTTGCAGACATATTCTAGAAACTAATATCTATTTATTATTAGTTTATCGGTATTTCGTTACACACACAAGTGTGCCAAAACACCGATAAACGCCACAGAACCCACCTGTTTTCAGTTAAAAACTGACACTTGTATAAACGAATGCAGATTCTTTCAATGACAAGTGTAAATTAAAAATTTATAAAACCCCCGACAAGGAAGGTTACAGTAACTAGAAAAGAGCTGATAACTTTCAAACGGCTGAACCAATTTTCTTGGATTATAGCTAAAACACTCGATAAAGCCAGCTTTCAAACAAAAAAAAAACTTAATCAAAATTGGTTCATTCGTTTAGGCGCTACGATGCCACAGACAGATACAGAGATACACACATCAAACTTATAACACCCCTCTTTTTTGGTCGGGGGTTAAAAAGAGCTATGCTGAACGATACTAAGGTCTCACATTTTACTTTATGGAACTCTGAAACCTGTGAATATCAAGAAAAGCAAACATGAATGACACAACGTGCAAAAAATGTGGTTTTTCAAACTTCTACGCTTCTTTGAAAACCTTTGAAAGAAAATATTTTTCTAGAGGGATCGTGATCCTGCTAATGAAGGATTTTATATTAAAAAGTTTATACTTTGTTTGTATACTGTATTTTCTCTTTGAGAGTGATAGTTTTACATAGTAAACACAAAGTATATTAGAGACGTTACCAAGACTTATCACATTTTTAGGGTTCCGTACCTCAAAGGAAAAACGGAACCCTTATAGGATCACTTTGTTGTCTGTCTGTCCGTCGTGTCTGTCAAGAAACCTATAGGGTTGTATATTACCCGTATTGTAGGATTGTATACTACCCGTTGACCTAAAATCATGGAATTTGGTAAGTAGGTAGGTTTTATAGCACAAGTACAGGAATAAATCTGAAAACCGCGAATTTGCGGTCACATCATTTGAAAAAAAAAAAGTTTCAATTTTCAAAGTAAGATAACTATACCAAGTGTATCATATGAAAAGGCTTTACCTGTACATTCTAAAACAGATTTTTATTTATTTTTATGCATAATAGTTTTTGATTTATCGTGCAAAATGTTGGAAACAAGTGTAAATTAAAAATTTATAACACCCCCGACAAGTGAAGGTTATAGTAACTAGAAAAGAGCTGATAACTTTCAAACGGCTCAACCGATTTTCTTGGAGTATAGCTAAGAACACTCCCGATTAAGTTACCTTTCAAACAAAAAAAAAGTAAATTAAAATCGGTTCATAAGTTTAGGAGCTACGATGCCACAGACAGATACACAGATACACACGTCAAACTTATAACACCCCTCTTTTTGGGTCGGGGGTTAAAAATACCCGAGTACGGAACCCTCGGTGCGCGAGTCTGACTCGCACTTGGCCGGTTTTTTATCATCCATAATATCATGTTCATTATACCTAAGTTGCCCCATAGCAAAAAATATATCACATTTACTATAATTAATATGTAGGAACAGTAAAAAAGTATAGTAACCTTTTGTGTAACCTTTTTAATAAAAACATGCCACTATTTATACAAATTCTAGAAATAGCATAAATTATAATATCTATATGTGATAAGGCCGTTTTACTTATTTCTCTGTTAATGTTACTAAATTTATGCGAAAATTATTCATTATTTTCATGCCAATATTATTGAAAGTTTTCGTTAGAAAATGTAATTAATTTACACTAAAACCGCCTACATTATTAGAAGAGGGCTCGGCGGGTAGAGTGTCAGCTACAGTTAATTAACTTTGAGCGTAACTTTAAGGATAAGCGATATTTTTTATCCTACAAAGGATTATGTATTTGCATCTCTTTGAAACCCCACTCGAAATAAAACTGTATCGGCATTTTGCAGAAATCTTTTTTTTTTTTTGAAAACAGATAGCCCTAATTCGCACGAGCGTTATAAAAGCGTTGCGTTAAAAACCGGCGTTGGCGGGCATTAACATTGTACGCGTTAAAAAAGCATTGTAGTGTGAACAGATACTTGAGAACGCATTTGTTCTATTTGAACTTTTTAACGTCAGTTAAAAAAGCTCTCGTGCAAATTAGCACTTAATTAAATTAAAACACGATTTGCGACTTAAAAAAATTGCCGTGTGGTGACAGCTATCACCACTAATAAATGCAACTCCAACAGTCATAAATTAAACAATTTTCATGCAGGAATTGATTGGGATACTATTCTGATATTGCTTGGAATTAATGCACGCATCAAACGTTTGGTATTCAGCAATGAGGCATCAGATGCGATTAGCAAATCAAATCTGAAAATTATGATCTAAAGGTGGTATCACACAAGACTTGAAGAAATTAGCAGTTTTCCGTACATTGTTACCACAATATCTCAGTAACAAAGCAATGGACTAGAACACTCGAATGCTCGCAAGAAAGTAATAATGTCTAGATGTAAGGTAATTTATCAGAAAAGCACGAATGAAAAACACTTCATTTAGCTAGTTTTTCTTGCTGACAATTGGGCTAAGTAAATAAAGTGAAACAGTATAAGACTGAAAATTAAATTGGATGTAATTATTTAATTACAAGTACGACAAGGTAGCTGCTTTAGAAAGTACTAGACAGTGCATTTGCATAAACATTGTCTTATTATTATAATTTCGGTAGAGTTTTATTGGACCGCTCCACGCTACGCATAACGCGCCGCGCTACGTATAACGCACCGTGCTACGCATAGCGAACCATGCTACGCGAGCACCACGCTAGTCGCTACGCATAACGCTCTACGCTACATATAACACACCGCACTACGCATGACGGACCGCGCAACGCTCCGCGTCTCTCTGAATGAAGCCTAAAGCACCCTATTGGTAACATGTTGAGAGGATTTTGTTTGTTATCTTAGGCGAAATAGGCTTTATTCAATTGGAGAGGGACCGCGCCATCCTGTAAGTAGGCCACTTTAGTGACTGCAAACTAGGGGTGGCGTGCCCCGTACCGCGTCCAAACTAATTACATTGGCTTGCTTGCTCGCATAAATATTGTTGTATACGGGCATTGCTCGTTAGCAAACTTGCGAGAATTTTATTTCTATTAACCATCTGAGGCTAGAATCTAGTGTAATTTTTAGGGTTCCGTACCTCAAAAGGAAAAACGGAACCCTTATAGGATCACTTTGTTGTCTGTCTGTCTGTCCGTCGTGTCTGTCAAGAAACCTATAGGGTATTTCCCGTTGACCTAGAATCATGAAATTTGGTAGATAGGTAGGTTTATTCCAGTATGTACTTATAGCATAAGTACATACTGGAAAACTGCTGCTGAACTGGTGCTGTAAACTCCGAATTTGTGGTTACATCATTATAGAAAAATTAAAATGTGTTTCAATTTTCAAAATAAAATAACTATACCAAGTGGGGTAGTAGTATATGAAAGGGCTATACCTGTACATCCTAAAACAGATTTTTATTTATTTTTATGTATAATAGTTTGTGATTTATCGTGCAAATTGTTGGAAAAAATACCCGAGTACGGAACCCTCAGTGCGCGAGTCTGACTCGCACTTGGCCGGTTTTTTAAGTTATGGTTACTGCGCATTGGTGGTTGGTGGAAGATCGAGAAGATGTCCTGAAGGTTATCTTTACGAAAATATAGTACACAAGTGCAGTAGGTACATTTTCAATTCATGTATTCTTTTTGAAGTCGTAATACCATTCGTTTGGTCAACATCAAAGGCAGGTTTGCATTTATCGTATTTCCGGATATTCCTTCCGTGTTATTCTGTAAAACGCTGTTCTCGTCATTGAGTTTACTATCGAAACAAACTTAAAATATCATAGAGTTTTTTGATTTAGTCTGTTATAAAATATAAATTATTTTAAATAAAGACAAATCAAATATTAATTGATCATAACTATTGAAATTAAAAGACTTATACCCTATTCTGATGCAATATTATGACGTGGTTACGCAACGGTTTACCAGAGCACTCAGTCAATATGCTCTAAATTAAACATAAATAGATAGATATTGTACGAGGTGTAAAGGTGCCCACGCACTGGAACGCGGCAGTGACGTACGCGCGTCGCGGCTGGAGAGAATATCGTGCGGGGTGCTGACGCGACGCGCAGCTGCAGTTCAGTTCGAGTGCGTGGGCACCTTAAGGACTCACGGCGGCGCTACTTTTGATCCCGGGAGCATCCTAATAATTTTTATATTCTTTGAAAATGATTATTTCTTTACTACTTCAGCCTGTAAGCAAGGTACTTGGTAATATCTGCATTACCAGTTTCACCGAAGCACTCGCTGAATAGGCGCCAGAGGTGTACGTGAGTTAAGGAGTTACGACGTCGCGTTTAATCTCGCTACTAGCATCTCAATTGTCTACTCACGTCGAAAATGTTTGTTTCGTCGCTGTGTCAGCGTTGTTAGGAAGGTTATTTACTTGGTAATATCTGCTGTACCAGTTTCGCCGGTATAGTCGTGTCTCGGTCAATAGGCGTACAGGTACATGCAAGGTAACGAGTAAGGCGCTGCCTTTGATCCCGCCGGCATCCCAATCGCATTTACCTTCTTTGAAAACTGATTGAGTGCACTCTGTGTGCATACGGAAACGTGTCCGCACAAGTCTCAAGATTTACTTTATTTCTTTGCCAATAAAAAGATTTTATGAAGATTTTGTGCTGAAGTTCTTGATAGTTGGCGTTGATGCTGAATAAAATTATTTTTGTAAAAGCTCGGTGTATTTAAATTTAGTTTTATAAATCTTTTCGTTGTGAACCAGTCCAACACCTATTTATATATCACTAGAGGACCCGCGACTTCGTCTGCATGGATTTAGGTTTTTAAGGATCCCGTGGAAACTGTTTGATTTTCCGGGATAAGAAGTTGCCTATGTCAATTACAGGGACGCAAGGCTACATCGGTACCTTTCATACCAATCGGTTAAACGGATGGTTTTTTAGGAATCCCGTGGGAACTCTTTGATTTTCTGGAATAAAAACTAGCCTATATCCGTCCCCGGGATATAAGCTAACCCTGTACCAAATTTCGTCAGAATCGGTTAAACTGTTGGGCCGTGAAAAGGTAGCAGACAGAAACAGACAGACACACTTTCGCATTTATAATATTAGTATGGATTTATCATTGTATAGATATAGACTGACCCACCCAGGCTTCGCTCAGGTGGAGCACTTGGCCGGTTTTTTAATAAAGGCCATATCATACGGTTGGATCTACGGATCCAAGACCAAAGCACCCTGACTTTGCAATTAGAATCACTTTATGCTTAACCTGCCTACATTATTAGTACAGGGCTTAGCTCTGACCTGTCAGCGATGCGACAGTTAATTAACTTGATTCACGGCGTGATCCTAAGGCTCGGACTACACTCCGGTCTGATTCTATGTAGGTATATTAAGGTACCTAATCTAATCTAGCTTAAAACATTCAAGGCCTTCCTTTTCGGGTGCCCTCTCTCCACATTCTCTTATGAATTAATGATTTTAATTATACTTATCCATCAGACAAAAAAAACAAATGTCACAGCGCACTGCAGTGCGTGTGTGTACTTCATAGTTCATACAAGCCTGACCACAAAAAATAATTTCGCCATTCACGTGAAATGGTGTTATATTATTTTGGAAGCTATATATTACTAAGTATGGCGTGCAAATATTAAGAGCAATAAAGGGCAACAACATAATTTGAATAAATCATCAAGTAAGATAACTAAAATTTTCAAAAGAAAAATAAAACCGACTTCAAAAACGACAAACACTAAAAAGTAAAAAATAACTTTTGTTTAGCTACACGTGTAATGCACCTAGGTATGAAGTCGAGCGAGCATATTAAAACAAAATTAGAAATCCAAGAGTGAAGCTCGCCCGACTTCATACCTAGGTGCATTACACGTGTAGCTAAACAAAAGTTATTTTTTACTTTTTAGTGTTTGTCGTTTTTGAAGTCGGTTTTATTTTTCTTTTGAAAATTTTTTATTTCACAATTTTTAGTGGCCCCACTGTACTATAATATGCTGTGCCCAGTTAAAACCCTACTGTTTACTAAGCTATTACACTGATCGCGAGCAATTTGCTCCTATCCATTGAGGAGTTCTGTTCTTCATCTCCGAAGATATTCATCAGATCTTCACCAAATTTATATGGGACCACCTGCACAGTATATCCTTTCAAACAAAAAAAAAAATTTCCAAATCGGTCCAGGGGTCTTTGAGTAATCGGGGAACATACATAAAAAATATAAAAAAAAATATAAAAAAAAAAAAAAAAAAAAAGATCCCGACGAATTGAGAACCTCCTCCTTTTTTGGAAGTCGGTTAATAAAGCAACAAAAATGTATTAAAGAAAAAGGTAATATAAGAACAAGGAGCTATTAGCTGCTCGCCTCTACCGGGCGTCAATAAGATATTGGGGAAAAATAGTCCAGAAATGCGATATTTCTTCATAGATACGCGATACGCCGGGATAATGTTGAACGCAACGCCCCAGTCGGAACACTAGCGGTAATCCCATATAACTGACACGGAAATCCCTTTTATTTTAAGTTTCCTTGTAGAGCTGAATCTTTTATGTCGGTGATTAAATCGGATTGTTCACACGAATTTTAAAATAAAATCCCCAAATCTTTTCAGGATTTGTCTTTGTGTAAAATTTAATGTATAAATCTTCATGAACGCGCAAGTGGGTTTTGACACTTAAAAGAGCATTTTCAGTAATAGATATCATTGTCATCATTCAATAGACGTCCACACTCCACTGCTTTGACATAGGTTTCTTATAGAGGCTTCCTAACCAAAACACACAGAGTCTGGATACAAACATACATAAATACATAGTAGATAGATAGAAGTCTTTATTGCACACAAAAACATGTAAACCAACAACACAGAAGGAAGAAAACAGAAAAAATATAGAGAAAATAGGAATAGTACATACATACATCGTACATACATACATTATATACATACATACATAGCCTGCTAAAATCATAAAATTTTTTGGCTTTGCCGCAGTCGAGTAAAAAATAATGTCATTGGGTCTTCTAAAAATAGGTACCTTACTTATATGGAGAAGACACAGCTTCACGTAAGTACTTTGTATGATTGTAATCACGCACAAACGTTGAGGTACAACTTTTCGACTTACCGCATTAAACTCGACGCGTAAAAGGCTTTGTTATTGTCGTTTTCATTTATTTTTATTACACAACTTTTTGTCTATATACAAATGAGATTCTTTTAAAAGCACGAATTTACGATAAAGGCGTATATTTCAGATAACAATCCAATTGTCTCGGAGAGCTGTAAAGTCTGTCGCTTCGCGCGTATTGGGAGGAAGAGATACTAAAAGACAGGCGATTATGTTAATCTTTTCTCTGTTACCGGTATCAATTTTGGTTTATTGCACGTTTCAATTTTATAGAAATGGAGGAAAGAGATAAAATGGGGATTATACAGGGTGTAACTAGAACGCTAGCAAAAACAAAGACAGGTGTTAGTACCTACTAATAAGATACCATAAAAACTACGATTTAAAAAGAAAAACATATTTGTTTTTATAATTCACAATATATTGCAAATAAAACATCTGACTAACGCTAAAGGTCTACAAACGTTCGGTAAATTAGGATAATCGAAGTCAATGCCGCGTCGTAGGTCGGGCATTGACCCGAGTTTTGCACGCTATACAATGCGGGTTTGAAAAATACTAAATCACTAAAGCTACAATATAAGGTAAATGGTTACTGGCATTGGATTGTGTTAAGAGTGTTGAACCGGTATGAGCTATTCTTAAGCTATTTTGCCCCCCTATATTTTATTAAACACTACATTTATGTAAAACATTTATATACTACTTTGTAGAATATTTCCTGTTTTATTAAATTGACAGACAACATTTTGCAATTTATTCATAGTTTATCTTTTATTGCCTAAAATACCAAAAGACTATTACTGAATTTTGGATTTCGTGTCATCTTTGACGTTCACTACATCAAAAGTTACTTGGTAGATTCTCACAAAGAAATATATTTACCAAAGAAAAGGTCCTGAACTAATAAGAAGACAGAACCAAATCTTTCGTTTGGCATTTTTTACATTATAAAAATTCAAACAAAAAAGTCATAATTTCATAAAACTACAGACACATAAAACTGTCATTTAGGTGGGTTATTTATCTTCATTTATAAATAAAACTAAGTACTCATTAAAGAAGAACATATTGGCAATATATACAGAAAAAAAAATCTAAATTTAATTAATATTTTTTTCCAAAAAATAATCTTGAAACACACTACAAAACCGTGCAACGAGCAGTAGTAAATTGAACTAGGAAATCAGTACCGGCCGAGGCCTCTCCGAGAACGGACGTAACGCTTGTTTGCTTAGCAATTGTTATCGGATTATTTACAATTTACCAGAAATTGTAGTGCGACTATCACTTCTCAATACTAGGTATTTTTAATACTCGCTATTTTTTCTTAAAGATAGATAAAAACTTTTTGTATGTTTTTAAATTGTGTTTATATGATGCTGTAAGGAATTGCATTCCTAAATCCTGGTGATCCCTCGGGATTTTTAAAGGATCATCCGTTTAGATGTTTTTACGTGGTACAGAAATGCGTTGCACCCCGGGGACGTGCTATTACGGATAGGCTACTTTTGTCCTGGAAAATCAAAAGTTCCCACGGGATTTTTAGAAACCTAAATCCACGCGGGCGAAGCTGCGGGCATCAGCTAGTTAATAAATAAGTATTGCCTCGAGCAAATAGCTGCATTGGTATCTATTGTTCCCTTTCATTGAAAGGGAACAATTTAATTTTCAAAATTTGAAAAGATTGTAAAACGCGATTTCGGTAGAGAATAGATTAATGCCTATCAGAGCAGTGGCATTGATCTATATTTTTAATAATTTCTAAAAATTAAATTTTTAACTGTTTAAATTTTACATGGGTTTGACATTTATTTCAAAAGCTTTTATAAATTTGTAAAACTCAATAATCAAGGTTTCATTATACTGTTTGTGATAAGGAAAACCATGTTTTTTAAATAAACAGAAAGTTAAATTTTGTATAATTAGTTATTGACTAGAATTATAACTTTTCAGAATTAAATATTCTTAAAGGCTTATAGTTTTACAGTTATTACCGGCTGACAATGCTATATGCCAATACCCTTGCTATTTGTCCTAGCCGCTAAATAAAATTTTGATGATTCATCGTCCTTTTATGGCATTAGCGCGGTTTCTTGTATTCCATTATTTCTTTTTTTGCATTTGCATAATAGCATTAGTTTATTGTCTTTTACAGCATTAGTACGGTATTTTGTATTTAGATTTTGGTTTTATACATTGTACACTCTAGCATAACACCTGAAACAATAGGATAATTACTATCATTTGCACGTGGTCATCCCTCGTGGATCTTTATGATGGTTTTATTTTTGAATAAAACAATTCTTTATCCAACTAAGGGAGGACTGAGTTTTCGGCAGCTATGTATAGTACGTGACAGGTCGAGATGGCAATCGAGGTATGAGGCGGGGGACGTTCTGCACACCCGCACGTCACCCGCGCTATCCCGCACCGGATTAGCCCAGGGATTGTGTGGGTGTGCGGGGCGTCCCTACCTTGATTGCCATCACAACCTGTCACGTGTTGTGTTGCGTGTTTGTTTGTTTATCGACTCATCAATTCACTTATTACTGCCAAACAGCACATTAAATTTTGATAAATGAGATCTCTCTTTGGCTTAGCTTTACCATTCCGTATGTTAGAGGCTATATTGTCATATGTCATAAAATTTTCCTATATGTCATAAAAGAACTTATCATAATCAAAACTAATGTAAGAGATATAACCTACAAAACCCAAAAAGTATATTGAAATTGGTATTACCTACACAAGACATGAAAAAGAAATGTATATCAAGAAAAAATAAACTTGAAATAGATGGATTGAGTTCGATATCAAATCATAGCAGTTACTATGAAAATTTCGAATACACGTATATAATGATTTATACATATTCAAATATAAATCAATCATCTGCGGTGAAGTCTTTAAAAGTAGTTGGTGGGTTTTTGTACTTTCAGTTTTGAACTTTATCTTATTTTGTTTTTGTATCCCTAGTTGACTCGCGTAGCAGTGCACTTATTTTTGATGAATAAATACCTACTCAAGTGTAACATCTGCATTTTTGTACCTGTTAATCCCTTTCATTGTACTGTCCATTGTTTTGCGCTTACGGTAAGTACGATTTAGTACTAACAATAAAATTTGAAAAGAAATTGCTCAATGTCTTTATGAGTATTAGTAGCATTGCATTATATTTTCGATAATATTGCAAATTAAATATTTAAGACTGTTTAAATTTTAGACGGATTTCACATTTATTTTACCAGCCTTTATAAATATATATGTGAAAATTAATATAGTAGGTGTAATTATTTATACTGTGCATGATAAGGGAACCATATTTTCGTGAATATGTATAAGGAAAGTTGAATTTTGTATAATTTCTTGACTCTCTTATACTTACACAAGTATATAAAAGATTAGTATTAAGTACTGACTACAATTATAAGTTTTATTCATCGTACTTAATCTATAAAGACAATACACTGTTTTAAAAAACATCACTGTTTTAAAAAAACGACAAACTAACACCACATACTTAAAAATATTGAAAAAATAATCCGTGTGAAAATCGTCTAGGATCAAAACGGGTTGTTATAAACTAAACTGAACTCGGTACGTTCGTTCACGGAAACAAACAAAGAACCTCGGGTAAATACCTAAACTTGCCAACCAGGGTCATGCGTTAACGCTCTTAAGGTAGTAAAATAATAACGCTAAATTTCTGCTAGCGGTTACATACTGTATAAGGTCGTAAGCATAAACAGTCTCGATCACTCGGTCTTCATGATTCTAGGTCACCGGAAAGTATCCTATAAGTTTTGATTATATGCGAGTGTCAAAATGCGCGGTAATGGCAGAATTTTTAATTGCCTAGTCTTAAAAACTTGCTTTTTTACAATTCCAAGGAACCGTAAGGAGACCTAATGTGTTTGATATTAATTAGGTATATCTGTCCATTTCAGATCCAGAAATGTACCCAAGCTACGACAGAATGGGAAGTTAGGGATGGCTCGAAGCGGAAAAGGGGAAGACAAAGAAAACGTTGGGTCGATGACATAAAGAAAACAGCTGGATCACTATGGACAAGAAAAATACAAGACAGATTCATTTGGAAAAACCTGGAGGAGGGAGGCCTGTGCGTCAGAAGACGTGCTGATCGCAATAGAACCAAAGTGCAATATCTAAATTGTAAATGTAAATTCAGCAAAAAAGGCTTTATTTATTTATTTAGGTATATCTGTACCAACCCCTGCTAGGTGGACGGATGACATCAGGCGCTTTGGAAGCCTCTAACCTAACCTAGCCCAACCTAACCTAATAACCTAACCTACCTGATCTAATGCCCAACAGTGGAATGTGGGACAGTAACTAGTACTGTAACCTTCACTTCGGGGGTATTATAAACTTTTAATTTACACTTGTTTTCTTTTAAGGTACGAAAACCTAATGACCATATTATATTACGGTGTATTTAGTGCATAATGTGAAATAAATCACTCTATCATTTTATTTTACCTAAGTATTCTTTTTGATCGTAGTTTTACAACTAATAGTAATTAAAACTGACCAAAATAAATTACAAGCCATTAATATGGTAGGACATCAATAACGAATAAGTAGGGATCGATCAGGCAAAGTTCTCTTCTCAAGAACGTGCTTCAGTGACGTGACTTTGATGAATTATTCCCTTACGTGACTATTCAATGTTCATTCACGCTCATACCTAATATGGGTTGCGATGTTATTTTTAACGTTTATAACACTTAAATATGAGGATAACATGTTATAAGGAGTGCGATTTTATTGTTATCGTTTATAACAGTTAAATGAGGAAATAATAATATTATGGAAGACTTTTCCAAACAAATTTGCAACTTTTGCAATAAGTACGGTGTGCGGGGCGTCCTGCCGCCTCATACCCCGATTGCCATCTCGATCTGTCGCGTACTATAGGTGGCCTATTTCTGTTGGATAAAAAAGGTGATACCTACCATGGTTAAAGCCTATACGCACGGTCAATAGTTGCCCGGCAATTCAGTCGATGGCGATTGCCGTGTATTATAATTATAATGTGCACGGAATTGCCGGCCACCCGGGCGACTCGGCGAGTTGCTGCGAAGTGGCAACTCGCAGGCAACTGACTAGTCTCCGCAACTTATATTACCACGGGTTTTTATGGGAGCGTTCACACGAGAGCAACTTTAGACGTGACTAGACATCGCGCAGAAAAGTGATCTGGGCTTTTGTGACGAAAATTGTGATATTTTGCACTTTACCTGTGAAACTATCAGAAATACTGACTTCTATGAGCAATAATACCTACTGTCACAAAGAGCGTGTACGACTTAAAAAAACAGCGCAGAACAATAATGATCAAAAAATGTGGAATGAAAACAATTTCCAACGAAAACAGCACATATTATATCACAATATTCCTCTCGATGCGACAGCCGCTTTGTCTTGCTTCTTTTTCCTCATATTTCCCGCTTGATTTGTGTTCTATGAGTGTTCCGCCGCGCTCGAAGAATATTGGATATCTGTCTAAAAGTTATAAGATTTTGCATGCCGAGTTCAAACTTTGACTCGTGTAACGTGAATCCACGTATGGAATGCAATCGACTTCTTTCATAATACTGACGCTTGAAGTGTTAAACTTTTTCAAAGATAAAATATGAGACTTTTATAGATGAGTTCAGAGTAAGTAATAACCAACGTGTTTGGTTGCAGAACACACCCATATTATTTGAAACTGTTAAGATAGCTAAATTATTAGAACCTAAATATTGTTATACTATCTGGACCCACCGTATCCGTAAAGTGTTAGATTGTTTCTCAAAGCACCTTGGCATTACCGCTACAATGATTCTCCCGCTGAAGCATTCAAGTGGATTCGAAAAAAAAAAACCGGAAGGGTACTCGGGTAATTTGTCCGACATTTTGCACGATAAATCAAAAACTATTATGCATAATAATAAATAAAAATCTGTTTTAGAATATTAAGGTAAAGCTCATTCATATGATACCCCACTAGGTATAGTTATCTTACTTTGAAAATTGAGACACATTTTTTTTTAATGATCCACAAACAACCATGTGAACCACAAATCCACGGTTATTGCATTTATTCCTGTAGGTACTTGTGCTATAAGACCTACCTACCTGCCAAATTCCATGATTCTAGGTCAACGGGAAGTAATCTATAGGTTTTCTTGACAGACACGACGGACGGATGGAAGGACGGCCAGACAGACAGACAGACAGACAACAAAGTGATCCTATAAAGGTTCAGTTTTCCTTTTGAGGTACGGAACCCTAAAAAACAGAAAGACGTTACGACATCCCACGGGGTTGCATGGCATAATAACGCACAATATGATCACATCTAGTCGCTTATGTGCCTGGACATAAAATGGACTGCTGCCGCATGTATGTAGGTATTATTGCATGACGCTCCGGCATAAAACAGTCTTTAGTCAAATCAAAAAACCTTTACCCCTAAACTAACCCAACAGAGAATCAAATCTACAACTTGTTCGTAGGCAACATAATTATTTTAGCGTTGTGCTATAAAGAGCCAGGATATTATATTTTTAAAAGGGTCCAGGGTTAATAACATCCGCTGACTTGCGACTAATAACCGCATTCCTAAACTGTGGCATTTTATTCCGCATTCCGTTAAATCATTATTTAAACCATGAGATCGTCGATTTAAACTATGTAAGTATACAGAGTATTACCAGAATGCTAGTAAAACTTAGCGTTATTATTATACTACCCTAACATACTCCAATGCCAATATCCATTTGCCTTATCTTGTAGTTTTAGCGATTTAGTATTTTCCAAACCCGCATTGTATATGGCGCGCAAAACTCAGGTCAATGCCTCACCTACGACGCGGCATTGACTTCGAGTGACCTATTTACGGAACATTCGTTGACCTCTGGCGTCAGTCAGATGTTTTATTTGCAATATATTGTGAACTTAAAAAAAAAATGATTTTTTAAATTTTTTTTTCGTAGTTTTTTTGGAATCCGTACCGCAAAAGGAAAAACGGAACCCTTAAAGGATCACTTTGTTGTCTATCTGTTTGTCTGTCTGTCCATTTGGCCGTCGGTTCGTCTGTCCGTCTGTCGTGTCTATCAAGAAAACCTATAGGGTACTTTCCGTTCACCTAGAAATCATGAAATTTGGCAGGCAAGTAGGATAGCATTCTGATTACACCCAGTATTTTTCGAGAGTAGATCAGGTCGTACTCAGTAATGAGACAGCGATGGGTTTATCATGTGATGATTGATTCACGTGTCGTGCCGCATTTGCAACGAAATAAAGCAAACCTCTTAAAAATGTAGAGAGGTTATTATACTTAGTAAAACTTATGCTACATAAAAATGACGCTTCCTTTATGTCATTAACATTTCATTTGTTTACGTCTTTTAAGATGAAAATTAATTACTTGCTCCCCATTGTTGAATTATGAACAACACGAAAAGCTCATTAATTAGGGAAGTAATGAAACAAAATCAAATTTCTTTCTCCATTTTCATCTTAACGTAAATAAAATTTGTACATTGCTCTGTTGTATAATTAGAAATAATAGGCTTTAATTCTCATTATGAAATGTTTTGCTAAGTTTATATTATTATTCAACCATATTTTATTTATAGCTCGTGTATAAAATTAATCCTACGTCTACTAAAATACATACCGGAATCAGAGTCTTGGAATTAGTTATTCGTAGGGGCTTTCACGCCCCGGAGCTGCATATACGAGTATCAATATTTATATATTATATTATTATATTAGGTATATGAACATTAAAAGGTTTCTTGGGAAAAAATCCCTCAAAACTTGCCCAGCATCTAGATTAGCATAACATCTTGCTTAGCGGGGCATGCAGCTTAGCGGGTCATTTAGCTCAACGGGACCTCTTGTATGGGATATCTATAAAAAAACATCAAAAGCAAGAGAACTTGCCTAGCATCTAGGTTAGCGAGACATCTAGCATGCAAAATACACGATAAAAAGCACTCTTAAACAACCAACTATAGCAATAGTCCAGTCGAGCTAACGGTGTTATCGACTAATTACATTTACTCGCTTAATCGCACAAATATCGCTGGAACTCCCATTGAGCTGTAATTGCTATGGTCTGCCGTTACGTGCTTTTATCGCTTTTGTTAATGTTAAAACCTGACCACTTGATTGTGACTGCATGGTTATACGGTCGCTATACTCGTATTCGAAACAAAGATCGCATTTTGCCAATTTAGAACAGCTAGTAAAATTGGATACGACTTTTTCCCCCAAATTCGAATTTCTCAAAATTCTAGACTAAATACGTCTTCAAGAACATTGGGACATTTCTCGCATGTGGTAAAGAAATATGCGGAGGACTTCATTAGAGATTTAAGAGGGGTCTCTCCGTCACTCGCTTCATACAAACATAGTTCCAATTTCATTTGAATATTAAGCAACCAAAGTCCATGAAATTTTGCAGACATATTCTAGAAACTAATATCTATGTCTATGGTTTTCCAGATTTCTGTTAAAATATTCGGTTTCAAAGTTACGCGGTTTTAAAAATTTACATACAAATCTTTGAGCCCCTGTAATTTTAAAACTACATATTTTTAGAAAAATCTAAAACACCACTGATTTTTTTGCATGTATATAAATGTAGTTAAGGAGCTTGAGAGTGATATAAGCTACATTTATTCCGGAAAGTCAAAAAGTTCCAACGGGATTTTTAAAGACCTAGATTCACACGGATGAAGTCACTGGCATTTGCTAGTTCTCAACAATATCATAATATACTAAAACTGGTACTAAATATACCGTGTCACAAGAAAAGTAAAGTTTTTAAAAGGTACTTTATAAAGCAAAGTGGAAACCTCCTCTCTGAGAAAATTAAACCACGAATATTTAATGGATCTTACCTCAATTCCAAAAAGCCAACTGCGGTAAGAGCGACTCGTTGACTTCAATAAGATTTCGATTAGTTCGAGAAAATAACTTCCTTTCAAACTTTCAACTGTGTAGCGAGTTAGAGGAAAGTGGCACGAGGAAGGCGTTTAGTTTCGAATTTGGTCTACTTTTTTACCTTAACCATTTTGCGGGTATTAAACCGCTACGCTGTGAAAAGAAATTTTTGACCTCCCTGGCGGAGTGGTGAGCGCTGTGATCGTATAAGTGGGAGGCCTCGGGTTTGATTCCTGGCCGGGCGAATTGGGAATATAAAATTTCTAAATTGTCTCTGGTTTGGTTTGTCCGGAGGCTCCGGCTATTGCCAGTTACCCTACCAGCAAAATTGTGCCACCAAAACGATTTAGCGTTCTATGGTGTAACATACATAGTTTCACACAACTTAAGTTTTGAATTGTTGAGTCCGCCTAATCAAATACGTCCACGTCCAGTTTCTAGAGCATTAAATAATTAGATATAATATGTTTCCCTACTATTGTGGCAATGAAAGGCATGTAGGATGACAACTAACTTTTATTGCTAAATACCCACAACACTTCCAAAGTTTATCACACTAATAATATTATAAAGGAGAAAGTTTGTATGTGTGTGTGTGTGTGTGTGAGTGTGTGTGTGTGTGTGTGTGTGTGTGTGTGTATGTTTGTTACTCCTTCACGCAAAAACTACTGGACGGATTGGGCTGTTTAGAATGGAGATAGATTATACCCTGGATTAGCATCAAAGAGTTCCCACGGGAATTTTAAAAAACCTACATCCACGCGAACGAAGTCGCGGGCATCAGCTAGTACTGAAATATGTATGTACCTACTCCTACATCAAATTGTACAAGCACACTATTCAGGTAGGTAGAGAATGTTTCTGAATATCAATAATATTATAATCACTGAATGTAAGGTAATTTCGATGATAGGTATACGGTATCGCATGAATGTGTAAAATTTACAAATTCATGATATTGTATTCAAACCAAGTTGGAACGAATGGATCGAGTGAAATAATGACAAAATAAATGCGAATGCTAAACAAATAATTTCCACCAATTCAATAGGTCGTACAGTACGAAATATATTTCCTAGTAACAACAGCCAATTACACAATACAATTATTATTCGAATACAAAATCCTTTATATTTTGGTGGAAAATTTTCATAAAACAATGTTAATTCCCTACACAAAAGACAATCCCGTGGCTCCACGAAACGTTCGGATGTTTCAACCATTCTGCCATTAACATGTAGGTATGCGAATGCTACGCTTTTAATACTCAGCTAATGTAAACAGTCATTTAAAACTCTTCTGGCAGAAAAATAAACACACAAATTGACAAAATGTTTTGGTGTTAAATTTTTAAAGATTTGTTTTTCTTGATAAATGATAAAAGATCTTTATTTGCAAAAAAACGTATCCGCTAATAGGCATGCAAATATTTATAGTTTACTATTGATGAATGATTGATTGATAACTAGCTGATGCCCGCGACTTCGTTCGCGTAAATTTAGGTTTTTAAAATCCCGTGGGATCTCTTTGATTTTCGGGATAAAAAGCAACCTATAGGCAGTGGCGTGCACAGTGTTTGAACCTAGGGTCAGCATTGGTTAAGTTAGCCTAACCTAGGTATACCTATTTAATTACATGTCACTAGGCTACTTCAATAGGGTAAGCAGTACTTTTATACCACTATGACTTGCACGCCACTGCCTATAGGTACTTTCAGGTCTTTAACTATATCCATGCAAGAAATCGCGTCAAGCCGTTTTTGCGTTGCGGCATGATTGAAGGATAAACCAACACACACACATACAACAAACTCAATTTCGTGTTATATGATAATATGGGTAGTAGGTACGTGATGGGTAGTGATATGGATAGTGAAACTGTGGTATTGATGGATAGTGATATTAGAGATGTTTTACTAATTTGTATCATCTGTATGCCAATACAAATGGTAGGTACTCACTACTCATCATAGCCTTTGTCGTTACACAACACAAAATTACATTTCCATTTTAAATTTAAAGTAAGAGTTAGATTGTAAGCGAATGAATTGAAAAACCCACAAGCTCCAAATTAAATCTGTTTCGTAAATACATTTTGTACGTGCAGCAATTTAAAACAATGAAAATAGTAAATAAGACTCCGGGGTAATACGAGAACCGAGTACCGCCTAACACGATTTGTGCATCAGAGTTCTGTGTGCTTAGTATGAGATGTTACATCTCACCAACGCTGATAGAATTTAAGATCGAAGCATAGTAACGTCAGAGTAAAATGGACATAAAGCTCCTTAATTTAAAGTAAAAAATTTAGTACCACTGTCTTTAATACAACCTTTCTGCTTGGAGCGTGTCTGTAGATGTATGAACAAACTTCAGCTTTAAAGCAAGAATCTTAAGGTCCATTTTACTTTAAAACTAACTTTGAAACGTTTGCTGAAATGTTTCGATGTACGACTTCGATCAACGTTGGTAAGATGTAAAATCTTATACTAAGGGCACTAAGGACCCACACTCTCCACGAGGCGACTCGAGTGCAAGGCTTTGGTAGGTGACTTTGCCTCGCTACGCGTTGCCTCGCCTCGGCCTCGATGCGCTACTCGCTAGCCTCGTTATTGATAACTACTGACCGTAGTCAAAGAAAATAAAACCGTGTATTTAAAAAACGTGCCCCAAAAAACTAAGTTTTACCTAAAGTAGGTTATCCCGCTTCCACACTTGTGTATTTAAGCTCTTCTTCTGCTTGGGTCCTTCCCTAAGCAGAAGAAGCGGCGGAATGTGTCAAGTGTGGTACAACCTAAATGATTAAAGCTCAGCACATGTTGTTTGCCCTTGCACAAGCACACAAGCGCGATAGTGCATTTTTAACTGTGACCTTCAGGTGGTGTCACGGAATTCCATGAATTCAGCTTAGCTAAAGCGAGGCTAATATTATAGCAGTAACAGACGATCGAACTGAACCACGAACTGAACCACGACGCGGTTCGCCGTCGTACCAATAATGTACGGCGTACCGTGCGCCACACGATCGAACTGGTACGACGACGAACCGCGTCGTGGTTCAGTTCGTGGTTCAGTTCGATCGTCTGTTACTACTATTAGTCTTCGCTTGCCGTTGAGGCGAATGTCACCAAGAGGCATGCAAGCGAGAGTGTGGAGCCGGCGTAAAACATATCCTTTTCCACATCTGATATTGTTAAAAAGTGGTTAGAAGCTTTCAGAACTTTAATTTTATTTTTATTTTCATCAAACTAGTATGCAACTTTTCGTGTCTGTAATCTCAGTAAGTAAATTATTATTAATCTCTGATTAGTGGAGATAAAAAAATTTATTACTGGAATACCTACTTTATGGTAAAAAATCTCGTACATTTTGATCTCGTTTAGCTTAGAAGTAAATATCCGGTTTTATCAACCTCCTTGCTACAAGACATTCTGCTTTGCCTGGTAGGGCAATTTTAAACGAAGTTAATTCACGAAGTTGTCAAAATGTTATTCTAAGAGCTGGTTTTGAAAGTTTTTTGTAATCAAATAAAGATCCATTAACTAACTACTCGCGTTTTATTTTTCTTCGAGATGTTATTTCGCGTTTTATTTCTCTAATATTAGCTCAAGAAAGTGGCGATAGCTTTTTGGCTAAGATTTCGGCTTTCTATTAGGATGTCTGGAGTTTGATCCCTCTATCTTTTCGGTGTCCTTTTTTAGCAATTTTTATCACTTGCTTTAACTGAGATGGAAAACATAGTGTGTGGCTAGTGCGCTTCGACCGCCCGTTTGCCAGATCTTTTTTCCACTTGTTATTGAGTTATCGGCATTAATTTTAATTAATTTTACCCTAATAAAAAGGAGAATATCATGGTTTTTTTTAAATCTTTTAATAAGTTCTATTAATCCAAGCAGCTAAGCGTTGCATTACATACCTACCAAAAATAACTTTTAGTAGGAATTTTCAAACCTACATTGGGCGAAATTATAGATCTGAAATATAGAGCAATTCCGCGAATTGTTCGATTATTCAGTGCGGACTAATGACGTAATTTTGATAAATATTCGTTTACCTAACCATTCAAAGTTTCATCACGTTCCCAACTAGTGTATCTATTATTCATATCCTACTGATTTGGGATGTACTCATACCTAAATGTATTATTAATTATATTGTTATATGATAATTTGGCCCAATATTGAATTCAGCAGTATTAACATTGTGCTTGCGGTAATCTAATTACTTAGCGTGAATAATAATAACAGATGTGGAGAAGTTCTAGTTGCTATAATGGAAATATGATAATACAGTGGACCCGCCAATCACGATGTTCTCACTGGATGGCAGCATGAGTACCTTAAAGCTGAAGTGCAAGTAGAACACGCAAATCTGAATCGCACTAACAGAGTTTTCTGAAATCTGCACTATATAGGTACAGAAGTTTCAAAATACAGCTGTTGGCCCAGCTGGTGCTATTGAGCAAGACAACCACTCAGTGACCGCTCACGTATAACAACAAGGCTAGAAGAACCAAGTGAAGTCAAAGTGGCAGAGCCAGTAGCCGTGGCATTAAGTACTTTGAGAGCGACGAATAATGATTGATGGTTAATAGGAAGTTGAGTGTCGCTTCTGTACGTAGTATAATATTCTATGCTACTTCAGCAAAACTGTAACATCACACTTACAACGTGACATCTCCTAAAAAACTTATAATTCGATGAATTTTTGGACATGACAGGCCGCGACAAGCGCAAAAGGTCAAAATTTAATAAAGGCTACAAAAAGGGACGATTAAGATTAACTAAATAGGTAGGTAGTTAGATTAGGTACCTTTTTGAAGGCTATGCTTTAATTAAAATTCGTCTTTTAAGTCGAATAGTCTTTCACGAAACTTATCAAACTTATTTTACAAACCAACCACTCCTTTTCTAAAAAGTTAGCATTCTGAAATCGAGTTAACATCTATTAAAGCACTTGCGGTCGAATTCTCGTAGAAATGGCTTTTTAATTTCACCCTTCGTAAAGTTTCGTTTCATAAAATTTTATTCATCTCCAATTTCCTTTGACTTTGCTTCATTTATATTATGCTTTTGCATGATACAACTAGTTTTAATCAGTATGTTATGATCGTAGGTAAAATATTTGCTTTTAAATAATACCAAACAATGCCTAATAAGCCTCGATAGCTCAACGGGTGAGGAGCGGACTGAATTCCGAAAGGTCGGCGGTTCAAATCCCACCCGTTGCACTATTGTCGTGCCCACTTCAGGCGCAAGCTCTACAATTAATTGGAGGGGAAAGGGGAGTATTAGTCACTAGCATGGCTAATATTCTTGTAAAAAAAAAATGATAGTTCTCTTATTAGCTCTATCCACTAAAAAGAAACATTATCTATTTACTACTCTTGGATATAAATATGAAAGTGTGTTTATTTGTTTGTGCAAAGGGATTTTGCATAGATATAGATAAAGTCGTGAAATAGTGACATAGTCTTAGTAGAGAGGTACTTTTTAAGGAAGCTACGGCATTAAAACACATTCTGTAGATTAGATACTGTTATGTATGAAAACAACGAGATTCCGATACTGACTGGTTTATTAATAAATTAGACATACCCAGTGACAGTTGACACACATTATAAGTTCCATGACTACCTACATATTCCATACATATCATTGTCCTCCTCTAATAGAAGACTATAATAGACAGGTAGGTATTATAGATAATCTCTTAAATAGTTCAACAGGTAGGTAGGTACATTAGTCAAATAGAACTTAGAAACAATATAAGAACTAACACACACAAATAAGTTAATATAAGAAGATCTAATATAATCGCAAAAAATAGGTAGGTACTTATCTAGTATTATAATTAATTTTAAGGCATTTAATTAATACTGTTTTATCTTTTTAACACATTCTAATGCAGCTGCCCGACGCTGGCGCATGCCCTCTTGTTCTACTTCGATCGAATTAGCATCTTCTTTATTTAAATCGTCAACATGACCGGATATTGAACCTTCTTCAACGTTAACCGAACTGTCTTTCGAATTTTCGTTCTCCGATAAATCACGAGTGTTTGGGTTTGGGGAATCGTCCGACGTCGGAGACACTAAGGCCAAAGAATGACGAGACTTGCGTTTGTCTGTTAATATTTGATCTATGTGGCGCTTCTGTACCCGACCGTCCCTAGCTTTAACCACATACGTCACCGGACTCATTCGTTCTAGTACTTCACCCTCCGCCCATTTAGCACTATTCTTAGCGTAATCGCGTATCCACACGGCGTCGCCGGGCTGCGCCTCGCGCAGCGTGTGCGGCGGCGCGGCGCGGCGCTCGGCCGCACCGTTGCTGGACGGGTGATATGGAGCTATGCGAGTATGCTTAATACCGTTCCGTTTAAGATACTGCCCGAATTCCTCCGAGTTATAAGGCGGTCCATTGTCACTCTGGACCATTTTCGGGAGCCCAAATTTAGCGAATAGTTGTCTCAAACGACTTATAACGACGGTTGCCGAGATCGATGTTAATTTTTCAACTTCTATCCATTTTGTATGGGCATCTATGATAATTAAGTAATACGCGTTGTTGAACGGCCCTAGGAAATCGAGGTTCAAGCGTGACCATGGCTCCGCGGCCCAGGGCCACGAGTGCAGCGGCGCGGCGGGCGGCGCGGGGCGTTGCGACACGCACGCTGCGCACTGCGCCGACACACGCTCGATGTCTGCGTCCAAACCCTCCCAGTATACATAATTACGTGCGATCTGCTTCATTTTGACGATACCGGGATGCCCATCGTGTATTTCTTTCAAAACTCTCTCTCGCAGTATTTTAGGAATTATCATCCTATAACCCCAAATTAAACAACCTTGATCTATATGTATATTATCCTTTCTATTAAAATAAGGTTTTTCGGATTCTGATATCGCTTTGTTCGGCCAACCGAACATAACGTAACCGTACACTTTACTCAATATTGGGTCCTTCGGGATCTCCGTTTTAATTTCTTTAAAACTAAGCGGAAAATCGTCTCGAATGAAATTAAGATAGCTACCTTTTTCGTTCTCACTCCTGACTCGACTATCGGCCGAGTGCAGGGGAAGCTGAGAGAGTGCGTCGGCCTGACAGTTTTCCATAGATCTTACAAATTCAATTTCAAAATCATACGCACCTAATTTAACCGCGTATCTTTGTAGACGGCTCGCCGCGGTCAAAGGAATACCCCGTTTTTTCCCAAATATGTAACTGAGAGCGCGGTGATCACTACGGAGAATAAAATGCCGCCCGTATAAATATTGGTGGTGTTTCGTCACCCCGAACACAATAGCGAGCGCCTCTTTGTCTATTTGTGAGTAGTTGCACTCCGCGCTCGTGAGCGTCCGCGACGCGCAGCTCACCGGCCGCTCCACGCCGTCCGCGCGCCGCTGCAACAACACCGCTCCCAAGCCGTAAGGACTGCTATCCACCGCTAGTATGAGAGGAAAGCTCGCGTCGTAATGCGCCAGCACCGGAGAGCTACTCAGTACCTTTTTAATTTTATGAAAGGCGTTCGTGCACTTTTTGTCCCAATTCCACTTGACATTTTTCTTAAGAAGAGTATACATGGGTTTTAAAATATCACTCATGTTCGAACAAAACTTTGAGTAAAAATTAACCAGGCCCATAAAGCTTCTTAACTGTGTTACGTTCGTAGGTGGGGGTGCAGCGACTATAGCTTCGATTTTTTTATCATCAGTGTGCAAACCGAATTTATCAATTTTATAGCCTAAGTATGTAACACTGTCTTTAAAAAATTGACATTTAGACCAATTGATTCTTAAACCATTTTCATTCAAACGGTGTAGCACTGCCCTTAAATTTCTTAAATGTGTACCTTTGTCTTTACCCGTAACACAAATATCATCAGCGAACACAGCCGTCGAGGGCAATCCACTCAATGTTTCTTCCATAATCTTTTGGAAGTTCTCCGGAATACATTTAATTCCAAACGGAACGCGCTTATAAACAAAAGTACCTATGTGAGTCGTGATTGCCGTCATCGGCTGTGAGTCTTCTTCTAGAACACACTGCTGGAACGCATTAGATAAATCGAGCTTCGTGTATTGCTCGCCCCCACCTAGTGTGGCGAACAGATCCTCGATCCGTGGCAGCGGGTAGTGGAAGTCTTTAAGACGTGGATTTATGGTGATTTTATAATCGCCACAAATGCGAATCGAACCGTTAGATTTAACAACAGGCACTATGGGTGTCCCATAGTCCGATCTGTCAACTTTGTAAATAACCCCTTCCCGCTGCAAACGTTCGAGCTCGCGCTCCACCGGTTCTCGAAGCGCAAGCGGCAGCTGGCGGGCCTTCACGAACACGGGCGTGTCGTCCTTTAAATGTAAACGCAATCGCGACTTAAAAGTGCCCAGGCCTCCCGCGAACACTTCGGGAAACTCCTTTTTTAAATTAACAGCGATAGACTCGTTACTGGACATGTTATAACATTGAATAACAGTTAATTTTAATTCTTTTATCCATACTCTGCCCATGAGAGGAGGGCCCCCATTTTCAATTATATACAATTTTAATTTTGCCGATGTAGACCCACAAGTTACATCGACTAAAATATAACCGATCGTTTCTATGACGTCACCGATATAAGACTTTAGAATTAAATTCTTATTTTGTATAGGAAATTTGGAAAAATTCCTATCATAATATTGCTTAGATATGGCTGAAATTTTACTTCCGGTGTCTATTTCAAATTTGTGACTCGCGTTATCGATATTCAAAATCGCATGATAGGGGCCACCGTCTCCGCCGCTAATAATATTATTAAAATGTCTATCGTCGTCACTATTAGAATCGGAATTATTAAAATAGATCTGACCTTTCTGTTTCTGTCTCGAACCACCACTCACTACACTCACTTCACTTTTGCCCTTCTGGGGGCATCTGACCTTCAAATGACCTCGGTCCCCACACAGATCACAATTGTAGAACCTATATTTGCATCTCCCTTCTGGATGAGGCCCCTTTGCGCACCGACCGCAAAGGCCTCGGGCCCCCGCACCGCTGCCGGCCCTGGGGCCGCCGCCGCCCGGTGCGCGCTGGCCTCGCGCCGCGCCTACCCGATGCAGGCCGTCGTCGTCCCCGACGCCGGTCACAGATGCGAGCCCGCTCGTCGCAGCCGTCGCGCACGCCGTCATCGCATGCCGCTCCGCCGCCTCGAGAGCCAACGCCATCTCCACCGCGCGCCGATAGTCAATATTCTTTTCGGCAAAAAGCCGCGAACGCATCTCCTCGCTAAAAAGTCCCGAGACGAACTGATCTCGAAGATTCACTTCGAGTTGTGCTCCGAAATTGCACGTCTTAGCGAGATGTTTCAAGCTTTGTAGGTACCCTTTGACCCCTTCGCCTTGTTGTTGCTTTCTTTGCCGAAATAGATGTCTCTCAGCTATCTCGGATCTCTCGGGTTCCAGGTGGTCTTTCACCAACTTCACCAACTCGTCGAAGGTTTTCTCTTCCGGTTGCACAGGTGAACACAAATCACACATTAACGCGTAACACTCTGCGCCGACTAAGGTGACTAACGTGGCAACGTGGAGTTTAGCTTCGATATTATTCAATACAATAAATTGTTTAACTCGACGCACGTACGCGTCCCAATCTTCCGTCCCCGCGTGAAAACTTTCCACTTTACCGAGTGGCATTATTATATTTTAAAGAATTTACTTCAAAATACTAATTGTTTCCACTTCGTCGCCAGTGTTATGTATGAAAACAACGAGATTCCGATACTGACTGGTTTATTAATAAATTAGACATACCCCAGTGACAGTTGACACACATTATAAGTTCCATGACTACCTACATATTCCATACATATCAGATACTAAAATATAAATCTCTAATTTTTCGAAAATAAAATTTATTTATTTATTTATTTAAATTTATTTATTTAAAATATAGCCATATCACTCAGGAATAATCTAGCTTTCTACTGGTGATAGAATTTCCAAAATCAGTTCAGTATTTTCAGAGATTACTTCCTACAAACAGACACAAATTTTAATTCTGTAAGTATAATAAAAGTCAAAGTTTGAAGCAAAGAGTACAAACCTAGCATTTACAGCAATTAAGTAGGTAGGTACGTTTATGTTAGTTGAATCCCATGTTTGAATCATGCTATGACAATAATAATCGAAATAAATACGATGTAGCTTGATATAATATTTTGGCGCTCGAACATTTCAAAATCATGATTTAATCATAATGTGAAAACCTTTATTGGCAAATAAAATCACATTAATATTTAATTTAAATATACACAAAAGAAAATTTCAGAAATACCGGTAACATTTTGACATTTTAATCATCTTACTCATACATTCGTTTCTACTCGAAACAGCGCGCAGCGCTCTGAATTCTTGAGAAATATAAATGTTTAAACCCTTCTGAGACGAGTTTTGAAAAGTCAAACACTGACTTTATTTACTCTCGAGTGTTTGCCATTGTATTTGACTTTATTCTTATTCATTCAATTACGTAAAGAAAGTATTTGACTTTATTCGTGCAATTACGTACAAAAAATATTTGAATGAGTTTATTTGATCAATGTGTTTGTTTACTGTTTACATAATCTAAAGGAAGAGTTTGAATAAACGTAGGTATTTACCTAATTAAGTATCTAATATTTAGATGTAAGCAGTGTTTTGAACAAAGGTGGCATCTTCTAGGCAAACGCGTCCCACCACTTTCCATCAGGTGTAATCGAGGTCAAGTGTGTACCTATAGTATAAGGTAACTACAAATCATTGATTCTAGAAGAGAGCCACCTTTGCATATTCTGAGTTATAGTTGCAAGACCCTCTAAAAGAGTTGGGTTTTCAGAACTGAAAATGCGATTAACGTCAATCAATGGGCGTGCAATGGAAATGGCATGGGGCATGAGTAGAAATTATGCGCCGGTGTCTTTTGGACCCCGGGAAACAGTTATTAAACGTTGAAAAGAGTATAATTAATCAATATTTTGTCTTTCATTCTATAAAAATTATTTATTTAATTTTTTTCGTGATTCCCACGACCCACGACAACGCGACTTATGTCAGAGTCGTATTTGAATCCATACTGATAATAATTTCGCTTGTGTCTGCCGCCGTGGGTATGATTTCCACACTAAAGTGCCCGTTTACTTTTTTGTCTACTTTTTCATATTTCTATTTACAAAAAATCAAACTTATGACACAACTAGAGGATGCCCGCGACTTCGTCCGCTTGGATTTAGGTTTTTAAAGATCCCGTGGGAACTGTTCGATTTTCCAGGACAAAAAGTTGCCTATCTCAATTACAGGGACGTAAGATACCTCGGTATCAAATTTCATACAAATCGGTTAAGCAGATGGGTCTTTAGGAATCCTGTGGGAACTTTTTGATTTTCCGGGATGAAAGAATAATGTCCATCCCCGGGATATAAGCTGTTCCTGTACCAAATTTCATCAGAATCGGTTAAACTGTTGGGCCGTGAAAAGGTAGCAGACAGACAGACAGACAGACACACTTTCGCATTTATAATATTAAGTAGTATGGATTATGCATTATGACGATGTCACGGCCTTTAGCTACTCATAGCAGTAGATAATGGTTTTATCTAGTGTCTACAATCTGCATAAACTCGATTTTGTTTGACTCTATAATTAAATTTCTGCCCGGTTAACCCCTAACGCATATTCATTAACCCGGCGGAGTTATTTTATGCGCCTCCGGCCAATACAAAACTCTATTAGGATAATGGAATAGTGGTGTCAGAGTCAAAGACCGGCTGGCCGAACGCCAGTGGACAAAGCGTATGAAACCTATATCTTCGATGTCACTTTTATACTTATTTTATACTAGCAAATGACCCCGACTTCACGTGCGTGCCAGAAGTAGAGACTTTTGTTATTTATTTTTTTAATTTAAGATTAAGTTTATTAGTTCAATCATTAACAAAAACAACTCAAATAACATTAGTTGTCGTCCTGTGCACCCGTGTACGTACCATACCTACTTGTTTTCCGAACCACTTACTGTATTACAGTTTAAAGAGAAATACCTACCATACTATCCTTAGTCTGTGACTGGGTCTTGGAGTACCTTCTAACTATTACTAAATTCATAATTCAATAAATTTGCAATTGACCTGCTTTAATTCTAGTTTTAGATAGGGATAAAACCTTTTCAACTGATAATTATAATTAGCACAAAAAAGACAGGTGTGTTAAAAATATGTGAACCTGAAAAATTAAGAACTTATACGCCAACCTAATAAGGCTAATAGTAGCCTGACTTTTGAACCACATTTCATGAGAAAAGATACTTGTAAGTATATTAAAATGTAAAAGCCTAGTAAAAGATCGACTTCATTATAAGTCGGATAAAAATAAAACGTGAAAAGAACCCAGAGACTAACACGAAATGTGCATCAGGACTCTATAAAGCCTGTGATAGTGATTTATCATTGTTTGGAAAGACGTAATGGGTAAAGATTATCCGACTCTTTCCCCACTGTTCTCTAAAACGAGATTCCAGCACACATTGGCCCAATGGGTTTGCCAAATGCACACGAATGTGTCATCACTGTTAGCGAATTGCTCTAGATTGATGGTTGTATGAAACCTCGAAAAGTCAGGTAGTCGGTGGGTTGCCCAGAGCATTGTGCCAAATATATACTGATCTTTTAGGCATTTGGGCTAGTTGGTAAGCACAAGGTCTTATATCACAAGTTAAAGAAAATATACCGAAAACCGTGAATTTCTGGTTAGGTATAAAAAAAAATTTTCCTGATATGACCAGGTAATAATTAGTTTACCAAATCAAATAAAAATGGTGTTGTCCATCATTAACTTGTAGTACAGCTGTTGGAGCGACATATTTTTATTAAGTACGTATAATTTGGTTTGTATTTTGGTTTGAGATTTCTTGTACGATGGTACCTATGGAACCCTTCGTGTGTGAGTCAGACTCGCACTTAATCGGTGTTTTATTAACAGCAGTTCACAATATCACTTAGAACTTATTAGAACTATCGAAGCTGTTAAATCAACACATTTCGAAACTTATCATTTAAAAAATCCTTTATATTATAACAGGAATTTTCAATAAGTTTGTGTTTAAACCTTATTTCAAACTACGGAATATAAAATATTATATAAATATTGCTCACCCTACTTTCAAATGTCACTATTCACACTTAGATGTAATATTATTATATCTAACAATGTGAACATATTCCGCAGTTTGAAATAAGGTTTAGAGAGACATCTCCAATAATATAGTATATCTTCTGAGAGCTTATCTTAAATAGCAAATCAAGGCTCTGAAAAAAGATTATTTAGGCGACTCGCACTTAGCCATATTATACAAACATAGCGTTCCGTATCTACGCAATGCATACCGGAGCGGCCGGCGCGGCGCGATGCATGATGTTTGCAAAAAACATCCAAATCTGTCCCGCTTTTGCATTTCAAACATGAAGTGGAATTTTATTTGCAGAAAACATTTTAAACGGAACGCGTGATTGGAATTGGTCGCAGTGAGATTTGGTTTTTATATTTATCGTTGTAAATTGTCAAATAAACCAACTAGTCGGAAAGTTTTATTTTGTTGTCGCTTTTTAATTTTTTTTTTTGTTCAGCCTAACAAACATCATCAATCACTGTTGCAGATTTTTGTGCATACCAAATTTAAATAATCATATTTGAAATAGGTAGGTAGGTGAATATATAGTATCGTTAGAGGGTTTAAGTTCTGCAATAGGAATCGGCTACAATCAAGCGGCCAACAGAGAAAAGAGGCCAATGCTCGTGAGGCATATTAACATCTGGCCCCAAAAACGTCGCTTCGTGATAACTATGACCGCTCTGCAAGAGTGTTACGACGAAGAAGAAGACAATCAAGCCCGTTTTATGATTATTAAGCTAGTTTTGGACAGTCTGAAGTACCTACCTATTCTGGTTTTTTGAACCGTTTCACATGGGGGCCAGTAGGTAGGTATATGGAACTTTTATTGACACCGACATTTGTCATCCGCATATGTATCCTATTCCTAGGAAACTACACCCTTAGGCGCACCTCACACGTCCATGGTGGAGTGGACCAGTGGTGCACCGTATTTTCCTATAACAACTAAAACTAAGCTTTGCCTACTTTTGTACGTAGACGTGGCTAGCGTGCCCTTTTAGTCTCCTCCAAGTTTTTTTTTTTTCACTAGGTATAATCATTTCATCAGTATGTCAAGATAAATAATTAAGGTGATATTAAGATGTTATCAAAGAAAGACGTAGCGCTGCGTCTCGACTTCACTATAACTACTGCAAAGGTACCTATGCGTTTTCAGTTAGTTAGTATTTTTGTTTAAAATAATTATGTTATATAACACCATCTAGAAAAATTCGTCTTGTGACCATCCAAGCGCTTGGAATTACTCGTACAAAATGACATTTATCACATACACAAATACTAGTACGAAAGTTAATATGCAAAAGAACTCTGCTAAAGTTTTCTAGAAATATATCGTTTCGTAAGTAATCGACAACTCAATTTATCAACTATTCCCCTTCTGTTGTCGCTACGAGTGAAGTAAGAGCGTCTATAAATAAAGAAAGAAATCGCTGTACCTAAAAGCCCATCATAACTTCAACACTCGCAAAGAGCGCCCGTCACATACGCTCGTAAACCAACGCAATCATTCTTTAGAGCGAAAACGGTCTAATAGCCGTTATTGCTTCGAATATTGATCAAATGATCAATTCGAAAATGATAAATTATAAATAGATGTATACGTGAGTTGTCAATGTTTTTTTTACGTTTACGTATTTTAGTTTCTGATTCGCAGTGTGCATATTGTTTGTTGGTTTATCCTTCAATCACACTGCAGCGGAATAACGGATCGTCGTGGCTTTTTGTATGGATAGGATACTTTTTAACCGACTTCCAAAAAAGGAGGAGGTTCTCAATTTTATCTTGGAAAATCAAAGAGCTTCCATGAACGTTTAAAAACCCAAATCAACACGGACAAAGTCTCCGACACCAGCTGGCAGCTAGTCAAGAAATAAATGAAATATTCTATTATTTTTTGTTCTATTATTCTGTACCGTTCCGTTATACCAACGGTATCTATGAATCGGTAAGCGGTATATGTACCTACGAGTAGGTATATTACAAGTTCCAGCATCATGCCTCCACGCAGGTGGAGCCGACATAATGGTACTTAAAGCATACGGTACGAGACATTAAGCCCACTCTGACTGAATAGCGAATAAAAACATTGCCCCATCGAACAGTGAGAGCAGTCAACTTTATGTTGAATCGCGTCATCATCATAATAAGGCGTACACACAGTTAGAAGTATGGAAATCCTTATAAAAGCCCATCAAATGTATAGTTCATTCAGACAGGCTGCGTAAGCGTAGACGTAGCGCGTACCATTGCGTTGTAATGTATGGAATCGTATGAAACATGGCACACCGCTTGCGTAAAGCGAAGACGTATGCGTAACCCGGTGTGTTAGGGTTTAACGCGCGTCACTACGCACATGTCACATGTACGCAATTAGTGTGAATCGATCCTTACTCTAAAAAGTACACAACTACTACAGCTAGTAATAATAAATTATGTGTTAGGCTTTGCTACAATGAGTACTAAGCCTGTATAAAACATACGAAAACGCTCTGGTGCGTATGTAACTGCCTCAAAACTTGGTCTAAGTGAACTTCGCAATACACTTACGAAGAAAGCTAAGTTTGCTACATTCGACTCCGAAGCTGAGACTCCAATTAATAGTATGTCTGGCTGAACAAGCCTTAACTTGCCGAGAAGCTTTAACTTATCCTTTAGGCATTTCACAGTTCTCTACACATCAGAAAGAGTCTAACCTAATTGTATTAATGGAATCAATTTATAGAATTATTCGCTGTAAATGTTGGAACTTGGATTGTTACAGCTGGACCAATATTTTATTATGTATTTACACCTGTAGGTGTCCTGTATTTTAACAGAAAAATAAAATTGGAATTGAAAATGGGTTAGGAACTTTTGTAAGAAAAAGTTGAAATTTTACCTACAAAAATCATCCCAATGGTCACTCTAGCGCAAATTCAGAGGCTCCGAGATCTTTTCAAAAATGCATATCAATACCTACACGCCGTTGCGTTGGGCTTGTTTCAACGAGATTGATCTATATTCTAGACCTAGACTGACTTTATTTGTCTGGTTTTAAATCTATAAGGCACGGCTGCTAGTGAATCTTCCCGGGGTATTAGACATGGTAAAGTAAGTAAACTCAAGAACCTAAACTAGTACCTACTATAGTGAATCTTTCCAACATATTAGAGATGTTGAAATGAATCCAACACTCGTCGCTGAGATAAAGTCCCTTAAGTTTCTGAACTAATATTCTATAAAAAAAACAGATACCAACAAAAACACAGGTAGGTAGTTATTAAAGTCTGACGTTAATATCATATTTCAGATACTCTGAGCCAATACATTACAGCACTGAACCCTTAGTGCGAGTTTGCACATTTCGAATCTTGAATAGTTTTCGTGAGTTCTGATATTATGCCCAAGATCAGAGCAAAATGGACCTAAGCTTCTTGATTTAAAGTCATCCTCTCTTTAATACCAATTTCATGGTATTCCTGGTTTCATCACCAGGCTAGTACAACAGTTCAAGAGCGGACTAAAAGAAAACCATGTAAGTACTATTATGTATTCTTAGGCCGTAGTTTCTCATCCATTTCAGTAGACGTTTATACTCTTAGTGGCAATATGTGGAAACTATTTGGAGTCTTAAGACGACTTTACGTCGGAAAGCTTGCCGTTGGAAAACCTCCTATTAGGTGGACGACATCAAATGAGTCGCAGTCCAACAAAATACCTTCGCCCAGTCGTTAATGCTTATCAGTTGGCGACGACTCTTAGCACAAGATTAGTTAAAAGGCAAAAAGGAAAGTCATATTAAAACACCCATTTTTTAAAAAAAAAAGCACGGTAGGGTAACTTTACATTTGATTTCGTTTTCGAAAACTACAAAGCTTGTTCTAGGGGTACTGTACTGAAGTGACCAAAAATTGGCAAAAATGTGATATTATGGAATTGAGGGTAAGCCTCGAGAGACATTTCATACGGACCAGCTCGTATCTCGGATCAACCTTACCTTGTTTTTCACCCCGATAAATCACAACTCCCTTGTGAAAGTGGAAATGTAAATGAGAGGTATATTACCATAGTTGAATAATAATAATTTTGAGAGTTATTTTTTTGCCTCTTTACAAAATAACATCAAAAATACAATTGTACAGTTACGCTTACTTTGGTATTCTTTTTTTGCGAGTACAATTTCAAGCTAACTCGCTTTGGCTTCGTTTGAGTACAATTTCTGAAAAATATGTCTTAAAATAAGTGGAGGTACCTATTATCAACTATTTTGTGGTTACAGAGGGATGTAGCGGCTATATATGCAACATCTCAAGTTTATGAGCTTAAAGGGGTTCTAGCTGTACATCGATGTGTCAGTCAGTTCATACTTTTATATTGAATACAAATATACATGATAAAATAGTCTATATTCATCGTAAATAATGTAACTCAATTTGTAAACTATTTTTTAAATAAAATCCTGATATTACCCTCCAAATAGCTGCACACAAACTTGAAATTCGCACTCTTTCTTTATATTATTAATAATTTCTTAAAATTATCAATATCTCAACCCAATAATCACGATATATCTGCAGTGCCTGAATAAATCCCAGAGGTATGTCAAATATATTGTGCATTCATTTAAATTGACTAATTTTTACATTCTCACGTAAGTACCTATTACAATACCTAACTCTCAAAGGGTGGCCACGTAATTTACAATTACTTAAACCCATAGATATGTACTTAAACCTTACTTGTGGGCATACAATATTAACAAGGCTCCTGTAATATTATAATGGAAATATCTCGCTGTTTTTTTTTGCATTGAAAATATTACAATAAAAGTTCTGATTTTGTAATTCTCGATAAGCAAATTCTAGGAAGGTATACTGGGTATACCTTTTGTATTAAACCCCTAGGAAAGCCTGTTGTTATTTTTTAATTTCCACACAAAGCTACACCTTTGAAAAGGAATCCTTTATAGAGGAAAATATATTTTCCGACGCAACTTTCGAAATATTTTTTAAACAAGATTTATTTTACAGTCAAACTGCTCTCAATGTTGAACCTCGATATCTCAACGCCTAAGGCACAGATGAAATACGAAAGATCATAGTTACAAATCAAGCTATAGGATATGACTGTCTGCTATAATCGTACTTATTAGCTTAGTTGGAAGAAAAGAAGAGTATTATTTATAATTTATTCAAGAAATACATAGCGTCCCAATATTATGTAAAAACTGATAAGAGGCAAAAAAAACTATCATACCTAGCCCTTCCAGCGTAAGTAGCCCGCTTCCATCTTAGACTGCACCGTCACTACGAAGCAAGATTAAAGTGAAGGGGTAACTTAAACGCATAATATACCTACATAATAATTTTTCTATTGCCTATTAGAGACCTTGAAATAAACCAATTTTTACCTAATCTATACTAATAAATAAAATTGGAGTGTCTGTCTGTAATTTCGAAATAACTACCTCATATAAAGCTCATATGGTTATTTGAACGATACCATAACCGAATCACACGTTTTTAAAATTTTTGTCTGTCTGTCTGTCTGTTTGAAAAGGCTAATCTTCGGAACGGCTGAACCGATTTTTACGGGACTTTCACAGACAAGTAGAGAATTCATCAGGGTGTAACATAGGCTACTTTTTTAACCGACTTTCAAAAAAGGAGTTGTGTTTTTCTACCTATGTATACCGAAATCTCCGAGATTTCTGAACCGATTTGAGTAATTTTTTTTTTAATTGATAGAGGAACTTTGCGACATTGCCCTATAAAAAATTTAGATTCCAAATCCTCAATCCTGATGCTGCAGGGGATCTGATCACCAAAGTGGATGGGATTTGGAAACTGTCGTCGGTTATAACTTGATATTGAAGGTATATTTACCAAGAAAAGACTTTGTCGCGCGGTACGGATAGACTACTTTGTCCTGGGAACTCAAAAGTTCCCACGGGATTTCTAAAAACCAAAATCCACGCGGGCGAAGCTGCGGGCATCAGCTAGTAAGTAATATAAACAGACCTAGCTTCCAAATTAAGAGGTTAATTTTAAACCTTAAACTGGATTCTACATCCCTCCTCCCTCCTACATTAAATCAATCCAGTAAATTCATAGTGAACAAGAATTTCTGGAATTTATGCGCCCGCTTCGACCGCCGCAGCACCGTGTTCAGATTCACATAATTCAATTAAATGGCTGAAATTAGTAGCCACTGTACCAGTAATTATGGAAACTTTATGTTTAAAGCCGTAATTTTGGTACCTAAATTACGATGCGTTATTCGTGTTTCGTAAATTACTATCCGTAATTACGATAAGAGATGGAGACACTTTTACATGTTACGTATGTTTTTAATCCCCGACCCAAAAAGAGGGGTGTTATAAGTTTGAGGTGTGTATCTACGTATCTGTCTGTGGCATCGTAGCTCCTAAACTAATGAACCGATTTCAATTTAGTTTTTTTTTTATTTGAAAGGTGGCTTGATCGAGAGTGTTCTTAGCTATGTATAATCCAAGAAAATCGGTTCAGCCGTTTGAAAGTTATCAGCTCTTTTCTAGTTCTTACTGTATCCTTCACTTGTCGGGGGTGTTATAAATTTTTAATTTACACCTGTAATAATTTATTTCAGTTATTTGGAATGAGTTAAAATTTAAATAATCGCTATAAATACATAGCACTGTCATCTAGCTGGGTAGGTATTTCTTGGGGTTGATTATATTATCAAGCGTCACTTGGCTAAGCATAGGTAGCAAGGGTTAAAACTATAATTTCATCATCATCATCATCATCAGCCTGTGGACGTCCACTGCTGGACATAGGCCTTCCCTAAAGAGCGCCACCACACCCGGTCCTCAGCCTTCCTCATCCAGCCACTTCCCGCCAGCCGCTTAATATCATCGGTCCATCGTGCTGGAGGGCGTCCCACACTACGTTTGCTTAAACGCGGTCTCCACTCAAGGACTTTCCGGCTCCAACGGCCATCGCCTCTACGACAAGCATGGCCTGCCCACTGCCACTTCAGCTTGCTAATAGTTTGGGCTATGTCAGTGACCTTGGTTCTCCTGCGGATCTCCTCATTTCGGATCTTATCCCTCAAGGAAACTCCTAACATAGCCCTCTCCATATAATAAAACTATAATTTACACATTCTTAATACAATTTGCTATTGTATTCAGTCAGAATTCTTCCCAAATTATATCATAGGAGCTTACACAATATGATGTAGGTACCTTACGCACACAATATGGCACTGTTACTAGCTTAGCAATGGTTTCTGCTTGTGATTTTTGTATCAAGGTTAAAATAAAGATTATATGTAATATAACAGTAGACTATGAGTAAGTTATTAAATTAAAAGGGTTCGCGTGATCCGAGTTTATATATTACTAGGAATAACCGAAAGGCACTTAAGTATACCTGTAGGCATGCAGTTTAAAAATAGTTTGGATATCAGCAACTCGACGGCCGATGGGGCAGACGTGTTCTGGAGTGGAGACCGCGTATGGGTAAGCGCAGTGTGGGACGACCTCCTGCCCGCTGGACCGATGACCTGAAGAAGGGAGCGGATGGATGAGGAAGGCGGAGGACCGTGTTTGGTGGCGCGCTCTTGGAAAGGAAATGGATGGATGGATGGATCAGCAACTCTGCCCAACAATAAGATACCGTACGAAATAGCACTGTGGATGCACAGCGCAATACATAACGAAAAATGAAGAGACAGTCAAGGGAAAAAGCTTGTTTCAAAATAAATATGTAGCAAAGCCTGCACAAGGGAGCCAACGGAACAGTTGCGAAGCGGGCGCTTTGAACGGCTCACAATATGAAATTCAAAATGTCGACAATGGGGAAACCATTCAGTGGCAAAATACTTCACGCTTTATTGGAACAGGATAAACATGGCGCATTCCAGGTAAGCGTCTCGCGTAACAGAGCCCTACACAATATATCTAAACATAAGAACAGGCAGAACAACAGCGTAGATAGGTATGAATATTAATTCAGTTAAAGAAAAAAAAATTGTCGTAATTGTATTGCCCAGGGAAACCCAGGGCGTTGCTTGGAGCGTTTTACTATGAATTTTGAGAGCGGTCACTGTCCATTTTTTAGTACTTTTAGAACTTTTTATTTCAAAACTATATGTTGAATAACTTTAATGTTTGAATACCTATTATATGCTGTTTATGTCTCTATGTCTGAATTCTTCACGAAACAGAAATCAATCATACAATACAGAACAATACAGAATCATACAATACAGAATGCAATCATACAATTTCCTTGATAAAAAATCTAAAAACTGGTCCAATATCTAGATATTGGACCAGTTTTAACTTTAGATTTTTTAGTTTAGATCAGGAACAGTAAGTAATTAATTTTCTATAGTTTTTCTTATAAATCACATTTTTAATGAAGTCTTTAATATAAAAAATTGAAATTTATGACTATAATATCACTGTTAAATTTTTTAAGACTCCACCCCACCGCTAAATAAGTAATGTAAAAGGCGTAAATCACAATTACGGTGCAAATGAGGGTCTAATGTGGCTTAAGCAAAAGTACGGGGTCCGAAGCTGAACGCAAAACTGTGAGTAATGTTTGCTCTGAGATGTAATGGCTTACAACACTTTGCTCTATGCTGTAATGCGGCCGTCACTCGTTTAATGAAAACAAGTAGGTATCGAGTATTACCTAGAAGTAAAATAATTCATCTAAGTTACCTGATGTATGTTAATAATAAATATATTATTTTTTAGATACGTCAAAAGAAGAATGAAAATTATTATTTCCTACAACCGGCAGGCGCGCTCCGCCTTAGGCTGCATCATCACTTACTATTTGGTGTTATTCACCAGTCAAGCGCATGCCTAGATTATTATGCGGAAATTCTACCAAGATAAACAAACCACAGGCAATCCAGGCAATCCTTGATAAGGTATTTAATAAGTACAAAAATGAAAGCATGTAACAGATTTCGACTAATTGAAAAAAAATCGCGTCGAACTGAGTAGCTCCTTCTTTTCAAAATCGGAGGACTCAATAAACTACTTTAAAAGACCTTAATAAAAGATGGCGGCCTTAAAACAGCTGTTCTGTTTAGCAGTCATTTTACAGAAAGTGGTTCCGTCCATAGGATCTGAGCTACTCTCAAATCACGCCTAAAATAATATTGCTTATTTCAAACAGAGTATCTACCTACAAACATAAAACATAACTGAGTACGTTCCTATGGTAGTGGAACAGTGCGGGAAGGGTGTGATGACGTGACGCGAGAGGGAAGTGATTCTTCAACGTGTGGTATCAACCCTCCCGCATCGCTCCCTCCCACTACCGCAGGAGCCTACTCAGATATCCTCTATACATATACCCACTTATTCAATTACTTCCTATCGCTTATTAACAATAATTCGATCCAAAACAAGTGTAGCAGAACTGTGAAATATAGTCAACTTCATTTATTGTACCAGCCGAAAAGCGAATTGTATATTAAATATACGATAAGTGGAATTTATGTGCTTACAGTAGCGTCAACGTGCCCTTTATATCGGTGTATTTGTTTTGATGACGTCAAAAGATACGGCGTGAATTTATGGAGCTGTATAATTTTCCCCCAAATCAATTAGATAGCAGGATGATTAAAGATGCCTATGAAGTGTTTTATTGACCCCCGACCCAAAAAGAGGGGTGTTATAAGTTTGACGTGTGTATCTGTGTATCTGTGTGTCTGTGTATCTGTGTATCTGTGTATCTGTGTATCTGTGTATCTGTGTATCTGTGTATCTGTCTGTGGCATCGTAGCGCCTAAACGAATGAACCGATTTTAATTTAGTTTTTTTTGTTTGAAAGGTGGCTTGATCGAGAGTGTTCTTAGCTATAATCCAAGAAAATTGGTTCAACCGTTTAAAAGTTATCAGCTCTTTTCTAGTTTTCTTGTAGAAAAGAAGGTTAGATAACCCTTAGGTTCATAATATTCAAGTGTCAATTGACAAATGTCAAGCTGTCAAGATGGACGTTGCCTAGATATACATAATTATTTATTTGAAAATTATGTTTTGGAAAACACAGATACTTTGGATCGTAGGCGCGGAATAGTCTAAGAAAAATCGGTTCAGCCGTTTGAAAGTTATCAGCTTTTTTCTAGTTACTGTAACCTTCACTGGTCGGGGGTGTTGAAAATTTTTAATTTACACTTGTATTTATATTATAACCAGTTTATCTAAGTATTCAATTTTTTTTCTATATCTTTATAATAACTATTAAACCTCCTTTTCTTTCGTATTTTTCGTTTCTAAGACCCGTGTAAAAAGTTTCTCAGGATGATAACCAGTGAGCTCTCAGATCCTCCTGCATACGACTCGACTAAGTCCGTCATCGACCAAAGAGGCATAAGCTTGTGGTAAAGTTAAAGGTGGTTTCATTCACGGCTCATCGTTCCTGATGATACGACTTCGGACACCCGGTCGTGTCAAACAGTTTTTTTGCAGTTGGCGCGCCAAAGTTCATACAACTCTGATGAACCTTGCCCGTCGCATAATATAACCTCTTGCGATGATCTTGCGAAAACTGCGGTAAAGCTGCGAGCTTCCCGCCGTATGATTAACGCCGCCTTACGATTATGTAAGCTTATAGCTGGCTAGTCGATCAGAAACTTTTTAAACTAACTTACTGCAGATTTTTATTTCTGTAGTACAAAGCTGCAAAGCGAGCTTTCAGAATGATCCTATAAATAATTTCTACCAATCACTACCCATATTATTTAATGTTCAAGTGTTTTAGTTTGCTGATTAATTGGGGTTTTCTTCAATCTTGGCACAGCAGAGCAACGGATCAGAGTGACTTTTGCATGGGTATAATTAAAAACATGGAGAGTGACATAGGCTACTTTTTATTCCAGGAAATCAATGAGTTCTCACGGGATTTTTTAAAACCTAAATCCACGCGAACGAAGTCTCAGGCATCAGCTAGTATCTTTAAATTTCATTCTGTCTATACGTGTATTATTTAAGCAACTCGTTTTCTAACTTTTGGCCGGAGAGCAAATTCGTTTTGGACGCGAAAAAGTAATTAAAACTGCGGAGGCAACACTTTTTCAGCTCTACATTTCAGCGTGAAGTCTGCAGAAAATATTGCTTAGTTAGTAGTTATTGGCTCCATATGCGTATAATAAATTCCCTTTCCATTATAATAAAAACTTTTGATTCGTTAAAAAATTGTTGAACGATATTTTAAAAGAGAATTTCGTTGTTACCTAAAGTTGCGTTCAAGTGTATTATAATAGATTCGAACGCTATGGTTCACCATTGCTTTTGCTTTTTTTGCAGAATAGGTAACTACAAGTAACTAATAAATAAATAAAAAGAAAACAAGTAATAAAGAACTTGAAATTTCTTAAATTTATGGAATTTTTAGTTAGACCTTACTTTGTGAGAAATATTTTACGGTATGTTACAAAATATTTTATTATTTGCAGCGTTTCTTATGAATGGAAAAATCATAAAATTTTTATCTGAAATCTTAAAGATATTTCATACCAAACTCAGTCTCAGATAAGAATTTATATCGCAATAACCCACCCAGTTGGAGTGAGTCCAAGCGTTAAATCTATAAACGAGAACAAAGACAACTACCCCCAATATTATCTGTTTATTCGACTGTTTCAAAACTTTTTACCACCAGCTCCGACTAAAAGCAATTTACCTAAAGCACAGTTACAGAAAGCAGAAAGTGTAGCATTGGCGAACTCCTTAGTAAGTGGAGACAAAACAAACGAGTCGCAGGCAGCCGCTGGATTTAGGCGGCGCAGGACTGTGGCGCGTGGAAGTCTCTACAAGAGGTCCATATCCACGAGTGGACCTCGATCGATTGACGGTGACGATGATGACGGATGGTCACTTACATAAACCTATCAGCGTACATAAAGGTATCAAATTTTGGAAAAAAAAAACACTTGGGTGCAGTTTTTTTTTTTTCAAAATGTTACTATAACTCCCCAAAGTATCTACCTACAAATCCCTTCTAAACATGAAAAGTGAAATTTAAAAAAAAACAAGTTGCCGTTTAAGATATAATGACCGCCTATGTTTTTTAGCAACCAGCCACGGTACCCTATTTTATGCGTATTCTGACACGCAATTGAGCAGTTTTTATCGATATTCTCTTTCGTTTGAGAATATTTTGTTCTTTCTTATATAATTCTATTGCGAGTTCAACAACAATATGCAAAGAGAACTTCCATATTTATTTAAGCTTTGAAATGAAATAAGATTTTCTACGTTGCGTCAATTTTATATTCAAACACGATTTTCAATGAATGATGTGAATGTGAACACGGTGCAGTCAAAGTTGGCGCATAAATTTCAAACATTCTAGTTCACAAATAATTTATGAGATGTGAGCTAGATGTGAGGCTTCTATTGTCCAAAACAAACATATTGCGAGATTTCCATATATCTGAATACACGGCTTAAATTATTATTCTAAAGCAAAATGCACGCTTCAAATTATTATTCTCAAGATTTTCAGTGTATTCTCCTAAGAATTCTTTGACAAAGAAAACTACGACCTCTAGTAAGTTGCAGCGCCATTGCTACGTCTCGTTTCGGTTTGTTGGTTTTAAATATATTTGGTTTTTCATCTAGAAATACTTTTTGAACAAGTGTAAATTAAAAATTTATAACACCCCCGACAAGTGAAGGTTACAGTAACTAGAAAAGAGCTGATAACTTTCAAACAGCTGAACTGATTTTCTTGGATTATAGCTAAGAACACTCTCGATCAAGCCACCTTTCAAACAAAAAAAAACTAAATTAAAATCGGTTCATTAGTTTAGGAGCTACGATGCCACAGACAGACACACAGATACACACGTCAAACTTATAACACCCCTCTTTTTGGGTCGGGGGTTAAAAATAAAGTCATTTCTGGGTAACCAAAACTGAATGTGCTGAATGGTACTCTATGCATTTTAGTTGATGACATAAAAACTGTGACGGCAGTGGACATATGAATTTCATTAAAAACGAACGGTTGGACGCGACGCGCAAAAAGCGTGGCGACAGTTAAACGAATTTTTAAATGACCTAAAAATCGCTTTGAATCGTATTCCCGTTAGCTTCTGGAAATAATAAAGACTGTGATTACTATTACACAATAATTATTATTAATTTTATTACTGTCAACAAAAGAGTAGGTACTTAGATTAGTTGCCTAAAAACATAGTACCTATGGCTTAAAATGAAAATCACAGTAAATGCAGAAGAAAAAAACTAGTAATATACTTAGTAAGTTTTCTTACTATATTACTAGTTTTTTTTTGGGCAAACACCTAAACCGTGTCAAAATAGTAACTCAAAATCTTGACCAGTAGTTTTATAACGTAGGCACACACTAAACAAGGATATCTGGAAATTCCACCCCAGAAGCGATTAAATACCTACGGTATGAAATTCGATAATTTTTAATTTATATCCACGAAAATTGCTATTTGGGTTTTCGGTCAAAAATGACGTAGTGTTTCAGGATTTTTGGAAATTCCAGCCCCTTATCGATTTCTGAAAATTCTACTCAAGCAAACTCGGGCTATAACATTAAACATAGGCAATTATTTAAATAATAAAAGAAACAAATTTGTACAAGCCGTTTGTTTAATACCCGACGACAACGTTTAAAACGAGAACAGCTGAATAAAATAACTTTCGAGACAATGGATCATTAGTTTAATCGACGCTGCCATTACTTGGAAAGGTGCTCACCCAGTGTCGCTAGGAAAACCTCCACAAACACAATTGTTATTTATGAAATGCACAATACTTAAACAAAATATCCCTCGACATTCTAGCTCGTTAATATAATCGTCCCCTTTATTTAAACGCGAGAATATAATGCTTTTCTAATGGATTCGAAATACAACTCGAAAACTTGTATTTTACTTTAAAAATAAGAAAAAAGAAAATCTGGTTAAGACTTCGGCTGTGGCTAGTTATCACATTGCCGTGCCGCAAAGAGATCAGACTAGAATGAAAGAATGGAATTAGGGTTGATTCCATAAATGTATGTATGTATGTATGTACATATATACTTCATTGCACCACAAAACACAAATGACAGGTTACAAAAAAGAAAACTTTAAATGTTGGTACAAAAGGGTACTTACTTTAGGTAAGATCGCAGTCCTATTATGATGGTCAACGCACACTGAGCAAAAAATGCTTGAGCAGTTATCATAGACAAATTGATAACAATGAACTGAATCAAAAATGGAATAGAGTTTAAAATAGCGTGCAAAAGATAATTTTGCTTGTGAATTTTCTCTTGCACACGATTTTGAACTGTATTCAAGTTTTACTTCACTCATTGAACCAAAATATCTAACTGAAGTTAACTATTATAAGTACATAATTAATTTTAGGATAGTTTATACTTCAAGCGCAAAATCTGCTTGTGGAAAGTAAAGTACAGCACTTTTTAGGGTTCCGTACCTCAAAAGGAAAAACGGAACCCTTATAGGATCACTTTGTTGTCTGTCTGTCTGTTTGTCCGTCGTGTCTATCAAGAAACCTATAGGGTACTTCCCGTTGCCCTAGAATCATGTTTGGCAGGTAAGTAGGTCTTATAGCAAAAGTACAGGAATAAATCTGAAAACCGCGAATTTGTGGTCACATCATTTAAAAAAAAATTCAAATGTGTTTCAATTTTCAAAGTAAGATACCAAGTGGGGTATTATATGAAAGGGCTTTACCTGTACAGTCTAAAACAGGTATTTTTATTTATTTTTATACATAATAGTTTATGATTTATCGTGCAAAATGTTGGAAAAAATACCCGAGTTCGGAACCCTCAGTGCGCGAGTCTGACTCGCACTTGGCCGGTTTTTTACAACAATCCTTAGCAACGTAAAAGTATGAAAGAAAGGTAAGTAAAGGAGCAGGGTAAAAATGTTAAGTAATATAATATGCATTGATGTAATCAAAGTTTAAATTGAGTAGTATTGAGTAATTATGTAATGAAAATTATGTAATATTGAGTAATTCGAGTTTGCTTGAAGCGATATTACAA